>NC_037348.1:18831160-21349493 GCF_002263795.3 Bos taurus | reverse complement strand
AAAAAAAAGATGTTTAACCTTCTTTAGATTATATTTGTTGGATTTATGTTATTAATACAAATCTTTCAGGGACTCCTCTGGTTGTCCAATGGTTAAGAAACCACCTTGAAATTCAGGGGACTCGGGTTCTATCCCTGGTCGGGGAATTAAGATCCCACATGCCTTGGAGCAGCTAAGCACCCTGAGCTGCAAATACTGAGCCTGTGTGCTACAACTAGAGAGTCGGTGCACCTCAATGAAAGATCCTGCATTGTGCAATGGAGATCCTGCCTGCCGCAACTAAGACCCAACACAGCCAAATAAATAAATGAGTAAATATTCTCAACTATATTTAAATGTTTCAGCAATTGTGTAAAACTCCTAGAAATTTGTTAATGTAGACCACCTGACCTGCCTCTTGAGAAACCTGTATGCAGATCAGAAAGCAACAGTTAGAACTGGACATGGAACAACAGACTGGTTCCAAATAAGAGAAAGAGTACATCAAGGCTAGTATATTGTCACCCTGCTTATTTAACTTATATGCAGTATACATCATGAGAAACGCTGGGCTGGATGAAGCACAAGCTGGAATCAGGATCGCCAGGAGAAATATCATTAACCTCAGATATGCAGATGACACCACCCTTATGGTAGAAAGTGAAGAGGAACTAAAGATCCTCTTGATGAAAGTGAAAGAGGAGTGTGAAAAAGTTGATTTAAAGCTCAACATTCAGAAAACTAAGATCATGGTATCTGGTCCCATCAGTTCATGGGAAATAGATGGGGAAACAGTGGAAACAGTGACAGACTTCATTTTCTTGGGCTCCAAAATCACTGCAGATGGTGACTGCAGGCTTGAAATTAAAAGACACTTACTTCTTGGTAGAAAAGTTATGACCAACCTAGACAGCACATTAAAAGCAGAGACATCACTTTGCCACCAAAGGTCTGTCTAGTCAAGGCTGTGGTTTTTCCAGTAGTCAGGTATGGATGTGAAAGAAAGCTGAGTGCCAAAAAACTGATGCTTTTGAACTGTGTTGTTGAAGACTCTTGAGAATCCCTTGGACTGCAAGGAGATCCAACCATTCCGTCCTAAAGGAGATCAATCCTGAGTGTTCATTGGAAGGACTGATGTTGAAGCTGAAACTCCAATACTTTTGCCACCTAATGCAAAGAACTGAGTCATTTGAAAAGACCCTGATGCTGGGAAAGATTGAAGGTGGGAGGAAAAGGGGACAACAGAGGATGAGATGGTTGGATGGCATCACCGACTTAATGGACATGAGTTTGGGTAGGTTCCGGGAGTTGGTGATGGACAGGGATGCCTGGCGTGCTGCAGTCCACGGGATCGAAAAGAGTCAGACACGGCTGAGCAACTGAACTGAACATTCCAAAAGTACTTAATCCTCAAAGAGATTCATGGAAAAGACTCTGACAAATACTCTGGAGTACAAGTTTCTGATAACTCTGAGATCTTATCACTGGACTGGGTAAGAATTTCCAGAACTCTAGTAAAGAAACTGATGGATTCATAAAGGTGGTTAACTCAAGATAAAGCAGAACAAAAATTAACTCTACACGACTGAAAAAACTGATGAGGATGACTATAAAATTGTTATGATCTTTTTGTCAAAAACTTCGCTAGCTCTTCCCAGGTGGTTCAATGGTAAAGAATCCACTGTCAATGCAGGAGATGCAGCTTTGATCCCTGGGTCAGGAAGATCTCTGGGAGAAGGAAATGGCAACCCATTTCACTATTCTTGCCTGGGAAATTCCATGGACAGAGTGGCCTGGTGGGCTACAGTCTGTGGGGTCACAAAGAGTCAGGCACTACTGAGTGACTAAAACAAAAACAATAACAGTTCTTTAATGTTTTATTTTCTGGATATAAGGGTTTTTTTTTTTTTTCTTTTTTCACAAGTTATTTATAACTTACAGCAATTAATAAATTATACTATTATAAACAGAAGTAAAATTTCCTTATCAATTGCATTATAATGAACTCTAATCAGATCTTTAGTACTACCTACAGACTAACTATTTAGTGAGTGAAAATTGCTCAGTTGTGTCTGACTCTTTGTGACCACCCGCCCCCATGGACTGTAGTCTGCCAGGCTCCTATGTCCATGGAATTCTCCAAGTAAGAATACTGGAGTGGGTAGCCTTTCCGTTCTCCAGAGGATCTTCCCTATCCATGGATTGAACACTGGTCTCCCACATTTTGGGCAGATTCTTTACAGTCTGAGCCACTAGGGAATGTCTGTGCCCACTCCGCCTCAGGTTGGTATGTTGGAATCTAACTCCCAGAGTGATGGTATTTGGACATGAGTGGATCATGTGGGTGGAACCCTCAGGAATGGGACTAGTGCCCTTATCAAAAGAGACTCCAGAGAGCTCCCCTACTGCTACCATGAGGACACAATGAGAAGACAGCTGTCTGTGAACCAGGAAGTGGGTTCTCACCAGACTCTAAACCTCCTAGCAACTGGATCTTGGACTTCCCAGCCTCCAGAAAGGTGAGAAGTACATTTCTGTTACTTGCAAGCCACCCAGTCTAGAGTTGGAGAAGGAAATGGCAACCCACCTTGCCTGGAAAATCCCATGGACAGAGAAGCTGGGAAGGCTGCAATCCATGGGGTCACAAAGAGTCATACAAGATGTAGTGACTAAACCACCAGTATAGAGTACTCTGTTATAGTAGTCTGAACAGACTAAGATACTACCTGATCCCTCCAGGGTTCAGAAATTCTTATTGAGCCTTGTAAACAATATACTGCTTATTTAATTTATATGCAGAGTACATCATGAGAAACGCTGGACTGGAAGAAACACAAGCTGGAATCAAGATTGCCAGGAGAAATATCAATAACCTCAGATATGCAGATGACACCACCCTTATGGCAGAAAGTGAAGAGGAACTAAAAAGCCTCTTGATGAAAGTGAAAATGGAGAGTGAAAAAGTTGGCTTAAAGCTCAACATTCAGAAAACGAAGATCATGGCATCCGGTCCCATCACCTCATGGGAAATAGATGGGGAAACAGTGGAAACAGTGTCAGACTTTATTTTTTGGGGCTCCAAAATCACTGCAGATGGTGACTGCAGCCATGAAATTAAAAGACGCTTACTCCTTGGAAGGAAAGTTATGACCAACCTAGATAGCATATTGAAAAGCCGAGACATTACTTTGCCAACAAAGATTCATCTAGTCAAGGCTATGGTTTTTCCTGCGGTCATGTATGGATGTGAGAGTTGGACTGTGAAGAAGGCTGAGTGCCAAATAATTGATGCTTTTGAACTGTGGTGTTGGAGAAGACTCTTGAGAGTCCCTTGGACTGCAAGGAGATCCAACCAGTCCATTCTAAAGGAGATCAGCCCTGGGGTTTCTTTGGAAGGAATGATGCTAAAGCTGAAACTCCAGTACTTTGGCCACCTCATAGGGAGAGTTGACTCATTGGAAAAGACTCTGATGCTGGGAGGGATTGGGGGCAGGAGGAGAAGGGGATGACAGAGGATGAGATGGCTGGATGGCATCACTGACTCGATGGACGTGGGTCTGAGTGAACTCCGGGAGTTGGTGATGGACAGGGAGGCCTGGTGTGCTGCGATTCATGGGGTCGCAAAGAGTCGGACACGACTGAGTGACTGAACTGAACTGAACTGAACCAATATACTGAGGCAACAGGGAAGCTGTGGGGTTTCCCAGGATGAGTCAGAAAAAGCTTTGCAGTTTCTGCCTTGTTCTCTAAAACACTCTCTACTGAAGCCCTTAGACACCATATTAAATCTGACTGTATAAAATCTGACTGCCCACCTGGGAAGACAATGTGAGGGAAGCTGGGGACAACCTAGAAAAGTAGAAAACCCAAATTGAGCCCAATTTGGTTTTTAGCTATTCCCCCCAAGGCACGAAGTATGAGAATGAAACCTTCTTGGACCTTCCAGCCTAGCCCAGCTGCCACCTGAATATCACCTAGTGACCCTTGTCAATGCCATGTGGAAGCTGAAGAATCAGCCTTGCTTAAATTCTTTTTTTGGCTGCACTATGAGGCTTGAAAGACTTTAGTTTCCTGACCAGGGATTGAACCTGGGCCATGGTCACATTCTTGACCCAAATACTTTAAGATCTATTTCAAGTTTTTTTTTTTTCTTTAAGTCACTAAGTTTCATGGCAGTTTGTTTTGCATCAATAGCTAGCTGCTGCTGCTGCTGCTGCTAAGTCGCTTCAGTCGTGTCCCACTCTGTGCGACCCCATAGACGGCAGCCCACCAGGCTCCCCTGTCCCTGGGATTCTCCAGGCAAGAACACTGGAGTGGGTTGCCATTTCCTTCTCCAATGCATGAAAGTGAAAAGTGAAAGTGAAGTTGCTCAGTCGTGTCCGACTCTTAGCGACCCCATGGACTGCAGCCTACCAGGCTCCTCCGTCCATGGATTTTCCAGGCAAGAGTACTGGAGTGGGGTGCCATTGCCTTCTCCGCAATAGCTAGCTAAAACAATATTAATGTCAAATACCTTCATTCTATTTTTTTAGTTTGTTTTATTTCAGGTACATAACATTTATATTTTCTTCCTCAGTTGATTTGTACGAAGTCTCTTTTATTTTATTATTTTTCCTCCTATTTTGCTGTTCTTATAGGCACCTATGCTATAATCTTCCAAATCTACCAACTACATTTATTAAGATACATGTCTGGTCTTGAAAATATATGATATTTTATTTTTTGTACATACTTTTATTTATTTTTATTGAAGTATAGTTGATTTACAATGTGTTATTTTCAGGTGTATAGCACAGTGATTCAGTTTTATAAATATATGTGCTGTGCTGTGCTTAGTTGCTCAGTCATGTCCACCTCTTTGCTCGGCAGGCTACTCTGTCCGTGGGGATTCTCCAGGCAAGAATACTGGAGTGGGTTGCCATGCCCTCCTCCAGGGGATCTTCCCAACCCAAGGATCGTACCCAGGTCTCCCACATTGCAGACAGATTCTTTACTGTCTGAGCCACCAGGGAACCCAAGAATACCGGAGTGGGTACCTATCCCTTCTCCAGAGGATCTTCCCGACTCAGGAATCATCGACTGAGCGACTGATCTGATCTGATATATATATATAAAGTAGTGCGTGCTCAGTAGCTCAGTGATGTCTGCCTTTTTACGACCCCATGGACTGTAGCCCACCTGACTCCTCTGTCCATGGGATTTTCCAGGCAAGAGTACTGATTCCTCACCACTAGCACCACCTGGGAAGCCCAACACACCAATCTCTCTCTTGAGTGTACCCTCTCCCGCCTCACCTCCCCCAAAACTGTCTTGTGAAGGTTTCTAAGGTTTACAACAACCTTGTGTGTCATAGAAAGGACCTGGAAGCCAGCTAGATCCAACACTAGCAGAAAGGAGGAAGAACAGGGGCTAGGTTTTAGATGGAAGGATATCAGGGAAAAAGACCTAGATTCCATGAAGCAAAATGGTAAGATCTCAGAAATTTACAGTTGAGTGTAAAAAAGTAAAAAACAGGACATCATTTAAAATAAGACGTCAATTATGTAACTTTAAAAGTATGTACATGTACACCTCAAACTGGTACTACATTGTAAATCAGCTATCAGTTCAGTTCAGTTGCTCAGTTGTGTCGGACTCTCTGCAACCCCTGGACTACAGCACGCCAAGCTTCCCTGTCCATCACCAACTCCTGGACCCTGCTCAAACTCATGTCCATCAAATCCGTGATGCCATCAAACCATCTCATCCTCTGTCTTCCCCTTCTCCTCCTGCTCTCAATCTTTTCCAGCATCAGGGTCTTTTCAAATGACTCAGTTCTTTGCATCAGGTGGCCAAAGTATTGGAGTAGCAGCTTCAGCATCAGTCCTTCCAATTAACAGTCAGGACTGATCTCCTTTAGGATGGACTGGTTGGATCTCCTTGCAGTCCAAGGGACTCCCAAGAGTCTTCTCCAACACCACAGTTCAAAAGCATCAATTCTCTGTGCTCAGCTTTCTTTACAGTCCAACTCTCACATCCATACATGACTACTGGAAAAACCATAGCCTTGACTAGACAAATCTTTGGTGGCAAAGTAATCTCTCTGCTTTTTAATGTGCTGTGTAGGTTGGTCATGGCTTTTCTTCCAAGGAGCAAGGGTCTTTTAATTTCATGGCTGCAGTCACCATCTGCAATGATTTTGGAGCCCAAGAAAATGAAGTCTGTCACTGTTTCCCCATCTATTTGCCATGAAGTGATGGGACCGGATGCCATGATCTTAGTTTTCTGAATGTTGAGCTTTAAGCCAACTTTCTCACTCTCCTCTTTCACTTTCAACAAGAGGTTCTTTAGTTTTTCGCTTTCTGCCATAAGGGTGGTGTCATCTGCATATCTGAGGTTATTGATATTTCTCCTAGCAATCTTGATTCCAGCTTGTGCTTCATCCAGCCCGGTGTTTCGAATGATACACTCTGCATATGTTAAATAAGCAGGGTGACAATATACAACCTTGACATACTCCTTTCCCTACTTGGAACCAGTCTGTTGTTCCATGTCCAGTTCTAACTGTTGCTTCCTGACCTGCATACAGATTTCTCAGGAGGCAGATAAGGTGGTCTGGTATTCCCATCTCCTTAAGAATTTCCACAGTTTGTTGTGATCTACATAGTCAAAGACTTAGTTATACACCCCCCAAAAAATTTTTTTAATTATGTATACATAATAGCCTATAAGAGGAAATAATCTGAAAAAGAGCATATGTGTGTGTGTATGTATGTATGTATGTATATATATATATATATATATATATATTTCTTCTCAGGTGGCTCAGTGGTAAAGAATGTGCCTGCCAATGCAGGAGATGCAAGTTCGATCCTGGGGAGGGAAGAACCCAAGGAGAAGGAAATGGCAACCCACTCCAGTATTCTTGCCTGGAAAATCCCATGGCCAGAGGAGCTTGGTGGGCTACAGGCCATGGGGTCGCAAAGACCTGGCTGCATCTTAGTACAGCACAGCATAGGGAGTGTGTATTTTTTTCACCCAGTGGTTCAAACGCATTTTAAACAGCTTCTTATTTTATATTGGAGTATAGTTGATTAACAGTTATGATAGTTTCTAGTGTACAGCAAAGTGATTCAGTTGTACATATATATGTCTATTTCTCTCAAATTATTTCCCCATTTAGGTTGTTACATAATATTGAGCAGAGTTCCCTGTGCTATACAGTAGGTCCTTGTTGGTCATCCATTTTAAAAACAGCATACATATTGAAATGTACCATGTCAATCCCAAACTCCTTAACTATCCCTTCCCCTAGAAATGTGTATTCCTTTTTTCTTTCATCCTTTTTTTTTGACCATGCCATGCAACATGTGGGCTCTTAGTTCCCCGACCAGGGATTGAAACCACTCCCCCTGCAGCAGAAGCACAGCCATCTTAACCACTGGCCCACTAGGCCAATATTGGGAGTGTGCATTCTTAATTTTACCAAGTACTGTCAGATTACTCTGCAGACAGTTGCACCACTTTATGTCATACCAGCAAGACACGAGGGCTCTTCATCCCCCCATATTCTCCAGAACTTGATAACATCTAACTTCTTCCTTTTGTAAAGCGGTGTCAGTTGTTTTGATTTGCATTTTTCGCGTTACTGGTAAGACGGAATATCCCTTCCTGTGTTTTCTAGACTTCTGTGTTTCCCCTTCAGTGCAGTGTCTAGCTAATCCTTTGCCCATTTTAAAAATTGAGTTTCCTGTCTTTTTCTTGCTGATCTACAGTTCTTGAATGTTCTAGGTATGACTCTGCTCTTGGCTTTGCACAGATTGTTCTCAGACTACCATTAGTCTGCTCACTTTGTTTCTGGGGCACTCTATGGAACTCAAATCTTTAGATGGTCAAATCCCTTGATTTTTTTTTTTTTTTTTGGCCTTTATAATTTTAAAAATCTTGTTTAAGAGTTCCCGCCCTTCCCAAGCTTATAAAGCTTTTCTTCTTCTTTTTTTCCCTTCTGATAGTTTTTACCCCTGAACCTGCCACCAGACCTCTGGGACTCAGAGTCTCTCATCAGCAAGCTCCCTGGCATCGTGAACCTTTCCTATCAGTGTTCCCTTAGCCTTTACCTTCTTTCTCTAAATGAATCCTAGCTCTCCCCAGGAATGCTGCTGAACGCAAGGCTACTGATTAGACTCTAGAGCACACTGGGATAAATTAGAAAAAGGCATCACTTCTGGGTAACAGAGGCCCAGGCACCCGAGTGGTGAAGGGAGTGTGGACCGGACATTTTCCCTGGTGACCGTCTTGCCTGGCACTCTCATGCAAGACACATTCCTGGGCAAAGTGTGGTTTTACTGTAGCCCTTGTCATCTTTTTTTTTTTTTTTAATATTTATTTATTTCACTGGACTGGGTCTTCTTTGTGGCACATGGGATCTTCCCACTGGGGCACGAAGGATCTAGTTCCATGACCAGGGATTGAATTCAGGCCCCCTACATTGGGAGCTCAGGATCTTAGCCACTGGACCACCTGGGAAGTCCCACCTTTATCATCTTTTACCCCCAACATTTCAATTCTTAAGCACTGTACTCTCTGACCACTTCCTATATTTCTTGCTCCATCAATATCTCATCCCTGTAGGAACCTGCAATGCACTGACACCACTTTCTCCATGTGCCTCTGCCATCTGGTCTTCAGCCCCCTTCCACCAGCAACCCTCATGACACAGTTTAGCCTCCAGGTATCACATCAGGATAACCACTTCCTTGAACTCTCAGCTCCTCTGGCAAAACTCCAACCCAAGTTTTTTCCAACTTTCTTCTATCTCTGTAGTTGTACTTGAACTGACTGCTGAAAATTCATGATCATGCTGAAAAGCCTCACTTTTAACGTGTGACCACATATCTCAACATCCTTACTGACTCTTCCTTCCATGAGGACTGTTCTTCCACCAGATAGTGAATGGCTTACTCCACTGTTTAGTTTAAGGCCCTGCTCAAATCTCTTCTCTCTTGCTTTTTTTTTTTTTAATCAAAAAATTTTCTTTTGGCTGTATTGGGGCTTCATTATGGCACATGGGTTTTCTCTAGTTGTGGCACTAGGGTTAATTAGTTGTGCCATGCAGGCTTAGCTGCCCTGAGGCATGTGAGATCTTAGTTCCCTGACCAGTGATTGAATCTGTGTCCCCTGCATTGGAAGGTGGATTCTCAACTACTGGACCACCAGAGAAGTCCCTCAAGTCTCCTCTTTAGAAAGGCCCTTCTTGATCATTCTATATAAGACCCCTCTCCCAGCATCATCTCCCTTACTCTGCTCTTTTTCATATGGTATTTCATCTCCCAACATAATGATTCATTATGTGCTTGCTGCCTGTCTTCCCTATCTTCCACCTGAATGGAAGCTCAGTAAAGCCTACTTCTCTATTCTGTTCTACGCTGTATCCCCAGAACCTAGAACAGTGTTGTCACATGAGAGGCACTCAGTAAATAATTCTGAAATGAATGAATGATGATGGTCTCCAGAATGGATGTCCCAAAGCATTAAAAAAAAAAAAAAAAAGAGCAGGTGTGGCCATCACTGCCAAGAAGACCCTGAACTTATCTCCTCCCAGGGGCACACCAAAATTAGAACTATTTACAGAACAACTATTTATAAGGACAAAATGAATATTAGCAGAAAAGACTTTCTGCAAATAAAGAAAGAAGGAACCACAAAGGGACAGGTAAGAAGTACATACATGCACCATAGTCAAAACCCATACCCCTAGGGAGGTGACCCACAAACAGAAGAATAACCACAATTGTGGAGGTTCTCCCCTGAGAATGAGAGCTCTGAGCTCTAACTGAGCTCTCGGGCCTGGGGTTCCTACACTGGGAAGACCAGACCCTGTAACAGTTGGCTTTGAAGGCCAGCAGGGCTTGCATATAGGAAAGTCTGAGGGCTGTAGAAAACAGACATTTCATGCTTAAAGAGCCCATACCAAATCTACATGCTCCAAGTCTCAACTCAGAGGCAGTAATTTGAAAGAAGCCTGGATCAGACATACTTGCTGATCTTGGAGAGCTCCCCAGAGTGGCAGGAGGCAGGAGGCAACTAGAAGTCCCCTTAGAGATGTAGATGCTGGTGGCATCAATCTGGGGGAATGTGTTCTACCATGAGGACACTGGTATTGGCAAGTGCCATGTTAGAGTCTTCTCTCAGGCTTATTAGCACAAGGACATTGTCCACCCACCAGTTGGCTGGCACTAGCCCTGGGACCTTTCAGACTGTGCAGTACGAGGCAGGACCTGGCAGCCAACAGGCCAGGAGCTAATCCTGCCTAGCAGCATGCCCACAGTAGTCAGCCCCAGCACAACAGAAAAGTTCACAAAATTATAGTAATCAAATGGCATAAAAGCAGACACCTGGATCATAGAATAGAGAGCCTAGAAACAAACCCACATTTATATGGTCAATTAATTTATGACTAAAGAGGCAAGAATATACAATGGGGAAAAGAAAGCTTCAATAAATGATGCTTGGAAAACTGGACTGCTACATACAAATGAATCAAACTGGACTACTTTCTCACACCATATATAAAAATAAAGTCAAAGTGGGTTAAAGACTTAAATGTAAGACCTGAAACCACAGAACTCCTAGAAGAAATCATAAGCAGTCTGCTCCTTGACATTGGTGTTAGCCATATTTTTAGATATGTTTCTTCAGATGAGGGCAACAAATGCAAAAATAAACAAATGAGATCACACCAAACTAAAAAGCTTTTCCACAATGAAGGAAACTATCAACAAAACAAAAAGGCAATCTACTGAATGGAACAAGATATTTGCAAATTATATAACCAATGAGGGGTTAATATACCCCATAAATAAAAACCCAATTAAAAAGATGGGCAGAAGATCTGAATAGATATTTTTTCAAAGAAGACATACAGATGGCCCACAGACACATGAAAAGATGTTCATCATTAACCATCAGGAAAATTAAATCAAAACCACAATAAGAGGGGACTTCCTTGCTGGTCCAGTGGTTAAGAATCCACCTTGCAATGCAATGGTTTCTATCCCTGATGGGGGAACTAGGATCCCACATTCATGGAGCAGCTAGGCCTGCACACCACAGCTAGAGTCTGGGCACCACAGTGAATGATCCAACATAATGCAGTCAAATAAAAAAAATATTAAAAAAAAACAAACCCGCAATGAGATATCACCTCATGTCCACTAGGATGGCTACCATGAAAAACGAACAAACAAACAGAAAATGAATGTTGGTGAGGACGTGGAGAAATTGGAATCCTTGTTGGGAATATAAAATGGTGTAATAATATGGTGGTCCCTCAAGAAATTAAAAACAGGAGACGTCCCTAGTGGTCCAGTGGCTAAGACTCTGCACTCCCAATTCAGGGAACCCAGGTTCCATCCCTGGCCAGGGAATTAGGTCCCAACTGCTGCAACTAGCAGTTTGCTCGCTGCAACTAAATATCCTCCTGCATACTGCATTGAAAATCCCACATGCTGCAACTGAGGCCTGGCGCAAATCAAATAAATAAATAAATATTTTTTAAAAAAGAAATTAAAAACAGAATTTCCATATGATCCAGCAATTCCACTCCTGGGTATATAATTCAAAATAATTGAAATCAGAGTGTCAAAGAGATATTTGTACACCCACATTTATAGCAGCATTATTTACAATAGCCAAAAGGTGGAAGCAACTCAATGTCCATCAATCAGTTCAGTGCAGTTGCTCAGTCGTGTCTGACTCTTTGTGACCCCATGGACTGCAGCATGCCAGGCCTCCCTGTCCATCACCAACTCCCAGAGCTTGCTCAAACTCGTGTCCATTGAGTCAGTGATGCCATCCAACCATCTCATCCTCTGTCAACCCTTTCTTCTCTTGCCTTCGATCTTTCCCAGCATCAGGGTCTTTTCAAATGAGTCAGCTCTTCGCATCAGGTGGCCAAAGTATTGGAGTTTCAGCTTCTACATCAGTCCCTCCAATTACTAGGTGAACGGAAAACAAAACGTGGCATATCAACATAATGGAAAATGATGGTCTTAGAAAGGAAGGAAATCCTGTCACATGCTACCACTTGGGTGAATCTTGAGGCCACTATGTTTAGTGAAATAAGCCAGTCTCAAAAAGACAAATATTGTACAATTCCACTTATAGAAGGTACCTAGAGTCATCAAATTTATGGAGACAGAAAGTAGAATGGTGGTTGCCAGGGGCTGGGGGAAGGAAGAGCTGCGAACTATTGTTTATTGGGTAAAGAGTTTCAGTTTTGTAAGATAAAAGGAGTTCTGAGGATGAATGGTGGTGACTGTTGCACAACAAAATGAATATACATAATCCCATGGAATTCTACACCTGTAATGTTTAGATGGTGAATTCAATCCTATGTATTGAATTTTTTTTTTAACACGATTATTTAAAAGGTGAGATCATTGTTCTCTTACAGCAGAATATAAAATTTGGAACGTATGAAGATTATAAATAAACAGAGGCTTAAATTGTATTTAAAATTTTAATGAAATAAAATAAAAATTAGGTTGTGTTATAAGCCAAACTTGCCTTTAATAAATTGGTCCTGATGAAACTCAAATAGTATTGTAAACTTGTAGATCTATTGAAATTTTCTACTTACACTTTCTGGGTAATATTTTCAAAGTGTAATAGTTCTGTAATTATTATAGACAATAACAGCAATACATTATATTTTAATACTTGATTTTATTTTTTGACACTCATGCTTTGGACATTTTGGACAAAAATGATTATATGTATATGTTAAATTTTAAAAATGAGTCTGTATTTGCCTATACAACAACCTAAACACAAAAGGAGAATATTGTCTCTAACTCAAAGTGTGTTTCTCTATATTCCAACCTTTGTTATACATATAAAACTCTACCAACAAATTGGTATTCTCCCTAATATGTCCCTAAGGGTATTTTTGTACATGTAATGAGCACTGAACCAAAGACAGGCTGATCCAAACTCTTGTACCTGATGTCTCCTGTTTTCCACCCATCTCCTAAATAAGATTTCTCTTCAGGTTAGCAACTAAATACATCTGCCAAAAAAGGATAAATAGCAGAAAGCCTCTACCAGATATAAACTATAAGTTCAGAGTAATGATAAATTACTAGAACACTATCACCTCTAATTTGAAAATAAATGCAAACAACTGGATCAAGTTATGCAAGTGTTTATACAATCATAGCAGAATCAGGAATTATTACTGGTACCTATCATACCTGGTAAGTCTGTTCACCATATGGCCACTGAGAACAATTCAGGAGTTATATTATCAGTGCTGATATTACATTTTATCTCAGGAGAAAACAAACAATTATAGCTTGAGTCAATATTTTTAGTGAAGGCTCATCAATTTATAAAATGAAAAGAGCAATACGTTTAAACATTGACAACAAAAGACTTTTGAAAGACCCATCCCCCAGCTGGGATGCACTTGTCCACAGATGGTATAGGCCTATGAACATTACTAGCCAGATTATAAAGGGAATCTTCATCACTTGGAATTAGTGGAAACTTTGGAATATAAGACAGGATTTAAAAAAATAAGCTGAACAAATTTTGCACAAAAATCTAATTCACATGGTCAGATGCTTTATCACTCGACAGTCAACAAAATGATAGAACTCTCCCTCTGCAGAGTCAGGGCAAAGCCCTTGTCTCTTGTCTATGGATATTTATCTAATGCAATCATATTCATTGATCTATTGAACACACACTTGCCTGTATTTTTGAACACACTGAAGGTTTTTGTTCAGATGTATTGATTGTATTTGAACATGACTATATTCACAAGAATCTTAAACCACCCCTTGAGATGTGACTCTCTGTGAAACACAACATTCCTCAAAACGATACTCTAAATATATTCACTATATTTATATATTTTCCTTATGCCATAGATTTTTTTACTTCAAAATATGGTCTGGATAAGCTAGAGTATAAATAAACTGATTACCTATAGGAGAGGAAGGGAACAGGGTGGAAGAGACAAGGGGAGAAGATATACTTGTCTGAATATACCTTGTTTTGTAGATTTGACTTTAGACTTACATGGATGTTTAACATAAAAGTAAAACAAACTTAAATCAAAATGTGTTGGCAATTTGTGTCTTCCTTTCTTTTTTTTTGATCAGTCTATCTAGAAGTTGATCAATTTTATTGCTCGTCTCAGAGAACCAGCTTTTGGCCTCATTGATTTTCTCTAATGTTTGCCTGTCTCCTATTTTATTGATTTCCAGTCTTATTTCTTTCCCTCTACTTATGTTGAGTTTAATTTGCTCTTCTTTTTCTAGTTCCTTAAGGTGGAAGCTTGATTTTAGACATTTTTTCCTTTATAATATAAATATTTACACAGCTATATATTTGCCTCTAAGAATGTTGCCTATGTGTATGTGTTTGCAAAGATTTTGTTTTTAAATCATAAACCCAAAGTCTTTACTAGATACAAGAATATTCAGATTGCTATTTTCTTCTTATACCAGTTTCAGTCATTTGTGGTTGTCAGTGGCTTTTCAAGGGACACCCTGGGTGCTCAGTGCAGCTCCTCCAGCCAGGCTGGCCGGAACCATCTCTGAGACCTGAGTGAGCTGCGGGAACTGCTCAGCTTACAGCTTCTCATAGTTGCTCTTTCGATGCTCTGCAAAAAAGGACTCTGGGTGTGTGCATAGCTTTAAGGGTGTTACTCCTCCCAGGCTTTCTGGGTGGAGAGAGCTAAGGAATCTGTTAGTGTATTTCTTTTAAAGATTTTTTTTTCTTTTGATGTGGACCATTTTTAAAGTTTTTATAGAGTGTGGCTACTGTTTTATGTTTTGGTCTTTTGGCCGTGAGGCATGTGGACTCTTAGCTCCCCAACCAGGGGTCAAATCAGCACACCCTGCACTGGAAGGCAAAGTCTTAACCACTGGACCACCGAGGAAGTCCCTCTGTGTACATTCTTATATCTGTGTCTGTTTCTTTATGTATCTATACTGAAAACCATAAATCACACAGTACCTCCAATTCCAATCCCATCCCGCAAGCTACCCTTTCCCTATTTTTAAGTGTTCTCCCTTTCCATATTTTTTAAGTCCTTTCTCTGACAGTGAGAAACTTGATCCCCACTGTCTTTGATATAATAAATTACATGGTGAATCCCCTTGTGTGTAGCTAGCCTCTTATTGCCACTGCCACCCCTCCCCATGCCCCTAGGCATCCACTCCCCTTGGGCTCCGTCACCCCTTGAAGGACCACCTTGCTCACAAGAACTCCGTCTCACCCCTTATCTCATGCCACACTGAACCTCTGCTCCACAGCCCCCTCAGCCCTGCTCAGACTCTGATGTCCCACACCAGGCCGCCCGCGGTGGGAACACCCTTCTTACCCTGCCCTGCACATTGACTCCCAAGTGGAGACACCCCTTACAAAGAGCAGGACACGAGTGAGCGACTAAGCACAGCACACAAATATCATTAACCTATCACCTAAACAAAAGTAAGAATCATGACAATAATTTATATCTAACATATACCCCTCCCCTTCATATCACTCCTTCCAGATATCTACCAAGATATCCTGGGGCTGGAGGGATAAATTCGGAATTTGAGATTAACAGATACACACTACTATATATAGAATATATACGTAAAATAGATACACAACAAGGTCCTACTGAGGACAGGGAACTATATACAGCATCTTGTTATAACATTTAATGGAAAAGAATCTGAAAAAGAACATATATATATTATACATTTATAATATATTTGTAACTGAATCACTTTGCTGTACACCTGAAATATAAATGAACGATACTTCAATAAAAAAAATAATTTAGGGACTTCCCTGGCAGTCCAGTGGGTAAGACTCTTTACTCCCAATACAGAGGGGCCAGGTTTGATCCCTGGTTAGGGAACTGGATTCCACAAGCCACAACTAATACCTGGTGCAGCCTAAACAAAGACATAAACAAAATAAAATTAAAAAAATTAAAAGTGGAATGTAGTAAAATAAAGGTTAATAAAGATGAAAATCACTGCTCTGAAAAAAAAAAAAGCATCCTGAAGCCAATGTTCATCATTCCCTTGATTTCCTTTGTACAATTTTATTGCATTTATATGTATACAAAAAATACATATTTTTTAGTTGTTTTTCAGCTTTACAGAAAAGGCACAGAATGTATGTAACCTTTTGGGCCTTACTTTTTATCTTTGTATTTTATTTCTAAGATTCATCTATATTTTGTGTTTCACTAGAGTGTATTCTTTTTTTTTTTTTTTGATTTGTTTGTTTATTTGGCTGAGCCAGTTCTTAGCTGTGGTACTCGAGATCTAGTTCCCTGACCAGGATTGAACTCAGGCCTTCTACGTTGGGAGTGCAAATCTTAGACACTGGACCACCAGGGAAGTCCCTAGTTCATTGAGTTTTGACTACTCTATATATTTGAGTGTATGAATTTCCCATAGTTAATTCATCCATTTCCCTATTGGTGGACATTTAGTTTATTTCTAGGTTTTGTTTGTTTTATAGTTTTGTCATTTCCTTGGAATTTGAAAGCTTTTTCAGGATGTGACAGAGTGTGAATCTTTTTTTTGTTGTTCAGAAAATTTTCTAACACCTGTGTGACTTTTCCAACTTGACCCTTTTTATTGTTTTCAGTCTACAGCCCCTATAGTAACTGCTTCCACATTTTTCATATTTTTAGTAATGCTGCTATGGACATTCTTACATGTCTCTGGATATGCATGTCTAACAGCGTAGGTATATATCTAAGAGTAGACTTGCTGAGTCATAATAATCTTATTGTTTTCTAAGGTTGTTGCCTGAACTTACATTCCCATCTGCAACGTTTAGGAGATATTATGGGTTTGAAAAGTGAAAGTGAAGTCCCTCAGTCATGTCCGACTCTTTGCCACCCTATGGACTGTAGCCTATCAGGCTCCTCCGTCCACGGGATTTTCCAGACAAGAGTGCTGGAGTGGATTGCCATTTCCTTCTCCAGGGGATCTTCCCGACCCAGGAATCGAACCTAGGTCTCCCACATTGCATGCTTTCTAATGCTTGATTGCATCAATCTTTTTGCCTTTGCCAATCAAATGCTTGTAAAAGAGTCTCTCCTTGTGGTCTTGATCTGCATTTATTGGATCATTTTTAAAATCTCTCTTCATATTTTGTTCATATATGTGGTTCCCACATCTTTTGCCTATTTTTCTATCAGACTTTTTGTCCCTTTCATATTAATTAATTTTTTTAAATTTTATTTTATTTTTAAACTTTACAAATTGTATTAGTTTTGCCAAATATCAAAATGAATCTGCCACAGGTATACATGTGTTCCCCATCCTGAACCCTCCTCCCCCCTCCCTCCCCATACCATCCCTCTGGGTCGTCCCAGTGCACTAGCCCCAAACATCCAGTACCGTGCATTAATTAATTAAAGTTCTTTATCCATTTTTGAGCTGAATTCTTTGTCAATGTGTGCCTTTTATTTCCTTAACTTTTCCTTTGAAAAAAAAATTCTAAAGCTTATGTAGTCAAATTGTCTATCTTATATTTTATTGTCAATGTTTTTCACAGCTTGTTTGAGAAAATTTTCCCTCCTCCATGTTCTAAAGGATGGGTCTTTAAGCTCTCTGATAAAAATTTTCCCATTTTGCTGAATGTAAATTCTTAATTTTTTCTTTTTTTATTTCCTTTTTTTTTTTTGGCCACACCACAGGGCATGGGGGATCTTACTTCCCCAACCAGGAATCCAACCCATGCCCCCTACATTGGAAGCTCAGAATCTTAACCATTGGATCACCAGGGAAGTCCCTGAAGTCTTGATTTTTTGTAATTGAGTTCTACATATCATATGAGCAGGGGTTCAACTTTTCCCTACATAGATAACCATTTCTTTCAGCTCCCTTTCCACTTACCTACCACATAAAACTATTCACTCTGTCTTTAGAAATGTCCTGGCTATCTTTGGACTTTTACTTTTCCGTGTACACTTTGGAATAATCTTAACAAGTTCTATGGAAAACCATACTGAGATATTGATTGAAACAGCATCAACTGTAGATCAGTTTGGGGAAGACTGACATTTTAGAATAATATGCCTTTCTATCCATAAGTGTGATATATCCCTCTACTTATTTAGGTCTTTTAAAGTATGTTCTAATAAAGATTTATTATTTTGTCTTAGAAGTCTTTTAATATTTTCTCTTTAATTACATTTTCTAGCTGTTTACTGCTGGGGTATAAAAATGCAACTGACCTTTTGTATATTAATCTTATATATTTCCATTTTGTTAAACTCTCCTATTGTTTCTAATGATTTATCTGTAGATTCTTTTGGGATTTCTATATTATTATTTATAAATAATAAAAGCTTTATTTCTTTTTTTCCAATCATTATGCCTTTAATTTATTTTTCTCACATTATTACATTGACTAAAACCTCACATACAATATTGATTAAAAATAATGATAGTGGGCATTCTTATCTCGTTTCTGAGTTTAAAGGGAATACTTTTAAAGTATCCCTTTAGAATCATGTTTGCTCTGTTATTATTTTTGTTAATATTTATTTATTTGGCTGTGCTGGGTCTTAGTTTTGGCACATGGGATCTTTAGTTGCAGTGTGTGAACTCTTAGTTGCAGTACATTGGATCTAGTTCCTGACCAGGAATTGAACCAGGGACCCTGCATTGGGTGTGCAGAGTCTTAGCCACTGGACCACCAGGAAAGTCCCATTTTTAAAAAATAGACAGCATTGGAGAAGGAAGTAGCAACCCACTTCAGTGTTCTTGGCTGGAGAATCCCAGGGACGGGGGAGCCTGGTGAGCTGCCGTCTATGGGGTCTCGACTGAAGTGACTTAGCAGTAGCAGCAAGCAGGTTTAGAAAGTTTCTTTCTGTTTCTAATTTACTATGAGTTAAAAAATAATGTATGAATACTGAATTTTATCAAATACTTTTTCTGTATCTATTAAGTATTTACATGGATTTCCAAATCTTTTAACTTAGTAAATTACATTTGTAGATTTTCTAATCATTCTTTCATTCTTTGGATAAATGTACCTTGGTCATAGTGTATTATATTTTTTATACACTTTGGGTTTGGTTTGATAATATTTTATTTAGAATTCTTGCATCTATATTTATATTATTGTCCTTTCTCATAATCTCAGTTTGTCTTTAGCATCAAAATTATGTTGGCTCTGTAAAGTGTGTGTGAAAGAATTTGTATTAACTTGGGTTGATCTGTTCTTTGAAAGTTTGATAGACTTTTCCTTTTTTTGATAGACCTTTCCTTAAAAACTTTGGGCCTAAAAAAACTGAGAAAACCAAAACTGTGTGCCTAGGATTTACTTAATGGAAAGATTTCAACCACTGATTAATTTTAAAAAGTTATAATGATCTTAGAAAGATAGCAATGAGTGGTCCCAGAGAGAAATCTTAGTTTCCTGCCCAGGAATTGAGCCTGGATCAGTTCAGTTCAGTTCAGTTCAGTCGCTCAGTTGTGTTTGACTCCCTGTGACCCCATGAACCGCAGCACTCCAGGCCTCCCTGTCCATCACCAACTCCTGGAGTCCACCCAAACCCATGTCCATTGAGTCGGTGATGCCATCCAACCAACTCATCCTCTGTCGTCCCCTTCTCCTCCTGCCCTCAATCTTTCCCAGCATCAGGCTCTTTTCAAATGAGTCACCTCTTGGCATCAGGTGGCCAAAGTATTGGAGTTTCAGCTTCAAAATCAGTCCTACCAATGAACACCCAGGACTGATCTCCTTTAGGATGGACTGGTTGGATCTCCTTGCAGTCCAAGGGACTCTCAAGTGTCTTCTCCAACAGCACAGTTCAAAAGCATCAATTCTTTGGCACTCAGCCTTCTTTATAGTCCAACTCTCACATCCATATATGACCACTGGAAAAACCATAGCCTTGACTAGATAGACCTTTGTTGGCAAAGTAATATCTCTGCTTTTTAATATGCTGTCTAGGTTGGTCATAACTTTCCTTCCAAGGAGTAAGCGTCTTTTAATTCCATGGCTGCAATCACCATCTGCAGTGATTTTGGAACCCAGAAAAGTAAAGTCAGCCACTGTTTCCCCATCTATTTCACATGAAGTGATGGGACCAGCTGCCATGATCTTAGTTTTCTGAATGTTGAGCTTTAAGCCAACTCTGTCACTCTCCTCTTTCACTTTCCTCAAGAGGCTCTTTAGTTCTTCTTCACTTTCTGCCATCAGGGTGGTATCATCTGCATATCTGAGGTTATTGGTATTTCTCCCTGCAGTCTTGATTCCAGCTTGTGAACCTGCATAGCCTGGGTGAACTCTAGGAGTCCTTGCCACTAGACCACCAGGGGCTAGCCAGGAGACTTTATCTTGGATAAAGAGCAAAGTTCCCCTGGCTCTTAACCCCACTGGAAACAAGAATGTTTCAAGGAGGCAAGAAGTATAAAAACAGGTACAAAGTTTATCTTCAGAGACAAAGCACAACATACGGGAGAGCACACAGAGAACCAGTTTGTTTATTTAAGACAGAAGCAGGGCTGAGATAACACACCCAGAGATAAGGGCGTCCTCTCTAAGGAGCAGGAGAACAGTAGAGAGGTGATGTAAATCACTTATACAGGACTGTCCTTCAGGGTCTTGTTTACCTTTGGCCTATTACCTTTTATCTTTCTTCACACCTGAATGGTCCTAGGATAGTCCCCAACATGTGTGTGCATCTTTTTGCTAAGATAGATCCCACCACAGAGGGCTGGGGGTGCACATCCACTCTTATGGGGTGCTGCACCATTCCTTTTTGACCTCCAAGGAGTCTTCCTGCACATGTGCAGACAGGGAAGTCTTGACCTCAGGAGTGGTCACCTTATCTCTGCTTTAACAGAGCGCAGCTTCTGCCACCAGCTTTGTCCTTGGAGTGTCTGGGTAAGAAGTGAGCTTCAGTTTTACTCCATTTGACAAACACCAGATGTCCAGCCCAGGGGTCCCTCTGTCTTCTACACAGAGTATAAGACTACTCTAATTTTTCATTTCTTATTGAGTTATGATTAAATATATTTTTTTGAAAATCTGAATATTTTGTCCAAGTTCTGAAAATTGTTGGTGAATAGTTGTTAATCACAGCCTCTTGCCCTTTTAACCTATCCTTTATCTGTGATTATGTCTCTCTTTACACTCACAGTACTTGTTTGCATCTTATCTGTATCTTTTCTCCTGATCAATATTGCTAGAAGCTTGTCAACTTTATTCTTTTTTAAAAATTCTTTTATTTATTCATTTTGTCAGGTTGGTTCGACATTTGGGATCTTAGTTCCCTGCCAGGGAGCGAACCTGGACCCCTTGCATGGAAGTGCGGAGTCTTAACCCCTGGAGTGCCAGGGAAGTCCTGTCAATTTTCTTCTTCTTTTTTATTGCAATTTATTTATTTTGCCTGTACTTGGTGTTCGTTGCTATGTGTGCTTTTCTCTACTTGTGGTGAACGGGCGCTCCTTTCTCTTAGCCGTGCATGGGCTCCTCTTACCGTGGAGCATAGACTCGAGGGCGCACAGGCTTCCGTAGTTGCTGCGCTGGGCTCTAGAGCACAGACTCAGCAGCTGTGGTACGTGGGCTTAGTTATTCTGGGGCATGTGGGATCTTTCCAGACCATTAGAACCTGTGTCTCTTGCATTGACAGGTGGATTCTTTACCACTGAGCCACCAGGGAAGGCTAATTTTATTCTTTTTCAAAGAACCAATATTCACTTTTTGATCAACTCTGTTGAATCCTTTTTTTTTTTTTTTAATCTTTTATTGGTTTCTGCTTTGGTTATCTTTTCCGTTTTATTTTGTTGTTCTATTTCTAGTTTCTTAATGAGACCACTTAGCTCAGTAATTTTAAACCTTTCCTCTACTTCAATATAAATATTTAAGCAACTTGAAGCAAAGATTTGCTGTATCCCATGTACAATATTTTCTATCATTCTGTTTTGGTTATTTTAAATTTCCATGATGACTAATTGTGTGTGTGTGTGTGAGTCTCTCAATCGTGTCCAACTTTGTATGACTCCATGGACTGCAGTCCGCCAAGGCTCCTCTCTCCATGGAATTCTCTGGAAAGAACACTGGAGTGGGTAGTCATTCTCTTCTCCAGGGGATCTTTCTGACCCAGGTCTCCTGCATTGCAGGCATATTCTTTACCACTGAGCCAGCAGGGAAGCCCAGATGACTAATTGTACACATGCTATTTAGTAGTATGTTTAAAGGTTTCCAAGTAAGTAGGGATTTTTAACTTACCTTTTTGTAATTAACTTCTAACTTAATGAAGTTTTACACAGAGATTAGGATCTACATAACACCAATGCATTGAAAAATGTGTTGAGGTTTATCAATTTTTGTTAAGTGTTTTGGGTGACTGAAAAAAAGAATTTGCTTTCTCTCACTGTTAGATACAGGACACTCTCCATATTTATTATTATATCAAATTTGTTAATCATGTTCACATTTTCTATATCTTTGATAAATATTCTTCTGCTTGACCCATCAATATTCAAGAGAGATATGTTGAAATCTCCCACTTTGACAATACGTTTATGAATTTCAGGAGTTCCTTGGTGGGCTAGTGGTTAGAATTTGGTGCTTTCACTTCTGTGGCCAGGGTTTAATCCCTGGTCAGGGAACTGAGATCTCGCCAGCTATATAGCACGGCCAAATAAAAAAAAAGAATTCCCCCCCCATATCTTTATTCATTTTGTCTTATATACTTTATTACTTGCATACAAGTTTAAAGTTGCTATAACTTCTTAGAAAATTATGTGTCATCATATGGTGGACATCTCCCTTTTAATAACATTCTTTATCTTAAACACCATTTCATCTAATAATATGATTACACCCATCTTTCTTTTAGTTTATATTTGCCTGATACGTCTTGATTCATCCTTTTACCTTTAACATTTGTGTGTTTTTATGTTTTTAGGGGCATTTTACATGAGATTTTTTTGTTTTCTTTTGGCTTCACTGAGTCTTAGCTGTGGCATGCAGGATCTTTAGTTGTGGCATGTGGGATCTAGTTCCCTGACCAGGGATTGAACCCGGGCCCCCGCAATAGGAGCATAGAGTTTTAACCACGGACTGCCAGGGAAGTCCCTGTCCTGATTTTTTTAGCTCAAGTGTCCGTCTTACTACTCCTGACTACAGGCAGCTGCCTCTGCTGTCCTCTCTTTGCCACAAACAAGGGAAGAAAGCAGAGAACTCATCTCCTATTCTTACTGTGGTGCTTCAACAGATCATCTTCAAGCACCCCCGAGCTTTCTTCTATTTCCCGTACCTAACATTTCAGCTTAGAGCCTCTCCAGCAGCCTTCTCTTCCATGTGGTTGGTGTTGTGGCTTCCTCCTTCAGTCTAGCCTCATTCTCCTCCGTCTTCCAAGCAGTTCCTCGTCAAGTCCAGAACACTCCTTGTTTTCCAGTGTTGCATAGTGTTCATGTGTGTACGCATACACGCACACGTGGGCACATGTACACGTGTGCGTGTCTCCCTACCTCTTGTCTGATCCAATAACTGTGATGTATATTCATGAAAAGAATGCAAACGTGCTCAGTCACTTCAGTCATGTCCGACTCTTTGCAACCCCATGGACCTTAACCGCCAGGCTCCTCTGTCCATGGGATTCTCCAGGCAAGAATACTGGAGTGGGTTGCCATGCCCTCCTCCAGGGGATCTTCCCAACCCAAGGACTGAGCCTGTGTCTCCCGCATTGTAGGTGGATTCTTTACCCACTGAGCCACCTGAGAAGCCCTCATGAAAAGAATAATCAGTCTTATTTTTAAGTATCTAAACCTATTCTAGGACTTTATCTGAAGAAACAACAGAATAGTAGTCAGTTTTATTTCAAAGATTTCCTTTGTATCAGTACTTACATAATATAATTAATACGTGAGAAAGTAGCAAGTCAACTTTCCAAGTACACGCCTTTCTTTCTATTTGGCTTGAAGCATTCACCTGCCTAGAGGTGGAAGAGGAAGTGTGAAAAGGAGAAACAGTACTAATAAATTTCATTGTAATTCATACTTTTTAAGACTTACATTTTGGGATTTCCCTGGCAGTTAGTGGTTAAGACTGTACTTCCACTGCAAGGGGCATGGGTTTGATAAATTGTGGGAACTAAAATCCCATATGCCTCCCAGTGCAGCCAGGGGAAGAGAACGAAAGACTTAATTTCCTTCTTTGAAATTTGGGTGTGTTCTACAATCAGTGTTGACTGACAACAGTTGTTGGCTAGGCAACAGCCATAATATGATTGTCATTGTCTGCACATACCCAAAGTTGGTTTGGAAACCTATTGATATCTTCTACAAGCCTTTTTAGGGGGAGCTTTCCTGGTGGCTCAGACAGTAAAGGATCTGCCTGCAATGCAGGAGACGGTGGTTTGATTCCTGGGTCAAGAAGATTCCCTGGAGAAAGAAATGGCAACCCACTCCAGTATTCTTGCCTGGGAAATCCCATGGACAGAGAAGCCTGGAGGGCTACAGTCCATGGGGGTGCAAAGAGTTGGACACAAACTGAGTGACTGACACTCCAAACCTTTTTAAAGACTGGGGAGGAGCAGCATAAAAACTTGCAGGATTGGTGTCATCAGTTTGTAAGAAAATCCCAGAAGCCATAGCAGATCTCTTAGATCTGGGTTAAGAGATTCTGTGTTAACAACACTTTTGATGCACAGACAACAATACTGTGGGAAAAGACATGCTCATTACTAACTCTTAAACATTCTCTGCATCAGCTTCTTCTGTAAAGAAGTTACAGGAATACTTTCCAATGTGCTTATATTTTCCTTTTTAGCTATGCACAAGAGTGATCCATGATAAAAATGTATGTCTAAATAAGTCTAAAAAGAGCTTTTTTGATAAATATAAACCAACATTCTAAATGATAAGAAAGCATTGTTCATAACATAATTAGCAGCTTGTTTTTCTTCCTTAGGAGTACCTAAAATAACAGTGCATTTTACAATTGATGTCATTCATTTCAGTGAAATGCAAAATCGTGGAAAGACTGAAGAGAGAAGGAATTAATATCCAGCTTCTGACATTCAAAATAAAATTATACAGCAAGATATTAGCCTTGCAAAATGAGTGTTTGTCTTAAGAGAAGTTCTTCTAAATTCTTTTCTTTTGATACTGGGCACATGAGCATTTCAACAGCCAAGCCCAGAGGTTTCAGCCTGTGGGGTCCTCTATCTCTAAGAGGAGAAGATAATCTTTCTGGCTCTGGAAGGCAGGCCAGGAGTCTTGCTGCCCCACCCTGGAGGGAGGTGAGGGAAAGCAGGGCGGAATGTCACCTGTCTCAGGCCCTGGGGAAAGTAGGAGATGAAAGCCATGAAGGAGGAGAGAAGGAGAGCAAGACAGGCAGAAATGAGACCCAAGTTTGGTAAGTCAGTAACACAGTGACACCCATGATGAAGGGGGCTATGCCTCTCTTCTTGCTTGGAGCTCCTGGTGGCGGCTCCCTCAAAGAAAGCCCTATGGGACTTCCCTGGTGGTCCAATGGTTAAGACTTGCCCTTCCAATTCAGGGAGTATGGGTTCGATCTCTGGTGGGGGAGCTAAGATCCCACATGCTTCATGGCCAAAAAACCAAAACATGAAGTGGAAACAAATTCAATAAAAACTTTAAAAAAATGGTCCACATAAAAAAGAAAGAAAGAAAGTCCTATATCAATGTGAGGCACAGTCACATCAAATTAAGGTGTAGTTTGGCAGGTGAAGGGGCCCGGCCACTGAAGCTCCCTGGGGTACTGCAGCACATTCCTGGAGAATGGGACCCCGACCTTGCTGAGAGTGCCTGGTGGGTTCCAGCATGCTCTTGTCAATGGTTGTTCAATAGCTAGTTGTGATTTCAGCGCTCTCGCACGAGGAGATAGCACATGTCCTTCTACTTTGCCATCTTGATTTGATTTGAGTGCCTGGTGAAGTTGCTGGAGAGGGTCACTGTGACGTGACATCCCCTACATTCAGAAGGGACCTGAGCCAACGACGGCGAAGGCCCCCGAGTCTCCCTTCCACCCCTGTCCTGGGGTTCCAGAAGCCACACCCTGTCCCCTTCTGCTCCTCAGTCACCATCTTGGACAGGAGTGGAAGACAGGCCATTTTTCTTAGAAAGCTGAGCCTTGTATGTAAAGGAAACTTTTTTTTTTTTTCCTTAGAGGCTGGGAGACTGACACCAGCCAGAAAATAGGAAGACAAGGGAAAATGAAAGAGCTATGTTTTTTCTTCACATATCAGCCAAGTCAAGACCCTGATACATTTATAAAAATAAAAGCTTGGAACTGAAATATACTGCAATAGGAGAATGGTTTAATAAATTATTTCATAACCATTTTACATGGCTATGAAAATTATCTTTGTGGATTATTTTAATTATACAATAAGTTGATGTCATGGAATCAGTGTGTATATACTGAAAGATCTCAGTTATATATAAAAAACAGACTTGAGGAAAGTCATGAAAATGTTAACAATAGTTATTTTATTTTTAAAAATATTTATTTGTGAAATCTTTTTAGTTGCGACACGGGAAGTCTTAGTTGTGGCATGTGGGATCTAGTTCAGGGATAGAACCCGGCCCCTCTGCGTTGGGAGCACAGAGGATTAGCCACTGGACCATCAGGGAAGTCCCAACAATAGTTATTTTGAAAGAAGTTATTTTCTATAATGACTGTGTAGATCTGAAAAAATAATAGATAAAAATTTAAAACAAAATCTTACAGAGCAGTGTTACAAATGGATTTCTAAAGCCCCTTGCTCTTCTCAAATCAACATACCCCAACTGCAGCAGGATGTGGGTGACATAGCTGTGGGAAATGGTCACTCTTCCCTGTTTCTCAATATCTAGTCCAAGTAGGACAGTTTGCAAGGAAAAGTCAACAGGATATCTCTATAACACCATCCCTCAAAGCAGAAATATAATGTTTCTCAAAGATCATTGTCACACATTGTTGTTTAATACCACCCATTTAGATTGGCATGGATTCTGACAGGTCTAGGAAAACCCCTGATTCTGGCATTCTGACCCTCAGAGATAATTTACTTCTGCCGGGGGTATCTGCTTCTCTGGTGGCTCAGTTGATAAAGAATCCACCTGCAATCCAGGAGACCTGGGTTCGATCCCTGGGTTGAAGATCACCTGCAGAAGGAAATGGCAACCCACTCCAGTATTCTTGCCTGGAGAATCCCACAGACAGAGGAACCAGGTGGGCTACAGTCATGGGGTCACAAGAATCAGACATGTTCTAGTGACTAAACCACCACCATCACCATGGGATATCCAAGACAAATATTTAAATACAATCAAAATGTTACCAGATCCCCAAGCAGATAGCCTGAGAAGAATTACAAAAGGGAACTTGCCCTACTTTTTAAAGGAATATTTCATAGAACTACAAAAATTAAAACAGTATTGGTACTACACAGACAGATCAGTGGACCAGAATAAAAAAACCAAGAAATATTTACACATAGTTTCCACATTACAAAAAGAAAACTGATATGACAAAGATGGTATTTCAAATAACCTCTCAGGGATGTATTTAGTTCTGAATCAGGAGGAGCTATTATAGATTCATAAGAATTAGCTCATATTTAATCACTGTGAAGTCAGGTGGGCCTTAGGAAGCATCACTATTAACAAAGTGGAGGTGAAGGAATTCCAGTTGAGCTATTTCAAATTCTAAAAGATGATGTTGTGAAAGTGCTGCACTCAATATGTCAGCAAATTTGGAAAATGCAGCAGTGGCCACAGGACTGGAAAAGGTCAGTTTTCATTCCAATACCAAAGAAAGGTAATGCCAAAGAATGCTCAAACTACCACACAATTTCACTCATCTCAAATGCCAGTAAAGTAATGCTCAAAATTCTTTAAGCCAGGCTTCAGCAATACGTGAACCGTGAACTTCTAGATGTTCAAGCTTGTTTTAGAAAAGGCAGAAGAACCAGAGATCAAATTGCCAACATCTACTGGATCATCAAAAATACAAGAGAGTTCCAGAAAAGCATATATTTCTGCTTTATTGACTATGCCAAAGCCTTTGACTGTGTGGTTCACAATAAACTGTGGAAAATTCTTCAAGAGATGGGAATATCAGACCACCTGATCTGCCTCTTGAGAAACCTGTATACAGGTCAGGAAGCAACAGTTAGAATTGGACATGGAACAAAAGACTGGTTCCAAATAGGAAAAGGAGTATGTCAAGGGTGTATATTGTCACCCTGCTTATTTAATTTATATGCAGAGTACAAATGCTGGGCTGGAGGAAGCACAAGCTGGAATCAAGATGCCCGGAGAAATATCAATAACCTCAGATATGCAGATGACACCACCCTTATGGCAGAAAGTGAAGAACTGAAGAGCCTCTTGAGGAAAGTGAAAGAAGAGAGTGACAAAGTTGGCTTAAAGCTCAACACTCAGAAAACTAAGATCATGGCAGCTGGTCCCATCACTTCATGTGAAATAGATGGGGAAACAGTGGAAACAGTGGCTGACTTTATTTTTGGGGGCTCCAAAAATCACTGCGGATGGTGATTGCAGCCATGAGATTAAAAGACGCTTACTCCTTGGAAGGAAAGTTATGACCAATCTAGACAACATATTAAAAAGCAGAGACATTACTTTGTCAACAAAGGTCCATCTAGTCAAGGCTATGGTTTTTCCAGTAGTCATGTATGGATGTGAGAGTTGGACTATAAAGAAGGCTGAGTGCCTAAGAATGGATGCTTTTGAACTGTGGGATTGGAGAAGACTATTGAGAGTTCCTTGGACTGCAAGGAGATCCAACCAGTCCATCCTAAAGGAGATCAATCCTGAGTGTTCATTGGAAGGACTGATGTTGAAGCTGAAACTCCAATACTTTGGCCACCTGATGCCAAGAGGTGACTCATTTGAAAAGAGCCTGATGCTGGGAAAGATTGAGGGCAGGAGGAGAAGGGGACGACAGAGGATGAGATCGTTGGATGGCATCACCGACTCAATGGACATGGGTTTGGGTGGACTCCAGGAGTTGGTGATGGACAGGGAGGCCTGGCGTACTGTGGTTCATGGGATTGCAAAGAATTGGACATGACTGAGCAACTGAACTGACTGACTGATTAATCACTGTAAGCTCATATTTAATCACTGTGGACTCCATGGCTTACATAAATGCTTTCTACCTACCTGCTTTGGTCTTATGTTCTAGTTTAAAGATTTGGGGGCTCAATTTTTAAAATTTTAGTTATATTTTTGTATTTTTATATTCTTATAAGCACTTCCAAATATTTTATATAAAAGAACAAGACTTGTGTAGGCATAACTAATTAAAAGTCAGAAGTTTAGGGGCAATATTGTAAAGCAGTCACTCTCCAATTAAAAATAAAATAAAAAATTTAGGGGAATTCCTTGGTGGTACAATGGTTAGGATTCCACGCTTCCACTGCAGGAGGCACAGGTTCCAACTCTGGTTGGAAAACTAAGATCCCACATGCAGGGGGTTTGGCCAAAGATAAAGTCAAAAGTTCAAAAAGGCAGATGTGATAAATACAAAGTGCTATGAGTACTCAAAGGAGGTTAGAATAAGTTACAGGGGAAAGGTGGTATTCTAGATGAGTCTTGGAGGATGAGCCACATTTTAGGAGATGGAGATGGTGAGGGGATGGTGTTCCAGGTAGAAGGAACAGAAATGCAAAGGCACAGAGACAGAAAAGAACTGGGTTCTACGAGGCACAGGAAGTGGTCCTGTGTGGTCATGTATTCATTCATTTACTTATTCCAAAACACTTGTCAAGGGCCTAATATGTGCCAGATCCTTGCTTCTAGAGTTGGTTCAGTTGTTCAATGAATATCATCAGAGACTTTAGTCCTTCACAGATTTCCAGTTGTCCGTTTTCTGTGCATCAACAATGTTCCCCTCTGGGGACACAGTGGCTGCAGCAGTCCCTAGCATCAAATCCTCATATGACAATATGCAAGAAAGCAATCTCCCCTCACTTGTCAATTATTATTAAGGGAGAAACCTCAGCAGATTTCCTTGAGGCTCAAGGACTTTTTCCCATGCCCATCTCCAATTATTGAATTGTCTGTTTCTGCTGAGAAGACTCTTGAGAGTCCCTTTGCCGGAAGGAGATCAAACCAGTCAATTCTAAAGAAAATCAACCCTGAATATTCATTGGAAGGACTGATGCTGAAGCTGAAGCTCCAATATTTTGGCCACCTGATGCAAAGAGCCAACTCATTGGAAAAGACCCTGATGCTGGGGAAGATTGAAGGCAGGAAGAGAAGGGGATGACAGAGGATGAGATGGTTGGATGGCATCACTGACTCAATGGACATGAATTTGAGAAACTCTGGGAGATAGTGGAGGACAGAGAAGCCTGATGTGTTGCAGTCCATGGGGTTGCAAAGAGTTGGACATGACTTAGTGACTGAATAACAACACATTCTGCCTCTGATACTCTGATAAATGGAACTGGACAAATGAATTATCTATATAAGTAATAAATTGCATCCCTCCCTAAAATCAATACCAAAAAATCAACTCAGTTTATTATAGACCTGAATGCCTGGAATAAAACTTAAAAACATTTTTTAAAAATATAGGGAATATCTTTCAAATTTTAGAATAGGGAAAGATTTCTTAGACAAGATGCCAAAAAATTCTAACTCTGAAAGAAAAGATTTGTATGTTGCATTTAAATTAAGAGCACTTATTCATCAACAGACACTGTAAAAAATGAGAGGAAAAAGGGGAGAAAATATTTACAACATATGTATCCAAACAAAGAATTGCTGCCAAGAATGCATAAAGAATGTCTTCAAATCTATGAAGAAAAAAATAAACAACTTTATCAGAATATGGGCAAAAGACACAAACAGGCATTTTACAAAAAAGAAAATACATATGGTCAATAAGTACATTAATTTCCATATTAATCAGGGAAATGCAAATCAAGATCACAATGAGATAACTTTTAACAACCATGACAAAAATTAAGAAATCTGACTATACCCAGTGTTGAAGAAGATATGGATTAATGTGACCTCATAAATGTTGCTGGTGAGTGTATACATTGATTTAACTACTTTGAAATATTTGAAATATAAATTTGAAAGATATTCCCTATATTTTTAAAAAATGTTTTTAAGTTTTACTCCAGGCATTCAGGTCTATAATAAACTGAGTTGATTTTTTGGTATTGATTTTAGGAAATTATTGTATACATTTGAGCATTCTTAAATCCTATGGCCCAGTGACTCCTAGGTGGATAGCTGAGAGCACTCTTATACACATGCGCCAAGAGACACATAGGAAGTGTTCACACATGTATTGTGCAGTGTAGTAAAAAATTAGAATTGATGCAATGCCCGTTGGTAGAAGAATGAATGAATAAAATTTGGTATATTTACACCATGGAATATTATACAGCTCTGAAAACAAATGAACTATAGCTCTAGGTGTTAGACAATAGGTATGAAGCTGGACAGCATAATGATGAGGGGGAAAAAGTACTTATCAGATGACCATATAGAATGCAATATATATTTTATAAGACTTTAAAACAAAGAAAACAATACATTGTTTGAAAGTGAAAGTCGCTCAGTTGTGTCCGACTCTTTGCAACCCCATGGACTATACAGTCCATGGAATTCTCCAGGCCAGAATACTGGAGTAGGTAGCCTTTCCCTTCTCCAGGGGATCTTCCCCAACCAGAGATTAAAGCCAGGTCTCCTGCAATGCAGGCAGATTCTTTACCAGCTAAGCCACAAGTAGGCAGCCATATATGTGATAAAACCATTTTTAAAAAGCAAGGACTATACGTATATGAAACCAGAGGCACAGACAACAACAAAAACCTACCCAATAAAACATGGGCAAATGGGAATTGCCTGGAGGTCCGGTAGTTAGGTTAGTAGTTAGGACTCCATGCTTTCACTGCTGGGGCTGGATTCAATCCCTGGTCAGGGAACTAGATCCCGCATGCCGCAACTAAGACCTTGGCACAGCCAAATAAATAGTAAAGAAATAAATATTTTTTAAATGGTTAAGACATTAAATTTTATGTGATGTGTATTTTACCACAATTTTTTTGAAATGAAAAAAAGCAAAGCAATTGTAAGCATGAAATTCAGGATGGTGTGTACTTTGGTTGTGGAAGGATGGGGATGGGAAAGGTGAGGAGCCAACTAGTTATCGGTAATATTCTAGCTCCATGGTGGATTCGTGGGGGTTCATTATAGAAATGCCTACATAAACAAATCAAAGTAAATAAAATGAAAATGATCAGGCACGGAATAAACAATGACAGTGTGATCTTATCTAAGAATTAAAATCTAAATACATGCATTTCAGGTCCAAAAAATAAAAATCATCTTTAAAATGCACTTCAACAACAACAAAAAAGACAAAAAAATAAATAAATAAAATAAAATGCACTTCAAGCAAAAAGAAGAGACTGTAAATCAGTCCCTATTTACTGTTGGAATATTTTCGCAGTCCTTCTATGTATGTGTGTGTGTATATACATACATATATTTGTGCTAACACTAGAAAACGGAACACTCTCTTTTGTACTTTTATTTTTCACCTAACGATAAATTGATAACATGTTTGCATGTCATTAAATATTTTAAGAGTATTTTAAATATAGTCATAAAATTCCATTGTATGGATATACCATAGTTTAGTTAAATAAATGAATATTGTTAGAATTTAAATTGCTCCTAAAATTTCCCTATTAGTAAATGCTAGATTTAATATCCTGGTGGTTAATCTTTGTACCTATTTTTTCTTTTTTTTTTTTTTCTTTTTGGCCATGCCAACAGGCTTGGGGCATTTTAGTTCCCCAGCCAGGGATTGAACCCAGGCCACTGCAGTGAAGGTGCTGAGTCCTAACCACTGAACTGACAGGGAATTCTCTTTGTACCTGTTCTTAACTCTTTCTTCTGGGGAAATTCATAGTCATTAAATAGCTGAGGCAAAGATACAGGAAAAAGTTTAAGGAGTTTGATATCAGAAAAAGTTCCATGATCCTTCAGAAAGGTTTACCAAGACTCATTCCCACCAATAAAATAAACAAACAGTACACAAGTCCATTTTCTCATATCCTCATCGACTCGGAGCTTTTCGAGTTTTTAAATCCTTTCTAAAAAGTCTTATTTCTGTGAAGTTTTAATTTGCAATTCCCCGATTACAACTGACATTGAATATTAAGATGTTTCCATAACTTAAAAAATTAAGTAGTTTTTAATTGAAAAAGTAATTCATGTACATGGTAAAAATATAGAACAGCATAAAAAGATACGCTGTGAAACCTGTCTCCTTCCCACCTTGGACCGCAGTCCCCTCCCTGAGCAGCCACCATGACCAGTTTCCTGTTTCTCCTTCCCAAAATATAATGTACATAAGCAAGCACACAAGTAAGAAGAAATGCATTTACGTACAACCATATTATCCTTTTTAAAAGCCAATGAGAGGGACTTCCCTGGTGGTCCAGTGGCTAAGATTCTGTGCTCTTAATGCAGGAGGCCTGCGTTCGATCCCTGGTTGGGGAACTAGATATCACAACTGAAAGAGGCCAAGAGGCCCTTTCAACTATGCTTCATCACAGTCTGAACAGGGAGAGAAAGGAGGAAGAATTTGTCTGCCAGCTGCTGTCCCCCACTGGTCAAAGATTCTCTCTCACAGTGTTATACAAGCCCTGGTGCCCAGAGGGCCCTGGTGCCTCGTGCTTCAGCCTCAATAAGGACGCCCCAGGATAAGAGTGGGCACAAGTGACGCAGGAGCATCTGAGGCACTGTTGGGCTGTACCCACATGAAGTGAGTTGAAGCACTGGTGGTTTGTTGCTATAGCAACAGCTGGAACGGAACAAGACGCCAAAGCCCCCAGAGACAGGTGGGGCTGAAGGTCCGACCCTAGCACGGACACTCAGATCTGCTTGGGCTGCCCCTCACCCACCTGACTGCCATACTGCTATGGGGTATCCATTTTTGTTTTTCTTTTAGCCAAACCATGTGGCATGTGGGATCTTAGTTTCCCGACCAGGGATCGAACCCATGCTCCCTGCAGTGGAACTGCCCAGGAAAGTCCCAGACATGAGAAAAGATTCCTTAGTCTCAGAATTGCCTTCAAGATGGTGGCCAGCCACACTTCCCTGAAAAGACTTTTACTTGGGAGTCTAGTTTCCTGGTGGTGCCCATGTGTCTACTCCCACAACCCCACGGGGCCTCTGAAAGGTAACGACTGGTGGCCGTGTTCTTCCTCAGTGTCCTTGAGCCTTCCTGGGCCTAGTCAGATAGTGGGTTCTCAGTCTTACATAGTAAATTCCTTCTTACATTCTCCTCTCCCTGAGCTTTGCAATCACCTTGTCAAGACTGTCAAGGAGGTTCTGGCATCTCCACCTCATCGTCATGTACAAGTTTTGTAGCCATCTTCACATACAGTTAAGACCAGCTCCAGGGCTTCCCTGGTGGCTCAGTGGTAAAGAATCCGTCTGCCAATGCAGGAGATATGAGTTCAATCTCTGGGTTGGGAAGATCCCACGTGCCAGGGAGCAACTGTGCTGTAGAGCCCACATGCCCAACTACTGAAGCGCGAGCCCATGCTGCACAACAAGAGAAGCCACCACAGTGAGAGGCCCACACGCCGCAACTAGAGAAGAGCCCCTGCTCGCCACAACTAGAGAAGAGCCCACACAGCAACCAAGTCCTGGTACAGTCAAAAACAAACAAATAAATTATTAAAAAAAAAAAAAAAGACCAACTCCAGGCATCTTCACTATAATGTTGAAGGCCATCTCGCAGGCAAATACCAGCTGGCAATACATTCTCTCAGGACTTCCCTGGTAGCCTAGTGGTTAGGACTCCACAGTTCCAGTGCAAGGGGGCATGGATTTGGTTCCTGGGAACTAAGATCCTGCATGCTGCATGGCGCAGCCAAAAGTGCCTACGTTCTCTCCAACCCAGCCGCATATTTTACTCCCCTGGTCGATCACCTCGGATCCACTGCCACATGGCTTCCCTCTGTTCCAGATGGCCTGCGTGGACCAGGTCCTGTGATTCCTCGGGTGAGTCAGCTGAGTCTCTAGGAGGAGGGACTGTGTAAACTCCTGCTCAAGTTGTGGCGAGTCCTGATTTTCATTATGGTCCTGGAGACAGTGAGCGGTGATGGAGGCAGATCGTAAGAAAAGCAAATGACATCTTGAGAGGCATCTGCTTCCAGTGACGTCTGCACACTGTCTCCAGATTCCAGTGACAGGGGGCTGCTTCTGCTGGTCATGAACACTCCTGGGAATCTGTGGGATTAAGGTTTCTGTTCTCATCCACACAACACCCCCATCCCAGAGTCCCATGCTTTTCCGAGCGGAGCCTGGTTTTGACAGGAGATTTGTCAAAGCTACCCATTCAGTCTCCTTTGGCAGCACGGGAACCCTTACAATCAGCTGCTGAGCCTGACATTTAGCAGTTGGCCCTGAAGCTGCAGGAGATGAAAGTCTCCTTAAAAACTGCCATAAAGCTCTAGTGGCTTTTACACAATCTTAAGTTGGCTGTGAGCTACTCGAAGCCTATCATTTTCTTTTTTTTTGCAAGGTTTCTTTTTTGCAAGGCTCTTACTAAAAGCCAGCCTATTCTACATTTCTTATAATTATCATTGCCAACATACAATCAAATACTGTGTTCTCCTCTCCAGCTCAATCTCACCTTCCACTTGCACCTCACCCCCAATTAACCCCAGATGAAAACCTTAGTCATTCTGATACCACGTCATGCCAAGGGTTATTACCACCACCCACTTACCGTGATCAATATTGTCCCTACTGCAGTCAAAACAATAGGAACTCCAGTGTCACAATCCTATCCTTTTGTGGGATCTTAGTTCCCTAACCAGGAACCGAAGCCTCATTGGCAGCACGGAGCCTTAACCACGGACAACCAGGGAAGTCCCCACAGTCCTATCCTGAAAGTCTGCTTTTCAGGATCACCCTTGGGACCAACTGTCTCTGGGGGCCAGTGGCGCAGTGTGGCCTTGAGATGACGTATGGGGCATCGTTTCCGCGTGGAGTCAGTTGGAGCCCAGGTGGAGCTGGGTCACTACGGAGGGGCTAGGACAGGACAGGTCAAAGACACTGGAGGCTGAGAGGCTCGGATATGGCATTGAGAGATGTCTGCTACAAAGGCTCAGCATAGATTTTCTTTCCAAACTAGGTTTACCCCATTTGCATGTATTGATTCGATGTGATGGATAGGTTTAGTTCTCATTCTGGCATTCTGTTTGACGTTACGCTTTCCTCTCTTGAGTGCTCCCTTTGTTTTGCATCTTTTGCTCTGTGCTGGTGTGTATGTGTGTTTTCTTCAGGCTATTTTGCTGCATTGGTGGTAATTTAGCACACTATTTCTTCTGGAACCCTCAGACTTTGTCAGGGCAAGATGTGTCAGATATGCTAAAATGTGATCTGAGGCATAAAAGCCAAGAATCCACACACCCTCCGCCTCCTGCTTTGTTTTACTGTTACATATTTGTGCCCAGTGGAAATCTTGATAAATTCCATTTTTGCTTTCCACCAAAGGATGAAAAGAAATTTGGTGTGTTTATGATTACATGCACAGCTTTAGTGAGAACACTCCCGAAAGTGCTTCCATTTTGAGTAGGGTTTTTTATTGTTGTTACTGCTGCTGTTGTTTTTTTTTTTTTTTCCCTTTTTTTTCCCCTGGCCACCCTGCACAACTTGTGGGAATCTTAGTTCCTCGACCAGGAACTGAATTAAACCCACCAGGCCCGAGGCAGAGAGCGCATGGAATCCTAACCACTGGACCACCAGGGAATTCCCTTGATTAGGGTAAATGAGAACCAAATCCTTTGCTTACAATTTTACCTGCCAAGTGGAAGAATTCTCTTGCAGCCGCTTTTGGCTCCTCAGTTTCACACTTTGTTCCCTCGACACTCCCCACAGTCGGAGCATGTTTTCCTGTAATGGGACCCCTTGACCTTCTCCCCTGTGTTACCCACTTTGTGCCCTACGCCAGATGCATCATGGCGCCAGAGGGTGGCAGGGCACTCCTACACCAGGACAGCTGTCAAAAACTGAATTATAGGTGGGAAGGACTACAGACCACATAAATTTATTCTACAAAAACCAAACTAGATGTATCCCATGTCAGCTTTCACTCCATTATCTGACATAAGGCAAATAAAAATTTGGGCAAAAGGAGGTAGTGTTCTTAACTGACTACACCAAAATTGCCTTCTTGCCTATGAAAATTTTACAAAAGCAGATACCCACGTGAACACCTTGTTGCTGCTGCTGCTGCTGCTAAGTTGCTTCAGTCATGTCCGATTCTGTGCGACCCCATAGACGGCAGCCCACCAGGCTCCCCCATCCTTGGGATTCTCCAGGCAAGAGCACTGGAGTGGGTTGTCATTTCCTTCTCCAATGCATGAAAGTGAAAAGCGAAAGGGAAGTCGCTCAGTCGTGTCTGACTCTTTGCGACCCCATGGACTGCAGCACACCAGGCTCCTCCGTCCATGGGATTTTCCAGGCAAGAGTGCTGGAGTGGGGTGCCATTGCCTTCTCCAGAACACCTTGTTAGGGAACTTCAAACCCTCCTTAAAAGAGACCATGGAACTGAGGAAGCTTAAACGATCTCCATGTTGTACCTTGTGTGTGCTCAGTTGTGTCTGACTGTGTTCGACCCCATGGACTGTACTACCAGGTACAGAATTATCCATGCAAAGATACTGGAGTGGGTTGCCATTTCCTCCTCCAGGGGATCTTTCCAGGGATTGAACATGAGTCTCCTGAATCAGCAGGTACATTCTTTACCACTGAGCCACCTTGGAATCTTTATGCTGTACCTCATGGTTTATAATTTAATATAGAGTCATTGATAACCCACAAATAGTTGTAAGAAAGTCCAATGAAGCTCTGCTGTTTTTTTTCCCCCATGATGATTGATGCTTTTTTAGGAAATGAATATCAGAATTAAAAAAAAAATTTTTTTCTTGTTCTTTTTGGTTCCCTGTCTTGCTGGTGCCTGGTCAGCTGACTGTGCTGATGAAGTCACAGAGCTCAATAAGCAGATTACCCTTCCTAAGAAAGGATTTCCAGCCGTGCAGTCTAATAGGACTTTCTGCAATGAGGGAAAGGTTCTTATCAGAACTGTCCTACATGGTAGTCACTGATCACATGTTGCTAGCTTTTAAGCCCTTGAAATGTGGCTAGTGAGACTGAAAAATTGAACTTTACATTTTATTTAGGTTTAATTAACTAAAAAATCCAGATGTTCAAGCTGGATTTAGAAAAGGCAGAGGAACCAGAGATCAAATTATCAACATCTGTTGGAACACAGAAAAACCAAGAGAATTCCAGAAAAACATCTACTTCTGCTTTATTGACTACGCCAAAGCCTTTGACTGTGTAGATCACAACAAACTGTGGAAAATTCTTAAAGAGATAGGAATACAAGACCACCTTATCTGCCTCTTCAGAAATCTGTATGCAGATCAAGAAGCAACAGTTAGAACTGGACATGGAACAACAGACTGGTTCCAAATTGGGAAAGGAGTGTGTCAAGGCTGTATGTTGTCACCTTGCTTATTTAACTTATATGCAGAGTACAGCATGCAAAATGCTGGACTGGATGAAGCACAAGCTGGAATCAAGATTGCTAGGAGAAATATTAATAACCTCAGATATGCAGATGATACCACTGTTATGGCAGAAAGTGAAGAGGAACTAAAGAGCCTCTTGATGAAAGTGAAAGAGGAGAGTGAAAAAGCTGGTTTAAAACTCAACATTCAAAAAACTAAGATCATGGCATCCGGCCCCATCACTTCATGGCAATAAGATTGGGAAACAATGGAAACAGTGAGAGGCTTTATTTTCTTGGACTCCAAAATCATTGCAGATGGTGACTGCAGCCATGAAATTAAAAGATGCTTACTCCTTGGAAGAAAAGCTATGACCAACCTTGACAGCATATTAAAAAGCAGAGACATTACTTTGCCAACAAAGGTTCGTCTAGTCAAGGCTATGGTTTTTCCTGTGGTCATGTATGGATGTGAGAGTTGGACTGTGAAGAAGGCTGAGCACCGAAGAATTGATGCTTTTGAACTGTGGTGTTGGAGAAGACTCTTGAGAGTCCCTTGGACTTCAAGGAGATCCAACTAGTCCATCCTAAAGGAAATCAGTCCTGAATATCCATTGGAAGGACGGATGTTGAAGCTGAAACTCCAATAATTTGGCCACCTGATGCGAAGAGCTGACTCATTTGAAAAGACCCTGATGGTGGGAAAGATTGAGAACAGGAGGAGAAGGGGACAACAGAGGATGAGATGGTTGGATGGCATCACCGATTCGATGGACATGAGTTTGAGCAGGCTCCGGGAGTTGGTGACAGTCAGGGAAGCCTGGTGTGCTGCAGTCAATGAGGTTGCAAAGAGTCAGACACGACTGAGCGACTCAACTGAACTAAAATTTAAATTTAAATAGCCACATATAGCTAATGGTTGCCATAAAAGGCAGTAAAGATTTGGAGCCATTTAAGGAAAAAGATGATACAAAAAGGGGAAGGAGGTGGTGGGGGCGGTATCCTGGCCATGGGGCTGTGACCAACCTGAGAGTATTTTGGTTGGTTGGTTTTTTAAATCATTTTATTCAGGTTTGTTTGTTTGTTGCCCCTTGGTGCAGCATGTGGTATCTTAATTCCCTGATCAGGGATCAAACCTGAGTCCCTTGCATTGGAAGCACAGGGTCCTAACCACTGGACCACCAGAAGTCCCCAGGTATGGATGACATACAAAAAGCTGTACATATTTAAGGTATACACTTCATGAGTTTGGAGATAAGTACACACTCATGAAACCATCACTACAAGCTATGCTGTAAACATATTGTCATCTGCAAGTTTCCTCAAGTCTTATTATTATTTTGTAGTGTGTGTGTGTTTGTGTGTGTGTGTGTGGAAGAACACTCAACGTGAGATCTACCCTCCGTTAATGTTTAAGTATATAATACAATATTGTTAACTACAGGCACTCTGTAGTTATAGATCTCCAGGTATCATTCACCTTGTACACCTAAAACACTGTGCCCTTTGACTACTACCTGCCTGTTTCTCCCTCCCCCTTTCAGCCCCTGACAGCCTCTCCACTCGCTGCTTCTATGCATCTGATTATCTTAGATTCCTCATGTAAATGAGATCACGCACTACTTGTCTTTTTGTGCCTGGCTTCTTTCATTTCCAGGTTCATCATGTTGCTGCAAATGGCAGGCTTTCCTTCTTTTTTTCAACCCAAATAATATTCCATAGTATGCATATACCACATTTTCCTTTTCCATTCATCCACTGATGGACATTTAGATTGCTTCTACTTTTTGGCTGTTGTGAAAGAAACACGGGAGTGTGGACATTCCTTTAATGTCTTGATTTCAGTTTCCTTGTGCATGTACCCAGAAGTGAGATTGCTGGATCACTTGGTGGTTTTCTTTTTAATTTCATGAGAAACTTCCATAATGTCTTCCATAGTGGCTGTACCAATTTACATTCCCATCAATGCCATACAAGGGTTCCCTTTTCTTCATATCCTTGCTAACACTTATCTTTTGTTTTTTTGATAATAGCCATTCTAACAGGTGTGAGGTAATACCTCATTGTGGTTTTGGTTTGCATTTCTCTGATCATTAGTGATACTGAACCGCTTTTCATACATCTTTTGTCCATCTGTATGTCTTCTTTGGAGAAATATCTATTTAGTTCATTGGCCTATTTTAAAAAATCATTTCCCCCACCTTTTCTATTGAGTTATGCGAGTTCCTTACATCAGCCTGGGGAGTTTTTGTTTTTTTTGGTTTGAAAACTGATTTTATTTACCAGCAATGTGATTTTGGTTTAGTGACAAATTTTATTTTTAAAAAAAATTTTTATTGGAGTATAGTTGATTTACAATGTTGTGTTCGTTTCAAGTGTACAGCAAAGTGAATCATTTCACAAATACACATATACCCACTCTTTTTTAGATTCTTTTTCCATATAGGTCATCACAGAGTGTTGCCTAGAGTTCCCTCTGCTATACAGTAGGTCCTTGGTAGTTACCTATTTTATACACAGCAGCGCACAGCGCGCGCATGCTTAGTTGCTCAGTAGTGTCCGACACTTTGCGACCCCACACTTTGCGACCCCGTGCACTGCAGGACCCGCTAGGCTCCTCAGTCCAAGGAATTCTCCAGGCCAGAATACTGAAGTGTGTTGCCATTTCCTTCTCCAGGGGAACTTCCCAACCCAGGGATCGAATCTGCGTGTCCCGGGTTCTTTACCGGCAGGGTTCTTTACCACTGAGCCTCCAGGGAAGCCATTAAACCCGTACAACCTCTCTGATTCGGACCCCGTTTTACAGAGTAAGAAGCTCAGAGAGGTTGAGGCACTTGCCCAAGCTCACACAGCGCGGATTCCAGCCTTGGTAGGTCAGTTGATCCGACACCCAAGCCCAGGCTCCTTCGTGACAGATCCCAAGAACCCCTCCCTCGGCCACTGTGAGGCCTCACCCGGGCAAAATGGGCAGCTCGGCACTTACACCACCCAGCCGCCTCTGGGGCCGTTTCCTTTTTCCTATTCTTGCTCTCTGGAAACGCATCCTATCGGAGCTGATCCTATGGGTTCTCTGAGCCTCGATTTCCCCTTTGTGGGTGTAGGGAGTAGGGGTCTCCCACTAGTAACAAGGACGAGGGAGAGAAAAGAGGAGAGAGTGGCTCTCTCCCTCATCCCACCCCCACCTCCGGGCTAAGACCCCAGCCCGGTCCTCCCGGAAGCGCACTTCCCACCAAGCAAGGTCCTGCGGCAGGAATGGGGCTCGGCCCCTTTAAATCCCGCGCGGGAACGCCCGGGGCCGGGCCGCGCAGCCCGTGATCGGCCGTCGGGAATTGCCGGCCTCCGCGCGTCCTCCGGAAGCTTCCCCTCGCGCTGCCCCCAGCCCCGCGTGCCCACTCGGTTCGCCATCCCTCGAGGGCGCCGCGGCCGTGGGGAGGATGAGCCGCATCTATCAGGACAGCGCCCTCCGCAACAAGGCGGTGCGGAGCGCGCGGCTGCCGGGGGCCTGGGACCCTGCCGCTCACCAGCGGTAGGCTCCGCCCGCGTCTCTCCACCGCCTCCCGGCCCGGCCTCTGTCGGCTGGCGAGCATCTGCTTTGAATCCAGGCTCCCTGATTGCGCGCGGGGGTTGGGGTGGGGATGGCGCCACCGGGATGGTGTGCGGGTGGGAGGAAAGGCGGGGCTCGCCGAAGACCTCCGGGGCCTCGGGATCGTCTCTCACAGTGCTCCCCTCGGATCGCACCCCAGAGACACCGATCCGCGTGAAGCTCACGGACGGTCGGTCTCAACTCCTAAACGGGTCTCAAAAGGCGGTGCTTACTCACCTCCACCTTTGTCTTTACCCCGCCCCGGTGACTCCACGCACCGCCACTTGCCCTTGCCTTGTCTTCAGGCCTTTGCACAGCTCCAGAAGGACAGTGTCCTGCAGGGACGGGGACAGCGGGTGGGAGTTGGCCTGGAAGGGTTGGGGGAGCGCAAGGCCTGCCCGGAGGCCTGTTGGGTCGGGAGGGCCCAGCCCTGCCATTATGGACCCGGAGGTTATGAGAACGAATGGACCATTCCATTTGCAATGACAAAACCTAAAGAGTTTGAGCAAACTCCAGGAGATGGTGAAGGACAGGGAAGCCTGGCGCGCTGCAGTCCATGGGGTCGCCAAAGGTCGGACACGACTTTAACCACTGAACAACCAACCACCACCACCAAAGACTGAAGGGCTTAAGGGGGGTGGGTAGGGACAGGTAAGGTCCAGGGAGGTTTCATTTCATTCCCAGCCTTTCAGTTGCCCCCACCCCTCTTCCATTTCCATGGTTCCGAAGGCGGTAGTCCCTAGGTTCTGCTTTTATGAAAACTGGAATTGGGAAGAGAGGGTCCAGTTCCTCTCAGTGAGGGACCCTGTGACCTTGGGCTTCTCAGGAAACTTCTGAGTCTGGGTTTCTCCATTCTAAAAATGGATAAGAATGAGAACAGAAATAGGAAAGTGCTTTAAAACAGGTGAAAAGGGAAGATACTTTATAGCAGCTTAGACCTTAGAACCCCACCCCCAAATTTGGTTACCTAAAAAAGTAAAGTTCTTTATATTTTGTAAATGCTTAATAGTTTACAAAGCACCTTCGCAGTTTACAAGACACCTTCACGTAGGTAGTCGGATGTCACCCTCAAAGAAGCAAGTGAGGTGGTTGTTACTCGCATTTGGCGGATGTGAAGACTGAGGTTCTGGTTACAGTAACGCCCTGCAGGTGGGGCCATTGCACTTGTGGTTCTTTGCTGAGGACGACAGAACCAGTGAAGCCCTCATTCTCTCTCTTCCTCAGAGGAGATGGCGTCCTGCTGGAGGGAGAATTACTGGATGTATCCCGGCACAGCATCTTGGATGCCCACGGCAGGAAGGTGAGGATGTTTCCCAGGGGGCGCCCTCAGGGCACTGGCTTCAGGGTTCCCACCCACCAGGGTATCTCTCTCTGCTTGACTCTGCCAGTGCCAAGACTTGGGGTCCAGCTCTTTCCTTGTGAGGCTCACAGGGCAGGTAGAGGGTTGGCTGGGAGATTGGCAACCAAAAGGGGCCACGGATGGAAGGGATCAGTAGGGCTGTACTGGGTGGCAGACAGACCAGGGTTGGGGGTGGGGGGTGGGGACTGGGGTCTTGATGAGAAGACAGACCAGGCCCTAAACCAAGGGGTGTGTTTGGGGCCAGGACTGGGAGGGCTGAGAGCAGGATGGGGTGAGGTCAGTGGTTCAGGACTCAAGCTGGGGGTCCTGAGTGGGCTGGAAGGCCCTCTGAAGAGGTCCTGTCTCCCGATGGAATAGAACTAGAATGCGGGGAACTTCTCTGGGTAGGCAGGATGAGTGGCTCTGGGCTGAGGGCCTGGCCCCTATCCTCTGGTCTGGTGGTTCCCATTGCTTCCAGACCTTGATGAACAAGGTCAGAGCAAAGTTACCTGCCTATACGGGTGCGAGGTGAACCGTGACCTTCCCCTTTGGGGTACCAGCTGTGTGGCTGGGAAATCATGTGTACCTTGAGTTGTTTAGAGTTGAATTACTTTAGATGTACTGTTGGAGTCTGCTTTCAGAAGGAGCCCTGAAGCAACTCCATTTGCAGAATGGTGAATATCTTAGCAGGGCTTTCGCATCTTTTTTTTTGTCCACATATAGCTCGTTTTGCAGGGATCTTAGTTCCCTGACCAGGGATCAAACCCGGGTTCCCTGCAGTGGAAGTACGGAGTCCTAACCACTGTACCATCAGGGAATTCCCTTGCTCATCTTTTAATATCCCTGTGTGGCTGGGTGTTTTGGAATACTGGATTTTTATAAAGCGGGTCACCAGTGTGGACCTGGACATTCGTGTGTGCATGAGTGTGGAGCCCTGAGGTGGGAGGAGGGTTGCTGTGTTCTGGGCCTTTGTTTCCAGCTTGAATGTGAGGTCTACCTTGCTGATACCACCCGAGGCTTCAGCTCCCACGTCCATGCCCTTCTCTTCTTGTCCTCTCAGCCTCCTAGTGTCACGTCCTTTATCACCCCCTTCTCAGACGTCCATGGACACACCTGGCTGGCATTCACCATCCCCTACTAGCAAGGGTTTCTTTCCTGAGCACGAGTTCTGAAAAGCTTTTTGGAAGAAAAGCTATGACAAACATAGACAGCGTATTAAAAAGCAGAGACATCACTATGCTGAAAAGGTCCACATCATCAAAGCTATGGTTTTTCCAGTAGTCGTGTATGGATGTGAGAGTTGGATTTTTTTTTTTTTTTTTGAGAGTTGGATTTTAAAGAAGGCTGAGTGCTGAAGAATTGATGCTTTCAAATTGTGGTGCTGGAGAAGACTCTTGAGAGTTCCCTGGACTGCAAGGAGATCAAACCAGTCAATCCTAAAGGAAATCAACCCTGAATATTCACTGGAAGGACTGATGTTCAAGCTGAAGCTCCATTACTTTGGCTACCTGATGTGAAGAGCCAACTCCCTGGAAAAGACCCTACTCGCTGGAAAAGACCCTGATGCTGGGAAATACTGAGGGCAGGAGTAGAAGGGGGTGACAGGATGAGATGGTTAGTATCACCGACTCAATGGACATGAGTTTGAGCAAACTCTGGGAGATGGTGAATGACAGGGAAGCCTGGTGTGTTGCAGTCCATGGGGTTGCAAAGAGTCAGACACAATTTAGCAACTGAACAAGTTCTGAATCTGTACCCCTCCCCCCTTCCAAATAACCCCAGAGGTACTGACCGACTTATCTCCTTGATCTCTAGAACTGAGCTCAGCAAGTTCCAGAGGCCTGCGGCTACCTGGAGCCAGTTTCTCACCCACACCCCTTGTGAACCGCTTCAGCTTCCAGCTCAGCACTAGTTTCAGGCCAGGAGATGCTTTGCTTCACCCTCCCTTCCTTAGCACACGGGTCAGCAGGGTGAGCACCCCAGCCCGTAACCCCAGCCAGCCTGCCCAGCAGAGCCCAGCAGGACCTGATGTGGGGCTGGACTGCCCCGGCTGTCCTCTGCAGGCAGGGTGTTCTCCAGCCCCTCTCCAAACCTTCCTCCTCCTTGTTCCTAATGACAATCACTATATGCCCCCGACCACCAGCCTGCAAGCCTCCAGTCTCCTCCAGCCCTCCCACAAGTGGGTAATGCTTGGCCCTGCAGGTTTCCTACCTTGACCATGTCACACCTCCCCTTCCATGTCCCCACATAGGCCCTTAGGAACTCAGCCTGTCCTGATTAAACCTTGTGCCCCCTCTCCTGCCTTCTGGCTGCAACCCAGCGCCGGTCCCTGCCCTGCAGCCTGCTGGTCTCCTGAAAGACATCTGTCATAGTCTAGGTGCTGTTCAGAAACCTTTCAGGATTCCCTCTGGTCTGCCATGTAAAACCCAAACTCCAGATGCCAACTCAAGGCCTGTCTTATATCATCCCCCACGTGCTTCCGCAGCTCAGACTCCCCTGAGGCTTCCAAGGCCCCTCCGTTGTTCAGACGTCCACATGGGACCTTGACTTTTGTTTTCTGTGCCTGTCCAGGCCTTTAAAATCCTGCCTATACCCTTACTCGCACAGTTGCAGGTTTCTCCACACTATGAGGACTTGCCTTCCCTCTTTGTCCCAGGTGGTGGTTTCCTGTTCTTCAATCTCTAGTTTTTGTTTTGGATTATAGTGTTTATTTAAAATTTTCTTGATGTATAGTTGATTTACAACGTAGTCGTCTCCTGATTAGGACAGCTGGCAGACAGCATGTGTCGCACACTTCATGTTTACACTGTGGTTGCTCCTTTGTTATCTCTTGAATCCTTACAACATGCCTGAAAGTAGACCTCACGTTGTCTCCAGGCAACAGGGGAAACTGAGGCTAAGCGTCACATGCTGTAAGACCCACATTTGTTGGAAGGGGAAAGTGGCAGCCCTCACTCGGAACTCCATCTCAGTGCCCTTTCTGTGGCATCTCGGCTGCTACTACTCCTGCTTTGTGATATTTGGGGTCCTTGGGTTATGGTTTTCTATTCTTTCTGGCTCTGACCGAGTGGAAGCTGTGGGGTTGGGCTCTGAGCCTGCCCTCTCATGGATGTGTGGCCATGGTTCATCACGTGTGGCACATGCTGTACTCAACATGTGAATGAATGAATGATGATTATTGGGAGTGGGGGCCCTCTGGCCAGCTTGAATATCTTTTGGAGCCAAGGTGGGATTCTAGGGTAGAGAGTGAGGCTGGGGGGCTGCAGCCAGAGCACATGGGGAGTGTGTGCGTTGTGGGGTGAAGGGAATGAACAGCCCCTCACTCTCTCTGCTTGGCCCCAGGAGCGCTACTACGTACTGTATATCCGGCCGAGTCGCATCCATCGCCGTAAGTTCGACCCCAAGGGAAATGAAATTGAGCCCAACTTCAGCGCCACCAGGAAGGTGAACACAGGCTTCCTCATGTCCTCTTACAGTAGGTGCCCTCTGCCCTTCCTGCCCCGGGGCCGTCCTACACTGGCCTTCCTTTGCCTCCAGAGGTCTCTTAGGCGCCACAAAGTGTCTTCTCAGCATGACTGAAGTCCGTGTCTGGTCTGAGGGACATCTGGCTGGGCTCTTCCTGCTCTCCATTCACGCAGAGGGTCCCCAGTGCCCTCCCTCAGTGCTGAGGGCCTGCTGCCTTCCCAGTGCCTCCTGTCTCCTGCAGTCTGGTGGAATCATTCTCCCCACCCCCAAGCTGAGATCAGCAGATTTGGGACTTCCAGGGTGGGCAGTGAGAGGCTGTTGGAACCCTGGCTGAGCCCCTGCGCTCTGCCCAGGCCAGGATAAGCAGGCCAGTAGAGAATCTGAGGACCATCCAAGTTTGCTGCTGGTTCCAGCAGACCCCATCCCAGCCAGGGGAGACCTCTGCCTGGTCCCTGGGAAGGCAGAATTGTGTGAAGGGCTTGAATCCTGCCTCCTCCATGGACTAGCTGTGTAACCTTGGGCAAATCACTTAACCTCTCTAAGCCCTGGCTTTCTCATTTGTAAATAGAGAGTAAGAACACTGACGCCTGCTGAGGGTTTGCTGTGTGCTGGGCCTCATGCTAAGCACTTTATGTACATTAGCTCTTTCTTTTATACCTCATGTCAGTCCCATCAGGTAGGTACCGCGTTTCACCCTATTTATCAGGCACAGAGAGGTTAAGTAACTTGCCTGTGGTCACACAGCATGTAAAGCAGATGTGTACCAGGCAGCCTGGCTCCAGAGCCCTTACCCATAATCCTCTGCATGTGCTCCTTGATGAGCAGGGGCAGGATGGGAGCGCGGGTGTTTGTGAGCAGGTACAACAGTCAACCCTCAGCTGGCTTCTAAAGAGCCCTCCCAGAGTGCTTGCTGTCACACTGGTAATGACCACCTCATGCTGGTAGAAGCCCAGGGGGACAGCTGGCAGAGAGCATTTATCGCACACTTCACGTTTACACTGCAGAGGTGGAAGCCAAGGGTGACTCGGACAGACTGACGCCTGAGGCGCTGAAGGGGCTGGTGAATAAGCCGGAGCTGCTTGCGCTGACAGAGAGCCTCACCCCCGCTGAGACTGTGGCCTTCTGGATGCCTGAGTCAGAGATGGAAGCCATGGAGCTCGAGCTCGGGGCTGGGGTACGGCTGAAAACTCGAGGCGACGGCCCCTTCCTGGGTGAGCAGTGCAGCCCTCGCTGTGGCCTGATGCCCCTGTATGGCCTGTGGGGGGGGCTCCTGGCTTCCTGTCTCAGGGCCCCTCACCCCTCCTGCTTAGGGCTCACGGAGCAGGTCAGGTCTGGCCTCCCTGCAGACATGACCCCTTGAGATTGATTTCTCAGTTCCCTGGACAAGTGGCCTGGAGGCAACAGCCTGGACGTTCTGGATCCTGGGGTGCTGCTCAATCCTCTGGTTCCTGTGGGTGCCCTCTCTTATCTGGGGCCCCCTCCAGGGGCTCCCTGAGCACACTCAGGCCTAGAGGACCCCAGCAGAAGGGCCGGGCTCCACCAGGTTTCCACCACATGTAGAGAGGCCAGACAGTGTGAGGGAATTCTGAGGGAAAGGAAGGGAGTCTGAGGGAATTGTGAACTTCTTTCAGATTCATTAGCCAAACTCGAGGCTGGAACAGTGACCAAGTGTAATTTCGCTGGCGATGGGAAGACGGGAGCATCCTGGACAGACAACATCATGGCCCAGAAGTCTTCGGAGGGGGCTGCAAGCGAGACCCGCGAGCAGGGGGATGGCGCGGCGGACGAGGAGTGGGTAGGTCCAGGGTGTGGGCCTGGCGCTGGTGTGGTTTCTCTCCTGGCGGGAGTTTTGTATGGACTGGTTGCAGTTGGGTGGTAGCAGAAAGAGACAGCAACTTAACTTTACTCCCAGCTTTGGTGGACTTCCTGAGTGTGAGTCTGATGAAAAGTCCCTCAAGACATGAAGGGACCTTTCTTCCTGGTGGGCCTGAACTGTGCCAATCAACACGAGAGCCCCACAGATTTATAAGAGCAAAGGACAGGACAAAGGGAGCGTAGAGGGGAACCAAGGAGACTTAATGCCAGGAAGGCTCCAGACATTTCCACTTCACGTGAATACATTAGCCGTGTTGAGCCGCTGAATGAACATTTCCACCCACTCTGTTCTGGGCTTCCTGCCCAGAGTGGCTGGAAAATGGCTGACTTGGACCTTAATAGCTTTTTTGGCTCAAAGGTCAGCCCCCTAGTTGATCCTCAACCGATTCACAGTTGATTTGGTTTTTTGAGCTGCATTTCACCCGAAGATTTGAATTGGTGTCAAAAGACTCCCAAATTGAACATTTAAAACCAAGTCTCAAAAAAACGGGCTGTCTATCTAGCTGATGAAGTGAAGACATTAGCCAGAGAAAACGGGCAGATAGAGGAAATGGATTGTCTTTTGTCTTAATAAAGCGAGTCTTTGACTATAAAACAATGGGAATTGCCAGGCTGGCTCCCTGGGCCAACGCTAATGAGATGAGGCCAAGGCAGGCAACTGAGGGCCCGACCGGTACCACTGGAGCGAACCCTTGTTTGATGACAATAGAAGACGTTTATGAAATACACTCTGTTTATCTCTCTTTACCTCTAGGACGACTGAGGTCAGGGAGAGATGGGGTACCTCCCGGACCCACCGGCACCACTGAGCATTTCTTCCATCAACTTTCACTCTGGAGCTCAAGGGAGCAGGTCCACCAAGCCTTACTTGATTCTTCCTTATGGCCGCCATGGAATATAGTCTTCAAACAAGCTCTGCTAAAATCAAATCTAAGACCCCGATGTTAGCCGTGGGGCGCCAGGCTGTGGCTCGTGGAGGGTCACTCCCTGGCTGTGAGTCTAGCCTTCCCCAGATTTTCATGGTAGCCCTTGCCCTGAGCAGCAGGCTTGTTTGTGAAGGCAGGCAGGGGGGTGAGTCCCCCTAGGGCAGTCAGAAGATCTGGAGTTGCTGCAGAATTGGGGGGAATCCCTCATCTGTACGCAGAGTGGCTCCAAGGAGAAGTTACTGGGGCCTCCTCCTTCTGTCCTTCTATTTCCTGTTTTCCTCCTGCAGCTGCCCTCCTCCCCAGTACTCTGTGTTGGGGGCCTCTGCCCTCTTGCTCAAGCCTGCTCTTCCCTCGTGCCCTTCTCAGCCCCCAGAACTGCCAGTTCTTTTTCTTCCTCTGGTTCTCTGCTACATTGGGGGTTCCTGTCTCCTGACCTCCCTTGGCTGTTTTCCTGGGGATGCTCTTTTTACCGAGGCTGAGCTCGTTCATAGGCACGGCCAGCTCATCTCCTTCTCACTGACTCCCTCTGCCAGGCCGCAGAACACATTTTGGATAACACCTTTCTTTCTTGTTTTGTACCTTGAGAATTTTTTATGAATGAGTAAAATTTCAGGAAAGGATTCCTCTATACTGACTATTTTATTATTAGGTATAAACTGAGCTGCTGCTGCTAAGTCGTTTCAGTCATGTCCGACTTTATGCGACCCCATAGATGGCAGCCCACCAGGCTCCCCAGTCCTTGGGATTCTCCAGGCAAGAACACTAGAGTGGGTTTCCATGTCCTTCTCCAATGCTTGAAAGTGAAGTCGCTCAGTCGTGTCCGACTCTTAGTGACCCCATGGACTGCAGCCCACCAGGCTTCTCCATCCATGAGATTTTCCAGGCAAGAGTACTGGAGTGGGGTGCCATTGCCTTCTCTGATAAACTGAGCAACCTCCCTATAAGAAGACAGCCATATCTTTTTTTTTTTTTGGCCACACCACGCAGCATGTGGGATCTTAGTGCCCCCACCAGGGATCGAACCCACGTCCTCTGCATTGGGAGCTCAGAGTTTTAACCACTGGACCATCAGGGGAAGTCCCAAAAGCCCTATGCTTTTGATCATGAACATTATCTTGCAGGGTAATGTGCCCATATCCACATCAATGAAGAGAACAGGTGTTGAAATCTACATATCCTAAGAATGGGTAGGGACTTAGAATGTAGATCCTGCTTGCCTCAGGGAAAGGGGGGTGGTGGTAAACTAACGAAGTCCCCTAATGGGTCAAACACAACACTAGATGCTTTCCGTGATGATAATTATAGTCACTGACTGCGGAGGGCCTCTTGGTTCTAGTACTTGTGCCAAGCATTTGCAGTGTTTTACTTGTTACAACCATCCCAAGAGGCACAGGTGATTATTATCTCCATTTTTTTTTTTTTCAGATGGTTTTCATGGTTGAGATCCCAGCATGTATTATCATGGTTCAAACTGTCATTTGCCTTCCCGTATATTTGAGCCTGGGCTCAACAGTATGGCTGTGAGGCTTGGGATTAACACTTCATTTAGACTGACCGAAGTTACAGGTGGCTGGAGCGCTCATGAGTCTCTTCTGTTCTTGCTGCCCTTGTCTCGGTTCACATCTTTTTCTCTCACTGCGGCTACTCTAGAAGCCGCTTCCCTAGTGTCCTGTGCCTGAATGGGGCTCGCTCACCATTGAGCATGCTGGGACCTCAAGCACGTGGTGGCCAGGGAGGGCTTAAACAGGAGGAGGACTGGGTACACTGACTTGGGGAGAGGCACCCAGGGAGGGCATCCTGCTGCCCAAAGGGTAGGGTAAGCTCCTGTGGGCAGGCCACCATCCTAAATAAGCAGGCACAGTGTGTCAATCGGGAAGCCGGGGGCAACAGCTAGGTTCCGGGATCTCAGCAGGTTGGGGAGGGGCTCCTGGAGGAAAAGGCTATCATGGCTGGCGCTCAGAGAGTGATGGGAGTGGAACTGCGTTGGAGGTGAGGCTGGAGGTCAGGCATGGCATCTTCAGCATGTTAAGTGTTGATGTTTTGGGACATTATCCTTAATATCTTGGAAGCCAGTGATCCCAGGGAGAGTAATATGATCTTATTTGTATATTTCAAAGATTGCTTGACTGCAGAGAAACTGAAGGCAATGAGCCCAATAGGAGACTGCTGCTGTGGTGGGGGTGAGAGCCTAGAGTGATCTGGTCTATAGCAGCGGCAGAGGAGATGGAAAAATATTCAGGCAGGCAGGTGGAAAGGGACTTTCCAGCAAGAGAATAGGACCTACAAAGCCATGGAGATAGGGGAGTGGCCTGACCTTGGATATACAATTTCTGTACATGGTTACTGCAATATTATACCAACACATAAAATTTGATAATCCTTTTTCAACTGATGTTATATAACCATTGTCTATATTGCCACATAGTCTTCATACATTGTTTTTAAGATTGATTAACCTTAATGAAGATGCCCTGGAGGAGGTCATGGCTACCCACTCCAGTATTCTTGCCTGGAGAATCTTATGGACAGAGGAGCCTGGACAGGACTGAAGCAACTAAGCAGCAGCAGCAGCCTTAATAGTTCTGTCATTTTCCAAAATTTGGGTAATTAATTGATCTCTATTTGGAGCTATGTCAAAAACAATTTTAAGTTACATAGTTCTCTCACCTGCCTGCCCCTCCCCCTTGACTATATTTTGGGGGTAATTTCCTTAGGGATGGATTCCCAGGAGACAGATTACTGGAAATCTAGGGATTCTTTGTAAAGATCTTGTCATATTGCCAGATTGCTTTACTAAATTATCTCACCGGCAAGGCAGAAAAGGACTTATTTTCATGCTACTCTTGCCAGATTTGGATGTGATAATATTTTAAAAATGGATATTGATAAGGTGAAAATAATATTTTAACTTTAAAGTTAATACTTTAATTTTAATTAGCCTTTTCCCCCATTAATAGTGAGCTTAAATATTTTTTTCATCTTTGTTTCCTAGATGTATATCCTTGTTTGTTATTCAGTACCTTTGCCTATTTATTACTGAGGGCGAAGGTCTTTTGGGTTGGTCAGTTATATTTTAAATATAACCATTTTCCATATTTTAAAAACTTTTCCATTAAAAAATTGATTTACAGACATAAAAATTTTATATATTAGTAGCTATGCTGTTGCTAAGTCATGTTTGATTCTTTTTGACCTCATGGACTGTAGCCCGCCAGGCTCCTCTGTCCATGGAATTTCCCAGGCAAGAATACTGGAGTGGATTGCCATCTTTTCCCCCAGGGCATCTTCCCCACCCAGGGATCAAACCTGCCTCTCCTGCTTGGCAGGTGGATTCTTAACCACTGAGCCACCACGCAAGCCCTTTTGTGTATATACTTCTAGTCTTTTACAAAGTACAGTGTCCCTGTACATACTTCGTGTAATCTTTCCACTCACAGCTATGCCATGAACATTTCCCTAGACATAAACCTTTCACAACATGATTTTTTATAACTTTAATATTTCTCGTATGCACGTGGATCAATGCATTTAACCAATTTCTCATTTTGGAATAATGAGTTGTTGCTTCCCATTTCCCCCGAAATAAGACTACTGAGATGCACGTTCCTGAGGGTAAATCTTTTCACACATCCACAGTCGTTTTATTATACATTCTAAACTGCAAATGCTGGGTCTAATGTTCAATATATTTTAAAGGCTTTTTTATACGTATTGTCAACAGTCCTTTGGGCAGGTAATTCCCATTTGCAGCTCTATCTGCAATATAAGGACGTGCTCCACTCACCCCCACTAAGGTATTAAAAGAAAGTACAAACCCTACCAATGTGGAGTCGCAGGTACCTTTTAAAAGGAATTGCATTAAAGATCCCTTAATTCCACCATTCGTTATCTACCATGGAGAGACAGCCCTTTTGCACGAGGAGGACTTTTGCACGAGGAGGCACATATGTAATTCACTACAGCACTGCTTGTAATACCAAAAAGTAAAGATGTTCCCTAATGTTCGGAACGCTCTGCAGTGTCAAGCGAAAAGCATGACCGTGTGTGTTGACGCAGACCCAGATAAAAAGAGGCGCCCGCGCGTCTTCAACCGCGCTTCAAAAGAGCGCGGCTGCTTTTGCGGTTTCTGCTTCTCCATCCCATCCTTTTCCGACTGGCTCGGCTTTGCGCAGGGCCGGGATTCTGCGGCAAGCAGTCGTTCTAGACAAAGGGCAGAGAGCCGCGTTCGCGCCCTGGCCAGACCCTGAGTGGGCAACCGACGCCGGCCAAGGTGACGGCCCTCCCCAAATTCGGTGTTCGCAGGAGCCTTTCCCCGCCAGCCAGCCTCCCATCCTAAAGAGCCTTCCTCCAAGGCTTGCCGGGAAGCCGGACTCTTCGTGGTCAGGTCCCTGGGCGCCGGGACATGTTTCCGGGGACCACTCTCAGCAGCGCACCAGCCGGAAGAGTCCTTGTTGTGGCGGAAGGAGAGGCTCCTCTGGAAGCAGCCGGTGGTGAAAGGAGCGTGGCGGGCAAAGATGATTCAGGCGATTCTGGTTTTCAATAACCACGGGAAGCCGCGGCTGGTCCGCTTCTACCAGCGTTTCGTGAGTGCGCAGCTTCGTCACGTCCTTTCAGGGCGCCTGCGCCCCCTTCCCTTTTTTGGGGCCGTACGGCGCTCGCGGGCAGCGGCCGCTGACCTCGGGGTCCAGCAACATGAGTGACCCCAGACTCAGCCTTCCGCGGACGGCAAGTCCCGGAAGGACTCTTCCAGTCTCAGGCCTTGGGTCCCACGCCCCGCTTCACCGGCTCTTCCCTCCCTCTTCCTGGACCCCGACATTTCTGTGCTATTCTGTGACACTTCTCCTAGAGTCTCGGGGCACTTTAAATGATGGTGGGGATGTGCCTCCTTGACAGCTTGAACCAAGTCTTATTAATCTTGTTGGTCGCTAAACGGAGTTTCCTGAGGAGGAAGAAATATGCAGCCTTTTAATGGTTTTGCTTTAGCCAGAGGATTTGAAAAATGCTTTCTTGGAATTATTTTACTTCAGTGTAGGCTAGGAGTGCCCAGGGACTAGACAGCCTTCATTCTGTAGAATTGAAGAAAGTTTCAAAGTGGGAAATATTGAGAAATTATAAATGCTGCCGCGTGGGGGCTCAGTGAGTGAGAATGCGAGTTCTCACTCACGAATTTTCCAAAGACGTTCCTCTGAAAAAATAAGCATCATCATTTGCCTCCTGCACCCCGACGTTTTATTTCTTCGTGGCTAGGTTTCAAAATGTTACGTATATAATTGGTGGACTGAGAAAACCATAAAGGGGAAAGTGTCAGAAAACTTACATTCAGGCTTCAGCAACACCTTCTTTTTTAAACCCTTGTGTCAAGTTAACAAATCTCTTTCAGACTTTATTTCCTCTTGTTAAATAGAATGAATAGAAATGAGAGAAATTTTTTAGGGGGGGTACCTTTTAAATAGACTTGTATAGCTTGGTTACATTTTATTAAATCATACCGATTTATATTAACATTCAGTAACTATTCAGTTTGCATTTGTGTGTCAGTTTTTCTCAGGTTTTTAAAAGTGTTATTGTGATATGTTACATACCTACAGTTCACCTTTTAAAAATATACAGTGGAATGGTTTTTACTACTTTAAAAGTTATGCAACCATCACCACAATTTTAGAATATTTTCATTATCCCCAAAAGGAATCCCTACCCATTAGCAATTACTCTGTATTTCCTCAATTCCCCTAGTCTTAGGCAACCAATATCTATTTTCTCTCTCTCTAAATTTGCCTGTTCTGGACTTTTACGTAAAATGGGATCATACAATATGTGGTCTTTTATTACTGACTTCTTTCTTTTAGTATAATGTTTTCAAGGTTCATCCATGTTGTAGTGTTACCAGTTCTTTATTCCTTTATATTGCCAAGTTACATTCCATAGATAGGTTTCCCAGGTGTTGCTAGTGATAAAGAACCTGCGTGCCGATGCAGGGGACATAAGAGACCTAGGTTCAATGGCTGGGTGGGGAAGATTCCCTGGAGGAGGAAATGGCAACCCACTCCAGTATTCTTGCCTGGAGAATCCCATGGACAGAGGAGCCTGGTGGGCTACTGTCCACAGGGTTGTAATGAGACGCTAGTAAAGTGACTTGGCACATATCCCATTGAGTGGATCTATCACATTTTGATTATCCATTCATTAGATGCTATTTCTACCTCTGGCTCTTGTGAATAATGCTGCTACAAACATTCATGTACAAGCTTTTTGTGTGAGTGTGTATTTACATTTCTCTTGGGTATGTATCTCGGAGTAGAATTGCTGAGTCACGTAGTGACTTTGTAGTTGTCATTTGGATGAACTGCCAAACTGCTTTCTAAAGTGGCTATGCCATTTTACATTCCTATCAACAATATATAAGCAATACAGCTTGGGACTTCCCTGATGGTCCAGAGGTTGAGAATCCACCTTCCAATGGAGGGGACTCCTTGATTGGGGATCTAAGATCCCATGTGCCCTGGGGCAACTAAGCCCATGCCGCAGCTACTGAGCCTGTGGGCTTCCCTGGTGGCTCAGACGGTAAAGCGTCTGTTACAGTGCGGGAGACCTGGGTTCCATCCCTGGGTTGGGAAGATCCGCTGGAGAAGGAAATGGCAATCCACTCCCGTACTCTTGCCTGGAAAATCCCATGGACAGAGGAGCCTGGTAGGCTACAGACCATGCGGTCGCAAAGAGTCGGACACGACTGAGCAACTTCACTTTCCTTTTCTTTTGTGTGCTGCAACTAAGACTCAACGCAGCCAAAAATAAATATTTTTTAAATTCTAATTTTTCTACCTCTCTGTCAACATTTTCTATTATCTTTTTGATTAAAGACATTTTAGTAAGTATTAAGTGGATTCTCCTTGTGGTTTTGTTTTTTTTCTAATGACTGATTTTTTTCCTGCCCTTACTGACATTTGTATATCTTTGAAGAGCGTAGGATTTTTAAGAACTAAATTAGCTCCTTAGTGAAAATAACCTTGGAAACTGCAAAGTACTAAAAGATATGAGGGATTATGAAAATCACTGAGAGATGTAAGCAGTTGGTAATTTGCTATTTTGTTGAATTAGAAATTAGGTAGCCTCAGCATTTCATACTGCTTACCCACTGACTACCATCACTTCCCGGTAGAGTCAGATAAAAGGCTTTAGTTTTCAAGATTTCTTTCAGTTTAAAAATGCTGGTGCTTAGCATGTTTTGTATTTCTGGGTACCCAGAGTTAAGCCTTTACAGCATCCTGGCATCTTTGAACTTTGTGAGTTCTTTAAAATGGGAACCAGAAAATAGTGATTGATTTACTTAAACTTACAGTGTCCAGTTATTAGCAAGTTTTATTATTCATCCATTCATTAAATGTGGAGAGCCACTGTGTACCTGTGTAAGTCAAAGTTTTGAAACATAATTGCTCCACAATGATGTTTTTCCTCTTTTTTCTTCTGTTTGTTTTAAATAACCACTTCTAGCCTAAATTCAGTGCTATGGAGGGAAAGGGGTTAATGTTACTTGAGTTTATTTTCTAACTCTGAGGGTGAGTCCAGTCTGACAGTTTTCTTAAGCTTTGCTACTCAAAATGGTTCTCAGATCAGCAGCGTTCTTATTACCTGGAAACTTGTTAGAACTTCAGTCTCAGGACCTACCCCAGACCTACAAAATTAGCCTGCATTTTAACAGTATTTCCAGGTGAATCATTATTCAAACTCACTGGGTGGTTGTTGCTTTTTTTTGGCTGAGACACCTCGCTTGAGATATCTTAGTTTCCCTGCCAGAGACTGAACCTGTGTCCTTGGCAGTGAAAACGCAGAGTCCTAACCATTGGACCACTGGGAAAATCCCATTATACATTGAGATTTGAGAGCACTGGTTTATAGCTTTTAATTACTTTTGTCTTTTTTTTTTTTTTTGACCAAGAGACACATGGGATCTTAGTTCCCTAACAAGGGATTTGAATCCACACCCCTAGCAGTGGAAGTGCAGAGTCTTAACCACAAGACTGCCAGGGAAGTCCCTGTTTTTGTTTTAATAACTGATTTCTCCCTCTCCATATCCTTTTTTTTTAAACATACTTAATATGAACCTCATATGTATAAATAGAAATCAAACGTGGGTCATCAAGAGATCCCATCACATTTGAGCTTTCTGGTGTGTAGTAAGTGAATAGTAAGTGAAAAAAGGTATTTATAGATCTGCAATTGTTCAAGATTCAAATCTCTCAATAGAATATTTTCTGCTTTCTCAGTAGTACTTTGTTGGTCACACAGCATCTTATGTATAATGTCTGTATTACCGGTATTCAGTTCAGTTCAGTTGCTCAGTTTCCAACTCTTTGCAACCCCATGGACTGCAGCACGCCAGCCTTCCCTGTCCATCACCAGCTCCCAGAGCTTGCTCAAATTCATGTCCATCAAGTCGGTGATGCCATCCAACCATCTCATCCTCTCTCGTCCCTTTCTCCTGCCTTCAGTCTTTCCCAGCATCAGGGTCTTTTCCAGTGAGTCAGTTCTTCGCATCAGGTGGCCAAAGTATTGGAGTTTCAGCTTCAGCATCAGTCCTTCCAATGAATATTCAGGACTGATTTCCTTTAGGATTGACTGATTTGATCTCCTTGCGGTCCGAGGGACTCTCATGCAGGTTTTTAAAACATGTACATGACTACATCTTGACTTCCTTACAGTCGTAGATCTATTGACATTTGTTATTTGTCCTGGCATAGATGTTTTCTAGGGTAATATAAAATATTTCAGGACTGTGCCTTCTAGGTATTTTTTAACCTTGTATGAGAATTCTTTGACGCTGTATGAGAAATATCAGCTCACCTAGCAGGACAGTAATGGTTAGGGACTAGATATCTAGGTTAATATACCTTATTTTATTTCCTGTAACAGAGCCTTTTCCATTTGCTATAGATTCTCCTTTTATTTTTACCTCCACTCATCATTTCTGTCTTTTCAGGAAACTGGTACCAAATGTTCAGATCATTCCTGTTTGGAAGGGGTATAGTTTTTCAGGCTTTCCCACTGACTCACTTTATTTCTTTTATTCCATAGCCAGAAGAAATTCAGCAGCAGATTGTTCGAGAGACCTTTCATCTAGTTCTCAAGCGGGATGACAACATCTGTAACTTCTTGGAGGGTGGAAGGTAAATCATCAGTTTTCTCCGCATATATCCACTTTCGGGTGGCCTTCATCATGCCATTATTGCTTCTTCACGCAGTGCTTAAGTGTCGGGCAAGTATCTGATGCAGTTGAGCTGAGCTGAGCATAGTCTGCTCAGGGAGAGACTCAGCTCTGTTTGGGAAGCTATTAAATGATTGTGCTTCAGATATTTAAATGTTTGGTTCCTGGGAGAATGCTGCTGCTAAGTCACTTCAGTCATGTCCAACTCTGTGCGACCCCATAGATGGTGGCCCACCAGGCTCCCCCATCCCTGGGATTCTCCAGGCAAGAATACTGGAGTGGGTTGCCATTTCCTTCTCCAATGCATGAAAGTGAAAAGCGAAAGTGAAGTCGCTCAGTCGTATCCGACTCTTAGCGACCCCATGGACTGCAGCCTACCAGGCTCCTCCGTCCATGGGATTTTCCAGGCAAGAGTACTGGAGTGGGGTGCCATCACCTTCTCTGTCCTGGAAGGATGGGTAGAAGAAAAAATGAAGTAAAATGGCTTTAGGCACCTCTGCCAAATTTGGTTGCCCTTCACCTGGTAGAAATGGCTTATTGTTTGGCCTACCCTCCTCCTTTGTTTTGGGCCCATTTTCATTCCTTGGCACAGAGCTTCTCTTTGATATGTTCAATTCCAATACAAGCTTTTAAATGTTTCCCATCCTCCACAGTTTGATTGGTGGCTCTGACTACAAACTGATTTATCGGCATTATGCTACCCTCTACTTTGTATTTTGTGTGGATTCCTCAGAAAGTGAACTTGGGATCTTGGACCTCATCCAGGTATGTGTAGCAGGTAATGATGGTAGCCACTTCAGAAAGTTTGGTCTGGATTTTTAGTAGCTAAAAATCTGTAGTAGCTAAAAATTTTTGATCTGTATGTAGATCCTAATTTAGTCAGTCTCTTTATTGATACTGGTAAACATTGCTGCATGTCCACCAGGTGGTGCTCTGAGAAAGCGCCTTAGCAACCCTCAACCATTCTTAGCGCTTTTAGGTTCTCTGCTTCTCCAGCTCTCACTGCCCTTGGCTTTCTTATGAGTCTGACACCAATTCCTATATGTATACTCCCCCCACCCCGCACCTGAAGCAAGTAACTCAGTTCTCCATGGACACTCACCAGGGGTCCCACAAATTTACTCAGCTCTGACACTTGTCTACCCAAAGATGGACACCGATGTCAGGTCCGAGTTGTCTGTCGCCTGTGCATTTGACTGACAGCCTGTAGATTGACTACGCCCAAGATTGCCTCCTCGCATGATTTCCTCCTCAGGTTCAGTTAATTTGCTAGAGTGGCTCACAGAACTTTATAGAGAAACATTTTACTCTGCTAGCTTAATGTGAAAGGATATAACTTAGGAATAGTCAGATGGAAGAGATGCATAGCACAAGGCAGGGGAAAAGGGCGTGGAGCTTCTGTGCCCTCTCCAGGCGTGCCACTCTCCTCAGATCTCCACTGTTACTAACATAGAAACTCTCTGAAACCTATCCCTTTTGGGTTTTATGGAGGCCTCTTTACATAGGCAGGATTGATTGAGTCATTGCCATTGGTGATTGATTGAGGCTGCATCCCCTCTCCCCTCCCAGAGATCAGTAAGTGGGACTCAAAGTTCCCAGTCATACAGTAGGTTCCCATGGCAACCAGCCCCCATTCTTTGGTGCTTTCCAGAAGTTAACCTTATTAGCAGAATAAGACAACCCTATCACTTTGGAAATTCCAAGGTTTTTAGGAGCCAGCAACAAGGATGAATACCAAATATTTGTCATTATAAATTATACTATCATGTCATGTTTTGAAATATTTTTTTAAGTATCAAACTAAATGATATTTTAAAATACATACTTTATATTTTCACTTGTAATTCTAGCCTGAAACAAAGGAACTTGATGTTTTATCTAATAAGTACAGTCTTGACATAGGTAAACATGATTTTTTAAGGCTTTTTGAAAATTAGAAATGGCTTACAGATTTGTTTTCATTACTTTCATGGAAATTGAGGTATGGGGGACCCTATACTGGGAACCATTAATTAGGACAATAATGGGTACAATATCATGTACCCATTATTTGTTACATGATATTCTAGATAGACTTTGTGTGACTTTAACAAGTCACTTAAGTTGAAAGCACTCAAAAAGAGCATGTGTAAAACCTAATAACACCAATTATAGAAAACTCTAGCTATAAAATACAAACTTTACTTGTTTACAACTATATTTTATTAAGATAAAATTAAAGAAGCTAAATTTAATAAACTTTAGGATAAAGAAATGGAAATTTTGAATGTGTATTTTTATTTTACATATACTATACTCTTCCAAAAAGTTATATTCTTGGATATAGTAACTTTTCATTTTATTTATATATTTTACCCATTCACATTCAGAAAATGATTTAGTAGTAGTTTAAAAATTTCATGTATCATATTCACTTATCATATGTAAAAGTATAAATAAATACTGGAAACAGCCAAAAAAGACTCATCTCTGTGGTAATTTTAAATGCTTTCTTAACACCTGAGTCAGATTGGATATTGAGAGTCAATGTGGGATAACAGAAAGAGCTCAAGATCTAGAATCAGAAAACCTAGGTGTGAGTCATGGATCCCCCATCTGGTATAGAAATCTTAGGTTGTTAGGATGGAAACAGACTTGCAGAGAACAAATGGATGTTTGTCAGGGACGGGGGATGGAGGTGGAAGGCAGCACAGGCAACGAGGACTGAGAATACAGACCTCTGGGTGTCAAACAGATGAGCCGGGACATAGTATACAACTTAAGGGATGTGATCCGTAATATTGCAGTAACTGGGTTTGCAAACAGATGATTACTAGTCTTATTGTGTTCATTGTATCATAATATATGCAAATGTAAAATCACTATGTAGTATATCTGAAGCTAACATCATGTTGTATGTCAACTATATTTCAACTAAAAAAATCCAAAATACTATGTCATAGAATTCAATTGTGACAATGTATTAAATATTTTACACTATAGAATGCCATAGGAGTATGCATGTAACACATGTATTAGAAAATAAATGAAATATAGCGATAATATATTTTTTAAATTGAGATGCAGTTTTTGGAGGAGATGCACTTCAGATATCTATGTTAACAAGACAAAGAGAAAATGTAACTTTATGATATTACGGACATTTATTAAATACTTAGGGTGCATTGGATTTGGGAAGATAGATAAATAAAAAGTGAGAATAATAGTAAGTAAGAGGTTTGATCTTTTAAAAGACAATAAAATCAATAGTTATCCTGATAAAAAGAATAAAAGTCAGGAAAAGAAACCATCAAAATGTTTTTAGAGGTTGAAATACATAGTTATAATGCCAATGTATTTGAAATAACTGACTCCAAAAAATAAATACCCAAAGTAGGTCCACAGAAAGACCTTGAATCCAATATCCTGATGAAATAAGAAAGGTTAAATGAAAAACTGACTCCCTAATAGACTCAGTAGATTTTTTTTAAATGTTAAAGTACAAGAAAACCTCTATTATGTAAGTTATTTTTTAAATTCAGACTAAAAACATCGTCCTGTTTAAGTGTATTTTATGGAGTAGATTGGTTATGATCCAAAAGCCTCTCAAAAAGAAAATATTAGTCAGATATGACATATTACTATTGGACAGAATTGTTCAATAAAATCTTAGCCAGTTATTTGTTGAAGCAAGGAGTCATGAGACCTGTCTCTTGTTTTAGATTCTCCCATTAACAAGCAGTGTGATCTTAAATCATTCATGTTTTGTTGGTGTAAGAATTTTTGTTTCATGTTTTGGCTCTGTGTGTATAAGCATTTGTTTTGATTTATAAGTAAGATGTTCTTTTTTAAGTTTTTTTCTCTCTGGAATACTGCATACTAAAAGAATTATTCAATATGTCCTAATAGTCTTTATTCCAAGGGTACAAGTCAGTTTAACAATGAAATATTCTTGTGTATGTGCTTAGTCGCTCAGTCATGTCCAACTCTTTGCAACCCCATGGAATGTACCCCGCCAGGCTCCTCTGTCCATGGGGATTCTCCAGGCAGGAATACCGGAGTAGGTTGCCATTTCCTCCTCCAGGGGTTCTTCCTACCCCAGGAATCAAACCCAGGTCTCCTGCATTGCAGGTGAACTCTTTACCATCTGAGCCACATCTCTGTTACAGCAATAAGAAAGATAGTAGAAACTAATGTAATTTCATCCAGTAGATGCTCAGAGAAATAATTACCCAAATTATTTTTCTGAAGTACTCTTAAATTGGAATAGGAAGTATTTTTACTTGGGTATTCAGTGTTTATTGTTGAAGAAATAATACACTTATGTGGCTCAAAATTCAAAAGGTATACCAAGAATATAGTGAAAACATCTTTCTTCTCCTCTCCCCGTCACCCAGAAACAGCCAATTTTAGTTTTAAAACCAAGAGCCAGAGTGTTCTCAGGGGAGAAATCTACAGGCATTTATCAAAAGGGTGTCTCTTACTGTTCACTCTAATTTGAGCAAACATTTTAATGAATGATTAAAAAATTAAGTGGACCCGCACTGTTCAAACCTGTGTTGTCCAAGGATCAACTGTGCTTCCAGCTTATAAATTACTAAAAACCCAATCAGAATCCCAATAAGATTACTGTTGTTTTTAAGTAATTTTTATTGTGAAACATGTATACATAACAAATACAGAAAACATGCCTATATAGTTTGAAGAATACCAATTTAAAGAAGAAATTGTCACCCAGATTAAGAAATAGTACGTTGCTAGGGCCTTAAATCTCCTATATGTCCCCCCTCAGTTCTATCCTTCTCATTCACTTTTTCATACTTTTAAGTTGATCATTGCTTTGCTTCTCTGTATTGTTTTATCATGTGGTATGTATTCCCTAAATGATACTTTGCTAGTTTGGAAAAACTTGAGTGTAAGTAGCAATGTAAGGAAAGGATAATTTGCCACCTTTTATGTAGATTCAGGGGCTGGCAAAACTAAATTGATGGCAGGAGTTAGGATGGCGGTTACCTTTGGAGAGGGGGCTTCTAGGGAGCTCTAATACTGCATTTCAGTATCAGGATGGCATTTATATGGTGTGTTCATTCTGAACTCATTATCATTTGTACACTTTTCTGTTTAAGTCTTATATTTAAAGGTAAATTAAAAGTGTTAAGCATGTTAATTAAGTTGATTCATGGAAAAGTATTTTGAAGTTAACGTTCATTGAAATTAGCCGGATAGATCTGTTAACACCATCATAATGAAAAATTCTTTCGCATGTGTAAGTGGTGGCTTGGGGAAAGGACATAGTTAAATAGTTATTTTGTTATTCTTTTGTATATTGATAAATTAGCATCTTATAAAAGGGGAAAGAAAGCCATATGTGTCTGCTGGTTGTGTTGCTATACTGACAACAAGGTGGTCCTATCCTCAGTTGCCCCCTTCAGATTGGGATAAGTAGGGAGATCAGCTGGAAGGTTTGGAGTGCATTGGGGTTTTTTGAGGGTTTTTGAGATCTATCATAAGGCAAATAGTATCTTGACTGCCCCCTTTACTTTCTCATGTGACATTTTATGAAGATAGGAATTGTGTATCTATTTCTCCTTGTTTCCTAGGTTTTCGTGGAGACTCTGGACAAGTGTTTTGAGAATGTTTGTGAATTGGATTTGATCTTCCATATGGATAAGGTACTACTCTCCCAAGCCGGGGTTACTGGGAAGCTAAGAACTTTGACCATCTCTAGCCACCTGTACACTTTCATGTACTTCTTCTTCTTTTTTTTTTTTTTACTTTGGAGATAGTCTTAGAACTTGTTTTATTTAGTAACTTAAGTTTATAGTTTTGGGAGTACTTTGCTAAGATTTGTTACCAGTTTTAACACACACAGGATTATTACTGGGCCTATATTATGGTTCATTTTTCACAGACAGACTTGTTGGTTTAGGACAGTGATGGCTACCAGGCCAATGGTGAGATAAGTAGGTTTATGTTGATTTTGAAATGAGTTTCCTAGGTATAGTCCAGTCACAGTGAAGCTTTGAAATAAACACTGCGTGGAGTTATTTTGGGTTTTTTTTTGCTGCTCCGCAGGGCATCTTAGTTCCCTGACCAGGGGTCACACCCATGCTCCCTATACTGGAAGCACAGAGTCTTAACCGCCAGAACACCAGGGAAGCCCTGACACAAGGGTTTTTGACTTAGTGAAATTTACATTTTTCCTAAAGAGTAATGTAGTGACTGAGACATCAGTAACATGTTTTGAGGTCAGGTGATTGATATTCTATAGCCTGCCAGGCAGAATTGAAGTGGGCCAAAGTACATGTCCGTAGTTACGAGTTGTTAGCATCTAACAGCGACATGGCTAATATCCTTGTGTGAAAAATTATATGTGGGAGATAGCCAGCAAGGGGATAGATAGGGGCTTCTTTTATCCAGCTCAGCACACGCTGTACCCAGTGCTGTTCACTGGTGGAGGTGCGTATATCTTAGGTTTGCTTGGCTCTGGTCTTTCTCCCACCGATTATCATCTCTATGATCCATGGCCCTTGGAGGGAGATAAAGATGTTTAGGAGACTATTCCTCATTGCTGAGCCATGATCCTTTATTAGTCTGTTTTCATCATGACAAGGCAGGTTATTTTTAGATCCATCATTGCCATCGTGAGGACTTTGACATCTCAGTAGAATCTTCAGTCTCGGTTAACTTTCCCAGAGTTTTCCTGGGGCACATTCTGGGCCAGTGCAGTGGGTGTTGGAATGGAGTAACGTTTTCTCTCTCAGCATCTGGCTTGGCTCTGTGGCTCCCTGAGCAGCCTGGTACAGGAGAATCACAGAACCTCATTCCTTTGGTATTAATAGGTACTTAACTTGGGGCTCCCTGATAGCCTCACAAGGCTTCCGGGGCTCACCAATGCTTTTGAGGTGGTCAGTCTCTCTTTTCATATGAAAGGATCTTAGAAACTTCAGAGACCTCTTACCCCTCCTCTTTGCAGCTAATAAGAGTTGTTGTAGACCAGGGCTTCCCTGGTAGCTCAGCTGGTAAAGAATCCACCTGCAATGCAGATGACCATAGTTCTATTCCTCGGTTGGGAAGATCGCCTGGAGAAGGGAACGGCTACCCACTCCAGTATTCTTGCCTGGAGAATTCCATGGACAGAGGAGCCTGGCGGGCTACAGTCCATGGGGTTACAGAGTCAGACACGACTGAGTGACTTTCACTGTCAGTTGCTAAAGATGCTGCTCTCTGGTAATTTCTGTCAAGGAGAGGCATAGCTCAACTCCATTTTCCTTCTGTACCAGTGGGGAAAAAGGTTAAGATTAAAGAGACTTGAGAATATGGAAGGAATCGAGGAATGCCATCCATAGGCCGTATTGTTACTATTATTTTAAAGCAATTAAAAAAAATTGTGAAATACAAGGTGTTACCTTGGGGTTACCACCTGGTTTCAAAGTGGATTCCTTTTCAGTCATCACCTGTTGCTTACCAAGCCGGATCCACATCTCAGATCACAATTTAAGGGGTAGATTTTCCCAGGGAAAGGAAATTCCCAAGCAATAGAAGAGGAGGTACTGGTCTTATCCTCCCGTTGTCCCCATGGGGAGGGCCTGTCTCTGCTGGTATCCCCCACCTCCCCCCCATACCCTCCTCCTCCTCCCAAGGCCCTCTCTTTTTATCACGCAGCTAAGGGAGCAAACTTACTAGTGAGATACACAAACTGCCTGGATACTAGACAATCTGTGTTTGGGTGCCAGCTTTCTGTAGAAGTTGTCTCAGAATGCCAGCTGCCTAACACCTGAAAACTCAGGGGCCTATGGGATGATATACCTGGAGGAGGCAATTGAGGGTCCTGTGGGAAGTTGAGCTTGGGTCCTTTGCATTTTAGTTTACAATTTAGGGTCAGTTTTTAAGTTACACATGTGCTCATGCACACACACACATGCCTGCTGGAATTTTGATTGGAATTGCATTGAATCTATAAAACATTGAGGAGAATTTACTTTTTATAATATCGTTTTATCCATGTTATGGTATATCTATTTATTTAGGTCTTTGAGGTTTCTCTGAACTTTTACAGTGTTTCCCATAGAGATTTTACATATGTTTCATTAAATTTGTTCTTAGATACTTGTTTTTTTATGTACTGATGTTTTAAATATTCATTTTTTCCTTTATTGCTGCTGTCGTCATATAGAAATCACTTTATTTCTGCATGTTGATGTTCAATTCAGAATTATGTTAGACTCTTACTAATTCTGATGTTTTATCTGTAAACATTCTGCTCCTTTCTTTTCAGTCCTGTACATTTCATGTCTTTTTCTTGCTCTACCCTACTGACTAGGAACTCCAATGTAATGTTGAATAGAAGTGGTGATAGTACTCATCTCATTTTGATCCTGATTTCAAAGGGAAGTTCTCTTCCTGTCAGTATTTGCTGTATATATAGTATTTGAAGTATAGTAAATTTGGAGGGAAATGTTCTTTATTAGGTTAAAGGAAGTGTCTTCTCTTTTTAGTGACTAAGAATTTTTAGTCATGGAAAATTGTTAAAATATATCAAGAGCTCTTTGTCCATCTCCTGAGGGAAACACTTTTTTTTTCTGTATTATTCTAACATTGTTTTTTAATTATTTATGAGGATACTTGCTAAAGCAGTAAAGTCATCTCAGTCCCATCTATTTTATTGCACATGACTTTTGCAGGAAATAAAAGGCCATAAAAATATTGTTCTTTCTCGTATGTCTTATCTTCACATGAGTTCTATACAGTGTTTTGCTGTGGCTGCACATTTCTTTTACAGGTTGTAAAACTGTTTTATTTTTAGTTGCTCTATGACATCAGGAAATTGCTATCCATATCTCCTAAGGCTTTTGAAAAGTGATGATCCAAGGGACCCACATCTCACTCTACTAGCCGTATAATGTCAGCAGGTATCTTCCAACAGGTGGCTTTCTTTCAGTGGGATTTCAGGCTCACCTTTGCCCTCAGTGTAGAGCAGCTGCTAATCCAGGCGTAGCTTCTGTTGATAGAAGAAAATGGTCTTTTTACTCAGATAAGTAAAGGATCTATCAAAAGACAATAAGAATGTCACCTTTAATGCCATCCTTCTTAATTGAAGAGTCTCTCCACCTCAAGTCAGGATTCCCCTCAGATGGTTTTACACTGTGCATTGAGTCGTCACAGGGAGCTGCCCCATTCCTCTATGCAGTGGTGGCTGGAGCAGGAGGCCTGTGTAAGGACCAGAAATGACTGAATTCCTGCGGTCCTAGGAGTTGTTTTTCTTTCTAATCTTGAGATTTCTTTCTCAGCTTCTAAGTTATTTTTGTCAATGTCCTGTTTTTATTACTGTGGCTCTCTTCACCTCTTCTCTCACCCTTTCTTCCTGTATTAAAGAAAGTGTAATCCATTCCATTTCTAGAACTAAGTTCTCTTCCTGTCCCTAATATGCATCATAAATCTCACTTGTTCAGCTCATCTCTGAGATGTCTTTATTTGCTCTTTCTTCTGTAACTGCAAATTTCCCCAGATTGCCCCAGTCTCCCACAGAATACAGCTCTCCCATGCTTCTGCTGCTCCTTCTAACTGTCATTTCATTTCCATCATTTCATTGAAGGTAAACTTCTTCAGTACCCAGTCTTGCATTTCTACTTTATCTGTTCTTTTTCTGGAGCCTATAGCCTGGTTCTCACTTCTACCCAGAATTCACTGATTATTTCCTAATTCCATTTGCCAGTCATCACCTTCTGTAATGTTTCTGCAGCATTTGATGCTGTTGATCATTCCATGGAGCACTGCCTTAATCCTTTTCCTGCCTTAGTTTCTGTCACATAGCTCTCCTGGTTTTTCTCTTATCTCTTCCCACCTTCTACCAGTAAATTACGATGTCAGTCCTCTCTCGCTTTACTCATTTCCTTCTCATGCTTCCCTCTTAGGTCCCAGTTGCTCAAAGACATTTCTTTCTCATTTCATTCTAGTGTGTTGTTTCTTCTTGCCACTTCTTATCTGTAGCCAGGTTCAACATGTGTCTCCTGAAAACTGTTTCTTCCCTTAGCTTCCCTTTTTTGGTGGCAGTACCAGTATTCTGTGTCAGGTACATGCAAAACCTTTCCTCCTTCTTTCGTGCCCCCAACAGCCAGCCAGTCACTAAATCCTGTGCTTCTTTCCATAGGGTCCTTCTTATATCTTGTTCTTAGATTCACTGGTTATTAACATTTGTCACACTTGTATTTGTATTAATCTCTCTCTAGATGTATACGTTTTTTTCCTGAACCATTTGAGAGTTGCAGACATCATAACTTTTCAACCCAAAGTACTTCAGCAGACATCTCTTAAGGACAAGGACGGCATGTTATATAATACGTTGTGTATAATTCTCTAACATACTTAATTACAGCATAATTAATTATTAACCACAACATAATTAACTCTCAGGAAATTTAACATTAATAAATACTGTTATCCAATATATAGTTTATGTTTAATTTTCCACATTTGTTCCACTAATGTCCTTTATGTGTATGTATATTTTATGACCCTAGTTTCAGTTATGAGTCCAGCACGCCTTTAGTTATGGTAGCTCCTGATCTCAGTTGTGTCTGTCAGATTTTCTAACTGTTTTCTCTTATTGTTGGTCCTACACACTGGAATTAGATTCATTTTCTTTCTTTTTTTTTTTCTTAGATGTTTTCAGTTCATTTATTTATTTTTATTTATTCAGTCATTCATTTTTTTGTGCCATGTGGGGTCTTAGTTCCCTAATGAGGGATTGAACCAGTGCCTCCTGCAGTGGAAAGCATGGAGTCATAACCACTGGACCGACAGGAAGTCTCCTAGATTCATTCTCCAAACACTTTAAACAAGCTCCCTTGATCACAAACCTTTTTTGGTCCCCCATTGTCAAGCTTTGACACCGTGGCCAGGCATGCAAGGTTCTCCACCATTTGTCCCTGTTCTATCTTGTCCTCACTTACCATTACTTCTAGCCAGATACCTTCTGCTCTAGCCAGACTGAATCAGTCTTTATCTCTTTGTAATTCCTGCTCCAGAGCCTCTGCCTGAATTGCCTTTCAACATCTTAAACAACTGAATCCAGCTTGTCTTTTAAGCTCAGCTCAAGTCCTACCACCCTAAAGATTGTCCTGGTTACTCTGGCCCGTTGTCATCCCTGTGAACAATACGTAGTGCTATTTCTGATTTGTGTACCTTAGTTTATGTAAGTTTGTATGTTTTTCCTTCTTCATTAGACTGTTCTTTTCTTTGTGTTTGCCCTTTTCTCCCTCACTGGATCTAGCGTGGCCCCTTTCACTGTGGGAGTGTCTCCAGGTGTATATCAATAAAGAGTTCTCATGCCTCTAGCCTCACAAATTTCTTCATGACTTAAAGTGCTGCAGGTTGGAGTCAAGTTTGTTTTCATAACCTCTGGCATAGTCCCCAGCTCTCTAGACTGTGCCATTTGGAGCTTATCTTGCCTGGGGCAGTTGGTTCCCTTCCACTTTCAGAAATCCCACCAAGTACATCCTGGCTGAAGTGGGAATTGGCGTTGATCTTGGTGAATTGAGTTTTGTTCAAAGAAAGTCATGTGAGTAGCCTCCTATTCTGTTCTACTGGTGTCTCAGCAGCAAAGCTGGAACTCAGTTGTGCTTTCACAGTTTTGGTCATCAGAGTCATCATTTAGTGGCTGTGTCAAGGGAGGGCATCTGGTTTTTATAGATTTCACTCTGCAATGGGCTGTCTCAGGAGATTTGGAACATATGTTTTGGGGCAGGTCTGAACCCAAGAAACCTTGTAGTATAGAATTTAAAATCTCTGCTAAGTATAGGCTGCTGAAATGGGAAAATGCTGACGGCTCAAAATTGAAATGAACTGTTGAGCCTTAAGATGAAAGGATTGTAGATAGTAATAATGCATGGTGCTCCTTAAATGTCCCTTCTGAAAACAGATGCTGTGATAAGAAAGCTCATTAATGCTCTCTACACCAGTGACATTTGAAGGAGATATCCTGATTTCTGTCTCAAAAACTGGAGGAAGAATAAAGGACACACGTTTTGTGTGGTTTCAGTGAGGAAGGAGGGGCTGTTTGGGCCCAAAAGGACAAGATATTCTGCTTGAGTTTCAGTTCTTATGAAGGGTGGTAGTTGGCATATCTGGCTACCTGTGTTTCTGTTTCTGAATGGTCCCAAGAGAGTGGAGGGGAGCTGAGGCCTGTCTTTTGTCCCATTGCATTCCCAGGCCCTGATGCTTGAGAGAGAATTTTGTGGCAGAATATTTTTCAGAGGCCAGTATCTCTTTCCATCAGGACAACTCAGAGATTAGCAATAATGATTTCTTAAATTTCTAACATTGCTATACTTGGTTTAAAAAAAAAAAAAGGAAAGAAAAGCTTAGTTCAGTTCAGTTCAGTCGCTCATTCGTGTCCAACTGTTTGTGACCCCATGAATTGCAGCATGCCAGGCCTCCCTGTCCATCACCAACTCCCGGAGTTCACTCAAACTCACGTCCATTGAGTTGGTGATGCCATCCAGCCATCTCATCCTCTGTTGTCCCCCTCTCCTTCTGCCCCCAATCCCTCCCAGCATCAGGGTCTTTTCCAATGAGTCAACTCTTTGCATGAGGTGGCCAAAGTACTGGAGTTTCAGCTTTAGCATCATTCCTTCCAAAGAAATCCCAGGGCTGATCTCCTTCAGAATGGACTGGTTGGATCTCCTTGCAGTCCAAGGGACTCTCAAGAGTCTTCTCCAACACCACAGTTCAAAAGCATCAATTCTTCAGCGCTCAGCTTTCTTCACAGTCCAACCCTCACATCCATACATGACCACAGGAAAAACCATAGCCTTGACTAGACGGACCTTTGTTGACAAAGTAATGTCTCTGCTTTTGAATATGCTATCTAGGTTGGTCATAACTTTCCTTCCAAGGAGTAAGCGTCTTTTAATTTCATGGCTGCAGTCACCATCTGCAGTGATTTTGGAGCCCAAAAAAACAAAGTCAGCCACTGTTTCTACTGTTTCCCTGTCTATTTCCCATGAAGTGATGGGACCAGATGCCATGATCTTCGTTTTCTGAATGTTGAGCTTTAGGCCATTTTTTTCACTCTCCTCTTTCACTTTCCTCAAGAGGCTTTTTAGTTCCTCTTCACATTCTGCCATAAGGGTGGTGTCATCTGCATATCTGAGGTTATTGATAGACTGCTCCAAACTACACTTAACATTGGGTACAGTACACACTATCACTTTACTTACTTGAACTTTGCACTGCCTCAGCGTGCAGTGTCATTGATTCCCACTTGAAATCGCAGAGAACCCTTTTGGTTTGTTTAATTGTTCCTTATTGCCGGTTAAGGGCATTAGGATGACAGTGTACACAAAACAGCCAGATTTGACCTTTAGAGCTATCTGTTTGTATCCGGCCTTTTCAGTAAAACCAGTGTTTGATAAGATTGTAGTTAGAGCAGAGCGTATTACCGATGATGTTACTTGGTTGTGTTGCTGCTGCTGCTGCTAAGTCGCTTCAGTTGTATCCGACTCTGTGCGACCCCATAGACGGCAGCCCACCAGGCTCCCCCGTCCCTGGGATTCTCCAGGCAAGAACACTGGAGTGGGTTGCCATTTCCTTCTCCAATGCATGAAAGTGAAAAGTGAAAGTGAAGTCGCTCAGTCGTGTCCGACTCTTAGCGACCCTGTGGACTGTAGCCCCCCAGGCTCCTCCGTCCATGGGATTTTCCAGGCAAGAGTACTGGAGTGGGGTGCCATTGCCTTCTCCAGGTTGTGTTGCAGGTAAATTGTATATCCCTTTGATAGCTAATGTGTAGGTGCCCTAGAAGTTTGGAACAGAGATTTAGTTGTGTTGTTCTTGCTGTTATCCTTTAGGATACACAAGAGGATTGGCCTGCTCTGAGATAAAAAGCAGAATTTCTTGATCCCTAGTTGAGAACCCTTTTTCAGACTTGATGTTTGTATCAGTCTAGGTAGACTTGGTCACGTGAGCTGTGTGTGCTAAGTTGCTTCAGTTGTGTTCAACTCTTTGTGACCCTGTGGATTGTAGCCTTCCAGGCTCCTCTGTCCATGGGATTCTTCAGGCAAGAATACTGGAGTGGGTTACCATTTCCTTCTCCAGGGGATCTTCCCAACCAAGGAATCGAACCCATGTCTCCTGGGGCTCCTGCATTGCAGGTGAATCCTTTGCTGCTGAGCCACTGACTTTAATTTTCAATAGCTTACAGCAGAAAGGCTCACTTCTCACTCATGCTGTGTGGCCATTGTAGTGTCTCTGCCACTGTAGTCACTCGGGCCCAGGCTGATGGAAATCTTCATCAACGTGCACTTCCACCTGGGCACTTGATGTGTTGGCTCCTAAAGTGGCATATCTATCACACTCACATTTCACTGGCTAAAGGCAGGTCACACGGCCACGCTTAAAGACCTGGGGAAGTGCATTCCTACCCGTGTGCCCAAGATGGGGGAGAACCTGAAATAGTTTTGAATATACTAATGACTACTACAGGGTTTTTTTGTTGTTGTTGTCTTCATTTATTTTCTTAGGGGAAAAATAAATCTGACACTTGCTTCAGTATCACTTTATAGGTGAAAACAGAAATTTTTAGTATCAGAAAAATAGAGGAACACACTTGTAAGAAGGAAACATCATTGACTCTTAGTAAAAGGCATCTAGTGTAGCCACTTTTCACTTTCTCTAATGAAATACTTGGTATTTTTCTCTTCTATAGTTCTCCAATGAATTTCAGGTGACTTACCAAATTAAAATTCCCTAATAGAATAAACTGCTTCCATATCTGCAAATGCTATAAGATATGATGTGTAAAAATTTACTGAATTTGTTGATTTCTGTTTCCAAAACCAGAATTTTAGGAGACCAAATGGTAGGAACAAAGGTTAAAGGTATGGCAGGGGATAAGGAGGCATGGGAACATTGCGGGTGAAGACCACTGGGACTGGGAACTTGGCATCAACTCCGGCTAGTCAGAGGGTCTGCCAGCAGGGGCACTAGTGGCGTTCTGGTGCAGTGCAGTTTCTCACTGAATTGCTGATATCCTTGATCCCCTCTGCTGAATGCCAGTGGGGCCTCTGCCTGATACATTTCCAGATGCCCTCTGGGATGGGAACAATGCTGCCCTAGATGAAGAGCAGTGAGTAAGAGTATGGAGTTGGTCAGAGAGAAGTTTGAAGAAGTAGTTGATGATCAGATTGTGGAGGGCCTTGACCCTTGAATTTCTTGAGTCCAGTGTACACTCCCCATTGCCCTTCTTGTTAAGCACTTTTGATATTTCCTCATTCTTAAACTATTCTTTGTTTCTAGTTTCCATGGTACCCATTCACCTGATGTTTTTCTACCTTTCTGGCTGTTTGATCTGGCACGTTGAGCTTCTTACCTCTTAAATGATCTCTCTTTTCTTTTAGACATTTACTTCTTAGGACATCTCACACAGTCCCATGATTTCAGTTATCTTTCTGCTGGTGGTTCCTAAAGTACCATCTGAACTCACTTCACACTCAGTTATGTCCAAAATAGAATCTCTAGCCCCTTCCATTTCCAGACTGACAGTTCTGGAAAAGTTTTTAGGGAAACCTTTCTTGGCATTCCCCTTCCTGCCCGTAGACTGAAATAGGTGTGTGCATGTGTGTGCTCAGTTGCTTCAATCGTGTCTGACTCTGTGACCCTATGAACCGTAGCCCACAAGGCTCCTCTCTCCATGGTATTCTCCAGGCAGAAATACTGGAGTGGGTTCGCCATGCTCTCCCCCAGGAAATTTCCCGACCCGGGGATCAAGCCCTTGTCTCTTACGTCTCCTGCATTGGCAGACGGGTTCTTTACACTAGCGCTGCCATTTCCCCAGCACCCTCAACTGCTTTTGCCGTGACATTTAACACCGTGTATTGTTTTTGCTTACTTGCCTGGTTGAGAGCACACACCCTGTGTGTGTTGGGACCTGATTCCTGGCTCTGCCACTTAAGAACTGTATGGCTTGTGCCTTTGGAACTTATATGTGGACAGGAACTCGTGATAGCACCTAGCTTTTATGGTGGATAGCAGCTGGCTTATATGGAGCATTAAATGTACAGCAGGTACTTAGAACAAGGCCTGTACATAGTAAGTATTTTATTCTTTTGTTTGTTGCCCATCCCCACTTCAAGATACTGTTAAGGTAAGGACCAGACTGTCTTGTTCACCCCCCTGTATTTCCAGATAATAGCACAATACTTGACACGTACTGCTTATTTATTGTTGACTTCATTTGTCCGTCTGCTAATAGGGAAATAGTTAATCAAACTTTCGTTTTCTCATGAACCTTTTATCTACTAGAGAGAGAGAGACAATAAATGTTAGGTGGTGATAAGTTCAGGGGAGAAAATAAGCATGCTAAGGAGTGGGTTGGTAAGGCTTGATGTTTTATACAAGGTGCTTAGGGAAGGCATCACTGATACAGTGGCATTTGAGCAAAAACCAGCAGAAAGTAAGAGAAGTCAGAGATAGGTTCTTCCCTGGGGAATTCCAGGTCAGTGGATCCAGTCCAGAGACCTTGGGGCCAGTATACCTGAGTGGAAGTGAGAAAGGGGGAAAGTAGCAGGAGATGAGGGAGGGATGGGGAAAGTGGGGCAGGTAGGTCATCGTAGGTTATTGTTACAGAAGAGATTGACATGACTCCCTGCCTCTGGAGAGGGCAGCTGGGTAAGTGTGGGGACTCACTTTTCCAAAATGTTGGGCCATGTGCATTTATTGCCGGTTTATCACCCTGGGGCTTTAGGCCCAGTGCACTGAAGAGAACAGTCCTCTCTCGGTTCAGGCTTTATTGCCTAGGACAGCAAAGAGTTTAGATTGCTCTCTGCTGCTCTGAGACAAAGTCTGAGCTTGAAGCCAGATAAGTTGATAGGTTGTCTACAGATGACCCCTTTCCCCTAGCCTAGGAACTGTGATTAACTCCAGAGGATGAGTGGGGAGGGCTAGTGAGTGTGCACAGCAGCAGTCATGGCCCTGAGTACACCTCAGGACCCAGTTATGAGTCTGAAAGATCGCTCCTGATTGGGGAAAACAATACACTGCATCTTGGTCCTTGATAAATCTTTGTGGCTTTATCTGCGTATGACCTCAAAAATTAAAGTCCACATTCTGTAGAGAATAAGTTGGTCTATTTCTGAAGTTAGCCAAGTCTGCACCACGAGACATTTTAAGTAGCTTAGGGGTGGAGGGAAGCCCAGGCCCGTCCACCTGAGGTTTAACTCCAGACAGCCCTGAAGGGAGGTCACCCTGTCATAGCCTGGAGCCAAGCACTTGCTGTTTTTTAGCCCAGTCGCTACGCGAGTACTGCCTTTTAGATTTTCAGGATCCATGTATCTGAATTTACCCTACAACAATCATGTTCATGTTGATTAGAGAAACCTCAGGAAAGGAGTGGACAGTTCCTTGCTGACTGCGCCCGACCCCTTGGCCTTTAAAGCTGCTGCTGCTTATCCTACTCACAGAGTGAGAGAAATGGGCACATTCTGCACAGGTCTGTCCCTGGCACCCTGCTGGCTTTCTCCTCATACCTTGACCCTTGGGCGCTCGTCTGCTTTGATGCAGACAGGGAACAGATCCGCCTCTTGTTCTGGCCCAGGCTGAAGGCCTGTGTTTCTGTGGGTGCTCAGTGCCTTCCGTCTTTATGAGCTGGCGCCACTTCCAGCCTCATGTACACCCACAAGTCCACTCACTTTCTCCTCCCCCCTCACCTCCTTTCCTGCTCCCCTCCACCCACTTACCCACTGAGTCACTGTCTTCCCATTCTGCCAGTGTATCAATACCGTCTTTCTTCAGAGTATGAAATCTCAGGGATGCCTGCTTTGCTTTCTGTTTCCAAGTGGTGACAAAATGATACTGGTTCTTTCTTCAGGTCTGCTTCCGCCCACCTCTGCCTTTCCTTTCCCTTTCCTTTTCCTTGCCAGATAACTAACAGATCAGCTCTGGGTAACTACAGCAGCTAAGCCAGTCTTTCTCCCAACTGTTTTCACTCAGTCTAATCTTTCATAGAAACAGTTTCCCCATTTTCCCTTCGGTCTACATTCTTCCCTCTGGTCTCAAAGGATCTCTGGCTTGTGGATTCTCTCACTCCTGGGGCTCCCTCTGCGTTAGAGCATGGACCCCCCAGGCCCATCGGGCACATCTTCCTGTTTTCCATATGTACTGTGATTCATTCCCACCTTTCTGCCTTTGCCCATGCCTTGTCGCCACCCTGAAACATCCTCATCTTCCCCCCAACAAGCTTTGGAGATTTCAGAACCCAGCTCAAGTTTTACATTTGATGAAGTCTTCTTTGAACTCCACTATTGTAGATCTCCAACCTATTTCTCTTCTTACTCATGCTTTAAAGTTTGTATTCCTAATTCTTTCCAGTAGGTTTTAAAGTCTTGGAATAATGTCAGTATGTCATTCTTTGTTGGTCATCTGAACAGGACAGGGCACTCAAATATAATCTATGGGTTGATTATTACGGTTGATTGATTGTCCAAATTTGGTGTGTTTTCAATTTTCAAAGCACTTTTCAGATATAATGTCTGATTCACACAGCTAAAGGCTTGTTTTTAAAAACTGGTTTCTAATTAGACCTCCACTTTCAAGATTATGACCCATGTGTGCCCACTGGTTTCAGGGCATACATCAGCTTAACTTTGCCTTTGCTCCCTTGGGAGGTAACATGTGGTGGGCTCAGGAGGAGCCCTGTGTTCCTTGAGTGGGATTCTGCCTGAAATGGCTTCGTGGGTTCTGGCTCTGACAGATTCTGTGTGACTTAGGCAGCCCTCTTGAAACCTTCTTGTACCTCAGGTTTTTTGGTTGTAAAACAGGGGTGACACCATCTTTACTTGACTCTTAGACCCCCCTTTTTTGGGTAATATTTATACTTTAGCATATCAAATCCAGTTTGCCATACAGGCAGTGGCATTTCATAGTTCACTCGCGTTTCAACATTATCTTTTTTAGTGATACATAAAATAATGGTATGATTTATAATCAAAAACTCTTTGCTTTGATTAAATACATTAATATTCACCATTCATGGTTATTTTGAGGATTGAAGTTGGTGAGTAATTGCTTAGCTTAATAAATGATGACTTCTGTCTTTATTTTTATAGTTTTCCTACTGTTCTCTCTGCTTTCAGAATTACCCCCTTAAATCCATCCTTTACACACCTGCCTAATGACGTGTTACAGGTGTGTTGAAACTGACTGCCTCCCCTGTTTGAATTATTCAGTGGCTCTCTCCCCCCACAGCAGTGACTCTTCCTGGGAAGAGGTATGTGCCTCATTCCTTCCCCCACCGTCCTCAGAACCCTTGTGAATACTGAGTGACACTGGCTGCTAGAGAGAAGTGTGTTCTACAGGTGAAATTTGGTGAATGTAGGAAAAGAGCTGGGGACCACTGCCATAAGGATTGAACTAAGGCCCTTTAACATCAGCTGCAAAGACCTCCAAGACCTTCTTCAACCTGCCTCTCGAGCCTCACCTCCTGCCATTTCCTCCTTGAACTCTGTGTTCCAGCAACACTATTTATATAGCTTGCCTTTAGGGATGTTATAGCTTTGTAAATTTTTGACTCAGCATATAAAGGGCTAGAGAAGATGGGCAAGGTCCAGGGCCGTTCCAGGAGCAATGCTTTAGAAGGAACAGGAACTGTGGGGATGGGGATCATCTCCTCAGAGACAGGATTGTGGACCCAGGCATGGCATTTGGAACTTTTTCTTGATGGTCAAATAAATTGTGCTTCCCTTTCCTGACTGCCTGCCATTTGTTCAGATTAGAGAGAATGATAATAGTTCTCCGCATTTTATAGTCGAAGAAACCGAGTTTTAGAGCTGAGATGACTCAGTAAGTGGCAGAGGCAGAATTCAGACCCTGGACTCTGGTTTCAGAGCCTGTAGTCTCACAGCTATGCTACCTGTAGCGTCCTCTTCTGATTTAGCATTCTCAACGTGGTAAGAAATACATTAAGCTCATGTTTTGCTTTTTATGATTATTATTATTATTTTTATTTGGTTTCACTGCAGCTTAGTTGGAGCATGTGGGATATAGTTCCCTAACTAACCAGGGATCGAATCCGGGCCCTGTGCATTGTGCATGTGGAGTCTTACCCACTGGACCAGGATGTCCCTAAGTTCATGTTTTGTTAGTAGATAATCAGCCAGAGAGAGGATAAAATTGAGGAGAACAGGCCTGGACCATTTTTTTTTACCCAGTGTTGTACTTAGTGCATTTGGGACCAGTGTTACAAACAGGCAGGAAATGGCGGAGGGTGAAACAGTAGACAATAAAGAAAAGGTCCTGCTAGAACATTTTTATAAATACTTTAGAGAGAACTCTGACTCATGATGGGAAGTTTCTTTAAAGGAAGGAATAATATGCAATGAGTATAATTTGCTAGTCAGCGATATAGATGTAACGGCACAAAACATGAAACCTGCGCTGAGGGACTCCCTGGTGGTCAAGTTTCACACTCCGTGTTCCCACCACAGGGGCCATGGGCTCCATCCCTGCTCGGGGAACTAGGATTGCACATGCTGCACAGCCTGGCCAAGGGAAAAAAAGCAGAAAGCGAGTAATCCTATTTTAAAGAAGAAGAATCACTAGCAGAGCACACAGAATAGTTAATGAGTTACTGGGTAACTTTCTATTCCCCTGTCTGGATAGCTTCTCTTTCATTTACCAGTAAAGGCCCACCCTCATCCAGACTTCATAGCATTTTATACTTGGGTCATAGTACTTACCACTTCCTTTTATTATAGTTAATTCTATACATGCTTTATCTCCCCTACTTGACTATAAGCCCTTTGAGGACAGGGTCCAAATCTTATCTTTATTTCTTCCTTCTGGCTCTTAACATTCTGTGATGTTAAGCATATTTAAAAATAGACATTGTTACAGATCACGTTATTTTGGTGAAAACCAGTGATTACTTGAATCTAATACATTATCTCGTGTGTGTGTGTGTGTGTGTGTGTGTATACAGTGGACTCACATACAAATATTTAGTTTATACAAAGTCATCTCTAAACCATTTGGCAAAAAGAAAGAGAATAAAAATCGTAAATACAGAATGATTCCGCCCACAGTTCTCCTCCCTCAGTCTGTGTCTGGAGTGAGTGTGAGATGGAAGGTTTGAATCTTTGCCTCTGCCCTCATGTGCCTGTCACGTGCCTCCCATGAGCAACTTAGGGTCTCTGGAGTGATTTTAATGCTTAAAGATACAGTGCAGATTTTCAATCTGTGTAGTCCTTTAAGAAACCAACCACTTCATCTAGCACTTAACTGGAAAAAAGAAAAGAAAGGTCTGGGTTGGACCTTAGGTGATTTTAAGGGCTTTTGGCCATGTATGGTTTCCATCTTACTTCCTTAGAACTTGAACCTTATATAAGATGAGACTCCACTATTTTCTCATTTTTTTTTCATTGAAAATATGTGTGATCATGTGAGTAAAAGAGAATGAAAGGCAGGAAGTCAGGGGCTAAGTATTGAGTCTTATGGAATTTCATGACAAGTCATCTGAAGAAAACTGTGGAAAAAGTCCAAAGACCAAGGAAGTTCATAAGGAGTTCAGGAGACACTAATAGCAAGGAAAAGAGAAAAATAGAACTTTATTAAACAGATTGCTTTGTTTACCTGTTTTCTTTAGCAGAGGATGCCACGTTTCTGGAAGGTGTTTTTATGCCCTCTTCCCCTTTTTCATTTCTTTTTAAAATGGATAATACAGGAACTAGAGACTGGCTCTGAGCAAAATGATTCAGACGATTTTCCCTTCCCCTGTCAGTGAGGGTCCTCCTACCCACTGACCTGTTAAGAGCCACCACACCCGCTAACACAGACAAGGAGATGATGCATGCATACCCCATCTTACCTAGAATCTCTTCCTTCCTTACTCTCTGGAGGCGTTTCCTAGGAATTGATGAAACCAAACAGGCTTTGTGACTTGGGGTAGAAAAAATTATCAGCACTTAGCTTTTATATAGTAGACTGTTTTATTAGTGATTAACAATTCTCTTTCAGAACTTGAGTGTTGCAGTATTGGCATCCTCCTGTTCCAGTGCAGCAGACTCTGTGACCATGCTTTCTTGTTTGATTAGTGTCTTACTGTCTTCTCTGTGGTGATCGTTGTTTTAAAAAAGATAGGAGAGTATGGCTAGCCAGTGGGGATGTGAGCACTTGTCTTTTGTGCATGGCAGGCTTCTGTCCTCCAGTGTGAAATACTTGAAGAGGATTGATCTAGTTGAGAGGTTTCTGTGGATATAAGTGAACTTGCAGTGTGGTATGTGTTAACGTCCCAGTAGTGTCCTGGAAGATCTTACCTCCCGCCTCTGCCTGTGGAGTTCCTCCAGAAGGGTTCCTGCCGTCCCCATATAGAACTGCATTTTACTGTAGGAACAGTGTTACTCATGGTGCTTCGTTGTCACTGCACGGCTGCTCTGTGGTACCACGTCCTGAGTCAGCATTTGTCCTACTGGCATGAGAGCCTTGTTTATTATATCTGTAGAAAAATACATTGTTAAGTTTAATACTTAAACGTTTGGAATATGGCCCACAATCCCTGGAGACAGTATTTTTACTGGAGGAAAAAGAGTAATGTTTGTTACCGGGCTCCAGATCACTTTGCTTTCAGTGATTCCTGGAGGACCAAGGGAAGGAGAAGTGCCCACTCAACTGAGAAGGTATCTTGAGACTGAGAGACAAGGCAGGTGGCTCTATATAATCAGTGGATCAGTTTATTATTATAGGGTAACTTACTCACAGGGTGGGGTTAGGCAGACAGTGCTCCAGAAGCTTTTGTAGCTGCAGTCCACACAGCTGAGGGGCCACTGAGACAGTTTCATAGCTTACCTAGTGCAGGAGAAGGTGTATGCTTGGAAACAGTCATGCGTTCCTAAATCATGACTTATGAATGGGTTACTAGTCTCATGGGTGTTAAGCATAAGTGAGCAAAGGTCTTCATCATTGTTTGGGGACTAACAGAACATAGAGGCCACCTGGTTCTAATGATTATTAAACACTATCTATTACGTACAATTCCCAACAACAGAGAAGGGATTACCACACAGTACAGTCTTGGGAAGGGTCAGCAGAAGGACAGGAGGATCTGTGTGGGCTCAAGATGGCATCAGTTACGCTAATGGCCATAGACAGTGGTGGCTTCTGTTCACCTGGAATTGGATTCAGGACGTTTTTTACTTCAGTGAGAAACATAACCAAGGATGAACTTTTGAAGATCCTAGAATCCTCTGTTCTTGGATAGGGTTGTTGAAAGTAACTTGCCTCCATTCCCTGCAGTTCCAGAGCTGTGTCCCCAAGGAGCACATCTGTCCTTGAAATGACACTTTTATTTTCCCCCTTAGATTGCATCAATCCTGACATGAAACAAGCAAGCTCATTTTAACCCGCTTTTACTTGTAGAGGTTAACTCCTCTATGTCCAGGCAGTAGAGGGTACTTTTCAGTGCCAGAGTGGGAAGCCAGGCCAACTCAGAAGGCCTGTGTCTCCTCAAAATCAGGACTTGTGAACCATATAAGCCCCTTTCATCCATTCAACCAGATTTGTGAAGTACCGCTGTAACCACCACAGCGCTTGGCAGTGCAGACCCAGAGATGAATGTGACATAGACTCTGCCCTCAAGATCATGAACTCCTTATTGCAAAATTCAGACTTAAATTGAAGGAAGTAGGGAAAACCTCTAGACCATTCAGGTATGATCTAAATCAAATCCCTTATGATTATACAGTGGAAGTGACAAATAGATTCAAGGGATTATATCTGATAGACAGTGCCTGAAGAACTATGGACAGAGGTTCGTAACATTGTACAGAAAGCGGTGATCAAAACCATCCCCAAGAAGAAAAGCAAAAAGGCAAAATGGTTGTCTGAGGAGGCCTTACAGATAGTTGAGAAAAGAAGAGAAGTGAAAGCTTTGCAAAGGAGAAAAGGAAAGCTATATCTATCTGAATGCAGAGTTCCAAAGAATAGCAGGAGAGACAAGAAAACTTTCCTCAGTGATCAGTGCAAAGAAATAGAGGAAAGCAATAGAATGGGAAAGACTAGAGATCTTTTCAAGAAAATTGGAGATACCAAGGGAACATTTAATGCAAAGATAGGCACAATAAAGGACAGAAATGATATGAACCTAACAGAAGCAGAAGATATTAAGAAGAGGTCGCAAGAATACACAGAACTATACAAAACAGATCTTAATTACCCAGATAACCACAATGGTGTGATCACTGACCTAGAGCCAGACATTCTGTAGTGCAAAGTCAAGTGGGCTTTAGGAAGTATCACTATGAACAAAGCTAGTGGAGGTGATGAAATTCCAGTTGAGCTATTTCAAATCCTGAAAGATGATGCTGTGAAAGTGCTGCACTCAACATGCCAGCAAGTTTGGAAGACTCAGCATTGGCCACAGGACTGGAAAAGGTCAGTTTTTATTCCAGTCCCAAAGAAAGACAATGCCAAAGAATGTTCAAACTACCTCACAATTGCTCGCATTTCACACACTAGCAAAGTAATGCTCACAATTCTCCAAGCCAGGCTTCAACAGTACATGAACCATGAACTTCCAGATGTTCAAGCTGGATTTAGAAAAGGCAGAGGAACCAGAGATCAACTTACCAACATCCACTGGATCATAGAAAAAGCAAAAGAGTTCCAGAAAAACATCTACTTCTGCTTCATTGATTTTACTAAAGCCTTTGACTGTGTGGATCACAACAAACTGTGGAAAATTCTTACAGATGGGAATACCAGACCACCTGACCTGCCTTCTGAGAAATCTGTATGCAGATCTGGTTCCAGATTGGGAAAGGAATACGTCAAGGCTACATATTGTCACCTTTTTTATTTAACTTACATGCAGAGTACATCATGCGAAATACCAGACTGGATGAAACACAAGCTGGAATCAAGATTGCAGGGAGAAATATCAGTAACCTCAGATATGCAGATGATATATCTGTGACCCTTATGGCAGAAAGTGAAGAGGAAGTAAAGAACCTCTTGATGGAAGTAAAAGAGGAGAGTGAAAAAGCTGGCTTAAAACTCAGCATTCAGAAAACTAAGATCATGGTGTCTGGTCCCATCACTTCATGGCAGATAGATGGAGAAACAATGGAAAGAAGAAACAGTGACAGACTTTATTTTCTTGGGCTCCAGAATCACTGCATATGGTGACTGCAGCCATGAAATTAAGACACTTCAAAGAAAAGCTATGACCAACCTAGATAGCACATTAAAAAGCAGAGACATTACTTTGCCAACAAAGGTCCGTCTAGTCAAAGCTATGTTTTTTTTCAGTAGTCATGTATGGTTGTGAGAGTTGGACCATAAATAAAGCTGAGCACCAAAGAATTGATGCTTTTGAACTGTGGTATTGGAGAAGACCCTTGAGAGTCCCTTGGACTGCGAGCAGATCAAACCAGTCAGTCCTAAAGGAAATCAACCCAGAATATTCATTGGAAAGACTGATGTTGAAGCTCCAATACTTCAGCCCCCTGATGTGAAGCACTGACTCACGGAAAAGACGCTGATGCTGGAAAAATTGAAGGCAGGAGGAGAAGGGGATGACAGAGGATGAGATGGTTGGATGGCATCACTGATCGATGGACATGAGTTTGAGTAAGCTCTGGGAGTTCGTGATGGACAGGGAGGCCTGGCGTGCTGCAGTCCATGGGGTTGTAAAGAATGGACACAACTGAGCGACTGAACTGAACTGAAGGTCTCCCTTCAAGGAGAAGAACAGACAAGTGAAAAATATGACAGTGCACTGAACTGAGTGCCTCGGGCGAGATGCATACTGGACACAGCAGTATCACTGAGAAGAGGTGATTGCCTCAGCCCGGAGAGGTCTTCAGTCTTTCTTGAATTTACTTCACCAAAGGCTTGGGTGTTCATCACCTCAAATCTTGGAAGGCTCCTTTTGCAATCTCTGATTTTTATGGAACTACTTAAGAAGATCAGCATGAAGAATAGTGGAAGGTAGTGAGGGTTAGGATTAGCAGTTCTCAGCAGAGTCGGCAGCACCATAAGCCCTTGTTCCAATTAGAGAAGTGCTTTCTTTCCATCAGGAAGTCCCAGCAGGTTAGACAGTCATTTAACTCTCCTTTAATACCTCCCAGGGCTGTTTTCCCCTTTCTATGCATTTTCACAGTGCAACTGCTTACCAAGCCTTTGTTGGCACAGAACCTCTGATTCAGGTCCTTCAGAACAGAAGAATCACACCTTCCAGGAGTCCCAAAGCTATACCTAAGCACTAGTGAATGCTCAGCATGCACCACATTTATTCTTCTTATTTTCTATATCAGTAAACTGGGTCACAGGAAAACTTCTGAGAGAGCCCAGGGTACAAACTTACATTCAGGTCAGGACCTTCATCTTGCCTCTAGGGAATGAGACGGGGAAGGCCTCAAACAGTTAGCTTATACAGACAGAAAAGAATAGAGGGGGCCACACTGGATGCCCAGCGGGACCAGTTATAGAAGCAGGTACCTCCTCTGGAGGGAGGGTGATGTGACAGCTTCCTGGAAAAGAAAAATGGGAGACAGATGTCCACGTGTGGGGGGAGGGGAGAGGGAAATAGTCTTGATAACAGGTTAGATTGCTTTTCAGAGCTATACACCTCTTGACTTCTAGTCATTCCTACTTTTTGACTGTTGTGAGGGGACTCTCGAAGAAGTCTGCTTTCTTCTGTTCTTGTGCCCCCTCCCTGATCAGGTTTTGGATTTCTTCTTCCTCTACCTCCCTTTGTTGATTCGATCTTTAACTCTCAGTGTTCTCTGAGGTTTTACCTATTGCTTCTGGCATCCTCAAGTTCAGTCCATCAGTCAGCTCGTGTCGTTTGTCAGAACCATTCTTTATGATTTGTTACCTATAGTTTTTTAGGTACATGAGTTTGGTGCTGATTCTCCACTGTCTTCTCCCCACATTCATGCTTGGCAACCTCCAACTTTCTCAAGGCTCCTCTGTCTCCACTCAGAGAAAGCTCACCCACTTTCCATGGTTCGCTGCAGGTTCAGTGAAAGAAGGTCTTCACCGACTTGTCAGGTTAACCTGGGCATCGTGCGCTAATCCCCTGTGGCTCATCCTTGACTCGTTGACACCACATGAGTCACTGTGGTTACCAAAGGTCAGTTGTGATAGCTCCAGCCCTGTTGATGCCAGTTATATTGGTATTGTGGGTAAGTCATTTATCATAATTAATAATATACAGATAAACCATACGTGAGAAAAGAGATTTGTTCTATAAAACTTATCTTGCTTTGGAAAGGCAAGATACTTAAAAGAGGAATGAAGTTGAACTTGGTTTGGGCAGGATAACTAAAGGAGACCAGAGCAGGAGGACTCCTAAAGTCTAGAAAAATTCCGTACTTCCTGTTTCACAGAAATCTGAGTCCTCCCTCTCCTTTAGAGAAACTGGAAATTGTAGATGATACATTATGAGTGAAGTGTATACAAGAGAAATTGCATAGACGTTGTTTAGTTGCTAAGTCGTGTCAGACTCTTTGTGACCCCCGTGGACTGTGGCCCACCAGGCTCCTCTGTCCATGGGATTTCCCAGGCAAGAACACTGGAGTGCATTGCCGTTTCCTTCTCCAGAGGGAGCTTCCCAACCTGGAGGTTGAACCCGTGTTCCCTGCATTGGTAGATGGCTTCTTTACTGCTGAGCTGGCAGGGAAGCCCCCACTGATGTCTAACCGGTAGAAAAGATCCTGTGGGCTCTACACCAAAAGTTTGGTGGCTCTCAGAGTAGTGTCTGTAGTAGATGGTTGTAGTAGAAGCTTGGACTTTGAGGGAAAAGTCACAGTCAAAGTCAAAATAACTATCTTTATTACATGAGTAGTTGGTTTTAAATGCTCTTCATTGGGGTAGAGAAATCAGTGTTACTAATCTGCTGCCTCCCTCTTTTCCCCCCATCTTCCTAATTCTACTAGCTCTCGTTTTTCTGCATTGTCAAAGCATATAGCATTGACATTCTCTTGTCACTCTAACCCCACTTATCTTAGTCCTACCAGTAAGGAATCAGTGCTCACTGCCAGTCTTTTTGCCACGGTTTTTCCAGTCACCTCTTGGTTGGCAGAGTTTTTTCTTCAAAACAGGAATTTCTCTTCTGTTACTCTTAATTGACGGTCACCTAGGTGTAAAATTCTTGAGGTTACCTTTTCTTTCCTTGGGAATTTTTGTAAATACTGCTCCTTTTTCTGCTAACATTGAATTTTACTGTGGGAATTTTCAAGCTTGTGTCCCTCTTTTAAGTGATTTGATCATTTCACCTGCTTGTGGAAATTGAGAAACCTTACCTTCAAGGTCTGTCTCAGCACTGACTGTTCTGGGTCAGTTTTTCCCTGGAATGCAATGTGCATTTTCGGGAACATCTTGAATTACATTTTTGCATCATCTTTATGAGCTGAAGGAGAAGGCAATGGCACCCCACTCCAGTACCCTTGCCTGGAAAATCCCATGGATGGAGGAGCCTGGTAGGCTGCAGTCCATGGGGTCGCTAAGAGTTGGATACGACTGAGTGACTTCACTTTCACTTTCATGCATTGGAGAAGGAAATGGCAACCCACTCCAGTGTTCTTGCCTGGAGAATCCCAGGGACGGGGGAGCCTGGTGGGCTGCCATCTATGGGGTCGCACAGAGTCGGACATGACTGAAGCGACTTAGCAGTAGCAGCAGCAGTTATGAGCTGAGTCTTTACATCCCTCTTCTGTTCCATGTTACAGGTCTCTTTTACATTATGTTTTATCTCCTTGGCTGTCTTCTGTAACTTATTTTCTCCCTATTGCTGTTAACTCTTCTTTTTGTCTGGTTCCTTTTATTTGCTTTTTAAAAATTTCTCTCCTTTTTGCTCCTTCCTGTGTTTTTAGCAGTGTCTCTTCTCCCTTTTCTTCCTTCCAGATTCTTCTTCATTTCTCTGTGTTTTTTTTTCCTTCCATTTATGTCTTCTCTTCTTGTCTCCATTTCTCCCATATAAGCTCTTACACTTTGGCTTTGAGCTCTTGCTTCATAGTTTTCTTTTTTCAATTCTGTAAAATATTTTGTTGCATTTTATGTGCTCTATGACAGCATTTTTCTGACATGTAGTCTTAGTCTGCCCTTTGGTTTTCTTGTTTCTTTCCTAATTTTTTTCTTGTTGTATCTTTATATAGATCCCATGCAGATTTCATTTTTATAACTCATCTTTAAATAGGTGGGTTTTTCAGGGACCAGCTATTTGCAGGATGCTGTTTAGGGGAAGTACCAAGTCTGTGTTCCAGGTTGACTGCAGTTGTTCTCATGATTTCAGGTTCCAGCCGAGTTTCTTTACTTTTATTTCTACCCAGCCAAGAGAGGTGGACATCTGTGATTTTTCTACCATGCAAAGACTGCCCTCTCTGCTCCACAGAGACCAGCTCTGTGAGGCAAAATAGAGCTCATTTGGATGATTTCTCATTTAGCCCCAACTTCAGGTCCAAGGAAGCGCTTATCTTCCAAAAATCAGGAAACTATTGGGTCACAGAGGGTGTGTCCTTCACCTACAAGAAGCATGTTTTGCAGGCCTTCCTGAGCTCTCCAGCTCCCATGCCCTCTCTCTGTAGCATCCTTTCTTTTCAAAAGGAAAGGAGCCCTTGCTTGGGCTCCCTGCTTTTGACAGCTTTTACACCCACTTAGTTGGCTCTTCGCATCAGGTGGCTAAAGTATTGGAGCTTTAACATCAGTCCTTCCAATGAATATTCAGGGCTGATTTCCTTTAGAATTGACTGGTTTGATCTTGCTGTCCAAGGGACTCTATAGAGTCTTTCCCAGCACCACAATTCAAAAGCTCAATTCTTCAGCGCTCAGCCTTCTTTATGAGCTGACTCTTACATCCATACATGACTACTGGAAAAACCATAGCTTTGACTAAACAGACCTTTGTGGGCAAAGTGATGTCTCTGCTTTTTAATTGGGAGCCTTGGATTATGGTTATCTTCAGTTTGTTGAAAATGGAGTTTGCATTTTTGTTTATTTCTCCTTCTTGCACTTGAATACCTTTTTGAATAATATTTAAAAATTATGACTTCACAATGCAGTGTTCAAATCAGACTAATGTTTTCTATTAACCAACCACTGGTCCCCTTATATCCTCTGTTAGGCCTTTTACTACACCTTCCCCATGAAGCCTCTCCACCACACTGTTATCCATCTTTTAAGCACTAAAGCCCAAGGAGGATTCTGTTCAGATTTATGAAAAGCCTGTTATTCATTCAGCACGCCTACTCCACACTGGGCATTGGTCTAGGCCTTGGGAAGAAAACATGGAAGAATTCCTGCTTTATCTTTGACACACCAAAGGCAAGTCCTAAAGCGATTCCATGTAGAGTCTTCCTCTATGTTTAGAAGAAGAGAGTAAAAGACTCAGTTTGGGATTTTGAGGAAGTATGGTGGAAACATGAGCTCTGGAGTCAGACCTAGATTCAGTGATCAGGTCACTAAATATGACCTGCTAAATATGTGAGGTTGGGACAGTTTATTGACTTTCCATGTATTAGTTTCCACATACCAGTTTACCTCAGGTGGATGTTATAAAGTTAAAATAAGTTACATATAAAGTGCTCAGCACATAGTAGATGCTCAACAAGTACCACTCCCCCCATGAAAAAGGCATTCTTTACAAAGAATAAATACTAGGAGTACAGGTATAGAGACCCCTATTTTTTAATTGTGGTAACATTTACATAACATAAAGCTTACTATCTTCATTTTTAAATGTACTGTTCAGTAGTGTTAAATGAGTTCACATTTTTGTGCAGCCCATCTCTAGAGCTCTTTCTCTTGCAAAACTGAAGCTGCATACCACTGAAGAGCATCCCCATTCCCTCGTCCCCACAGCTCCTGGCAGTCACCATTCTACTTTCTGCCTCTATGATTTTGACCACTAGGTACCTTATATAAATGGAACCATACTGAATTTGTCCTTTTATGTCTGGTTTATTTCACTTAGCATGATGTCCTCAAGGCTCATCCATGGTGGAGCACATTGCAAGATTTTCTTGTAATGCTGAATAATATTCCATTGCCATGTATATGCCACATTTTATTTATCCGCTCACTCATTGATTAGGTTGCTTTCTACTTTTGACTATTGTGAGTAATGCTGCTGTGAAGATAGGTGTACAAATCGCTCTTTGAATCTTTTGAGGATAATCCCAGAAGTAATAAGGTAATTCTATGTTTAATTTTTTAAGGAAACATCATACTGTTTTCTGAAGCCTATTTCTTGATGGGGAAGTATAAACAGTGTAGTTCCCCAGAGACTAATTTTAAAACCAGCTTGTTTAATGTTTTATAAACTATCTGTATATGAGAGTTTCACTATTAAATCTCCTTTGCATATAGATAATGAAATAGTTCATATTGTGTAAAATATAAGAACACCTCATATGAGTATAGACAGAAAAGTGGTTAATAAGGCTTAATTAGTGTAGGGAAACATATTTGTATCTGAATGTATGCTTTAGTATCCTCCCTCAAGGTCAGAAGTACTCTAGTTGCAGCTGTTAGTGTATTTCCCCACTTACTGTGAACAAAACATGGAGAACTGATGGGCCAGTAAACTTCATATGTCAAAAGTACACAGACACACAGACATGTCTTTTTTCTTGACTCTCCATACTGTGGAGTATATTGGCCGTCAAATCCTCCACAGTCTAGTCTAGTCTAGACCAGTGTGGTCTCAGCTGAAGACGGTTGTTGCCCCTGCAGACATTTGGCCATACCTGGAGACACTTGTGTTGTCTCAGCTGAAGGGGTGCTCTGGAATCCAGTGGACAGAGACCAGGAGTGCTGCTCCACCTGCCACAGTGCCCGGGGCAGCTCCCCACCACAGAGAACTCTCCAGCCCCAAGTGGCAGCTTGAGAGACCTTGCCCTAGACCCAAACTACCTCCTCAGCATTGTTCTCAGCCTCTCTCGCGTGTAAACCTGACATTCCAGCCAGACCCGGGTGCGCCTCAGACTGTACACCAGCTGAAATCCTCCTCCCTGCTTCTCTGGTGTCAGGCCCAGCTTCAGGTCTCTCACTGTCTGTGAAGCTGGCTCTGGCCTCTCTGACCACCACTGTCTCCCCTCTTGGACTTCCTGTAGGGCTGTCCCACTAATTTGGCACTTGGTTGACCATACAAGGTGGTCTCTTTCCAAGTTGACTAAAGTGCCTTGAAGGCCATGTTGATATGACTTGATGTGAAATGTGACATACCAGCCCTTACATACCCCAGTGGGCACCTCTGACCTGACCCACCTGGGGCTCCATGAAAGCTTCCCTGCATGCATAGTGTAGAGTTGCTGAATCAGCACAGTACTCGACCATCACCGCAGTCTGAGAACTGTGAGCTGGGTGGAAGGCCCACATGGGAGCCCCATGACCAGAGAGGTGTTCCTGCTGAACCTGGTTTCCTCTCTAAGCTAGAACATATGAGGAGGGTGCCAGAGGATGGGCCTGTTATGACCTAGCTTATGAAGCCTGGAGGATAACGTATTTCACATGGAAATGTATGCAGACAGGAACTGTTCTGTCATAGCTGGGCTAGTTGAATACCAGTTGGTATTTATGATGATCACACTTATAATGAAAACCATCATTATTTATTTAGAGCCCAGTGTGTGCCAGGCACCACGTAGGTGCTTTATACAGCTTATCACATTCAGCCCTTACCGCAGTCCTGGAAGGAACCTGAAGCACTAAAAGGATCATTTGCCCAAGGTCACTCAGCTCACAAATAGTGGAGCTGAAATTTACACACAGTCTGACTTCATGCAGCATCACCTTGCCTTGAGTGTAGCCAGGCCCTCCTGCCACTGGTCCTGGGGGACATCTGTGTCTTGACACACTGAAATGTGGCCTCACCCGGGAGGTGGGTGATCCACGGGGCGGAGGCGTTCATTGCGCATCAGGTGCCAGTGTCGTGTCTGGCCTCTCTGCTGCTGCAGGAGAGCCCACAGGGTTTGCTCTGGGGCCACAGCCTCAAAACCACAAGGGGCTCTGACCCTTCTCACTTCTGCTTCCCCTGCAGGTACACTACATCCTTCAGGAGGTGGTGATGGGTGGGATGGTCCTGGAAACAAACATGAATGAGATCGTGGCTCAGATTGAAGCCCAGAACAGGCTGGAGAAGTCCGAGGTGAGACACTGCTGGAATTTTGCCGTGGCTGGTTAGAGAAGACCTGGGCAGAGGGAGGAATGGTGCTGTGTGGAGTTGGATTATTGTGGAACCTTAGGAGTATTTTCTGCTCCATCTTCTTTTTTTCCCTGACTCAATTGACACTCATTTGGTTGTTCGAAGATTAAACAGGTGAGAATGAGGCTAAAAGTGTGAATGGAAAGCCAGGTGGCACAGGAAGGCAGACCGCTTCTGGCTTGGGGGATTATGTGGGTTGTAATTCCTCCTTTCATGACCACATGTTCCCTGGGGGACCCAGAATCACCTCAGATTCCAGTGTGGTTTCCTAGCTTGTGTGCCTGAGAGTCTGGCTCCAAGCAGCCACTTCTTGTGGTGTCTGTCAAACCTGAGTGGCCAGTTTCCAGTTAGCCTGATAAAAAGCTACAGTAGAGTTTGGGCTGAGTTTGAAAATAGCTTACTCCCAGGTCACCCCCTGATAGTGCTGTCTGATACAGATGCTCCCAGTACGTTCTACCCTGTTCCCCTGAGGTCTCTCCATCACCTTCGTCAGCAGTACCAGGGAGCAGAGGTTACCGGCACACACCTTCACAAATGGGACAGCAAGCACGACAAATTACCTCTGTAGTTATCTGAGGGTCTTAAAGAACTTCACCACTTTGTGTATCAGAGCTTGATCTTGCGAAACCAGGGATTCTTTCTGTGAGGACTGGCAGTCCTGCTGAAGAAGCTTTTCCAAACCGCAGCTATTGTGACAACTAGAGTTCTCTTAGAAATGCAGGCTGGGAAGCTTCCAGGAATAGTAAGTGAGTCAGAGGCCAGAGGTTTGGAAACTGGAAGAAACAGAGACTTGCTGGGCAAGGGTGGGATTGGAGTCAGGATCCTGAAAGTGGAGGAAATGGTTTTAAGAATGTCCTCATCAGCTCTGCCCTTCTCCGCACGCCTGGGCCGCTGGAGGGCTGGGGCTCACCGCAGGTACCCTGCTCTGTCTCCAGCCCTTCCGTGTCTGTGTGTGCTCCACCTCCTCTGTGGCCTCCCCCGTCTGTGGCCACATGTCATTTCCAAAGCCAGCTCTTCTCCATCTCATGTTATTAGTTGGCAAGCAGTTGTCCTAAGCTGGGACATTCCTTTTTCCATTAAGAATGTCCCTGTGACTGCACTCGTCTGTTAAGAGTCTTCAGTTTCTTGAGGAAAGTGTTGTATTTTTGTTTTGTAACCTGAAAAGTGACCCTGATACTGAAGACAACTTGGTTAAACCGAGCTGGTTATTTCAGCGGGCATCTGTTGGGCAGCCCCTGTGTGCCAGGCACTGTGGGCGCTGGGGCCAGGAAACTGCACGAGACACAGCACGTGTTCTGGGGTGCAGAGTGTGGGCCCCTTTACTGCGGGACCCACTGACCTAAAGAGTTGTGTTGGCCACCTTTGAGGTATAGGATGGAAAAATCAAAGCTTGAGTTACATGTACTCAGTTTGGACATTTTCTCTCCCTCTTTCACTTGTTTTTTTGTTGTGAAAACATTAAGCAGATTACAGTGAGTTTATCACACAGCCGCCTTTATACCTCTGCAGGGTGGCCTTTCAGCCGCACCTGCCCGGGCGGTGTCCGCTGTGAAGAACATCAACCTGCCAGAGATGCCCCGGAACATCAACATTGGCGATCTCAACATCAAGGTCCCCAACCTGTCCCAGTTTGTCTGAGAGTGGAAGACAGCCGAACTGAGTCCTTGGAGCCAGCAGAGCCTAGCCAGCCCTGCAGCACAGTCCGCTCTGCGCCCTCAAGGAGTCCAGCCTCGGGCCCTGGCCCCCACTGTCCTGGAGCAGGAAAGAGCCCTGTGTCCACTGCCAGCCTTCTCACGTGTGCGGCCTTGCCCATCTCTCGGACACGGCGACTGTGGATGTGAGGGGCCCTGGCTACCTCAGTGGGGGTCAGGTGCCCGAGTCACACGCCCCCTTTCCCTCCTGTGTGCAGCCACTCCCAGGGATTGGGGACTGTAGGGAGAGCCCTCTCCCCACCCCAATCCCAGAACCCCCCACGAGGATGTGTGCTGACTCGAGGCTTCAACCTTGAGTTGAAGGCTCCCTGAAATCCTGCAGCATTGACTGTGATGGCGAGGTGCTGTAGCTGGGAACGGATTGACCCTCTAGATCTGGAAACATGGTGCATGGCAAACAAGGACAGGAATTGAAGGTGATCCAGAGTAGCCTGCTGGCTCTCCTAGGGTTGGCACACCTAGAATCCTTGGGCACAGCCCAGTCTTCTCACCCCACCTACGTTCCCCACAGCCACAATTCCAGCTCTGCTAGCCTAGCTGTGTGTTTACAGGACACAGTCCAAATTGTAAGCCTGTTGCTTGCCTGCCTGCACACTTCTGCCCATAGGGAGGGTACCTCCCACAGCCAGAGCGGGTCCCGTCAAAGGGGTGGGGCCCCATGTCTGTAGAAGGCAAAGTTGACAACATGTGGAACATCTCAGAATTGTGACTGTTCCAGGTTTAAAATACATTCTCCTCCCGAGGAGCAGATGGGTCCATTGCTGTGTTCTGAATGATGGGTGCTCTCTGGGTGGAAAGCCACTGCAGTCTGCACCAGCTTGTGGAGCATGAGAGCCTGTGCCGGGGCCCCCTGTTCTGGACCTGGGGACACAGGGAGCGTGCTGGCTGAGACCTGTGGCAGCACAGCATCTTTTCCCCACGTTCAGAGGGTCCCTCCCTGAGCTTGCTCTGGGCTCGCCCTGTGCCCTAAGGTGACAGTTCACTAGAGCTCACTGTGGAAACCTGTAAATATTTTCCATGTGGTGAGGGTCTTTGTGCCTGTGGTTGGTTATCTTAGAGCTGGAGCTGCTCCTCGGAGCGCCTCTTACCCCTGCACTGCCTTGGGGCCAGGCTCAGGTGCCTTGTTGAGCTGCCTTGAGGTTAGGGAGCTCGCTGTACCATGCTGTTAAGTCTCCCAGCCTGGGGACTTCTCGTGCCTGCTGGCTGTGGCCCAGACTGTTTCCTCAGGCCTCCTGATGTCACAGAGCCTGTCTGAGGTGTGCCCACCGAGACCATGTGTCAGGTCACGTCTTCTCCCGCTTTGAACAGTGCTTCCTGTGGTGGGTGTCCTTTATTCCCTGTAGCCTCTTAACTTCAGTCTTTTGGAACCTCTCCCAATAACCTCAGAGATGGGCAGTGTTGCTCAGAAGATAGACGCTCTTATGTGGGAAGAGGGAAATGTAAGTAAATATTATCTATCCAATGTCAAAGCCTCTGATGTTCTTTTAAAAAGTTTTCATTTTTTTTTTAACAGACATTTCAGCCTGTTCACATTCCTCTTTCATAATTTGCTTAAAGTGAAGTAGGAAAATGTTATTTATTTGATACTTTCTGTAAGATGGCATGAGCAAGATCCTTCCGCAGTCCTTACAACAGACATTAATATCTCTCATTCTGCAGGTCAAGAAAGTAAGACTCAGAGGGGTCAAGTAACTTGCTTTAGGTCACACAGAGCTAAGAGTTGAGACTGACTGCCCAAGTCCATGGTTCATTTTTTTTTCCCGCTGCTCAAAATGGCTTCTCCCAATTTTATTTTCTTTGTTATGGATAAGGAAACCTCAAAATTTGTAGATAGCTTCTCAGAAGCTGTGATTAAAACAGGTTTGGTTTTCTAAAGTAGCCAGTGAAAGCATGAAAGAGTATAAGAACTAGAAGGTCCTCCACATGCCTGCAGTGACCTGATGAGGAAACCGAAGCCCAGGGTGTCATGTTGAGGGTCACAAAGCTAGAACCAAGTCTCTTCTCCTTTTTAGAATTTTTACTGGAGTATAGGTGATTTACAGTGTTGTGTTAGCTTCAGGTGTGAATCAGCCATGTGTACACTCACCAAGTTGTTTTTCTTGTTTGCTTTATGGCCCATTGCATTGCTACGGCACAGCCACATGTCCTGGATTTCCTGGGATACTCTGAATGTCTTGCCTGCCAGAAACCAGTGATTTCCCCCAAACCATTGACTGGTCTGGAGACTCCAGCAGTGGAAATTCCAGCCTCATCCCTTGCACTGCCTCTAAAAAATGACATAGAACTTGAGCCTGGTCTGTGGTGTGGAACACTTGATCCCTTTGGATGAGCCACAGTAATTGTTCATTAGCTACTTGAGGTTGCCTGTAAATCAACCTTTCTGGCCTGGTATCAGCAAAGCCATAAACTTTAATAATAAGGAAATCCTTATTGGCCTTTTTTCGGAGAGGGACACAGATATTGCTGCTGAGAGACGTCAGTTGTGTAAAGGGGCTAGGTTTGAATTTGGGGGTCCTTGGCCCTGCGTGTCTCACACTGAGGATTTCCTAAAGTGGTATAGAACACTGGGTTTTCAGTGCTCACTGCCACTAATAAAACTCATATTCTTCCATCATTCAATTTCTAAGTGCCAGGCCAGTTCTAGGCCCCCAAAGATAGAGAGAAAAGAGGCTCTGGCCCCTGCAGCTGTCTCTGCTGTGTCTAATGCTCAGGTTGCATCTGGCAGCCTGAATGTGGAGACTGGAGTCAGTGACTTTGTGTTGCATGGAGTATTTAGCAGACAGTAACTCGTCTCCCAAGCCCAGCTGACCCTACTGTGCCCTGCTGTCCCTGCTCCAAACAGCCTGTCTTCAAGCTTCTATCTCAAAAATACCATAGGCCGGGTAGCTTAAAGAACGATGTCTCACAGTTCCAGAGGCTAGTCATGGTCAAGGTGCTGGCAGATTTGGTGCCTAGTGTGGACCAACTTCTTGTTTCCCAGAAGGCCATATCCTTGCTCTGTCCTCACATGTTGAAGAGAAAGCCCTGGGCTCCATCCCCGTATAAAGGCACCATACTGACCGTCGGGGTGCCCCCTCATGATGTCACCCAAACCTAATTACCTCTCAAAGGCCCTGTCTCCAGATACTTGCACATAGAGAACTGAATGTCAGCATATGAATCTGAGGGAGGACAGTGAGATGGATGGCATCACCAACTCGATGGACATGAGTTTGAGCAAACTCCAGGAGACGAAGGACAGGGAAGCCTGGCGTGCTGCAGTCCATGGGGTCACAAAGAGTCAGACATGACTCAGCGGCCGAACACCACCACCAAGCATTCAGTCCACGCAGCGTACCTAATGACCCCCTGTTCTGCTACGCCTGGTCATGGCCCTGTGCTTGTCACATTGAGGACTGTTAGGATATCTTGAATCTTCTCAAGTCCTTGTTACTCAGGCCTCTGCCACTGACAGAGCCAGCCTTTTGTCCCCACCACCTCCAGCTCCATGGAGCCAGCCCAGGGAAGCCCTCTAGGGCCCCAGCTTCACCAGAGAAGAAAGCAAGAGAGTTAGGCTGAAACCAGGGTGCTGGCTAAATCCTGTCTTGTGGACCAGTATTTTGTAAGGGATGTCAGTGTGGTCTGTGGGTTTCCAGATGGGGTGCAGCAGTGATTGGTGACCTAAGATAAAGATCAGGAGAGATTGATAGCCAGGAGACAGCCTCTTAGGGATGGGCAAGACCCTGGGAGGAGGATGTTGGCTGCTAGCAAACATCCTGGCCGTCAGCTTCCCAAGTCTCCTCCCTGCCACCAGAAGGGTGTCCATCTCACTGTGGTCATTGTGAGCCTGGTGCCACAGGCTAACAAACAGCTGACCTCGAGATTAAGTTGATGCCGGCCAGGGAGCACTGGGGATCCTACATCTGCGGTGCTGGCAGCAGTTAGCAGATGGACAGGCCTCCTTTAAGAAACAGTTCATGGAAGTGATTACTGTTTCTGAAAAGATTCTTTCCTATTTCAGTACATTCATGTGGTCCAAAAAATAAGGAAAGGCTTTAAGCCAAACTCCCACTCAGTTCCCCCAAACCACTGAGCACCTCCCACCCCAATCCCTGGTAGCGACAAGTGTTTCCAATTTAAAAGATGAGGAAACAAAAGCCCCTGCAGTTTTATTACCAAAACAGAGTGTACTTTCCTGAGTTCTGTTCCCTTTGACCTTGGTGGTTGACCCCAGCCCTCTACCCCCAGCCGTCCTCTGTAGTGAGGCAGGGCCTCCCAGCCCACCCCGTTTTCCACGGGACTCTGATGTCCTGTGTGTTAGAGCTGTTCGTTTGCACCTCCCCTACTAGAATGTACGCCCCTCAAAGGTGGGCTCTTGTCTCTCCTGCTGAGTTCTGTGTCCCAGCTGCTATGAACAGTGTGCATGGTATGTATCAGTAAATAACTATGGAATGAGTGAGCGGTTGAGACCAATGGTCATCATTCTACCAGTCGTTCATAGCTTCTGCTCCCGAGGGCCCCATGCTCAGTCAGTGTTTTGGGTAATGGCATTGGGAACTGCCGGTAGAGAGGGACCAGGTAATGGAGAGGAGAGTTGAGATAGGAGCTGCTTCAAGTCAAGGGAGGACTCTCGGTGGGAAGGACCCTTGCGAGACGCCAAGGAGTGGAGACTAAGAGATGGCCTCTCTTGGTCCTGCCATTGCCTCCACCAGGTTCCCTCAGGGAAGTGAATGAGGGAACTGGGAAGGGGTGGTTAGCCTGGTGGGGCGGGTCTAGACCACAAGGTGGTCCTGACAGCGTGGGTCACAATCCATCTCTGTGATGTATAGAGCCTTCTTTGGAAGGTCAGCATCTGCATCCATAAAAGGATGCCAATAACTCCTGCCTCCGGAGGTGTTTGAGGGTTAACTGAGGATTGATGAAGACCACGGAAGAGTCGGTAAACACAGGCTGCTGTCACCACTGGGGCTTTTGCAGAGGCAATGGGAACTGAAGTAGATGCAGTTAGCTAGGAGAGGTTTGGTGGTGCTGGGATGCAGAGACCAAAGTCCATGGTGCTCGAGTCCTGGCAGAAGCTCTCAAAGGTGGGGCCACAGATGGCTGCTGGGGACAGAACCTGATGGCCTGTCCCCCCCGCCCTCGCAGTGCACCCCATGGACTGTAGCACGCCAGGCTCCTCTGTCCATGGGATTCTCCAGGCAGGAATACAGGTGTAGGTTGCCTTTCCCTTCATCAGGGGATCGTCCCAACCCAGGGATTGAACCCAGGTCTCCTGCACTGCAAATTCTTTACCGTCTGTGCCACCAGGAAAACCCACATCTAGAGGCCACCACTGGATAAAGTAGGGGTAGGGGAAGCAGTGGAATCTGGAAAGTGAAGCCTCCCTTACAATGAGGGGTTTGAAGGCACCAGAGAACAAATGTGTGATTGGTGGGACCAGAAGTGCGGGGGACACAGCCTGGAACTCACGCCCCCCCAGAGTCAGGGCCATGGAGAGACCCCGAAGGCACAGTGGCAGGAGTTGGCACTTGGCCAGGACTGGGATGAGGACCTCTGACCGTTCGGGCCTGGCCAAGAGTTGGGGTCCTAGAGGAACTTCATGCTTCCCATGAGACATGGGAGCTTTGGCCTTTCTCAGGAGCTAACCTGAGAAGGCAATGGCAACCCACTCCAGTATTCTTGCTTGGCAAATCCCATGGACAGAGGAGCCTGGTAGGCTGCAGTCCATGGGGTTGCTAAGAGTCGGACACGACTGAGTGTCTTTACTTTCATTTTTCACTTTCACGTATTTGAGAAGGCAATGGCAACCCACTCCAGTGTTCTTGCCTGGAGAATCCCAGGGACGGGGGAGCCTGATGGGCTGTCATCTCTGGGGTTGCACAGAGTCGGACACTACTGAAGTCACTTAGCAGCAGCAGCAACCTGACTTTTTTTTTCAACACTGATATCAGCCTGGACTCCTGAGAGCACCTAGGATGGGGCCACACCTCTAAGAGGGCAGATTGAAGGTTATCTCCTGTATTGGTGATAACAAATGCCTTTGACAGACCCAGGGAGTAAAGGCACAGCTGACATAATCTGGAGAAGGAAATGGCAATCCACTCCAGTATTCTTGCCTGGAAAATCCATGGATGGAGGAGCCTGGTAGGCTACAGTCCATGGGGTCACAAACAGTCGGACACGACTGAGTGACTTCATTGGCATAAGAAGAGGAGGTACTGGTCAATTTGTACTTTATTCATTTTTTTGGTAAGAGTTCGGCTTTTTATATCAAACATGTTACAAAAGAGGTTTAGTCAAAAGCCCAAAGCCCATGTCATGATCAGACTCCTCAGGCCCCTCTTTCTCAGCTGTCTTCTCAGATGTTGGGGGCAGCGGGAACTCCTGCAGCTGCAGCCCCAGGCACTGGGCAAGCTCACCAACCCCTGCCCTGCACATGAGGTTCAGAGTGTCGACACTGGCCAGAGCCTTGGCAAACCATCCTGGCCAGAAAGGGTCAATGTTTACACCAGCCGCTTAATGAGGGCATTGCTCCTCCATGACCGTCACCTCATTGTGCAGGGTGAGGGCCAAGTTAGATGCAGGCGAGCTTCAAGATGGAGGCCACGATACAAGCAAACGTGAGGCAGGCACTGCTGGGCAGGTGCTGGGTACTGGGTGAAGTGAGGGCCTCACTGCAGCACGACCCAAGCTTCCTCCGAGGGACTCCGCACCTTAGTGGCAGCTGAGAAAGGGAGCCAGGTAAGTTTCTCAAGGACGGGATCCACGGACTCTTCAGGCTCAGATGATATTCAAAATATCTACCAACTATTTAGAAATATGGTAACAATAACCCTGTGTACGAGACAGCAAAAGAGACACTGATGTAAAGAACAGTCTTATGGACTCTGTGGGAGAGGGAGAGGGTGGGAAGATTTGGGAGAATGGCATTGAAACATGTAAAACATCATGTATGAAACGAGTTGCCAGTCCAGGTTCGATGCACAATACTGGATGCTTGGGGCTGGTGCACTGGGACGACCCAGAGGGATGGTATGGGGAGGGAGGAGGGAGGAGGGTTCAGGATGGGGAACACATGTATACCTGTGGTGGATTCATTTTGATATTTGGCAAAACTAATACAATTATGTAAAGTTTAAAAATAAAAATTTTTAAAAAAAGTTAAAACTAGAGGAAAAAAGAAATAATTCATGACATATTCATATTAATGGCACACTACAGAAAAGTTTAATGAATGTATTCCATTATTATATATATAATTATACACAATTCATAAATACGAGTCACATATATACTCATAATTATATGTAATTATGGATAAATTTCCAAAACATAATATGAGTGTTGAATGAAATGAAAATTGCAAAAGACATGTATGTTATTATATCATGTATATAAATAAAACATCTAACATAAAAAAAAAAAAATCTACCAACTAGGCCTGGCTCAGGCACTGACAAGTGGAGCTACCAGACCAGGGCTTGGCGATGCTACTGGTGGTCCATGATGCTTCTGCCTCTCCTGTGGCAACAGAGAGGAGCAGCTCCATCCTCTGCTGGCCTGCGTGGGGCCTGGTTGTTGCAGTTGTGGCTTGGTGACTCAGCGTGCCTCTTCCTGCTTGGGTCCTGAGGTGGGAGGGACAAAGAACCTTCTCATACCCCATCCCTCAACCCTTATGAACTGGCAGTGAAACTGGAGGTCAGGAGATAGCTGCAAGCCAGAGCACCCATTGCAGAAGGTCACTGCCTTGGCCCTGGGCAACCTGGGAGTGAAGTTTTCCTCTAGCCACCCAGACCCGAGCACTTGACATTGGGCCCCCTTTCCAAGCCTCCAAGTGGCTCCTCAGCTGGCCATAGACCTCACTAATCTCACTCTGGCTGGCAGGCAGAGGGTAGCTGCACACCATAGATGGCAACATGCGTGGCCTGGGAGGTAAGCCTTTCTTGCTAGGAAAGAGCTTATTCAAACTGAGGCAAGGTAGGATTTGATCCGCTGAGTGCTGAGCCAGCTTTTCTGGAACTTCTTTTGTGTGTCCAGCAGGTACAGCTGCTCCACCGGGAAGTGGCTCCCACTCAGATGCTGGCCTGGGCACTTCTGGGTGTTTTCTGTTGAAATTCCCTCTTTTTTTCTTTTTTTTTTTTTGCTGAGTTCCCCCAGCCTCTACCTGCCTCTTTTCCACCAACTGGCCCCCTGCCTGGACTCTAGGAAGTGTCAACCAACCCATCCATTGTTTAAAGTACACGATGACATTACAAGATTAGAAGGAATCCCTGGGGCCAAGGTCTGTGCCAAACTAGCAAGTGATACGGTAATACCACCTGGCATTGCAAGTTACTTGGCACAGGTTGGCAGCCCGTGGCAGCAGACTCTCCCTGTCAGGCCCCTCCCTGAGCCACAGTGCTCAGGGTGACAATCGTTTCCTTTCAAGTCACCCATTCCATCCCAGCCCCACCCCGTTGAGCTGCTCTGGGTTCCTGTGGTCCCAGAGGCCTCAGAGTCCAGGCCAGGGCAGGCTTTGGTCCTGGCCATCCCCTCTGCCTGTCTTCAGGCCTTCCTCACTCCCTCACTTCAGGAGAGTCTTCGCACAAATGTTGCTCTCAGACCTTCCCTGCTCTCCTTCCCTGTTTCTCACAGCGCTTGTCAAACTGACATCATCATGTTTGTAACGTCAAACTCTTTTTTTTTTTGAACTGTTTTTTGCTGCTATTTTTGCTGTGCCTACCACAGCACCTGACCCACTTTTGCTGCCAGTTAAATGATTGTTCGTGAGTGAATGAATGAACACCTCTGTTTCTCTCTCAACGTGCATGAAGAGAGAGAGCTCCACACTCACTCCAGGCTTGGGGGCTCTGTGGGAGGGAGTCTTGGGGCCTGGTTTCTTGATTCCCCATGTGAGCCTGAATGTGTCATTTAGTGCCTGCTTCTTCCCTGATAGTTGGTAAAGAATCTACCTGCAATGCAGGAGACCCCGGTTCGATTCCTAGGTCGGGAAGATCCACTGGAGAAGGAATAGGCTACCCACTCCAGTGTTCTTGGACTTCCCTTGTGGCTCAACTGGTAAAGAATCCGCTTGCAATGCGGGAGACCTGGGTTCAGTCCCTGGGTTGGAAAGACCCCCTGGAGAAGGGAAAGACTACCCACTCCAGTATTCTAGCCTGGAGAATTCAGGGTCACAAAGAGTCGGACACAACTTGAGCAACTTTCACTTTCTTCCTAGTTGTAAGAATAGTGTATGAGAACACCCTTATCATGGAGATGTAAAGAAAGCCCCAAGTGGAAGGTAAACTGGGTTTGAATCCTGGATTCACCACTTGCCAGCTGTGGCCTTGGGCAACATACCTAACCTCTCTCTGCTTCAGTTTCCTCATCTCTGAAACAGGATTAAAACAGCTTCCTTGAATCAGTCAAAGTTCTTGATTACAAACAATAGAACTGACCCAGAAGCTTACTAAAGGGTTATTGAGGAGGCTCAGCAGGAGGATGGAAAGCCTAAAACAGCTGACCAGGTCACAAGGAAGACTATGCTCGGGAGTATGCCACCAGCATCGCCAGCACTGGCCCTGGGGCTGCAGACCCTGCTGGCCTTCCTTGAAGAGACAGACTCCTAGCAGTACCTTTGATTGGTGGATCAGAGGCACTGCTCTGCTCCACCGCTCTGCTCCACCTGGTCAGCAAGTAGAGGGGCTGGCCCAGCATCACACAGTGGGGAGCTCGCTGAGCTATCGGGGAAGAGACGCCACTGCCCACCACATTACATGCAGAGGGTTGTCCTAGGGATTAGCAGTTAATCCAGAACCCTGTACACAGCTGGTGGGAAACTGGTGGAGTCCACTGGAGTTAGTGCATGCTTATCCTATGACTCACTGATGCCAAGCGAGTGTGCATGTCCTCTGGAAGACAGGGACAAAAAACATTAATAGCAGTGCTATGCATAATCACCAAAAACTGGGTATAGCCAGATGCCCATCAAAAAGGGAATACATGGGCCCTTCCTGGCAGTCCAGTGGTTAAGACTCCACACTTCCAACGCAGGGAGCACAAGTTCCATCCCTTGTCAAGGAATTAAGATCACACATGCATCATGGCCAAAAAACCAAAACATAAAAAAACGGAAGCAGTATTGCAACAAATTCAATAGAGATTTAAAAATTGGTCCACATTAAAAAAAAAAATTTAAAAAGGGACTACATGAATAAATAAGTACCCTGGAATACTACAAAACCACAAGAAAGAACTACAACTACGTATAACAATGTGGAGATATCTAAGAAACACAACGCCAGGCATAAAAAGCCAGGCCGAAAACCATGTAGGTTGTATGGGTTCATTTATTGCCACTTCAAACACAGGCAAAATGGTTTTAGAAGCTAGGACAGTGGGTGTCGGTCTAGAAAGACAGAGAAGAAGGGGCTGGGGTGGGGTTCCTGATGCTGAGAATGCTCATTTTCTTCAACTGGGTGCTGGTTTCACAGTGTATTCTTTGTGAAGCTTCACTGAAGTTCATTTATGATTTTTTTTTTTTCTCTAGGCTTGATATATTTCTATTTAAAAAATAACATACAGGGCTTCCCTGGTGGCTCAGTGGTAGAGTCCACATGCCAATGCAGGAGATATGGGTTAGATCCCCAATGCAGGAGGATTCCACATGCTGAAGAGCAACTAAACCCATGTGCAACTACTGAGGCTGTGCTCTAGAGCCTGGGATCTGTAACTACTGAACTCACACACCCTAGAGCCCATGGTATGAAGAGAAGCCATGGCAATGAGAAATCAGTGCACTGCAATTAGAGTAGACCCTGATCCCTGAAATGAGAGGGGAAAAAAGTCCACACTGCAACAAAGACCCAACACAACCAAAAAATAATATTATTAAAAATGGTGTTAGAAAGTGTTCTGGTTTCATTCTTTTACAAGTGGTTGACCAGTTTTCCCAGCACCACTTGTTAAAGAGATTGTCTTTTTTCCATTGTAAATTCTTGCCTCCTTTGTCAAAGATAAGGTGTCCATAGGTGTGTGGATTTGTGGATTTATCTCTGGATTTATCCATTGATCTATATTTCTTTCTTTGTGCCAGTACCATACTGTCTTGATGACTGCAGCTTTGTAGTATAGCCTGAAGTCAGGCAGGTTGATTCCTCCAGGTCCATTCTTCTTTCTCAAGATTGCTTATCTATTCGAGGTTTTTATGTATTTTCATACAAATTGTGAAATTGTTTGTTCTAGTTCTGTGAAAAATACTGTTGGTAGCTTGATAGGGATTGCATTAAATCTATAGATTGCTTTAAGTAGTATACTCATTTTCACTATATTGATTCTTCAAATCCATGAACATGGTATATTTCTCCATCTATTTGTGTCCTCTTTGATTTCTTTCATCAGTGTTTTATAGTTTTCTACATATAGGTCTTTTGTTTCTTTAGGCAGATTTATTCCTAAGTATTTTATTCTTTTCGTTGCAGTGGTGAATGGGATTGTTACCTTAATTTCTCTTTCTATTTTCTCATTGTTAGTGTATAGGAATGCAAGGGATTTCTGTGTGTTAATTTTGTATCCTGCAACTTTACTATATTCATTGATTAGCTCTAGTAATTTTCTGGTGGAGTCTTTAGGGTTTTCTATGTAGAGGATCATGTCATCTGCAAACAGTGAGAGTTTTACTTCTTCTTTTCCAATCTCTAACACCATACACAAAAATAAACTCAAAATGGATTAAAGATCTAAATGTAAGACCAGAAACTATAAAACTCCTAGAGGAAAACATAGGTAAAACACTCTCTGACATAAATCACAGCAGGATCCTCCATGACCCACCTCCCAGAGTAATGGAAATAAAAGCAAAAATAAACAAATGGGACCTAATTAAACTTAAAAGCTTTTGCACAATGAAGGAAACTATAAGCAAGGTGAAAAGACAGCCTTCAGAATGGGAGAAAATAATAGCAAATGAAGCAACTGACAAAGAATTAATTTCAAAAATATACAAGCAACTCCTGCAGCTCAATTCCAGAAAAATAAATGACCCAATAATAAAATGGGCCAAAGAACTAAACAGACATTTATCCAAAGAAGACATACAGATGGCTAACAAACACATGAAAAGATGCTCAACATCACTCATTATCAGAGAAATGCAAATCAAAACCACTATGAGGTACCATTTCACGCCACTCAGCTCAGAATGGCTGCTATCCAAAAGTCTACAAACAGTAAATGCTGGAGAGGGTGTGGAGAAAAGTGAACCCTCTTACACTGTTGGTGGGAATGCAAACTAGTACAGCCACTATGGAGAACAGTGTGGAGATTCCTTAAAAAACTGGAAATAGAACTGCCATATGACCCAGCAATCCCACTGCTGGGCATACACCCTGAGGAAACCAGAATTGAAAGAGACACGTGTACCCCAATGTTCATCGCAGCACTGTTTATAATAGCCAGGACATGGAAGCAACCTAGATGTCCATCAGCAGACAAATGGATAAGAAAGCTGTGATACATATACACAATGGAGTATCACTCAACCATTAAAAAGAATGCATTTGAATTAGTTCTAGTGAGGTGGATCAAACTGGAGCCTATTATACAGAGTGAAGTAAGCCAGAAAGAAAAACACCAATGCAGTATACTAATGCATATATATGGAATTTAGAAAGATGGTGTAATGATGACCCTATATGCGAGATAATGAAAGAGACACAAATGTAAAGAACAGTGTTTTGGACTCTGTGGGAGAAGGCAAGGGTGGGATGATTTGAGAGAATAGCATTGAAACATGTATATTATCATATGTGAAACAGATCACCAGTCCAGGTTTGATGCATGAGACAAGGTGCTCAGGCCTGGTGCGCTGGGATGACCCTGAGGAATGGGATGGGGAAGGAGGTGGGAGGGGTGTTCAGGATGGGGAACACATGTACACCCATGGCTGATTCATGTGAATGTTTGGAAAAACCCACTACAATATTGTAATTAGCCTCCAATTAAAATAAATAAAATTTTTAAAATGGTAACATACAGGTTTAAAAAAAAAAGAATTTGTCCCCAGGAAGCACTGAGGATAGTGCCCATGGTATGAGCTGAATAAATGTTAGGTCATTGTTGTTAGCATCGTCCTAGTCACCAGTTGGTCTTTCTCCCACCTACCACACCGTCCTCTAGACTAGAAGAGACCCCTGTGTTTTCAACTCTCAAATCCATCTGTAGACAGAGCTGGTGCCACAAGTTTAGGGGTTTTGAGCTCGTTTGTAGGTGGTGGGTAAAGACCTCCTGGATCAGTGCCACCCAGTCACTCATCAGGGAATCAGCCACTTCGTGCAGAGGCCGGGAGGCCAGAGAGAGTGAGAACTGGGCACACCAAGGGCCTGCAGGTAGCTGAGGACAGGAGTGGAGCTGAGATCTGGGTGGTGATGGAGAGCTGGGGCCTCAGAGGCGGGGAATAGGTTGGAGGTCATCCTGAGGACAGCAGGAAACCTGGGAGGGAGTGGGTGCGTGTGTGCGCATGTGTGTGTGTGCGTGTGTGCACGTGTGTGCGTGTGTGCGTGTGTGTGCGTGTGTTGGGCACGGGGGAGGTTTATGTGTCCCGTTTTGCTCTGGCTTCAGTGAGGAGAATGAATAAATGAAAAAGGAGACCTGATCACAAAGAGCAGAGGGCAAGAGGGAGGGATTATGAAAGGGCATGAGAAAACTCTTGAAGTGACAGATATGTTTATTATATTAATTGTGGAGATGGTTACATGAACGTACATGTGTTGCAACTTATGGACTTCTGTTATTATTATTATTGACTGGGCCATGTGGCATGTGGGATCTTAGTTCCCTGTTCAGTTCAGTTCAGTCTCTCAGTCGTGTCCTACTCTTTGCGACCCATGAATTTCAGCACACCAGGCCTCCCTGTCCATCACCAACTCCCGGAGTCCACTCAGACTCACGTCCATCGAGTCAGTGATGCCATCCAGCCATCTCATCCTCTGTCGTCCCCTTCTCCTCCTGCCCCCAGTCCCTCCCAGCATCAGAGTCTTTTCCAATGAGTCAACTCTTCGCATGAGGTGGCCAAAGTACTGGAGTTTCAGCTTTAGCATCATTCCTTCCAAAGAAATCCCAGGGCTGATCTCCTTCAGAATGGACTGGTTGGATCTCCTTGCAGTCCAAAGGACTCTCAAGAGTCTTCTCCAACACCACAGTTCAAAAGAATCAATTCTTCGGCGCTCAGCCTCCTTCACAGTCCAACCCTCACATCCATACATGACCACTGGAAAAACCATAGCCTTGACTACACGGACCTTTGTTGACAGTAATGTCTCTGCTTTTGAATATGCTGTCCAGGTTGGTCATAACTTTCCTTCCAAGGAGTAAGCGTCTTTTAATTTCATGGCTGCAGTCACCATCTGCAGTGATTTTGGAACCCCCCAAAATAAAGTCTGACACTGTTTCCACTGTTTCCCCATCTAATTCCCATGAAGTGATGGGACCGGATGCCATGATCTTAGTTTTCTGAATGTTAAACTTTCAGCCAGCTTTTTCACTCTCCTCTTTCACTTTCATCAAGAGACTTTTTAGTTCCTCTTCACTTTTTGCCATAAGAGTGGTGTCATCTGCATATCTGAAGTTATTGATATTTCTCCTGGCAATCTTGATTCCAGCTTGTGCTTCCTCTGGCCCAGCGTTTCTCATGATGTACTCTGCGTATAAGTTAAATAAGCAGGCTGACAATATCCTGCCTTGATGTACTCCTTTTCCTATTTGGAACCAGTTCTGTTATTCCATGTCCAGTTCTAACTATTGCTTCCTGACCTGTATACAGGTTTCTCAAGAGGCAGGTCAGGTGGTCTGGGATTCCCATCTCTTTCAGAATTTTCCACAGTTTATTGTGATCCACACAGTCAAAGGCTTTGGTGTAGTCAATAAAGCAGAAATAGATGTTTTTCTGGAACTCTCTTGCTTTTTCAATGATCCAGCAGACCTTGGCAATTTGATCTCTGGTTCCTCTGCCTTTTCTAAAACCAGCTTGAACATCTGGTAGTTCACGGTTCGCATATTGCTGAAGCCTGGCTTGGAGAATTTTGAGCATAACTTTACTAGTGTGTGAGATGAGTGCAATTGTGCGGTAGTTTGAGCATTGTTTGGCATTGCCTTTCTTTGGGATTGGAATGAAAACTGACCTTTTCCAGTCCTGTGGTCACTACTGAGTTTTCCAAATGTGCTGGCATGTTGAGTGCAGCACTTTCACAGCACCATCTTTCAGGATTTGAAATAGCTCAACTGGAATTCCATCACCTCCACTAGCTTTGTTCGTAGCGATGCTTTCTAAGGCCCACTTGACTTCACATTCCAAGATGTCTGGCTCTAGGTGAGTGATCACACTATTGTGATTATCTGGGTCGTGAAGATCTTTTTTTGTACAGTTCTTCTGTGTATTCTTGCCACCTCTTCTTAATACCTTCTGCTTCTGGTAGGTCCATACCATTTCTGTCCTTTATTGAGCCCATCTTTGCATGAAATGTCAGAGATCTCTAGTCTTTCCCATTCTGTTGCTTTCCTCTATTTCTTTGCACTGATCACTGAGGAAGGCTTTCTTATCTCTCCTTGCTATTCTTTGGAACTCTGAATTCAAATGGGTTTATCTTCCCTTTTCTCCTTTGCTTTTTGCTTCTCTTCTTTTCACAGCTATTTGTAAGGCCTCCTCAGACAGCCATTTTGCTTTTTTGCATTTCTTTTTCTTGGGGATGGTCTTGATCCCTGTCTCCTGTACAATGTCATGAACCTCCGTCCATAGTTCATCAGGCACTCTATCTATCAGATCTAGTCCCTTAAATCTATTTGTCACTTCCACTGTATAATTGTAAGGGATTTGATTTAGGTCATACCTGAATGGTCTAGTGGTTTTCCCTACTTTCTTCAACTTGTCTGAATTTGGCAATAAGGAGTTCATGATCTAAGCCACAGTCGGCTCCCAGTCTTGTTTTTGCTGACTGTATAGAGCTTCTCCATCTTTGGCTGCAAAGAATATAATCAGTCTGATTTTGGTGTTGACCACCTGGTGATATCATGTGTAGAGTCTTCTCTTGCTTTGTTGGAAGAGGGTGTTTGCTATAACCAGTGCATTTTCTTGGCAAAACTCTATTAGCCTTTGCCCTGCTTCATTCCATATTCCAAGGCCAAATTTGCCTGTTACCCCTGTTTCTTGACTTCCTACTTTTGCATTTCAGTCCCCTATAATGAAAAGGACATCTTTTTTGGGTGTTAGTTCTAAAAGGTCTTGTAGGTCTTCATAGAACCGTTCAGCTTCTTCAGCATTACTGGTTGGGGCATAGATTTGGATTACTGTGGTATTGAATGGTTTTAGTTCCCTGACTAGGGATCAAATCCACACTCTCCACTGGAAGAGTGGACTCTTAAGCACTGGACCATCAGGGAAGTCCAGAACTTGCAGACTTTATACATAGTTTGTTGTATGGCAGGTATACCTCAATAAACTGTTTTTAAGGAAAATCCAACTCTGCTAGACTAGAATTCTAATAAAATTCTTATCCTTATTTTACAGATGAGGAAAATGAGCCTCTTTGGGATTAAATTACTTGCTGAGGGTCGCTCAGCTCTTAAAGGCTGGATCCAGAGTGTGAATAGACCAGGTGTGCCCGAATTCAAAACCTGTGCCTTTTAATCCCAAAGGAGTCTGAGTGGCAGGCCAAGGGGCCAGGAGTGAGAGCCCCCAGGTCTGAATACAGCCCACCTATGGAACCCCAGAGCCAGCCCCTGCTTAAATAGAGTTCCCCAAGAGCCCCCTCAGTGGGGAGGTAGGCAGACGCCCAGCCCCACAGTTTTCAGAGCAGCCCCACGTCTCCTGGGAGAGTGGGCACAACATGGCAATGGCGGGTTCTGGAGCTGACTGGTACCCCTTGGGAGGGCTGACTTAAAATTTCAGGAATTTCACAAATCAGTTGCTAAGCATAGCCATTATTTTTTCCCCATAAATCAGAATGTAAACCAGACATACAGAACAATCCACATAACCCCAAACAAGTTTTAATTTTCCTCTGCTAAAAGTTATTACCCAGGAGGTATTTAATAAGCATTTGTTGAATTGAAAAATAGAGAAATTTTAAAACTCTGAATTTTAGTAATTTTTGACTTACTCACTTACTGGACCAAAAAAAAAAGGAGAAGGAAAAAAGGCTAGTAGAGAAGAGTATCTTCAGATAGGCCTCTATCATTTCCACTTTGATGCTCTCTGGTTATCATCAGGACAACCAGAGTAACCTAGAGCTGCTTCAGCAGAAATGTCAGCTCCCAGTGACTACTTGATACTTTGGTGACCTAATGGTCCTCAATCCATTCAACACGGGAATTCTGCCATAGAATTCCCACAGTCTGAAGAGAGAAAGAATATTAGAAGTTTGCTACAGAGTTAAAGTAAATTAAAGGAAAGCAAAGAAGTGTTTGTGCAACCAAACAGCCAAAGGAATTCTTTAGAGTCAGTATTTCCAGATAGCAGGAAAACATAGCCATGATCAAAAATTAAATTATATATGTTTACGATTAACTCAAATATGTAAAATACAAAGGTCATAATACTCAAAACTCGTGACCTCCTAATTATGTTCCCAGTTCTTTTTTTTTTTTTTTCCCCAGAGTTTGGAAATCTGTAGTAAAGATGGAAGGGTCTGGGTTGTAACAGATGATAAATATGGCTGTAGAGGGAGTGACTGGATGAAATACTTGCCCAGGTTGGAGTCCCTAGACATGACAGCAGCAGTGATGGGAAGCCAGTATTAGCTGCCAGTATTAGCTGCCTGTGTTCCCACTTCTGTGTGTGATTGGCTACATGGTGGCTCACCCTGCCTGTGCCCCCTGGTTCACATCCCCCAGCATGCCCAGCGTCTTGGATCAGCTGAACATCGTGAATGGCATCCTTTTCATTCTTTTCCAGTGAGGCCCCACTTGGACATCAGCCTGTACTTTCTTGGACTTTTTAAACTTTACTAGTTGGCATGGCTCGGATTGAGAAGTATATCCTGTGGGAAGGAGTTTCTCGTGAATCCTTCCATAAATACTCTGCATAATTGGGCAAACACAGATCTGTAATCTTTTTCCCCTTAAGGCACAAAATTGTAGCAAACCATGCATGTAGATATTATTCTCCTGCACTGAATCTGCCTTGGCGATCATTTCATGTCAGTATGTAAAGAGCTAGTGTAAAGAACTCGCCTGCCAATGCAGGAGATGTAAGAGACATGGGTTCGATCCCTGAGTGAGGAAGATCCCCGGAAGAAGGGAATGGCAACCCACTCCAACATTCTTGCCTGGAGAATTCCATGGACAGAGGAGGCTGGCGAGCTACAGTCCATGGGGTTGCAAAGAGTTAGACACAACTGAAGTGACTTAGCACACACGTGTGTGATTAGCTACATTTTATTTAGCACTTCTCTGTTATGTTCCCACTTCTGACCAGTATTCATGCTCTTTCAGTTCTGTGCACCATCATGTCTATTAGGTAGAGACCATCTCTTCCCAACTCCTCTTCCTGTGGTAGCTTGAATTTGGACAGGAGGGATTATTTACACCCTAGAGATGGGAAGGGGCTTCCCTTGTGGCTCAGCTGGTAAAGAATCTGCCTGCAATGCAAGAGACCTGGGTTCAGTCCCTGGGTTGGCAAGATCCCCTGGAGAAGGAAAAGGCTACACACTCCAGTATTCTGGCCTGGAGAATTCCATGGACTGTGTAGAGATGGGAAGAAGCTGCTGCTGCTGCTGCTGCTGCTAAGTCACTTCAGTCGTGTCTGACTCTGTGCAACCCCGTAGACAGCAGCCCACCAGGCTCCCCTGTCCCTGGGATTCTCCAGGCAAGAACACTGGAGTGGGTTGCCATTTCCTTCTCCAATGCATGAAAGTGAAAAGTGAAAGTGAAGTCGCTCAGTTGTATCCGACTCTTAGCGACCCCATGGACTGCAGCCTACCAGGCTCCTCCATCCATGGGATTTTCCAGGCAAGAGTACTGGGGAAGAAGCTAAATCAACACAAACCCTTCAAGCTCCCCACATCCCCCTCACCTGTGAAATGTTAAACATTTAATCATCACATCACTAAGCCCTAGGGTCTTGGGCAGGAGGCTCAGGTCTGGGGTTGAAGGGAGAGGCAAGCCCAGACAGAGGCTGGAAGCCCCGGGCTGCCTGTAAAGAGAGCCCAGCCGCCTGACCTTTCGTGTATTTCCTCACTTAATCTCACCACAACCCCAAGAGGTAAAGTGCTATTACTGCCTGCAGAGAAGTTTCTTGCCCAACTAATAAGTGTCATGTCTAGTCAAAACTACGGTTTTTCCAGTAGTCATGTACGGATGTGAGAGTTGGACCATAATGAGAGTTGAATGCTGAAGAATTGATGCTTTCGAACTATGGTGCTGGAGAAGACTCTTAAGAGTCCCTTGGACTGCAAGGAGATCAAACCAGTCAATCCTAAAGGAAAGTAGTCCTGACTATTCATTGGAAGGACTGATGCTGAAGCTGAAGCTCCAATACTTTGGCCACTTGATATGAAGAGCTGATTCATTGGTGCTGGAAAAGATTGAGAGCAGGAGGAGAAGGGGGCAACAGAGGATGAGATGGTTGGGTGGCATCATAAACTCAATGGACATGAGTTTAAGCAAACTCTGGGAGACAGAAAAGGACAGGGAAGCCTGGCATGCTGCATCCGTGGGGTTGCAAAGATTCAGAAATGATTGAGTGACTGAACAACAATAAGTGTCACAGCCCAGTTACAAAGCCTAATCCTCAGCTGTCGCTGTCCACACAGCCCACCCCCTGCAAGCATCAGTGTTGGACGCAGGGTCTGGGCTGACCCTTTCCTGAAACCTCCAGCTAGGTGCAGGCAGGAGCCTGGTGGAGGCTCCTGTGACCTCTAAGCCCATGGCCCACTTCTCCTGTGGATAGCCTGTCTTGGGGGCCGTGTTTTGTGCAGATCTAAGTACCAGGGAGAGGACAGACCCGTTTCCCATGACTAAGGCCAAGGTCAGGTTGACTTCTTTCAGAAACAGCTTGGGCCTCGATGTGGGGGTGGGTGGGGCAGGGCCTTGTGGTGGAGGCCCCACAGCCTCCTGAGGGCGCTGAAGAGGAGAAATTCCAGAATGCTGAAGCCTGAGGGGCCTCTCAGATCCTCCTCTTCACGTGTGAGGAAAGTGAAGACTTGGGACTGGAAAGGTCCCTGGGGCTGAGAAGGGGCTGACTGTCCAGTGTCTGGGGCTTCAGAGAAGGAAGTTCAAGAGAAGGTCTCAGGCTGCCAGAGCAAGAGGAGGAAGCCCTGGGTGGCTAGACAGGTTGGAGCAGGTCTCCCAGGGGCCGTGAAGGTTATGGGTGGGAAGGATGCCTGCGACTTTCCCTCTCGTGCTGGGTGTGTGTGGGAGTGGGGAGGGAGGCTGTGGTGCAGGGCTGGGGGTGAGCAGTGGGTGAGCCTCAGGTGAACTGCGTGGGGAGTGGACGGGGGCTGGACTGGAAGAGGCTGGGGGCAGGGCTGAGGGAGGCCTCAGGACACTGCTGAGTGTACTGGGTTCAAAGATGTCCCCGCAAGAGATATGTCCAAGCTCCAATGTCTGGAACCTGTTCAGATCAGATCAGATCAGTTGCTCAGTCGTGTCCGACTCTTTGCGAACCCATGAATCGCAGAACACCAGGCCTCCCTGTCCATCACCAACCCCTGGAGTTCACTCAGACTCATGTCCACCGAGTCAGTGATGCCATCCAGCCATCTCATCCTCTGGCGTCCCCTTCTCCTCCCGCCCCCAATCCCTCCCAGCATCAGAGTCTTTTCCAATGAGTCAACTCTTTGCGTGAGGTGGCCAAAGTACTGGGAATCTGTTAATGTGACCTTATTTGGAAAAAAGGGGATATGATGTAATTATATGGGCTTCCCTCATGGTTCAGATGGTAAAGAATCTGTCTGCAGTACAGGAGATGCCGGTTCGATCCCTGGGTCAGGAAGATCCCTTGGAGTAGGAAATGGCAACCCACTCCAGTATTCATGCCTGGAGAATTCCGTGGACAGAGGAGCCTGGCGGGCTGTGTTCCATAGGGTCGAGAAGAGGCAGACTTGACTGAAGCAACTTAGTACACATGACGTAATTAAGTTAGTTATTTACATGAGATTATTTTGGATTATTCAGATGAGCCCTAAACCCAATGACAAGTGTCCTTATAGGAGATACGCAGAGTTGAGGGCCTTGTGAGCCCAGGCAGAGACCGGAGTGAGGCAGCCACAGGCCATAGTCCGCCTGGAAGCACCAGAGGCTGGACAAGCCACTGAAGCACCCCTCCCGAGCCTTCGGAGGGGGCACTGCTGCCGCTGCGATTTCAGGCTGGTCGCTCTCCAGATCTGTGAGTAATACATGACTGTTGTTTCCAGCCACCCAGTTTGTGGAGATTTGTTACAGAAGCCCTAGGAAACCATCAGTGCGGGGTGAAAACGGGCAGTTCCAGAGGTTCACCCACTGCACAGGGAAAGGAGACTCACAGATCGGCAGGTGGAAGGCGGTGGGTTCAGGCTGGGGGTGAGGAAGGGAGGCCTGCAGAAGGGGACGGATGGAAAAGACTGCGGGTGGGAAGCGGGCAGAAGCTTGGTGCTCTCAGAGTGGACGGGAGAGGAGGGAACTCAGGAAAAAGGCACTTTCAGGAGATGGAAGGGCCTGAAAAGAGATGCGAGCGGGCTGGCCAAGAGGGCAGAAGGGGAAACCCCCCTGGAGCTGAGCGTCTCTAGAGGAGGAGGCTGACGTGCCCAAAGGAGAGGCACGGCCAGAGGAGGCATGGGCCACGCCAAGTGGGCCAAAGACGAGCCCTGCACAGACATCACCACGGGGTGAGTCGTTACTGAGGCCTCCCGTGGGCCGGACGTCAGTAAACACCACGCACAGCTTTCCTTGAGTAACTCTCACAACAGCTCTACGAGAGGCTTTTCCCATTTTACAGACAAGGAAGTTAAAGGTCAGGATTAAGTAAGCACCCAAGATAGTTGCCCAGCTTATGTCAGACCCTGACTGGAAGCCATGTATCTGCCCGTAAAGCTGACCTCCTTGGGAGCACTCTGCCCTGCCCTGGGGTGGCTTCTGGGGGCAGCCTGTGGCCAGCATGTGGAGGATGGGGATGCAGAGGGAGCCCTAAGCTGGGAGCCTGCCTCCCTGCCCTCCTGGGCCTCCCTGCCTCTCATCCCTGCCTCAGGGACCTCTGTGCCTCCCCCTAGGTTCCCAGTCCATCCTGTCCCTTCCACGCCTGGGACCCCGCTGGGCTCCACAACAACAACAGGCTCTTTCCCACTTCCGGTCTTGCCCAGACAGTCTGCTCCAAAAGCTGCTCTTTGTCCCCCCGCCTTTTTTTTTTCCAAAAAATGTGTTTTTAATCAATTTTATAATAAAACCCAAACTGAATTCTTGCAAACAACAGAAACAAGAAATAATAAAAGAAAAAAAATTCTCAGCTCCAAGAAGTGCTGACTCCAGCACCATTCTCCCCAGCCCAAGCTACACTCTGGTTCCCTCCCCTCTCACCCCCAAAACCCAACCTCCTCCAACCCCAGCCTCCAACCTATCCATAGTTGGAAAAACCCAAAGGAACTTTTTGGCCAACCCAATACTTTGTTTAAATGGCACTCTATGGACACTCTGGCCTTTTTTTCTTTTTGTAACAATGAATTCTGCAATAAACTTCCTCCTCCACATCTTTTAAGTTCTGGTTGTTTTTCCCCTGGGTTTGAGATAAATTCTGCCAAAGCAGAGTCACTGGGTCAAAGGGGATATGCATGTGAATTGTTAGTTTGATTCTTTGCCACCTCCATGTACTGAAGCACACCAGGCTCCTCTGTCCTTCTCTATCTCCCAGAGGTTGCACAAATTCATGTCTGTTAAGTTGGTGATGCTATCTAACCATCTCATCTTCTGCTACCCATTTCTCCTTTTGCTATCAATCTTCCCCGGCATCAGGGTCTTTTCCAATGAGTTTTTTCTTTGCGTTAGGTGGCCAAATTGTGAATAGGTCTTGGCCATTTTGCTCTCTCAGATGGTCAGAGCATTTCCGAAGAGCTCCAGAAGGGTATGAAAATGTGAGTTCCCCACACCCTGGCCAACTCTAGATGCTATCGATAATCTAAACCTTCGCCAGTATCATGGGCGAAAAATGACATCTCACTGTTTTGAAATTGTATTTCCTGGATACAACTAAGGTAGATGAGCTTTTCGTATGACAGCTGGCCTTTTTTATTTCCTCTTCAGTGAGTTTTGCCAGTTTTCAACTGTGGTGTCTTTGTTTTTAAAGATCAACTTGTAGGAACTTTTTTGAACATTATTGACATGAATTCTTTGTTGTATTTGTTGCAAATATTATAGTCCAGTGTAACAATTGTCTTTTACCATACAAGTTTGTATATACTTGAATTATTTTTAACTCTATTACAAGATATAATGATGATATAATGAACTCTCAGTGTAGCTACTTTTAAGCTCCAGTAGTGATTAAGATAAAGGTAATAGATTTTCCCCCAGTATGAAGTTTTCCTGTTGACATTGCTTGTGGTGGTTTTTGCATTGCAGAGATTTTTTTTTGCTTCTGTGGAGTCAAATTCCTGTCTTTCCTTTTGTGGCTTCTAAGCTTTATATAATATATACTTAGAAAAGTCTTCTACTCCACAATTATTAATAAAACAGCTTCTTCTAGTTCTTCTAAAACATGATTTATTATTTTGTAAAAGGTGGCATAGTATTTTTTTTCACATGGAGAACCATAATTTATTTAATCAATCCTCAACTACTGAACATTATTTCTGTTTCCCCCCTCTTCTTTTTTCCTGGCTGCACCTCTCCTGGGTCGGTGGGGTGGGAATCTTTCCCAAACCGGAATTAAACCTGCGCCCCCTGTGGTGGAAGTGTGGAGTTTTAACCACTGGACAGCCAGGGAAGTCCTCGCCTATTTTATATTTTTACTTATTTTTGCCTGCCTCAGGTCTTAAGTTGCTGTGCACAGGCTCTCAAGTTGTGGCACGAAAGCTTAGTTGCCCCAAGGCATGTGGGATCTAGTTCCCAGACCAGGGATGGAACTGTAGTTGTCCCCTGCATTGGAAGGTGGATTCTTAATCACTAGACCACTAGGGAAGTGAGTGAGTGAGTGGTCGCTCAGTCGTGTCTGACTCTTTGCAACCCCGTGGACTGTGGCCCACCAGACTCCTCCGTCCGTGGGATTCTCCAGGTAAGAATACTGGAGTGGGTTGCCATTTCCTTCTCCAGGGGATCTTCCCAACCCAGGGATTGAACCCAGGTCTCCCTCATTGCAGTCAGATGCTTTAACCTCTGAGCCACCAGGGAAGACCACTGCGGAAGTCCCACCCCTATTTTAAATCATGTTGTATTGAGCCACCAGCCCTGACTTTCCTCACCTCACCTGGATTATTTCAAAGCAAACCCCAAACATCAAATCATTTCATTCATAAACATAAAAGTTGAAACATTTCTATATCATAAAATCTATTAATCCTCTGCTCTTCCTGTCTTATACTTCTAATTTTCTTTATATTTTGAATAGCCAGCTTATTCATGTGGTTCAACATTGAAAAGGACCCAAGGACATATTGAAACCTTTGTTCCCACCCTGTCCTTTAGGGGCTCAGGGCCCACCTGCAAGACAATCTAAAGAGCCATCGTATACATTATGTGAAAATGAATCATGTGCTGTTCCCCTTTTAGGATACAATTGATAAACTACTTGAACAATAGTCTGCACCCAGCTTTCATTAGTTAACAACACGTCTTTTTGTTTTCTTTTTAAAGATGGCATGCCATATTTAATTGGTAGCATTGTTACTTTCATCAGAGAAGGCAATGGCACCCCACTCCAGTACTTTTGCCTGGAGAATCCCATGGACGGAGGAGCCTGGTAGGCTGCAGTCCATGGGGTCGAGAAGAGTCGGACACGACTGAGCGACTTCACTTTCACTTTTCACTTTCATGCATTGGAGAAGGAAATGGCAACCCACTCCAGTGTTCTTGCCTGGAGAATCCCAGGGACGGGGAAGCCTGGTGGGCTGCCGTCTCTGGGGTCCCACAGAGTCGGACACGACTGAAGTGACTTAGCAGCAGCAGCAGCAGCACTGTTACTTTCATAAGGGAGAGACATAATGTTACATAAAATAATTGTGTGTCTTACAATCTAGACTATCTTAGAATCAATTGAATAGCATATATTTCTTCCCTCCTTCCCTTTTATTTTTCTTCATATATATATATACACACACTCAAGCAGTAGCCACAGGACTGGAAAAGGTCAGTTTTCATTCCAATCCCAAAGAAAGGCAATACCAAAGAATGCTCAAACTACTGCACAATTGCACTCATCTCACATGCTAGTAAAGTAATGCTCAAAATTCTCCAAGCCAGGCTTCAGCAATATGCGAACCGTGAACTTCCTGATGTTCAAGCTGGTTTTAGAAAAGGAAGAGAAACCAGAGATCAAATTGCCAACATCCACTGGATCATTGAAAAAGCAAGAGAGTTCCAGAAAAACATCTATTTCTGCTTTATTGACTATGCCAAAGCCTTTGACTGTGTGGATCACAATAAACTGTGGAAAATTCTGAAAGAGATGGGAATACCAGACCATCTGACCTGCCTCTATATGCAGGTCAGGAAGCAACAGTTAGAACTGGACATGGAACAACAGACTGGTTCCAAATAGGAAAAGGAGTACGTCAAGGCTGTATATTGTCACCCTGTTTATTTAACTTATATGCAGAGTACATCATGAGAAATGCTGGACTGGAAGAAACACAAGCTGGAATCAAGATTGCCGGGAGAAATACCAATAACCTCAGATATGCAAATGACACCACCCTTATGGCAGAAAGTGAAGAGGAATTCAAAAGCCTCTTGATGAAAGTGAAAGTGGAGAGTGAAAAAGTTGGCTTAAAGCTCAACATTCAGAAAACGAAGTTCATGGCATCCGGTCCCACCACTTCATGGGAAATAGATGGGGAAACAGTGGAAACAGTGTCAGACTTTATTTTTCTGGGCTCCAAAATCACTACAGATGGTGACTGCAGCCATGAAATTAAAAGACGCTTACTCCCTGGAAGGAAAGTTATGACCAACCTGGACAGCATATTCAAAAGCAGAGACATTACTTTGCCAACAAAGGTTTGTCTAGTCAAGGCTATGGTTTTTCCTGTGGTCACGTATGGATGTGAGAGTTGGACTGTGAAGGAGGCTGAGCACCGAAGAATTGATGCTTTTGAACTGTGGTATTGGAGAAGACTCTTGAGAGTCCCTTGGACTGCAAGGAGATCCAACCAGTCCATTCTGAAGGAGATCAGCCCTGGGATTTCTTTGGAAGGAATGATGCTAAAGCTGAAACTCCAGTACTTTGGCCACCTCATGCGAAGAGTTGACTCATTGGAAAAGACTCTGATGTTGGGAGGGATTGGGGGCAGGAGGAGAAGGGGACGAGAGAGGATGAGATGGCTGGATGGCATCACTGACTCAATAGACATGAGTTTGGTGAACTCGGGGAGTTGGTGATGGACAGGGAGGCCTGGCGTGCTGCGATTCATAGGGTCGCAAAGAGTCGGACATGACTGAGCGACTGATCTGATCTAATCTGATATATATGTATATGTATATTTTATTGAGTTGCTTCCCTGATGGCTCAGACAGTACAAGCTGCCTGCCTTGCAGGAGACCCAGGTTCAATCCCTGGGTCAGGAAGATCCCCTGGAGAAAGGAATGGCAAAACTCTAATATTCTTGCCTAGAGAATTCCATGGACAGAGGAGCCTAGCAGGCTACAGTTAATGGGGTCACAAAGAGTCAGACGTGACTGAGCAATTAATACTCACACACTCACAGTTGACTTACAACGTTTCAGGTGCACAGCAAGGTAATTCAGTTATACATACACACATATACTATTTGTGAGATTATTTTCCATTATAGGTGATTACAGGATGTTGACTACAGTTCCCTGTGCTATACAGTAAACCTCTGTTGCTCTTAACAACATGCCTTGAATTTGGTTCTGTAGATAGCATCCTAGTTCTTTCTTATATGTAGGTATTACTTTCTGTTACATATAGCTACATATTACATTTCGTTACATATAGCTATATAGTACATTTCAATGCAAGGACTTACAAGAAGAATTCAATTAGCCCATCTCTACTGGTGGAGTTGAGGTCCTTCCCAGCTACAGTCACTGCTGCAGTGAAAAGCCTTATACAGTCCCCATGTTGCTTGTGTGTGAGCATATCTGTAGGATTCGTTTCCAGGAGTGGAAGTGCTGAGTCAAAGGGGACCTGTGTTTAGATGTTGAATAAATATTACCAAATTGCCTCTATCGAGTTGAGTCAGTTTATACATAAGCCAGCAGTGCCGAGGTGTGGCTGTGTCTGTGTGTGGGTGCTTGTTCTCTTCCCACCCTTGCCAATATATGGTGTTTCCAAGCTTTATGCTTGCTGTTCTGATAAGTGTAGAATAGTATCTTTGGAAGTAATCTTTACTTTTTATTTAGTTATTTATTTTTTTAACCATGCCACAAGATATGTGGGATCGTAGTTCCCTAACCAGGGATCGAACCCTTGCTCCCTGCAGTGGAAGCCCTGGAGGCCTAACCACTGGACCACCACTGAATTCCCCTGGAGATACTCTTTTTAATGAGTTATTGAGCATCTCTTTACATCTTTAAGGGCCCATTGAAATTTTCCCCTTTCCATTACCATTAACTGTTTCTTTATATTCTTTGCCTATTTTCCTCCATTTGAATCATTGATGGTTCATTTAAAAAGGATTTGTGGGAGACTTCTCTGGTGTTCCAGTGGCTAAGACTCCTTGTTCCAAATGCAGGGGGCTGGGGCTCCATCCCTGGTCAGGGAATTAGATCTTGTATGCAACAACTAAGAGATCCCAGGTGTCACATAAGATCCAGCACAGCCAGATAAATTCATTAAATAATTTTTTTTAACCACTAAAAAAATTATTTGTCGGGGCTCTTCACATATTAGAGAAATCTACCCTTTGCCTATGTTATGAGTTGCAGTTTTCCCCTCAGGTTTCAAGTTTTCCTTGGACTTTGCTTGTGGTGGTTTTTTGCAGAAAAAAAATTTTTTTGGTAGTCAAATTTATCAATCTTTTCTTTTGAGGCTTCAGGTTTTGTATAATATTATAAAGGACTTCCCTACTCCAGGATTAAAAAAAAAATTCTCCCATGGTTTCATTCAGTAGTTATAAAATATGATTTGTTTTTCATGATGGGATAATAGTTCATCATATGGGAAGACCATAATTTACTCAACCGATCACCAATAGCTGAATATTTGGGCTATTTCTGATTTTTTCTGAACTATAAATAAAGCTGCAGTAAAATACTTTTCCATAAATATTCTATTACACTAGGCTAAATTCCTGAAAGTGACCTTCATTTCCATCCCCAAACTGCCCTCCAGAAAGTCAGGCTGCCCTTCTGCCATAGTGGCTTCTGTACTGCTCTCAAAATGCTCACAGAGCCTTCGGTCAGAGAGGCAAGGACCCAGGATGGAAGATGCTCTCCATATGGCCTCATTGAGTCTTTCTTTGGCTTGTCAGCCACAGAGAAGATTATGTCAAATATGCTAGAGGAGGAGCTCAGGCATCATTAGACTGGAAGGAGAGGAGGAAACCCCAGAGTAGCGGCAAGAAGGACTTCCCTTGTGATCCAGGCGCTAAGACTCCACGCTTCCAATGTAGTGGGCCCACGGTTCAATCCCTGGTCAGGTAACTAGATCCTACATGCTGCAACTATAAAGATCTGATCTCTTTGACTTCCCTGGTGGCTCAGTGGTAAAGATTCTGCCCGCCAGTGCAGGAGACATGGGTTCAATCCCTGATCCCAGAGGATCCCACAAGCCTTGGAGCAACTAAGTCCGTGTAACCACAATTACTGAGCCTGTGCTCTAGAGCCTGGGAGCCACAGCTACTGAGCCCATCCATTGCAACTACTGAAGCATGCACGCCCTACAGCTTTTGCTCTGCAATGAAGAGAAACCACAGCAATGAGAAGCCCGAGCACCACAACTATAGAGTAGCCCCCGCTTGCTGCAACAGGAGAAAAGCCCATGCAGCAACAAAGACCCAGCACAACCAAAACTAAAGATAAATAAATAAAATTAAATATATAAAAAATATATTTATATATAAATATGTATATAATTATATATATACACACACACACACACACACACACAAAAGATCTGATCCCACATGCTGCAACTAAGATGTGCTACAGCCAAAAAAAAAAAAAAAAGCTGCTAGAGTCTTACTCAGAGCAGACTTATTATTTTACATACAATTCTATTCTCCAATAAACCTGTGATTCTGTTTTAAGACCACAGAAACAAATTAGAAAGGGGAAGCGAGGCTGCTACTTACAGCATCCTAGCCCACTGTGCCGTTTCTAAAGGAAGAGCAAGTGCAAGTGAGTCAAAAAGCAACCACTTTGGGCCATGCGGTGCAGGGCTAAACTCCCACAGATTCAGGTAATGGATGAGGAAGTCGATTAGATTGGGCGGTCTCTAAATTTGCTTGTAAATCTGAGATTCTGGAAGGTGTCTTGAACCTTGTGGTTGCCCCCTCCGCAAAAACGCCCTGGTCCTAATTCCTGTATTTTCTGAATATGCTTTGCTATGTGGCAAAGAGGAATTAAAACCGCAGATGAAATTAAAATGGGGTAATCAGCTAACCTTAAAATACGGAGAAACCTTGGATTATTGGAGTGGACAAAATGTAATCACAAGGAGCCTCTAGAGTAGATGCAGGAGGGGAAAAAAAGGATTGATGTCAGAGTGATACAACGACAGAAAGACTGGATGGACCACTGCTGACTTTGAAAATGGTAGGGGGCCACAAGCCAAGGAATGCGGATACCCAGAAGAGGTTCTGTAGAACATCCAGAAGGAAACCCTGTGGACACCCTTGAATATACATAGCCTGATGAGATCCATTTTGGACTTCACTTACAAAACTAAAATAAGAAGCGCGTTGTTTTAAATTTGTGTTAATTTGTTACAACACCCATAAAGAAAAAGTGCAAATAGCATCTGATACTGCCCAGTAAAAAGATGCCCAGGGAAGAGGAGTGCCTTGGCCCTGGACGCTCAGCCTCTAAGGAAGCAGCATACCCTGACTCTGGTCTGGCTTTTTTCTTTTTTGCTAGGTCCTGCAGCTTCTCTTCCTTCCTAATGATGAGCCCCCGGTATCACGAATGTTAAATTGTGTGCTGCAGAGATTCAGTTATCTGGAACGGCCATCTCCATGGGGATGCCCGGTTTGTTTTTTCAATGAGTGGGGCTCCCCCTCCCCTCGCCCCAATTCGAAGGGTGGGCCTTTGTGCCCTTCCCCCAGGGGCAGATGCTGTCCAGATGTGGGCGGGGGCGGGGCCCTGGGGCTGCGGCCACGGCGGGACTGTTTGGGGAGCAGGGGAGGGGCAGTGGTTGTGGAAGCTGGAGACCTGGGGAACCAAAGAGCAATTCCAGGGCCGGCGGGCGGGCCGTCGCTGGAGCAGCTCCCCTCGGGGTGCTTCGAGGAGGCTGCGGGCAGGCAGGGGAGGAGTCCCGGCGGAGCTGCGGGCCGGCAGGGGTTAACCCGGGAGTAGTGGTCGGGTCAGGTTACTTCCCTTTAAAAAGAAGGGGAAAGGAGGAGTCAGGCCCTGGTGGGCAGTGTCTGTGGCTGGTCCGGGTCGTCCATCGGGGGAGGAGGCTCGCAGCCGGCCAGGGTCGGGCGCCTGGCAGCCTCAGGCAAGTCGAGCGGGGTGCAGAGGGGACCGGGTGCGCGGAGGGGCCGCGGGGCGCAGCCGGGCTGAGGCAGGGACCTCGATGCAAGCGCGCTCAAGACTCCGACGTCCCTGCCGACGCCCCCTTCCCAGACCGGCACACTGAGGTCCAAGGCGAGCGAAGGAGAGAGACCCCTCTAGGATCGCGCCGCCAGGATGGTCCCGCAGCGGGCCTGTCAACGGTCGGGGAGCGGGAGGTCCCGCCCTGGAGAGGTGGCTCCCAGGGTGGCGAGCGCGGCTGCTGGAGCCTCTGGGGGTGGACCGACGGAGAGACACCACTGGTGCAGCGGACTCAGCCCTGCTGGGGTCCCGGGCCAGGTGGGGTGGGGACAAAGCGTGGTGGCGAGCGTGGTGACTGGTGGTGACTGTGAGACTCAACCGCTCAGACTCGCAGTGGCTGGGGCGGAGCCAAAGATGCGCGAGGTCCTGGCTAAGGCTTGGGGGTCTGTCTACAGAGCCCCCAGAGCGGGAGCGGGGCCGGGGTCAAGACTCCAGCAGGAGATCCCCTTAGCTAGCCTTGGACGTCTTGCTTCCCTCCAGAGCCCTCCACCCGACTACTATTTTAAAGGGAATTCCTATTTTTAGTGAAAGTTGCTCAGTCGATGTCCGACTCTTTGCGACCTCATGGACTATACAGTCTGTGGAATTCTCCAGGCCAGAATATACTGGAGCAGGTAGACTTTCCCTTGTCCAGGGGGTCTTCCAAACCCTGGGATCGAACCCAGGTCTCCTGCATTGCAGGCAGATTATTTATCAGCTAACCCACTCCCCTGCTCCTTACAACACCACCACTGGGATGAGGGTTTTCCTGATGTGGAAACAGAGTGCTTGCTCCAGCCCTACCCCGAAGCCGAGATGATCAGTGTTCCTACTGCTATAGGCATTTGCTCTGGTGAGGGGCTTCCAAGTAGAGCCAGTAGGGTCCTAACCCTGCACCTCCCCACCCCTCCAGCAGTGCGGTGAGTGGGGGTGCCCAGGTGGGTCATGCCTTGGGTTTTGTGACTTGAATCCTCCTCCTCCTCCCTTCATCCCAGCTCAGGGCAAAGTGCTAGTTACTGGAATCAGTGGGACAGTCAGGCAGTGTGGCTGGCTGGTCAGAGCGCAGTTCTCAGTCAGACCTGAGGTCTGAAGCTGGCTTAGTCCCTGAGTCTCTCAATGACCTGGACATCTCTGGGCCCTGCTTTGCTGCTGCTGCTGCTGCTGCTAAATCATTTTAGTCGTGTCCGACTCTGTGCGACCCCATAGACGGCAGCCCACCAGGCTCCCCCATCCCTGGGATTCTCTAGGCAAGAATACTGGAGTGGGTTGCCATTTCCTTCTCCAATGCATGAAAGTGAAAAGTGAAAGTGACGTCCCTCAGTCATGCCCGGCTCTTGGCGACCCCATGGCCTGCAGCCTACCAGGCTCCTCCATCCATGGGATTTCCCAGGCAAGAGTACTGGAGTGGGGTGCCATTGCCTTCTCCAGAGCCCTGCTTTATTCACCTGTAAAAGAGGAGTGTGGGCCTTCCCAGGTGGAGCTAGTGATAAAGAATCTGTCTGCCAATGCAGGAGACAGCAAGAGACAAGAGTTTGATCCCTGGGTCAGGAAGATCCCCTGGAGTAGGTAATGGTAACCCACTCCAGTATTCTTGCCTGGAGAATTCCACAAAGGAGCCTGGAGGGCTACAGAACATGGAGTCGCAAAGACTCGGACACTACTGAATGACGCAGCACACACAGGCACACACACATACAAACACACACAGTGTGTCTGAAAGAGGAGTCTTGGAGCAGATGGGCCTTCCAGTTGACTGTGATTGAAGAGTTGGCTGCAGACATGTGAGCTGGGGGAGGGGAACAATGGGGGCGCAGCCAAGAGGAAGTGGGAATGGGCCTCGGATCTGCCAAAGATCCCCTCCCCACACACTGGGGGCAGGGGAGGTGGGGAAAGCAGGGTGACTTGCCCAACTCTGGCAGTAGGCTGGCATCCTCCCCTAGCCCACCTCCCTAAAGAGCCCTAGAGTCTAAGCCTAGACTATGAGTGAAAGGAAGCTTAACCCAGAGAGCTGCTGCCACTTCACAGATGGAGAAACAGGCTCAGCTGTGTGAGGCAGCCCAGCGCCTGCCCCGTGATTCCCCCCCTCCCGAGTCTGCTAGAGAGTGGGGCATCAGCTCCCCACTTCCACCACCCTTAGGCCAAGTTTTCCAGCCCCTTTGCTTCAGGAGTTTTATTGCTAAGCTTTCTTTCTGAGAAGAAAGGTTGGGGTCCCCAAGTGGGAAGGCAGCAGTCTCCCCAGTATTGGAGTTGGGCCTAGTTCCTGGGCCTCTGCCTTTGATGGAAGACCAGGACCCACGCTGGGGACTCTTTCAGAATCTGGGAAGGACGGTATGGATGGCGCGCCAGCCACTCACATGGAGCCCCCTGAAAGCCTTCCTTCACACAGGCCACCAGCCATCACCTCCAGCCTGGGCCCAGGCCTAGGTGTCTGTCATCAGAGGCGCGGCCGTGTTTCTCAGCTGCACCTGGAGGCTTACCAGGGTCCCCCACAGCGGCCTGAGTCTGGGAGCACTGCCCTCCCCTTCTGATAAGAAGTTCCACTTCCTAGAGCCCCCGCAGCTCCCGGTCCTGGTCTAGGGCCAGGGAGTTGCTGGCCCCCTTGTAGAGCCCCCAAGCTGACTTCACCAGATTCCCAGTCTCTGCTTGCAGCAGCCACTCCCGCCATGTCCCTTAGACTGCCTATAAAATTCAGAAGAAGGGACACACAGTTCCCCTAAAAGATGATCAGATCTTTCTTCCTGCCTGGCCTTCTTTAAATTGCTGTCCTGTGCTGTCACCTCCTGAGGTCTCTTGAAAGATGTATGTCTCCTCCTGAGGTCTTTTAACCCTCTGGGGCACTGCACAGTAGGAAATGTAGGGGCTGTATGAGAGGATGCTTTCGGGAGGCGTGTATAATCCAGCAATAGAATCTGCCACAACTGTCTGTGTGACCTTGGGCAAGTCACTTAACTTTGTGCTGTGGTTTCCTCAAGAGCCAGTGGTGGTGATTATCCTGATGGTGATTGTCTGAGTTCGGTCACACAGAAGGCAATTTTCCAGGCAGGATCTGCAGCCCAGAAAGGCCCTTCCAAGGCTGGTGTCCTTCCACCCACTCCCCACGGTCCCCATCTCTCCTTTGCTCCTGAGTGCCTTGGATTGGCTTCCAGAGGTCAAAACAGGAGCTGACTTCCTATGGGGGCTTTCTGCGGTTCTCACAGGATGGACAAGGTCCAAAGCTCCCAGAGGAAGCACCCTGGGGGGCTGGCCTGGGCCCAGGCTCCTGCAGCTGTGGGTGGAGACCTCAGAAGCCTGGGAGAAAGCCAGGAGCCTCAGGGGCCAGAAAGTGCCGGCACTGGGGCCCCAGCCTCATTCCTGCTCTTCACTGTCTGCTCCTTCAGAGCAGACAGATGCCTTCGGTTTTTCCATCGCTCCCAGCCTGCCCAGCCCTGCAGCTAAAGGCGGGGGAGGTGCTGAGTAAGCCTGAGCAGCAGCTTACCCCCAGGGCCCGGTAGTCTGGGAGGGAGCCTGGGCTGCATAGTTGCCAGACTTCTGGTCCTGGGTTTCCTCACCACAGTCCCTCCCAGGCTCCTGGTGTTTTCATGTTTGAATAGAAAGTAACTTGCACTCCCAAACCTGAGATAAAGCTTTGTCTCCTATATGAGTGGCTATGCCTCAAATATTCTCTAACATGAGCATTGTTAGCCTTTTTTTTTTTTTTTTAATTTATAACTTTTGTTCTCTGGACCAAAGCATAATCAGGTTAGAAATATATAAACCCACAGGTAGAAAGGCAGCTTTGGTTGAGACGGGGGCTGGGGACTCAGCTTCTTCCCCATCCAGAGATAAATAGTAAAAGGAATGCACACATCTGCTCATTGGCAGAAAGCTTCCATTCCAAAGACCCTTTGCACATGTCGCCTCCCCAGAATCCTACGGGGTGGAGCAGTGATTCCCAAAGTGAGCGCAGCCGAACAAGATGATTTTGTTGGCTATCTAGATGAAAAATTTTCATTTATTTATTCATTTTTAATAATTCTATTTATCTTTGGCTGTGCTGGGTCTTCGTTGCTGTGTGGACTTTTCTCTAGTTGCAGCAAGTGGGGGCTACTCTCTAGTCGCAGTTTGTGAGCTTCTCATTGCGGTGGCTCCTCTTGTTGTGGAGAACCGGCTCTAGGACACAAGGGCTTCAGGAGCTGCAGAGCCCTGGGCCCTAGAGCACAGCTCAGTAGTTGTGGCATGGGGGCTTAGATGCTCTGTGGCATGTGGGAGTCTTCCCAGATCAGGGATCAAACCTGTGTCTCCTGCATTTGGCAAGTGGATTCTTTACCACTGACCCACCGGGAAAGCCCCTTTATTTATTTTTTAATTTTTATTTTATAATTCATTTTCCTTTTACAAAGCAACCTTATCCGTGGTACTTTGTTACGATGGCCTGAGCTGACTAGTACATCAACTTTATTTTTATTTATTTCTTTTAGTATTTATTTGGCTTTGCCGGGTCCCAGCTGTGGCACACGGATCTTCAGTCTTTGTTGCGCCATGTGAGGTCTTCAGTTATGGCCTGCGAACTCTTAGTTGCAGCATACGGGCTCTAGTTCCCCGACCAGGAATGCAATCCAGGCCCCCTACACTGGGAGCATGGAGTCTTAGCCACTAGACCAGCAGGAAAGTCCTGAATTGTCTTATTGTTGCATCTGTTCCATGAGCATGTGTTACCTATCTGCTGTGTACCAGGTGCTTGCCTGGTGTAGAGGATTCTACCCTCATGGCACTGAGTCTTGGGGGTGCTGCGAGGGCTTCCCTGGAGTAGCATCACTGAAGTGAGCTTCCTGGATGAGTGGGTGGCAGGTGAGGGAAAGACACAAGCTTTCCAGGCCCAAAGAGCAGCTTGGGGTGGGAGTGAAGGGTGGAGGAGGGAAGAGATGATGGGCTCGAGAAACCAAAAGAGGCCAGTGGGGCAGAACAACAGGGGGCAAAGGCTTGAGATGAGACCAGAGACTCACTGGAGGCTAGATCATACTGGACCTATAGGCCGTTGCAAGGAGTGTGGACCTTGTCATTCATTCAGCCAACACTGGGCTTCTCCCCTGTGCTAGGCATGGCGCAGTCTACAAGTCATGGCTCCCTTGAGGTGCCTCGGTCTAGTGAGAAGCTTTTGAACAACATAGATGGCCTTTTCTTAAGTTCTGTGACAGAAGTGTGAGCCAGAGGCCAGGGAAACATCAGGGGAGAGGAGCTGCCTCTGCTTGAGAAGGCAGTGACATTTGACCTGGGTTTTGAAGGATGAATAGGAGTTTGACAGGAAAGAGAGGAAAGGCATTCTCAGCAGTGAAAGCAGGCACAGAGATATGAAAAAGTCCAGGGAGTTTGGGAGAAATGCCAACAACTGCAGTCACGCTGGGCACCGGAAAGAGGAGAGGCCAGAAGGTCAAGTCCACAGATTTTCAGGCTTGAGCCAGAGGTGAGCTTTCGTCCTCTAAGCAGTGAGGGGAGGGACACCAGGTGCAAGCAGGAGAGGAAGGTCTCTCTGCCAGGTTGTGTGGGCAGGTTGGGTGACAGGAGAGGAGAGCAAGGTTATTGCTACCCAGTGGGCTGTGGCCGTGGCCATGCGTGGGCTGTGGTGGGGGCTGGGAGAGAGATCTCTTTTTATTATCAAAGAAGGTGGGGGCTGTGGAGCTTGCCCCTCTCTGTGTCCCCAGACTGGGCCGGCACAATGCCCAGAAAAGGGACCTCTCATTCCAGGGCAATAGGCTGCCTGCTGCGCCAACTTTGAAGACCAGAGGCCCTTTCCAAAAGAGTAAGGATTCCAGCCAGCTGGGCCCATGGGCTGTGTCCAAAGCAAACAGGAAAAGGCCATGGTGGGCCAGGCAGGGCCTCTTTCTTTGTTTGGAGTCCGGAACAGGCCAAGCAGGCTTGTGTGTCTCTCTGCTGCAAAGGTGGGAGCAAGCTGCAGGCCCTACAGAGTAAAACTTGTTGTGGGGGGAATACATGGCCCCTGGGTGCCAGCCTTCAAGGGCACAAGAAAGATGGTTTTTCTTGGCAAATTCTAGCCCTGATGGAGTGAGACGGGGAGCACATACTTCTCTCTCTCGATCATCCTCAGGGGCCTCTGTTCCCTTAGTCACAGTGACCAAGCTGGAGCCCTCCCCCGGGGACTTGGTTTCCCCACTCTTGCTCCTTGGTCATCAGCCCAGGCCTAATAGGGGTGGCTGCAGGTCACTGCAATGGAAAGTCCACACTGCCCAGACCAGGGCCCCGGGGGCATGTCTCTAGAGAGAAGGAGGGAAGTGCTGACTGCTCAGAGCACCTCGAGCCCAAACATGGGCACCCGGGATTCCCCTGAAGACTCTATCCTGTACTCAGACCCAGGCCAGATGACAGGTGGCAGTCATTCAGTCTCCCAGGGATGCCTGGATGAATTAACCTATGAATATATTCAATCCACTCACACATTTGTTTACCAAGTCTCCAGGCAAGTTCAGGGATGGCCAGCCCAAGGCAGGGCAGGGAGTGGCAGAGGAGCAAGGTCCTCAAGGAGCTGATGAAGAAGGCAGACTCAAACCCTGAGATGCATCTGGCCTGAGCAAGAGTCTTGCCTGTATGCCATGGTTGGAGAAGGGCTCAGAGAAGGAGCAGACCATTCTCCCAGGGCAAGGTGGGAGTGGAGGCAGGGGTGGAGATGGGCTACAGAGACTCCAATAAGGAGTGACTCCTGAGTAGAATCACTCATTCATCCATGCACCAGTCCCTGCCTGTGTGCATTCACTTCAGTTCAGTTTAGTTGAGTCGGTGATGCCATCCAGCCGTCTCATCCTCTACAGTCCCCTTCTCCTCCCGCCTAAAATCTTTCCCAGCATCAGGGTCTTTTCCAATGAGTCAGTTCTTTACATCAGGTGGCCAACGTATTGGAGTTTCAGTTTCAGCATCAGTCCTTCCAGTGAACACCCAGGACTGATCTACTTTAGGATGGACTGGTTGGATCTCCTTGCAGTCCAAGGGACTCTCAGGAGTCTTCTCCAACACCACAGTTCAAAAGCATCAGTTCTTTGGTGCTCAGCTTTCTTTATAGTCCAACTCTCACATCCATACATGACTACTGGAAAAACCATAGCCTTGACTAGACGGACCTTTGTTGGCAAAGTAATGTCTCTGCTTTTTAATATACTGTCTAGGTTGGTCATAACTTTTCTTCCAAGGAATAAGCATCTTTTAAGTTCACGGCTGCAGTCATGATCTACAGTGATTTTGGAGGCCCCCCAAAAATAAAGTCTGTCACGGTTTCCACTGTTTCCCCATCTATTTGCCATGAAGTGATGGGACCAGATGCCATGATCTTAGTTTTCTGAATGCTGAGCTTTAAGCCAACTTTTTCACTCTCTTCTTTCACTTTCATTAAGAGGCTCTTAAGTTATTCTTTGCTTTCTGCCATAAGGGTGGTGTCATCTGCATATCTGAGGTTATTGATATTTCTCCTGGCAATCTTGATTCCAGCTTGTGCTTCATCCCACCCAGAGTTTCTCATGATGTACTCTGCATAAAAGTTAAATAAGCAGGGTGACAATATGTAGCCTTGACATACTCCTTTCCCGATTTGGAACCAGTCTGTTCCATGTTCAGTTCTAACTGTTGCTTACTGACCTGCACACAAATTTCTCAAGAGTCAGGTCAGGTGGTCTGGTATTCCCATCTCTTTCAGAATTTTCCATAGTTTGTGGTGATCCACCCAGTCAAAGGCTTTGGCATAGTCAATAAAGCAGAAATAGATGTTTTTCTGGAACTCTCTTGCTTTTTCCATGATCCAACAGATGTTGGCAATTTGATCTCTGGTTGCTCTGCCTTTTCTAAAACCAGCTTGAACATCTGGAAGTTCACAGTTCACATACTGTTGAAGCCTGGCTTGGATAATTTTGAGTATTACTTTGCTAGTGTGTGAGATGAGTGCAATTGTGTGGTAGTTTGAACATTCTTTTGCATTGCCTTTCTTTGGGATTGGAATGAAACTGACCTTTTCCAGTCCTGTGGCCACTGCTGAGTTTTCCAAATTTGCTGGCATGTTGAGTGCAGCACTTTCACAGCATCATCTTTCAGGATTTGAAATAGCTCAACTGGAATTCCATCACCTCCACTAGCTTTGTTTGTAGTGATGCTTCCTAAGGCCCACTCTACTTCACATTCCAGGATGTCTGGCTCTAGGTGAGTGATCATACCATCGTGATTATCTTTGCCATGAAGATCTTTTTTATACAGTTCTTCTGTGTATTCTTGCTACCTCTTCTTAATATCTTTTGCTTCTGTTAGGTCCATACCATTTCTGTCCTTTATTGAGCCCATCTTTGCATGAAATGTCCCCTTGGTATCTCTAATTTTCTTGAAGAAATATCTAGTCTTTCCTATTTTATTGTTTTCCTCTATTTCTTTGCACTGATCACTGAGGAAGGCTTTCTTATCTCTCCTTGCTATTCTTTGGAACTCTGAATTCAAATGGGTTTATCTTCCCTTTTCTCCTTTGCTTTTCTCTTCTTTTCTTTTCACAGCTATTTGTAAGGCCTTCTCAGACAGCCATTTTGCTTTTTTGCATTTCTTTTTCTTGTGGATGGTCTTGATCCCTGTCTCCTGTACAATGTCACGAACCTCCGTCCATAGTTCTTTAGGCACTCTATCATATCTAATCCCTTGAATCTATTTCTCACTTCTACTGTATAATCGTAAGGGATTTGATTTAGGTTATACCTGAATGGTCTAGTGGTTTTCCCTACTTTCTTCAGTTTAAGTCTGAATTTGGCAATAAGGAGTTCATGATCTGGGCCACAGTCAGCTCTCAGTCTTGTTTTTGCTGACTGAATAAACCTTCTCCATCTTTGGATGCAAAGAATGTAATCAATCTGACTTTGGTATTGACCATCTGGTGATGTCCATGTGTAGAGTCTTCTCTTGTGTTGTTGGAAGAGGGTGTTTGCTATGACCAGTACGTTCCCTTGGCAAAACTCCGTTAGCCTGTGATCTGCTTTGTTTTGTACTCCAGGGCCAAATTTGCCTGTTACCCCAGGTGTTTCTTGACTTCCCACTTTTGCATTCTCTAGTCCCCTATAATGAAAAGGATATCTTTTGGGGGTGTTAATTCTAGAAGGTCTTGTAGGTCTTCGTAGAACCATTCAACTTCAGCTTCTTCAGCATTACTGGTCAGGGCATAGACTTGGATTACCGTGATATTGAATGGTTTACCTTGGAAGCAAAGAGAGATCATTCTGTCATTTTTGAGATTGCATCCAAGTATTGCATTTTGGACTTTTTTGTTGACTATGATGGCTACTCTATTTCTTCTAAGGGATTCTTGCTCACAGTAGTAGATATCATCTGAGTTAAATGGTCATCTAGTAGTAGATGGTCATCTGAGTTAAATTTGCCCATTTCAGTCTATTTTAGTTTGCTGATTCCTAAAATGTCGACATTCACCCTTGCCATCTCCTGTTTGACCACTTCCAATTTGCTTTGATTCATGGCCCTAACATTCCAGATTCCTATGCAATATTGCTCTTTGCAGCATCGGACTTTGCTTCTATCACCAGTCACATCCACAACTGGGTGTTGTCTTTGCTTTGGCTTTGTCTCTTCATTCTTTCTGGAGTTATTTCTCCACTGATTTCCAGTAGCATATTGGGCACCTACCGACCTGGGGAGTTCATCTTTAAGTGTTCTATCTTTTTGCCTTTTCATACCATTCAGGGGGTTCTTAAGGCATTCACTTAACAAATATTTATTGAAGACATCCCTGGTGGTCCAGTGATGAAGAATCCACCTGCCAATGCAGGGTACATGGGTTTGGTCCCTGGTCTGGGAAGATCCCACATGCCATGGAGCAACTAAGCCCATGTGCTGTGACTACTTAGCCCACGCTCTAGAGCCCGTGCTCCACAATGAGAGAAGCTAACTAGAGAGCAGCTCCTTCTCCCTGCAGCTAGAGAAAGCCTGCCTGCAGCAATGAAGACCCAGGGCAGCCAAAAATAAATAAAAATTTAAAACTATACATTAAAAAAAACCCAAATATGTGTTGAGTGACTACTACATGCGCGATACCATCAGTGAGCAGAAGCAGCCATGGACTGCTCTCATGGGGGTCTGTTGGTGGTGGGGGTTGGGGAAGCACTCAGGTCATCACCACACAGATCAAATGGAAAACTATGCCAAATTATAGGGCTTTGAAGAGAGGTTTGTGGTTCTCAGGAGCTTGACCTGGTCAGGGAGGCCAGGGCATCTTCTCTGAGAAAGACTTGAAGAATAAATAAGGAGTAACCAGAGCAAGAGTAGGAGGAAGATGATCCAAGAAGAGAGAGTTGCACGTGCAAAGGTCCTGTGGTAGATGGCCTGGATGAAGGCCAGACTGGCTAGAGTTCCACAGCAGAGAGGAGTGTGGTGAGAATGAGGTCAGGCTGACAGCACTTGACTTGCCGGTATCAGAAGATTTGGTCTGAATTCCGAGAGCAAAAAGATACTTTTAAGCAGTGGTGCAAAATGATTCAACTTATGTAGCAAACTGGTTTTATTGTTGTTGTTGTTGAGTCAACAAGTCGTGTCTGACTCTTGGCAACCCCATGGACTGCAGCACACGAGGCTTCCCTGTCCTTCACTATCTCCCGGAGCTTACTCAAACTTATGTGCATTGAGTCAGGGATGCCATCCAATCATCTTATCCTTTGTCATTCCCTTCTCCTTCTGCTTTCAATCTTTCCTGGCATTAGGGTCTTTTCCAGTGAGTTGGCTCTTTGCATCAGGTGGCCAAAGTACTGGAGCTTCAGCTTCAGCATCAGTCCTTCCAATGAATATTCAGGGTTTGAGGAGCCCAAATGTTAGCAAGGAGTCCATGAGGGTCTAGAAGTGCCCACATAAACAGTGAGAATGGCTTTGACTCAGGACATGGTGAGACTGGGGGGCAGGGTGAGTTGAATGTTGGGATGAGGATCAGGCAGTGCTGAAGTCTGAGAAACTGGGCTGGTGGATGGGAGGGGTGACAATGAACTTCGTATTCCTGTAAGAACATATTATATTGAGTATGATAAGTAATATCTTCATTTTTCCCAGGGATAGAATGGTTGACTTCTGGGGAAAAGAACAAAGGACTTTCAGGTTCTACTATAATGCGTGTGCTCAGTCACTCAGTTATGTCCGAGTGACTCCTCGGACTTTGTGACTCCTCAGACTGCAGCCCGCCAGGCTCCTCTGTCCATGGGATTTCCCAGGCAGGAATACTGGAGTGGGTTGCCATTTCCTCCTCCAAGGGGTCTTCCTGACCCAGGGTTTGAACTCATGTCTCTTGCATCTCCTGCATTGGCAGGAGGATTCTTTACCACTGAGCCACCTGGGAAGCCCTCTACTATAGTAGATGGTGTTTAATATGTTTTCTCATTAAATCTGTTCAACAAACCTGAGAAATAAATTCTAACATGTGTGTAGGAAGAAAGGGGTCTCAGAAAGGTAAAATTACCTGCCCAAGGTCATGGCTGGGAAAAGGTTAAGCCTCCACCAGCCTCCTCTCTTTAAAAAAAAAAAGGCAAAACAACTTCATTTCATTCCACTCAGTGTGCTGATAATTGAGGGGAAAGTTTTTGGCAAGAAGGGAAAGGGAGGGGACCTGGAAGAACTCCTTGCTCTGGAAGAATGCAAGGGAGGCTGGGGCCATGGCTCTGGGGTGCCCTGGGCCCCCGTCCAACCACAGGGGTGACTAACTTGCTCTTGACCCGAGCCGGAAGCTGATTCTCCCTTTCTCTCTACCTCCCACCTCCTGCCCCGGGGAAGTCCTCCTAATCTCCTGGATCTAACCTCCATCCTCTTGTTTCTGTGCTACTGTCTCAGCTCACAGGTGCATCCAAGCCACCTGGCTGCTACCTCTCCCCGCTGGCTGCCTGCCTGCCCTTCAGCCCTTGGTGGGGCTCCCAGGCGGCCTGTAACTGGATACCAGACACTGCTTCGTCCCTTCAGGCACCCCCCCCGCCTCTGAGCCGCACTCCACGCACCCTGTTTCTGGATCTGCTCTTGGAAACCTGGATAGAGCGTGTTTCCACTCAGCCCAGTGACCTTCGCCTGTCTGAGCCCTGGTTAATTTTTGCCCAGTCTTTGCAGGCTCTGGGGCCCCACCCCTTCGGGGATATAAGCCTGGTCTGAGGCTGCCCTGTTCCCTGCCCGTTCCTGAGCCTCCCCGAGCTCCCTCCCCATTCTCACCATGGCCAAAGGATTCTACATTTCCAAGGCCCTGGGCATCCTGGCCATTCTCCTGGGTGTGGCGGCCGTGGCCACCATCATCGCTCTGTCTGTGGTGTACGCCCAGGAGAAGAACAAGAATGCCGAGCGTGGCACCGCGGCCCCCACGAGCCCCACAGGCCCGACAACCACCTCGGCCACCACCTTGGACCAGAGCAAGCCATGGAACCGATACCGCCTCCCCACGACCCTCTTGCCCGACTCCTATAGGGTGACGCTGAGGCCCTACCTCACTCCCAACAATAACGGCCTGTATATCTTCACGGGCTCAAGCACTGTCCGCTTCACCTGCAAGGAGCCCACGGACGTCATCATCATCCACAGCAAGAAGCTCAACTACACCCAGCACAGTGGGCACTTGGCGGTCCTGAGGGGTGTGGGGGACACCCAGGCCCCCGAAATCGACAGGACCGAGCTGGTGTTGCTCACAGAGTACCTGGTGGTCCACCTCAAGAGCTCCCTGGAAGCAGGCAAGACGTATGAGATGGAGACCACCTTTCAGGGGGAGCTGGCCGACGACCTGGCGGGCTTCTACCGCAGCGAGTACATGGACGGCAACGTCAAAAAGTGAGTCAGGTGGGCCTGACGGGTGGGGGCAGGTCCTAGACGCCGAGGCAGAGTGGGATCCTGGGGGCCAAGGAAGGGCTTGGATTCGGGGCCTTTGAATGTTCCAAAGCCCTTGGCTGGCCCGTTGCTCCATCCAAAGTTCCCAAGACAATCCGCCGTTTCCCCGAGCCCCACCCCACTCAATCGGCAGTCAGGGATAAACAATGAAAGCCACCTTGGACAGATAAGAGAATAGGCTCTGAGGAGAGAAATGTGCCAGTGTCTTCCGGCTAATACAGGATGGGGGCAGCCAGGACTTTGACCCTGAGTCCAGAAGGAGCTCTGATCGCCCATGTCAGCTGGCCTGTCGGCCTCGAGGTGGCCTGGGAGAGGAAAGGGGGGGTGGGGGTAAGGGGACAGGGATGAGGCCGGGCAGCATCTGTGAGCCCGCCCCCCTGCACATCCAGCCACAGTCTGCAGCCCCCACCCTGCACACCCCGCGGGCACAGACACTCTGTGGGCACACCCTCTAACCCCCTGCTCTGGGCAGGGTCCTGGCCACCACACAGATGCAGTCAACAGATGCCCGGAAGTCCTTCCCCTGCTTTGACGAGCCCGCCATGAAGGCCACATTTAACATCACCCTCATCCACCCCAAGGATCTCACAGCCCTGTCCAACATGCCACCCAAAGGTGAGCAGGTCTGGCTGAGGCCTCACAGCCTGGGCCTGGGAAAGCAGACCCTCCCCGCCAGGGCTGGGGCGCAGGGGAAGGGGAGGAGGCACACCTCCACAAGCCTGCATGCTCCCTGCCCAGGTCCCAGTGTCCCGTTTGACGGAGATTCCAACTGGAGCGTCACTGAGTTTGAAACCACGCCGGTAATGTCCACGTACCTCCTGGCCTACATCGTGAGCGAGTTCACGAGTGTGGAGTCAGTGGCTCCCAATGATGTCCAGGTATGAGGCCCAAGCTCACCTCACCTTCCCCAGGGTTGGTCCTGGCCTGGGAGACATTCCTGTTTATCCTCATCCTGGTCCCAGCCCCTAGGCAGTGTGTGAACCCCAGCTCTGAGTCATCTTGGGCAGCTGTCTTTAGTTCTCTGAGCCTCAGTCTCTGCATCTGAAAAGTGGGATCCTCCTCATTAACAGGGGCTTCCCCAGTGGCTCAGCGGTAAAGAATCTGCCTGCACTGCAGGAGCCACAGGAGGCACAGGTTCAGTCCCTAGGTAAGGAAGATCCCCTGGAGAAGGAAATGGCAACCCGCTCCAGTACTCTTGCCTGGAGAATCCCCATGGACAGAGGAGCCTGGCGGGCTACAGTCCATGGGGTTGCAGAGAGTCAGACATGACGGAAGCAAATTAGCATGCACGCACCCCTCATGAAGGGAGTTCCCGATTCCTGGGTGCCAGACAGAGAGTGGCCATGGCTCATTCCCCGCAGGCCCCTCCCTATGACTCCAAGAGAGACACCTCCCAGTCCACACACTCCCGGCTGACCAAGCTTCCCAGTTTAACCTGGTTGGTCACCAGCCTGCCAGACTCTGGGACTGGCCCACCTGCACCGGACCCAGGAAGAACCCCTGACCTCTCCTATCCTCTTTGCAGATCCGGATCTGGGCTCGGCCAAAAGCAACTGCAGACAACCATGGCCTTTACGCCCTGAATGTGACAGGTCCCATCCTGAACTTCTTTGCCAATCATTACAATACAGCCTACCCACTCCCCAAATCTGGTGAGTGAGGGGCCTCGTGTTGGGGGAAAGTGAATGGGTCTCCCTTCTCATTCCCGGAGGCCATCCTGCCAACTGCCTGGCCTCCCCAGACCAGATTGCCCTGCCCGACTTCAACGCCGGTGCCATGGAGAACTGGGGGCTGGTGACCTACCGGGAGAACGCGCTGCTCTATGACCCTCAGTCTTCCTCCAGCAGCAACAAAGAGCGAGTAGTCACTGTGATTGCTCATGAGCTGGCCCACCAGGTATCCTCCCATCATGGGGAGTGCAGACCAAGAACATGGGGGGCTCCGGGAGGAGATGGCACAAGTCATGGCTCTGTCCTCAGAAGCTGAGAAGGGAGGGGGGATTCCACCTGGCCAGGGGGTTTGGGGAGGAGTCAGGATGAAGTCGGTAAAGCCTCCAGCTCAAGCTGGCATGTGGGGAGCACTCGGCGAAGGGTAGCCCTGAACATCGTTAGTGACCGCGAGGTCCGAGTGATTTGCTGGGCTGACCCCTCTCCCCTACAGTGGTTTGGGAACCTGGTGACCCTGGCCTGGTGGAATGACCTGTGGCTGAACGAGGGCTTTGCCTCCTATGTGGAGTACCTGGGAGCTGACTATGCAGAGCCCACCTGGAATCTGGTGAGCCCCCTGCCTGGGGACCACTGGGGTCTGGGATGGGGGATGACTTGGGTCACCCCCTCTGAGGCCAGTCCCCTGATTGGCTGTTGGGGGTTTGCAGAAAGACCTCATGGTGCCGAATGACGTGTACCGTGTGATGGCCGTGGACGCGCTGGTCACCTCTCACCCACTGACCACCCCTGCCAACGAGGTCAACACCCCTGCCCAGATCAGCGAGATGTTCGATACCATCTCCTACAGCAAGGTGCTGCCCAGTTCCCATGCTGGTCCTTAGACAGTCGGGGGGTGGGTGGGGAGGGCAGTGGGAGTTCAGCCCCCCAGGGCTCGGTGAGCACCCACCCAGCCCGATGGGAACACAGGGTCCCTCAGCTGGGTCAACACAGCCTCCTGAGCTCCCTCCCCTCCACAGGGAGCCTCGGTCATCCGGATGCTCTCGAATTTCCTGACTGAGGACCTGTTCAAGAAGGGCCTGGCGGTGAGGATCCTTGGCCAGTCACGGGTGGGGGGTGTCTCCTCTGAGCCCTGGCCTCACGGAGGCTGTGGCCGAGCCTGGGGCCACAGCTCAGCCCTCACCGAGCTCTGTCTTTCTGCAGTCCTACTTGCAGACCTTTGCCTATCAGAACACCACCTACCTGAACCTGTGGGAGCACCTGCAGATGGTCAGTAGCAACCAGCCCTCCTGAAGATGTTCTGTGGGGGTCCTGAGATGCTGAAAGCCCCAGGGCCGGCAGCACCCCCGTGGGAGCGAAGGTGCCCAGCTCCCCTGCTTACCCCACACCCCAGGCAGGACATCTGGAGCCTGGCCTGCTTACTGGCTGCTCCTCTCTAAAGTGGGTGCAGCGATGACTCCTTGAAGGAGGTGTAGCCAGAGCTTGGGTCATGAGCCTGGCAGGTGGCCCCCCACTGGCACCTTGCACTATAGTGAAGTCTATGAGGGGAGCCGGGGAGCACCCTCCTCTGAGTGTTGAGGAAACGGGCTCTCACGTTTCCCAAGACCAAGCCATCATCTCCCTGGAATTTTGGAGCCAGTCATTCACCAGCTCAGCGCTCCTGGCTGCCCTGTGCCCCACCCAGCCCCTCTCAGGCACCACTTTGCACACACTAGCACCCTCAGCACGCTCTCTGACCCTCCCGTCCAGCCCCACCTCACATTCCTGTCCACTTAGACCCCGAGGGGCCCTGTCTGGGGCAGACCCTCTGACCACTCCCACCCTCCCGCCTGGCCCTCCCCGCCTCTCCTGAGGCTGGCGTCTGCACCCTCTCCATCACCCTCCATCATCTCCCACCCCTTCTCTGTGGCCCTGGTCAGCCTGGCTGACCCCTCCATGTGCCCACACGCCATGACCAGCCTGACCTGGGAGGGAAGACACCAGGCCTTGTCACAGCATCACAGGTGGGCTCCTGGGTCCTCCTGGCTGATCTCCAGCCCAACATCCCTCTGTTGTGAGCCTGGTCCCCACCCCCACCGCCCCCAGCCTCAGTCCCTCTCCTCTGCTTCCACTGTCTGCCTTGCCCGACCTCAGCTTCCCATTCCTTTCCTCCTCCACACCGACACCCCTTCAAGCTGCATCTCCCCCTCCCTCTCCCCCAAACCCCCTCTCTCTGCATCCCCCCAGAGATCCTCTCTCTCTCAGCTTGCACCTTCTGATAGCATCTTCTGCCCTCTATCTATGCTCTTCTTAGTTTTTTATTTTCTCCGTTATTAACAAATGTGGTTGTTTTTTTTGTTATTATGAAAGCAATAGGCACATGTGAGAAAAGATTTAAGACAATAACAACCATCCTAAGCCCATCCCCAGACCCCCATCCGCATGTGTTTCCTTCACATCGCCCACAGCCCTCTGCTTCTCTCTGCCTGTGACTTGGGGACACTGGTTTTCCTTTATCTCTGTCTCCTCCTCTTGCCTGTCTTCCCAGATTTGTTCAGGCTGAGCCATGGGGCATCCTGGGTGCCCCGCCCTGACACACACCCACCTCAGGCTTGACCACAGAATGTGGGGTTTGGGGGGAGCATGCAGATTTCCTTAACACAGAATGAACCAGAGGCTGGAAAGCTCTTGGCTCGTCCAGCGCTGGGCAGCTGAGAGGAGGGCGAGGCAGTCTGGGAGCCCAGCCACAACCTCACGGCCCAGTGCTCCTCCACTACCTCCCAGCAAAGTGGCACCCTAAGAAGAGGGCAGGGGTGCAGGGGAGAATGGTGGGGGGGGGAGGGTGGCCATCCACTCATGGCTGCACCATCGCCCTCTGCCCAAGGCTGTGGAAAATCAGTTGTCCATCAGGCTGCCAGACACCGTGAGTGCCATCATGGACCGCTGGACCCTACAGATGGGCTTCCCTGTCATCACCGTGGATACTAACACAGGGACCATCTCCCAGAAGCACTTCCTCCTTGATCCCAACTCCACCGTCACCCGCCCCTCACAGTTCAAGTGAGCAGATGGGGTCACAGAGACAGGCGTCCCAGGGAGGTTCTTAGGGGTGGTTGCCATGAGGTCCTCTGACCATAGCAGGGCCTGGCCCACTGTGGCCCCTGCCAGAGTGGTGGGTGTCAGTCCAGCTCCTGGGCCAGGAGGAGGGAGGCGTTTAGTGCCAGAGTCAGGCAGAAACTGGGAGCCTGGGCAGGACTGTTTTTCACTGGCAGTGGCCAAGAGCTGCCATTTCTCAGCCCTGGCCTCTGGGATTTCTTGTTGCAGCTATCTGTGGATTGTTCCCATCTCATCCATCAGAAATGGCCAGCCGCAAGAACACTACTGGCTTCGGGGCGAAGAGAGAAGTAATCCGGCCCTCCCCTAGGGGACAGTAACCCCCAGGCCATCCTGCCAGCTCCTGGCCCTGTTCTGGGGTTTTGGCAGCCCTCATCCTTGGGGGTGTCTGTCATCCTTTCATTCAACAAATGGAGCCAGCTTCTTTGGTTCTAATTTCTACTCGGTTGCTGCCCAGCTGTGTGACCCCAGTCAAGTTACCATCTGTCATTGGTCTCCATTTCCCCATCTGTAAAATGGGGACAACATCTACCCCCATTGAGTTGTATGACAATTAAGGGAGAGGATTCCCATGAAATGTTCACAACAGTGCCTGGCGCGCAGAATGTGCGGTCCTGCTCAGCCAGGCACCGAGGGAACCAAGGTCAGGGCAGGCCATCCCCTGCCTAAGCCAAGGCTGCAGATGAGGGAAGGGAGACAAGCCATTCGCACTTTCTGGAGCTGTGCTGAGTGCTCTATCAGAGGCGTTTATGGCCTCTGGGGCAGGTGGGCAGAGGTCAGAGAATAAGGAGGCTTTCACTTCATGGAGAGGTGAAGAAAGGCTTCCTGGAGGAGGTGAATTGAGTCAGAGGACTAGCAGGTGTTCACCGGGCTGATGGCAGCAGAGAGACGCCGTCCAGGCAGAGTCAATAGCAAGTGCGAGGCTTGAGGTAGGAGAGAACATGGGGACTGAGCTTGGCTGAGACAGAGGAGCAGTCCCTGCCAGCTGCAGGAGACAATGTCCTCGGGCCAGGAGGAGCCAAAGTGATTGAGTCTGATCTGCAGGTATGGAAGGAGCCCCTCCGGCTGCCTGCCGGGAGGAAGGCTGGAGGTAGACCTGAGAGGAGGGGGCGTGGAGCCCCCAGGAAGAGATAAGCAGCGCTGGGAGGCTAACTGTATGGGAGGCGCTTCCTGGGTGTGATGGAAAGATGGGAGGAGGAGGGTCTGGAGACTGAGCAGCGGCCTGGGAAGCTGAGTCTGAGCTGGAGGGGGTGTTGCTGATGGAGTTGTCCCATTGGGTGTCACTGGCCTGGCCACTGAGGTTCACAGATGGCAATTGGTCTGTCTAAGGTCACCCGCCTGAGTTTGTCCGGGCAGTCCCACCCTTCTTCTCCGCCCCTCACCTTGGTGTGGGCCCAGTGGCCTGAGGGCCAGCTGCTGCCAGGCTGCTCAGGAGGCGGTTCTGCCAAGGCCTGGGGACGGGAGGACCCAGGTCAGGTCAGCCCAGGGCCTTCTGAGCAGCCTCTCCCAGCTCTGGTCTCTCCCCACAGACCAGAATGAACTCTTCAAAGCCGCAGCAGACGACTGGGTCCTGCTGAACATCAACGTGACGGGCTATTACCAGGTGAACTACGACGAGAACAACTGGAAGAAGATTCAGAATCAGCTGATGTCAAGGCGGGAGGTGGGTGCCTGCCGGCCCATGCTGTCCCCTGCCCAAGGCCCAGTCCCAGGATGGCAGCCCAGACTGCAGGGCCTGCCCCATGGCCCGCCCAAGGTCACATGCTCTGTTGCCCCTTCTAGAACATCCCTGTCATCAACCGGGCACAGGTCATCTACGACAGCTTCAACCTGGCCAGGTGAGTGCCCGCCCTTCTCCCTCAGGCCCCTCAGCTCAGCCACCGAGGCCCGGTGACTTGGCAAGTGTGACTCCATAGTGAGAGCCCTGCTCCCTCATGTGGTCCTCATCGTGTGCCAGGAATGGGGTGCGGGCTTCCTGTGCTTCGGGACGCCCCTCCCTTGGCCCCAGACAGTATCACCATTCAGCCCAGAGTTTCCAGAGAAGAATCAGAGTCTCAGAGTTTAAGCATCTTACCTGAGGTCATACAGTAACTCATGACAGCCAGATACAGATCTGTCCAACTCTGGAACTCCAGTGTGCTCCACCACACCCAGATTTTTCAGAGAGCTACCTGTGGGTCAGGCTTCTGAGGTGGTGCTAGTAGTAAAGAACCCACCTGCCATGCAGGAAACTTAAGAGACTTGGGTTCGATACCTGGCTCAGGAATATCCCCGGGAGGAGGGCATCGCCTAGGGAATCCCATGGACAGAGGAGCCTGGCAGGCTACAGTCCATTGGCTCGCACAGAGTTGAACACAACTGAAGCGACTAAGCACGCATGCGTGCCCCTGTCTCTCTCTTTAGTCACTCAGTCGTGTCCGACTCTTGTAACCCCATGGGCTATAGCCCGCCAGACTCCTCTGTCCATGGGATTCTCCAGGCAAGAATACTGGAGTGGATTGCTGTTTACTTCTCTAGGGGATCTTCCCAACCCAGGGATCGAACCAATGTCTCCTGCACTGCAGGCAGATTCTTTACCCTTTACCAACTGAGCTAGGGGAGTCAGGCTAAAAAACCTGGGAAGGACATGACAGGAGAGAGGCAGGCATAGATAAACAGAGATTTATTGAGCAGCTGCTGTGTGTGTAAGCACCGGCAGATGCTAAGTTCTGTGATGTCACCCATAGACATGGACATTTATGAACAGATGGCCTGAGAAGGTGGAGGGAGGAAATCTCAGAGGGCCAAGCAAATGAGAAAAGAGGTGGGCAGAGCAGAGAGCAAAGGCCTCTTGTCTTTTTGAATCTCAGATCTGTCTCTTAAGGTCTGTGTGGTCTTCGGCAAGGCATGTCACCTCTCTGAGCCTCAGTTTCCTCATCTGTAAGATGAGGATAATGAGCAAGGGAATGTGACTGGCAGTGGGTGCGCGTCTCCTCCCTCTCCCCCTAGTTCCACTCCACCCGAGGTGAAGGCTACAGCTGGTCCATTTGGGCCTCTGGGACCTCAGGCTCTAGGAGGGGGCTGGGACTCCCACAGAGAGCCCGGGTTGGGTGGGGGTGCTTACTTGAGCCCCTCTATCTGTCCCCAGTGCCCACATGGTCCCTGTCACCCTGGCGCTGAACAACACCCTCTTCCTGAAAAATGAGATGGAGTACATGCCCTGGCAGGCCGCCGTGAGCAGCCTGAACTACTTCAAGCTCATGTTCGACCGCACAGAGGTCTATGGCCCCATGCAGGTACGTCTCGAGGGGCATGCCAGCGTCCAGTTCCCCAGTGCCTGAAATGACGCCACGAGGCAGTGAGTAGAAATATTGCCTGGAGTGGTGAAGCGCCGCACCTGGTCCTTGGTGGTGGTGAGAGAGCAGGAGGGATGGAAGGGTGAAGGGAGCAGGGACTGAGAAGGTGAGCAAGTTGGGCATGGCAAGAAACGGAAAGACTTCTAGCAAAGTTTGCTAAATCTGGAAGTTAGCACTATCAGAAGGCAACAGAAAAAGCCACAGTACAGGAAGGGGATGGGATTGGGGGCAAAGACTTCAACCTGTTGCGTGGCCTCCGGCAATCCTCTTCAGCCCAAAAGAATCCTCTGTGAAAAGAGCGGGCCTCTGCTTGCCTAGCAGATGTCAACAGTTTGGAAGCTTGAGGGGAAGGTAGAGGGAGGGGATGGGGGGTTGGGGGTGGGATCAGAGGCAGAGGCGAACTGCTTGCTCTGTATCCATAACTGAATGCAGAGGGATGTTCACTGCAGTGTGGTTTATAAAAGACAAGAAAACCAAAAACACTTAAATGTCCAACAGTTGGGGATTGGTTAAGTAAGCTAGAATATCCATTTGATGGAATATTATGTAGTCATTGGGCTTCCCTGGTGGCTCAGTGATAAAGAATGCTCCTATAATGCGAGAGACGCAGGTTCCATCCCTGGGTCAGGAAGATCCCCCGGGAAAGGGAATGGCAATCCACTCCTGTATTCTTTTTTTTCCATTTATTTATTTATTTATTTTAATTGGAGGATAATTTCTTTACAATATTGTGATGTTTTTTGCCATACATCAATATGAGTTGGCCTTAGGCATACACCAAAGGATTCTCCAGTATTCTTGCTTGGAGAATTCCATGGACAGAGGAGCCTGGCGGGCTACAGTCCGTGGGGTCTCAAAGAATAGGACAAGACTGAGCAACTAACACTTTCTTAACACTTTGGGGTGGTTAGTATTTTCTGCTTATGCTTTATGGAGTTTTCTAAGTTCCCCACAGTAAAGGCAGAATACTTACAATCGGGCGGTGGGGGATGGTGGCCCTAAAACAATATTAGGAAATAGTGACTCTTGGACATGGACCGTCAGAACTGGTGGAGGCTTTGAGGAGAAAGAACCTCAGATCAGTCAGCTGAGACCTGGGTTAGTGCCACCCCTTGGAGTGCTATCTGGCCTTGGGTTACTCCCTTAGCCTCTGGCCTCTTGCTTCTGTAACCATTAACCCTTGCTACGCTTGCTCACTCACGTCAGAGGCTCCGTGGGGCTCCAGGTGGGTCAGTCTTGAGTCTCCTCTTTGATTTTTTTTTTTAATATTTATTTACTTACTTACTTACTTGGTTGTGCTAGGTCTTAGTTTTTAGTATATATTTACTTACTTACTCACTTATTTGGCTGTGTTGGGTCTTGGCTGCAGCACACGGGATCTTCGTTGCACCATGGTGGATTTTCCCTTGTGGCACTGGGCTTAATTGCCCCAAGGCATGCAGGATCTTAATTCCCTGGCCAGGGATCCAACCCGAGCCCCCTGCATTGTGAGGCAAATTCTTAATCACTGGATCAGGGAAGCCCCATGAGTCTCCTCTTTGAAGCTGTTCATGTTCTCTTTCCCTAGAATTACCTCAAGAACCAGGTTGAACCCATCTTCCTATATTTTGAAAATCTCACCAAAAACTGGACTGAGATCCCGGAAAACCTGATGGACCAGTGAGTATGACCTGTCTTGGGTCTTGGCCCAGACACCCTGACCTGGGAAGTCTAGAGCAAGTTCCCACAGCAGCCTCCTCCGAACTTCCCAATTCCTGGCTAGACCAGGGCCACCAGTCAGGGAGGAAACCGCCCCCTCCCTGACCCCACCCAGGAGTGGGGGGCCCTGCCCCAAGGCTCCATGTGGCCTGTGAACCCGTCTGGCCTCTCTGTGTGAAGGACCAAACTGAACCTCCCTAGTCCCTTCACTGGCATGGTCATGCAGATTCTAGGTGTTAAAGGTGGGGCTGGGGTCTGTGCCAGCCCTCCCTGGGCTGCACAAGGCAAGAAGCAAAGCACCCAAAGGGTAGGTGGGCTGTGGCCTTAGAGCCCCACACCTGCTGCCCTACCTGGAGTTATATGCCAGCAGGTGGGCTACAGTCCACAGGGTAGCAAAGAGTCAGACACAAAGAGTCAGACACGACTGAAGTGACTGAGCGTAAGTACGAGCACAGGGAGAGTCTTTGCTGGAGCCAGGGCCAGGCATGCTGACAGAGTGTCATCACCCCTGGTGCAGATACAGCGAGATTAACGCCATCAGCACTGCCTGCTCCAATGGGTTGCCTAAGTGTGAGGAGCTGGCCAAAACACTTTTCAACCAGTGGATGAATAACCCTAACGTTAACCCGTGAGTGTGTCCCCTGCTTGTTCCCTGATCTTTATCTGTCCCTCAAGCTCACAGCCCTGTCCTCATCGGACCCTCGTCCCCCACCCTCTTGCTGCTTCTCCACCTCTGACACCCCCAACTCCATGCCAGGATCGACCCCAACCTGCGGTCCACCATCTACTGCAACGCCATCGCCCAGGGTGGCCAGGAAGAGTGGGACTTTGCTTGGAATCAGTTACAACAAGCAGAGCTGGTTAATGAAGCTGACAAACTCCGCTCAGCGCTGGCCTGCACCAACCACGTCTGGCTCCTGAACAGGTGAGGACCAGAGCTGGATGGGGCTGGATGAGTTCCCCTCCCACCGGAGACCAGGGTCCCAACGTGGGGGATAAAGAACCAGCCAGCCATCCACACTATCCTTCGTGGGATCCTTCCTAGCCCGTGCAGTAGGCCAGTGTGTTTCCCATTTTACAGATGAGGACACAGAGGCTCAGAGAAGCAAAACAACTCACTCGAAGTCCAGAAGCTTTACTAAGTAAAAAAAAAAAGCAACAACCAAGATTTGAGTCTGGATCTGGGTCCACATCCTGTGCTTTTAACTGCTGCATTTCTCCTGGCCTTTACCTCTCTCTCAAGGGTCTTGGCACTGGCTTCCCTGGTGGCTCAGTGGTAAAGAATCCACCTGTGATGCAGGACACCTGGATTCAATCCCTGGATCAGGAAGATCCCCTGGAGGAGGAAACGGCAAACCACTCCAGTATTCTTGCCTGGGAAATCCCATGGACAGAGGAGCCTGGTGGGCTACAGTCCATGGGGTCGCAAAAGAGTCAGACACGACTTAGCGACTAAACAACAACAAGAGTCCTGCTGCAGATGGACTTGAGTCCTGGACATCCAGCTGGGCACCCCCAAACCCTTGGATGAGGGCTCCTGGCTCCCACTGTGTGCCTCATTGCCATCTCCTGGACTTCAGTAAAGAAGAGCCACCCTCAATGTCAAAGACAGGAGTGGCCACTCTACCTGATATAGGAATCACCCCTTCCTTCCTTCATTCATCACTAGATATTTATCAGACACCTGGTCTATGCCAAGTATGACACCTGGCATAGCCAGTGACCCTGCTTAGGGGACTCAGGGTCCCATCTATAAGAGGGAGGTAGGACCAAGGAGGCTTCAGCTCGCAGCATTCTGAAGGGATGTTGAGAAGATGCAGGAGAGGAATGCAGGAAAGGACGAAGGATGAGTGTGTGGGGGGTGGGGGCAAGCAGGGTCCTTTTACTCACTGCACAGCATGCTGAAGGGATATTGAGAGGATGCAGGGGAGGATGCAGGATGAGTGTGTGTGGGGGTGGGGGGGTGGATAGGCTCCTTTCACTCACCGCACATCATGCTGACCTCACAGGTACCTGAGTTACACCCTGAACCCCGACCTCATCCGGAAGCAGGACGCCACCTCCACCATTACCAGCATTGCCAGCAATGTCATCGGGCAGTCTCTGGCCTGGGACTTCATCCGGAGCAACTGGAAGAAACTCTTTGAGGAGTGAGTCTGCCAAGAGTGTGTTAGGGGAAGCGCCCACCAAGGCTGGGTCCCCTAGGGGTAGGAGTGGGTCCCCTGTGTGCACCAGACCCCGCAGGCTCAGGAATAGAGAGCAGACACTGCATTGGAGTGGTCCAAAGAGAACCCAGGGGCTTCCCCGGTGGTCCAGGGTTCAGACTCTGTGCTTCCAATGAAGGGGGCTCAGGTTCAATCCCTGGTCAGGGAACTAAGGTTCCACATGCCTCGCAGTGCACCCCCCCAAAAAAAAAATGCCACGAAAAACAAAACAGAAAACCAGATGAATCCAGCTTGAGGTCTGTAGGGGCAGGAACTGAAAGACAAGGCGGTGGGGTCGGCTGTGCCTTTTCCCACTTGGGGGAAGAAAGTCTACCTGGAGGGAGTGTTCTCTGAAGAGATGGGAACAAGGACATGCGGCCAAGCCTGGGTTTAGGTCCCTGGTGGTGTCTCCTTGGGCGTGTCACTGCCTTGCATCTATGAGACGGGGATGGTCACAGCGTGTCGCCTGCCAGTCACTGGACATTGCTTCCCTGCCCTGCTCATGGCTCCTCTCTCCTCCCGTCCTGCAGTTATGGTGGTGGTTCCTTTTCCTTCTCCAACCTCATCCAGGGTGTGACCCGAAGATTCTCCACTGAGTTTGAGCTCCAGCAGGTAAGAAGCCTGGGACCCTGGGGCTCATGCCCCAGAGGCCCACCCCCAGTCTCAGGGGGCAGCCGCCACTCAGCTCCCACCGAAAGGCAGGGGGTGTTCATAAGGCAGTGGGGCTCCATGTGGTCAGGCCTTCTTCATGTACAGAGGAAGCTGGGTATCCAGACTTCTTAAATGTCACAGTTCAATTGCAGTTATTCATCTTGGAATTTTTTATTAGCAAAAGATAAAGAGAGTAATATAATGAACCTCCAGGTACCCATTATTCAGATTGAATAATTATCAACTTTTGCCGACACTTTTTTTTTAGGGGAAGACAGTTTTCAAGCAAATCACTGATATTATATAATTTCACTTATAAACACTTTAGTCATATCTAAAATAAAGAAAAATTTTAAAACATAATCCATCATTAGCAAACCCAAGAAAACGAACAATTCCTTACTATCATCCTATACCCAGGCCATTTTCAAATTCTCTCTCTTTTTTTTTTGGCCATGCCTTGGCAGCTGGCAGGATCTTAGTTCCCCAACCAGGGATTGAACCCATGGCCCCTGCTTTAATTAAGAGCGCAGAGTCTTAACCATTGGACTGTCAGGGAAGTCCCTTTTACACATTTTTGAGTCAATCTCTGTTTTCACTTCTCTTGAATGTATTCTTAGGAGTGGAATTGCTAGGTCATTTGATAACTATGTTTTTTGAGAAAACACCAAAATGTTTTCTAAAGCAACTGCATCAGTTTACATTCCCATCAGCAATGTATGAAGGTTCCAATTTCTTTATGTTTTGGGGAAAATTGTTATTTTCCTTTTTTGTTTTAAAAAAAGTTTTACATCTGTAAAGTGTATCTCATGGTTATGAGTTTCATTTCTCTGATGACTCATGATGTTGAGCATCTTTTCATGTGCTTTTTGGCCATTTGTATATCTTCTTTGGAGAAATATATTCAAATCCTTCATTCAGTTTTTCATTAGTGTATTTGCCTTTTTATTGTGAGTTATAAAAGCTCTTTATATATTCTAGATACCAGGCCCTTATTAGACACATGATTTGCAAGTATTTTCTCCGATTTTGTGAAATTGTCCTTTCGCTCTCTTTACAATGTCTTTGACACACAGGAGTTTTTTTATTTTGATGAAGTCTAACTTACTACTTTTCTTCTGTCGCTTGTGCTTTATGCGTCATATATAAGAAACAATTACCAACCTGAAGTTCCATCTATGCTTCTTACTAAGATTCTTCTCATCTTAGCTCTTACATTTAGGAGTGATCAGTTTGACTTGATTTTTGTGTATGGTGTAAGGCAGAGGTCCAACTTCACTCTTTTGCATGTGGCTATCCAGTTGTCCCAGTCCCATTTATTTAAAGGACTATTCTTTTTTGTAATATTAGTCATTAAAAAAAATTGTCATTGGAGTACAGTTGATTTACAATGTTGTCTTAGTTTCAGGTGTACAGCAGAGTGAATCAGTTATACATTTACATATATTCATTCTTTTTCAGATTCTTTTCTCATACAGGTTATCACAGAATATTGAGTGGTGTTCTCTGTGTTATATAGTACTGGTTATCTAGCTTATATATAGTGGTAAATTCTAAGTTTCTGATTTATCTCTCTCCACCCCCCATGTTTCCCCTTTGGTAACCATAAATTTGTTTTCCATATCTGTAAGTCTTTTTCTGTTTTGTAAATAAGTTCCTTTATATCATTTTAAAAATTAGATTCCACGTATAAGTGATAATATATATTTGTCTTTGTTTGTCTGATTTACTTCACTTATTATGATAATCCCTAGGTCCATCCATATTGCTGCAAATGGCATTATTTTGTTCTTTTTTATGGCTGAGTAATATTCCATTATATACATGGACCATGTCTTCTTTAACCATTCCTCTGTTGATAAAATGACTGTTCTTTCACCTATTGAATGATCTTGACACCAGAAAATCAATTGACTATAAACGTTAGGGTCTATTTCTGGACTCTCAATTTTATTTCACTAATCTGTTTATATTTAGGTTAACACAGTGGTGTCTTAATTATCATAGATTTGTAGTGAGTTTTGAAATTTGGGTTGTAAGCCCTCCAACTTTGTTCTTTTTCAAAGTCATTTCACTATTCTGAGTCTTTGCATTTCTTTATGAATTTCTTTACGAATCAGCTTGCCAATTTCTGCAAAAAAGGATAGTTGAAATTTAGATAGGGATTGCACTGAATCTGTGGATCAATTTGGGGAGCATTTCCATGGTAGTAATATTAAATCTACCAATTCATTAACACAGATTTATTTAAGTCTTTTTTCCCCTTTTATTTAGGTCTCAATTTTTCTCAACAATATTTTGTAGTTTTCCACATACCAGTCTTGCACTTCTTTTGTCAAATTTATTCCTAAGTATTTTATTCTTTTTGATGCTATGGTTAATGGAACTGTTTTCTTAATTTAATTTTCAGATTTTTCACAGCTAGTGTATAGAAATACAATTAATTTTTGTATATTGATCTTGTATCCTGCAAACTTGTTGAACTCAAGTTTTAATAGTTTTAAAAAAAAATAGTTTTTTTCCCTTTCAATTCCTTGGGGTTTTCTGTGTATAAAATTGGGTCATCTGTAAATAGAGATAGTTTACTTCTTCCTTTCTGGATGCTTTTAATTTCATTTTTCTTGCCTAATTGCCATTGCTACAACCTCCAGTACTAATACATATTTTAATCTTTAAAAAAAAAAAAACAACACTTATTTGCTCAAGCAGTCAGGTCATGTGTGCTATAGAAATGGCCACATTTTGAATTTGGCTGCTTGCTCCCTTTTGGTGCCTGTTTAATTTGTCCTTCTCTCCTCCCTTGATTGGATTAAGATTGTATTTCAATTAAAAAGAAAGGATCAGCTCAATGAAGAACCTCACAATGAAGTCCACATACACATAGGAGCCTGGTTGGCCCTTGGGGCTGTCATTTTTGGCCTCTGCCAGTGAGAGGGAAGGACTCCCTACGCCCGGGGGCTCTAACATGGCCGGGAGGGGTAGAGGACCTGGTAGCCCTCTCGGGGATGTCAGAGACTCAGCCTGAGGCTCAAAAGCATCCTTTTCCTGGCAGCTGGAGGAGTTCAAGGAGAACAACATGGACGTCGGCTTCGGCTCAGGAACACGGGCTCTGGAGCAAGCCCTGGAGAAGACTAAAGCCAACATCAACTGGGTGAAGGAGAACAAGGAGGTGGTGCTAAACTGGTTCAAAGACCACAGCTAAACAGTCTCTGGTCCTTACATTCACCTGGTCCCTATGTGAGACGCCCACCTGCCTCTGTCCCAGGGACCCATGGCAGGGCCCTTGTTTCTGAAGCCTGAGGCACCAGCGTCCTCCCCTTGGGGACAGAGTCTCTGGCCCATGTTCACTCCACTCTTCCCAGGGGACCACTCCAGCTTCTGATGCCCAGACTGTCCAAGTGCCTCCCAGCTCCTGCCCCTCATGCCAATGGCACCCCAGGCTTGGCATGGCTCCTGTCACCCAAGGCTCTGGGTCTGATCTCAGGGAGTCCAGCTCCAGGGTCAGATGAGAAGCCCTCAGTGGATGATGGATGGCCTTGGGGGGGCTGCCCTGTGCCGTCTCCTATCCTCCCCTAAAGACCCTGGAACTGAAAAGTCTACAGAGCACCAGATCTGTATATTTTTTTCTAAGATAAAATGTAAATAAAAGATTTCTAGATGAGCTTCCAGACTCATTACTGAACTTGAGCAGAATGGGTCTGCACACAGGCCAAGGGCATGTCCGGCCACCTTGCCAGGATCCCAGGGTGACATATCAGTTTTTTTAAATTAATTTTTACAATTTTGGCTGCACTGGGTCTTTGTTGTGGCACACGGGCTTTCTCTAGTGGTAGCATGCAGGCTCTCTAGTTGCTCTGTATGTAGGATCTTAGTTCCCCAAGCAGAGATCAACCCTGTGTTCCCTGCATTGGAAAGTGGATTTTTAACCACTGGACTATCAGGGAAATCCTTCAATTTTTAAACTGGTTGTTTTCAAGAGTAGCCTACAGAATAAGACAGGTGCCCACCAGATCACCTAGGGCAGCCAATGATCAGGGCCAACTCCGAGGAGAAGGTCTGGGATCAAGAGGGCTCCTCGGACCACACTGGCCTTGGTGGAAATGTCTTGCCAAAGGAGGTCCAGCTGAGTGCCCAAGGCTGCTGGGGGCGGGGCGGGGGGTGGGGGGGGAGGGGGAGGGCGGGGGAGGCATAGAGGGTAGGAACATACAGCCCAGGCACCTCAGGGGTCACCTTCAGTTGCCATCACCTGTGAGCTGCTCCAGGCAGTGTTTCTCCACCCCTAGGCTTTGGTTTCCTCATCTGCGTATAAAGACATTTTATATCATAGGGTTGGCTTCCCAGGTGGCGCAGTGGTCAAGAATCCGCCTGTCAATGCAGGAGATACGGATTCAATCTCTGGGTCGGGCAGATGCCCTGGAGAAGGAAATGGCAACCCACTCCAGTATTCTTGCCTGGAGAATTTCATGGATAGAGGATCCTGGTGGGCTACAGTCCATGGGGTCACAAAGAATCAGAATGATTGAGAGACTGAGCATGCATTCATGCATGTCATACGGTTGGTGTGTGGATCTAAGGAAAGTCACGTACTTAGGGCACAGTCTGACACTTAAGGAGAGCTGTCTCCTGCTCAAGGCCCCGTTGGTCCTTTTCCCTCCTAGCCTCTTATGAGAAGCTCGCGCCAGCAGGCCCGGGTCCACGAAGGCTCCCCTGAGCTCCGTTGCCTTCCGCATATCAAAGGGTGGGGTGGGGCCAGGGGGCGGGGCCAGCCTTGGTTGTGGGTCCCTCCACCAACCAGGAGGCTCCCCTCAGCCCAGCCCCTCTGGACCAGCCCTTCCTGTCGCCAGGGCTCAGTGGCTGCGGCTGGCACTTGACCTTCTGGGGTCCCCGCTGGAGAAGGGACCAGACCTGCCATCTAGGGTCGCTGGGGGAGAGCTGGCCCCCGGGTAGAATAGTCAGCAGGGACTGTAGTCTCCGAGCCTGGCACTCGGCTAAGCGTTTATGCGCATTATCTCATTTGGTTCTCAACAGGGAGATAAGGACCATCTTTATCTCGGTTTTGAGATAAGGAAACTGTGGAGCAGGAATATTAAAGACTCAGGCTCTAATGCGGAGGCTGTTTGCTATGATCAGTGCGTTCTCTTGATAAAACTCTATTAGCCTTTGCCCTGCTTCATTCCGTACTCCAAGGCCTAATTTGCCTGTTACCCCAGGTGTTTCTTGACTTCCTACTTTTGCATTCCAGTCCCCTATAATGAAAAGGACATCTTTTTTGGGTGTTAGTTCTAAAAGGTCTTGTAGGTCTTCATAGAACCTTTCAACTTCAGCTTCTTCAGCATTACTGGTTGGGGCATAGACTTGGATTACTGTGATATTGAATGGCTTGCCTTGGAAACGAACAGAGATCATTCTGTTGTTTTTGAGATTGCATCCAAGTACTGCATTTCAGACTCTTTTGTTGACCATGATGGCTACTCTAGTTCTTCTAAGAGATTCCTGCCCACAGTAGTAGATATAATGGTCATCTGAGTTAAATTCACCCATTCCAGTCCATTTTAGTTCGCTGATTCCTAGAATGTCGACGTGCACTGTTGCCATCTCCTGTTTGACCACTTCCATTTGCCTTGATTCATGGACCTGACATTCCAGGTTCCTATCCAATACTGCTCATTACAGCATGGGACCTTGCTTCTATCACCAGTCACATCCACAACTGGGTATTGTTTTTGCTTTGGCTCCATCCCTTCATTCTTTCTGGAGTTATTTCTCCACTGATCTCCAGTAGCATATTGGGCACCTACTGACCTGGGGAGTTCCTCTTTCACTATCCTATCATTTTGCCTTTTCATACTGTTCATGGGGTTCTCAAGGCAAAAGTACTGAAGTGGTTTGCCATTTCCTTCTCCAGTGACCACATTCTGTCAGACCGCTCCACCATGACCCGCCCGTCTTGGGTGGCCCCACATGGCATGGCTTAGTTTCATTGAGTTAGACAAGGCTGTGGTCCGTGTGATTAGATTGACGAGTTTTCTGTGATTATGGTTTCAGTGTGTCTGCCCTCTGATACCCTCTTGCAACACCTACCATCTTGCTTGGGTTTCTTACCTTGGACATGGGGTATCTCTTCACAGCTGCTCCAGCAAAACACAGCTGCTGCTCCTTAACTTGGACGAGGGGTATCTAATGTGGAAGCGATCCTCCATTTGGGGATGTGGTAGTTACCTGCTCGTCACCTGACCGCTCACAGCACTGGCGTTCACAACACCTGTGTGGCTGGAGGAACTATGTCCGGAGGGACAGGCAGAGCCAGAGACCTGTTTGCAGGTGGTAGGCAGAACAGGAGGTGACTAGAAGTCCAGTTGCTGTCTCAGTCCAGAGCTTTGTCTACAGGTGGATCCACCTCTCCTAGCCAGCGGGTGATGGCAAGTCCTTAAGATGAGCCAGAAACAGCAGGGGGTGGTGCCCTCTCTCAACTCCCCACCCTCCAGGAGACTCCTCAGGAGGCATGTCCTCTGCACTGCAGGGTCACTGAAAGGCCTAGGAGAGGTACTCAGCAAATGTTCTGTCTCCTGTGGATGGTGCCTGGGTCCCCAGGAAGGTATGGGTAGGCCAGTCATCCCAGAGAGGGGACCAGCCTCCCCTGCAAGGCACTTCGTAGAGGTGCAGCCAAGAGCAGCCCTGCCTGGGATGGAGCCATAAATGGAGGCAAGGGGCTGATGATCCTAAGAGGCAGGGCTGAGCCTGCACTCCCAAAGGGTAAGGACAGGGGTGGAGGGTTGACCTAACCCCCCTGGACCCTGCTTCCCCAACTCCAGCAGCAACTAGGAAGTGTCCCAGGCAATTCCAGCTGGGGTGACAGCAGCCTTTTGCCTCTTTGTATCTCCCACAGGAACATCTCTTGAAGGGAGTTGGGAGAACAGGGTTACCAACTTCTAGAAGACACTCAGCTCTGGCTGCTGCTGGTGGGAGCGCCACTCCAGCCCCTGACAATGTCATTAGTGACTGGGCCAGGAAGTACTTCTCTCTGTCCCTATAAAGACTATGCCCAGATAGGTGGGAGCCAAAGGAAGGAGACGGGCGGTTATTCAGCTCCACCTTCTGTGCAGGTGCTGTGAGACTGTGTAGCCAAGACCTTGGGTCTTCTCAAGAAGGAAAGAGCACTGGACAGGGAGTCAGGGGCTTGAAGTTCCAACCCAGCTGAAGGGCTGGATAGAGTTCTCCTCTCTCTGGACCTGTTTTCATAAAAATGAAAGAGCAAAAAATATCCATTGCTCCTGGACCTGCGTGGGCCTCAGCCCCAGGTTCCGGCTTGATGCACTGAATCACACTCTCAGGGTGGGACCCTGGAACCAGATGACTCAACCTGTTATCAGGTGAGGGGACCACTGGACTGGAGCATCTCTGGGGTCACGTAACCCTATTCAGGTATTCCATATTGAGCTTTTGTTGTTGTTCAGTTGCTAAGTTGTGTCCAACTCATTGTGACCCCATGGACTGTAGCTCACCAGGCTCCTCTGTCCACGGGATTCTCTAGGTAAGAATACTAGAGTGCGTTGCCATTTACTTTTCTAAGGGATATTCCCAACCCAGGGACCACAGCTTCTGCATTGATAAGCAGATTCTTTCCCACTGAGCCACCTGGGAAGCACTGAGCAATTACCATGCGCCAAGCCTAAGAACCCTGAGGGGTAGGGTTTATAACTGTCTCCACAGCTGAGGAGGCAGAGGCTCAGGGAGGTTTTGAAGCTTGCCCACGGTTAAACAGTTAAGAGTTGAATGAATGTGCACCCAGGGCAGTGGCATCCTGTGTCCATCTCCTTGCTGTATGCAACCTCGGCTGAGGTTTCCTCCTCCTCTGAGGGGGCTGGCAGCTCCTACAGAGGGCCCTGGGGTAAGAAACAGAACCCACTTCTGAAAGGTTGGGGGACTGGTCACCTAAACCAGTTCCTCTTTTGAGATGGGAAAGCTGAGGCACAGAGGAGTGACTTGCCTGGGGTCAAAGGGCGTATCAGCAGACAGCGGGTCAGATGGGAGGCCCTGCGTGTGGGAACCCACGCTCTGGTCTTCCTCCTGCCCCCTCTCTCGCACTGCACCATTAGAACGGCCCCCAGCCTGGCTCCATTACCATGAGGCTGCCATAAAGACCAAGGGAGGCTCTGATTAGGCTGTCTCATGGCAGCCCTAGTGAAATAATACATGATGCTGAGGAAGATTTAAGGCAAAAGGAGAAGGGGGTGGCAGAGCATGGGATGGTTGGATGGCAACATTCAGTGGACATGAATCTGAGCAAATTCCGGGAGACGGTGAAGGACAGGGAACCTGGCATGCTGTAGCCCATGGAGCTGCAAAGAGCTGGACACAACTGAGCGACTGAACAACAGCACATGGAGCCACGCACAAGCACCTTTTGGGAAACAATGTCACTAACTGTGAAAGAGCCCTGTGGGTCAGCAGGAATGCACCCAGGAGAATGGGAAAGGGCCGCGGTAGTGGGGTTGAGGCAAAGGGACAGGCCCAAGCGTTAACCCAGCTTGCCCTGCGGGCCAGGTGGAGCCCCTGCAGGATAATAACTGTCAAATTGGCAATTGAGGGCCTACATCAACCTCAGTAGGCCTGGATTCCCGGTGGGGAAAAGCAGCATGACTTACTTGTTCCTTGCCCTACGGAAACATTTCTCCTTTTCCAGAAGCAATAAAAACCCAGTGGACAGAGGAAAAACAGACCAAACCAATTTTTTTTTTTTTTTTTTTAATGAAGTACAAAATCTAAGCATATAGATTTCTTCTCACTCCCACCCCACCCACCTCCCACCCCCAGTCCACTCCCCTACCAGTCCCAGCCTGGCCAGCCACTGTGGTCAAGTAACCACCATCTTACTGCCACTCAGGCTGTGCCCTGCAGAGCACTGGACATTCTAGGGGATGTCGAGGAGTGGAGGGACTGCCCCAGCCCCGACTTCAGCCAGGGAGGTGACCTGGCTTTAAACACTGCTTCTATGAAAGACATCACTTGGAAAAGGGATCCTTGATAAAAGAAAGCCTGAATACTACTGAAGTAGCCGATGAGGTGGGCAGCCTACACTACAGACCTGATTCCTGGCTGAAAAGGGGGGTGGCCTTTACTACTGGCAGCCAAGGCCATTAGTAGAACATGCCCAGGTGCGTCTCCACCAAATCTTCTTGCCAAAATTCAGGGCAGCCGCTGAGCGGAAGGCCTGAGTTCTGGGGAGGGCTTTCATCACTGAGCTGGAGGGCAGGGCCTGGTCCCTGGTCCTCCGAGTTGGGCAGCACCTCTGCAGTGTGGCTCCAGCATCCCCACTGGGTCTGAGGCTGGAGTCGCTGGCAGGCTGGGCGGGGCAAGAGAGGAGGGGTTTCTGGCAACAGACAGGACTCCGGAGACACAGAGATACCCTGAGGGAGAGAAGAGCAGCAGGTTAGTGGGCCACTGCCTCAGGCCCTGAAATCCCGAACCTGAAGGTTGCCCATAGTGTGGCTGGCAGCTGCTGAACGGCCCCCAGGCCATAGATGCACTGAAGCAGTGGTTAAGGGTACAGGCTCTGGAGATACACTGCTGCTGCTACTGCTGCTAAGTCACTTCAGTCGGCTCCGACTCTGTGCGACCCCACAGACGGCAGCCCACCAGGCTCCCCCGTCCCTGGGATTCTCCAGGCAAGAACACTGGAGTGGGTTGCCATTTCCTTCTCCAATGCATGAAAGTGAAAAGTGAAAGTGAAGTCGCTCAGTCGTGTCCAACTCTAGCAAACACATGGACTGCAGCCTACCAGGCTCCTCCGTCCATGGGATTTTCCAGGGAAGAGTACTGGAGTGGGGTGCCATTGCATTCTCCAGGAGATACACTGTCAGGGTTCAAATCCCAGCTCAGCTTCTCACTAGCTGTGAGAACTCGTGCATAACCTCTTTTAGTCTCAGTTTTTTCCTCTAAAAAAAGGTGATGATGACAACAAAACCCACTTCATAGGGTTGCTGGAGGGCTGATGAGTTAATACACATTAAGTACTAAGAATGGGGTTGGGCACACAGTAAGCATTCAGTAAATCTCCTTTATCAATATGCTCTTTTATGGAAGCTTGAGGAAAACATGAAGGTCATCAGTTTCAAGCCCATCTACTTAGGAAGCCCCTTCCCCTGGGGCAGCCAGGCCTCCCCTCCATTCTCACTGCCCCCCACCTCCCGGCAATACGGAGCACCAGGAGGGAATTTCCTGAAGGCCCCTGCTACCTTCCACCCTGTAGTCTGAAAGCAAGTCTTAAGATCCCGCCTCGTCCACATGGCTGTGAAGGCGTTTAGGTAGAGGTGGGGGTGGACTTAACTTTCCAGGGCCCCACCCGTCTCCCCAAGGAGGTTAGGGTCCTCTTCATCCCTCCGCTTCAGCTTCTCTCCATCCCTAATCAGGATTAGGTAATCCGGGATCTAAAAGGCATGAGATTCTCGGGAGACCAGAGCTTACTCACCCCCTCCGTTTCCAATCGAAGCCTGGGGACCACTCCGAGGGAAGTGGCAAGAGCCTGAGCGCGCACCTGGTACACTGCAGCCAGCTCCAGAGACGCGGGGGGCGATGTCCAGGGCGTGGGCTGGTTCCGGGGCTCTGGGGGTGTCTGCATTCCACAACAGGCTTGAGGAGACGTCCAAAGGGCCGCATCAGGGGCTCTTCCTTGAGAGAGCTGCGGGGGAGACTGCATCCCGGGGCAGTAAGGGGGTGTCAGCCAGGGTCCCATGTCGGGGACCCTGCTCCCCAGGCGCTCGGGGGCCGCTAGGGCCTCGGGGCAAACGGGCGGGGACCTGCAGGACACCGCGGCACCGGCAGCCGAGCCGGAGCAGCAGCATCCTTGCCTCTGCGCCTCCGCGGGGCCGCCGTCGGGGCACAGCGCGCAGCCCCGAGGGGGCGCCGCGTCACTGCGCTGCAGGCGCCGGCGCTGCAGGCTGTCCTCGCTGAGGCCCAGCACGGCCGACAGGTGTCCGATATAGCGGATGGCCAAGCGCAGCGTCTCGATCTTGGTCAGGCTCTGGCCGGCGGGCGCCACGGATGGAGGCAGAAAGCGGCGCAGCTCGTGGAGGGCGCGGGCGAGCGTGCGCATGCGCAGCTTCTCGCGCTCGCTGGCGCTCTGCCGCTGCCCGCCTGCAGGCCGGGTGCGCGCTCGGCTGGGCGCCGTCGAGGCGGCTTCTGCGGCGCCGCGGGCTGCGGGCGCGGGCTGCGAGGGCCTGCGGGCGCGGTCGCAGGGGCATGAGCCCGACGAGTCCGAGGAAGAGGAGGCCGGGGACGTAGAATCCGAGTGGCCAACCCAGCCCCAGCCCTGAGGGAAGATCCAGTGGTCTTGGCCGAGGAGGCTCTGCAGAGGAGGGGACTGGGCCATGGCCGGGGCTGACTGCGGGCTCCTCGAGGCAGGCCGGGCCGGCCACCTCCAGGACTGAGCTTTTATTCAGACCGAAGGTGCGAGGTGGACCCCCGCCAGGTTGCGGAGAGGTGTCAAAACCCACAGAGCCCAGGGAAGGTCTGGGCAGGGGGGCCCTGGGAAAGCGGGCCCATTTGCGGAGGTGTGGATTCTGACTCCTCTGGGGGGTTCTAATGGAGGTCCCTGCTGCCGGGGGAAGTGTGGGAGGAACAATTCGCATCTGGATGGAGCCGCGAAGCTTCTCACCGTGTTCCCACCCACCCCGCCTCGTCCACTGCTCCGGTGTGTGCCCGGACCCTGACAGTGGTGGGCAGTGGCACCGTCTGGGGGCGGCCAGGCAGTCCCTCAATGACTCATGGACCCCTGCAAAGAGTGGCCGCCTCCCTCATCACCACCCTCTGGGAGGCTGTGCCCAGTAACTCCTACCCAAGTGCCTAAAATTGTGCGGGGTAAGGCGTCAAGACAAACGCTGCGGGACTTGCTCACAGTGATGGCGGGAGAGGGGGTTAAGGAGAGGAGCGGAGGTACAGGCGGACCCTAGGGTTCCCATAACCTGCACTTGCTACTTCGCCGAGTGATACCGAGGTCATCTCACTGTCCACAGTTTCTTTCCCTGAAAAATAGGACAGAGCCAGCAGCCCGGAGAAGAGACATGGAGTGTAGTGGGTGATGAAAATGAGGGAGGGTGGGCCCCCAGGCAGGCCTGAATCAGATCCTCCTTATTTGCTGTGTGACCTTGGGGAGTTCATTTAACTCCTCTGAGGCTCATCCTCATGACAATAATAACATAAAATACCTACCACCTAGGATGATTGCTGGTGCTAAATGGAACCGTCTATGGGACCACTTAGTAGAAGCCTGGCAAGTGGGCTAAATGTTTGCTACTATCATTTTCTAAAGAAAGTATCAATATTTATGTCTCAAGATGCTTGTGGGTATTAATCATTTCATTCATATTTGTTTAGCAACTAGTGAATGTCAGGCATGCCAGAGTGAACAAGATAGTTGTCTCTGCTCTCGTGGAATTTCAGTCTTACGGGGAGATATGTCAACATATAATTAGCAGCCCCACTGCTAGCTCGCTGTGTGTCCTTGGGCAGCTCTGAGCCTGAGCTCTTAAAACGGGAGTAATAATTATAGTATCTGCTCACAGGACTATTTTTACAGTCTTATAGTATAACCTTTGACCCAGTAAAGTTTAAAAGTGCCCACTCCTCAGCAATAATTGCAGTTTAAAGGAGGCGTCAGTGTTCTTCATATCTTCAGAAAAAAGGCTGAAATCCAAAGCTAAAGGGCAAGTGAGGAGCAGGAATGGTTGAGGTCTGGCCACAGAGGCAGAGAGGTCACAGCTGGGCCTTGAACCATGATTAGAACCTGCGTAGGGAGAGAGGCAGACAGGTAGAGAGCATTCTGAATATGGAAGCTGCATAAGCAGAGGCCTGGCAGGGGGACTTCCCAACGTGCTTCCGTGTGCCAAGATGATGTGAAGAGCACAAGCCTACCTTGACTGGGGCTAGGCTAAGAAGGTGGATTTTACTCCTAAGGCAAGGGGGAGCCAAGTGACTTTTGAGCAGAAGTGTGACAAAAAAAAAAACAACTCAGCATTCAATAACTAAAAGTTAACTATGTTTCAAGAGTGGGTTAACCCGCACCAGCCTAAAGTTATAAATGGCCTTGTGGTATTTTTGAGACTGTTTAAAAATTAACTTTTAGTTACATTAATTATATAACAGTACGTTCTCTTTATAAGAAATGGAAACATAGAGCTGGAGTTCCTGTAATGGCTCCCCAGGGGTCATGTGTCCTTCCAGGCTTGGTCCCTGTGCTCTCCCAGAAACATTTGTATCCTTAGAAAGCACGTGGTATAAATGAGATAACATTATGGCAAGTTGTCTGTAATTTGCTTTTTCTCATTCAGCAGTGTATCTGAGAGCCTTCCATGTCAGGACCTGTTTAGCTGATGCATAGTCATCTGTTTAAATCTTACTGTGTAATTTTAACTGGAAAAAAAAATAATGGTAGGAGGTGCAGATGAACCTTCAATGATGAAATTATATCACTTTCTCCTCAGAACTTAATTCTTTAAATATTGGAGAAAATATGTCCAAGTTACTACTCTATGATGAAATAATAACTGACATCGAATAAGACTGGTCAGGGCACCTGTTTTTAGTTTACTATAAATAATAAGGGCACACATATTTAATTTGTCCATCACACAAAAAGAAGGTGGAATCAATTAACAATGGCCTTGATTTCAAACAGGAAAGAAGCAATTATGTAATATTTAATGATTTAAAAGGGTTTAAACCAAGGTTAAAAAAAATAATAATCCTGGGTACCTCCCTGGTGGTCCAGTGGTTATGACCCCTTGTTTCCAAGGCAGGGGGCATGAGTTCAATCCCTGGTTGAGGAGCTAAGATCTCACATGCTGCATGGCACAGCCAAATAATTTTAAAAATAATAATCCTTTTTTCTAAGGGGAGGGAGACTTAGAAAATAGTCAATCCTACCTACACTTTTAAGGATTGTGGATGTCCTGGAATGTGAAGTCAAGTGGGCCTTAGAAAGCATCACTAGGAACAAAGCTAGTGGAGGTGATAGAATTCCAGTTGAGCTTTTCCAAATCCTGAAAGATGATGCTGTGAAAGTGCTGCACTCAATATGCCAGCAAATTTGGAAAACTCAGCAGTGGCCACAGGACCAGAAAAGGTCAGTTCTCATTCCAATCCCAAAGAAAGGCAATGCCAAAGAATGCTCAAACTACCGCACAATTGTACTCATTTCACACATTAGTAAAGTAATGCTTAAAATTCTCCAAGCCAGGCTTCAGCAATACGTAAACCATGAACTTCCAGATGTTCAAGCTGGTTTTAGAAAAGGCAGAGGGGCCAGAGATCAAATTGCCAACATCCCCTGGATCATGGAAAAAGCAAGAGAGTTCCAGAAAAACATCTATGTCTGCTTTATTGACTATGCCAAAGCCTTTGACTGTGTGGATCACAATAAACTGTGGAAAATTCTGAAAGAGATGGGAATACCAGACCACCTGACCGCCTCTTGAGAAACCTATATGCAGGTCAGGAAGCAACAGTTAGAACTGGACACGGAACAACAGACTGGTTCCAAATAGGAAAAGGAGTCTGTCAAGGTTGTATATTGTCAGCCTGCTTATTTAACTTATATGCAGAATACATCATGAGAAACGCTGGACTGGAAGAAACACAAGCTGGAATCAAGACTGCCGGGAGAAATATTAATAACCTCAGATATGCAGATGACACCACCCTTATGGCAGAAAGTGAAGAGGAACTCAAAAGCTTCTTGATGAAAGTGAAAGTGGAGAGTGAAAAAGTTGGCTTAAAGCTCAACATTCAGAAAACAAAGATCATGGCATCTGGTCCCATCACTTCATGGGAAATAGATGGGGAAACAGGGGAAACAGTGTCACACTTTATTTTTGGGGGCTCCAAAATCACTGCAGATGGTGACTGCAGCCATGAAATTAAAAGACGCTTACTCCTTGGAAGGAAAGTTATGTCCAACCTAGATAGCATATTGAAAAGCAGAGATATTACTTTGCCAACAAAGGTCCGTCTAGTCAAGGCTATGGTTTTTCCTGTGGTCATGTATGGATGTGAGAATTGGACTGTGAAGAAGGCTGAGCACCTAAGAATTGATGCTTTTGAACTGTGGTGTTGGAGAAGACTCTTGAGAGTCCCTTGGACTGCAAGGAGATCCAACCAGTCCATTCTGAAGGAGATCAGCCCTGGGATTTCTTTGGAAGGAATGATGCTAAAGCTGAAACTCCAGTACTTTGGCCACCTCATGCAAAGAGTTGACTCGTTGGAAAAGACTCTGATGCTGGGAGGGATTGGGGGCAGGAGGAGAAGGGGACGAGAGAGAATGAGATAGCTGGATGGCATCACTGACTCGATGGATGTGAGTCTGAGTGAACTCCAGGAGTTAGTGATGGACAGGGAAGCCTGGCGTTGCTGCAATTCATGTGGTCACAGAGTCGGACGCGACTGAACGACTGAATTGAACTGACACTTTTAAGGATTAAAATAATGGCAAATCATTATTTATCCAAGGCTGCACAATACTTTAAAGATCTTGACATATACTATAGGAAATTTATGTAGATGTAACTCACAGTTATAAACAGGATTCATCAGGTTTCATGTATATTGATCTGGATTCTGGAGTGTCAAATTGAGGTGCTGTTGATATTGAGTGCTCCAACTCACCTCTTTTCACTGCAATATAGTATTCATAGCATGCTCACACCATAGTCAGTCTCTCTTTAATGCACCTTTGGCGTGTTTTTAGTTTTTGCCAAAGAGTGCTGCTTTGTGCACAGGCAACTAGGTATGGAGTAGTGGAGTGGCCTTGTGATTCCCAGGAGGGAACAAGCCGGAGAGATCTCCTGTGAAAGCACTTGGTGAATTAGGGGAATTCACCATTGGCGGAGCCCTGCGTACTGTCCTTTCCTCTCTAGGATAGCCTGGCTTCCTTCTGTCTTAGTTTGGGTTAGTCCTAGAGCCCAGGCCTCAGGCTGACTGTGGGATGGCAGAGCACAAGTTCTGGGAGGTGAGGCCCTGGAGCTGGTCTGTTGTGGCCCCTGGCTCTTCACTGGGCCCCTCAGCCAGGCTCCGGGAGCCCAGGGGCACACTGCTGGCCCCACTCAGCATTGGGAGGCAGTGTGGTTTAATGATTAGGAGCCTGGACTATAGAATCAGATAGACCTGGGTTTAGAGTCCAGGCTTCATCCTTTCTCAGCAGTCAGAACTTGAGCAACTTAACCTCAGTTTTCTTGTCTATTAAGTGGGGATTCTCATTTCCAGGGCAATTGTTAGTGCAAAAGCAAGATACCGCATGTCTGGGGACTTTCCTAGAGATCCAGTGGTTAGGACACTGTGCTTCCAACATCACAGGCATGGGTTCAGTCCCTGGTCAGGGAAGTAGGATCCAGCATGCCACCTGGTGTGGCCAAAAAATAAATAAAAAATAATAAACTTGTTTAAAAAATAAATCTATTCAGTCACTCAGTCGTGTCTGACTCTTTGTGATCCCCTGGACTGCAGGGTACCAGGCTTTCCTGTCCTTCACCATCTCCCAGAGTTTGCTCAAATTCATATCCTTTGAGTCAGCAATGCCGTCCAACCATCTCATCCTCTGCCGTCCCCTTCTCCTCTTGCCCTCAATCTTTCCCAGCATCAGGGTCTTTTCCAATGAGTCAGCTCTTCGCATGGGGTAGCCAGAGTATTGAAGCTTCAGCTTAAGCATCAGTCCTTCCAATGAATATTCAGGACTGTTTTCCTTTAGGATTGACTGGTTTGATCTCCTTGCAGTCCAAGAGACTCTCAAGAGTCTTCTCCAACACTATACTTCAAAAGCATCAATTCTTCGACACTCAGCCTTCCTTATGGTCCAACTCACGTCTGTAAATGACTACTGGGAAAACCATAGCTTCGGTTATACGGACCTTTGTGGGCAAAGCGATGCCTCTGCTTTTTAATATGCTGTCCAGTACTCTTGCCTGGAAAATCCCATGGATGGAGGAGCCTGCTAGGCTACAGTCCATGGGGTCGCAAAGAGTCAGACACGACTGAGCAACTTCACTTCCCTTCACTAGGTTTGTCATAGCTTTTCTTCCAAGGAATCACTGTCTTTTAATTCCATGGCTGCAATCACTGTCTGCAGTGATTTTGGAGCCCAAGAAAATAGTCTCTCACTGTTTTCATTTTTTCCCCATCTATTTGCCGTGAAGTGACGGGACTCCTTAAAAGGAAAAGATAATGTATGTCATCACCACCATGTCATAGAGCCTTTGTTTATAAGTCTTTCTTATAGCAAGTTCGGGGCAGCAGAATGAAGTGGGTTAAGGACAAGATTGCATTGTGGTAAGACGGCTGACAGCTTCATCCGTGACCCCAGAAGATGGTTCCTTCCTCCCTCTAGCACCAGGCCTTGGGCATCCTGCCCTAACCCCCTCCTCCAACTTCAGCCTGTCTTCTCCATGGACCCAGCATGGGGTTTGTTCTCAGCAGGGCACTCCAGCTCCTGGCCCGTGGCAGGGCTCACCAGTGCTCCAGGGCGGAGGCAATGGAAGAGTTCTAGCTGTTGGAGCTGGAGTTGGAGCTTGGTTGGAGCCAACCAAGGCCAGAAAGCGGAGAATCTGAATCAGCTTCTCCTGGTGGACTGGGTCCTGGCCCAGGTGCTTTTCCCACTTGCTCTCTGGCCCTGAGACTCAAGCATTCCTCCTCGTGTGCTTGAAGCAGCCCCAGGTGCTGCATGAACAAGTGAGGTCTGGCCCCCATCCCCCAGGGGCTTCCAGCTGGGCAGTCTCCATTTCTCATTCATTTGACTTGCCTGGTGAAAGGAGGGACATCTATGGCTGTGTGCTGTTAGATAAGGTGATCAACTTTTGAGCCTCAGCATGATAGTGACACCAGTTTCACCCCCTTCCTTCCTATGATAGGAGGAGGTGGTCTCTAGATCAGGGAACCATGGTCAGTAGAATGTTCACTAGTGTGGCAGACTCTTCTGGTTGTCCACACAGTGTCTGTTATTGCCTCTATTCTTCTTTCTTCTTTAATAACAGGGCTCTGTATTACGGAACGTGATGTGCCCAACTGAAAACTACATTTCCTAGCCTCACTCGCAGATGGAATCATCAATGAAATGTTAGGAGAAATATTGTATGGGGTTTCTAGGAAAGCTTTTTAAAGCAGAGAGGTACACTCCTCTGACTCTTACTCTCTTATATTGTCATCCTGGAAAACTTAAGTGATGGCTGGAGCTTCAGCAGCTTTTTTGTGACCCTCAAGCAATCTCAAGGACAAAAGTTACATCTAAGGAAAGCCTTCCTCAGTGATCAGTGCAAAGAAATAGAGGAAAACAATAGAATGGGGAAAGCTAGAGATGTCTTCAAGAAAACTAGAGCTACCAAGGGAACATTTCATGCAAAGATGGACACAATGAAGGACAGAAATGGTATGGACCTAACAGAAGCAGAAGATATTAAGAGGAGGTGGAAAGAATACACAGAAGAATTATATAAAAAAGATTGTCATGACCCAGATAACCACGATGGTGTGATCACTCACCTAGAGTCAGACATCCTGGAATTCGAAATCAAGTGGGCCTTAGGAAACATCACCATGAGCAAAGTTGGTGGAGGTGATGGAATTCCAGTTGAGCTATTTCAAATCCTAAAAGATGATGCTGTGGAAGTGCTGCACCCAATATGCCAGCAAATTTGGAAAACTCAGCAGTGGCAAAGGTCAGTGGAAAAGGTCAGTTTTCATTCCAATCCCAAAGAAAGGCAATGCTAAAGAATGCTCAAACTACTGCACAATTGCACTCATCTTACACGCTAAAGTAATGCTCAAAATTCTCCAAGCCAGGCTTCAGCAATATGTGAACTGTGAACTTCCAGATATTCAAGCTGGTTTAAGAAAAGGCAGAGGAACCAGAGATCAAATTGCCAACATCTGTTGGATCACCAAAAAAGCAAGAGAGTTCCAGAAAAACATCTACTTCTGCTTTACTGACTACACCAAAGCCTTTAACTGTGTGGATCACAACAAACTGGGAAATTCTTCATGAGATGGGAATACCAGACCACCTGACTTGCCTCCTAAGAAATCTGTATGCAGGTCAAGAAGCAACAATTAGAACTGGACATGGAACAACAGACTGGTTCCAAATCAAGAAAGGAGTAAGTCAAGGCTACATATTGTCACCCTGCTTATTTAACATATGCAGAGTGCATCATGCAAAATGCTGGGCTGGATGAAGCACAAGCTGGAATCAAGATTGCTAGGAAAAATATCAGTAACCTTAGATATGCAGATGACACCATCATGTCTAGAAGAAGAACTAAAGAACCTCTTGATGAAAGTGAAAGAGGAGAGTGAAAAAGTTAGCTCGAAACTCAACATTCAGAAAACTAAGATCATGGTATCCAGTCCCATCACTTCATGGCAAATACATAGGAAACAATGGAAACAGTGACAGATTTTTTTTTTTTTGGCTCCAAAATCACTGCAGATGGTGACTGCAGCTATGAAATTAAAAGACATTTGCTCCTTGGAAGGAAAGTTATGACCAACCTAGATAGCATATTCAAAAGCAGAGACATTACTTTGCCAACAAAGGTCCATCTAGTCCAGGCTATGGTTTTTCCAGTAGTCATGTATGGATGTGAGAGTTGGACTATAAAGAAAGCTGAGAGTCAAAGAATTGATGCTTTTGGAGTGTGGTGTTGAAGACCCTTGAGAGTCCCCTGGACTGCAAGGAGATCCAACCAGTCCATCCTAAAGGAAATCTGTCCCGAATATTCATTGGAAGGACTGATGCTGAAGCTGAAACTCTAATACTCGGGCCACCTGATGCGAAGAACTGAGTCATTTGAAGAGACCTTGATGCTGGGAAAGATAAAGGCAGGAGGGGATGACAATTCAAAGATTGAAGAAGGGGATGACAGAGGATGAGATGGTTGGATGGCATCACCGACTCAATGGACATGAGTCTGAGTAAGCTCTGGGAGTTGGTGATGGACAGGGAAGCCTGGCGTGCTGCAGTCCATGGGGGTCACAAAGAGTCGGACACGCCTGAGCGACTGAAACTGAACTGGAAGAGATTCTGTTAGGCTGGAATGACTCATGAGATCTAATTACTAATAAGGTAGAATCAACAGAGCCCTGTGTACCCTCCTTCTAAGTTCAGGGTCAGGAGGCAGCGTGTAACCAGCAGCAACTGTGGGACAGGCATGGTGGTCATTGCCTTCCAGGCACCAACGGTACGAAAAATGTGATTCCGTTCCCGTTTTCAAGAAAAAGGGGATCTTTAATCAAGGAGACTGAGATGGTTAGATAGCATCGCCAACTCAATGGACATGAATCTGAGCAAACTCTGGGAGATAGTGAAGGAAAGGGAAGGGAAGGGAAGCCTGGCATGCGGCTGTCCATAGGGTCACAAAGAGTCAGATATGACTTAGTGACTGAACAACGACAACAGATCAAGGAGGCAGTGGGCTCTTATTGCCTGTGTGGGGTAAGTGGCCAAACCTGGGGGCCACAGTTTATGAGGGCATGGGACAAACCTGGCTTAGGGGAGGGGGTTAGTGAGGGGACGTGACGCTGGCTCACCAGAGAAATAGCTGAAGGACTCAGGAATGTTTCATGCAAAAAGGAAAAGACACAGGAATGTGAGCGTCGTCTCCAGGTGCTGGGGAAATACTCCAGGGAGAGTCTGAAGGAGATCACAGGGGCTGTCTTGTGGGGGAGTGAGTGGCCTATTCCTGGAGGTAATCAAGAAGAGGCCAGATGAAGGCACTTCCCTGGTGGTCCAGTGGCTAAAACTCTATGCTCCCAAAGCAGGGGGCGCAGGTTCAATCTCTGGTCGGGGAAGTAGATCCCATATGATGCAACTAAGAGTTCACATACCACAGCTGAAGACCCTGTGTGCCGCAACTAAGACCTGGTGCAGCCAAATAAGTAAATTATATATGTGTGTGCGTGTGCATGTGTGTATTCTTAAAGAGGCTGGAAGAGTACACATAGGAGCTGGAGGGGATGGCTGCTGCTGCTTCTGCCAACACTGACCTAAAGTACCATAAAACGAGGTGCTTGGACCTGATGATCCCTGAGGACCTTTGAGAGCTGAGGGCAAGAATCAGCAGCTGTCCCCTCAGGGCCCTGGGCAGTCTCGGCCTGGGAGCCACGGGAGACCTGGCTTCAGGACACCTTGGGCGGGGGGAGGGCAGAACGAGGCCTCACAAGCGTTTCAGCACTTGTGACACTCCTACCCCTGCTCTTCTCTGTGCCTGCGGCTTGGGCTCAGCTGGGCCTGCTCTCGGGCCGGAACCACAAGGCCCTGAGTCAGCTTTGCTCACTTGTGTAGCACCAGTCAGCTGGGCACAGAGGGGCGGGCCACGTTCCCGTCAATACTCAGATTATGAGTGTTAGTCGTTCAGTCGTGTCTGACTCTTTGTGACCCCACTGACTGCAGCCTGCCAGGCTCCTCTGTGCAGGCGATTCTCCAGGCAAGAATACTGGAGTGGGTTCCCATGCCCTCCTCCAGGTGATCTTCCTGACCCAGGGATCGAACCTGCGTCTCTTATGTCTGCTGCATTGGCAGGCGGGTTCCTTACCACTAGCGGCACCTGAGGCCCCTGTCCATCATCCCCTGATTGATGCCCCAGACCCCGGTCAGAGGAGAAGCGCAGAGAGGCCCAGGTTGGAGTCAGAGTGTGCTTTTAGCTCCGGCTCTGCGAGGGAGGGCAGGCCGTTCCTCTGGTCAGCCTGTGCTCACTCAGTGGCTCAGAGCAGACCTCAGCGTTTCTTTAACCCCAGCCCTGCTCCCAGAAGTTCTCCACCTGCTCCTTCCTCCTGGGCAGGCGGTGCAGGGCCCTGGGGAACAGGCCTGGGTCCTGGAGCTGGTTGCAGGGCTGGCCTCTGCCCCACAGGTCTTCTTTCCTCCTGCGTCCCTTCCCGGCCCCGGGGTGGTTGGGTGGTGGGAACGTGGGTGTGTGGGGCAGGGAGACGGGCCACTGGGGGCTGCAGGGCCGCCGTGTGGTATTCTCATTACCAGCCAGCGCGAGGGCCAGCCCGGCCTCCCCCTTGGCCACGGTGGCTGCCTTCACACCTCCTGTTGCCTGTTGACACAAGGCCGCCTCCTCCAGGGCAGAAGGTGTCGACTTGGGAACCAGGGTGTGCAGGGGCCTCCAAAACAGCCCGGCAGCAGGTCCCCTTAGAAACCCCAGAAAGCACTTCGGGGTAGGGGCGGGAGGCTGCAGGCCCCCCTTGTGGGAGGCTCAGGGTAAAGGCAGAGCCTGTGTCCCTGTGTTGGTGGGGGTGGTGCGGTGATACCCAGGGGCCTGCATGTGCCCCTTACTCACTCCAGGAGCCCTGAGTATCCAGCCCAGAACCCTGGACACTCTCCTCCCGTGGCTCCAGGGATGGGCGTGTGACTCTGGGCATATCCAGGGAAGCCCAGTGACCAGGCCCTGCCAGGCAGAGCACCATCAGTGTCACTGGGGGTGCCCAGAGGCTGACAGCCATCTGGGAAGGGCATGGAGCAGCCCTGGGCACTGTACTCACCCTGACTGGGCCTCAGACGGGCCCGGCTCTGAGCACTTCCACACCCCACGGTGCCCAGCATTGCCCACATAAGTCTGTTCAGCGCTCAAACCCCAGGCCTGACAGCCTGCTATTCCCTGTCTTGCTGAGTGGGGAAATTGGGCCCAGAGAGGCCCCTTCCTTTGCTTTAGGGCCCCCCAGAACCAGAATTCAAACCCATAAAGGCCATGCACACCCCCATGAGGAAACATCATTCCTGACCAGGGGGCTGAGACTCGGGGTGGCGGGGGTTGGGGGAGGTGGTGGAGTCTCTGCTGCTCTCTGGGAGCTGAGAGTTTGAGGAGGAGAAAGACAAGTTGGCTCCAAGATTCTGTGGGGGCCTGATGTGCTGGGAGGCCATGGGCGACAGAGAGGTGCTACCTGGCCAGGTGATCAGGGCGGGTCCTGGGAGGAAGGGAGGGCCCTGAAATTGTGGATTTTCTCCAAGTTGGGGTGGGGTCTTCCTGGCTGAGGGGAAAGGTGTGAGCCTGTCTGGAAGCAGGGACTCAGGGGTAATTGGGGCGATGCCAAGCCGTCTGGAGCCCTGGGACAGAGGTGGGGAGGGTGGGAGGGGTGTGGACAAGAAAGTGGGAGCTGGGTGGGGTTGGAAAGTCCTGCTGAGTGAGGAGTTTGGACTCTTGAGGAGGCAGTGAGATCCCACAGAAATTCTGAGGAGGGGGAAGTGTCGGAAGGTAAAGAGATGGAGGTAGGAAACAGGAGACTGCGGTCACATCAGGGCAAAGGCTGTCTAAATAGGGTACAGGCAGGGGCCCTGGGTGTGGGCCAAGGATACCATAGGAGGTAATGTGGGAAAAGATGGATGGGGGTGCATGGGAGAGGCTGGGGCCACAGGCATCCAGGGAGTGCCCAGCAGGCTGAGGGCAGGGAGGTACACGCCATGTTCTTCCTCCAACAAGAAGGGTAGGCCAAGGAGGCTGGTGTGGAAGGGCCTGCAGAGGCCCCAGGGTGGCCTGGTCCAGCTCCTGGGGCAACAAGTCTCAGCAGAGACAGCTCAAGCCTAGGGCCAGCCACGCCTGGGCTCAGTGCCCACCTTTTAGCCTCAGTCTCCTCATCTATGAAGTGGATGTCCTTGCTGGGAGGATTAGATATAGCATCATATGTTCATCATGGGGGACTCCAAGAGTATTGCCTGCCTGTCCTGCTGGAGAGGAGAGGCCATCTGTGGTCTTGCAGCTCTTGGGAGGGACAAAGTGGGAGAAGGAGAGGCACTAACTTGTTCAGGCTCTGCAAGGGGAGAGCCAGCCGCCCCAGCCTGATTACCGAAAGCCTTAGGGGGGCCTGGGTCCACCATCTCTGCTACCGGAGTGCAAACAACAGAGGCAAGCGGGTTGCGAAGTCTTTTCTTCCTTCCCTCCCTTCCTTTTCTTTCTTTTCTAATTTATCAAACCAATAATAATCATTACACAGAAGTAAGACTTGGGCTTCCCTGGTGGCTCAGTGGTAAAGAACTTGCCTGCCAATTTAGGAGGCAAGGGTTCAATCCCTGGGTCAGGAAGGTCCCCTGGAGAAGGAAATGGCAACCCAGTCCAGTATTCTTGCCTGGAGAATCCCATGGAAAGAGGAGCCTGGTGGGCTACAGTCCATGGGGTCTCAAAGAGTCAGACATGACTTAGCTACTAAACATCAAAAAAGTATAGACAATCAAAATGAAGGGAATTTTAAAGCCCCCACTTCCATCCACCCAGAGAGGACCAGGGTCACACTTAGTCTATATCTCTGCATCCTAACCTTTTCTAAGCATCCCTACAAACACAGAACATGGAGATGGAAGCATTAAGGGAGCATACTGAGTTCTTTGGGCTTCCCAAGTAGCACAGTGGTAAAGAACCCACCTGCCAATGCAGGAGACCCAAGAGATGTGGGTTCAATCCCTGGGTGGGAAGATCCCCTGGAGTAGGAAATGGCAACTCACTCCAGGATTCTTGCCTGGAGAATTCCATGGACAGAGGAGCCTGGTGGCCTATAGTCCATGGGGTCACATAGAGTTGGACACAACCGAGCACATACACGCACTGAGTTCTTTTGCCCATTGTTTTTGAAGCTTCTGGTAATAGATATTCTCTCTTTTAAAACAGCTTTATTGAGATGTAATTCACATGCCATACATTCACCTGTTTAAACTGTAGAATTCAGTAGTTTCTGTATATTACATTTAAAATTCCTTTAAATTGCAGTAAATATATTTGGTATAACATAAGATTTGCCATCTTAACCATTGTTAAGTATGCAGTTTGGTGGCATTAATTGCGCTCAGTGGCATTAATTGCATTTGCAATGTTGTTCAACCATCACCATTTCTATTTCCAAAACTTTTTCATCATCTCAAGCAGAAACTGAACCCATTAAGCAAAAACTCCCCTTTCCCACCAGCCCCTCAGCCCCTGGTCACCTCTCATCTGCTTCCTGTCTCTATAAATTTATCTGTTTTAGGTATCTCGTGTAAGTATAACCATACAGTATTGTCCTTTGGTGTGTCTGGCTTATTTCACAATGTCATCAAGGTTCATCCACAGGGTAGCACGTGCCCAAGCTTCATTCCTTCTTACGGTCAAATAACAGCCCATTTACGTTCATACCACATTTTGTTCACTCATCACTTGATAGACATTTGGGCTATTTCCACCTTTCAGGTGTTATGAACAATGCTGTTATGAACGTTGGCAGACATCTATTTTAGCCTCTGCTTTCAGTTCCTTTGGCTGTATAAAGTGTATGTTGTTTTGTGACCAACTTCTCTCGCTAATGTATTCATAACTCTCAAAAAAATTGGAGTATAATTGCTTTACTATGTTGTGTTAGTTTCTGCGGTACAACGAAGTGAGTAGGCACATATATACAGATACCCCTCCCTCGTGGGCCGCCCTCCGGCCCCCTCATCCCACCCATCCAGGTCATCACAGAGCGCTGAGCTGGGCTTCCTGTGCTACACAGTGTATGAATAACCTTTTCCAGATCACTAGATTTATTTCTGCAATGAGATTTTAAAGTACTCCCTGGTGTGACAGTAACTGTTTAGGTGACACATTTTCTAGTATATACGGAGATGCCTCAAAATTTTGCACATAGGTATATATCCGTATACCTATGCTTTTAAACTATGGAGAAGGCGATGGCACCCCACTCCAGTACTCTTGCCTGGAAAATCCCATGAATGAAGGAGCCTAGGGGGCTGCAGTCCATGGGGTCTTGAAGAGTCAGACACGACTGAGCGACTTCACTTTCACTTTTCACTTGCATGCATTGGAGAAGGAAATGGCAACCCACTCCAGTGTTCTTGCCTGGAGAATCCCAGGGACGGGGGAGCCTGGTGGGCTGCCGTCTATGGGGTCGCACAGAGTCGGACACAACTGAAGTGACTTAGCAGCAGCATACTTTTAAACTGCACATGTCACCTGTGAATGCAAACTCCTTGTAAAAATTTTAAACCTTGTAGATATGATTAACATCTCTTTATATCAGCCCTCAGAACCCAGCCCTGCCCCACCCGCACACCAGATAAGTCCTAGATCTTAGCTTTGGTGAGTATGCATTTATGCACACACATGCTGTGGATCCTTACAAAATGCACAGCAGGGGTTTGGTTTTTAGATTTTTGTTCTTTTTTGCTTTTGCTTATATCAATCAAGTCACACGGAAGGGGTTTTTCTGAGGTTTGTATCTGTCAGGAGCAAGGCTTCACTTGCACCTTTAATCTTTTCTTATCAGGATGAATTCCCCATCAGGGAAATCGCTGGGCAAAGGGCATGCTGAGGCTGTTCTGAAGCCTGAGGCCAGCCTGGGGGAGGGCCAGCGGGGTGGGGGCAGAGGCGGGGGTTGTCAAGGCCAACCTGGTTGTGGGAGGCAAGCAGCAGGTGTCAGCACTCCTGGGGGCCTCCGCCAGACGGGCCGCCCATGCTGGGTGCTGACTGTGCACTCCCAGGGCCTGGGGTGAGGCATGATCTCCAAGGGTGAAGAAACTTCCTGGGCTCTGCCGAGGGCTAGACTTGGCTTTCTCTTGGTGGGTTTATCCTACCCTCAGTAGGCCCATAATCAGTACTGACCATGTAAGACCCTTCTTCTGTTTATAATCTGGTCAATTTAAGCCCTGGATTCCCACGTGGTGCTAGCAGTAGAGATGCAAGGGCTATCCCTGGGTTGGGAAGATCCCCTGGAGGAGGGCCTGGCAACCCACTCCAGTATTCTTGCCTTAAAAATCCCATGGATTGAGGAGTTTGGAGGGCTACAGTCCATAGGGTTGCAAAGAGACCTGACTGAAGCGACTTGGCATGCATGCATGCAACTTAAGCTTTATCCTTGCCCCCTACATGTTTTCCACTCTGTTCAGGGCTGTTTCCCAGTCTCTGACAAAGGATCCTATGCTCAGAAGCTCTTCACTTCCCCAGACCCTACCCAGACATTCCAGCCCACTCCCAGGAGCCCCCATTCTGCTCTATATTAGGTCTGAAGTTAGATACCCCAGGAGAAGGGAGGTGATGTGCTCCTTCCCCAGCCCTTGGGAAGGACAGCCTGGAGCTGACTGAGGCCCGGAGCCACCCAGTGACTTGGCTGGAGCCTCGCCATTGTCCTGGCTCCTCACTGTTCTGTTCAGTCAGCCAGGGCAGGCATGGGGTTAGAAGAAGCCAGAAACCTGTGTATCCTGCCCGGAGGAAGCACCATCCTGTGCTTTCTGCAGGTACTGGTGCTGGATGTGCCCAAAGTTGGCCGCTGAGTTCGGCCTGTAAATCCTTAGGGGGAGCTGGCGAGCCTAGAGTTTTGGTCAGCTCATGGTCTGATTGCTTTCAACCTCTGCTTCCAGGGGTATGTAGGGAAGGGAGGGAGACCTGAGCCCGTCTGCCTTCTTTTCATTCCTCTGGGTTCCATCTTGCTTTACCTTTCTGCACACAGGTGTATGTTTTTCCCAGTGGACAGATAAGCTAATTGGGGTCCAGAGAGAACAAATGGACTGTCTGGGGTCACATAGCCCATCACACTGGCACGAAGTCAGCCTCACCCATTTCTTAAGCCAGCCTCAGCGTCTCTGACATATCTACTTAGCTTCCAGTGCCCACCACCTCCACCCAGCACTGGCTCTGGCCCCAGAAAAATAAAGTCCTCTGACAATGGCAGGAGGTCCGCCCAGCCCAGATCCCAAGATCCCAGGTAGCTAGGCAGCGCCCTCTGCTGTCTGTGGCTGGGAATGCAAGGACACTGGACACCCAGGGGCAGCTCTCTGGCCTGAGACCATGTTTTGCAACCAAGGCATGCAGTCTCCCAGGACATCTCAGCAGGTAGTTGGGAGTCCTTGCTCCATTTTACAGCTATACTGACTGAGGGGCCATGTGACAAGTTTCCCTGTATTCACATGTCTGCATCTTTGCTTTGGGCTGGTTCAGCTACTTACGTCACCCTTTTCATGCCTGATTTCCCCATGTTTCACTATAAGGCTCAGACCCTTCTCCACTTACCCAGATGAAGTGAAGAAGCATAGATGTGACACCTCTAAGGGGAGAGACATGATCTACTTTCCCTGCCTTCTCAGCCTGGCCCGGCTCCCAGAACTGGCACTTCCTCCCCAGCCTTACCAGGAATCTGACAGATCTCTCTCCTTTCTTCCCACCCCCTCCCTCCTCATCACCCCTCTGCCTCCTTCCTGTGACTTTCACTGGCTGTGCATTCCAGCTGATCCACGACCAAGATAATCAGATTATCATGGGTCCAGAATAATCTATTCCATATGGCTTGCCAAGCCAGTGGCTCCGGGAGCTAAAGGTGTGAGGGGAGGGTGGTGATCTCAGTTGGAAGGGGCTTCCTGGGAGCCTCGGGGGCCTTCACTGGGAGCTGATGGGGAAGGAGGGAGGTGGAGGGGAAGCTGGGAGCCTTCCTGCTGGGCCCTCTGATGGCTCTGGGCTCCAGGAGGCTGCAGCCCCACCTCCAACACAGGCACGGCCTCATCTGTCCATGACACAGTGGAGTGTAGGCTCCATGGTGGAGGCTGGGCACTCCCCATGCCTCTTCCACTCTCCGGATTGGAAGGGGCTCACTGTAGCGCACGGCTTCTCAAAAGTGGTTGAGCTTCACCGTTCTCAGGACATTTCACTTTACATACCCGGAATCTCCTCCAGGGATTCTGGCTCAAACAGGTCCAGGGTGGATCTGGAAATGCTTTACATTTTTAACATGTCAACAGATCCTGGTGACTTGTAGTGAGGTTTCAGGGGGCCTTGAGGACTAGGGGGCATTGCCCCCTCTTCCTGCACCCTCACTCTTGAGGCAGCCCTGCAGGAGGAAAGGAGCCACTGGAGGTTTCCAGAGGAGACGGGGGAGCTGGTGGGAGGACAGGACACTCGCTTTGGTCCCAAACAGCACCAGACGGACCCCCGCTCTGCGCCTCCTGGCCATGTGACATAGGACCACCCCCTGCGCCTCCATTTCCTTAACTACCAGGTGAAGCAGTGACATCCACATCACAGCACGCTTGTGAGCTGGGATCCGGCGGAGGCCAGGCCCCAAGTGACAGCAGGGACACGCATGAGGCGCTGCTGGAAGTATGGTCTGTGCAGGATGATTTGATACCCTTGCAACATCAGCACAGCAGGTATGATTCATGGGAGAGGTGGAGACTGAGTTATCCAAGTGACACAGGTGGTACGTGGCAGAAGAGGGATTCGATTCTAAGCGAGGGGTGTCCTAAGCTGCCTGAAGATGGGGCTTCATGAACAACAATCACTCTCCTTGAAAGGGCCTTTCTCTCAGACCGGTGCCGAGGTGTGGCGGGAAGATCCCCGGCAGCAGGGAACACCCAAATTAGGAGCCTCCCAGGAGGTGTCCCTGCTGATGCTAAACAGGCTGGCGGTAGGAGAGCCGCTTCCTTCTCCTGGGGCCTCTGGCTCCGGCGGGGTCGGGATTAGGGGCTGCGAGGGGAAGACTGACATTGCACCTTTGATTAGCACTCTCCTGTCAGTGGGGCTGGCTGGGGAAATGAGGGCACTGAGGCTGGGAGGTGGGAGGGGGCAGCGCCCAGGATCCAGGGTCGACCTGAGGCAGCCGGCTGGCTCCTAGAAGGAAGGCTGAGACCCAGGCCCCAGCCCAAGGGGGTGCTGCCCTCTCCTGCCTGCCCCCACCCTGGCCGAGGACCCCCTGAACTCTCACCTCCGCTCAGTGGGGCTGCCCCAAGGCCTCATTTCCCAGCCTTACACGTTGGCAGGCGAAGGCAGGCTCGGGCCCGGGGAGCAGGAGCCACTGGTTCTGGCACTTGTCAAAACACAGGCCCCAGAGGTGTGAAGGCCTTAGCCCAGCGGGAGGGCGTGTGGGCCCTGCTGCCCGGAGAACTCATTAACTGGGGCAGCTCCCTAATGAACCCACCGGAGGGGCTGGCGATAAGAAGATCAAAGGTGCGAGAGGCATGGGGGCCCCGGGGAAGAGGGAGGCTAGCTGATGGGAGCCCGGAGAACCCAGGCTCCAGCTTGGGGGTCCCTCCTTCGTCCCTGCTTGGCTTCATCAGGCCCATAGCCTTGCACACACTGGGCCTTGAGGGGTCACAGGAGAGGGAGGGATTCCAGCTGGCACCTCCAATTTGTCAGCCTTGGAGCTGAAGATGGAAAGACTGGAGTTGGGGGCAGAACCCTCCCAACCACCCCGCCTCTCTCATGCCGTTTTATTGTGAGTTCTTGGCCTCCATGGACACCCATGAATCCTTTTAACCCTCTCTCAACCCTGACACCAGAGATCTTCCCATCACATGCCATGCATGGTGTCCGTCTCTTGCTCCATAGCTTTCAGTGGTTCCCACGTAAGTGAGCAATTAACGTTAACTGTTGGCTCTCAGATTTGAGCATCCTCAGGGGCCAGAGCTGTGTTTTTAGGATCAACAGCCTACCTCCCATGCACATATGGCCCTTTGTTTAAAGAATGTCTAGTTGATTTTGTACTTAACAAAAATTTACTTTAAGAGCATTGTTGCCCACAAACCAGTCATGGTGGTTTCCCCTGAACTAGGAATTGGAGACCTCAGAGGCATAAGAGTAAAGAAATTTGATATGCCCTCTGTACTCATTCAACTTTTAATCACGTGCATATATTAGATTTTCAAATAAATAATAATATAACAATACAAGAAAAGGGTGGCTGATTTTCTAGGAGCTTTTGGTCATTCTGAAAGTGAAAGTATTAGGCACTCAATCGTGTCTGATTCTGTGTGACCCCATGGACTATAGCCCACTTGGCTCCTATATCCATGGGATCTCCAGGCAAGAATACTGGATCGGGTAGCCATTCCCTTTTCTAGGATATCTTCCCAACCCAGGGATCAAACCCTGGGTCTCCTGCATTGCAAGTGGATTCTTTACCGTCTGAGCCACCAGGGAAGCCTGGTCATTCTGAGTTTTCTCAGTTATCAGCTACAAAGTGGAAATCAGAATTGTATGGGAATTGGAGGAATTTGTTGACATTCAAAGGTTGGCAACAGCATGCCCAGAGCCCCGTGGAATCCCATCCCTCCTGCCTGACCAGCTTTGACTCTGCACCTCCTCGTACTTGAATGTACAACCTGTTTCCACTGTTTGTTAGCTCCAGTCAAGTGTGATTAAAGGGGGGTCTAATGCCAGATTCTTGGCTTGGATCTAGAACTCCATCCATTGTCCAGGATCCAGACAGGGCAGACCATATTGACAGCTGCGTGCCTGGGAGGGTCCTCGTAGGCCAGGCTCTCCTAGGGAGCCAATGGGCCCTGAGGCATGTGTCCATGGGATGGACTCTAGCCCTTCTCTCCAGGGGTGGGTTGGCACTGTCTCTCCTATATGTGATCATGGGCATAAGCATCTGGGGCTGCTGAGACAGACTGCAGAGTAGGGGGTAAAGAGAGGCCAAGGGCAGTAGAAGAGAAAGGAGACAAGGGGAGAGGGGTGGTAGTGAGCAAAGATGCTCAGGAAGAAGGTACCAAGTCACTTGGCTTTCTTTGCTACAAACCAGCTCACCCATGAGTCTCACAGAACTGGAAGCCTGGGGGACGCAAGACAGCAGACCTCTGAAAGAAACCCTAGACACCACTTCTTTGGAAGACATGAGACCAAACTCCAAACACTTCACAGTTCAGCTGGAGAGCAGACCTCCATGCATGAAGGAGCTATTGTGATAACATGTAAACTCAGACCCAAAGGGTCAGGCAGGCGATTGCAGACACTCTGAGCTTTGCCATGTGGACAATCATGTTGTCCATAAATGGAGACAGTTTTATTTCTTCCTTTCCAATCCATATGCCTTTTATTTCTCTTTCCTTATTCCAAAGGTGAGACCCCCACCTCCCAACATTGACAAGGTGTGGGTAGAAGCCAACATCCTCGCCTTGCTCTGAGTATTGAAGGAAATCTTTCAGTCTTTCCCTATTTAGTATGCTGTGAGCTGTAGGTTCCCTGAGGATGCGTTCATCAGACTGAGAAAGTTCTCCTTTAGCCTAAATTTGCTGAGAATTTTTATCATGATGGGGTGTTTGTTTGTTGTTGTTGTTGTTGTTTGCCATGCTGTGGCTTGTGGGATCTTATTTCCTGACCAGGGATAGAACCTGGGGCCCCTGCAGTAAGAGCGCTGAGTCCTAACCACTGGACCACCAGGGAATTACTCTGAATTTTCTGAAGTGCTTTTTCTGTGTCATTGTCACTCACATTTCATTAGCAAAGCCCGTTATTCCTGCCCCAAAGTGGTGGGATACCAGCTAAAGGCCAGAGGTGGCAGCTGTGGCAACAGGCCAAGCCCTTGACCCTGCCAGGCTGAGGGTGTCCTGGAGGGCAGCAGGGCTCCTCTCCTCCAGCTCAGATGGTTCACCAGCCTGCCCAGATTCTGCCAGCTTTCTGGATTTACCCCGGATAGCTTCGTCTCTCCCACTCACCACCACCAGGGAAGGGTACCCCCAGGACCAGTCTGCCCTGGAGGAGGAACATGGAGTCAGGGCCCCATGCCCTCCTGGCCTCTACAGGAGTCCAGGGACCTGCTGCCACAGCATGCCTGTGTTAGTCACTCAGTCGTGTCCGACTCTTTGCGACCCCGTGGACTGTATGAACCTGCCAGGCTCCTCTGTCCATGGACTTCTCCAGGAAAGAATACTGGAGTGGGTTGCCGTTTCCTTCTCCCCCATTATACAAACTGGAAACGAAGGTTCAAGAAAACTTTTTTTTTAAGCATTTATTTAATTCTGGCTTGCTGCATCTTGGTTGCTGCGTGGGCTCTTCTCTAGTTGCGGGTAAGCGAGGGCTACTCTTTGGTTGTGGTGCATGGGCTTCTCATTGCGGTGGCTTCTCTTGTTGCAGAGCTCCGGCTCTAGGGTGCGCGGGGGCTTCAGAAGTTGCCGCTCCTGGGCTCTATCTAGGGCACAGGCTCAATAAATGTGGTGCACTGAACTTAGTTACTCCGAGGTGTGTGGGATCTTCCTGGACCAGGGATCGAATCCATGTCTCCTGCATTGGCAGGAAGATTCTTTACCACTGAGCCACCAGGAAAACCCTCAATAAAACAAGAATTTGCATAAGGTTTCCGACAGGTGAAGGCAGCCCCAAAACTAAGTACCAGAATTTGCAGTTCCCTGACCTGGCTTCCCTTAGCCTGCTGAGCTGGTCCAACACCCTGGACAGCGCCTGCCACTGGCACAAGCAGAAGGCCGGAGTGTCCGGGTCAGGTGTCCATGCGAGGGCCCAGGTGGGGCCAACCTGGCGCAGCCAACAGGCCGACACCTTCGCCCCCCGCAACCCCCACCCCGACGTTGGTTCAAAGGGTCAAGCCCCGCCCCCGATAGGCCCCCGAGCCCCCTTTGAAGTGCTGATGCGGCCTGGAAGAGGCCACTTCACACTTCGGGGCTCGGGGATAAAGCGGTCGCCGGCCGCCAGCCCCCAGACACGCCGCCGCTGCCATGGCCCAGCCCCTGTGCCCTCCGCTCTCTGAGTCCTGGATGCTCACGGCAGGCTGGGGCCCAGCTCAGCCGCCGCCGGCCGCCGACGCGGACTGCGGTTGCTCCCCCGCTTCGTCCCCGGACTCCTGGGGCAGCGTCCCGGCCTGCAGCCCCGTGCCGAGCCCCGGGAGCCCGGCCACCCGCGTCGCCCTCCGCGCCCGGGCAGCTGGGAGGCGAGGCGCGCGGGTAGGCCGCCTGGGCGCCGGGCAGCGGCAGAGCGCCAGCGAGCGCGAGAAGCTGCGCATGCGCACGCTCGCCCGCGCCCTCCACGAGCTGCGCCGCTTCCTGCCTCCGTCTGTGGCGCCCGCCGGCCAGAGCCTGACCAAGATCGAGACGCTGCGCCTGGCCATCCGCTACATCGGACACCTGTCGGCCGTGCTGGGCCTCAGCGAGGATAGCCTGCAGCACCGGCGCCGGCAACGCGGCGACGCGGCGCCCCCTCGGGGCTGCGCGCTGTGCCCCGACGGCGGCCCCGCGGAGGCGCAGACGCGAGGCTGCTGCTCCGGCTCGGCCGCCGGCGCCGCGGTGTCCTGGGGGTCCCCGCCCGCCTGCTCCGGAGCCCTGGCAGCGCCCGAGCTGCGCGACCCTCCGGTGCTATACGACCGCGGGGCGGCGTGCCCGCAAGGACCGGCGATGGAGCCGAGCCCCTCATCCCCGGTTAGTATCGCCCTCCTTCGCGCGGAACTCCCTCCCGGCTCAGCGCCGTCGTGGGGTGGCACTACCTGCCGTCTCATATCCCCACCTCACACTCCGGGGATGAGCCCCCCGTGGGGCTCCCCCACCGGCGGCCCGGCCTCGCCTGCTCGCTCTCTGGAGCGACACGGTTGGCGTGCGCAGGGCGCCTGAGCGGCGAGGGAAGGGAGGGGGACACTGGGGACCCCCCTGAGAGCGGAGCTCGCGAGCGCGGACACCCACGCTCGGCGGCCTCACGCTGAGGACCACGCTGTCCCCTGTCTCCTCCAGCTCTTTCCCGGCGACGTACTGGCCCTGCTGGAGACCTCGATGCCCCTCTTGCCCCTGGAGTGGCCGCCGGCCTGAGAAGTTGAAGTGACGGCGGACATCTGGCGCCCAGTTCTGTGAGCACCGACGCCTTTTTGGCCTCCGCGCCTTCGAAGCGGTCCCTCTCCAGACTCCCTTTCCTGAAAGAGGGCACCGAAGATACCGGCATGGGCATCGCTGGAAGTGAGAGCCGGTCCCCACCTAGGACGGACTTCCGCAACCCCTCCCGCGATGGAGGGGCTCAGAGGGTAGACACTTGGGAGACAGGCAGGAGCTCTGCCTAGTATGTATTTATTTATTTGTGAATAAACTCTGTGCTGGTGTCAGTTGGCAAGTTCTTCCTCCACAGGGTCACAAAGCTTCCCTCCCCTCCTCCAAAGGACGTCAGGGATTTGGGAGTCCCCGAAGTACACAGCCTCAGACCCCTTCCTCCTTGCCCCCAGCCCCGTCTTAGCACCCCGTTATTCCCGATGGGCCCACCTGAAGGGGGCGGGGCTTCATTTGAGGAAAGCGGCCGCAAGCTGAGTCTGTCCACCTTTTCTTTGAACCTGGATAAAACCAAGTATCTCTGTAGAAAATGCGTTTCCATTAGTGCATACTTACTGTGCACCGGGTCTTTACACATTTTATTCCTAAGTAGTTATTTTGCAGAAGGATAAACCAAGGATCAGCACTCAAACCCAGGTATGACTTCCAGAATCTGAGCTCTCGGCCCTGGTTGGGTTTTGCCTGCTCCGCTCTTTCTAGGGTCTGACAGGAAGCCGGCTCCGAGGGCTCACTGCATGTGTCTACTGCCCTTGTGCTGGAGCATCAAGGCCTGGACCCTGGCATTCTCCCATCTCCCTTCACTCTGGTTTCTCTCCCATGTTTAGGGACATAACACAGGTGGATCAGTCCCAGTTTTAAATAGCTGTGACCTCCCAGAGGCCTGGCTCAGGCAAGATGAGAGGTCCATCGATTGTATCCAGATCCACAGAACTGACCTGGATCTAGGCTTGGATTCAGATTAGGGAAATGCTGTATGCGGGAAGGGGAAACCTGGGTTCAGTCAGGGGGTCTGGTGAGCAGTCAAGCCTGGGGGTTGGTGAGGTGGGGTAAGGGGTCTCTCAGCCATCTATGAATGCTTCCCCCCTGCCCCCCTCAAGCATCTTTGAAATACTAACCTTGGCATTTAAAAAAAATACCTTTATTGAGATATAATTTATACCATGAAATGCATTCTTTTCAAGTACATAATTCAATGGTTTTAGTATATTCATAGTTAGGTAACCATCACCACTGTCTTATTTTGGGTCATTTTTACTACCCCTCAAAAGAGACCCTGTAACCATTTAGCAGTGATTCCCTGTTACTCCATCCCCCTTTTCTCCACCCCAGCCCACTCATCTGTTTTCTTCTAGCTCTACAGATTTGCCTATTCTGGACTTTCATATGAATGAAAGCATATTTTCTCGTGTATCAGTACTTCATTTATATTTATTGCTCAGTAATATTCCATTGCATGGGTGTAGCACAGTTTATGTATTTATAGGTTGATATTGATTTGTTTTGAAACTACTTCAGAGATCATTCCCAATGCTCTGGCCCAGGCCAGGAGGGGCAGTAACTCGGAGTGGGCTGGGGGTCACAGTGTGTAATTCAGGAGTCCTGGCGCACCCTGGCCAGCATTTGGTTGTAGAGAGTGGGATCCAAAAGCGGAGGCCCCGCAGGGGGCGGGACCTCACACCTTCACTGATCCGCCCCTTGCCCGCGCCTCCGCCCCCAACTCTCTCTTCCCTCCCAGGGACCCTAAGGAGCTGAGCGGGAAGTCTTCTCCAGGACCCTGCCCAGTTTAGAAAAATCTATTTGCATGGTAAAGGCCCCGTGGTTTAGGACGGGGAATTAAAGTTATTAGCAAGTCTTTTCATAGATAAGTGGGGCTCATCGGCCAGCCCCCTCCCCTGGGGTGCGCCTCCCCTCGCTCTCCGAGCCTAGGAGCGGCCCACTGTTTATTAGCACCTGGGTGTGAATTTCCATTAACACGTCCCCGCTAATAAGAGGGCTGGAGATGGGAAGGGGCGCCTCCCACCCCTCCCGCGCCCCACCCCCTTCCTGGGGGGCACCCACCGGGAGGAGGGCCGAGAGCGGCTCCCAGGTAGGTGAGCCCTGGGCGAGGGCGCGCTGTCAGTTCTCTGCTAACCTGTTGAGCTAAGCCGTTAGCGGGGCCGTGTGGAGGATGGAAGTTGAGGACGATCAGGGGCCGCGTTGAGACTGGGCCCCGGGTGTGACTCTGGGGCCGGTGTGCTTCACCGCGGGCGCATCGCCTTTGCGACAGCTGAGCAGGGACAGAGGGTGCTGGGTGGCACGTCCCCTCACCGTGGGGGGCTGGTCCGGAGCGGGCTGCGCGCAGGCCTGCTGGAAGTGGGGTGGGGGTGGGCGTGGGCGTGGTGGGGAGGGCGGAGGATGGCATCAGCGGCTGATCCTGCCCGGCTCTGGTCGCTGCTGGCCGCCTTCGCAGCCCCCAGGGGTCAGAACCGTCATGGTGGAGAAGCACATATATACGGAGCAACCGGACGAGCCGGGGCTGTGTTTAAGGCTTTAACTTCACCAACTGGGGGCGCTTCCCTGGCTGGCCAGTAGTTAAGACTCCAGGCTTCCAATGCGGGTCCCATCCGGGGTCAGGAACCAAGATAGAATTCCACATGCCCTGAGGAAAGGTCAAAAGGTTAAAGGAGAATGCTATTTATATATATATTGCTAAAAAATAAAATGTTAAAGAAAATAAATTCAACAACTAATTTCAAGTCATTTAAACCTCAGATGCACAGGTGAGGTGGGCAGGTGGTGGGGCACCTGTAGCTCTTTTACAGATGAGGACACTGGAGCTCAGAAAAAGAACAAGGAGATTTTCACAAAGCTAGTATACCTGGTTCGGAGAAGGTGATGGCACCCCACTCCAGTACTCTTGCCTGGAAAATCCCATGGATGGAGGAGCCTGGTAGGCTGCAGTCCATGTGTTTGCTAGAGTTGGACACGACTGAGCGACTTCACTTTCACTTTTCACTTTCATGCATTGGAGAAGGAAATGGCAACCCACTCTAGTGTTCTTGCCTGGAGAATCCCAGGGACGGGGCAGCCTGGTGGGCTGCCGTCTGTGGGGTCGCACAGAGTCGGACACGACTGAAGCGGCTTAGCAGCAGCAGCAGCAGCAGTATACCTGGTTGGGGCTTCCCAGGTGGTGCAGTGATGAATCCACCGGCCAAGGCAGGAGATGCAAGAGACACGGGCTGGGAAAAATCCCCTGGAGAAGGACATGGCAACCCACTCCAGTATCTTTGCCTGGAGAATCCCATGGACAGAGGAGCCTGGCAGGGTATAATCCATGGGGTCTCAAAAAGTCGGACACGACTGAACGACTAAACAACGACAAAGTATACCTGTTTATTGGGTGGCGACATTGGTGAGCGGTACTCAACAGTTCTGGTCTTTGCTGTAGCCCGTCAAGCAAGTAGTATGTGTGTGTGTTGAGGGGTCTGAAATACAGCTCCTAAAGCACATGGGCCACCGGTGCCATCACCGGCAGGGACCTGCCGCTGCCTGCTGACCACATGTATTGCTCCTGTGAGAGAGCCGTATTTTGTAGATGCTGATGCTGGACGGGTCAGTGTTTTCAGGAGGGGCAGCTAAGCGATCAGTTGACACTGAAGACATTGCTTCAAGGACACACCACATGGGTCACCAGATGAACCCAGGGCTGGAGGGGAGGGCTGGTGGTCTGTATCAGCAGAGGGCAGACTGTCCCAGGAGCCGGGCTGGAAAGCTGGGCTCAAACTTGGTCAAGTGGGTGGTGTGCCTGGTTGGAGGGCCATGCTGTGCTAAATGAACCAGCCCATCTGAGGGGCGGGGCACATGGATGCCCCAGGATTCTGAAACACCCCCGCTTGGAAAACCAGGCTGGCCCAGGGCTCAGGAGGGAAGCCAATCCTAACTGCAAGGCCCGGATTGTCCCAGGGTGAGGCCAGGCCCACTTTGTCCACTCTCCTCCTCCGCCCCCTCCCCATCCAGGTACAAACCCTGCCTTTGCACAACCCTGAGGGTGAGTGCCTCCTAAACTCTGTGCCCTGGACACTCACCTGCGTCCTAATGCTCCCCAAGAAAACCCAGTGTTCTTGGTGCTTCTCAGGGGCCCTCTCTCCCAGAGGGCAGGGACCTCTTTGGGGGCCACTGGCACAGCCCCAGTAGTGCCCCAGCTCCATGGGAGTGGGGCTAGAGCCCTGGATTCCCCAGCCTTGTGCCACCTGAGCCTCTTCTGCCCACCTTCTGGTACTTTGCCAGCCCTGGTTCCCTCTCCCTTATCCCTCTGTGGGTCCAGTATGTAAGGTTCCCTGTGAATGCCCCAACCCCCATTGCTCTCCCCACCCACACTAGGAAGTGAGGAGGTGCCTGGTGTTGGCAGCATGTGACTTTAGAAAGGGTGGACAGGGCACCTCCATTGTCTTGGCCTGCTCAGCACCCCTCCTACTCTTGTCCCTTGCAGCCTGTCATTTTCTTTTCTCCAGACAGCTCTCCCTTCCTTAGTTTGGGTGGCCTCCATGCCCCTCTAGGGATGGGCACGTGTGCAAGTTTAAATGGTCATCACAGTGAGTGGTTCAGGGACGTGACCACATACAGGCCAGTGAGGAGCAGGCTCAGGACTTTGCTGGAACCACTGAAAAAGGGACAGTCACCGTGGGTGCTGTTAGTGGTCTTTTTGCCACCCAAGCAGAAGGGCCTACCTAAAAAAGGGAATCAAAACTGGGGGGTGGGGACTTCCCTGGAGGTCCAGTAGCTAAGACTCTATGCTCCCAATGCAGAGGACCCAGGTTCAATCCCTGGTCAGGGAACTAGATCCTGCATGCTGAAACTAAGACCTGGTGTAGCCAAATAAGTAAATAAAGAAAAATAGATACTAAAACAAAACAAAAATAAACAACTTGACCTGGGGCCAACCACATGGAAAGCATTATGTCTAGACTTTTACACTCCATGAGCCAACAAATTCTCCTTGTGGCTGAAGTTAGTTTGAGTTGGGTTTCTGACTTTTGCTACTGAAAAAGTCCACCAGCATTTGATAAGGTTGTTCCAAGTCTTGACTGCAGTCTCAATTTCCCTCTTTGTTAGATAGGGATAATCATACTTACATTTCACAAAGTGACTTAAGGCTTTTATCTAAAATACAGAGACCCTGGTAGATGCCCTGTAAATGTCAGTTCCCCGTCACATTTAGGTGGCATGTAAAGCCGAGACGATCATCCTAAATTTTCCTTCCTCATCCCAGAGAGACCTGCCAGCCACCATGCCTACTGTGTAGAGGAAAAGGATACTGTAGAGCATTCTGTTTTTGTTTTTCCTGCTGTGTTTTCATTCTCATGGTGAGGATGGCGAGGGGCAGAGTGTCTCGGGTGGGGATCTCTTCATCCAGGGGGCATTCAACTAGTCAGGTGTCATGTAACCTGCCATGAGGCAGGTGTCATGCCAACAAAGACTGTGTATGACTCGGGGGAGAAAGTGGATAGGGACACAGAAACAGTTCAGTTCAGTCACTTAGTTGTGTCCGACTCTGCGACTACAGCACACCAGGCCTCCCTGTCCATCACCAACTCCCCGAGTTTGCTCAAACTCATGTCCATTGAGTCAGTGATGCCATCCAACCATGTCATCCTCTGTTGTCCCCTTCCCCTCCCATCTTCAAACTTTTCCAGCATCAGGGGCTTTTCAAATGAGTTCTTCACATCAGGTGGCCAAAGTATTGGAGTTTCAGCTTCAACACCAGTCCTTCCAATGAATATTCAGGACTGATTTCCTTTAGGATTGACTGGTTGGATCTCCTTGCAGTCCAAGGGACTCTCAAGAGTCTTCTCCAACCCCACAGTTCAAAAGCATCAATTCTTTGGCGCTCAACTTTTTTTATACTCCAACTCTCACATCCATACATGAATACTGGAAAAACCATAGCCTTGACTAGACAGACCTTTGTTGACAAAGTAATGTCTCTGCTTTTTAATATGCTGTCTAGGTATGGTCACAAACCATGCAAGCATTCAGTCTTGGGAAAGGCTGGGCGCACTAACCACCTGCAGTTCTCAAAGGCACCACACAGTGTCCTCAGAGAGGCAGGCGTAAGCTTTGAGCGGCAGGGGACTGACTCCACCCAATTTTCCTGGGAAGGGCAGTTTCTAGAAAAGAAAAAGGTACCTCTGCGCCTCCCTCCTGGGCCCCCAGCCCCCAGTCTCCTCTAGGGTTCCCAGGCAGCAGTGGCAAAATTCCTGCGTGCCCCCACTTTGCCTCTCACACCTGTGTGACCTCAGGCAGTCAGTCAACCTACTCTGAGCCTCAGCCTCTCCAGAGTGATTCCACAACAAGTGGGCCAAGAGAAAAGGGGGCCACACACAGCCCGGTGGACTGGGTGTCTTGCTTATTTGAGCAGAGTGGCTCCTGCTCTGTTTGTGGGCCTATGAGGCAAACGGTCCTCACCAGGCCTGGGACTCTGGCTGACCTCATTGCCTGGGCCCTGCTGGGGGTCTGGACTGAGTGGGAATGAAGGACACACACCACAGCAGCTTTGGAGCCTGGAAACAATATCTCTGTTTATTCAGGTGACATCTGCTCTCCTGAGCATTCTGACAAGTGGCTTACAGGTTGAAGGCCCCCCCACCCCCAAATCATGTGTCTCCCCTTGCTGGCTTGCAGAGGTCCCAGACATCAAGCCAGGCCCCTGAAGCCTACTGAGCTTCAGCCCTTTGTCTTGTCTCTTGATCTCAGAGCGTTCCGGGGCAAAGCCTGCCTGCTGCCAAGCTCTTCAGAGCCTAGGGCCGCAGCCCGGTCACTTCTTAAGGTCCTCTTTTTGGAGAAGCAAGGAATACCTCCGAAGCCGGGTCCAGTGCTCTTCCTCTTTCACCTTGTACTTTGCCAGGTTCTGAATACTGTGGGACAGGCCATTGATGAGGGGAACTTGCTTTGTACCACATCCCCCCCATTCTCTATTCCCCCCACCCAACCCCCCACCCAGGGCTCCTAGGTCCCCAGGGCAGACCCTGACCACCCTGGGCTGATATGAGAAACTCCCCAAATGACACATCTGCTTCCTGTCTGTGTTCTCAGGACTCAGCCTGGTGCACAGAAGGTACCTGAATCAGCTTTGCAGAAGGAATAATAGGAGTGACGGAAGGTGAATTTATGAACCAAAAGTCTATTTGCAGGACCAACATTAAATACATCCGAATGCCACCAGTTACGTGTAACATCTCGTGAGCACGTACTAGTGACCAGCACTGGGGGAAGCGTTGGCAAGATCAAAGTGACTAAAACAGCTGCCCTCTCCCCCACCACAGTTTAGTGAGGTGATCAGTCACTAAGTCATATCCGACTCTTTGCGACCCCATGGACTGTAGCCCGCCAGACTCCTCTGTCCATGGAATTTCCCAGGCAAGAATACTGGAATGGATTGCCATTTCCTATTCCAGGGGATCTTCCTGATCCAGGGATCAAACTCTTGGCTCTTGCTGTCTCCTGCATTGGCAGGCAGATTCTTTACCACTAGCACCACCTGGGAAGCCCAGTTTAGTGAGGTGACAAGAGGAAAAGAACTTTTGTAACAGGAGGCATTTAAAAGCAATAGAATAAAACTAGAGAAGAGCACTTCCTGCCTGGGGAATGCCCCCAGAGAATAGGATTTCTGAGTTGAGTCTTTAAAAAAAAAATAAATGCACAGTCAGTGTGGCAGAATCAGAGAAGTCCAGGGTCACCCTTCAGGCTGCATGCAGACCTGGCCATGGGGAGCAGGCAGAAGAGAGGTGGCCTTCCTTCTGGGGAGGGGTGCGGGCTGCTGCCAGCTTTCTACCTCGGGCGCCTGAGTAAGCGGACAACGTTTAAAAGCTTAGAGCAAGTGGGAAGAGGGACACTTCTGGGGGAAAGACAAGGACCACAGGTTTGGGTATGTTCTGCGGCTCTGCCAGTCGGACAGCCACATCGAGATGTCTGGTACTCAGTGCATTAAAGCATTTTTTTTTTTAATGTAAGTAACCTATGCTTTGCTTAAAAAAAAAATCAAAGGATTCAAAAGTGGGTATACAATTAAAAGTAAACCTCCTTCTCACCTCAGACCCTTATTTTCTGTTCCCGAAGAAACTGTAATGAATGGCTCCTTGTAAATCCTTGAAAACCGTTCAGACACACAAGTGCAGGCATGCATATCATCTCTCCTTTTAAACTTAAAAGGAAGACTGCAACACACTGCCTGCCTTTCTCACTGAAAATGTATCCTGGCGGTTGCTTCCTGGCAACACTCAGATCTGCCTCTTTCTCTTTCCCTATTGACGACCCTTGGAGTTTCCAGTCCCCGTGTGTGGGGTGTGTGTGGGAGTCGGTGGGCAGGGGACAGGCAGAGGGTGTGCAGGCCTTGGCCCCTCGCAGCTCGTGTGCAGACCCAGCTCCTTCACTTAGAAGCTGGTGACCCTGGACCGGCGAGTTGACCTCTGCCAGCCTTAGCTTCCTGGCTGTAGGGGATAAAGTTAACCCTAGTAAGAAACAAGATGTGCCTCAAAGTACTGAGCATAGTACCTGGTACACTGCAGGTGCTCAGGAAAGGTTAATTCTTTTCATTTTTTAAAATTGAAGACCACTTGATTTACAATGTTGTGTGAATTACTGCTGAGCAGCAAAGTGATTCAGTTACATACCACCTGTCAGCAAAGCCTGGGGGAGGGAGGGGGAAACATCCCACTCCACAACTTCTGTTTGGCTAAACAGGCAACCAAAATTACTCCTAACCAAAGACAAATCAGGCAAAATGATTCACAACGTATTAACAAAGAACTCTTTAAAATCAAAAGAAAATGAGGACTTCCTTGGTGGCCCAGGGGCTAAGACTTCCCGCACCAAGTGCAGGGGGCCCGTGTTCGATCCCTGGTCAGAGAACCAGATCCCACGTGCCGCAATTAAGACCTGGCAGAGCCATATACATAAATAAATTAAAAAGAACTCAGCCATGAGAAAGAAAGCCAGATCAATTTACAGAAGGAGACAGAGAAACATAGAATAGATATAACATAAAGATGCTTAACCTCCTTAATTTCCAAATTGAAAGAGTTATGAACTATGAGTTTTGTACCTCATTTCTTGGCCAGTCTGGGGAGGGGCTAAGGACGCAGGGTGAATCTGCCCTTTCAGACGTACCTCCCCTGTAACTCTGAAAGCCCACCTCCAATTCATCCCACAGAAATACTAGGAAAAACTCACAAAAATGACTGTGGGAGGATGTTGGCTGGGAAATGGGGCCAGAGTGACCCCCGTGGTGGAGTCTGCTGTGGGCTGGGGCGCAGATGGGGGAAGAGGGCTCAGGAGTCGGGTGTAGTCACTGGGAGCGTGGCTCTGGGCGGAGGAGGAATAGGCGGCTCAGAACTGGGAAGGCGCTGGCTTGTTTCCTAACTTGGGAATGCAGTGGGGACACATGCCTGTGATTAAGACCCTGGAGGGAAGAGGTCACCGACCCGATGGACAGGAAGGTCTGGGTGCCTGGGGGAGGAGATAGCCGTGGGTATAAGCAGGAGGCCACTTTCTCTGAATCAGGAGGGAGACAGGGAGTGAGGGTGGGGGTGACCTGGGTGAGAGGGCAGCCAAGGTCCTGGGTGCTCTGGGAAGTGGGAGGCAAGTTTATCCACCAAGGGCACCGCAGAGGTGTGGGGAGCGCGTGGAAGCTGGGCGGGTGGCTCTCATGGCACCAGTGCCCTTCCCTTTGGCTGAGCACCGGCGATCAGCAGTGAGGAGGGACCCGGGAGGATGCCTGCCCCTCTGAGGCTAGGTACTGACTGTCCCTGGGGACAGCCCTCCCTGGAGCTCCAGACACCCTCCCTCCACCATCAGGCAAAGAAAGGGTTTTCCTTCCCCATGATGGCATAACAAATATGACTGCATTCTATTGTTTTGAAGCAATGTGTGTGCATCCAACTTCCAAAAAGATGGGCTGTCCATCTGCAAAGTGGGAGAGCAGATGGAACATCTGTAAGGCCTCAGGCAAGACCTCTGAATTCCAGTAGCCTTACAGCCTGCACACGTGGGATCTATGGGTCTATAAATAATTTTCCAGAAGTTTGTCCCTCTGTTTCTCCAGAAAAGCAGAACTTCCCTGGTGGTGCAGTAGTTAAGAGTTTGCCTGCCAATGCAGGGGACACGGATTCAATCCCTGGTCTGGGGAGATTCCACATGCCGCGGGCAGCTAAAGCCCATGTGCCACAGCTACTGAAGCCTGTGTGCCCTGGAGGCTAGCACTGCAGCTGGAGAGAAGCCCCTACTCGCTACAACTGAAGAAAGCCTGAGTACAGCAACAAAGACCCAGCACAGCCAAAGTAAAACAAATACATTAATTAATCAATTAATAATAATAAAAGAAAGGCAAAGGAAGGTTAGGACAGGCCCACAATTTCCCTCCTAGGGACAGTGAAGACGGGGCAGTGGGAGTATTCTTCCTCCACCCTAAAGGGAAATCTCATCTGGGGTCCACATGGGATCTGCCCAACCCTTCGCCAAGCCGGTGTGTGCCCTGTGGACGTGAGACTGTTGGGTCAGCCCAGAAGCCCACCTTCTGCTTGGCTACAGGGAATAAAGGGGGCATGGAAGGAAGAAAGAGGGGTGAGGAGTTGTTTCTAGCAGCTTCCTGTGTCCTAAAATTTCTGTCTTGTGATCAAAAGTCTGACCCAGCCGAGACGGCAGACCTGCCATCAGGGAGTGGAACCAGATGGGAATGGTGCCCTGGAGGCCCAGGAGGGATGGGGAACAGAAGCCAGGCCTGTGGAGGGGGCTGGGGTGGCGTACTGGGTGCTAACTGGCCTTCTTCCCAAGTCCAAAAGGCATGCTTCAGTTTCACACTGGCTATTTATAAAAGTCCCAAGTGCACATTTTGCAAAAACACTTTGGACAGACTGTCTTAAGTTTGAACTCTGAGTCTATTGCCGCATAGATCCATTGCCTTAAAGTTTCACCTAGTTTTAGGGCCAAGGGAAACTGTTTCAGTCACAAGGAGTAAACAGAGACCAAAAAAATGATTAAAATCCTTGGACATATTTATGTCCAAGAAAATGAGAATAAAATGTTAATGACAGAATCTAGGTTATGGGAATATAAATGCTTACCCACTTTTTTTCGGAACTAAGGTCTATTTAACATAATAAAATATTGGAGGCAGGATACTCTTTGGAAAAGCCCCAGACGTCAGACCTCAGAGCAAGCAGAACGGGGAAAGTGGAGGCGTTAGTCGCTCAGTCATGTCTGACTCTTTGCGACCCTATGGATGTAGCCGGTCAGGCTCCTCTGTCCATGGGATTTTTCAGGCAAGGGTACTGGAGTGGGTTTGCCATTCCCTTCTTCAGGGGACCTTCCCAACCCAGGGATCGAACCTGGGTCTCCTGCACTGCAGGCAGATTCTTTACTGTCTGAGCCACCAGGGAGCAGGAAATGCCTTGACTAAATCAGTGTTTCCTAATTTATCTCTGGGACCTCGAGGGAAATGATTGAATCCTGTGATCAGGCCCAAGTAAATGTCCCTTCAAGCTGAGCTGCCCCAACCACACCATGCAACCCCTCCTGGCTCCTGCTGGGTCCTTGGACCGAGGGAGCACCTCCCTGAGCTTTTCCCTTCCCCAAGCTCCCACTGCTCTTTCAGCCCTGAGCCCTGCACCTGGCCCCTCAGCCCCCCACCTGGTCAGCCATGCTGACTCCAGCCCACTTCCCAGCAGAAGGTTCCCTGGGAGGCGGGCCCTTCCACCCCACCCGGCTTCTGCAGTTGCTCCTGGGGAGGGGCTGGGGTGTGGGACCTAGGAGCTAAGATGTGTTGATAAAGGAAGAGACACGGTTGGGAAGGGGAGATAGAGGAACGCCTTCTATACCCGATGGGGGCCAGGATGGGTCTCTGGAGACTGGAGGGGGTCAGGGCAGAAGGGACTGCCTTCTTAAGAGAGCAGACCCAGCCATGGAGGAGTGGGGAAGGATATTATAGACACACTTCCCGTGGAAATTTATGTACATAGACATTAAAAACCAGAGCAACAAGGAAGTTTTTCTTTAAAAGTCATTAAGTTGTATTCTGGAGTGACATAAAGCCAGATGAAAAAAGTGAACATGATCTCAACATAGTAAAAATGCTAATGATAAAATCTTAAGGAAATTTACTGATGCATTAATGGCAGCACTGGGATCTGGGGGTGATATTAATTTAAATAATAATTAAATTATTATTTAATTTAATAAATAAATTAAATTTTCTTTATTGTCCTGTTTCCCAAATTTCTATAAGTGCATATATATATATATATATATATATATATATATATATATAGCTTAGAAGACTGAGCACTGAAGAATTGATGCTTTCAAACTGTGGTGCTGGAGAAGACTCTGGAGAGTTCCTTGGACTACAAGGAGATCCAACCAGTCAATCCTAAAGGAAATCAGCCCTGAATATTCATTGGAAGGACTGATGCTGAAGCTGAAGCGTCAATACTTTGGCCACCTGATGCAAAGAACTGACTCACTGGAAAAGAATCTGATGCTGGGAAAGATTGAGGCCAGAAGGCGAAGGGAGCAACAGAGGATGAGATGGCATCACCAACTCAATGGACATGAGTTTGAACAAACTCTGGGAGATGGTGAAGGCAGGGAAGCCTGTGTGCTGCAGTCCAAGGGGTTGCAAAGAGTCAGACACGACTGAGCATCTGAACAACATAAAACTGAGAAATAACGAGTAACATTTTTTCAGTGGGTAATTACTCTGTTATGGTAGTAGAGCTACATGAGAAGCAAACTTATCAGGCTAAGCAGGGTTAGTTAAGCGATGTCTGAGTGGTAATGTCCACCTGCGCCCTGACTGAGGGAGGAAATGGTCAGGGACTAAGGCATCCTGAGTTGCTCAGGTCCTCGGCTGTCAGGCAGGAGGTGAGCTGCCCGGAGCTGGAGCCACTGGCCTCTGGTCCCTTCCCACTGGGAGGGCAGTCAGTTGGCTTTTGGGTGAAGTAGGAAGGCACACCCTTCCTAGGCTAGTGAAAGAAGGGAGTTAGAGAGGACAGAAAGGGGAACATGCTCATTAAACAACTTCTCTGAGCCTTATCAAGCAAGAGCACCAGGAAGCTCCACAGCATGACTCTCAACCCAGGAGAATGGCCCCACTACAGCCATGACCTGACCTCATTCTCTCGACTTTTTTTAAGCCATTGTTTGAAATTTTCCAAAAACATCCGTATGTTGGGTAGAAAAGTTGCAAATAGGACAAATACAAAGAAAAAACATCACACATGCTTCATTATCCAATATAATGTTGTGGATGGATTAGAAGAGACCCCAGCTGGACTTCTCCAGAGATCCAGTGGTTAAGAATCTGCCTGCCAATGCAGGGGACACAGATTTGATCCCTGGTCAGGGGAGATTCCACATGCCTCAGAGCAACTAAGCCCGCGGGCTTCAACTACTGAGCACTCACTCTAGAGCCCGGGATTGCAGCTACTGAAGCCCATGCGCTTGGAGCCCGGGCTCCACCTCGAGAGAAGCCGCGGCAATGAAACACCCTCACACTGCAACTAGAGAAAGTCCCGTGTGTAGCAATGAAGACCCAGTGCAGCCAAACATAAATAAGTAAATAAATGAAATTAAAAAAAAAGAGAGACCCCTGCTTTCTCAGAATGGACTGAGTACCACTAATGATGCTTTTATAGCAGGAAGGAACACAAGCAGAGTCCCCTTGGGGCTGGGGGTTACAGACAGGGAAAGAGGAGAGGTGTATCACGTAATTGGTTATATGGATGATGGAGAAAGGAAAGGGGGCTCAGACAAGGGGCTGGCAAACATTTTCTCTACAAGGCCAGCTAGGAAATGATTTAGGCTTTGTGGGTCAGAGCGTCTCTGCTGCAGCTGCTCAGCGCCTCTGTAACTCTTACATACGCAGATGAGACATAAAGCGGTGGGTGTGGTGTCTTCCGGTGAAACTCTATTCACAAAAACAGGCAGTAGGCCAAATTTGGCTGTAGTTTGCCAACCCCTGTCTTAGATGACTGTGTCTGATAATCCAAATATACTTAAAAAAAAAAAGAATTGAAAAAGCAACAAGAAAAAGACAGCCTTGACAGGAAGAAAACACCAACTTGAAGCCTTTCTTTTCTACCGGCCTGAATTCTTTCCTCCTTTTCTTCCAACCTGAGTGGGATTTAAATGCTGAAAAGGATCTTATGATCAAGCAAACCACTTATTCCATGGTCCAGAGACTACCCCCGGTACAGAGACCCAGAACTTCACCTCTTTTGGAAGAATTTCTCGCATCTCTCCTCCAGGGGCAGCGCCTGGGCAAATGTTGGGTGGGCCAATATGCTAGCTTGAGGAATGGTGCAGTTTCTTGAGAAGTTTTTTAGGAGTGGGTAGTCCTCAAAATTAAAATAGAAAATAGAATTTGGGATGTCTTCTGCTTTGCTGGCAGATCCAATTTCATCTGGATGGTCTCCTGGGATGAAACAGGAATGTGGTGTTCTGTTCTAGTGATTACCTTTTCTGTGCGCTTTGCGGTCAGGGTGGGTGCGAAGGGGCTGCTCTCTGCTTACAAAGCCTGGATCACTGGGTTTGGGCTAAGAGGGGATCACTTGATCTGGAGGAGCAGGAGTCCAGACGGGAGACTTGCCCAGCATTTTATCTAAGCGCCAGTGAGGACTGAGCGGCAGTGTCCTGGTCTGCGGGGGCTGGGATAAGGAGTGGGGAGGAGACTGGACAGGGTCACCCTGTGCTCTATGCAAGGACTGAGAGAGTTGGAGGTGGTCAGCAGGCCACAGGTCTGGGCGGCAGCCCTCACGGGCCCCCTCCGTACCTCGGAGCAGGAAACACGGGTGGTGTAAAGACACGACAAACACTGGGTTCCAGGGGGCTGCCAGGGAGTAGGATCTGGGGAGAGCAAAGGAGCAGATGATCTGCGACTTGGCCACGTCCATGAGGAACACAGAGCCATCTCTGGAAAAGGTCAGCACCTGGGGAGCAAAGAGATGGTGAGTGGGGACTTCTCCAGTCTGTCACTCATCCCAGTGTGAAATAAGAAAAGCAGCTAGAAATAAAAAACAAAGGGGGAATTTATTCACCCTTGGGCACCCAGCCTCTGGATCCAGCTGGAGCTGTTCGGCGGGCAGCAGGAAAGCGGCGTCTGCTCCTGTGGAGCTGCCGGCAGCAGCGGTAAAGAAGCCGCCTGCCGGGGCTCACCTGTCTTCCCCACTGAACTGGGAGCTCCACGAGGGCAAGGGCTTTCTCCTCCCAATCTGTGCCCAGCACACAACAGGCCTTCAGCAGAGATTTTTGGGAAGGAATAATGAACACATTCACTAAAGAAGAATGAGGGGCCTGAGGAACCTACCATGCCAGGTAAGGCTTGGACCGGGGCCACGGCACAGATGGCTTCATCCAGGTACTTCACTGGCCTGTATTAAACAGACACACAGACATCCAGACTGTGGGAGTTTTCAAGTTTTGCCGTCCTCTCCTAGGCATATACCTATATCCAATACAGACAAGTTCTGCTCTAGAAGCATCAGGATGTATGTCAGAGATGTTCATAGGAGCAAAAACTGGGAACCGTCTAAATATCCATTGCTAGGAGAGTGCTTAGGTAATTGTGTTACATTATATGATGGGATACTATATAGCAATGAAAATAAAAGAGCTGGAGCTGCACACGACATGTACCATTCTCCTGAACAATACTGCAAAGCAAGTCACAGAATAAATGGCAGTAGAAAACAAATTGGAGAATACACAGAATATGATCCCATTAGCAAGTTCCCTAAAATATGCACAGCTGGAGTGTATATGGCTTGGAGATACAGTCGTATGAATGTGGTTAATTCTTGAAGGAAAACAAAGAGATGATGAATTTAGGAAAACAGTGGGGTATATTTTTTTTCGAAAAAAAATTAGACATAATATTTAGCAGTAACTCCCATTTTAAAAAAGGTGGAGTCTATTATACAGAGTGAAGTAAGTCAGAAAGAGAAAAACAAATATTGTATATTAATGCATATATATGGAATTAAAAAGATGGTCTGGTGAACCTATTTACAGGGCAGCAATGGAGACACAAAGAGAACAGACTTGTGACACAGGCTGGGGCAGGAGAGGGCGGGAGAATGGAGAGGTTTGCATGGACACATATACACTAGCGTATGTAAAATAGATAGCCACTGGGAGTTTGCTGTATGACTCAGGGAACTCAAACCGAGGCTCTCTGACAACCTAGAGGGGTGGGATGGAATGGGAGGTGGGAGGGAGGCTCAAGAGGGAGGGGACATATGTATACCTATGGCTGATCCACGTTGACGTATGGCAGAAACCAACACAATACTGTAATTATCCTTCAATTAAAAATAAATAAATCAAGGGGAAAAATGTGGAGTCTGCTTTTCCACTGCTTAAATGTGGGCATGGCCAGATGACATGCTGTGTCCAGTGTAACACAAGCAGTGCACAGGGCTTGGAAAACATCAGTGAGCCTCGATGGCGGCTGGGAGCCCTGAGGTTTACTGAGGAGCCTGGGACAGCCTGCAGGAGAGGCTGCAAGGAGGAGTGCCTTGGCCACCAGCTGCCAGCTGCCTGTATGTGAGTAAGGCCCGCTAGTCGGCCCCTCACCCATGGGCATCTGTGAGAGTCAAGGCAAGCCCAGAGCAGGGATTGTCCAACTGAGCCCAGCCCAAGTGCTGACCTACAGCATCAGAGGTTAAGTGGTGACTGTTTCCTTAAGTCGCTAAATTGTGGAGTAGTTTGTTATATGCAGCAATAGATAATTAAAATCAACCCTGAATATTCATTGGAAGGACTGATGCTGAGGCCGAAGCTCCAATACTTTGGCCACCTAATGTGAAAAGCTGACTCACTGGAAAAGACCCTGATGCTGGAAAAGATTGAGGGCAGGAGGAGAAGGGGACAACAGAGGATGAGATGGTTGGATGGCTCAATGGACATGACTTTGAGCAAACTCTGAGAGATGGTGAAGGACAGAGAAGCCTGGTACGCTGCAGTCCGTGGGGTTGTAGAGAGTTAGACACAATTTAGTGACTGAACAACAACCACTTTTGAAGTGGAGGAGAGAAGGATGTGATCCAGGAGAGGCATACAGAGAGCCTTAACTGAATTGGAAATGATCTATTTCTTAAGCTTGGTGATGGGGACAGTGGAGTTCCCACCCCCGCCCCATATGTACGCTAAATACACACCCTCACACATACTATACAGGTTATTTGCATGCATAAAATATTTCACAATTTAAAAGAGGCCTTTGAAGAAACTGACTACAAACAATATTTTGGCAAAAACAACCCTCTTCTTGGTCACATGGGATAGGAAAGATGTCATTTGTGCCAACACACAATTTATATACATAGAACTCATATATATATCTCCACACGTATGCTGCTTCTGCTGCTAAGTTGCTTCAGTCATGTCCAACTGTGTGCGACCCAATAGATGGCAGCCCACCAGGCCCCCCCATCCCTGAGATTCTCCAGGCAAGAACACTGGAGTGGGCTGCCATTTCCTTCTCTAATGCATGAAAGTGAAAAGTGAAAGTGAAGTTGCTCAGTCGTGTCCGACTCTTAGTGACTCCATGGACTGCAGCCCACCAGGCTCCTCCGCCCATGGGATTTTCCAGGCAAGAATACTGGAGTGGGTTGCTATTGTCTTATCTGAATGTATGCTGCTGCTGCTAAGTCACTTCAGTCGTGTCCGACTCCGTGCAACCCCATAGGCAGCAGCCCACTAGGCTCCTCTGTCCCTGGGATTCTCCAGACAAGAATACTGGAGTGGGTTGCCATTTCCTTCTCCACTCTGAATGTATAGGGTTGGCCAAAAAGTTCATTTGGGTTTTTCCATAAAATACAGAAAATAAACCCAAACGAACTTTTCAGCCAACCCAATAAAAGACTTTAGTAATTCTGAGAAGCTCACTGAGACAGTGATGACCAGAGGGAAAGTGAACTCTAGTCTGAGAGGTTGTTTCAGTTTCTTACTGTTAAACAGGGCGGTATGTCTGGCAGATCATGTACCCCGCCCTCCCCCCAACCACCCACCTCTCCACCAGCAGACTGATGGTGGAGTTCTGGATCCCCGAGGCCGTCACCAGATGGAGAGACGCGTCTGTACACAGCACCACGCATTTCATGTGGCATTTCACTGAGCCCTCCGGATACACATTCTGTCCTTTGTGGACTAGGAAGTATTTCAGGAAGTGGATGCTTTGGCAGAAGCACTTTTCAGGAAGAGCAACAACTCCAAGAGTGAGTCCTGGAGGAAGGGAGGGCACGAGTAGGTCAGGCAAGGGGCAGAGGGAGGCAGCCATGGGCGCGAGGTCTGTGACCAGCGAGTGTGTGAGGGACAGGAGGCAAAACCAAGCACTGAGGGGCTTCCCTGGTGGTCCAGTGGCTAAGAACCCACCTTCCAGGGCAGGGGATGCGGGGTTTGATCCCTGGTTGAGGAACTAAGATCCCACAGCCCGCGGGGAAACTAAGCGCGCGCGCCACAACTAGAGAAGCCTGTGTGCTGCAGTAAAGACCCAGAAGAACCAGAAGAAAAACCAAACAAAACCCAGGCAGCGAGCATCCTTCGAAGTGAAGGCAGCCTGTCCACTAGGCTGTCAGTGTTTTAACTAACATTTCCTACAGAAAGGAATTCATAGCCAACGCCCACGGGGAGAAGGGAGCCCCCTTCAGGAGGAACCCTTCTAAGTATGTGGAAGAACCAAACCCAAGGAAGGGGACAAGTCAGCACTGGAGCGGAAGGAAGTGTTAACCCGGGCAGGTCAGGGTGTGTAACGCAGCGGTGGAGGGCGGGGCGGGGCGGGGCTTACCTTGCGCCAGGTCCCAGAGCGAGAGCACGCCGTCCTCGCAGGCCAGCACCAGGTAGGAAGAGCAGGGACTGAGCTGAGATACCACGATGGGCGCGGCGCACGGCCACACGCCCTCGGGGTCTAGAGGGGAGATGCCACTCACCAGGCCGCCCCCGGACCCCCGCTCCCACCCATCACCACCACCCGGACGACCTGAGACCCAGACTGGTCTGCCTGTCTGGACTCACCATCTCTCTCCTCTCTGTGCCATGCTGTCTCCTTCCTCAGGATAATATAACAAGTTATATGATTATTATACTACAGTTAACAGGGATTGGGGCTTCCCTGGTGGGTCAGTGGTAAGGAATCCGCCTGCCAAGCAGGAGACATGGGTTTGACCCCTGCATTGGAAAGATTCCCTGGAGAAGGAAATGGCAATCCACCTCCGTATTCTCCTGCAGAATCCCATGGACAGAGGAGCCTGGAGGGCTACAGTCCATGGGATTGCAAAAGAGTACCACAGGACTGAGCGACTGAGCATGAGTAGGAACACTGAGTGAGGACTTACTAGGTGCTAAGCACCAGAGCTGGCACTTTATGGGCTTCATTTCATTTAATTCTCACAGGGATCCTATGAGGTGGGTCCTATTAGAACCCGCATTTTACAGATGAGCAGAATGAGGCAGAGAAACAAGTGACTTGCCCAAAGTCACAAGAGCCAGTCAGTACAGAAGTGGAGATTAGAAGCCAGGTTTCCTGGGAGAGGGATGGAAGGAAAGAAATTCTTCCTTTGTGAGTTTTAAACATTACTTCTGAGTATAACTCTGGACAGCATAGTGTTAGCTCAAGGAATTCACACAGAGTGAATTTGTTCGTGGAACTGCCTCCCTGAGTTTGTCAAAAACAAACCACCACCACTCATATTTCTTAAGTGCCTTTCAACTTCAAAAGAGCCTTCATGTAGAGAAACTGGATTTTGCTATTCACGACTAATGCGTAGAATACATAAGGATGGTGTAACTGAGGGGTTTTCTGCTTTGGAGGAGAAAACAGGGGATTAGGGCATCAAGTGACTGGCCTGAAACCACACTGATTGCAGACACGTGCTGGAACCAAGCCCCTCCTTTTTTACCTTCATTGCCTAAGGAGCCCTGTAAACCAGACGGGCTCTGTCCCCATGGACATCATCTTTAAGAAACACGACAGTTCAGAGACACAGCCTTGGGGTCACACCACAGCTAGCAAGCCACCCACTCTGTCTGCACAGCTCTGGTCCCCTAAAAGCCACGCAACTGTCAGTCACGTGCTCTTGGCTAAGCTGAAGAAGGACACGAGAGCCCTGAGCTTAGGTGACTCCCATCCCGGCAGTAAAGTACCAACTTTATCCTTCAGCGTCCGGTTAAGTGAATAGAAGAAGAAGTTGTGATGATCGGTCCAGTGTACACCAAGGACACAGGCTAGCCCTGGGAAAGAAGAGAGGAAAGGGGTGTCACGGAAGGAGTCTGGGTGGACTTTGATTTGGGTGGAGGGGTTTGCCCAGGAGGAGGTCAGTTTGAAATGGTTTGTGCCAATGGGCAGCACCCAACTGAGGGGTGAGCTACCAGCTGAGGGGCTGGGCACCCCCAGGAGGGCTGCTGCTGGGGCCAACTCATCTTCCTGTGCAGGAATGATGGTCACTACTACCCATCGGCTGCTTTCACATCTTCTAGATAAATTCCTGCCCACTGGGCTGTCAGTGTTCTAACTAACATTTTCTACAGAAAGGAATTCATATCCAGAGAGGTGGACCATAAAAAAGGCTGAGTGCCAAAGAATTGATGCTGGAGAAGACTCATGAGAGTTCCTTGGACTGCAAGGAGATCAAACCAGTCAATCCTAAAGGAAATCAACCCTGAATATTCATTGGAAGGACTGATGCGAAAGCTGAAGCTCCAAATTTTGGCCACCTGATGTGAAGAACCGATCATTGGAAAAGATCCTGATGCTGGGAAAGGTTGAGGGCAGGAGAAGGGGGTGACAGAGGATGAGATGGTTGGATGGCATCATTGACTTAATGGACGTGAGTTTGAGCAAACTCTGGGAGACGGTGAAGGACAGGGAAGCCTGGCATGCTGCAGTTCCTAGGGTTGCAAATAGGCGGACATGACTTAAAAGTCTGAACAGCAACAAAAATCCGGAAGCAGCCTGGCGGGATGTGTGCACACCATCCTCTGTGGCAGCTCACACCCTGAAGACGGTGCCAGCGTCCATCATCAAGGAATCTGGTCTCAGGGGTCACAGGTGCAACTAGAAACCGTTAAGCTGCAGCTGGCAACCCACTTTCCACCTCATTCCCTCCCAGCAGGCAGGGTGTGCTGAGCAGAGCTTCTCTAGGAGGGCTTGCTGGGCATTCCCCCGGATGACCACCTGCTTCCCCTTCCTTTACCTGGGGATCTCTTGACTCCCGTGGGCATTGGGATTACGCGACTGGGAAGGAGGAAGTAGAACGTAGCCATACTGGGAAAGAAAGAGACACTAGTCAGAGCCGTGGTGGACTCCTTGGCAAAGAGAAGTGCTGTCAGCATCTTGGTATTAAGACCAGAAGTGAGTAGTTCAGAAGGATCTTCCAGGGCGTTCAGGGCCACGGAGCAAATTATATTCTATGTGCTGGTCCTGGTGTGTGTGGGCCCTTGGAGTTTGGTGAGGGTTAACAGGCAGAGTGATGTGAGTTACGCCCATGCCAGGAAGAGCACCCAGTATGGGCAGAGCCATTCCTGTCCTGGAGGAGGACCCCTTCACGATCAGACTTCGGTGAAGTACGTAAATGTTCCTATCCCGGGTGTACTAAGTTGGTACTTTTTTTTTTTTTTAGTTTCTGTTAGGGCCTAGCTAGCCCTGGGACATTGTGTAAAGTGACAAAATTCAGGTCCACATGATGGCAAGATGAGAGGTTTCACTCCCCATGTGAAGCAAGAACATTTCTGAGACCTGCAATAGTTGTGAGGAGAGCTAGCTGCTGAACCTGCTCCACCAGATACTTCAAGGACTCAGGCTCAGGTTTTACAATCACTGAGGCCCACCTGCTCACTGAAATTAGAAAGTAGCGTGTTTTAAGAATTACACATTAATATATTACATTTAGGAAGACTGGATGGAAGTGGAGGAAAGTGTTATTAGTGGTCAGTTTTCCTCTCTAGGATCATCTGTGTTGTCTAGATAATCAGGAAAACAATTTTTTTTTAAGGAGATGCTATCATGCAAAAAAATTATAAAATAGGGAGTCCCTGGTGGTCTAGTGGTTAGGATTTGGCGCTTTCACTGCCATGATCTGGGTTCAAGCCCTGGTCAGGGAACTGAGATCCTGTAAGTAGTACTGCATGGCCCCCCACCCCCCACCCCCCAAAAAAACCTCTAAAACTCTACTTTTCATCTCCATAGATGCCTATTCCTTCTTTTAAATCTATGTTATCATCCTTTGTTCTAATTATAAACAACCCATCCAACTTTTCAAAAGATTTTGCTGAAGTTCTCAGAGAAGTCACCCAAACCATCAAGAGCTTTGAGACTCTGAATTAATTCAGGACTTTGGGTTGATTTCTGCCTGTACTCACAGAGGAGAAGCTCCCAGGGAGGGGTTGTTCTGGCCTCACCCCCGCATCCCTGACCTCCAGGCTCACCTGATTGGCTCAGGCTCCCATTCCCCATCCAGGAACTTCTTGTAGGTGGCTCTTAAGATTGCCTCCCGCTTCTCCCACTGGCTCGCCTTGATGTAGTGATTCTGCCCAGAGCCCAGCCCGCGGCAGCCCGCTATCTTTGCAAAGGCTTCCAGGGGGCTCTTAAATGTGGTACCTAGGTTGAAAATATCCCAGCATGGGTTAAACCATCTGATGTCCTCCTTCCTGTTTCTCCCTCCTCCTCTATGCTTCCCGGTTTCCTGCAGAATCCCTCTTCCTCAGAAGTCTGTTCTTGCTCTGCCCAGGTGATCAGCCTTCTCCCTGGCCTCCCTCCTACTCCACTGGCTCACGGAGCACAGGTGAAGGGCAGCTGCCCTCCCTCCTCCCACTCCTCCATCTCCATCCTGCTGTCGTTTCCTGTTTCCAGACTACAGAATCTCCAGAGGCCAGGGAAATGTTCACAATGTCACTAGAGACCTTAGATCACCATTGCTGTCTCTCCAGCCCAGCAAGGCCCCAAACCTTCCAGTCACTCGCACTATGCAGCTATGGCTGAGGACCCTCAATACACAATCCCAGCCTCCTCCGGGAGGCTTACACTGATCCAACTGCCTTCCTTTAGAAATTCTCCTTTCTCTGCCAATCATTTTTATCATTCTCCTTCCCAATAACCTTTCATTTCCTTCTTTCTCATCTGCTCCTAAGTCCACAGTGGGGACTTCCCAGGTGGCTCAAGTGGTAAAGAATCCACCTGCCAATGCAGGAGCCATGGGTTCGATCCCTGGGTTGGGAAAATTCCCTGGAGGAGGAAATGACAACCCACTCCAGTATTCTTTCCTGGGAAATCTTCTGGACAGAGGAGCCTGGTGGGCTACAGTCCATGGGGTTGCAAAGAGTCAAACATGACTGAGCAACTGAGCATGCACACCCACAGTAAACCTAAGCAATCTATTTTCTGGGCATGAACCTAATTTTCAGAACTCTTACTCTTTGGAAGGTGCCCAGGAGGTCCCACAGGGCCCCAAGTCCCTTTCTCCAGAGGCAACCATTGTTATCAGTTTCTTGTACAACTTTCTAGAAACAGACCCCTTCTAGATGGCAGCAAGTGTGTGTTACTTGCTCAGTTGTGTCCAACTCTTTTGCGACCTCCTGGACTGTAGCCCACCAAACTCTTCTGTCCATGGGATTCTCCAGGCAAGAATACTGGAGTGGGTTGCCATTTCCTTCTCCAAGGAATCTTCCTGACCCAGGGAATCAAATCCAGGTCTCCTGCACTGCAGTTAGACTCTTTACTGTCTGAGCCTTCAGAGAAGCCCCAGATGGCAGCATATTACTACATTATATAATGTATATAGTATAGTATATATTATTATATGTATTATGTGTACATTTGTATATATTTTCTAAAACAAATGTTCAGTTCAGTTCAGTTGCTCAGTCGTGTCCGACTCTTTGCAACCCCATGAATCCCAGCACGCCAGGCTTCCCTGTCCATCACCAACTCCTGGAGTTCACTCAGACTCACGTCCATCGAGTCAGTGATGCCATCCAGCCATCTCATCCTCTGTCGTCCCCTTCTCCTCCTGCCCCCAGTCCCTCCCAGCATCAGAGTCTTTTCCAATGAGTCAACTCTTCGCACGAGGTGGCCAAAGTACTGGAGTTTCAGCTTTAGCATCATTCCTTCCAAAGAAATCCCAGGGCTGATCTCCTTCAGAATGGACTGGTTGGATCTCCTTGCAGTCCAAGGGACTCTCAAGAGTCTTCTCCAACACCACAGTTCAAAAGCATCAATTCTTCGGCGCTCAGCCTTCTTCACAGTCCAACTCTCACATCCATACATGACCACCGGAAAAACCATAGCCTTGACTAGACGGACCTTTGTGGGCAAAGTATGTCTCTGTTTTTGAATATGCTATCTAGGTTGGTCATAACTTTCCTTCCAAGGAGTAAGCGTCTTTTAATTTCATGGCTGCAGTCACCATCTGCAGTGATTTTGGAGCCCCCCAAAATAAAGTCTGACACTGTTTCCACTGTTTCCCTGTCTATTTCCCATGAAGTGATGGGACCAGATGCCATGATCTTAGTTTTCTGAATGTTGAGCTTTAAGCCAACTTTTTCACTCTCCACTTTCACTTTCATCAAGAGGCTTTTTAGTTCCTCTTCACTTTCTGCCATAAGGGTGGTGTCATCTGCATATCTGAGCTTATTGATATTTCTGCCGGCAGTCTTGATTCCAGCTTGTGCTTCTTCCAGTCCAGCGTTTCTCATGATGTACTCTGCATAGAAGTTAAATAAGCAGGCTGACAATATACAGCCTTGACGTACTCCTTTTCCTATTTGGAACCAGTCTGTTGTTCCATGTCCAGCTCTAACTGTTGCTTCCTGACCTGCATATAGGTTTCTCAAGAGGCAGGTCAGGTGGTCTGGTATTCCCATCTCTTTCAGAATTTTCCACAGTCTATTGTGATCCACACAGTCAAAGGCTTTGGCATAGTCAATAAAGCAGAAATAGATGTTTCTCTGGAACTCTCTTGCTTTTTCCATGATCCAGCAGATGTTGGCCATTTGATCTCTGGTTCCTCTGCCTTTTCTAAAACCAGCTTGAACATCAGGAAGTTCACAGTTCACGTACTGCTGAAGCCTGGCTTGGAGAATTTTGAGCATTACTTTGCTAGTGTGTGAGATGAGTGCAACTGTGCAGTAGTTTGAGCATTCTTTGGCATTGCCTTTCTTTGGGATTGGAATGAACACTGACCTTTTCCAGTCCTGTTACCATATATTAACTAGCAGTTCTTGAAATGTGGTCCCAGATCATCAGAGTTAGAAATGAAACAGAAATGCTGTGGGTCAGTTCAGTTCAGTCACTCAGTCGTGTCTGACTCTTTGCGACCTCACGAATCGCAGCACGCCAGGCCTCTCTGTCCATCACCAACTCCCAGAGTCTACCCAAACCCATGTCCATTGAGTTGGTGATGCCATCCAACCATCTCATCCTCTGTCATCCCCCTCTCCTCCTGCCCTCAAACTTCCCAGCATCAGGGTCTTTTCAAATGAGTCAGCTCTTTGCATAAGGTGGCCAAAGTATTGGAGTTTCAGCTTCAACATCAGTCCTTCCAGTGATCTGCTTTAGGATGGACTGGTTGGATCTCCTTACAGTCCAAGGGACTTTCAAGAGTCTTCTCCAACACTAACGTTCAAAAGCATCAATTCTTTGGGGCTCAGCTTTCTTTATAGTCCAACTCTGACATCTGTACATTACTACTGGAAAAACCATAGCCTTGACTAGATGGACCTTTGTGGACAAAGTAATGTCTCTGCTTTTAATATGCTGTCTAGGTTGGTCATAACTTTCCTTCCAAGGAGTAAGTGTCTTTTAATTTCATGGCTGCAATCACCATCTGCAGGGCCCAGCAATTTGGGTTTTTATAAATCCTCCAAATGAGTCTGATCCAGCTAAAGTTTGAGAATTGCTGTCATACCCTGCACGTCTGGCATTTTGTTTTTTGGTTTGTTTTGCATTTTGATTTGATGACATATCTTGGGAGATCTCTTTATTTCAGTACTATAGATCTTCTTGTTTGTTGCTTATTTGCATTTATTAAACCCTTTCCTTGTTGTGAACTATAACACATTCAGAAAGGAGCATAAAAATGTATCTTTTCCTTTAAATGCATCTTAATAAATTATGCTAAAGAAAACATCTGTCTCTTCTGAGGTCAAGAAACAGATTATCACATCTCCCTGCTAAAAGCTTCCCAAGGGCCCTGCTCCGGTCATATGCTATGCTATGCTATGCTAAGTCACTTCAGTCGTGTCCAACTCTGTGTGACCCCATAGACGGAAGCCTACCAGGCTCCCCTGTCCCTGGGATTCTCCAGGCAAGAACACTGGAGTGGGTTGCCATTTCCTTCTCCAATGCATGAAAGTGAAAAGTGAAAGTGAAGTCGCTCAGTCGTGTCTGACTCTTATCGACCCCATGGACTGCAGCCTACCAGGCTCCTCCATCCATGGGATTTTCCAGGCAAGAATACTGGAGTGGGGTGCCATTGCCTTCTCCGGCTCCAGTCATAACCCCCTGAGAAAAGCAGCAGCCATTCTCTTGGCTTTTAGGTAATCACTTCATGACATTTATGTTACTTTTATGCTACCTAAATATGCATCTAAACACCACAGCTTTGTTTTGCCTGGTTTTTGAGCTGTACACAGTGGAATTGTACAGTGTCAATTCTATATGTGCCCTCTTTTGCTTAATATTGTGAGATTTATCCATTTTGTTGTGTATATTTGTGGTTTTTCCTTTTCACTGCTGTATAGTATTCCATTGGGTGGAAAATATATACATATATTAAGGTTTATTTACATGTTCTTTTGTTGATGGATTTTCAGTTGTTTCATGGTTTGCGGTTATTGGAAATCATGCCATTATTATTATTCCTGTACATTCTTCCTGAAATACCTTTACTTTCAAGCCAATCAGGTATACATCTAGAAGCAGGGTGACTAACTCATTCTGGTTTGTCTAGCAGTTTCCTAGTTTTAGCACCAAAAGCCCCATGTCCAGGGAAATCCCTTAGTCCCAGACAAACTGATATGGTTGGTTACCCAGTGTAAATGCTGGGTCAGAGAATGTAACTTTTCTTTAACACTAACACTAAATTGTTTTCCAGGGTGGTTGTACTGATTTTCATTGCTATCTATGTATGGGAGGTTTGATTGTTTCACATCCTCACCAACTTGGTATGATCAATATCTTTTATTTATTTATTTTAAAACAATATCATCATTGTTTTATATTAGCAGCATTATTCCTTACTCCTTTTGTTAGAAAAACACCCTGCAGTGTGTGTGCAGATCTGTGTATAATCAATATCTTTTAATTTTAGCCATTCTGGTAGGTGTTAAGTGGTATCTCATTATGGTTTGTTTTTTTTTCTCATTATGGTTTTAATTTGCCTTTCCCTGATAACTAACTATGCTGAACATCTTTTCATATGTTTATTGGCCATTTGAATAATCTCTTACCTATTTTATACCAAATTACCTGTCGTTTTCCTAACAATCTGTGGGAATTCTTAATAGAGTCTAGATATGGACCATTCATAAGTCTTGTGTGTTTTGAAAATGCCTTCTCCCAATACATAATTTGCCCATTCATGCTGTTAATGATGTACTTGGATGATTAGAAGTCTTTAATTTTAATATAGTCAGACTTACCAACTTTTCTTATAAATAAGTACTTTTTGTCTTTGGTCTAAAAAGTCTTTCCCTACCCAAAGGTCATAAAGATATTGCCTTATATTATTTTCTAAAAGTTTTATTGCTTTGTCTTTCATATTAACTTTTATGATTCATCTGGAATTGAATTTCGTATATCATGTGAGGCAGGGGCCATATGGACAACCAGCACCACTTACTGAAGTGACCATTCACTGCTCCGTAGCACCACCTTCATCAGATATCAAGGGTCCATTTCGGCCTAACTCTGTCCTGTCTTCTCAGTCCTGTGTTTTTCATCTAATCTTTAAATCTACTATATTCTATCAACTATTTCTATATTTTATATATATCTTTCCATCTATTATTCACTCATCTCTTTTTCTACCTTGTTTTAATTATTGTGACTTTGTAATAAATCTTGATGGAGAAATCATATCACCATGTTCTTCTATGAGAGTGAATTGTCTATTCTTGGTCTTTTGCATTTGTCTCTTTGTTTTTAATGGCTGCAAAGTACTCGGAGTGTACCAGATTTACCTCACTAGTCTTATGCCTCTATAAATAGCACTGCAGTAAACACCCTTGTAGGTATATCTCTAAGGTCATATGTGAATATTGAGAGGACAGACTGTATGTCCTCTGTCTAAAGTGTGGACTTACCCTCTGGTCCTCTTAGCCAACTCCCACTTAATTCTTAAAACCTTCTCAAACGTTCCTTCTTCTGAAAGAGCCTCTGCCTATTCCCTAGGCAGAGTTAGTTACTCCTTCCTCTATGTTTGTCTGGTCCTGGATGGCCCCCACTGCTGCACCTAATCGAATCCTACTGTGATGCTTCCTTTTTCACCTGCAGCTTCTGGAGCACGGGACATGTGTCTGACTCATCTTTGTGCCTGGTGCATTATCGGCCCTCAGCAAATACTGGTGAATGAAGTAACACAGGAATGTAGGAATGCGTGAACCCCACCAGCACTAGGGGAAAGGTGTCTCCTGATGTCCCAATTCTTTTAGTTAATTATATCCTTGTAACATTTATATTTTTAATCTTTAGTCCCAGAGCCTATGACTTGTAAATCAGATATTGCTGCTAATAAATGAAAAATGTGGAGAAAGAGAAAGGAAAAACTAAGAAATCAATGGCAAAAGGAAAGACAGTATTCATGGACTTATACGTACCTGTAATTGGTTTGGGTGGTTTGATTTTCATTATTTGAACTGGAAGACTCAACTTAACATCTCCTCTAAAAGAAATGTTCATATCCTACAATAAGGAAAAAGCACAGATAATAAGCCAACAAAGGAGATAAAACAGGATCCTTAGAAACACTTATTTCAAAAGAAGGTGAAAAAAGAAAAAAAAAGAAAGAAAAACAGGCGGGAAAAATAGAAACAGCAAAGTGGTAGATTTAGACATAAATACAGCAAAAATCACTTTAAATATAGCAAAAATCACTTTAAATATAATGGCATAAATGGCCTAAACACCCCAGTTAAAAGGTAGAGTTTGACAGATTGGATTAAAAAGGCAAGACCTAATGATATGCTATCAAAAAGAAACTTATCTTAAATGTAAGGATTCTTAAAAGTATATAAAAAGTATATCTTATAAACTAATCAAAAGAAAGCTGAGGTGGCTATATTAATATCTGACAATATAGATTTCTGAGCAAAAAATGTTACCAGAGATCAAAGCGTCATTGAATAAAGATAAAACAGTGAATTCTCAAGGGGATATAAAATTCTAAATGTTTCTTGCACCTAATAACAGGGCTTCAAAATACATGAAGCAAAAATTCTTAGTGTGAAAGCAGAAATAAATCTATAACCTCATAGATTTCAACAGTCTTCCCTCAGTAACTGATAGGATAAGCAGACAGAAAATCAGTAAGAATATAGAGGGGAAAGCAGTGAGGATATAGAAGACTCGAATAACTTGGACCAGTGACAACCGACTGCATGTTCTTTTCAAGTGCACATGGGATACTTAACAGAATTAACCATATTTGGGGCATAAAACAAGTCTTAATAAATTTGAAAGGTTTCAAATTATATGAAGTATGTTCTCTGATCACAACAGAATTCAGTTAGAAACCAGAAAAAAAAAAGAAAGATATCTAGAACATCTCAAGTATTTGGACACTAAATAACATGCTTCAAAAAATAATCCACTGGTTTCAAAAAAGAAGTTAAAAAACGCAAATTAGGAAGTATTTTCAAAAATTAAAATATCAAAATTCGAAGGAAGCAACTAAAGCATTAGTTAGATGCAAGTTTATAGCACTAAATCGGAGAAGGCAATGGCACCCCACTCCAGTACTCTTGCCTGGAAAATCCCGTGGACGGAGGAGCCTGGTAGGCTGCAGTCCATTGGGTCGCTAAGAGTCGTACACGACTGAGCGACTTCACTTTCACTTTTCACTTTCATGCATTGGAGAAGGAAAGGGCAACCCACTCCAGTGTTCTTGCCTGGAGAATCCCAGGGATGGGGGAGCCTGTTGGGCTGCCGTCTATGGGGTCGCACAGAGTCAGACACGACTGAAGCGACTTAGCAGCAGCAGCAGCACTAAATGCCTATATTATGCGGTGAAATTCCTAAGGTCTTGGTGCTTGGTTCAGTTCAGTTCAGTTCCTCAATTGTGTCTGACTCTTTGCAACCCCATGAATCGCAGCACGCCAGGCCTCCCTGTCTATCACCAACTCCCGGAATTCACCCAAACTCATGTGCATCGAGTTGGTGATGCCATCCAGCCATCTCATCCTCTGTCATCCCCTTCTCCTCCTGCCCCCAATCCCTCACAGCATCAGGGTCTTTTCCAATGAGTCAACTCTTCGCATGAGGTGGCCAAAGTACTGGAGTTTCAGCCTCAGCTTCAGTCCTTCCAGTGAACACCCAGGACTGGTCTCCTTTAGGATGGACTGGTTGGATGTCCTTGCAGTCCAAGGGACTCTCAAGAGTCTTCTCCAGTACCACAGTTCAAAAGGATCAATCCTTTGGCGCTCAGCTTTCTTCACAGTCCAACTCTCACATCCATACATGACCACTGGAAAAACCATAGCCTTGACTAAACAGACCTTTGTTGGCAAAGTAATATCTCTGCTTTTGAATATGCTATCTAGGTTGGTCATAACTTTCCTTCCAAGGAGTAAGCATCTTTTAATTTCATGGCTGCAGTCACCATCTGCAGTGATTTTGGAGTCCCAAAAAGTAAAGTCTGACACTGTTTCCACTGTTTCCCCATCTATTTCCCATGAAGTGATGGGACCAGATGCTATGATCTTAGTTTTCTGAATGTTGAGCTTTAAGCCAACTTTTTCACTCTCCTCTTTCACTTTCATCAAGAGGCTTTTTAGTTGCTTTTCACTTTCTGCCATAAGGGTGGTATCATCTGCATGTCTGAGATTATTGATATTTCTCCCAGCAATCTTGATTCCAGCTGTGCTTCTTCCAGTCCAGCGTTTCTCATGATGTACTCTGCATAGAAGTTAAATAAGCAGGGTGACAATATACAGTCTTGACGTACTCCTTTTCCTATTTGGAACCAGTCTGTTGTTCCATGTCCAGTTCTAACTGTTGCTTCCTGACCTGCATATAGGTTTCTCAAGAGGCTGATGCTTGGTACAGGCACACAAATATTTTAATGGAACAGGATCAAAAGTGTAGAAATATACATAGGAATGGTACTTGTGTTGCAATTGCTATTTTTAAAAGACAGATCAACGTGGATCTCTTCCTTGTTCCATTCACAGAAAAAACTACCACGTGTATAAAAGAGTGAAATGTGCAAAAAAACACACAAAAAAACAAAAAACAAATACACTACGAAGTATTAGAAGAAAGCACAGGAGAATTTATTTATAATCTTGAGATAGAGAAAACCTTCTTAAGTGCAATGGCTGTAAAGAAAAGGTTAAAAATTCTGACTATAACAGAATCTAAAATGTCTTTACAACAGAAAAGCACATAAAGTAAAAAAGGGAAACAACAGATTGGAAGAAAATATGTAATTGGCAAAAAATTCACAGGCAATTCACAGAAGACAAAACCTCAATAGCCAGTAAAAATATGAGGAGATTAATGAAAATTAACATGAGACAATATTTTGTTTCATCAATTTGCACAAAAATTAATAATATCAAGGTTAACCAGGCTGTGGAGAAATTGATTGAATGTAAATTGTCATGTCATTTTTGGAGGACAATTTAATAGGATCTATATTAAAACTAAAATTGCACACATCCTTCAGGAGCACTCAGGTACACAAAGAAGAGTTTAGAAAGATTTTCACTGCGTTATATAAAAGCCACAAATTAGGAAAACCTTCAATAACACCAATGGATGAACAACCAAATAAACTACGGTACATCTTTAGTAGGAATAGAACAGAGGAAAAGAACAAGGTAGGTTTGTCTGACATTGCAAAACTTTGCCAATAAGTTGATTAGTATAAAAATGCAAGATCATAAGAAAATCTGTATAGTATGATGCCACTTATATAGAAGAAAATTCCCATAAAATGAAAGTATATTTTTCAAAATAAACTGATATCTGAATCAAACTGTATACTAAAGGCCTATAGAAAACACACACCAAGCTAATAATGGTGATGATCTCTGGAGAGGGCTGCTGAGTCTGCATTACTTGGTTCTTCCCAAAGTGATGTGTTCACATAGCATTTGTATAATTTGAGACAAAACGTAATTTTAAAAGGGATAAAGGAAAGGCCTCTGGAGAGAGACTTCCATTTGGAAGTTCACCATTTCTCTTCTGATAGGCTTGAATCCCAAGAGCTAAGCCTCTGGAAAGCATGGTGTGCTCTTTGCCTCAGAGGCAGAGTCAGGAAGCTCCAGGGAACCCAGTCTGTGCTCTGCCGTATCCCAATACAAACGTGACCTCCAACACCAAAGTAGAACAAAAAACCCCAAACGTGAGTTTGGTGGATTGGGCTGCTTACATTGGCAGAGGCAAGCTGGATTCTATGGGGCCTGAAGTATATATGGTTTAGGGGTCTCTGTAAGAAAGAGAATACAGAGTGCCAATGACCACCTAATACAACTCAGTTCGGGGGCTATTGTGACAGAGGGGAAGTTTGAGTGAGAAGAGATGGTGGTGGTCTTAAGTGATTATGGTTAAAACATGTTACTTTTTCCAATTTTACAAAAGTCTGTGGCCATGTGAAAACACTGGCAGGGCCCCTGTCTCAGGGAAACCCACCCCTGAACAAATGACTTGGGTCAGTTCTCCTCAAGAATGAGGCACAAGATCAAATCACAGAGAATCTGAAAACAGTGCCCTGGTAAGAATATTTTATTAATATATTTGACATTTAAGGTACCTTTAAAATCAAAATAAAAATTTCTAACATTCAAGTTAAATCTCTTTGGAGATATTCTTTAAAGTTTCTTACCGTATCTAAACTATCTGCAGTCACAGAATCAGGAGTGTTCTGGGGAGAAAAATGAGAAATTAATTCATGATGGGTTTGGTATATGCTCCCCTTCTTCCTTTAATTTTTCGCATTGCTCCTTCTTCCCCTCAATCACTCTTGTGAGATGTGAACTCATCCCCATAGACATGGAGGGCCAGTATTTGTGCAGTCCTCTGGCCTGTAGGATTTTAATACATGATACCCATTCTCTAGGATCTTAAAACCTATTTGGGGAAACAAGAAATCATCAATGACGTTAAGAGAGAATATGAGTGAAAGGGAGGGGGTCAGCTAGGAGACTATTACAAAAATCTAAGTTAAAGTGAATATTTCTGATTGACAAAATTTATCAGTGATGTTGACAATTATTATTTATAAGTAACTCTAAATATAATTCATAGTACAAGAGCTACCACTGTAACTGGCATAAGTTGATTGCTTCTCAGTGTATAGAAACAGTGAATTATGGTGACAAATCACCCCCATTCCAAGGTGCTTTTCCCACTTGGATAATAAATTAATCCCTCAAAAAATGTATCTGTTGGGCACTGAGTAGGATGCCATGGGGATGGTGACAAAAAGAAGCAGAAGGTACAACAACCTAGAAATTTACCATCTAGTTAGGAGAAAAGAACCGCTACTGCTGCTGCTAAGTCGCTTCAGTCGTGTCCGACCCTGTGCGACCCCATAGACGGCAGCCCACTAGGCTCCTCTGTCCCTGGGATTCTCCAGGCAAAAACACTGGAGTGGGTTGCCCTTTCCTTCTCCAATGCATGAAAGTGAAAGTGAAAGTGAAGTCGCTCAGTCGTGTCCGACTCTTAGCGACCCCATGGACTGCAGCCTACCAGGCTCCTCCATCCATGGGATTTTCCAGGCAAGAGTACTGGAGTGGGGTGCCATTGCACAATAGGATAGTATATGAGAAGTGTCAAAGAGAGGTACAAAGAATAGATTCTGTAAGAGTTTAGAGGAGGAATGTCTCTGGGCCAGTAACTCTCCCAGAGATACAAAAAATCACACCTTGCTACAAAGACATTCACTGGAGAAAAAGGGCATTTATTCAAAGCCACTCAATGTACTTGGCATTGAATGTGAGTCTCAATCTTGGTCTCGTAGATTAATTTCACTAACACTTTATAGCACATAGCACAATATGTTTTAAAGGCATCCTCAACTGATATTTGTTGTCATTGATTAAAAAAAATAATAAGTACACTTTGGGAATTCCCTGGTGGTCCAGTGGTTAGGACTGTGCACTTCCACTGGGGAGGGCATGGATTCAATCCCTGGTCGGGGAGCTCAGGTCCTACATGCCACACACAATACAGCCGATATATATAATAACTGCACATCAGATAGATGAGAAAATTGTCTTAAAATCTTTTTTGTTTAAATATTGTATTTTGAAGAGATGGCATGAGTCCCAGGGATCACATATAATTAAACTGAAATAGATTTCTACCTACCTTCTAAGAATAATATGAAGAATACATATATTCCCATATATTTAGAACAACTCCTTTATACCATAATCTGGAGAGTGTAGTGGAGAGTGTAGTGGAGAGACATGGAAGGATTATTTCAGCCCAGGAGGGGAAAAAATATATCTATTAGTCAGAGTCAAAAAAAAAAAAACACTCTCCCAGAGAAATGCCTGGGAGTGGTCTTGGTAGAGAGGCAACTCCCAGAGGAGAGAGATACCACCGTTTAAGACCCCTCGGCTTTTTAACCATCTTATTTTAACCAAAGCAAACTGACTTAAGAGACACAGGCCAGGGTACCTCTTGTCCTGTCTTACAGCCTCCAGACAGGCTCCTTCATCTTGAAATTGCAAGAAGGAGGTGCGCTAGATGTGGGCAGGGAGGAACATATCAGTTGAAGACAGGTGTTACCTACCAATTGCAGCTGCTGTCTGATTTTCTTCTTTGTATTTACGGCAAGTTGGGGGTACTGCACTTCCTTGATCCAAGACTCCTTGGGCAGCTTATACACATCCAGCCAAATGTCCCCAGCTCCTGCATTGGGAAACCGAGGAACCGTTGAGCAACCGCAAACAGGCAATGAGTTTCCTCAGAGAAACGGCCCATCTCAGAACCACTGGCACAGAGGCAACTTTGACAAACGGAAGGAGATGTGGTTCTGTAGCGGTTGTTGCCAGTCCTCACTCACAGAGAGCCCTGAACTCCTCTCCCCAGGCCGCTGCCTCTAACTGGAGATGGGCTTCTCACCCTCACAGCACCAATGTAACAGTTTTAACCTGACTGTCCACGCTGCCTGGTCCCCACGCTTTCTAGGTTCCAAATGATAAATTCCACTGACGTTTTGTGTTACAGCCGTTCCCACCTGGGGAGGAAAGTGGCATATACAGAAGCAGTAACCGAGAGGGGTATGGCTGACAACGGGCTAGAATCGAACTCTGAGAGATGCCTCAGGAGAATTCTTCTGACCAATATTTGAGGAGATGACAACCCATGGGGTGGCTGTGAGCACTTTATCTTGTCAAAGAAACATGCTCAGCTTCTGTACTGAATACCTGCCAACCCAGGAAAAGTTACTTTCCTAGAATGGGATTCTGGCTAAATGTTTCCTTAAAAAAGTAATCATATAGACATCTTGTTTTCAGACTTTTGGACTCCAGAGCTGTTGGGGAGTACATGTCTGTAATTTTAAGCCAGCTAGTTTGTGGTACTTTGCTATAACAGCCCTAACAAACTACTACAGATAGTATAAAAGTTTCCTTTGGTGCATAAAGCATTACAAAATAGGTATCTTTCTCCAGCACCTAACATCTGAGGGACCTGGGGCAAGAATCTAAATAGAGGCCGAGACGCCAAATGTCTAATTATTTAAAAGTTAAAAGTCAAGCTAATAATCATTTGGATAAAATATATTCTATTACCACAGGAATAATTGCAACAAGCAAGATCCAATGTTGAATGCTAAAACTGGTGGGCAAAACTTTAATGACAAACAGGATATTTGCATAATCTCCAAGTATCTCCCCCTAAATGTTTATCAGTCACTGTGGAGGTTTCAACATAGGTCTCAAAATTCTCTGATCATCCTACATCCAGAAAATGGTGTTTACATTCTCTCCCCTTCCAGTGTGGTCTGGACCTAGAGCATGGAAGGGGGAAAACAGTCGCTCAACCGTGGAGAAAGCTGGCAGATCACTTTAAGTGATCAGGGTTAACATCAGCAGTGGTGCTATCACATACCCCCCAATATAATTCAATGAAAAGAGCATTTCACCTCTGTGAGATCTTCCTCCAAATCCTTAACCCCAGTTTGAATCATGAGGAAAAATTCAAACTGAAAATCAGGGCCATTGCACAAAATACCTGACTGGTACTCCTCAAACATGTCGAGGTCATGAAAGACAAGGTAAGACCAAGACATCACACATATAGGTACAGTGTGAAAAGATGATGACCGAATGCAATATGATATCCTGGATTGTACCTTGGAGCCAAAAAAAAAAAGTATCTAGGAAAAACTGGCAAAATCTGAAAAAAAAAATCTGTAGTTTATTGTATTATACCAACATTATTTGCTTAATTTTGACAAATGTACCATGGTTATATTAAATGTTGGTATTAGGGACACTGGGTGAAGGATATAAGGGAACTCAGTCATATCTTTGCAACTCTTCTGTAAATTATTTCTAAATAAAAGGGTTGGAGGGCTTCCCTTGGCTCAGTGATAAAGAATCTGCCTGCCAATGCAAGGGACACGAGTTTGATCCCTGGTCTGGGAAGATCCCACGTGGTAAGGAGCAACTAAGCCCCTGTGGTAAGGAGCACCACACCACTGAGCCTGCACTCCAGAGCCTGGGAGCTGCAGCTACCGAGCCCACATCCTGCAACTGCCGAGGCCAGCACATCCTAGAGTCCGTGCTCAGCAACAAGAGAACCCACCACAGTAAGAAGACCACGCACTGCAACTAGAGGGTAGGCCCTGCTCTTCAAAACTATGGAAAAGCACATGCAGTAGCAAAACCCCAGCACATCCAAAAATAAATAAATAAAATTATTTTTAAAAGTAAAATGTTTTTCGGGGAAAGTGATTATCTGGAAGATACTGGAACTCTAAAGAGCCTTTGGTCAGTCTTACCTTGTAGGAGCAAGGCTGCAAAGTTCCCTCCTTTAGAAATTTCCATCTTTATACAGGTGGTTTGCTTGCTGGCATCCTCCTAAAAAGAAGAGAGAAGCTGATAGAATAAGTTCAGCCTGATGATAGAGGAGAGTGTATTTCAGGGCCTTTCGTAGTTCACATCAGGAAAAAAAAAATCCTTCTAAAGATTGAGGCATAAAAAGATGCCTCAAATTGCTTCAGACTTTCCATTTTTGTATAGGAATTGGACAAGATTGCATGTAAAGCAGTAGAACTCAATTTTCCATCTAAAGAATTTTGGACTTATTTCCTGGTTTCATAAATACTCCTGATCATTTGCAGTGATTTCATACTATCTGATCTCCTGCTCAGGTTGCAAACCCTCAGACCTATGATTAGCTCTTTTCAAAATGTGTTGAAAAGAGTTCTACATGACAATGAAAACTCTGGTCAGTTGCTTGAAAAAAAGGCTCTGTCTAGGCTATAGTACTGCCATAGTCTGATTTGGCTCATAAACAACATCTATTTCTCACGATCCAAGGTTTCCAAGGATTTCTGGCAGATTCAGTGTCTGCTAAGACCTAGCTTCCTGGCTCATGGACCGCCTGCCACCTCTGTGTCATGTGGTGGAAGGGTTGAGGGAGCTCTCTTGGGCGGTAATTCCACTCATGAGAACTCTGCCCTCATGACCTAATCGCCTCCCACACTGGGGATCAGAATTTCAACATGAATTTTAGAGGCACAAAAATATTCAGTCCATATCGAGTGGAGACTGAATGGAACCCTAGTATGAAACCTGCTTGAATTTTCAGCAAGGTGAAAAAGACTCAATGTATACAGATGTGCTGTACCTTTCAGGAGCTCTAAGACTAGCAAAATTAGGTGCCTAGAAGAATTAGGCTAGTAAGCCCCCTAAGTTATTTAAGGAGAGGGAGTTTTAAACATTTAGTTTTTCTTTCACTTTCTTGTTTAAAAATGGAAGTATATTTGATGTACAATATGAAAGTGAAATCTGAAACTGAAGTCGCTTAGTCGTGTCCGACTCTGTGTGACCCCATAGACGGAAGCCCACCAAGCTCCCCCGTCCCCGGGATTCTCCAGGTAAGAATACTGGAGTGGGTTGCCATTTCCTTCTCCAATGCATGAAAGTGAAAAGTGAAAGGGAAGTCACTCACTCGTGTCCGACTCTTTGCGACCCCATGGACAGTAGCCTACCAGGCTCTGCAACCCATGGGATTTTCCAGGCAAGAATACTGGAGTGGGCTGCCATTTCCTTCTCCAGGGGATCTTCCCAACCCAGGGATCGAACCCAGGTCTCCTGTGTTGCAGACAGATGCTTTACCATCTGAACTACTAGGGAAGCCCGATGTACAGTATAGTGATTCACAATTTTTAAAGTGTACATTCCATTTATAGTTATTATAAAATATTGGCTATATTCCCCATATTGTTCAAAATATCCTTGTAGCTCATTTTACACATAATAGTTTGTATCTCTTAATTCCGTAATCCTATATTACTCCTCTCTACTTCTCCATACCCCTTGTAAGTACTAGTTTCTTCTCTATATCTGTCTGTTTCTTGGTTTTTTCTTTTTTGTCATATTAGCTAGTTTGCTATATTTTTTAGATTCCACATAAAAGTGATATCATACAATATTTGTCTTTTTTCACTTAGCCTCAGTTCAGTCGCTCAGTCCTGTCTGACTCTTTGCGACCCCACGAATCGCAGCACACCAGGCCTCCCTGTCCATCACCAACTCCTGGAGTTCACTCAAACTCATGTCCATCGAGTCAGTGATGCCTTCCAGCCATCTCATCCTCTGTCGTCCCCTTCTCCTCCTGCCCCCGATCCCTCCCATCATCAGAGTCTTTTCCAATGAGTCAACTCTTCGCATGAGGTGGCCAAAGTACTGGAGTTTCAGCTTTAGCATCATTCCTTCCAGAGAAACCCCAGGACTGATCTCCTTCAGAATGGACTGGTTGGATCTCCTTGCAGTCCAAGGGACTCTCAAGAGTCTTCTCCAACACCACAGTTCAAAAGCATCAATTCTTCAGCGCTCAGCCTTCTTCACAGTCCAACTCTCACATCCATACATGACCACTGGAAAAACCATGGCCTTGACTAGACGGACCTTTGTGGGCAAAGTAATGTCTCTGCCTTTGAATATGCTATCTAGGTTGGTCATAACTTTCCTTCCAAGGAGTAAGCGTCTTTTAATTTCATGGCTGCAATCACCATCTGCAATGATTTTGGAGCCCCAAAACATAAAGTCTGACACTGTTTCCACTGTTTCCCCATCTATTTCCCATGAAGGGATGGGACCAGATGCCATGATCTTAGTTTTCTGAATGTTGAGCTTTAAGCCAACGTTTTCACTCTCCTCTTTCACTTTCATCAAGAGGCTTTTTAGTTGCTCTTCACTTTCTGCCATAAGGGTGGTGTCATCTGCATATCTGAGGTTATTGATATTTCTCCCAGCAATCTTGATTCCAGTTTGTGCTTCTTCCAGCCCAGCGTTTCTCATGATGTACTCCACATGTAAGTTAAATAAGCAGGGTGACAATATACAGCCTTGACGTACTCCTTTTCCTATTTGGAACCAGTCTGTTGTTCCATGTCCAGCTCTAACTGTTGCTTCCTGACCTGCATATAGGTTTCTCAAGAGGCAGGTCAGGTGGTCTGGTATTCCCATCTCTTTCAGAATTTTCCACAGTCTATTGTGATCCACACAGTCAAAGGCTTTGGCATAGTCAATAAAGCAGAAATAGATGTTTCTCTGGAACTCTCTTGCTTTTTCCACGATCCAGCGGATGTTGGCCATTTGATCTCTGGTTCCTCTGCCTTTTCTAAATCCAGCTGGAACATCAGGAAGTTCACGGTTCACATATTGCTGAAGCCTGGCCTGGAGAATTTTGAGCATTACTTTGCTAGCGTGTGAGATGAGTGCAATTGTGCAGTAGTTTGAGCATTCTTTGGCATTGCCTTTCTTTGGGATTGCAATGAAAACTGACCTTTTCCAGTCCTGTGGCCACTGCTGAGTTTTCCAAATTTGCTGGCATATTGAGTGCAGCACTTTCACAGCATCGTCTTTCAGGATTTGAAATAGCTCAACTGGAATTCCATCACCTCCACTAGCTTTGTTCATAGTGATGCTTTCTAAGGCCCACTTGACTTCACATTCCAAGATGTCTGGCTCTAGGTGAGTGATCACAGCATCGTGATTATCTGGGTTGTGAAGATCTTTTTTGTACAGTTCTTCTGTGTATTCTTGCCACCTCTTCTTAATATCTTCTGCTTCTGTTAAGTCCATACCATTTCTGTCCTTTATTGAGCCCATCTTTGCATGAAATGTTCCCTTGGTATCTCTAATTTTCTTGGAGAGATCTCTAGTCTTTCCCTTTCTGTTGTTTTCCTCTATTTCTTTGCATTGATCGCTGAGGAAGGCTTTCTTATCTCTCCTTGCTATTCTTTGGAACTCTGCATTCAGACGCTTATATCTTTCCTTTTCTCCTTTGCTTTTTGCTTCTCTTCTTTTCACAGCTATTTGTAAGGCTTCCCCAGACAGCCATTTTGCTTTTTTGCATTTCTTTTCCATGGGGATGGTCTTGATCCCTGTCTCCTGTACAATGTTTAGGAGACAATCCCTGTCTCCTAAACGCTATTGGTGTGTTGTAATTCACTAACATTATTTTGTGTATAATGTCCCTGTCAAGTTTAGATATCACAGTTCTGCTGGTCACAGTTCTGAAATGAGTTGATGAGTATTCCTTGTATCTTTTTTTAAAGAGATTTCTTTTTACATAAATTTAAAAACAGTTTTCCCTGGTGGTTCAGATGGTAAAGTGTCTGCCTGCAATGTGAGAGACCTGGGTTCGATCCCTAGGTCAGGAATATCCCCTGGAGAAGGAAATGGCAACCCACTCCAGTACTCTTGTCTGGAAAATTCCATGGATGGAGGAGCCTGGTAGGCTACAGTCCATGGGATCACAAAGAGTCGGACATGACTCAGCAACTTCACAAAGGCACAGATATTAAAGGTACAACTTGATGAGCTTGGACATATTTAAATGATGAGTTTGGACATTTTATATTAAAGGGTCACCAGTCAGGGGGGCAGTGGGGTTTCTCGGAGCTCTCTGGGGTCCACTCTGCCCCTAATACTGATTAAACTCTTATGCTATGCTATGCTAAGTGGCTTCAGTAGTGTCCGACTCTGTGCGACCCCATAGACAGTAGCCTACCAGGCTCCCCCATCCCTGGGATTCTCCAGGCAAGAACAGTGGAGTGGGTTGCCATTTCCTTCTCCAATGCATGAAAGTGAAAAGTGAAAATGAAGTCGCTCAGTCGTGTCCAACTCTTAGCGACCCCATGGACTGTAGCCTACCAGGCTCCTCCGTCCATGGGATTCTCCAGGCAAGAGTACTGGAGTGGGGTGCCATTGCCTTCTCCGATTAAACTCTTATAACATCTTTTAATTATCTATTTTGACTGTGCTGGGTCTGCATTGCTATGCACGGGCTTTATCCAGCTGGGCAAGCGGGGGTTACCCTGTCGCAGAGCGTGGGCTTCTCATTGTGGTGGCTTCCTTTGTTGCGGAACATGGGCTCTAGTGCCTCAGTCATTGCGGTAGTTGCTCGTGGGCTCCCGAGCTCCAGCTCAGTGGTTGTGGTGCACGGGCTTAGCTGCTCCGCGGCATATGGGATCTTCCTGGACGAAGGAGCTAACCTGTGTCCCCTGGCAGGCAGATTCCAATCTACTGTACTACCAAGGAAGTCCCCAGCAGCATCTTTTGATGAGCATAAGTTTTAAATTCGTTTTATTAGGGATATGATAATAACATAATAAACTGTGCATATTTAAACTGTACAGTTTGATTAGTTTAGACATATATAGATCCCTTGAAACCAGCACCACAATCAAGATAAGGAACATATCCATTCTTCCCGCCCCTTTGTAAGCCTTCCTTCCACCCCTCTCCCAACCTACCCAGGCAAAAACTGGCATTCTCTGTCCCTAGATTAGTTTTGTATCTTCTTGAATTTTATAGAAATGGAATCATACAGTATATATGTATTCTTTTTTGTCAGACTTCTTTCACTCAGCCTAATTATTCTGAGATGTAGCCATGTTGTTATATGTATCCCTTTTTACTGCTGAGCAGTATGTGCCAAGATCGATTTAGCCATTTACCTGTTGATGGGTGCGGAGTGGTTTCTGGTTTCTGGCTAAGACCAAGAAAGCTGCTAGGAATGTCCATGTACAAATCTTCATATGGAAATATACTTTCATTTCTCCCAGGCAAATATCTGGGAGTGGAATGGCCGCATCATATGGCGGGTGTACGTTTAACGTCTTTTTTAAAAATAATTGCCAAAGTGGTTGTGGTACTAGTCCTCACCGCCAGCAGTGTATGAGAGTCCCGGCTGTTTCATAGTCTGCTAACACTTGGTATGGTCTGTCTTTTCAATTTTAGGCATTCTAGTACACATGCAGGGACAGATCATGATTTTAATTTGTATTTTCTCTAATGACTAATGGTAGTGAACATCTTATTTATCTTCTATATATTCTTTGGTGAACTGTCTTTTTTTTTTTTTTAATCAAGATATTTGCTCATTTTAAAAACCTGTGTTGTTTTTCTTATTTTTGAGTTTGAGAGTTCTTTATATCTTCTAGATACAAGTCTTTTATCAGATATGTGATTTGCAATTATTTGCTCCTAGTCTATAACTTGCCTTTGTATTCTTTTAACAGTGTCTTTTGTAGAACAGAAGGTTTTAGTTTTGATGAAGTCTGACTTATCAGTTTTTTTTTCTTGTATGAAATACAATTTCGGTATTGTAGTTTAAAAACATAAATACAGTATACTAACGCATATATATGGAATTTAGAAAGATGGTAACAATAACCCTGTGTACGAGACAGCAAAAGAGACACTGATGTATAGAACAGTCTTATGGACTCTGTTGCAGAGGGAGAGGGTGGGAAGATTTGGGAGAATGACATTGAAACATGTAAAATATCATGTAAGAAACGAGTTGCCAGTCCAGGTTCGATGCACGATACTGGACGCTTGGGGCTAGTGCACTGGGACGACCCAGAGGGATGGTATGGGGAGGGAGGAGGGAGGAGGGTTCAGGATGGGGAACACATGTATACCTGTGGCGGATTCATTTTGATATTTGGCAAAACTAATACAATTATGTAAAGTTTAAAAATAAAATAAAATTAAAAAAAAAACTTTGCCTAACAAAGATCACAAAGACTTGCTCCTGTTTTCTTCTAGAGGTTTTATAGTTTTTGAGTTTTCATATAGCTCAAATGATCCATTTTGAGTTAATTTTTGCATATCACATGAGGCCTGAGAGATTCCTAATAGCTCGGTTGGTAAAAAATCTGCCTGCAATGCAAGAGACCCCAGTTCAATTCCTGGGTTGGGAAGATCCAATGGAGAAAGGATAGGCTACCCACTCCAGTATTCTTGGGCTTCCCTGGTAGCTCAGCTGGTAAAGAATCTGCCCACAATTCGGGAGACCTGGGTTTGATTCCTGGGTTGGGAAGATCCCCTGGATAAGGGAACAGCTACCCACTCTAGTATTCTGGCCTGGAGAATTCCATGGACTGTGTAGTCCATGGGGTCACAAAGAGTCGGATGCAACTGAGAGACTTTCATTCACTCACATGAGGCATGAGAAGTTTCTTTGATGAAGTCCCATTTCAGTTTTTTTCTCTTACAATTAGTGCCTTTTGTGTCCTAAGAAATCTTTGCTTGCCCCAAGGTTGCAAAAACCATTTCCTGTATTTTTTTTAAAAAGGATAATGTCTTTGCCCTTTAAAGTTAAGTCTATAATTCATCTCTAATTTTTATATATGATGTGATGTAGGGTTGAGCTTCATTCCTTCCCCCAATATGTTTATCCAGCATTCCAGCATCATTCCAGCATCCCCCACACAAACTGAATTGCTTTGGGCTCATCAGTAATATTTTTTATAAAATAAACTGCAATTAAAAATATAATCTTAGCAATACCTCCTCCTTTTTAGGTTTGTTAATTTAAAAAACACTTTCAGAAACCTACAGCATGCAGGCAAGGTACTAGGAATAAGAAATATATGGGTCCATGTCCTGTGCTCTCGAGGAACTTACCTCCAGGAGAAGAAACAGTCATAAACAAATAAGTATGGAGGGTGGAGAAACACTGTGATAGAAATCCTGTCCTATATGGTTGTGACACAGGAGGGAAAGGTCAACTTCTCTTGGGAAAGTAGCTCAGAGAGGAGGATGTCTGAGCTGGTCTTGAGGAATGAGAGCAATTTACGAGGCACACATAGTAGGCAGGAAAACAAGGAGAGCTTTCTAGGCGGAGGGGAAGAGTATGGATAAGAGAACAGGATGTGAAGCAGCCTGGAAAATTTAGGGACTTGTTAGTAGTTATTAGGGCTTCCCTGGTGGCTCAATGGTAAAGAATCCACCTGCCAATGCAGGAGACATTGGTTTGATGCCTGGGTTGGGAAGATCCTCTGAAGAAGGAAATGGCTATCCACTGCAGTATTCTTGCCTGGACAATTCCATGGACAGAGGAGCCTGGTGGGTTATAGTCCATGGGGTTGCAAAAGAGTCAGACACAACATAGCAACTCAACAACAACAAAGTCGTTAAGAGATACATTGATCTGGTGCTCAATTTGGACTGGAATTCCTTAGCAATTTTCTTCTCTTGACAAGAGGGTAAATAAATTCAAGGCATTCAGTATGTACTCTGATGGTGAGGGAGCTTTCAGTTGGATATTCTGGAGGAAGCTCCCTGGCCAGGGAGGTCTCTACTTCTCTCTACTCTAGGATAGCTGTCATTGCCTCCATGTTAAAAGTAAACTTGATTTGCTACAGCTTTTGGCCCAGCTATCAATGAAAGAACAGGAGCTTACCAATTCATTGATGGCTTTGATGAGGTAAAGACCATCCTTATAAAAATAAAACAGTCGAACAATACCTGAAACAGAAAAATAAGGAAGATTGAGAGACAGACAAGTGAGCTGAAGACAAATTGGAATTTTATATATTTGACTTTCTGAAATATCATAAGCTCGTGCATTATTAGGATTCCTCCCTAGCCCCTCCACTGCCTGTGATCATCTTGGTTTCCTGGCCTTCTTCCACCCCTCACTTGAAATGTTCAAGCTATTTTCGCTCTTAGGTCATCTCTAGCTACACTGGCCCTACCTTCTTATTTTAGAATCTGTTTGTAAGCACTTCAGCTACACTGATCCACTCCTTGATTTCTGCCCACCTGTTTTAGCACATCACCCCAGCGTTTCACACTGTCACCCAATCACTTCCTATGGCAGCGGTGGTTTAGTTGCTAAGTCCTGTCTGGCTCTTGCGACCCCATGGACTGTAGCCCACCAGGCTCCTTTGTCGATGGGATTTTCCAGGCAAGACTACTGGAGTGAGTTGCATTTCCTTCTCCAGGGGATCTTCCAGACCCAGGAATCAAACCCGGGTCTCCTGCATTGCAGGCAGATTCTTTACTGACTGAGCTACGAGAGAAGCCCTCACTTCCTGTGAGTGTTCATTATTCCACTTGCGAGTGTATGGATTCTCTGAGGGAAAGGATAGTTTCTTCCTCTTCTATGTGCCTCATCTCTCAAACCCCAGCAAGCTCCCCATGAAGTTAATTTTGTCAATTCAGTAAGTAATTCAGTCATTCTAATTCCCGTTTAACCTAAGGGTTCTAGTATATGATCATCACCCACAAACTTCAAAAAAACACCACTTTCTTGAGGTGCCTCCCAGACACTCATAACCTACCTCTATTGCCGTAATACAGACTTTGAAGAGGCACCTGGCCCGCTGTGGGTAAAAGTCTAACTCAACCCAATAAATATTCATGGATATCTGCTCCAAGACCTCAAAGGCTCGAAGGACAACCAAGGCAGTCTCCGCCTTCCCGTTTATCACATTCAGAATCACAGAGACATGAAACCAACTGGATATAATGCAGTGTGATAAATGCAATCCTATCGTCAGACCAAACTCCTCCTGAATATCAACATTCCTACTCCAGGTGCCTCAAACATGTACATGTGCAAATGGAAGCTTTCAACTCACAGTCCCCTGGAACCTTACTCTCCTATAACTGCTTTTCAAGGAATGGTATCATCTTCTACCCCATTATCTAAAGGCAGAAAGGAGTCATTTTTCTTCACACCCACCACTCCCCAACTCCACACATATGTTCCGTCTCTCACCAAGTTTTTCCATCATATTTTCCTTTTCATTTTTTAAGCTTTTTGTTTTGAACTAATTTTAGACATATAGAAAAACTGCAAAAATACTACAAAGCATTCCCTTATACCCCTCACCTCACTTCCCCTAGTGTTAACATCTTACAGAACCATAGTGCACTTTTCATTTAAACCGCTCCTGCCTTAGTTCAGACCTTCATAATTTCTCTCTTCAATGGATGCACTAGCTCTTCCTGGTCTCCCTACCTTTCCATTTGGGTTTTTCAAACTCCTATCTGGGTGCTCTTCCTAAAACATCAATGGCATCAGGTCATTCTCCTACAGAAAGAGTATCCTCCAGGACACTGTCCATAGTTCTCTGCACAAAGGTTCCTCTGCCTGGTTCATCCTCAGGCTGAGTGGGGAAAGCAAGCCTCATGTATGTGAGCAGCAGGACTGCTGAGTGCTGGAAAGGGTGTGGACTCTGGGGCTACACTGCCTGGTTCAAATCCTGCCTGTGCCACTTTCTCTGTTGTTATTTAGTGGCTAAGTCATGTCTGACTCTTTGCAAACCCATGGACTGTAGCCTGCCAGGCTCCTCTGTCCATGGAATTCTCCAGGCAAGAATACTGGAGTGGGTTGCCATTTCCTCCTCCAGGGGATCTTCCCAACTCAGGGATCAAACCCGCATCTCCTATATTGGCAGGCAGATTCTCTACCACTGAGTCACCCAGGAAGCCCGCTTTCTGCATTACCTCTTCTGAAAAACAAGAATAATAAACTATACCTATCACCTAGGCTATTGTGAGGGTGAAATGGACCAACCTATGTGAAACGTTAGAACAGTGCCTGGCACACCACACTGTCCTGCAGATGTTGGCTGCTACTACATGACCAGGGAGAACTCTCCATGTCTGGTCCCTCCCATGCCTGGAAAGAAGATTAAACTGAACAACAGTCTACAGGTACCTGTAAATTAGGCTAAAAAGGAAAGAGAGGAACATGTACCCATTTCATCCACAGGAGCAATAAGTATTTCACTCCCCAAATCTGTGGCCCAGATGGAAATGACATCAACCTTAAGTTTCTCCCAAACATATAATTGTTTAGCGTTATGCAGATTATAGATAGAGAATCCTTTGCTTCCTCCAATAAACACATAGTCTTGGGAAACATCCATGCAGTTTGGCATTGTGTTGAGCTGGAAAAAGCAAAACAAAGAGAAAGGGAACAGTTTTCAGTTACTGCCATCTGAAAGTAATATGAGCTAACTTTTCTTTTTTTGGCAGCAGTGTGCAGCTTGTAGGATTCTCAGTTCTCCAGCCAGGATGGAACTTCTGCCCCCTGCAAGGGGAGTGTGGAGCCTTAACCACTGGACCACTAGGGAAGTCCTGAGTTAACTCTTCAAAAAGGGATGCAGGTCCTTCCTAGTTATGGTATCCCACCCAAATGCAGTGCCCATCTAAATATCTTGCCCAGATATCAAGAAAGTCATAGTATTCTACATTTAGGGGAAAGGGGCAAGAGAAAGCAAGGAAGTTGAGAAGAAATGCTCGTTCACAACACCAAGCGTGGCCACAGCCCTGCGATAAGTGGACCAGTGGCCCCATTCCCTGTACTTTGTTCTTCTAGAACACTGTGGAAAGAGTTGTAGCTGACACCTGGGCAGATTCTCAACCACCAAGCAAGACAGCGATTGATACACTCCAAAAGATTTTCAAATAACAATAGGATGTAAAAGGTAGATGTGCATAATCTTCAGTTAACCAGAACACCCATTTACCCAGGCAATGACTGCTGCTGCTGCTAAGTCACTTCAGTCGTGTCCAACTCTGTATGACCCCATAGATGGCAGCCCACCAGGCTCCCCCATCCCTGGGATTCTCCAGGCAAGAACATTGGAGTGGGTTGCCATTTCCTTCTCCAATGCATGAAAGTGAAAAGTGAAAGTGAAGTCGCTCAGTCGTGTCTGACTCTTCGCGACCCCATGGACTGCAGCCCACCAGGCTCCTCCATCCATGGGATCTTCCAGGCAAGAGTACTGGAGTGGGGTGCCATCGCCTTCTCCGCAGGCAATGACTAGATCCGTTTTAATCAGCATCAGCATGCCTGTAATCTTTCCAACATGCACCTGTCCTACAGGTAAATGAAGATTCCTGGCAGGAATTCCTTCCCAGGAGCAGGTGTTTTCATTTATTACCTTAACACTCAGTTGAGGAGACTTCCCTGGTGGTTCAGTGGTTAAGACTCTGCCTTGAAATTCAGGGGACACGGGTTCGATCCCTGGTCAGAGAGAGAGCCCACATGCCCCAGTTAGTGAGCCCATGTGCTCTTGAGCCCCTGTGCTATAACAAAAGAACCCACATGACAAAATGAAGATCCCACGTGGTGCAACTGAGACCCAACACAGCCAAATAAATAAATAATTAATAAAATAAATGTTAAAACCACCACTCAGTTGAGAAACAAGGCCACCTTGGCAGCTGCTCCATACCTTACTTTCTCTAAGTGGATGGTAGATGGTGGGCAGGGTCCGGCGGAGCTCAGCTTTCTTTGAGGTGTCCCTCGCCTCAATCATTTCCCATGAACGGTCAAACAGTGAGTTCACCATCTTGTTGATCATTCGATATGGCTGGGGTAGGGAATCTTGCTCTTGATCTGGATCCTTGAAGACCCAATCATCTTCATCGTCCTTAGACCAGTCCTTCTCTGTCGGGGACGGCACCTCCAGTGTCCCCTTTCGGGTAAAGATGGGGAGCTTCATCTTCTGACTTCGACTTCCTTTGGGACTTGCCATCACAGAAGATAGCATTGGAAATGTCTATGAAATTCTGAAAAGCTGGTCAAAGAAGTAAGCCAAGGTACTTAGAGATAAAAGGGGGAAGTTATCAGAAGACAGCACATCATCCTCCTTAGAGTATTAGGTTATGGGCACTATTTATTCTAGAGCCTGGCACCTCCCTCATTACCACATCATTAATATATGCTCTTCATTTTAATAAGGATATCAGCAGAGACAGGTTTTGACTATTCATATCTTTCAGGCCACCCCAAGATGACATGTGCTATGATGAAAGGAAAGGAGTTTGACTTCTTGCTGCCTTTCTTCACCTCCTGATAAGAGAGTGGCTTTCTGTCCCAAATTGAATACACCCTTTCTCTGCAACTTATGCCTTCTCCTGGCTCTTCCATCTCTGCAAATGGCTGTGCTGAAGCCAGCTGGGTAGGGGGCCATGATTCTCTGCTTGTTTTCCTTTCACCTCCAGTCAGGTACAGTGCAAACACTTCCATTCCTTGCTGTCAAGTTTACTCCTTCCTCTCTATTCCCCCTGCTGCCATCCAGCTCTGTAGGCACAGTGCCCAGAGCCTATGAGATTTCTCAAGGGCTTACAGAAATATCTGAGACCTGAAAAGAAATGGACTAAAAAAGAAAATCCCACAAAATCAAAATAAATACTTATGAAAACACTGACAGCATATCAACTCCACTGTGTGTACATAATATCTAAGTCTATAAGAAAAGAACAAGTAATCTGTATTTTATAAAACTCAAAACTGTACACTTATAAGAAGGTTTTCAAATGTTACAGTTAATAAAAGGCATTTAATGTGGCACACGGGGTACATTTTAAGATGTTTAATAGGTAGTGGAGTAGGGTCTTGCACTGTTGGAGTGCCTTGGGGCCCTGGAAGCCTTATAAAGGCCCTGGTACCATCATCTTTTCTCTCGTGTGAGAGTACATCTGTGATATTTCCGTGCAAAGTGAGAAGAGACTATCTGGGTCTGAGTCTGAAAGGAAAGAACCATCTGAAATCATCAGTAGGAACACTAAACTGAGCTCACACAGGGCTAGGAATAATGCCTGTTTCCACCAGCAAGAACAGAAAACCTCATTATTTACAAACATCAGGTACAGTACTCAGGAGAATCTAGCCAAGTAGTGGGAAAAATTAATCCTATTCAAATACTGTTCTGGTATTGCCCAACAAAACTTGGAAGTCAGAAGATCAAACTTAATGAAGTAACTTGACTACAAATATTTATAGAACAAATATTTATAGGAATACAAATATGAAACCAAGCCCAGATAAAACTAAGTTCCCTTACTGAGTTTGTGATTAATCTCTCTATCTAAAACTTTACTCCCTTGCCTCTCTCCTTTGACTTCACTCCATTTCTTCTGCCCTCTGACCTCAATCCTGAACACCAGTCAACCAGAATCAGATGACTAAGATTGCAGTTGCCGATAACATCGTAAATGTACTAAGATTGCTGTTATAGACATCATCATTAACGTACAAACTCAGGTTGTTTATCTAGGGCAAGATTAAGCTCTTAGATCCCCAAGTCACGGACTACCTGGCCAGAGAATCACGAACTGGGTCATCCATAGCTCCCAAAACTATGACTAAGACATGTCACAGAAATGTCACAAGACAACAATAATCCCAATTTCTTTTCCACTTTGAAATATCCCTAACCCAAAAACCAAGAAGGAGTGGATACAAGACTCATTTCCCACTCCCTTGCTTTGTGCCCTGCAATAAACCCTTCAGTTCAGTTCAGTTCAGTCGCTCCGTCGTGTCCGACTCTTTGAGACCCCATAAATCGCAGCACACCAGGCCTCCCTGTCCATCACCAACTCTTGGAGTTCATTCAGACTCATGTCCATTGAGTCAGTGATGCCATCCAGCCATCACATCCTCTATTGTCCCCTTCTCCTCCTGCCCCCAGTCCCTCCCAGCATCAGAGTCTTTTCCAATGAGTCAACTCTTCGCATGAGGTGGCCAAAGTACTGGAGTTTCAGCTTTAGCATCATTCCTTCCAAAGAAATCCCAGGGCTGATCTCCTTCAGAATGGACTGGTTGGATCTCCTTGCAGTCCAAGGAACTCTCAAGAGTCTTCTCCAACACCACAGTTCAAAAGCATCAATTCTTCAGCGCTCAGCCTTCTTCACAGTCCAACTCTCACATCCATACATGACCACCGGAAAAACCATAGCCTTGACTAGACGGACCTTTGTTGGCAAAGTTGTCTCTGCTTTTCTTTGCTGCAAACACTTGCTGTCAAAATTTGGCTTTCTGTGTCATGGACACATGAGCCCTTGCTCAGTTACAAAAATAATCAGCATCCAATGGAGTAAAATTCACAATGTCTAAGATCCAATTAAAAAATGACTGTGGTATATCTACATTATGGGATACTACTGCTGCTGCTGCTGCTAAGTCGCTTCAGTCGTGTCCAACTCTGTGTGAACCCATAGATGGCAGCCCACCAGGCTCCCCCGTCCCTGGGATTCTCCAGGCAAGAACACTGGTTGCCATTTCCTTCTCCAATGTATGAAAGTGAAAAGTGAAACTGAAGTCACTCAGTCGTGTCCGACTCTTCACAACCCCATGGACTGCAGCCTACAGGCTCCTCCGCCCATGAGATTTTCCAAGCAAGAGTACTGGAGTGGGGTGCCATTGCCTTCTCTGTTACGGGATACTGCTGCTGCTGCTGCTAAGTCACTTCAGTCGTGTCCGACTCTGTGCGACCCCATAGACGGCAGCCCACCAGGTTCCCCCGTCCCTGGGATTCTCCAGGCAAGAACACTGGAGTGGGTTGCCATTTCCTTCTCCAATGCATTACTACTCAGTAATAAAAATCAAAAAACTACTGATAAACACAAAAACATGGATGAACCTCAAAGGCAATATGCTGAATGAAAGAAACCAGTCTAAAAACCTATGTGCAGTGACTCCATCTATAAGGCATTCTTGAAAATCAAAACGAAAATGGGGATCAGAACAGTAGTTGTCAGGAGTTATAGGTGGGGGGTGATGTTATTTTAAAAAGAAGAGCATGAAGGAATTTTGGGGGTAGTGAGACTCTTTCATTCAGATTGTAAAGAGCTCTGCAGAGACAATATGATTATCTATAGAGAAAACCTGATTATCTATGGAGAAAAGCTGATGGAATCTTCTAAAAAAAATTTTACAAGAGCTAATAAAGTTAGCAAGGTTGCAGAATAAAAGTTCAATATACAAAAATATACTCTATTTCTATATAATGACAACAAACAATCAAAAATTAAAATTAAAAATGCTATTGTTAATAGTATAAAAATATGAAATACTTAGGGTTAAATCTGACAAAAGATGTACAAGACCTGTGCCCTGACAGCTATAAAATACCACTGAGTGTGTATGTGTTAGTCGCTCAGTCATGTCTGACTCTTTGTGACCCCATGGACTGTAGCCAGCCCAGCTCCTCTATTCATGGAGTTCTGCAGGTAAGAATACTGGAGTGGGTAACCATTCTCTTCTCTAGGGGACTTTCCTGACCCAGGGATCAAACCCAGGTCTCCTGCATTGCAGGCAGATTCTTAACTGTCTGAGCCGCCAGGGAAGCCCATAAAATATCACTGAAAGAAGACCTAAATAAATGGAGAGAGACAGATCTTATTCATGGGCTGGAAGACAATGTTTTTAGGGTGTCAATTCTCTCCAAATTGATTTATAAAAAATTAAAATAATCCCTATGATAATCCCTGTTGGCATTATTTTTTAGAAATTAAGAAGTTGATGTTACATTTCATATGGAAATGCAAAGTACCTAGAATAGCCAAAATTACTTAGAAAAAGAAAGAATTAGAAAATTAACATTACCTACTTCAAGACTTAAAAAGCCACAGTAATCAAGGCAGTATGATATTGGCACTTAAAAAAAAAAAGACAAAAAGACAACAAATAACAAGTGTTGGTGAGGATGTGCAGAAAAGGGAACCCTCATACACTGCTGGTGGGAATATAAATTAGTGAAGTCATTACAGAAAATAGTATGGAAGTTCCTCAAAAAAATAAAAGTAGAATTACCACTGTTGTTGTTTTTCGGTTGCTAAGTCGAGTCTGACTCTGCAACACCACAGACTGCAGAACTACACAGAAAAGGTCTTAATGACCTGGATAAACAGGATGGTGAGGTCACTCACGCAGAGCCAGACATCCTGGAAGTCAAGTGGGTCTTAGGAAGCATTACTAGGAACAAAGCTAGTAGAGGTGATGCAATTCTAGCTGAGCTACTTAAAATCCTGAAAGACGATGCTGTTAAAGTGCTGCACTCAATATGTCTGCAGATTTTGAAAACTCAACAGTGGCCACAGGACTGGAAAAGGTCAGTTTTCGGTCCAGTCCCAAAGAACTAACATATGATCCAGCAATTCCACTTTGGGGCATTTTTCCAAAGAAAACAAACAAACAAACAAAACTATTTTGAAAAGATATGTGTATCCCTAGGTTCATTGCAGCATAATTCACAATAGCCAAAATATGGAAGCAACCTAAGCATCCTATCGATAGATGAATGGAAAAAGAAGATGTGATATAGATAATGGAATATTATTCAGCTGTAAAAAAGAATAAAACCTTGCATTTGCAACAACATGGATAGACCTAGGGGTTTCTCCGGTAGCTCAGTCAGTAAAGAATCTGCCTGCAGTGCAGGAGACTCGGGTTCAATCCCTGGGTCAGGAAAATACCCTGGAGAAGGAAATGGCAACCCACTCTAGGATCCTTGCCTGGAAAATCCCATGGACAGAGGAGCCTGGTGGGTTGTAGTCCATGGGGTCGCAAAGAGTTGGGCACGACTGAGTGACTAACACCAGACCTAAAGTGAACTATGCTAAGTGAAATAAGTCAGACAAGAAAGACAAGTACCATATGATTTCACTTATATATGGAATCTAAAAAAATAATACAGGGACTTCCCTGGTGATTCAGGGGCTAAAACTCCATGCTCCCAATGCAGGGGGCCTAGGTTTGATCCCTGGTCAGGGAACTAGAGCCCAGATGCCACAACTAAGAGTTCACACTCTGCAGCTAAGACCCGGTGCAGCCAAACAAATTAAATTAAAAATACTTAAAAAAATACAAGTGAACAAACAAAACAAAATAGTCATAGATACAGAAAACAAAGAGGTGGCTGCCAGAAGCAGTAGGGGATGGAGAGATATGTAAAATAGGTCAGGGAGATGGAGAGGTACAAAAAAAAAAGACAAATATATCAATGAAACTAGAGAAGACAGAATTAGATTCACACATATATGGACAGTTTGTTTTTGACAAAGATAATTCAGTGAAGAAAGTACAATCCTTTCAATAAATAATGTTGCATCGGTTAAATATCCATATGGGGAAAAAAGAACTCTGATCCATACCTTGCACTATATACAAAAATTAATTCAAAGTAGTTGTTGTTTAGTCACTAAGTCGTGTCCGACTCTTTTGCAACTCCAAGGACTATAGCCTGCCAGGTTCCTCTGTCCATTGGATTTCCCAGGCAAGAATTCAAAGTAGACCATAGGCCTAAATGTAAAACTATAAAACTTCTAGAAGAAAACATAGGGAAAAATCTATGCAATCTTCAGTTAAACAAAGATTTCTTAGCTATGACATTAAAGCACACACTCCATAAGAACAAACTGATAATTTATACCTTTCAAAAACAAACTTATGCTCCTCAAAAGACATTTAAGAAAATAAAAGGTAGCCCAAAGACTAGGAGAAAATACTTGTAGGCAAAATGTTTGTATTCAAAATATTTTGAAAATTCTTAAAACTCAATAATAAGAAAATGATACATTTTTTTCAAATGGGCAAAAGATTTGCATCGACACTTAACAAAAGAAGATATACAGATGGAAAACAGGCATATTAAAGATGTTCTTCATGGTTAATCATTAGGGAAATGCAAATTATAATTACAGTGAGACAGTACTACCCATGTATTAGAATGCCTGAAGTTAGAAAGATAGACATAACAAATGTTGTTGAAGATGAGGAAAACTGGAACTCTTCCAGTTGTTGCTGGGAAAGTAAAACACTACAGTTTAGAAAACAGTTTAGCATTTTCTTAAAAAGTTAAATTTACATCTACCACAATATCCATTCATTCTACTCCTAGGTGTGAAATAAGGGAACTGAAATCATATGTCCATACACAGACTTGTAAATGAACATTCATTACAGTTTCACTTCCGGGAGTCTCAAACTGAAAGCAACCTAAATGTTTATCAACAGGTGAACAGACAAACTCCTACACATTCACATCCCATTCACATCAGTGGGAACACGGAATAGTAGAGCCTCTTTGGAAAACAGCTTGGCAGTTTCTTACAAAGTTGAAAACACACTAACAGGATTTAGCAATGCCATCTCTACATCTGTATGCAAGAAAAATTAAAGTGTTTCATATGAAAATCTGTACTTAAATATTTATAGCAGCTCTATTTATAACTGCCTCCAACTGGAAACAATGCAAATGTACTTCAGTGGATAAAGAGACAATAAACTATAGCACATCCATACAATGGAATACTACTCAGTGATTAAAAATTTACAAACTACTGATATAGACAACATGGGTGAAACTCAAATGCATTATGCTAAGTGAAAGAAATCAAATAGAAAAGCTACATACTGGACTTTTTTGGTCCAGAGATTAACACTCTGCACTTCCAATGCAGGGGCATGGGTTTGATCCTTGATTTTGGATGTACCACATGCTTCACAGAGTGGCCTAAAAAAAAAAAATAAAGGCTACATACTGAATGATTCAATTTATGATACTGTGGAAAAGGCAGAATTGTAGGTATAGCAAAACAAACTATACAAATCTGTGTTTAGCAGCACTCTATGCTCATCTCTATCATCTGACATATCACTGCACTGTACTTTCCTCTTTTCTTGTATGCCTCATTAACTCTATTGCCATAGGCCTAGAGCTTAGCACAGTGGGTGGTACAGTTCAGTTGCTTCGGGGCCAGGTTCTCACATCCTGCCCAGCTGTCATCCCCGAGGAAGCCAGGCATCCAAGGCAACTAGCTCTCAGGCTCCTCAGGCCGCCCAAATGGGGAAGCCAGGTCTCATAGACTGTGAGCCAGACAGATGGCCACTGCTAGAGGGTCACAGAGACAGGGAAGGGGGAGAGGTTCACTGCTCCTCCTTGGGCCAGTGCTAGTGGAGGGCCTTAGTGAGGGCTCTGGAGCCCTCAGGACACAGTCCCCAATCTGTTCCCTGGGCCTTCCAGCTCACCCACTAGCACAAGGTGGTAAGCTGGAGGGCCTCCAAGAGAAAGCCTGAATCTGCCTCTTACCTCACTCTCCACCTGATGACCACCACACCACCAACCCCTGACTCAATCTCTTCTCCAATGGTCCCTCTTGACAGTTACCAGTGTGCAGGGCCCACTGCAGTGCTGACCAATAGCTGGGCAGGAACACTAATTGTGGCTCATTGACAGTTGGTTGCTTGTGGGCAAGGCCCACTGAGGCACCGACCAATGGCTGAGCAAGACCTGTTGCCTAATAACAGGGTACAGAGTAAATGAGGCACAGCAATTGGGAAATAAGTGCCTCAAGGCTGTATATTGTTACCCTGCTTACTTAACTTATATGCAGAGTACATCATGCGAAATGCCTGGCTGGATGAAGCACAAGTTGGAATCAAGATTGCGGGAGAAATATCAATAACCTCAGATATGCAGATGACACCACCCTTATGGCAGAAAGTGAAGAATTAAAGAGCCTCTTGATGAAAGTGAAAGAGGAGCGTGAAAAAGCTGGCTTAAAACTCAACATTCACGGCATCTGGTCCCATCACTTCATGGGAAATAGATTGGAGAAACAATGGAAACAGTGAGAAACTTTATTTTCTTAGGCTCCAAAATCACTGAGGATGGTGACTGTAGCCATGAAATTAAGGACTGCAGGTCCTTGGAAGAAAAGCTATGACCAACCTAGACAGCATATTAAAAAGCAGGGACATTATTTTGCCAACAAAATCCGTCTAGTCAAAGCTATGGTTTTTCCAGTAGTCATGTATGGATGTGAGAGCTGGACCATAAAGAAAGCTGAGCACCAAAGAATTGATGCTTTTGAACTGTGGTGTTGGAGAAGACTCTTGGAGTCCCTTGGACTGCAAGGAGATCCAACCAGTCCATTCTGAAGGAGATCAGTCCTGAATATTCATTGGAAGGACTGATGCTGAAGCTGAAACTCTAATACTTTGGCCACCAGATGTGAAGAACTGACTCATTGGAAAAGACCCTGATGCTGGGAAAGATTGAAGGCCAGAGGAGAAAGGGATGACAGAGAATGAGATGGTTGGATGGGATCACTGACTTGATGGACATGAGGTTGAACAAGCTCCAGGAGTTGGTGATGGACAGGGAAGCCTGGTGTGCTGCAGTCCATGGTGTCACAAAGCTTTGGACATGACTGTGCGACTGAACTGAGCTGAACTGAAGGGCTGTGCTCATCCTGCTCTGTTACAGCTGGTAAAGAACTAGAGATCAGCTTTCTCCACAGTGCCATATTCTAGCTGGGTTTCCAGGTACTCCAAGGAGTCCAAGAATCCTGAATGTGAAACTGGTCTTCTAGATCATTATGATGGTATGTTGTCAAGGTAGGAGAAAAGAACATGTCTTATACAACAATTGTTACCTTGATTTAAAATTTAAATATTTAAACATGGTTTGTGGGGCTCTATTTGTACTTTTACCCAGGGCCTACAAATGTGAGGGGCAGACCTGATCATGGGAATAAAGTTTAAAAAAATTGACGCCCTTACTTTGTGACAATAAGTGAGTAGTAAGTCGCTCAGTCGTGTCCAGCTCTTTGTGACCCCATGGACTATACAGTCCACGGAATTCTCCAGGCCAGAATACTGGAGTGGGTAGCTGTTCCCTTCTCCAAGGGATCTTCCCAACCCAGGGATTGAACCCAGGTCTCCTGCATTGCAGGCAGATTCTTTACCAGTTGAACCACAAGGGAAGTCCAAGAATACTGGAGAATTCTATAAAATTATTGTTTATGGAAGAGTGGGGCTTCATGTCTTCAAGCCTCAAAAAGGAAAGTTCAGTGGTGTAGTTTTATTGTAATCTCTTTTAGCCCCCACTTCCTTCATATTAACCCTTTTTCAGAATTCCCTCAAGGAGCAATCTTCTTTCAGTGTTCATTCAATAATCCTAACAGAAAATTCTCTCACTCTACCTAGCTCTCATGCTAAAATACACCCCATGAATTGGCTTATCTCTGCTCTAACCATTTTCTTCCCCAGATCTGGAACTGGTGTTGCTCAAGGGAAAACAGAGATACAGAGCTGGGAAATGATTAGGCACCTCAGTCCCCAAGCAAAAAGTTCAGGGAAACCTCCATTCGGGACTCCGCTGTGGAGGTCCCTGGGTACCCGGGATCTGCGGGGAGGCGCAGGGCGTCCTAGGGACGCCTGAGGTTGAGGGGACAGGTCCCCTCAGAGCCCCCGCTCGGAGATCCTAGAGATAGAGGGGAGTCCTGGCACATGTGAGGAGCCGCGGCACCCGGATCAGAAGCCGATATTTCTCTCACCTGGACCAGCAGCGTGGCGTCGCCGTAGTAACCACAACTTCCGGTCCCAACCGGACGTCCACTAAGTCCTCTTTGGAAGGGGTACACGCCCCCGTGGGGGCGGGGAGACTTGGTCCCTCGGGTGTGGAGAGACTGACGCTCCCGCGGGGAATAGTTGGCCGCCCCTGAGGACTAGGGACAGAGCCTGGTGTGACGCGTGTCCTTGGGCTGGGTGCCATGGACGCCTTCATCCGCTTCACCAACCAGACCCAGGGCCGGGACCGACTCTTCAGGTGAGTTAGGTGCCCGCGGCCTCTACCCCTTCCCGGGTGTCCTCACTCGGGTCGACGGTTCCCAGTTCTCCACACCCGGAGAGGGCGGTAGTAGCCCAGTGGACGAAATCGGGAAAGCCGCTTCCGGCTCCCGGCGGTAGCGTGGCCCGGGAGCCCCTCCTCACCCCAACTTCAATGAGGTTGGGCCGAACACATTTCCCTTCCCGTCCGGTCCCGCGCCTCCAGGCCGCCGGCTGCGGTAAACCAGCCGACGAACCCTCCTCTCCTGACCCCAGGAAGAGTGGGTTTTCTCCGCTCAATATTCCTCCAAGGAATTATTTCAGACAAACTCGGGGTTGACATCTGAGCACTTGTCAGTATCTTGAAAAGCTCCATGAAATACTTACGGGGAGGAACTGTGTTTGTCATCCGTATCTCAGCGAGATACCGCCTGTGAAATAGTTTTGTGAACCGTAAAATGCAGTGTGGAGAGCCTCAGAACTGACCACCCTTCAGAGGTACACGCCGTGCTGCTGAAAATATTAGAGCTTGTGGCTTTAATATTAGCTCCTAACGTTTCTTTTAGGGATTTGGTTGAGTCGTGCTTAATAAAAAGAAATTAGTCACAATTGCAGTTTTATTTAACAGGTTTTTCTTCTTCTGAGTGTACAATGCTGATACATACAGATGAATAGTAACCCCAACAATTATGAGACTTTTGGAACCGGGCTTTATGCCAGATGTTTTCTCAGTGTTACAACTAACACTCAGTGTTACAACCCACTTTCTCAGTGTTACAACCCACTTAACTGTCAACACAACCCTATTAGGTTAAATTCTTGAAATCATTCCCATTTCACAGAAATGGGGAAACTGAAGCAGAAGGAGTTTAATAGGGACTAAGTGACTGAACTGAGAAAACCACACAGTTGACTTCAGAACCCAGTTCTTTAACCATCAAGCCATACTATCTTTCTAACTAATTTGGTAGATTTTCAAAATGGTCACATTATGTACAAACTTCATTAAAACAGAAGCCTCCAGTTCCAGTGTGCTTAGAATATACTCTGCAAATTTTATCAGTGAGGTTGGTTAATAAATAATTGCTTGGTATATACTTATTATATGTACTTAGTATATACTTATCTCAAGATCTGAGATTTCTCGTATTCATTTCCTAATCCTCTTGGTGGTCTGCAGCTTTTGTGAATACACTGGCATTCAGAAAATAATGTCTTGTTTTTGGACGTATTCCTATTATTAGGCCAGATCTGAGAAAAAGGGATTCATTGACCTGACCAACTTGAGCCCTTTAGCCAGGAAACATACAAGAGAAAGAGAGATTGTTTCTTATTACTTCAGGCATAGTAACACATTCAACATTTTTATTGAGAATAATATTTATAGCACAAGGGGATTCAGATGCAGTTACAGGAGAGTAGGAAACAGGCATCTACCTACTTTATTTACTAGAAGCCAAATGCATTTAGATGTTTGGTTATATGATATAAAATATTTCATTTGTTATGTTTCTGTCAGTAAGGCATTGCTCTTTGTACTCACAACAGTAATCATTTTATTGAATATTTAGTAGTATTAAACAGGAGTCTGTATTTTATATAAGATGCTAATTAGTTTGAAAGACAAATCTATACTTATTTACGTGTTGGTCTGTATTTGGTTCTTTTATAAAAAGTTAAACAGTATGCCAGCGGTGGACTTTTCATTGGTTCTGGTTTGAGTGTGTGACCTGTCACATTAAGTATTTGGTAAAAATTTCCTTTTAGAAACCTGAAAATCTTTTAGAAATTTACACTGGAGAAAATAAAGAATATGGATCTTTGCAGACTTAACGTGAGGTAGACTTTTCTGCAGTTTACTCTTTTGATTATATCCATTTGTCTGTGCCAGCAATGGGCGTTCTGAGAAACTGTTACTCTATTTTTGCAGATTTCTCTTTCATTACCTTTGTGTTTCATTTTCATCACATGTTCTACCCTTTGGCCCTGTGAAATGAGTGTTGCAGAATTTTGCTCTTGTGAGAGCTGCTGCATGAGAAATTGTTTTGGAAACTTTGTTTTCGGCAAGACATGTTTCTCTTTCCCTTACTTCACGAATCACATTTTATTTGGCTTGTAAATCATTCTCCTCATTTTTCTTTTCCATTTCAGAGCCACTCAGTACACATGCATGTTGCTTAGATATTTGTTAGAGCCTAAAGCTGACAATGAGAAGGTTGTAATGAAGCTCAAGAAACTGGAATCCAGTGTGAGCACTGGCCGTAAATGTAAGTACCCTGTCCCTTGAGGGACAGTGGCTCCTGGTTTAGAATCCTCAGACCTTGTAATTCACAAAAATACTTCCTAGGTCATGAATTTCTAGTCAGTCAAGCTTACTGATGAAGATCACTAGTAGGGCTGCCCTCGTGGAATGATAGGCCTTAAAGACGGAATATTTTGCTGCAGACGGTTCACAAACACTCTCCTCTGTTCACATTTGGTGCAGCGTCTTGTCTTTCTGCTTCATCGTAACCAGTGGGACATACAGTGTGTTAGTTCACCTTTAGTTCTTAGAATCACAAAATGTTCTGGCAATCTCCAACATGAACTTCTGGCTCCTGGGAGCCCTGAGAGAATACAGTAGCTATATCCTTGACCCCCTTCCCTTTTCCTTTTTCTTGAGGGATTGCTAGAGGAAATGGATGGATACTTTTTCTTAAGTCGTTTGTGGGGTTGTTTTCATGTAAAAGGCAAAAAAGCAGTCAGTGTTTTGTACTCATTTAATTCATTTTGAGTATCTGCTTCATGTAAGTATAGTTCTGAGCTTTATGGAAGAACTAAAATCACATGGTCTAATGATATAAGATTTAGTACCAAATATGTTGGTTGAGAAAAAGAAAGGTGTTTTGAGGAGGTGGAACTTGAGGTGTGGCGAGAGGGAGAAGGATTAGGAGAGCATTCTTGAAGGGTAGTTTCGTCTAGTGGAGGCTCAGGACTGCTCTGATTAAACCATTGTGTTGGAAGATCAATGAGGAAACTAGTTTGATGAGCAGAAGACTTACTTTGTCACGCAGAGGGATGGGAAGGAGCTCTTCTGGGTGGACTGGAAAGCCAAGATTAGAAGTTCTCCCTCTTCAGAATGTTGGGGCTCAAAGGCCCTTTAAAAATCACTGGTCTTTGAAGTTTAGAAAGGACTTACCCAAGGTCACTAAGCTACTTAGTGCAACAGCTAGAACTGGAAACCTGGATTATTCATTACATATTTTGTGTTATTTTTGATAAAACAATACCAAACATTTTTCTGAGCTCTGGATAGCTACTTATGAGAATTTACTGAGTCTAAGATATATTCATGTATGGAAAATACTTCTTTTGTATCCTCCATAATGTTTCAGATTGTAATATATACAAATATTTATTGATTGGTGCATCACTGATCGAGTTATGTGCTCTGATAAAGGAAATGCCCTGGCAATGGTTGATTTAATTGAAGTAGGCGTCACATATGACAGTATTATTAGTTGTGCTACCCACTAAATCCTGTTATCTCTACTTTGGCTTTTTGACAGTAGGGAGCCATAGGGGCTTTGGACCAGAGAAATTACAGGATGATATTTTGTTAAGTCACTAAGTTGTGTCCAACTGTTTGTAACCTCATGGACTATAGCCCTCAAGGCTCCTCTGTCCATGGGGTTTCCCAGGCAAGAATACTGGCATAAGTTGCCATTTCCTTCTCCAGGGGATCTTCCCAATCCAGGGATTAAACCCATGTCTCCTGAACTGGCAGGTGGATTCTTTACTGCTGAGCCATCAAGGAAAGTGTTTTTTTAAAAAGCAGTCTTTTAACTGCAAGTCTTTTAACTGGAAAGTAAAGTGTAAGGCTGGAGAAGGCAATGGCACCCCACTCCAGTTATCTTGCCTGGAGAATGGAGGAGCCTGGTAGGCTACAGTCCACGGGGTCGATAAGAGTTGGACACAACTGAGCGACTTCACTTTCACTTTTCACTTTCATGCACTGGAGAAGGAAATGGCAACCCACTCCAGTGTTCTTGCCTGGAGGATCCCGGGGACGGGGGAGCCTGGTGGGCTGCCGTCTCTGGGGTCGCACAGAGTCAGACACGACTGACGCGACTTAGCAGCAGCAGCAGCAGCAAAATGTAAGGCATCAGACTCTCCAAAAGAATGTTGTATTCTGGAGTTCATGTTACCACAGTACCTTCCTTCTAAAGAAGTATAGCTGGTAATATGCAAATTGTTACAACCCACACTTACGATTGACCTGGCCTAAAGTATGTTGTCATTTGTTAATGTGGTCATTCAAATGGAGGCAATAAGTTTAAAGGGTCACTTTTTTTTGCCTTCCAGGATCATCTTAGGTGTCCTTAACCTACTGTAAAGTGCTTTTCCTTTCCTGAGCAAAGACTGAGCCACAGATGCCAGTCAGTTGTTAAAGAAAGCAGTGCTGACCTCTCACCCTGATACAGGGCTTCTGCCTGTAAAATCCTGTTACATCTGATTAAATAACTGTTAATTCTTGTGGGTTCTTCTTGCAGGGTTCAGACTAGGCAATGTGGTGCATGCTCTCCAGGCGACACAGCAGAGCGTTCGTGCCACTGACCTGGTGCCCCGCATATGCCTAACATTAGCCAGCTTGAACCGTGTGATTTATTTCATCTGTGACACCGTCCTCTTCGTGAGGAGTACAGGGCTCGCCTCTGGTGTTAACAAAGAGAAATGGCGAAGGTGGGCTGCCCGCTATTACTACTATTCTCTTCTGCTGAGCCTGGTCAGAGATCTGTACGAAGTCTCCCTGCAGATGAAACAGGTTGCACACGACAGGGCAAAGAGGGAGAAGTCACCATCCCAGGATACCCTCGGGTACAGTGTGGCTGACGAGGAGACAGAGTGGCTCCAGTCCCTTCTTCTTCTCTTATTCCACTCTCTGAAGAGGCATCCTCCCTTGTTTCTGGACACAGTGAAGAACTTCTGTGACATCCTGAACCCCTTGGACCAGTTGGGGATCTATAAGTCCAATCCTGGCATCATAGGCCTCGGAGGCCTCGTGTCCTCTGTAGCAGGCATCATCACTGTGGCGTATCCGCAGATGAAACTGAAGACCCAGTGACATGGTTTCAGGCTGAAGACAAGTATCTGCTTTGAAGACAAGCTGTAAGTGAGATGGACATCTGCACTAGGCACAGCCGTGTCATACTGTGCTTGAGGACTTATTCACATGAACATTTAGTGACTGTGACATGAACAGAGGTGGGGCCAAGGATGGTGAAGGGGAGAGCTTGAAGGTTTATGTTTTCTAGAATGCAGGAGTGACTTCTAAATTTCTGTGTATTTTTCCTTCATCTCACATTTATTGAGCATCTCTTATGTGCATATTAGGAGCTCAGTGTTTGCTAAGTGAATAAAAATTGAAAGAGAAAAATTGAAAAGATCTAAACTAACAAGTGGACACTAATATATAGTGACTGCAATTCGGGAGACCTGGGTTTGACCCCTGGGTAGGGACGATCCCTGGAGAAGGGCATGGTAACACACTCCAGTATTCTTGCCTAGAGAATCCCATGGACAGAGGAGCCTGGTGGGCTACAGTCCATGGGGTCGCACAGAGTTGGACATGACTGAGTCCGTGTGCCTGGCTACTTTTGCAGAACTCCAGTAGGTCTGATGCACAGCCCCCTCTCAGATCTAGTAGAGGCCCCTGATCCGGTCACTTATCCCACTTCCTCCATAGCTGTCAGTGCCAGGATGGAGCAGAGCTGGCCTTCTAGCCTCTTAACTTACCTTTCACGTCGCTGCACTACTGTCCTTCCTCTGTCCAGGAGTAAAATCAGAAATGCATCAGGTGTCTTTATGGTTTAAATTGTGTCTTTAGGTAATGCACTGAGGAAAAACAAATAAAAAGCAGATAGAAAGGACATGAAGTAAAAATAATGTGGAAAGTCACAGTTGGTGCCTGTGGGTCAGCTTGTGACGGATGAGGAGATTGAGGTTAAAACTGAGGACAGGGACTTCCCTAGTGGTCCATGGCTGGGACTCTGTGCTCCCAATGCAGGGAGCCCAGGGTTCAATTCCTGGTCGGGGAACTAGATCCCACATGCTGCAATTTAAGATCCTCCATGCCACAACTAAGACCTAGCACAGGCAAAAAACAAAACTGAGGCCAGACCTCGTTTCTCTGACTCCCAATCCAGTGCTCTTTTCATGTGTCACTGTCTTCCTGATTGGGTAGAAGTGTGAGACTCTCCAGAATCCCGTACAAAAAGCATTTTTTTTTTAAGAACATTTGTTGGCCAGTGGTTTATATTCTGTTCTACGGATATCTAGATCCACCAACTGGATTGTTTTATTTAAAGCCATATAACAGTATGGGCATTTATATATTAATTTTCATTGAAATTTATGAAGTTAAGAAACTTCATGAATACTATAAAGTAGAAGGATCATAACATTCTGTAAGTCAGAGTTCATATTTGTGGAGTGGTTGGGAAAAGTGGAAAAGGGCAGTGAGCTATGAGTGAGGAAGACACCAGAATACTGAGTGGATGCCACTTGCTCATGCAGGGTGCTGGGTTCTTATGATTGTGGATCCTCTTAATTTGAGGCAAGTGAGGTAGAGAAATAGGGTAGCATCAGATAAGAGGCCAGGGTCAGCCTTACCAGTAAAGCCATCACATTTATCTGAAGAGCAATGAGAAACGTACACTCAGTAAATTTTCCATAAATGTGATTGAGATTCTTAAAAAATAGATTCAGGTACTTGGCTGTCTGAGTAACCAATCAAGATACAGGATTTGACAAAGAACATTTTGGGAATTTGAGAAATGAAAACTGCTAGATCGGGGCAAATAAAAAATATTAACTATACTTTGTCCATATCTTCTACTGTAATAAATTATGTCTAATAAATCTGTAGACAGAATTTACGCATGTATCTGTGAATGTGTTCTGGGAATGGACAAGAGTTAAAGGTGGTCCTAAGATAAGCAGTCTACACAGTCGATAGAGTGAGTTCTGGTAAAATAAGCTCTTGGCTGGAAGGTCCAAGTGCAGGAGAAGGATGAAGAAAGATTTAAATATAGAACATCCTGGTTGAAAGAGACCTCTAAGACAATCTTGTCCAGACTGCTGAGGGTCCCATATATTATCCCCGTCAGTGGTGTTTTCTTCTGCCTGGAAAAGCTTGACTCTAATGGCATTTTAACAGTGTGTCCATCTTGGTAGTTTTGTCCTCTGCAAGTTAGAGTGGGTGATGGGGAGCTTGGGAAAAGCCACCTCTTCTAGAATTTGTGAAAACCTTAATGGTACCTCAATCCCTGTGCACTTTTCTCCTTTCTAACTAACCATCCCCACCTTCAATCCACCATATTCATTCAGGAGGGATTCTGAAAACCAAAGATATTTTTTTTCTCCTCAAGTTTTACTGAGATATAATTGACACAGTACTGTATAAGGTGTACAGCATAATGATTTGACTTACATACATCAGGAAATGATTACCACAGTAAGCTTAGTAAATATCCATCATCTCATATAGATACAAAATTAAAGAAATAAAAAAAATTTTTCCTTACATTTAGAACCCTTAGGGTTTACTCACTAAAGAACTTCCATAAATAACATACAACAGTATTAATTATATTTATCATGTTGTGCATACATCCCTAGTACTTATTTGTTTTATAACTGGAAGTTTGTACTTTTTGACTGCCTTCTTCCAGTTACCCCTCTCCCCATCTCCTGCCTCTGATAACCACAAATCTGATTTCTTTTTTCTATGAGTTTGGTTTTGAAGTAAAAGTGACCTACAGCACAGTCTTATTTCCTGGTACAGAACATAGTAATTTGATATTTCTACACATTTCAAAATGATCACCACAATAAATCTAGTTATCTGTCACCAGACAAAGGTATTATATATTTATTGATTAAATTTTCCACATTGTACATTCCATACCTGTGACACATTTATTTTATAACTGTAAGAAGTTTGTTAATCTCCCTCACCTATTTGCTCTTTTACCCCATACCCTTACATCAAATGGTAAGTATTCTTAATAACTGTATTTCTGTTTTTTCTTTTTTAAAAAATTGAAGTATAGCTGGTTTACAATAATGTTAGTTTCAGGCGTACAACAAAGTGAATCAGTGATACATATGTATTTTTTAGATTATTTTCCATTATAGGTTATTATAAGATATTGAATATAGTTCCCTGTGCTATACAAAAAATCCTTATTTATGTGTTTTATGTATAGTAGTTTGTTAATCCCATACTCCTAATTTATCCCTACCCCTGTTCCCCTTTGCTAACAATTAGTTTGATTTCTATGTCTGTGAGTCTGTTTCTCTTTTGTATATAAATTCGTTTGTATTATTTTTTAGATTCCATATGTGCGTGCATGCTAAGTCACTTCAATCATGTCCGACTTTGGACTCTATGGACTGTAGCCTGCCAGGCTCCTCTGTCCAAGGGATTCTTCATGCAAGAATACGGAGTGGGTTGCTGTGCCCTCCAGGGGATCCTCTCAACCCAGGGATTGAACCCACATCATTTATGTCTCCTGCATTAGCAGGCAGGTTCTTTACCACTAAGTGATACCATATAATATTTGTCCAAAGACATTTCTTAGATGTATAGACCAGCACATTCACAGCTGAACATTGTTGCCTAGAATTTGTTGAATTTCAACAACAAATGTTTGAGTGCCATGCTTAGATCTGGGATCCATTTGTATACCGGATGACCAGGGTCCCTTTGCTCATGGGGTAGTTGGACAGGGTTGGGGGCAGGGCATATAGGGATGGGGAATAAAAGGAAATAACTACGTCCTTCAAGCTGCTGCTGGAAAGTGGACTCTTCCCATGGGACTCTGTTAGACCCTTTTCACCACTTCTCACTTCTCACCCACATCCTGGATGCCCAGCTGACACGGCCAAAGAGCCAGCTTTGTCAACAGAGCTTTCAGCCACAGAGCCCTGTACTCCCTCTGGCCCAAAGCCATGACTTCAAAGTCTTAACACTGCCCTTTGGCCCAGGTTGCTCTCTTGACACATAGATAATTTGACCTGAACATTGAAGTGAGGTGAAGGCAGAGGCCACTTCTTTAGGTACTTCCCTTTCTCTCTATTGCTGCCTTATATTTTCAAAGCCCAGGTTGGATCAATAAGTATTAAATGTATCACATATTTTAAACTTTTTAGTAATTTTTATTGGAATGTAGTTGCTTTGCAATGCTGTATTTGTTTCTTGCTGTACAGCAAAGTGAATCAGTTATACATATACATATATCCACTCATTTTTAGATTTTCTTTCTATTTAGATCACCACAGAGCACTGAGTTCCCTGTGCTAAACTGTAGGCTCTCATTATTTACTTATTTTATACATTGTATCAATTATAAATATATGTCAGTCCCAATCTCCCAACTCATTTTACCCCCTCCCTCTTTGATAACCATAAGTTTCTTCTCTACATTTGTGACTCTATACATATTTTTGCTTTGCAGGCAAGTTCATCTCTACTATTTTTCTAGATTCCACATATAAATGATATTATACAATGTTTTTCTCTTTCTGACATAACTCTACTTTGTATGATAGCCTCTAGGTCTACCTACATCTCTGCAAATGTCATTTCTTTTTATGGCTGTGTAATATTCCATTATATATATATGTACCACATCTTTTTTATCCTTTCCTCTCTCTATGTACTTTTACCTTGCTTTTGTGTCCTGGCTACTGTAAATAGTCCTTCAGTGAACAGGGTGTGTGAATTATTTAGAATTATGGTTTTCTCTAGATATATGCTTAGGAGTGGGGCTTCTGGGTCATATGGTAGTTCTATTTTTAGTTTTTTAAGGAACCTCTATACTGTTCTCCATAATTATTATACAGTTTACATTCCCACTGACAGTACAAGAGGGTTCCCTTTTCTCCACACTCTCTCCAGCGTTTATTGTTTATAGCCTGTTTGATGATGGCCATTCTAACTGATGTGAGGTGATATCTCATTGTAGTTTTGATTTGCATTTCTCTAATAATTAGCAATGTTGAGAATATTTTCAGATGTTTGTTGGCCATTTCTATATCTTCTTTAGAGAAATGTCTATTTAGGTCTTCCACCTGTTTTTTGATTGGGTTATTTGTTTGTTTTTGATATTGAGCTGCATGAGCTATTTGTGTGTTTTGGAGATTAATCCCTTGTTAGTTGCTTCATTTACAAATATTTTCTCCCATTCTGAGAGTTGTCATTTCGTTTTGTTTAGGGTTTGCTTTCTGTGCAAAAGCTTTTAAGCTTAGGTCCCATTTTTTAATTTTTGTTTTTATTTTCATTATTCTAAGCAGTGGATTGAAAGAGATCTTGCTGTGATTTATATCAGAGAATGTTCTGCATATATTTTCCTCTAAGAGTTTTATAGTACCTAGCCTTACATTTAGGTCTTTAATCTATTTTGTTTTTGTGTATGGTGTTAGGGAATGTTCTGATTTCATTTTTGTACATGTAACTGTCCAGTTTTTGCAGTACCACTTATTGAAGAGACTATCTTTTCTTCACTGTATATTCTTGCCTCCCTTGTCATAGAAAATGCTCAAAATTCTCCAAGCCAGGCTTCAACAGTATGTGAACCATGAACTTCCAGATGTTCAAGCTGGATTTAGAAAAGGCAGAGGAACCAGAGATCAAATTGCCAACATCCATTGGAACATTGAAAAAGCAAGAGAGTTCCAGAAAAACATCTGCCTCATTGACTATACCTTTGTGTGGATAACAACAAACTGTGGAAAATTCTTCAAGAGATGGGAATACCAGACCACCTGACCTGCCTCCTGAGAAATCTGTATGCAGGTCAAGAAGCAACAGTTAGAACTAGATATGGAACAACAGACTGGTTCCAAATAGGGAAAGGAGTATCTCAAGGCTGTATATTGTCACCCTGCTTATTTAACTTATATGCAGAGTACATCATGAGAAACGCTGGACTGGAAGAAGCACAAGTTTGAATCAAGATTGCCAGGAGAAATATCAATAACTTCAGATATGCAGATGACACCACCCTTATGGCAGAAAGTGAAGAGCAACTAAAGAGCCTCTTGATGAAAGAGGAGACTGAAAAAGTTGGCTTAAAACTCAACATTCAGAAAAAGATCATGGCATCTGGTCCCATTACTTCATGGCAAATAGATGTGTAAACAGTAAGAGACGATTTTTTTTTTTTTTTTGATCCAAAATCACTGCAGATGGTGACTGCAGCCATAAAATTAAGACACTTGCTCCTTGGAAGAAAAGTTATGACCAACCTAGACAGCATATTAAAAAGCAGAGGCCTTTCTTTGCCAACAGAGGTCCATCTAGTCAAAGGTATGGTTTTCCCAGTAGTCATGTATGGATGTGAGAGTTGGACTTTAAAAAGAAAGCTGAGTGCCAAAGAATTGATGCTTTTGAACTGTGGTGTTGGAGAATACTCTTGAGAGTCCCTTGAACTGCAAGGAGATCCAACCAGTCCATCCTAAAGGAAATCAGTCCTGAATATTTGTTGGAAGACTGATGCTGAAGCTGAAACTCCAATATTTTGGCCACCTGATGCAAAGAATGGAGTCATTTGAAAACAGCCTGATGCTGGGAAAAATTGAAGGCAGGAGGAGAGGGGATGACAGAGGATGAGATGGTTGGATGGCATCACTGACTCAATGGACATGAGTTTGAGTAAACTCCAGGACTTGGTGATGTACAGGGAGGCCTGACATGCTTCAGTCCATGGGGCTGCAAAGAGTTGGACATGACTGAGCAACTGAACTGAACTGAGGTGGTCATAGGTGCAGGTACATGGGTTTATCGCTGGACTTCTATCTTGTTTCCTGATCTGATCTATATTTCTGGTTTTGTGCCTGTACCATACTGTTCTGATTACTGTAACTTTTCAGTATAGTCTGAAGTCAGGGTGCCTCATTCCTGCAGCTCTGTTCTTCTTTCTCAACATTGCTTTTACTATTCAGGGTCTTCTGTGTTTCCATACAAAGTGTAAAATGTTTTGTTCTAATTCTGTGAAAAATGCCCTTGGTAATCTGATTGGGATTGCACTGAATTTGTAGATTGCTTTGGGTAGTATAGTAATTTTCACAATATTGATTCTGTCAATCCAAGAACATGGTATAGCTTTCCATTTGTGTCATCTTTTATTTTTTTCATCAGTATCCTATAGTTTTGCCTCCTTGGGTATTTTATTTTTTTTGATGTGATGGTAAATGAGATTGTTTCTGTAATCTATAATTCTGGTCTTTCATTGTTAGTATATAGAATTGCAAGAAATGTTTATGTATTAATTTTGTATTTTTCAACTTTACCAGATTCACTGATGAGCTCTAGTAGTTTTCTGGCAGCATCTTTAGGATTTCTTAGGTATTGTATCATGTCATCTGCAAACAGACAGTTTTACTTCTTTTCCAATTTGGATTCCTTTTGTTTGGAATCTTTTGGATTCCTTTTGTTTCTTTTTATTCTCTGATAGCCATAGCTAGAACTTCCAAAACTGTGTTGAATAAAAGTGTCTAGAGTGGACATCCTTATCTTGTTCCTTACCTTAGAGGAAATACTTTCACCTTTTCACCATTGAGTTTGACGTTAGCTGTAGGTGTGTCATATGTTTATTATGTGTCGTATCCTTTATTATGTTGAGGTAGGTTCCTTCTAGGCCCACTTTCTGAAGAGTTTTTATCATACATAGGTGGTATCACATATTTATTATTCTTTTTGGAGACTCCATTTGACTCTTTCCTCCCCTTCCTGACTTCTAGTTTCCTGCCTTATCATATCCTAGACATACAATTGATTACAGAGGATCTATTACACATCTCCATTCCTCTCCACTTGCTGCCTCTTTCTCTGATTGCCCACAGTATACAGTTTAGCAGAGAGCCAACAGTAGGTACGATTTTGCAAAATATAAGGGAAATAAGTTTTGTCCTATTACCTATGTTAATTAAAAAGCCCTTCTTAGATAATCTGAAAACTATGGCTTATATCACAACCCTCCATCATCTCTGAAGCCAGAAACTAGCACTTGGGGTCCTGTCTGATTCATTACTAAGGAAGGGAGGAGAGGTGATCAGTGGCTGTCTGGATGCTGTTGATCAGTAACTGAATCTTGGTCAACATTGTCTTTTCCAGACTTGACAAAATCCAGTTGGCTTTCTCACTGCATATTCTGGTGGCATCTTAAATCAGGCAGAGTTCAATAAACTTCTGGAAATCTGGGATTTACAGAGATTGAAATAACTCCATTAAAGCCTAGATTGTCAAGGAATCTACCCCAGCTCTGGTTCTCTTCTTCACTGAGAGTAATTTATCTTCATAATCAAAAGACTAACACGTTCAGGTAAACTGTATTCCTGTGTGGGTTTAAATCTTACTGTTCAAAAGTCATTCTTGATAGTAAAAAATAAGGATGAGGGAAATGGATTGAAAACCATTCCACAGGACCCTCTATGGAAAAGGAGTCAAAGATTATAAAACTTTAGAGGTTATGAGTTTAATGACATATAACCCAACATCTTCTTTCTGGAAAACAGCTTTTTTGAGAAGTGAGGGTCAGAAATGGGTCACAGAGCAGATATTTCATTGCTTAGGAATAATAACTCCTCTGAGTCTGGTTTTCCCTCAGCCCTGCTCTCTACCCCCTAGTTGGCTAAATCTCCTTACAGAAGTCAGGATATGCCCAGGGGACCCTGGGTCAAATAACCATGACAACAGGCTGACCAGACGTTCTCTTCCTCTCTGCCCTCCTCTAGCTGGAAAGTGTTAATAGCTTTGCTCAAGAGCAATTGGATTTGTTTCCTCCGGACGAGACATTCGGCAGCCTGGGCTCTGTGGCACTGAGACAACATCAGCTGGAGTGAGTGTGGGGCTTCCGAGACGACCTTACCTGGTTGGTTTCTGAGAAGTAAAAAAGTTGAGGGTAAGGGTCTTCTGGGAATTTTACTGAGGATGAAGAGGCCTGCAGGGAAACCCCTGAGGGAGAGGTTATTGAGGGTGAATGACCAAGAATGTAAATACTCTGCAGCCACTGGCTTTTCCAGACCACAACTGAAATGGCTGGTTTTACGAATGGCTACTTTCTTATCTGGCTGAGCAGAGGAAAGACTGGCTGCTATGCTTGATTAAAAAGAAAGAAATTAATGCAGAACTTTTTTATTTAAAAAAAAAAAAAGACTAAACCTGAAACTCATTCTTTTAGTCTCTTGGACCCTCATCTAAGAGCTCCTAAACTTCATCTAAAACCTCTTATCTCTTAGAAGCTACTTTCATTTTTTGTTTCTTACCCTGAATACTTATAAGAAACTTTGGTCTCGACAAGTAGACTGCCAGGTCTCATCCTTGTAGGACTCTAAGGACTAGCCACTTGTCTGTGACATTCATCCTCCAAATGCCTTCTCTTCAGGGAACTTGAAGTCTGGGTCCCCTTGATGTCCTTGACGGATAGGGACTGACCCTGTGGATCTCAGGCTGAGGACTTTCTCATGGACCTAAAACTTTCTGCTTTGCAGCTTGAAGAGCTCCAATGGCAGTCAACAAGGGCCCCACCTTGCTGGATGGAGACCTCCCTGTAAGTAACTTGGGCTTATATGAAGCAGTAGACAACTCTGGGGGAGGGAGGAGCTGGGAGGAAGGGCTCAGGGGGCTTAGAGCAAAATATGTCTAGGTTATATTCATAATTCATTGAGCATTACATCTTCATTATTCTTGCTTTTGCAGAAGGCTGTTAGAGAATCTGAAGGGTGGCGGGGAGGGGGGAATGATGCCTATTAAAAACTGAGCACCTTGGAGAAAAAAATTGGCTGGTGGGGGACAAGGAGAGGAAGGGAACTACTGTTTTCTAAAGCCTGACACAGAAGTCCATGCTTTGTCCATCCAGGCAAAACTGAATTCTCAGGACTGAGACTGCATTCTGTAACTCCAGAGCCATCTTGGATATGTTAGTCTATGTAAATGGCACCTCTTGGAGCTACACAGCACACGTTATGTATGTGAGAAGGGATTACAGGGGCAGTGTGTCCAGTACTGTTTGTCTAGCCTGGTCTTCAGTATGACTCAGAGAGGTTTAACATGTTTAGGTGTATTGATGCCTCCTGGCAAGGCCTCTACAACTTAGGCACAGTTCAAATAATGAAACTGAAAAATTGTGAGCCTAAATAATATCCATCTTGTCCCGAGTTAGGCTTTAACTAACCTTTGCACTAGGAATCGCCATGTGTTGTATTTGATCATAGAACACAGAGAGGCATAAAATGGTCACGTGCATAATTAAGCCATCCTAACACATGGTAGTGTATTTCCATCCCAGGACCTCTCTTCCTCTTTGGCTTTGCCTAAATCAGTTCCCGAAAGCTTTGTCCAAAATGTTAAAGAAAATTTTTCTTATTTACAGTCATAACCTTTTTCTAGTTCAAATTGTCAAACTCATCTGCAAGACCAAAACCTGAAATATTGTAGCCTACGGTCTGGTGTACATGCAAGTCTCCTACAAACAGAAGAAGCTAGGTCCTCCCCTCTGGAGAAAAACTATGTAGCAGTGCAAATTCAAAACTACAAAAAGAACCTGAACATCTGAGCCAGACTTGGGATGTTTATGTGGAGAATTCCTGATATTCCTAAGAATAGACAGAAAATACAATACCCTTCACTAGCCCCAGCAACCGAATCCCATGGACATACTGCCTTCTCCTCGCCCATCCTTTCACCAATCTTATGTTATTTTGAAGCAAATCACAAACTTGCCACTTCAGGCCTGAGTTGGAAGCCCGGCTCTGCCACTTACCAGCTGTGTGTGGTTGGGAAAGTCACTTCATATCGCTGAGTCTTTGTCTCCTCACTGGCAAAGTGCGGGTGACAGTGCTGACCTCAGAGGGTTGCTGTTAGTTACTTGAGGTTATGTTACCGAAGCACCTCAGTCAGTGCCTGGAGCATAATGTCACTGAGTAAATATTGTCTGTCTCTGCAAAATTAAAATCTGCATTTTTTTCACTCAAAGACCACTTTTTAAATTTTAACCAAAATTCCTAGGTGATCCAAAGTTTAATTATGTGCCTGCTGCCAAAGTTAGAATGCATTAATAAGAGCCCAGCATCCCAGTAATGAGAGATGATGGTCTCACTGGACCCCACACATTCAGATCACACCTGGAATGCTGTCTTTAAGCTTGAGTGCTATAAAGGCTATGTCAAAATGTAGTGTGTGCAGAGGATGGAATTAGTAGATCAGGGCACTGAGTCGTTTATAAGCTAAGTTAGGAACTAGAGCTGTTTAGAATACAGAAGGAACTGCTAAAGGCCGAGATGCTTATCTTCAAGTGCGTGAAAGGCCAGCCAATGAATGATGAAATAGATGTGCTCCACATTATTCCACAGGGCATCGGGTGGAGCAGTGGGTGGAGGTGGATTCCAGTTCAGCCACGCTGTCCAACGAGGGGCATAGGCCACTCTACGAGGAGTGAGATCCATTCGAGGAGAATTCCAAATGCAAGACTCCCAGAGGGATATGGGAAGCACTCTTGCTTCAGAGGCCCCTGGAGGCCTAGGATTCTATCATTCTGTCCAGTTGGCCAGGTCTAAACACCTTAGGTGCAGCCCTGTCACCTATTAGCTAACATGACTGTGCAGGCTTTAGGTGAGGCCCTGGAAATACATTGGTGAGAGTCTCCTGGGATGGAGTCAAGTACACAGGTGACCAGCACAAGCGCAGCACCATGTGTGAGTCCGGACACATCCCTGGGAGGGAGATGGTGACTTCTGATATGAGGGAGAGTCAGGAAGTTTCTCAGAAGAAACGATGCTCAAGCTGTGTCTTCTGCCAGACAGAAAGGGCTGAGGGAGGGAAGGGGAGCACCCAAGGCAGTGGGACCAGCACTGGAGGCAGGGAGGTGTGTCCCAGAAAGACCCAAAAGATGTTCAGGTGAAGCTCCCAATCCACGGTGGACTAAAGCTCTAGACAGGTGCACCGGCACACTCACTCCTGGCCATGAAGTTCAAGTTGAGTGGCTAAAGGGTGGGGTGGCCCCTGGAGGATGGAGGCTGCCTCAGGAGCTTTCCAGAGCCAGGACTGTGACCAGGAGAGCGCGGCCACCCGGCTCTTATGTTTCCTGTGAGGCCTGTTGAGGCCTCTCTATTCTGGATTCCTCCTGAGTCATCTGGACCCAGGCCAGCCCTAGTGAGCACCGAGGCTCTGAGACCGCCTCCCCAGGAGGTAGGAGAAGGAGTTGGGCTGATTTCTTTCGCTGCTTTCCTTCCATGCCAGGAGCAGGAGAATGTGCTGCAGCGGGTCCTGCAGCTGCCGGTGGTGAGCGGCACCTGTGAGTGCTTCCAGAAGACCTACGCCAGCACCAAGGAAGCCCACCCCCTGGTGGCCTCTGTATGCAATGCCTACGAGAAGGGCGTGCAGGGCGCCAGCAGTCTGGCGGCCTGGAGCATGGAGCCCGTGGTCCGCAGGCTGTCCACCCAGTGTGAGTCCTCGTGGCACTCGGAGGCTGACTGCCTGCCAGTCTTTTACCTGTCTGCCAGTCTGTCTGATACCAGCTTGTCTGTTTGCCTTTTTGTTTGTATCTGACTACCTTCCTAACTCTCTACATCCCATTACATAGTTGTTTTATTTATAGATACAGATGCTTTAGATGTAGATATATGACACTAATGATAAAGAGACTGCCTGCCAATACAGGAGACGCAGGTTCAGTCCCTCGGTCTGGAAGATCCCCTGGAGGAGGGCATGGCAACCCACTCCAGTATTCTTGCCTGGAGAATCCCATGGCCAGAGGAGCCATGGGGTCCATGGGGTCGCAAAGAGTCGGACACGACTGAACAGACCTAGTGTGCAAGTACGTTACTAAGTGAGAGATGAGAGATAGATATAGACATAGGTCTCATCTCATCTATAATGCCTCATCTCTGATCCAGTTGGCATTTTCCTAGGATGATAATTGGCAGGAGAAGGGTGGACAGAGTTATGGGGTGGGCAGTGGGGGATGTGGGGCATACGGCAGACCAGACACACAGTTTAGCTCCAGATCCAGCAGCAGCAGAAACTGGCAGAGTCTGGCACAGAGCCAGTGGGCAGGAGGGCTGGCCTGGCAGGACTGGGGGGAGTAGAGGGAGAGGGGAAGCCCTCTGGGTCCTGCAGCTGATGCTACTGGCCCCATAACAGGCAGCAGCAGAAGAGAGCTGCCAGCCGGGGCCCTGAAGGTGGAGGACAGCTTACCAGGCCTGCCCCTGTTCAATTTGTTCTGCCTCATTTGAAAATATGGTCTCCCTGGCACAGCTCTTGACAGGACTGAGGGAAATTCCAGAAGTCTAGGACCTTCCACCATCCTGAAGAGAGTTATGGGTACCTGTGGATTTGGCATAGCAAATAGGAGAGGACAGATACAAAGAAGACCTGGGCCTGGGCCCACCTCCCTGCCTGCAAGCTCCTTAAGTAATCTCCCTGGGTCTCATTTGGCCCAATATCAGAAGTCAGCTGAGTCATCTGGGCTCTCTCTGCTGCTTGAGAATTTTGTGAAAACCTAAGATATCTGGAGAAAGAATATGTGAAAGAGAAGACGTAGGTATCCTTTGAAACTGTGATCTCCATGATCATGGGCGCAGAGCTGACGTCCTCAGTAGCCCCTGGGCCATGTCTTCCAAGAGCATTGGTATCCTCTGTCACTTGCCCCTTTCTCTTCCCTGTGACCCTCTTCCCACTGTTGACCATCTCACTCCTCAAGGTTAAAACAAAGGGTCACGGACCATCTGGCACTCTAGACCAGCCTGTCATCTCTGGACCTAAGCGGTGCCAGGCCAGCTCCCAGCAAGGTCTTCCCTTAAGGCCTGACTGCCTTTCCTGCCCCGCTGCCACTTCTGCTTTCCCCTGTTGTGTTCACCCAGCGCTCACCCAGACGGGGGTCATAGGAGGTCAAGAGACCAAGATCCGTTGGCGATTCCCATAGGTTCTGTCACTTCCTCCTGACAGCCCTGCACTTGACAAACAAGGAACTTGAGGCTCAGCCAGGTTGTGACCTGCCTGAAGTCACACTGCAGATGCAGGCGCCGAGCTCTGAGAGCAGGTCTGCATGACTGCAGAGCTACCCAGAAGGGAGACATCCCGGTCTCAAGGAGTCACAGTGGATGGGGGCCAATGGTGGCAGAGGGCCTTGGGCTGCCCGGCGCTTTGGAGGTGGCAGGGCTGGGGATTTTGAGGGCTCCAAGGTGCCTTCCTCGGCACAGAGGCCCCTGCTAGGTCCTCACAGTGAAGGCAGGGCTCACCCCACCACGGCCTTTTGCTTCCAGTCGTAGCTGCCAACGAGCTGGCCTGCCGAGGCCTGGACCACCTGGAGGAAAAGATCCCCGCCCTCCAGTATCCTCCTGAAAAGGTGAGCCCTTCCCCTCTTCTCCGCACGTCCACCTTCTGTTGTCACTGCCTCTCAGTGGAAGAACAGGCATGAGCCCATGATGCAGGATGGCATGGCATATGCCTTCCCAGGCTGGTGGCCACTGCCTGCCCCTAAAACTGCATAACCGGCTTCTTCCTCTCCCTGTGGGACCAGATGAAGGCAGGCTTTCTGAAACCAGCAGGCACAGCCCAGAGGCAGACTCTGGACAGGAGCTTGGGGTGGGGGCCACTGCTTCTGATCCCCCCTCTATGAGATACCCCATGGGCCTACATCATACCATTTGGTGACTGCTGCTGCTGCTATGTCGCTTCAGTCATGTCTGACTCTGTGCAACCCCATAGACAGCAGCCCAACAGGCTCCCCCATCCCTGGGATTCTCCAGGCAAGAGGACTGGAGTGGGGTGCCATCGCCTTCTCCCATTTGGTGACTACAGATGCCTAAGATCATGGGTCACACTCACCAGATCTCAGGATTGCAGTCCCATGTCTTCACAATCCAGCACCTTACGAACCATGAGACTGAAAAAGTCGTTTCACCTGGATACCTATTCATTGGGTATTTGCTGTGGTAAGGGCCAGGTCTGGTGCTTTAGGGGAATACATTTCACTCTCAGACCTCATCCATCTCACTGATAAAGTACCACTCATCTCACATTTACTGAGTGAGCCCTATCCTATGCCAGGAGTCATGACACGTGATTTATAGAGTCCTCTCCTTTAATCCTCTTTCCCCCTGGTGGCTCAGACGGTAAAGAATCTGCCTGTAATACAGGAGACCCAGGTTTGATCCCTGGGTCGGCAAGACCCCCTGGAGGAGGGAATGGCACCCCACCCCAGTGTTCCTGCCTGGCGGATCCCACGGACAGAGGAGCCTGGCAGGCTACAGTCCATGGGGTCACAAAGAATCGGACACAACCGAGCAACTAACACTTTCAACCTTCTGGGATGGGGTGGTATCCCCATTTGACAGAGAAAACTAGTGACTTCCTCCTGACCACACAGCCTGAAGTGGAGGACACAGGAGAGCAGGGCTGTTCAGCTCTGAGGCCTTGCTCTTCACTTATTTTTCTAGATAAAGGGCAATGCCTTTGTCATAAAGAAGCTCCCAAGTCAAAGGAGTTGTTGTTCAGTAGCTCAGTTGTGTCTGACTCTTTGAGACCCATGGACTGCAGCACACCAGGCTTCCCTGTCTTCACTTTCTCCTGGAGTTTTCTCAAACTCATGTCCATGAGTTTGGCATGAGTCATTGATGCCATCCAACCATCTCATCCTCTGTCGTCCCCTTCTCCTCCTGCCTTCAATCTTTCCCAGCATCAGGGTCTTTTCCAATGAGTTGGTTCTTTGCATCAGGTGGCCAAAGTAGTGGAGCTTTAGCGTCAGCACCTGTCCTTCCAAGGAATATTCAGGAACCCAAGGAACAGTATTAAAAAGCAAAAAGTCAAAGGAGAGAAAGACATTACTTTAGTGCAGAACCTGTGTGAAGGCCAGCCACATCCGTACGATCACCTAAGCACAGATGGGAATGTAAGAAGTGCTCTGAGGACAGAAGAGACTGTGGAGGAGGTGCGTGGAGGAGATGAGGACAAGTGTTATCAAGAAGGTGGTCACTGGGGGTGATTCTTGAAGGATGATTAGCATCTCAACAGGCAGAAATGGGGTGCAGAGAAGCCAGGAGATCTAAGTGGTTGGCGCAGAAAGGACTGGAGCCCTTTCCCTTTAAAGTTCAGCTTAATCAAGGTGCCCCAATACTGGCGCCAGTCCCCTGGGCCTTTAAATGAGACTTTCCTGAAGCGGGATGTAGGCCCTGCCAGAGCCTCATGCCTGACTCCCCATCCTTGCTTTCACCAGATCGCCTCTGAGCTGAAGGACACCATCTCCACCCGCCTTCGCAGCGCCAGGAACAGCATCAGTGTGCCCATTGCCAGCACTTCAGACAAAATCCTAGGGGCCGCTCTGGCCGGCTGTGAGCTCGCCTGGGGGATGGCGAGAGACACTGCCGAGTATGCTGCCAACACCCGAGCTGGCCGGCTGGCCTCTGGAGGGGCCGACTTGGCCTTGGGTGGTGTCGAGAAGATGGTAGAGTTCCTCCTCCCTCCAGCCAACGAAGAGTCAGGTATCTGCCATTGTGGGGGTTGCTGGAAAGGGAGATCCCCGCCCCCACCCTTGTCCTGCTGCTTGTGGATTAGGAAGAGGCAGCCAGGGCTCATCTAGCCAGTGCTCTCCCTGGTGGCTCAGAGGTTAAAGAATCTGCCTGCAATGCAGGAGACACAGGTTCTATTCCTGGGTTGGGAAGATCCCCTGGAGGAGGGCATGGCAACCCACGACAGTATTCTTGCTTGGAGAATCCCATGTACAGAGGAGCCTGGCTGGGTATACTCCTTAGGGTCACAAAGAGTCGGACACGACCGAAGCGACTGAGCACACAGCCACTGCTGTGGAGCAAGGAAGGCCCAGCAAGATTTCCAGAGGGCTCCATTTTCATTTGGCCCCTCTCCCCATTTTTAAGTGGAGAAAGTGACTTCCCCAAATCTCCAGTGAGCTTGTGTTGGAGTAGGGTGATCCCTTTCCAACTCTAGACACAACCCAGCTTTGTCCAGCCCCTCTCTGATCTGCTTTCCTCTCCTTCCCGCCCCCACCTGCAACTCCCACCTAGCCGCTGCCCCAGGACTCCAGGATGCCCAGAAACCTCCCAAGGCCAAGCCGAGCCTCGTGAGCAGGGTTGGGGCCCTGGCCAACACTCTCTCTAGACACACCTTCCAGACCACAGCCCGGGCACTGAAACAGGGCCATGCCTTGGCCATGTGGATCCCAGGTGTGGCACCTCTGGTGAGTATCTGCCCTGAGTTGCCATGGCCTGGGAACCCTGTGGACCTCCTGGTCCCTCCCATCCCCTATCCAACTTCACCTCCTGTCCTGAGAACCTCCTGTCTTCCAGCCAGGAGTCGGGGGTAGAACATTAGGTCTAAGGATAAGAGACCTTAGAAGGGGTGGAGGGCTAACCCTCTAGGATGCAAGGGGAGAAGAGGGCAGGCCTGCTTGTTAGGGTCATCCTGCCCCGCCCTTCTGTCTCTCCCACTCTCCCTCTAGGTTCTACTCTATCCCCAACCTTCTTGGGAGAAAGCAGAGACCTCCCCCCACCCATCTTCTCTGTAGGCACTTGGGAGTGTCACCCCTGAATAAGCAAGGTGCAAGGCACCAAACCCCTCCTCTGGGGCAGAGAGCCCTAGCTGGGCCATATCCCTGACTGCCCCCAGGCTTCTGGTTTCCCTTCTAGAGGCTTCTAATTGGCATCCCACTGCACCTCTGATAGAGTTGTCTTTTCTAGCCCCAGATAGGGCTTATTCCCCCCAACACCACACACTCTGTGTATTTTAGCAGGGATAGCCTGGATTTTTCTCATAGGAACTTTAATAAGAAACTAAGCCCCCTGCCCCAACTAAAAAAGGAAATAAAAATGTTACAGCATAAAGGTCAGTATACTAGATAGCCACTTTTCAGCCATCATGAGGGTGGCACTTTTAAAAGCACTGTCAAACCTGGCTCATTCATTCAAGCAAATGTTTGCTGAGAGCCCACCACATGCCTGGTCCTGTAGGGAACTACAGTCCCCTGCACTGGGGGTCACTTCCCCACGGGGGCTAGGCTAACTCCTGCGCCCTAGCCTAGCCCATAGCGGATGGAGGCCACTCTATGGCGCAACCTCAGATACCACCATTTACATAGAAAATAATGGTGTCCCCTAAGGTTGTATAACAAGGAGACTCTGTTTGTGGGGCCCCCTAGGGGTTTGAAATGAGCTGGGCTGTGCCTCAGCGGACACCTGCCCACCTGCCCAGGTCAGTTTCCTCCCATGGGACCCTCTGGCCCACTTGATTTTTTTCACTTTTTAAAGAACGACAAGGAGTACCTCTGAAAGCTAAACATACACATTATCTATGACTCAGCAACTCTACCCAACAGAGAGGAGAGCTTATATCCCCCAAAGACATGTTGGAAATGTTACTATCAGCTTTATCCTTAGCTAAGAAATGGGAACAACACAAATGTCCATCAGCGGTAGAATAGGTAAATTTTGGTATATTTATTCAGTGGAGTGTGACACAGAAATGAAGAAGGAGAAACTACTCAGTAATGTGGGTGAATCTTACAACATAACCATTGAACAAAAGCTATGCATGAAAGAAAACACGTGTGAGCCCATTCACAAATGGGCAGAATTAATGCTTGGTGATAGAGGCCAGTATGTGGTCCCCTTAGCCAGTACTGACTGGGTGAGGGGCACAGAGTTTTCTGGGGTATTGAAAATGGTCTCTGTCTTGATCTGTGCTGGTCACACTTGCATGTGTTTCTAAAAATTCCCAGAGCTGTACACTAAAGCCGTGAGCACCTCAGTGGGTGTAAGTTATCAGTCCATAAAAAGTTGGAACAGTCCGCTGGGGCCAGGACCTGCTTGCCTCTCCCTACCCTGACCCTGGGGATGCCGGGCTTTGCCTGCTGGGGCTGCCTGGCCTCTGGCAGGGGCGGTTAAGCCAGCGGACCGCCGCCTTCCCGCCCTCAGAGCAGCCTGGCCCAGTGGGGCACGTCGGCGGCCATGCAGGTGGTGTCGCGGCGGCGGAGCGAGGTGCGGGTGCCCTGGCTGCACAGCCTCACGGCCACCCAGGAGGAGGACCACGAGGAGCACACGGACACTGACGGGGAGGAGACCGGGGAGGAGGAGGACTCAGAGACCGAGGAGAGCAAGCTCAGCGAGGTGAGGGGAGAGTGCCAGCCGAGGGGGCCCCCTGAGGGGGTGAGGAGCAGAGGCACAGGGTGACACAAGGGTCTCTGCCCCCAGGCCCAGGGACGTGCACGTGGGTGCAGCACTCTTCCCGCCACCCCTGAGCACCTAGAGAATAGTTCTCTCAGCAGATCCTCACAACAACCCCATAAAATAGGACAGAGACTGTCATCCCCATTTTGCAGATGAAGAAACTGAGGTTCAGAGCACAGAAGTGACCTGCCCAAGAGCCAGGCCTATAGTTTCTTTTTTTTTTTTCCGATTTAGTGTCCAGATTCTTTTGCCTCTAGCTCCGGGGCTGGTGAGGAGGGGACGGGTCAGGGGAGTTGCTGTGGAGCCACTGACCCTGCTCTGGTCACCAGGGGGCAGCCTTGCCAGGCTCACAGGGCCTCCTGGGCAGCGTGGCACACACCCTGCAGAAGGCCCTCCAGAGCACCGTCTCAGTCGTGATGTGGGCACCGGCGGCTGTGCTGGGCACGGCGGGGAGGATGCTGCACCTCACGCCAGCCCAGGCCACCTCCTCAACCAAGGGCAGGGCCATGTCCCTGTCCGACGCCCTGAAGGGTGTTACTGACAACGTGGTGGACACAGTGGTGAACTACGTGCCGGTGAGCGCCCCCCACCCTTCTGGCTAATGCCCACCCCACCAAAAAAGCAGATTAGACTGAAGGGGCGACAGCGGCTCTCCCTTACACAGTCTCTGATCCTCGGTGCCCCAAAAACATTCTGACATACTGTGGCTTTGACTGGGGGCCTTTGCAGCCCCTAGAATATAGAGACTGGTGTCCTTGGCCTGATACCTTCCCCCACATCCATCCTTCCTACCTGCTGCTGGAGAGGTCACCAGTCATCCATCTGGGGCCCCCACTGGATCAGCCCTCACCCCTCAGCTCCCAACCGAGGGGCCTGGCAGGTTTGCATGCTGCTCCCTGGGGAAGTGTTGGAGGGAGGCTTCCAGGACCCCTTGGGGGGTGGGCTGTGTTCCAGGGGACAGAAGCTGCCCGCATCCCAATTCCAATACCTGTTCCCAGCAGGAAAACCCCAGGGGGTGTCTACTATCACTTTGGGGGTCCCTGGGTCCCTTCCCAGAGCAAGTTAACAGGTCATGCAGGCACTAGAGAGCAGGTCAGAGCAGGAGGCCCCTTCAAGCTAAGGGTGAGAGGGCTGGGAGGGTAGGGGTGGGGAATGGGTTACTAGTCACTCATTCTCACCAAGAGACTTAAACAGGGGTCTTGGCAGAGAGCTCCCTTCACTTTGGACCCAAAATGGAGCCAGATGTGGGTGCTCTGACCCAGGCAGGGACTGTCTTAGCTGTCCTTAGCTCACGGAATTGGGCCAAGGAAGAGTCAGGAAAGCCCCTGACCTCCCACTGAGGGACCTCTGAGGGGGACCCCAGGGTCCGGAAACTAGAGGGTGGCTGCGTGCCTTGCCTTGTGGGTCCGCACTTGCAGGCCCGGCAGGGGTGGCCGTCCTCAGCAGGTTCCCCTGCATCTTCCATCCCCGTCCCACCCCAGCCTGTGCTCTCCGGATCGCGCGTGACCGCCGGGCCGCAGACAAGGCGGCGGTGGGAGGTGCAGGGACAAGGGCCAAGCCGAGGGCCCTAACGTGGCTGCCGGGCCCTCAGCTCCCCAGGCTGTCGCTGATGGAACCCGAGAGCGAATTCCGGGACATCGACAACCCTCCAGCCGAGGCCGAGCGCCGGGAGGCGGAACGCAGAGGGTCCGGGGCACCGCCCGCTTGCCCAGAGCCCGCCCCGCGCCCTGCGCCTCCCCGCGGCAGCCTGCGGAGCGCTCGGGGCCTGGGCGCGGAGGAACGCGTGGACGCAACCGCCTTGCCGCGCGCCGCCTTCCCGGCCGTGCCCCGCGAGAAGCCCACGCGCCGGGTCAGCGACAGCTTCTTCCGGCCCAGCGTCATGGAGCCCATCCTGGGCCGAGCGCAGTACAGCCAGCTGCGCAAGAAGAGCTGAACCGCCTACCTACCGCCTTCCCGGCCCGGCGCTTTTCCCCCACCCCGGGCCGGGCCGCTGTCGCGAGCAGACAGACAGAACCTACGAAGAAGTGAGCGTTGGCTTCCTCAAAGTAGTCCCGTTGGGTCCCGAGCCTCCTTCCAAGGATGCTGCCAAGGCACACATCTTTTGAGCATCCTCTTTGGGCTTAGCTATCAGAACCCATTTTTGAGAAACATCAGAGTAGCAGTCTGCTTTGATTCTAGGCCTTGGTTTTTTTTATTATTTTTTTTTTACCACAAGATTAATTGCCTAACTTATCTCTCACTTCTTTCACCAAATTTGTGGCCCCCTGACATTGAACTGTTTCCAATATTTATATCCATCCTCTGTAGACAAATATTTGCTACCAGCGAGTAACGTGTCACCACGCCAAGGGTTCAAGCAGGCGATCCTGACACATGTTCAAGCCCCGAATGCAGAGATTCCTGTGAGTACACAGGCTCTCAGCTGACTCCTTTGAAGGGAACAGCGTGCGTAAGTCGCTTCAGTCGTGTCTGACTCTTCGGGACCCCATAGTCTGTAGCCCGCTAGGCTCCTCTGTCCATGTGATTCTCCAGGCAAGAATACTGGAGTGGGTTGCCATGCCCTCTCCTCCAGGGGAATCTTCCGGACCCAGGATTGAACCAGTGTCCCTTATGTCTCCTGCATTGGCAAGCGGGTTCTTTACCACTAGTGCCACCTGGGATACATATTAGCATCATTTTCTGAGAACCCTGCCCTCTTCACAGGCTGAGTCCTCGCCTGCGCTCTGTAGCGCCACCTTTCTGTTCCCGGCTACATTGCCATTTGCACCGTTCCAGTTTTACACCTAAGTTCACTCTTTCTTCCACGTTTTGAGTGCTGGCGCCCCCAGTCCTAGGAGACAATAGAGAACGTTAGTTATATAAACAATATATATATAGAATCCATGGGGCGTCCCTTGGTGGCTCAGCGATAAGGAATCCACCTGCAATGCAGGAGATACAGGTTTGGTCCTTGGTTGGGAAATCCCTTAGAGTAGGAAATGGCAACCTACTCCAGTATTCTTGCTTGGGAATCCCTTAGAGGAGCCTGGTGGGCTACAGTCCATGGGGTCGCAAACAGTCAGACATGACTGAGGGACTGAACAACAACAGCATAGACCCTATAGCCACAGTTCATTCCAAACCCATTTTTGAAAACGTTAACATTTGGTACCTTTAGAAATGCATACATATAATTTAAAATTCAAACATTGCAAAAGGGTGTGTGCTTTCCTCCCTGCATTCCCTGGTTCCCCTTTCCCAGAGCAGTCTTGGCAGCAGTCTTGTGTACCCTTTCCACTACAGACTGAGGGCGCACAAGCACACATGTGCACCCTCCCCACTCTTCATACAAGCTGTGGGGTGTTATACTCACTGCTTTTTCACTCAGCAGTACATCTTAGAAGTATTTTGTAAGCAGTATCATAAATTCTCCTTGCTGTTTTTAACAGCCACATAGTAAGTGCTTCATAATATAGACATGCTATATTTGATTAAACCAGTTCCTTAATCATGAACTTTTCTGTTATTTCCAGTTGTTTTTTTTTTTTTTTTTTTTTGCTCCCAGGAACAGGGCTGCAATAAATATATTTATACAACAATGTTTCATGTAGATGTGTGCCTATATCTATAGGGTACATTTATAACTCAAAACCATGACATGTTGAGTGAAAGCACATTCACTTAAAGATATTGCTAGGTGGTACAGTGGATAAGAATCTGCCTGCCAATGCAGGGGACATGGGTTCGATTTCCGGTGCGGGAAGATCCCACATGCCGTGGGATGTGGGCCATGTGTGTGGCACATGGACTTAGTCCAACAAGTTCATGTGCCACAATTACTGAGCTCGTGCCCTAAACCCCTGCCGCCCAAGTGCTGCGACTACTGAAGCCTGTGCCCCTAGAGCCCCTGCTTCACAACAAGAGAAGCCACCACAGTGAGGACCCCAAGCACTCAAGAAAGATTAGCCCCCTCACCGCAACTAGAGAAAGCCTGTGCGGCAAAAGACCCAAAACAACCAAAAATAAATAAATTCTCAATAAGAGAAAATACTGATAGATAATGCCAAATAGCTTTCCAAACTTAACTCGGTTTTCCTTGTTATTGTCATCTGCACCTGCACAGGTAATTCTGATATTTCTGTCCATCCTTTTTGACATCTGTATACACGCGCTCATCCCCTCACCCATGAGTGCCCTCTTGGCCTCCACTCTGTCACACACCTAGAGTCCAGCTCCCTGACTCTCCCTGACACTGACTCTAGACCCTAGCAGATCTTTGGTGTAATGAGTCATTGGCCTTGATCCATGGTTTTGGAACCTGGGGATGTCCAGAATGAGAAAAGGGGAGTGTTGATGGACATACACAGGTGGACATGGTCAGAACCTTGAATTAGCTTTGGGATCAAGCTCACCCACCTCAACCCCCACCTCACCCTCTCCCCCTACCTCACGCTCACAATCCACACCACACTCAGCAGTTTCCTGGGTCCAGCCTAGCTCTGGCAGGGCCCCCATGGGCAGCTTTTGGAGACCTGGCCTCAGGCCTGGTGGTATAAATAGAAACACCCAGTTATCCTGGGCATCACCTGCCTGCGCCGCCTTCTTCCTGGAGTTCCGGAATCCACACTCCTAACTGTCTGTTCCTCCATAGCCCTGGGGCCCCTCCTGCCAGGACAGCCATAGAAGTCAACACACCCACTGGCCAGACCCAGACCCCTCACCCTGTCCTGGATCCCAACCAGGGTGCTGGGAACCAGCATATGGCACAGGCCCAGGAGGTAAACAACTTGTCCCCAAAATTCTGGTTTTATCATTAAACTGATAGCAAAGTGCTCTGAGCCTGGCCCTCAGTCTTTCTGATTACTTTCTGGTGAGAAATAAGAAATGAAGCATCTCCTCTAAATGACAGAAATTTGCTTCGTTGGCTCCAGGCTGGATTGTGGGGCTTTTCTCCTTAGAGACATCAGTTTGGCTGGCCTTCCTGCTCATGTGGGTGTGACGGCTCACCCACATTCTGGACCTCAGGAGGACCTCCCCCTCACGCTGGGATGCCAAGGTCCCTCTCCAGAGAAATACATTGTTCCCTCTCTTCTGTTGCAGCTCACAAAATGCACCTCCAACTGAATCACAGTTTTGGAGATGGAAAAACAGCCGTTACACTTAATAACATAACTTTATCATGCTTTTTTTTTGTCTGTGTTGGGTCTTCCTTGTGGCTCTCGGGCTTCTCATTGCAGTGGTGTCTCTTGCTGCAGAGCACAGGCTCTAGGGCGCACGTGCTTAGTTGCTTCCCAGCATGTGGGATCTTCCCAGACCAGAGATCGAATGCATGTGCATCGAACGCAGGCAGAGGATTCTTAACCACTGGACTACCAGGGAAGTCCTACAACTTGGGTTTTAATGTTCATTGTATTAAGCATGCTGCTGCTGCTGCTAAGTCGCTTCAGTCGTGTCCGACTCTGTGAGACCCCATAGACGGCAGCCCACCAGGCTCCCCCGTCCCTGGGATTCTCCAGGCAAGAACACTGGAGTGGGTTGCCATTACCTTCTCCAATGCATGAAAGTGAAAAGTCAAAGTGAAGTCGCTCAGTCGTGTCTCACTCCTAGCGACACCATGGACTGCAGCCCACTAGGCCCCTCCGTACATGGGATTTTCCAGGCAAGAGTACTGGAGTGGGTTGCCATTGCCTTTTCCTAAACATTGAAACTTGGTGGTATATTGGAGAAGACAAGAGTCAAATATGGCTTGAGTGATGGGGTGGATGGTGTGGGGCATGCTGGAAGAGATGTCTGAGGGCAGTGTCCTGGACAGCTCCTGCTCAGGAATGTGCAGGATGAGCCCCCTCTGCAGGAATTCCACTGACTTTTCACCCACAGAATTGCCTCCCCAACTGCAGAGGCTGGCTAAGAACTCTGTGGCAACCCCACCTCCCACTAGCCTCTTCTAGGGCCAGTTGTCCAGCCAGGAACCCAAGGCTGGGTGGCAGTGTGGTCCACCAGTGGATCCCATGCCCATTCCAAACTGGGCACTTATGAGCCAGAACTGTGGGGCCAGGATTTCTCAGGCCGTCCTGCTCTCTGCCCAGCTTGCTAGAAGGCCTGAACAGGAGCTCCCCAGTGCTTTCATCCATCCACCCTAGGTCACCCTAGCTCTGGGGCAGAGAAGGGGCCCAGCGATGACTTCCTGGTGTGAGTGCCCAAGGAGCAGCCAGGGCCTCTGCCACACCATCCCACTCCCGAATATCTCAGAGGGGATAAGTCCTTCTCGGCTTTAGAAGAGGTAGCGAAATCAGACGAAAACAAGGCTGGAGGCTTCCTGGGCTCTAGGAAGGGAGAGCTTTGCTGAGCTTTGACGGGGCGTGGGGAGGGCTGCGATAGAAAGGAAGGGGGAATGTCTCTGCGCCTGAATGAACAATCGAACTACAGTAGTTGATTTTTAGTTAGTGTTAGTCGCTTAGTCGTGTCCGATTCTTTGCGACCCCATTATCTGTAACCCGCCAGGCTCCTCTGTCCACGGGATTTCCTAGGCAAGAATACTGGAGTGGGTTGCCATTTCCTTCTGCAGGAATTGATTTTTAGGCTACTGTTAACCGGAGTCTCAGGGTTAGCAAATGCTCGTGGAACGAAACTGTCTCCTAGTTAGTATTCATTTACCACTTGTTACAACTTGCATCATAAACCTGGATGCTCCGCTCCACCAGCTGGTGGGTTTTTCCAGCTCGGAAAATTCGGGCGGCCTTGTTGGTTGCTGTGTCCCCAGCTTTCAGCGAGTAGATACTATCAGCGCGCAGCGCTCGCGATTCGGGGCGGTGCTGGGGGTCGCGGGGCCGGTGGTCCAGCCGTTCAGCCCAGGCCACGCCCAATTCCCCGCCCCTCCGCCCCCGCTCCGCCCAGTCTGCGGACAGACTCCCCGGCGCCGCGCAGCCCGCGCCTCCGCCCCGGAGCTCCCAGGCGGGAGGAGTTGCGGATGAGGGGCGGGATGTTTTGGTGGGCGGGGGTCCCAGTGACGGCATCCGACCGCGCCGCGCTGGGGCTCAGAGCCTCAGTGCCCCGCAGGGGGACGACGCGCGCACCCTAGCAGGTGGGTGTGGGCCGGGGAGGGGTGGAGGTGGGTGGGAGGGAGGGGGCGTGGGCTCGTCCCTTCCCTGTGCAGGCCTGGGTTGGGTGGCACTGGGCGTCGGCACCCTGGGGACCCTTGACCGAGCACGAGGACCACTCCCTCCCTCCCCATCTTTGCTAACGTCCTTCAGGCCCCTCCGAGTGGACCGGAGACTCCCCTTCCTTAAGTCGGGGCCTGAGGCCGGCATTCCGGGCCTGGCCAGGAGGAGCGAGCACCCACGCTGCGAGAGTCGGGTTCGCCTTTGTAATCACTTTTCCCACTTTCCCGGAGCTCCTGTCCTGTGCCCGGCGCCTCCGACTCCGGAACCCCCGATGTGGGCCGGGCGCCTTCGGTGCGCAGAGCACTGGGCCCCGAGTCCGGGCGCGGAGAAGCCGGGACCGCGGGGCTGGAAAAGCTGTGACTGAGGGATGCTCGAAGGCGCCTGTAGTATTGCGTGGCAGTTACCGCTGCGGCCCCAGGGCCGGACACCCAGCTGGGACTGATGATTGAACGACCGAGCGAACGATTACAGGTGCTGAGAGAAGTAGTGAAAAATAAAGAGCTGTGACCCTCGGGGTGGGGGCGACGAGTGGGGATGGGGAAAGTTCCCTGGATGTAAACTACTCATCAGCTACTCAGCGTCGGACCTTGTGCTGGGTGCTGGAGATACACCATGAAGGGGACAGGCGGGCCTCTGCCTCCCAGCCCCCAGTTTGGGAGGTGAGGGGAGACCAGTGGATAATCCGGCTTTTGCAAGGTAAGGGAGTGGTCAGTGGCTGATGGGAGAACTAAAGCGGTGGGTGTGGGTGGATGAGTGGTGGGGGCCACAGAGCAGACGCCCCTCTTTGGAGGGGAGGGCGCTCCCTGGAGGTGGCCCTGGTAACAGCTGAGTGTGCTGCAGGCAGAGAAAGGTGAGGAAATGTGGGGTCTTAGGGGGTAAGTCATCAAGGTAGGCAGGGTCCATTAAAAGTTTTTCCTGTTAAGGTTTTGAATCTAGAGCATTAGGGAGCCCCTTTCGCCTCTTTTGGGGGCAGTTTAAGCAGGAGAGTGGTGTGGTCACATTTGCATTTTTGAAAGATGCCCCTGGTTGTCACATAGGAAGGTGCAGGGAGGCTGAAGCCAGTGAAGAGGTTGGTAAATACTCTGCCCAGTGGGCGGGATCCGGGCTTGGGTAATAGGATGGAGAGAAGCGGATATACTTGATATTTAGGAGATGGAATTGGCAGTATCTGGTGGTGGGGGCTTGGCCTCAAAGGATGTGCTGACTCTCTTTAAGATGGGGGAGCGGGGAATGTGAGGTGACAAAGGCAGTCAGTTCAGTCACTCACTCGTGTCTGACTCTTTGCAACCCCATGGACTGCAGCACACCAGCCTTCCCTGTCCTTCACTAACTCCCAAAACTTACTCAAACTCACATCCATTGAGTCAGTGATGCCATCCAACCATCTCATCCTCTGTCGTCCCCTTCTCCTCCTGCCTTCAATCTTTCCCAGCATCAGGGTCTTTTCAAATGAGTCAGTTCTTTGCATCAGATGGCCAAAGTATTGGAGTTTCAGCTTCAGCATCAGTGCTTCCAATGAATATTCAGGACTGATTTCCTTTAGGATTGACTGGTTGGGTCTCCCTGCAGTCCAAGGGACTCTCAAGTCTTCTCCAACACTACAGTTCAAAAGCATCAATTCTTTGGCACTCAGTTTTTTTTATAGTCCAACTCTCACATCCATACATGACCACTGGAAAAACCATAGCTTTGACTAGGCAGAGCTTTGTTGGCAAAGTAATATCTCTGCTTTTTAATATGCTGTCTAGGTTGGTCATAGCTTTTCTTCCAAGGAGCAAGTGTCTTTTAATTTCATGGCTACAGTCACCATCTGCAGTGATTTTGGATCCCAAGAAAATAACTTCTCTCACTGTTTCCACTGTTTCCCCATCTATTTGCCATGAGGTGATGGGACCGGATGCCATGATCTTAGTTTTCTGAATGCTGAGTTTTACGAAGGCAGAGACTATGGGTGGGTGTTGGGAAAAGAGATCCTTGTACAGTGCTGCTTGTGTGTGTGTCTTCCAGGAGATGGGGTCCCAGCAAGAACACAGATGCCTTTGGGTGTCGAGTGGAGGAGTTAGGGCCTCATTTTGTCAGTGATGGGAGCCGTGAAATGCTACCGTGTAGGATTCTGTTGTGGCTCTTGCAGCATCTGGGCATCAGGTTGGGGCACAGAGGATGTTTTGAATTTTGACCACTTCCCTTTTAATCCCTCCAAGGTCAGGAGCTGCAGGAACTGGCTCCAGGTCACCTGCAAGGTGAGTCCAGGTGCTGATGGCCGGGGCCTCTTCCTCTCTCTGCAGGGCTGGGAGCAGCAGTCTCTCAACATGGGGCTGGAGGCCCAGAGGTTGCCAGGGGCTGAGGAGGCCCCCGTGAGGGTGGCCCTTCGAGTGCGCCCACTCCTGCGCAAGGAGCTGCTGCACGGGCACCAGAGCTGCCTGACGGTGGAGCCGGGGCGCAGCCGGGTCACCCTGGGCCGAGACCGCCACTTTGGCTTCCACGTGGTGCTGGATGAGGACGCCGGGCAGGAGGCTGTGTACCAGGCTTGTGTACAGCCCCTTCTCGAGGCTTTCTTTGAAGGCTTCAATGTCACCGTCTTTGCCTACGGTCAGACGGGCTCCGGGAAGACGTACACCATGGGGGAGGCCAGTGTGGGTGAGTGACCTGGCTTGAGACCTCCTGCCTTCATTGAGGGGCCTCAGACATCTCCTGAATTTCTGCCTCTGCCATTTCCTGTTGAAGATGAGGAGGCTGGAGGAGGGTGGGCGGGTTTCCTAACTCCATCTGCAGGCCAGGGTAGGATCAGCTGTGTCACTGGGCTGGGTCGGGCAGGAAGAAGAGTCCTCCGAGGTGAGCGGCCCTCTCAAGTCCATAGAGATGGGATCATACTGTCTGGTTCTGGAGACCTCACTGGGAGGAAGGGCATGGGAAGTTGTCTTGTCTCTAGAGGTTGTCAGGATCGTTGTCAAGGGTCAGGATGGCTGGAAGGGAGACTGTCCTGGAAGAGACATGCTCCAGGGGCTGCATAGCAGGGAAGCGGGCTGGTTCCATGAGGCTCTGGAACAGAGTTTTGCAAGAGATGCTTTGGGCCAATTGAAGGCGTTGCCCACTTCTAAGGACCATGATTTGAAAAGTGTACATGTTTGTTGTAGAAAATTAGGGAAATACAGAAAAGCACATCCACAAAAGAAAACTTATTTGATAACTGCCTTTCCCTGGTAGCTTAGATGGTAAAGAATCTGCCTGTAATGCAGGAGACCCAGGTTTGATCCCTGGGTTGAGAAGATCCCCTGGAGAAGGGGATAGCTACCCACTCCAGTATTCTTGCCTGGAGAATTCCATGGACAGTGGAGCCTGGTGGGCTGCAGTCTGCAGGGTCGCAAAGAGCGACACAACTGAGGGACTAACACTTCCACACTTTCTGATAATTGCCTTTCACTCACCCTGTTAGCATTCAGTTTTTCCTGGTGAAAATTTTTATACTTAAAAAAATATGGTACCAATGTACCATTCTTTTGTATCCTGTTTTATTTTCTTAACAGTATATTAATATCATGAACATTTCTCTATATCACTAATTATTATTCAAGCAAAAACTTTAATGGCTGCTTAGCGTGCCATTGTGAATATAAGGTAATTTATTTAATCAGACCCCTTCTTGGATGTTGCAATGGACACTGAGGGTGTTTTGTTGTTTTTTAAGTTATGAGGAAGAGTATGTTCTGAACATCCTTTTATTACTTCCTTGGCATAAATTTAGGGGCTTCTTTAGATAACTGAGCATAGACTATGATAATGAGTCCCCAGGAGTCATCAAACAAAGGTTATCTGACTGTCTGGCAGGGATGTAGTGGAGATGCTTACACCATGAAAGTGGTTGGTTGAACCTTGAGAGGTTGCTTCCAACTCTGAAATTCTGCCTGAGCACCCTGGAGCCTGGCCTGGCTGCCCAGCTTGTAAGGCTTCTGCCTCTACCTTCTCCACACTGGAGCCCCATCCGCCAGCTTCTGGCAGGAGCCTCTGGGCCTCGTGGGCGCTATGCCCAGCTGAAAGCACCATGGCAGGTGGCCCTGCGGTGTCTCCCCAGCCTCCCTTCACGAGGACGAGCAGGGCATCATCCCACGGGCCATGGCCGAGGCCTTCAAGCTGATTGATGAGAATGACCTGTTGGACTGTCTGGTGCACGTGTCCTACCTGGAAGTGTACAAGGAGGAGTTCCGAGACCTGCTGGAGGTGGGCACCGCCAGCCGGGACATCCAGCTCCGGGAGGACGATCGTGGGAATGTTGGTAAGAGACTCCTGGGTCCTCTGGTTGGGAGTGGGGAACCTGGCTTGGGGAGGCTTCACCTGCTTAGGGTGGATACCCTGTCTGGAGGAGGGGTAACTCCTAACTAGGAAACTCAAGCTCTGGGAAGTTTTGCTTTCATTTCCCTGTCTCTGCTGAGTTCAGTACACACTGGTGTACCCAGAGTGAGTTCAGTACACACTGGTGTACCCAGAGTGAGAGTCACTGAGGTGGGCACGGGAGAAGCTGAAAAAAGTGAAAGTGTTAGTTGCTAAGTCATGTCCGACACTTTGCAACCCCATGGACTGTAGCCCGCCAGGCTCCTCTGTCCATGGGATTCTCCAGGCAAGAATACTGGGGTGGGTTTGCTGTGTCTTCCTCCAGGGGATCTTCCCAACCCAGGGATTGAACCCTGGTCTCCTGCATTGAAGGCAGATTCTTTACCAGCTGAGCTACCAGGGAAGCTGGAGCCCCTTAAATCCCCAAGCAGGATGGGCAGGACCCCCTGGGCATGCCGAAGGGGCCCCTGAATCAGGAAGAGCTTAGAGGACCAGTCCTGCTCAGCCTGCCCTCCTGGCTGATCAGCCTCAGGCTGCCCTGCCTTGGGCTCACAGCCTTTTGTGCCCACAGTGCTGTGTGGGGTGAAGGAAGTGGACGTGGAGGGCCTGGACGAGGTGCTGAGCCTCCTGGAGATGGGCAATGCAGCGCGGCACACGGGAGCCACACACCTCAACCGCCTCTCCAGCCGCTCCCACACCATCTTCACCGTGACCCTGGAGCAGCGGGGTCGCGCCCCCAGCCGCCTGCCCCGACCTGCGGCCGGCCAGCTGCTTGTCTCCAAGTTCCACTTTGTGGACTTGGCGGGCTCGGAGAGGGTGCTCAAGACAGGCAGCACAGGCGAGCGACTCAAGGAGAGCATCCAGATCAACAGCAGCCTCTTGGCGCTAGGCAACGTCATCAGTGCCCTGGGTGATCCCCAGCGCCGGGGCAGCCACATCCCTTACCGGGACTCCAAGATCACCCGGTGAGCTGCCGCTGCTGCTGGCCCAGGGGAAAGAGGCCCCGTGAGCCCCTTAGTCTGTCCTGGCTCCTGTCTGGCCTCTCTGGCTGGGGTGAGGAGATAAGAGATGGGTCCCCCTCTGGTTTCTGGGGCACAATCTACACGTGGTTGAAGTCTTGGGCCCACAGGGAGCCACACAGAGATTCAAACCCTCTTTGGGGTCTGAACCTCTGGCTCTGGCACTTTGGGGCCCTTGACGCATCTCCCTGGCGCCCTCAGGATCCTCAAAGACTCCCTGGGCGGGAACGCCAAGACGATGATGATCGCCTGCATCAGCCCTTCCTCCTCCGACTTTGACGAGACCCTCAACACCCTCAACTACGCCAGCCGCGCCCAGAATATTCGAAACCGCGCCACTGTCAACTGGCGGCCCGAGGCTGAGCGGGGGCCGGAGGAGGCCGTGGCCAGCGCCCGGGGGCCGCCTAGGCATCGGTCGGAAACACGCATCATCCACCGGGGCCGTCGCGCCCCGGGCCCTGCCGCCGCCTCCGCCGCGGCCACTGCCCGCCTGGGCGCCGAGTGCGCGCGTTACCGAGCCCGCACCGACGCCGCCTACAGCCTCCTGCGCGAGCTGCAGGCCGAGCCCGGGCTGCCCGGCGCCGCCGCCCGCAAGGTGCGCGACTGGCTGTGCGCCGTCGAGGGCGAGCGCAGCGCCCTGAGCTCCGCCTCCGGGCCCGACAGCGGCATCGAGAGCGCCTCTGCCGAGGAGCAGGCCACCCAGGGACCCGGCGGGCGAAAGGTGACCAGGGGCCGGGGGTGGCCTGGGGTGGGCGGGGTGGGGGAGGTGAGGAAGAAGGTTTTCCATACAGGGATTCAGAGGCATTTCTGCTGATGACCTTGATGTATCCTCAGGGTTTCCATCTGTTAAATAAAGATAACAGGAGTATCTACCTCCTCGGGATGTAAGGACTGAGGGTGTCATAAGTGCTGGTGGAAGCTAGTTCTTAATAATTGTGGTGGTGATATTACTGGTAATGAAAATATGATTAATGACAAGAGATAGCCCAATGGCTTGTGGAGGGGACTGCAGGCCATGTGGGGTCTGGACCCCTTTCCCATTGCAGGCAGGCTTTGGAGCAGAGTAGCAAGCAGGGCCGGCGGGGTGACTCAGGGATAGGCAGGCTCGTCCTTACTGTTCCCCTGAAGCTGCTCTCCTTGCCCCCCTAGGAAGATGAGGGGCCGCTGCAGCTGCTGGCCCTGCAGAGCCAGGTGGCCCGGCTGGAAGAGGAGAACCGAGACTTTCTGGCTGCGCTGGAGGACGCCATGGAGCAGTACAAACTTCAGGTGGGGCGCCCCCTGCCACAGTGGTGGTGGGGAGGGGAGACTAATGACGGGAGGCGAAGCAGCTGTGTCGGAGTGGGTTCTGGCAGGATGGGTAGAGGTGTGAGCAGAAGTGCGGAGGAAAGGAACAGATTGGCGCAAGTGGGTGTGCGAAGGCGGGTTGGAATTGGGACTGAAGGGGCAGCCCCATGAGACTCCTGAGCCCTGCTTTTCCTTTTGTGCAAAGATAACCAGGTCAGCGCAGCTCCTGGAGCCCCCTGGTGGCAGTGAGTGGCATGAATATGGAGGGAATGATAGATGGGGCAGGGTCGGTTCAGGCAGGCAGTCTGTCCGATTCTTTGCGACCCCATGGACTGCAGCACACCAGGCCTCCCTGTCTATCACCAACTCTCGGAGCCTGCTCAAACTCACGTCCATCGAGTCGGTGATGTGGCGGGTGGGAGAGTTTAAACCTGAGCTAATGCACTGTGTATTCCAGAGGGACACCAAGAGGTGGTCAGAGGCATTTGGCCCTCCATTTTAACACAGAGAGGGCAGGGTGGTCTCAGACGTGTTCTTCATTTTCCTGCACTTCTGCCTGTCAGCACCCCGGCTCCCTACCTCTCTCTCATCCACGTCTCTCATCAGCACCTGGACCGTGTCTTGCAGAGTGACCGTCTTCGTGAGCAGCAGGAGGAGATGGCAGAGCTGCGACTGCGGCTGGAGCTGGTGTGGCCAGGCTGGGGGGCCCCAGGGATCTTGCAGGGCTTGCCTCCAGGGTCTTTTGTGCCCCGGCCTCACACAGCCCCCCTGGGAGGTGCCCACACCCATGTGCTGGGCATGGTTCCCCCCGCCTGCATTCCTGGAGATGAAGTTGGCCCTGAGAGCCGGGGAGAGGTGAGACGGTGGCAAGGCTCGGTGTCTGCTGGTTGACCTGGGCAGGCTCAGGCAGGGGAGGGGCAATCCTGGGGAATGTGTCACTCATCTCGTGCTTTCACGGGACCAGCTATGAAATGCCCCTTTCTGGTGTTCCTGGAGGAATGGCCCAAATTTGGGTAGGGCCTCTCAGAAGGATCTGGTGCCATGGAGCATCCTTGGAGTAGTTGGAGATTGCTTGGAGTGAGGATTACGGAGAGGGTTCTGGCTTCCAGTATGGAATGGAATGCTTGCCTACCTCCAGGGATGGGGAGCTCATCACCTCTGGAGTCACCTCCCCACACACACACCATCTTTGGATGCCTTCCTCTGCAAGTTCAGTTTTCCATGAGCTCTGATCTCCTTGCACTTGGTCTCTTGTTTCTAGTTCTGTCACTTGGGGCCTTTTGGACAAGGGCTGCTCCTGTATCTGCCTGAAACTTCTGGGTCATCTGAGCTCTAAAGGGCAGAGGGACTGAGGGGTGGGAGGACGTGGGTTTGGAAGAAGCCTGTTACGGACCCTCCACCCCCTACTCTGGTGGGGCGTTGTTGGTGAGATAAGACTTGCTGCAGATGACTTATATACACGGTGGAAAGGGGAGGTTGTCCCCTGAGGAGTGCTAGTTCAGCTGTGGGGGCTGGAGCAGGGTGGGGGTGGTGGGGGTCAAGAGAACAGGAGGAGTAGAGGAAGGAACAAGGGAGGAGGGGAGAAGTTTATGTTCCAATTTGAGATTGGAAAGGCCTCTCGGATATCATTGGAGCTAGATCTTGAAGGTAAGGTCTGGCTTGAAGAGCACGCAAAGCGGGCTGAAGACTGGGTGGGGGGAAATGGCTGATGGAGAAGGCCCTGGGAGCCTGTCCTGAAACCTGGGCATTCCCCAGCAGATGAAAAATGGCAGGGAGGCTGGAGCCAAGTTTCTGACAGAGGGAGACAGGCCGGGAAGTGGCTCTTCAGATGCATCAGAGGCAGAGGAAGAGGAAGAGGAGGAGGAGAAGGAGGGGCTGCCCCGACAGAGCCTGTACCCACGAAGGTGAGTGGGACCCATGGCCCACCTGACAAGGACCAGCTCAGGGCCTCAGCTGGGCAAGAGGGGGATCCCACTGTAGTCTCAGGGTGTCCTTGCCTCCATTGGCCTGGCCAGCCTTTGGGGAAAGCAGGCAGGGGCTGTGGGCTCTGAATCAAGCATTCTCACTGGGGTGGGTGTGCTGAGGGACGGACCTGGCCTCCTGGTTCTCGGCCTCCAAGGTGGCCCTCGGCACCCTGCACCCTCTCAGCTCAGCCGCTGGCCTCTGAGTTGTACCAGATGGACATCCTGGGGTCAAGGTGACCCTGGGGTGATGGAAGGCCTGGGGTTCTCTCTTCCCCTTTGGGCCTGGGAGGAGGCTGGGCTGGGGCAGGGCTGGGGAGGGGTACAGACTCCCCTTCTGCCCTCCAGGAATGGGGTCAGCAAGTGGAACCAGAGGATGGGGGCCTGCCCAGAGAGTCCACTCAACAGGAAGGGCCCAGAGCTTCGCCTGGAGGAGCTGGGTGCAGCTATCCCGGGACCCAGAGGTGAGCTGGGTGGGGCGCAGAGAGGGTCCCAACCCCTTTACCCACTCATGGTCCTGGACTGGCCACCCTGGAGAGTCCACATACCATCTCTGGCTGCCCCTGGCCAGGGCAGTCCTCCTCTTCCCTCTGTTCCTGCCACCCCTGCTTCCCCCACTATCTGTCGCGGCAGCCGCCCTGACCGTCAGCCTGTTACAGTGGTTGGTGGGAGCAAGGCCCTGGCTCAGCCCCGCCAGGCCCCCGCGGCCATGGCCTCTGAGTGGCGACTGGCCCAAGCCCAGCAGAAGATCCGTGAGCTGGCCATCAACATCCGCATGAAGGAGGAGCTCATTGGCGAGCTGGTGCGCACAGGTGAGGGAGGAGCTTTGAGCCGGGCCTCCCACCTGAGGGTGGGTGGTTAGGAGCAGGGTCCAGATGTTTGCCCACTCAGCTTCTTCCAGATGGGTGACCTTGAGCAGGTAGGATAACCGCTGTGTGCTCTGAAATGGAGAGAGTAACTGCACCTGTTTCTTAGGTGGTTGGAATGAGTTAATTCAGGTAAAATGCTTAGACTGGTTTTCAGGAAGCTTCTTACTGTTACTAATCAGTTGCCTGCTGTGTGTCAGACGCTGCACGGGGCAAAAGCGGTCCTGGGGAGCAAACAGCGTCCCCCAGTCATAGTAGTACGGCTGCTGCTGGTGACACAGGCAAGTGAGCAGGGGATGGTTCTAGGTGGTGACTGGTCAAGCTTTTTAATTTTAATAGCTATGACTTTATTATAAAATGTATTGGGAACAATTGCAGACAGACATATGAGAGTCCCTACATACCCATCATTCAGATTTAGCATTTCCAAGCTTGGCCCGCATTTGCATCAACTCTCCCTTTTTTCTTTGCTGAAATTTTTTGTTTCTAACTTCTTGGCTATGCCAGATCTTTGCTTGCAACTTGCAGACTCATTAATAGCTGTGGCATGCTGGATCTGGTTCCCTGACCAGGGACTGAACCTGGGCCCCCTGAATTGGGAGCATGGAGTCTTAGCCATTGGACCACCAGGGAAGTCCTTTTTTGCTGAAATATTCTGAGGCAAATCCAAGACTTCATGTCATTTCATTCCTGCACCTTTCAGTATGCCTCTTTTTGGATATTTTAACCAAAATGCCATTAGCATATCTAACTAAACTGATGCCCTCACAGTGCTCCGAACAGAAGCAGTTCTTCAACAGTGTCTGTGTGCAGCTCTGGGCTTGTCCACACATTCGCTCATTGCTAAGTCATGTCAGTCGTGTCCGACTCTGTGCAACCCCATAGACAGCAGCCCACCAGGCTCCCCCATCCCTGGGATTCTCCAGGCAAGGACACTGGAGTGGGTTGCCATTTCCTTCTCCAGTGCATGATAGTGAAAAGGGAAAGTGAAGTCACTCAGTCGTGTCCGACACTTCTCGACCCCATGGACTGTAGCCCACCAGGCTCCTCCGTCCATGGGATTTTCCAGGCAAGAGTACTGGAGTGGGGGTCTCTGAAATCTCCCTTCGCTCACCTTTTCAGTCATCCTGTAGAATGTTCCAGATCCCAGATATTCTGGGTTTGTCTGTTAGCTTCCTTGTGGCGTCATTTAGCTTGTTCCTTTGACCTGTCTCCTACAAATGGAAGTTAGTTCTAGAGGCTTAGTTGTATGGTGGCTCAAGTTACATATTGATTTTAGCACGTGTTAGATAACAGGAAAACTAGTTAACCCGTATTTTTTCTGGGTCACTGCTATGGAAAAGGCTATTATAAAAAATAAGTCAAATTAAAGAAAAGTAGTAAATGGTCACAGTACTGGAGGGTAGTCATTGTGAAATCCTTGTAAGTGCTGGGGGCTGACAGAGGTCTGGGAAAGCCACGGGGGAGGAGCTGCGATGCTTCAGGGAGGGGTCTCCGGTGCTGAGTACACCCCGGTTCTTCCAGGGAAGGCTGCCCAGGCCTTGAACCGTCAGCACAGCCAGCGCATCCAGGAGCTGGAGCGGGAGGCGGAGCGGGTGCGGGCAGAGCTGAGCGAGGGCCAGAGGCAGCTGTGGGAGCTCGAGGGCAGGGAGCCCCAGGACGCTGGTGAGCGCTCGCAGCTCCAGGAGTTCCGCAAGAGGGTTGCTGCCGCTCAGAACCAAGTGCAGGTCAGTGTCAGAACCCCAGGCGTGGTGGCTGCAGCCTCCCAGGCTGGGGTCCTGGGATCAAGACCTGTGTGAGCCCCAGAGCCCACGCCCACTGTGGAACCAGGGGGTGCTCCAGCCCCAGCTGTTGGTGCGAACGCCCTCCTGGCCTTCCAGAGTGAGGCTGGTATTAGGTAGGAGCTGGCAGTGCTGGAGATCTTTGAACACAGCAGAGGCAGAGGCGGGGAGGTGGACCGTGCCTGAAGACCACCTTAGGAGACCATCGAGGATGAGGGAAGGGTACGGGAAGGAAGCAACCCTCCCTCCTGTGGCCCTCCCCTCCCTCCATGAGTCTGCCCTTGCAGCTGTCTGTCCATCCATCCCTGCAGCCCATCATCCCTCTGTCCATCCACCCACCAGTCCAGGTGTCTGATCCATGCAGTTATCCTTTTACCAGTTGAGTGACTATTTATGTGCCTGTTCATTTGTCTTCTATTTCTGTTTATCGATCCTTGCATTGTTTGTTCGTCCTGTTTTTTACTTTAAAAAAAATTTTTTTTTTTAATTTATTTGGCTGCACTGGGTCTTAGTTGCAGCATGCGGGATCTTTAGGTGTCGCACAGAATCCTTTTAGTTGTAGGCATGTGGGATCTAGTTCCCTTGATCAGGGATCAAACCCAGGCCCCCTGCTTTGGGAGCTCAGAGTCTTAGCCATGGACCACCAGGGAAGTCCCCTGTTTTTTACCTTGATATGATCGCATCATCTGTCTGTCCACCCACCCTTCCATCCACTCATCTTTGCACCTGTCCCTCCACTGCAGTAGAGTGATTAAGAGCGAAGGTTCAGGAGCCTTGACTGCTTGCGTTTGAATCCCAGCTCTGCCATTTACTAGCTGTGGGTCCTGGGTCAAGTTTCCTAACCTCTCTGCACCTCAGTTTCCTAATCTGTTAAGTAGGAAACCTCTGAAGTCGTTTCGTAGGGTTCTAAGGATCACTTAATATACTGAGAGCACTTGGTGTGCTGTGTAGTATGCAGTAAATGTCACAGTATTTTGACATTTTTATAATTTGCTATTTTTATCAGTCTGTTGTCCATTGGCCTGTCTTCCCTTTTGTCTGTCCCTCTTCATCGTCCTTCCGTCCTGCCCGTCCTTGTTGAGTGCCAGGCGCCATGCCCGGCTTTTGGCAGCTGCCATGAGCAGCCCAGAGGAAGCTGTGTTGGTCCAGGTACTGAAGGAGAAGAAGCAGGCGACGGAGCGGCTGGCATCACTGTCGGCGCAGAGTGAGAAGCGGCTGCAGGAGCTGGAGAGGAACGTGCAGCTCATGCGGCAGCAGCAGGGGCAGCTGCAGCGGCGGCTTCGCGAGGAGACAGAGCAGAAGCGCCGCCTGGAGGCGGAGATGAACAAGCGGCAGCACCGTGTCAAGGTTGGGTGCTTGGCTGGCGGGGTGGCTGCGTCCCAGCCAGGAGGCGAGGGGAGCGCGTACCGCCACGCGACCGTAAAAGGCTGGTCACGTGGCCTCCCTGAGTCTGTTTCTTCACTTGAAAGTGAGAGTTACAGGAAACTCAGGGCTAGGGTGAGAATTCAGTGAGATGAACCAGATAAGGGGTCCAGCAATCTTGTGTTTGTGAGGCTGGGGGGTGCTGGGCAGGGTTGTCTTGGGAGCAGGAAGGCACTCCTGTGGGCTTTGGGGATTACGGGCTGTGGGAGGACACTGGTACCCCACAGCGCCCTGCCAACCGGACTCACCCTGAACTTTGTGCCCAGGAGCTGGAGCTGAAGCACGAGCAGCAGCAGAAGATCCTGAAGATCAAGACAGAAGAGATCGCGGCATTTCAGAGGAAGCGGCGCAGCGGAAGCAACGGCTCTGTGGTCAGCCTGGAGCAGCAGCAGGTGGGGTCTGGGCTGAACCACACCCCTGGGGCACCCGTAGCCAGTTGCTAGAGTGCCCTGCGGGGTCAGCCAGTGGGCACACCATTCTCCCCCCCTGAGCTGGGTGGCCATCCACACCACCTACGTGGCCAGAGGGGAGAGCTGAGTTCCTGCCCACCTCCCCCGCTGTCCCTCAGAAGATTGAGGAGCAGAAGAAGTGGCTGGACCAGGAAATGGAGAAGGTCCTGCAGCAGCGGCGGGCACTGGAGGAGCTGGGGGAGGAGCTCCACAAGCGGGAGGCCATCCTGGCCAAGAAGGAGGCCCTGATGCAGGAGAAGACGGGGCTGGAGAGCAAGCGGCTTCGGTCCAGCCAGGTGAGATCCTGCCGGGTGAGGCCCAGCTGGGTGAGGCCCAGCCAGGTGAGATCCTACCAGGTGAGGCCCAGCCGGGTGAGATGCCATCAGATAAGGTCCTTCCAAGTGAGATGTCTCCAGCTGGCAATGCTGCCGGGTGAGCTCTGGACGGATGAGGCTCTTCTCGGTGGTGCCCCTGCCGTGTGAGTTCCAGCCACGCCACTGTCCTTGTGGGCTCTACCCTGAGCATCTTCAGAGTGTCTGTGATCCGGGCTCTGATGTGTGGGTAGAAGAGCCTCTCCAGGTATCTGCCCCCAGAGCATTGTACCTCATTAGCCACCTGCTCTGCAGGCAGAACGAGGAGCCACAGGTGTAGAGGTGGTTTGGCCAGAGAGAAAGAGCCTTCACTCGGGTTGGAGGCAGTTGCACCAGGCCCCACCCACCCAGCTCCACTTGGCTTCGTTGCTCCCTCTTGAGTAGGGAGTTTCGCAGCCAAATTTCCTCCTCTTAGATGGAACCACAGCGTTGCCCTGAGGATTAGAGAAGGGGTACGTCACTTCACACAGAGCCCAGAGCTGTCCCAGGAGCCGGTGCTTGGGCTAGATGCCCACAGGGTTCCAGACCATCTTCTGCTGTCATGGAGTCCTAGAGGGTTTCAGCTGGATTTTCTGCAAGTCCCTTGGCCATTAGAACCCTCACTTCCTTCCACATTAGGTTCCCGAAGGGCCTCTGGGGTTTGGCCACTAACCCCACCTCCTTCCCATCACCAGCTGGAGTCAGGTCATCTCAGTGACAAGCCACCACCATCCTCTCTGCCTTTGCCCATGTTGCCCCTCTTGTCCTTAGTGTCTCTGTATCCTCCTTCCGGGCCGTCTCTGGGGGCCCCTCTTCAGAGGTTCGGGTCCCCTAGGCCCCCACTCCCCAGCTTGTACAGAATTGAGAGTCAGGCCTCCTGCTGGACAGCACGCCTCCTTAGCCTCCATGGCAGGGCTGGCCTGTTCCTGTGGCCCCTGGGAGGGTGGGGCCTGCCCCTTTCCTCATCACCGGCGGTGCCGCCCCCAGGCCCTCAACGAGGACATTGTGCGAGTATCCAGCCGGCTGGAGCACCTGGAGAAGGAGCTGTCCGAGAAGAGCGGGCAGCTGCGGCAGGGCAGTGCCCAGAGCCAGCAGCAGATCCGTGGGGAGATTGACGCGCTGCGCCAGGAGAAGGACTCGCTGCTGAAACAGCGGCTGGAGATCGACAGCAAGCTGAGGCAGGGCAGCCTGCTGTCGCCTGAGGTGCGCCCTGCGAGCCGGCCCGGCTGTCTGCTCCCCTCTGCCCCTAGCCCCGGCTCTCCGCTGGGTGCAGGCCTCCCTGCTTCGGGACACACATCCCTCCCAGGTGTCAGCCCCACAGAAGGCGCAGGACTAGCCCTCCCACCGCTGGTCCAGCCCCTGGGCCTGGGACACACAGCTGGGCCTCGCTGCCCTCGGTTGCCCCAGCTGGAGTCGGGACTCGTCCTGTGTCCTGTATCATGTTGACCTCAGGCATATAGCGTGCTCACACCTCTCAACTCCCAACATGGGACGCGAGTCAGGACCATGTCAGCATACCTCACAGCCACATAGGTTTGCCCTCCTGCCAGCAGAGAGAGCTTTTGTTAGAGAAACGGACCCCCAGGGACCTACCTGGCAGTCTAGTGGTTAAGACTGTGCTTCCACTGCAGGGGGCATAGATTTGATCCCTGGTTGGGGAACTAAGATCCCACATGTTGCATGGTGCAGCCAAAAAGTTAAAATTTAAAAGAAGGGGAAATGGACCCCAGCAGACCCTGGGTGCCTCTGCAGCCCTGCCACGCCTTCCCTTCAGAGCAGGGTCTCCCAAGCACAGGTCACTCCAGAGGCTGTGAGCTTCAGAGAGCAGCCTCCTAGCGGAGCCCTGGCCTCCCTGACCCCCGAACCGAGGCTCAGATGGATGTGCCTCTGCTCCTGCTGCAGCGGGCGGGGGTGCCTCTGGCTCTGAGGACAAGCGGGCACATAAAGGCTGGGTTGTGGCTGCGTGTGGCCATTACGACTCTGCCCAGGACCTCGGTGTTCAGGGGGCAGGTGACCCATGGAGTGGGTAGCCCGTGTCCCCCTCCACCCATCCCCGTGTCCCTGCAGGAGGAGCGGACACTGTTCCAGCTGGATGAGGCCATTGAGGCCCTGGACGCCGCCATCGAGTACAAGAACGAGGCCATCACGTGCCGCCAGCGAGTGCTGCGGGCCTCAGCCTCCTTGCTGTCCCAGTGCGAGATGAACCTCATGGCCAAGCTCAGCTACCTCTCGTCCTCGGAGACCCGAGCCCTTCTCTGCAAGTACTTCGACAAAGTGGGTCCTGGAGCTTGCAGACCCCCGCCTTCACGGGGGTGGGGGGAGGTGGACGGCGCGGGCGGTGAGCTGGCCACACGCCTGCTGCCCCTGCGTGAACAGTCCCGGGTGAAGGGAGCCGGCGCTGGGGGCTGAGCCTGGCTGTTGGGGACAGGTGGTGACACTCCGCGAGGAGCAGCACCAGCAGCAGGTGGCCTTCTCGGAGCTCGAGTTGCAGCTGGAGGAGCAGCAGAGGCTGGTGTACTGGCTGGAGGCGGCCCTGGAGCGGCAGCGCCTGGAGATGGACCGCCAGCTGACCCTGCAGCAGAGGGGACATGAGCAGCACGTGCAGCTGCTGCTGCAGCAGAGCCGAGGTGGGGCCCGGGCCCGCCATGGGGGCTGCCGCCTGCCCTGTAGCCCCTCACCACCTCCTCCTGCCTTTTTTTCTCCAGACCATCTTGGCGAAGGGCTGGCGGACAGCAGGAGGCAGTACGAGACCAGAATCCAAGCTCTGGAGAAGGAGCTGGGCCGCCACGTGCGGCTGAACCAGGAGCTGAAGCAGAAGCTCAGTAGCCTGAGTGCTGCCAGCCAGAGCAGGGGTAATTGCTGCGTGCTGTCACCAGGCCGGCCGGGGCTCAGCCCTGACGTCAGGTCTTCTTTGTTCTGGGCAGAGTTTAGAAACCACTCTGCCTTCAGCTCTTGGGTCATCCCATATGTTGTTGATTGCATGGGGGTGTTGGAAGAAGGCTAGGGCTTCAGGAAGGGGTAGCTGGCTACCTCCATTTCTGACAAGGATGTTGTTATTGCCAGTGATGGGTGGGGAGAAGAGGACCCCGTGCCTGGAGAACAGACAAGCCCCTGGAAGCGAGGATGAGCTCTACCCAGCGCCTGAGCCTCTCTGGCAGCCCACCGGCATGGAGGGTGCCCCCCGCCCACGGGAGGAGATGCGGGACCTGGTCCACGCCCCGTTACCGTTGACGTGGAAACGCTCGAGCCTGTGCAGTGAGGAGCAGGGCTCTCCTGAGGAGCTGCGGCAGCGGGACGCCGCTGAGCTCCCAGTGGGGCGGGTGCTGCCTGTGGGTGAGGCGGGTCTGCCCTGGAACCTCGGGCCCTTGGCCAAGCCCCGGCGGGAACTGCGGAGGGTCAGCCCAGGGATGATCGACGTCAGGAAAAACCCCCTGTAGGCACACCTGGGAGATTTGGGGCCTGCCCAAAGGTGTGGTGTTGACGCTCCCTTCTGTGAAGGAGTCCTTACCTCAAGCTCTAAATCAGGTCCTGATCTTTCTTGTTAGAGTCAACAAATTCGGGCTACAGACCAGAACTGGACTTGAATCACTTGTTTAAAAAAGGTGCAGATTTCTACCAGTCACTTCCTTTAGGATGTGGTACCCAGTTGCCATGTTTTGGCTTTTTTTTTAATATAATTTTTAAAATTTTATAGTTGATTTATAGCATTGTTAGTTTCAGATGTGAAGCAGAATGTTTATGCACATGGATATGTCCACTCTTTTTTTGATTCTTTTCTCAGACAGCTTACTACAGATTTTTGAGTAGAGTTCTTTGAGCTATACAGTAGGTCCTTGTTGGTTATCTATTTTATATATAGTAGTGTGTACATGTTAATCCCAAACTCCTAATTTATCCCTTCTGTTCCCTTCCCCCTTTGGTAACCATAAGTTTGTTTTCAGAGTCTATGAGTTTGTTTCTGTTCTGTAAATAAGTTCATCTGTATTTTTTTTAGAGTCCACATATAAGTGATAGCATATATTTGTCTGTCTGATTTACTTCACTTAGTATGATAATCTCTAGGTCTGTGTTGCTGCAAATGGCATTCATTTCTTATAGCTGAGTGATATTCCAGTGTGTATATGTATCATGTCTTGTACGTCTCTCTGCTGATGGAAATTTAGATGGCTTCCATGTCTTAGCTAGTGTAAATAGTGCTGCAGTGAACACTGGAATGCATGTATTTATCTTTTCAAATTATAGTTTTCTCCAGATATATGCCTAGGGGTAGGACTGCTGGATCATATGGTAGTTCTATTTTTAGTTTAAGGGACCTCCATACTGTTCTCCATAATGGTTGTACCAGCTTACATTCCCACTGACAGTGCAAGAGACTTCCCTTTTCTCCACACCCTCGCCAACATTCACTGTTTGCAGAATTTCTGATGATGGCCATTCTGACTGGTGTGGGGCGATGCCTTATAATTTTGATTTGCATTTCTGTAATACTTAGCGATGTTGAACATCTTTTCGTGTTTTCTGGCCACCTGTATGTCTTCTTTGGAGAAATGTCTATTTAGTTTTTCTGCCCATTTTTTGATTGGGTTGTCTTTTTTTTTAATGCGGAGCTACATGAGCTATTTGTGTATTTTGAAAATTAAGCCCTTGTCAGTTGCTTCATTTACAAATATTTTCTCCCATTCTGTGGGTTGTCTTTGTTTATGGTCTCCTTTGCTGTGCAAAAGTTTTTAAGCTTAATTAGGTTAGGTACCATTTATTTTTATCATCCTGGGCGGTGCATCTAAAAAGATACTGCTGTGATCTATGTCGAAGAACGTGCTGCCTGTGCTTTCCTCTAAGAGTTTTATAAAATGTAGGCGATCACCTTGACTGTTCTGCCTATCTCCACCTCACTTGGTTGTTCTTCTGAGGTTTTATCTTCTTGTTCCTTCATCTGGAACTATTTCTGTGCCATATCCTCTTGTCTAATTTTGTGTGTTTGTGGTCTCCATTCAGGCTGCAGGATTGCATTTGGTATCTGCCCCCTGGTGGATGAGGCTGGTCTAAGAGGCTTGTGCAGGCTTCCCATGGGAGGGACTGGTGCCTGCCCACTGGTGGGTGGAGAGGGGTTGTCCCTCTGGCTCAGGACTGTCGAGGGGTGTTTGTAGGCAGCTGCTGGCTCCTATTTTGGCAGCCTGTGTGCTGATGGGAGGCACTGTTTCTACCCTGTTGGTTTGGCCTGAGGCGTGCCAGCACTGGAGCCGGCAGGCTGTCGGGTGGGGCCAGGTCTTGGTGCAAAAGCAGTGACCTCCAGAACTCAAACCAATGAGTATTTTCTGAGGTGTCTGCCACCTGCGTCCTTGTCCCCATGGTGAGCCACAGCCAATTCCTGCCTCCCCAGGAGACCCTCCAAGACCTACACGTAGGTCTGGTTCTGGCTCTAATGGAGTCACTGCTCTGCCCCGGGCACCAGTGCTCATGAAACCTTGTGTGTGCCCTCAAGAGTGGAGTCTGTCTCCCCCAGTCCTGTGGAGCTCCTGCACTCAAGCCAAATGCTCTCGGGCTCCTACCCCTGATGCCAGACCCCCAGGCTGGGAGCCTAACGTGGGCTCAGAACTCAGTCCTGTGGGAGAACCTGAGCAGGTGTGGCATTTGATTACATCGTGAAAGCGGCCCTCCTCCTGTCTTGTGGTTCTTCTTGCTCTTTGGGTGTAGAGCATCTTTGCTGATGGCTGTTCAGCAGTTGTGATTTTTTTTTTTTTTTTTTAAACTTTACAATATTGTATTAGTTTTGCCAAATATCGAAATGAATCCGCCACAGGTATACCTGTGTTCCCCATCCTGATCCCTCCTCCCTCCCCATACCCTCCCTCTGGGTCGTCCCAGTGCACCAGCCCCAAGCATCCAGTATCGTGCATCGAACCTGGACTGGCGACTTGTTTCATACATGATATTATACATGTTTCAATGCCATTCTCCCAAATCTCCCCACCCTCTCCCTCTCCCACAGAGTCCATAAGACTGATCTATACATCAGTGTCTCTTTTGCTGTCTCGTACACCAGGTTATTGTTACCATCTTTCTAAATTCCATATATATGCGTTAGTATACTGTATTTATGTTTTTCTTTCTGGCTTACTTCACTCTGTATAATAGGTTCCAGTTTCATCCACCTCATTAGAACTGATTCAAATGTATTCTTTTGAATGGCTGAGTAATACTCCATTGTGTATATGTACCACAGCTTTCTTATCCATTCATCTGCTGATGGGCATCTAGGTTGCTTCCATGTCCTGGCTATGTGAGAGGAGATGAGCTCAAGTCCTTCTACTCCACCGTCCTGTCTGTCTCTGCCACCTTTTGGCTTGAGTTTCAGAAAACCATTTTATAATAAATGAAAATAATCTCTGGAGGGAAAAAACAATGGGTTTTATTCAGAAGATCATAGTAGGACTCAGATCTGGAAACACAACAGGCTTGAAAACTTTTCAGAGACCGTGAAATGGTTCTGAATCAGCTGTTAGCCAAGGCCCTGGCCTAGACTTGACAGCCAGCTGGGCTGCAGGGTAAGGTGAGTTTCCCTGTGAAGGACAGGAACCGTGCTGGGGACTGGCCAGCTCCCAGGGCCGACCTTGAGATATGGCTGCTCTGGAAACCACTAGAGCTGGACCATGGTCATATTTAACCTCAGGCTGGAATGTTACACAGAAATGCACCAAATGCTAAGGATGATTTTATTGTTACACAGGGAACGCAAACCTTTATTCTACCCCTGTAACACAGCCTTGTTTTGTGTACGCTGCTTCCAAGTGCTGCCTCTGTCTTAGGGTCCTAGCCTTATAGCAACTGGAGGGACCAACGTAGGGGTCCTTCTCCCATTTCACAAGTGACACAGAGTGTTCTGAACTTGCCATGGTCACTGTTGATGTGGGGCTGGAATGGGATCCTGCCTTACAGTTCCTTGTCTGATTCTGGACACCCAGGCTGCCACTGAGTTATACTACCAGCTATACCACCTCACTTGGAGAAGGCAATGGCACCCCACTCCAGTACTCTTGCCTGGAAAATCCCATGGATGGAGGAGCCTGGTAGGCTACAGTCCATGGGGTCACTAAGAGTCAGACACGACTAAGTGACTTCACTTTGACTTTTCACTTTCATGCATTGGAGAAGGAAATGGCAACCCACTCCAGTATTCTTGCCTAGAGAATCCCAGGGACGGGGGAGCCTGATGGGCTGCCGTCTACGGGGTCGGACACGATTGAAGCAACTTAGCAGCAGCATACCACCTCACTAAGGCCAGGCAGGCGTGGTGGATTAGGGCTGGGCTTGGGGGTGGATGGATTCCAGAGAAGGGATTTGAAAACTTGAAGGCATTCTACTGGGACTCTGAGAGCTGATCCTGGTAAAAGAGGCTTGGGACCAGGCCCGTTTCCTTCTGCCCGTGGGGACCTGACTGACCTCACCTTCATGTTTTAAATTTCCTCAGTTTCATTAAGCCCTGGTTATTCCTATTTCTGTGCAGCAAGCTGAGGGTTACATATGAGAAGTGGACTGGCAGGGCCCTGGCTCAGATGGACCGGGTTTCTGGGCATATGACTAAGAATGCATTTATTCTACACATCTGGAATTCCGTGTGTTTCCAGAGAAAACTGCTCTCAGAGCACTTTTGTGAGGAAGTGTAGTGGCTCCGGGCAAAGTCGGTAGTGTTTAGTTATACGTCCCCCAGATGGTTCTAACTAGCTGAGTAGCTTCTTCCGTGAATAAGATCTGCCGATAGGGCGTCTCCTGGAGAATGCTCGGCTGAAAGGAGAGTCTTCTGCCGTGGGGGAAAATACATCCACATCCTCATCTAGAAAAAGGTGGAAAGACTTAGCATGCAGGACATAACGGAGAACACAACAGAGGAAAGTGGGCTTCACCTGCAGAGAGTTACGCATGGAGATGGACTTAAGAAAGCCAGCACTGCTTGTAGGCGCGCTCATCCCGTGGAAGCATTCATTACCCACACTGTTTATCAGGCCCTCTACTCTTACTGTAAGCACTGAGCAAACGGCAACTAGTAACTGAAAATGCAGAAAACCTGTGGCGCTTCAGTTTTCTGCACCTTCTTTTTTGTCTCAGATTGTGGGGGTTTTGCTATTTCGCATGATTTATATCATGGTCTTGAGGGAGGAGAACCATTGAAGGCCCCCGCCTCCTGCACCCGCCTCAACAATTCTAGCTACGTGGTGCAGTTAACAGGTTCAATCCCATTCTTCCCAGGTGGGGTCAAGGGGAATCCTAGAGTCTGAAGGGTGATTATAATAGCCAGGCCTTTTTCAGACCAAATGGACAGAAACCCAGGGGTGTAACCTCTGAGGAGAAACGGCTGGCTGGCTCCACACACACCACCTGCCACTTGGGCCGCTCGCCCCTCCAACCTCAGGGACCCAGACGAGCAGTGAGTGGTTGTGCGCCCACTTCTGTCACTGTCTTCAAGAAGCTCAAGCAATCTGGTAGGATTTTGAGGGTTTTTCTTTTTTGGTGGTGGTGGTTCCAAAGCACATAAGTTCTAAAGTGGTACTTCTCTGGGAGCCCATGACAAGGCGGGGGATAAAACCACCCTAACTCTACGACCCCTCCGAGATTCAACTGCCTGAAAACCCCGGAGGTAACTTGAGATCAAGCTAACCAAAGGACAGAAATTAGATCCTGGTGATGTCTCTAGGACCTCCAACAAATTACCTCTGGCTTCTTTACGCTGAGAGGAGGGTGTCTTCCCCTGGAACAGCAGTGGAGAGTGGGTCAGCGCCTGCAGCCCACTGGCAGAGAGGCAGCTCCGCACAGCACAGCCGGGAGGCGGGGTGGCACCTGGAGCAATGGCATGGTCAGCGCAGCCCACGGCCCTGACAAGGAAGCCCAAGCCTTCCCCCGGTGTCCCCTCGGTCACACCGCGCCCACACAGCCCAACATGGCAAACTCACCTGGGACGAACACCTCGTCGTCCGCCGCGGAGGGCAACTGGCGAATGCTTGTGCTTGGAGACCGCTCTTCTGAGTCTCCCTGCTGATCGCAGGCCCTCTTCACTTGTCGTTCAGCCGCCTCCTCAGCAGAGAGGCATCTCTTCCTAGATCCCAACCCAAACTGTCCCCAGGAGAAGGCCTCCTCAGCCTTGGGCACGCTGTCCCTGGGAGGCGACTGGTCTGGCAGCTGACACACACCCTCTAGCTCAAAATCCCCCAGGATGGGGGGCCTGCCAATGCCAAGTTCCAGGCCTCGCTCCTTGCCCTCCGGCTCCAGTGGCAACACTCCCCCGGGAAGGTCGGAACTGACCTCGCTCCTCCCAGCAGAGGGGCCGAGGCTGCAGTCCACCGCCCTCTTTCTGCGGGGCCAGTCTTTAATTGTGTCAGGAGTCGTCTTCCCACTGTGCTTGGGAGATGGGGTCCAAGGAACCCCAACTTCTGTCTGGAAAGGAGAGGGGGTACCGCAGGGGCAGTGGGTGGGGGTGCATGACTGGCAGATATAGGTCTGTCCCCCACTCTTGCCAGGGGTGCTGTGCGAGGGGCGAAGGCAGGGGGCCGACAGGCAGGTGGCTTCGGGTTTGCCTGAGGACTTGCTGGCCCTGGGCACACTGGGACCCGGGAGGGAGCTCTCCTCCCTTGGCGGGGGCTCAACTTCTGGCAAAGAGCTGGAGTCTATCTTTTTAATTCGGAGCTTGGGGAGGCCAGAAGCTTGCATCTCCAGCTCAACCTCATAGGTCTGCGGGCTGGCAGGGGCTCCACAGGGCCAGGGGGCTGCCTGCTGATCCTCTAGTTGCGTGGCCGCCTGGCACTGCTTCATGTCTGCCGTGCAGTGTGGGTCGTAGAGGGGCATCAGGGGAGAGTGGGGTCCAGAGGAAGGAGAGGTGGGAAGAATCCTGGGGTCACACGGAGACGGCTTCTCACACGTACCCATCCTTAACCCCTCACCTCCGTCCAGGGGTGAAATGCTGCTTTTTAAGTTATCATGGCCATGGTGCTCAGCTTCATCCAGGAGAGTGAGACAGTCCGAGTCTGTTGCAATAAGCAAAGGAGAGGACGTATGCCAGTCACCCCCAAAGCCAGTTCCAGGGTAAGCTGGAAGTTCAGGCGAAGCTGGAGAAGAGAGGGTCGCTGCCTTCTGGTTCTTTCCAGTGTCTGTGATGGCAGCTGGGTTGTCAGTTATGGCAACCCTCAGAGCAGCCAAGCTGTCAGGCTGGCCCTCCAGGAAGTCTTGTTCTGTTTCTGAGGTCTTGTTATGCCGTTTCCCATGTTTGGAAGGGGGCGGAGGGGGCCAGAGGTCAGACGGAGCTACCTGTGAGGCACTGGGGGGCGTCAAGGGAGCAGAACAGGAGGGAGGTGTGGTGACACTGGGTGATCTCTGGACTTCTTGCCAGCCGCCTTGTCCAGAGGACAGAGATGCTATGGGAAATTCCCCAAGTGAACTCTCCTTGGAAATACCACATGAAAGAGAGGTAACGGCTCTTTTTGGAAAAGTCAGAGCTGCGTTCCCTGGTCTCTCTGGGGTTTTGACAGCTTTGTTACTCCACAGCTGCGGCAGCTTCTCTGCCCGGGGTGCTCCAGAGCCCTGGGGGAGCTGGTGTTTCTGACTTGGAGATGTGCCCTTGGAAGCGGCTTGTCTCTGGAGCCCCGAGGCTGCTGTCCTGGGAGGTGCTCGAGCAGAGGATCTGTTAGGGGTCAGACACTCAGTCCTGGTCGGGGCAGTTGATGAAACCAGGGCTGCTGGACAGGAGGTGCTTTCCGGACTGGAGTCCACCAAGTGTGGCCAAGAAGAATTCTGCAAAAATCTGGGGGGCTGACCACTTTGTCTCTGGGGAGTTCTCCGGACCTTTTCAAGAGAAGAGGCACCTTCTGCCAGGGAGTGTCCTTTCCGAGGGGTGACTTTTGGTTGCGATGGTGAATCCCAGCCATGTGGAGATAAGTCTTTCAAGAATTCCTTAAAAATGACCTGTTTGGCAGGGGTCATTTCCGCAGGGGATTTCTGCAGCCTTTCCGGGGTGCGCAGTGGAGTCTGTGGTGTCCGAGGGACCTTTCTTGGTGTGGCTTTACAAGAGCTTGGGGACTTCCAGTAACTCTTCTCAGGCGTCTGTAAAGAAAGATGCTTATTTCAGTGCTTTGAACATCATAACCTATAGTCTCGGAAATGTTTTAATGATCTCTAAGAAGATTAAAAAGTCCAGTGGGAGGTTTCTTATCATCAGCCAAAGGAATGATAAATTGGATTTCATACAGGACACGTTTCCACTTCCAAAACATGACCCAGATTTTACTTGTCAGCTTTCTAGCACTAAGCACTGTATCCAAGCTTCATTTCTTCTAAGACAAATTGTTTTAACAATTTGCACACTACAGTGAAAATATGCTTTGCCTCTGTATCACTCCACTCACTACTCACAGCTGTCTTTTCCTGATCTTTGCCTGAAGTAACCTTTAGGAGCCACGTCAGCTGCTATTCACCTGTCACTTGTCACCACATGTCGATCCTGTCACCCATGTTAGAAACCTGGTAGTCATCCTGGACTCCCTCCCTCTCCACATGCCTTCAACAGGTGGTTTTAAGTACCTGATATGCGTCAGGCAAAATGTGTGCAGAAGGCCGGGGTGGGGGAGGAGGAGGAGATGAAACATGGACCCTATGGATACACAGCAATAAAGATAACACCTCAGAGAGGAACCTTCCCAACAAAAAAACTTCCCTTCTTGCAAAAATTGCAGTTAATTCCAACAGGTAAGGAAGTCTGACAACTATTGTTCAATCTTATTATCTCAAGAGTCCTGGTCCAGTTGGCATTTCATGTAGGGTATAGACAGATGAGGGGAAGATCCCCGGGAGGAGGAAATGGCAACCCACTCCAGTATTCTTGCCTGGAGAATCCCATGGACAGAGGAGCCTGGTGGGCTACAGTCAATAGGGTCGCAAAGAGACATGACTGAAGCAACTCAGCACACAGATGGATGATAATACACGGGCTGATGTACTGACGGGGCGTGCACGGGACAATACGGGAGCACAGAAGGGCAGGCAACGGACAGTGAGCCAGGTCTTAAAAGAATGGGTGTCGGCAGGTGAAGACAAGGTGGACAGTGCGGGAGAGGAACCTTGAGGCACACACAGCCGTATGAGCAAAGGCACGAAAGTGAAAAACAGCAGCTCTGTGCATCCTGAGGCGGCTGGGAAGGTGGAGTGTGAAGCAGAGATGGGTGAGTAGGCGTCAGAGTGCCTGTCCAGGGAGGAGACGGAACACGGTCCTATGGACCCTTCCCCACAGCTTCCTGTGTCCCCCCAATCCCCTAAGCGGTTTTGGGGCAGAGTCTGTAGAGCTTCCAGCACAGTGAGGTAGTCAGAGGAGCACCCAATGGGGTCACAGAGGTCCCACCAACCTCTGGGGGTGGGATGGATTTGAGAGGCAAGAGGCTATGGAAGTGTTGCAGGCAGAAGTGAACTCGGGTAGGAACTGAAGGGATGGAGAGGAGGGAATGGGTATCAGATAGGCTGTCAATAAAATGGGCAGAATGGATGGATTAGCCAGGCCTGAGGAGAGGAGTCCAGGATGACTACCAGGTTTCTAACATGGGTGACAGGATCGAGTGGGCAATCAAACAGGTGAGAATGCTACTGCTCATTTCAGACAGATATAGACCTGGTGTCCAGTATAAATGGAGATGAACCCAAGAGGTAGGTGAGATCTACCCGCTCAGTCCAGCTGCTACCTTAAGTGCCCATGTACCCAATAGTCGTTCATCAAGTCAGCCTCAACCACCTCAGATCTCTATTACTATCTTCTCTTCCTTACTGGCCTCAGTGGCTTTCCTTGCCCATGTCTACATGTTCCCCAAACTATACTATTTTAAACATCATAGTAATTTTATACCTGATAGGCTGTAGGTGTTGCAGAACCCACAGTGTTTCCTGAAGGCCTTTTAATCCGTGCTGAGCCCTTCTCTGAGGGACTGATCATCTCAGACATTGCTCCGAATAGAAGTCTCTTGGGAGACCGAATACTTTGGACTGGAGAGTTTTCTCTTTGGTCTGCAAGTCAAAAACAGTGACAATATTTAATTCTTTCTCAATTCCTGCCCTCTCACCCCCTACCCAATACTCATAAAACAGCCAGTCTATATAAGAAAGATGACGATTTGGGAGCAAATGGGGGGAAATCCCACCTAATTATGACAGCAGTCGTAACAAGTGCTGCTTTATTGCATTGTGAGACTGCATTATCAAGCCCAGTCTCTACGTTAGGAGGTGTGGGCAACGGAAATAATTTGAAAAGACAAGTATAAAAGATAGATCTGATAAGCCAAGTTCACAATGGATAAAAGAATGAAGGTCATACAGTACCTTCAACCTGGGGATACCTTCCCATAGTATCTGAATGTATGTATGGAGGAAATTACAGGTCATTTCTTCTTGAATGAATGGAAGTACCTACAAGGATAGTGTGGACAGCCAGCCATAGGAAGCCAAAGGGGTGATTCTGCTAATGGTGGCCGTGGTCACCTGTTCATCTGGTCATCACTTTGAACCTCAAATATTTATACTGTAAGTCCCCTGCATACAAAAGAGTTCCGTTCTGAGAGCGCATTCGTTAAGTCCAACTTGTTCATAAGTCCAAAGTCAGCCGAGGTACCCAGCTAACACAATTGGCTATGTAGTACTGTATTATAATTAGTTTGTGGTATTTTTCACACAGAAATTAAAATATTCTTAGCCTTGGAGTACAGTACCTTGCAAAGTACAGTACAACAGCTGGCAGCAAGCAACAACTGCCAGCTACATCACCACTGTTTTTATGCTTGCTTCCAGACATCCTGGGCTTGAAATAAAGACACTGTACTATTACACCCTGTACAGTGCTGTAAAGTACATACACATACAGCCACTTGTAGAGGATGCACGCACGTGACGACGTATACCAGACACGTGAACTTACATGACTAGACATTCTAACGCGTGTTAGCATCTTTGAAAGCTCACAATCTGAAGGTTCATACATAGGCAACTTACTGTACCTGACCTGTTTCTCCAATATCAAATTTCATTCTTTTCCCACCAAGCTTGTGTGGACCTCTGAAGACAGGCAGGGAAAGTGTGTTACCTGACTTCATTTGCTGGAATGAGTGAACCCTTTGTATACTTCGAGACTTTGGCTGAGACACAGAGTAGAAGGAAGCAGAGTTTGTCCTGCTGAACGCCAACTGCTTGATTCGAGGACTTCGTCTCAAACTCACCACTGTAAGACCAGAATCAGTTAGTACCAAGAAGAAATGCAAGCTCGGTGTTTCCCCTATGAGATGGGTAAGAACTATGTGACACCATGCACAAGAGGGGCTTCCCTGGCGCCTCAGTCGGTAAAGAGTCCGCCTGCAATGCAGGAGACCTGGGTTCCGTCCCTGGGTTGGGAAGATCCTGGAGAAAGGAATAGCTACCCACTCCAGTATTCTTGCCTGAAGAATTCCATGGACAGAGACGCCTGGTGGGCCACAGTCTGTGGGACTGCAGAGAGTCGGACGTGACTGAGTGACTAACACTTTCATGTACAAGATGGAAAACTTGGTTTCCAACAAGCTCTTGGTTTTGAGATCTTTGAAGTGTGACAAAGCTAAGAGGGCTATGATATGTGGCCCCAGCAAACTTCCCCCCAAAAAAACAAACAAAAAACCCGACCCCTGCAGACTGTAACCTGCATAAGTATTATGAACTGCCACCCTGAAGCATTATGTAGAGTGATAAAAAAGGTTTGTAGAGTGTGACTTTCATTAAAAGTTTTAAATCACGGTTTTCATACTTATGTTACATATATTTGTATAGAAACAACACCTGTAAGAGTATTATTAAAGCTAAACATTAGAGTATTTCTGATTTGTGGGATTACCAAATGTTAATTTTTTGGCTTCTCTATGTTTTCTAATTTTTCTACAATAAACTACTTGATTTAAAAAACAATGTTTTTGGAAACCCCTCCTTCATGTATACTTTAAAAATAAGCCAAGGTTTGTTTGTTTTTAAATTTTTGGCTGAGCTGGGTCTTTGCTGCTTCATGAGCTTTTCTCCAGTTGCAGCACGCGGGGGCCACTCTAGTTGCGCTGCACAGGCTTCTCTTGTGGTTCCCGGGCTCTAGAGCACAGGCTCGTAGCTGTGGCACATGGCTTAGCTGCTCCGCAGCATGTGGGATCTTCCCCATCAGGGACAGAAGCCATGTCTCCTGCGGTAAACATCCTTTACCACTGAGCCACCAGGGAAGCCCCACAGTACCATATATTAACATAGTAGTTTAGCGTTCACTCTGAATCCCATTTCTATTATGTAAACATATTTCTTCTCCAGAAACTCTCAGTACACTCTGTGTAACAGATCATTCACCAATTAACATGTACTGATACACACTGTGGGCCCAGAGCTGTCATAATGGATATGCTGAGCAAGGATACAAGTCCAGAAAAGTTGTCATAGAAAGTAGAGAAAACACAAAAGCCCAGAACCCCCAAACAAAACAAAAGTAGGTAATACCATCTTCTCCTTTCTCTGGGGACTCTTCAACAACGTCAATATCAGGACCAGGATCAGAGGACCTTGAGGAACAGCGGGTACAAGGACTAGTCAGCATCACTCATAAATAATGCACATCACAGACCTACAGGTTCTCACCTCACAAGATAACAAAGACCACAAATGGTCTTGATGACATCACTGTAGGCAGGCACTCTCAGACATTACTGTCAAGAGTGAAAGGCTGAAACTTTTTTTTTGAAAGCAGTTTGACAAAGTTAAATTTGTATACCGTTTGATCCACAAATTTCACTTCTTACAATTTACCCTGTAGATAAATGAGCACAAGTGTGTAAAATCCACACACAAATAATGTCCAGATGTAGCCTTGACAAGGAGGAGTAGATGTACTTCTCCCTATTCTTGCTCTCATGTACAGTTAAGAACCCTGGGTGTTACATACAGAGCAAGCAGAAGGCTCTCAAAAGTGGAGAGAAGACTCAGGACCTCAGGACCTGAAGAGACATAGGGCAGTGAGCTCTGGGAGTTTCTGTTTTGCTTCATAGATCTTGGATCAGGTGCTCAACAAGCTGACAACCCCAATACACCAAGAGGTGCAGACAGAAACTGCCCTGAGCAAAGTTAGTTTTCTTTAGACAAAGAACCAGGAAAGGGGCAGCCAAGTAAGACAGAAACATTCAGCAAAAGCTGCCCTACTCAAACCAATTGCCATGGAAAACTGTGGCCTCACCACACCCCTGAACAGGCCTAGCTGGGATCATCCCAGGCCTGGCAGCGAGACTCCCTCCTTCCCCAGGTCAACACATGAATAGATTTTAAAATTAGGCAATATCCATTCAATAGAATACTACTCAGCAATAATATGGAACGAACTATTGATATATACAACAACACAGATAAATCTCAAAATAATTATGCCAAATGAAAGAGGCTGGACACCAGAGTGCATTCTGTATGGTTCTCCAGCCCTCACAGAATTTTCAGAATGCTCTTTGGTAATAGGCAATGTGGTTGAGACTGGGTCACAAATGTCATGAGAAGGTAAGCATGGCCCATAAGATGAGGAGGGCTGTGTGGGAGCATGAAGAAGCTAGACAAGGAAGTCGCTCACCTGCCCTTGATCTGTCTATGAAGCAGCCTTCCGGAGATTTGCTTGTGTACTGGTGTCTCGGCCACACTCTTGGTCAGCAGCTTGCGATAACCTAAAATGTAAATAGGATAAATTTCACATAATCTTACCAAGCAGAAACAGCAAGGCAATGGAAGCAATTTGAACTTAAATACGGTTTAACACTTAGCCAGAGTGGCTCTTAATGGACTCGTGGACCAAGGTCTAACCATAAGATTTGACTTAACAAGACATTACAGTTTATCAGCACTATTAGAGTTTAACAATAAATAATCCAATATAAAATATAATGAAAATAATGATCCTGAAAAAAAAGTTCTTATTAGGGCTAATACTTCTGTCCACCTAGTTAGTTGGTGGTTCTTTTATTTATGATTAAATTATTGCATTTATGATTAAGGCATGTGAAAATGCTGATATGTCATGCAATGTTAAGATATTTAATACAAAGATAAATCAAATTTATGCTCTGGTATAAATTTTCTCAATAGCATAAGACAGACAAGTTACTCATGGGAGGACTGGTTTTAAGAGAGATAAAAATGACTAGGAAGAGGACTGATGCCAGCAGGAATGTGGGGTAAAAAACTCCCCCATAAAAGGAATGAGAACACTGACCAAAAGTGAACTCAATTGCTCCAGAACTCTGGAAATTAACCAGTTTGGAGTAATCCAAGGAGTAGTTATTCAACAAAAACAGCTGTATCTCCTTAAGAATAGCAAGCCCTGCACAACTTTAACTTCCCTGGCCCCGACCTCCTCTCCCTGGCCCCGCAGCAGCCTTGAGAACCAACAGCCCAGCGGCCCCTGGATGAACAAATGGTGTCTAAGCTCCTCCACAGCCCCATTCCCAGATAACAGTCTATTTGGCCTATCTGGTAGTTCCCTGGAGAATCGCACTCACTTGGCCTGTCTCTATTTGACCTGACTCAGAACTCGTCCAATGCAAACAACTTTTTCCCAGGGAGCCATTTACTAAAAACAATCAGCAGCAACTGTAAACATCAGCTGCCTGAGGTGGTGATCTTGGGGCAGACAAGATAACCAAGAGTCTGGATGTGAAAACTGGGGAATGAGACATCCACAAGGGACTCTGCTAACTTCTGACACACTCGGGGAACCTGCAAGTCCGTGTGCGGTAGGGCTGTGTGCACGCCCAGGATGGACCCAAGAAGGGCCCTGCATGTGTGCTCAGGCGTGTCCAACTCCCTGTGACCCCATGGACTGCAGCCCTCAGGCCCCCCTGTCCATGGAATTCTCCAGGCAAGAATACTGAAGTGGGTTCCCATTTCCTCTTGGCTGTCACCTTTGGCTGACCCCAAGGCTCTAGAAAACAGCAAGAGTTGTAAACTGTCTGGCTGAGTATTGAAGACGTGAGCCAATGCACACATAGGGCCCCTCAGCAAAAGCTGGGAAACTTACTAGTTCCAAGCGTGGAGGGAAATCTCTGTCCAACCCTTAGCTGACCACTAAGCTAACCAAGCAGAGATTTTAGTGGCTACACATGACAGAATACAGACTTGAAAGAACTAGTTCAGTAAACAAACAAGAGTAAAAACAAACTCTGCCCTGGAGCTGTGGCAATCTGATTGTCAGCGCTGACTCAATATTTAACATGTCCAGTTGTCAACAAAAAATATAAGACAAGAAATAAGAAAGTATGGCCCATAAACATGGCGGGGAGGCAGGGGGTGCGGGGGCGGGGGCGTGTGGGAAACCCATTCAATAGAAAGCATTCCTAAAGAAGTTCAGACATGGATTCATTAGCACAAGACTTTAAATCAGCTATCTGCAATATGTTCAAAGAACTAAAAAAGGAAAAATAATATCTAAAGAACTAAAGGAATGTACGAGCCTGATGACTTGCCAAGTACAGAATATCAATAGAGATGTCATTAAAAAGAACCAAGTAGAAATTCTAAAATCGAAAAGTACACTATCTAAAATAAAAGACTCATTTAGAGGGGCCTAGAAGTTGATATGAGGTGGCAAAAGAATCAAAGGTGAAGATAGGTAATTGAGATTATCCAGTCTGCGGGACAGAAAGAGAAACGAACAGTCTTAGACAGCCATCGGACACAATCCAGCATAATAACATAAGACATAGTGGGAGTCCAGAGAAAGAGGGGAGAAAGAGGTGGAAAACTTTGAAGAAATACTGGTTGAAAACTTCTGATGTCTGATCAAAGACATTCCATAGCCAACTAGCTCAATAAACCTAAGTAGGATAAAGACAGAGATCCGCACCAGACAAATCACAATCAAATCATCAGAAGTCAAAGGGGAAGACAGACTCTTGAAAGAATCAAGAAAGCAGCGATCCGTCATGTACAAGCAGTCCTTGCTAAGATTAACAGCTGACTTCTCCTCAGAAACACAGGATGACAAAAATGTGGGGTGATGAAAGGCACAGGGCTGAAAGAAAAAGACTTAATCAGGAATTCTATTCTATTCTAACATCTTATAGAAAAAAACGAATGAACTTTTTGGCCCACCCAACATACCCTGTAAGGGAATCCCTGATGGCTCAGCAGTAAAGAATCTGCCTGCAACACAGGAAACACGGATTTGATATCTGGATCAGGAAGATCCCCTGGAGAAGGAAATGGCAACCCACTCAAGTATTCTTACATGGAGAATACCACGGATAGAGGAGCCTGGAGGGCTACAGTCCATGGGTTGGTTGCAAGAGTCAGACACGACTTAGGGACTAAACCACCATCACCACCAATAAATCCTGTAAACTATTACTCAAACATGAAGGAGAACATCCTCCCCACCCTCAAAGATACACCCAAAAAACAACACTGAGAGAATCTGACACTGGCAGACCAGCCCTACAAGTACTATCCATACTAGAGGGAGTCCTCTAGGCTGAAAGGAAAGGGCACTAGAGAGTAACATGAGTCCACATGAAGAATTAAAGAGCACTGGTAAAGGCAATCATACAAGTAAATGCCAACAACAGAATAAAAGTATTGTTAATTCTGTATCTTTCTCCTTTGAGTTTAAAGACAAAGCAAGGATTATAAATGTGCTGATGGGCATACAGTGTATCAAGATGTAATTTGTATGACGAGCTAGCACACAGAAGGGGATAGAAAATAGTTATACAGAGGAGCAAAGTTTTTGTTGCACTCCTGAAATTAAGTTGATATCAACCTTGACTGGATAAATTAAGAAATTAATTGCAACATCCATGGAAAGGGACACCATACAAAACAGTGAAGTAGGAAGCTCTAGGGTTTGGTCCCTCCCCTAAAACAACCAGTAAACTAGGAAAAAAATGATCAGAGTAAACTATTTTGGAACTTCTGCAACCTGACTGGCACTAATGACAACCAGGAAAGAGCCCAATGAAGGGAGACCCTGATATTTAGTAAGGGAATGACGTGCCCAGAACAGCTACCAGCCCTTTTTCCTCAGCCCTGCCGCAGCTGTGGGGCAGTGGCCCACGTCCTGGGAGCAGCTGGCGAGTGGTAGAGCAGACAGTGGGGACCCTGTCTTCTAACTCTGGGTTATAAGGTTCAGTCAGCGTGCTTGGAGAGTGGAGCCCTGTGGGGCCTGAGCAGACATCTGCCCTGATTTCTGCCCTAGGGCGCCAGCAGCTTTCCCCCACTGCATCCAACAGGTGACTTATAGGGACAGGAACACCTTTTTGTCTGTCCCTTTTTGGAGCCAGACATTTAAGGAAATCTTTCTCAGGTTACCAGCTAATCACAGAGACAACAGAACAGAAACTTCAGTGACCACACAAGAGGGAGTATATGCTTTGTAAAAATAGCTGGGAAGGCACAAATGAACAGGTTCTCAATAAGCAAAGATCAGTGATGTCACAGGAGTGCGAGAGTCTTACCTCCAGAGTCAAAAGACCATAATATTCAGAATACCTAACTCTCAACAAAGAACTACAAAGCATACAAATAGACAGGAAAGTGTGTCAAGGAAGAAAAGAATTTGACAGAAAGTACCCTTGAGAAATCCCAGACACTGGAATCACTGGTTAAAAATGTTAAATGAGCTCAAGGAAAAAAAACGAACACAGAACTGAAAGAAATAAGGAAAACAACGGATAAACACAGTGAGAATATCAATAACGTAACAGAAATTATAAAAAGGAACCAAACAGAAACTTCAGAGCTGAAAAGCACAATAACTGGAAAAGTTCACTAGAGGGGTTCAACCTCAGATTTGAGCAGGCAGAAGAATCAATAAACTTGAAGCTAAAGACAACCAAAATTCTCCAATCTGAGCAGAACAAAAAAAAGGACTAGATGGCTTCATTGATGAATTCTATCTAACATTAAAACAAGAATTAACACCCTAACACCTAAGCAACTAAGACAACTCAAGGAGGAAAGAACAGTCTTTTCAACGCACGAGGCTGGTACAGCTGGATAACCAGAGGCAAAAGAATGACACTGTACTCACCTCACACAATACACAAAAACTAACTGGAAATGAGTCAAAGACCTAATTTAAGACTTTAAGCCATAAAACTTGGGTTGAATAATGGATTTTTAGACATGCCACCGAAAGCACAAATAACAACAAAAACGTGTTAAACTGGATAGGATCAAAACTAAAAACACTTTATATATCAAAGGACACTATCAAGAATACAAAAAGCAAACCCAACAAATTGGGGTAAAAATATTTGCAAATCACACATCTGATAAGAGATTAGTATCTAGACTATCACATAAAGAACTTTTACAACTCATAGTAAAAAGACACAATCCAATTTCAGTTCCGTTCAGTAGCTCAGTCTCATCCGACTCTTTGTGATCTCACAGACTGCAGGATGCCAGGCTTCCCTACCCAACACCAACTCCCAGAGCTTGCTCAGACTCATGTCCATTGAGTCAGTGATGCCATCCAACCATCTCATCTTCTGTCGTCCCTTTCGCCTCCCGCCTTCAATCTTTCCCAACATCAGGGGCTTTTCCAATGAGTCCGTTCTTCGCATCAGGTGGCCAAAGTGTTGGAGTTTCAGCACCAGCATCAGTCCTTCCGATTGAATATTCAGGACTGATTTCCTTTAGAGTAGACTGGTTGGATCTCCTTGCAGTCCAAGGCACTCTCAAGAGTCTTCTCCAACACCACAGTTCAAAAGTATCAATTCTTCAGTGCTCAGCTTTCTTTATAGTCCAACTCTCACATCCATACATGACTACTGGAAAAACCATAGCTTTAACTAGACGGACCTTTGTTGGCAAAGTAATGTCTCTGCTTTTTAATATGCTGTCTAGGTTGGTCATAGCTTTTCCTTCAAGGAGCAAGTGCGTTTTTTAATTTCATGGCTGCAGTAACCATCTGCAGTCATTTTGGAACCCAAAAGATAGTCTCACTGTTTCCATTGTTTCCCCATCTATTTGCCATCAAGTGATGAGACCGGATGCCATGATCTTAGTTTTCTGAATGTTGAGTTTTAACTCCCCAGGTTGGTAGGTGCCTAGTATGCTACTGGAGATCAGTGGAGAAATAACTCCAAAAAAAATGAAGAGACAGAGCCAAAGCAAGAACACCACCCATTTGTGGATGTGACTGGTGATGGAAGTAAAGTCTGATGCTATAAAAAGCAATATTGCATAGGAACCTGGAATGTTAGGTCCATGAATCAAGACAAATTGGAAGTGGTCAAACAGGAGACGGCAAGAGTGAATATCGACATTTTAGGAATCAGTGAATTAAAATGGACTAGAATGGGTGAATTTAACTCAGATGACCATTTTACCTACTACTGTGGGCAAGAATCCCTTAGAAGAAATGGAGTAGCCATCACAGTCAACAAGAGTCTGAAATGCAGTACTTGGATGCAATCTCAAAAACGACAGAATGATCTCTGTTCGTTTCCAAGGCAAACCATTCAATATCACAATAGTCCAAGTCTATGCCCCAACCAGTAATGCTGAAGAAGCTGAAGTTGAACGGTTCTATGAAGACCTTCAAGACCTCCTAGAACTAACACTCAGAAAAGATGTCCTTTTCATTATAGAGGACTGGAAAGCAACCCAATTTAAAAACGGGCAAAGATTTCTCCAAAGAAGCTATACAGGACTTCCCTGGCTGCCCATTGGTTAAGAATCTGTGTTGTCACTGCACTAGACGCAGGTCTGATCCCTGGTCAGGAAACGAAGATCCTGCATGCCATGCAGTGGTGAGACCAAAAGAAAAAAAAGAGGCTATACAAGTAGCCAGTGAGCACAAGAAAAGAAGGTTAATAACATTAGTCATCAAGGGAATGCAATTCATAATCACAATTACACACCACTTTACACCCACTGGATGAGTAGAATCAAAGAGGGACAATGGACGGCAGTGGTAAGGATGTGGAGAAATCAAAACCCTCACACATGGTTAGTGGGAATATAGCCACTTTGGAAAACAGTTTGGTAATTACTCAAAAGTTAAACAGAGTTGTTATGTGGCCCAGCGAATTTCATTTCTAGGCATATGCCTGAGAATAAACAACATGTCTACACACAATCTTGTACATGAATGTTTACAGTAGCATCACTCACAATAGCCAAAGGTAGAAACAACTTAAATGACCACCAAACGATGAATAGATTAGTAAAATGGAGCTTATCCATACAATGGTATATTATTGCCAATAGAAAGAAATGAAATACTGAGACACACTACACCATGTATAAACCTTGAAAACATTATGCTAAAGTAAAAGAAGCCAGTTACAAAGACCATATGATTCTTCTTATAATACTCGTAAGAAATCTATAAAAATATAAAGCAGACTGGTAGTTGCCTATAGCTGGAAGGATTGGGAGAAACGGAGAGTGACTAGTTAGTAATGGGTTCAGGGTTTCTTTCAGGAATGATGAAAATGTTCTGGAATGTGTCATGATGTGGACAACTTTGTGAACATACCGAAACCACTAAATGTTGATTTTATGATACATGAATTACCTCAATTACAACAAAGAAGCAACAACAAAAATAAACACATCGAAAGATTAGAAAACAGCTAGTCACCATCTTTCATTCCTGTTTAAGTGGTTTTATAAAATAGGTATTTGTTGTCTTTCAGAAGAGAGGAATGAGAAAAATAACAGGAATGATTCTTCATCTAAGCTTGGAGGGCGAGACATCCCAAGTGGAAAATTAACTGACGGTAACCACAGAGGAGAGGAAAACATGGGGTTAATGAGCTCCTGCAACACACAGCCTGGAGACTGGCCTGGCCTGAGAACCCCTTCTCTTGGTTGCCCTGCATGCGGTACCTTTGGTCCTCTTAAAGCTGTCACGTTTATACTCCAGACCTTCCACAGCTGACACTGAATGGCTTCTGGGCAACCCCTTCTTCACAGATCTCTTTGAAGGAGAAATCATCTCCTGGTTGAAGAGATTTCTTCGAACTTTGGTTACTTCTGAAAGCATTAAAAAAAGAAAAAGTCAAACATCATCATTAATAAATGCCACACATGAGAAAAGGAAGATATCTAAAACAGAGAATCTGCTTGAGGAAACTATTTTACAGACTGACTGCTATTATATATTTACATTTAGTAATAGGATTTCCTTAAATAGTACACTCACATGGTATATCAAAACTATTTACTCTTATAAATTTAATTTAAACCCAACGTTCTGGGAATACACGGAAGGCCCACATCACTTAAATTAGAAAAGATTTCTTTTTTCTTCTTTTGAGTATTTTACTAGTTTACTGGGTAACAGTAGCCCCACCCTATCCAGGGTTTCACTTTCCAAGGTTTCAGTTATCCACAGCCAATTACGGACTGAAAATAGCAAATGAAAAATCCTAGAAATTAACAATTCATAAGGATTAAAGTTGTGTGCCTTTCTGAATAGCATGATAAAATCTCATGCCATTCTGCTCTGTCCCACTCAAAACATAAATCATTCCATTAGTCACCGAGTAGCCATCTGGGTTATCAGATCAACTATGGCAATATATAGCAGTGCTGTGTTCAGGTAACCCTTATTTCACCCAAATATCTCTTGAGCCCCAAAGCACAAAGTAGTGATGCTGGCAATTGGCATATGCCAAAATGAAGTTGCAAAATGCTTTCTTTAAATGAAAAGTTTCTCCACTTAAGGAAAGAAAAAAAAATTATATGCTGAGGTTGCTATGATTTATGATTAAGAATGAATCATCTGTGAAATGGTGAAGGAAAAATTCACACTAGTTTTACTGTCACATCTCAAACTGCAAAAATTATGCATGAAAGTGTTTAGTTAGGATTGAAGAGGCATTAAACCTGTACAAGATATTTTGAGAGCAAGAGACCAAATGCATGTTAACTTTTGTTATGACTATTCTATTTTATAAGGTATTAATTCCTACCGTGCCTAATTTATAAGTTAAATTTTATCCTAGGCATGTACGTATGTGCATGCTAAGTTGCTTCAGTTATGTCCAGTTCTTTGTGACCCCATGGACTGTAGCCCACTAGGCTCCTCTGTCTATGGGATTCTCCAGGCAAGAATACTAGAGTGGGTGGCCATGCCCTCCTCCAGGGGATCTTCCTGACCCAGGGATCAAACCCACATCTCTCATGTCTCCTACATTGGCAGGCAAGTTCTTTACCACTAGTGCCACCTGGAAAGCTCCATGTATGTATAGGAAAAAACATATATAGGGTTTGGTACTATCTGAAGTTTCAGGTGTCCACTGTGGATACTGGAATGTATCCCCTGTGGTTAAGGGGGAACTCTGTGTGTGTGTGTGTGTGTCAGTTGCTCAGTTTTGTCTGACTCTTTGCGACCCCATGGACTGTAGCCCACCAGGCTTCACTATCTGGAATTCTCCAGGCATGATACTAGAGTGGGTTGCAATGCCCTTCTCCAGAGGATCTTCCTGACCCAGGGATCGAACCTGGGTCTCCTGCATTGCAGGCAGATTCTTTACTGTCTGAGCCATCAGGGTGGACAAGGGGGAACTACTATATCTGAAATCCTCTTCCTAACTCCAGAGCATAAGAGTTGCAACCACCTAAACTCAAAGTTAGTAAAAAAAGCTTAAGAGTCAGGAAATACTTGACAAGGCAAGTGGGATGGCATCTTAAACTAGAGCAAGACGTCCTAGTGGATTATACCCAAAAATTCACTCAGGGTAAAAAAAAGTCTAAGACCAGGTTTCCCTGGTGGCTCAGCAGTAAAAAATCCACCTGCCAATGTAGGAGACACAGGTTTGATACCTCATCTGGGAAGATCCCACATGAGGCAGAGCAAATAAAACACTGTGCCTCAACTATTGAGTCTGTGCTCTAGAGCCTGCGAGCTGCAACGACTGAAGCTCAAGTGCCTTCTAGAGCCCGTGCTCCACAAGAGAAGCCACCGGAATGAGAAGCCTGCACACCGCAGCTAGACAGTAGACGCTGGGAAGCCGTGCACAGCGACGAAGATGCGGCACAGCCAAAAATGAAAATAAATTAAATTATCTTAAAAAAAATTTCTAAAGGCAAGTCATTTAAATAAAAATCAAATAAACCGGGATTCACAAACTGGGAGAAGCCTCTTTGTTTACCCATCACCAAAATATACATTAAGATTATCAATAATACACAAAGTTTCCAAAAGTGTTTCTCTCTCTCCATTATGAAAGCCTCTGTGACCTGCCTTAGGCTGTTCTATGAAATTAATCTGTGATCTGACAGCCAAATTTGATCTGTTACTCTCTGTTTTCCCCAAGTTTTGGAAAAGTTTAATATCAATAGAAAATTTCAAAAGGAATACAATAAACAGAATCATCACTAAAATTTATCAACTGTGGACATTCGTTTTCTCCCTCGTCCTCTCTACGTTTATACAATTGCCCATCCCAAAACGCTGCAGGGTGACCTGCAGACATCACAACTCTGGAGTTTCCTGTGCTTCAGCAGGTATCTCCAAAGAACAAGGGCACACTATCTATCCCACCCTCTCTCATCACTCAGCAACATCCTTCACAGCTTTTCTGCCCTAAATTTAAGCAGGGGTTGTGTGGTGCATGAATGTCACACCTAAACTCCTTTTATCTAAACTAGTTCTGCTGCCTCTTTTCTTTTTGGGGCTTTCATGTGAATGGCATTTAAAAATATATGTATATTTCAGCCAGTTATTTTACAAAATGCAGTATTTTGAGACCATGTGAACATCTTAGTCTCCTAGCACACAGACATGTTTCATTAGCTGATAATTATACCAAACTATGTATTATATATACTGCAACATGTAGTTGCAACATGCAACTACAAAGCTATATACTTATATATACTATAAAACTATATATACTACATGCAGCTGCTTAAATATATGTAATCAAAATAAACTTGTCATTGGCTGTAACAAGGAAACAAAAGCATACCTTGTACTGTGTCTTTCACTGGGAGAGGAGGCTGCTGCTGAAGGGTAGGGTGAGAATTCTCCTGAAAGATGAGAAAATCCAATAAGAAAACTTCAATAGGTACTCATTTAAAAGAATAGGAATTCCACACAAAAAAACCCTCCTTTGATCCTTGCAATTTCACTTGTAGGAATCTGTAACAGAAACAGTTGTAAAATGGACAAAAACAGGGTCTGGGAATATACACAACAAACTGCCATCGGTGACTACTTCCGAAGAATGGATGGTGAAGAAGTACTAACATTTAACTTCATATAATTTCTATTTTTTAAAAAATTGCATTTATTTTATATTTTGGCTGCATGGCAGATGGGATCTTACCCATCTGACCAGGGGTTGAATTTGCAACCCCTGTGGTGGAACTTTGGGGTCTGAACAACTGGACCACCAGGGAAGTCCCTAATTTCAATTTTTAAACAATGTTTCTGTAGACCTTTTATAACTAAAATATAAGGGAAACTCCATTAGAGGATGGGTATACTCTGAGGAACGTCTCCATATAAAACTGCTATTTGGGGACTTCTCTGGTGGTCCAGTGGTTAAGACAACTCCTCGCCTCCACTGCAGGGGGCTTGGGCTCCATCCCTGGTCAGGGAATTAACTAAGATCCCACATGCCATGTGGTGTTGCCAAAAAACAAAAAAAAAATTCTTGCTATTTATTTCCTATTACAGTAGAGGATTCAAGTACCCAAGATCAAATGGCATCTAAATGAGAGAACTGTTTTTAAAGATTTTCTTGTTTTTTTTTCAAGTATGCCACTGTAATCACTGAAGAAGGAAAGTCATAGTAGAGCAAAAACTTAACAAATGATACTCTTTAACCAAAATCAAATCCTGATCATATAAACCTGGTCTTAAAGAAATACACTTTCTAGGCCAATCTGAAACACACGTTTTCAGAAAGGAGACCTATCATATAGAATCTTCTGACAGAGATGTTCTGACACTTTGGACTTCACACTCTCCAAACAAAATCTAAGATTTGAATCTTATTCACTTATATGTATTAAGGTATACTAAGAAAGTGAACAGACTTCCTTGGTGGTAAAAAACCCGCCTGCCAAATGCAGGAGACGCCGGTTTAATCCTTGGGTCGGGAAGATCCCTTGGAGGAAAAAATGGCAACGCAGTCCAGTATTCTTGCCTGGGAAAATCCCATGGACAGAGAAGCATGGAGGGCTATAGTTCATGGCATCGCAATAGAGTCAGACATGAATTTTTAGCGCCTAAACAACAAAAAAGTGAACACCATTAACTCTTCAAAAGAAACCCCACCTCCTATTCTGAAGCGCAGCTATAAATCTCAAACAAACCACTATTGTAATGATTAATGCTTGAAAGCTAGTTCTAGAATTCTAACTTTTCTCATAGTTCATGCAGTTCAAAAGTTTCAATGCATTCTTTGTCTCTCTCCTCTTAGACATTAATTCTATTTAGTAAATAGACTCCAGCTGGATTATTTTTTTGGTAACCAACAAGTCCTAAATCTACTGACAGAGAAAAAGAATTACCACCTGGCTTCATATGTTTTTCTTTTTAACTTGTTATTGAAGTAACACATATTCACTGAAAAGTACTTTCTGGTACACAAAGTCCTAATATGATTGCATATTACTTTTTCAATGGCCTCTTTGCTTATGTTAGTTATCATTTCATGAGTTTTCTTAACCACGTTAAAGATTTTTAGTTAACTTATCCCTAACTTTTACTAGTGTTTTTTTTCTCCCTTTAATATTACCTCACTTTTGGGAAAAACAATTAATCTTAAACAAATTTATATGTCTTTACTCCTTAGACCACGGTTGTGGACCACACATTCATAAAAATACCTTAGTTCTGTATCCACTAACATTCATTTCTTAAAAGTGAAGATACTGCCTTTCATTCTTATTTATTGCATCAATTCATGCCCAAAGGAACAACTCTGGCATAGCACCACTTTCTATCTCCTGGAAATGACTTACATTTTTGGTAGCTCTCTTGGCAACTTTGGGAATTTCAATTTGTCGCAGATTTTGTGAAACCTCTGCAATGCTTTTATGTCTGATTGCATTTTTCCTTTTAAAAATAGAAAGAAACAGTCAATATACACTCAATACAGGTGACAACTAGTTAGATTAGAATGGAACTAGAGTTTAAAATAAAACATTTAAATAAAAGTCAATTATCTTAAGGGTGGTCTGAACTTACAGCAAAACAAGTCAACCCCAGATTTCTAAAAGTAACAACTACAAATTTAGTAGTTAAGAACAGTGAATAGCTTCATGGAAAATAAAAAGCTAAAACCCTAAGCTTATCTCATGGAAGGCTCCTAGTTCTTAAAGACCTCACATGGACAGTCAAGAGAAGACTATGGCTACACATATATATTACACTGCATGTTCCCAAGATAATATAAAGCACGTCAGATGCTCCTTGTTAAGAACTCTTAATAATTGGCTTCTGTGATTCAGACATAAAGGCAACTATTAATTCAATAAATTATAGACAAAGACAACTGGACTTTGGGCTTAAATGTGCCCTATGCCAAGATGGTAACAGTGCAAGAAAATTCCTTTAAATCCTTGCACTCCTACCTTCTCTTCTTAGCTGATCTAGTACGAAGCTCCTCCAGTTGGTCAGATTCAGTGCCGCCAGGCAATGATCTATGAGCGTTTGACGGAAGAGGCACAGAAAGGGGTGATTTGCTCTCCTGGGTCATGGAGTCATCGCTGAAAAAATCTGCAGGAAGGACACCAGCCAGCTTCTGAGGAATCACAAATCCTAGGCTGTCGTAAAGACTTCCCAGTATCTTTGGGATTGAGTCAATATACCTGTGGAAAAGGTTGGTTAAATGTGGAACAGTCAGTCACCATTCCACCGTCTCTAATGCCTTCCTCACCTAGGATGAGAAACAGTCCTTACAATCCTACAGCTCTGAGACAATACTTGTATAGTACTTGGTAAAGTAATGTAAATTTTAAATTAGTCATCAAACTTACAATTCCAAAATTCCTTCCAGAAACTTTGCTAGGTATGCTGAATCTTCAGTTAAACACAGCATGCGCAGCAAATCTGTCACCTGAAGATTTTAGAAAATTACCACATGGCCTCTTCAGGGCAGCTGAAACAATCTGTATACAGCATGTCCCAGTGGCACTAAGCAGTATACTTGCCTCACCCACTACTTGCTCCAGATCCTCTACACGTTCATGTACTGAAGGGCACTGCAGACACAGCTCCAAACGAAGAAACACCTGAAGCTGGCACCTTGAGAGAAAAAAAACACTCGGTCATATCTACTTTGAGTGTCACCTAACTAAAATGAAAATTCCTTCATTACGTAGAGATCTGTTTATAGAAGAAACAACCAAAAAATAGAAGAGCCATGGCTTTCTAAATGGCGATAGGGTTACTAGGTAAATAGGTGATGCAGACTGCACGTGGTGGTGGTGGTGGTTTGGTCGCTCAGTCGTGTCCGACTCTTTGCGACCCAATGCATCGTAGCCCTCCAGGCTCCTCTGTCCATGAGATTCTCCAGGCAAGAATACTAGAGTGGGTTGCCATTTCCTTCTCCAAGACTGCACATGAGAACATTACAAAGAATCAGCCACAAAAGCCTCTTCAAGCAATAGGCAATCTATTTTAAACTGATACTTTCTCAGCCATAGAAAAAAAATAATGCTATTTGCAGCAACATGAATGGACTGAGAGATTATCACACTAAGTGAAGTCAGGAAAAGAAAAACAAATATCCCATAATCACTCATATATGTAGAAACTGAAATATGACACAAAATGAACTTACCTATGAAAAAGACTCACAAATATAGAAAACTTATGGTTACCAAAGGAGAAAGGAGGTGGGGAAGGGATAATTTGAGAGTTTGGGATTAGCAGATACAAACTATTATGTATAGATAAACAATCATGTCCTAGTGTGTAGCACAGAGAACTATATTCAATATCCTATAATAAAAAGAATTTTTTAAAAATTTAAAAAATATTAAAATCAATACAAGCAAATCTTGAGAGCTGTTTTTGGAGTAATTGTTTAAAAGAAAAGGTAGTTAATTACTCTCTGACTTTGCCTTCTTTATCCAGTTTTCCTACGTTCTGTCGAAGACTTTTGCTAGTTTTCAAGAAGTTGTTTCTTACTTGATACAGGCAGTTCATCTGAAAATATAAAATTATTACATAGGAGAATATTAGTATTAATGCTTATCATTATTTCTAATTTTCACACAATTTTATAATGCCCTAAGAAGGGAAGAACATGTTCTTTCTTTCATTTGAGTGAAAAATAGTATACTATTCTTCTTTTATATATTTTAAAAGAACATTTTTTTTAAATGTTGAAAGCATTTGACAGCAAGTGGGCATGGATACAGCAAGTCTGCAGGTTTGAACTTCCATAAAAGAAAGATTTCATTAAGTAGTGACTGAGAAGTCTAAGCAAAATACATCAATATTTTAAAGAAATGTTCCAGGTGACTCTAAAGTGCAGTCAGGGTTAACAGCTACTGGTTTAATTCATGCAGCTAACATGCAGCTCGGATGAGGACAAAGCTTCCATTTGAAGAGAAGTGCATATAATTATTCCTAGTTGGCCCCTTTCCTTGATTTTCGCCTTCCCAGTGGACCATGTCCACCTTCCAAGACCTAGAACTGACTGGACTCACCATTCTCCCTCATCATTTCTAAAATGTACACTGCAAAGAGACATTTTCCAAGACACATGAGCCAGACCCAACAACAAGTAACCAACAGAGTTATGACAAACGACAACCTCCAGACTGGCTTCCTCTAATTCCTTGGTTCCCTTGGACTTTAAGAACGCTTTAATGTTTGAGATGGTGCTCCGAGCACATGAATACAGCATGGTGTCTCCTGCAGCCACAGTCTTTTGGTAATTTTCGTGTATGTGAGATAGTAGCTCTTCCTCAGTTTTAAAATCTGTGGGGGGAAAAAAGTGAAACTGATCACCAGATCCAATGGAAGGCGTTGTCTTTTATTTAAGCCAGTGGTTGTCAACCGAGAGGTTTTGCTGCTTAGGGAACATCTGGTTCTGTCTGGGCTGCCGTGACTGGTGGGGAGAGTAAGGATACCACTGGCATCTCATGGGTGGAGGCCAGGGATGCTGTTAAACATCTTATGGTTCACAGAGGATTATCCGGTCCAAAATGTCAAAAATGCAGAGGCTGAAGTAGTACAGAGACAGTGATTAATTTTAAGGGTTTGCACATCAAGTGTACATGTTATAAATTCAAAGGTAACCAGTAACAAAGAAGAAATAAACTATACTACTTCCAAACCCATTGAAGATTATCCTTGTCCCACTGAATTGTTGGGGCACTGTTGTGCTAGTCTATTTATGGAAAAAAGATCTAGTTCAGAAATTATGGTAATGCCACATTGCCTTGCATTACAATTAATTTGCTTTCCCATCTGCATTCCAGTATACCATAATAGCTCACAACGGATGTTCTATCTCACTCAAACTGATCATCATCTATGATCCAGTATTTCACAGGGGAAAAAATTGTTTAGAGCAGCAGAAAACTTTTATCCCAGAATTTTCAAAAGAACTCAGAGGTGACATCATGCAATTATTGCCCAAAGTTCTTCTGCTCAACTTTGAAAAACCCCAATAGTCCAACCCTAGATTATTCACAAAACTTTTCCCTTTCTCTTCATTCACAAATATATAAAACTTATTTAACCACTTGTCCTATGGCCAGGCCACAGACCTCCTTTGCGACTTTGCTTATACTAATCCTTCATTGGGCACACACTTCTTTTTTGTCTTTGCCTTCTAATCTCTGCTTATTCCTCAAAGTCTAACTTGGGCTCCACTGGCTTTTTAAAAGCCTTCTCAACCTGTTCTTCCCTACAATGACCTTTCCTTTCTCAGCTCCTAGTATGTCTTTAATTCTAAAATGAACAAGTATTTTCAGTTGCAGACTCTTGGTTCTTATATTCATTTTACCAATTCATTGTGTAGAGAGATGTGTGTATGTATACACACACACACACACATATATATATATTCATTATTATTTGTAACTGGATCATAAATCTAAGGAGAGGAAATTATTTACTCCCCATAACACACTTGTGGACATGTAGCAGATATCTAATAAATGTTCATTAAGTGAAGGATATGATTACAGCTTAAAAATATGAGCGTATGGAAGAGTAAACATGAGTGTAGGCATCAAAATCCAATGGAATTAAGGAATACCTTTAGGTTTAGAACTTCTCAGTGTTCTTCCTCTGTTTTCCAGTCTATCTGCTGTTCTCCCATTGGCTGTCTTTTGGATCCCTTTCTCCCCAGCTGTGTCTGGACTGCCATCTGGATGTAATTTCTGAGCCTTTACATTCAGTCTTGCAACATTCAGCATCTTTAAGGAACGGCACATGGTATTCATCTTCTTCCTCACTGGAGTGCGAGGGACACCTCCTACCAAAACAACATCATGGGAAGAAAAGTAAAATAACTTTTACTTCCATGGGATCAAGAACTACTTTAATTCAGATTAAATATTCTGCGAAAGAATACTGAGATGAAGTATATCCCTTCAGAATGATCTGAATTGGGTAATTCTTGCTACCAATAGGGTGGAAAGCGCTCTTTTAACTGAAGTTTAGGAGCTAAATATCTCAACATAATTGGATGATTTTTACCTCTAATGCCAAACAGACAAGAGACAAAATGCCAAACAGACTCATTTTGGTGTTACCCAATAGTCACAGAGTGCAATGAAACTCTTGAAAGGCAATCCAGCAGTCTACACCCAGAGCTCCCTTTTCCTCACTTTTTGATACAGTAACTTGTTCATGGAAATGTATACCAAGGAAATCACTCAGAGGATAAATCACATACATGATATACACTATAGTATTTACCATGGTAAAACCTGAAAACAATCTACATGTTCAGCAACATAAGGAATTTGCCAATTTTTTAAGCAATGAGATAGAACAGTAACTAAAAAAAAACCAAAGGAACAGACGAGCAAGTATCTATACACAGCACACAAAGTTGCCATTTAAATTTCTGTTACAACTAAAACCAAAAATGGTTTAGTCATTAAGAAGGTAGGAAGGATTGTGGGTGACTTTTAAAATCACTGTTGTACTAATGTAATTATTTTCAGATGTGAAATAGAAGAACTTGACCTTTATTCAGTTACCATTTCAACTTCATTTTAGGGAATATCAATCTTTTAAAACATACAGTGTTGGGACCTGCCTGGTGGTCCAGTGGCTAAGACTTGGCACTCCCAATGCAGGGGGCCCGTGTTCCATCCCTGGTCAGGGAATTAGATCCCACATGCCACAACTAAGAGCCGGCTTAGACAAATAAATAATATTTACAACATACAGTGTCAAAAAAGACTGTAAGAAATTGCCTATCTACATGCTTACGTTTCTTTCTGCTGTCTTCCTGACTGGATACACTGTATTCTTCACGAGACTTTCTCTGGTAGAGCTCAGAGAGGCCGCGTGTCAAGTCACTCTCAGTTTTGGAAGGCTCCTCCTTAGCAGATGAGGTAGCCTGTAGTAACCTGTGAGTAAGTCAAGATGTCAAGCATAAAGGTGACATTCTGATTTTCCAAAATGCTTTAAAGACAAAGCGACAACAATATTCGAAAGCTACTCAAAAGAGGTCCCCACAAGGAAAAATGTCCCTCTTATCATTTATGATTTGAGTAAATTCAGGGACAGAAGTTACCTGCTCACAAAACCATTAATGTATTAGGGCATCCAGTATTGACTTTATACACACACACACACACAATTTATTTATTTTTGACTGTGCTGGGTCCTCCTTGTTGCGTGGTTCTTTTCTACTTGTGGTAGGCAGGCTTCTCACTGCGGTGGCTTCTCTTGCTGTGAAGCACAGGCTCTAGGCGCTTGGGCTTTCTGTGGCTGCAGCACACAGGCTCAGTGGTTGCAGCTCCCAGGCTCTAGAGCACAGGCTCAGTAGCTGTGGGCACACGGGCTTAGCTGCTCCATGGCATATGGGATCTTCCCCAACCAGGGATCAAACCCATGTTTCCTGCATTGGCAGGTGGATTCTTTACCACTGAGCCACCTGGGAAGCCCCAATATTGACTTTCATTAATAAGATTCTTCATATCCTAGGGTTCATGTCTAATTATGGCAACTATTTCACTCACTTCTGGGCTTCCATAGTCTTTACCCAGTGTCCATACATTAAAGTACACAATGATGTAATACCGTGTAGTGAGTATCAGAGTAACTTTTGAATAAGTCTTTCACACTCTAGTAAACTAACTTGGGACTGATGAGCAGGGAAGGAAGTAGAGCAGGGGAGATTAGCTATTAACTGCTTTACCACCAAGAGCTAAATTACAGTCACTAAGGAAATAATGAAAATAGCACAACTTTCAAAATGTGTAATTTCTATTTCATTATCTTCTATTATCTGATATCATCTGATCTAAAAGTAGGAGAAAGTTATGATGACATTAGTTGAATTAGTTCATACAAGCAGTAGATCTGAAAAAGACTAATTCTCCCTAAGTGTGTTGGTATTTCCTTAATAGTGAGAAAGGTTTGCTTTTTTCTCCCTGTTAATTTATCAGAGCTTCAGATTATTTTTTAAATGAAGATCAATCATGACAGACACAGAGAAAGCCTAACCCAATTTCTTCCCATTCCTTTCTCCCAGAGGTACCCAAGTCTATGACTAGGTTTTTATTTATTTTCATTATTGCTTTTAAAATTTTTGGTGTGCTCTCAACTTCGTGTCTCATCTAACTAGTTTTTACTTCTTCTTCAGAAGATGCTTTAAGTCTGTAAATTTTCCTTTACGTATAAATTTAGCTGCATCACACCAGTTTCTTTTTTATTGAGATTTAATACTAAATATTTTCTGACATCTATGAGAGTATTTTATTTTTGTAATTAACCTTTTCTAAATTTTTAATTCTGATAAAATACACGACATAAACTTATCATCTTCATCACTTTTAATCACCACCTAGATCACTGGTATTAAGGATATTCCTAATGTGCTACCATTAACTCCATCCAGCTCCAGAATTCACCTTGTAAAACTCAAACTCTGTACCTGGTAAACAACATTCTCCATTTGTAACTAGTTTTTAAAATTACTGGACTATACTCAGGCAATGTGGCTTGTTATAAACAACAACAAACTCGCATGCAGACAACTGAGAGATGGTTTTGATTATCAAAACCCAGAGAAATAAATAAGTTTTACCAGAATGACTCCATCAAACTTGAACTGGCTCCACTGAGGTTAGAGCAAGGAAACCACTTCTCCACAATAGCCGAAGTCCAGGGAGCACTGCGGCCAAGCTCCTGCTGGGCCCATTCTGGGACAGGCAGGTCTACAGAAACGAGCAGAGATGGAACAGAAGAGGCATTAGAAGAAAGCAGAGACTCCCAAGCACTTGCTCCTCCTCTCAACTGACTGCGTTCTTCCAGAGGAATTCCAAAGCAGCAGTATTAATGACGTTCCTTCAACTGCACAACCAATTCCAACAGGCCTTTGTTGTCTATGATCAGTGTGCAAACACAGGCTTCCTCACTGTTCCTCAAACACTGGACACACAAGCCTCAGCACTGACTTTTGCCACTATTACCTCCTTCAAAGCCTTTGCTCACATATCACTTTTTCAACAAGGCCTGTTTGAAACTGTAACTCTCCCATCCCTTAAGACTCCCCATTCCTTTTTCTCTGCTCTATTACTACAGCACTTAACTCTTTAAAACACACTACATAATTTCCCTATTGAGTTTCCTGCCTTGTCTCCCCTGACTAGGTAAGCTTCACGACAACAGAGACCTTTATTTTGTTCTCTGATGTTCTCCTAGCAGCCGGAACAGAGCCTGACATCAGGCACTCAACAAATATCTACTGAGTAAATATGAATGGAAGAAATATCAAATTGATTCTATTTATATCTATTTGGCATAAATAAGGTTTGTACCCTATTAGTAACAATGCAATAAAGTAGAAGGTAGACAGAACCCTAAGATTTACATGCACTTTATTAAACATATTAAAAACTAGGTTTCCTCTTATACTTCCAATTTCAAAAAGGTTTTACAGAGCCGTTGACCTCCTCAGAAGCTTCAGGATTTCTATAAATGATTTAAAACTGCCAGAAATACTGTAGCTACTTTTACCTGTTCTATAACGGATACTAAGTTCTACTAAGAGCATACTGAAAAAAAGGTTATGATGCTAGAAACGATGGTAAACCACTGACCTGGAGTAGGCCAGTTACTGGTTCAGAAGCTTACCTGAGGTAGCAGGAACTTCAAGAGAACTGTCAATCTGTTTGAGTACACCATCCACAACCTCAGAAAAAAGGGCAGCTGAGTCCTGGGGGCTCTCTGCCACAACCGTCTGGAGAAGATGTCTTTGAGACTCAGTCTCCCTGGTGCAGAACAAGGTGAGAACTGTAGCACCGACGGAGAAGGGAGAAATAACTCCAGTGATGGGGGGCCAGCCTTCGCCAGGGTCCACACTGGCAACCTACACGAGAAGTTCTAATTAGTTGAGAACACCGTTAACATGTGTCTAAAGAAGCATGTGGTTTAGTAAAAGGATGACTGTGTCATCCAGTGATTAACATAAAGGAGAAAACTGAAAGGGACTTGGGGGATACTGGTGCTGGAGCTGAACTTACTGATCCTATAATCCCAATCCCTCAATTGACAGACAAAAACCTAAGTCACCAGAAGTATATACTAAGCACTTACTATGTACTTACTGCAACTCACAGAATCCTCATAACCACTGACGGTAAAAATGATTACTGGGATTTCCCTGGTGGTCTAGTGGTTAAGGCTCCAAGCCTCTACTACAGGCGGCCTGGGTTCCATTCCCGGGCGGGGAATTAAGATCCCACATGCTACACAGTGTGGTCAAAAAAAAAAAAACACTAATCCCCATTTTATAGAGGAGGAATTGAGGTTAAAGAATAAGCAACCTGCTTAAGGTCACCCAGTTAATAAAAGGCAGAAGCCAAGCGTGTTTGAATTCAAAATTCATGCTCTTAAACAGGAATCAGTTCTATCACTTGAGGGGATTTATTCAGATCATATGGTGGGCAACCGAGCTGAGACCTAATCCAGGTCACCTGACTCTGACCCCAGTGCTCTGTCGGAGTACACAACTCTTAGAACAACACCCATCCAAACGACTACCCAGTTTTCCTCTGGAATGTTTCACAATGGAATGCAGAAGATAGCAACCTTCTGAGCTTACAAAGGCAAAAGATGAAGTAAAGTAAGGAATTTGCTAGAGTTAAAAAATTCCATCACTTTTCTATCAAATCTGGGTATACATGAATTCTGCTTCAGAAGACATTAATAAGTTTGTATAACTACTGTACACTATTATATTTAATTTTACAATGTAGAGTTTTTTAAAAAATGAATTTATTATGTAAAAGTACTAAATACATAATACAATGTATTAAAAACAATGAGAAACCACCTATCATTTCACTTCCCTAATGTAATTATTCCATCTGGCCCACCACCTTTTCCCTATGTGAATATAATTTAGTTTAATTGGATTCAAGGTTACATGCAGTTCTATATGCTATTTCTTTAATAATAAGCACTATCATGACTCTATATTACTTGCAAAAACAGCACCTGTTTCATTGAGACTGTATTATGTAGGGGGCTCCCTGGCATTTTACAAATGCACTTATTTCACTTTACCCGTGTTATTAGACCAGAATAACTTACCACCTGGAAGATACCTACCAGATGTAACTCTTCAGCAGTCAGCCTGTTTACCAGGTGCTGAAATAACATCCTCTGAGTTGATCTGTCTCCATCTGGACTTTGCAGCATCCAGCTATCGGTGCCCAAAGTTCCACTTGTTGGGAGGGACCACTGGGTCACTGTGCCTTTTAGAAAAATTCTGACTGGTTTCTGAAAATGTCTCTGATGCATGGCCAAGGGCTCTAGCGTGACTGTCCATGTTTCCTGAAGCTCTTTGCCTGTGAGGAATATAGGATATTGAAATTCTAATAAAAGAAGTAGCTCCTAAAAAGAGATGCAAGGTTAAGAAGAAAAAAATTACACTGCCAGCTGAGGTACCAGTATTATCACTTAGTTTACACTTCAACCCCCACTCTATCATCAACAGGCTATCATAGTAAATTCTATAAGGAAAAGCTGTATGTGACAGGAATTATAAGGGTGTGATTGATGTCAGAACTCAATAATTATGACTTAGAAATAAGTATTCAAGCAATACACACACAGGAAATCTGCTGCTTTTTAAATCCATAAAATACAGCACATCCTATCTTATGAGGTTAAATTCTAAAGACCATGTAAGACAAACCTGCTTAAGTAATACTCTTGAAATTTCCTTAAATTGCCCATCGTGTAAAATACAGTTTATTTATATCTCTATATAATATTGCTTGAATATACAATGATTCAGAAATTATGATTCACTATATGGCAAATCATATGATAAAGCAAATTTATGAAGATTCCTGTATGCTGGCTCTTTATGGTAATAAACACCATTTTCTACTTCAACTGACTAATTTGTTATGTCTTCTTAGTCAATCACTGATTTTCTAGGGTCTTCAATGTATCAATCTCATATATAGGACAGTGAAACCTTACCACTCATTCGCTTCGGCACCTGACAACTCTGCAAAAAGTTGGAAAACCCTTTAAAATCACTCAGTTGTCCTTTCTGCATGGGCTTACAGTGTACCAGACTTCAGTCCTTTCCTGTGGTATCTCTGATTTGGCTTAGACATCTTTTAATTACAAGCATTAACGGAGGGCCTAGGCTGCTAGAAATTCTAAATTCTAAAGAATTCATCGGCCTGCCTTGAAGAAATGAATGACACCAGACCAACCACTCCATCCCCACACTACCCCTGCCCCAAACAGTATTTGCTTACCTTCGACAGGGAAAAATAATGTTCCTTCTATCCGTGGAAATGAGGCTTCATACTCAGGAGAATTATAGAGCAAACAGTTTAAAGTGGAATCAGTTGGCAGAGTTGAAATCCATGAAGAGAGGTGAGGTTTACTTGACAGCTTTCTTTCACCACTGAGCAGTGTTTCCCCAGCTTTGGTAAAATCCTGGCTGAAACTTTCAAATGGCAAGACGGTGCCTCCCACATGGTAGAGCAGTTCACATACTGTCCAGTAGCCAAGGTGGTCTGGGGATTCCCAGAGCTAAAATGAAAATTACAAAGAATGTTGGGTTATTGTAAATTAGGTATTCATTGTGGTGTTGGAGAAGACTCTTGAGAGTCCCTTGGACAGCAAGGAGATCAAACCAATTTCCTAAAGGAAATCAGCCCTGAATATTCATTGGAAGGACTGATGCTGCAGTGGAAACTCCAATACTTTGGTCATCTGATGGAAAGAGCCGACTCATTGGAAAAAAACCCTGATGCTGGGAAAGATTGGAGGCAGGAGGAGAAGGGGATGACAGAGGATGAGATGGTTGGATGGCATCACCAACTCAATGGATGTGAGTTTGAGCAAACTCTGGGAGATGGTATAGGACAGGGAAGCCTGGCGTGCTGCAGTCTATGGGGTCACAAAGAGTCAGACACGACTGAGCAACTGAACAACAAAAGGCATTCATAAAAGTAAGGGAAATCAGGAGAAAGTAGATATGTACATTAAAGGATCAAATTATATAATTCATGCATTGGTTGAACCAAACATAAATAATGGCCAGCATCCCATTACCATGGCTTCCTTCGTGGCTCAGACAGTAAAGAATCTGCCTGCAATGCAGGAGACACAAGTTTGCTCCCTGGGTCAGGAAGATCCCCTGGAGAAAGAAATGGCAACCCACTCCAGTATTCTTGGCTGGAGAATCCCATGGACAGAGGAGCCTGTCGGGCTATAGTCCATGGGAGTTGCAAAGAGTTAGACACATCTGAGCAACTAACACACACACATCCCATTAGTACACAGCCCAGGAATAAATGCAGTATATGCTATGCTATGCTAAGTCACTTCAGTTGTGTCCGACTCTGTGTGACCACATAGACGGCAGCCCACCAGGCTCCCCCATCCCTGGGATTCTCCAGGCAAGAACACTGGAGTGGGTTGCCATTTCCTTCTCCAATGCATGAAAGTGAAAAGTGAAAGTGAAGTCGCTCAGTCGTGTACGACTCTCAGCAACCCCATGGACTGCAGCCTACCAGGCTCCTCCGTCCATGGCATTTTCCAGGCAAGAGTACTAGAGTGGGGTGCCATTGCCAATAGGCCTTTAAGAAAGCACCTATTCAGTGAAAACAGCACTTCAAGTTCTATCTTCTGTCAAGGAACAGAAGTGATGCAAATCACTAGGGACAAATCATAAAATGTTAGAAGAAATACAAAACCATTACACATTAATAAAAGAGAACAATCATGTCCTCCACCACACAACCACAGCCAGGTGTCACCAGAGTGAGGCAGGAGCATCTCCCTTAGAGGGTTACCACCCACAGGTCTGCGTGGAGAACAAACAGGTCTTCTCAGTCCTATCTTTAGTGTTTTCACTTAAGACTGGGACTCTTACTGTAGCCTACAGAGTCTGTACTCTGCCTCCAATCTTTCCTCCTTTAAGTATTCTAAAAACTACATACTCAATCATGCTACTTCTGTGAAGACTCATACAGGCTTCCCATTGCCCTACTGTAATGGTGATAGAGCCCTTTAAACCCAGCTCTAAACAACTTTTGCAAAGACACTATCCTTCCCTCACTCGTTCCTACGTCCCGGGCACACTGAACCATTTGCTGTTTCCTGAACATGCCATATTTTATAACGTCTCCATGTTTTCGCTGGTTCTGTTTGCTGTGTCTTCCCCTTCCATTTTCACCAACTGGATACTCATTATACTTCACTATCTAGCTCAAACCCCGCTGTCCCCGTAAAAGCATTCCTTACTCCATCACACATAGCTGACTCTTCATCCAACTTTCTTTTAACAAACTTTTATTGAGCCACCATATGTGCCACTGAGCCCGGCTAGGACCTGGGACCCTTTATTGGAGTGAGTGCACCTGGACAGACGAATTCAGAGAAATTATGAGGGACTAAAAGGAGCTGTATGCAGCCAGGGCAACTCTGAACAATATGATACAAAAAGGCCACAGATCAACTGCCATTTCTGAGGTGTTGAGAGCAAAAGCAGGGTACTGAGCATGATCCTGTACACAGCACCACCTGGGGGGGTAGGGGGACAGTCCACCCAAGCTATACCTCCACCCAACCCCCCCATCTGCTCCACGGCACCCCATGTAAGAAACCAGATCCCTGCCTGTCTCCTAAGGGCACCTGTTTCTTGTTCTTGCTCCCTCAAGCAGTACAAGTCCCAGCAAAACCTAGACTGAATCTTTCATCTAGCCTCTCACCAATTTCTGTTGATTACAGAGTCCAAGGACCCAAGTCGATAAAACCATGAATTAGCAAAACATAGTCCCTATCTTTGTTGATCTTAAAGCCAAGCGTGGGGTGAGTAAAACAGCAATAACATGTAAAATTTAACTCAGAACCACAATATACTGTACAATATTCAGGCACTACGGGGTTTCCCAGGTGGCAAGAATCCGCTGCCTGCCAATGCAGGACATGCAGGTTCAATCCCTGGGTCAGGAAGATCCCCGGGAGGAGGAAATGGCAACCCACTCCAGTATTCTTGCCTAGAGAATCCCATGGACAGAGGAGGCTGGCAGGCTACAGTTCATGGGATCACAAAGAGTCAGACACGACTTAGCACACATTGTTACATGAAGGAGCACCTCCCCTAGAATACATTGATCATGCTGGTTTGCCTACTTCACAGATGAGCTAACAACTGTAAACCATAAATTGCTATGTGAATGTGAAAAATTAAAACCAGAAGGGCATTCCAGGTCATCTCCACATTTTTGATTATATCAAAGTTCAAAGAGGGGCATAAGGGTGCCCAGGTTCACAGCAAGGCAACGACACTCCAGTCCAAGAACCCAGGACTCTCCTGACAGCGCTCTTAACGTAGGGGTCATGGCCCTGATGGACTTGGACGAATCGATTGAACAGTTTAGGAACAGTAGTTAAAGGAAAAAAGCCATGAAAGAAAATTATCAGAGCACAACAGAACACATCATGTACGGTGAAGATAAGCAATGTACTGCAAATGTTTTGCTCTGGTTGTGCCTGTCACTTTGGAAAACGCTGCCATAGACTAATCAATTGTTATTTAATGTTACCACCAAGACAGCCACACCCTTGCTCATTGGCTAAGGGGGAGAGTGGTAAGCTAATTCAGGTATCATAGATTCTGATTAGGATTTTCTGCCCAAGGGAAACAAAAAATGTGTTGAAACTGTTTCAGCCAGAAGACCAGGAAAAAAATTTTTTCTTAGCAAATTAAAACTTTCTTAGTAAGTAAAACTTTAAAAAGGAGCTGAGAAGGACATTAGCTTTGGTTAAAAATACATGTACATGGGGCCTTCCCTATGGTACAGTGGGTAAGACTACACACTTCCAGAGCAGGGAGCCTAGGTTTGATCCTTGGTCAGGGAACTAGATCCCACAGGCCACAGCTAAGAGTTTGCATGTCACAACCAAGACCACAAGCAGTCAAATAGAGAAATACTAAAAATATACACATAAATGTACATGACTTTCATCAAGAGGCTTTTTAGTTCCTCCTCACTTTCTGCCATAAGGGTGGTGTCATCTGCATATCTGAGGTTATTGATATTTCTCCCGGTACTCTTGATTCCAGCTTGTGCTTCTTTCAGTCCAGCGTTTCTCATGATGTACTCTGCATAGAAGTTAAATAAGCAGGGTGACAGTATACAGCCTTGACGTACTTCTTTTTCTATTTGGAACCAGTCTGTTGTTCCATGTCAGTTCTAACTGTTGCTTCCTGACCTGCATGTAGGTTTCTCAAGAGGCACGTCAGGTGGTCTGGTATGCCTATCTCTTTCAAAATTTCCCATAGTTTATTGTGATCCAGTCAAAGGCTTTGGCATAGTCAATAAAACAGAAATAGATGTTTTTCTGGAACTCTCTTGCTTTTTCTATGATCCAGCGGATGTTGGCAATTTGATCTCTGGTTCCTCTGCCTTTTCTAAAACCAGCTTTGAACATCTGGAAGTTCACGGTTCACGTATTGCTGAAGCCTGGCTTCGAGAAGTTTGAGCATTACTTTACTAGCGTGTGAGATGACTGCAATTGTGCGGTAGTTTGAGCATTCTTTGGCATTGCCTTTCTTTGGGAGTGGAATGAAAACTGACCTTTTCCAGTCCTGTGGCCACTGCTGAGTTTTCCAAATTTGCTGGCATATTGAGTGCAGCACTTTCACAGCATCATCTTTCAGGATTTGAAATAGCTCAACTGGAATTCCATCACCTCCATTAGCTTTGTTCGCAGTGATGCTTTCTAAGACCCACTTGACTTCACATTCCAGGATGTCTGGCTCTAGGTCAGTGATCACACCATTGTGATTATCTGAGTCGTGAAGATCTTTTTTGTACAGTTCTTCTGTGTATTCTTGCCACCTCTTAATATCTTCTGCTTCTGTTAGGTCCATACCATTTCTGTCCTTTATCGAGCCCATCTTTGCATGAAATGTTCCCTTGGTATCTCTAATTTTCTTGAGGAGACCTCTTGTCTCTCCCATTCTGTTGTTTTCCTCTATTTCTTTGCATTGATCACTGAGGAAGGTTTTCTTATCTCTTCTTGCTATTCTTTGGAACTCTGCATTCAAATGGGAATATCTTTTTCTTTTCTCCTCTGCTTTTTGCTTCTCTTCTTTTCATAGCTATTTGTAAGGTCTCCTTACACAGCCATTTTGCTTTTTTGCATTTCTTTTCCATAGGGATGGTCTTGATCCTTGTCTCCTGTACAATGTCACAAACCTCCGTCCATAGTTCATCAGGCACTCTATTAGATCTAGTCCCTTAAGTCTATTTCTCACTTCCACCATATAATCATAAGGGATTTGATTTAGGTCATACCTGAATGATGAAAGTGAAAGAGGAGAGTGAAAAAGTTGGCTTAAAGCTCAACATTCAGAAAACTAAGATCATGGCATCTGGTCCCATCACTTCATGGCATATAGATGGGGAAACAGGGTAAACAGTGGAAACAGTGTCGGCCTTTATTTTTGGGGGCTCCAAAATCAGATGGTGACTTCAGCCATGAAATTAAAAGACGTTTAGCCTTGGAAGGCAAGTTATGACCAACCTAGAGAGCATACTCAAAAGCATACTCAAAAGCAGAGACATTACTTTGCCAACAAAGGTCCATCTAGTCAAAGCTATGGTTTTTCTGGTGGTGATGTATAGATGTAAGAGTTAGACTGTGAAGAAAGCTGAGCACCGAAGAATTGATGCTTTTGAACTGTGGTGTTGGAGAAGACTCTTGAGAGTCCCTTGGACTGCAAGGAGATCCAACCAGTCCATGCTAAAGGAGATCAGTCCTGGGTGTTCATTGGAAGGACTGATGCTGGTGCTGAAACTCCAATACTTTGGCCACCTCATGCGAAGAGCTGACTCATTGGAAAAGACCCTGATGCTGGGAGGGATTGGGGGCAGGAGGAGACAGAGGATGAGATGGCTGGATGGCATCACTGACTCGATGGACGTTGAGTTTGAGTGAACTCTGGGAGTTGGTGATGAACAGGGAGGCCTGGCATACTGCAGTTCATGGGGTCACAAATAGTCGGACACGACTGAGTGAGTGAACTGAACTGATGTACGTGACTAAAAAAAAACCACCAGTATACATATAGAATATAGCAATGTTTTTATTTTTATGCATATTATGGACTAAGTAATAGACAAGTCCTAGTGGCAGTTTCAAATTTAGGAATTTATAAATGTGCACAAGACTATAAGCTCCAAGACAGCAGGGACTACATCTGTCTGGCTCCCAAATGGTGCACTCAGTATTCAGCATATCAGCATATGGTGGTGATATGGTTTAGCCACTGAGTTGTATCCAACTCTTCTGACCCTGTGGACTGTAGCCCGCCAGGCTCCTGTGTCCAGCATGGTATGCACTGAGTAAATCAGAAGCATAAGGTTGAAAATGTGAGAAGGGCCTCTCATGCTCCCTTCTAACTGATGTCTTTGCAAGAGTTCTATGTGCTTGGATTCCCTTCTCCCTGAGTCTGTTTCTCCCAGTTCTACTTCCCAGACAGTAAACTCCGCAAGGCAGGCCCTGGAATTTCTCTTCTTTCTCCTCTCATTGTGAGAGCTCCCCAAGGACAGAATGCAAGTCTCCCTTTCACCTTTGCAGTATGGCAAAGCAGAGGCTTCTGAATACGAAAAATTAGATCTACACTAGAAAAAAAATTCCAGAAAAGCTTAAGATTGTTTGATGGGCTTTTTCTCACAGGAAATAACATAACAAATGGAGGAAGGCTCAGAGAAGATCCACCTCTGCAGGTGATGGAATGTGAAACCTGGGAAAATATTTAAATAGACACTGTCAACCTACTTATTTTAATATCATTCTGAAAAAAAAAAAAAAAAAAGAATCTTCAAGCCCTTTCTGCTAAGACTTCTTTCTAGCCAACATCTGATATAATACAATTTCAGAATACAGATTCTCTGATGTGATTGAGTATCAATTATCCCAAATCGAGCACTAATTCGTTGTGTACTGTGTCCAACACCTAATTCGTTGTCTTCACAAACACTTTTAGGATTCCATCTTCTCCATCAATGTTTACCACCCCCTTAAACATTTTTGCCTTTTTCTTTTCTTTGACAAGTCACTGCTGGCTTATTTGGCATTTGCTACATCTTTCTTGGGCTTTATATGTAAAAGTAATTCGGAAATTTTAACCCAGTATATCATTATTTGTCTTAAGTATCTCATTTCCCATTTGCAGCCTTGCACTTCTACCTCAGAGACATGTTTCCAATAGATGCAATCACATCTTTCATCTGGTTAAGCCACTTTCCCAATCAGAACAAAATCTGAATTTATTACCTTGGCCCTACAGAGAGGCCTCTGCTACCTTCTAACTTCCTCTACTCTGGTGCTTGCCCCTTGCCTAGCAGGTTTCAGCATACCCAGTTTCTAAAACAAAAGAGGCTCGTTTTCCACTCAGATCTTTACACTGGAATGTTCTCTTTGCCAGGAATGTTTGTTCCCAACATCACATTCCTCCTCCTTCACCATTCCATTCTCTGTTCAAAAAGGTCTTCCCTGACTACTAACCTACGTACCACTGCCTCCAGCTTCTACCTCCTCTGCCCCACCCTCAGCCTCTTACTCAGCTTTATTCTCGAGCATAATTTGAAATCCTATCACTCACTTGCTCATCTGTTAACCTTCCCTGTGTAATATTTCTTCCCCCAGAAGGTAAACTCCACCTGGCTGACCACCACCTGCCCAGCAGCTAAAACAATGTAGTGGGTACACAATGTAGTGGCTCCTCAAATTAAATTATTAACTGACAATGTAAAGTGATCAGAAGAAAATAATGGACATATAAATATATACTTATCACAGCACTTAACTACAGCAGGGGATCCACTGCCTCACCAAAAATTCAAATTAGCCATTTAGGACTGTAAGTAGGTAAGAATTTGTTCATTTGGCCAACAAATATTTCCTCAACACCTCTAACACAGGAGACAAGAGAGAGATGTGTGGCTGCCTCTGAGGTTATTTTTAAACTTGATGGAAGGTGGGTGACTGCACACCTGGAACATATAATGGAGAAAGGGTAAGTGCCACAAACGTGTTTGGCAATTCAGAAGTTGAGATTGAGTAAGCTGCCATGTGGCAAAGGCCCTAAAGAATGAAAAACTGAAACTGTTAGTCACTCAGTCGTGTCCAACTTTTTGACACCCCATAGACAGTAGGCAATGGCACCCCACTCCAGTACTCTTGCCTGGAAAATCCCATGGACGGAGGAGCCTGGTCCAGGGCTGCAGTCCATAGGGTCGCTAAGAGTCAGACACGACTGAGAGACTTCACTTTCACTTTTCACTTTCATGCATTGGAGAAGGAAATGGCAACCCACTCCAGTGTTCTTGTCTGGAGAATCCCAGGGAAGGGGGAGCCTAGTGGGCTTCCGTCTATGGGGTCGCACAGAGTCGGACACGACTGAAGCGACGCAGCAGCAGCAGACAGTAGCCCACCAGGCTCCTCTGTCCATCGGATTCTCCAGGCAAAAATACTGAAGTCGGTTACTATTTCCTTCACCAGGGGATCTTCCAGACCCGATGGAACCTGGGTCTTTAAACTGGCACAAAAGAGCAGTGGCATTTCAAGTGACTAAGACAGTACAAGCTGTGATGATCTGTTGGGCAACTAGATTATGTTTCAGACAGGCTGGAACATGAGTCATGTGTAGAAAAAAATGAAGTCTGGAAAGACAGATAGGACCTAAATAGTGAAGGTCCTCAAATGAGTTGACTCAGTAGGTATTCAGGGCCTACCTATCCCGGTGTGATGACTGTAGGGATGTGCTGTGACCCCAGGACTTTCCTTCGGAAGGGACACCTGTTGGTCATGTTAGTCTCCTTCTGGGTCCAGGGGCTGCTCGGCAGACACTTGCCAAGTTCTGGTTCATTAGAACCAGTGCACCTTTTAATCTTACCTTTGGCCATTCGGTGGTATCCACCCAGTAGAGGGTGATTTTTCGAGTTCTCATGACTTCCTGGACTTTCCTGGGCAGCAACTTCTCCATCACCTGCTTAGGAGTAGGCGGCAGGCGCTGGGCCTGGGCCTCGGAACCGGACACGAACTGCAGCAGCTCCCTCTGCGAGTGCGGACAGGGGGCCAGGAGGAAGACGGCGTTGACAAAGCCCCCGAGCGCAGACTCGGCCTCCCTGGCCTCGCCCTCCACGTCCAGCAGTCTTCTCCCGCTATTACGCAGAATCGGCTTGGTGGGCGACGTGATCTCGGGCCGGTCCCACTGATAGTCTAGCAGCGTCTCCATGAGCGCGCTGTGAGTGTGGCTGGCCCTGGGCGCCGGGCCGGGCAGGTGGGCGCCCTGGGCGCCATCCCCGAGCCGGGCCTCCAGCTCCTCCTCAAAGTCCTCCCAGGAGCGGACCCCCAGCTCTCGGAAGTCAGAGACGCGGGAAGGCCGGCTCCGCGCCCCCTGAGAGTCAAAGAATCTGAAGGCCCAGCGGACCCTGGCCAGGCCGAACCGGCAACTCAGGTAAGTGAGAAGGCGCAGGGCAGCTCGCCGGACCAGGCTCTCACCAGCGACGCCTCCCGCGGTGTCCAGCAGCAGCATTACGTTGTGGCAGCAGGCCATGTCTCCCGCCCCACTGCCTCAGGGTTCGAGACCGGACCTGCGCCGCTTTCTCCTAGGCCCTTGCTTCAGGGAACCAGCGCCATCCTTCGCTTCTCTCAGGGACTCTGGTCGAAAAGCTCCCGCGCTCTCCAAGGGCCGCTGGCATTGGTGGAGCTAACTCCCAAACTCAGCTCCAATTGGTCGCTTGCCTTACGTAAGTTACGCGAGTAACTTTCATCCTTGGCGTTGATTGGAAGAGCGGTGGAGAAGACCTGGGCTTGCTTGGTGGAGGGCGGGACTGTGGGCGGGACGCTTTGTTCCGGGAAAAACTTAACGTTCATTGGCCTGAGCCTCCGTTTTAAAATTTAAAGAGGTGGTGCCTGCGGCCTGTGTCTTTAGGTTTCCGTTTTCTGGAGGACTGTGCTTGTGTGGGCGGAGAAGGCGATGGCACCCCACTCTAGTACTCTTGCCTGGAAAATCCCATGGATGGAGGAGCCTGGTAGGCTGAAGTCCATGGGGTCGCTAGGAGTCGGATACGACTGAGCGACTTCACTTTCACTTTTCACTTTCATGCATTGGAGAAGGAAATGGCAACCCACTCCAGTGTTCTTGCCTGGAGAATCCCAGGGACGGGGGAGCCTGGTGGACTGCCGTCTATGGCGTCGCACAGAGTCGGACACGACTGAAGCGACTTAGCAGCAGCAGCAGTACTTGTGCGGGAGGTATTTACTAAGACCTTGAAAATAGTAGGGGAAGAGAATTTGGGGTAGTTTGAATTGAATTGATTTGTAAGCCACCCTAAACTTTCTATGAAGTGGGATCTGAAGACGAAGACAAGCTTTCTCTAATTTAAGAAAAAAATATTAGAAATTATAAGTTCAGTCTCTTTGCCCTAGTTTCTAGGCGTTTCTGTCGAAGAAGGTAATTGAAGATTGGGATAAAAGTTTAACTTGAGGAAAAAAAAGGAAACGGCTTGAGTGATTAAATAAGTTATGGTACACTTCCAAGGGGGAACATCGTGCAAATTTTAATGTTTTTATACGTAGTGTTAAATGAAAAAAAGACCGCAAAACCACACATGCAATGAGATCCCAAAATTTTCTGTCTACCTGCATATATATTTTTAAACTGTTAATACTGTGTAGGGAAAATTTAAGTGTATCTGGTAATAAGATGGTGATGGTTTTAAAGGTTTGTTTTGGCTTTTTTTGTTGCATTTTCCAAGTTTTCTACAGTTCTATATTTTTTTTATTTTGCCTTTACATTCGAGGAGAATATTTTTTTTAATATATTTATTTTAAATTGAAGGATAATTGCTTCACAATACTGTGTTGGTTTCTGCCATACATCAACATGAATTGGCCATAGGTATACATATGTCCCTTCTCAGGGAGAATATTCTTGATGAAAAGGATCCTTCTGTTGCAAATAGAAGAATCCTCAATTGTAGAAAAAGTTGTGGCTCTAGATCCTAGAGATTCCTATTATTGGTTCTAACAGCAGAGGAGAATCTAAACTTTCTATCTGGAACTGGGCTACCTTAAATATTCTTCCAATCCTGAGATTCTCTGAGCCAATTGTCTCAAGAAAGACCATTAAAGATGCTTAGTAGATTTATTCCCTGACATTTCCTAATCCATCGACTGTCAAAGCAACAAACATTTTTTTAGTGTTAATTTGTCAAGTGAAAGTCAGTCAGTCCTGTCTGACTCTTTGGGACCCGATGGACTGTAGACTGTCAGGCTCCTCTGTCCATGGAATCCTCCAGGCAAGAATACTGGAGTGGGTAGCCAAATGCTTCTCCAGAGGATCTTGCTTACTAAAAACACGCACACCTGTTCATCATTCATTCAATAAATAATCATTACAGGGAACAAAAGAGCTAACTGTCCTTGCCCTGAGAAGCTTACATTCCAGTAGGGAGAGCCAAAGAAGGAAGTAACATATATGTTGCTGCTGCTGCTGCTGCTAAGTCGCTTCAGTCGTGTCCGATGTTAGGTGATGATAAAAGCTTTGGAGTAGAATTAGGTGGAAGAAGTAACATAGAGTAGGTAGGAGTATGCAGTTTCAAATAGGGCAGTCAGGGAAGCCACTTGGACACAAAGGGAGAGAGGCCCTGTGAACATCTGGGAGCAGAGGGTTTCAGGAAGAGGGAAGAGCAGGTGCAAAAATCCTAGGACAGGATTTTGCTCCCTATTCACCAAGCTAATTTCTAAAGAGTTATTATTAGACTCTTGCTTTGACAAATAGAGGAAACTGAAGCTCAGAGCAGTTGAAGAGTCTCCATGATTTTATACACAGCAGAATCACAAATGGGATCAAATTCAGATTCCAAAAAGCAGGTTCCCAGGGTACAATGCTTACAACCTAGATTGAAAAATCAGCTTCATAAGGAGGGGCTTATTATAGAATACTTTTAAGAGTAAAGTTGATTGGTTAGGTCTTCATTTAGAACAATGACAGGGATCTGGCTATTCTGCACTTCTTCTCCCTGCTGCATTCAGCAATCTCCCTTAAAGTTTCTTTATTTAATATTTGTTTCTCTTTCTCTCCCTGTTTTCTACTCTTTTATTGGGTTGGCCAATATACCCCAATTGTATTCAAGGTCAGAAGAAGAGAGCAGATCCCAAGGCAAGAAAGCAAAGCTTTCACAGAATCCATCCCACCATCAGATTGTGACTTCAGTCTCAGTGGGTCACACAGCACTACCTCTAGCTGCAAGGGAGCCTGGGGAACTTGGGAAGACCGACTGAGAGGTCTATGTTGGATGGATCATTTTCACAGATGCTGAAGTAGGGGCAGTGGTAGAGAGAGACAGAGCCTGTGGCCCAAATGCTCAGTGACCGAGGTAAGGATCTACAGATGATGGTGACAAGGAGATAGGGTACAGTTTAACATCAGAAAGCCTGGGGAAGGGAAAAGGACAGCTTCCCCCCACCTGCAGGCCAGGTGGAATGAGTGGTGGGAGAGGGAAAAGGGCCCATACTTGGGGAAACTACATTGGAAGTAGTATCAGCAGGCGTTAGCCGGGTTTCCAAAAGAGCAGGAAGGTGAAGATCTGAGGACATAGATAAGTTTGTTCACGGTGCACTGCCATTCCAGCAAACACTACAGGGGCTCAAGGAAGGGTGGGAGATGGGGTCTTAGGGGAAATACGGAGCGGTAAGGGGTTAAATCCAGGTGATGAAGGTTACCTGGGAAGCCTGGAAAAAGAAGGGCTGAGGGTTCAGTGCAGGACTCAGAAACCATGCTAGGTATTTAAAGCAGGAAGAATTTAATACATGCATTGAATATCTACCTAGACTGAAAGGAGACAACCTCTCTCTATAGTAAGACAATGTGGCAGCAAGAGAAGCCCACATATTTAGAGAGTGCACCACAGTGGGAAGCCTGAGCACCACAAATACAGAGTAGCCCCCACTTGCTGCAGCGAGAGAAAGCCTGCGTGCAGCAGCAGAGACCCAGCGCAGCCCTGAGTAAATAAAGAAACATCCTCTCATACCCTTAAAAAAAAAATTCCAGCTCCCCACTTGGCCTTCTCTGATGCCACTCTGACCAGGGAGGGGGCCACCTCATGATGTCCAAGTCTGGAATTGTAGACTCCCTACGGGGCTAAGCCATCGAGTTGTGTTTTTTTTTCTTTAAATTCTGGCCAGACTGAAGTGATTTATTATTGCCTAAAACTTTTCTCTCTTACTAGCCTGCCCCTTTCCTGTTCTTTTGACTAGAGAGAGCAGGTTTTGTTGGGTTTTTTTGCCTGCATCCTTTATTAGATTGCCACTTCTCCAGTACCTAGTTCGATATGAAAGGCATAAAGGAAACCCAGAGTACACACTGCTATGTCATTTCTTGGGTCTCAAGAGGTCTGGCCAGTCTGCCTCTTCTTGCAAACTCTCAGGATATTCTTATGTTTGTTTATATAGAATGTCCAGGGGAACTTTAGCTTTTACTAGTCAGAAGACTAGAAATAAATATGCCTACTCCATTTTGTCTGGAACCAGAAGTCAGGAATCATTGTTTTTATTAAAACATCACATTGCACTGTATTTGAAAAGTGAAAGTGTTAGTCTGTCAGTTGTGTCTGACTCCTTTTGACCCCATGGACTGTAGCCAGCTGGGGTCCTCTATCCGTGGAATTCTCCAGGCAAGAAAACTGGAGTGGCTTGCCGTTCCCTTCTTCAGGGGATCATCCCGACCCAGGGACTGACTCCAGGCCTCCCACATTGCAGGCAGATTCTTTACTGCTGAGCCACCAGGGAAGCCCTGTTGTACTGTATTTAAGCTATCTCTTTCAGAGTTTGTTTCACATCTACAGTGAGGGCAAGAACTGTGTTTTATTTGTCTTTGCATCCCTAGTGTCTAGAAGAGTAGCAATCAGTTATTTTTTTACTGTGCTATTCCCTTTTATTTTTTATTTATTTTTAATGGATTATTGCTTTATAGTATTGTGTTTGTTTCTACCAAACATCAACATCAATTTTTTTTTTTTTTTTAATGGAATCGTGGATGGAGGAGCCTGGTGGGCTGCAGTCCATGGGGTCGCTAAGAGTCAGGCACGACTGAGCAACTTCACTTTCACTTTTCATGCATTGGAGAAGGAAATGGCAACCCACTCCAGTGTTCTTGCCTGGAGAATCCCAGGGACGGAGGAGCCTGGTGGGCTGCCGTCTATGGAGTCGCACAGAGTCGGACACTACTGAAGCGACTTAGCAGCAGCAGCAGTATGTTATCAAGCATCTTTGTATTTCCCCAAACCCACTCCAGTACTATTACCTGGAAAGTCCCATAGACGGAGAAGCCTGGTAGGCTGCAGTCCATGAGGTCGCTAAGAGTCGGATACGACTGAGCAACTTCCCTTTCACTTTTCACTTTCATGCATTGGAGAAGGAAATGGCATCCCACTCCAGTATTCTTGCCTGGAGAATCCCAGGGATGGGGGAGCCTGGTGGCCTGCTGTCTATGGAGTCGCACAGAGTCGGACACTACTGAAGCGACTTAGCAGCATCAGCAGCCTCAGCAAAGGATGTTACGAATTTGTGCAGATACAGATATATTACCACCAGAGGGCAGTAGCAGCAACACTTCCTTAAGGACTCTGCCGCCTACACCCCTGCTCCAGAATGAAAACTTTCCCCACGATTGCTTCTGTTTTAGTTTGTGTGAGAAAAGCTGAAGTCTGGGACCTTAATGTGTTTGGGCCTCTCAGGGGGAAAGAAAAGGACCTGCCAAGGCTGCACTTGGAGCACATGGTGGGGAGTTATAGATTTCCAGCATCTAGAGTTGACAGAAAGTGAAGAGGAACTAAAGAGCCTCTTGATGAAAGTGAAAAAGGAGAGTGAAAAAGCTGGCTTAAAACTCAACATTCAAAAAGCTAAGATCATGGCATCTGGTCCCATCACTTCATGGCAAGTGGGGAAACAATGGAAACAGAGACAGACTTTATTTTCTCGGGCTCCAAAATCACTGCAGATGGTGACCACAGCCATGAAATTAAAAGACACTTGCTCTTGGAATAAAAGCTATGCCCAACCTAGACAGCATATTAAAAAGCAGAGACCTTACTTTGCTGACAAAGGTCCGTCTAGTCAAGGCTATAGTTTTTCCAGTAGTCATGTATGGATGTGAGAGTTGGACTGTAAAGAAAGCTGAGCACTGAAGAATTGATGCTTTTAAACTGTGGTGTTAGAGAAGAGTCTTGAGAGTCCCTTGGACTACAAGGAGATCCAACTAGTCTATCCTAAAGGAAATCAGTCCTAAATATTCATTGGAAAGACTGATGTTGAAACTGAAACTCCAGTACTTTGGCCACCTGATTCAAAGAACTGACTCATTGGAAAAGCCCCCGATGCTGGGAATGATTGAAGGCAGGAGAAGGGGATGACAGAGGATGAGATGGTTGGATGGCATCACTGACTTGAAGAACATGAGTTTGAGTAAGCTCCGGGAATTGGTGATGGACAGGGAAGCCTGGCGTGCTGTAGTCCATGGGGTCACAAAGAGTTGTACACGACTGAGCAACTGAACTGAGAGGGACAGTCATGCATCTAGAGGGATACGCCTCACAATATTTCACAGGCATTATTCCCTCCCTTTTATAGATGAAGAAACTGAGGCTCAGAGGGCCTGTCACAGCTAGTAAGAGGAAGTTCTGAAACTCTTACCCTACTTCCTCCAAGAGAGGCAAGACCAGCGTCCTCCCTGTGATGGAATGAACAAGAGAAGGAACCTCCCTGGGGAGTGGACCCAGACCAGCCCCACACCAACAAGCCTCTTTGCTTCAAGTGTGTTCCTCCTCTTTCTTTAATGGGGTGATAATCCACTCTGCTTTTAAGAGCTGTATGATCTTGGGCCAGGGTCAGTGCAAAGTGCAAAAATGTGGGACCCCTTTATTTAAAAAAAACTTAAAAAAATTCTAAACAGCAACAACAGCATTAAACCAACACAGGCCCCTTCTAAGCATGAGGGCCTGTGTGATTTTGCAAGTCATTTGTCGCTGATGCCAGCTCCATCTAGAGCAATAATAGAAATAATGAAATAATAATTGGTTCCCTCTTTGGGGTGGGCTTCCCAAGTGGCGCTAGTGGTGGAAAAAAAAAAAAAAAACAACCCGCTGCAAGAGACAAGGGTTCAGTCCCTGGGTAAGGAAGATTCCCTGGAGGAGAAAATGGCAACCCACTCCAGTATTCTTGCCTGGAAGATTCTGTGGACAGAGGAGCCTGATGTTCATGGGGTCGCAAAGAGTCAGACACGACTGAGCACAAATGCGCTGGATTTTTAGGGTCCTACTTTATACTAAATTCTGCCTGTCCCTTTAAATATTTTATTACTTTTAACTTTTCTGAGATTACTTTTTTCTCCCCTCTGTGTGTTTTTATCTCTGCAATGGGGAGGTTGGAGTAGACCAGTAGTTCTTAACCCTGGTTACACATTAGAAGCACCTGGGGACTTTTAAACAATACCCAAAGCTGGCCACACCCCCACAGATTCTAACTGAACTGGATTGAGGTTGCAGGTTGGAAATTTTTACTGGCAGTGACATGAAGAATAGGTGTCCTTGGTGGGTCTGGGTAAAGGGCAGGTCTTTGGGGACATTGTTTCTCCTCCACAGCAGCATTTGTCCATCCATCCATTCTTCCCAGGGTCTCAATACTCCAGTGTTACCTGGTGGGGGAAGCCATCCATTGGTAGCAGTATTTCTGGGCACAAAGAGAAAACAGTGGCTTCCCCACTCCTGCTGGGAACTGCCAGCTTGCCTAGCTTCCCTGATAGAGCAAAGCAATGGGCACAAAACTGTTACAGAGAAGAAAGCAGAGAGGAAAGTGATGTGTATTGCACACTCTCTGAGTGTCTGGTATTATACGAGGAGCATTCCTATTTAACCTTCCAAAAATCCTCTGGGTAAGTGTTTTCTAGAATCTGCCCCCCCACCCCCTGCTTTTTTTTTAATACAGCTTAGAAAGCTTAAATAAGTTGCTGGACAGCACACAGCTGATTGACTGGTCCCTCCACTTACTGGAGGGGCAATGATGCAGTTCAGAGACATGGAGGAGGGTGGTGTGGGGTGCAGAAGTGGAGGGATAAGACTGGGTGGGAAAGAAAGGCCCTGATGCTGGGAAAGATAGATGGCCGGAGGAGAAGGGGGCAACAGATGAGATGGTTGGATGGCATCATCGACTCAATGAACATGAGTTTGAGCAAACTCTAGGAGATGGTGCAGGACAGAGGAGCCTGGTGTGCTGCAATCCATGGAGTCGCAGCGTCTATAAGTCACAACTTACAGACTGAACAACAACAAGGCTGGGTGGGGCTTGCCCCCACCTCTGTCTCATCCTCTATGACCCCGGCCAACCTGAGGCCTGGGTCATAGAGGTCATACCACTTTGCTCTACCCCCACCCCCATTCCTACCCAGCCATGGTCCCTGGGCAAACCCTGTCTAAGGGTCGGTATAACCCCAGTGCCCTGTGGGACCGGCCCTCCCTTTTCTGGCAAAGTGAGCCAAGCTGTGACTGAAGCCAGTGAAGCCTGTCCAGGCCTGCCTTATCAGGACCACACAGAGCCCAGAAACCCTTCACCTCAAGTCCTGTGGAAATGGCCTGGAACACTGGGTCATTCACTTTCGTGAGAACCCAAGGACAAAAGGAAGGTCCCTGGGGGAGGCAGCCCAGGCACCTCAAGGAAACCTGTCAAGAGATGGGACTGAAGCGAATTAAGGGCCTCGAGCCACTGAGCAAAGCGGAAACTCCTAAGGTCGAACTCCTTCTTGGAAGCCAGTTACACTGCTCACAGACCCTGGCAGGCCTCACCCTGATGACCAGCCATCAGCCTCAGAGTCGCCCAAGGCTGGATAGCCTGGCTTCTGAGGAAGGAGGACACGTTCCCCTCCCTGCTCTTGGAGGCAGGCTTCCCAGGTAGTTCAGTGGTAAAGAACCCACCTGCCAATGCAGGAGACGTGGGTTCAATCCTTGGGTTGGGAAGATCCCCTGGAGCAGGAAATTGCAACCCACTCCAGTATTCTTGCCTGGGAAATCCCATGGACAGAGGAGCCTGGCGGGCTACAGACTGTGGGATCTCAAAAGAGTCAGACACGACTTAGTGACTAAACAACAACAACTCTTGGAGAGCTTTGTAGAGGCTCAGGGAAGCCATGAGGTCTGGGGTGGAAAGGTAGAAGTAACGCAAACCCCAGACAATTTACGGGCTGGGCAGGACTGCCTCCCTGATGGAGCCATGGCCAGAGCAGAGGAGAGGGCTGGAGCTAATCAAGAGGCAGTTTCACAGCCCCAAGCTGGGCTAAGCCAGCGAGGCCTGAACCAGCTAATAGCAGCCACAAGGGGAGAGATTTCTGTCACACCTTCATCTCGGGGCTGCCAGGTCGTTTACAAGTGAAGGGCTGGGGAGCCTGCTTTTAATTCATTCTTTTTTTTTTTTTTTAATATGGGATCTTAGTTCCCCAACCAGGGATCGAACCTGTTCCCCCTGCATTGGAAGTGCGGAGTCTTAACCACTGGAAGATTCCAGGGAAGTCCCTAATTCATTCTTAAATAAGTAAATATTCAAATAGGTAAAACCTAAGATCAGATAAAAATATTTCAATAAGAGGAAACTGATTTGGGATAATGAAATCATTCTGGGGATGGATGGTGGTGATGCTTGTACAACCAAGTGAATGTACTTAATACTACTGAACTATCCTTTTAAATGGTTAACATAGTAGATTTTATGTTGTATGTGTTTTACTCCAGGCAAGAATACTGGAGTGGGTAGCCATTCCTTTCTGCAGGGGATCTTCCTGACCCAGGGATCCAACCCAGGTCTCCTGCATTGCAGGCAGATTCTTTACCATCTGAGCCACCAGGGAAGCCCTTATTACAGTTAAGCAACAACAACAGGAGGTGAAACTGTTTAGAAAGCTCATCAGATCAGAAAGCACCAGTCTCATCTGAGGTTGAAGAGAGGTTTCCAGAAGCACCTGCAGGTTCCAGGGAAGGCATTGTCTTTCCCACAAGCCTCAAAGTGACCTGCCCATGAGTTTAGAAAGGGATTCTTTTTTCCCTTAATTTTTGTTTATTTAGTTAGTTAGTTTTGACTGTGCTGGGTCTTTGTTGCTGCGCACAGGCTTCCTCTATTTGCCAAGATCAGAGGCTGCTCTCCAGTTGTGCTCAGGCTTCTCATTGCAGTGGCTTCTCTTGTTGGGGAGCACGGGTTCTAGGGCACATGGGCTTCAGTAGTTGTGACGCACGGGCTTAGTTGCCCCACGGCATGTGTGATCTTCCCAGGTCAATTATCAAACCCATGTCCCCTACATTGGCAGGCAGATTCTTAACCAGTGGACTGCCAGGGAAGTCCCTAGAAATGGATTCTTAAAAACCTGACGGAGGTGCCTCCCTTCTCACTCATTCTGGCTGTCCTTAGATCCTTGAGATGGGATTGTCTCTCTCCTTTCCAGTAATATTTGGGGGTGAATGTGAGAGCTGAGCCAATGAGACAGGCCCTGGCATTTCTATAGCCTGCTTGAGGACTGCTGAACCATTTTACACAATCTCAGCTGGTGTGAGTGTGAAGTTTGCAGTGGGGAACACAGGCTGCGTTTAAGCTGAAAGAGCCAGATAATGAAGCAGCAGAAGGTATACTCTCTCAGCTGAGATCCTGTATGCCCCAGGTAGCTGTCTATTGCAGTGTCCTAGGAGCACAGGACGGAGAAGGCAATGGCAACCCACTCCAGTACTCTTGCCTGGAGAATTCCAGGGATGGGGGAGCCTGGTGGGCTGCGGTCTATGGGGTCGCACAGAGTCGGACATGACTGAAGCGACTTAGCAGCAGCAGCAGCAGCAGGAGCACAAGAGGCCTCAGGAAAGAAGGGACTTACCTGCCTGGAGTTTTACTTAAAAATTCACAAGAGTGGATCTTATTATGTTTTTACTTAAAACACATAAAACATCACTTTGACAGCCCATGTGTTGGGTTGGCCAAATAGTCATTCAGATTTTTCCATAAGATGTTACAGAAATGACTTTTTGGCTAACCTAATACCAAAACATGGGCTTCCCCGGTGGCTCAGATGGTAAAGCATCTGCTTGCAATGCAGGAGACCCAGGTTCAATCCCTGGGTGGAGAAGATCCCCTGGAGAAGGAAATGGCAATGCACTCCAGTACTCTTGCCTGGAAAATTTCATGGGTAGAAGAGCCTGGTAGATTACAGTCCATGGGGTCACAAATAGTTGGACATGACTAAGCAACTTCACTCACTCACTTACTCAATACCAAAACTATAATAATACAGAAGATTAACCTCATCCTTGTAGAAGGATGACGTGCAAATTTGGAAGCAGTCCATATTTTTTCTTGTTTTCATCACTCAGTTGCGTCCAACTCTTTGCAACCCCACGGGCTGTAACCTGCCAGGCTCCTCTGTCCATGGGATTTTTCAGGCAAGAATAATGGAGTGAGTTGCCATTTCCTACACCAGGGGATCTTCCTGACCCAGGGATCAAACCTGCTTCTCCTGCATTGGCAGGCAGATTCTTTACCGCTGAGCCAGCAGGGAAGCCTCTCCATATTTTTTAGCAGTAGATAATTGAAAAAACAATCCAATTTACAGCAACAACAAACAGAAAATACTCAAGGATAAATTTAACAAACGATGTACAAGACTTACATGCTGAAAACCACAGGTCACTGGGGCACCATCCTGCTCCCTGGCCTGCTGGCTTTACTACTAGATTGGGTGACTGCTCAGTTGACCTAGGAACAATGGCACCAGCCTAGGTAGTTCTTGCCAGAACTGGCAGGGGTTAGAGTAGGGTAGGAATAGCTGAGAAAGGGCCTCTTCTTGGGTAGGGCCAGATAATCTAAAGGCTCTCAAAGACAAAGATGACTTGACTCTTTCAGCTAAGTGCCTATGGCATCCTTCCTGGTCACCCCATCCTGCCCATCCCCACCCTGTGATTAGTGCGGTCATTGTGATTGATGAGGATGACAGCGAATCCTTCGAGAATCAGGGATGATGAATAGATGTGTAACATCTTTGCAAGTACCCACAGGCCTGGTATCCTCCTGTCTAAGTATTTCTGACTTTAAAGGCATGGTCCTGGGTCAGTCCAGTTCTTACTTTCTTACCTAGTATGGCTACTCTTTGAGTGTCCTTGTGAATTTATCCTGATTTCTTTCCTTAAATATTATTTCTTATTAAAAAGTGATATTTGCTTATCATAGAAGATTTAGATAAACAAATTGAATAAATTGAAATAATCACTCAAAGATAACCTCTTGGAAGCCTGTGATGTGGTTCCTGATGATGCAGTCCAGTAGGAACCAGTAGTTTCCGTTTCAGGATCACCAAATAGTTCAAGTTGATTAAGAAAATTCTTATTTATAGAAGAATGTGCTGTGTGCTTAGTTGCTCAATCATGTTGGACTCTTTGTGACCCCGTGGACTGCAACCCACCAGGCTCCTCTGTCCATGGGGATTCTCCAGGCAAGCATACTGGAGTAGGTTGCCATGCCCTCCTTCAGGGGATCTTCCCAACCCAGGGATCAAGCCCAGGTCTCCCACATTTCAGGTGGATTCCTTACTCACTGAGCCACTGGGAAAGCCCAAGAATACTGAAGTGGCTAGCCTATCCATTCTCCAGGGGATCGTCCCAACCCAGGAATTGAACCAGGGTCTCCTGCATTGCAGGCAGATTCTTTACCAGCTGAGCTACCAGGAATGCCAGCTAATAAATGTCAAAGAAATTATAGCATTAGAAAAACAGCCTCTTGCAATCCCTACTGAAATAATTAATTCAGGAAAGGAGAGTCAGTGAATGCTAAAATCATTAGGTAAAAGCTTTCTTGGGGAAATGATTTTTCTAAGGAAGAAAATATAGTTACAGTGGCAGGGGTCTTCTAAACCTTCATCTAGCATCACTGTTACTGAAAGAGTGTGTGTGGCTGGCTGCTTGCCACTTGAAAGCCAATAAACAGCCCAGGTTGGTGGAAAAGAAAGTTTGCTTTATCTCAGATGCCACCAACTTGGGAAGGCAGACATCTGTCCAAAGGCCAATTCCCCCACACACAGTGGCAACCAGTGGGGCAAGAGCTTTTATAAACAGAAGGAGGGGGCTGCATATAAAAACAGCATGGTCAGCCGTGACAGTCATCTTCAGATTGGTCATCAGTGATCTGACCAACATCATCTTGATTATTTTAGGTACAGTTGACCTTCAGTTCTAGGGTCAGTTTGTTTCCATTTCTTTGAAGCCAAGTTTCAGAATTGTGCCAGCTCAAGTCGTGGGTACAGTCTGGTCATCATGTAGTTAACTTTTTCCACCTGGTGTTTTAGTATTTATAAGACCGCTTACAGGATATGGCTCAGAATATTATCTATAGCCCTCAAGAAAGAACAAAAGGGCTTGACTATGCTTAATGACTACATTACTATTATTTAGTCTCCTTTGACTATTTTCCTTTGTTTCCACATGTCTCATGTCTCTGATTAAACTTATTCTTTGACTAAAGTTTTTCACAGACAAAAGGCAGACAGAGGTCATGGTTGGGGTGGGGGGGGGTGGGGGTGGTGGCAAGGACCAGAAGGTCTTATTCCATTTCATCACTACTAGTAGGACACTGTCCCCTGCTTTCTGAGGTGATGAATTAGGCAGAGTCAGCATCACCTGGATATAGTCTTGCCAAATTTAATCAAGCCTTTAGCTCTAACTTTCCGTTTTCAGAAGATGCAAGGATTAAGGAAACAAAGTGACAGGCATCACAAGAAAACAGCACGTATATCTAGACAGGCAACAAGACACTGGCGTGGCTTCTTCAAATCATTGCCAGTAGAAACGCACGAAAACAGCAAAACAAACAGCCCAGTGTTTCTTCTAGATTAAAGATACTTAAGACCCAGAACAGCCAAATTCAATTCTTAGTCTTCTATTGGATTCTGGCTTGAACAACGCATCTAAAGTCATCTTGGGGAATGAAAGAAATTCGAGTAAACAAGGAAGTGGCAGTTCTTTCAGGTCCTCTCCTGCCGGCTCCCTGCCCTTCCCACCGCTCACTTCACCTGTTTATTTACCTGCCTGGCCCTTGAAGGCATTTGAGTTTGCCTTAAAAGGCCCAACCAACCATAAAAGCAACAAGGATTAAACCATTGCTCCTGAGATACACAGGGAAGAAGGCCCCAGGTGAGGAGGGGCATCCAACCATATGTTGTGGACTCCTAGGGCAGGCAAGAATTTGAGGGCGTGGTAAGCAGCAGTCCATGGGGTTGCTAAGAGTCGGGCGCAACTGAACGACTTCACTTTGACTTTTCACTTTCGTGCATTGGAGAAGGAAATGGCAACCCACTCCAGTGTTCTTGCCTGGAGAATCCCAGGGGCGGGAAAGTCTGGTGGGCTGCCGTCTCTGGGGTCGCAGAGTTGGACACGACTGAAGCGACTTAGCAGCAGTAGCAGCAGGGTGGGTTCACACCCACGTAGCAGATCAGAGCTCAAAGATCTCTCTCAAAGCAGTATGGTTACCTCTGAAGGATTCTTAGTTTTATGAATTTTAAAGTTCCTGACTATATGTGAACATTTGTCATTCTTCCTGCATCCCCAAACACTCTTCTTTTGTAGAAAGTCTGCCCCCCTTTCACCCTGCGCCTCCACTGAAGTAGAAACCCCAGTTGCACTTTCCCAGCTTCCTTTGCAGTTAGGGCCCACATATGTGGTCCACACAGGGCCACACCTGGTGTCCGCCAATCAGATGCAACCTCAGAGCCTACCTGTTTGGGAATTGAGACCCACCCAGTTTGGCGTGGGTGGTCTGGAAGTGTTCTGCTTTCAGAGGTGGCAGCGGCAGAGTGTGAGCCCAGCATCAGTCCTGCCAGGGATCGCACCTGGCCCACACTCAGTCAAGGTAGCAATGGTATCTTCTTACAGCAGCTCTGCCTTCTCACAGCTGCCAAACATAGCCTCATGCCTTCACAGAGATTGTTGAAAGTGAAAGGCACTCAGTCATGTCTGACTCTTTGTGACTCCATGGACTATACAGTCCATGGAATTCTTCAGGCCAGAATACTGGAGTGGGACCATATCCCTAACCCAGGGAATGAACCCAGGCCTCCCGCATTGCAGGCAGATTCTTTACCAGCTGAGCCACCAGGGAAGCCCAAAAATACTGGAGTGGGTAGCCTATCCCTTCTCCAGTGGATCTTCCTGACCCAGGAATTGAACTGGAGCCTCCTGCATTGCAGTCAGATTCTTTACAAGCTAGCTATCAGAGAAGAGATTCTTAGAGGTATCTTAAGCCTTTTCTGCTTAAGCTGGCCAGAGTGGATTCTGTGGATTCTTCTCCCTGTGTCTGCAGAGGGAAGGAGATAATATTGCCTGGTATGCAGTCAGGGACTTCCCTGGTGGCTTTCGTGGTAAAGAACCTGCCTAACAATGCAGGAGACATAAGAGATTTGGGTTTGATCCCTGGGTCAGGAAGATCCCCTGGAAGAGGGCATGGCAACCCACTCCAGTATTCTTGCCTGGAGAATCCCATGGACTGAGGACCCTGGAAGACTACAGTCCATGGGGTCACAGAGTCTGACATGACTGAAGTAACTTAGCATGCATGCATGAGATGCAGTCAGAGCCTTTTTCATCCAAGTCTTCCACTTCCCCAAACCCTGAGTCATTTTGGGAGACATCCCTGACCCTCAACCCCCACGCCACCCCTGATGAGATGTGAAGTCCCAGGGTGCTGTGGAAGAATTAGCAGGAGAGGCGCTGCATTGGTGGGGCATTGGGAGTGCGGAGGGTCGCTGTCCGTTGCTGAAGTCTCCAAAAAAAGCATTGTCCCGTCTACCTTGGCAACTAACTTCCTATTTCTTGGCTTGGAAGAGTTAGTCTCACTAATCAGATGAGGCTAAATTTCTTCAAGCCAGCCTAGTAGCTTTTCCCTTGGCCCTGTTTGACATGGAAGGATCTCCTATCATGAATACTTCTTTCAGATGCTCCCAGAGCTCAGTGAATAGTATCACCTTGGTCTCAGCACACTATGATTCCCTATAATCCCCATGATTCCCAGAGGCCAAGTTCAGTGGATTTAGGGGTGGGGGGTGAGAGAGAGAAGAAAAAGAAAACCACAGTCATAAATTCAGAATATTGAGAGACAGTACATAGAATTATCCAGATCAGTTCACCAAATGATTGGTAGCAGCCGTATTTAAACAATGCTCTCTGATTCAGCCCTCCTGGTACCATTGTGGGAATGGGACCCATGCGCATCCTGGGCCCCAGCCATCACCCAGGGGTGCCCTCACTGCACATGGTGAGCTAAAGGGGAAGATTTCCACCACCTGATGACTTACTGCCTTTTCAGCTGGCCCAACCCAATCTCTTAAGTAACCTCCTGGGTCTGCCCACCTTCCTGCCTCCCTCTGGCCTTTGAAACAGGAACTTAACTCCGCAGGCACTTGAGGAGACAATGAGGCAGGCAGCAACACCGAAACTCGGGCGGAGTGACTGGATGGTTGGACTGCAGATATTAGTAACGTAATAACAGCCAACAGTTGTGCTTACTAAGTGCCAAGCACCGTCCTGAGAACCACATACATATTAACATTTCACTTTCGCAACTCCATGAGGTAAATGTCATTATACTCTCCATTTAAATGGGGCACAGAGAGGTTAAGTGACTTGCCCGAAGGCACATCATCTCCGTCACAGACTCTCTACTATTTACTCACAAGTGGAAGAAGCAGAGTGAGCAGTGAGTTTGTAGAAGTGTGCCCTAATTTCTGAGAGGGCTTTTTACTCTGAGAATGTCTGGAGGATGAGGCCATCTCTCTAGGCCTTCTGTGAACACACGAGGGGTCACTTCTCATGATCCTCAAGGTTTTTCACTGGCTCCCCTGGGTGGTCAGTTCCCCGGACAAGAACACCTAAGGAGCCAAAGGAGCCTGGCATCTTGGTAGGACTGTGTGGCTCTCTTCTGAACAACTGTGCAGCCTCGTTTAACCTCTTTGAGCCTTCATGTCCTTATCTGTAAATTAGGAATACTACTACTACTCAGCTCATGGAGTTGCTGTGAGGATTGAATGAGATAATGCATGCAGAGTGCTTTTACAGATTAAATAAATGCTCACTGTAGTTATTTGTATTGTCTTCCTTATTCTCCATATCCACACCCCAGAGTTACATTCAGCGTAATGAGTACAGGACAGGTGGAGAGACTCAGAGCTGTGTAACTCTTTCCTATTCCCACAAAAGACTGGGAAACCACGAAAGACAGAGAAGGCAGGGACTTCCTTGGTGTTCCAGTGGCTAAGACTCTGAGCTCCCAACACAGGGGACCCAGGTTTGATTCCTGGTCAGGGAACTAGATCCTGCATGCCTCAATGAGGATCCCCCATGCAGCAACTAAGGCCTGGAGGCTCCAAATAAATAAATATTTAAAGGTTAGAAAAAAAAAACACTAAGGGAGACAGAGGTCACCAGACAGAATTGAACTTGAACAAACACTTGCAGAATGTTGGCCTGCTGTTGGGAATCATAAAAGACAAGTGAAAAGTGTGAGAGGAAGACAAACCAGTAAGGAACGGGGCTGGGTATGCAATGGCCCCACCTGTACCATAGGATAAGGAACTATGGGGTCAGAGAGTAGAGAAGACACTGTCCCCATCTATGGAGAACCAGAGTGGACAGGACAGCAAACGAGGCTGCATTTAAATTCTCCTCCAGTTTCAGACCTAGATGCTGAAGTGGGGCACCCAGCATGGCTCACTCCCATGCTCGGGGTCCTTTGCAGAGTCTATTTTTAAACTGACTTTACAACTACCTTTTCCTTCTTTCTTGAAAAAAATTATCATTGTAATTATAATTGTAAAATATTTAATACATACAAAGTTTATTTAAAAATAGAACTATTTTAAAGAAAAATAATAGAATGAATATCTATATACTCACCACCCATCTGAAAAACAACGCGTACCTAACATCAGTTCAGTTCAGTCGCTCAGTTGTGTCCGACTCTTTGCGACCCCATGAATCGCAGCATGCCAGGCCTCCCTGTCCATCACCAACTCCCGGAGTTCACTCAAACTCACGATCATCAAGTCGGTGATGCCATCCAGGCATCTCATCCTCTGTCATCCCTTTCTCTTTCTGCCCCCAATCTCTCCCAGCATCAGAGTCTTTTTCAATGAGTCAACTCTTCACATGAGGTGGCCAAAGTATTGGAGTTTCAGCACCAGCATCAGTCCTTCCAATGAACACCCAGGACTGATCTCCTTTAGCATGGACTGGTTGGATCTCCTTGCAGTCCAAGGGACTCTCAAGAGTCTTCTCCAACACCACAGTTCAAAAGCATCAATTCTTCGGTGCTCAGCTTTCTTCACAGTCTAACTCTTCCATCTATACATGACCACCAGAAAAACCATAGCCTTGACTAGATGGACCTTTGTTGGCAAAGTAATGTCTCTGCTTTTGAATATGCTGTCTAGGTTGGTCATAACTTTCCTTTCAAGGAGTAAGCGTCTTTTAATTTCATGGCTGCAATCACCATCTACAGTGATTTTGGAGCCCCCCAAAATAAAGTCTGACATTGTTTCCACTGTTTCCCTATCTATTTGCCATGAAGTGATGGGACCAGATGCCATGATCTCCGTTTTTTGAATGTTGAGCTTCAAGCCAACTTTTTCACTCTCCTCTTTCACTTTCATCAAGAGGCCTTTTAGTTCTTCTTCACTTTCTGCCATAAGGGTGGTGTCATCTGCATATCTGAGGTTATTGATATTTCTCCCGGCAACCTTGATTCCAGCTTGTGCTTCCTCCAGCCCCGCATTTCTCATGATGTACTCTGCATATAAGTTAAATAAGCAGGATGACAATATACAGCCTTGACATACTCCTTTTCCTATTTAGAACCAGTCTGTTGTTCCATGTCAGTTCTAACTGTTGCTTCCTGACCTGCATGTAGGTTTCTCAAGAGGCAGGTCAGGTGGTCTGGTATACCTATCTCTTTCAGAATTTTCCAGAGTTTATTGTGATCCATACAGTCAAAGGCTTTGGCATAGTCAATAAAGCAGAAATAGATGTTTCTCTGGAACTTTCTTGCTTTTTCTATGATCCAGCGGATGTTGGCCATTTGATCTCTGGTTCCTCTGCCTTTTCTAAAACCAGCTTGAACATCTGGAAGTTCATGGTTCATGTATTGCTGAAGCCTGGCTTGCAGAATTTTGAGCATTACTTTACTAGCGTGTGAGATGAGTGCAATTGTGCAGTAGTTTGAGCATTCTTTGGCATTGCTTTTCTTTGGGAGTGGAATAAAAACTGACCTTTTCCAGTCCTGTGGCCACTGCTGAGTTTTCCAAATTTGCTGGCATATTGAGTACAGCATTTTCACAGCATCATCTTTTAGGATTTGAAGTAGCTCAACTGGAATTCCATCACCTCCACTAGCTTTGTTCATAGTGATGTTTTCTAAGATCCACTTGACTTCACATTCCAGGATGTCTGGCTCTAGGTCAGTGATCACACCATCATGATTATCTGGGTCATGAAGATCTTTTTTGTACAGTTCTTCTGTGTATTCTTGCCACCTCTTCTTAATATCTTCTGCATCTGTTAAGTCCATACCATTTCTGTCCCTTATCGAGCCCATCTTTGCATGAAATGTTCCCTTGGTATCTCTAATTTTCTTGAGGAGATCTCTCATCTTTCCCATTCTGTTGTTTTCCTCTATTTCTTTGCATTGATCGCTAAGGAAGGCTTTCTTATCTCTCCTTGCTATTCTTTGGAACTCTGCACTCAGATGCTTATATCTTTCCTTTTCTCCTTGGCTTTTCGCTTCTCTTCTTTTCACAGCTATTTTAAGGCCTCCCCAGACAGCCATTTTGCTTTTTTGCATTTCTTTTCCATGGGGATGGTCTTGATCCCTGTCTCCTGTACAATGTCACGAACCTCATTCCATAGTTCATCAGGCACTCTATCTATCAGTTCTAGTCCCTTAAATCTATTTCTCACTTCCACTGTATAATCATAAGGGATTTGATTTAGGTCATACCTGAATGGTCTAGTGGTTTTCCCTACTTTCTTCAACTTAAGTCTGAATTTGGCAATAAGGAGTTCATGATCTGAGCCACAGGCAGCTCCCAGTCTTGTTTTTGTTGACTGTATAGAGCTTCTCCATCTTTGGCTGCAAATAATATAATCAATCTGATTTCGGTGTTGACCATCTGGTAATGTCCATGTGTAAAATCTTCTCTTGTGTTGTTGGAAGAGGGTGTTTGCTATGACCAGTGCGTTCTCTTGGCAAAACTCTATTAGCCTTTGCCCTGCTTCATTCTGTACTCCAAGGCCAAATTTGCCTGTTACTCCAGGTGTTTCTTGACTTCCTACTTTTGCATTCCAGTCCCCTATAATGAAAAGGACATCTTTTTTGGGTGTTAGTTCTAAAAGGTCTTGTAGGTCTTCATAGAACCATTCAACTTCAGCTTCTTCAGCGTTAGTGGTTGGGGCATAGGCTTGGATTACTGTAATATTGAATGGTTTGCCTTGGAAACAAACAGAGATCATTCTGTCGTTTTTGAGATTGCATCCAAGTACTGCATTTCAGACTCTTTTGTTGACCGTGATGGCTACTCCATTTCTTCTGAGGGATTCCTGCCCGCAGTAGTAGATATAATGGTCATCTGAGTTAAATTCACCCATTCCAGTCCATTTTAGTTCACTGATTCCTAGAATGTCGACGTTCACTCTTGCCATCTCCTGTTTGACCACTTCCAATTTGCCTTGATTCATGGACCTGCATTCCAGGTTCCTATGCAATATTGCTCTTTACAGCATGGGACCTTGCTTCTAAAAACCAGTCACATCCACAACTGGGTATTGTTTTTGCTTTGGCTCCATCCCTCCATTCTTTCTGGAGTTATTTCTCCACTGATCTCCAGTAGCATACCTAACATAGTGAAGTCTAAAGTCCAATCAGAATCTGTGCATTCTTCCCAAATACGTAAGGGTCTTAGAATTCTTTCATCCCAATCACAGTCTCCTAATTTATTTGATATTCCCACCCAGTATTTTAGCCTGTTTCCTTTTACACACACAACAAATGTCACAGTTTTTAATATTTTTATCCAGACAATATGTGCTTAGTTTTATACACATGTTGACTGACATCTTTTCTCACCATTTCTTCTTCTTTTTTTCACTTGGTTCTTCTATCCAGGGTATCAGAAGTACATTCTTTAGGTTTTCTTTAGTGAAAAAATTTTGGCAGCACATTCTGCTTTTGTTTGAAATGGTTTTATTTCATCTTTCTTCTTGAAAGCTAGTTTCACAAGGTATAGAATTATTATAGGTCAACAGTTATTTTCTGTTAGCAAATTAAAGATATCATTCCACCCACTTTGGGTTTCAATTGTTGCTAATTCACTAGTTCTCTAGTTCACTAATTCTCTCTTATGCTATATCTAATCTTTTATTTGAAATTGAGGTTGGCAAACTATAGCCTGTATGCCAAATCTGGTGCATAGCCTGTTTTTATATAGTCCTCAAGTTAAGAATGTTTTTTAAAATTTTTTAGAATTTAAGAATTTAGAATTTAAGAATGTTTTTTAAAATGTAATTTAAAATATTTTAGTGTGTTGTGGACAGAACCAAATAATGTTGTTTGACAGAGACCTATGTAGCCCACAAAGCCTAAAATATTTATTATCTTGCACTTTGAAGAAAAAGTTTGCTAACCCCTGGTTTAAACCATTCGCTATTGAAAATCCTATATATTAATAATAGTATTGTGTACCTCTTCCCAACTTCATGTTCAGTGAAATCACATCGGTAGCTTGAAATCAGCCATGGTGAAAGTATTTACACCTGAAAATCAACAAATGCTACAAAAGAAGACTTGGTGTAATGTTTTATTAATTGTCTAGCCTTAAGACAGTGATGAAATATTAATAATTTAAATTAAACTTAAAAGTATGTTGTGTCTGTACCCATTACGTTGAGATTAGCTCAGAAAAATTGAAGAAGTACTCTTCCAGTATTTAAAATTATTATCTGATTGAATAAAGAGATTGATTACATTATTGACTAATAAAGAAAGTGCCAACATATGTCTTGTTTCATTTTATCTTCCTCCTTAACATAAATAAGTGTTAGCCAACATTCATATTAGAGCTACAGTGAATTACTCATAGGTTGGCTATGGATGAAACATTTTGGCAAAAATCAGCAAGTGTTTCAATTTTCTATATAGAATTTATAATAAGGTGTGTTGTGTGTTTTATTATTATTTGTAAATTGGAGCCATACACCAATTTATGTCAGTAAAATTTACGTACATATATATACATGCATTTTTTCCCACATCACTGGGTGGACCCTAAGATTTGTCTTCAATCTCTCACCTGAAGCAACTGTCAAAGTGCAAGCTCAAAGCCTCCAGTGTCCAGCAGAAAGCCTCAGAGTACCAGCTGGCCTCAGGACTCCTTTACCCCCAGTTTTGATATGTGTAGATTACTCATTTTTGTGTCACTTCAGTGATACATTTTAAAAGATATTTTGAGGACTTCCCTGGTGGTCCAGTGGTAAATTAAGACTCTGTCCTTCCACCGTACGAGGCACAGTTTCAACCCCTAGTTGGGGAACTAAGATCCTGCGTTCCATGTGGCACCACCAAAAAAAGAAAAAAGATGTTTTGTTTGATATTTTATCCAGCATTCAGTTTTTTCACTTTCTCACTGGGAGAATCATGCAGATATCTAATCTACCACACTCACATTGTCCAATGACCTGCAGGCACAGGGGGCTCTGCTAAAGTTTAAGAGCCAGGGCTTAGTTTACGCATTTCACCTGTCCACCCTGAAAGACTGCAGACTCAGCCAGCTCAGTATGTGCAGCAAAGTAGTGGGTAATAAATACCTGATTGCTGGGCCACTTCCTGTCTTCTCAAGGAAAATGTTTGGATTTAGTTTGTGAGGTTCTGGGTGGTTTTATTGTTCTGAGCTTGTTTTGTGTGTGTGTGTGTGTTCACCTGTGAATGGTACAGGTGGCTTCGGCTTGGGTGTGAATTATCATCATTATGATCATCATTTTGATTCTCCCTCAGTCCTGCTCTTTTTGAGCAGAGCAACATTCCATAGAAGGAGAGCTGTTCATTTTAATCAGCATCCTTGGCTGCTCTGCAGCAGCTGAGCCCCTGTCTTAGTCTAATTGGGCTGCCATAACAAAATACCACAGACTTGGTGGCTTAAACAGCAGACATTTATTTCTCATGGTTCTGGAGGCTGGGAAGTCCAAAATCAAGGTGCCAGCTGATTCAATTCCTGGTTTGCAAATGGCCCTTTCTCACTGTGCTCTTACATGGCAGTGAAAGAAAATGAGCTCTCTGATGTTTCCTTTCATGGGGACACTAATCCTTCTGGATCAGGGTACTACCCTTATGACCTTATTTAATTACTTCCTTACTCCACATATAGCCACATGGGAAGTTAAGGCTTCAGCATATGAATTTGGCGGGGGACACAGTCCAGTCCACAGCAGTCTTGCTGACTGGGAGGCCCAGTATGAGCTATAAATTCAGACAGACCCAAGTTCAAAGCCCAGTGCTGCTACTTACTAACTTTGTAAAATATTTCATCTTTCTGAGGATTTGCTGGTGGTCCAGTGGTTAGGACATGGTACTCCCACTGGGGTGGCCTGGTCAGGGAACTAAAGATTCTGCAAGCTGCAAGGTGGCTCCCCCAATTTTTTTTCTTTCATCTTTCTGACCCTCAGCCCCCTATTCTGGAAAGTAAAAGCTGCTGCTCCTGCTGCTAAGTTGCTTCAGTCATGTCCGACTCTGTGCAGTCCCAGAGATGGCAGCCCACCAGGCTCCCTGTCCCTGGGATTCTCCAGGCAAGAACACTGGAGTGGGTTGCCATTTCCTTCTCCAATGCATGAAAGAGAAAAGTGAAAGTGAAGTCGCTCAGTCGTGTCTGACCCTCAGCGACCCCATGGACTGCAGCCTTCCAGGCTCCTCCGTCCATGGGATTTTCCAGGCAAGAGTACTGGAGTGGGGTGCCATTGCCTTCTCCAAAGTAAAAGCAGTAAGTTCCATTTCAGAGGATTGTTGAAATTATTCCATTAGTAAATGTATAGAAAGTAGCTAGCACAATGCCTGGCATAGCTCAGGGGCTCGGTGTGAAGTTTCCCAGATGATGCCACTCAAAGTGTGGTCTTTGCAGCAGCAGAATCACTTGACAGCATGTGTATTTTCTCAGAATCCTGTCAAAGACCAGGCTTTGTTATTGCTATTTTACGAGGGAACCTGGATCAGACTTGCTCCAGGTCACACTCCAAGCTGAATGAGGTGGCAGATTTAGGATTTGAATCTGCGTCTGCATGATTCCCAGGGCTTCCCTGGTAGCTCAGATGGTAATGAATCTGCCTGCAATGCAGGAGACCTGGGTTCGATCCCTGGGTTCAGTTGGGAAGATTCCCTGGAGAAGGGCATGGCAACCCACTCCAGTATTCTTGCCTGGAGAATCCCATGGACAGAGGAGACTGGTGGGCTACAGTCCACAGGGTCTCAAAGAGTAGGACAAGTCTAAGCAACTAACACTTTCTTCCTTTTACTTTCACTGCTGCTGCTAAGTCGCGTCAGTCGTGTCCGACTGTGCGACCCCATAGACGGAAACCCACCTGGCTCTTCTGTCCCTGGGATTCTCCAGGCAGGAACACTGGAGTGGGTTGCCATTTCCTTCTCCAATGCAGGAAAGTGAAAAGTCAAAGTGAAGTCGCTCAGTCATGTCCGACTCTTCGAGACCCCATGGACTGCAGCCCACCAGGCTCCTCCATCCATGGGATTTCCAAGGCTTTACTTTCACTAGGTAATTCCAAATGCTGCCTGTGCTTTTCAGGACACCAAACTGCTGTCCTCTTCCCAACCTTGCACACTTGGCAGCCAGGCCTAGTCCCTTCCCCGCCCAGGCCTCCTCCCTCAACTCACCCTTTAGTGAGGGAAGGGTCTGCAGGTCTTAGCGGGTGGGTGAAGAGAGGCATAGACTAGGCCTCTGTCAGCCCAGGGCTCCTGCAGTGGTTCTTGTTCCTTCGCTTAGTTGTGTCTGACTTTCTGTGACCCCATGGACTGCAGCACGCCAGGCTTCCCTGTCCTTCACCATCTCCTGGAGTTTGCTCAAACTCATGTCCATTGAGTCGATGATGCCATCCAACCATCTCATCCTCTGTTGTCCTCTTTTCCTCCTGCCTTCAATCTTTCCAGCATCAGGGTCTTTCCCAATGAGCCTGTAGTGGGGATGGGGCTATTTATCTCAGGTCCTTGAACTGTATCTCTTCCTCCCCTCCCCAGCAGCTCTGGGGTGGGGATGGGGCTATTTATCTCAGTCCCTGAACTGTGTCTCTTCATCCCCTCCCCACCATCTCCCCCTCCCTACACTGCTCTCCTACCCGTAGGTCTCAGCTGGCTGCCCCCCCTTCCCCCGCAGGTTTCCCTTATCTCTGGTCATCAGAATCTCTCTGGTCAGCACCCTCCCCTCCCTCAAGGTCACCTACATGGGATTTGGTGCTAGCTCACTGAACAGGCCCCCTTCTGCCTGGAAGTGGGGGATGGTTTTAAAGAGCCAGATCCTTTCCTGGAATCTTCTGTGGATACTTTCCACCGCAAGGAACAGAGTCAGAGTGAAAGCGGCTGGGGGTGGGGGGGTAGGGGGGAGTGAAGGACAGTGGCTTCGAACCAGAAGGCTCTGTGCTTTATTTGTTGTGAGAAATGGAGCATTTCCTGCCATATCTGTAAACAAGGATGTCACAATAATCAGTGATTCCAGCCCTCCAAATGGGAATTCCTGAGCCCTCAGGGCACTCAGAGTCTCTTACTGAGGATGAAAGAGTGAAAAAGCTGCCTTGAAACTCAACATTTGAAAAGCTAAGATCATGGCATCTGGTCCTATCACTTCATGGCAAATAGATGGGGAAAAAGAGAAAACAGTGGCTGATTTTATGTTCTTGGGCTCCAGAATCACTGCAGGTGGTGACTGCAGCCATGAAATTAAAAGACAATTGTTACTTGGAAAGAAAGCTATGACAAACCTAAACAACTTATTAAAAAGCAGAGACATTGGTGACAGTGGTCCATATAGTCAAAACTATGGTTTATCCAGTAGTCATGTACAGATGTGAGAGTTGGACCATAAAGAAGGCTGAGTGTTGAAGAATTGATGCTTTTGAACTGTGGTGTTGGAGAACTCTTGAGAGTCCCTTGGACTGCAAGGAGATCCAACTAGTCCATCCTAAAGGAGATCAGTCCTGGGTGTTCATTGGAAGGACTGATGCTAAAGCTGAAGCTCCAATACTCTGGCCACCTGCTACGAAGAGCCAGCTCGTTGGAAAAGACCCTGATGCTGGGAAAGATTGAAGGCGGGAGGAGAAGTGGGTAACAGAGGTGCAGGGCCCACCCTCAGAGTTTTGGACTCGGTAGGTCTGGGATGTGGCCTGTGGTTGTTCCCTACTTCTGCTTTAGTAAATCACCACAAACAATGATTTTAAAAAGACAAATCTATTATCTTAGACCCTTGAGGTCAGAAGTTAGAAACGAATCTCATGGAGCTGAAATCGGTGTTGACAGGGCTGGGAGATGCCGCTCCCTTGCCTGTCCCAGCTTCTAGAGTCCATCTACATTCCTTGGCTTCAGGTTCCTTCTTCAAAGGAGAAGACAGGCTCCTTCTTCCATCTTCAAAGCCGGGAACTGCATCACACCAACCTTCCATCATCGTATCTCCTTCTCTGACCCTGACTTGCCTGCTTCTCTCTTTCACTTATAAAGAAACTATGTGTAAGGACTTTCCTGGTGGTCCAGTGGTTAATACTTCACCTTCTAATGCAGAGAGTGTGGGTTCAGTACCTGGTCAAAGAGCTAAGACCCACATGCATGCCTCGGGGCCAAAAAACTAAAACATAAAACAGAAGCAATATAAATTCAATAAATACTTTTAAAATGGCCCACATCAAAACATGTTTTAAAAACAGAAGGAATCTGTGTGATGGTGTGATTATATTGGGCCAGCTAATCCAGAATCATCCCCCTGTGTCAATCAGCAGAATCCCCTTTGTCATGTAAAGCGACTTCTTCACAGATTCTGGGGATTGGATGAGGACATCTTTGAGGGGCCATTATCCTGCATACCACAGGGCCTAAAATATCACATTTCTAACAGGCTTCCAGGTGCCACTGGTGTTTTGAGAATAGCTTTTAGGGGCTTCCCTGGTGGCTCTTTACCCAGCTGGTAAAGAATCTGCCTGCTGATGCAGAAGGCATAAAAGATACAGGTTCTATCCCTGGGTTGGGAAGATTCCCTGGAGGAGGGCAAGGCAACCAATGTTGCCAGTGTCAGCCAAAATCCTTTTACCCATTTCCACACCTAGACATCCACTTCTCAAGGCAATTTCGACTCCTTTGGATCTCATTTTCCATAAACTCTAAAGTGTGTGAGGGTTCTCAGCCATGTCCAACTCTTTGGGATCCCATGGACTGTAGCCCGCCAGGCTCCTCTGTCCATGGGATTTCCCAGGCAAGAATACTGGAATGGGTTGCCATGCCCTCCTCCAGGGGATCTTCCCGACCCAGGGGTAGGACTCACATCTCCTGTCTTGACAGGTGGATTCTTTGCTGAGCCACCGGGGAAGCTCTGTGGAGACTCTGTACTTAACAGTAAATAACCATCTCAGGAGGAACTCTGTATTAGTCTGCTCAGGAGACTTCTTGCTTCTTCTTGGCAGAATGTAAATGAGACAGAGGTTAAAATGTAAATAGGATCTTTCTCCCACCTATCTGGTGTCTTGATTCCTTATGCTATAGAGACCCCTGGAATTTAAATATTCTTCCATCCCCCTTCCCTTTCCTTTACTAAAATTCAAAGTAACTGATACAACAGTACTCTTCCCTGGAGTATCTTTTCATTTTAACCAAACCTAAATCAAAGCAATGTTGTTTTTTTTTAGATTTATAATTCCTATTTCCATATAGGGATACATGAAATGCAGCAGGATTGTATAAATAAAAAGTAAGTGAGAATGTGACAGGGAAAACAAGGATAAGAACATAAAATTAAACCAGGAACAAGGCTACTATTAAAAACAAACAAACAAACATGATGGAGTTCTCTATTTTTGCTGCAAGTATTGGGTTTCCTGGCAGGCAAGAGGAAAAAGGATAACTAGTTATTTACATACTTCACAGGGTTCGTGTGGGAAAAAATGAATCCACTACTTAGCAGAGGCAGAGTTAAAAGACCAGAATGACCTTGTGTAAAGTAGGGAGCCACCCCTTCAATAACAGCTTTACAGTGGACTCAGGGCCAAGTTTCAAGAGCATTTCTGTTTGGCGAAACAGCAGAATAAAGGCGAGTCTGCAGGGTGTGGAGTATGAGCCCTGGGGTTCATCCCCTGTTTGATCTGGTTTAAGCTGGGGTTAGTTTTAAAGTATCTGGATTGGATTATCTGCTTGACCTTCAAAGAGAGCTGTATTACCAGAAAAAGGACCTGTCAGTTAGGATCCTAACACTTGCAAGCAACCGAAACTTTAATCCTACTGGCTAAAACAAAATGACATTTCTGGGTTCCTGTGACCAAAAAAGATCAGCGGTAGTTTTAGGATCAGACAAGGCTTTACCTGGGGCTTCCCCGGATGGCTCAGCGGTGAAGAATCCAGCTGCCAACCCAGGACACACATGAGATTCAATTTGATCCCTGGGTTGGGAAACTCCTATGGAGGAGGAAATGGCAACCCAGACATGATTGAGCGACTACACACTCGAGGCTTTACCTAGGACTTAAGAGCTCTGAAAAGGGCCTGGTTTCTTTACATTTTGAGGACCAGTTCCTGGGTGTTGGCTTCATACTCAGACAGATTCAACAGTTCTCAGAACTGACAGCACTACACATGGTTGCATTGATACAAATAGTTAGAATTTTAGAACATTTCTCTGCTGCTGCTGCTACTGCTGCTGCTGCTAAGTCGATTCAGTCGTGTCCGACTCTGTGTGACCCCATAGACGGCAGCCCACCAGGCTCCCCCGTCCCTGGGATTCTCCAGGCAGGAACACTGGAGTGGGTTGCCAATTCCTTCTCCAATGCATGAAAGTGAAAAGTGAAAGGGAAGTCGCTCAGTCGTGTCCGACTCTTCACGACCCCACGGACTGCAGCCTACCAGGCTTCTCCATCCATGGGATTTTCCAGGCAAGAGTACTGGAGTGGGTGTATATGGCCTAAGCGAGTGTAATCAGACTGAGACTCGGGACATTTGCTGAGGATGCTGGGGAAAACACCTTCTCTTTCCCCAGACAATAGAGAAAGTATAGCTAGGGACAATTTTCAAAATCTGACTAATCAGAGCAAGCCAGTGCAGGAAGCAAGGATTTCAAGGCTTGTTCTTGCCTGGAGAATCCCAGGGACGGGGGAGCCTGGTGGGCTGCCGTCTATGGGGTCACACGGTCGGACATGACTGAAGCGACTTAGCAGAAGCAGCAGCAGGCCATATACACTCCCCTTAACCAATCACTGTGAGCTAGAAAGCACTGACTGACCTAAGCTAGATTACACGTTCTATTCTGGACTCCACCCGATCCTGGATGAGCACCTTGTCTGGGAACAAAGTGATGGAGCAGAAACTCATGGGCTTTAGAATCAGATCCTGGTTAGTTCATTCATTCATGGATCAAAGCAATGGGTAGGAAGTACCAAACAAAACAGACCTAGTCCCATCCCTAATGGAGAAATTAAATAAGTATATTTAATGCCGTGTAACAAACCACCCCGAAACTCAGTGACTTGAAAACAACCATTTTAGTTGCTCAGCATGGTGTGGGTCAGCAGTTTGGGCTGGGCTCAGTTGACTGATTCTTCTGGACTCACTCCCCATGTCTTCAGCCAGCTTGTGGGGCACCTAGAGCTAGGTGATCTAGGGTGACCTTCCTACCAGGTCTGGCCGTTGTCATTCACTGGGCCAGGCACTTCAGCAGGCTAGACTGGGCTTCTTTACTTGACAGCGGCGTTTGAAGAAGGCAAGCCCAATGCACATGTGCTTGTCTTTTTTTTTTTAACTTCGTATTTATTTAGTTTTGGCTACAATGGGACTTCACTGTTGCCTGTGGGCTTTCTCTAGCTGCAGCATGAGCAGGGGCTACTCTCTAGCGTTGGTGCACAGGCTTCTTCTTACAGTGGCTTCTCTTGTTGTGGAGTATGAGCTTCAGTAGTTGTGGCGTGTGGGCTCTGGAGTACGGACTCAGTAGTTGTGGGACACCAACTTAGTTGCACCTTGACAAGTGGAATCTTCCTGGACGAGGGTTTGAATTTGTATCCCCTGCACTGGCAGGCAGATTCTTAAACCACTGAGCCACCAGGGAAGTCCAGCGCATGTGGTTTTCAAGCCTGTGACTGTGTCATCATGCTAATGTGCCATTGGCCCAAGCAGATCACATGGCCGGGCCGGCCCAGGATCATTACAATGAGAGGCTTCCCAAGAATGTGGGTATGGAGAGACGTGATCAGTTGGGGACAGACTGTAATAATCTCCCGCAATCAGTAGCAAATGCATAAACCAATGACAAGTTTGGATTACTGCTCTAAAGGAAGTGATCAGGATGCTGTGAGAGGATCATGGGAAGGACCACGTTTAGGTGGGAGCTAGGGCAGGCCTTTCTGAGGAGGGTCATTTGCACTGATGCCTAAGGAAGGAGTCCCTGGAGGAGGGCATGGCAACCGACTCCAATATTCTTGCCTGGAGAATCCCATCGACAGAGGAGCCTGGTGGGCTAAAGTCCATGGGGTCACAAAGAATTGGACACAATTGAAGTGACTTGGCATCCATGCACTAAAGGAGTAGCCATGTGAATGCAGGGAAAGGACTGAAAGGAGGACATCTAGGATCTTGCTACTCAAAGTGGTTCCTGGATGAGCAACATCGGCATCACCTGGGATGTGTTAGAAAAGCAGCAACCTGGGCTGTTCTAGGCCTGCTGAATCTGCATTTTAGCCAGGCATTCGTGTGCACTATAATCTTTGAGAAGCTTGTGACTATCAGAGAGAAGCTAGAAGTGTAAGAAAGAGGGACGGAAATGGCACAGCTGCTGCTGCTGCTGCTCAGTCGCTTCAGTCGTGTCCGACTCTGGGCGACCCCATAGATGGCAGCCCAGCAGGCTCCTCCGTCCCTGGGATTCTCAAGGCAAGAGCACTGGAGTGGGTTGCCATTTCTGAAGTGCAAGAAAGAGGGAAGGAAACAGCACAGCTAGCCCAAGACATTCAGATGTGCTCCTCAGTTTTAAAATTTCTACTGTGACCTAGCTACTAGCCCAGGAGAGACCTTTCCTCCACTGCCCTGGGCCCCACTGAAGGGCCCCATGATCACGACTCTGCGGTGAGAAGGGCTTTGGTCCAGTGGGCATCACCCAGAGGGAAGCACCCAAAACCGGAGCTCTGCTGGCCTCGGCAGGGCACTCGATCTCTGGTAGGTGGGAACAGTACAAATGGGCCTGTTTATGCACACACAGCTCCAGGCGGCAAGGAGGCCTGTTGTGGAGCAGCCAGTTCTAGGGCACCCTGATAATCTGTGGGAAGGCCAGACCCTCAAGCCTGCTTTGTCTTCTGGCCCCTGCCTGGGTGTTGAGGGTGATGACGAGCTTTCAGGTCCCTTCAGCCATAAGCCTACAAAGACGCTTTCCTGGAGGGCAAGTGGGTGGCATTCAGCTGTCATGCTAGGGTGATCATATGTCCCACTTGCCCCGGGCAGTCCTGTTTACACCTGCCGTCCTGGTGTAATGATTAATAATGCCCCCTCTCACTCTGGTTTGGATGATAACTAGGGTTACCTTAGAGCCCAGGCTTGATTCCCAGAACCAAGGGAAGGTGACTCTGAAAGAGCACTGGTCCAGGACTGAGAAATATGGGCTCTTGTCCTGCCCTACTGCTGACAAGCAGGGGGACCTTGGGCAAGTCCTCTCTGGCTGCCATTGCCTCATCTCTGAATTGAAGGAGTTAGATGAGACAGGCCTCTTCTAGCTTGGGGAGTCAATGAACATGAGACATGGGTCCCTGGGGGTTCTGCCCCATCAGTAGGTTGATGATCATATGGCCACGTCCATGGCCTCTGGGGACCCCATATTCTGCCAACTCTTCCTCCAGGTCCTGCTCCCTGCGCCCACAGCTCCCAGGGCCCTAGGCTGTGCCTCTGCTCAGGGCTCTATGCCAGCAGGGCCTTGCTGCCTGTCAGCCACTTTCTCCTCCCATACACCCCACCCCAGTGGGACACTTCTTTAGCCTGTACTTCCTTATCATATGATGTTTCGGACAAACAACTAAATCTCCTGCAACTGAGTCTCCGCCTGTTACAGGGTATAAGATGTCAGTACTGTAGTGACTCAGTAGAGAAGCTGCCTGCAAAGCAGGAGACCTGGGTTCAGTCCCTGGGTTGGGATGATCCCCCAGAAAAGGGATCATCACCCACTCCAGTATTCTTTCCTGGGAAATCCCATGGACACAGGAGCCTGGCGGGCCACAGTCCATGTGGTGGCAAAGAGTCAGACATGACTAAGCAACTAACATACACACACACACACACACACACTATTGATCAGTGTGTGTTGGGAGAAATTGACGAGGCCATCTTGGGAAAATACAATCTGCCCAGTTCATATGGAAATCAGGGCTGTTCTAAGTCACAAAGTACAGGAGCTGGCTCTGGTTAGCTTAAGCAAAAAATTGGACTCCTTTAGGATTTATAGAATTGATGGAAGCTAAAAGGCCAGGATTGTCAAATAAGCCAGAACCAAGGAGGTCTGGAGGCCTGGGCAACAGGTACTCACATAAAGGAAGAACATAAGAATTGTACAATCTAAGGAGTCTAGCCCACCACTGCTCAGATAAACACAATCCCTTGGCATTCAACTTCCTTGCAGCACTCTAAAGAGCAAAGCCCAGGGAGGTCAAGTTGACAGGCTGAGTCACATGCTTTCCTCCTGAGTGGGGCCAGTGTAGACAGAGAGGACTCATTGGTACCTTTTGCTTTCCTAGTGGCAAGTTGGGATATTCTCCACAAAGACTACACAGTGGGGCTCCAGCCTCCAACGCAGCAGGGAGATTCTCCCGAAGAGACGTAGGGTGCTATAGGACAGGGGGAAGAAGGTGCTGGAGATCCCCAAAGTGTCCAGCAGAGAGCCCACAGACTCAGACACCCCTCTGCAGTGATCGGTGCCCCCAGTACTGAGAAGGAGGAACAGAAGGCTGAAGAAGACGCTCAGAGGGAGCAGAATATTGTCTTAAGGACTTGAGGGGCTGTCGCTTAGAGGAGAATTTGATTTGTTCAACACAGCTGGGGGATATATTTTGGCCCAATATCAGAAAGAACTTAAAAAATATTTTTTCTATTTTTAATGTTTTGAATAGGCAATACATTAATTGAAAAAGTATTAAAAGGAACGCAGTGAAAGTCTTGCTCCCACCCCTGTTACCTATCTGCCTACTTTCCAGCTTATTCCCCACCTCCACTCCAGATAGTCATCTTAATGATAGTGGAGGTTTATGCACTCAGTCATGTCGGACTCTTTGTGACGCCATGGGCTATAGCCTGCCAGACTCCTCTGTCCATACGATTTTCCAGGCAAAAATACTGGAGCGGGTTGCCATTTCCTTCTCCAACTCATCTTAATAGCGCCTTGTATGTGCTCCCATAGGTTTTTAATTTCCTTTTAAGTTTTTAAAATTTATTTTCTTAATTGTGGTAAAATATACATAACATAAAATTGACCATTGTAACCAATTTTAAGATCAGTCGCTCAGTCGTGTCCAACTCTTTGCGACCCCAGGAATTGCAGCACGCCAGGCCTCCCTGTCCATCACCAACTCCCGGAGTTCACTGAGACTCACATCCATCGAGTCAGTGATGCCATCAAGCCATCTCATCCTCTGTCGTCCCCTTCTCCTCCTGCCCCCAATCCCTCCCAGCATCAGAGTCTTTTCCAATGAGTCAACTCTTCGCATGAGGTGGCCAAAGTACTGGAGTTTCAGCTTTAGCATCAGTCCTTCCAAAGAAATCCCAGGGCTGATCTCCTTCAGAACGGACTGGTTGGATCTCCTTGCACTCCAGTTCAGTGGTATTAAGCACATTCACATTCTTGTGCAACCATCACCACCATCCATCTCTAGAATGGTTTTCATCTTCCCAAACTAATCATCTGTGCCCATTAAAACAATAACTTCTCAGTCCTCCTTTCTCCAAGCCTTTGGCAGCCAAGATTCTATTTTCTGTCTCTATGAATTTGCCTGGAGATGGCTGGATGGCATCACTGACTCGATGGACATGAGTCTGGGTGAACTCCGGGAGTTGGTGATGAACAGGGAGGCCTGGTGTGCTGCGATTCATGGGGTTGCAAAGAGTCAGACACGACTGAGCGACTGAACTGAACTGATGAATTTGCCTATTCCAGGTGCCTCATACAAGTGAAATCATGCAGTGTTTGTTCTTTTGTGTCTGGTTTATTTCACTCAGTGAATCTTCAAGATTCATCCATGTTACGTAGAATTTCCTTCCTTGCCATCCTGATCCATTTCAGCACTCTTCCCCCTACTTTTTTTTGCTGTAGCATTTATTACCTTCTAGCATGCGATAATTTTGTAATGTCTGTCCTCCCCACTCCATGCCATTAGAATGACAGCTTCATAGGAGCAGAGACTTTTGTGTGTTTTATTCACTGATTTATTTCTTAGTGCATAGTAAGTGCTCTGTACATAGCACTCAATATGGACCATTTGATCGAATAAATAACTGAACAGTAGGATCTAATGAGCAACTGGTAAAGCCTTCCTCAGCGATCAATGCAAAGAAATAGAGGAAAACAATAGAATGGGAAAGACTAGAGATCTCTTCAAGAAAATTAGAGATACCAAAGGGACATTTCATGCAAAGATGGGCTCGATAAAGGACAGAAATGGTACGCACCTAACAGAAGCAGAAGATATTAAGAAGAGGTGGCAAGAATACACAGAAGAACTGTACAAAAAAGATCTTCACGACTCAGATAATCACAATGCTGTGATCACTCACCTAGAGCCAGACATCCTGGAATGTGAAGTCAAGTGGGCCTTAGGAAGCATCACTATGAACAAAGCTAGTGGAGGTGATGGAATTCCAGTTGAGCTATTTCAAATCCTGAAAGATGATGCTGTGAAAGTGCTGCACTCAATATGCCAGCAAATTTGGAAAACTCAGCAGTGGCCACAGGACTGGAAAAGGTCAGTTTTCATTCCACTCACAAAGAAAGGCAATGCCAAAGAATGCTCAAACTACCGCACAATTGCAGTCATCTCACACGCTAGTAAAGTAATGCTCAAACTTCTCCAAGCCAGGCTTCAGCAATACGTGAACCATGAACTTCCAGATGTTCAAAGCTGGTTTTAGAAAAGGCAGAGGAACCAGAGATCAAATTGCCAACATCCGCTGGATCATCGAAAAAGCAAGAAAGTTCCAGAAAAACATCTATTTCTGTTTTATTGACTATGCCAAAGCCTTTGACTAGATCACAATAAACTGTGGAAAATTTTGAAAGAGATAGGCATAGCAGACCACCTGACCTGCCTCTTGAGAAACCTATATGCAGGTCAGGAAGCAGCAGTTAGAACTGACATGGAACAACAGACTGGTTCCAAATAGAAAAAGAAGTACGTCAAGGCTGTATATTGTCACCCTGCTTATTTAACTTCTATGCAGAGTACATCATGAGAAACGCTGGGCTGGAAGAAGCACAAGCTGAAATCAAGGCTGCCAGGAGAAATATCAATAACCTCAGATATGCAAATAACACCACCTTTATGGCAGAAAGTGAAGAACTAAAGACCCTCTTGATGAAAGTGAAAGAGGGGAGTGAAAAAGTTGGCTTAAAGCTCAACATTCAGAAAACTCAGATCATTGCATCCAGTCCCATCACTTCATGGCAAACAGATGGGGAAACAGTGGAAACAGTGGCTGACTTTAATTTTGGAGGCTCCAAATTCACTGCAGATGGTGATTGCAGCCATGAAACTAAAAGACGCTTACTCCTTGGAAGGAAAGTTATGACCAACCTAGACAGCATATTAAAAAGCAGAGATATTACTTTGTCAACAAAGGTCTGTCTAGTCAAGGCTATGGTTTTTCCAATAGTCGTGTATAGATGTGAGAGTTGGACTGTGAGAAAAGCTGAGCACCAAAGAATTGATGCTTATGAACTGAGGTGTTGGAGAAGACCCTTGCAAGTCCCTTGGACTGCAAGGAGATCCAACCAGTCCATCCTAAAAGAGATCAGTCCTGGGTGTTCATTGGAAGGACTGATGTTGAAGCTGAAAGTCCAATACTTTGGTCAGCCGATGTGAAGAGCTGCCTCATTTGAAAAGACCCTGATGCTGGGAAAGATTGAGGGCAGGAGGAGAAGGGGATGACAGAGGATGAGATGGTTGGATGGCATCACTGACTCAATGGACATGAGTTTGGGTAAACTCCAGGAGTTGGTGATGGACAGGGAGGCCTGGCATGCTGTGGTTCATGGGGTCGCAAAGAGTCAGACATGACTGAGCGACTTAACTGAACTGAGAGGTAAAGGGCTTCTTGCCACCTAAAGTGTCCTCTGAAAAGGTGGAGAGGGATCAGAGAGCAGAATCAGTCCTCACTGGGCGGGGTCAGTCAGACAAGATGACCTTTAAGCTGTCTTCAAGCCTATTGGAAACAACTCTAAAACTTGACTGGTTCAAGAACAGCCCCGACACCTTGCGCCTGAAGGTGTGTGTACTGTGCTGTGGTGTTCAAGCTGAAAATCAAGGCTGCCAGGAGAAATATCAATAACCTCAGATATGCAAATAACACCACCTTTATGGCAGAAAGTGAAGAACTAAAGACCCTCTTGATGAAAGTGAAAGAGGGGAGTGAAAAAGTTGGCTTAAAGCTCAAGCTTAAAGCTTAAAGGGAGGGGCAGGTTATCGTGGAGGAGCTGCAACAGGAGGCAGGGGATGCCAGCATCCTGGTCTGTTTGCAAGAAGCATCTCTTTCCCAGGGAGAGGGTAGCAGGGAGTCAGAGCCTAGGAACTCCTTGATTCCAGCTGCTGCAACAGCTTGTTCAAGACAACTATATTTGGAGAGGTCTAGTTTGGGGGAAAAAAAATCTTCAGTGCTCCTTTCAGGACAAAACATTTCCCTTTCCATGGCTTACTATCAATCATCTCAGTGTCAGATATTGCCCAATTCTTTGTTTTCCCCACAACATTGCACTTAATGAATGATATTGCTGTGAATTTACAAAGTTATTTCTAAAACTTGTGGTTCAAAATCAACTGTCTTTCATAGTCTATGTGTATGTATTTTTCAAAGGATGTTGCAAGGGCTAAGTTTTCCCCAAACTTGTTTTTAACAGTAAAAAAAAAAAAAAAAAAAAAAAAGAGGGGGAAATCTCTAAATGTTCAAAAACGTTAAATTAAAAAAACTATGATGATGTGAAATTTTATTTACTAATACAGGAAAGGGCTTCCCTGGTGGCTCAGTTGGTAAAGAATCCACCTGCAATGCGGGAGACCTGGGTTCAATCCCAGGCCCAAGATCTGGGAAGATCCCCTGGGGAAGGGAACAGCTATCCACTCCAGTATTCTGGCCTGGAGAATTCCATGGACTATATAGTCTATGGGGTTGCACAGAGACGGCCACAACTGAGCAACTTTCACTTTCATCAAGTCTAACTTTCACTTTCAATACAGTTAAAGTGTCCATAAGGCATTACCTAAGGAAAAAAGGAGGTTACAAACCGCTGTGTGCAGTATGATTCCATTTTTGTTTGCTTTTAAAATATATTACATATTCTAATATACAAATATTTAAATATATTTATGTAAATTCTAGAATGACATGCAGCAAGATGTTGAAAATAGTTATCTCTGGGATTTCAGCCCATTTTTGTATTATTTCCTTTATTTGTATTGGTAATTGTGAGCTTTCTTTCCTTTATATTCAGGGAAAAGAGTCATACTGAAACCGTTCGCTTCAGACTGGGACTTGAACTCATATGGCCAGGCCTTGAACCTGGCCACATCCCATGATCTTCCAACTGAGATCACACGCCTGGTCTCAGGACTTAATGAAGCTCAGGTTCTTGATGTCACAGTACAGAAAGGATTCAATGAGAGACAAAGTGATAAGTCAGAAGTGGACTTATTTAGAGAGATATACATCCCACAGACAGAGTATGGGCCGTTGCAGAGGGTGAGCACAGCCTTGAAATGTGGTATGGTTAGCTTTTATCGGCTGGATAATTTCATAAGGTAATAAGTGGGAAGATTATTCTAACTATTTGGGGGAAGGGATGGAGATTTCCAGGAATTGAACCACTGCCCACTTTTTGGTCTTTGATGGTTGGTCATGGAACAGTCATAGCACCTGTGGGTACTTGGCACATGCTGCTTCCCTGGTGGTTCAAATGCTAAAGAATCTGCCTGCAAGGCAGGAGACCTGGGTTCGATCCCTGGGTCAGGGAGATGCCCTGGAGAAGGAAATGGCAACCCACTCCAGTATTCTTGCCTGGAGAATTCCATGGACAAATTCTTGGCAGGCTATAGTCCATGGGATCGCAAAGAGTTGGACTTGACTCAGAGACTAACACTCACTAAAAGATCTTTGCCTGGTCATGAAGATCTCCCATGTTTTCTTCCAGGGCTTTATTAGTTTAGTTGTCACATTTAGGCCTATGATCCATCTTGAATTAATTTATATGGTGTGAGGAAGGGGTTAGAGTTCATTTTTCTCTATGAGTATGCATAGAAAAAAAATGGGTTTTCCCCAGAATTGCTTAGATGTCTTTATAGTAAATGAAGTTACCATATATGTATGGATCTATCACAATCAACTTTATTATTGATTTTTTAAAAGTTTGTTTATTTTTGGCTGCGCTGGGTCTTCTCTGTTGCGTGCGGGTTACTCTCTAGCTGTGGTGCACGAGTTTCTCATTTTGGTGGCTTCTTTTATTGCAGAGCACAGGCTCTAGGGTTTGCAGGCCTCAGTAGTTGTGGAGCAACAGGCTTAGTTATCTGCAGCATGTGGGATCTTCCCCAGCCAGGGACTGAACCAGGGTCCCCTCAATAGCAAGGTGGAGTCTTAACTACTGGACCACCAGGGAAGCCCCACGAACAACTTTAAAGGCATCAGTTTCCAGATCCTCAACTTCTGTACGTCTTTTTTTTCTAAACTGGATCTGTTTGCCTCTGCAATGAAACGTCAAGCCAGTTGTTCTTTCCCACTTCACTAATCTTTCCAAGTAAGGCTTACCTTTCACTCAATTCCCGTGGGAACATGGTTTGTCATCTAGACAAGTGCAAAGCACTGTAGACCCAAACAAAGGAGCAATTAGAGAGAGCACACTTCTGAAGGAGAGACCCCCTCCACAAAGCACAGAGAGCATCAGCTATAAATATTGAAGGGACAGCATCTTATTCCATCTAAGGGACATATTCTAGGTGACAAGGCTCTGTGCATTGTCTATTTAGCTTAGAATATGAAAGTGAGATGGTTGTCATGAGGCTATGTATTAATACATTTATCTGAACTGAAAAATGAATCCAGATTTTTCTTTTGACAGAGAGTAAGTCTAATTGGGCTGGCTGTTTGACAATGAATTCTGGCTTTGCCGATTAGCTTATATGGCAGACATTTCCCATAAATTAAATAAACCAAATCTGCAACTCTGAGGTTCTCGAGAAAATATATACAACATGCAGGAAATTATATTTTTTGCTGCTGTTAAAATTATGATAAAAAATTTAGATGTCAACTTCAAAATATGACAATATGTAGTTTTCCAAAATTCCTTGAGGGGATACACAGCATGAAAATTTGAAGAACAGTGATCTAGGGCAGTGGTTCTCAAGTCTGGTTGCAACTGGAATCACTTGGAGAGATTAAAAGACAGTGATGCTGGGCTTCACTCCAGGCTGATTATGTCGAAGAAACTGGGAGTGAGTACTTTTGAAAAACTCCCTAGGTATAGCCGGGCTAAAAACCACTTGCTCCTTTGTGCCTTGTCTCTCTGGACTCGCACAATCTAAGCCCCTCTCCCTTCCTCACTCCCAGGCTGTCTCCCTGACTAACACCCATATCTAGCTCCAAGCCAGACATTATCTCTTGGACATTCACAGGCCCTTCAAACACAACATGTCTCAAGCCAACCTTGGCAACAGTTTGCTATTTATTATTTTTTTACTGTACTGGGTCTTCAACTGCAGGTTGCAGTTTTTCTCTACTTGTGGTTTTCTCTACTTGTGGTGGTTTTCTCTACTTGTGGCAGTTTTCTCTACTTGTGGCCACCTGGGGCTACTTTTCATTGTGGTTTTTCTCTACTTATTGCAGTTTTTCTCTACTTGTGGTTTTTCTCTACTTATTGCAGTTTTTCTCTACTTGTGGTTTTCTCGACTTGTGGTGGTTTTCTCGACTTGTGGCGGTTTTCTCGACTTGTGGCGACCTGGGGCTACTATTCGTTGTGGTACACCAGCTTCTCGCTGCAGAGGCTTCTCATTGTGCAGCACCGGTTCTAGGCGCAAGAACTTCGGTAATTGCAGGAATTGGGCTCAGTATTTGCAGCTCCCGGGCTCTAGAGCACAGGCGCATGGGCTTAGTTGCTCTGTGGCATGTGGGATCTTCCTCATTGGCAGGTAGATTCTTATCCACTGTGCCACCCAGGAAGCCCCTTGGCAACAGTTATGATCATTTGTCAGTAGAAAATGTGTGGGTGTGTGCCTCAAAATACATATATTAAAAAAATAAACCAGGGGAGTTTCCTGGAGGCTTAGTAGTTAAGATTCTGGGCTTTCACTGCTATGGCCCAGGTTCAGTCCCCGGTTGAGGGACTGAGATCCTGCAAGCTGAGCAGCTCAGCAAAAAACATCCCTCCAAATTATATGTATTACTATGTTAGCATGTCTATAAAATAGGAAATACAAAAACATGAGACTAACAATGAATATAAGAGACTTCCCTGGGGGTCCAGTGGTTAAGAATCCGCCTTCCAATGCAGGGGATGAGGTCCTATCCCTGGCTGGGGAACTAAGATCCTACATGCCTCAAGGCAACTAAGCCTGTGTGCTTCAACTAAGACCCCGATGCAGCCATGAAGAAATAGAAACAAAAACCTTTTAAAAAGTGAATATAAGTACAAGTTCCAACATTTTCTCTCCACATCCTATGGATGACCTCTGGTCTTTTGCACACACTGGTCCCTCTTCTGGGAATTCCCTTCCCCCTTTGTCCTTCCCTACGATCTTCCACTTATTCCTCAAGACCCAGTGCTCTGAGACTCCCCCACATGTGGACCTTCCCTACCTCCAAAATGCCCCCGGGGGACTCTGCACAGGCCTCTCCCTTTACAACGACCACTGTTTTGGTTTGGCTTTTGAAATATTTATGTCGGCCAGGACTGCTGCCCCATATCCTGCAATGAACAGGAAGCCACACAACAGGGATTCTTTGGCCCCTAATTCCACCAGGCCCAAGGCTGAGGATCCCTGCCCACACCTTCCTCCCTCCACATCATGCCTGACAAGCAAAAAATTAAGTCTGGCTGTCAAACGTCTTCAAGGCTGAGATCGTGTCACCTGCATTTCCGGATCTGCCATCCTCTAGCTGTGTGACTTTGCTGTGTGCTTAGTCAATCAGTTGTGTCCGACTCTTTGTGACCCCATGGTCTGTAGCCCACCAGGCTCCTCTGTCTGTGGGGATTCTCCAGGCAATAATATTGGAATGGGTTGCCATGCCCTCCTCCAGCCGATCTTCCCAACCCAGGGATTGAACCCAGGTCTCCCACATTGCACACATATTCTTTACCATGTGAACCACCAGGGAAGCCCAAGAATACTGGAGTAGGTAGCCTATCCCTTCTCCAGGGGGTCTTCCCGACCTAGGAATTAAACCAGGGTCTCCTGCATTGCAGGTGGATTCTTTAAGACCTGAACTACCAGGGAAGCGCTTGTGTGACTTTAGGCAAGTGATTTGACCTCTCTGAGCCGGAGTTTCCACCTTGTTAGAAAAAAAATTAAAAACAAAACAAAACTCCCTCCCCCTGCCAGCCACTGTGAGAAGACACAGCAATGCCCAGAGAAGACCCAACTCTGTACTTGGCTCCCAGAAGAGCCTGGTTCACAGAGCTTGCTGTTGCTAATCTCTGCTTCTCTCTTCCCCAAGACCTCTGCTGTCTGTGGGTTTGGGGACTCCTATACCCAGAACATGGCTCAGTGGTAAATAATTCGCCTGCAGGTGATACAAGAGATGCGTCAGATTGAGACCCAGGGTTCAATCCCTGGGTTGGGAAAATCTCCTGGAGAAGGAAATGGCAACCCACTTCAGGATTCTTGCCTGGAGAATCCCATGGATAGAGGAGCCTGGTGGGCTACAGTCCACAGGGTCGCAAAGACTCGGACACGACTGAGGACAGCACCCAGAACACACTCTGCCATGGCGTGAGCTGCAGAGAGAAATGACTGTGCACACTGAGAGGGCAGGGGCTGAGCAGGGCCCTGGCGTGGGGTGGGTGCCAAGTGCCGAGTCCCTGGTACCTGCTGCTCCCTGTGCTGTAAGGAACGCAGGGAGCCCCGTGGGTCATGCAGAGTTTGAACTGTAATCGGGCAGAGTGTGTGGGTGGGACTCTCCTTGAGCCTCTGACTCTGGGCCTTCTGCCCGAGGCCTTGTGGAGGCTGACTGTTCCTCTCAGATATCAAAGGCTCCCAGTGACAGGGCTCCACGAGGGATTTTCCTCAAGCTTTTTGGCTGCAAATTTCAAGCCTACAATAAAGTTGCAAGACTGGTGCAATGAGCATACATATACCCTTCACCTGGATCCACCTCTTTTGGTTCATCTCTATCTGTACACAGGCGTGCGTGCTAGGTCGCTCAGTCATGTCAGACTCTTTGTGACCCCACGGACTGTAGCCCTCCAGGCTCCTCTGTCCATGGGATTTTCCAGGCAAGAATACTGGAGTAGGTTGCCATTTCCTGCTCCAGGGGATCTTCTGGACCTAAGGATTGAACCACGTCTTCTGCGTTGGCAGGCAGATTCTTTACCCCTGGGTCACCAGAAAAGTCCCTGTCTGTGTACATGCACACACTTTTTTCAGAACCATTTGAAACTTGACATCGTGACACTTGATCTCAAAATGTTTCCCTAGGCATCCTTTCAGAACAAGGACATTCTCCTTTAAAACCGCAACACGGTGATCATATTCAAAACACATGATGCTGATGAATCCCTTATCTAACTGTGGTTCTTGTTTAGACTTCCCCAGTTGTCCCAATTGTGATTTTTTTATATATATATATTTTTTGTTTTGTTTCGATCCGGGAGCTGATCAAGGACCTATCTAAGCACTGTATGTAATTATGTAATTGTCAACCCATGCCAGTATTCTTGCCTAGAGAATCCTGTGGACAGAGGAGCCTGGTGGGCTGCTGTCCGTAGGGTCGCATAGAGTCGGACACGACTGACGCGACTTAGCATGCATGCATGCATTGGAGAAGGAAATGGCAACCCACTCCAGTATTCTTGCCTGGAGAATCCCAGGGACGGCGGAGCCTGGTGGGCTGACGTCTATGGGGTTGCACAGCATGTCTTTTTAACCTAGTTCTCCTTTTTTGTTTTTTTGGTCATCTGGGACACTTACATTAAAAAAAAAAAGATTTTAAAAATGTATTTATTTATTTTTGGCTACGCTGGGTCTTGACCACTGCTCGGGCTTTTCTCTAGTTGCGGTGAGTAGGGGCTACTCTCTAGTCGTGGTATGAGGGCTTCTCTTGTTGTGGAGCACAGGCTCTAGGGCTCGAGGGCTCCGTATTTGTGGCTTCTGGGCTCTAGAGAGCTGGCTCAATTGTTGTGGTGCATGGGCTTAGTTGGGCTTCCCAGATGGCACTAGGGGTAAATGAATCTGTCTGCCAATGCAGGAGACATGAGACTCTGGTTCAGTCCCTGGGTTGAGAAGATCTCCTGGAGGAGGGTATGGCAACCCACTTCAGGAGTCTTGCCTGGAGAATCCCATTGACAGAAGAACCTGGTGGGCCACAGTTCATAGGGTCGAAAAGAGTTGGATACCGCTGAAGCAACTTAGCACACACGCACTTAGGCTTAGTTGCTCCTCAGGATCTTCCTGGATCAGGAATCGAACTCATGTCTCCTGCATTGGCAGTCAGATTCTTTACCACTGAGCCACCAGGGAAGCCTGATACTTATATTAAAAAAAATAAAAAAGAATCCAGACTAGTTGTTTTGCACAAATGTCCCTCAATTCGAGATTATCTGGCTACCGTCCATGGTGTCAGAAAGAGTTGGACACAGCTTAGCAACTGAGCACGAGTGCACGCTAGTTGCTGCTGCTGCTGCTGCTAAGTCGCTTCAGTCGTGTCCAACTGTGTGACCCCAGAGACGGCAGCCCACCAGGCTCCCCCGTCCCTGGGATTCTCCAAGCAAGAACACTGGAGTGGTTTGCCTAAATTCAGGGTGTGCATTTTGGGTAGGAATATTAATAGCACAGGGGGCTCCAGTATTTTTGACTGGAGAAGCTGATGGACAGAGGAGCCTGGTGGGCTACAGTCCATGGGGTTGCAAAGAGTTGGACACGACTGAGCAACTAAGCACAGCACATTAATAGCACAGAAGAAAAGTTTGACGCGCTTAGAACATCCCACCAGGCAGCACAAGATGTCCCATGTCCCACTATCTGTGACCTTACTTTTGACCCTACAGGTTTTCATAGAGGAGAGAATTTTGCGGGAACCTGCAACCTCTCTGCTTGCCCCCCAGGCCAGCCACATTGGAGACCTCCCCATGGGGAGGTGGCACCTTCTGTGACTTTTAGGGACTAAAGGGAATGGAGTGTGGCCAGAACTGCTTCCCAGGGTCCCAAACCCCACCCTCAGTTCCGGGGTTCTGGGGGAGAGCACAGGGGCTCGCTCTCTTGGCTGCTCCCCCTTTATAGATTTTTCAGAGAGCACCAGAGGAGAAAGTCATTATCCATCATCACAGAGGCAACCCCAGTGTTTATGATACTTTTCGATTTCCAAAGGACTTTCCTGCCGGGGTCCAGCCCCGGTGGATCCAGGGAATTTGAAGCGGGGACAGCGTCGGTGAGGATCAGGAAACAACTGCTTAATTAAACGTTAATTAAGGATATAAAGAGTAATAGAATAAGGATAGCTCAGTGAGGAAATTCAGTGGAGAAAAGAGGCTGAATAATTCAGCCAGAAGGTAAGAGAAAGAACGACACAGGGAGACCAAGTTTCGGTGAACAAGGTCCGCACTTTATTTTCCAAAGTAGTTTTTATACCTTAAGTTATGCATAGAGGATAATGGGGGAAGGGGTAGAGTCATGCAGTAAGCCAGGCTTTCTTCCTGCAAACTTATCATATGCAAAAGTTTAGGTGATTTGCATCATCTTCTGGCCCGGAGGCCTGTTAACATTTTAAGACCCTTTCTTCAGAAAACTTACTTTTCTCTAAAGGTGATAAGTCAAGCGCCACCCTCCAAAAGCATTAGATAAAGTTGCATTCCTACAGAGCAAAGGTGTGGTGGGCTATAACAAGAAAAAGAATTAACTCAAGGGTCCAAGGTTACAAACATTAAAGTTACTACTTACACCAATTATATTAATCAATACACTGCCAGGGACACAGCAGGTAAGGGATATGGAAACTAAGCAGCAAACATTGGCCCAACAAGTGAAAATCCCTTCACCAATACAATTTCTAATCAATCTTTTAACTGCTCAAAGGAATCTGTATTTAGACAGTTTAGAACATCTCATGCCTCTCACAGTTGGGAGGATCTGAGCAATCACATGTGGCCAGAAAAACCTATTCAGGCAGGCTAGAGGACTTCCAAAGGAGTTTGTAGGTTGAAACACTGTCACACCCAGGAATTATTAACTGGAGCTGTAAGCTAACTCTTTTTTCAGAGAGAGGTAGTGGGGGACAGCCCCCCATAAAGTCAGAGGTGTAGGTGAAAGCATAAAGCAGAAAGTAGGCAGACTCTGGTTTGGGGGGTAGATGCTCGAAAATTTCCAGGGGAACTCCTGAGGCTCGATCCGCCTTTGGCCTTTGCGTATGCCAAGCCTCCTTCCTCTTGACCTTTGCCACGGGGGGAGCTCGCTCCCAGCACTTTCCCGCTTCATTTCCAGGGGCAAATAAGAGCCAGTCTCCTCAAGCACCAACCATGTTATTTGTTAAAGTTTCATATGCCTTAGAGTGCTCTGCTCCTCACACCCATCCTGAGAGGTGGGTACAACCGTCACCCCGGTGTACAGATGGGAAAATGGAGTCACAGAGAGGTTAAGCAGCTTGCCTGAGGTCACCCAGCTAGGAAGTAGCAGTGCTGGGACTCGAACCCTGGCTCCTTTGAACCCCTAGCCAAGGTTCTAAGCAGCATGCTGCGAGTTCTCTTTTGAGCTTCACAGAAGATCCAGTGGCAAGCAGGGAAGACGTGAAGGTACCTGTTTGCAGATGGAGGAAATAAAACCAGAAAAGTTGTGTGTTCTGGCCAAATTTGTGGAACTGGGAGTAGGCCCCGGAACTTCGGAGTCCTGGCCTAGTGCCTTTGCCGCAGCCACAGGCTGCTCTTGGACTGAGGCCAAAGATACCGAGGAGGGCCTTCCCTGGTGGTCCAGTGGCTACTCTGAGCTCCCAGTGCGGGGGGCCCGGGTTCCATCCCTGGTCAGGGAGGAACTGGATCTCACACACTGCAACTAAAAAAAAAATAATAATAATAGATCTCGGCATGCCACAACCAAAAGATCCTGCCTGCTGCAACCAAGACCCTGCCCAGTCGAATAAATATTTTTTAAAAACAAACAAACAAAAAAGCAAAGATGCCAAGGGTCCTGATGGTGATATGCCAAGAGGGATGGCAAGAGGGCAGGGCAATGGCAGTGAGTGTCCCTCCGCAGCCTCCTCAGCATGCCACCATGAGTGAAGCAGGGATCTTCCCTGCTTTTGCCCCCAAGCCACAATCCACCCCCCTCCGCCTGCCCTTGTGCCTGTCTCATCCTGCCTCTCCTTGGCTGGGAGGGAACCATCCCGTGCCAGCCATCCACTTGTCAAGGCACCCTTGTTTTAGGAAGAAATGGCTGGTTCCTGTGGCAAACCCCTGCCTAGCCTGATAGACCTGAGCAGCTGGTTTTTGAACCCTGGTCTCAGAGAAGCCCAGAATCCCCACCTGCTGGAGGCAAGAGGAAATACTGGGCCAAGATGGGGAGGTGGCCTGGAATCACCTGGGGGATTGGGTGGGACATGGGCAAGATAAGGGAAGCCAGAGGGTGAAGGGGAAAAGGTCCACCCCTTTACTGCTTTACAAATCCTAGATTAGGTCACCTCTTCGGTGAAGCCCACCTTGACCACCTTGGTGCTCAGCAAGCTCTGCTCAACTATATGTGCTTAGCCAAACAGTTGTGTCCAACTCTTTGAGACCCCATGAACTGTAGCCTGCCAGGGTCCTCTGTCCATGGGATTCTCCAGGCAAGAATACTGGAGTGGGTTGCCATGCCATCCTCCAGAGGATCTTCCCAACCCAGGGGTTGAACCCAGGACTCCTGCATTGCAGATGGATTCTTTACCAGCTGAGCCACAAAGGAAGCCCCCTCAACTATATGGGAAAGTACTTAATTCTGCTTTAACCAAAACAGGCAAAGTGCTTGTGTCTCCTCTACACGCTCCAGTATTCTTGGGCTTCACTTGTCTCAGCTGGTAAAGAATCTGCCTGCAATGCAGGAGACCTGGGTTCGATCCCTGGGTTGGGAAGATCCCCTGGAGAAGGGAAAGGCTACCCACTCCAGTATTCTGGCCTAGAGAATTCCATGGACTGTATAGTTCATGAACTCCCAGAGTCGTACATGACTGAGCAACTTTCACTTCTGGGCTTCCCTGATAGCTCAGTTGGTAAAGAGTCCACCTGCAATGCAGGAGACCCCAGTTTGATTCCTGAGTCGAGAAGATCCCCTGGAGAAGCGATAGGCTACACTCTAGTATTCTTCGGCTTCCCTGTGGCTCAGCTGGGAGAGAATCTGCCTATAATGCAGGAGACCTGGGTTCAATTCCTGGGTTGAGAAGATCCCCTAGAGAAGTGAAAGGCTACCCATTCCAGACAGTCCGTGGAGTTGCAAAAAGTTGGACACAACTGGGCGAATTTCACTTTCACTTTCCTTTTATATAGTACTAACTGGCGGTGGGCGGGGGGCGGGGGCAGCTTTGTGCAGCTATTTGGGCCTAATCCTGAGTCATGTATGCAATAGGTGCTCAGTGCATGGGTTTTTGTTTTGTGTTTTGTAAAACTAGGTGACCATTGTAGATGCCATTTCAGATGCATTCAATCCTGTATTGTTGCAAACTTGAATTTTCTGAGATACGTCAGACCACAAGGACTTAAAAATTCCCTCACCCTCTTCAACATTTTGGTTAAAGATTTTGGCTAAAGATTTGAAAGGATCAAGGTTGAATAGAAGACTTTCCAGTCAAAATGGAAAAAGCATCCCAAGTGACAAAAACCCTTCTTAAGGATAGTGTTAAGAAAACTCTCACCAAGCTATGCTGGAAAACTCATCTAAAATTACTGTCAGGGAAGCCTAAAATGGAAAAAGGTCTTACAAATTGCTCTGCATATACCAGTGGCCCCATAAGTGGACTAGGAATGAGCCCTTATGAAAGGATATATAGGAGACCACGCTTAGCTCCTGAGCTTCCACAATGGCTTAGCAGTAAAGAATCTGCCTGCAATGCAGGAGCTGCAGGAGACATGGGTGGGGATCCCCTGTTTGATCCCTAGGTGGGGAAGTTCCCCTGGAGGAGGAAATGGCAACCCATTCCAGTATTCTTGCCTGGAGAACCCCCATGGACAGAGGAACCTGGCAGGCTACAGTCCATGGGGTCACAGAGTCAGACACGACTGAAGTGACTGACCACGCACACACACTTAGCTGCTAAAAGTAAAAAGAGAAACATGTCTAACACAGGAGGTAAAATTAAACAGTATGTTCAATAGGTTGTGTTCCACCAGGTCTCCCTCTCACCTGGAAGTCCCTTTCCACCCTTCAAAGCAGGAGGCCAGGTGCTGCCGAAAGTGTGAAAAAGAGAGATGCCCTGAGCAGCAGCTTGAAGAAAAAGGGAAAGAATCCTATGTTCCTCAAGATTGAGGGGTATCAAAGAAAAGAGGGGGGCGCGGGGAGAAAGTTCCCTGGTTGTCTAGTGGTTAAGAATCTTTCTGCCAATGCAGTGGATCCCTGGTCTGGAAAGATCCCACAGGCTGCAGGGCAAGTAAGCTCATGAGCCACCACTACTGAGCCCATGCCCCCCAGAGCCCGAGCTCTGCAACAAGAGAAGCCACTGCAGTGAGAAGTCTGCACACCGCAACTAGAGAAAGCCCGCTTGCAGCAGCAAAGACCCAGAGCAGCCAAAAATAAATGCATATACAAATCTTTTTTAAAAAGAAAGAAACGTGATAGTTTAGAAAAGAAAGAAAAGCAAAGGGGTAATTAATGCCCAGCACGACCCTGTGGGGCTGCTGGATATGGAGGCCTTTTTGTCCCCCAGTTTTTGTAGGCAAGACTCCAGCTTCCATTACTCAGCACATGTTTTGATTAGCTAAATAAAATGAAAGACTTTATCTATTCATCCATTCATTCACTCGAAAAAATCATTAACATCATTAAACGAGCAACTGCTCTGAGCTAGAATCTCTTCTAGGGGCGCTCACCCTCGGGGACTGACATTCTAGTGCAGAGAGACGGATCACAGATAAATAAGCAGATAACATGAGGCCAGCTCTAGGAAGAAAGAATGAGTGAGTGAGTGAATGAATTGTCGATGGAGGAGAGGAGAAAGTGGATGAAAGGCTCAGGGAGGGAATTCCCATCCTCCTGCCATCACCCTGGAGGACGGGCGCTCTGCAGAGAGTCTGCCCTCGCCAGAGCTGGGGCAGCCTGTTGCCCTGGCTTTATGTTAGTCCGAGAGAAGATATTCCAGGAGGAGATATTTACTCTAGGCTTTTAGAGCACTGGCTATCACCCACCTTCACCCCCATCCAGAGGCACCAGAAATGAAACTGCTGGCCTCTCAAAGGAAAACCAGAACTCAGTCCACCGCTAAGACCAAGGGCAGCCAGTATAGGGGACAGCTGCCCTGGGACATTCAGAAAAGTGCAGCAGCATCAAAATGCTGCCGAGGAGGCCGTGTTCCCCAAGGTCAGGGCTGACCTGGGACTAGAGGCAGCAGAAGAATCTTCTTCCTCCCTTCCTTTCGTTCCTTTCGTTCCTCCCTTCCCTGGCCACTCTGTGCACATTACACTCCCAGCCTTCTCTCTTCCACTTCCCATTTTATTTTTCTCTGTGGCACTTATTACCTTCTAACACATCATACAGTTTACTTATCTATTGTGTTCTTGCTTTTTTTAAATTAAAATTTTGTTACTCAATAATGAGGGGCCAGTTTACCATGATGTGACAATGGTGGTAGCCAAGAGTACTAGGAAGAAGCTCAGCATTCAATGTATCTAAGACATAAAGCTTCAGTGATTCGTTAAATATTATACAGGATCAAAACTTTCAGCACTTCCTTAGATCTTTAATTGAAATCTTTCAGACAAGGAGACATGGATTTGATCCCTGGGTTGGGAAGATCCCCTGCAGAGGGAGATGGCAAACCACTCCAGTGTTCTTGCCTGGGAAAATGCATGGACAGAGGAGCCTGGCAGGCTACAGTTGCAAAAGAGTTGGAGATGACTTAGTGACTAAACAGGAACAGCAGATAAGTTAAATAATCTGAACAGGTCAGAAATTGCCTGCTGACATCATACTTTAGTGAATTACCTTGCACAGGGAACTCTACTCAGTACTGTGTAATGATCTGCTGTACAGCAAAGTGTATCAGTTATACATATACATATGCCCACTCTTTTTTAGATTCTATTCCCATATTGTGTTTGCTTTTGTCAACAACCCCCCAGACCCCAAATGCAAGTTCCACGAGGGCAGGGATTTACCTCTTCTGCTCACTGTTATATTCTGGCACCCAGAACAGTGCCTGGCACACAGTAGGTGCTCAAAGAGTATTACTCACACCTTCCTTCATCCTTCCAAAATTCCTTGAGTGCTGGTTCTGTGCCCGTACTGTGCTCTGGGCAGGGGCGTGAGTCATCAATAAGACATCCTGGGACTCCCCTGGCAGTCCAGTGCTTAGAACTCTGTGTTTCCACTGCAGGGGGCATGGGTTCGATCACTGGTCGAGGAACTAAGATCCCTCAAGGAACTCAGCCAGGCCCCAAAATAACTAATAAGACATCACTCCTCTCTTTAAGACACTCATGGCCCCTGGGAGCCATCCTTGGGAATGGATGGCGCCAGAAACCTGTGTGCCCTTCCCCCCACTTCATTCCCAAAGTTCCCCTCCATTCACTCCCCTTGCTGTGTGAATGAGGGGAAGTCTTTCCCTGTAACAGCGAGCACGCGTCCCTGAAAGCAAACCTTCCTTCTGGCTCTGCCCGGAGCCAACAAGCAGCCTGGTCCAGTGGAATCAGACAGCCCAGAATTTGACTCTGAATCCTGCTCCCTGGCTTCTCTGAGAACTCCGTTTCTTCATCTGTAGGATGGGACTCCAATATCCACCTTGCAAGGGTTCCACTGCGAGTAGAAGCTGACTAAAGGGTTTGGCCAGAGCAAGCAGTAATCAAAGGCCCCGCTTGCTGACACTGTTCCCGCGGTGTCTGGCTGTGACTTGCAGCAGGCTGCCTCGCGTAGAGAGGACACCCTGGTGCCCCGGGCTGGCACAGCGAAGCCACACTCCAGTCCCCAGCACGCTGGGCAGGCACTCAACCTCAGGTGTTCCACACAGCATTCATGGCTTTTACAAATCTGAGATTCAACTTGACGATGACTTTTTAAAATCCAGCATTGGTGAGGGTGTGTGCTTCCCGCTGTCACACCTGGCTCCTGAGGCATGTGTTTTATTTGGGAAAATCTAGTGATATCTCAGGGCCTCCCAGGTGGCGCTAGTGGTAAAGAACTCGGCTGCCAATGCAGGAGACATAGGAGACACTGGTTGAATCCCTGGGTCAGGAAGATGCCCTGGAGGAAGGCATGGCAACCCACTCCAGTATTCTTGCCTGGAGAATCCCATGAACAGAGGAGCGATATCTATCAAAACAATTCAGCCTCTAGGAATTCACTGAAACCTGTACAAAGACTCACAGACCTGGGTGTACATGAAAATGTTATTTATAATACCAAACAAATAAATAACTTCATTGTCTAACACTAGGGATTTACTAGATAAAACATATGATATATCCTGCCATTAAAAATAGTGTTACAGAAAAAGAATAATATGGGAAGATGTTTACAAAATATTAAATGAGTAAAGCAAATATAAATCAGTATTATAGTATACATCTCTTTCCCTCTCTCGTACTAAAGTTGCCTCTAGATGGTAGGATTACAAATGTTTTCTAGTGTCTTCTTCATGCTTTTCTGCATTTTCTTTTGTGTATTACCTGTTTTGAAAGAAAAATTAGAAAATCAAGCTCATTTTTGCAAAATACAGACTAAGCAGAGATATAACAAATTACATAGTTACATTTTATCTTATATCATGTCGAGATCACTTATGTTAACCTATAGATAATTTCTGATCACAGCTCAATGAACTTGTGAAAACCTTTTAAACTGTCCCTATGATCTTTTATTACTGGACCAGAAAGATCCCCTGGAGAAGGGAAAGGCTACCCACTCCAGTATTCTGGCCTGGAGAATTCCACGGACTGTATAGTCCATGTGACTCGCAGAGTCGGACATGACTGAGCGACTTTCACTTTCATACATATATATGTAAATTCTTAATGCCCTTTTCTTTGGAAATAATGTTAATTTACAGAAAAGTTGCAAAGGTAGTATAGAAAGTGCCCCTCTTCCCACCCCCATCCCTCCTAACTTGCATAACCAGGGTACACTTGTCATAACCCTTAGTGACACTTGTCACTAAGAAATCAGCACTAGTAACTAAACTTCAGACTTTATTTGGATTTCACCAGTTTTCCCATTAACATTCTCATTCTGTGCCAGGGTACAATCCCTGGGTACCATATCGCCTTGATCTGTCCCTGTCTTTTCAGGCTTCCCTGGTCTGTGACAGTTTCTTGGACGTTCCTGGTTTTCCAGGTACCTGTGTGAATTTTGTAATCAGGAAAAGAAAGGGATGAGGACGAAGCAGAAGAAAAGAAGATGAAGATGATGATGGTGATGGTGAAGAGTTATGTCCCGGAATGCCTTCGTTTTTATCTCGGTGGGAGGCAAAGGATCTTCTTTTCCTTTCTCTGCTCACCAGTACAAAACGGGGAAAGCAGTTGCTGCCTCGCATCTGTGGGATCCACAGAGGCTGGGTGCCTTAATCCCTCCCTGCCTTCTGCCCTCTCGGTTCCTGCGCCCGCTACCGTCCCTCCCGCCCCCCACCCCGATGCGGGGGCCCTTGGCTACTGGGCGACCCCGGGGCCGCGGGTCCCCTCTCCGGTTGGGCGAGCGCGCGGGCGGCACCCGGATCAACTGTTCCACAACACCCGACTCGGCCGCCCCGCCCCGCCCCTGCCCCTGCCCCGGGTCTTATAAGGCTGTCCTGCCTTCAAACCTCCGAACTGCCCGCTGCCCGCCCCGGCCAGGCGCCCCCTGCAGCATGATCTGGAACACCAATCTCCGCTGGCGGCTGCCGGTCGCCTGCCTGCTCCTGGAGGTGGCCCTGATAGCCCTCTTCGGTGTGTTCGTGCGCTACGACATGGATGCCGATCCCCACTGGGTGCAGGAGAAGGTGATCAAGAACTTGTCCACTGACTTGGAAAACGAATTCTACTATCGCTACCCGAGTAAGTTCCGCCACCTTGCAGGTCACCCCCCCACAACCACCCCCCTCCCCCCGCCCCGGGCGGAGGGTCCTGCCTGGCCTCGGGCGGGAGCTGCCTGAGGAGATGCAGCCCCCAGCCCCCTGCCCCGTCCCTCTTAGGCTTCCCACTATGGAGACTTCCCAGTGTCTGGAGGTTAAGCTCGGGAAATGGCCAGGTGTGCCCAAATTCCTCGGAGACCTCCAACCTCTCTTCAGAGAGCCCTTCTTGATGTCTTCAGGAGACCCCAGCCAGTGGGTGACCTTGGCTCTCTTATCCAGCTGTGCCCAAACTCTCCGCCTTAAGAGGGTAGTTCCAACTTCAAGGGCTGCAGGGGTGGCTCATTGGCCTACCCGCCCTGCTGGCGTGCAGGACCACAGCACAACCATGTTTTGGCTTGGAGAGGGAGAGAAATGCCCCTGAATTCCCTGGCATCCGTGGTGCCGTGATTAACAGCATGGCCGTAGAGTCACCACACCTCACCTGTATCACGGCTCTGCCCTCAACCAGGTGGGTGACCTGTAGGCAAATGTCAACAATACACAGACTCGATTTCCTCATCTGTCCAATGGGGATAATAATGAGACCTACCCTACAGGAGTGGGGTGAGGCTGGCATGAGACATTGCACATAAAGTTCTGGCACTGTGCTGGGCATGGAGTCCTCACTTCATAATGCAGCAATTACTGGATGAGTACTAAGTGCAGACGCCCTAGGACTCAGCAGTTAGAAGAACTGGTGCAAGGTTACTTGGGTTGGCCCAACCTCTGGGGCCCCAGCCCAGGACTCTCTTCATGCCCTTGTGCTTTCTAGCTTTCCACACCATCTGCCAACAGCCAATGACAGTCTCTTTCTAATTGTTGGTACTCACAAAGTCATGGACTGTTAGTTTTAGAAGGGACCCTAAAGTTCATCTCCAACAGTCACCTATGCAAACTGATCTTCCCTCCATGACTTGTTTGTTGTTGTTCAGTCACTCGGTCATGTCTGACTCTTTGCAACCCCATGAACTGTAGCATGCCAGGCTTCCCTGTCCTTCACTATCTCCCAGAGTCTGCTCACACTCATGTCCACTGAGTTCATGATGCCATCCAACCATCTCATCCTCTGTCACCCCCTTCTTCTCCTGCCCTTCATCTTTCTCAGCATCAGGGTCTTTTCCAATGCCTTGGCTCTTAGCATCAAGGGACCAAAGTATTGGAGCTTCAGCTCCAGCATTAGTCCTTCCAGTGAATATTCAGGGTTGATTTCCTTTATTTAGGATTGATTAGTTTGATCTCCTTGCTGTCCAAGGGACTCTCAAGAGTCTTCTCCAGCACCACAGTTTGAAAGCATCAATTCTTTGGCACTCAGCCTTCTTTATGGTCCAACTCTCACATCTGTACATGACTATTGGCAATGTTATGACTCCCATTTTACAGACCAGGAAACTGAGGCCAGAGAGGGGACATGTCTTGCAAAAGTCACTCATCCAGAAACCTAGTGAGCTCCAGGGACCTGAACCCACCCTCCTGGACTGCTCTCCTCCCTTTCATTTCACCTTTCCTCTCTTCCCCTTCCCTACTGGTGGCTGTGACTAGGAGTTGGAACATAGGTGTGGCCCCAAACTTGGGTTCCCAGGCCTCAAGGCAGTTCCCAGGGGTATGGAGTGAGGGCCATCCCTTTTGGTTCTTTCTGGGTTCTTGGGTCCATGCTGTCGACACCTGTGCAGGCTTCATTTCTGCCCAGAGGATTAGAGGAGTCCTCTGGGCATCTCAGTTTTCAGAGAAGTCTAGCTCCAGCTGGCTCAAGCTGGGGCTCAGGGGTGCCTGAAGATGGCTCCCGGGGCATGGGCCCCTTGGCAAATAGCAGGCACAGAACCAGCTGGGGACCCGTCCTGGCAGTGCCCTGAAAGCCCAAGCTGCTGAACACGAACTTCTTCCTGGGCTGATGCTCCGGGCAGTGTCTGGCGAGGTTGGCCTGAGGAGAAGCCATCAGATCCTGGGCTCTTGAAGCTTCCCGGGAAAACAGAGGGAGAAAGGAAATGACCTAAGGCTGAGGATGCCACAGTTTCAAACACCTGAAGGTCTGGTTCAGCAGCAAGGTTCACCCTGTGCTCCTGGTAACCTGAACCTCAGATTTGTGCATTCCTCAAGCAGAGGGCAGTGTAACCTGGCAGTTGACTTTGGAATTAAACAGATATGGGCCCATCACTTTAAATGGAGTAAAGCGAAAGTGTTAGTAGCTCAGTTGTGTCTGACTCTTTGTGACCCCATGGACTATAAACTGCCAGGCTCCTCTGTCCATGGGATTCTCCAGGCGAGAATACTGGAGTGGGTTGCCATTTCCTTTTCCAGGGGATCTTCTCAACCCAGGGATTGAATCCAGGTCTCCTGCATTGCAGGCAGCTTCTTTACCATCTGAGCCACCAGCGAAACCCAAAATAGATTAAGCCACCTCCCTAATCACACTGAGTCTCAGTATGCTCATCTATGAAATGGGAATGTTATTTAATGCATAGGAACTCTTGGAAGATTGAAGATAATGGGTAGCCAGGAGGGCATGTCTCATGACATGAAGCCAGAGGACAGTAAATGTTGGTATCAAGCTTCCTCAGAAGGGACTGATGCTGTTGCTGAAGGTGTTTAAGTGCAGGCTTAGCATCCATTTAGTGATGTGTCTCCCCTGATAGCTCAGTTGGTAAAGAATCCACCTGCAATGCAGGAGACCTGGGTTTGATCCCTGGGTTGGGAAAATCCCCTGGAGAAGGGAAAGGCTACCCACTCCAGTATTCTGGCCTGGAGAATTCCATGGACAAGTCCATGGGGTGGCAAAGAGTCAGACACGACTGAGCGACTTACACTTCACGTCACTTCAGTAATGTGGCCAAGGAATATCTCTTTGAACGTGAGTTTGAACTACTATAGCATTTAATTTCCTTTGTGTTCTCCCCACTTGTTGTTCAGTCACTAAGTCATGTCCAGCTCTATTGCGACCCCATGGACTGTAGCCTGCCAGGCTCTTCTGTCCATGGGATTCTCCAGGCAAGACTACTGGAGTGGGTTGCCATTCCCTTCTCCAGAGGATCTTCCCAACCCAGGGATCAAACTTGTGTCTCTCTCGTTGGCAGGCAGATTTTTTACCACTGAGCCACCAGAGAAACCTTCCCACTCACAAACACTTTCTCCATACTCTGTCAGACGAGGAGTGTATTTGCTTCTATTTTATGTTGCCAGAGGTGGAGCTTAGAGATTTTCCCAGCTGGTCAGTGGCACAGGCAGGGGTGAGGCCAAGCCCTCACACTGCACAAAAACCGCTTCCCCCAATCTCTGTGGCATTGCCACTCCTCAACCACCTCTCCAGGAGGTTTTGCAGTGATGGGATGGTTCTGTGTCTGGCTCCGAGTTGTGGGAGAAGTGGACACAGAGTCATGGAAAATTGAGGGACTGGCCAGTGGACTTGAAAGGCAACAGTTTAGGCTGGGCTGGCCTATAGAGCATGGGAAGGGCCAGTCCCCAGGCTGCTGCAGGGCTGAGGAAGCGTTGGAGAGAGAGCTGCTGTTACCCACCAGCATGGGAAACTTGATCCTCAGATTTCAGAAATTTTCAAAACTTGGCCTTCTTTAGACCATCCCAAAAGAGAAAAGTGAACCAGGAAGGGGTCGCAGAACAGCTGTGTACTGGCGCCCCCTGGTGGCGGCTCTTAGAACTGGCCTCCAGGAGCCAGGCTTGCCCCTCAGGGACCTCCCGTGGTGGAGGGAATCTGCCTGGCTGCTCAGTCACTCACTACAGGCTGGGGAAAGTAGGGGAAGAGAGGCGTTGTCTTATTAACTTCCACCGACCCCCAGCAAGTCGCCAACCCAATGCAAAGCACCTGGTCAGTCTTGAAAGAGAAAAAGAGAAGTAGTAATTAATATAATTAAGCAATTGCTGAGGAGGAGAAGGGGACAACAGGATGAGATGGTTGGGTGGCGTCACCAACTCTATGGACATGAGTTTGAGCAAGCTTCAGGAGATGGTGAAGGACAGGGAAGCCAGGTGTGCTGCAGTCCATGGGGTCGCAAAGAGCCGGACACAACTGAGCGACTGAGCAACAGCAGTAAGCAGTTGCTGAGGAATCAGGCTTAGGCCCAGGGCTTTGATTGGATGACATTAAATGTGTACCACACACCTCTGAGTTCTGTTACTATTCCTCATTTTACAGAAAAAGAAACTTGAGGTCAAAGAGGTTATGTCCTTGCTCAAGGTCATACAATCTGAACCTTCAGACCATTAAAAAATATATATTTATTATTCATTTATTTGGCTGCCCTGGGTCCTAGCTGTGGCATGTGGGATCTGGTTCCCTGATCAGGGGTGGAATCCAGTACCCCTGCACTGAGAGCAAAGAGTCTTAGCCCTTGGACCATCAGGGAAGTTCTGGATCATTATTATTAAAAGCACTTTCAGTAGCATCAAACTCATTTGGCAGTCAATCCTAAAGGAAATCAACTGTGAATATTCATTGGAAGGACTGATGCTGAAGCTGAAGTTCCAATACTTTGGCCTCCTAATGCTTAGAGTCAGGTCATTGGAAAAGACCCTGATGCTGGGAATGATTGAGGGCAGGAGGAGAAGGGGGCGACAGAGGATGAGATGGTTAGATAACATCACCGACTCTATGGACGTGAGTGTGAGCAAACTCTTGGAGACAGTGAAGGACAGGGAAGCCTGGTGTGCTGCAGTCCATAGGGTTGCAAAGAATCGGACACGACTTAGTGACTGAACAACATTCGTATTCCAGTAAGGACCAGTTTAGGAGACAGAGAGAAAGGAGTAAGAGAGTGAATAAGGAAGGTGTGGAAAGAGAGCAAAGCTGGAGTCTGTGCACCTGAGGCTGGGGGGATAAGAAACAGATATCCACAGAAGGGTTAGAGACAGAGGTCAGGACAGCCGGGGAGTCACAGAGAAGGACGGAGAACTAGCGAGGTGGGGACTGGCAGGGAGAAGCCCTGAGAAGCCGTGCGCTCTCTGCTCTTTCGTCCCAGGCCACAGGGAGAACTGAAGGCAGCCCCCAGGAAGGCCGCCTCCAGTCTCTTGAGCCCCTGCCCGCCTGCTTCCCCCACCTCCAAACAGCTCACATATGGAAGTCTGTGATGCTGCCTTTTCCCAGGGGTTCCCCTCACCTCCTTGCCAACACTGTCCTTGTCTAATCTGCTTAATTCCGGCCGGCCAGTCCTCGGCTCCTGTCTCCCACTCATCGTTCCAACTCCCAGCTCTGTGTGCAGGTCTGCTGGACCTCAGACCCCAGCTCCATCCCGAATGGCCAGGCTCCATTGCGCCACACTACCCCGCCTGACACTTACCGCCACCACCCACACCCGGGGTCATGGGGTCATCTCAAACTCCCACGACCAGCCCTAGACCCAGCACCTCCCTCCCTCCCCAGCAACCTCTTCCTCCTTCCCGGCATTTGCTTTCGAAACTGTGGTCTGAAGGTGTCTCCTCCCTCTCTCTCCAGTCTGTCACCCATCAGTTTCTTCCCAAGAGTCACTATAACAGTCTCACACACTGGGAAACCCAAGCTGAGCTGCTGTTTGTTTAACTCTGTGCAAAAAGCAGCTCAGAGCACCGTGCTGGGGTGAGACCTACAGCTCTCTTGCATCAACTTCTGTGCCTCAACCCTTACCCAGCCTTAGGGAAGCCTGCAGGGGAGACAGATGAGGGCAACGGGGGAGGGGCAGGACAGCCTGAGCATCTCTGCCCGCCCACACTGTGGGCCTATCTACCCAGTGGGTAGGAGACATCAGACAGGAGAGGGTCTGCAGTCTCCCCTGATGGTGAAGTGCCACCTGGGGCCCTTGGCTGCTGCTCAGCTGGCATATCTGGCTACTCCTGAGACTACAAGAGTAATTATCCATTCATCCCTTCAGGGATATTTATGGAGCATCCACCTGGGGAATGCCCTAGGCAGTAGAGAATACCAGCGTGAACAAAATAGGCTTGGCCTGGACTCCTGGGGCTTCCCTGGTGGCTCAGCAGTAAAGAATCCGCCTACAGTGCAGGAGATGCAAGTTCAGTCCCTGGGTTGGGAAGATCCCCTGGAGAAGGAAATGGCAACCCACTCCAGTATACTTGCCTGGGAAATCCCATGGACAGGGGAACCTGGTGGGCTACAGTCCATGGGATCGCAAAGAGTCAGACATGACTTAGCAAATAAACCACCACCATTTGACTCCTTGGAGCTTTACGGTCTAGTGGGCTAGACAAACAAACTTAACTACCTAACTACAAATTGTTGTAAGAACTAGAAAAGAAAGAAGAAGGTGTCATGAGGGAGTGAACCAAGTTGAAACTCAGGGGTCTGGAAGGCCTCTGTGATGAGGTGACTTTTTGCTGAGATCCACAAGAAGAAATGGAGAAGGAAATGGTAACCCACTCCAGTATTCTTGCCTGGAGAATCCCATGGACAGAAGAAAAGAGTTGGGCACGACTGAGCGACTAAACAAGAAGAACAGAAGTTGCTGGCCATTCTGCAGGAATAGCGTCCCACGTGGAGGGCCCACCACAGGAAAAGATCCAGAGTGAGACTGAGCTCAGGGAGGCCAGTCCGGCTGGGGCACCAGAGGGAAGGGAGGACCGAGGAAAGGAAGAAGGAGACTGGCGGGAGGGGCCAGGCCAGGCCTGGTGAGCCCTGCAGTTCTCTCTTATTCAAAAATGTTTAATTGGGGAAATCATTCCGAATTTACAAAGAGTTGCTAAAACAAAAATAGTACAAAGAACACTATATACTCTTTTTAACTCCCATTAAGCATCTCTCTCTTTTCCCACATAAAAGCAACACGTACATACCGTTCCTTTTCCCCTGAACTAAGAGTCCGTTATACATATTGCGGTCTGGCTGCCTTAATTACTCCACTGTTTCCTAAGAATAGAGGTATTCTCTTCCATCACCACAGTAATCAACTTCACACATTTACACTGTATGCTACTTTCATATACTGTCCCTATACAATTTTGTCAGTGGACCCAATAAGAACCTTTGTGGCATTCCCCTGCACCCGCACCCACTCCCTACCCCAGCCAAATCCAGGACCCAGTCTAGGGTCAAGTATTGGATTTATTTGACCTGTCTCTTTAGCCTCTTTAACCTAGAACATTCCTGTGTAGGTAAGGCACCTAGCACGTGTCTGTCCTATAATAGATGTTCACAAGGGCAGCCTTTCTTTATCTTTTAAGACACTGATATTTTTCAAGAGTCCAGCTTCAACCCCTTTCTAATAGCATGTTTCTTTGTTTGGTGTTTCCTCGTGATTAGATTGGGATTGTGCCTTCTCAGCCAGAGCACCACATAGGTGTTGTGTCCTTTTCAGAATATCTTCCTGAAGGTGCACAATGTCCGCGTGTCCCCCACTGGTGACGTTTATTTTGATCACACCACCAAGATGTTGCCCAATTTCTCCACTGTATGGTTACCGGATGTTTTTTCACCCTCCTTTACAACTCATAAGACTCCTTTAAGACAACGCAAATACCTTGCTCTTCGTCAAAATTTGTCCCTGGATTTTAACATCCAGTGATGAAATCTTCATTGTGAAAATTGTGATTTTCCAGCTTCAGTGCTCATTCCACATTTAACTGTTGGGCTGTCAGCATCCTGTTGTAAGCAAGAACCCTCTCTGCTCTCTCTCTCTTAAAAAAAAAAAAAAAAACTGTTTCTGTTTTTTATGATTTTCATTTGTTATGGTACCTAATTATTTTGGCCAGTCAAGGGACTCCTAGGTCAAATGAGACTAACTTCTCCACAGCAGAAGAATGGAATTGCGCAGGTAAGGCCCTTGGCAAGGGCAGTGAAAGGGGGCTGTCATCTCTCAAAAGGGACGCTCAGGCATTCCTTGGCCTTAAAACCCAGTGGTCTAAGTGGTCTAAAGTGGGGGGGGGCTCTTACCTCCATCCCCCCAGCCAAGTCCACCCCAGAGGCTTTTTTTCTTCTAATTGAAGTACAGTTGATATACAATGTTATGTTAGTTTGTGCTGTATAGCAGTGATTCATTTATACATATATAACTGAATATGCTATGCAGTAGAACCTTGTTGTTTATCTGTTGTATACATAGCAGTTTGTATCTTATGATGTGATGGGGTAGTAGTGGCTCTTCTACTCGCAGCAGAGTCATAATTACTGCAGGAGCCTCAGGATCCAGATGTAGGGGTGGCGGGATGGGGGTTGGAGGGTGGCCCAGGCCCGGCCAGTGGCGGAGCAGACACAGGCTCAGCTGCGGACCGCGCTGGCCCAGACGCAGAGCTGCAGCGAGGGGCTTCGCTAGGCCACCGGGACTCTGGACTGTGTTCTCCCCACAGGCTTCCAGGACGTACACGTGATGATCTTCGTGGGCTTCGGGTTCCTCATGACCTTCCTGCAGCGCTACGGCTACAGCTCTGTGGGCTTCAACTTTCTGCTGGCGGCCTTCGGCATCCAGTGGGCGCTGCTCATGCAGGGCTGGCTTCAATCTTTTGACGGACGCTACATTCTGGTGGACCTAGAGAAGTGAGCGCGGCTCGGGCCGGGGGCGTAGAGCAGTGGGCGGGGCCTGCGCGGGAGGCGGGTCCAGGGGCGTGGCCCAGAGGCTTTGGGCTGTGAACTGGGTCTTCGTCTTCCAGCCAGGGTCCCCAGGGGCCCGGCAACATACACCCCCCACCCACAACACACACACACACACACACACACACACACACACACACTCACTTCCTAATCAGTGAGTCTCCAGGGTGGGAGTTCTCATGGTAACTAAGTGCTGTTGGAGGGTTTCCTTCCTCCTAAGACACAGGCTGTAGGGATGCAAGGCTTTTCCCCAGAGTCCAAGTCCTGACTCCGCTCTGACATCTCAGGGCAAAGATCAAAATTTGCCCTGAGAGAAATCGGGCCATAGGACCCATGGAGGGGAGGGAGTGGGTGGCAGGCGAGCGGAAGGAGTGTGGGACTGCCTGAAGCAGCCTACTTAGGTTCATTGTAGAGGGGATATTGAATGGGGAATCCAGTTGCCTGTGTCCCCACCCACGGAACAGAGCAAAGAGCTGTGAGGCATGTGTGGAGTCCTAGGGCTGAAGCCCCTCCCTGCATCAGCCTCCGAGGGGGCCCCTGATCCCTATCTCTTCTCACCTCCATCCTCATCACTTTCGTCTGTGATAATCTTTTGGTCTGACAAGTACTACACTCCCTTCTATCAGGGAACTCAGCCCCTCCCTCTGTCTGAAGAGACCTCTTAGGAGCCTTAGTATGTTTCTTCCCTCAACACCACCACCAGGTTATACAGTAAATTTGCCAACTTGCCAAAACCCAGCTTGCCAAGCAGTCATCTCACTGAATGACTCATTTATCAAACTCTCCAGCCAGGGAAACTTAAGAAACTGTCAACAGTTTCCATTGCATGGTACAAAATCAACAGCCTTTGGGAGATTTCCCCCCTCCCTTCCCTTTTTAGTCAAGGTTTGGTTTATTGAAGGCTCTTTCTTTAAGTCCAGTTAGATTGTCTTCAATTTCTGTAGACATATGACGTTTGGCTAAAGAAAAGTACATTTTGAGAAAGTTGTCATTGGTGTGTAAAAACAAGCATTCATTAGCCTGCTTGGAAAACCAAATCCACAGAAAGGGTTTAGAGGCAAATTGGTATGAAACCACGTTTTTTTAAACATCTATTTTTAATTGGAAAATAACTGCTTTACAATATTGTGTTGGCATCTACTGCGCATCGCATGAATCAGCCATAGGTATACTTATGCCCCTTCCCTCTTGAACCTCCCTCCCCAAAACTACATTTAAAGTGCAAATCCCTGCTGTCACATACAGGACACCAATCAGATATCATAGGCCAGGGGCCTGAAATTTTAAACATATGTCAAATATTTGCAAAATGTTAATTCATTCGAGCCAATTAATGAATCCATGAATTAAGAGAAACAGGAAAAATAGTCGACTAGGTAGAAAATGTTTTGGAACCAAGAAATTGGTCTTTTTGTATATAAAATCCATGACATACATGCATATCATTCTACTGTATAAGATACACAGGAAATTCTCATTCCCAAAGCCATAGACCCAAAGTATAAAAGTGCCTGTGATATATTTAATTGGCCACCACAGCAAAATAGCTATGGCTAAATGCAAAACAGAACTATAGAGCTTTTTTAAATGTTCAAAGGAAATTATTGTAAACTTTTGTGGGTTAAATTTTTTAAACCAGTTATTTAACAGGTTAGTCACTTGACAACTTGAGTTTTGACAACTTGGTTTTGGGAGAAATGATTTTCAGCAACTTAGCTGGAGCCGATTTCTGGTGCCCAGGGCTGAGATGAACATGTAGCCCCCTAGACCTCACCTGAGGATCCTTCTCCTGGCTTCTGTCCTGCCCCTGCTGAAGAGTCCCAGATCCCACCTGTCCCTCCAGGGCTGTTCCCCAGACTCAAGGAGGACCTGTGTGCTCCTCAGCTTCCATTCTCAGGCCTTGCCTGAGATGTGACATCCAGATATCCATCTCCCAGGGGCTGATGGCCCAGGTATGGGCTTCTGTGTGCTCCCTCTCACTCCTTCCTAGGGGGTGATCTCTGCCAGGTGGTCTTCTGGCTGAGTTATGGAAATTTGGGCAAATAACTTGGCCTCTCTAAGTCTCCATTTCCCATGGAGAATAATGGCTAATAATGGTACCTGTTCCATGGGTCCAGGTGTGATACAGGAAGGCCTGTGCTGCACTGAACAAGCATTGAAGTGCCTGGCACTTAGCACCTGTCATCATGCATTCAGCCAGGCCCTGGGGATGCGGCAATGAACAAGGCTTATAGTGAAGAGACATTCCAGTGGACATCCTTTGTCTGGGGAGGAACCTTGAGGGGACAGAGCCCTGCCCCAACTCCACACACTGTCCCTACCATCAGCTGGCTTCTTACTTCTCACTTCCTGATTCACACACACACACACACACACACACACACACACACTTGAGTATGGGGGAGGGGGCTCCTGTGGCTGTGACTGCCTTAAGGAAGTAGTAGCCCCTGCTGTCTTTATGAGGACCCTGGTTGACAACGCTCATGACTTGGAGGCCACACTGAGAGTCTGCCTTGGACTCCAGGACAGCTTTGCTGCTGGCAGGGCCCAAGGAGACCTGGGTTAGGCACAGCAGGCACATGGATGGAATCCGGATCCCCTCTGACCACATGGCATGCCTCTGCTGGCTGGCTGGGTTTTCAGGGTCCAGACTTAAGGAGGGCCTGCAAGCTCCTTGGCCTGTATTCTCTCTGCTGGCCTTCCTGTCCCCTCTCTCCACCCAGCCCCTAGCTCTCTACTGCCTGAAGGAAGGGCCTTCCTTCTTCCCTGGACATAAATCCTCTCTCCCAGGTAAGGTGAAGAGGAGGTCATGATGACTCAAACCCAAGCAAGGCCCTGGTAGCCAGCAGGAGAAGTGTGTGTAGAGATAAGGATTTGGAGGCAGAGACCACATCTGGTTAGAGGTATTGGGGAAGGCTTCCTGAAGAGGTGGTGGGTGAGAAGAGGTTTTGGAAGGGCAGGTAGAAAATGAAGGGCAGGACAGGGTCCCAAATACGGACCGGACGATATTCAACAACAGCAGCCAGATCACTTGGGTGCCTTGAGTACAAGCTGCCTGCAAGGAAGAGGGTGGGGCCTGAGATGGGCCCTCAAAGGAAGGGTGTGGTGGCATCTGGTATGTGCCACTGCTGTGCTGGATACTTCACAGGCTATTTCTTTGCATTCTTAGAGTAGCTCTAAGATGCTACATGCCCATTACCACAGATGGTGAAACTGAGGCTCAGCAAAGTTAGACCACAAGCCCAAACCCACAGGTGACCAAAGTTCAGATTTAACCCCAGAGCTTGAGTGCCACTTCTTGCTGTGGCCTCAGCCCCTCCCCTGACCTGTCTCCCCACAGCCTCATCAATGCGGACTTCTGCGTGGGCTCTGTCTGTGTGGCCTTTGGGGCAGTTCTGGGCAAAGTCAGCCCTGTCCAGCTCCTCATCATGACTCTCTTCCAAGTGACCCTCTTCTCAATCAATGAATACATTCTCCTCAACCTGTTAGAGGTGAGCAGAGCTCAGAACAGGGATGGTGGTGGAAGGGACACTTGGGGGGACAGGAAGGTGACAGAGAAAGAAAGGACTGGGGAGACAAGCCAGCTGGATTCAATTCAAGTTTGACCAGTCACTTAATCTTCTGACTCTCAGTTTCCCCAGCTGTAAAGCAGGAGAAATGACATATATTGAGCATCCACCCGGTACATCAATCCAGCAACTAGACAGAGTAGAGGTTCCTCACATGTTGGTTTTCTTCCTCCTTTCTCTTTTGGCCCAGCAGAAAGAAAGAATGGGATGTTCCTGCACATCATCTTGCACACACACATTCCCAGATTGCTCTGCCAAGAAAATGACCTGGTATACTGAGGGGGCACATCTGTAAGGAAGGTTCCCAGGGGAGTGGCCAAAGCAGACATGTACAGTTGCATGGGTTGCACACTGCACAACTCTGGAGGTGCCATTCACATGGACTTCTATGGCAGGAATGATGCCCCCTGAGGTTGACTAATTCACTGGCCAAGGTAAAGAGCATCCTAGGCCTCTGACTCTTGTTTAGACACCTCTTTGGCATATTTGCAGGAGTAGGGATTATTCAGGAACCCCATCCCTTTCTCATTCTCCAACTTCTCTATGTTTGGAGTCTGGCTAGAAACCCCCATGAGTTGTTTATTTTTTTAACATAGAATTTCTCAGAAGCAGGGTGATCATACTTGCACAGTGGTTCCTCAGTATCATCTGGGATTCAGTCTTTTTTGTTTCACTATTTTGAGCACATGATTTCCATTCTAATTTTTTTCTGTGCTGTGCCAAATGCAGGATCTTAGTTCCCCAACGAGGGATTGAACCCACGCCCTTGCAGTGGAAGCACAGTGTTAATGTTAATCTTGGGACTGTCGGGGAAGTCCCACCCCCAGGGGTTTTGCTTTCAGACGACCCTATATTCAGTCACTCATTTTGTCATTGTTTTCCTCTACCACACTATCATATTCCTTCTTCCTGACTCATCTCCCTGTCATCGTCCTTTTTTTTTTCGGCCATGCCAGGTGGCATGTGGGACCTTAGTCCCCTTACCAGGGATTGAACCTGTGCCCCCTGCAGTGGAAGCACAGAGTCTTAACCACTGGACCACCAGGGAAGTCCCTCCCTGTCTTCATCCTTGCCTGATCCACCACCTCAAGCTAGCTAATCTCCACCAGCAGCTGTGGGGACCTGTTAATAATGCATATAAGACCATTCCTCTGATTAAAACTCTGATTTTTTTTTTTTTAATTTCACTTCAAATCAAATCTAAACTTGTTTTAAGGCCCTACATGTTCTGGCCTCAGCCTTTCCTCTAAGCTTATCATCTACTCTCTCCCCATCTTTCTGTGATTTGACCATATCCTGTGGTCTGCTTTTCAAATACCCAAGCTTGGTTCCACCTCACGGCCTTTGCACTTACTGCTCCCTTTGCCTGGAGCGCTCATCTCCCTGGTCCTTTTCATTACTGAGGTCTCAGCTGCAGTCTCACCTCTTCAGAGAGGCCCGCCCAGGTTCTCCTACCAGTGCTGCCCTCTCCCTTACCTCCTTCTAGTCACTATCCTTGACTTATTTTCTTCAGAGCATTTATCCTTAAGGGAAAATAAGAGTGAAACCTTATCTGTCTGGAGACTATCTCTATTCCTGGCACTTGGCCCAATGCCTAATAAATTATCGAGAAGTATTTGTCAAGGAAATAAATTTTGGATTTACATGTCAGGCAGTGCTCCAGGCAGTGGGATACAGGAGTGAGCAGGACTTTGTTTCAATCCCAAGGAACTCACAATCTGGTGAGGGGGCCAGGAAGCAAACAATGACCAGACAGTGAGACAAGGATGGAGTTCCAGGGCTAGGTGCCCTGGGGGGTGGGGAGGAGGACCTGAGCCAGCACATGGCAGGCCAGGGAGGCTTCCTGGAGGAACAGTTGTTAAAGCCAGAAGTCAAGTAGATAATCAGGCAAAGGAATGAGCAAAGGTATTTGAGGCAGAGGGAATGGGGGTGGGGTGCTGGGGGGGCAGGAAGGAGCATGGATCATCAAGACTTTCATAGACTGTGTTGAAGAGTCTCAACTTTATCATGAGGGCAATAGGGAGCTATGGAAAGTTCCAGGCAGGAGAGGGGCATGGTCAAATACATGCTATGGAAGTGTCACTTTGGCTGTGGTGAAGAGAACAGTTGGAGGCAGAGAGTCAAGAGGCTGTGTTAGTCACCCTGGTGAGAAGTAATGGGACCGGGTCTGGCCTAGGACAAAGAGAAGAAAGTGGATCATAAGCGAGTTATAAAAAAGGTGAATAAACCAGCCTTGGAGACTGGTTGGGGTGGGTAGAGAGAAAGAAGCTAGCCTAAATGAGGAGGTACACAGGGGAGTCAATAGATGAGATCTGAAACTGACTGAGAAGTAGTACCTTGGGTGTGAGTTTAGAGGCAGAGAAGGCTTCTTTGACCTTCAAAACCCCTCTCTGATCTGCTGCAGAAATTCCCTCAAATGCATGACAGTGTTTGGGCCTCTCCTGCAGCCAAGTTGAAACACAGTAATCACCGCTGACAATCAAGGAGCACTTGCCCTTGCCTGGGCCCTGCTCTGAATGCTTCACGTGGGTTATCTCATTCAATCCTTCTCTCTGAGCTAGGCACAGTTATTACTCCCATGTTACAGATGAGAAAACTGAGACTCAGAGAGGGTAAGGGGCTCCCCCAAGGTCACACAGCTAATAGAGGCACCCACCAGGCTGGGAGTCAGGAAAGAGGTATGTCAACAATTCAACAACTAGCCCTGTGACATTGGATGACACGCTTACCTCTCTGGTTGGGTTTCCCATCTAGAGGGAAGAAGCAGGTCTGTGATTTTTTTTTTTAATTTATTTTGCCTGTACTGGGCTGTCACTGCTGTATAGGCTTTTCTTTAGTTGCAGCTAGTGGGGCGTCTCTTCGTTGCAATGTATGAGCCTTTCATTGTGGCGGCTTCTCTTGTGCAGCACAGGCTCAGTAGCTGTGGTGCATGGGCTTAGTTTCCCCGTGGCATATGGGATCTTCCCGGACCAGGGATTGAACCCATTTCTCCTGTACTGGCAGGTGGATTCTTAACCACCAGGGAAGTTCCCCACTTTAATTTTCACTGAAGTATAGTTGAGGAGGGGATCCCCACTTCCTCCCCTTCCCAGTTGATGGGTCTGCCAGGGCCCTGGGCTTCCTTCTGTAGCCTGTACCTCCTTGGAGACAGCTGCACCTCTGTCTGTGTGTGGGGAGGTGGGGGTGGGAGAGTGTCAGAGGAGGGAGGGAGAGGAGGGTCAGACCCTGACAGTACCCTTGTACACATCCACCAGGTGAAGGATTCAGGGGGCTCCATGACCATCCATGCATTCGGCGCCTACTTTGGGCTCACAGTGGCCTGGATCCTCTACCGCCCTAACCTACACCTCAGCAAGGAGAGGCAGAGTTCTACGTACCACTCGGACCTCTTTGCCATGATCGGTGAGAGCTTCCATAGCGATTGAGGGGGCCCCCATGATGACCGAGGGCTGCCGTGCTACCGTGGTGGGTGAGGGTCACCATGAGCATTTCAGGCTGCGGTGATCATACCTCATCCCCACATGGTCTGGTGGGTGGCTGCCAGTTCCCTTCGGAGAACGGGCAGGGAGAGGTTGCCTATAGATATTTCAAGGATCCCAGTTACTTGTCCCTTTTCCCCACGGGGCTGGGAGAAGTCGGTCACTCATCCTGTGTGTTCCCTCGAATGCCCCAGGGCAGACACAGTGATAACCAGGAAGTGCGTCCAGCCCTGATCTCAGCAAGGTGTACGTGCCTATTTCCTGTGTCCATTCATTCCAGAGAACACATATCAGCTACCTTCTCTGGTCCTTTAAAACTCAGCCCTGCCTTCACGGAGCTCCTGACAGGGTAGTAGAACAGATGGCCATGCAACTTGATTATCTCCCTACAGTGGAGAAAAAGATTCTCCCTCAAGGTGCCTGGGCAGCAGGGTGGGAGGCATTTCACCAAGTTGTGGGGTCAAGGTAGACTTCCTGGGGCGGAGTGAAAGATTAAGAGGGCATTAGGTAGTGAGTAAGGCAGGGAGGGCCTTTCAAGATGAGCCCCCAGCACGAATAAAGTTCCAGGGGAGGGAAATGGCTGGGCTGTGTGAGTCACTTGATATCTCTGGAGCTAAAGGACAGGATGTCTGTCCAAGCTCCGTCAGGCCCATCTAACGCCCCTTCTTCTGGTTCCACTGACCCTGTCTGGTCTGGCCAGGCACCCTCTTCCTGTGGATGTACTGGCCCAGCTTCAACTCGGCTATATCCAATCACGGAGATGCTCAGCACCGAGCGGCCATCAACACCTACTGCTCCTTAGCAGCCTGCGTGCTCACCTCAGTGGCGCTGTCCAGCGCCCTACATAGAAAGGGCAAGCTGGACATGGTGAGTGGGGTGGGGGCGGGGGAACCTTGGGGGAAGCTGTGGCCACAACTGCCTGTGCCCAGTGGGCACTGATCACCACGCCCTGCCAACAACTCAGTGAAGCAGGCAGCATAAGGATTATTGCACCCATCTTGCAGATGAAGAAACTGAGGCCCCGAGAGAAATGATTTGTCCAGATGACACAGTTGGCTTTAGGCAGAGCCCAGAACCAGATTCGTGGAGGTTCTATCATGCTGGCTGCCCTGGATGAACTGGCTCCTTCTCATCCTCCTCTCCCCACAATGCTGACATTAGTTCTGGACTGAGCAACCCCCCAAAAAACCAGCTTCTGGCCCTCAGCCTTCCTAGCTCTGCCCCTACCTGCCCCCTCCACGCGCTCAAAAGAGAACCCCTTCAAAACACTTGGGACGTCTGTGGGGCTGTGGTGTTGCCCAGTGTCCTTCATATCATGCCACTGGGACACATGTTCCTGTCATTCCGGGGGGAGTAATGGGTGTTGGTAGATTTTTCTATAGAAAGAGGACCACCTCTCTCTCTGATATTCTTTTTTATTTATTTTTTATTGCACTGGGTCTTCATTGCAGTGCTCAGGCTTAGTTACTCGGAGGCATGTGGGATCTTAGTTCCCCAACCAAGGATCAAACCTGCGTCCCCTGCATTGGAAGGTGGATTCTTAACCACTGAACCATCCACGAAATCCCACCATCTAATACTCTGACACTAGCTTCTAGACCCAGGCACCTATGTGCCAAGATGCTGCCAGGAGTGTGTGTTACTCCGGGACACAGCCTTGAGCCCCGGGATGCACTGGTCAGTCACTGTACAGAGAGATGGGGAACAGGCACCGGGGGGAGAGAATCAGACACACTTGTGTGGGCATATGCAGGGAGGGACATGGAAGAGGATGAAGGTCAGGGGCTCTGGCTCCACACGGACCTGGATCAAGACACCTTTCTGCCCTTGGCTGGCCGTGTGGTCTTCGACAAGTCCATGAACCTCTCCCGTGCCTTACTTTCTTCACCTGAAAACATGAAAAGGTAACCGTAATCGCCTCCTGGGCTTGTTGTGGAGATGAAACATAGTCCTTGCAAGCCAGCACCGTGGTCCATGGCACAGGTAAGTCCTCAGAGAGTCAGCCGGTGCGCCTGTAGGCTCGCAGATTCTGCCGCCAGCACACATGTGTACAGAGGCCATCAGACACACGAACCTGGGCACACTTTTGTGTCTGGGCACCCAAATCCAAAGAGGACATGCAGGTGGGCTGAAGGAACCCATGGACACAAGCACATGTGCACATAGAAAATGCCCCGAGTGCTGGTGAGAGTGGCAGGTATACAGACAGCACAGGGGTGGCTGTCCCAAGCCCGGGCTCAGGCTGGAGTCCTCTGTAGTCTCCTGGCTGGCTGAGATGCATGGGAGCCATCTCTGGCTCCCAGGCGGCCCACCACGCACAGATCAACTTGGGCCCTAGGTCAGCTCCTCCAGGACGCTACTCTGGGAGAGGACTGAGTTCCTGCCTGCTCTGCCTGCCCTGCCCAGGTGCACATCCAGAATGCGACGCTCGCCGGAGGAGTGGGCCTGGGCACCGTTGCCGAGCTGATGGTTCTTCCTTTCGGCTCCCTCATCATCGGCTTTGTCTGCGGCATCGTCTCCACCCTGGGTTTTGTGTACCTGACGGTGAGAGCTCCAGGGCCAGGGACTGGGGGGTGCGGGTGGTTTCTAGGGAGAGGGTGGGGGCTGGGTCTCTGTGTATTTGGGGCTTCCAGAATCCCCAGACTCCCCACAGCCTGCCACAGCCCCCTGCCTGAGCAACACTCATCGCCCTGTTTCCAGCCATTCCTGGAGTCCCGGTTGCACATCCAGGACACGTGTGGTGTTCACAACCTGCACGGCATTCCTGGCATCATAGGCGGTATTGCGGGCGCAGTGACGGCAAGCATCGCCAACATTGATCTGTATGGGGAGGAAGGGTAAGAATGGAGGCGGTCCCTCCTTCCTTCTCCATTCCTCCTTCCTACTGTTTCTCTAGGGTCCAAGACTAACTCTGTCCCCTTTCTCACCCACCCCGGACCACTATTTCATGGGCCTCTCTCCTCAACCTCTGTCCTTCCATAAGAATCTTAGAGACCATCTGATCTTTCTAGTGCCCCCATTCTGCAGATGGAAAGGCTGAGGCCCAGAGGTTATTGAGCCTTTGTGTCCACTCATGCGTGTGGGGTGACAGCGGGTAGTCACTTGGCCTCTCCAGGGGATCCTGACCTGCTTCCTGTCTCTACCCCAGGCTTGCCTATGCCTTTGGCATTGAAAGATCCAAATTAAACTGGAGCCCAAACATGCAGGGCAGGTTCCAGGCTGCCGGGCTCTTTGTGTCACTGGCCATGGCCCTGGTGGGCGGCGTCATCGTAGGTGAGTGGGGGTGACCATGCCAGAGAAGCTGGGGCCCTGTGGTTGGGGGACCCAAGAGTGTGTGCCAGAGGTCACCTGGAGCCCCCAGGAACCCTTTGTCTCTGCACTGATGGCTCTGAGACCGGGAGGATTTTTCCAGTTGAGGGGAAAGTCTGGGTAGGCAGAGAAGAAGTCATTCTTGACCTCTGGGACCTCCAACTTCCTTTAGGGGTCATTCTGAGATTACCATTCTGGGGACAAGCACCTGATGAGAACTGCTTTGAGGATGCAGTCTACTGGGAGGTGAGTTCTACCGACTTGTCCCGGGGCTCCTCTCCATGGACCCCATCAGCTGGGCTGGGGCCTGGGAAGCCGGAAGCTGAGGGTTGGGGGACAGAGCTCGTGTCCTCTGCTCCTTTATCCAGGAGGCTGTCCCCTGGGGGGTTAAAGGCTTCATTCTACAGCATGTGTAGAATGAAGCACGCTCAGTCATGTCCAACTCCTTGCGACCCTACGGGCTGTAGCCTGCCAAGCTCCTCTGTCCATGGGATTTCCCAGGCAAGAATACTGGGGTGGGTAGCCATTTCCTTCTCCAGGGAAATCTTCCCAACCCAGGGATCAAACCCACGTCTCTTGCATCTCCTGCACTGGCAGGTGGGTTCTTCTACCGCTGAACCACCTTGGAAGCCCTCATTCTAGAGCAGTACTTTCCAAAGTATAGTGCTCCCTAGAACAGCAGCAGCAGCAGCATCTAGGAACTTGTGAGAAATATAAATTGGCCAGAGGTCAAAAATGACTTCTTTTCTGCTTACCCAGACCTTCAAGTGCCACTCAGACCTCCTAATTTCAAAGCTCAAGGGGCAGGGCCCAGCCCTCTGTCTACAAGCCCTCCACATGATTCTGATGAAAAACTCATCTGTGAACCAACCAACTAAGACCAGTGGTTGGGCCCTAAATGCATGCTGGAATCACGTGGGGGTCTTTAGAAACTTCCCAGGCCTCAGACTTGAAGTTCACTGGTCTTGTGTGGGGCCTGGAAATTAGCATTGTATTTAAAATTTGCCAGGTGAATCTAATATATGGCCTGGGTTAAGAATCGCAGTGCAGTCTTCAGCTTCTGTGGCCATAAATACCACCTGGTGACCTGGTAAAAACTCAGTTTCCCAGACGTTAGCCCAGAAATTCAAATTCAGTAGGGCCTGGACTCTGCATGGAAACTAGCTCCCAGGTGATCTTGTACTGACACTCCCCTAAGCCTCTAGAACAGCGTTGGTACAAAATCTAACTTGAGAAACATTGTTCTAGAAGCTGAAAGTAGTAGAATGTCACAGAACTCACCTTTTAAAAATATGCCATAATCCGGGCTTTCTGTGACTTCAGGGGGGCCTTCCTCCCCACGAATCATCATGACAGGTATTTGCCTGTGTTAGGAGATGGGGAATGAAACACAGGGTCCTTCTTGTCTCCCAGCCTTCCCCCTCATGACAAGGGCAGTGACCTAGCCTGTGTCTGTGGCCCCTGGGACAAAGGTCTGCCCAACATGTTCCTTCTTTTGGCTATTTGTTTTATGATTAAAGTATGGTTCATTTGCAATATTAAATTAACTCCAGGTGTACAGCATAGTGATTCAACATCTTAATAGATTACACTATATTTAAAGTTACTATAAAATAACAGCTATATTTCCCTGTGCTGTACAATATATCCTTGTAGCTTATTGATTTCATTCATAGTTGCTGGCTTGTACCTCTTAATCCCCTGCCCCATTTTGACCCTCCCTCCTTCCTTCTCCCTGCTGGTAACCTCTAGTTTATTCTCCATATCAGTGAGTCTGTCTCTTTTCTGTTATATTCATTCATTCTAAAAAATAAATATTTTTTAGATTCCATATATAAGTGATAACATACAGTGTTTTGTCTTTGGTTTATTTCACTAAGCACCCTCTATGTTCATCTATTTTGTTGCAAATGGCAGAATTTCATTCTTTTTTATAGCTGAGTAATAGTCCACTGCATATCTATATATACACCACATCTTCCTTTTCCATTTATCTGTTGTTGGGTGCTTAGGTTGCTTCCATATCTTGGCTCTTGTAAATAATGTTCCTGTGTACATCGGCATGCATATATCTTTTCAGATTAGTATTTCCATTTTCATTGGATATATATCCACTAGTGGAATTGATGGATCATATAGCAGTTCTATTTTTAGTTTTTTAAGGAACCTCTATACTGTTTTCCATAGTGGCTGCATCAATTTACATTCCCACCAACACTGCACATGGGTTCGCTTTTCTCACATCCTCACCAACATTCGTTGTGTGCTTAACTGCTCAGTTGGGTCTGACTCTTTGCGACCCCACGGACCATAGCCCACCAAGCTCCTCTGTCCGTGGGGATTCTCCAGGCAACAATACTGGAGTAGGTTGCCATGCCCTCCTCTAAGGGATCTTCCCAACCCAGGGATAGAACCCAGGTCTCTGTAGATTTTTTGATGACAGCCATTCTGACAGGTGTGAGGTGATGGCTCATTGCGGTTTTGATTTGCATCTTTAATGATTAGCTGGCTCTGTATTTTAAAAATCATACCAGAACTTTTCAGGATAATCTTAACTAATATCCACTAAAAACCAATATTATGTACATGACTAATAAGCCTTTTAAATTTGCTCTTTAAATTATTTTTTAAATTATAACATGAATAGAAGCTCATTAAAGAAAATCTGGAAATAGAGATAAATAGAAATTCCATCACCCTCATTCAAGCACTATTAATATTTTGGGTATATTTCCTTCCAGCCTCTCCTTTTTAAATCTACATGGACTTTTCTTAAATAGCTATGATATTATACTTGATTTCATATCCTGCTCTTTTTCTTTCTCTATCATAAGAACTGTTTTGTGTTATTACATTATGAATAAACTTTATTTTTTAGCAGCATAATTATTTTCATCCTATATATGAAGTGGGAACTTAAATTATTTCAGACACCACAATTAGAAACCACACAGATTTAAGGTTAATGAAATAAACTAAAAAAACAGAAGTATCCATTCCCATACACAGAAGTTCACTCTTGGTTTCACTTTTTTTCTTCTTCTTCTTCTTCCTTTTCTGTGGGATTCTAGTTTTCTCATTAGGGATTGAACCCAGCACCCACAGCAGTGGACGTGCCAAGTTCTAACCCCTGGCCCCCTGGGGAATTCCCTCTTGGTTCTGTTTTGTTGTTTTTTTTACATTGTTGTTGTTTCAGTTGCTAAGCTGTGTCCGACTCTTTTGTGACCCCGTGTGGCCCGCCAGGCTCCTCTGTCCATGGGACTTTGATCTTCATAAATTATTCTCAGTTCACACCTTCTCTGTGCTGTATTATCAGCAGTGCTCAGTTTCAAGCCACACAATCCCATGCCATTGGGAGTAAGCCACCATCAGGCCATTCTCATGGCCCCTGGCCTCTGGCAGTTTACCTGGGAGACGAGGTGACTTCCCAGAGGACAGAAGTGAGGCAGATGTCCCCCAGGAGCACAGGTGAGGGCATCTTTAGGATCAAAGCTAAGCCTTGAGGCCAAGGCTGGGCTGATCTCTCCCATCCATACTCCATCTACCAATCCACTTGCGGCTGCCCCTACATCCCCACTCCCCACCCCAACCTCACTCTTGGGCCATCGTGGAGTTCGGGGAGCTTGCCAAGCTGCCTCTTACCTGGTGCATTACTAGTCCTCTTTCAGAAGTGCGTTTGGCACAATTGGAATCCCCCCAGGCTGGGATATCAGCCTCTTGCGTGCATGTACAACTCTTACCGTCACTGTGCACTTCACTTGGACCCCTTTCCTTTGCTCTAGTGGGGCAAGGGCTGTGTCCTGCTTGGCCTTGCTGTGCCCAAGCACCCTGGACAGTGGCTAACTGAACTAGGAGCAGGACACGTGTGTGAAGGATTGCCCTGCTTCATGGCATGCAAACTGCACGGTGATCACAAGGTGGCGCCCACCACACACTGTTCGCTGCTCCTGGCCTTGCCCAGGCTGTTCCAGTTCCACCAGCGACACCTGCCCGACCTGGGCAGGGCCCTCAGAGCCGCCGCCTCTCTCTGCAGATACCCAAGGAGCCGAAAAGCACTGCCCTCCGTTCTGAGGACTCCAGCATCAAGCCCCCAGAACCTTAAACTCCCGGGGCAAGAGAGAAGCAGGTGAGCATGGGTTTGGCTTGTCCGTGGGGGCCCAGCTCTGGGAATCAGATGCCACTAGCAAAGGGGAAGAAGGAAAGCATCAAGAACTGAGGATGTGAGCTTCGCCTGCTAGCGTCATGCTGGGGTTGGTGGGAGAGGCACCTGGTGTCAGACCGTGTGCCTACTGGACAGACACAGGAATCTGTGGAAGGCATTCTGGACTGGAAAGAATATACGGAAAGTGACCTGGGCACACCCATGGCTTTGCTGCTTACTGCCTGTGTGACTTTGAGGATCTCTTCACCCCAGAGACTGAGCCTCAATTTCCTCATTTATTAAAGTGGAAATGACAGAGCTGGCTCTATTCAGTTGATCAACTCAGGCAAGAACCTTTTTTCCTTCCTTCTCATTCTCCTTCCTTTTTCTTTTTCATCTACTAACATTTCCTTGCTCCCTCTGTGAGATGCACCAAGCCCTTTTTCATACCGTTTGCACCTGACACCTTAGAGATCTCTACAAGTGCAATGATTTCCCACTTTTCTTTTCTAAAGATTTTTTTTTTCTTTGATGTGGACCAGTTTTCTAAAAGTCTTTATTGAATTTATTACAATAAATATTGCTTCGGTTTTATGTTTTGTTTTGTTTTATTTTGGCCACAAGGCATGTGGGATCTTAGCTCCCCCACCAGGAATTGAACTTGCACCCCCTGTATTTGGAGGTGAAGTCTTAACCACTGGGCTTCCAGTGGAATCCCAACTTCCCTCTTTTTAATGCGTGTGTGCGTTTATGCTCAGTCGTGTCTGACCCTGCAACCCCCTGAACTGTAGTCCACAAGACTCCTCTGTCCATGAGATTCTCCAGGCAAGAATACTGGAGTGGGTTGCCATTTCCTCCTCCAGGGGATCTTTCCAACCCAGGGAGAGAATCTGTGTCTCTTGAATCTCCTGCATTGGTAGGTGGATTCTTTACTACTGTGCCACCTGGGAGGCTTTTTTAATAGATGAGGAAATTAAGGCTCAGAGAGGTTCAGGCGCTTCAAAGCCAACACAGCACATGTGGAGGAACTGGGGTCTTTCCAGGTCACTATCATTGCTCTTACCATAGCTATTTGACCTCCTTGGAGACCAGAGTTTGCAAAGAACTGTTTCTGGGACAAAAGGCTGAGTGATGTGGCAGGAGGGGTTGCTAGGGATTAAGGAAAGGGAAAAGCGAGACTGTGACCAGCTGCTTCTGATGCTGCCCATCTCGTCCAGAAAAGGAAAAGGTGCCTGAGGGGCTTTGGGCAGGACTTGACAGTGGCCCGCTGCTCTTGCCTCTCTCCCTGCAGGCTCCACAGATTGTTCTGGTGCTCCCCAAGGAGCCAGTGCTGACCAAGCTGGAAGCACAAGAGCAAGGCGAGTGGCGCCCCTCCTGCTGGCCTGGTCCAGGGCGCCTCCATCTCCCCCTCCGCCTTCATCCCAGGGGGCCTGCCTGAGAATGGAGGAGGAGCTGTAGGCAAAGTGGGCATCCAAGCCAGGTTCCAGCTGCAGGAGGCCTGCCACTGGGGGTCTTGGTGGTCACATCCTGAGAAAAACAGGCAGGAGTGGGGCTGGGGGCTGGAGTGGACCCGAGTCCTCCTCAGAGACATCATAGCTGCCAGCCAGTGTCTGCTGAGCTCTTCCACCCCCTGCCTGCCTGTAAGCCAGTGTCTTCCATACCCCCTGAATCCCCTAGACCTCTCTGTGCCATGCAGATGGTGGCCTCCGTGAATAAATATGCCTGGTGTTCTTTGTAGAATGGGTGTGAATTCTCCAACAGGGCCAGTTTGAGGGGGTGTGAGTCGCTTGGTTATATCCGGTTCTTTGCGACCCCATGGACTATAGCCTCTGTCCATGGGATTCTCCAGGCATGAATACTGGAGTGAGTTGTCATTCCCTTCTCCAGTTGACCTTCCTGACCCAGGGATCGAACCTGGGTCTCCTGCATTGCAGGTGGATTCTTTACCACTGAGCCACCAGGGAAGCATAAGACCCAAGAAACCTCCAGACTCAGTCCTGACCCCCTACACCCAGCTGCCACTCACACTGCAGGGAAAACCATCCTAGGCTCAAGAGGAAGAATTTGGGGTGCTGGAGTCGGCTCAGCCTGGAGTGCCCCCTAGCAGAGCTCAGCTTTTAGACTGAGCTCTTTCCCCAAGACCCCTCCTTACTTCATTCACATCCAACCACCCCCCAGAAACACCCATTGCATGAAACCATGCCCATGTGCCCTCCATGTGACCGGGCACCCTTTCAAGGGCACTCAGGCAGGGTGAGGGGGTAGGGAGATAGGGCTTTTGTGGTCAACTCCCCCTCCCCCAACCCTTCCCACTTTCCTCCCTGCCACTCTAGCCCTGCTTTCCCTCCACACTGAGAGAAACTTGCAGCCATTCAGATCTTCCCATCAGTCATTAAGGCCTGCCACCACCCGGGTCAGAGTAACACACAACTCTAGCCCCCTGGGGGCTCACAGTGTAGCTGGGAAGTGGATCCACCTGACATCCAGAATCTACCTTGAACTCCAGCAGGTCTTCAGAGCTCCGGGGGCTTACCAAAGTGGACCACCTGTGCAGGGCTTTGGAGGTTGAATAGGAGTTCACCAGAAGGCTGGCCAATAGCTTGAGCAGAGACCAGAGATGAGAATCAACTTGGCCAGGTTTGGCATGGGTAACAAGGAGGTGAGGCGACGGTGTGCCAGCTGGAGAATAAGAAGCAGATTCCAGATCCTTTGTGGAGCAGAGACTCCAAGAAGAAGGGGTGAGGGGAGGGGGTGGAGAAGGTCTCTCCTGCCTCTCAGTCCACCCTCCCCGCCCCCCTCACAGTTCACATGTACAGACACACTCACACACTCGGGCCTCCGCTCCCCTTGCCGGAGGAGGGGGAGGAGGCGGAGGGGAGGAGGAGCTGAAATGCAACCTATTCATGTTCCCGCGATGTAACACCCCTCATTTTCCATGCTGGGTAAAGACAAAAAGCCTTTACAACCTGTTTCTGGAACTTGTCAGCAGCTGCCAAGAGGAGCATGTTAATTAAACGTCGGCAAAGATGGAAGCCGGAGGCCCCGGCTCTAATTGGACAGTTTGCTTCACCGATTGAAAACATTGTGACAAAGGAGGAGGTGCGCGGCGGCTCAGCAGGGGCGCGGCGTGGCGGGGCGGGGAGCGGCGGCTTTGATTTCAGCTGATCTGCGCCCCAGCCTCTCTCCCCCTGCGGAGCCGGCCGGGCCCAGCCCGGCACGCCCCGCGAGGGCACGGGAGGGGCGGCGGCGCGGGAGGGTGGGTGCGGGTGAGGAGATCAGGAGTCCTCGAGGTCCCACGGGCAGTCTCGCCCGGTATGAGGCCCAGCCGAGGACCAGATTTTTGGGGTTCTGGGCTGGGCTCCTTCCCCTGATGACACGACCGGAGTTCCAGGGGGCGAGGGTCCTGCAGTCGGTTCTGTATGGTCGAGGCTGCCCTGGGAACCCAAGCCCAGATCCCAGTAGGGAGAGACCCGGATCTGGACCGGAGAGACCCAGGATCTGGACCTGAGCTGTTGCCCAAACTAGCTCAGGTCAAGTGATTGGGAAAGTGACGTCGCTCAGTCGTGTCGGACTCTTTTGCGACCCCATGGACTGTAGCCTACCAGGCTTCTTCCACGGGATTTTTCAGGCAAGAGTACTGGAGTGGGTTGTCATTTCCTTCTCCAGGGTGATTGTGGATTTTGAGAGGAGATCAACATGGATTAAGGTGGGCCCTTGTTTGTGCTCAGCTGCTCAGTTGTGTCGACTCTTTGCTACCCCATAGACTGTAGCCTGCCAGGCTCCTCTGTCCATAGACTTTTCCAGGCAACAATTCTGGAGTGGGTTGCCATTTCCTACTCCAAAGTGATTGGGGGTGAGGGCTTAAAAATGTTGAGAGGCTTATCCTGGAAGGCCCACCTCTGAAGGTTTTCTCAGGGCCCTGCAGAGCCCAGAGTTTCCATCCCGGTTGTAGGGGCACCCGGAGACTGTCCCCCTTCTGTTGCTTCGTGGCTCTACTGCAAGTCCCCTCCTGTTCTCAACTCACAAGTGAGGCCAGCAGCCATGTATGAAGCCCTGACTGCGTGCTGGGCACTGTGCTATCATTACAGGTCCTGGTATGTAACCTCCCAGCAACTTGTGGGGGGGCGGAGAGGAGGCAGATGGGCAACGAAGGTTCCGAGAGGATAAGTAACCGGTCCAAGGTCACAGTTTTGTTAAAAGTGGTGCTAGGGTGAGACTGGAGCCCAGGTCCCTCTGATGTCAATGTTTGAGCCTGGACCTCACATTTCTTGCTCTCTGGCTCCTGGTCCAGCCAGGAGATGAGGGTCTTCAGGACACTGTGAGACAAGAGTGGGGTTCCTACGTGTGTGTGTAAGTCACTCAGTCATGGCCAACTGTTTGCGACCCTGTGGACTGTAGCCCACCAGGCTCCTCTGTCCATGGGATTCTCCAGGTAAGAATACTGGAGTGGGTTGCCATTTCCTCCTCTAGGTGATCTTCCAAACCCAGGGATCAAATCCGGGTCTTCTGCATTGCAGACAGATTCTTTACCCTCTGAGCCACCAGAAAAGCCCTGAGAACCTCTTCTTCAGGCCTCCAGGATGAATGGCCTGAAAGATGGGTGTGCAGCAACCTGGGGTCACTCTGGAGGCCTCTAGGCATGTTCCCTGCTCCTGCATACTTGCCCACTTTGCATCTCTTGGAGTGGGGTGGTTCGTTAACAAGGCCAAGCCCCCTCTTCTGTCCCCTTCTGCCTTGGCCCAGCTTTGTCCCCCACCTCACCCTTATCCGGAGCTGTGACCCAGGAGGGCTCCGACTGGGGTGGGAGGCCAGGCCGGGGCCTGTGAGAAGCAGGAGCAACTCTGGGAAAAGGGGCCATTGTGGCTGAGCCCGGGGATTAACAGCTACAAAGTGGAGGGCTGAGGCCATTGAGGGTAGCCCTTCGAGCTGAGTTCCCAGGGGGGAGCGGCTAGACCAGCCTGTGCATGAGCCGTGTCCAGGCTGCCTGCTGGGCCTAATCCCCTGGGAGCTGCAGGCCGAGAAGCCCTGGAAATACAGCTGCTCTGGAGAGAGGGCTGCCCTTGGTAGTAGTGGGGGGCGGGGCGGGGGCAGGCTGGTCCAGGATGCTCGGGGTGGCCGCTCTGAGGAGGATTGGGTGAGGGGAGGCATGCCCATGGGGTGTGCATGTACACCTGTGCCCCTGGCCTGGGCAGGGTGCCTGAATGGGCCACTCGAAAGATAGGCAACCCAGGACATAGAGAACAAACTAGTGGTTACCGGTGGGGTGGTGGGGAGAGGAGGTGCAAACTATTGGATATAAGACAGGCACAAGTATTGCACTACGCAGGGAATAGAGTCAGTGTTTTGTAATAACTGTAAATGGAGAGTAACCTTTAAAATCGTATCAAGAAATTAAAAAAAAAAAAAAAAGATAGGTGACCCAGTGTGTTAGGGGCAGCACCAGCCCCCTTCTGTGTCTGAGATTTAGGGGCTCTCGTAAGGGGAACAGTCCCTGAAGGCAGAGACCAGGCCGACCCAGAGGTACTCAGAGGTCCCTGACTGAAGAGGTGAGCCTGGAGAGAGAGAAGAGGCAGCGCCCCCACCAGCAGGCCTGAGTGGGTGCTAAGTGTGTGTGTGTGTGTGCGCGTGTGTGTGTGTGTGTGTCCTCGTGTGTGCGCGCACCATCGAGCAGGGTGCTTGAGAACAGCCCTTCAGAGGTGGCTGGAGGGGCTCCGCAAATTGTAATCAGATTAAGGGGGCCAATCACTTAGGGCTCTTGAAAAGGCCACGAGGTTTCTAATCAGCCCTGAGCGCCCCAGCCCACAAAGCCCAGGAGGAGCTCGGCAGGAGCCGCCTGCGGGGGGGCCGTGCGGGTGGGGACGGCTTTCTTCCCTCTCTGTCTCTCGTAATTATGTCAATTTGCTAGCCAAATTGTTTGCTCGAGTGGACAGGGGGGCTTGTGGCCCATTCATGTGGTAATGTGGGAACCGGCAGGCCTCCTGGCTGGGAAAATAGGAGGTGCTGGACCTCGTTCGAGGGAGCAGGCGGGCCGGGGGTGTAGGCACCCAGGCCTTGGGAACTCTCCCCTAGCTAGTGTGGGGCTTTGTCCCATGAATTCCAGAAACTTCCAGCTTGGGTTATGCTCTGGGATATCCTTTGGGGCCTGTCAAGATGAAGGATGGGGAAGGAGGGGAGGACCCCACAGGGGACAGAAGAGGTGGCCTCCGGGTTCCTTCAAGGTGAAGGTAGGCAGCTTGCTGTCTTTATGCCTGGTCCTTTGAGGACCAGGCTGAGGCTGGAGCAGTTTGTGAACTGGATGGCCGCGATCTCCAACCTCTGGGATCTCATGCCTGATGATCTGAGGTGGAGCTGATGTAATAATGATACAAAGTGCACAGTAAGTGATACGCACTTGAATCATCCTGAAATCATGCCCCCACCCCTGGTCCATGGGTAAATTGTCCACCATGAAACTGATCCTTGATGCCAGAAAGATTGAAGGCCACTGCGAAAGGGGACCTGGGAGATGCTAGAGAGATGGGATCCTGAAAGGGTGAGACTGAGGAATGTGCAGACTTGGAGTAACTTCTAATCGGTTGACTTAGCCTTTATGCAGGGCCAGCTACTGCGCCACTGCTTTGTACACAGCAACCCGTTGAGCCTGAGAGCAATCCAGGGAGGTTGGCACTGGGCTTCCCATTTCACAAAGAAACTGAGTCTCAGAGAGGCTAAGTGACTTGCCCAAGGCCACACAGCCAGTGGGTAAGGAGCAGAAATATTTGTTTATTTATGGCCGTACTGGTTCTTCCGTGCTGCGCTCAGGCTTTCTCTAGTTGAGGTGCGAGGGTTTCTCATTGTGGTGGCTTCTCTCGTCGCAGAGCTCATGCTCTAGGTGTGCGGGCTCAGTAGCTGTGGTGCTCGGGCTTTGTTGCTCTGAGGCATGTGGGATCTTCCCGGGCCAGGAATCAAACCCTTGTCCCCTGCATTGGCAGGTGGATTCTTAACCACTGGACCACCAGGGAAGTCCTGAGGAACAAAACTTTGAACCCAGGTCTATCTGATCCCTCTGTCCCTTTGCCCCCACCCCCAGCCACCCACCCATAGGAGTTCATTGCTTCCTTTAAGCAGCAAACAAGAAATGACAGAAACGCCTGGCTTTGTACAAGGCATGGAGGGTGCAGAGACCTAAGAGGACCCAGGAAGGTCAGGGTCAGGGAGTCCTCAGCATAGGCATACTGGCGTGAGCTGGAGTCACCCTCTACAGTCAGCACAGAGCTATGGCCACAAAGATGGTCAGGCATTGGACACGGTGCTTGGGAGCCATGGTGGACGTTAGGAAGAATGGTTGTCAACAGACCAGATACAGGTGACTTCCCTGTCCAGGGCATTCCCCTGCCCTCTGGGCTCCCCTGCCTTCCTCAGGTCCCCCTTTAGCATGTGAGGCCCTTTCTTGTCTCCCTTGGATGTGGCAACCCAACACCTCCTTTTCTCAGATTAGGGGGCCCTGTGCACTCTGGCCGCTCCCTGGTGGACCCTCCTGGCTTGTTGCCGTCCCTCCCCGCAACAGATACTCACAGGGCTGCTACCCACACCTACCCCCAACCCCAACCACCAGGTGCCTCCTCACTGTGCCACTCAGGGCTATTAGGATCTGCCCTGCTGGAAGCTGGCAGGGGGCTGGGGTGCAGGGTGGCACTGGAGGTTAGGGCAGGAAGAGAGGTTTGAGGGAGGGTCTGCAGTCACAGCTGAGCACCCCTCACTCCCCAACTGGGAGAAAAGGCTGGAATCCATGTTTATCCCTGAATGAGATGATGGCCAGAAATCCTTCTTAGCGCAAATCCAATTTGATGGGCAGTTGTCGTTTGACTCTACTAGGCCAGGTGCTGGAAGACAAGGGTGTGGGGAGGGGCGGGGGAGATTCCACAGCCCTGTCAAGGGCACAGATACGGCAATGGGTCAGGCCAGGAGAGGACTAAAGGCGAATAACAGCAATGCAGAGCACTTATTCTGTGTCAGGCACAGTTTTAAGCACTTTACATACATTACTTCATTTATTCTTCACAATAATTCTATGAAGGGAGTACGGTTATTGATTCCATTTTGCCTCATGAAGAAACTGAAGCACAGAGAGGCTGAGTAACTTGCCTCTGTCACACAGCTACACGTTTAGCAAAGCTGGCATTCAAACGATGGCCCTAGAGGCCCACCCAGCTTTGAGTCCCAGCTCGGCTGTTACCACTCTTAGTGCCTATATACCAGCTGGCGCTAGTGGTAAGAGACCCACCTGCTGGTGCAGGAGGTGCAGAAAACCTGGGTTTGATCCCTGGGTCAGGAAGATCCTCTGTAAGAGGGCTTGGCAGCCCACTTCAGTATTCTTGCCTGGAGAATCCCATGGACAGAGGAGTGTGGCAAGCTACCGTCCATAGCGTCGCAAAGAGTCAAACACTACTGAAGTGACTTCTGAATCGACTTAGCACGGAGCACAGGCTGTTACCACTCTTAGGTCACTTGAGGAGGCAAAGGAAGGGAGGATCCTAGGTGGGGGGGATTACGTGGAGAGGGCTGCCTCGAGCAGATCAGTGATGCCTGTCAAGGGCCATAGCCAGCTCCAAGTGACCCTTGAGGAAGGGAGGAGAGGAGACCACAGAACAACATCCCAGCCTCACTCCCATCCCTCCTGATAACACCCGCATGAAACCCATGAATTTGGTGAAACAAACAGGAGAGTATTTAGCCCGACTTTCCAGAGGCCATGATGTCTAATCGGAGTCCTGAAGGACAAATAGGATTTATTCAAGCAAAGGGTTTGGAGGTGGAGAAACTGCCTTCTGGGAGGTGACAAGACATCTGGCTCAGGAATGGCCAGGCCTGTGGCCAGAGGGGAAGGTGGGAGACAACTCAAAGGGCAGTTTGGGTATTATACTCCGGGTACTGGCTTCTCAGATGACTCAGTGGTAAAGAATCCACCTGCCAACTCAGGAGATGGAGGTTTGATCCCTGGATCAAGAAGATCCCCAGGAGGAGGAAATGGCAACCCACTCTAATACCCTTGCTGGGGAAAATCCCTGGACAGAGGAGTCTGGTGCACTACAGCCCATGGGGTCTCGAAAAGTCGGACACGACCTAGCAACTGAACAACAGCAGCTCCTTCCCACATTGTGTCCACCAGCCCGTTCTCTATACCTGTGTCTGCACTGCTCGCATGCTGAGTCACTTCAGCCGTGTCCGACTCTTTGGGACCCCATGGACTGCAGCCCATAAGCTTCCTGTGTCCATGGGATTCTCCAGCCAAGAATACTGCACTGGGTTGCCATGCCCTCTGCCAGGGGATCTTCCCAAGCCAGAGACTGAACCCTCATCTCTTACATCTCCTGCCTTGGCACGTGAGTTCTTTACCACTATCGCCACCTGGGAGTCCCCCTGTGTCTCCATTACTTCTCTGTAAATCGTTTCATCAGTACTACTTTTCTAGGTTCCATATATATATGCATTAATATACAATATTTGTTTTTCTCTTTCGGACTTACTTCACTCTGTATAACAGACTGTAGGTTTGGCCACCTCACTATCGTTTTCATGGCTGTAAAATGCAAAATTCTTGAGCCGTCCTTCCCTCAGTCTACAGAGACTCTGAGAGCAGGCCTGACAATCTCCAGGTGATCCTGATGCATGCCCAAGTTTGAGACCTACTGTCTAACGTGTTTAACTATTCCCCTGTGGTTGGACATTCAAGGTTTTCCAGTTTCTTATTATTAAAACTTGTGTTACAACACGTCCCTTTACATGTGTTTTTGTGTCCTATGAGAACATTTCTTCTCTCTCACAATTTTCTTGGTTAATTTTTCACATTTGCTTTTCCAGATGAATTTTTTAAATATTTATTTTTACTTATTTATTCGACTGCTCTGGGTGTTAGTCGTAGCATGCAGACTCTTAGTTGTGGCATATAGGATCCAGTTGCCCGACCAGGGATCCAACTCAGGGCCCCCTGCATTGGGAGTGTGGAGTCTTAGCCACTGGACCGTCAAGAAGTCCCCCAGATGAACTTTAGAATCTGTTTCTAAATTCCACTCTCAATGGTATTGCATTGTATATACACTTTAACTTAGGAAGGATCGACATCTTGGCAGTATTGAGTTTTCCCGTCAACTATTGAAATTCTATAGGATTTTAAGTGTAATTCACATACTTATATGTAATTTAGGCATGCTTTGTTATGATCCCAAATATAACAACTGCAGGAAATATTACTATAATGGTCTTCTTTCCCTAAATTTTATGAAACTAAGAATATAATCATAAAGGATCAAGCGTATGATCATCCTATTCTTGTTGGGATAGTCTCATTTCTTATGTTGGCCTCTCCATTTCTTTCATTGGGTCCGTGTGTGTGTGGCTGTGCTGGGTCTTCACTGTTGTGTGTGGGCTTTCTCTAGTTGCAGCGAGTGGGGTCTCCTTTCTAGTTGAGAAAGTAGACAGATTTCTATGGGCAGGTTTCTCACAGCAGTGACTTCTCTTAGTGGTGGGTCTAGCTGCTCTGTGGCACATGGGATCTTCCCAGACCAGGGATCGAGCCCGTGTCCCGTGCATTGGCAGGCAGATTCTTAACCACTGGACCACTGGGGAAGTCTCAGCCTCTCAATTGTGATTCAGTCAAGCCCATGTCTTTTGGGGGAGCAAAGGAAACTTTTTTAGAAATATCCCCTGTGGACTTCGCCAGTGGTCCAGTGGTTAAGACTCTGAGCTTCCACTTCCTGGGGGAGAACCGTGCGGCACAGCCGAAAAAAAAAAAGAGAAATCCTTCTCAATAGACTTCTCCCCATTTAAAGCATGCTCCCCAACCCTAGTTCTTCCAGACTCTTCTCATCAAAAAGTGCAGTCAGCACGCTCCCCTTGAATTTGACCTTGGTGACTGCTTGACCAATTTTTGTTGTTGTTCAGTCGCCAAGTTGTGTCCGACTCTTTGCCACACTATGGACTGCAGCATGGCAGGCTTCCCTGTCCCTCACCTTCTCCTGGAGTTTGCCCAAGTTCATGTCCATTCAACCAGTGATGCTTGACCAATAGAACAGAACAAAATGACACTGTGCCAGCTTCCAGGCCCAGAGACCTTAAGAAATGGCAGCTTCTTATTTCTGTCTCTTGGGATATTTGTTCTAGGAAACCAGCAGCCATGTCTGCAGAAGTTCAAGCAACGAGGAATGGAGGCCCTTGGCCCACAGGCTAGGCTGAGTGACCAGCCCACAGCCAGCCCCAACTTGCAGCCAGGCGATTGATCCTCTAGTTCCATTCAAACTGCCCAGCTGATACCACGTGGGACCTACAGAAGCCGTCCCACTGATTCCTGCCCCAATCACAGATGTGTTGAGCCAAAGAAATGACTGTTGTTTGATGTGCTGAGGTGTTTGTTTTTTTTTTTAATTGGAAGATAATTGCTTTTAAAAAAATTTTTCATTGAAGGATAATTGCTTTAATTGAGATGGTTTGTTAGGGAGTTGTACCAACGCTGCAACTCATTTCAATGCCTAAACCAATCACTGACATCAGAACTAGGACTTAAACATTCCAGAACCCTCCCCTCTGAGGCTGGGGCGGGGGCTGGGTTCCCCTTCCCTGAGCCAGGGACAAAATTAGAGCCATGCCAAGGACAAAGCAATGGCTGCTGGTGGGTGACCAACAGCATCTGCTGAGGACATTAGATCCACTGAGATGAGAGACCTGGCCCAGAGTCCCACAGCCAGTCTGTGGCAGGGTCAGGATTTGAACCTAGGTTCTCTCCCAGACATCTGTAGCAAGGCTGAAACTTACCACCCATGACCTCTCCTACCCCCACCTGTGAGACTTTCCTCCAGTGTTATCTGCTCTACAAAGCCTCCCTGGGTGCCATTTGCCCATGGGCACACCTCCCATCTAACACCCATCACAGTAGATTCTCATCATGTGCCCACCCGGCTACCCCCAATAGGACACAATATCCCGCAAGGTGAGACTTTTGCTTCTGTCTCCCTCTGGCATAATGGAGGGCTTGGCAGAGAAGAGGGAACAGGCACAGTGGACTCATATTTTGTGGGATCAGAGTCAGTACTTAAGGTCAATGTCCAGTATAGCCAAAATTACTCCTAATGAGCCTTTAAAATTTGCCTGGCAAGTCAGTATACATGGTTTTGTATATATAAATTTGAACAGTAACATACCTGTATAAATGGATGTATTAGTATGTAGGATACAAGAAACAGTTCGTATTCAAATGTATTTGTACAGTATTTTTTTAATATTTGCTTTTATGTATTTATTTGGTTGCGTCAGGTCTTAGTTGTGACACACAGGATCTTCGTTACAGTGAGAGGGCTCCGGAGCTCAAGGGCTCGGTAGTTGTGACATGTGGCTTGGTTGCCCCCTGGCGTGTGGGATTTAACTTCCCCTACCAGGGATTGAAGGAAAGTTATGACCAACCTAGATAGCATATTCAAAAGCAGAGACATTACTTTGCCAACAAACGTCCGTCTAGTCAAGGCTATGGTTTCTCCTGTGGTCATGTATGGATGTGAGAGTTGGACTGTGAAGAAGGCTGAGCACTGAAGAATGGATGCTTTTGAACTGTGGTGTTGGAGAAGACTCTTGAGAGTCCCTTGGACTGCAAGGAGATCCAACCAGTCCATTCTGAAGGAGATCAGCCGTGGGATTTCTTTGGAAGGAATGATGCTAAAGCTGAAACTCCAGTACTTTGGCCACCTCATGCGAAGAGTTGACTCATTGGAAAAGACTCTGATGCTGGGAGGGATTGGGGGCAGGAGGAGAAGGGGACAACAGAGGATGAGATGGCTGGATGGCATCACTGACTCAATGGACATGAGTCCGGGTGAACTCCGGGAGTTGGTGATGGACAGGGAGGCCTGGCGTGCTTCAATTCATGGGGTCACAAAGAGTCGGACACGACTGAGAGACTGAACTGAACGGAACTGAACTGAACCAGGGATTGAACCCATGTCTCCTGCATTGGAAGATGAATTGTTAACCACTGAACTACCAGGGAAGTCCCTGTACAGTATTTTTAATTAAAAACATTTTGAATATCTATGCACATAATTAAATGCACATGAGATAAACATCACTGTAAATGTTTGCTGGAAGAAGGTATCAGTCATAAAGACACAGAAGGGATGAGTCTGGCCCATCTGCCCATTATCCCCTCAAACCTCTTCCCGCACTGGCCCAGCACTGTTTATCTTTCTCTTGTGCCTGAAATTTCCCCACTTGAGTCACTGAGCACCAAGGCACACAGGTCAAGTGTCCCAGAGATCATAGTTACAGGCAGCACATTAGTGTCGGATGGGCTTCTCTGGTGGTGCTGGTGATAAAGAACCCGCCTGCCAATGCAGGAGACATAAGAGACGCGGGTTCAATCCCTGGGTCAGGAAGATCCCCTGGAGGAAGGCATGGCAAACCACTCCAGTATTCTTGCCTGGAGAATCGTATGGACAGAGGAGCCTGGTGGGCTACAGTCCATAGGGTCTCAAAGAGTCAGACACAACTGAAATGACTTAGCACTCAGGCACAGTGCTAGATACATGTTTTAGCTTCTCTGGTTGACTGTTACCAATGATTATAATGGAAGGTCACCGAGCTATCTCTTTGGACACACCTGGAAGATGGGTTGTGTGTGTGCACTCGTGTGCACTTACGTATGTGGGTACTGGTGAGAAGCTGCTTCATCAAGAACCTGGCTTTTCTGTATGTTCCTAAGAGATGCCACCAAGGGGTCCTGCAGGCAGAGCTGGCATGAATGCCAACCAGTAGCCCCAGTCCCATGGCCAAGGGAAGGGAAGGCTTAGGGAACTCCTTGTGAATTTGGCTTAGAGGGCTCTGGATTTGAATCCTATCCCCTAGAATGTGCCTGGGTGCGTTGCAGGGGAGGAGAATTGATTCTTCACTTGACCCTTTCCTATATTGTCATATTGTCACAGTAGGGTTTTTTTTTTTCTTTGTCATCTCAAAGCTGAAGAACAATTTTTAAAAGGATTATTTTTTAAAAAAGAATTTCAACATGTTGGTCTCATCCTTCCCAAATAAATGTCAACTCCTGTAGCAGGTGAAGGATGGGGCTCTGTGGAGCCCATCGAGAGCTGCCCTTCTGCCTCTCCGATCTCTTGAAATAGATCAGTCCTGGAGTCATTCACAGCCCACAGCAGAGGCAGTGAGGCTTCACCTGCGCTTCAAATGCAGGCGTACACGACCCCCAGGTCTTAGAGCCCAGAGGGAGCCTCTCAGAGGGCTCCAATTGTCACACTTCAGAGCCTCTGGAAACTGCAGAGACGGCCCTGCCAGAGGAAGTCTGGGGAAGGGGGCCTGGGGCCACTTGGGAGTGTGTCCCCAACCTTCTGCCCTCTCCTGCCCTAGTCACCTCCTCTTCTCTGCGGTCTCTCTCTGGCTCTCTCTCCACCTGTCAGTCTTGGCCCCTGTGTTTATCTCTCCCCATCTCTCCTTCTGTCTCCTCTACCATCTCTTGTCTCTCCCCATCTCTGACTTCCTTGCTGTTTCTCTCTGTGTATCTGTCTGATTCCCCTTCTCTTTCTTTCTCTTCTCTCTTCCTCTCTTTTCCTCGCCTTCCTGCTTTTCTCTGTCTTGGTGGTCTGTCTCTCTCTGCATCTCTCTCTCTCTGTCTCTGTCCCTCGCAGTCTCCTCCCTCTTGCCCCCTCTGGGGGTTGATCTGTGTTGTGGGATCATGCCAAGCCCAGAGGGAAGGTCAGGGCGCCCTGCAGAGACCAGCGCAGACTGCCATTAACCTGTCACTTCTGCCTCCAGTGGGGGAAACAGCGGGGCTCAGGGAAGGCGAGGAACTGCAGTCACTGGAGATGAGACGTCTCAGCTGGGGCTGACAACCGAAAGCAGAAGCCACCCACTCAGAGGGCTGCAGACAGGCACTGGGACGCCGAGGACAGCAGAGCGGGGATCTGGACACCAGCCCACATCATAGCTGCTTCTGGCTTCTGAGCCAGCAGGGACCGTGGCATAGGGAGAGTCTGAGCTGGTGGCCACATTCAAGCCTGCCTCGCCTGCAGTCTTGGGAACTAAGGACGGGGATCTCTGTGAGGTTAAAAGCAAAGCTCTCAAACTCAGCAGCCTGAGGGCCATGTATGCCACTGCCCCTTGCCCCTCAGTGGCTTGAAAATTTGTCAAAAATATGAATCTACATTAAAAAAAATTTTTATTGATGTATAGTTGCTTTATAATGTATTAGTTTCCACTATACAGCAAAGTGAATCAGCCACACACACACACACACACACACATATATATATATATTTGTTTTTTTTTCCTCTCTCTTTTTTAGATTTCCTTCCCATTTAGGTCACCATGGAGCACTGAGTAGAGTTTCCTGTGCTATACAGTGGGTTTTCTGCTTAGTTATCTGTTTCATACATAGGATGTATAGTGTATATATGTCAGTCCTGAATTTACTTTTTGAAATAATTTCCTTTATTTATTTATGTATTTTTGGCCGTGCTGAGTCTTTGTTGCTGTGTGGGCGTTTTCTCTAGTTGAGGCAAGCAGGGGCTGCTCTCCGGTTGTGGTGCATGGGCTTCTCATTGTGGTGGCCTCTTTTGTTGCACAACACAGGCCCTAGGGTCCTCGGGCTTCAGTAGTTGCAGCACATGGGCTCAGTAGTGGGCTCAGGAGTTGAGGCTCCCGGGTTCTAGAGCACTGGCTCAATAGATGTGGTGTGTGGGCTTAGTTGCCACGCAGCATGGGGGATCTTCCCAGATCAGGGATCGAACCCATGTCCCCTGCATTTGTAGATGGACTTTACCCTTGAGCCACCAGGGAAGCCCCCGAATCTACATTTTTGAACTGGCAAACTTCATATATCTGTTTTAAATAAAGTTTCCTCTTGAGGACCTAGCAACACAGGGCTGTGACTGAGCAGCAGTGCTCCCTGTCCTGCCCGCCCCTTCTCCTTGCACCTGGACACCTCCTCAGTTGCCTGCCTGCCTCTGTAATTTCAGGGGCGTGTGGCCTCTGACAGCAGAGAGGTCCTCTGGGCAGAAGTAGGGGCCCGTGTGCTGCCACCAACTTACTGGGTGACACTGGGTAAGGCATGCCAGCTCTGGGCCTCTGCTTTCCCATCTGTAAAATGGGTGATTGGATGAGCCCCACAGTAACAGTCACCTTTTGGAGCAAATGATGAAAGCTAGGGACCCTATCCCTAGAGAAAAGGACCTGTGTGTAGCTTTGCCTACCCTGTGAGAGGTTCACATGCGGCTCCCCCTGGGATGGGCGGGGATCCCAGACTAAGAACTCTTGCTGAGCACCAGCATCCCTTCCCCCTTTGTCTCAGCCTCCTCAATCTGGGCCCAAGGGGACCCACTCTCTTAGAACCTGACACACTGGGGCCACCCTTCCTCTGGGTGAGCAGGGACTCTCTGGGTCCCCAGCAGCCAGGTCCCCAGTGACCATGTCCCAGCCAGGCTGGCAGCCGCCCATCCATATGCCGGAGGGGTCTGGGCTGGCGCTGGATTAGCATAACGCGCTCCTGGAGGTAAAGGCCCACCAGGCGGCCTGTGTGCAGCGCCTGCCTTTGTCCCGGGGGCCCCCGGACCGGGTAGAACAGCCTGGGCGGCTCATACACTTTTGACTGCCAGATGAAAGGGGGCGACATAAAGAGGCTGGCAGGGCTGAGCGTGGGGGCGCTTTGTGTCCCTCCAGACGGAGTTACAGACGTCTGTGAAACGTCAATTACAGCTGAATAAAGATGTCTGCTCGGTCCAGACGTGCCTCCTTTCAGCTGGGGAGGTGTTTCCAGGCCAGGGGTGCTCTGGCAACCTAATTTGGCGATTGTGACTCTATAAGCAGCCCTGGCATTCATCAAACCCAGGGAGGATGGGAACGGGCTGGGCTGGCGTGACCCTGCTCTGGGAGGTGTGCGGGAATTCGGGCTGGGTGGGGGTGGGAAGAGAAAGGAATGACTTATCTCCCTTGCTTTCTCCCCCAGGCCAGACCTCGAGGATGGCAAGGGGCATGCAATTTGGGAACCACACCGTCTCCTTGTATCAGCCAGTCTCCCTTCCTGGGCCTTGTCAAGGTGGCTCAGTGCCTCTGGCAGCTAAGGATGGGATTAGTGTTCACTGATCCTTTCTCCTGATGGGTTAGTGTGAAGCATTGTTGAAGGGATAGCATTAAAAGCGCCTAAGAGCTACCCAGGAGTCTGCAGTGGTAAAGAATTCGCCTGCTAATGCAAGAGATATAGGAGACTCCAGTTTGATCCCTGGGTCAGGAAGATCCCCTGGAGGAGGAAATGGCAATCCTTTACAGATTTTCTTGACTGGAAAATCCCATGGACAGAGAAACCTGGCAGGCTGTAGTCCATGGGATCGCTGAGTGTCAGGCATGACTGAGCACACACGCATGCATACACACGAGGTTCAAGTGCCAAGGTGAGCAGACATGAACCCCTGATGTCACTGAGCCTCTGGGCTCACCCGAGGACCACCACCCTCTTACTGTGTGAGATGACTAAGCCTGCATTTGCGTAAGTCCTGGTCCTGTCCATCAGATTGTCAGTTACTTGCAGCAGACACAATCCTACCTGATGCAGTAGGTAGCCCAGGGCTCAGATTTCTGGTGTTGGATTTACAGAGTGGTAGAAGGGGCTGTGCTACTCAGAACTCCCTTGAGGGGAGGGGACACAGCCCTGGTGGGGTATGAGGACCCAGGGCAGAGTGTTGACTCTGGGCACAGTGAGCTGGTCTGCCTCTTCCCCCAGATGGTGCTGGCCCCTGAGGTGCCCTCACCCCAGAAGACCTCATCCCTGGAGGTCTTGAACAGCAAAGGCATTTCTTGAGGACCCCTATGCTCCTTGGGACACCTGTCCTGAAACTTGCCCAGCGGGACTAGACAACGGACCCTTTGGCCACCATGTATCAAGTCCTGAGTGAAAACTGAGTGAAAACTCTTACAGGAGTGCAGAGCAAAAAAAAGGCCCTAAGAACAACCCTCCTGCCTACTGAGTGCCTCTTGTGCACCCTAGACGAGGTGTTTTCACGCGACTTGCCATTTCCTTCTCCAGGGGATCTCCCAGGGATAGAACCCGCGTCTCTCACGTCTCCTGCATTGCAGGTGGATTCTTTTCCAGCTGAGCCACTGGGAAAGCCCCATACTTTAACCTAGTACAAAACTGAAAATGTTGTGAGAAGTCTCCTTCATTTCCTGTCTCTCATTTGCCCTGTTCTCAAGTCTCCCATTAAAGTAGTAACGTGGGGCTTCCCTGGTGCTCCAGTGGCTAAGACTGTGCCCCCAGTGCAGGGGGCCTGGGTTCCATCCCTGGTCAGGGAACTGGATTCCATATGCTGTAGTGAAGATCGAATGAAGACCCTGTGTGCCGAAACTGAGACCCGGTGCAGCCAAATAAATAATTTTTTTTAATGAAAGGTAATAGCTGTTTTTCATTTTTTATGTATCCTTCCCCAGAATTTTCTTTATACATAAACCAGCCCATCCAAACTTGCCCTCGTATTTTCTTCCCTTATTTGACACCGCTTCCTAGTATGACATTAATCAATCCTCTCTCGAGACTCCTTTGCCTTGCTTTCAACCTTTTGCTTTTGCAAATGTCACTGCAACAAATAACCTTGCTCGTAAGTCAGTTCTCACAAGTGTGAGTGTATCTGTAGGACCAAGTCCCAGGAGAGGGACCGCTGGGCCGCAGCTTCTGTGCATGTGCCATTTTGCTCTACCGTCTTCTTCATGGGGGCGGTGTCACCCCCTACTCACGGTCTGTGGCTGATGCGATTTTAGCAAGGATGGTCACACGTACCCTTTGTGGCTTGGCCAGCAGAGCACAGGCCCCTCAGCCTCAGCCAGTGCTCTCGTGCAGGGAGAATGCACGACCTTACCTGGCGGCCCAGCTCACATGCAAGTCTACTCTCTTTTGCTCCCCTGCCTCTTCCTCTGTAAGTGTTATAAAGGAGGGCACCCTCTTCCCCCAGCCACCACACACACACACACACACACACACACACACACAAATCGCTTCTGAAAAAGGCAGCAGCAGAGCCCTAAAGGAAGAAGGACATCTGCCCATGTTTACTCAGTCAACAGATCCACGAGTACCCACTGTAGGCCTGGCAGCCTCCTAAGTGCTTATATGTGTGATGCGCGATCTTGGCCACGGCCCTTAACCTCTGGCCCCCAGCATCCTCTTGAGTAAGATGACAGGTATGCTATCTTTAAATTTTATTTATTTATTTATGTACGGCTGGGCTGGGTCTTCTTTGCACCAAGCAGGCTCAGTAGCTGTGGCACACGGCTGAGTTGCTCCATGGCGTGTGGAATCTTCCCGGAGCAGGGATAGATCGAACTTCTGCAACGGCAGGTGGACGTCTATCCACTGCACCACCACCAGGGAAGTCCAGGTATGGTACTTTTTGTTGTTTTTACTTTACTTTTTTTGGCCTTGCTATGTGGCCTGTGGGATCTTAGTTCCCGGACCAGGGATCAAACCCATGCCTTTGGCAGTGGAAGCACGGAGCCCAGACGGCTGGATTATCAGGGAATTCCCTGTGGTTTTTTTAATTTAAGATTATTTATTTATTCATTTCGGCTGTGCTGGGTCTCCATTGCTGTGTGGCTTTCGTAAGTTGCAGCGAGCAGGGGCTGCTCTCTAGTTGCCGTGTACAGGGTTCTCACTGCGGTGGCTTCTCTTTTTGCGGAGCGCAGCCTCTAGGCGGGGCGACTTCAGTAGTCGCTGGGCGCAGTGGTCGTGGCTCTTGGGCTCTGGAGCACTGGCTCAGTAGTTGTGGCACACGGAGGTTTGTTGCCCCGAGGCGTGTGGGATCTTCCCAGAGCAAGGATCGAACCCGTGTCCCCTGCATTGGCAGGCAGACTCTTAACTACTGGACCACCAGGAGAGCCCTTCCAGTTTTTTTGTTTGTTTGTTTGTTTTTAAGTTGACAGCTATGGACACCAGAGTTCCAAGTCTCCTCCTAGCTCTAATGATATACCCTCCTCAAATCATGTGGTCAGTCCATGTGGGTGTCAAAGGGACAAAAGGCTTGGAAAACCCTTTTTGGGCCGATACATGTTGGCACTTTGTAGAAATGGGCCACCTTCCCCTCTCTCTCAGGTGGCGAGCTCGAACACTGAATTAGATCTCGTTACTAAAGAGCTGGGCACATTTGGAAGTGCTCAGCAAGCATTATCTGCCTTCCTGGGCATTTCCAAGAGCCACCCCAGCAGCTGGGCTGCCACCCCAGGGTCAGGCTTGAAGGCACGCTCTCCGGGAGGCCCCAGTCAGGCCACTGGCGGGCTCGGGTGCTCTGAGCAATGCCCTGCCCTCTCTCCGTGGCGGCGTCTGGACAGGCCGGGAGGCAGACGGGACGAGTGACAGCTGGGAAGGTTTAATTGCTCCTCGGTGGCTTGGGAGCACCTCCCTCCCTCCGCCAATGATCTGCATTTCAATGTGAGAAGAGAGGAAAGTAGGATGCTGCTCAAAGGGGTTACAATGATTAATCATTTAAAAAGCAAGATCTTAATTACAGGCCGCAATTTTTGCTATTTAAGGAGTCCATTAGTTGCCAGAAAGAAGAAGAAAAAAATTATCACAGGTTATTCTCCTCCGAAAGTAGAGCGGGGGGAGGGACGGGGGAGGAGAATCAGCTGCCGCTCCTGGATGGGGTGGGGGGCAGGGTCCCAGCCCTGGAAGAAGTCTGGCCAGGGACAGGATGGGCCCTGTGTGCAGCGGGAGCCAAGTGAGAAAGACGCTTGCCTGGGGGCCTGGGGGAGGGTACAAGGGTTGGTTTGGGAGAGAGAACTTCCAGTCCTCTCTCTCTCTGCAGCTCTGGTCTGGCTGGAATCCCACCTGTGGGTGCCTCTGGAGGCCTCCTCCTGGGCCTGGCAGCTGGCGGTCAGCCCCTGCCCCCCTTCTCCAATGACCCCTGACCCCACCCTGCTCAGGACGTGAGGTTAATTGCCAGGCCCTCCCCTCTGACCCCTTTGTGGGTTTTAGTTCTGTCTGGTCTCTCAGCCCCCAGGGTGTACAAAGGAGACCGGAGGCCAGGGTTTGGGGGGTTGGGGGGAGTAGTTGGGAGTGAGATAAAAACAACCCAACCTCTTTAGTGGATTAATTTAGTGATCCTCAGGGGGCTAAAAGAGCAAGAGATCAAGCCTCCATCCCGACTCCCCACACACTGCATCATGGCCCCAGAGGTTCCTATGGGATAAGGGATCTGGACATTTCCTCATCCTGGCCGCCTTGAAGCCTGGGCACAATCCCACAGCTGGCAAGGGCCTGCTGCCCAGCCTGAGGTTCAGATTTAAGCCGCCTCATGAGCCATCACTGGCAGCTCCTAAATCCCCCAAAACAGCCTGAGAAACGAAGGGGCAGACTTCCCAGGCGGTCCAGGGTGAAGAATCCACCTACCAGTGCAGGGGACATGGGTGCGATCCCTGGTCCGGGAAGACGCCACATGCCGCAGGGTAACTCAGGCCCATGAGCCACAATGGCTGCAGCCTGTGCTCTAGAGCCTGTGCTCCCCAACGAGAGAAGCCACTGCGATGAGCCCGCGCACCTCAACCAGGCAGCAGCCCTGGCTCGCCACCACTAGAGAAAGCCCGAGTGCAGCAACAAAGACCCAGCGTGGCCAACAGGAAAAATAAATTAAAAAATAACTTTTCTTTAAAAAAGAAACAAAAGGGGCTCCACCAGTGCAGGACGACCTACAGGAATCCCAGAAACCTGAATCCAGGTGATCACGTGCCTGACAGCACCAGCACCATCAAAGTTAATAACTCAGGTGAGTCCAGAAGGATAAATGTGAGCGGGATCTAGGCCCCAAGCTCACCTTATTCCTATGACACCATACGTTTAAAATAATCTTGCAAACAAGTCACAGAGTTTACCAGCCCACCCAGAGGACAGGCTTATTCCCTGTCAAGCCTGCTTGCTAGTGGGAATAAAATAAATGAAATCACTTCTGCAAACAGACCCTCCTGCCAGACTGATTAAATGCCTCTGAGTGTGTGTGTGTGTGTCCATCAGCCTCAGCTGTCTAACATTTAGACCCTCAGAGGGCAGGCTGCTAAATCGGATAGAATGATAATCCCAAGGATTTCTGCGGGGAGTCTGGGGGAGACCCAAGCCACAGACTTGCAATATGGGTTTGAATTCAAAATACCCAAACTGGTTTCATGATGACTCTAACTTGGCCCCTGCCTCCTCCATCCTCAGGCCCCATCACCACCCGGGAGAGGGACAGTGTCTGTCCCTTTAATTGCCAGGTTCCCCACCTCTTGGGGATAAACACACAGACTCTCACCCATCTTCTCCAGCCACTCCCCCCTCCCCACTCCAAAGCTGATTAATTGCAGGGTTGGGCACCCAAAACTGGCTGGACCACATTATTCCTGATGTTGGCTCCTTTCACTGGTCACTGCCTTTAAAGCCACAGTAATCAGCAGCTTTTAGCTTGTCACTCTCCTGACACTCCTTACTTAGACCAGGAAATGGCAAATGAGATGGAAAAAAGAACTTCATTATCTGTTTCGTTCTTTCCAAGAAAGGAGAGTTGGAGGATGGAGAGGAGGGCCTGGCTTCAGGAAGCCACCCCTGTGGATGATGCTCGGACCACGTGGGGATCCTGGATCACAGCCCAGGGCCCACCCGCGGCACCTCCACACACATCACTGACCCAGGCTCCTTGTGGAACACTGGGCATGCAGACCCTTCCCCCACTCCCTTGGAGACCTGCTGAATACTCACGCCTTGAAAAGGGCTCTAGGCCCAGGGAGTCCTGGAGGGCTTCAGATGCCTGGCTGCCTCTCCCCTGATGTGACCTGCACCCCATCCCAGCTGCCAGCCCAGAAAAGTCTTGTGCGAAAATTAGGAAAAGGTGCCCCCTCTGGGCAGATGTGGCCATTGCAGGGCACACAGGTCAGGGATTGGGTGCAGGCTGAATTTTAAACCCACTTCTGCCTTTGTCTTCAAGACAAGCCCTAAAACAGGTTGTTATCTACACGGTGGGGAAACTAATCCTCCCTGCTGTAGGGCACAGACCTCCAAGGGGCCTCTCAGGGTCTAGAAAGCATTATCCTATGTCTCCCAGGAGGCTGTCAACCCACCCTCAAAAAGATGTAGGGGACCCAGCAAAGAGAAGGAGCTGATGACTCCAAGATAGCCCAAACACACCTGTCTCCAGCAGTCTGGGGAGCTCCAGACCCTGGACGAGGAGGCAGCAGGAGCCAGAGAGAAGTGTTTTGTTTTTTAATTTATTTATTTGGCTGTGCCAGGTCTTAGTTGCAGTATTCATGACATTTAATCTTCATCGAAGCAGGCAAACTGTTAGTTACAGCATGTGGGATCTAGTTTCCTGATCAGAGACCAAACTCAGGTCCGCTGCATTGGGAGTGCAGAGTCTAAGCCACTGGACCACCAGGGAAGATGCTGGGCCAGTAGGTTTTATTAATCCCAAACTCTGTTTTCTGTTTGCAAGACGTTGTCCCATTTTCAAAGCACGTGTGCTTCAAGGATCTTGTCTGAACCCCTCAAACCGGGATGTGGGGAACCAGGGCAGGAGCACAATGTCCATTTTACAGATGTAGCCCAGAGGCTCACAGGATGAGACTCACACATCTGACAAGGCTAGGAGCCAGCTCTGGTTTCAGAAGGTCCTGGAGCCCCTTGGGCAGGAGGGGCAGCTAATCCAGCCACCAGGGTCTCGGAGTCCTCCTAAAAGAAGTGACCTCTAAGCCCAGTGAGTGCCCAGGAGCAGTCCAGGCCAAGAAGGAAGAATGGAGTTCTGGCCAGAAGCAGCGATGCCGAGGCTCCCCGCAGCTCAGGGTGGCTGGAACAGGGGCACATGGAGGGAGGGCGAGGCAGCTCCTGAGAGGAACCGCCCCTGTGAGCACTGCAGGGGAGTCTGGACTTCTGGGGGCGAGAGGGATGTGGGCACAGCTGAGCTCAGAGAATGGGAGGGGAGGAGAGGGAGGTGGTGTTTAGAAGGGAAGAGAGGGGGGTGGCGAGGGGCCAGGTTAGCAGGAGCACCCAACTCTGGGGTGCAGAAAGTCTGGGTGTGTTAGGGGAAGGGGTCCTCTTTTTTAATTCAAACAGAGACACCGGGTTAGCTCTAGTGCTGCAGGGAACCTCATGAGCGTTTGAACCTGACACCCTGTCCTAGGGAAAAGTTGCGCCCAGTCTCCTTTTTTTAATTTTTTAATTAATTTATTTGGCTGCATCCAGTCTTAGTTGTGACATGTGGGATCTCCGTTTTGTCAGGCGGAATCTTTCATTGTGGGGCATAGACTCTCTAGTTGCGGCACATGGGCTCAGGAGTTGCAGGGCTTAATTCCTCTGAGGCATGTGGGATCTTAGTTTCCTGATCGAGGGTTGAACCCGCATCCCCTGCATTGCAAGGCAGATTCTTAACCACTGCAGCACCAGGGAACTCCTGCCCCCAGTCTCCTGATAGCCTCCTCTAGACTCTGAGCCCTCTTGGGTCTGGTGACCCCATTTGGGACAAGGAAGGGATCCCCTGGTGGCTCTCCCTGAAACTTTCCCCCCAAGAACCAAGAGCCCTGAGTGCCTGTAGTCTCATGTCGGAACCCACAAAATTCCCTTCCCTTATCTAGGCCTCAGTTTCCTCATCTGTCAAATGGACCACTGTTCTTCCTCCTCCTCTACACCCATCAGCAGTCCAGCGACAGGGCTCCCTGCTGCCTGGATCTCTTAATTCCCCACACCCAGGGGGCCTATGAATGCAGGAAACACCATGTGAAGAGCAAGAACCTGCACTACCTCGCCCCTAAACCCCTCTTTCTGCCTCAGCTGGCTCAGCTGGGGTCAGGGCCTCTTTGGGGCTGGCACCTCCACTCATCGGGGGGTAGCTCTTGGTCCTCCCACACCTGACAGGCCCCCTTCTCCTCCAAGGGGCAGCCAGCAGCTGGGGGTGTCCCTGGCCACCTGCCTCTCTCCTTCCCCGCCTCATCCCCACAGCTGTGGCTACACTCCCACCTCAGCCCTGGGCTTCTGCCAACGCTGAATTCATGTGACATCTCAGGGGCTCCTGGGGCAGACAGATGGAAGGGGAGGTGCTCCAGGCCCCCACCCCCGTTCTCCCGGGATGCTCCTCTGCCCTCATTTGCAGGCCCCCAGGCAGGCAGGACAGTCCTTGGGCTGAACTGATGGCAGGACCTCAGAGAGGGGCCAGGTGTGTGATGGGGCCACAGGACTGGGCTGGCAGAGGGAGGTCTGGCGTAACACAGGGGCCCCTGCTTGGCCTCAACAATCTCTGGGAGTGTCGGTGACCAAAGAGCCCAGAGCAGGAGAGAGCTGGAGCAGGTGATCCTAGCAGACCTCATGGATGGTCAGAGCTTGAGCAGACCTGACTTGACTCTCTGCTTTTCCACTTCCTAGCTGTGTGACCTTGGACAAGTAATTCTTCTCAGTTCCCTGGTGCAAAATATTAAAAGGAAATAGTGATCTCTATTCTAAAGGGTTGCTATCATGCAATAGAACTAATATTTCATAGGTGCTCAATAAATGGCATCATGATTCTTTTTCTTTTTAAATTATTTATATTTTTGGTTGTGCTAGGTCTTTATTGCTGCACTCGGGCTTTCTCTAGTTACGGAGAGAGGGGGCTACTCTCCAGTTATGGTGTGCAGGCTTCTCAGTGCGGCAGCTTCTCTTGAGCACAGGTTCTAGGTGCACGGGCTTCAGGAGTTGCAGCACTCTGGCTCAGTAGTTGTGGCTCATGGGCTTAGTTGCTCTGAGGCACGTGGAATCTTCCCAGATTAGAGATCGAACCCGTGTCCCTTGCATTGGCAGGCAGATTTCTTACCCACTGTGCCAGCAAGGAAGTCCCAGGATGACTCTTTTTATTCCCATGGACGAGTGGAGCCACATGCTACTTTAGTGCACTGGGCTTTGTGACCTTGCGTAAATTGCTTCCCTTCTCTGGGCCGTCCATAAAATGAGAGGCTCGGAGAAGAAACCCAGGGCCTCCTTCTGGTATGAGCTTTACAGTTTGTGGGCATTCTGGATTCATTAGGGGGAGGCTATGCAGACTGCATCAGTCATGAGCTTCAAGTCCTGGGTCCCTGGGGAGATTTGGAGGTGGGAGGAGAGAGTGGAGGAGAGGAGGAGAAGAGGAAAAGAGTGGGAGACAGGGGATGAGGAAGAGGGGTGGGAAGGGGGAAAGAAAAGGGAGAGGAAGAAAGGCATGAGAAGCAGGGGGAAAGAAAGACGGGAGAGTAGAAGGAGGGCAGAGGAAGGAGGAGGGAGGGGGACAGGGGAATGAGAAGGAAGTTTCAGCTGGGCTGCTCCCTTCTCCTCAGAGGAGACCAAGAATGAGTTAGTTCCCAGTGTACCTGAAAGGTTTCCAGCTTGTGGGAGGTGGGGCAGGGTGGGTTCTTCCTAGAGGCTGATGCCCAGAGTCTGGTCCCTGGGGCTGGGGAGGCCCTTCTGGATTCCAGTAATAAACCATGAGTCACTGCCTACCCTGGCCTAGAGGAAAGCAGGTGAGATGAGATGGTTGGATGGCATCACCGACTTGAAGGACATGAGTTTGGGCAAGCTACGGGAGTTGGTGATGGACAGGGAAGCCTGGCGTGCTGCAGTCCACGGGGTCGCAAAGAGTCAGACACGACTGAGCAACTGAACTAAGAGCCACTGGCCCATAGGCAAGCTATTATTTCCTCCAGAGTGTGCTCAGGACGTGCACATGTGCACAGGGTGATCCTTTCTTTGGAGGCCAGGGGGCAGACCGAGAGACAACAAATCAAACAAAGGTAAAGAGCTTTTCTGACTCTTTCCTAGAAGGAGAACCTTCCCACTAGGCAAAGGTGGCCACTCCCAGAAGATAGCTGAGACTGGGCAGTCTAGGCAGATAGGGGCCCGAAGCAGCCAGTCCCAGATCAGGCTCTTTGGCCATGGCCATGTGCTTCCTACCCTGCTTGGCATTCCTGCTCGCTTTCCTGAATTGCGATTAAACTCAGATGGTAAAGAATCTTTCTGCAATGCAGGAGACCCCGTTTCTATCCCTGGGTCAGGAAGATCCCCTGGAGAAGTGATAGGCTACCCACTCCAGTATTCTTGCCTGGAGAATCCCATGGACAGAGGAGCCTGGCGGGCTACGGTCCAAGGGGTCACAAAGAATTGGACATCACTGGGTGACTAACAGTTTAAGGATGAGAGACCCATGGCCTTAAATGTCACTTTTGAGCTGTGAGTCCTTGAGAAAGTCACTTCCTTCTTGCAGGCTTAGTTGTCTGCAGGAAAGGGTACCAATGGGAGCACTGAACACCATACTGTGGGGCCAGGCTCAGTCTACCAGCGCTTAAAGGGCTAAGGAGCGGGTGGAGGCTGAGGTCACGATCTCCTGGAGTCCTTTTCCTTTCTTCACTCTGTTCCTCCTCTGGCCCAGGGCAGCCGTGAGTGTGTTCATGGTGGGTGCAGGGCCCCACAAACAGGCACTCTGCCCACTTCCCTACCCCACCCCACTTTCCAGATGCCCCTCCGGGCGGCCCACACCCAGTGCGTCCTTGGCTGCCTGCATCTCAGCAAAACTCCAAAAATGCTTTGCAGCAGGGGAACGGAGAAAGAAGCATCTTCCTGGAACCTCCCCCAGCGTTTAGCACAGGAACTGGTTATGTTGTGTGTCCAGATATGAGCCCTGGAGGAGCAGGGAGCCCCTGGCTGGTGTGAATGGTGGGGACTTGGGGAGGGGCGGCGGGGAGCTGATGCAGGCTAGATGGATGAACAGGTCTTGGACCCAGAAATAGAAGGTCTGGGTCTCCGGCTGACTCACGAGAGCCTGGGAAACCCTCTTCCTGCTGGGCCACAGGCAGGGGTGGGAAGTCAGGGCCCACAGGGGCTTTGTACCCTATACAATCGCAGCCACTCTTCTGGATAAAGGGGCAAACAAAGGGGCCTTCGGAAGTGGCCACGCTGCTCAGCACCCAGGGAGGCCCCAGGAAGCCAGCTCTCACTTGCCACCCACCCAGGCATCCTCCCCGCATCCCACCACCCCACCCCGGGGGCCAGCTGGGCCCCAGCCCCTTAAAGCCTGGGCAGCTGTGCTGGGAGGAACACCCCCCACACTCTCTGGCCAGGGAGCCTGGAAAGTACCAGAAGAGTCCCCACCAGGAGTGAGTGGGGGAGCTGAAATGCTGCCTTCTTATCTTATCTAGGACACTGACTGGAACTGGTGACTGATGAGGGTTGAGAGTGCGCTTCAGAAAGGCCTTTAGGCCACTGATGAGGGATGGACCCCCCGAGGGGATGCTGGTTTGCAAACAGGAGACTTAGAGATAGCCCCTCTTCTGAGCCATCCTCCCCTCTAGTCAGTCACATCTGTAAGGGCCATGTCCTTAGCCAACTGAGTTCTCATAGAGGAATATCATGCTGGGGTTCTGGGACTATGGGAAGCACAGCGCAAGTGCGCGGATTCAAGACGCAGCATGCCGAGGCTCTGTAGCTCTGGCTTTGTGATCTCAGTGGGCTTCATAACCCATCTCTAAACAGAAATACTGCTTGTAGGCTGTAATGTGCATTATATGAGATGATGGGTATCAGGCCCCAACACATAGAATATGCTCTATAAATGGCAGCTAATATTTCTTAGGCCCTGTTTGAATGTGGAATGGTTCTGAGTTCTAAAAGAGTTGTATCCAATTTTTTGGAAGTTTTTTTTTTCCTTTTGATTCAATATACCGAGAAAGAAATGGGAAGTTGAGATAAGTTTTCAGAGTGCTTTGGGTTGTGTGTTAAATAGCCATTCGTTCTGGAACACAGAACAGGATTGTAATAAAAGGACATGGACCAGTAAAAAAAAAAAATACAAAAAACAGCAAAAGTAGTGCTCAGACTAAGGCTTCCAATGATCTTAAAACAAATGTTGTATATCTGGGTGAAAGTGATAGGGTTCCTTCTACAGTATTCACCTGGCCTTTAAAAAATTTTTATTTTTAATTGGAGGATAATTGCTTTACAATGTTGTATTGGTTTCTGTTATGCAACAACATGAATCAGCCGTGGGTATACACATGTCTGCTCCCTCTTGAGCCTCCCTCCCACCTCCCACCCATCCCATCCCTCTAGGCTGTCACAGAGCAACAGTTTGAGCTCCCCGAGTCATCCAGCACACTCCTATTGGCTATCTATTTTACATATGGTAGTGTGTACATTTCCATGCTGCTGCTGCTAAGTCACTTCAGTCGTGTCTGACTCTGTGCGACCCCATAGATGGCAGCCCACCAGGCTCCCCGTCCCTGGGATCTAGGCAAGAACACTGGAGTGGGTTGCCATTTCCCATTTCCCTGCTGCCGTCTCCATTCATCCCATCCTCTCCCTCCCCTCGTTGTGTCCACGAGTCTTTCTCTGTGTCTGTGTCTCTGTTGCTGCCCTGCAGATAGGTTCATCAGTACCATCTTTCTAGATTCTTTGTCTTTTGTTGAGGTGCACGGACTCTCTAGTTGTGGTGCACAGGTTCAGTAGTTACAGCACAAGGGTTTAGCGGCTCCATGGCAGGTAAAATCTTAGTTCCCCACCCAGGGATCAAACTCACGTCCCCTGCCTTGCAGGGTGAATTCGTAACCGTTTGGACCACCAGGGAAGTTCAGAGCCACCTGTTTTTTAGTTGATGGAAGACACTGCATCAGCTTTGCTCACTCCCCAAAGGCAGAGCTCCCAGTAAAGCTGTCTCCACCGAGGGCCCAGGATCCACACAAGCCATCCTGTGGATGGTGCAGTGTCTCCCCCGTCTGGAAATGGGTTTCCCAAATCAAGAGTGCACATAGAACTGCCCTTCACAGAGCTCTGGATTCACGAAGGATTTCAGTGGCTTCTCGCTAGCTTGGGAGTTCGCAGGCAGAATTTCAGAGTGGTGCCAGACAATGCTGATGGGAACGGGGCACCAGGAGCATCGGAGAGGCCCTATGGCCCGGCTGTTTGGGGTCCACACATACCCTCAGCCCCAAGTCAGGCCATCTTGTGGCTCTGAGGGTGGTTCTGAATCCACAACAGTGGATTCCCAGTCGAGCGCTTGAATGACAACCAGAAGTTCCAGCCCACTCCCCCAAGTCTCTCTCCCTCAGAACTAGGTGTTGGTGGCCTAAGGTGGGCACCCCTAGGTCCCGGTGTACCCTGGGAGCAGGGAGGCCACTGGGCCCCCAAGAGTAGGGGAGGGAAGGCCCTGTTAGCCCCTGTGAGGATGGGACAATGCCCCCCTTTCCCGGCAGCTGGCAGAGCTGCCAGGCCCTGAGCTTCTGAATGCCCATTGCAGCCAGACACTGGACTCTGTTTCCCAGGCAGCCCCGTGCCAGGCCTGCCACCTCCCAGAGAGAAGGAGCCTTTCTTCCCTGTTGGCCAAAGCAAAGGCTCCCAAAACAGCATCAGCGGCAAGGGGCTGACCTCTGTTCAGAAAGCCGGGGCTTCCCATCCCCCCACCTTGGGAACCTCAGAGCTGCAAAGGGAAGTGAGCCCCCACCTTTGTGCTCCCTCCTGACTCTAAAGCTACGGGATCCCCAGGCCCCCCTGGCTCACCGCCTCTAGCCCCCACCCACCCCTACCTATTCATCAGGGCTCTGAAGGCCTTTCACAAGGCTCATCCTGTTGGCCTTGAAAGGGGCTTGCATTGAAGCGTGCTCAGGGCTGTGTTTAGAGGGAGAGATTCCAACTGGAGCTACTGTGCCTGCTTTGAAGGTGCTTCTTAAGTTGTTTCAGTCTCGTCTGACTCTTTGCCACCCCATGGACTGTAGCCCGCCAGACTCCTCTGTTCATGGAATTTTCCAGGCAAGAATATTGGAGTGAGTTGCCATTTTCTTCTCCAGGGGATCTTCCAGACCCAGGGATCGAACCTGTCTCTTATGTCTCCTGCATTGGCAGGTGGGCTGTTTACGACAAGTGCCACCTGGGAAGCTGTGAAAGTAGTGGAGCGCAGACCTAGCAGGTGGCAGTGACCATGGGCCCCGGGGAGGGGCATGGAGTGGGTCTCCAGACCCAAGACTGCTGTCCCCTGTGGCTCCCAGACTATTTTCTCTAAGGACTCATGCCCCAGCTCCATGTAAGGGGTGGACCGAGGTGACCTGCAGAGGGCTCGGTCACTGCCAGGGTTTGCCGTCCACTCCTGACAGCCCAACTTGGATCCATGGATGAGCAAGTGCAGGGCTAGCGGGAACTGTGGAAGGATTGGCAGTCACTAGGTATAGACTGCTGCTGCTGCTGCTAAGTCGCTTCAGTCATGTCCGACTCTGTGCGACCCCATAGACGGCAGCCCACCAGACTCCGCCGTCCCTGGGATTCTCCAGGCAAGAACATTTCCTTCTCCAATGCATGAAAGTGAAAAGTGAAAGTGAAGTCGCTTAGTCGTATCCGACTCTTTGTGACCCCATGGACTGCAGCCTACCAAGCTCCTCTGTCCATGGGATTTTACAGGCAAGAGTATTGGAGTGGGGTGCCATTGCCTTCTCTGAGGTATAGACAGTCTCAGACAAAATGTCAGAGACTTTTTGGTGTGGCTTTTTAGGAAAACCAGGCTGTGGGGTGCCCTCCCCCATCAGTGCAACTCTGGGGGAACCCTGAGCTGGAAAACTAGGGGCCACCAACAGCCTTCTCTATGAGCGCATCCACCAACAGCCTTCTCTATGAGCGTATCCACTGTGGCACCCCCGCCCGCACCCCCAGGCCAGGGAGAAGGAGCAGAGATGGAGGCAGCCACCGTGTGGCTACCACACATGTGACACACAGGTGCAGAGATACCAAGACCTCACCATCGACAGAACCCTGGAGACACAAAGGTGAGAACCCACAAACAAGCACGCAGTGTGTAACAGTTGTTGGATCTTCATCAGAGGCACTGTGATGGGTGCCTGATCATTTCATTGTGGACAGACACACAGACATACACACAAAGAGACATAAATAGACACATGCTGGAAACCTAAAGACAAACACTTACGGACTCAGACACAAAAGAGGGACAAACACACCTTGGACCCACAAAGATAAACACCCCAGTGGTGTCCCAAGGGATCCAGCCTGGGGGCAGCCAAATACCTTGTCTGCAGAGAACTTGAAAACAATAGTAAAAACACACCTTCAGGTCTGCTTTTTCCCACCTTGCACTGGCAATTCTTTAACCATGTCAGTGATAAAATATTCCTTTCCCCTCCCCAACTTATTTTGCTAATTCTAACCTGTTGGATTTTTTTCAGGTGATTTTTGTTGTGGTAAAATATACAAACAACTGTGTAAAAAAAAACAACTGTAGTGCTGGAGAAGACTCTTGAGAGTCCCTTGGACTGCAAGGAGATCCAACCCGTCCATTCTGAAGGAGATCAGTCCTGAACATTCACTGGAAGGACTGATGCTGAAGCTGAAACTCCAATACTTTGGCCACCTGATGTGAAGAACTGACTCCTTGGAAAAGACCCTGATGCTGGGAAAAATTGAAGTCTGGAGGAGAACGCTGGGGACGACGGAGGATGAGATGGTTGGATGGTATCACTGACTCGAAGGACATGAGTTTGAGCCAGCTCTGGGAGTTGGTGATAGACAGGGAGGCCTGGTGTGCTGCAGTCCATGGGGTCGCAAAGAGTCGGACACGATTGAGGACTGAACTGAAAATATACAAAACATACAATGACCATTTGTTGTTTTTTATCGTGACTATTTTAACCATTTTTAAGCAAACACTTCAATGGCATTAAGTACACTCACAACGTTGTATAACCATCACCACTATTTCCAGAAGTTCTTCATCATCCCCATCAGAAACCTTGCACCCATTAAACAACTTCCATTCCCCCTCCCCCAGCCCCTGATATTCTCTTTCCACTTCCTGTTCCTATGAATTGCCCATTCTCAGTTTCTCATATAAGTGGAATCATGTAACATGCATCCTTTCGTGTCTTAACCTGTTGGCTCTTATAATAAATATGTAGGCTTCAAGTTGGGCTTCCCTGGTGGCTCAGCAGTAAAGCATCTGCCTGCAATGCAGAAGACCCGGGTTCAATTCCTGGATTGGGAAGATCCCTTGGAGGAGGGCAAGGCAACCCCCTCCGGTATTCTTGCCTGGAGAATCCCATGGACAGAGGAGCCTGGCAGGCTGCAGTCCATGGGGTGGCACAGAGTTAGACATGACTGAAGTGACTAAGCAGCAGCAGCAGCAGCAAGCTTCAAGTCAGCACATTTTTATTAACTAATTCTGTGTTCTATATGGAAGCTAATCCCAACAAGTCCCAGACCCACACCACACAGTTGACCCCGAACTCGGTTCTGGTGTTTGGAATCAACTGTTTTTTTTTTTTTTGGAATCAACTGTTTTCAGGTGCAGTTCCTGTCTCCAAGCCCTAGGCTCTGTGATGGCGAAGTTGTAGAAACAGATTTGAATTTCTTCTTTTTATTAGCATGTAAAACAATGAATCAAAATGTGAGTTGTGAGACCATAATAGTTTCATTAGGAAAGTGTGAATTTTTTATTTTATGGGAAATATTTCACTGAATTTGAACAGTCTGTTTAGAATTAAGGTTTCTTCTTTTAAAATTGTTAGTCTTTTATTCTGATTTAATTCTAAGGTAATTGTATTCATTATTGAGGTAGACCAATATATAGGTATATATTCCCCCCTTTTAAAAAATATAAGAAGTATGTATCCACTTTTCCCTTTTTGTACTATAATGATTATTGCATTTTTAATTTTATTTTTGAAATGACATGAATTTATATACAAAATTCAGTCAAAAGAAAAATTTGGCTGCTTGCCATTTATTCATTGTTATTCATTTCATGGTCGTTACTGCTCCTAATTTTGTTTTATAGAGGAGGAGTGGTGTTAAGTATCGGCTCAGCCTATATGCTAGCTACACCCTGAAACAGACAACTACACCATACACGTATTGTCCCTCTCTCCTCTCTCTCTCTCTCCTTCCCTCTCTGCTAAGTGCCCAAAGATCATGCAGTACACAGATCTCCTTAGCGGACAGCAAACCCCATAATGGAAAGGTGGGTCACTTGCCCCCTCCTCGGTTTGGCCCAGGTTGAGCGCTGCCTTTGGGCAAGGTGGGGTCTGGAGTGGATGGGCGAAAGAGCGCCTCTGACTTGGACTGGAGAGGACGCCTGAAGCCAGGGAAACCCCCGCCCCTAGCCCCAAGGTCCCATTCCTGCTGCACTTCCGAGGTCTACCACGAGGTGCCGCTGTAGCAAAGCGATCCCCACCTATCCGCCCCTTCCGAACCCACTGGGCTACGCTTGCGGAGGGAGCACCCTCTCTGTGCCAGCCTCGTGCCCGGATCTCGGGGTTCCGGATGAGTAAGGTACCGCCTCTTGTCCCGGAGCATCGCACAACCTGGCGGGGGAGACTCACAAGGAAGCGGTGACAGTGCCAGTGGCGGGCGCTGTCTGCTCACATAGGCAGGAGCGACATCACCAGTCAGAGCTTGCCAGTGTAACCAGGGAAACTGAAGCCTGGGGAATAGCAGGAAGAGCCAGGGGCAGGGGAAGGGTGCCCCGAGTGGAGGCAGAGGTGTGCACCGGCCTGGAGGTGATCGAGGGCATAGGGGCGCGGTCAGCAGAGGATTGGTCACTGAATAGTTTTCAGTTCAGTTCACTTCAGTTCAGTCGCTCAGTCGTGTCCGAGTCTTTGGAAACCCCATGGACTGCAGCACGCCAAGCCTCCCTGTCCATCACCAACTCCCAGAGTTTACCTAAACTCATGTCCATCGAGTCAGTGGTGCCATCCAACCATCTCATCCTCTGTTGTCCCCTTCTCCTCCCACAGTCAATCTTTCCCAGCATCGGGGTTTTTTCAAATGAGGCAGTTCTTCACATCAGGTGGCCAAAGTATTGGAGTTTCAGCATCAGCATCAGTCTTTCCAATGAATATTTAGGACTGATTTCCTTTAGGATGGACTGGTTGGATCTCCTTGCAGTCCAAGGAACTCAAGAGTCTTCTGCAACACCACAGTGCTTTTAATCCCAGCCTAAAGAGTTTGGGCTTTATCAGGTAGGACTCTAGGAAGTCACAAAAAGGTCCAGTTGGAGGTGCACTTAGAAAAGTATCCTGCTGTTATTTGTATTTTTTTTTTTAAGAAAAGAAGCAGCTTCAAATATAAAGAATATGCACACATACACTCCTGAGTATTCACAGAGTTTATCCAAAAGATACACAACAATGATAGACATTAGTTTCTTCTGGGAGTAAGACTGGGGGCTGGGCACAGGGGTGGGATGGAAATCTTCTCTGTGTGTATTAGTATTGAATTTTGAGCCATGTAAATGAATCACTTTTCTGAAAAATAAAAATTATTAAATTGAAGATTGTAAAGTCTTTATAATTAAAAACAGATCATGGGGCTTCCCTGGTGGCTCAGCGGTGAAGAATCCACTTGCCAGTGAAGGAGACCCAGGTTTAATCCCTGGTCTGGGAAGATCCCACATGCCTTGGAGCAACTAAGCCTGTGCACCACAACTATTGAGCCAATGCTCTAGAGCCCAGGAACTGCAAATACTGAAGCTCCTACTGAAGCTCCTGGGCTTCAGTAGCTGCCTAGAGTCCATGCCCGGCAATAAGAGAAGCCACTCCAATGAGAAGCCTTAGCACCACAACCTCAATGCCTGGAAAATCCCATGGACGGAGGAGCCTGGTGGGCTGCGGTCCATGGGGTCGAGAAGAGTCGGAGACAACTGAGCAACTTCACTTTCACTTTTCACTTTCATGCATTGGAGAAGGAAATGGCAACCCACTCCAGTATTCTTGCCTGGAGAATCCCAGGGACGGAGGAGCCTGGTGGGCTGGCGTCTATGGGGTCGCACAGAGTCAGACACGACTGAAGCGACGCAGCAGCAGCAGCAGCAGCACCACAACTAGAGAGTTGCCCCCTGCTCGCCACAACTGGAGAAAAGCTCAAACAACTGGAGACCCAGCACAACCAAAATTAATTAATTGATTTTTTAAAAGATCACTTTGGCTGTGTTGAGTAGGACAAGTTAGAGACAGACTGAAGGCAGAGAGAATGGCAGAAGACTCTGCACTGGGCCTGATGAGACATGGAGGAGGCCTGGGCCAGGCTGGGGTGCTGGGGCTGGGAGTGAGTGCAACACTGGGGGTCTCCAGCTTGGCAACAGGCACAGAGTTTATCAGCTTTTATGTAGCTACAAAAAAAAGGGGGGACATGAAAAGAATATACTGCTTTTTTTTTTTAAAGTCTTTATCGAACGTGTTATAATACAGCTTTTTTTTTTTTTTTTTTTATGTTTTGGTTTTCTGACCACGAGTCTTATTGAATCTCAGCCCCATGACCAGGGATCGAACTCATACGTCCTGCATTAGAAGGTGAAGTCTTAACCACTGGACCAGCAGGATAACCCCCAAAGTATTGCTTTTTAAAAGAAAACTACAACATCCCACAGAGAAGGCAATGGCACCCCCTCCAGTACTCTTGCCTGGAAAATCACATGGACGGAGGAACCTGGTAGGCTGCCGTCCATGGGGCCGCTAAGAGTCGGACACGACTGAGCGACTTCACTTTCACTTTTCACTTTCATGCACTGGAGAAGGAAATGGGAACCCACTCCAGTGTTCTTGCCTGGAGAATCCCAGGGACGGGGCAGCCTGGTGGGCTGCCGTCTATGGGGTCACACAGAGTCGGACATGACTGAGGTGACTTAGCAGCACAACATCCAAATGAACAAATGTTTAGGTGTCTGTAGAATGGAACTAGTGCCAACCAGCCAATTTACTCATAAAATAAATTATATTCAATGTGAGTGCATGTTAATAGGTTTGATAAGTTGGGGGAAGGGATGCCCAATGGGAGCCATGTGGGACCTGCCTCCGTTCCATACTTCCAGGGTATGCAGTTAGCTGCAGCACTGGGACCAACCTCGGCTCCTCGGCCTCCCAGTCCTCTATGGCCTCCCCTTGACGGTATTGATGCCCTGCACGAAGCTGTTAGTCGCTCAATGGTGTCCGACTCTTTGTGACCCCATGGATTGTAGCCTGCCAGGCTGCTCTGTCCATGGAATCCTCCAGGCAAGAACACTGGAGTAGGTTGTCTTTTCCTTCTCCAGGGGATCTTCCTCATCCAGGGATTGAACCCAGGTCTCCTGCATTACAGGTGGATTCTTTACCATCTGAGCCACCAGGGAAGCCCTAGAATGTCTCTGAACAGATACAAAGGAAACTGGTGTCAGTAGTCGCCACTGGAGTGGGGAACCAAGGGCTGGGGAACCAGGTAGGAAACTCACCTTTTCTGTCTACCCTTTGTACAGATGGTATATTTTACAATGTGCTTAAAAAAAATCAGGAAGAAAACATAACATCCTAGATAAACATCCAAGATACCTTGTTATCCGAAGTGATAAATTTAGATTTCAAAATCTTAGGTACAATATGACCCCTATTTTTGTAGAGAAAAATGTACATTGTATCTCAATGTACAGCAAAGTGTTGCACTGTGCTATTTTAGCTTAGTTTTATTTGACATTCTCCTGATAAAAATTCAAACAGTAGAAAAGGGGATAAATATAAAAATATACCTCCCCCTCCTGCTTCCCTCAGTTCAGCTCCCTGTTGCCTCTGCTCAGCTCATCTTACCAAAAGCATTAACAGTTATTAAGTCTGGGGGCAGGACTGCAGGGGATATTTTCTTTTTTTGTGCTTTTCTGAAAGTTCCAATGTTTCTCAATAAGCATATATGCTGCTAAATCGCTTCAGTCACGTCTGACTCTATGTGGACTGTAGCCTGCCTGGCTCCTCTGTCCACGGGGATTTTCTAAGCAAGAATACTAGAATGGGTCACCATGCCCTCCTCCACGGGATGTTCTCCATCCACGGATTGAACCCACGTCTCTTATGTCTCCTGAATTGGCAGGCGAGTTCTTTACCACTAGTACCACCTGGGAAGCCCCAAGCATATATATTACTACGGAAATAAGAAAAAATACATACATTTTTAAAGTGCTCAGAATTAAGTGAGGCCTGTCTGGGACTTCGCTGGTGGTCCAGTGGCTAAGGCTCCAAGCCCGCAAAGAAGGGGGCTCGGGGTCCATGCCTAGTCAGGGAACTAGATCCCACGTGCTACAAGGAAGATGGAAGACCCCACATGCCACAACTAAGGGTTTGTTTTCACATGCCCCACTGAAGACTCCTCATGCTGAAACTAAAAGACTTCACGTGCTGCAACTGAGACCCAGTGTAGCCACAAAAATAAAGAAAAAATTTTTAATAACAATAATATAATTTTTTCAAAGTGAAGTCTTCCTTCCTTCCTTCCTTCTTTCTTCCTTCCCTCCCTTTCTCAACTCTGGAGAAACAGGCTTGGAGCTCCTCCACCATTGTTTCCATCCACACCAACCTCCCTCACTTTTCTAAGTTCCTGGAAAGGCTTCCAGCTCCATTTTAAATAAAATCCTCCTTCTTCACCTCCTGCTCAGGCCTCATGGTCTCTACCCTCCCCTCCATCCTTAAACCTCAACCATCCAGACCTCCTTTCAGATGCAGAGCAGAACCAGGGGAAAGAAACCTGTTGATTTTCTTGAGGGACTGAACCCAAGAATTCTGTCTTGTTGGTCCTCAGAGATTCTCCGGAAATGGATCCAAAACACAGAAAGGCAAAAGGGGAAGCAGCCTGAAGACTCCTCTTTCACGAGATCTCGTGTTAAAAACAACAGGCCTTGTTAAAACTGCACCTTAATGAGGCTCCTTCCAGGCCTAATTGTCACCATGGCAATGACCCCTAGCGGCCATCTTTAATTAACTCCGAGTCAGAGTCACCAAATGAACTCCTCCAGTAAATTGCCTGCCAGCCCAGGCAGTCACGCAGCCCCTCCTCTGTCCTTTGGCCTCCGGCACAGGTGATGGGGCAGAAAATTTCCTGACTCTACCTGGCAAGGTCAGGGGAGGGGCTTAGATCCATGACAATACTAGTAATAATAATAATCATAGAAATGATAAGAGCTACAATGCTAAGATAATTTGCATTATCTCTCTTCTGAAAGATTTACTTATTTATTTTTGGCTGTTCTGGGACTTCCTTGCGGTGAGTGGGCTTCTCGTTGTGGTGGCTTCTCTCATTGTGGAGCATGAGCTCTGGGTGTGTGGGCTTCAGTAGTTGTGGCTCACGGGCTCAGTTGCTCCATGGTATGTGGGATCTTCCCAGACCAGGGATTGAACCTGTGTCCTCTGCACTGGCAGGCAGATTCTTAACCACTGGACCATCAAGGAAGCCCTGCATTATCTCTTCGGAGTAATCCTATGAGGATTGCACTATGACTACCCAGCTTTTTCCAGATGCGGAAACAGAGGCACAGAGAGACTCAGCCAGTAAATGGCAGAGCTGAGATGTAAACACAGACTTAGAGCCACCCTTGGAATCCCCCCACTGGAGATGAAGTTCACAGGGTCACCTGCTTCTCTTGAGCACAATAAATATCTGAGGTTTCCTGTCTACTGCTTTGCAGAGGTGTGATCTTGAGCCACTGGGTTCATATCTCTGAGCTTGATTCCTCATCTAGAAGAGGAAGGCGGATTCAAGTGGGTCAGGGGGTTGCAGCCTGAATAGCCTCATCAGTTCTGTTCAGTAATGACTCCCAACTCCATCAGAACCTTCCTGTTGTCTTTACCCTGGTGTGATTTCAGAAGCAAGATGCCATGAAGGTCAAGAAATAATAAATGTGATCATCTGTGCAAAGCCCGAGCCCAGTGCCTGCCCATAGTAAGTGTTCAGTGAAAATTAGCTGTTACTGCTTCACTAAGTGAATTAAGTGGTCTCAGCTGTCCAAATGTGGTGATGGCCCTGAGAAAGACCTCCTCCAGGACAGGGCTAACAGTCGGGAACATGGGGGAAAAGGAAGCCATGGAGATGGCGCCGCAGTCACCAGTTTTAGGGTGGGTGGGTGGAAGGTTCAGGCAGCAATGGGAGAACACACTGGAAAAGCACATTATAGCTGTGGACCAAAGATGAGAGCCACCATCTTGCCCTGGCCTTGCCCCTAAACATGCTTCCATCAGCCTAACCCGAGCAGGTCCAGAGACCCATCCACTGAGGCACATTCCAGCCAGAAGGAAGCTGTAGAGGTTAATAGGCACTTTCCTTCCCACCAGGAACACTCCCTGGAACGTGCACAGGATAATTCTGCTTACACTCAATTGGCCAAAATTCAATCACATGCTCATACCTAACCCCAAGGCAGGCTGAAAATGCAGTCTTCCTTTTGGGCGTGCAGGGGGAAATGGAGAAAACCCAGGCTTTGCCACAAACCTTCAAGTTCTTCACACCACCCCGAGTAATATTTTTAAACTAAAATTTCTGACCATGTCTAAATCCTAAAGACAGTTTCTCTCTGCTGTTTTTAACATGAGCTCCAAATGTATGAGCATGGGTTGTAAAGTCCTGCTGGATGCATCTTCTTTACTTCCCACTGACCCTTCATCCTGGCTACTCTGGACCACTGGCCTTCTCTAAATCAGCCGTGCTTCCGTGACTCTACCCCTGTGCCCAGGCTTGGAATGCCATTTTCTCTCATCTTCGTTTAGTTAGACGATTACCTCCTCTCTAGAGATTTCCAGGGTCAGAGAGGAAGGGGTGAGCAGGACAGATAGGAAAGGCTGTGCCTTCAGACACAGGCTGGAGAAGGAAAAGGAAGTCTGCAGTCCAGGGCTAAAGTGGGGCCTGACCTGGAGGTACAGCAGCCTTACATGTGCAGCAGGTGGCAAGCTGGGGTACCCTTGAGTCTGAGATGGGAAAAATTATGGGTTCTAATTAGTTCATCTGCTCTCATTTGACAGATGAGAAAACTGAGACCCAGGACTTCCCTGGTGGTCCAGTGGCTAAGACTTTGTGCTCCCTAGACTGGGGGACAGGGTTTGATCTCTGATCAGGGAACTAGATCCCACATGCAATAACTAAGACTCAGTGCAGCTAAATTTAAAAAAAAATAGAAAAAATTGAGACCTGAAGACAGGCAGTAACTTGCCCAAGGTCACACACAAAGGCATACCATCGGTGCCCATACCACACTTGTATTGTATTACTAGGTTTAGTCTGCATTTGGGTGTTTTATGGGACAAGGGGGTAGTCTTGGGGGCATCATGCCAGGAGGTGTGGTTCATAAAGGGGCTGAATGGGCAGGGGGTACCCAGAGGTTCAGTCTCTCAGTTGCAATGTTGGCAGCCCCAGAAAGACACACACACACACACACACACACACACACACCATGCGGCCTGGGACCTGCACTTGGTCTGGCTCTGCAGTTCTCCTATGACTTCAGGAGGGGACACAGAGCCACTCAAGAGAGGCTATGGAGGCCGAGGAGCACCCAAGGGACCCCACTTGAATTCATCTGCTCCACTTCTGCACCTGGGTACCAAAAGCATGAGGTTGGTCCTTGTCTCCATCTTTGGTACTTGAGACTTAGGACATCATGTGCCCTCACTAGACAGTCACAGCCATCATTACAAAAATGAGCTCTGAGTGAGAGAGGCCCCCTCTGCTTCTCAGGACTGCTCATCAAGGCTGCTCAGGGATCACTGAAATCCTAAGTTCTGGGGATTCTTACTGAGCCCAGGGTTCCAGAGAGAAAAACCTGCTACCATCTGCCTAAATAAGAGACCAAACAAAGCCTGACCACATCTGGGGGCATTATTTCTTTCCCAACTTGAAAAATAAGACAAAAAGAGATGTCTACTGCCTCCTGAAGGGAGGCTGAACAAGAAAGGTGGCTCAGAGAGCCTCAGGACTGGGCATGGGGCCTGCCAAAGGGTATGTGGTCCAAGGCCACTCAGACTCAGATTCACAGGTTGGAGAGAAGAAAGAACATGCCCTGATGCTCCCAGTACCCACCCCAATCTGGTCTTTATAAGGTTAAAGGGCTGTGAAGCTCTGATCCCAGAAGGTTGGATGTCAAACCATTTCATCAGCTAGGATCTTGACTTCAAATAAAAAAGAAGAGGTAAATGAAAACTCCCCCAAACATGTGTGCCCTGAATGTCTTACTAAGGTTTAGACAGGTTCTGAGCCAATTTTAGAGGCATATAGAAGGTGAGGGCATGGTCTGCCAATGGGACACTTACCTGGCTGAAAATATTTAGCCCAGGGTTTTACCACCTCTTGGGGTTCCTTCCCTTTGGCCTCCCTACCAGCTCCATTTCCCTCCTCCTTAGCCTGTCCGGCCATGTCAGTGCCAGCTACCATTTCCTCTTACTCTCCTGGTCTTCCCTCTGCTCACCATCTTAGACCCCCATTTCTCAAAAAGGATCTCTTTGGGGGTATATCCAAGGGTCAGTTCTCAGTCATTGTACTTGGCCTGTCAGTATATAGACACTTTCAATCTCTCTTTCCTTCTTAAGGTATTATTCCCCAGACCTCAAGGATACCACTTTCTTGTTCTCCTCCTACTCAATGACTCTCCCTTTTGGTTTCTTTTACTGATTCTCATCTTCCTCCTCTCAAAAAAGTATCCCAGTGTTCAGCTCCTAGAACAATTTTTTTTTTCCTTTCTACACTCACTCCCTAGTATTCTCATCTTGCCTTGTAGTTTTAAATAAGACCTATAAGGTAACAACTTCCAGATTTAAAATTCCAGCCTGGACCTCTCCCCTGAATGCCATGCCTATAAGTCCAGTTCCTATGGGACCTTTCCCCCACCCAACTATCTGATAGGCCTCTCAGACTTAGCATGTCCAGAGTCAAGCTATCTTTTTTTTTTTTTCCCCAGTGGCACCGCTTGTGGGTTGTGGAATCTTAGTTCACTGACCAGGGACTGAACCCAGGCCCTTGGCAGTGAAAGCATGGAATCCTAACCACTGGACCACCAGGGAATTCCCAAGCTGATATGTTGTTGTTCAGTCACTCAGTCGTGTCCAGCTTTTTGCGACCCTATGGACTGCAGCACACCAGGCTCCTCTGTCCTCCAGTATCTCCAGGAGTTTTCTCAAATTCATGTTCATCGAGCCGGTGATGTTATCTAACCATCTCATCCTCTGCCACCCCCTTCCCCTCTTGCCTTCAATCTTTCCTAGCATTAGGATCTTACCCAATGAGTGGCTCTTTGTATCAGGTGGCCAGAGTATTGGAGTTTCAGCATCAGTCCTTCCAATGAATATTGAGGGCTGATTTCTTTTAGGATTTACTGGTTTGATCTCAAGCTGATATCCTCATCCCCCAGGTTCTGCTCCTCCTTCTGTCATCTCAGTTCAGGAAATAGAAGCCTTATCCTTTCAGGAGATCAGATAAAATCCCTGTGATCATCCTTGATTCCACCATTTCTTTCACATCCCACCTCCAGTCCCTCAGCAAATCATAGCAGTTTTGTCTTCAAAATAAATGAGCAATAAGCCAATTCTCACCTATCTCCACTATCCTCCTCGGTGTTTAAGGTGGGAGAAGTAGGCAGGGGCTAGAATATTGAAAGAAAGGAGAGGTCTCTTGGCTGTAGCAAGAACATTTAAGTTTTACTCTAAATTATAAGGGAGACCATTGGAAGCTTTTAAATATAATGAGATCTGCCTCTTAAAAAAAACTTCCCTAGGTACTGAGTGGGGAATGAATTGAGGGGGCAAAACTGGAAGCAGTGAGACCCGTTAGGTAGCTATTGAGATTTAGTGGCAGGATGATAATGGGGTGCATTACCTTCCTTACATGAAGAATCCCCCACCTCAATTCCCCAGGGAGGAGCCGGTCTCAGAGGCTGGAAGGCCGGCCAGGGTGTGGCTGAACCAGCTCACTCTGTGGGTGAACCCAGCAGAGGCGGTCTGTGTTTCAGCACCACTGGGTGGACAGCTCCTGCCCCATCTCAGAACTGGGAGCCTCGGGGTTCAGCCCTCTCCCAGTGCCCTATGTTGAGGCAGGTAGCTAGGGGAAGTGGCCCTGAACTGGGCTTAGGTGAACATCATTCCTTTGGAAACCTCCATTTGCTGCACTCTAAAATGGAGGTGATAACACTGTCACTCCATACCACAAGGCCGCTGCAAGGGCCAACGAGTCCACTACTCAAGGACTCTGGGCACCAGTGGATGGGGCTGCCTGGAGTGCCTGCACAGGATTGGAGTTCATTTCCCTGACACTTGAGAATTTAAAATGAAGCTGAATCTTCCCTTGAGGGAAGGAGCTGTTGGAAACCTAATCTGGGGTGTTTCCCCGGGAAGTTCCTGGTCTCCTACACCACTGTGTCACATAGCTGCTGACAAAGCTCCAGATAACTAACTGCTGCTCTGAGAGTTGGACAATCAGTCTGAATTGTTTCAGGCACAGTGAAGATTTTCTCCCTCCAATAGCAGTTTCTCCAGGATGAAATGGCAAGAGTTAGGGATCCCACTCCTGCCCTTCCCCTTGCTGGGCTCTAATCAAATCTAGTTTCTCTCAATGTGTTTAAACTGGTTTGGTTTTCTTATTTGGAGATTGGCAGAATTCCTTTTCGTGTGCACGACTTGGGGGTCAGCAGACCAAAGGGACCTTGCTGTGCTGACTCAGGCAATCACGAAGACACAGTCTTGCTGAATCAGGGAAGACAGGAGGGACTGAAAGATTTCCCTCTCTGAAATGAACTCTGGGTTTTGGGTCCCCACAGAGGAGCTATCTCTGAGCTTCCCTGAGGGATAAGGGAGCAGAGAGTCAGACTCTAGCCTTGGGTTTACTGGCAAACTACAGCGAGAGCCAACCTGGGCATCTGGAATGCCCCCACACTGCTAACCCTGCATCAGTCTGGCTCTTCAGTCTTGTTTGCCACTGCCCAGATCCACACAGTCATCTGGCCACCCACTTTCCCCTTTCTCCTTCCCTTCCCTCCGGAGTGAAGCCCAGAAGTCCTCTAGGAGCCTCCCCACACTTTGAGAGGGCTCAGTCTTTAGGCCTGCCAGTCTCCAAGAGGACCAGGGCTTAAGTGTCTCAACCTCAGAACCACCCTGCCCCCAGGAGAAAATGAGGTGGATATGGAAGTGCGGAGGTAGCCGGGAGTAGGTATCTTGGTGTGAAAAGGTGGCCAGACTGAGACCTCATTCAAACTCCATCTCCTTCTCTTTCTGCTCACTCACTATGTGACCTTGGGCAAGTCCCTTTTCATTTTACTGCTTTCAGTCTCCGTTTGCCCAACTGTGAAATGGGATGAATGTGGTTCCTCCCAGGGGGCTGCTATCAGGAGTCAATGAGATAAAGTAAGCCTTTTACCACAGCCCCAATGACTCATTAAAATGTGGATGCCCTCCAGAAAGCAAAGTGCCTGAGGAGGATCTCAGAGTTAAGGGAGACTTCCCTCACCCCAACTAGTTAATTTCCTGGTATCTCTCTAGATCTCTGTGACCTCCATTGAGGACTAGGCAGACATGTTCACACTTATTGTACAGATGGGAAAAGTGAGGCCCTGGAGGTGACCTACTCTGTCTAGGATCCCACTCTGGCTCCTCTGACCAAGACTCAAGATGAAGGGAAATGTTCACCCTGAGCCAGAGTTACCTTAAGTGCCTCTCTTCACTTCCAGGGGCTCCAGAACCCCATTTCAGAAACTTCTAAAGGAACTTGGGAACGACTGCTCCTTCATCTTTAAATGAGGAGAAGAAGACTCCTTAGATGAGATAAAAATGCAGCAATGCGTCCAGGATTTACAGACGCCCCAAAGGAACCCACATTTCCGCCCCCCTCCCCCGCCCCAAGGGGCTGATGTTTTGGCTCCAAAGGGTTTATAAATGGAAACGTGTGGCTTCACCACTCCAACTCAAGTTCTCTTGGAATCCCTGAAAGAGCAGGAGCCAGGCTCCAGACGAGTCGGTGGAGGGGCGGGGCAAAAGGCATGTACGAGGAGCCCCTAGGGCCGGCGAGGCCGCCCATACCTGCGCTAGAGTCGCTGGCTCTGACTAGTTCCTTAGGTCCCTTGGGCGGGCAGGAAGCTGAGTAGAGGCATCCGAGACGGGTCCCCGCTCCCACCCCTACTTCAGATTCCGGTGCCAGACCTCATTCTCAACCCTCAGGGCAGGAGATCTTGGGGTTGGAGAACCCTCCTGCGGTGGGGAGAGAAGATAACCATCTTAGGTCATTCGTTTCTCAGTGTCTGACTCCCGCATTTTCAAAGCCCAGACTCAAACTGGTTTTTAATTAGCCGAGATGATGGATTGTCAGCAGCTCTGATATTTTAAAATACCTTTGAAAACAACTATTACGCAAATAGACATGCATATATACATACCAGGACTCCCAAATTAGCTCTTCTCTCAGCTGCGGACCGCCACCGCAGGGTAGCGGCGGAGAAAACAGCGCGGCAGGAAGTGGAACACAGAGTGTCACGGTCAAGGCCAGATTGCACGTTGGCACCGCCAGGTGCCAAAGGCGCTCAGGTTTTAACCTCTTCCCGGATCTGCCCAGGGGTGGCGTGAAGGGCTGGGGGAAGGATACGGTTTTCACTTCCAAAATGCCCGGAAGGAGGCCCTGGCACCCACGCCTCCCAGGCCACAAAGTCTCCCCGAGACTTTAAGCGAGAAGTACAGGGTGCCTACTCCGACCGAGCTGGGTGCTGAGGGCGCAGCGGTGAAGCACCAGCGCGAGTCACCACCAACTGGGCTTCCCTGGCTTAGGCCGGTGTAGGACACAAACCTGGGACCCTGGCACTCAAGAAATCTGGCCTCCACGTCAGAGTTATTTCCAAGTAAGGCGCCACACGGCTCTACCTGAGCCCCCAATTTCCCGGCTATCCGACAGCTGCTGCCCTGGCAGGTGCCCAGCCCACAGTGGTGCTCCGTCGAACGTAATTCTTGCAGGAACCCGCCATGCTGCGGCGATTCGGGCTCCCCCTGCTGGCGCCCTAGGTAAAGACCTGAGCGCGCACTGGCGGCGAAAACTGGAAAGCTTTTTTTTTTTTTTTTTAAGCTAGGGGTTCCTCCAATCATTGTCTACCAACCCCGACCCCAGCCCCGCCTCCCGCCAAAGTTGCACACGAGAAGATTCCGGGAAGATCTTATGTTCCTACAACTTACCCTAAATGCAAACAAAATAAAGAATGCATTCGTCTAGCCAACAAATATGTTCTGAGCACTCTAAGATTAACCACCTTGAGTGGGTAGCTGTTTCTTTCTCCAGTGGGTTTTCCTAACCCAGGGATCGAACTATGTCTCTCGCATTGCGGGCGGACTCTTTACCAGCTGAGCCACCAGGAAAGCCCAAGAATCCTGGGAGCACTCTAAGATTAACCAGGCTGAGTGGGTAGCTGTTTCCTTCTCCAGGGGATCTTCCCAATCCAGGAATTGAACCGGGGTCTCCTGCATTGCAGGCAGATTTTCTATCTGCTGAGCTACCAGAGAAGGCAGATTGCTTACTAGCTGAGGTTAACCACCTTGGCTAACACTAATTGAGTGCTTACTGCATGCAAGACATTGTTGGGCTCTTCTACATGTGTTAGCTCATTAAACCCTCACAACAGTGGTAGCAGGATGGCACTATTATCTCCACTTTACAGTTGAAGACATTCAGGCTCCAAGACATGTGTCCAAGGTCATACATAGCTGGTAAATGGCTTTGAATTTAGGCTGTCCCCAGTGCCCAGGCCATCAGCAAACATTACATATGGGACACTGTGGTTTAAAAAAAAAAAAAAAAAGACACTGGAATTGGCTTCAAAGCATCTTGGTCTCTAATTTCCCTGGGGAATTTCTCTTAGAAAGAGAAACAGATGAATGTTTCATCTAGAGAGAGATGTAAGGGTTTTCTTGGTCACTTCCTGGGTATGCGTTTCCTTGTGGCACCAGAATAAGATGGTTTCCCCACATTTCAAAGAAGTAAAGTTTAAAAAAAAATTTTTTTTTCGAAACATGTAGTTTACTAGCAGTTTTAAGATCCCCATTTATCCCTTCAAAATTGTACTTCCTTTCCAGAAGGGAAGAGAATGAGGCTTAATAAAATTCAGTAGCCCATTCCTCACTTCTAAGATGAGCCAAGAACCATGAAGGAAACTGACCTACCACTGCCTCAAAGTGGACCTGTCACACTCTTCCTGAGCCTCTCCTTTGTTCCTGGGGGCTGGCAACGGGCCCCGGTAAAATTATACTGTGCAGAGTTGAGTTAGAGAATGACTACCCACCATGGAGAGTGTCACAGTGAGAAAGCCACAAACCCAGATGGAAGTCCAAGACTGTTAGAGAGAGGCCTTGGATACCAGTGCCTCTATCATTTACCCAACACAGGGACTTAAAGGTGCCACAACTGTACCTTAGGCACATGACATAAAATGGGCCATTCCAGTCCCTGATATCGATATTCCAATGTGGAAACTAGAAACTCATTTCACTGCCTTCTACTCAGCCCCAGTGTCATGCCTATACCCTGCCCCAGGCCCAAAGATTGTGTGTGGTTGCCCCTTTTAAGTGGAATAGGAAACGCCAACCCATCCAGTATTCTTGTCTGGAGAAGTCCATGGACAGAGAGAGCCTGGTGTGCTACAGTCCGTGGGGTCACATGGTCAGACAAGATTGACCAACTGAGCATGAACACATACACTCCCCTTTTAAGACTCTAAGGTTTTTTTTTGTTTGTTTGTTTTTGGCTCTGCTGGATGTTTGTTGTTTGTTTGTTTGTTTGTTTGTTTTGGCTGCACACAGGCTTTCTCTAGTTGTGGTGAGTGGGGGCTACTCTCCAGTTTCGGTGTGAGGACTTCTCATTGCAGTGGCTTCTCTTGTTTCAGAGCATGGGCTCTAGGACTCATGGGCTTCAGTAGCTGTGCTCCTGGGCTCCAGAGTGCAGGCTCAGTAGCCATGGTGCACCGGTTTAGCTGCCCCTCAGCACGTGGGATCTTCCTGGACCAGGGATCTACCTGGTGTCCCCTGCATTGGCAGGCAGATTCTTAACCACTGGACCATCAGGGAAGTCCAAGACTCCTTCTTAAGTTTTTTTGAAGACAGGTTTGTATGTTACTCATCACTGTACTCTGAGCTCTGAGCACAGGATCTGACACAGAAGTACAGGTGGGGCTGAACTATTAACAAACAAATTCCCCCAAAGCATCCCTGACTGGTGATCATCTTGTCCCTATTTGAATCCTCCCAGAAATGGGGCACTCATTACTTCTCCATGGGAGTGCTTCCCCTGTGAGTCAGTTGGTAGGTTGGGTTCTTCCTTTTGTAGCATCCTAGATCTAGTATCACCCACTGGGCTTTTCCCGAGACCTTTGAAAAGCTACTGATTGTATTGAAGCCCAGTTGGAAGGGGAAAACTGGAAAAGGGAGATTTCTTTTTCCATGGGGAAACCCACCTGAGCCCCAGAGGAGAATCCAGCCCATGCAGAAGTTGAATTCACACACAAGGGGTAGTTTGTTGGGGCTTACTCTTGAAACTCTCCTGCATGTCTGGTCACGAGTGTCTGGGAGAGGCTGGCCTGGCAACCCTAAAATGACACCATGATGGTATTTCAGATCCAGAGTGTTTCCCTGTATTTTCACATCAGTGTGAGCTAAAGGAAGTGCATATGTCCACACATGTGTGTGCATGACAGTCTCAGTATCTGAACACAGAGATTCATTCTTGGATTTCCATCTAGGCTAGGCAGGATCCAAGAACATGACCAGGAACAAGCCTATATTCTGGGGAGGGAAGGGGTGTGGCATCACCACAGTGTGCACAAGCTGGTTAATGCCCTAGAGCCAGAGAAAAAATGGGGTCCGGAAAACTCTAGGGGTATATACGCACGTATGTATGAGTGTATAAGGGGCTTCCCTGGTGGCTTAGCAGTAAAGAATCTGCCTGTCAAAGAGACAGGGGTTTGATCCCTAGGTTGGGAAGATCCCTTGCAGAAGGGAATGGCAACCCACTCCAGTATTCTTGCCTGGGAAATCCCATGGACAGAGGAGACTGGTGGGCTACAGTCCATGGGGTCACAAAGAGTCAGATACGACTTAGTGACTAAACAGCAGCATGAGTGTATAAGAGTGTGTGTGTGTGTGTTCACAAACAAACCCATCTGGGTGGATAGTGTGAATGCGTAAAGACAAAGACAAATTGGTGCTATGTCTGGGTGACAGTGCATGTGGTATGTGTGTATATTTACAAGCATTTCTAACCTGGTTTTATGACAATTGTCATTCTGTAGCTGAGCGTGTATGTATGCATGTATGAATGTGTGTATATGTGTTTATAATGTAATCCCAAGACTATATATGAATGACTAGGGGTGTTTGTGTATTTAGATGCAAAACCATATTTCAGTCAGGGTCTGGATGATTCTGTATGTGTGTGTGTTTTTCCTGCACACCCCTGCGTGTTCCATATTCCCCAGCCTCACGGACATATGTGGATGTTCTGACTACAGAGGCTGAGCCCAGGCAGGCCCCCAGGTGGGCTGAGCATGTAGGAGAGTAAGTGTGGGTGACTGCTGTTTATGGGCAACCTCACAGAGGCTTTGTCTGATGCCCACTCCCCATGGCCCCTAAATTCCTCACCCTGGCAGGACATAGGCTGTCCTTCCTTCCAGACCGTCTTCCCCCAAGGAGTCCCTTTAACTCGTAGCCCTTTCCTGGCCAGGAGGCTGAGAGTTGAGGGATATTCATCTCCGGGCGGGTTTTTGTTCCGTCTCATGAAAGGCCTCAATGGCTGGGAATACCATTCTAATTACAGGGAAGCCCAGCTTATGTGGGGGACACAAAGGGCTGTGGTCTCATAGCAGCTCCTTCCATCCGTCAAATAAGGCTGTCTAATGACGGGGTGAGAGCTGTGAATGCCTAAAACAAACTCGAAAAGGAGGGAAAATAAAGCCGCCGGGGGCTTAAAATATATTAAATTACCCTGATTAGGAGTCGTGGCTTTGCAGGAGCTGGTTGGAGAGGCTTGGGTCCTGCTATTCACTTGGGGGGGGGGGAGGGGTCAGTAGGTCGGGAGGGGTTCACAGAGCCCGGCCCATTCTCATGCTAACACCAGGGTCGCGCTGCAGGCTTAGTGGGCTGGAAAATAGAAATGAATTTGCCATAATCCTCCTCCTCCTCCTCCTCCCAAGCCCAGGAGAAGGGTTGCTTAATTGCAGCCCCTTAGAGCGTGCTGGGCACTGGGGCAAGGCCACACCCTGGAGCCTGGACCCCTCAGCCTTCTCACCCCTCACTCATTTTTCCTATAGGGCAGGTTCAGGGCCTCAAAGCAGATTCCAAAGCATTGGCGGAGGGTGGGGGGCATGTAGTGGGCAGTGTGCATGTACATGAGTGTGCACACACATTCACCCTCCCTCCTTTCGAGGGTGCCAATATTCACAGTCACCCCTTTCCACTTATTCATGCCATGCACAAACACAAATACCCCTCCACTCCTCCAAACACACCCCTTCACACACACTTCTGTAGACACAAATGCAACTCCACACAATCAACAGACACCTGTACCCCTTCCTGGGTGAACACATACAGGCCCTGCCATATCTTCCCAGGCACCCATTGCATGTACACACACTCCTCCTTCGTGTGTGTCTCCATGTGTGTCATGGACACACAGGCTGCTTCCCAGACACCAACATATCCCTCTAGACACGTCCCCTCAAACCACTGACTCAGTACAATTTCAATGCTTACAGCAGAGGAAACTGAGGCTTAGAACACAGCCAAGGGACAGTGCCACTGGCGTCAACCTGACTGCTGCAGGCCCTCGGACTGGTCTCTTTCCCACCTGGACATCAGTTTCCTACTATTAAAAGGCGGAGCTTGGACTAAATGTTCTAGAAAATTCCAGCCAGGGGTACATGTGCCTGCAGATTGTGTGGTGTAGTGTTTGTATCTACAGAAGTGTGTGCGAAGAGGTGTCTTTGGAGGAGCGAAGAGGTGTCTTTGGAGGAGCGAAGGGGTGTCTTTGGAGGAATGGAGGGGTATTTTTGTCTGTGCATGGCATGTATAAGTGGAAAGGGGTGACTGTGAAAAATCACCCTTTGGCTAGGAGGGGTCAAGGGTTAGGGGTTACTCCTCCCGCGCCGTCCCTGTCTCTGTATTCAGGTATGCTCTCCACAGTACACTCCACAGTGCACACAGTCACGATTTTCTCTTTTTTGCAGGGTTACAGACTGGAGGGCGGGCCTGGGAGTCCAGTGGCCTGCATCCGCGCACGTCCCGCTGCAGGTGGCGCTGCCGTCCCGCTCACCCCACCCACCTTCAGCCGCGCCTATCTGTGGCTCCATTCGTGCGACTTGGCGGGTTTAGGACGCCACAGAGCCCCGCAGTGTGGCGCGCGGAACCCAGAAGAGATATCCAACCCCGCGCTTCCTCTGCCCGGGACGCCCTCTGCCGGCGGATCTCGAACAGACTCGCCCGGAGGAGGCCGGACGAATACACTTGACCCTCGGGCCTGACTCGAAGAGTCAGCGCCGCGAAATCCACTGGTCCCCATACTGCGCTCTGCTGAGAAAAGCTAGGGAAGAGCCGGCCAGACTGGAACGGAGATTGCGAAAGTAAACTCCGCAGAGGGAGCGTGGGAACCACAAGGCCTCGCCGCCCCCTTCCCTCTCGCGATCTCTAAGAACATAACCTATATTCATTCTTGCCTAGAGAATTCCGTAGACAGAGGAGCCTGGAGGGCTACAGCCCATAGGGTCACACACACACACACACACACACACACACTTCTTTCAGCGGCGCGCAGTGAGCCCCCGGGAATGAATGAGCGGAGGGGGCTTACTGTCAGGGGCCAGTGGCCAGGGTGGGCGGCCAGGGGCCCGCCGCCAGCTGCTGGCGAACCTGAACCAATCGGCCTCAGAGTTTCCATCTGAGCCATGGGCGAAGGATGGCTCTCGGCAGCCGAAGAAGCCAGGAAGAAGCCCCAGAACGGAAATAAACTTCCTTCCAGCCACGCCATGCAGAAAAGACGGGGACCGCCGAAGCCTCAGAACCCTCACCCCCCTACCCTCGGGGGTCAGCCGAAGCCGCTGTCGCCCCTCCTCCCTGGAGGGCAGCGCTAAGACTAGTTGCTGACAATAGGGGCACGACCCCCACCCCGAAAGCAGTGGGGGCAGAAAGTGCAAGTGAGATCTTCCGGGCTTGGACACCCAGGCGTGCGGCGCGGTGGGCGGGCATCACTGGGGATCCAAAGAGGCTCGGGTTTAAGGTAGAGGCGGGATTGATTCACTGAACCGAGAAGTTTCAGAAAAGCACACGGAACAGGAATGGCAGATCCCTCCCCATCTCCTCTAAGAGGTCCATGGTAACTGCAGCGTGAAATTTTCAGGGGCCACCAGTACCTCCGAGGTAGAATTAACACGCAAGGGTCTACTAAGCCTAGTTTTGAGGTCAAATAACAAGTTTCGCCTGGCCTCTGCACTCCCTTCCCGCGGGAGTATTTGCACTGCTCCCTCAAATCTGGTTCCGCAGAGTTCTGTTTTGGGGATTTATCTAGGCCGAACTTTCGGGCCTGGAAGCCCCGTGCACTCTTATCTTGGGGACAGAGAAACTCCCCTGGGGCCACTCTTCAAGAAGAGCCCAAATGAAATGCGGGGAGGAGTTGGAGAGGCGGAGGACAAACCACGCTGCGTGGAGCGGACCTGGCTCACGACCTTTGCTGCGGCCAAAGTCTCCAGCGGAGGGCCCCGCCTGGGATTGTAGCTTTTCCCAAACGACTGTCCAGGCCTCGGGCCTGGCTGCACCTTTGGGTTAGGGAACTAGCTCGGGACCCGCGGGGCCCTGATCCGGTTCAACTCCGCTCCTCCTAGGTCTCCTGGGGAGGCTGGATCGGAGCCCCGAGGGACAGCAGGTATGGAACCAAGGGCGTGGCTGAGAAGGCTGAAAATGGGGGAGCCGACTGGAGAGGATTGAGCCCTTATTGCCCCCAAATCAGGCTTCAGCCGCGCCTCGGTGATCAGTCCCGGTATTTGGGGAAGCGTTCCTCCCGCCCCCCACCTGCCCCTCACTCTCCAGGCACAGTCAGCCGCCCGGAAATCCGTAGGTTCCTGTGGAAGCGCACACAGCGACTCCATACAGTTTATTCAAAGCAAATTTATGGGAGCAACGAATTCGAATTCCAGAATTTTCTCCACATAAAATAAAACTTAAAGAGGCGACACTCAACCTCTAGACCGTGAGGTGGGGTAGCCTCTTGCCGGCGGAGAAGGTATTTGTTGGATGCCCTGTGGGGCAAGAGGGAACCCCTTCCACCCCGCCCTCCTGGAGGCGCCCCCTCGGCCCGCGGCCTGTTGCCCCAGTTCACAGGGCGAAGAAGGCGCCCGCCAGACTCCGCGGCCACAAAAGGAGCCGCAGCGGGCTGGAGGCGGCCCAAAAGCGGCGGCGCAGAAATGCCTGGGTTCTCCCAACACAGGAGCCACCCGAGGCCAATGTATAGCCAGAAACTGGAGACAAGGGACTTTCGAGCCGTCCCTAGTTTAGAGCATTTCTCCCGAAGTCGCCCTCATCGTTCCCTTGTCTGCCCTGACGCCAAAGGCTCACCCCATCAGTTACCTCCTTTTATCACAAAGAGATGCGGGATCTTGTTTTTTTTTTCCTAGAATATTCCAAAAATGAGCGGCTGTATTTGGGTGAATTCCAGTGGGACCGAGCTTACGTCCTTCGGCGTGATGGCGCTGCCAGAGCTCGGGTAGGATCTCCGTGGGCCCGGCGCGGGCACCGGGAGGGGCTAGGGACTCAGGGCCACTGGCGTTTCTGGGGAGAAGCGCAAGCCAGAGTTACCGCAGCTCGTACCACCGAAGCCTCTGGTTCTCGTGCTCAGATCCGGCGTTATCCGCTGTCTTTAGAGGAGAACCCAGTCCCCACCGCAGGTCTGCCCCAAGCCGAGATGGTCACACCTGTCAGCAGTATAGCAAGACCCTAAGTGTTCTACCCAGTCGTTGGCAAGAGACTGGAGCCTGGATTTGCAGTGGCTGCCTGCGTTCAGTGTAAAGGGAACGGGCTACGAAACCCCAATAAACTGCGGTTTTCTAAATATCCCGGGTTCCTAAACCCCGTGTATCAACCACCAGAAGCCATGCAAGGGCTAGGCGGCAGAACGGGGCTCTCGGCAGTGGCTCTGGGCTTCTATTTGTAAAACAATAAAATCCAGAGAGCCGAATGAAGACAAAGCCATTTTTAAACGTTCGATTGGTGAAATCTCCACACTTAGCAAACACTTTCATTTTCAGAGCTGTCTGTTGCCGCACACAGGTCCAGAAAATCGATTGTGTTTCCTGGTGAATTCCACCCAGGTAACAGAGTCCTGGGAACGCAAGCGGGTGTACAAATGTTAGAAGGAATGGATGAGAGGCTAACAAGTGAGCCCCCAGGACCAAACGCCTTTATAAACTCACTGGTGTGACTTTGCTGGCATCTACATTTTTTTTTTTTTTTTTTGCCTATTTACGCTGCTTCTATACCCTCCGTGGAGCTGTCATGGTTGTACGGGCCTAGCCAGCCTCCCTTTTTCTCCCTTTGCTAGGCAGAAACCTCAGTCGCTTCTGCCAGAAGCTACCATTCGGCCCAGCGGGGCCAGAAAAGGTCCCCTTTCCTTGTACCGTGCAGATCCTTACATCCTGTGTCCTGCGTGCTCACGCCTTAACAGTCAGACACGGGTATGGGACCCTCCTGGAGAGAGGGGAGCAGAAGATAAGACGTGCAGGGGCCCCAGCCAAGGTTGACAGGCACCACGGACACCTCGGGCCAGCGTTTCCAATATATGGCCCCACGTTTGGGAACTCCTGGGTTTTGTGCAAGTGCGTCCACAGGACCCGGTAGCCAGAACACAGGACTAGCCTTTCCGAAGACCGGGCGTTCTGCGGGCTGACTCCTGTCAATAGGAGAGAGGTGGGTTATTGACCTAGCGGCCTCCTCCTCTCCATCTATTGTCGCAGCTCAATCACGCACTTACCGGAAGAAAAGCGAGTTTATCTTAGCCTGGAGGAGTCTCGTGTTGCGAGTGTGTGTGTGTGTGTGTGTGTGTGTGTGTGTATCTAAAGGGTGGGGGAAGTTCTGCAGCCACGACTGTGCAGATGGGTTGAAGATAGACACTTTCAGAAAAGGGCCAATTTCCCCTTCACAATGAGCGCTAAGTACCTGATAAATGGGGCTGGTGTTTATTCATGAGCAGGTACTTTGGAGATGGCGATTAGAACAGCCGCCCTCGCCGCCTCGCCAAGGTACTTAAGGCCGGGCAGGTGCAACGCTGCGCGCGCCCGGAGCGCACAAAGCCCGCGGCCGCAAAGGCATGGGGAGGGGCGTGAATGAGGGCCGCGCCGGGCCCCGAGGGCGCGCGGCGCGCAGGCACCTAAGCCCTTTGTTCCCGGTCCGAAGCCAAGGCCACTTCACCAAGGGGCGTCCCGGGAAAACCTCCCCTCTCATTACCAAGAATTCCCCTTCGTCCCTCCTCCCGTAGCCCAGCCGGGCAGCTCTCGGTCTGGCGGACGCAGGGACTCAGCGTGAGACCAGACTGGGCATTTGTGTAAACGCTGCCTGTAAGCTGGCTATTAGCTAACCAGCCAAGTAACTCAACAACTAGGAAAGCCACAGAACCCGGGCCTGGGAACAGCGCAGGCACGCGGCTCGAGCCGCCCCCGCCGCCGAGGCGCCACCTCTGGCCGTGCGGGTAACCTCGGGCTTTCAGGTTTTGTTTCAACTCCAAGGGGAGAAAATTGGGGTCTGTCTCTTTCCACAGCTTCCTGGCGCCAAGGTCGTGGGACAGACCGGATCTCGGCCTTGGAGTGGCTCTGGAATCCCTAAGAACCTCCAGCTTTTGCCCACGATCGGCGTCTCGGAGCGCGAGGAGGGCGCAGCTGGTGCGCCGGGCCTTGGGGGACTGAGAGTCGGGTCCCCAGCCTGCTTGGACGTGAGCGGCCGAGTATCTCCCTTGGAGTCCCATAGAGTAACCTGTGTCTCTCACCCCCCTGGGGCCTTACCCCCATCCCAGGCAGCTAGGGTGCTTCGTATTGGCCATGTCCAGGGGTCTGGGGCACTCAGACAGTGGAGGGGACACTGTTGGCCTGTTGGCCTGATATCCTCAGGCTGTCTGGTTGCCTGTTTTTTTTTTTTTTTTTTAAATAACTGTTTTGAAAACAGATTTCTCTCCAGTTCGGAGAATCAGAGAGGAGAAATCTATTTCAAGCAAGTTGGATTCCTGGTGGGGAGAAAAATTCTTTTGACCGTAAATAACAGGCAGGGACCTGACCTGACCCATCACAAGGCAGTTTTTTTCATTTTCTACCATAAATAAGAATGAGGCGGCTCTGCCACTCGATGCAAATTGACCAGGCGATTGTAGACATTAATGTTCATTATAGATATTTCTTGGAACCTTGGGCTTAGAATAAATTGCAGATATAAGAATCCCAATTCCCCAGAAAATCCGCCATCTGGGATGTGAGTGCAAACCAAAAGTGGTAACCCAGAGGTGAGGCGGGGAGGCAGGTGGGGGCCAGTCCAGCACCCATGGACCCGATTGTGCCACCATCAGCCAGTCTGCAGCCCAGTGAGACCCAGAGCCAGCCCGACGGGCAGCCACGGTTAGCTTAAAGGCATCACTAGAGAAGGAATGGATAAAGATGGTTGGATAGCATCACTGACTCGATGGACATGAGTTTGAGCAAACTCCAGGAGATGGTGAAGGATAGTGAAGCCTGGTATGCTGCAGTCCATGGGGTTGTAAAGAGTCAGACACGACTCAGCGACTGAACAACAGAGAAGCAAAGCTTCCCCTTGTGTCTCCTGCTAGGAACTGAGTTTGGATTCCAGGGAGCAGTGTTCTCCAGGGTTACAGCCTGCGTCACCTGCTCTAAGGGGATTGCGGGCCGCTAGCCTCGGAGAGCCTGAGACATTTAGATGCGGCCCCCTCCTTGGAGTGTCGAAATGATTCCAAGGCCATGCAAGTAGCCTCTGCCCAGCAGCCTGGAGTAAGAGGGAAGGGGCAGTTGAGGAGCTCGGGACAGAGCCTTGCCACTCCCTACGCGCCCGAAAGACATGGAGTGGATACTGCAGGGCCCTGGAGGCGAACCTGAGACAGATGTAGTGCGGCTCAGCCTCCTCTGTTGTTACCGTAAAACACTGCTGGCCCTGGCGTGGGGCCCCAAATTTAGGCAGGAGTGAAAGATTGGAACGAGTGCAGGCGGTGGTGGAGACTACAGATGACGCATCGCAAGGCAGTTTTTATATTTCTATTTCCAAGACCTTTAACGCGCACCCAAAAGATGCAGGTGTGACCAGGAGGAGGGCCAGCAATGCTAACGCCCACGATTGACTTTCTTAGCATTACAGATTTAGAACATATCAGAAAAATAGAATGAATAGACTTCCTGGAGAAGTAGATAAGCCCGGATGTAATCTTTGGCCCTCCTAAGGTTGGCTTCCCCCAGCTGAAAGTTTGTTTTTCTAAGGAAGCTTTTTGGGCAAATGCAGTTTGTGCTCATGTGGGCATGGGGCATCTCGCTCTTGCAAAGCCCCACTAGGCAGTCTAGTGAATTAGGCCATGAGGCCTGCTAAGCTGGAGCCCTGGGCAGAGTCCCTCAGTAGGGTGCCCCCTAAGTCCGACCTTAGACCCGCCAGTGCCAGAACCCTTTTACCAGGAAGAGCTTTATCAAGTTTTGGAATAAGTTAGGGCAGGAGTCTCCTATGGGTTTTTTTTTTACTACAGCTGTTTCATCAAAAATGACTCATACATTGATCAGTTGATGATTGCTCCTGGAAAAGCTGGGAATATCTCAGTAACCTAGCATCCTGCCCATCACTCTCCCAGTGACTGATGTAGAGTGCACACTGCTGAATGCCAAGTTCTGACCAGAAGGCTTCAGACTAGAGCTCAAACTCCTTGACCTGCTGGTCTTGGTATGTGTTGGCTCTTCCTGGGGTCTACCTCACACACCAGCTTCCTCCTCACAGCACCAAGGCTCACCATGGATGGAGTCGGACAAGGTAGCACTCAAGATGGAGCCTGTTATGGGAGAACCCGAGGAAACCCACCTCTTCCTGATCATCTCACATCTTCCCTCTGGGTTTGTGATGAAAGAGATGAGGGTCAGGTTTCTCTGACCCTGAAGAGTCTGCAGTAAAGGAAGCAGCCCTTCAGCCCAACACCTTGACATTCAGGACCTGTGAGGTAGTGAGTGGGCTGAGACTACAGTCTGATGTCTGCTTTGACAGTGACCTTGGGGAAAGACCCTCCCCATCTTCAGTTTCCTCACCTGCCAAGGGAGGAGGGTTTTCAAAGAAGAGCCTTAACATCTCTAATCTGAGGCTCAAATAAGTGTGAGAGAGGGCTGCACTGGGAACTCCTGCAGACTTCTGAGGATGCTTGGTGTCCTCCCAAGGGAGTGAACATTTCTTTCTGAAACCTGGTCCTTTGATAAACAGTGTGATAGTGGAGTTAGTGGAGCCAAGTTGCCTGGGTTCAAATCTGACCCAGATCTGCCATTTACTAGCTTTGTGGTCTTGGGCCACTTTATTCTCTGGGCCTCAGTTGCCTCATCTCTGAAACAGAGATTGATAATAATTAAGGGTAACTGGGCTAATCTTCATATATACATGTAATGCCCCTAGAAGCATGCTGGCATGGGCAAGCTGTTAAAATGATCTTCCCAGACCCTGGATGCAGTGTCACCCCTTCCCATCCCTCTTAGTCTCCCCCACTGATGATCACCGTTTCTGTCCCTGCATCACTGCCAGGATCACAGCTCTGCCTGGGTCTGGGGAGTCTGGGAATGGGATGCAGGAGGGCAGGACTCCTGTGTATTGCCCATCTGATGAGTACATTGCCCATTTGATGAGTACATTGCCAAGGAATCTCTGCCTCAATCCTTTACTTATTTTCTGAGATGGAAGGAAGTTGAGTCATCTCTCTCTCCCCTTCTCTCTCCTCAATTCCACCCATAGGCAGAAATAGCTGTGTGAAAACACATGCCCTTGGCTCTGAAGGGTGAGCAAGTAATGGAGGCCCAGTTGATCTATCTCCACTACAAGGGATCCTGCTCAGAGGTGAGTCAGGGTGTACTGCACAAAACAATTGACATTTTCTTCCCCTTTCAACACAACAGGGAAGCTCCAAGAATACTGGGTGGGTGGCCATTCCCTTCTCCAGGGGATCTTCCCAACACAGGGATCAAACCTGGGTCTCCCACATTGCAGGCAGATTCTTTACTGTCCGAGCCACCAGGAATAGATGTATGTGTACTCGGTCGTGTCCAACTCTTTGTGACCCCATGGACTGTAACCTGTCAGGCTCCTCTGTCCATGGGATTTTCCAGGCAAGAATACGGGAGTGGGTTGCCATTTCCTTCTCCAGAGGATCTTCAAAACCCAGGGATCTAATCTGAATCTCTTGCAACTCCCGCATTAGCAGGCAGGTTCTTTACCAGTTGAGCCACCAGGGCAGCCCTGAGCCACGGGGAAAGCCCTCTCTAAATACACACATACACGACTGTCAGCTCCCCAAGAGCAGGGGTTATTCTGTTCTGTTTGCTGTTGTAGCTCCAGTACCTAAAGTGATGCCTGCCCACAGAACAAGCACTCACTAAATAACTATTTAATTAGTGAAAGTAAGAAGTGTCCCCACTGATCAGATCAACTTCTGTAGCAGGGTCCAGTGTTCATTTATTTTCCTCATCAAGAGGCAATGGCCAGATTTTAAAATAAGAAAGAAAAAAAAGAGAACTCTTCATCTCAGATTTCTCTTCTTAGTCATCTTCTGGCTCAGCCTCTAATTCTCTTGATTATCTACAAAGTCCTTCTTTGAACATCCCCCCAACACACAAACATCCCTGTAAGGAGTTAGACTCCAGGAGGGACAAGAGTTTAAGGGTCTGTGTTTAATTCATCACCTTCAAAGACACTAGGGATCCGTGTGCCCTCCTGGGGGTCTGGGTTATCTTGTACAGAATGGAGCAGCTGTCCTACCAGAATCCAGACACCTCCTTAGATGCCTGGTTGAAGCATGTGCTACTGCTAAGTCACTTCAGTCGTGTCCGACTCTGTGCGACCCCATAGATGGCAGCCCACCAGGCTCCCCCATCCCTCGGATTCTCCAGGCAAGAACACTGGAGTGGGTTGCCATTTCCTTCTCCAATGCATGAAAGTGAAAAGTGAAAGGGAAGTCGCTCAGTCGTGTCCGACCCTCAGCGACCCCATGGACTGCAGCCTTTCAGGCTCCTCCATCCATGGGATTTTTCCAGGCAAGAGTACTGGAGTGGGGTGCCATTGCCTTCTCCGTGAAGCATGTGGAGACCAACTAGTATCAGTGTTTTATTTTCTGAGGGGAGGGAATGTTCCTTTTTGATAATGCAAAGTGACAGTAACATCATTGTCATTAAAGAAGACTGCTGTTAAAACAATAATGGCTTTCCCTCTTGGAAACATTTACTATGTCTCAGGCACTGGAACAAACACAACATCTTATTTTATCCTTACAAGACCCTGAGATTGATTTACAAGCCCATTTTACAGATGAGGTAATGGAGAGCTGGCAAAACTCATAGTTTGTAAGGGAGAGAGCCAGGGTTTGAACACAAGATTCCAAAGGTTGAGCTGTTCACCCTCACCTTCTCTACCTTCTTTCTCTGATAAGGAAAGCAAGAGTGTCCATGTGAAAGGTGATTTGGGAGGCATTTGCAGTGACTAGCTCAGAAACAAAGCTCAAATGCTGGTAATCAAACACAGTGAATTTGAAACTAACAGAACATTGTAAGTCAACTATACTCCAACAAAATTATTTCAAAGAAATAAAATAAAACAGCTTGCCCAAATTCAAAGCCCACCTGAACCGCTTTCTGCTGTGACACTGCAGACAGTTTACTTAACCCCTTCACATCCCAGTTTTCTCTTCTGTAAAAGGGGGGTAATAACAAGACCCTGTCTCCTTTAGTTGGAAGGGCTGAGTTCATATATATAAATTATAAATTATTTTCTCAGCCTATATCAGAGTAGTATTTATATTGCCTTCTTCGAACTGCTGCCGTAAAGTTCCTCATTCTACCCCTCCATGAATTGGACATCTTGGCTATTGGGACAAAAAAAAAAAAAAAAAGCAGTTTATCCAAGATGTCACGATAACCCAGAGAGAATCAGATTAGACTCAGACCAGAAGTTCTCACGAGGAAGAGGAAGGGTCTAGAGCAGACTTTGCAGAAGGTTTTGAAGGAAAAAAAACGCTTCCTTTTCCCTTTTTAAAAAGATGTAAACATCTTCCCAGGCTCCTCTGACATCAGCTTGTCAGTGATGAATCATCGGGAGCAAAAAGACACGCACTAGGTAGGTCACAGTCTCCATTTTTAGTCAACTTCTTGGTGGCCCGGCTGAAGCCTTGCAGGAGGGCCCATGATCTTATGCAGCTCAGGAAACCTCAGCCCCTCCAAGTCTTCAGAGGACTGGGTTAAATGGAGAGGGAAAGACTAACAGAGACTGAAGGCCTCCCTTCTGGTATTTCTTTTTAAAATCTTAAAGAAATTTGCACAGGGTTTTTTTCCTTTCTTTTTAACAGAGTACATGGACCCAGCATTTTCCTGTTAATGCCTGTTTGTGAATGAGATCTTGTAAGTAATAGAACAGAGGGAAGCAGTCCCTGGGAGATCTCTCAGTTTGAACCAGTGTTTATTTAAAACAACAGCAGCAAAAACCCCTCAATCCTCAATGGTTCCTAAATTTATATGTACTTGATTCTTTTTTTTTTTTTTATGAATCCATCCAGAAACCATTTCATTTATCATGTACCAAGCCCTTGGCAGTGCAACTGAAGATGTTAAGAGAAGCAGAGATGTGGAGGAAATCCAGGCAGATCTCCTGGAGGAGGAGACACTTGCTAAAGTTTGGCCAAGTGAAAAATGGAAGGAGTGTATTCTTAGAGGGAGAAACTTCATCATGACTAGAATTCCAGCAGTAAGAAATCTGGGAACTATACAGAGAAGCAGGAAAGGAACGCAGAAGGGAACAGTGTGAATTGAGGGAAAAGCCCATCTCCCCCTTTTTATCTTGCTGCTTCTAACTGGCTGTGAATTTAGAAACCAGATAACATGGATGTTAGGATTGTGTGTAAAACATCAGTATATAAACAACCTCAGAGTGAATATCTGACAATGAAAGGCAGGAATGGGAGGGAGGCAAGGTTTGGGCCACTGGTACCAGCTAACACCTGTCCCTGCACAGAATCCAGTAACCGGCCACAGTGGGAACAGCCAGAAGTCCTAAGCCATAAAAAGGGAGGATATCTTACGGGCCCCTGCACCGCCACTAAATCACAGCCCACTCCCACCCCACCCACCACCCTTTAGCCCAGGACCTTAATTTAGGTGCTGGAGATGTGGGGGGAGGGAATGTCCATAGTTGATTCTCCCTAGAGCCGAGCCACACTCGCGCCCCTGCAGTTCTCCAGAAGGAGCCTCAGGGCCTGGGGAACTAGATTCTAACTGCGGCCCCTCCTGCAGAATCTGAGAGAAGGCGAGAAAGAGCAAGATCCGGAACTAGCGCGCAGAAGCGGAGACCAAGGAGGCTAAGCCGACCAGAGATGGATGAACTAGACGCCCCTGGGAAAGGCCGGCGACTTCACCGGATAGACACGGGGCACCCTTGCCCTCTGTGCCTCCCGCCCCAGGCCCGGGACCCTTCAGAGCCCTGGAGAGGCAGCGCCCACCCCGCCCCCAGACCCGGCGGGGGTCCCTCCCAGCCTCCCATTCTCCTTGCAACACACCGCCCTCCGCCCTGTTTCTCTGGGTCGCAGAGTGCGGGGCTGGGGGGCGGGGCAGAAGGGGTGCGGCGAACCCCACCAGGGCTTCTTACCTAAGCGCGAGCATCCGTCCGACCGAGCTCGGTCTGCTGCTGGGACTGCGGGGCTGGGGAGGCTCCCACGGACTCGGATCGCGCCTCCCCCCACCGCGCCCCGAGCCCCCAGACCCTTCGGTGGCCCCGAGCTGGGGCGCCGGGACCAGGGGACAGGCGCCGCGCGGGCGGGAGGAGGCGGCTCCTGCGGGGCTCGGCGGGGCGGGGCGGGGGCGTCTGCTGGGCCCCGCCCGGAGGGGACTTGGGAGCTATTCTCTCTGGAAGGACAAAGGCGGCCGGGGAAGGCTTGGCGCCCCCCAACCCCCATCCCCGGGGCCTGGCCCTGAACTTGAACTTGTACTTGACACTTTGTCCGGAAGGTGGCGAGGGAACCCATCTGAGCTAGGACGGGGGGCTAGTCCGTCCACCTCTCCTCCTGGGGAGGGAGCGAACCCGGCCTCTTCGGCGCCGGGAGGGAGCCCCTGCCTCCCCAGGTGCCCTCAGGGCCCGGTGCGCCCCCAAGCGGCCTTGGGCTCGAGGGTCGTGGGGTTCCTGCCCTCCCCCTCGGAGAATCGGGGTGCGAACCAAGCCGTGGGTCTCCCGCCCGCAGGAGTAGGCGCGGACCCTGCGCCCCCGCCCTCCACCCTACCCTACCCCACCCCACCCGGAGCCCGGCCCGCAGCCGGAGCCGCGCGGGGCCTGCCGGATTCCCTGCACGTCGCGTCGGCGGCCGCTATTCAGCCGCTAATTGAACGTTAATGGCAGGTGCGGATGAGGTCACCGGAGCTGGCTTTTCTCACACATTTTTCATGCAAATTCGCGAAACTCTAAACAAATTTAAATAAAAAGCTCTTTGTGCCTCGCGCCCCTCAGTCTTCTCCCTCCCGCCCGGGGTCCTGGCTCCTCCCGGGGCCCTGGGGCCCCGAGCCTGCTGCCCGGCGGAGCGCGGCACGCGGGGGGGACCTGGGCGCCCAGGGGCAGCGCCGCCTGCCGGACGGCCAGGCCCACCCCGCCGCGCCGCCGGCGGCCCTGACCGCAGCCCCCTGGGCGCGGTGGAGCGGGGATGAGAGACGTTTCACTGGGGTTGCCTGGCAGGGGAGGCTGGTAGGGCGCCAGGCACTTAGGGAGGCCGCGTGGGCAGGGGTTTGAATGCTTGGCATCTGGGCAGGTGTGCCTGTGCCGACATCCTGGCTGCACCCATCCCTGCACCCACCAGCTACCTCAGCCTCACTCTCCCCGTTGGTTAAACAGGAATTAATACAGTGCCCGTTTTGTATAGGGATGTCTGAGGATTAAACCATGATTTAGGACATGAGCAAGCACTTAGTGCCTGGCGCAAGAAAGTCTTGATAATTGTCTGGGGTCCCAGGGCCTTGTGAAAAGGGATGCTGTCATATTGCACATTCATAGAGAACCTTGTCAGGGTCTTTCAGGAGATTTACGAAGCCTTGCATCCCATTCTGGTCACAGAAATGAGATCTGGAGCCCAGTGCCATTGCTTCCCAGCTGTGTGAGTGTGCACGTGTTTCTTAGCATCTCTGAAGCCTCTGTTAGCTACTCTGTAAAATGGGATTAAGTCTTATGGCAGTGGGGGTGTTTGTCACTATGAGGATTAAATGACAAGACACTGATGGAGGTTTGGGAGCTGCCTCAAGATCCAGAACCTACAGAACCCCGTTTCTGAGAGTAGCACACCTAAGATTGCCACCCTCAAGGCTAGAGGTAAGCCTGGGACCCGGCAGCCAATGGCCTCCGTCCTCTTAGCCAGATGAGCCTAGCCCAGGTCAGGGAGACACTTCCCCAGACCTTGGGAGGGCTTCTTGGATCCATACCAGGGACCCACCACACCTGACACAGCAGGAATTGTCTTTGCTAGTGGCTAAATCTTACTTTCCTCACCCACATCCTTCCCACAGAACTGACCAGACACAAGGAAGGCTTTGCAGAGAAACTTTATTGTGAGTTGGGAAAAGTGTGTGTGTGTGTGTGTGTGTGTTAGTCACTCAGTTGTGTCCGATTGGACTGTAGCCCGCCAGGCTCCTCTGTCCATGGAGTTCTCCAGGCAAGAATACTGGAGTGGGAAGCCATTCCCTTCTCTAGGGGATCTTCCCAACCTAGGGATCAAACCCGAGTCTCCCGCATTGCAGACAGACTCTTTACCATCTGAGCCACCAGGGAAGCCCATGGGGTAGAGAGAGGTGAGGTTTACAGGATGAGAAGAGGCTTTTCTTGCAGAACTTGCCAAGTCCCTCAGGACCATCCAGGGGGATCCCCCTGGCCTTGCAAGAGACCCAGTGATTCCAGATCCCTGAGTGAGATCTCTGCTCACCGACTGCTGCTTCTGCAGCTTCAGCTTTCCTTGAGGACCTCATCAGGCCAGACTCTGGGAAGCACTGGGGCAGGCCCAGGAGTGCCCATCAGGCTTCTATCAGGTCAGGGGAGAAGCAGAGTCTGCAGAAGTGTAGGTGACCCGCAGCCAGGGGACTGGGGGGCTGCAGCAGTTAGACCCTCTGACCCCACCTACTCCCACTTCCCATTTCCCACCAGGTGGAAGCCCTGAGCCTTCCCCTGTACCTTGCCCCCACTTTCCAGTGCTCATTCAGGCTTGTCTTAACCAGCTGGGTTGTGTCTTTACCTCCAGGCCACCACCCCCAGGAAGTCCATCTGGACAACCCTTCTGGCCCTGGACAGCTCTGGAGGAGAGGCTATACTAACCAAAGTCTCTATAATCCTCCTCCCCATCCCTCCACTGCCCAGTCCAGGGGCAGGGATACTGCAGGAGCCACATGGCATTAGGTAAAATTGGGGGAGGACCCCAGGCAAGCAAATACTTGAGGAGGTGAAGTTGCAGAGGAGGGGTTAATATCTCTATGAATGGGAGGTGGAAAGGAGGGTGTTCCAGCTTTGGGGACCTCCTAGTGGCCATGCCAAACAGGATTTCTTTGCAGTCTGGAGTAAGACTTCACAGTCCAAGAGAGTTGAGTTTGAATCTTAGTTCTGGCACTAACTAGCTGTGTGACTTGGGACCTAAAACTTAATTTTTCTGGGCCTCAGTGTCCTCATCTATAGAATGGGTGGGTAACAATAATACTGACAGTCTATAAAGTTATGAGGAGTCACTGCAGTCTTCTTTCCTGCTCACTCTGCAAGCTCCACAGCTGATTTGGGTTGACTGTAGGTGTCGCCCAGGTCCCAGGGACTACTCTGCAATCCTGCGGGTTTCCCAGGGTGCTCTGGGTGGCTCCCTGGTCCAGATCTATGGCACTTTCCCCCCCAATCCCACCTAGGGCCCACCCAGGCCCATGAGGGCCCAATGGAGGGCTCCTCCAGTCACCATGGCCAGGTCCTGGCCTGTCATGTGTGGAGTCAGACCCACACCTCCCACTCCTGAGACCTTGTGTCCCTCCTCAGAGACACTTGCTGGGCCCCTTGCTTTCTCTGGGGTGAAGCAAACAAGGCAGGCCAGTGGCAAAATTCTTGTGGAGCTCCTACTCCAACTTGGTTAACAGAGGTTAAGCCTGATATAGTCAATAACCGCTTTACATTTCTCAGTGAAAGTATCCCACAAGCATGGAAAGAAAATGGGACTGCCTTCATTCCCTCTCACCCCCAGAGGCAGTCTTCTAATACACACCCGGAATCTCTGCACATATAAGCATATTTTTTACTTTTAAATACACACAAATAAGATCATGCTCTATCGCCTGTTCTGTGATTTATTCTATTCACCCAACAATATATACTGGCCAGCCTTCCATATCAGCTAATATTTAGAGACCTACCACATTCATTTTTGTAGCTGCGTAGTATTTCACACAGTATGAATGGACCACAGGTTCATTTCCATTTCTTTATATTCTTAAAAAATAAATGCTCAGATGAACATTCTTGTACATTCTTCTTTGCGAACGTCTACGTGTTAACCGTATAGTAAATTTCTATCAGTGCAATTTGCTTGGTACTAAGTACACGTGTCCTTTACATTCTGATATTGCCACATTTCATGCTTTCCCACCAATGGTGTTTGAGTGTCTTAGAAGAGATACGTGATGGTAGAGAAAGGCATTGAGAGAGGCAGCGATGTAAGACAGGTCATGGAAACATCCAACCAGCCCACTGAGCATGGCGCAGGACTGGCCTGCTGCCCTGAGGGCGGTGCCCAGTGCCTCTGTCTTGTCCAGGCCTGTGTGGTCTAGTAGTCCAGGGGTACCCTGAGTCAGAGGGGAGTGGGCCCACAGGGGTGCTGGGGGTGGAGGGCGGGCCAGCATGGCTGGAGTCCTGCCTGAACGGTTTCCTGTGGCCATTGTCTCTGCCCTGCCTGGTCTCCTTGGGGGGAGTTTATTCAGGGGCCTTTGGAGAAGAGTTGGGCAGGAGGAGGAGGGTGTGCAGCCCTCACCAAAGGCACCCAGGAATGTGTCACAGGAGGGAGAGGAAAAGGGAGGGAGGACCCATCCCTGGGAGACACGGACGTCAAGAACCCCTGACTAATGAATAGTGAGTTTGCCCTTGAACCTCACTGGGCTTCGCCATTCTCAGGCACAGAACAAGAGCAGAGACACGTCTGAGCCCAGCTGCACGGGGACGGCGGCGGTTCATCTCAGACACTTTGACAGGCCGGGCCTTTTCCCTGCATAGCTCGGATCTGGCTCCCGGCTCCCCTGGCAACAGCACAGCGGCATGGCTCCCAGGTCCAGGCCCTGCCTGCTGTGAGCAGGAGGAGGGAGGAAGAGGAGCACCAAGGGGAGGACAGCTGGGGAGAGGGCATCGTTAACTCCTAGAAGGCTGGAGCCCCTTGCGTGGGCAACCACCCGGCACGCCGCCCTCGGCCCTCAGGGGCGGAGATACAGGGCGGAGATTCTGTTTGCTGGAACACCCTGCGCTGGAACAGGCATACAATGTGAGGAGGGCAGACAGGGTGGCCCACAGAGCAAAGGCCAAGACCTCCGCAGGATGAGTGGGGGGTAGGGGCACGTTTCCCCAGGTCCCCAGCCAAGTCCCAGAAGGGCAGGAGTGGGAGCAGAACCCGCGCTGTGCTCTCTGCCCCAGTCCTCCTCCTCCATCCTGGCCCCTGACCGCTGCAGCTTCAAGACAGCAGCGACTGCATCTTCCCTTTCTGCTTGGCTCTTCCACCTCTGATGATGGTGAGTGTCCTGGAGTGAGGGGCATGGCTCTGGACTCCAATCCTATGACCTTGGCAAGCAAGACCTACAGCTCTTCTGTCTCCATTTTCAGAGAAGCTGAAAAGAGGCTGTCCCATCACACTTCGCAGGACAACCTAGAGATAAGAGAAATAATATGTGAGAAGGAGCTTGGTCCTCTGGGGAGGAAAGTGTCCTAGAAATCTCATTCAGGTATTATTAGGGCTGAAAGTAGGTATTTCTGCTCCCTGGGGCTCGGGGGAGGAGCTTCTTGAAGCTGTCTCAGAACCTCCTCAGCAGAGCAGGCTGAAACTCAAAGGCCACAGGTTAGGAAAGGCAATGGTTTCTGTCCATGGCCTTTGGAGGCTCAGCTTGGACAGGAAGGTAAGACAGACCCACTGTATGCTTTCAAAGAGCTTTTCCTGTATCATTGCTCTGCCTTGCTGCAACTTTATGAGAAGGGTGTGGTGATCCTCATTTTAGAATTAGGAAAAGAGAGGCTCAGAGAGGTTAAGAGCTAGCCCAAGGTCACCCTTGTTATACAAAGACCTGAGCCCATGTCCCCTGATTCTGTGGCCTCCATTGTGTCAGCTGTATGGGTGGCAGAACCACCAGGCTGGGGCCCTGGGAAGGTGGGGGCAGGCAGTAAGAAGCAGAATTTCCCCTGTGGATTGCTTCTTGGGGCTTGGACCTTCTGAGTCTGAAGGGCCTGGCCAAGGGAAGTAGGACAAGGCAAGTCCCAAGGAGAACAATGCAAGCCCACTGTGAGGGTCTCTGGTGGCAGAGTCACAGGACAAAGGCTAGCCAGAGCAAACAGGAACAGAGGAGGAGGCCCCAGATCAGAAGCTGGGGACACACTCAGCTAGACCTGTGCTCTCCAGACACAGTCCCGCCCCAGGGCAGGTCACATCCCAGCCTCAGGTCCCGGCCGGCAGTGAGCTGGGTTTTTGTCTGAAGCCTCTGGATGAAGATGTTGCCCTTCATCCAGGGAGCAATCTGAAGGAGACCACACTGGTTGGGTTTCCAGCGAGCCAGGGGGCAGAGGCTGAGGGTTACTGGCAAGTAGCAGAAGAGAAAAAGCAGGAAGAACTTCCAGATTACAAAATGTCACAGCTAAAAGGGACCTTAGGTGTCATCCTAGCCAATGCTCCTTTGCCAAGTCCAGAAAGGGAGAGGGTTCACTCAAGGCCAGAAGAAGTTCAAGTCTCTGACTTTCAGCTAGGTAGGGTTGTGCCTTCCCATGCGACTTGGCATTCTACCAGGCCACCCTGTGTCCTCAAAAGCAGGGATTTCACTCAATGAGGCACAGAGAAGGACCAGACAAAAGAGCTTACTGCTGGCAAAGCATACCACGTGTCAAGGGGTGGCTGCTATGCCTCTTTGAGAGCAGAAGCCTTCCTGGAAAACACCATTGTCACCACCGCGCAGGTAGGGACCACAAACCTTACCTGGCTGATGACAAAACAGGCATGAGGAGATGGATCAGAACACAGACCGGCCCTGAAGCCTGACCCACCAATGCTTTCCAGAAGGGTCAGGGAGGAGCAACGGCACTAGGGCGGGTGGGAGCTCCCAGGAGAAGCTTGTCCCCACAGAGCCTGATGGTGGAGCCTTAGCCAGGGCGGGGTCTGGAGCTGGGGAGGACTTCGGCTTGCTGCCCTTGGCTGCCGGGTCCTCTGCCAGGTGGAGCAGGGTGCCCCATTCCAGGCAGATCTGACCTGCTCAAAATGCAAAGGAGGTCAGGGACCCTGCGTTGTGCAGCCTTGTCAGGAACCGCCCTCGAGGGAAGTCTGTGCACTGGCTGATGAAGGGACATGTGATGGGACAGAAAGACACAAAGACAAATGAACTTCTCTCGGCCCAGCTGTGCCCTCCTTCCTGGGCTGCTGGTTTGGGCCAGCTGCCGCCTGACTGGCCGGTGCCCACAGTTAAATATCCTGCATATCACTACTGTCCTCATCCTCCGAATCATGGCTGCATCAACCCACCTGGAGAAGCTCAGATCCTCCATACCTGCCCCGGACTGTAGGGGATAGGAGAAGGAAGATGAGCCCTGTTCAGTGGTAAGCGACTCCACTGGGAGGTAGGAATTATTATTCCCATTTTACAGATGAGGGTTTAGAGGCTCTAAGACATTCAGGGGTCTGTTGCACAGTGGTGCCAGAAGCAGAACGCCAATCTGGGCCTCTCGCCAGCCCCTCCTCTCCAGCCAGGGTCCCAGGCTCGGGCTATCACCAGCCCACGGGACTGCAAGGCTCTGAAGGGCCTGGGCCCAGCACCCCCACCTCATTTTCTTTCCTCCCTAGGGTTCTCTCAGGGTTCGGTGTAAGCAGGGGTGGTATACTGCCTAGCACACTTGATTCATTCTAGAACAAATCCCCCAGCCCCTGAGCAGCCCTGACAGCATTTTCCTGGCTAACCAGGGGAAGGAATGTCTGCCATGTTCAGAAAGGGCTTCTCCTACTAAGACAGGGAGCCTGAGGATTTGGGGGCTGGGATCAGGGTGGGGACAGCTACCAAACAATGAAACCTTAGCCAGGCAGCAAGGGCAGCAGAGCCTTAATCTCAGGAGCTTTCCTCCTGAGGGACAAAGCACAAGGTCAGCCTGGCTGCACGCAGGCCCGGCCCAGCCCCACTGGGCGCCACCCATGCCGGTCCAGCCTCGGAACGGTGAGCCACGCTTGGAATGTGATTCCCAGGCTTTGTGTGATGCTCGGTTAGCAGAGTGCGACTCCCAAGATCCCCTGTCACCCCCTAAAGCCTCTGCCAACCCACCCCCCAGCACCACACTGATCACCAGATTAAGGAGCTCAGGGCTACAGCTGAGGCAGCTAACACCCAGGAGAGAGGGAGGGGGAGGGAGGGGAGGGGAGGGGCAGGGAGGGCAGTGGGCAGCTCTCCCAAGGCCTGCCTGCTCTGCCTCTTTCTCTCCCACCCGTATTGTGGGCCCTGGTCTCTGTTCCTGCCTGAGCTCTAACCTCTACACTCTTCCTCATGTAGCTTCTAACTTCCCCTCCAGAACCCCAGATGGAGCCCAGGCCTCCCTGGCCAGGACTGCATGCCCTCTGAAGGGGATCCCAGAGGTTCTCTAACCACCACCCAACTCCACAGCAAGGTGCACCCCCGCAACATGAGGGAGCAGGAGGGAGCACCGGGGATGGGAAGAACAGCGAAGAAGGGGCAAGAGAAGGCGTTTGAAGCCCTTGCCTAAGACCCCAGCACTTCCTGAACCAATGCCATCCCCAAGCATTTAAAGCACAAACACAGGAAAAGAAGTTCCCTTCTGTCTGCAAAGAATCAAGGTCTGTAAGAAATGAGATGGCTAGATTCATAGAGACCCAGTGGAAAGAACTGGAGGTTTTGGCCTAGGGAATTTTGGACTGCGAGGGTCCCAGACTCACCCTTTCAATCACTGGGAAGCTGTGAAGAGAGAACAGGACCAGTGGGGCTGGGTGGGGGAAAAGCAAGAAAAGGGTCTGGAGCAGCTCCCCTGGATCCTAAGACTCCTGCACCTGGACAAGAGGGGCCATGCTCCAGGTCCCCACTCCCTGACCTTCCAGCATTTCTGTGCGGGGCTGTGCAGACCTGGAAACTCTGACCCATAAAGTCATCTGGAGGTCCAGCCCAGCAGGCGTCCAGCCCCTCGTCCTCCATGCCAGGGCCTGCAGGGGGCGACCAGGACACACCCAGGGCCTCGGCCAGCAGCTGCTCTCACTCCAGTTTCTCCTTTGCTGCCACTGCCAGGCTCCCCTCTGCCAGCCGGGTCCTGCTTGCCACCACTGCAGGGCAGGGGCAGCAGAGGAGAGCCTGGGGGCCTGGGGGCAGGGGTGGTTCTGTGAGGACCTGAGCAGAGAGGCTCTACCTGCTCCGAGAGCAGAGGCCCACACTCCAGTGTCCGCAGGGGTAAAATCCTTCCTCTAAGGTCCTCTCACCGCCCGCCAGAATTCACTGGTCCCACGCCCGTCATTGTGCTCGGGGAGTGCGAAATCAACACAGGTTTGAAATGATCACAACCATCACAGACTTTCTGAGTTAGAAGGAACCAAGAGATTCCTTAAGTTTTCCTCACTCACTGTGCCAGGGAGAACACCGGGATCCAGTGTGAAGGATGAACTGGCCTCCCTGGGGTCATGCAGCAAGCACGTGCTCCTGCCGTGTCTGCTCAGGGCCAGGCTCCTGCGAGGGCCTAAAAGAGGGCTTCTCCGTCATACCCCAAACAAGATCCTGGCCCAACTGTGGGCGGCGGGGGTCTGGGGCCAGGGGAGGCCATAATGCGATAAGCAGACTGGCCATCTGGCTTGGGGATGGAGGAGACTGGCCGCTTCTGCTGCCTGGTCCCGGGGGACCCTGTGTCGCGAGAGACAGACGGCCAGATGGACAGGCTCTGGCCCGGGTCTGGGTGGAAGCCAGTGAGCTCCCTGTAGCCAGAGCTAACCAACTCGCAAACGTGGCAGGGTGGGAGTAGAGAAGGTATGGGGAGTGCCGCCAGGCCCCTCTAAAATGACAGAGACAGGAAAGCAGGCTGGGGAGCCGAGATTCCCGCCCAGGCACAGAGCCTGGCTCCCCAGGTAAGCCCTGGCCGGCTCAGCCCCACAGCCATAAACAGGTCCCCCTCCCGGGGAAAGGCAAACGCGTCTCCCCTGGCACCTTCTCAGACATGCATGCAAAACTAATTAACATGGGGAGACATGCGAGCAGCCGGCCAGCTCCACACCCTCGAGTCCACGCAAACAAGGCGAGCCCTTGTCCAGGGGACGTGCACAAAGCTTTGTTGCTAATTTAGGCATCTGTCTCTGTCTGGTCTGGTCCTCCTGCCTGTGCTGGGGTTTTTCCCAGCCCCTCGGACAATGCTGGGAACAGGCCTGCCGATCCCTTATTCAAATCACACCCAGGACAATGAGCTCATTGTGCAGGCCACAGAAAAAGGGATTCTGGGCGGGGGGGGCGGTGTGTGTCGGGGGGTGGGCAGTGGAACCGGGCATCAGGAGTGGAGAAGGGTGGGGTGGTAAAGAAAATGGGAACCCAGGAAAGTGTTTACTAACACAGCCCCTGCAGCTGCCTTGGGCCCCTCTCCCTTCCCCCACCAGGCTGGCAGCCGGGGAGAAGTCCTGGGACTTGACTCGGAGGTGGGGGGTCCCCGCAGTAGATTAGGGGCCTTGAATCTACGGGGCTGGTGGATACAAAGTCTGGCTCAAATCTTTGCCTTGTCGCCCTCTCCCACCTTTAGCAGTCTACAGCTACCCCTGAGTGTCCATGGCTGGTGTGCCTTTTGTAACTGGTTTTGGGGGTCCTTTTTCCTCTTACAGCAGAATGTACAGGTCCGGACTGCAGACAAGGAGATGGGGCTGCGGGGAGAGGTGCTGGCGGCTGCTTGGGGTGGGACCTGCTGTCTCGGCCATTGTCTTCAGGCAACATTTCATTTTCTCCTCCTTCCCGGCTAATAAATTAGAGAGGAGGCCGTGGGCTTCGAAGGGACAGACTCCCCACGGACAGCGGGCAGGCAGGTGGGAAGGCAAGTCTGTGAGCTCTTGGCAGATGGGCTCACCCAGTGCTTGGCTGCTCACGCCACACCTGGTCAGACACTTGCACAGAGCCCAACAATGAGCAGCATAAAAATACCCTCTGTGTGTGTGTGTGTGTGTATGTGCGTGTGCTCAGTTGTGTCTGACTTGCCGTACAGGCTATAGCCCACCAGGCTCCATGGGATTCTCCAGGCAAGAATACTGGAGTGCCATTTCCTCCTCCAGGGGATTTTTCCAACCTAGGGATCAAACCTGCATCTCCTGCCTTGGCAGGTGGGTTCTTTACCACTTGAGCCATCGGGGAAGGCCCATACACACACACACACACACACACACACACACACACACATATATATCACATGTAAATTTATATACATTATACAAATCCTCCAAGATTCCTGAATGGGCGATCTGGGCTTGAGCCCTTCGTCCTAACAGTTCCCCAGCAACTTGTCGCACTGAGCCCTCCTAGACAGGACGATGTAAACAGACATGCACAGCCTGACACTGACACGCAGACATAAAAAGAAACACACACACCCAGAGGCAGCCCCCGACACACACACTGACAATGGTGTAATGAATGCAGGACGGCGACAGCATTCAGTCCAAAGCCCACACCGCTGGTCGCCCAGCACCAGGGTGGCTGAAAGGTTATGGAGTGGCTGCAGGCCTGCTCCCCACAGTGTCCTCTCCCAGGCTCTCGGCTCTGTGGAGCTGAGGTGCAACACCATGCCAGGCACCCAGGTGGGAGCAAATGTCTCCTGAGACAGAAAGGCTTGGAACTGGACTCAGCCCTTAGTCAGGGCAGTCTGAGCTGCCCTGAAGGATTTTCTTAACAGTGAAAGAAAAGGTGTTTAAAAGTCATATTGACTGTCCTGCATTTTGAGACATGTCTTGAAGTTGGGGCAAAGTGGAAATGCCACACAAGATCACCAATAGTTGACTATTTATGATCTATCAAATAGAAATTTCATATGGGCCAACCTAACAGGCAACTGGCTCCAAGAACTATTGAGTGTATTTTCCCTTTTTAAACTTCCTCTCCAGACTGGGTTATTTTTTTCTGAAAGAAGAAAAAAAAAAACACACCCAATGATCCAAGACCCAGATCTACTTTTGGAGCATCTGTCTATAGCCACATAGCCACATCGTGCAGAGACGTCACAGTAGCCGCTGGAATGACCTGTGAACACACAAACGCGCGCCCACGCACGCACACAGCCTGCGGCCTGTATCAGGCCAAGCCCCACCTTCAGGCTCCCCCACCAGGGCTCCTGCTTCTCCTTCTCCATCGTCTGGCTCCTGAGCATGTCCTAGGGAGGACGAAAGGAATAGGAGACTAGAATGGCATGGGCAATGGGGCAGCCGTGCTACTGGCTTCTTCTCCAGAGAGGTGTCCAGGCTAGCTGAGAGTCTGTGCATGTACTGGAGGAGACATCAACCATGCAGCTTCGAGACTAAAGTGTGCATTGTCAACTGGCCACCAAATACAAACCCAAGGCCAGGCTCTGTGCATATGACACTCACTCCAACTACCTGTAGGAGAGCCATGCCCAGGAAACTAGAAGGGTACAAGGCCACCCAGTGTGAGGAAGGCCCACTCCTTGCCAGCAGTTGAACATTTATGGTCCTGTTGCTCACAGAACACAGAACGTACCACATCTTCCCAAGAAATCACTCTCGCCAATCTCTCCGGAGTTTCTCAGGGGAGGAAAGATGGAAGGTTTCAGAAGCAGAGTCCAGCAATGCTCTGCATATCACTACCTGCTTCTTCGTTGTCCAGAGAGGAAGGCCTGTTTCACAGATGCTCATCTTGCCCACCAGAGACAGCTGGCCCATCCCTATAGAAGCTGAGAGCAAGACACTTCCTTGAGAGTCTCCAGGTGACCTGGGATTCCAGTTCCAGACTTCCATGCAGCAGGAAGTCGCATGGTCTCTCTCACACCTCTGACAAAGTACTCTGACCACAAATGCCCTGTAACTCCTAGTATTACCGCGTTAACTTTCTAAACACATACTACATTAACCTCAACAAGAAAACCACCAAAACATGACCACCAACAACCACAGTAAGATGAGATCTGTTTGGCCTTCCCTCTCCTGAGAGGCATGTGAGAGAATGTGAGCCTGTAGCTGGGGCTTCAGAGATGGTAGTTGCATTTGCACGGTGGGCTCTAACCTAGCGGCTACCTGGATGACTCTTCCAAATACCAGACGTGTTGAGAGCAGGTATCTGGGTGCCCACCACTGCTACCTTATATGCGGGTTCACCTCCCAACCACTGCACGCGGGCTCCAGTCTGAGCAGAACCAGGAGAGAATTCTGGCCTTGAAGTCCCAAACAGTGTTGGATTCCTTCTGAGGAAAACCTTCTGCACAAGAATTAGAGGTAATTTATCATTTGATTGCATTTAAGATGCTCCCTACCAATCTCAAGGACTTCTCTGGTGGCTCAGACAGTAAAGAATCTGCCTACAATGCGGGAGACCCGGGTTCTATCCCTGGGTCGGGAAGATCTCCTGGAGGAGGACACAGCAACCCAACCCACTGGAGAATCCCATGGACAGAGAAGCCTGGCGGGATACAGTCTAGCCTCAAATGCAAATCTTGATAGGTGACTGCTATGCTGATTCCTAGGATCAAAGCTGTGTTTTAAATGAAGAAAAGGCAATTGAGATGTCACAGTTCTATAAAGAATCAGTGGAATCTGGAAAATTAAAGTTCTAGGCCAGGCTAAATGGCAGCTTAAGGTCACCAAGGGCAAAACATGACATGGCCCCTACCAGGCTCTGGGGGTGTGGAGAGGGGAAGGGAAGCCAGGAAGCTGCAAATGGGTGAGAGCTGTCACACCTTCAGCGCCCGCTAATCCAACACCCCCTGCCCAGGGCCTAGCCTTCCGGTCGTGACTGAATAGATGAAATTTTGTATCACACAAGCTTTAAAGGTCTGGACAAGGGACTGTGGTTTTCTTCTGTTTATCCTCAAGGCCTTGCCCAGAGCCTGACACGGAATGCTTGGTCAATGAAACCTGAATGAATAAATGAATGAAGTAGAAAAAAAACAATCTGGTACAGGAAGAGTTCCAATTCCTGAGCTCCATGGTTCCCTTGCTAACTGGGGTATGGTTCCATGCACAGCCCTAGAAGCGCTGAAATCCAGGCCAAGAGCCAGCAGAGGTGAGAGGCCCAGGGTGGATGTGTCTACTTGACTCAGGCTGGCCTGGCAGCACACACACCCACCGTGGACAGGGTGACAAGACCACCTCCCTTAGCCTGCCCTCCACTGTCACTGTTCTTGCCTCCTCCATCTGACCTGCTTTTCATACCCAAATTTCTAGGTCAGTCCTGTAAGACTCATGCCTACACCTGAGCCTCTGTTCAGGGAGTCCTGCCCCTCCTCAGCCCAGAAGACCTCTTTGGCTACAATGAGCCTGCTCTGATGCTCTGCCCCACATAAATTCCTCCTCTCCTAACTCTGATGGCCTGAGTCAAGCTCTGTACATCTCCAATGTGTGCATCCTTAAGCTGCTTTCTGCCCCGAGGGCTTAGGGAACGGGTCGGGGCTTCTCCTGGGTTCTCTCTGGACCTCGGAGCTAGGAGCTGGGTAGACTGGCTGAGCCTGGCCCCTTGCTCATTGCCTTCCCTGCTCCTTCCCTCATCCCACATGTTTGGCCCACCAGTGAGATGGCTCCCTGCAGAAACTTGCTGGTTCCTCCTCTCAACACACACACATCCGCTCCAGGACAGCAGGTGGGGGATGCAAACTGACATTTCTTGAGAGCTACAAGGTTAAGTATTACTATCCTCAATGTTACAGATGGGAGAACTGGCTGCAAGAGAGAGTGTGCCAAGGTCCCAACTAGGTCAGACAGACCCCCGAAGCCCACTGAGCCACATGCACTTCCTTACACCACCATGACCTTGAAGCCTGCAATCCAACAGCAGAAGAGAGAGAAACAGACTGGAAACAACTAAAAATGGGTAAGAGAAGCTGCAGACTCAAAGGGCGGGGGTGGCTGTAAACTGGAGACCTCCTCCTTTTTGCTCTCAGTCTCCCAGCACTCCCCACATGACACGCCCTCAGGGGCACGCACCACCTTCCCTTTCCTGTGCCGCCACACTGGTTGAACAGAAGTGGGTCTAAAGGTCTCTGCTTAGGGACAAGATTAGACAGAAGACGTGGAGACCTTTGCCTTCTCCAGAAGACACAAGTCTGGGACTTCCCTGGGGGTTCAGTGGTTAAAAATCCGTGTTCCAATGCAGAAGACAGCATGCCACCTCAGGGCATGTAACACTGCAGAAAGCAGAACTTCTCTCTTGTCCCAGGGAAGGTGTAATCCCTTGGCACCATGGGCAGATGGGTGGGCTTGAATCCACCCGACTTCACAGACTGAAGCATAGCCAGGCTACGGATCACATGGACAATTAGGAGACAGTCAGGGCTGGTGGGTGCTTCTCACCCCTCTGAGCACCTCACCAAGACTCCCAGGGGCCCAGCACTCAGCCTTCCTACCTGGATCATCCAGGTATAATACCAGCCCAAAGCGGAGACACTACAGAGCCATCCCCTGGCAGCCCAAGTGAGCTCCTGCTGCTTCCTAAAGCCCAGGCTGACTCCTAAGGACACAAGGACTCACAGGGGACTCAGACGCCCCCACCCAATGGCTCTAGCTTCTGAGACACACCTCATGTGAACACCCCAATGGCATCTGGCTTAGAAAAGAAGGGCAGATTCTAGATTACTTTTATCACTCTCTCTGTTCCCCAAGAGACAGGCCTTAAAGGAGATAAAGTATGCAGAGCGTTAGCGTGGAACTTGGCACAACATAAGTGCTCAATAAATGGTTCCTGTCACCATTATCATGACTCATTACGGTTTCCTGGCTGCCCACTCCTCACCTCCCTGGCTTGTGTGAGGAGCCCTCTTTTCATAACCTCGAGGCTTTACAGAGCTCAGAGGCCCTTAGCCCAGCCCAGGGTTTCCAGGGCAGGAAGTTTCAGAGATGTGGAGGTAACTGGGAGTGAGGCTGGACCCAAGGTCAGGAGTCCTCCGAGGTGAGAAAGCTCCTCTGCCCTCTGACAGCAGGATGAGCCCAGCGCCTCCCTAGAAAATCTTGCTGAAGACCCGAGGCTTGGCAGAGAGCCAGGGCAGGAGGCTTCTCCAAGAAGATGCTGGCTCCAAGCCAAGGCGCATCCCAGAAGCTTCAGCTCCCAGAGAGCAGCAGAGGCGGAGGGGAGGAGGGGTCGCCAGAAGAGGGGCAACGAGGATCCCTCAAGCCAAAGGAAACCTGCTGCACGTGGGTCTGGCAGGAACCTGGGTGCACGGCTGTCTCCTCGTGCCCTGAGGGCTCCACACATCAGGGAGACGATGAAATCACTTTGAGGACAGGAGTTGATGGGGGGCGTGTTCCACCCCAGGACCACCCTCCTGTCATCTACATCTGTGCCCCTACAAACTCCACCAGGCACCACTAAACCTCCAAGCAAAGACTCTTCTGGGGTTCCCCATTGGCTCTCCTCCCCCCACCCATCCTAAAACCTGAGAAACTCGATGCTGCCTATAGATTCAGGTCTGTCTCTAAGGACTGAGGGGTGAAAAGCGTTAAGTCACTCAGTCGTGTCCGACTCTTTGTGACTCCATGGACTGTAGCCCACCAGGATCCTCTGTCCATGGGATTTTCCAGGCAAGAAAACTGGAGTGGGTAGTCAATCCCTTCTCCAGGGAATCTTCCCAAGCCAGGGATCAAACCTGGGTCTCCCACATTGCAGGCAGATTCTTCACCATCTGAGCCATCAGGTCTTCTGCGTCAAAGGACTGAGGGTTAATCCCCATTTAAAAGGCTATACCAGCCTCCTGTCTGGCTTTTCCATGCACAGATATCTCATGGCCAGAGACCTTTCAGGGGTAGATCAGCATTAGTTACTGAGCGCTGGGGCTGGAAGAGGTCTTAATTCTCTAGTCTAGCTCAATGAAAATATGAGTGGCATGTATCACTTTAAAATTTCCTAGATACTTCCCTGGTAGTCCAGTGGCTAAGACTCTGTGCTCCCAATGCAGGGGGCCCAGGTTTGATCCCAGTCAGGGAACTAGAACCCATATGCCACAATTAAAGATCCTGCATGCCCCAGCTAAGACCTGGCGAAGTCAAATTAATTAAAAATTTCTGGAAGACACAACAAAAAGTAAGAACAATTAAAACTAATTTATTTGATTTTTAAAAAATATTTGACTGTGCTGGGTCTTAGTTGCAGCACGCAAACTCTTAGTTGTGGCATGTGGGATCTAGTTCCCTGGCCAGAAATTGAACCCAGGCCCCCTGCATCCAGAGCGTGGAGTCTTAGCCGCTGGACCACCTGAGAAGTCCAAAATTAAGTTTTATTTATTTATTTAAAAAAATTTTTTTAAATGCAGGAGGCTTTTAATAGTAAAGGGATGATTAATATAAGTTGCATGTGTGCATGCTCAAGTCACTGTCATGTCCGACTCTTTGCAACCCTGTGGACTGTGGCTCACCAGGCTCCTCTGTCCATGAGATTTTCCTGGCAAGAATACTGGAATGGGTTGCCATTTCCTTCTCCCTAAAATTCACTTTAATAATATATTTTAACTCAGTATTATCATTTCAGCATGTTGCACTCAAACAACTCATGAGACTGACAGTGGTTAGCATCCTGGACAACGCAGCTCTTGACTCCAGCAACCTCCCCCATTTTTGGAGAAGGATGTGACCCAAGTATCTAAGGAGAGGGCACCGGGGCAGAAAGGGAGGCCCCAAACTCGATCCCTACAGCTGGGCCCATGGGCCTTTCCCTTCAGCCTCCTGGTAGATACTTGTGGCCTATGAAATAGATCATTTTATGATAAATACAATTCAAGGGGCCTGCGACTTAAACCTACTTGAAATAGACAAGCCGGAGAGGAGCAGAAATAGATATACTTGACATCACGCGCTCTGCTCCGGAACAAAGACCAACAGGAAGGAACAGACGGGAGGTTCTGGGAGATCTCTGCATGGGAGGCAAGTCTTGATGAGGACCTCTGTGTGTGGCATCCGTGAGCAGGGCCACCTGGCTCCTGTGGGTTGTAAATACCCACACTCCAGCCCTGGGTCTGGTGATTCTGCTACCATGTCTCCCTGGAGGAACTACCCACAAAAGCTTCTCTCTGCTTTAGAAGGCAAGAACAAGTCGTGCATTTACCCAGTGCTTCTAGTCTTCTTACTCGGAGTCGCCATGCCAACACACAGTCATAATTACGGAGGAACTCGCCAATAGTGGCAGCATTGACAAAGACACTATATCAGGGCCTGTGAGCTAAGCAAGGTCAGGCTCCTCGCGGCCCCCAGCTTCCTGCCCACTTCCTTTATTCCACTCTGATCCATCTCTTTCCCTTCATTCTTTCTCTCCCACCCAGATGGTCTTTGATTATATTTTCTCTGCAAAGAAAGGCGCTATGGCTCAGTGTATAAAACACTTTTATAGCAATTAGGAGACAGGTTCTCCTTTGAGTCCCGATTTTAACTTGTGGGAAAAGTCACTTGAACATCTAGGCCTCAGTTATTTCGCTGTGAATGGGGAGAATATTTTTCGGACAGTGTCTATTCAGTGGGTGGGCGCCTGCATCTAATTTACCTACTAAATTTAGAGGCTGATGCGTGTCCAGTCAACTCTAAGATCTTCTTTATGATTAGCCCCAGAGGTACCAGAAGCTCAGGGAAACAAAAGAAGGTTCAGATCAGAGAGGGAGCTGGTTCTATCTAATACCCTGAGAACAGCAGGGCTTATATCTCCCCCCAGGAAGGGTGCAAATCTCAGAAAAGGAGCCAGGAGCCGCTGAATGGTGGCCTCTATCCGATTATAAAAAGATGAGTGGGATGGATGAGAACTATCAGACTAAGTGGCAAGCATCCTGAGGCCCCTGTGAGAACAGGGACGCACACCCATTTAAAATGAGAGGCCAGGAAAAGAAGGCAGACAGCCATCACCCGGGCCCGGCACAAGAGCGCCCCGATTTCAGAACACCCAGTGCACCAACATCTGAACTTACAAAGGAGATAAATTGGAGGCTGATGATTAGCATCACAAAATGATTATTCCCTTTGTAAAAGGCTTCACTGCAGGACTGCTTTAAATAGTGCATTTAAACCATGATCTGATTTGCTAAATTCGATTTATACACATCTACTGCCTAAGCTGGCGTGCGGCTGTATTTACATGTCTTCCCTTGGCACGGAGGAGGGGAGAGGCCAGCCATTATTTGGGGCCTTTAATCCTTGTAGACAGTAACTAAGCTGGGGAGCTGAACCCTGTTTTTCTTCCACAGCTGGGGCTTTAGCTGTAGACTGGCCTCAGCTCTCCACTCTGCTATGCCTGGGCAGAGCTGGCCCAAAGACCATGGTCAGGATTTGGATAGGGTCTGTTGGAGCCTTGCTGATTCCATGCGGGCTCCTCACCAAGGAGCAGACCCCTCCCCACATCCCCTCCACGCCCCCCCACCGACCACACATAGAAGTGACAACTTTCTAGTACAAATTTCCAGAGAATCTGGTCTATGACATGCTCACTAAATGTACTTAGCACCAACAGTTATCATGCCAAGGGTTCAAAGGCTACCTTTTGGGAGCCATGGAAATCTGCTAATCTGTATCAGTTCTGGGGATCTGATGAGCCACAGTCTGTGACTTGTACTTAAGCTGCAGGAACCAAACCTGAGCAGGCTCAGAAAGGCTGGCTTTGCACCCAAAGACAAAAGAATGGGTCCACCAGGTCTTATAGCAGCTGTGTGTGCTGGGGACATGGGAAAACTCTCCTTACTTCACAAAAAGTGACTTGCAGGTCTCTCTGATGACATGTCCCTTCAAGAAAGAAATGACCCAGGGACTTCCCTGGTGGTCCAGTGGTGAGGACCCCGTGCTTTCACTGCAGGTGGCACAAGTTTATTCCCTGGTCAGGGAACTAAGATCCCACACACCATGGAGCCAGAACAAAATAAAAACAAGAGAGAAGCGGCCCCTTCCTGTTAGGTCCAACAACGTGATAGGAGGCGGAGAACTACCAAAAGGGGGAAATATACCACCTAGTTCACACCATCTGCCAAGAGAGGTCTAGGCAATTCATGGGCTCAGTGATGTTCAAGAAACAAAGTCCCTCCAGAGGACTGAAACCAGAATGTCTCTCCACCACCAGATATTCACAGACACCCACAATGAGGAGACCAGCCTAGCACCAGGAACCAGGGCAAGCACATTTATAGTGGAGATGGAGCAGTCACTAAACACAGCTAAACCACTGCTGAGAACCCCACGAAAGCCGCTCATGAGAGGATGGAAACTGGACTGGGAATCAGGACTCCTGGGTCCCATTCTTTGCTCTGCTAAGCAAACTTCATGACTTTGGGGAAAATGAATCTTTCTGGGCTGGATCCTCATCTGTGACATGAGCTGCTGACCTACGTAATCACCAAGGCTTAAATTTTCGATAAATCTTCCGGAGGAAAAAAATGTCCTTATCTCTAAAAATCCTGATGAGCTTCCTTTTTTGAACAAGGTTATAAATCATCATCTTTCTTCTTTCTCTTGGCTGCCAGGAGGCTCAGAATCACAACATTAAATTAGAACATCTATTTTAGGCTCAGACAATAAAGAATCTGCCTGCATTATGGGAGACCCGAGTTCAATCTCTGGGTCTAGAAGATCCCCTGGAGAAGGGAATGGCTACCCATGCCAGTATTCTTGTTTGGAGAATTCCATGGACAGAGGAGCCTGGCCGGCTGACACGACAGCGACTAATACATTTAGGTCAAGAGGTTGGGGATGATGGGGTGACAGGAGAGTCCTCTTCTGTGAGCCCTCATAGGTGATGTGGGGATGAGGGCTTGGATTCGGGACAGGCTTGGTGTGTGTTTGAAAGATGAGACCACAACAGATGAATCCATGAGTCTGTTGTTATTTATGTAAGTGCAGTTTGTGGGTAAGAACTCAGGCTTTGGGGAAGACAGGCCTGAATCCACCTCCTGGCTCTGCCACATCTTAGCTATATAGCCAAAATCACAAAGAGGGAATCATCACCTTATGTATCAAGCTGAGACTCCGATGCATGCTTAGCAGCGGGCCAGGCACAAAGCAGGACTCAAACACAGAGAACATTACTGGAGTTTCTTAGTCTGTACAAAAGCATAAGCGTGGAACCTGCTTTAGGGCAGCGGTAGGACTGAGCTTAAATTTTTCAACCAGGTGGACGGGGTTGGGGGCGCATTAGAGCCATAGCTCTGACCTTTGGGCCGAGACCTGGAGGGGGCGACCTCAAAGTGGCTCCAACTGGCCAGCGGAGGACGCGACGGCCCCAAAGCAGTCCCGGATGATGACAGCCGTGCCTCCAAGCCCGTCCTCAGTCCCGCACCACCGCAGCGCGGCGGAGACCCTCCGAGAGACTACCGCCCCCGTCGGCGGGGCTCTCTGCTCCTCAGCCCCCTCTGTCACTCTCTTGAGCTCCGGGACACACCCAGTCCAAGGAAGAGTGGCTACGGTGTGCTCGCCACTCGGGCCTCGCCATTTCAAGAAAACCGGGCGTCAGAAATAAGAGTGCGAAGCGGGCCCGCGGCTCCAGGTTCCAACATAACCTCCCTGTCCGCTCCAGCCCTGCCGCAACCTGCTCGGGCCGAGGGGGAAGGCCGTCTCAGCCCCAGTCAGATGCAGGTTAAGTGAGGCGAGCTCCAGCCTGGCGCCTCTGTTTTCGGCCGCAATGTGCAACCGCCGGGCTCCGCGGCTCCCGCCGGGTGGGAGCGCACGGAGCGGCCTGGGGACCCGGGGAGCCGCGACGGAAGGTCCCGGCGGGAGGTGGGAAGGAGGACGGCGGCCGTTCCCCTCGCCAGCCGCCCCACCCCCCGGGGTAATTAACGCCCGAGGGCCTTCCCAGGGCGAGCGGCGGCCGGGACGCGGCGGGGCCGGGCGCGCTCGACGCGCTTCCCGCTTCTGTGGGCTCGCGGCCCGGCGAGCGCAAGGAGGGACGAGGAGGAGCTCGGCGGGGCCACGACCTACCTGGTGCCCACGCAGCCATCTTGCCGCCGCTCCTCGCGCTCTCAAAATGGCCTCCCGGGCCCCGCAGCGCGCCCCACCCGAGTCTCGGCGCCAGTCAGGAGGTCACGGCTGCGGGCCCGCCGCCGCCTTTCCCGCCAACCTCGGCCCGCCCCGAGGGCCTCCAGTTTGCTCAACCCCCTTCCTCAGAGCCCACGCTGTGCGGCCCGCGGGCGCGTCTGGTTCCGAAAGCCGTAGGCCCAGGCAGTGCCCCGGGTATACATGAGGTGTGAAGGCTTACAAAGGAGTCTCGCTCAGCTTAGGCTCGCGCCCCGCTGCGGCCCTCGAGCCTGTGCCGGGGACTCCATTTTCTTCAGCTCCACCCTTCCCGGGCCAGCCGCGCACCCCCAGAAAGAGGGGCAAGGCGCGGGCTACTGGGGGCCTCGGCCTCCCGCAGAAAGCCGACGGTGTTGGGGGGGAGACCAGGTGTCCAAGAAGCCAAAGCCGGAAGCGTCAGGGCCGCCATTTACTTGAGGCCTACTGTGTGCTACCCGCATGCTCCGCGCAAGCCGTGCCGAATTGTATCACAAAGCACCGCAAGCCAGAGAGTGTGTTGTTAATGGCATCTCACAGGGCGTTGGGCGTGTGTGTGTGTGTGTGTGCGCGCGCGCCATTGGATCTGGGCTTAGGGAGGAGGGGACGCCTTTCTGGTAACCCAGGTTAAAACACAGGCGCTCCACCGTCCCGAGCTGGGAATCGCCCAACCCCCAGGCTGCCGGCCGGCGAGCCGGCTCTTGGAGACAACTCAGGGCAGAGGTGGGATGCGGGAGGACAGCTCCTCCTTCCATTCCCTGGCTCTTGGCCACTCACCTTGCCTCCGGCGCGCCCTCCTATGACAGAGCCCGTGCCCACTGCTACTTCGTGCCCGCGAAGAGGGCGCCGAGCGCAGGCGGAACGGCGCCAGGAGGCAAGCGCTTGCAGGGCAGTAGCTGCAAAACAGAGCGGAGAATCAGGAGCCCCTGCCTCCCCTTCTCAACCCATGCCGGCCCAGAAGGGCGCCCGCGTCCACTTGAAGGTCAGGTAGAGGCGTATGCGTCCTCCAGGTCAAGACCACAGCCCAGGGAGGCCTCTGGGCGCTCTCCGCGAGTCTCTCTCGTCCGCCCAGGACTCAGGAGGGAAGACGGAGCGGAGGGGAGGGGGCACGGTGTACCGGCTAAGGGGGATTCCGGCCCGGCCCGGAGCTCCATATGGCCAGTGGGCCAGGCATCCACCCACCAGCAAGGATGCCTTGAACCCCTAGTAGGTTCGCTAAGAGCTGAAGCTCCAGAAATGGAGAATCGTGAGTGGGGCACCTGGATTAGTGCAGAGGCTACAGCGCCCCAAAACGCTCCTGGCTCCCCTCACAGATGTTCATGAATCCTGATATTCAGAACCTGCCAGAGCTGGGATGCCAGGCGCCGACTGTTAGAAATCCCCAACCCCCGAACTGACAAGGACCAACTGGTTATACCCTCTTGGCGAGAAAGTCAATCCTTATCCTGCTCCCTTCAAGTCTGTAGACATTGGTGTGTCCTCCCCAGCCCGCCAAGCTTGGACCTTTATACCTGCTCTAGCGCCCCGCCCCGCCCCCCGCCCCCCAGAAAACGGTGCACCTTGGAGTCCTGTTTCGCCTCTTAATTCAGGGGCCCAGGGGGTAATGGCAGGCACTGGTCAGTTCTTCCAGGGGGTTCTGGACATCCATTGGTGCTTTCACGCTATCTCCAGCAGGTGGAGGTTTGAATTTCAGATCCAAGTATTCATGTGCACCCCGGTTTGACCCTGAAGGTAGCTATCATTGACTTAGCACCTACATATGCCAGGCACTTTATTTGTATATTTTACTTAATTCTCCCAGGACCCCTGGACGTTGGGGACTAGTATTCCCATTTCACAGATGGGGAAACAGAAGCCCAGAAAGATGGTGTGACTTGTCAAGGATACACTTGAGTTGTAATGGCTAAAGCATGTCCTCAAATCCTGCCTCACAGGCATGGGCAGCCCCACCCCACCCGCAGCTGCTGCCCTTCTGAAATCTGGACTGCTGGATTATTAACCCATTCCAGGATAGTCCTGAGCTCTCCATCCTAGTGCCTGAACTCAGGATTGTCACCCAGAAGGGCAGAAAGGGTCACAGAGGAGAACATGTCATCCTGCTCGCCCTGTGACCTGTGATGGGGAAATTCTGCAACCCGTCTGCCCCCCCCAGCCACCCCTCCAGGGGCATTTCCACCCTCTTTAGACTGGGTCCAGAACCTTGAGGGAACCTAGCAAAGCCTCAGACTGGCCATTAATCCACTCCTGATTTTTAAAATCCCAGTCTACACAGTCAAAGAATTGGGTGACCTGTATTATAATCAAGATAATTCAAGCAGGAGAAAATGAGATGAAGGGGCAGGAGGGCATGATATTTTTACACATAACCCCAGTGGAGACCTGGGGGGATTCAGGAGCTATAAAGACGAGAGTTATGAGGAAATGCCCCTGTTTCTGTTTCTCTGTAAGAGATTTCAATCCCAATTGATAATCAGACAGGAAGCTATCTATAACTCCCCCAGCCTTCAAGCTGAGAGGTGCTTTTTCTTTAAATGACGTTAATGTGACGTTAATGTTTTTTTCTTTCTCTCTCTCTTTTTTATGAAATCTCTATAAGAAACAACCTCTAATAATTAAAAAATTATGTCCATTGGACCAGAGGTGAAAGAAAGATAAAGCAAAATGGTGAAGGGGGAGTTTGGGCTTTTTTCAGAAGAGAACCAGGGAGACAGCCCCCACCCTCAGCTGCCTGACACAGCAAAGATGGCAGCTGAAGGTTGCAATGGGGTGGGTACAGCCAGACTGGAGAGACACTAGGAACAGGGGAAATGGAGGGAACAAGAATCTGAAGTCACACACACTTTCCAGGGGACAGAGGAGAAAGGTTCCTTTCAAAATAAACTCAAGTGGAAGAGTGGGAGACCAGCCTAACTTGGGGCAATGGCCATGGTAGCCAGGCCCCCACCCCGTTCCAGTTTGCAGTCCATCCCCACCCTAACAAGACAGAGAAGGTTTGAGAAATGCCACTCTGCACGTTCCTGCAACACACAAAGAACCCGGGTTTGGCCAGAGACAGAGGAGAGCAGCTCCACTCACAGTACCTCCTAATTCATGGTGGGGACACAAACTAGGTTGCATGCTGATTGCGGGGGCAGGGGGAGGTGAGGCTGACCAGTGAGGGCTCCAGTGCTTGTGCAGATGGAAACTGAAAGGAAGTTCTAATTAGCACAAAGCCGGCACCTTCCATTAATAGCTCTCCATCAGCTCCTGGGTGCCGCTGATGGGAAGCAAGTTGCAAAGGCAAGTGTGAGCTTCACCTGTCCCCATCGTTAACAGACCTCAGGTGAGGTCAGGGCTGTCGTGAAGGAAGACCACCCCAATCCAGCTGCCCCACCCAAACAAATCTAACTACAGGTCGGGCTTCTGGACTCAAGGGGAGCATGTTTAACTTGACGCATCCACAAACATGAAATCTAAGAAGTCCTGGCACACACTCTATGCAGATGACACTCTAGATGGGTCAAACAGATCCCTGGTAGGTGAGGGCAGAAGGGGGTTGGGCAGGGATTGACTGGGAAGAGGCAGGAGGGAAGTTTCTAGAATGAGGGAAATGCTGTCTTGAGTGTTGGTTACATGGATGTAAACGCACTGTACAGCTATAGCTGTTTCTACGTGTAAATTATACTTCTAATAATATATATGTAGGTGTAGAAGTATGTGGCAGTATATCTCAAACATATGCACACAAAGGTCTCAGCCGATGACCGATTTCTCCATAGCCTGTGATCTCCTGGATGTGAAGGTTCATACCCTTTTCAAGGGTCACAGTAGAGAAAGGGGTCGGAGCAGATGGGGAAGTGGAGCCGCGCGCATCTCCCAGACGCAGGGCCTGGGCTGGCTGGGTAGGGAGGTTGAAGGTCTGAATTGAATCAATTAGCTGCAGAAAACTTCAGAAAAGAAGTAAGGCCCTTCATAAAAACAAAGCCCCCTCCTTAATCCCCAAAGGCAATCCTCTCCCCCATTCCCATGGCCATTCCTCAGTAAACAAAGAAATCCCTCCTTCGACATCCACACCTCAATATTCATTAGGAGCGGACGTTAGAGACTGCATTCCAGTCTCCCTGAGTGCCCTAACGACTGGAAACCCAAGGGCAGAGGACTGCCGGGGTCTCCTCTCTTGGTCTCTCCCTCTGCTTTCTCTCCACAGCTCCTCTCCCCTTCTCACGGAGGTCTGTCCTTTCTCTCCTCCCCTCTCTCCCTTTCTTTTCCTCCTTTTCTTCAAATTAGTGAATCAGCAAATCAAGGCAAAGACATCACTAACTGTACTTTGTTCATTTATTTTGACAAGTGCAGTTTAATTTTAATTATTTATGATAATACTTCATAGTAGACGAGTAAATGTGCTGGGGTATATTTGGTAACATTAATGAAGTCTGCCTAATAGGAACCTTCACTCCAGCACCCTGCCTGGGAGCTGCCTGCTGAAGAAGTAGGGTGAGACCAGTGGTCTGTGATAGGGTTTGCAATTTTTTTGTGGGGGCAGGGGTGGGGGTGGGATGAGGAACTTAATGGGTTTGAGGATTAGCGAAGGGAAAATTAACCCAATTCTAGAGAAGAGGCAAATATGCAAGCCCGTAATCATGTATCGATGTGGACTGTGTGTATTTAAACACCAAGAGAGCACACTTTGTGATAAGGAAGCCCAGGCGTGCACACATGCCACATGCATATTTACACATGAATCTAAAATATGCAAATCAGCAGAGGCCCAAAGAAAATAGGCTCTGGGCAATTAAAAATTGAAATAAAAATGGAAAATGTGATACACAGAGTTCTGTATCTCTTCAAAGTAACTTCTTCCTACTTATTCTACGTTTCAAGTGGGCAAACATGGTGCAGAATGTGGAAAATAATAAGAAAGGTAGAGAGGGTTTCCTTCACTGGTGACTACTTGGGAATGTTCCCTCCAGTACACACAATGGACCATGAAAAACAGGTCTCAATCAATGCAATGTTTGAAATGGGAGTGATCTTTTTACAGCTCTTCCTTAACCCTGCCGCCATCCTTTTAACATAACTGATTGTCATGTAAGTGTATGGTTCAGTTTACAGATCATATATATACAAAAATGGGTATACTGTACATACGGATGTTCACTCATTTGGTCCACGCACACACATATCTGGTACACCTCAAGACATAAAGCTCCAAAGCATTTATGTTATTATCTACAATAATGATAGACTTATCATAATACAATTAATGCTTAATTTTTAATGTAAAGAAATAGTTGACCCTTCATTTAAAAACAATAGGAAAAAGTACCTCAAGATTCCCTGTTTCCCATCTCTGTCTTGCTTGCTCATACTCAGGGTGGTGTAAGGACATTTCAAGAGACAGAAGTGGGTTACCTTAAGACCAACTCCACTGCCTGCCTCAAGAAGAGACCAGGATTCTCCCACAGTCTATAGACTAAATTTGGTCCAGCTCTGGGGTCAAGAATGAAAACTCAGTGATTGCTGGTTTCTCTTACTGGATGACTGCAATGGAAAAAAACAAGGCTGCTCCTCAAATAAGGCGGGCCAAAGGCGCAGATAAAGGGGCGCTTTTCTTGGCATAGCCATGTGTGTGAGAGAGGGTTAGTAGAACCTGCCTGCACCCATGAAATGCCTTATAATAACTCCCTGCCCTCCAACCAGAGGGAAATCTTGGCCATTAGAGCAGGATCATCAGCTGGAGACACCTGGCTCCCAGCCTTTTCGCCTGGCTCCAAGATCCTCAAGCCCGTCTCCTTAAAGCCGTGGCCTGGCTCTGGCGTGGGAAAGGCAGTTTGGAGCTTTTCACAAATCCAGTATCCCCTTGAACCAAAACCAATTAGCCTGGCCCAAGGTCCTGTCATTGAGGCCCTGGCCCTCTTTTCAAACCCCTGCGGCTCAATTGCGGTGAGGGGCTGGCCAGTGAATGCCGGGACCACTTAAAGTGGTGCTTAAGCCAAACCGGCCTGGAAGGAAGGAGCCAGCACTATAGGAACTGCAGCGGCCCATTCTCAGAGCCACTGACCAAGGTTTTGTTCCAGGCACAGCCCCTCACCCCCAACTCTATTTTGAAAAACCCTCCCCTCCTCTCCAGTTCCCAGCTGTCTAGAAGAGAAATGAAAAGCTGGCTCTAGGAAGCCATGAGACACCCAAACTTGGCTACCCCAGACAGAGAAGACATCCCTGAGTTCTGTCCCCAGTCGTCTTGCCCTCCCTGCTAAAGGAGGAGGTCTAACATTGACAGAGCTCCCACTATGCACTCAGTATGTTCCATCATGAGCCAGCACACCAGCCCACCTTATGGATGATATTAAATCTAAGAGGAAGTGACTTCCCCAAATCACAGCACCTAAGACAAGGCAATTTGGTGGGGGGGCGGAATCTCTGAGAGCCCCAGAACACCACTCTCTGAGGAAGAGAGACACAGAAGAGGGTAAGAGGTTGACCAAGATGAGAGACAGAGGGGAATACCACCTGGAGGAATGGGAAAACCCCTGAAAGAGCAATTCCCAGCACAAGCTCAGGTCTCTACCAAGGCACTGCCCACGTCATCCATTCTCCCCCTGCCTGACTCAAGCTGAACTGACCCTACAGAGAATGGGATAGGAGTAAGGATGAGGTGCCACAGCCTTCCTCCAACCCCCCACCTGTCACCACCTTCCTGTCCAGGCGGATTGAAGACTCACCCTCTGTGATGGGCGGCACTGCCAGGGCGCCCTGACTGTCGCCATGGTGACGCGCATCCCACCCTGGGCCGGAGCTGATTGGTCACTCCATCCAGGCTGATGGAGGGGGGCTAAAGTCTAGGTGGGATGGGGGACCGAGACACCCCGACACACACGCACACACACACACACACACACACACACACACACGAGAAAGAGAAATGCCAAGGGGGAACTGAAGGCTATTAAAATGGCGCCGCGGCCTCTACGGGGCCGCTGTTCTGGGTGCGCATAACCGGGTTGGAGAAATCCGGGCGGTTTCCTTGACCGCGCCGCGTTGCCTGGGACCTGGAGGGCGCATAAATCCCGCTGGGGCTGCTCCGGGGTTCGGGGCAGACTACTCCCTGCCTCTCCCCGACCTAGGCGTACAGGACTGCACACCCCAGCTGGCCGGATCCGCCCTGCGCACGGCACGTTCGGGCTGGGCGAGCGCGGCGGATTAGCCCTGAGCCCGCAGACCCGAGGGCGCGGGGCCCGCGCGTTTGGGGGTGTGAGGGCGGGGCGGGGCGGCGGCCGCGCCTTTAATCCCAGCGCTGCGTGTGGGAGCGGCCGGATCAGGGAATTAGCGCTGTAACTTCGGATTAGTAACGCTCGCTAAATGAGCGCCTAATTCCGACCCTTCATGCTTTTCAGCGTCGCGGCTGGGCCCTGAGAGGCCTTCTGGCCTCGCTCCCTCCGCGCTCAGGTCCCATTTCCCGGGAGGTCGGCCCGCGACCGTGGAGAGCTCCCTGACCAGCCTAGATCAGGCCTCTAGCCGCGCCGCAGCCTGATTTTCGGCGGCGCCCAGCGATGCCAGCTTTTCATTCGCTGGGCAGAGATCCCGGCAGGCATTCCCGGTTGGGAGTTCGTGGACTACTGAGAAGGCAACCCTTTATGTCTCACTCACCACGGTGGCTACCCTGATCCTTGCCCTACTAGTGGCTTGCCGTGCGACCTTTGGCGAGAAACCGGGCCTTACCGAGCTAGCTGTTATAGATGTCAAATGAAAGAGGTTAGGTAAAGAGCATCTTTGAGACACCAACCACTCCCAGCTCCCAAGCTCCATCTTTAATTGCAGTTCTCAGGCTCCCTAAAGCCTTTTTGAGTGGGTAGCGGAAACATGGGGCAAAAATGAAGCCCAAACATGGGGAGCCTAGTGGCCAGAGGAGGCTTGGGGGAAGGCCTCCCTGGGGCATGGAGAGAAGAGTCAAGAAGGGCCAAGGCCCAGCCGGCTCCTCCAGGCCCGGGCAAGCCAGATAAGGTTTGATGGGGTGAGGCATCGATTTTGACTCTGTGCTTCAGGCTTTCAGTGTCCAGAGGGGATGTCAACATGGCTCTGTTAGGGCCGGGCATTCATACTCTGGAGCGAAATCCGGCAGGTTGGCCTCTTTACGAGGGCCACTTCTTAGTGGGTGTAGGGTGGGGTCCGGGAGATTAGGATGCAGGCGCTCTCTGTCTGCCAAAGCCCCGCCATGATCCTTTCCCTGACCCAGGGGTTTGCATCAACGAATTTTCGTAATAAGCGGAAAGAAAACCGTATTCTCTCCTGCTCAGACTCCTCCTCCCCTGACCTAGATTTCAGGACTGACCAGAGGATTTGGGACCCTAGTGTTTAAAAACAAACAAACAAAAACTCATTTGAATTGTGTAGACACAGCTGTGAAGGTGCAAAGCCATCAGGCTACTAGAAAGACTAGTTCTTGCAAAACAGCAAAGGATAGGGATGGTGGGAAGGGAAGATGGAAGCCCGGGACCCAGGGCCAGCTGGCTGGGAACGGAGGCAGGAAGGGCTGTTCTGGTTTCTTCCGAAATGGGGTCACGATCATTGCACAGACTCCCAGGTGTGCTGAGAGGGGAGGGCCGACTCCAGGGATGCTGCCTGTGGCCTCCAGGATCCTGAAACAAGATAGCCATCCCCTCCCTGCCTCTTCCCAGGAAAAAAGGGGAGAATGGCCTTTAAAAATGGGAGGCAGATATCACACAGGATCCGTGAAAACCTTCTACCTGGTGATTATCTCTAGGGAGGAGGAGAAGGGGGACAGAGGGAGGGCAACTTGAACTTCCCTGCCTAATCTTTTGTTTTCTTCTTTAATTTTATGTTCAATAACTAACACATTCAAGTGGTTCATAATTCAAAAGGTGATGTAGTGGAAAGTCTCCGTCCACCATTCATCTCAGCCTCACAGTTCCTGTCCAGAGGGCTGATGGATTTCCCTTCTGTACTGTTTGAATTTTTGCATTTTACACATATAACCCATTTTCAAAAAAAATTTTTTTTGTTAAGCAAAGACAAAACAAAAAGGCTTAAAGGGATGAAAAATGGAAAAAGATTTCTGTAATTAAAAGAGGACTGGGCAGGTTCTGGGTAAGAGGATGGGAATGATAAGCCATATAAACACCTGAGGGAGATGGTCTGGGGAGTGAAGTGGGCAGAGGTGGGAACAAGAGCTGGCCCAGCTCCGCAATTCTGAGCTGGGAGACCCTGCAGGAATCACTCTAGGCCTCCTGATTTGTTTCCTCCTGTATAAAAGGGAAATAGGATGGAGGGCCATGTTTAAACAGTGGCTCAAGTTCATTCCAGCCTGCCTGTCATAGCACTCACACACGTACATTCCTAGAAAGCCCCCCAGACCATCAGGAGGTCTGAACCCACATTGGCTTCTTTCTTCTCTGAAGCATGGCAGGGTGCAGGGCTGGGTCTACAGCCACTCATCCCTGGGAGCCCGGGAGGTTCCAGGGCTTCCAGGACAAGTCAGTTGCCAGGGAGGAAAGTGACCTGGAGGCAGATGAGGACCGCAGGAGGGACCCCAGTGCTGTGTGCTGTGTGGGAGCCTGATGCCCATGCAGTGAGCAGGGGTGCATCCCCACACCCCCACACCCAGCTAAGAGGGGCTGGGAGCCTGAGTGGCCGGGTGTGCTGCATTGGGTTGCCATGGGAACGGAATGCAGATTTCCCCCAATTGCTTTTTTATTTGCTAGACATTGTAATACATCTTATGTTGCAAAGGGGTGGGGGGTTAGGGAGAATAGTGGGAAGGCGCCGGGAGCCTGCCTGCACCCTAACCACTCCGGGAAGCTGGGGAGGCGCGGGCAGGAATGGCCGAGCCAGGGCTAGTGCAGAGGTTGGCGGGGTTGAGCTCCGTCCTTCCCGCCCGCTGGCTGGCCAGCGCTCGGTTTGTATGCAGGGCAGAGCCGGCCCGTCGGGGAGGGAGGCCCCCCACCCCAGCCCCTAGCCATTGAGCGCACTCCTCGCCGGTTCTGCTCCGCTTCACGCTGCACACAGACCCCCCAACTGCACACAAAGGCAGCTGCCAGAGCCCGTGAAAAGTGATCAAATTATCAAGAACTTGACCTCACCGAGGGGCGAGGCTCCGGCAACCCCCAAGCCGTATGCTAATGACGCTCAGGGACTGACTCGTCGAATAATTCGATAAAGGGCGCATTGTTAGCGGCAGGGCAGCCCCCCTGCCCACCCTTTCACTTCTCCCCACTCCCACCCCCTACCGGCCACTGTCTCTCTCCGTCCACATTTGCATCCCAAAATCCCCGTCCGCAGCTCCGGGAGAGGATTGTTCCAGCCTGATTTATGGGGTGAAGGCGAAGGCTGGCGCCTTCCCCGCCAGCGACCCCTCTGCAACCCCAACCCCCTCCCTTCCCCCGGCCCTCTCCACTTTGGGGTTCCAACTTCGGCGCTGGGGGATGGGTGGGGGCGGGGAAAGAGGAGGAGGAGGAGTGGGGAAAGCGGGCGAGTTCCTCCAGGGTTCGGAAAGTGTCTCGGGAGACAGCCGAGGTCAGGTACCTGGTCCGGGCGCGGCCGTTCCGCCGGGCTGGAGTCCGCTGGGCCAGCACTGGGCTCCTCCTGGGTTCCTCGGGCTGGTGGGGGCCGGGGCGGCCGGCGGGACGGGCGCTCGCACGCAGAAGTTGTGAGAGTCATTTCTACTTTCGGTTATCTAGCTTTATGACGGCTCTGTGGCACTCATACAGCTAGATAACCAAAGAGAGAAACGGGCCTCCCTTCGCCACCGCCGCTGCCGCGCCGCTGGCCCCACGTGCCGCTGCCCACCGGGCGCGGAAACTGGAGCGGGCGCCGCTCTGAGAGCCGCGGGCGCACGCGGAGAGCCGAAGGGGACCGACAGACACACAGACACACTGACTCCCAACAGCCGAGGCCGGCAGCCCCCGCCCAGTCCCTTCCACCCCTCCCTCCTTCGCCCTCCTAGAGCGTTCCTGCCCGGCTCCCCGCGCTGTGCGTCCGGGCACCGGCGCCGGCTGCCCGCTCCGACGGCTCCCCGGGGCGCACCGAGGGCACCCGCGCGGCGCGCGTCGGCAGCCCCGGGCGCCCCGGCCGCCCCCAGCGCTCTGGACTGCCAGCCCTCCTCTCTCAGGCTAATCGCCCCGCGGGGAAGTGACGTCAGTCCAGGGGTTGACCAATCACCGGCTCTCATTCAAATCCCAGCCCCCTTCCCGCGCTCCGTACCACCCAGCCTTACAATGGCCTCGGCGTTCACAGCTTCCCCTCGGCGAGCGCAGGGAGCGCCCCCTCTGCTCTCAAAAGCGCTGGGGCTCTGCGCCTGGGTGCGCACCGTCTATCCTTTCCCCCCAACTCCTTTGCCTTCCCCCAAGTCCCTGGGAGCCTGGCAGCCACCGCGGACCAGCAGAGTTAGGGAGCTATGGTGACAGGTTTTGGGGACGCGCTCGTGGGGCGTGGTGAAGGTCTCCCTAGAACGGCCAGAGATACGCGCTTGGGAGGCCGAGAGCCGAGACTAGGCGCTATTTCACCTTTAACTTCCCTTTCCCTCCCCCACGCCCTACCCCTTACAGTCGACCCAGCCCACGCGCCTGCCGAGACTGAGTGAGAAGGGAGGGAGGAAGTAAATGTCCTGGTGCGCGTGGGTCGGTGTCCCACCCATTGGTGCGTGCCTGGCACCCAGAGGCTCCGGAGCCGTGCGACACTTGGGCCAGGCCCTGGCGCTCAGTACCAGGCTGCTGGGTCCCTCCTCTCTCTGAAAGCCTGGAAACATACAACCGATTGTGCCCGACCCCTTGGAGATGTCCTAGGCCCGAACTACGATTCTGGTTACATTTCTGTGTCAGTGAAAAATGAAAGCACAAAGCCTTGCCTCGGCCCTCCTTCTAGGACTCTCAGCACCCGCCTGGCCTACTCACTGCAAGTAGCTCCACAGGGGAAGGGGCTGCCACCCAGGACCTCCCAGAATCACCCCCAAGTAAGCCTGACACAGACCTGGAGGCCCCACTGTAGCCTTCCAGAGGTGCATGGCCAGGGGCGGCCCTTCTCACTCACTCCAGCCATCATCCCTTTCCTCCTTGATGCTGTGGCTACCCTCCAACCTTAGGCACTGAGATTCACCTTCCCACGCCAGCCATCCCAGGGAGGCAAAAGATTAAATGTGAAAAAAATGTGTTATATTTGCTCCCAGATACCCCCGGGGCGGGTAGTGAGTCCAACAGCTAGGGAGAGATTTAGCAATGGACTAGGCAGGTGGATTCTCCACTTTCAGCAGCCAACACACCAGTTTTCTCCGAACAGAGACTGCTGCCACTGAGCAGAGCACCGGGGAGGTTGTGCGGAGGTACCCATGAGGATCTATTTTCCTGGGATGCAGGGGTGCTGAGCCACTCTCAACCAGGCAAATCTCCACAGGATGTGTTCCAAACAGGAGGGCCAAAGCGGGTGGCTTGGAAAGGATTTCTTGATTTTTCTAAATATCCCTGATCTCCCTGATCTTCTCCTAAAAACATGACACATTTCCATTTTTCCAAGTTCTCAATTTTGTCAGTTCCTGTTGCCCCACCACTTGTCTCATCCTGAACCTAAATCCAAGGCAGCCTGCATCCCATTCCCATCCCAGTCCACTTTTGCCAGACCAGACCTGGTGTTTACATATCTCCCCCCAATCCCATTTTGCACATACATCCCTTTTTTCCCAGAACGTGAACAAGAACTAGACAGAACCACAACGGGTGGAGGAACAGAGCATCTGACAGCAGCCTCCGGGAAGGAACCACCTGAATTTGGGCCTGAGACAGTTAATTCCAAAGGATTACCATAATTGGGAGGCGCCCCTTGCTTCCCCTCCTCCAGCAGCTCCAGGAACCCGCACCATCTCCCCTTCTTGGTGTGTGTGTGTGGGTGGCCTCCAGAGCCCTAGTCCTCTGGGCCACCCCAGGGTGGGAAGGGTGGGGCTGCAGAGGCAGGAAGGGGTGGAGAAGCACTGCTCACCTGCGGGAGAGGAAGGAGAGAGAGGGAGCGTGGGGGAAGAGAGCGAGAAAGGAGCCCCTCGGAGTGTGATTTAACCAGGATGCTGCACAAAATGGCTCCTCAGCGAGGCTCACGGTAACACAGCGGCGGTGCCGGAGGCCCGACTGGCCTGCTGAGGGCGAGTAGGGGCTCTGGGAGGAAGAATTAAAAGCCTGATTTAGGCTGAGTTCAGATGTGAGAGGCCACTGTCTTCAGGGCCACGTATCCACTCCCTTTCTGAGAAACTGAGTCCCTTGGCGGGGAGCAGATGAAACCAGCCAGCAAAGGTCCCAGGCCCTGCCTGAGCGGGATGCTCCCAGAATGAGCGACCCCTACACTTCACTTGCAGCTGGCCCTTTGAGCTCTGCTCCTAGGAAGGAGACTACAGAAAAATCCGACCTTGAGGGCACAGGCATTGGGAAGGAGACCACTCTGCGGGGTCAGGGCTGACCGTGTTCTCCTCAGGCTCGTGGCCGGCCTCCACGCACAGCTTACACTGGGGCCCAGGAAATGGTCCAGGTTGGAGCCCTTCCGGTGGAGGTGCATTGTGTGGGCCTGACACGGACAACTGAGGTGGCAGGCTGTTGAGCAGGCCGATTCCAAGCCCGACTGGGGAGAACCCCATCTGCCCTGGCCCGGATTACTCTCTTCTCTGCACAGTGGACTGGGTCTAGCATCTACATACTTTGTCCCACGCCAAGCCTTGGCGCCAGGGCCCCAGCACAGGCCTTATGGGGAAGCACACACTGGGGCTGACTTGAGTGCTGGGCGGGGAGATGCAGGCGGCAGTGGTGCAGCTGGGCCCTGGCCATGGTGCTGAGAAGCACCGGCCGGGTCTCTCTTGCCCCCACTCCCTTTGCCCTGATTGTCTTCAGCCGCTTCCCCAGTCCTAAACCAAGCTCCAGGGACACAAGCAGCTACCAGGAAAAAAAGGGAGCGACTCCTGAAGAGAGTCCTGTTGGCAAGTGACTCCTCAAGAGGAGGCTTCCCTCCTAGGCACCTCCCCCAAGGGCCAGAGATTCCATTTTTCATACTTGAGTCTAGCCAAAGGACAGAGAGGCTCATGGGCCCCTCACACCTGCATCTACAGAAATGCTCATTCCTGCTTCAGCCACACGTGCCCTGTAGCCCTGCAGAGCCACGCAACCCGAAAACCCCACCTTCAAAACCTGGCCCAGGCACCCATCTAGCAGCCGGCCTAAGGCAGGTGGCAGGTCCCTTGCCCATCCAGGCACTTCTGTGCACCAGCGTTCTCATATCCACTGGCAACCTCAGCTGCTAGGGCTCCGAGCCGGCTTTGGCCCAAGTTCCTGTTTCCTCTTGGTTGTTATACCAGTCAGTGTGAGGGCCCTAACCATCCCACAGGAGTGTGACCCCCACTTTAAGACACAGTGAGTTAACTGGTTACATGGAAGGAGAGCAAGCAGTCCTGACTCCAGCCAGCAGCCTGTGCCAGGCCCGTTTTACCTGCTGCCAGACTGGCCCTTATCCAGAGGCTGGGAGCCTGAGACCCACAGGGCTCCCCAAGCTCCAGCCCAGGCAGATGCAGCCACCGGACCTGACATTCAGCCTGGCTCTTGTGCTCCCTTCCTGAGCTCTGCTGGGACTTAAATAGGAGATGACATCCCTGGTCACAACCCAGGCCAAGTCCAGAATGCCCTTTTCCCACTCCCTCTGTTCCTCCTCCCTCAGGCTCAAGCTTTGATTAAAATGATATTCCTGTTGTCTGGAGTCTGGAAGTCCAACAGTGAACTGCCTCGGATGGACCCAGCTTCCTGCACCCAGGACCTCCACATCACCTTCATGTCCACGTGGTCAGCAGAGCTGTGGTGCTCTCTATGGCTGCCACATCCAGCCTCCCTTTCCTCAGCAGCTAAAGCTTAGACATCCAGGGTGTGGGCGCTGGGGTGACCCAGGAACCCGGAAACAGCCCTTCTGAAAAGATGTGGGCAGAGCAGCACCCCTCTCCGAGGTCCAGCTAGCATCTTTGATAGAAGCTCCTGCGGTGGAGCTTTGCATATTACCCCCACCTTAGTGCCCACCTGTCTCACCTTCTGGCCTCTGTTCCTTGATTGAAAGCCAGGCCTCCAAACTCCATTCTCTCCCTCTATGTAGCTAGAGAAACCACCTTTTTCAGGGTAGGGGTGGGGGGAGCTCAGAAAGGAGTTCCCTTTCAGCCCCAGCATCTGTTTTTCAGTCACAAAGAATCACACTGTGTCTTTTCGGATGCATGTACAGTTCCCATGAACTGGCTGGGAGCCACTCCCAGCTTCTTCTACCTCCCTGCTTTTCTAGGGGGCCAGCCTGGCTACCGCCCCCACCCAGACTTCTCCCAGAGAAGGCCCTCACCAGAGCCTCAACCTCCACTGGCACCCTCATTCTTTCTCAGTTCACTGGAACCCAGGCTGGAGAAGGCTGCAGACACCCCCAAACAGATCCAAGAGGCCTGCTCTGGGGCATGGAGAAGGGAACAGACCAGAAAGGGTTTCCCCACAACTTCCCATTACAGAAGGGGACAGCCTGCCATAAATCTTGTCTAGAGTGGGTGCTGTGGGTTGCAATAGTCCTTAAAATATTTTTCCAGGAAACCACTTTCTGGATTGTTTTCTGTGAGGGGGGGGGGGGCAGGGATAAGAAGGAAGAGGAGCTTTAGGGGCGGGGGTGGGGTGGGAAAGGGGGTGGGTCGGGGACTCCAGGGAACCTCACTTCCGAAACATTGCCTCCTCTCTGCTCAACCTGTCGGCCATCCCACAACTTCCGTCGGCCGTGCGCCCCTCCCCTCCCTGCACACCCAAAGTCCTCACCTCTGGGCTCTTCCCACTGCCCCATGACCCTTGACCTTGGCCTGGGTGATTTGTTGGGGATGGAGGGGGGCGGTCAGGCTCCAGATGCCGATCCTGCCTTCCACCCGCAGTCGGAGCGCACCCCTCACCCCGCCCGGCGCCAACGGGAAGACTGGAGCCGCCCGTGCTGCCCAAAGGGGCTGAGCAGGGGCGCCCCAGGCCCCTCTCCCAGTCCAGACCAGCTTTCTGACGCTGCCCTAGGCGAGGCTACCGCCCTGGCGCCCGAGACCCGGCTCCCCAGCTTCACTGACACACAGCCGGCAGCGGCACTTACGGACCGGGAAGGGGGCCGGGGGCCCGCGAGGCGGCGGCGGGGGTGGGGCGGCTGCGGGGACGGCGGCTCCGCGGTCCCTGATGTGGCGCGTCCCCGGGCTCAGGCCCGGCTCCGGCCGCTCTCCGGACGCCCCGGCCCCGGCGGACGCACGGCCAAGAACCTCCGGAGGCGAGCGTGGCAGCGGTGGTTTGGGGGCTCCCGGCGGTACGCTGCTTCTCCGGCTCCTCCGAGCCGCTCTCAGCGCCGCCTCCTCGGGCGGGCACGGCCCGCAGTGACGTCAGCGCGGCTCCCCCCCGCCCCGTCCCCCCTCCCCTCACCCGGACCAGTGCGGAATGGAGGGGGCGGAGGCAAGCAGCGAGGGGCGCCCAGCCCCGCGCCCCGGCGCTTGCGCCCCCCGCCCGGCTCGCCTCTCAGCTTTTCCCGGGGAGTCGCGGCGCCATTCGAGCCCTCCTTTCCCCTCACGCCGCCTGACTCGTGCAGAGCCGACAACTGGAAGCAGCGGGCTGGAAGCCTCGCTGGCAGCTCTGAGCTCAGGGACCCGCGGAGAATGGAGAGCTGGGAAGATGGGGACGTCTCCTCTCCGGGCTGGAAGGGGACGTCTTACCTTGATCCCTACGCGAGTGTGGGTTAGGGTGAGGATATCCACGATGATAGGCCGGAGCCCCCGTGGGAGCTCAGAAGGGGTGTTTTAGCATGGGGAAACGTGTCCCGTGCGGAGCGCAGAGAGCCCTCCAGCCTGGGTCTTGCCTCTCCAACGCCCAAGGCCTCCGCCTCCTCTTCCTTGCCGGCCCGCCCGGGGCTGTGCACCTGCAAACTCCACGCGCTCGGCCGACGGCGCCCCGGAGCCGCTGTCCAAATGCTGAACCCGGCCTCCTTAGAGGCTGGCTCCTGATGCCTCGTTCCCCTCGCCCAGAGTGCTCACAGGCGCCGGCAGGGGGTTCTGGGACACCCAGCGCGGAGTCCCGGGAAACTTTGGTGCTCCACGGAGAGGTCGGAAAGCTTCAGGGAAGGAGGCGAGCGGTTAAGGAAAGGAGGGAGCCGAGAGGGCAGGCAGAGCCGCGCGCCGTGTCGGTCGCCCTGCCCTGTCGCCGAACCGCCGTCTTTCCCCGCGCGCCCTGGCCGCGCGTCCCGGGTCCTCACTGCTTGTGTGTTTCTCCCGCCGCCACAGCAGGGGAGGTCCCTGCGGCTGAACTTGTCAGCGGGTTTCACCATCCATCACAAGCCAGACAGACAGGCCAAGTTCACGAGCAACGCTGTTAACCCCTTGCAAACCGAGCGCCTCCCATAAGAAGCAGCTGCCTGGCTGGGGCGCGCTCTCTCCGATTCTAGAGGGATTCATTGCCTCCCCAAAGCTGTGGTCGCCACAGCACTTTTTTTCTTTCCCATTTCCCTCTTTCCTGAATAACTCGGGAAAAGGGCTGGAAGAGAGAAAGAGGATTTGTCTCCCCATCCCACCACCCCCAACGCATTTCCTGACCATTTTCCTCCATCATTTTGTTTACTGTTTTGGTCTCCATAATCTCTCCAGGTTCTCTTCTTCTAAATTAGTTTGACAGCAGTGTAACTGAGTGCTTTTCTAACTGACTCCCCCTTTTTCTGCTTTATGACTGTTCATGGTGGGGGGAAATGAGATTTAGAAAAATATGAGATAAAAATAATAATTGGCCCTGATTTCTAGCCTAGAGGCCTGACTTTCAAGGCAAAAGATATAGAAAAAAATATTTTCATTAGAAGAATCTCGATTGCTGGTCCTGTGGGGGTGGGGGTGGGGTGAGCCGAGATGGGGAGGGCACCCATCCTTCCTGAAACGGATGGAGAAAGGAAAACAAAAATAAGCTTTGAGGAAAGGATCATAGAGGGAGACCTCTCCAGATACATCCTGCTAGAGGAGCCTCGGAGAGAAACGGGGAGGTAGAGGGCTAGACACAGGGACCCAGAGGGAGAGGGTACATTTAGAATCTGTACTGGAGAACAAGGGCCGGGCCCAGTCACTCCATCCCCCCTGCCCCTTTGAACTCTAGCATTCAAAGTTCAAGAGAAGCTTTTGTAGCCTCTCTGGGAAGCCCAGCTCCTGAGTCTGGTCCACAGAGAAAGCCTGGGGTCTGGATCCCTGCACTGGGCAAAGACTCAGTCCTGCTCGGGAACCCTAGCTTCCTCCAGGAGAACTTTCTCAGCCTCTCCCTGCCGTCCGGCAGACTTGGTCTCCCCCCATCCCCATTTCCTATTGAATTCCTGGCGTCCGGTAGCTGGCGGCAACTAGGGCGACCTACCAACTTTTCCCCTGGGCATTTTCTCACCCCCTCCTCCACCCCCCAGTGCTTTCTTTTCTTCTCCCAGAGCTCTTTTTGAAAGGAGGCACCCAGGCCCAGAACGTGTTCTGCAGTTTAACTACTTCCAAATTCTTTGTTCAGGTCACCCCGGGACTCCATTGTCCGCTATTGAGAGCTGGGGCAGGCGCTCTCTTGCCGGCGGGCCTGAATCCATTAGGCCGCTGCTCGGGTCCCTGCCGCCCATTGAGTCACCCGCCAAACCCGGGCTCCTGCCCCACTCTGGTCCTCTCCACTCCCGCGCCCAGCTGCCCTTTTTGGAGGCCTCGGTGGAGTCCGCCCAAGGTTATATGGGTTTCTCCCCTTCCGGAGGGAATGGGCGCGGATGCAGGCCTAGTATGATTCTTGCTGACCCTGTCCCAGCCTGCGGGTTCTCACCCTGGGGGTTGCTGAGACCCTGTCGTCTGCCCCGCGGGGCAGCTTTTGAGGAGGCCGCAGTCTCGGCCTCAGGACTGGGCAGTGAGGGGACAGCCAGCACACACCACTGCGACTTCGCCACCCTCCCCTGCTCTCCTGCAACCCGAATTTCCCTTCCTCTCTTTCCTCCCAGCCCAGACCCCCAGCTTCCAGTCAGTTCAAGCCTCTCCTGAGTTAAGGGTGTGAAAAAAGGCAGCCCAGTGTTAGGGGAGAAGCACAGAAGGGCACATCAGCTCTGTCCTGCGCCCGCCTGGCGCCCCGTGTTCCCTTCGAAGGCCCGTCTCCTCAGCATGACAGGTCTCTCAGATCACTAGGAAAAGGATGAGAGAGAGATGCTCTGGTCTGAGGCATGACTTTCAGGCTCCCAGGGTGCCAGAGCGGGCTCCCCAGTGGCCTCACCTCTCCTGCCTCAGGACCCGAGGAGAGAGAGTGCCCAGGAACCCCTCTGAGAGCTCAGCTCGGTGGTGCGAGCCTGGGAATCCGACTCCGATGCCTAGGGCCTACCGAGCACTCCAGCGAGTGTCCCTCCCGGTCCTACAGGAAGGTGTTTGCACTCTGAGCCCCTAAAAGCCCAGGAGAGACTGAGAGTTCAGCTTGAACCCACGGGAAAAAACATCGAGATTCCAGAACCAGTGCCCACTAAAGAAAGGGTCGATTACTGTTAGCACTTCTTTTCCTGGCTCCCAGCCAGCCCTCCAGCCAGCCCCTAGCCTTCCAGCAGCCCCCAGCCTTCCAGCAGCCCCCATCCTACCCTTCTACTCCAGGACTATGGAGTCCCTGAGCCCAGGGTGAATAGACGCCTGGCCCCAGAGGTCACTCAAACCTCTGGCTCGACCTGCTTCGTCCATTTCGAGGATTGGCACGCCCTTCCCAGGAGCAGAACTGGAGGGAAAGCGGTTAGATGAGCTCATAGGCGGGCCGGGGATAGGAGGACCAGACCCTTCGTGGGAGAAGGGCCCGGGAGCGCAGAGGAAGAGCGCTGGATAGTGGTCTACGCAGGCCGCGGAGGGAGGGAGGACGGGTGGGCGACCTCTTTTGCACGATCTTCCCCAGGAAGCCCCGCGACTCGGACCCCCGGGCGGGGACCCCGGAGGGACGGGGAGACTTCGAGGAACCGACTGCGGCCTAGATGGATGGCGGAGAGGCCAGACTAGCGCTCCTGGAGTCTCTGCTGCAGCCCGCGCAGTGCCACCTGGTCATCCTCCTTGCCACAGGTTTCAAGACCCGAAGCTGGAGAGGCTGAAGCCCGCTCACGCCCAAGACCTGGCTATGCAATGCCAGGACTCTTGCAGGACGCAGGAGTTATGAGGATATCCCGGCCTCCCACCCTAAGCCCTCCTCCTGTTCTTTCCGTGTGTCCGCTGTCCTCCTGTTCACTGTACTGACCTCGCCGCCCTCCGGAGCGCGGCTCGGCGCGCTGTCCAACAACGCTCTCTGGCGGCAGTTTCCGGGAAGTACAGGCGCACTGTGGCCCGTGCAGGAAAGCCTCCAGACCAGCCTGATGGTTTAGGGTTGTCTCTTCTCACCCCTGGCTCCTCTAGTCTTCTCAGCCTGCACGTACATCACCCGCTCGCGTGCACCGGACCCTCTCACGGGAAACAGGCACTCAGGTAGTGGGAACAACAGTGAGGCAGCCAGTCTGCAAGCCTAAAGCTCACCTGTTCTACCTGGGACTGGGGTCTCTGCTATCCTAGCCTCCTTCAGGAAGATCCCATGAAGACCGAGGGGGATCAGGCAGTCTCAGGACTTCCCCCCCAGGGTTCTTGCAGCCAGGCAAACTGTGCTGCCCGTCACTTCCCAGCTTTCCCCTCCCCACCTCTGCAAAAAGCCTGAGGAATGAGATTAGGTCTGAAGAATGAGAGATGGGCCAAGGGAACGGTGGGACCTGTGGGCAAAGCCTGGGGTTTGGAGTCTTGAGTTCTAAGAGAGTTGGAGAGTCTAGGCTCACACCTCCAGTGGTAGGAGCATCTCTGCCCCTGCAAGCATGGTGTTCTGCTTTCTGCCTGACCATGTTTTGATAGGTTCTTGACATGTATTCAACAGAGCTGAGCTCCAACTACATGCCTCTGGGGACAAAACTCAGAGAGGGGAGGTAACTTGCTGGAAGTCACACAGCTAGAAATTGCTGGAGCCGGGATTCAGCTTCAGAAGCATGCCACCCTACCTCCATCTCTTGTCTTTCACCTGAATGATTTCAGAGGTCTCCCGGCTGGGGCTCCTCTTCAGAACTCAGCCCCCTCCAATATGTCATCCACACTTCTGGATGAGGACCCTTCTAAGATGCCAGTCTGATTGGTCATGTCTCCTCCTTGCTCAGAATCTTTCAGAGGGTTCTGTTACTTTCAAAATAAAAGCCCACGTTCCTCAGAAGCATTCAAGCTCCCCCCATGACCTGATCTGTGACCTCTTCTCTGGGTTCCCAACACTCCCGCCATCTCAGATGTCTTCATTTCCCCAAGGCCCACACTTTTGCACCACTCACTCCCTGCATTTGTGTGACCAACCCTTCCTCTGCCTGTAATACTCCTCTCTCCTGAGTATCTTTTGGAATCTAGGCAAATGTCACCTCCTGCATAAAACCTTCTGACTCAGACATGGCTCCCTTCAGATAAAAGAACAGATGGGCCTAAGCGGCCAGTTGGGGCTACTCTCTAGTTGCAGAGTGCAGGCTGCTCACTGTGGTGTCTTCTCTGGTTGCAGAGCACAGGCTCTAGGGCACGTGGGTCTCAGTGGTTGAGGCATGTGGATTAGTTGCCCTGGTGCACGTGGAATCTTCCTGGACCAGGGATCGAACTTGTGTCCCCTGCGTTGGCAGGCAGATTCTTATCCACTGGTCCATCAGGGAAGTCCTAAGTGGCCATGTCTGCACCTCCTGCATTCTTTCTTCTCCACGATGATCCATTGATTATATCAGGCATGGCCACTGGCCCCCTGAGGCTAGTTTCTGGCCCAGGTGGAGTCTCTCCTGAGCACTGAAGTGAGAGTAGGCTGAGCAGGTCTGCATGGGCCTGATGGATGCTGCATCAGCCCAGGCAATGGGAGCAGAGACGCTGAGAAGAGAATGGAGCCAATGGACAGAGAAAAGGTCCCAGGGCTCCAGGATGAGAGAGCCTGAGACTTCTCAGAGGGTTTCCGCCCCTCCCTGGCAGGAGAGTCTTGCAATAAGCCTGCATCCATTGGCCTGATTGGCATAGGATTCTGTTCTCTGCCCCTGACAGCTTCCTGACCCAGAAAAAAAACCCTCCTGTCAAGCCTGGCCTTCCTCCCTCGTGTGCGTGGGCACGTCCTGGCAATGGGCACATCTCGCGGAAGCGGCCCTCCTGACCACCTGGCAAGAATCACACCTGGCGTAATGCGGGCGCTTCTGTTGCGCCTGCTGCATAGCGCCACCGTGTGGCAATTCTGAGAAACACAGCCTGCCGTCCACTCGAGAGCCAGCCCGGGAAAGATGTGCTTATTGATTAACGTTTAAAATGTTTTAGGGTTTGCATTTTTCAGATTTGTTCACGGGGTGAGAGTTTGCTAACAGTTAATTGAGTGAGAACAAACCAGTCAATCCTAAAGGAAATCAACCCTGAATATTCATTGGAAAGACTGTTGCTGAAGCCAAAGCTCCAATACTTTGGCCACCTGATGCAAAGAGCTGACTCATTGGAAAAGACCCTGATGCTGGGAAAGACTGAGGGCAGGAGGAGAAGGGGGCAACAGAGGATGAGATGGTTGGATGGCATCATCGACTCAATGAACTTGAGTTTGAGCCAACTCCTGGGAGATGGTGAAGGATAGGGAAGCCTGGCGTTCTGTAGTCCATAGGGTCACATCCAACACAACTTATCGACTGAAGAGCAACAGTAATTGACTGAGTGTGCTGTCCTAGCACTTTATGATTAATCTTCACAGCCATCCTTATTCCAAGAGGTTCTTTCTCTCCTCATTCAACAGATAGGGAAACCGAGGTACAGAGAGGTTAAGTCGTTTGCCCCATCACAGGTATTCAGTCAGTGGCTGACGGGATGTGAATCCAGGGTCCACGTTCTTTACCACTACATTACACTGCCTCTTAGTAATAGTTTTCCATTGTTCCACTTCCTGTTCAAATCATCCAAATGTTCTTTTAAAAAAATAAAAACCAGGCAACACTTTTTATTGTTGTTGTTTAATCGCTTCAGTTGTGTCCAATTCTTTGTGACCCCATGGGCTGTAGCCCGCCAGGCTCCTCTGTCCATGGGATTTCCCAGGCAAAGTGTACTGGAGTGGGTTGCCATTTCCTTCTCCAGGGGATCTTCCTGACCCAGGGATCAAACCTGCCTCTCCGGCATCTCCTACATTGGCCGGCAGATCCTTTACCTTATCAGACTCTGTTGTACACCTCATCTGTTTGCTCTACACGACTGTGAGCCCAGTGAGGGAAGAAATCCTGTCTCATTCATCTCCACATTTTCGCTCCTAACAAGAAGACACAGGCAGCATCTCTAACAAATTACTTTTTTTTTTTTTTTACTCTTTTATCGATGGCTGCTCTGAGTCCTCGTTGCTTCTCGAGGGCTTTCTGTAGGTGTGAGCAGGGGGAGCTCTTCATCGTGGTGCGCAGGCTTCTCATTGCGGTGGCTTCTCTTATTCTGGGACGTGGGCTCCAGGGTGTGCGGGCTTCAGCAGTTGTAGCTTTTGGGCTCAGCAGTTGTGGCACACGGGCTTCAGTTGCTCCCACACATGTGGAATCTTCCCAGACCAGAGATTGAACCCGTGTCCCCTGTATTGGCAGGTGGATTCCCATCCACTGTACCATCAGGGAAGTCCAGGCAACATCTCTAGAAGCTGCACCCTTCAAGAGATAAGAAGCTGCCGAGATGCTCTGCGTATTTCTGCTTGTTTTCATTACTCCCGTGGCAAATTCTGGCATTTCTCTTCTAGAGACAGCAACAAGTCTTTGAATTATTGTTTGTAAATTTCTTCACGTGTTGTACTCTAGAGGAAAAGAAAAAAATCGGAGTGGAGCCTCCTTGTGGACCACGGTCTGCCCTCTCCTTCTTAGTGCATCCTGGGAGACTAGGATTATGCAAGTCAGAGATTTCAGGAACTTGATCTGCACAAACAGGAAATGGGCTTCCTGATGAGGTAGTGAGCTCCCTGTTGTTGGAGGTATGTAAGCAGGGTCAAGAGGTTGGGGGAGACAGACAGGGATGCCCTCAGGCCACAGTTCATCTGGGGCTTCAGGAACCGTGTTGAAGTTCATGTGTTAAGCATCCAGCCCGTGCAGACCCCTCCTGGCTTCATTCTTTAATGGGTTGCTGGTCTCCATCTCCTTGCTTTCATGCCCTCATTTTCTCCCTGCCAAGCCCTTGTGATTTGGCTGCCTCTCTGTCCCTTTTGGTGATTGAAGTCACCCTCTCAGCGAAGGCCAGGGGATGCCAGCCAAGGCCTGGATACCTCCCTCAGGCCTGAAACAAGGAGCCTCAGGTCCTTGCTCTGGCTTCAGAAGGAGCCTGGCAGGCACTCTTTCTCCCTGTCTGCAGACATCTCTGCCTGTCTTGGTGATTACAGCCCCCACACCTTGACAGTCCAGCTTTGACAGCTTGTAGAGCAGTCATGTTCAGCTAGGATTTCCTCCCAAGCCAGGGTCACAGTTGCATAGGTTAGGTGCTGCATTTCTCCAGGGGGTGCCATTCATTTGCACCCCAGTACTTCCCCCCAGGGTTGCATATTGCAGAGGGAGGGAATCCTATCAGAACAATGGTGGTGGTTTGGTCACTAAATCATGTCCAACTTTCCGACTCCATAGACTGTAGCCCACCAGGCTCCTCTGTTTATGGGATTTTCCAGGCAAGAACACTGGAGTGGGTTGCCATGCCCATCTCCAGGGGATCTTCATGACCCAGGGATGGAAGCCGGGTCTCTTGCATTGCAGGCAGATTCTTTACCACCGAGCCACCAGGGAAGCCCCTTTACTGCTGCCACTGCTAAGTCCCTTCAGTCGTGTCCGACTCTGTGCGACCCCATAGATGGCAGCCCACCAGGCTCCTCTGTCCCTGGGATTCTCCAGGCAAGAATACTAGAGTGGGTTGCCATGTCCTTCTCCAATGCATGTGCAACCCCATGGACAGCAGCCCACCAGGCTCCTCTGTCCACGGAATTCTCTAGGCAAGAGTACTGGAGTGGGTTGCCATTTCCTTCTCCAGGAAGCCCCTATAGATAAGGAGAAATGTCATTAAAAAACATATATATCCAGGGTCTTCCCTGGTGGTCCAGTGGTTAAGAATCTGCCTTCCAATACAGTTTGAAACCTGGTTGGAGAACTAGGATCCCACACGCCGAGGAGTAACTAAGCCTGAGCACAACTTCTGAGCCCACGTGCTGCAACTAGAGAGTCTGTGCACCACAGCAAAAATCCTGAGTGCTGCAACTGAGACCTGATGTAGTCAAATAAATCGATAATATTTAAAATATATATATATCCATTATTGGGATATAATTACCTTTTCAGAAAAATTAAATCCTTCATTGTTTAGGCAAAACAACCATACAGAGTAAAGGTGGACTAAGTCTTCTCTTCTGATGGTTCTGTGGAGAAGATCTTGATTTTCAGTGGTGTGTGCAGCTGGCAGGGGAGGGCAGGAGATGTTTGTGTCTGTAAAAGGTGATCAGAGGGGCTTCCCTGGCAATCAGTGCTTAGGACTCTGGGCTTCCACTGCAGAGGGCCTGGATTTGATCCCTGGTCAGGGAACTAAGTTCCCTGCAAGCTGTGTGGTGCAGAATGAACCCCCCCCCCCCAAATAGTGATCATAGAAAAATGTTGAGAAATCTGGTTGTCCCAAAGAGTGGACAAGCTCCTGGCTGACACCTCTGAGTGTCCAGCAGGAAGTGAATGCATTTTGGAGGGCACTGGACAGGCTGGGTGGGGGCCAAATGTGGTAAAAAAGCAGGGGGCCCAGCCACCAGCAGGAGAGGTCAGCCAAGGGGTAGCTTTAGGCCCCATGTAACCTCCAACAGCCTTCAATAGCCCCCCCAAAGCATACCGATAATCACAATCCTACACCGTCTAAAGGAGGAGGAAGAAAAGAACCGGCAGGGTGTTCCTGGCAGGGGTCACGTCAACCTATCCACGCTGCATCTTGCGTGCCCCACATGGTTCCAAGAACAGAGTCAGCACTTCGCAAATCAGAGTTGGTTTCCCCTGAGGCCCCCTCCTTGCGGATGGCTGTCTTCTCTTCCCCAAGTTTTCACATGGTCTCTCCTCTGCACTCTCTGTGTCCTGTCCCCTCTTCCTATCAGAACACCAGTCAGACTGGATTACAGCCCACTCTGAGGACCTCACTGCAACTTGATTACCAGCCTGTCAGGGCCAGTGTGGATTTGGGACAGAGGGGTCATCACCATGCAAAGACCATGGCCATCCATGTCCTAGGGCGTGCAGTCCACGTCCACAGGTCTTACCTGGTCACCAGGTCACTGGACTCTCTTGCTCCCTCTCCCCCGCGAGTCCCCACCAGCATCCTTGCCTGAAGCCTGGTGTGTGTGGCTCCTTGAGGGACCTGCTGTCATTTCCTGATCTACACTCACCTGTCCTCACCCTGCATGTGCTCAGAAATCTGCCATCGGCTCCTGTTAGCCCTCAAGTCCCACATTCACCCTGGAAACTGGGACGGTTCCAGGCTGACCCTGGCCCTGGTTTCAGCCTGGTTGAGAAGAGAGATTCTGTTATTTCATATTTCCCCTGTCCCGTCCCTGCTTGCTGGCCAGCCAGGGCCAGCAGTGGGCCCCACCTCACTCCTAGCTAGAGCAAGTCATAAGATGCATCCCCCCAAAGGCCTGTTTTCATCTGTCCAAAGCCCTTCTGTCCTAGAGACAGGCTGGTTCTAGATCAAGACAGATTTTATGGCATAAACCCGGGCCACATTCCCAGCAGCCTGTGCAGGTGGCATCCGTGGGTGTTTGCGTCTCAGCTAAAGGGAAAGGCAGCAATACCACCCTTCTGTGCCACTCGGGCGGCTCCCAGCCCTGCTCACGAGTTAGTCATCACCTTGGCAGAGCCCACGGATCCACATAAACCATCTGGAATGAGGAAGGCCAAGTGAAGCGAGAAATCAGTGGAAAACAGCAGAGTGTCCAGGCAGTCGCAAATATGCTTGTGTAAAAGAGTACGTGCAGGCACAGAAAAATAATCACTCGATAGTGTCAGATGACAGACAGGGGTGTGGGTGCACTGCTCACACTGAAAATGACAAATATAGCAACTTCACAAAGTGCACCCACCGAAGCGTCAGCTGTGATTATCTCCGGGTGATGGGCTTGGAATATTTGAATTCTCTTTTTTTTTGTTTGTCAGTGTGGGGGTGGTGGTGAGGACCAGCTTGGGTCTAAATGGGATTCAGACAGTCTGGGCTGGACTTGTGGACTAGGCTATTTGCATGTGACCTCTGGGAACTACAGTTCTAGTTCCGCAATCCCTCCAACCAGGATTCTTCTTCTTTTTTTAACATCTATTTGTTTATTTGGCTGCTCTGGGTCTTAGTTGGGTCATGCAGAATCTTTGTTCTGTGTGTGTGATCTTTACTTGCACCACATGGGAACAAGTTCTCTGGCTAGGGATTGAAGCCTGGCCCCCTGCATTGGGAGTGCAGTCTTAGCCACTGGGCCACCGAGGAAGTCCCCACCAATCAGGATTCTGGTCACTGTTTCTAGTGTGTGTAGGGAGTTCCCCCTCATCACCTGGCAATTTGTTGCTCACTAGCTGGGTGTCGTGTAATTCCACTCAATATGACACTGTGGAGATAGCATCAGATTCCACAGGTTAAGGGCTCGGTCCCACAAGATCACCCTCCACTGTGGGTGTCCCTTGCAAATCCATGTTGTCACCTGGGCTTCTGACCAACTGGCTATAAATCAGAGGTTTCCATGACCCCTTCCTTGGGTTTGATGAATTTGCTAGAATGGCTCACAGAACTCAGGAAACTCATTGACTCACTAGACCACTGGTGTGTTACAAAGGACATTAAAGAATGTGAGTCAACAATCAGGGGAAGAGATTCACAGGACAAGACCCTGAATAAAGGAGTCTGTGTCCTCGAAAAGTCTGGGGAGTTTGGGGCCCAGCAAGGTAGCATGTGGAAGAGTTCTGGTTCATCAACCTGGAAGCTCCCTGAACCCTCTCCTTTTGGATTTTTCTGGCAGCTTCATGGCATACGCAGGATTGATTAATGCATTGATCATTGGTGATTGATTCCTCCTCCAGCCTCACTGTCCTTCCTGGAAATCAAGGGGTGAGACTGGAAGTTCCACCTCTCTGTTCAGTGTTGGTTCCTCTGGCCACCAACTCCCCATCTTTAGAGGATTTCCAAAAGTCACCCCATTAGCATAAACCCAGTGGTGGTGGAAAGGGGCTTGTGAATGATGAGACAAACATTTATCTTTTACAGCTCTGAAGTCATTTCAGGAACTGAGATTGGCTTGGTGATGTTTGGTCACTAAGTCGTGTCCGACTCTCACATGGTTCTCACGTGAAAGCTGTGAGCCAGGAACCATGGATAAGGACCAAATGCACATTTCTTACAAATCACAACATCACAGGAATCTTCGAAAGTTTACAAATTCTATAATAATAATAGCTAACCTCATTATAAGGGTCTAGGTATTTGCCAAGCAGTTTGTTTGATTTTGATGCCTACATAACCTTGGTATGCTTATCTTACAGATGAGGAAACTGAGGCCAAGAGAAGTTGAGTAGCTCATCCAAGGTCACACAGTGCTAAGAACCCAGCTTTTAACCACTCACTCTGCATCTCCATGCTCAGTCATGTCAGACTCTCTGTGACCCCATGGACTGTAGCCCACCAGTCTTCTCTGCCCATGGGATTCTCCACGCAAGAATACCAGAGTGGGCTGCCATTTCCTCCTTCAGGGGATCTTCCTGGCCCAGGGATCCAACCCACGTCTTCTGTGTCTCCTGCATTGCAGGCGGGTTCTTTACCCACTGAGACACCAGGGAAGCCCCACTCACTCTGACCACCCTTCAGGTTCCCCCGTGGTTTTGAGAATGACCTCCCTCCATCTTCCCATCAGAGAAGCCAGGCACTCGGGGTGCCATGCTGGGGGCCAGCTGGCATGCAGACAGGCCTCAGTGAACTGACGGTGTGCCTTGTCCTTGAATCCATGTGAGATGCCCCCAGAGGTTCTGAGGAGTACCTGGGGGTAAGGGCTGGGGTCATGGGTGATCTCATCCATCAGAGGGCAGAAGGAATGAAAACCACAACCACAGAAAACTAAATAAACTGATCACATGGATCACAGCCTTATCTAACTCAATGAAACTAAGAGCCTCACCAGGTAGGGAGAATCAGTAATGTCAGTAATTCCATCTGTACCCACTAGGTGCCGCCACTAGCAGAAAGAGCTTACTGCTTTATTTATTTTTTTTTTTTTCTGTTGTATGGAACTTTGTTCAGTCGCTCAGTCATGCCCAACTCTTTGCGACTTTGGACTACAGCGCGCCAGGCTTCCCTGTCCTTCACCATCTCCTAGAGTTTGCTCAAGCTCATGTCCACTGAGTCGATGATGCCATCCAACCGTCTTGTCTTCTGTCGTCCCCTTCTCCCCAGTCTTTCCCAGCATCAGGGGCTTTTCTGATTCAGCTCTTTGCATCAGGTGGCCAAAGTATTGGGAACTTCAGCTTCAGCATCAGTCCTTCCAATGAATATTCAGGGTTGATCTCCTTTAGGATTGACTGGTTGGATCTCCTCGCTGACCAAGGGACTCTCAAGAGTCTTCTCCAACACCACAGTTCAAGAGCATCAATTCTTCAGTGCCTAGTCTTTTTAATGGCCCAACTCATCCTGATCCATCAGAGGGCAGACAGAATGAAAACCACAATCACAAACTAACCAAACTGAGCACATGGATCACAGCCTTGCCTAACTCAATGAAACTATGAGCCGGGCCGTGTATAGGCCACCCAAGACAGACAGGTCATGGTGGAGAGTTCTGACAAAGTGTGGTCCACCAGAGAAGGGAATGGAAAACCACTTCAGCATTCTTGCCTTGAGAACCCCATGAACAGTATGAGGAGGGATGGAACTTCAAAAATTCACAAAAGTGACACACACCTCTCATAACAAAGCAGAGGTGTATAAAGAAAACACTTCATCGTCCCCTCACCCCTTATTCTTCCCCAGGAAAGTCAGGTTGAACCTCTCCACTCTTCTCTGAGCTCCAACAAACATAAAACACAGAGGTGGAGGATTAAAAAAAAACTTTGCTTTATTTGTTTATTTACTTTTTACAATATGGGGTCATCCTGTGGTCAGTACTTTTCAGCCTTCAGTCTTCACTGAACTGTCACGGGCATACCTCTAAATTAGAGAGCAGATGATGCTCATTATCCAGTCGTCATGCTCTGTAAAGACTCTCGAAAACAGGGAAGAAGCGAAGGCTGACCCAACTCTCCTAGGGTAACGTGGAGTTGGATTCTTGCCAACCTTGGGTCACTGTATTTTTCTCAGTGGATCAATAGGTAAGTATATAGCCTTGTTTGGGGGGATGTTTCTACTTAAAGACATCTTTTTAATGTGTACTGCTGGTTCATTAATGTTGCACTCAGGGTCAATAGCTCTATGACTTATGTCTGAACAGAGCTAATTGAATGACCATATTTTCGCCTTAAGGCCCATCGCATGCTGAGTCTGCTTAGGAACACCTGATGGTACTTCATTCACCTTTAGGCTTGGGGGTTGTTATAAAGACCAAAAGGGAAAAGGGAAAGGGAAGTCGCTCAGTTGTGTCCGACTCTTAGCGACCCCATGGACTGCAGCCAACAGGCTCCTCCATCCGTGGGATTTTCCAGGCAAGAGTACTGGAGTGGGGTGCCATCGCCTTCTCTGATAAATCACATACCAAAAAAAATGCATAGATGTGAAAAAAGATCATCCTGCATAAAATACCAAAAGGACACTTGTTTGGGATCTGAGAGCTGAAAGGAGAAGGCAGAACTCTGTCTTACTGGACCTCAGCTAGAAACGCCAGCACCTGGCCACTCAGGTTCTTCTCAGCTCTGCCCATGTTGGAGAATGACTGTGAAAATCCCACAGGTATCGATCTTGGGGGTTACAAGTAAATGCTAGAGAATGGGTGAATTCACAAACACAGAATCCATGAATCCACGAGTATGGATTGTGTTTTTTTTTTTCTTTTTTTCCTTTTTTGGCTGCTCTGGGTCTTCCTTGCTGCGTGTGGGCTTTCTCTGGATCCAGTGAGCTGGGGCTGCTCTCTAACTGTGGCTCGCGGGCTTCTCATGGAGGTGGCTTCTCCTGTTGCCGAGCCAGACTCTAGGTGTGCAGGCTCAGCAGTTGTGGGTCACAGGCCTGGTAGTTTGGGGCATGGGATCTCTCTGGACCAGGGATTGAACCAGTGTCCCCTGTATTGCCAGGAGGTCTCTTTTCAAAAAAGAAATGTGTCTATTTGCTTTTGGCTGTGCGGGTCTTCGTTGCTGCACAGGCCTTCGTTGCTGCACGGGCTTTTTCTCTAGCTGTGGCGAGTGGGGGCTGCTCTCTAGCTGTGGCGCTCAGGCTTCTCTGTTGCAGAACACAGGCTCTATCTAGGGCATGTGGGCTCAGTAGTTGTGGCACATGGGCTTAGGTGCTCCTAGCATGTGAAATCTTCTGGGACCAAGGATCAAACCCATGTCTCCTGCTTTGGCAGGTGGATTCTTTACCACTGAGCCACCAGGGAAGCCTGGCAGGAGGACTCTTAACTGCTGGACCATCAGGGAAGTCCAGGATTGTATATTGATTAAGATATATTTTCAAAAATTTCTACAGTTCATCTGTGGGTTTTTTTTTTTTTTTGAATGGGAGGAGTGGTAAACAGAGAAAAAATATTGCTTACTTAATAAAAAAAAAAAAAGGCAAGGGTTGGGGGAGTGGGTGAGCTTTCGCCTCCGCTATTAATTCCATTTGCCACCCTGGTCCTCCATGCAGAATTAAAGTGGAAGCAGTCGCTTCAAATGGAGGTGGCCCTTGGCTTGGGCTGTGGCCAGGGCTGAGGGGGTTGGGGGAGTGGGAGGCCACAACTCTGTCCACAAGGCACAGAGAACTCTGATGAGGGCAGGGAGCTGGGCGGTGTCCCGAGTCTTCCACTCCTGAGGGCTCAGCTGGTTGTGAGGGAGGCAAGGAGGCATTTTCTCCCCATTCCACAGATGAGCGACGGTGGTTCTTAGAGGTCCCCTTCTGCGGTCACGTAGCACTGGATGTGGCCCACCACTGGCTCAGGCCTTTCACTGTGATGCTTTCTCCCAACATCCATGGAGTCAGTGCTGCTCTGGGGCCTCTGGGGGCTAAGGGAAAGTCGCTCAGTCCTGTCCAACTCATTCGACCCCATGGACTATCCATGGGATTCTCCAGGCCCGAATACTGGAGTGGGTAGCCTTTCCCTTCTCTAGGGGAATCTTCCCAACCTAGGGATCAAACCGAGGTCTCCTGCATTGCAGGTGGATTCTTTACCAGCTGAGCTACCAGGGAAGCCCTTGGAAAATTCTGGGGGCTAATAGTGGATTTTCCCCTTTCCTCCTAGGTGGGTCTGGCCTGGAGGGCCTAAGGGATTGCCCCCAAGAGCAACTGAGCCTGTAAACAAGGCCAAGTAGAGGCCTATGAACAAAAGGAGTTTGAACCCTGACACCACCTGTTGAAGCCGTGTGACCTCCAACAGAGTATGCTGGACCTCCCCAGGCCCGAGCCCTCCTCTCTAGAAGTGAGAGCTTGTGAGGTTTCACTGCAGTAACAGGGGCTGATTCCCTACTCGGAAAGGCTCTGGTTGTGTTCCCCCTTCTCCAGAGCTAGCTGGCCCAGCAGCAGGGCAGGTGATGGCAGGCTGGGGCTAGAGAAGGTGGCCAAATGCCTTTTCGTCATTTGGCCCATCCTTCTGAATGCAGTGTCCCAAGAATGAGCCATTAGGCCCGACACAGAGGGGGATGGTTTGTGTCATATCCAGGTCACACCCCGGCTCACTCCAGGGTGCAGGGCGTGGACTTTACAACGCCTGATACCAAAGCCACCAGGACACCCCCCTCCCCCACTCCCCAAAGCAGCCTGTCTAGCCCCTTTATTTTACAGAGGGCAAGACGAATCACTTACAGTTCTCTTGGCTGTAAGCACCAGAAACCTGATTCACACCAGTTTTGGCAAGACAAAGGGAAAATGTATTGGCTTTCTCAGCCAAACTGCAGAAAGGGAAGGACGACAGGAACCTGACGTCATCGGGGTCTCATCCGGCTCTCCTCTCCTATCCCCTCCCTGCAGGTCAGACCAGCTTTCTCCACACTGCAGATGCACGGCTGCAGCAGATTTGAGACCTGACCCCCTCTTCTAGCTGCCGTTTAAAGAAATTCCAGGCAAAGAGCCTGGTGGGCTGCCTTTGGTTCACCTGCCACCTTTAGATCAGTCCCTGTGGCCAAGGTGGGGTCTGCAGATCTTTACGGACCACCTGTGGGAATCCATGGCTCAAGTGGTAAAGAACCCACTTGCTCGGGTTCAATCCTTGGGTTGGGAATATTGCCTGGAGAAGGAAATGGCAACCCAGTCCAGTATTCTTGCCTGGAAAATCCCATGGACAGAGGATCCTGGCGGGCTACAGTTCATGGGGTCACAAAGAACTGGACACAACTGGACACACACACAGGCATATTGTGGGAAGCTGGGTGTGTGCTCAGGGTGGGTGTGAAGTATAGCATGGAGGGTCCTGCTTGAGGAACCATAGTGACTTGACCATTGCCTGCAGTTAAGTTGAATGTATGTTAACCATGGAAGTAAGTGAACGTTGCTCAGTCATGTCCAACTCTTTGCGATCCCATGGACTGTAGTCCGTGGAATTCTCCAGGCCAGAATACTGGAGTGGGTAGCCTTTCCCTCCTCTGGGGGATCTTCCCAACCCAGGGATTGAACTGAGGTCTCCTGCATTGCAGGCGGATTCTTTACCTGCTGAGCCATAAGGGAAGCCCTAACCATGGAAGTAGATAATAATAATATATGGAAGGGGGAAATCACTTCTTTTTCTCTTTAATCACTTCTTTCCTTTTTAGTTTTCTTTTTAGTATTATTTTTGAACAATAACAAGTTTATCATTCAACATTCAAGAGCTGGGAATTCTCTGAAGGTCTGGTGGCTAAGGCTCCACGCTGTCAACACAGGGGGCCAGGGTTCGATCCCTGGTCAGGGAACTGGATCCCACATGTCTTATATAAGAGTTTGCATGCCACAGCTAAAGACCCCACATGCCACAACTTAGACCTGGTGCAGCCAAATAAATACTTAAAAAACATTTTTTTTTTTTTTAATTCAAAAGCTACCGCAAGATTGAAGTGAAGATTCTCCCTGTGTCCCACCTGGGGGCATTGATGGCGCCAGTTTCTTGCATTTTGGGGGGAGGCGAGGAGCCCTGAGAGCTCCCCTCAGGACGTCCAGGGTGGAGGGGAGGTCACGGGGAGAACCAGGTGCCAGTGTTCGCCGCTCCCATTAGGCCCTGGATGTGTCTGCTTTCTTGGTGGCCCAGGCTCCCCAGTTGAGCCCTGGGAGAAGCGTGGGAGACCCTGGTGCTGTGGTGTGTCAGCAGCTTCCACAACGCCCTTCCCTTCCCACCCCTGCCTGCTGGGGAGCTTAGGTTCTAATTCCTAAGGCTGACCTGATCATGGCCTGCCCCACCACAGGGGCTCTTCACTGCCCTTCAGACCCAGGACTGGCAGGAGGCTGAAGCACCCAAACTGGTGGTCAGACTCTGCCATCTACCAGGTACGGGTAGCCGAAGGGACCAGACCCACTCAGGAGGCGCTGAAGCAGAACAGCCAGACCCCACACACCTCGATGGGTGAGGGGTGAGGAGCCCTGTGCCGGTGGGTAAGGGTGGCCGCCTTTGCTCTCTGATCCTGCAGCGAGGCCATCGTTTTCCCCTGGGTTCCTCCCTCTCAGACACCAGTCACACTTCAGTGACCTTGGCTTCCATTTGGGAGTCACTGAGTCTCTCTGCAAACCCAGGGAGGGGCAGCTGAGCCCTGTCTTCTCTTGCTGTGGGTCCTGGGATTACACACCCTGCCCAGGACCCCCACACTGGGGGCATAGCCCTTGTCTGGAACCACCAGGCTTCCCCAGCAAAGTCTTCTGAGTTCTTCTGTTTGCTTGAGCCAGGCCTGCCCTCCTGCCCACTTGTGTGCTCTGCCTTCCAAAAGGTCACTGGTCCCTGAGCAGAGCTGCCTCAGGCCAGGCCTTCAGCTGCTTTTCCTGCCGCCTCTCAACTCCTGTGAGTAGGGGTCAGGGGATAGGGGGTGGTTTGCTGGCACTTTTTAGGAGTAGCCCAGCAGTCCCTCTCCTAGATCCTCATGCTTGGGAACCCACAGAAATTTGTGTGAGAACTTGGCCAGAAACCTCAATGGAGCTCTTGTTGTCCTCAGAGCATGGGTCAGGCCCAGGGTAATGATGAAACAGCTCCTGCCCTCAATGCTGGGAGCCAGCGTGTAATTCCCAGAGGCCCTTGCAGCTGGGGTTCTGGCTGTAATTTATATTCTTCCTGTGAGACACACATACGAGAGGCCTGAGAGGCCAGGGAGAGGCAGGGACCGCCTTCCTGTGGCCTCTGCACAGACCAGCATGCTCTGGCTGACATGATGGCTGTCAGAGCCCAACTCCGTGTGTCACCCTCTAGTCGCTGGATTCGCATTGTGGCAGCAGCCACAGTGGTAGCCGTGGCAACACTGGCCTCCTTCCCTCTAGAATCTGGCTCCAGGTCCCCCGCTGCAGTGGTGTGACCTTGAAGCAAGTCACCCGAGATACCCACTCCGCCAGCCCGTCCGCCATCTTTATTCTTGCTGATGAAGTTCTGTACCGAATCTCCTCTTGCAAGAAATAGCCAGGGTGTTCTCTAGTTCCTACTCTGAATGATGTGGCTATGAAGGTGAAAAAGAATTTATTCTCACCGGGAGATTCATTGGTCCATGCAACAAATATTGGCCGGGCACCTTCTTCCTGCAGATTCTGTGCTGGGCGCTAGGGATGTAAGGGAAACCAGACACAGCTCTCAGCGAGCTTGTGGCTGGGGTGGGTGAGGGCAGCAGGGAACTTAAGCACCCCATGGTATGTGATCCACACCAGAGAGCGCGATGGGAGCCCAGAGGAGGGTCCTGGCATCAGTCAACGTTCAGTTTCAGGAAACAAAGGGCTTTCCAGATATTTCTGTTGTTTGTTCAGGCTCTTAGTCGTGTTTGACTCTTTGCAGCCCCATGGACTGTAGTACACCAGGCTTCCCTGTCTTTCACTCTCTCTCGAAGTTTGCTCAAACTCATGTCCATTGAGTCGATGATGCCATCTAACCATCTCATCCTCTGTTGCCCTCTTCTCCTCCTGCCCCCAATCTTTCCCAACACCAGAGTCTTTTCCAATGAGTCAGCTATTCGCATCAGGTAGCCAAAGTATTGGAGCTTCAGCTTCAGTGTCAGATTTTTAAAAATTTATTTTAATTGGAAGATAATTACAACATTGTGATGGTTTTTGCCATACATCAATATGAATCGGCCATAGGTATACGTGTGTCCCCTCCATCCTGAGCCCCCCCTCCCACCTCCCTCCTCACCTGATCCCTCCAGGTTGTCACAGAGCACCAGCTTTGGGTGCCCTGAGTTACACATCAAACTTGCACTGGTTATCTGTTTTACATACGGTAATGTATATGTTTCAATTCTTTCCCTTTCCAGATATTTTAATACACAGGGGACTTAGAGAAGGGAATTAGGTGCTTACAAATCTTAGGAAGGGCTGGAGGGTAGATTCTTAGTTGGGCCTCCGGAATGAACTTCCAGAACTGACCCTCCAGCAAAGCGACCATCCTGCCACAGTCACGGCCAGGCCGGCAATTCTGCATCACTGTAGAGCACCGAGCATCGTGGGGAGAGCTCACAGGGGTACAGCGGTAGCTCTGGTGACCTCGGGCCTCTTGTGTTCTCAGATGAGAATGGCCAGGGCCCTGTCACACTTCCTGAAAGAGGATGCAGCAGGGACACTTGGTCACTATTTGGTTTGGATCACCCCTGTGGGCTAAGCCTCACTGCATTGACATCTAGTCTCTTTCAGACCTGGCTGGTCCATAGCTACCTTGGCTCGGGTACCTGCCTGAGCTAGTCAGTTGTGGTCGGGGGAGCACAGCTGGTTTCCTGAGGGGTGGGTCTTTGGGCACGGCAAGTCTTTGGGCACCTTCTGGCAGGACCCCCTCCCCTGTGGCGGCTGACCCCACCAGCCACTAACCTGAGCTGCTTCCTGGTTCTACGCTCTAATGATTACCTGATCACAACTAACCTTGTTCAGTCACTAAGTTGTGTCTGATTCTCTGTGATTCCATGAACTGCAGCACGCTAGGCTTCCCTGTCCCTCACCATCTCCTGGAGTTTGCTCAAACTGATGTCCATTGAGTCAGTGATGCCATCCAACCATCTCATCCCCTGTCATCCGCTTCTCCTCTTGCCCTCAGTCTTTCCCAGCATCATGGTCTTTTCCAGCACAACTAACCTCTGCCATTTTAAAGTGTTTCTGGGACAAAGCAGGGAATAAATAAATAAATAGCCACGCCAGTCCAAACTGAATGGCACATTACAATTACCAAATATGTCCATCATTTCCCCCGAAGGACAACAGACAGAATCTTCTCTCGAAACCCTGACAATTAAATGCCAAGGCAGGATGACCATTTCCTTCCAAGAGTGGGGTACTAGAGATGTCCCCCTACATGAGAAAACCTGCTCTCAGAGTCTTGCTCTCATTTTTCCCCCATTGAATGAATACCTTGTTTGTTACTGGGATGGAATGGGGTGTGTCCTCTTTTAATAGGAGAGCAAGACTGTCTCTACAAAAATTCTTGGTGCTTGGAATTTAGCCCAGTATGACCCATAAATCCCATTACTGGGCATATATACAGAGAAAACCATAATTTAAAAAAAACATATGCACCCCAGTGTTCATTATAGCACTATTTATGATAGCCAGGACATGAAGTGAAAGTGTTAGTTGCTCAGTCGTGTCCAACTCTTGGCAACCCCATGGATTGTATTCCACCAGGTTCCTCTGTCCATGGGATTCTCCTGGCCGGAACACTGGAGTGGGTTGCCATGCCCTTCTCCAGATCTTCCTGATCCACGTCTCCTGCACTTCGGGCAGATTCTTTACCATCTGAGCCACCAGGGAAGCTTTGCCAGGACATGGAAGCAACCTAAATGTCCATCAGTGGAGGAATAGATAAAGATGTGGTTCATATATACAATGGAATATTACTGAGCCACAAAAAGGAACAAAATTGGGTCATTTGCAGAGATATGATAAACCTAGAGACTGTTATACAGGAAGTCAGAAAGAGAAAAACAAATATTTTATGTTAATGCATGTATGTGGAATCTAGAAAAATGGTACAGATGCTCTTATTTGCAAAGCAGAAGTAGAGGCACAGACATAGAGAACAAGTGTGTGGACACTAAAAGGGAACACAGGGTGGGAGGAGTTGGGAGACTGGGATTGACATATCTACAGTATTGATAGGATGTAGAACATAGATGACTAATGAGAACCCTACTTGATGTTTGTGATGATCTAAATGAGAAGGAAATCCAAAAGAAGAGGGGATATATATGTATATATATATATAACTGATTCACTTTGCTGTACAGTAGAAACTAACACCACTTTGTAAAGAAACTATACTCCAAAAAATTAGCTTAAAAAAGTAAAAGAGTTCAATCCAACATACTCCTCAAAGGAAATGTCTCTGCAAGAGAGAAATACACATTTCTTTTAATACCACAGCTTATATTTTGAGCATAAAGTCTTTAGAGACAAACTAATGGCAAGAAACGCATTTGCCGTCTCCGGCGGGCAGGTGGAGTGGCCACTGCGGGTCTAGGCTCTGTGCTGTTCTCACCCTGCAGGGGACACTGCTCGCCAAGCCAGGCCAGGCCAGGATCTAACAGATTAGGACGTGGGATTCGAAATTTTGCAGCTGGCAAAACATGCCACGGGGCCTTTGCCAGGGCTCCGAGCCCATGGATATTTCAATCCTTCAGGAGCTGAGGGTTTTGCCCTTCTCTGTCTGGAAGGACACATGGCACTGATGCCATGGCCCCCAGGGTGGATCCTTGTGGGGATTTTTTTTTTTCCCCAGCGATTTGTAGAACTGTCACTTCCAGAAGTTGGCATTTGTTTAGTATGTGAAATATGTGTAAGGATGCTAATGTCTGTCAGAGAAGGCAGTTCAGTTGCCTTTCTGGTGGTGTGTACATGTGGATTGAGATGCTTGGAGCTGATTAATATTATCATTATACATATATATATGAAATGAAATTATCTTGTTGACCCAGAATGTCCTCTTTATCTTAAACTAAGATATGTTAACTGTCTCCTTTCTGCAGAGTGTTCATAACATTTCATTCTTCTGATGGAAGAACTTACTTTCAGGAGTGTGTTTTTTTTTTTTTTTTAAGGATTTTAAAAAATAATTTTATTTTTGTCTGTGCTGGATCTTTGTTGCTGTGAGGCATACTCTCTAGTTGCGGTGCGCGGGCTTCTCATCACGGTGGCTTTTCTTGTTCCAGAGCATGGGCTCTAGGGCACAAGGGCTTCAGTAGTTGCAACGAGTGGGCTCAGTAGTTGCGGCTCCCGGGCTCCAGACCGCAGGCTCACTAGTTGTGGCACACGGGCCTAGTTGCACGCGGGATCTTCCCCAATCAGGGATCGAACTTGTGTCCCCTGCATTGGCAGGTGGATTCTTTAACTACTGAGCCGCCAGGGAAGCCCTCAGGTGTGGGTTTTTGTAAATCAGTTGAATTTCTTACTGGTGTTTGTTATTTTTAAATTTTATATGTTAAATTATAATTCAATGTATTTTAATGTATAAATTAGCTATTATATAGTCGTATATGTTGAAATTATATTTATGATGTGACAATTTTCAGCTTATGGTAGAAATAAATCGTTTTCTTTCTGAATGCTTCTCTGTATCAGAGATAGCTCCAGTATCACAAATCGTTGTGCAGCGAAGGTGAAATTAACAGCTGCAGAGCACATTGCAAATGGAAGAATCTTGTGTATTGGCCTGGCGAAATTTACTTCAGGGAAATTTAACTAAAGATATTTTTTAAAAAAAGCTCAATCATTTATTCAGCAAGTATTTAATGAGTGCTCAAGCTTGCTGGTTGCGACCACTGAGGCCCTGTGCCACAACTAGAGAATCCATGTGCTGCAACGAAAGATCCGACATGATGCACCAAAACCCTGTAACTGAGACCCGAAGCAGCCAAGTAAGTGATTATTGAAAACAGTTACCCCTCTGAAATATGAAGCACATTTTGAAACTAGCCTATGCCTCTCATCCCGATTTTTACACCCATGCCAAGGTGATCCCACGTGTGGTAGACAGAGACCTGGGACTCCACAGGAGCTGACCCCAAATGAGCACTCGACTCCCTTTACCATGTGTTTTTGGTAGAAACAGCTCAAGAGAGATGGTTGCCTTCTGCCTTCTGAAGCCTGGTAGTGAAGGCCTTGTTATTTCAGGGACAGACGCCCCGGAGGTGCTCATAACGCTGGTGCAGCTTTTACAGAGGTGCTGACGTAAGAATAATCACATGCTGTATTTTGTGAGCGATTACTCTGGGCCGGGCTGTGTTCTCAGAGCTTTACACTTAGAACTCATCTGACCCTCACAGCAACTGCATGGTGCTGATGCTATAACTGTCCCGTTTTACGGATGAGGAGGTTCATGAACTGCATAGTAAATAATATTTGGTTAAGACACCTCCCCTACCCACTGCTTCATCCTGGTCCTCTCGTTCAGCTCCTTGCGGGGGGATCCCACTGGGTCAAGCACAAAGGAGGAAGTCTCATGAAAAATATTGCTACATTCACATGTAGTACACAATGCTATCTTTAAAATGAATAACCAACAAGGACCTACTGTATAGCACAGGGAAGGCTGCTCAATATTATGTAACAACCTAAATGAGAAAAGAATTTAAAAAAGAGTAGAGACATGTATAACTGAGTCATTTTGCTGTATACCTGAAACTATCATGACATTGTTGATTAACTACATCCAATATAAAAGAAAAAGTCAAAAAAAAAAAAGACCTATATCACTCAGATACAAATGTAAAATGTTTTTTAAAAAATAAACTCACATTTGCTTTCTGACAAATATCAGAAGGGCCGCTATTGCTGTGACCTGGGGTCTTATGCCAGTCATTCTGGGGCGGGCTAGTAGCAAACCCAGGATCAGGGCTGGCTTTCTGTCTTTTCAAACTCGCTTTCTTGCTTGTGGGGGCTTTAGTGGGCTCGAAGAAATGCCTGGTGGGTTGGGAATCATACGGTGCTTGGGTCCTAAGCCAGGCCCTGCACTGACTGTATGATTTTTGGATAAGTGAGTCAACCTCATAGTTATTACTGGAGACTTTCTTTTCTTCCTCTGGTTCTCTGAGATGACCTAGAGGGGTGGGATGGGGAGAAGGGAGGGAGGCTCAAGAGGGAGGAGATATATACATAATTATAACTGATTTGCATTGTTGTAGGGCAGAAACCAACACAACATTATAAAGCAATTTCCCTGCAATTGAAAAAGAAATTTTTTTTAAAAGCAGAAAGACTGGGTATTAAAAAGAAAAAACAATGAACATCAACCATACCTTTCTAAGATTCAATTAGTCCAACCCCAAATTATTACTTTAATATAAATAATATTAATATAACTATTATAGTAATATAGTCATGCTAATAAAATAGTTAATATTGAAACAAACTAGTATTGTGTGCATGCGTGCATGCTTAGTTGCATCCAGCTCTTTGCAACTCCGTGGACTGTAGCCCACCAGGCTCCTCTGTCCATGGGATTCTCCAGGCAAGAATACTGGAGTGGGTTGCCATGCCCTTCTCCAGGGTATTTTCCCAACCCAGGGATAGAACTCAAGTCTCTTATGTCTCCTACATTGGCAGGTGGGCTCTTTACCATTAGTACCACCTAGGAAGCCCCATAAATATAGTAAAAAGAAAAATCAAATAATAATAGTACCCATGTGCTAGTGGTAAAGGACCCGCCTGCCAATGCCAGTTAGACATAAGAGACTCGAGTTTGATCCCTGTGTCTGGAAGATTGGCTGCAGGAGGGTATGGCAACCCACTCCAGTATTCTTGCCTGGAGAATCCATGGACAGAGGAGCCTGGTGGGCTACAGTCCATGGGGTCAGACAGAGTCGGACACCACTGACTTAGCACACACATCAATAGTACCAAAGGGGTCATTGAGCAGATGGAAGGAGAAGCTACTCTAAAGCGTTTAGCTTGGTTCGTTTGGCAGTGGTAGCTTTTGTTAAAGGTAGAACAGTGATAGTTTCTCTCTGAGGCAGAAACTGCTGAAGCTGGGCTTGGCAAAGATGACACAAAAAGGTCATCAGGAAGGAAGCTCCCTAGAGGGACCGTGGAGGAGAAGGCAGTGACCGGAGAGTCCCTTAGTCAGCAACAGTGATGCAGAGTCGCCCCAGCCTGCATCTCCAGCCTCAGCCTGTGTCTGGCCCACAGCCTAGGAGCAGGGGTCCTCAGCTTTCAGGGTTAGTGGGTGGTCACTGAGTAATACAGCAGAGCAGGTTTCCCTGGGTTCAAATCTTGGGGAAGCTCCACCACTTACCTGCTGTAGGGCTTTAGGCTCCCTACTTTATCTCTCTGGGCCTCAGTGTCCTCATCAGTAAAAGGGGATAATAACAGAATCTCTATCCTAGGGTTAATGCAAGGATTAATTAATTTAGATGCCACAACCTGACATCTTAATATGTGCTAGTAGTTATTACCAAGCTCCAGCCAGGTCCTGGAGCAGAGCATCCAATGAGACACAAGGTCAGTCTTCCTGGGTATTTAACAGCAGTGGAAGGGGAGATTAAAAAAATAAAATCAGCTTTTGTTACACCTGAGATTCGTGCTTTGCAAGAAAGTACAGAGTGTTTCCATCTGGGCAGGGGGTTCCTAATGAATTTGTCTCTTGCTCTGTGGGAGGAGAGGTCCAAGAAATTGTAGGGAAATGTATGTGGTTTCTCAGGTATTACTCCCTTGGACAGCAAGAAGATCAAACCAGTCAGTCCTAAAGGAAATCAACCCTGAATATTCATTGGAAGAACTGATGTTGAAATTGAAGCTCCAATACTTTGGCCACCTGATGAGAAGAACTGACTCAATGGAAAAGTCCCTAATGCTGGGAAAGATTGAAGGCAGGAGGAGAAAGGGATTACAGAGGATGAGATGGTTAGATGGCATCATCGACTCAATGGACATGAGTTTGAGCAAACTCCAGGAGATGGTGAAGGGCAGAGAAGGCTGGCATGCTTCAGTCCATAGGGTCACAAAGAGTTGGACAGGACTGAAGCTACTTAGCACAGCACAGTATATATACTAAATACATCTAGAACAATGTATAAACAAGGTTTCTTTTCTTTCTTTTTTTTTTTTTTTTTTTACAAGGTTTCATACTTAAAACTAAAGAAAGGGGAAATGTATGGGAGGATCTAGGTTCAGTGCTACTGTGCAGTCTTCAAGCCTTGTTCTGGGGCTTCTCACTGCTTCCCTGGGCGCGATCAGTTCACAGGACCAGCGGGGCAGCGTGTTTTCCCCCTTGTTCAGTGGCTAAGTCGCATGGGACTCTTTCTGACCCCATGGACTGCAGTGCACCAGGCTCCTCTGTCCTCCACTATCTCCAGGAGTTTGCTCAAATTCATGTCCATTGAGTTGGTGATGCTCTCTCACCATCTCATCCTCTGCTGCCACCTTCTCCTTTCCCTAGATGTCCCCAAACCACACCCCTGAAAAATACCGAAGTCCCTTGCTCAAGTCAGTCAGTTCAGGGTGTCCTGGCACACCTACGGCCTAGGAAGTGGGGGCCGACTTTCTGCGAGGCCTGAATTTTGTCCCTAATCAGCTGTGTGTCTTCAGGCGTGTCTCAAACCTCTCCCAGCCTCACTTTCTTCATCCGCGCGGCCGAACCTCCAGGATCCAGCCTCCAGGCTCTCGTCGTCTGCGTGGGCCTGATTCTCTGCAGCACTTTACAGTATATCAGAGGCACGTGGAGCAACAGGCGGTGGATTGCAGACAGGAGACCGCGAAGATGGAAGGCTACCTCTGGTGACTCCTCGGGCCGGTGGGGTGAGCCAGAAGCGTTGGCTGCGGCTGCTGCTGCTAAGTCCCATCAGTCGTGTCTGACTCTGTGCGACCCCATAGACGGCAGCCCACCAGGCTCCTCCGTCCATGGGATTTCCCAGGCAAGAGTACTGGAGTGGGTTGCCATTGCCTTCTCCATAGACGCGTTGGATGAGAGCTTAATACCCGGCGACAGATTCGGCTTCAAGGGAAGGCAGTATTTTTACTCATCAGAATTGTCCAGGATGAACAGAGGGAAGGGGCTTGCCTTCAAATGTGAATCTCTGTGATTCCCACGTATCAGTTCAGTTCAGTTCAGTCGCTCAGTCGTGTCCGACTCTTTGCGACCCCATGAATCGCAGCACGCCAGGCCTCCCTGTCCATCACCAACTCCCGGAGCCCACCCAAACCCATGTCCATTGTGTCGGTGATGCCATCCAACTATCTCATCCTGTGTCGTCCCCTTCTCCTCCTGCCCTCAATCCTTCCCAGCACCAGAGTCTTTTCAAATGAGTCAGCTATCCGCATCAGGTGGCCAAAGTATTGGAGTTTCAGCTTCAAATCAGTCCCTCCAATGAACACCCAGGATCCAGTTGATTTAAAATCGGAGTTCCCGCAAAGGATGCTCCTGCTTCTCTACCAGTGTGGGGGTATGAACACGGATGGTACCTTTTTAGAAATTGACCACCACTTCCGCTCACCTCCATGTAGCTGTAGCAGGTAGAGGAACAATTTCACAAGGACACTGCCGGGTGGGATGTGGGTGCAGTTACTTCTTCAGATCTGGGTGTTCCCAGACATGAAAGAGGGGTGATAATCCGCAACAGCGTTTCCCTACGGTCCTATTACTTGAATTCCTAAGAAATGATAAACCAAAAAGCAACTTTCCCCTTTGCGACCGCGGCAGGACTCGAACCTGCAATCTTCTGATCCGAAGTCAGACGCCTTATCCATTAGGCCACGCGGCCGCCCGCTAGCTAGTACTCTTTGGACAATCTAAAAAGTATTATTACCGCCCACCGGCTTGCCTGGGACTAACCCACCTGCTTCTTGAGCAGGGGAGGTCGGACCTTGATTCCCAGAGTTCCGCAGGGGAAGGTCCATCCGGAAGTCCTTTTTCCCCCCTACGGGCGGACCGGTCTACTTGTGGCTCTCCTATTGGTCGCGCTAGGAGTCTCCGGCCTGCCTCTTGGGTAGCCGCGGGACCTAGCAGGGTACAGACGGGAAGTTGCCCCTGCCTGTGAGGCGGATCGTTCGGGTGGAGGCCACAGGCCACCCCGAGGCTGCACAGGCCGCGCGGAGGGAGCCGGGGCGTCGCCAGCCTGGGTTCGGGAGCCGCAGACCAGAAGGCACCGGGCGGACTGAGGTTTCCGGCGGGTTCGGCGCAGGGGGGCGGGCGGCCGGGTCGCTGAGCGGCGGCGCGGCCCCTCCCTCTCCAGTCTAGGAGCGCGGCCCTGGGCTGGGCGGAGGCTCGTCCCAGCGCGCACCGCGGCGCGGCCGCCGGGCTCAGGCTGGCGGCCGAGGGCCCCTGCGGCGCGCTGGGCCAGGGCTCGGGCGGGGGTGGGGGCCCCGCGGGACTGCGGCCCCCTTGGCGGGCTCGAACCCGGGCACCGGCCCCTAAGGGCGCTAGGCCCTCGGGCTGCGGCGATCGGGGGGCACCGGCAGCCACCGTTTGCTGAGCACTTGCCGAGGGCCGTGCCCCGCGGCAGGTTCGCCCTGTGTCACCCGAACAGCAGTCCTGTATGACCGGTAGAACCCAGTCACCCCATTTTACAGAGTAGGGAAATGGGGGCCTAAGCCGCCTGCCCAAGGTCAGACGTCTCGGAAGAGCTGGAGCCGGGATTCAAACCCTGGTTGTCCCCACCAGAGTCTTGCGCTCTTAACCACTACCGTCTTCTTCTCTGATGAACTTAACGTGAACCTCGGTTTTCCGAGGGGTATTGGTATTTCCCAAGGTTGCTTGATGATCAACTGAGAACATGCACCTAAAGGCGCTAGTCACCCTGCTTTGGGACGCAGGCAGTGCTCGCGGAAGGAGGGCTGTTAAGATCGCACGTGCTCTGCATGTTGGTAACACTGTACATCTGTCTCCTTTAGGATTTGTGGGTGGAAGGCAGGCATGGTCAGAACCATTTCCCTGGCAGGAAAGCGGAGACAGGACGTGTCCCTCTCCACGTCTCTCAGCCAGTGAACGCTGCCAAGCTGGAGCCCAAAGCCAGGTGTCCTGACGCCCACCGAGGGGCTCCCTGCACCCACCATGAGCCGCCTGCTCTGGAGGAAGGTGGCCGGCGCCACCGTCGGGCCAGGCCCGATTCCAGCTCCGCGACGTTGGGTCTCCAGCTCCGCCTCCGACCCCGTCCCCAGCGACGGGCCGCCGTCGCCGCAGCCAGTGCCATCCTCGGTGGGCGGGCAGCTGCGGCACAACCCCTTGCACATCCAGATGCTCTCGAGAGGGCTCCACGAGCAGATCTTCGGGCCCGGCGGGGAGAGGCCCGACGAGGCCGCGGTGCGCCGCAGCGTGGAGCACCTGCAGAAGCACGGGCTCTGGGGGCAGCCAGCCCCGCCCTTGCCCGACGTGGAGCTGCGCCTGCCGCCCCTCCTCGGGGGCAGCCTGGACCAGCACTTCCGCATCCTGGCGCAGAAGCAGAGCCTGCCCTACCTGGAGGCGGCCAACTCGCTCTTGCAGGCGCAGCTGCCCCCGCGGCCCCCGAGCTGGGCCTGGGCGGAGGGCTGGACCCGGTACGGCCCCGCGGGGGAGGCCGAACCCGTGGCCATCCCCGAGGAGCGGGCCCTGGTGTTCGACGTGGAGGTCTGCTTGGCAGAGGGAACCTGCCCCACGTTGGCGGTGGCCATATCCCCCTCGGCCTGGTGAGTAGGGAGGGGCCAGGGTCAGGGGACTTGAGCCCTCGAGGGGGGCCCCCACTCTGTGTCTGACGGGTGGGTTTCCAGGGACTGTGGACTCAGTGGTGAACTGAAATCAGCTCGACCCCAGCTTTGATAGAGCTTACTTTATGGTGGGGAAGGTGTGGGTGGTAAAGGACACCCTAGCAAGTGTCAGGTGGTGATGGGCTCAGCAGAGTCCCAGTAACATGTACTTGAAGCTGACTGGGAGACCATTTGAGATTACCTTGATTTGATGCCTTTACCCCTTCCCCTAATAGCTTCCTGAAAAGTTAGTCCAAGACATTTGAACAGTGTTTCTGTTTGGGGATGTCTGGTTATTTTGGGCAGGAGAAACTTCCCTTTGGTGGGAATGTCCCAGGCGGTATAAGACACTTAGTGTCCCCAGCTGCTCTCTTAAGTGCCAGACCAAATCCCGCTGCCCCCCCATTTCAGTTTCCAAATACCCCTCCCCTCAGGTGACACCTTGCTGATCACCCCTAGTTGAGAAACACTTCTTCCATCTCCCAGCCTCCCAAGTAGGCCTGCAGGCATTTTGGTCCCCCAAATGTATATTCAATCACTCTTTTCTTTTTGAGTAACTTTCTAAGTGCTACCCAAGTTTCTTTTTCAAACAATGATGGCAGTACTGTTTCTCCCCTTTTTTTATTCTTCATTCCAGGATTAAAATACTATTTACAACCTTAATGCTTTCAGGCATGGCCAGCAAAAAAAAAGTTGGCAGTTTCTTTATTCCTATTGGAAGCTACATCTTTGTAAAGAAAGCTGCGAAATGTTAAATATGCAGTTGAAAATGGTGAAAACATGGCTAAATAGATAAGGTAGGCATTAATGGCTGAAAAGAGCAAAACCAGATGATTCCTTATTGATTAGTTCCAGTTAAGATGAGAATCTCAGAGCTTACTATGTAACTTGATGGTCAAACTAGAGGGAATACTCTCCATCATTTGAGAAAGTAAAGTAGGCTGTGGTGGCTGAAAGGAAATTAGGAAACCAGTGATAAGAACTGTTTTTTGATCTTTCGGTCATTCTTGGCCAGTTTACCTCTAGTCCCCTTTTTCTTTTCTCTTCTTCCTCTCCTGACGTTTCACCTCTTTCTCTTCCTGTCCTTTCCATCATCCTCTCATTCTCATACCATTCTTGCCAGTGGTACTGGGGGGCACCGCTCAGTTTGCCTGGCAGTGGAAGTCATTACTGAGGACCGGGCTCATACAGGGCCTTCCTCCTGGGAGCCTGACTGTGGTGGGGGCAGAAGGCTGGGGCCCTGACAGCAGCCCACTTAACTTTGGCATATCCCTGGCACCTGGCTGTCTAACGTCAGATGCCTGAGCAGCCCGCGGTTTCCAGTGGAAGGGAGAAGCCTTGCACAGGCCAGAGGGCAGCTTTCCCAAAGGCTGCAGGTGAGGGCTTTGGTCATGAGACCGGAGGGACACTGCACAGGCTGTCAGTGCCAAGCTGAGGCTCACAGGGAAAGTGTAGTGTTAATGGCGTTGGTTCTGACTCATCTTAAATATGCCAAAGGTGTTTGCATTTTGGCTTTCTTCTTTTTTATCACAAAAATTTGACAAGATGGCTCTCATGCACAGCTGCAGACCCAGATCTTGACACCAGTCTGGCTTTTTATTGCAACCAAAGTCCCTGTCATCCCTGCAGCCTCTGATATTTGACATCCTTCAGCCTTTTCTTCCGTGTTATTAAGGGCTTTGACATGCTGAATTGAGAGGGAAGGAGGTTGCAACTCGAGTTCCTGAGCATTTTCCCATCATTTGGGGTGTGGGTTAGATCTCACCAGGTTTAAAATTAGGAACCACTTTTTGCTGGTAATGCTCTCCCCGAGAGAAACTAGTTTTATGTTTGTCATTAGCTGTTGTGACAGATAACCCCTCCTCCCCTCCATAAGGGACACAGGGAGCTTGCTTGCAGCTGTGGTGGCCACACAGGTGGCCTCGTCACTCACTTTGGTGCTGAGTGGCCTTGACCCTTTGGCGTGATCCATGGTTCACAAGAGGCTTTTTGCTCAGTGGCCGTTTCCCTACACTTATCCTTGTGGATCTTGAGCAAACTCCGGCCTTTTCCCGAGTCAGTGTCAGGCCCCCAACAGACAGCACTCACCCCCTGTCCACCCCACCCCCCAGCTCTAGCACGTACTTCTAGAACATGTGCATACATCTCCTCCTTTCTGGCACTTTCCCTGGTCTGTCACTGGGGGTGGTTGCTCAGAGGCCCAGCACCTTCTCCAAGGTGCATGACTTGCTCTTTGTCCTTCGGAATCTTTCCAGCCGTCAGATGATTCATCCTGTACCTGTGTGCAGCGTTTGTCTTTTTTTGTTTTTTTTTTTTGCCACTTTCAATTAAAAAAAAATTCCACTTTGGGTCCTATTATAATTGTCTGTCCCCTTTATTAGCTCTTTGAACATGAGCTGTTTCATGCTCATAGATGTGAGGGGTTGGTAACATTCATTAAGACATCTCAGAGCCAAGCACAGACTTGGTGAGCCCCAGACCTAACAGACATCTTGATGGCCAGGCTGCATGCCCGTCTGGGACACCGGGGACTGTGGCGCGTAGCTGCCTTCCTCTCTGTGGAGGTGGAGAAGTAAAGAAGGCTTTGTAACTCCTCCTCACTCCCAGCACGGCCCCTGACAGCACCCCACCCGACCTCCAGCTCTGTGAGGGTTAGGAGACCTTGTCCCCAGCTGCTAGCGCAGGACCTGCATGTGGTGGAAGGTGTGCAGTGGGGCTTGAGGAGCGGGGCGTGCACGTCTCTGGGCTGAGCCTGCCTGCCTCTCACCTCCTCAGGTATTCCTGGTGCAGCCGGCGGCTGGTGGAAGAGCGTTACTCTTGGACCAGCCAGCTGTCGCCGGCTGACCTCATTCCCCTGGAGGTCCCTGCCAGTGCCGGCAGCCCTGCTCAGCGAGACCGGCAGGAGCGGTTAGTGGTGGGGCACAATGTGTCCTTCGACCGAGCCCACATCCGGGAGCAGTACCTGATCCAGGTAGGGATCCTGGGGCTGACTGCAGGTCCTGGCTCGGGGTGGGCTCGGAGCCCGGCTTCCAGTGGCTGGGGAAGGACTGCGTGTCCTGGCTAGTGCCTCCATTGCCTTTGTAGCAGCTCCAGGGCCCCCTGCTGACCAGCCCTGCCCGTGGTCCTTGTGCCCAGCTCTTGGGTCCCCAGCATCCCTGGCACAGGACCTGAGCTGTCACAGTACTGATGGCCCTTGTCTGTATGCGGCATTTTAGAGCTTGACCTGGGCTTTGGAGGCCGTGGGCCCCACAGCCTGGGCAAGCGTCCTGCCTCAGCCACTGGTGAGCAGCATGTGCTTCTTGACACCCCTGAGCCTCAGTTTCCTCTTTTGTAAAAAGAGGGAGATAGCAGAAGTTGCATCAAAGGATTGCTGAGAGGGTTTGAACAGTGCACATGTCAGACACCCAGAACCATAGTGTGGCACTTCCTGAGTTTGTGGAAAGTGCCCCAGGAGAGGTGGGGCAGGTGGGAGCAGCCTTGGCCTCCAGCTGCAGATGCTGAGGCTCAGACAGCCTTGTTAACTTGGCCAGGGCCTCATAGCTGGTGAGTGGCAGGGCGGGGCAGCCAAGCCTGATAGCTCGGAAGGCTTGGTTTAGGCCCCTCTGTTCCCAAGGTGCCTCTCAGCGCTGTTGCTGGGAAGGGCCTTGTGTTGGGACTGAGCCTGGCCTGTGCCTTCCAGGGTGGCTAGGATCTAGAAGGCAGGCCCCTCACAGGTGGAGGAACAAGCACCAGCAAGTTTGAAGACACTGCGTCTTGAGCATCTAGCTGTGTGCTGGGAGGGGGGCTATGGTGGGGCTGGTGGGCTGAAGCACTGAGCTGGGGTAGGCAGGCCCCTCCGCTGCAGCCTCTCCCTACTCCTCAGGGTTCCCACATGCGCTTCCTGGACACCATGAGCATGCACATGGCCATCTCGGGGCTGAGCAGCTTCCAGCGCAGTCTGTGGATGGCTGCCAAGCAGGGCAAGCACAAGGCCCGGCCCCCTACTCAACGAGGCCAGAAGTCCCAGAGCAAAGCCAACGGCCCACCGGTGAGGGCACAGTGGGCGTGGGGGGACCCCGTCACAAGCCTGCCCATCTGGCTCAAGGCCACGCTGACCTGCCATGTCCCTCGCTCTGGCCCCCAGATCTCGTCCTGGGACTGGCTGGACATCAGTAGTGTCAATAACCTGGCAGACGTGCACGGCCTCTACGTGGGGGGGCCTCGCCTGGAGAAGGAGCCCCGCGAGCTGTTTGTCAAGGGCAACATGAAGGACATCCGTGAGAACTTCCAGGTATGGCAGGGGGTGGGGTGCTCCGGGGGTGCGGGCAGGGGCAGGCCCCTAGAGGCCCTGGGAGTGTAGCTGTCACACCTGACCCTGGGCCCCAGCGGCAGTAGTGGGATGACTGCCCACCCTGCGCCTTCCTGTCGCCTGTGCCAGGACCTGATGCAGTACTGTGCCCAGGACGCGTGGGCCACCTATGAGGTTTTCCAGCAGCAGCTTCCACTCTTCCTGGAGAGGTGAGGGAGTGCCCCTCTGGGAACCCCTGGGGGTCAGTGGGTTCCCGGTGGTACCTGGGCCCATTGTAGCCAGGTGCTGCTGGGCCTTTCTCAGGCTGGGGCCCTCAGCCTTTCTGGCCTGAGAGCACGGAGCTGCTCTGTCCAGGGGTGGCCACCTGGGCCTTGGGCTCTCGGGTGTCTACAGAGTCCTAGAGGAGAGGTCCCAGGCTGTGCTTATTTCATGGTCTGCTCAGCGCCCTCTCTGAACCCAGATCCTGAGCCACGGGCTTCACGTCCATCTTGGTTATGTGTCCTAGTGAGTCAGTCTGATGATGCGGTCAGAATTGGAAGCCTCAGCCAAACCCGGTTCTGATCTTAATTGTCCGGTCCAGCTCATGTGACCTTGGGCAGGGCAGTTGGTTTCTCTGAGCCCTGGTGGTCTTGTCTGTGAAGCACACACAGGCATACTTGACTATCCAGTTGTGAGGCTCTTGTGTGACACTTTGTGTGTGTGGAGTTGTTAACGCAGCGTCTGGCTCCTGGTCATTACTCAGCATGTGGCAGCCACCTCCATTTTTGTGAGCTGTCATTCCCACATTATCCCTGAAGATGGAATGATATCCCTATTTTATAGATGAAGGAACTTGGGCTCAGAGAGATGACATCACTTATGCAGGGTCTCATGGCTGGGAAGTAGGAGAGAGCTGGGGTTTAAACCCCTGTCTCTCTGATGTGGGTGGTTGGGTTGAGGATTGCCAGGCCGGCTCAGGGCTTGGGCCAGAGCCTTGCCTCCCGTGGTCATTTATGGCAGCCCTGGTGTTTGTCCTGAAGGTGTCCCCACCCGGTGACTCTGGCTGGCATGTTGGAGATGGGTGTCTCCTACCTGCCCGTCAACCAGAACTGGGAGCGTTACCTGGCGGAGGCCCAGGGCACCTACGAGGAGCTCCAGCGGGAGATGAAGAAGTCGCTGATGGACCTGGCCAACGACGCCTGCCAGTTGCTCTCGGGAGAGAGGTAGCCAGGCCCTTGGGTGGGCAGGGTCCTCCTACAGGGGCCGGGCAGTGGGAGGCCTGGCCTCTGGCGTGGCCTTAGCCCTGCCCTGGTGAACTGGCTGTGCAGGTACAAAGAGGACCCCTGGCTCTGGGACCTGGAGTGGGACGTGCAGGAGTTCAAGCAGAAGAAGGCGAAGAAAGGGAAGAGGAGGGAGCCGGCTGCAGCCAGCAAGTTGCCTGTCGAGGGGGCTGACGCCCCTGGGGACCCCAGGGATCAGGAAGGTGGGGAACATGGGCGGGAGGCGGGGAAGGGAGGGGCCCTGGGAAGGGCCTGGGACCCTGGGGTCCCTTGGCAGTGGTGGCTCCAGCCTTCCAGAGAAGAACCCACGCCCCCTGCAGTGGAAGCACAGAATTCGAACCACTGGACTGGACCGCTGGGCAGGTCCTGGGAGGGTCTTTCTGAGATACCCTTCCCTGGTCCTGATTGTCCTCCCCACCCTGTGCAGACCCCGGCCCCCCCAGTGAGGAGGAGGAGTTCCAGCGAGATGCCACAGCCCGCACCTGCTTGGAGCAGCTGAGGGGGACCACAGAGCTCCTGCCCAAGCGGCCCCAGCACCTTCCTGGACACCCAGGGTGAGCCCTTCCCCTCACATGTCCAGAAGCCACCCTATCCCTCCCTCCACCTCGAGACACCCGTATTCTGGGCCCCAGCACAGAGGGTAGTATGCGTATGCGCCCCTGCTAACACGCTGCCATCTGTTCCTGCCATCTTCCTGTCCTGCTGTCACCCCTGGGTCCCTGGGCTTGTTCACTACAAGTGCACTAAGCACCTGCTGTGTTCTGGGCCTTACTGCAGCCTCTGAGGGGCAAAGAGAAGCATAACTCCTTTCTAGTAGCTTCTTCCTGGGAGGAGCCAGCCTGCGCTGGAGTTGATATCCATCATGAGACAGGAGAGTCATCAGTGTCGAGGCAGAACCTAAAACTCTGCCTGGTGAAATCAAGGAAGGCTTCCTTGAGGAGGTGACCTTCATTCTCACCCCACAAAGTGGCAGAGATGGGAAAATAGGGGCATCCAGACCGAACAGCAAGGGGCCAATTTTGTGTTTCCCTGAGAGGAGGCCCCCTTAAATCTGTGCCCTGAGTGCCTCACTTGCCTAGCTCTGGCATTGGCTTTGGTGAACAGCCCGTGAGGGATGGAGCACTGGGGGCCCTGGTGTGCTTCTGGAGCAGCAGAGGTCGGGTAGACCTGTGCGCTGCTCTGGGCAGTTCCCCTGGTGAAGTGGAGCTTGGCGAGGAGTCTTGCCCTTGGCAGTGTGTATGGGTCCTGGAATAGGGAGCTGACACAGGATCTGTCCTTGGGGAATATTTGAATTATTCTAGGGGCCTCCATGGGGGTCCTGGCTGAGTCCCAGTGGGAGGGGGTGGTAATGTCAGGCTGAGGTCACCAGCAGGCCTTGGGATGGGTGGGCATTGTCACGGGTGGAGAGAGCCTTCCTCGTTACATGCTGTCCTCCCCTGACTGCTGTGACGCACTCTCTGCTGGCGGTGTAGGTGGTATCGGAAGCTGTGTCCCCGGCTCGATGACCCTGAGTGGACCCCTGGCCCCAGTCTCCTCAGCCTCCAGATGCGGGTCACACCTAAGCTCATGGCGCTGACCTGGGACGGCTTCCCTCTGCACTACTCGGAGCAGCATGGCTGGGGCTACCTGGTGCCCGGGCGGCGGGACAACCTGGCTCAGGTGTCGGCCGGCAGTACTCCCACGTCGGCTGGGGCGGCCTGCCCCCACACGTAAGGCTCTGGCTCGGGGAGGAAGGGGCTGGCATCTCGGGACCCTTCCCCTTGTTGGAGAGGCCAAGCCCAGCTCGGGCTAGGGTGAGGAGCCTGAGTTGGAGTGTCTGGCTTCTAGTTCTTTTTTGATGGCAGTCTTTCTGTCCAGGCCTCCGAGCCCTGTTGAGTTGAGAGCGTGGGGTTGGAGTGGGAAGGGCTGAGGCCCTGCTCAGGAGCCTGCAGCCCGGCTGTCCGCACAGGAACACGTAGAGGGCGGGCTGGAGGCTGTTGAACGTGACGGGTCTATGGACTTCGTGTGCCTCCGTTGAGTATCATTTATCGAGCACTGGTTATCTTCTGTGTTAATAAACCCATTACAGTGCTTCCTCGTTTGTTCCCCAGGCAGCCGCATGAGACAGGGTGGTTATCTTCATTTTAGAGCTGGCAGAAGAAAAGGCCATGGGGAAGTCTCTTGTCTGAGAGCCCAAACCCTTGAGCCTTTGACAGGCAGGTGCTGGGGAGAAGCCATAGTGCGTGAAGTGGCCCAGAACTGAGGGCCCTGGCTCAGCAGGGCATTCTGACCCTGCCCGCCTGTGGGGCCTGAGGACAGAGGGATGGGGGTCGGCCTGCGCCTGTGAGCTGAAGAGTGGGTGCAGGAGCCAGCCTGGGGTGGGCCTGGCCCTGACTTCCCGCTGCCCTGCTCCCCACATGCTCTTCTCCCGAGTCAGCCTGGGCCTCGAAGCCCAGCCTGCCAGCAGCGTGCTGTCGTTCTCAGCTTGTCCCTCGCTATCTATGAGCTGGGGAGAGTGCTGTCCATTCCTGCCTCAGGGCCGCTTCTGGGGACTGAACAGGGAACGGTGGAAGGCACCCGGCGAGCGGCCTGGCCCGGAGGGGGCCCGCGGTAATCAGGCTGCGGCTGCCGTTCTCTGCACAGAGCCATCGAGTCCCTGTACAGGAAGCACTGTCTTGAACAGGGGAAGCAGCAGCTGGAGCTGCCACAGGCAGACCTTTCCGAGGAGTTCCTGCTGTCCGACAGCGGTGCCATGTGGCAGACGGTGAGGGCGGCTCTGGCTCCAGGACGGGGCAGCCTCTGGGTGGGGGCCGGGCGCCAGGGGCACTCATCTGCTCACTCACCCCAGAGTGGGGCTGGCGGACGTGGGCCAGCCCAGCCCCCTGCTTTACTCGCTTGGTACCTGGGCCCCTCCAGGTGGAAGAATTGGGCTGCTTGGAAGTGGAGGCCGAGGCAAAGATGGAGAACTTGCAAGAGGCAGTCCCAGGTCAACCGCTAGCTCCGGTGAGCTGGGCGCCTGCTCAGGGCTTCTCTGGGTGGGTGCTGGCTGGCCACGTCCTCCTGTTGCGCCCAGGTAGTGCTTTCCCCCTCAGTTCCCAAGGTTTTGGGGGGCTGGGAGATGACCACCATGCCCTTAGGCAGCCCCACCCTTGTTGGAGGCCAGAGAGGGAGCCTGAGACCGCATGGCCATCCTGTCTTTTCCCAGCTGCATGCCATTTCAGGCCCTTATTCCCACCCCTACCCCATGGCCCTCGCTGAATGCAGGTGCTGGAGCAGGGCCTGATCTAGGTGTGTGGCCCCCACAGACTGCTGCTGGTGGCCCCAAAGCCAGCCAGCCAGCTTATCACCATGGCAACGGACCCTACAACGACGTGGATATCCCTGGCTGCTGGTTCTTCAAGCTGCCTCACAAGGTGTGTGTGCTGGTTCACACCCTGTTTCGTGGTGTCCTGGGGCACATAGTAGGCCTGCAGAGTGACTCAAACCAGGAGACGGCCTTGCTGTGGGAATGCCAGGAGTAGAGGGGCAGAGCATGATCTCGGACAAAAGTTGCCATCTCTCTGAGCCTTTGTTTTTTTTCTAAAAATTGGGTGGCAAGGGGCCTGATGGCAGAGTTAAATGACATAAGGCTAGAAAAAAGAGAAAAATGACATGGGGCATCTCTTTGTGACCCCATGGACTATAGCCCGCCAGGCTCCTCTGTCCATGGGATTCTTCAGGCAAGAATACTGGAGTGGGTTTCCATTTCCTTCTCCAAGGGATCTTCCCCACAGGGATTGAACCTGGGTCTCCTGCATTGCAGGCAGATTCTTTACCATCTGAGCCACCAGGGATGTTTTCGAGCCTTTTTCTAAAAATTGAGTGGCAAGGGGTCTGGTGGCAGAATTAAATGACATAGTGCGAGAAAACAAAGATCATCGCATCCGGTCCCACCACTTCATGGGAAATAGATGGGAAAACAGTGGAAACAGTGTCAGACTATTTTTCTGGGCTCCAAAATCACTACTGATGGTGACTGCAGCCATGAAATTAAAAGACGCTTACTCCTTGGAAAGAAAGTTATGACCAACCTAGGTCGTATATTCAAAAGCAGAGACATTACTTTGCCGACAAAGGTTCGTCTAGTCAAGGCTATGGTTTTTCCAGTGGTCATGTATGGATGTGAGAGTTGGACTGTGAAGAAGGCTGAGCGCCGAAGAATTGATGCTTTTGAACTGTGGTGTTGGAGAAGACTCTTGAGAGTTTCTTGGACTTCAAGGAGATCCAACCAGTCCATTCTGAAGGAGATCAGTCCTGGGATTTCTTTGGAAGGAATGATGCTAAAGCTGAAACTCCAGTACTTTGGCCACCTCATGCGAAGAGTTGACTCATTGGAAAAAACTCTGATGCCGGGAGGGATTGGGGGCAGGAGGAGAAGGGGACGACAGAGGATGAGATGGCTGGATGGCATGACTGATTCGAGGGACGTGAGTCTGAGTGAACTCCAGGGGTTGGTGATGGACAGGGAGGCCTGGCGTGCTGCGATTCATGGGGTCGCAAAGAGTTGGACACGACTGAGCGATTGATCTGATCTGATCTGGGCGAGAAAAAAGAGAAAAATGACATAGAGCATGTCAGGGGCCTAGTACCACATCTGGTGACTGATGGCTGTTACTGGGAGGGGAGCTGGGTGTGTGCCTGCATGTGAATGTGTGTGTGTTTGCGCCCATGTGTGTGTGTATGTTGCAATCAGGGATTTGCCCCAGACTGCTCTGCTGGTGGGGCAGTCTGGGCTCAGTGTTGGGCAGTGCCTTGGGCACTGGGGATCGCAGCACACCTCCAGGCCCCGCTTCCTCTGCTCTCCGCAGGATGGCAACAGCTGCAATGTGGGCAGCCCCTTCGCCAAAGACTTCCTGCCCAAGATGGAGGACGGCAGCCTGCAGGCTGGCCCAGGAGGCGCCAGCGGGCCCCGGGCCTTGGAAATCAATAAGATGATCTCATTTTGGAGGAACGCCCATAAGCGTATCAGGTGGGCCGTTGGGGAGGGCAGAGACTTGCTGCTATGCGTGCCTCTGACCAGGTCACCGCTTTCCTGGGATCCCTTCCCCTCCCCCCTCCCTACCCCCCCAACCCCGGGGCCCTGACAGCCTGTACTACAGCACAGGGCTTGCCCGGTCTGGAGGCCAGGCTCTCTGTGGTCCTGTTGCCGTGCACCCACGGACCAGGCTCTTTCCCTCTCCAGCTTTAGTTTCCTTGTTATGTAAGAAGACTAGTACTGTAGGTCCCTGAAGGCCCCTCCCAGCCCTGTGAGGCCCCTTCTGTGAAGGGCTAGTGGCCTGTAAGCTGTGTTGGGGGCTGGGTCCTAGGCCGGGAATGGCAGATGGATCAAAGTCTAGTTCCATGGTGGAGGTGGCTGCCAGCAGCACGCTCCTGTGAGAAGAGTCTGGCAAGGGCTGGTGACGTCTGCCCTGAGCGTGGAGGAGGCAGTGGTGGCAGGGCTGCAGCGGGGTGCCTCACGGTCACCCCAGGATGCAGGCAGAAGTGGCCTCAGCTGCCTGGCCATCTCCTTGAGGGCTTGTGCTTCTGAGTGGTAGATGGCAGGGCCCAGCCCGAGTCAGGTCAATGGAGAGGGTTGAACCGGCCGGGCACAGAGGGCACGCAGCAGAGCAAGGTAGTTGAGAGCCGTGTCGTGAGGGGGTGGCTCCTGCCCCCATGGCTGTGCTCAGCAGCGTGTCCCCACAGCTCCCAGATGGTGGTGTGGCTGCCCCGGTCTGCGCTGCCCCGGGCCGTGACCAGGTATGTCCTACTGGGGTTGTGGGAACAGGAAAGCTGAGTGAGGCGGGTCCTAAGACCAAAGCCAGCTGTGGGGATTCAGGTCCTTCCCCCCGACACCCCCACAGGCATGCCAACTACGATGAGGAAGGCCGCTACGGGGCCATCCTGCCCCAGGTGGTGACGGCTGGCACCATCACTCGACGGGCTGTGGAGCCCACATGGCTCACTGCCAGCAATGCCCGGGTACGTGTTCTTTGTACGTCTGGTCTCCCTGGCCTTCCTCTCCTGTCTCGAGAAGCTGGGGTTGCAATGAGCCTGTACTAAGATCTGAGTCTGGCGGGACTCAAGTCCAAATCTGGCATCACAGCCCCTCCATTTGTTGGGCAGATAAGTTCTGGGCACCAGCTCCTGGCCAGGCATGCGTGGCACAACTTTTGTGGAGTCTGCATGGGGCTGAGTGTGAGCCAGGCATGGGGCAGGGGATCTTTACCTGGAACTAGCAGAGCTGGCTGCATTCCCTAAAACCATGCCTTTGGGAAGGGCCACCACATCTCAGTCTAGTCAGGCCCCGGGGTGAGCAAGAGGAGTCTCACCGGGTACCTACGTGGGGTATGACCTCCCTCTTCCCACAGCCTGACCGCGTAGGCAGTGAGTTGAAGGCCATGGTCCAGGCCCCGCCTGGCTACGTCCTCGTGGGTGCCGACGTGGACTCCCAGGAGCTGTGGATCGCAGCTGTGCTGGGAGATGCCCACTTTGCCGGCATGCATGGTGAGCGGGAGCCAGGGCTGGAGCAGAGTGGAGGCGGCCTGATGCCTGGCCGGCGGAGCCGCCTCTCTCACTGTCGCCCTGCCCCCCAGGCTGCACAGCCTTCGGCTGGATGACCCTGCAGGGCAGGAAGAGCAGGGGCACTGATCTGCACAGCAAGACAGCAGCCACCGTGGGCATCAGCCGTGAGCATGCCAAGATCATCAACTACGGCCGCATCTATGGGGCCGGGCAGCCCTTCGCCGAGCGCCTGCTCATGCAGTTCAACCACCGACTCACGCGGCAGGAGGCAGCTGAGAAGGCCCAGCAGATGTATGCGGTCACCAAGGGCCTCCGCCGGTGAGTGTCCCCCCTTCCCTACCCCTGGGCCTCAGGCTTGCTTTATTGTCTTTGCTGCGCCTGTCTTTTTGACCTTCCCGTTGCCTGAGCCCTCATACGGCCTCTGACCTAGCTCTAGGTGGGTTGTCCTTCGGTTGTGATGTTTGCTCGCTTCACAGTCCGTTTTCCTCATAGCCGTGAGTTATCACTGAGTGGTTGCAGGGTGCGTGCTCTGCTCCTGCAGAATAAACAGTAATGTGGGGGTTGCAAACCCACATGCTCACAGGGCATGAGAGCAAGTGAGAGGGGGAGCAGAGTGTTGTCCAGGGAGGTGAGAGGGGAGACGGGGTCGGGAGGATGCTCTAGGGTAGCGTGTACTGGCGGAGGCAAGGCAGTGACAACAGACATGGCTGGGTCTTAGTCGTGGAGACCTTTGAAAGCGTCATGGTGTGGACTGAGGGGTGGTGGGGAAAGCCTGTTGTACCTGTGAGCAGGTGAGTGACATGACTGGCCAGCAGGGGACTAGCCTGGTGTCGTCTGAAGCCGCAGTGAAGCTGTGAGTCTAGGGCAGCAGGGACCGAGAAGGGTGAGCCAGGCTGGCTGTATGTCCTGTCTTCTGCCTTTCTAAATGCTCTTCCCACCCTCACCCCAAAATGCAGGGTGATAGCCTTTGCTGCCTGCTGGACTGACATGACACCTGTTGGTCACTGGGCAGTGCAGGGTTGAAGGTTTAGGACAGTAATGGTCCCCTGTCCTTTATCGGGCTACCTTCAGGAAGCCCACAGAATCCTGGGATCCTGTCTAGGCTCTGTTTCTGCCTGCTGTGTGATCTCAGAGTCACTTAGCATCTCTGAGCCTTTTGACCCCAGGGCGGTTGTGGAAATGGAGTGGAGTTGAACACGCCTAGCCCAGGGTTTGGCACAGAATAGGCATTCCCGTGGAAATGACGGTTGTGACGCTGCCCCCCAGGTACCGGTTGTCAGATGAGGGCGAGTGGCTGGTGAAGGAGTTGGACCTCCCTGTGGAGAGGACCGAGGACGGCTGGGTTTCCCTGAAGGATCTGCGCAAGATCCAGAGAGAAGCTTCAAAGAAGTGAGACCCTTCTGTGTGTTCATGTCAGTGGGAGGGTTTGGGCTTGCCCGGGGAGAGCTGGCGTGCTTTTGCCCTGATATGGTGAAACACAAAGCTTGCCCTCTTTGTTCCCCAGATCGCGATGGAAGAAGTGGGAGGTGGTTGCTCAGCGAGCCTGGATGGGGGGCACAGAGTCAGAAATGTTCAACAAGCTGGAGAGCATTGCCACATCTGACATACCGCGTACCCCGGTGTTGGGCTGCCGCATCAGCCGGGCCCTGGAACCCTGTGCTGTCCGCGGGGAGGTATCGCCACCCTCGGAACGGGGCAACGGGGGCCTCGGAGGGCAGGGCTCCTGTGCCGCCTCCTGCTCAGGAGGGAGCTGCTTGTGGTCTGGCCCTCCTCACCTGTGCCTTCCCTCCCCAGTTTATGACCAGCCGAGTGAACTGGGTGGTGCAGAGCTCCGCGGTGGACTACCTGCACCTCATGCTTGTGGCCATGAAGTGGCTGTTCGAGGAGTTTGCCATTGACGGGCGCTTCTGCATCAGCATCCACGATGAGGTTCGCTACCTGGTGCGGGAGGAGGACCGATACCGCGCGGCCCTCGCCCTGCAAATCACCAACCTCCTGACCAGGTAGGCAGGGCCCACGGCTCCTCCGGCCTGAGCGTCTGTCAGCTACATGGGGCTTGGACCACACTGAGCACAATCTGAATTTTCATGCCCCCAGGAATAAGTGTTTCCACTTTTATCTCTGATTTTTAAAAACTACGAAGTCTTAAAAAGACTGGCTCAATATTTAGAAAAGATTTTTGGAGACTGAAAGTGTTGTATCGCCAGACTAGATCACTGGGGTGGTCAGGAGGTGGGAGGGGAGTTCTCAAACTGTGCTCCCCTTGGAATACAGCTTTGTTTTGAAAATCAGATGACAGGCTTTTCTCCAAGTATCTCAGAAAATTGAGGTACTTTTTCATTTGTAAACATTTATTCTTAAGTGCCAAAAGTTTGCTATTCTGTTAGTAAACAGAAAACATCGTTAACAGGGAAGCTCAAGTATACATATTGAGTTAATTTCCTTGTAGTAAAATCCCTAGTTTATATGATTGTATTAACTGATGTTACAGTTCCATGTTGATCTGCCACTAAGAACCAGTTTGGGAACCATGGCCTGTCCTGATTAATGGGTATATAATGAATGTTTACAATGATCAATACTGCTGCCCTCGTCTTCTGACCAAAGTGGGAAAAAAGGTGTGTTTTGAGTCCACAGTTGTACGCGAGTGTCTCAGCGGGAGGTGCTGGCCCATCAGCTTTCTTCGCTTGCACAGAGCCGGCTGGGCAGGCCCTGCAGGCCACCTCCTGGGAGATGGGTCTTGTTCATAGCGGGGGCGCGACTGCTGCAGGGGATCGGGTCTCTTTCAGGTGCATGTTTGCCCACAAGCTGGGTCTGAATGACCTGCCCCAGTCAGTGGCGTTTTTCAGCACAATCGATATTGACCAGTGCCTCAGGAAGGAAGTGACCATGGACTGTAAAACCCCTTCTAACCCAACTGGGATGGAAAGGCGATACGGGATTCCCCAGGGTGAGCACAACACCTTCCTTCCTTATTACACATGGGACGGGAGGTGGACTAGAAAGTGGTCTCAGACAACAGAGGCTTGGGGACTGGAGGGTAACCCCTATCTTGGGCTATGTACTGGGCTGGTTCGGTTTATAACGGGCCCTGAGTCCAAAGTGAGCATAATGTTCAGATCACAAAGGCATGTGTTTCTAGAAAGATGTTCCTAGTAAACGAAGTGTTTGACTCCGGTTTCTTTCTTCTTTAACCACACACACACACACAAAAGATTTAAACGAGATTTATTTTAAAGTCACAGTGGGTTCTTAGGTGACAAAATTATGCTCTGAATGCCAAACAAATTAGAAAGCTTAAAGTCTATTTAAAATGTATCTAAGACAAACATTTTATAAATAAAGAAAACAGATCCTCCCCAAATATGACCCTACCATTCTTGGCAATCCTTTTTGACCTTAACATTAAGCGTTTCTCACTTCTGACTGCTTCGTGAGGGGGCATCCTAACGAATTGCACTATTTTTCAGGTGAAGCGCTGGATATTTACCAGATAATTGAACTCACCAAAGGCTCCCTGGAGAAATGAAGCCAGCCTGGACTATAGCCCTGCCTGGAGGCTCTGTATTTGCTCCCATGGAGCTTCATTGGGGCAGTGCAGGCTCCTAAAACTCAGGCTTTCAGCTCTGCTTTTTGCAAAAGGGCTGGCCTGAGGCCAGCCATTTTTCAGTAGCAGAGCCTGCCAAGAATGATTGCCTCTAAACTGAAGGTGCAATTGAGTTCAGAACCAAGATGCCAATGTGGTGCAGGCAGCAGGACAAGGGGGCATTGTTGCTTGTTGGGTAAAAAGAAAGCAGAAGCCCCAAAGTTCACATTAACTCAGGCATTTCATTTCCTTTTTCCTTTTCTTCTTGGCTGGTTCTTTGTTCTGCCCCTCATGCTCTGATGCAGTGCCCTAGAAGGGGAGAGAAGTAACGCTGTAACATGAGAAGCCTGTTCAGAGGCAGTGGAAATAAAAACAGAAATCCTTTATCTTCTCATCAAAGCCTGTGTTGGTCATGCTTTCTCCCCCGTCCCACTCACGGGAGGTAACTGTTGGAGATGGGGGCAAGCTCTGCAGTAGAGCAAGGTGGTGCTGACTCCTTCCCTTTGGACTTCTGTAATGACGCAGGGAACACGGTGACAGAGAAGGGGCATCAAGATGCTGCAGAACTCCCCTGAACTCAAATGCCAGGGAGGCAGAGGCAGTGGACAGGGCCAGGTGTATTATGGCTTAGAGTGTGGTAAATGGAAGAATGTAGATTCAGGATTTTTTGAGAAGCTAGAAATCCAGGGTGGTTGATGTCAACTTCCAGTTTATCTTGGATATATGTAAGGTGATAGAAATTCTGGGCACCAGAGGTAAGGAAACACTGGGTTCTGCTTCAGAGATGCTGTAGGGCTCATAGCGTGCTGTTCCTCTCCCTTTAGTCTCAGCAGAGGGGAAAGGAGGCTAAGAAATGTGCTGACCCTCATTCAGAGTAGTGGCCCTACTTTGAATGACAGCATGGTAGAAGAGGGAAAAACTGGTTTCTGAGCCAGAGTGCTTAGGCTCATAATTTTCCAATGGTTTAAAAGGTTATGGGGAGAAGACCCACAGTAAGACCTTGTTTTCAACATTCCCTTTCTGGAAATGTCCACCCTAAAGGTATACAAGCCTGGGAAACTTCGGGGATGGTTCACCGTTTACAACCTTTCTCTTGAGAATGCTTAGTTTCGTCTTTGACCACCTTTTGGCTCTTTCTCTGTGGCTGCTCCCTGACAGGCTACTGACAGCCAGCCAGGAGGGCAGCTGAAGCCTCCTGCACTCTAGTCTGAGCAGGCACTGACCTCTTCATTTTCATCCTCCTCCTGCCGAAGAACCACGTCCAGGATGTTTCCCTTGATCTTGAAGTCTCGTGAGGTGCTGAGCTTTATATGCTTCATCAGGTTCACCTGGGACAGGATTGTAAACACAGGCACAGTTTGCCACCAATAAAACCTGCCCAGGACTGCCTAAGCCATCCCGGATAAACCCTTCAGTTCCTAGAGAAGCAAGTACACACCCACTAGACTTCACATCAGGTCCCCTGTGTCAATGTTTGGCTTCAGGCCATCAGATCAGAAATAGCAAAGAAACAAAAGAAACGCAGTCGCCTCCCCCCAGTGCAGTTGTGTTGCTTCAGTTTGCCAGGTCCCCTCACAGGCTAAGTGGAAATCAGTAGAAAAATTACAGAATATGCTTACCTTTGACCTCTTAGAAAGGTGGATGAGAAATTTTTCATACTGTTCAATGGCAAAGATGAGATTAGGAATTGGCTTGGTTTCCCGAAGAGCTCTGGCCTACAGGGCAAAGAAGAGAAGACCTAAATTTGGGGTTCAGGGGTGGTAAAGTGCTCTGAAACTGCCTATAGCAGAACTGCTTGTGGCTTTGAGGGAAAGAGAGTCTAACTTCCAATGAAATGCAGTTTTACTTATACACCAGTCATTAAGATTTTTTTTTGACAGTTCAGTTTCATCAAAGGACCTAAATGCTAATGGAGATGGCAATTAATCCTTTCTACTTGTAATTCCTAAACCTGTGTTTTCTAGAGGCTGGCTGAGGGAAGGGCCGTGGTGTGGGTGTCTGGCTGCCTCTCTGACTTGGGATTCTTGTGATGATGAGCCCCTCTGCACTGGCTCTGCTTCCGCTCTAGTCTACAGATGCGTTTTCATAGCTGCGATTCTCTCTCCCCTCAACTTGAATTGTAGCTTGTAGATCCTTCCATATGTTTCTTATGCATATAGACATGTTTTTATATTTTTTAAACTACAAATGAAGACACTTTACATCTTTTTTTTCTTTAACATTATCTTAGAATTCTGTATCTGAACATTTAGCTTTGTATTTTTTCATGTCTGCATAGTTTGTTCTACAGTATAAATATACTGTAAAAGCCAGCCCTCTATTGTGGGCATCTTAGTTTTCCCAGTATTTCACTTTTACTTACAACATTACTAGGACTGAATATACACAGGCCTTGACAATAGAGATATTCTACAAGTAGAATTGCTGCATTAAAGACTGGTGCATGTGAACAGTTATTGCTAAATGTTCCCCTTGAGAGAGGACTCAATTCTTACTTTGCCAGCAGTACCCTGGAGAATCCACTTTCCGGCACCAATCTTTCACATCCTTTAAGGGGCACCTTTTGCACTCACTAACTTTTCCTAAAATCAGCTCCTTCCCAGTGGTTATCCTAAGCTATTTCTATTTTTGAAGAGTTCAAGATTTCCTGGTACTTCCTGAATAGAGCATATACAGAGGAAAAAGATGTTCCATTTGAACAAAGTCCATGAGTTGAGAAGCAGCCATACACAAATAAGCACATTTTCCCCAGCTTTACTGAGATGTAATTCACATACCAGCCATTTACCCATTATATTGCATGCTTTTTTGTGTGTGTTTCTTTGTGCATTCACAGAGTTGTATAACCATCACCATAATTTTACAGCATTTTCACACAACCCACCTGCACAAGAAATCCTATACCCATTTTAGCAGGCACCTTCCCAGTTTCTCTAACATCCCCCTAACCACTCCTGCTCCCCAGTTCTAGGCAACCACTAATCTTTTTAGATTTGCCTTTTCTGGGCATTTTATATAAATGGATTCATATAACACCTAGTCTTTGTCCGACTGGCTTCTTTTACTTAACGTATTTTCAAGGTTCATTAGCAACCTTTTTTTTTTTGTTGTACTGCACGGCATGCAGGATCCTAGTTCCTTGACCAGGGATCAAACTGGTGCCCCCCTGCAGTGGAAGCGCAGAGTCCCAACCACTGGACCACCAGGGAATTCCCAGTGGCCACGTCTTGGTCACTGTCAGCAACTTACGATGGCTGTGGGGCCGGCAGCGGTTTTCTCCTTTTCTCCGGTACATTTTAGGCTCCTACTGTGCTTGTTCTAAAGAAAAGGAAACAAGTTCTCTCATTCCTGAAGGTTTTTCTGTAGAGCTACCAGGCTAGTGGTAATTTTCTAATACGATGATTATAGCGATAACGGGAGAACTCTTAGGGGGCCAAGTCTGGGTGAAGAGATTCTCCTGAAGCAGATGCTGGGCAATGGGAAACATTCTGGGACACTTCATAATCCTCAGATATTTTCCCGCTTTTTGTTGTTGGGAGATTTACAGTCTTGCTCTTGGATGGGTCTATCACAGGGAAGTGAGGTTAGGACCCACCGTTATTAACACTAGGGCAGCCAAGGGACTCATGAGCTACAAAGAACTGTCAAGGGGGGAGTAGGACTAGGTGTTCACTACTGGGATATTCGCTAAAAGGGCTAGAGAAAAGATAGGAAGCTGGAGAGGTTGTTCTCAGAGCCATGTGTCTCACATGACAAGTGGTTACAGGCTCCAGGACGGTTTAAAGGTCATAGAAACACTTTGTTTCCCTATGTTGCAGATAATCAAAATAAAGGGCTCCTGGAGAAAGGAACAATCAAGAAGGGGACCAGGAAGTACAGGATTCTGATAAGGCAGGAGAGAAGGGACACGTGAGGCAGAGACCACCCAAGTGTGAGGCACACAAACAGGAACCTTTTACTTGAAGGGGAGTTCTGTGCCCTCTAGGAATGACAGACCACGGCCCATGGGACAACTAACAGTTAAAAACAGAGGCCTGCAAACAGAGAGAAATCACACTACTACAGCCATGTGAGAGAGAGGAGGCTTGGTTCACATGGCATGTTCTGGAAAATAAGAAAATGTAGGGATCCCAGAGATGCTGGTGTGAAGAAACTTATTTTTGGCCCTGGAAGGCAGGGTAGAGGGTGAATACTTTGTAGGGGAGGGGCAGAGAAGCAGCACAGGTAGTAGAACTCATGTGACCAAATGGGAAGTGAGCCATCTTCCTAAAAGTTGTACCCCAGATGGGACCTTGTTGAAACTCCCTAAATCAATCCCAGCTATGGCCTGTTTCTGCTGATTCAGGCAGGACTAAAACTGTAGTGGGAAGAGAAGTATCTTTTAAAGGTATACAGTCCTGAGCAGGATGCTAAGCTACGGGTTTTGGAGCAATGGCTTTCACTGCTTTCTTCTCACTGAGATCCAAGGCTATGGGAAAAAAGGAGCTAAAAGAGAATAAGCAGCTCTTTGAAAGATGTGGCAAATGCAATCCAGATTTCTAGATAAAAGTTGGAGAGAGTTAATGGAACCTTGGGCTCTTGACTCATTAAGCACATCTCACAAAGACAAAAAGTGCCTGTGGATCAGCTGATTTGTCAAATAAGGCTTTAAGTCAAACACAGATTGAGAAGGGGAGAAATATCCAAGGAAGAATACATAAACCAGTTTTTGTGTAATGTAGAAAAAAAGATAGTCTGGAAGGTGCCTAGTGATAAGCAGAAGAAAAGCTTGAGAATGGGTCAAACACAAAACCCCAAACCTCCCAGCATTTTACAAGTCAGTGAGTGTCAAGTATGCTTCCAGAGCAGGGGCTGGCCAACTACAACCAAGAGGCCAAATCCAGCTCCTGCTTGTTTTTCAGAAGTTTCACTGAACACAGCCAAGCTCCTTCATTGTATATTGACTATGGGTGCTTTTATTCCACAACGGCAGAGTTGAGTTGTGACAGTGACTCTATGGCCTGCAAAACCCAGAGCATTTACCATCTGGCCCTTTGCAGAAAGTTTGCAGACCACTGTCACGGAGTCAAAGAACCCAGTTCGAACCTCAGCTTTGCCCCTTTTTCTGGCCGTACCACACAGCACGTGGGATGTTAGTTCCCCAACCAGTGATCAAACCCACGCCCCCTATATCAGAAGCTCGGAATCTTAACCTTTCTGTTTTTGGCCTTATGTCTGACAGCTTGGGAAATGATGCTCTAAGGTCATGTTCATTTTATTGGAACAGCAAATATTTAGAGAACACCTGCCTGGTGTTGTGTTAAGCACTTTCCACAAGTTACCTCATTTAGCCTCACCATGCCTGCTACTACTTCACTCACATTCCCAAAGGAGTGGGTTTGGAATCACCCAGAAATAGACCAAGTCACTGAGCCTAAGGATGCATGTTTCTCCTCTGCTCCAAGTGCAAGCATACCAAACACTTTTTCTCTCTAAATCAAACTTAGTGATCAGTCCCCTGGGAATACAAGGAGTCCTTTCTCACTTGAAGATACACTGTGATACAGACAATCACTTACCTGTACATAAGAAATAAACGAATAGCATAGAGGGGTCAGATGTGAACCAGACAGCTTCACCTGCAGCAAAGGAGAAAGAATTCAGTAACTGTAGGAATAAGATGCTTTCCCCATTCCTAGGAAAGGCATTCTCAACTCACCAGTTTTTCCATATTTTTCGGAATTCCTGTGGAGGGCTGATACACCTGGAGATACTAACAAAAGATTCCAAGATTCAGTATTAGGCAATGGCAGGACACCCACTTCTCTCAAAGGTTTCATAACGTTCTAGGGGAAAGCGTTGGAATCTTACATGCATGCATACTCAGTCATGTCCAACTCTGTGACCCTATGGACTGTCGCCCACCAGGCTCCTCCATCCATGGGATTTCCCAGGCAAGAATACTGGAGTGGGTTGCCATTACCTACCCTGGGGGATACTTTCCAACCCAGGGATTGAACCTGCATCTCGTACGTTTCCTGCATTGGCAGGCAGATTCTTTATCACTGAGCCACCTGGGAATCCAGATTTAGAATGCTATTCCTACACAGATGTCCCATGAAACTACAGGTAGTGACTCAGTGAGCACATGGTGTATGACTATTGCTCTGGCTGGAGAGAGGAAAAGAAAATAAGCTACCCAGATTCGTGCAGAATCTTAAGACTCCAGGCTTCCTTTTTTCCCTCCCCTAAGCTCCAAAGCTTCCCAGACAGGAGGCAATGAAAGATTTAAGTTTCTGACTTGTTCCATTTATTGCTTTAAAAATCCTTCAGGGTGATAGTCCCTGAATCTAGAAAGCCAATGACTTTGCTGTTTTTCTTTTAGAAAAAGCCAATAAAGATTATAGAGGTTCTCCGTATTTCTACCACAGAAGCTAGTTAGCCACACACTATAGCCAGAGCGGCACCTTCTCAGAAATGGCAGCGCTGCTGTTTGGGTACATGGTGTGAGGCGGTCCACCATCTTTCTTTGGTTGTCCGTGCCTTCCTAAGTAATGTGGGTCATTGCTAGAATCAGATCTAAATTACGTAGTTCCTAGCACTCTTGAATGTCTGCTGAGAATCAAAATACTGCAAATACAAAAAAAGTTTCTTGTTAACGGATACTAAGAAGCATTAACTTAAACTCAGGGCAAGTATACCTTGTATTTTCAAAAAATAAACTTATTCCCTACTCGTGTACCTGACCTGTGAGGCATTTAACACCTACTTGTTAAAGGACAAATACCCTTTCGGTGTCCAGACTGGTCTGAAATTGTCTAACTTTTTGTGTAATTGGAATCAGATTAAATTCTATAGCTAAAGTTTAGACTGAGTCTTAGAAGGTGTTTGAAAAGGCATTTATACTCAATTATACTCAATTAAGAGGCATTTACATTCATTATACTCAATCATATGAGCAACATGCTCATATGCTAAAGAAATATGGAGCTCTAAAAACAGATTTAGAATTATGCCTCAACTGTTATTTCCAGGCCTGTGGAGTCACCTGCCATCTACTGGTCAAACTGTGACTTGCAGAGATGTAGACATGGGTTCTGCCCTGGGGTGTTCAGCACCAGGGGCAGTGTCCTGGCTGGGTGGGGCAGAATGATGGTGGTGACTGACTCTCCGATACTCACATATTTGACAAGTGCTGTAAGAGTGGTGTACATTTTGCCAAGGTCCTTTAACAAGGTGTCCACACAGCTGCCTGATGGCAGGGCTGTCTGCACCAGCTCGTGGAAAAATGTGAGCAGAGTTCCCAACTGTATGATGGTGGTTTTCTCCATGGGATGGTTTGTTAGGGCTGCCTGAGAAGAGGCCTCTTCTGAAAGGAAATGAAGTTAATTAGCACATTCAAACCCAACTGACCTTATTTTCTAGTTCAAGTCAAAGAGATTTAGAAACCAACTAAACATCATTAACTAGGAAGTCTGGATGCAGAATACATTAATAATTATATCTTCTACTTTCATTACTTAGGAAGTCTAGCACAAACAAACAGACAGAGCTCAGGGGCTCTGCCTTTATGTCTCTTCCAGTTCAGGTTTTAGTTGGCTTTGCTTTGATCACAATTCCTGGAACCCCTCCCTCAACCCATGTTACCTGGTATGATTTTTTGATTTGCTTGTCCCTTAAGCTTGGTGATCAGCCAGTCCACTTCTTCTAGGACCTTCTCAGCTTTACTCAGAACAAGCAGCTGTGAAAGAAAAAAACGCCTGGCATGGCTCACTGCACACAGCTGCTGGTGTAACATGATAGCCACGGCCACCAGTGGGCGGGTTAGAGGCCTCAGGACTTTAGCCACTGTAATTCACTCCTCACAGGGAATAAAATGGAAGGGATGACAAGGCTATTTCCCAAGTGCCAGGGATCAACACTTACACAGACAGTAGGGGCAGCTGTTTTCAAATTCACCAATGCAAAGTTGTTTGTTTTCTCCACTTCCACATCCTGGGAACGGAAAGAGAGGTGAGATGTAATGACAGTAAGGCTGTTCCCCTGGCCTCTACTCCCAACTCAGGGCTCCATACTGAAGGCTCACTACAGTACCTCGTCTATGTCTCCAAGAAGTCCATGGATATCCTGGGACAAGTCACGCAGCAGACCAACAGGACTCTTACACGAAACATGGAGGTTGAAGAGCAAACTCAGCATGCCCTTGCAAAAGGAGGCATCCTCTAGGAGTAGGAAGGAAAGAAAACTCAGTTATAACCCAAGTCAGTCCTGTAGCGGGTGGGGGTGGCCTGGCTGGAATGCTAGCCTGTCATGTTTCAGGCACAACATCCCCATGCTGCACACACTCCAACCCAGGCAGCGGGTCCACAAAGGTACACTTCGACCCACAGGTGCAAATGAGGGGGATGTTTCCCATTTATTAGTCACTGTCAACATATAACTAGCATACGGGTCAAGAAATATCAGCACCCCAGGACACTCCCCTCCTCACCAAGGAAACTGTCATTCTGCCTTGTAACCTCATATCGAGTTTTGTCTGATTTTGAACTCGATCTAAGTAGCACCATGCAGTAAGTCCTCTGTCTGTGTCTGCCATCTGCTGAGTGTCATGTGCGCCGGACTCCTCCATGTCACGTGTCAGTGGAGTCTGTTCACTCCCACCGCCGTCCAGTGTCCCACTGCGCGCACAGTGCAACCCCTCGACCCATTTGACTGCTGACAGACGTCTGGGTTTGGTTTTGCCTATTAGAACAGTACTGCTGTGAGAATTTTCCCACCTGCTTATGCTGGGAGTGGAACTGCTTGATCGTAAGCCTATGTTTAATTTTAGTAGTTAAGTATTGCTAAATAATTTCCCAGAGTGGTTATACCAACTGACACCTCCAGCAGCAGTGAATGAGAGGTTCAACTGCACTGTATTCTTACCAACCCTTGGGGCTGGTTTTGTGTATTTGAAGTTTTGGATACTCCGGTGAATGTGTAATTTTCTAAATGTTGTTTGGTGCTGATGATTTTATATAAACCTGAAAAAGGAAATATGGCAGGAAACTTACCGCAACTGTTTTCCGTGCAAATCTTAGATGTCCAGGATAACATCTGCACAAACTGGAGATCATTAGGATATTATAGAAACATTCAAAAGACAGACCTAGGTGCTATCAGACTAAGAGAGCTCTAGGCCTTTGCAAGTCTAAACAAATCACCTACTAAAACATATGCCTGGATCTAAAGTGGTACTCTACTGAAAAACAGCATAAAAGTAAGTCCAAAGTTACGAGCTGAATTACTGATTCTTTTCTTAAATATAGCCTATGATTCAATTCTCAAATGCCCTCATTAAGGGCCAAAGGTCCTGGGGTCTGGGCTGTTATTTGAGCTTCCCTGGCCCCTCCCACCACAGTTTGGGGCTAAAGTGCCCTTCTTCCTCTTCCCATGCCCAGCACTCTCTGCATCTGAGACATCTTTAAGAATACTAAGCTAATAGAGGCATAGGAGAATAAGATCCTGGCCACAGTGACAGTCAAATTAGCCTTTAGGAACCAAGAGGCCACAGGAGGTTAAAAGGGAGCAGGGGGAAAAAAAAGAAAAGGGGCAAAAGAAAAGAGTTGGGGAAGCTTAAGGCCTTGGACTAGTAGGTCATGTTTCACTAGACACACACTCAGCTTTCTGCTTCAGCAGTTATTTGGGATAGGCTTCTAGCCACCAAGACACTGAAATGCAGTGATGTTTAAAGGTAAAATGACCAGTAAGAATTCAGGTTTTGATCTGTCAGGGAAAAAAAACTTCAGAGGCTAAATGAAAATTCTCTGTGAACTGATATAAAAATATTTCCCAGAATACAGTGATTACTGTAGAATACAGATGTCCAGAATACAGTGTTAAATGTAATAAATAAATAAAGCAGGATGCTGAAAAAGCTTTTGTGTGAAGAGGGTAGGGTTGAGCATAAGAAGCTATATTCATATTGCTGTACAGGAATAAAAGAATTCTTTACACAAGACACTAAAAGATATTTAGCTACTGGGGGAGAAGAACTGAACAGATGGAGGACACGGATAGAAAGGTGACCATTTCCTGCAAATTTTTTTATAATGTCTGGTTTTCAAATCATTGAACTTTATTACCCATTCAAAGTTAAATTAAAAATTTTAGACACACTACCCGAAATTATGAGGGGGTGGTAAAATTTTAAAAATTTCTTCTTTATATTAGCCTTTCCAAATCTATTTTCCTTCAACTGTCCCCATGTTCCAATTCCCTGTGTTTCTTTCCTAGTCTTGGGCTCCTTGCAGCAAAAGTAGCAATATGAAAGAATGAAGCTGAAAGTAAAGTGGGATGCGTTGTTCCGATCTAGGATGAAATAAGTAGCAATGGGGATTTTCTTTGGGCTACCTGGAACTAAGACAACAAGAAAATGAAGTTTGCTTTTTCAGTGCTCAAATGTCGTAACATTCCAGGCTATAGTCTGGCTAGCTCTTCCTAAAAGCAAGGGCTTACACAAGGAGGCCTGCACCTCAGCACTCTCAACTTGTCTCCCCACAGGTCAGGAAATAGATGTGGGAGGACCACACAGCCCTAGTCTCAAGAACTCTCTTTATCATCCTTTAGGGAAATTACTCCTGAATGGAACAAACCCACAGAATATGGCTTCTCTTATTGCACATGTGTGAATGCTCATGTGGGTACATATATTCTTCGTGTACATGTGCAAACCCAAGCACATATACCTAAAATCTATCTGGGTAGAACAGATTCTCTTTTAGGACTATAATTATGCTTTCTGACTTATCACCTTTTGTTGAATATCCCCCAAACTCAGAATCAGCTAATTTTGATGAGAAGGTTAACTGCTGAATGTCAGCTACCTTGATAATTAACATACTTTCATCTTAGAAGGGGGTAGGGAAACACAAGAAGGTTGAAGGCCCCACAGATAAACAAGACTTTTTTTTTTTTTTACAGTGCTTATTGTTTACCCTTGACAGTGGCCAAATAAACAAAAGCAGTTAACTACGTCATGGTAGAAACACTATGTACGGGGCAGGGGTGGGTGGAGGTACATCTTACAGATCTTATATTAATTCAGGAGCATAACTGGATACATGATTTTAAATAAGCCAGATTTCAAGAGGACATTTAGTTGTACACTGTAAGATGTAGTATTCTGGCCTTCTGGGGGATGCAGAGTGGGACTGATTGGTGCTCATACCTCAGCAGAGATGGGCTTCAGCAGCTTGGACAAGCTGGTGAGAACAGTGGCCAGAAGCAGGGCTTCTTTGCTCTTAAAGTCTTCCTCTTGGCTGCTAAGTAAATTCAACAAGGACCTCTGAGAAAGGACACACAGAAACATTAGCAGACATGATACTAGCAAAGAGAAGAGACATCCAGCCAGAGATTCCTAAGGCTGGGACAGAAATGACTCAAAAATACCAAAAATCCAAGAGGATAAAATCTGGAAATAAGACCTGGATTGAGCAGGTAGTCTCCTACCCTTTTGTGATCAGACGTCTGAGTGTTCTCTTGAGCGCTATGGACTCCTCAAACCCCTGCCACATGTACATTAGGAATGAACTGTGCACCCAGTTTTGTTTATTTTAGGCTGCACCACACAGCTTGTGGGATCTTAGTTCCCTAACAAGGGACAGAACACGGGCCCAATGAAAGTGCTGTGTCCCAACCACTGATCGCCTGGGTGGTTCACAACTTCCTGAGGCCCATTCACTGACCTGAGGGCTAGACCATACCCCAGCACTGGCATTCCCTACACACTGTCCATTTCCTTTTTCTTTGTTCCTCTCTCACCACCCAAAACACTGTCTTTGGTCCGTCAGTCTCTTCCCACTATGTAAGCTATGTGAGGGTAGGGTTTTGTCTCTTATTTCTTGCTAGAACTTCAGCACCTGAACAGTTCCTGGCACATGATACGAACATTAAAGAAATCCTCTGGGATAAAAGATCCTGATACGTGACAGCTAGTGGTTAGAACCATCTGACAGACAAAGCCAAGTTACACTCCCTGCACGAGTGGGCTCCTGGCCAGCTCTTTGTATAATATCAGCTCAGTGATTCTTAGAGGCAATGAGTGCTGTAGATTGGGGTGGCTTGACACACATCCTTCCTTGAATGATGCTTTTAAATGCATTACCTTTCATTCTCAGAGCTGTCAAGTTGCTTGAATGATGACCCAGGAAAAACTGCTGTCCTACTTGTGGACGGTCTGCCTGTTCCCAGCTGGCCTGGTAACAGTCCCTTTCTGAGGACCCTCACAGCAGTCTCCTAGGTGTCTCACCTGAAACTGACGGATCTGGAAAGCTGCTCTCTCACTGACACTGACTTCCTCCTCTTCTTCCTCCTTATCTGTGGCATCTAGGAAAAGGAAAAGAACGCTATCTGCTTTGAAAGGGGCTTGGTTATTTTTTTTTTGCCAAGCTAAAATTTTAGGAGGCCAAAAAAGCCTGGAGGCAGCTTTAATTATATTCCTAACATTCAGCAGCTTCTTAAGGCTATATTCAGTTTCCCAGTCCCATCTGTGGTTAAATGGAATCCAGTAAGTGCCGATTCTGAATCCACTAGATGTCACTCCTTAGCCACACTGGGACTCTTCGCAGGTGTCCTCTGCTGGGCTAACAACTGGAATTGAGAGGTTTGGTTGAGAAAGAGAAACTCAGATCGAGCCAAGTTATCAAAACTGAAATGCCCACCCAGAGCCTTGAGAAACTGATGACACTTGGGCTGGTAGAACTGCTGCACGGCACTGAGTATCTTCTGTATGCCCTCCAAGCACAGCAGCGAGATGTTCTTTCCTTTCTCTCTCTTTCCCGACTCTTCCACTGAGGTAGGGATTGAAGTGTATCTCCAAAGCAAGACCCTGGGGAAAAGTGATTTTTAAAGTCAAGTTCACTGAGATACAATTTACATACAGTAAAATTCCCATCCTGTAACTGTATGGCTCTGCTGACTCACTTCCACAGTTGTGTACTCATCCCCCTCAATCTAGGTATTTCCATCACCCCAAAAGTTCTCATGTGCTCCTTTGCAGTCAGTTCTTTCTCTTTGATTTCCCAGGCAACCACCGATCTGTTTCCTGTCCCAGCGGTTTTACAATTCACAAACTATCATATAAGAATGGTATCATTCATTCTGTAGCTTTTGAAGTCCGGCTTTGCTAACAGCATGTAGCTCTGAGGTTCACGTCTGTTGTTGCACGTACTGGCAGCCTGTCGCATTTCACTGCTGAGCAGTATTCCAGGGTATGAATACGCCACAGATTGCATAGTCACCGATTTATCATCTTTAGGTTGTTTCCAGATTTTGCTATTACAGGTAAAACTACTATATACAAACTTTTATAAAAACATCTGCTTTCATTTCTTTTAGGTAAATACCTAAGAGTGGAATGGGTGTACCGTAAGATAGGTGTGTGCTTAACTTTTTAAGAAACTGACAAATTATTTTCCAAAGTGGCTGCACCATTTTACATTTATGTCAACAGTGTATCAGAGTTTAAATTCTGGGCATCCCTGGAGGCTTAGTGGTAAAGAATCCACCTACCAATCAGGAGACCTGGGTTTGATCCCTGATCTTAGAAGATTCTACATACAGTGGAGCAACTAACTACTTGAGCCTGTGCTCTAGAGCCCGGAGCTGCAACTACTGAAGCCTGTGTGCTCAAGAGCCCGTCCTCTACAACATGAGAAGCCACGGCAACGAGAAGCCCGTGTACCTCAACTAGAGTAGCCCCCTCTCACTCAACTAGAGAAAAGCCCGCACAGCAAGAAGACCCAGGGTAGCCAAAAATAAATACATAAATAAACATTAAAAACCAAAAAACAAAGAGTTTAAATTCTTCCACATCCATGACAACACTTTGGTATAGTCAATCTAAACTTTTAGGCATTTTAATAGGTGTTTACATTGAGGAAACCAGAATTGAAAGAGACACGTGTACCCCAATGTTCATCGCAGCACTGTTTACAATAGCCAGGACAAAGAAACAACCTAGATGTCCATCGGCAGACAAATGGATAAGAAAGCTGTGGTACATATATACAATGGAATATTATTCAGCTATTAAAAAGAATGCATTTGAATCAGTTCTAATGAGGTGGATGAAACTGGAGCCTATTATAGAGTGAAGTAAGTCAGAAAGAAAAACACCAATCCAGTATATTAACGCATATATATGGAATTTAGAAAGATGGTAACAGTAACCCTATATGTGAGACAGCAAAAAAGATACAGATATAAAGAACAGACTTTTGAACTCTGTGGGAAAAGGCAAGGGTGGGATGATTTGAGAGAACAGCATTGAATCATGTGTATTATCATATGTGAAATAGATCGCCAGTCCAGGTTCGATGCATGAGACAGGGTGCTCAGGGCTGGTGCACTGGGATGACCTTGAGGGATGGGATAGGGGGAGGGGGGGCGGTTCAGGATGGGGAACACATGTACACTCATGGCTGATTCATGTGAATGTATGGCAAACCACCACAATATTGTAAAGTAATTAGCCTCCAATTAAAACAAATAAGTAAATTTTTAAAAGAAAAAAAATTAGGTGTTTAGTGATATCTCATTGTGATTTTAATTTGCACTAACCTAGTGACTAATTATGTTGATCACCCTTTCATGTTCTTATTTGCCATCTATATATCTTATTTGGTAAAGTGTCTGTTAAAACACTTTATCCATTTTCTCAATTTGATTGTTTTCTTAACAAGTTTGAGTTCTTTATATACTCTGGTTACCAGTCCATCATCAGACACGTGTTTTGCAAATATTTCCTGTTAATTTGTGGCTTGTCTTTAAATTTCCTTAGGAATGTTTTTCAAGGAACAGAGTTAAATTTAAAAAAAATATTGATTGTGCTTCTGGTATTATACCTAGGAAATTTTTTACCTAAAACAAGGTTGTAAAGGTTTTTCTGTCTTCTAGATGTTTTACAATATTTGGTTTTATACTTATGCCTCTGATTCATTTCAATATTTGGTTATAACATGAGAAATGGATCAAAGTTCAATTTTTTTTCACATCAGTCGCTCAGTCGTGTCTGACTCTTTGTGACCCCATAGATTGCAGCATGCTAGGCTTCCCTGTCCATCACCAACTCCCAGAGCTTGCACAAACTCATATCCATCAAGTCGGTGATGCCATCCAAACATCACATCCTGTCTTCCCCTTCTCTTCCTGCCTTCAATCTTTCCCAGTATCAGGGTCTTTTCAAATGAGTCAGTTCTTCACATCAGATGGCCAAAGTATTGGAGTTTCAGCTTCAGCATCAGTCCTTCCAATGGATATTCAGGACTGGTTTCCTTTAGGACGGACTGGTTTGATCTTGCAGTCCAAGGGACTCTCAAGAGTCTTCTTCAACACACCAACTGATTCAAAAGCATCAATTCTTTGGCACTCAGCTTTCTTTATAGCTCAGCTCTCACATCCATACATGACTACTAGAAAAACCGTAGCTTTGACTAGACAGACTTTTATTGGCATAGTCATGTCTCTGCTTTTTAATATGCTGTCTAGGTTGGGCATAGCTTTTCTTCCAAACAGCGTCTTTTAATTTCATTTTTTCACATATTCCTGTACAATTGTTCCAGAAACACCTGTTTGAAAAGACTTTTCTTTCTCCATTCCATTGCCTTGGCACCTTTGTCAAAAGTCAAGACCATACTTGTGTAGATCAGTTCTGAACCATCTGTTCCACTGATTCTGGCAATACCTCACTATCTTAAATACTTATTTAATGTTCTATAAATATTGATTAAAGTCAAGCTGGATGATAGTGTTGTTCGAGTCTTCTACATCCTTTCTGATTTTCTATCTAATTCTACTGATTACTGAGAGAGGTAGATTATTATTTGTGTATTTCTCCCTCAGTATTACCATTTTTGCCTTAAGTATTCTGAAGCTGTTATTAGGTGCTATTAAGTACATATACATTTAAAACTGTTCTGTCTGCTTGATGAATTATTTAGTCATTATGTAATATCCCTTTTTATTCCTGGTATTAGATTAACATTTTATATGTGGCCAACAATCCACACCAAAACAGGACTAGGAAAAAACCCCAACATAGTGAGTGACTGCACTTCCACCTTTGGGTATGCCGAACTTCAAACCACCTTTCTCCCTACCCAACTTCAAACCACCTTTCTCTCCCCACCCCCGTCGTCGATTTCCTCTCTTGGAGATGCCACAGCAAGTGGAACAGGTCTCTAAGGGTGTGTGGGGCTTACCGAGTTATGTCACAGAGGTTCTGAAAGACCTTCTCTGGGTTTTGGCCATCAGGGCCACTCACATGCCCTGTTTCCTTTAGCTGCTGGACCTTCATCAGAGCCACATTCACTGCGTAGCGCATGAACTCATTGCTGGACCTCAGAACAGACAGGCTCTCTTCATGACTCTGGGTACTGTCCCTAGACAGGAAAAAAGAGACAGAAAGATTCCCCTGCTACTGGGACTTGAAATTACGTTTTCTAGGGACAGTTCACAATAGCACCCAGCCAGTTCTAAAAGACAGACTCCAGGCAGCCCACACCAAGAGTCACTGCCAAGGCTGTCTTTCTACAAATATTATTCTCAGCGTTACCTCCCTTTCTCCCCCTTCCCTCAATCCTTTAACTTTGATGAAATTTAAAGGTCAGTCTTAGTTAACTTTCTGTAATGTTTTTTTTGTTGTCACCCCCACCTTTTTTTTTAAATTCAAGCTTTTCTTTCCCTTCTTTTCATGCTACTTAGGTTGATTTCTTGGAATCTATCCTATCTTTTCATCCACTAGTTCACTGTTTCTGATGTTCCCTTTAGTAATTCAAAGCATCTCTTTAAATGCCTATGTGTCCTGCTTTCAAGAAAATTACAACCCCGTTGACTTACTTTTTACTGTATATATGCTAAGAATTGTGAATCCAAACTAGGTAATATCAGTGACCCTCAGTAGGTGTTTTTAACCCTCACCTTAAGGCTGTCTTTAAGCCCTGTGTTAGAACCTTACCTGAAAAGAGCTGTGAGAAGATCAGACACAAATTTCATGGACAAAAAACTATCGGTTGGTCGGTTGGCCATTTTTGTTTTGCCTTTACCAGATTTTTCATTAAGGATGTCGGAGAGCTTCTTGTAACACATAAATAAGCTCAGAATTGTTTCAAACTTAGTCTTACTGTATAAAAGGAAAGAGTCCACCAAGGACAGGCATCAGAATATTATGGTTTACTTTCAAGACAGTAATAAGGAAATCACAATACTTCTTTAGATGTCATACTTTAGACCCAATATTACAAATGAATCGATCTTCACTATTAACACAGTACTCCTAGGTAATACCCAACTGGGTCATTTCTTTTCCCCCTTTATTTGTATCAGTCATTGCAGAGAATGAAAGTTCAATACTACCACCAATCAAAATTTCTCTATTAAAATCAGGGGTTGTTATGTTCAAGGTCTGGGGAATGTTCAGTAAAGTAAAGCCTGATGGAGAGACAAAATTCACGAGCCTGTTTGGCATGTGCTTGGATGTTCCCTGGTAGAAAGAACATAGTTTGGTCTTAGGCTAGAGGTCCATCTAAGAGTGTCATGCGCTGTAGTCTGTTCATACCTAGCCTATTGTTAGTGTTAAGAAAACACACTCCCACACACAAAATGAACTACAAGTAGAGTTAGAGTATACCCTACCTGAAATTACTTATGAAGAAATTATATTCTATTAGAACCTCACAAATTCCCATAACAAGAGAAGCGCAGATATTATTTTTGATGCCAATACCAGTGCTCTGAGAAAAGTCTGCTGATTTGTCCTAAAAGACACAAGATAAAAATTAGTAAGCTACTAAAAACCTCCATTACTCAACACAGCTTAGACTTAGCAATTACCAGTTCGAAGTCCTCTAGTTCACTCTTAATCATTCTATTCGTAATCGACTCCAACATATCATCTAAGTATTGGTAGAACCCCTCTTCCTCCTCCTCTTCTTCTTGCTGTAATGGTACCACTCTGCTCTTATACCAGGCCAAACAGTGTTGAATACAACATAGCAGATAATCCTGTAGAAGAAAAGATAATAACTGAATATTCTTGTTAAAGGATAACCTATCAAACTGTTGATAACTGACAAATAATCCTTATCTATAAGGCTAAATAAAGTTATTCATTAGCATCACAAATTAAGTCAATCTGGAGTTAAAAACAAAACAAAACAGAAAAAAAGAATGGAACTAACAGAGGCATTGTTTTCTGGCCTTTCCCAAAGACAGTGGTTTCACAAGTAGCTGACACCTAAGAATGTAACATCAAATGTGCTATCTCTGATCTGGTACAAATACCAAGGAGCCAGGTTGTGAAATTAAATCCTCTCCAGCACCTTTGCCTGGAAAATCCCATGGATGGAGGAGCCTGGTAGGCTGCAGTCCATGGGGTCACTGAGTCGGGCATGACTGAGCAACTTCACTTTCACTTTCACACACTGGTGAAGGAAATGGCAGCCCACTCCAGTGTTCTTGCCTGGAGAATCCCAGGGACAAGGGAGCCTGGTGGGCTACTGTCTATGGGGTCATGCAGAGTCAGACACGACTGAAGTGACTCAGCAGCAGCAGCACCTTTGAGTCCCAAAGGCTATTCCAAACATATGGATTTAGGTTAAGGGAATCTTTGGGAGACCACCATAGCTTCTCTCTAGGCTGAGGACATCTGTTGTAAGTCACTCAGGAGTTTCAGTTTCTTTCTTCCCGCTAGATGAGAATAGAAAACCAACTGTCCCAGTTTCTCTGAAGGTTCAACAGAATGCCAGTTCTAGCTCAGCCTAAATCATACACTCCAGACTAATGAAGCAGATCGCCTGGGTTCACCTGCTTCTGGGTAACCTCCTTCTTCCAATTCTAAAGTATATCTGTTTAGTACTTGCAATCAAAGAGCCATTAATGGGAGGTAAAATGCTCCTTGGGAGAAGTGATAGATGCCTTGATTATTAGTCAAGTGTTGATATGCAGATATCTCACCACCAGAACCAAGGTGGTGATGGGTCAGGGAAGAGTCAAGAGTAAAAATTCACTGGGAGTACCAGGTGTTTCACAGAGAAGTCATCTCTTTCTGAAACTCAACCATATCAATAGGGCTGGTAGTTTTACTTAAGAGTAAAAATAATGGTTATGGGAGGAGGAAAGAATGGCTCACCAGTGGTTCCTGTAGAAAGACCTGATCTCCTTGGGTCAGAATACAAGCTTCTAATTTCAGAGGAGGCAGTACATCAGGTTCTGGCTCATAGAACTGTTTCAACTGTGTATGGGAAAGAAAAAGACATCACGGTTCATGAATGCTTTTCACTTTTTTAACTGGTCAAGCTAATGGCAACTTTAATGTTTAATGCTTTCTAAGACATTGTTTCCCAACTGTCCAAAGAACACTGCAGGAAAATCTGTTGCTTTGGCTCAACCCTGTCCTTCCTTTGCCCTTGCATCAGGCAGTGCACTGACTGACACCTTTCCTAGTCCACTTCATCACCTCTCCTATAAAACACCATGCTCTCTCACACCAGTTCCTTAATTTGTATAGGCTATCAAGCACTTTCAGTACAGCTTGGTTAATAAGAATAGAGGCTCCAGAGTCAGACTGACTGAATCTAAAATCCCAGTACCACTACTTATTAATTCAAGAAAGGTAGATGTCTTGGTTCCTCATCTGTGAAATGAGGATATTATTAATATAAGCATAAACATTTGTATACGATTAAATGTGCTAACACATGTAAGGAGCTTCAAATACTATTTAGCACATAACAGAGCTCAAAAAAAGTTAGTTAACTCAGCCATAAAAAAGAATCAAATGATGCCATTTACAGCAAAATAGATGGACCTGGAGATGACCATACTAAGTGAAGTCAACTGAGAAAGACAAATACTATATGATATCACTTATATGTGGAATCTTTAAAATGATACAAATAAAACTTATTTACAAAATAGAAATAGATTCACAGACCCAGAAAACAAACTTATGGTTATCAAAAGGGAAAGGGGGTGGGGAAAGGATAAATTAGGACTTTTGGATTAGCAGAAACAAACTATTATATATAAAATAGATAAATAAGATCCCAGTGTATAGCACAGGGAATTATATTGAATATACTGTAATAACTCATAATGAAAAAGAATATATATGTAACTGAATAACTTTGCTGTATACCAGAAACAAATACACTGCAAATCAACTATACTTTCATAAAAAAAAATGTTAATTGCCATTTTCCTCTTTTTAACTTTTGGAGTCTATATAATTTTATTGGTCCACATACTAACCTGAGTTGGGAAGCACTGCTCTATGCTTTCAGTCATAACTTGCCATGTTAATGTGCAAATGTAGATGGACTGATCATTAGTTTGAAAGATAAAATATAACAAGATATAAATTTTATATAAGATCAGGTCCAAGGTCCACTGAAAAACTTTTGATAGTGTAAGACCTTCCAATCATTTCTCCACTTCCAAATGGAGCTTCTTTAGCAGAATTAGCACAAAGCAACGGCATAAAAAAGGAGGAAGAGCGAGAGGGGACGAGAAGTACCATTTATAGCAAAATGGTGGGCTAGGGTTTAGAGAAACCCTCGCAGTAAAGAATAAAAAACACTGCATTAAAATTTTTATATAGATACATTTATTAAATAGATAGCTAAGATAAAAGGAAAGTAAAAGAAATCATGAAATTAAAGACAGAGCCTAGGGTCCGCATGGGGTTGTATCAGAGATTATATCTAGATTGTATCAGAGATTGTATCTGAGATTGTATCAGAGACCTTCACAGAAAGCTGGAATTCTCAAAAGCAGATATCCTTAGTGGATGAACCTAAAAAATAAATCCACCACATGGAGGAAGATAGTGAGGGGATATGTACTTACCTACCTACCTCTGACTTCAGGTGAAGGGGGAAAAGTCTTCTCAGGGACTTTCTAACCATAAGTTAGTTAGCTGAGGCTAGAATTCACATGACTTCAAATATAGGGTTATTTTAGAGTTAAGACTGTCCAAATCATTAGACAATATAGCTGAAAGTTTAAAGAAAGTGTTTAACTTTGAAACAAGTAAGGGGGGAAATGGAATAAAGGAAATTTCAAATTTTACAAAAACCAGAAAAAGAGGGAACATCCCCAATCATTTTACTAAGCTCATACTAAACCAAAGAAATTCAGTATGAAAAATGAAAATTATAGGCCATTCCTTCTTGTACAGATGTATGTATGTCCTAAATGGAAATCAAACCCAGTAGTGTATAAAAAAGGTAATATAATCAATTTGAGTTTATTCTAGGAATGCAATGTTTTTTTAAAAGATCAAATAATATAATTCATCACGGTAACAGATTAAAGGAGAAAAATCATATGGTCATCTCAATAGATACAGAAAAACATCTGATAAAATTTAACATGCATTCAAGAGTAAAACAACAGAACTGAAATGGCAGAAGAAAGTAAACTTGAAGACAGATTATGAGAAAATATAAAATCTGAAGAAAACAGTGTAAAAATATTGAGGAAAAATGAACCAAGATCTGTGGAACAGTATCAGGCATTCCAATATACATACCACTGAAGCCCCAGAAGAAAAGGAGAGAAAGAGGGGATAGGAAAAAATAATCTGATGAAATAATGAATGGACATTTCTCAAATTTGGTGACAAGCATCAACTTAAAAGATTCAAATAGCTTAATCAACTCCAAATAGGAGAAACACATGCTTCAGCTCTTGAGCCAGATCTGAGTTCAAATTCTAGCTCCATCACTTATTAACTGTGAGACCTTGGGCAAATTAAATTACTTAACCTCTTGGAGCCTTAAAACATACATCTGTAAAATGGAACTAAGCAGTTATTTCACAGGGTTTTGTGAGGACTAAATGAGATCATCCACCATATACCATTCATAAATTGCTTGCCCCTCTGTAAGTGCTAAACATTAAGTACTGTTGTTATTACTATTAGTACATAATAGTCTCTTGAACTCTCTCAACATATATTAAAAAAAAATATATATATATCATACAATGAAATATTATTTAGCCATAAAAAGGAATAAAGACTGATGCACCCTACAATATGGATGACCCCTGAAAACATCATGTTAAGTGAAAGAAGTCAGTCATAAAAGACCACACATTGTTTGACTCTATTATATGAAATGTCCAGAATAGGCAAATCTATAGAGAGAAAAATAAGACTGATGATTGCTTAGGGGTAGAAGGTTTGAGGAAGGATGGGAAAATTAAAGGGGGGGTAGCTAAACGGTGTGGTTTTTTATGAGAAGATAAAACGTTCTCAATTGACTGGTGATGGTTGCACTTTGTGAATTCACTAATTCAAATAAATGCTTAATAATAAATGCTGAGAGTAAAAAGGTCTTATTCACATTAGAAACTCTTCAGCTAAATTCTTCTCATCTTGATGGTCCTTTGAAATATTTCATAATTTGCAGCTTTTTAAAAAAGCTGAGAAATATAGAAAATAACCTAAGAGACACTCATGAATATGTCACTCAGATTTGAGAAATGTCAATATTTTACTGTTTTCTCCAAATCACTCTTCTTTATCAGAAATAAACATAACAGATACTACTACTGATGGCCTTTGTATAAATGGTTCTACAAAATGCCCTTCTGACTTAGGATGTTAACTGAGAAGGTTAATTGTCAGACAATGGCAATATGGTAGACAGATAAACAGTGATTAAAATAAAACAACATGAAATAGCATCATGTACCCTAGGCATGTTTACAACGTACCAGTGGACTACTTAGGAATTATTTTATATTTTGAAAATTATTAAAAATGTCAATTACTTAATGCCTTGGTACCTGTTCCCTTATATCCATGAAAATATAATTTACCTGTGAGAGCAGAGTTTGCATGACTGAGTTAGCCAGCTGAGAATTCCTTCGAAGGACATCATAGAACCCCTAAAAGGAATCAGAGGACAAATAAGCTCTCTATCAGAGTCACTAGTGATTTGCACAATCTTAACTTTAAAATAACTTTGTGTTTCTTTACCTATTCTCAGCTCTCTGAAAAAAAGATGGAGGCCGTATATGCTAGAGGGAGAAACAATTCAGAAAGTTTAGGTTATTGGCCTACGCTAATGTGAGATCTCTGACAATGAGAACTGGATTATAAACTGACCATAATCCTCACAACTGTTAGACATCAGGTCTCGTCTGGCTTTGGGGTACTTTTCCCTTTCCCAGACCTCATTTTTTCCTCTTATCATACATTAGCAGCCTTCCTTTTTAGGGCACTCCCCTACTCTCCAGTGATTCAAAAGTGCCTCCTGGACCTAAGCACCCTAATGTGAATGACTATGACATTTCTTCCCATCCAAAATTTCCCAGTCTTAGTTTAAAACTGCTCAGATTAAAATCCTGGGGACGCTTTTCTTTTTGGAACCTGAGACAGAGGTTATACAGTCTACCAGTGAGAAACAGAAAATGAGAATTGACCACCCCCCCCCATTTTTTTTTTAAAAAACAAAGGATGATCAGCCCTAATAAGTATTAGGATATTTTATAAAAGTATAATGGTAATAAAAAGACAACTGTGTTCCTGGCACAAAAATTACAGAAAAATAAAGGCATAGCATACAAACAGAAAGACTCAGTACACATGAAAGAGGCAATATATTATACCTGAAAAAAGAAATGGCTAATCTCGGAGGAGTTGGGTCTTTATATATTAATATAAAAACTGCAGAAGAATTTAGTTAAACAAAAGCATTAAAAAAAATAAAAGAAAATGCTAGTAAATATTCACTGGAAGGATATGGACTCCACACAAAAGAGACAGTAGGTATCTCAAAGGTGAAGATTACAACCAAACTGTAAAATCTAAATTTCTAGCTCTAAAATGATTATCATTAAAAAAAAAAAAGCAAATGGCAATCTGGCCTGTACTTACAACAAGTATGACAAAAGGTATTTATGTTAATAATACGTAGAGTTTTTTACAAATCAAAAGTACTAACTTAAGTCTTTGATGAATAAATGAATACCAATATCCTAACAGATTTAGGACTACGAGACATTACAAAGTAATTTTTTAAATTGGGAGCTAAATAAGGGTTGAGGATTTCTTCTTTTTAATACAGATGACTGTGGAGAAGAGTTAACTTAGTAGTCTGAGACTGCTATCCTTGGTAAGGTCCGCTTCCATGGAAAGGTTAGCCCTTTGGCTGGTGGCTGTGAATCTGGCTGATCAACAGTTTCTTATACTGATATAAAACTCCCAAAACAATGAGAAGCTTACTGTGCCTAAACTGTATAAACAATATAGTTTATGTTCTTAAAGAGGAATCTGGTTTCCTGAGGACTTTCCTCTATGAGCCTCTTGCTTGTGCTATTTTTTGCTTTGTATTCTTAACTATAATCTTAGCCATGAGAACAAATACATTCTGTTTTATGACTCCTAAAGAAATTTTTAAATAGAGGTGGCTTTGGGGACCCCCCCGCCAGTACAATTGTTCCAGCATTGTTTGTTGAAAAGACTATCCTCTTTCTATTGAATTACCTTGGGATCTTTGTCAAAACTCTACTGACCAACTTTATACTTTTCAATTGTGCTGTTCATCTTAGAGGTGCTTACATGCCATATAACTTGTAGAATCAACTTCTTAATTTCTACCAAAAAAGCCTGGGATTTCACTCAATTTACAGATCTTTCTGACACTTAAAAATATTGACAATATTGATTATTCTATTCTGTGAACACTGCGTATCTTTCCAATTACTTAACTCTTCTTTAATTTCTCTCAGTGATATTTTGAGGTCTTCAGTGTACATATCCTGCATATACTTTGTGGAACCTCTCCTTAAGTATTTTTCATCTACTATAAATACTACTTTCAATTTTGAACTGTTTGTTGCTAGTAAGCAGAACTATAAGTGACTATTACATGGTTACTGATCTTGTATTCTACAACCTTACTATATCATTTTTTGTAGACTCTTTGGTATGGTCTATGTACACTATGTGAATCAAGACAGCTTTACTTCATACTTTCAAATCTATAAGCCTTTATTTCTTTTTCTTGCCTTGTTGCATTGGATCAGACCTTCACTTCAATGTAGAACAGAAGTTTTGTGAACAAATATCCTGTTCCTGACCAGAGGAGAAACGCATTAAGTTCTCTCACTATTTAAATTAGATGTAGGATTCATAGACCCCTTTTATTAAATTGAGAAATTTCCCCTCTAATCCTCATTTGCAAAGAGTATCTGCGATTTTTCATCACAAATGTTAAAACAAAGGTATTCTTAATCATTAAAAAAAAAAATTCACTGCTTGACAGCATATGCTATAGACTTGAAAATGTTGTATCTTTAACCCGCCAATGTGGTCATTCACAGTGGTACATTACTGTCAAACAGTCAATGTGGTACAACAATATTCATAGTGAAAAACTGGAAGCCACAAAAATGCCCCCAAAATAAAAAAAAGTTAAATAAATTACTGTATACAAAAAGAGCACTTTTTAGCATTCAAAATTATGTAGGCAAAGAACATTTAATAAAATAGGAAATGCTTACAGCATAATATTAAGAGATAAAAAGCTAGAGAAATCTATGATTCCAATTTTGTGTAAGTATGCATATGAGTGGTAGGACTAGTAATAATAAAAAAAAATTTTTTCTATACTTTCTATATTTTTTACAATAAACCTGAAAAATCCAATGTCAGGTGTGGTGCTTGGCAACTACAGTAGCTCAATAAATGCTATTTTAAAAATGCCAAATGAAAGTATAGCTGTGCTCTGAAATGACTTGCACTTAATCTACCTGCTAGATTACCTAATGTTCTCCATCCTATAAAATATGTGTGCTGAAGCACAAAGCATACTAAATGCTAGAAATTGTACTGCAGTCTCCCATGACTGCAGACTTTTGTTCCACTGGCTGAATTATATCCTAATTACAAGTCAGTAGTAATATTTGTTCCATTCATTTTTTGCTAATTGTACTGTCATTACGTAATCTACTCAAGACATTCTGTAAACTGTTGGAAACCAAGAGCAAAATGACAAGCTGTCTGGGGGAATTCCCTAGCAGTTCAGCGGTTAGAACTCTGCTCTTTCATTCCTGAGTGTGTGTGTTCAATCCCTGGTCAGGGAACTAAGATCCCACAAGGCATGCAAGCATGGCCAAAAAAACCCAAAACCCACTAAAAACACAAACAAAAAACCCCAAGAAGTTGTTTTTATGAAAACTAAGTTGAATATTTTGGAAATATTTAATAAAAGTAAATCTGTAAAACTGATTTCTGATGGATTGGGGGAGGGGTAAGACAATTCTAAAAACAGAAAAAACTAAACACATTTAGAAGATTTCTCTACTAAGACTAATCTGGAGTATTTTTCATACTCAAAAGCAAAAGAACTTTTCCTTAAAACAAAAGGCTGGTAAATTAACAGTACATTTAAATATTTCAAATGAAAACATTTAACATGTTTCAACTATTCTTTATGCTTCCTCACCTTCAATGAATTTTTGGCCAAGCATCAATAACTACTAGTCCTCACTGCACTAAATAAGAGCATATCTACTGTACTCTGGTAAGAAAAATTATTAAAATTAAAAGGATCAGTGGAGTTGGGGAGTGGAGTACTACATCTCTTTCACCCTATTGATTTACCTCATAAAGCATGAGTCGAACATCTGCCTGCTGACCTAAGCATCTCTTCAAACTATCCATGATCTCAAGGCAAAAGGTCTCATTGGCAACAGAATTGTAACGGCTATGGATATCCACATGGACCTGAAAGGAAGAGAGGTCAGTTCATGAAGATCTTACCTGAGTAAGTATTAATAGTTCCATTAAGGAGTAAAATGAGCTGGTATTTTTGGTTAAAGAACCTTACATTTAGCTTTCCCCATATGGCAAAACCCAGGGCTGAGGCAGACACTATAATCATTATCAAGCCATGATAAGTATCTTATTCTATTTTGGAATAAGAATTTTCAAGCACTTAAAAAAAATTAACTTACTCATTCCTTAAGATTTTCCTTGGCAATGTGGTACAATATTCCTAAGTCACCTACTTAGGAAGGCACACAGATTATTTCATGCCACTAGAATTTAGTAGTCATAATAAACTTAATTTTACTTAAAAGGCTGAGAATTGAGCTCTTCTGAGGGTTCCATGAACTCCTGAGAGGTTTAGAGGCAGGTAGTTTTGTTTAGATATGGACATGACAAAGAATAATACTGCCTGTTTGATTTACATAATAATTTCAGCAATTATAGACCAAGAACCCTAATCCTTATTTCAGGCATCTTAGTGAGGTAGTTTAATACTGCTGCTGCTGCTGCTAAGTCACTTCAGTCGTGTCCGACTCTGTGTGACCCCATAGACGGCAGCCCACCAGCTCCCCCATCCCTGGGATTCTCCAGGCAAGAACACTGGAGTGGGTTGCCATTTCCTTCTGAGGTCAAATCCTAGTTCTACACTTTACTGGCTATATCACTTAGGGCAAATTATTAACCTCTCTCTGTCTCAGTTTTCTTATATTTAAAATAGGGATATTAGCCATTCATAAATGATATCCAGTGTTCCTAATATTTAATCTATGGCATAAGTTATAAACAAAAGTGGTGAGCTGTTGTAACAGCAATAAAGGATTCCTAAAGAAACTGCTATACAGATGTCTCTTATTTACAAATCATATTAGTACTGAATTTAAATGACAATTTTACTGCTGCAAAGCCTAGATTATCATATTATTGTAAAAAGCTTTGTTTTCTTAGATTACAGGTTTTATCAGGTGTGCAAATAAATAAACTATTAAAACTGAGGACAGTAACAGTATTTACCTAGAGAACTGCTGTGAAGGTTAAATGAGAAAATAAATGTAAAGCACTCAGAACAGTGTCTAGCACAGTGTTGTCCATTAGAAACACAATACAAATTACAAATGCAAGCTGTATATATAATATTAAGTTTTCTAATAGCCAAATCAAAAGAGTAAAAAGAAATTGGTGAAATTAATTTTAACATTTTACTTAGCCCAACACAGCCAAAATATTATCTCAACACATAATCAAAATAAAAAATTATGATATATTTTACACTTTTATCTCACACTAAGTCTTCAAAATCCAGTGTGTTGTTTTATATATACAGCACAACTCAATTTGAACTAGCCACATTTCAATCAACATACAGTTCAAGAGCCAACTTGAAGCTAGAGGCTACCATACAGCAAATTTGCCATCAGTAAGTGATGGCTGATATTATCATCATCAGATCCTCAGTTTCAGGATCATCTGTACAACCAGAACCCGAGTAAAAAAATCTTTACATCATCAACTACTGCATCAGTACACACATGATAAGCTGGTGTGAAAAAAAGTCCTTACCTGGCTAACACCAATAGACTGGCTGCACTGAGAAGACGACAAGCTGCCTAAAACTTTGAAGTTCTTCAATAGCAGTAAAAACCCAGCAACTGCAGATTTTCGGGCATCAAGCTGGCTAGCTCAGGAATAGACAGAGAAGAAGTTACCAAACAGTACTGATTTCACAGGAATAAGCTTTTGTGTCAGAAAAATCCAGTTAGTTTTATACAGAAAAAGAATGTGTATTAACAATGAAGAACAGAGCAAAATAAACATACTAAACAAGGCATAGCTGTTCACATCAATTAGGAAGGACAGGAATTCAGCTGAAGTTTTCATCTACTTAACCTCATGACACCATCTCTACTCTTCTCTATCCTGCTGACAAGCCTTTGTGGGCAGTGAGAACAAGAGTCCTGAGAGGCTGCACAATGAGTTGATAAGTCAAACATAAGTACTAAACAACAAAGGAAATTGTTGATTTTCTGAGTCTAAAGGAGACTTCCCTTCTACTTAGAGGAGTGCAGTGCTTGGCACCTTGTAAACCCTCCATCCAGAGAAACCATTCATCTCACTGAGACTACAACATACAATGCTGGCCTATCACACACGCTTCTGGGAAAGGACTAACAAAAACTGTCCGCTCTACAACATGGAGAAACAGCATTTGGCTGCTTACTAGTTGCTCCTCTGAATACCCATGAGTGTACTATAATATGGACAATGTGACAATAATTTGGTATTTTATCCTTAAAGTAGCAAATTCTTTCCACAGTACTCATCTCATAATCCCTTTAGGAGATGGTACTGTCATCTCGATCGTGCTTTAGAAATTTGCATGACTGCTGTACTAGAGGTGACTGCAGAGAGGACTTTAGGTAACATTAGAGAGCGTCATTTCCTAGGATCTCAGGGGATGCTACATACCTGGCAAACATGGCTTTCCGAAGGACAAGTATCAAGGAGTCTCTTATTGACATGCTGACTTTGAGAAGGGGCTGAAAGAGGAAGAATCAGTGTTAAAAACAGCAATTTGTTTATTAGCCTTAGCACATTTCTATTCAATACTGTCACCATTTGGCTTAAGAAAGCTTGGTTCCATTTTATAAACACGCTGCAATGTTTATTGCACTTAGTAATAAGAAGAGTTAATACTAATGCTAAATTGAAACTAGTTGTGAATACCTTTATATCTATTGTCTTCAATTAATAATTTCCTAAGAGCCTTTCAATTACTTCACTGACTTGAAACAGAATCAAAGGAGAGAGAATAGTACTATGAAGAGGGGATAAACTTGGAAAATAAACCCTAGCTCAGTGCTTCTGCTCTTTTAATAGAAGGTTCTGTCTTAGAATCAAGGGAAACAGGATTTCTTATACATACGTAATTATGAAGAAATACATCAGACTTCCACTGCAACCTTGTTCATGAGCTGCTTAGGAGTCAAAAGACTTACCTGCACTGCCTTCAGCAGTCCTTGTACGGTTTGAACGGGTAGAAAGGACAAATAGTCAAAAGTTTCTGTAACTTTAGATGAACAACTTTGAAGAACTAATGGTGAATACTTGATGATATCTGAAAGTAGGTCTGAAAAATGGAAGCTATGATCAGTTGCCTCAAATAACTAAAGAGGTTTTAAATAAAAGGAGCATAAATATAGAAAAAGAAATGATAAAAAAGTTTTCTGCTCCTTTCTCAAATAAGGCAAGTAATATACATTTCTGCTGATCCTATATACTGTAAGGTCAATGGTAACCAGATACTTTTAAAAAATTTTATGTCCAAAAGGAAGGAAGAAACTCATTATAGTGCCTGAACAACCAGCACACATTGTCTTCATATTTCCAAGCTGAAATAAATCAATAAATATTTATGAATTTTTATTATAAACAAGCATAATTATATGGTCCTACAAGGAATATACAGAAACACAAAACACGGTCTCTCTTCCTTCAAGAATGATAATTTAGATGAAAATCAAGAAAAAAAATTTTTTTTAATTTTATTTTTAATTGGATGATAATTACTTTACAATATTGTGCTGGTTTCTGCCATACATCAACATGAATCAGCCACAGGTATACTTATATTCCCTCCCTCTGAAACCTCCCTCCCATCTTCCAAGAAAAAAATATTTTAAAAGAATGAAAGAAGTAACAAAATCATATCAAGTATCTAATAATTCCAAACACTGTTCACTGTCTATGAAACAGTAGAGAATTTAAATAGGAGTGTAAAGAAAGTGATCATTATGGGATGGTATGCTTTAGGTGAGCAAAGAGGAAAAGGAAATTTAAGTTATATTCTAAAGAATGCACAAAGAAACAGGGAAAAGTCCAAGTAAAAGTACAGGAAGGTAAGTGTAAGACATATTCAAAGGATGGTGGGGAACTCTGTGGAGGTGGGGTGAAGGATTCAGAAAAGTAAATAATGGAAGTTAATGCTGGAAAGTGAGATTCAATCAAATTGTCAGGGACTTTTTTGTTTTTTTTTGGCCATGCCATGTGGCATCTAGGATCTTAAGTTTCGAAACCAGGGATGAACCCAGGCTCACATCAGTGAAAGCACCAAGTCCTAACCACCGGACAGCCAGGGTGCTCCATCAAGAACTTGAAGTAAGAGGATAAAGACCTGGTAATTTATGAAACAAGGTACTGGTGATTTCTGGGTGACAGACAGATGTTTTGGGAATACTGTTCTGGTAGCAATTTGCAGGGTGAATTGCTGCAGAGAGAAAAGAAAGCAGGGAAGCCAGTTAGGAAGCTGCTGCAGTAGCCTAAATGGAAGGTTATAAAGTTGGGAATTAGACAAATTGATGTCTGTGTGTGGCAGGGAGGGTATAAAAAAGAAGATAAAAACCATGAGGGAAAGAATGAGAGAACTTAGGTACCAAATGTATTCCAGAAGACTAAAAGAAATTCTAGCCTCTGGGACTCAGACATCCATGTTTCAGCTAACAGAAATAGGGACAAAGAAAGAGGTTGTTCGAAGGAAACAGTATTACATTTGAAATAAAAGAAAAAAAAAAAAAGCTAAATGGAAACAGCTAGCAGGAATGAAGGCACTCAGGCACTGAACTAAGCAAATAGTCCTGACATAAAGATTTGGGAGCCATGCCCACAAAAGCTCCCCCCCCAAAAAAAAACCAAAACAAAACTGAAATCGTGAGAACAGAGGTGATGATATCTACAAGTAAGAGAATGTATAAAAAGAGGAAGAGACACTTTCCACCACGATGGAGTAACACTAACCAGTTATCTTCACTTTAAACACCTACAACAAAACAAGCCAAATTACATAAAACAACAATTTTCAAACACTAGATAATAAGCAGTACACAAAATGATCCCTGAGAGAGGGAAATACATGAGGAGAGGCTTATAATTGTCCCATGTTACTGCCTGGAGAGCTTCTAGACAGGAACACAGAGAAAAACTCAGAAGCCAGTGGTCTTCCTGAGTTAGAGACAGAGTTGAGAATTCAGGAAAGCCAAGGCAGCTAGCACTAGAAAGGAAAGGGCTGCAGTGAAAGCACCCTGGAGATGTGCAGGGGGCTCTCCTTGCATGTGAGCTGAGTGCTCCTCAGCATATGTATGTGAAAAAACAACCTGAGTGAAGCTAAAAGTTACTGGCAAGGAGTAGGCAAATCCATTCTCTGAGGTCATAAAGGGCAGGAAATAGTTCACATTCACAACACCCACACTGTACACACCTCATAATATACAAGGAACATTGCCTTAATTGCAGCATCAAGTTAGCCCTAGATTAAAAGCTGAATGGTCTTTCATTACACAACACAGAAATAATCATCAAAAGGATTAAATACTTTCCAAGAAACAAGTGAAAGTGAAGTCGCTCAGTTGTGTCTGACTCTTTGTGACCCCATGGACTATAGCCCACCAGGCTCCTCTATCTATGGAATTTTCTAGGCAAGAGTACTGGAGTGGTTTGCCATTTCCTTTTCCAGGGGATCTTTCCAACTCAGGGATCAAACCCAGGTCTCCCACATTGCGGGCAGACGCTTTACCATCTGAGTCACCAGGGAACTTAAAGCTCAAGAATATTTGAAGGAAAAAAAAATCCAGCAAATCAACAATGTGAAACTCATAAAGTCTGCCATCTGATCAAAACTTATTAATGATGCAAAGAAGCAGGAAAACACAACTCATGATGAAGACGACATAAATCAACAAAAACATATCAGAAACAACACAATGATAGAATTAGTAGACCAAACCTAAATAACACACTTCTAAATAACCCATGCATTAAAGAACAAATCACAAGAGAAATGAAAAAGTATGTGGAACGGAATGAAAATAAAAAACAAAATTTATAGGATGCAGCTAAAGCAATGTTTAGATGGAAATTTACAGTGTAACGCCTGTATTGAAAAAAAAGAGAAAGACCTCAAATTAATGACACATGCATTTAACCAAAGGTAGCACAGACTAAACCCAAGGTAAGAAGTGGAAAGGACCCAAAAAAGCACACAAATCAATAAAAACTAAAAACAGAAAAACAACAGAGAAACTCAATGAAATGAAAAGCAGGGTCTTAGAAAAAAATCAATAAAATTGATAAACCTCTTGCTGCTGCTGCTAAGTCACTTCAGTCGTATCCAACTCTGTGCAACCCCATAGACGGCAGCCCACCAGGCTCCCCCGTCCCTGGGATTCTCCAGGCAAGAACACTGGAGTGGGGTGCCATTTCCTTCTCCAATGCAGCAAAGTGAAAAGTAAAAGTGAAGTCGCTCAGTCGTGTCCGACTCTTCGCGACCCCATGGACTGCAGCCTACCAGGCTCCTCCATCCATGGGCTTTTCCAGGCAAGAGTACTGGAGTGGGGTGCCATTGCCTTCTCCGAAACCTCTTGCTGGTAAACACAGTATTCCAATAATACTATATTTTATGGACTCTGAAATCTAAAATTTTCATGTATCAGAAATATTCTTCTATTGATTTTTTTCACCCACTTTAAAAAAGCAAAATGAACCCAATGCAAGCAAGAGGAAGGAAATAATAAAAAGCAAAATTTGGTGAAATTGAAAATAAAAAACCAATAGAGAAAATTCAAACTAAAATCCCATTCTTTGAAAGGCTGTAAGCTGACAAGTTTCTAAGCCAGATTGATAAAGAAAAAAAGACAAATCACTGATATCAAGAATGCCTGAGTTTGCAGATGACGTGATTTCTATGTAGAAAATCTTGAAGAATTGCTGAAAAGCTACTAGAACTAATAAATGGGTTTAGCATGGCTGCAGGGGATAAGGTCAACATTAAAAAAGCAACTATTTCTACATGACAACAGTTAGCAATCTACAAATTGAAAAATTTTTAAATACTATTTACAACAGTGTCAAAAAAATGAAATAGGGATCAACTGACAAAAGATACAAGATACACACACTAAAAATATAGAACAGTGTTGAAAGAAATTGAAGACCTAAATAAATGGAGAGATATACTGTATTCATGAGTTAGACGACTCAATATGGTTAAGATGCCAATTCTCTTCCACATTAATCCATAGATTTGAGGCAATCTCCATCAAAACTTGAGCAGACTTTTTATAAAACTTGACAAACTGATTAGTAAATTTACTTGGAAATATAAAGGACCTAGAATAGCCAAAATTATTTTGAAAAAGAACAAAGTTAAAGGACTTACACTATTGATTCTAAGACTCAATATGAAGCTATAGCAATCAAGACATAACATAGCTCACTGGAATAGAAGATTCCTAAAATAGATCCACACATTATATAGTTAGTTGATTTCAATAAAGAAGCCATAGTAATTCAATGAAGGAAAGATAATCTTTTCAAAAAACTGTGCTGGAACAATTGGATAGCTATAAGCAAAAAAACAAACTGTTATATTATACCATACACAGAATTTAACAAAACTGGATCATATATTTAAGTACAACAGATGAAAATATAAAACTTCTAGTAGAAAATATAGGAGAAACCTTAGGGACCTTGGATTTGGCAAAAAAATTTTTTAAATACATGACACAAAAAGCAGCAACTATACAAAGAAATTGATGAACTGACAAAAATATTTGCTCTTCAAATGACATTGTTACAAAAATTAAAAGTCAAACCACAGACCAGGAGAAAATATTTGCAAAACCTGTATCTGACAAAGGATTTGGAAAAATTTCAAAATTATGCTGAAAAAACTAAACCAAAAGGAAAAAGAAAAAAAAAGGTACATATTGTAGGATTCCATTTACACAAAATATTTAAAATTTATAGTGACAGAAAGCAGACCAGACTAGATAGGTCAGGGAAGGAAAAGAGAGATGCAAGAATACATCAGAAAAAGGCACCAGGAAACATTTCTGGGTGATAGATAGGTTCATGGTCTTCCCCAGTGGCTCAGCAGGTGAAGAATCTGCTTGCAATGCAGGAGATAAGGGTTCAATACCCAGGTTGGGAAGATCCCCTAGAGGAGGGCATGGCAAACCACTCCAGTATTCTTGCCAGGGAAATCCCATGGACAGAGGACTCTGGCAGGCTATAGTCCAGGAGGTTGCAAAGGGTTGGACATGACTGAAAACTTAGCGCCCACACAGATATGTTCATCTTGACTGTGGTGATGGTCTCCATTTCACGGGTGTACACACACACCAAAAGTCAAACTGTTATACTGTAAATATGTGTACATTACTGTACCTCATTGTATTTCAGTAAAGCTGAATGTAAAGAAAGAAAAAGTAGAATGAAATGTCAAGTATAGAACTTTGGAGAACCTTGACATTTAAGGATAGAAGAAAGAAAACCAATCTCTAAGAAGAAAGAAAAACTGATCAAAGGCAGGATAAAAGATGCAAACTATTACAGTTATCAGAGAACTTCAGGAGAGTTATAAATAGTGTAGAATGAAAAGGAAATTAAGGAAGTTGATGATTAAGATGAGTGGATTTAGGCATTAGGAAATATGTACGAAAAAAACAAAAAATTCAGAGGTCACCAAAGAGACCAAAGAGGTCACCAAATGACCACTGGTCACTCTGACCAATGAAGTCAGAATGTCAAGGGTTAAGAGAGTGGGAGGTCAATAAGTAGACAGCAGAAGGACAGGACTCACTTGACAATTATTAAAACAAAAAAGAGAGAAAGCTGATGCAAAGTAGAAGTTTCACTCATATGCTCCTTTCCTTCTTGACAACCATAGACAATATAAAAGAATTTATTTTTACTGGCATCATAATCAAAGATCTTGCATTAATCTACTATATCATTAAGGTTTTTTCCCAGGATCCAAAGCATTATGACATTTAAATAAAAATATTCCTGACAACTTTTCCCACCCTTTCAAAGTTCAATACCTAAGAAATGATTGATGGGGGAGGATGCTCTGGTAACAACCCTGTTGAGGACCTGCTCCAGAATTTCTTGTCTGATCATCTCATGGATCTAAAAGGAGCAGAAGAATCAATAAAATATTCCTTGGTGAACTTCAGCTTACAATTGTATTAATACCTATTAGGCAGAATAAAGAAAAGTTTGAATATGGGTAAAACTGGACTGCTTATTTCAAAGACAAACATTATGCGAATCATCTGGAAAGAATCATTGAATTATCATCCTGTACTCAAATGATTCATTAACCAGGCAAACTTTTATTAGCCTTATAGAGAGATCATATGAAAGTACTGCTACATGTAAGGTCCAGCAGCAAACAGGAATAATTCTACCTAGGTATCTACTATTAGGTCAACGTCCATATTTCTGACAGTATGCACAACTTTCATATTAAAATTTAAAAGCCCATAAAAAAACCCTGAAAATCTAGAAAATCTTCAATAACCCTGTCCTCAGTTTCTAGAAGCAGAGTAGTTGCCTTAAAAAGGACCTGTTTTGAATTTTTACTTGAACTTTAGCTAAATTTCATACCTGAACTTGATTACTTTCGGTAGAGACTGATTTCTTTCAGACTCTGGATTAATAATTTGATTATTAGTAAATTCTATGTTCTACAGATACCGTGACAAGGCCAACAACTGTGTGAACCAAGTAGAACCTTGATTTAAAAAAAAGACTAATTTTAAAACAAAAAATATTAAGTCTCTTATTCTAAGAATGTTTTAAAATCAGATTACTGTTAAAGAGTCATGTGTATCTAACATACAACCCTCAAGGACTATTATATGGTATTCACTTTACTTCTGGATCAGAACATCAGATTTACATTTAAATTGACCTCCAAATAACACTGTTAGCAGATACTTTTGGTATGTAGATACACTGAAGAATGGATGTCAAGATGACTTAGAGAAATCACTAGCAAAGCAAATTTGTTTAGCCTCAGATATGATCTTATTTAGATTGAGATAACAATCGTAATATGGTAATGAATTAAAAGAATATGAATTTCCCATTTGGGGTTCTTCAAAAACAATAAACCAATAGGCATGATTCTTCAAATTTGATGTTCTACAGCGACCTAAAAGATTATTTTTTGTATAAGGGTATAAAAAAAAATTCAGAAATGATTTACTGCTGGAGGAAGAAGAGGAAATCATAAGGAAGCTAACCTATATTCAAACTTCTAAGAAATGGTCAGAAAGAACAGAAATTAGAATAGATGAAAAACTCAGATAAAGACTGAGAAAGTATTCATCAAACTGCATCTATTAATGTTTCAACTATTATCCCAGTTTCTGTTCTCAGAAACTGCTACATACTCAAATTGCCCAGTCCCCCAAACTCCCAGGTGAATGTCCTATTTGTAGTATAATACAACAAAATGAGGGAATGGTTGCTGAACTCGAGTCTCACCTTGAAAGTTTCCAATAGGATATTAGCTCCCAGCTTACAAGCATGCTGGTTTGGCATTCTAGAAAGACCTGAGCTGGTTTCAGCAGTTTTTCCATCAAGAATCTTCTTTGGCCCATAGGAATCCATTAAAATGAAGCCAAATTCTACCAAGCCCTGAGTAACATGATCCCAACTATGAACACTGCAGGAAAACAAAGTTTAGTTAAGAAGAAAAACTTAATAAAACACCTTACCTCTACACTCTTTGCCATGTTACACATTTCCCAAACCTGACCTGTATAACCAACACCCCACATGAGTCTTTCCTTTTCATGTACCCTTAATCTGGCAAAATTCTGAATTTTTGGAGGAACAGTAATGGGGAATTGGTAGGCAAGCAATCTCTACCGACAGATCACCATGAAAATCCAGAAACTATGGAACATGAAGCAACATATGGAAGAAACTGGAATATTTCAGTGTACAGATCATTAGAGATTGCCACTCAAGATTTCATGACTACATTTTAATTTCTGCTTCTACTATTCCCCTCATGCCAATAACAACACATATACATATGCTTACAAGTTTGTCTTCCTCTCTAGATTGAGATTCTCTATGGTGGAGAGCACACTGTAGTCATATTTTTGCTCATAGAGCCTAGCACAAATTCTGGCATATAGAAGGTACTCGGTAAATATTTATAATAGGAACATTTATATTCATATTTATTTCATATTCATATTTATAGTAGGAATTGGTCTGATGAATGACTGGATTTCAAAAGCATGAAATAAAACTACAACCAACCTTTGGAAAGCAAGAGAATCCCTGGTGATTTTATACCACTTAATGTTACCCACTATAGTGGAAATCATGTTTATAATAACCTTTATATCATTACATCTACCTGCTAAACAGCAACAAATTATAATGCAGCATTAAAGAATGAAAGAGTTGTGAATAGATTCTCATAACATTCTGACAGATTTTAACAACAGTCACACTCTGGGGATCTGGGATCAAGATAATAAAATGAGTACATGCTCCATTTTTCCCAACCTGAATACTTACAAATGACAGAAAAGATAGATATAACTGTGTGTGAATGTCTATATGTGGTGCATGCATACAATCCATGATAACGTGGAAAAATAAGAGGTGCTTTGACTGTCTAGAAATTATGAAGAATCCTTAAAAAATGAAAGTAATAGAAGGAAAAAAGAAATCATAGACAGCATTATGCAGACTGAAAGGGTGCCTCCAAAAGCGGATGCCAAGGGTAGGTATGCTGGGAACTGGAAGGAACCCTGGGGCAACTTTTGTGGTGACTGGCTAGGATACCCCTGGATGAAGTTCAGTACACATCAACCTTCTCCACCTTTTTCTCCAAGACCTCACTGCATCTGGGGCCTGAGAGGCAGAGCAGCACTCTGAGAGGATGACAACATGCTGAAGGATGAGGGAGACACCATACCTAGAAGATCAGCCCCTGGTACATCCTACTGCTACCCTCGTATCCCTGAGGTAGAGTGTGTTAAATAAATACAGCACTCTCAGACAAACTAATGGGGAACGTCAAATATGATAATAAGGAAATAAGTAATCACCAAATACAAGAAAATAATACGACCAGGAAAGAGAAGCACCAAACTCAACAAAGAGAACCAATCCTATGGGAAAAGATTAATGGAACAAATAGAAGATTTTAAAAGTCTAATGAATATTCTCAGAGAAGAAAGACTATTGCAAGAAACAAAAAATAAACTGTTATGAAAAAACAACCAAGTGGAAATTTTGGAAATAAAAAACATGATGGATAGAGTGAAAACCTCAGCAGATGGCCTAAGAATAAAATGCACAGAACTGAAGAAGTAACTAAAGAATGAGCTCAGGAATTTTTATTTTATTTTGGCTGTGCCAGGTGTTAGTTGTGGCATGCAGGATCTAGTTCTCTGATTAGGAATCAAACCCAGGGCTCCTGCATTGGGAGCATGGAGTTTTAGCCACTGGACCATGAGCAAAGTCCCAGGAATTTTTGTAGAACTTGACACAAAAAGACAAAAATACATAAAGTATGAAAGAAAAATTGAGACATAGTATACAGAGCAAGATATTCCAAGAGAAAAAGGAGAGAGTACTCAAAAAAAATGAAGAAAAACATTTCAAGAGGAAATACATGAATCCTTATAGTGGAAGGGTACATTAAACACCAAGCAGAAATCAGATGGGCCAAAGTATGAGATTCAAAAGATAAATGCAAACAAAGAAACCAGTAAAATAATGAAGTCTAAGTAAGTATTGCTTGTTAGTAATAATGCTGAACAAGAAGGAAGTGGAGAAATTGTGCCCTAAAGTTCTCATTTTGGAGAGAAGAGGCAGTTACAATCCATTTTGCTACAAAATGTCTTATCTGTAATGTGAAAGAGTTCATATGTGATTGGTACAGATGGGAGTAAGTACAACCTAGAAGTTGTATTGGTTCATAGTGATTTTTTTCCTAGTACATTAATGTTTTGCACCTTCAGATTATCTGCAGGTAAGCACAGAAATTGTCAACAGAGCTAAATACAGCAAACCAAAACCACAAAAAAAGCATGACTCAGTAAAGAATATTATAACGGCTGATGTATACATGTATACAATGAAATACAACATTAACCATGAAAATAACAACCAGGATGGTAACCAGTTTTTTTTCTATTTTTTCTATTTTTACTTCTATATTTGGTTAAAGATAGATTTGCCTAAAACTGCTCGTCAGTTGTCTAAAACTACTAATTCAATTCCATCCATCATTCCCAAACTCCAACAGTTACAGTAAAAAAATCTGTTTTTTATTTACCTAAAAAGCCAATGAAGACTTAGACCAACAGAGCAGTAATAGTACTAAAGGAGCCGACTTCAGTTTCGTATTCTTGCTAACAAGGTGGCCAAGAAATCAAGCCTTGGGATTTTAGAATCTGTTGATACAGGGGAAGTCTGCTTGATCAATTTTAAGGGATTTAAACCTTGATATGTGAAGTCAACAACTATAGTCAACAGTTTTCTCTGATGGGCCATAAGTATGGTACCGCACTGCATTTTCTAGCACTAAATAGCTTAAACCTTATGGTTCATAAACTTACCTATTATTTACCACTTCCAAGATCATGGTTGAAATACAACATTCATTAGGAAATAGACTCTGAATATATTTTGAGCCTTGGAGAAGCTGAAGATCCTTAAAGTTTTTTATAACTGAAGACTTTAAAAAGTCAAACACCTAACATAATGAAAGAAATAGGAAAATGAAGCAAAAATGTATAGCCCATACTAGAGAATCTTAACCCTGTAACTGTTCCTACTTGCTGCCACACACTCATATCCCTATAACTGTTTCACTAGATGAGCATGACGCAAAAATTATAACTTTCAGTGAGAACTTAAAAGGAGCTGAAGACATGCCTGACTTGAGAGAAAAATGGCTAAAAATCAATATTACCCACACCCAGGGAAACACGTATGAGAAAAAAGGGTAAAGGATTTTATATTTTCATTCTTGCAAATAATATTTCTAAGAAATATTCCTTGACCAAGTTGAAACCTATTCTCATTAATTTCAACTTGGTCAAGGAATATTTCTTAGAAAGCTACAACATAATACGACTGCTATGAATACCCAGCTAAACTTGCCATTCTTGCTACCTGGACTGTGTGATGTTCCCACTGCTATTCCCATCTCAGCCTCTGGCTTGCCACATAGTTTGAAACAGAAGTATAAATCAAGTATCTGAAGAAGTCTTCAAGCAGCTCCCAGAGAAGAGTGTGGGCCTACATTCTTACAGGGGAATTTGCTGCTGGCAGGATGGGAGTGAAATTATTTAGGAAAGGATAAACAGGCTCTTACACTCCTTATCAACTACAGAAGGAAACCAAAAGTCACTCATAAATACCTGTTCCTCAAATCTTTGTATTCTTGTTACAGAGAGCAAGAGGGCGATGCTGAAAGGACAAATACTGCTGAAATCTCCTTGCTGTGTTGCCTAGAACAGACAAACCAAAAAGAAGTCATAACTTACATTTGAAAAATACAACATATTCTACTTAATAACAGGTCCTTAAGTGGATCAGAAACCTAAACCTAAGAGCTAAAACTATAAAACTTTTGGGACTTCGCTGGCAGTCCAGCAGTTAACTCTGTGTTTCCAATTCAGGGAGTGCAGGTTCAATTCCTGGTTGGGGAACTAAGATCCCATATAACACAGTATGACCAAAAAAAAAAAAAGCCTACAAAACTTTTAAAAGGAAACACAGCTTGGTATTTTAAATCATAATTTTTTCACATGTGAATTGAATAAACTTGGGGGAAGTAATGTATAGCTTACATTTGGAAGGATAGAATTTGTTTATATATAAAGAACTGGAAACAAGAAAAAAAAATAAAAGGAAACACAGCAGAAAATCTTCAAGAGTTCGGATTAAAGATTTCTCAGATACAATGCCAAAAATATAATTTATGTAAGTAAAAAACTGATAAACTGGGCCTCATTAAAAATCAAAACTCTGGTGCTTCAAAAGAAACACCATTAAGAAACAAGCCACAGACTGAAAAAAATATTTGCTAATCACATACACGATAAAGGACTTGTACCCATAATATACAAAGAAATCTTAAAACTGTGTAAGCCATGCAATCAAAAGATGGGGAAAAGATTTGAATAGACATTTCATCAAAGATTGTTGATGTTGCTGTTCAGCTGTTAAGTCATGTCTGACTCTGCAATACCAAAGATATTAGAATGGCCAATAAGCTGTTTTATAGCTATCAGAATAGGTATAAAAAAACAGACAGTAACAAATGTTGGCCAGGATGTGGGAAAAAAAGGAGTCCTCATACAGTGCTGGTGGCTATGTAAAATGTTGTAGCCACTTTAGAGGACAGTTTGGTAGTTTCTTTAAAATATAAACATGAATGTATTACAAAACCCAGAAATTCTACTGGTAGGTATCTATCAAGAGAAATGAAAACATATGTCTCTACACAAAGACATGCATTTGGATGTTCACAGCAGCATTAGTCCTAATAGCCAAAAAGTAAAAACAACTGCAGTGTCCATCAACTGGTGGACATCTAATCAACGGACACACACACACACACACACACACACACACACAGTGGAAGACCATTCAACAACAAACAAGAATGAAATACTGGTAAATGCTACAACATGGATAAAAACCTTGAAAAATTATGCTCAATGAAAGAAGCTATACACAAAAGATTATATATTAAGTGATTTCATTCATATGAAATGTCTGGGAAAGGTAAATCTATAGAAACAGGCATGAAGGATCTTACAAGGTGATGAAAATGTTCCACAACTGAATTATGATGATGGTTGTTGCACAACTGGGTAAACTTAAGAAAAATCACTGAATTATACTTTAAAATGAGTGTATTCTATATTACATAAATTGTAACTCAATAAAGTTAAAAAATAGGTTTTTGAGCCCTAAAAGAAATGGCAGACAACAAAAGAAAAAAATAAATCAAAGATGAATAAAAGAGAAAACCAAAAAACAAAAATAAAACAGTAAACAAATACAAAGCTTGTTCTTTGAAAAGAACAGTTACTAGAAACCTAAATAAAAAAAGAGTATATAGACACAGAGAAGATAAAGGAGCTTTAAAGGCTACTTTTCACATTTGGTCTTTAAATATCTTCTCCTACAAAAGGGACCTGAGGCTCCTTGGAGAAATCAGATGCAATAAGGAAAGCACAGGTGTGTTTTGGATAGCTTACGCCATGGAAGTGCTCAAAGACTAACATGGCCATGTTAGAAGGACACATAAGCCAACCTCAGGGATCCAAATGGCCAAATATGGATCATTCTGGGTACTGTTTATGAGTACATGGAATTTTAAAAGGTTCATGGTTGCATAACAATATTCAAAAAAAAAAAAGAGGGAGGTGTGGGGCTCTTTTCACAGAAAACCAACTAGAAGGAATGACCAATAAAAACTTCTGATTTTAATTCTACCATTTTGCAACTCCCAGTATAATTACTGATTTAGGACAAGAATCATTAATAGATGGGAAACCAAAATCCACTGTGTGGAAGATTGCTAAGGAAAGGATTTTCACATGTCTCAAATTATGACCCCATGGATTAATTTCTAATTACAAAGGGAAACATATATCTTTGCAAGTGAAGAAAACTGCTGGTCCTTGTCTTAATAAAATGATTTGGCTAAGACTGCCTGATACTATGAGCCTTTTGATGTGATGCAATAGAATTAAAGCCTCTGGGACAAATCTAGCTCACCACCTTTTTTTGTACAGCCCATGAGCTAAGACTGCTTTTCACATTTTTAATTGTTGAGGGGAGAAAAGTCAAAGGAGTAATAGTATTCCATAACACATGAAAATTAAATAAAATTAAAACTCAGTGCCCATATAGTTTCACTGGCCCACAGCCACACTCATTCATTCATGTGTTGTCTCCAGCTGCCTTCTTGCTACAAGAGTAGTGTAGTGGTGACAGAGGCCATGTCATCCGCAAAGCCTGAAATAGTTTATCTGGTCCTTCAGAGAAAGTTTGCTGACTCCAACAAGAGAAAAAACACAACAGCACTTGAGACATATTCTCACCAAAAATGTTTAACTTGAATCTAATCATGGGGAGACAATAAGACAAATCTGACAATATGAGACACAAGAAAACTGGGCAGGATTCTTAAAAAATTCAATAAAAAGGTATTAATCCTTATTCTTATGAGACACATGTGGACATATTCAGGCACTGAAGTGTCAATATTTCTTCTTTTAAATGGTTCAGAAAAAATATACTTGAGAGAGGTGAGATAAGGTAAATGTAGCAAAATACTTAAGAGTTCAAAACATTTCTAATTTTTATCTTACTACTTCACAAATATTTAACAATGACTTAGCTTCACAAAACTCCATGATTTACTATGAGAAAGAGACAATTTCCCCAATTTGCAAATAAGGAAACAAGTCAAGAGTGAAGTTCATATAATAATGGAGCTAAGGCTAAATTTTGAATTTCCTACAGAACAGTCTTCATCTTTAAACAAACAAACAAACAGAAAAACACTAGAACACTTAAGGTCTGGTTTTAAAAAGGGACTTGCTTAAAAATGTAGTGGTATCATGTATCTTCCACTTTCAAAGTTAAAAAAGAGACCCTCTAGACCCAGGGTCTTTCTATAGTATTTCTATGTATTGGTTTCCAGTCATTAAACGGCATAAAAAGAGGCTTGAGTTCAAACGTCCTTGTTTCATAGAGATCCTGGATCACCTTAAGAGTCTGGTTACTACCTTCAAGTGTCTCAGGAGTTCTCTGCCTAGCTCAAAATCCAACTTGATGGCAAACACAATATGTAGAATAATGGTGCCTTCCACGTGACGAAGTTCATCCAATGGTACAGTAATAAGATCCAAGTACCTAAAAGATTCAACAGAAAGGTTTGAGCTATAGCTTGACCAAGAGACAACAGTGCATTTGCTCATATGAACGAATAGAAAAACTCAGGCTGAACTAACAGGATCACTGGAGGCAGGCAGAAAGTACAAAATCTACTTATTCTTTGCTCCTTTTCATGAAACTTCCTGAATGAACTGTCTATGGTCATTATTTCCACTTGTTTACCTCTCCCCAGTTAAATCCAACTCAATTAAGCTTCTGTGCCCTCCCTAACCTCCCTTCCAATGCTATTTGATTATCCTTGCAAGGGCTACAAATGACCTCTACATTGTCAAAATCAATACTCAAGTCTCACCCTAATTAAAGCCTCAGTAGATCTGACACAGTTAATCCCTTTCTTTCTGGAAACATGTTCTTCTCTTAGCTCCTGGGGCACTGTCACTGGCCTCAAATTATTTGTGCTGGCTCATCCTTCAAGTGGTGGAATGCCTCTGAGAGTTCAATCTTGGGTTCCTTTTCTCTTTTCACAACTTCCCCAGGGACCCTAAAGAGCCTGCAGGCTTCAGTCCCTTCCAATCTGTATCTCTGGTCCCAACCTCTCCCTGAAACTCCAGACTGCCTGCTCAGCACCTTCATATAAGATACTAATACATATCTCAAACTTCCATGGTAAAAACTGAGCTTCTTCTCCTCTAAACCTGCTTGTTCTGTCAGTCTTTCCTGACTCAGTATACAAGAACAACTTCTCATCAACTGCTCAAGTACAACAACTTAAAATTGTTATTCCAGGTTAGTAGATTGAGATAGGATTAAAAGCACAAATGCTGCAGACAAATTGCTTGCATTCAAATCACAGCTCCACCAATTTATGGCTATATAACCCCAGGAAATCCCTTAATTTCTCTGTGCCTTGGTTTCTCCATGTATAAAAGAGAGACAAAATGGAGTTGCTGTGAAGTTTAAAGTGCTAAAAAACAGTACTTGGCACACAGCAAGCATTCTACAAATATTTGCTTCAAAAACTCTTTTCCAGCCATACCGTGCTGTGTCCTGCCTTTGGACTAACTCTTCCACTGAGAATGTTTTTTTCCTTGAGCTACATATTATGGCTCTTATCCTTCAGGCTTCAGGTAACACAGCACATTCTCAGAGGTTTCCCTGACCCCTCAACCTAACGTAGCCATGCTGTCACTGTCACATCATCCACTTGAAACGTATGCATAGCCCTTTCCACTCTAATACTTTTCTTGTCATTTCTTTTCTTTTCTCATTAAAATTTCTCCATGAGAGCAGGAACTTTGACTGGTTCATCACTGTCCCAGGTCCAATAGCTTCTGGCACAGAGTAAACACTTAATAAATGCCTTTGAAGTCTATAACTACAGAGTCATTATTGCTGTTTTCCAGGAAAGATTAAAATAAGAGTTGAGGAGACTACACTATTTTTTAACTTTATTACTGAGCAGCTGAGGGGAAGGTAGGGACTGAAGAGTTAGATAACGAGATGATGAATTTGGAAAAATGATTTTATTTCTATACTCTTTGACTCACTCATCACCACTTTGTTCCTCATTGTGTTGCTGATCTAGCTTGTTGAAGAAAGCTATGATTCCTACCAAGACCCTCTTCCGGCTTCCCTGAAAAAGAATAAAACAAAATAAATAAGGGCAAGTTAAACTACTTTTCAACTTAAAGAATTTTCAAGTATGAATTTAAATAAATTATAAGCTAGACTCACACTAAGAATTTATAGAACACTTTCATAAAAACACTTTTTGAAACAGAGTTTGAAATACATCTTAATATCAGACTCTAAGGGGCCTACAATCCACCCTTTCAGAGCTCTTCATCCCTCTTCCTACCACACACACGAGACCAGAGATAACACACATTCACTCTGAGGACCATGACATTTTTAGTAGACCAAATTGTCATATGTGAAATGAAAGTTTCTATGTCCTAGTACATAAAATAAAGAGTATGAATAAACTGAATGGTAATAATTGGTCATTACACCAGAGTTTAAAAAAATATTTTATTTATACCTTTGAGGAGAGAACCAGAAGTTGATAGACCAAGGGTGGTATTTCTTGAAGATTCAATTTGGAGAACACCTTCAACACTTTTTCCACCACAAATTCCACCTCTTCTGTAGTCAGAGGGACAGCCCTGTGGATCAAAGATTCTAAAGGTTAGAGACCAATTTGGGAGATATCAGAATGTTGTTAATTGCGTCTTTTGATTTTTCTCTAATGGAGAACCTTAAAGGAAACCAATAATCTTTCCTCAGCAAAGTTATCTTGGAAATAAAACATCATATACTTTAAATAAGAAATTAAAGCAAAAAAGGGTGGGGGGAAATCTTGTAACAGAAAACAGAGGTATCAATACTCTTACTCAGGAACAGTGGTATTTGAGCTTACTACATTTCAATTTCTAGCAGGTAAGTTCTCACAGCAGGATTAAAAAAGAAGGGAATGATGATACTTACTTGAACATAGAGGTGAGTTGGATTACATACTGATGATCCCATCTGATTAAAAATGAAAAAGAAAAGTTTATGTTGTTTTAACTTATTTACATGTTACTTTATAAAATTAGCAAGGAAGAAAAGAATTAGGGCCATTTCAAGTTTGATTTGCTGCTACTGGGAAATAACATCAAAGAAATGACATTTAAAACAATGAAATAACAGCTTTTAACCTACTGGACTGGCACAATCAAAGCCTGATGACATTCAGTGCTGGTGAGATTTTGGTGAACAAACACTTCACATACTATTTTGTGGAACATACACTGATATAATCCTTCTGGGAAGACAAGTTGGCAATACTACTTACCGACTTTAAACATGCACATAACCAAAGAGCCACCCAGCTTACTATTAGGAATATATCCCATGTACATGCTTATAAAAGGTCACCCAGACATAAAAGAATGTTAACTGCAACATCTTTTATAATAGCAAAAACCCAAATAGCCAATATTATTTACTGGCAAAAACTAAATAATCTAACAATTAGAGATTAGCCAAATATTAGAATACTATGGAACTATTAAAAAGAATGATGTAAAGTAGTATATGCTGACATGAACATATGTGTTAAATGAAAAATGCAAGGTACATTACAATGTAGAATGAATAATATTTTGTGTAATTAAGAATAAATGGATAAACATACCTGAGCTGATACATGCTTAAAATTATTTCTGTAAGAGACCTTATGAACCATGAAAGCAGTTATCTCTGGTTTGGATAATCTAGTTCCTTTCAACATATTGAAGTATAATCACAGTATTATGTAACTTAGTATTCTATTCATTTCAGGCTATATATATAAAAACACGTATTAAGGATTTACTATATATATACATATATACACAAAGATCTTTCATCTTCGCTATATGTCTTTATATATTTCATTTTTAATGGGTATAAATTGCATGGAGTGGCTCTTTTATAGCTTACATACCACAACTTACATATCTCTATTATTGTGTCCTTAAGCTAGTCACAAATTTCTGTATTGAAATGTTCATGTATGAAGACTTTCTTATACAATGCAGTTTTTCCTTAGCATAGACACTTGTATTTCAGGTTTAAAGATACAAATATCAGGCTTAATGATAAAAATATCACTTATATATCCCCCCCGCCCCAAAATAAAAGATAGTGGCAAGGTGACTTTCTAGCCTTGAAGACCCTGGGACTCCAAATAATACTATAGGGCTAAATTGCTGTGTTAGGATGACAGTTAAGTAAGTAGAGACTATATGTATAATGTTAGAATAAAGAATACAGCAAATAACCTCTCTCAAAAACTCATCACAGACTAAATGGTTTTATAGTGGTAAATCATAAACAAAAAAATGGACTAAAACTTCAGTGATATAAATTCCCAAAATAATGGTATTCCTTTTTTTGGTGACTTATAGTCCTGAGAAAAATTCTTCATATTATTAAGGACTTACCTGCCAGAACAGAGGGTGTTAATCAACTGCTTCTTACATTCTTCCCCACTTAGTTCACCTAGAAATGCAAAATACACTGAAGAATAAATCCGATTAAGTGAAGAAAGAACAAGCCACTGAAATTGGAAGAAAAATTACCTTTTCCATAAGTCAGATTTTCCTTTTTGGTACCAAGGGCAGTGAGAATGACGGGCAACAGCTCCAAAGATTTTCCGTTTGTGAGCTTGCCTTCATTGATAGCACTAACAAACTCATTGGCTAATTCAACCAATAGCTGTCCCGGAAAACGGTGAACCTAAAGTTCATGGGGTTAAAAAACATTCAGCAGATATCTAGATGTTTGATACCTCTTTCCAAAAATCAGTCTTTTGCTGAGTTGACAGAACTGGCATTGAAGCCCAAAACGGGTTCTAAAAGTGATTCAGGGAATCATTCTGCTCTGGTAAAGGATTTCAAAAGGTCAGGATCTTCCATTAGTTCCCTGATGTTCTTAAATATTCCAGCTCTTGAAAGAGACACATGTCCATGATACTGGAAACGTAACATAAACATCTAGGTGGTTTATGGCTCATTCATCGGCTATTTTGTTTTAGAACGGTAGTTCTTACTTGTAAGTAGGAACTATGGTGGGTCTGAGACGTTTACATTTTCCCTCCCTCAACATATAACCAACCCCGCTCCAAATTCAACCAAAACCAAAACAGTTTTGTTTTCCATCTCACCTCCAGCATTAGCAATCCTGTGATTTCAGATGCTACTTCTTTCTGTAAATCCCCTGATTCCAACAACTGGATACAACAACTGTATATCTTAAGTCTCTTAAGAGCTCCAGCTTCCTCAGAACAGGGTAAACCTTATCATTTTCAACAGGTAGCACAGAAACAAAGAAAGAAAAAAGGAAGAAGTCTGACAAGGTTGAAGGGCAAACAGGAATAACAAACAGCTTTGCAGTTGAATACAGAAACAGAATTATCAAAATACTTACTATGGTACTTAGAACAGCCAATATTTAGGAGCTTTGAAAAAGTTTTTTAATTTAGACAGAAAACTGAAATACCAGTTTTTCTGTACACTTCCATCCATGCCATTAATTTTTAAAATAATTTTATAGTGCAGAAGAAGGAACACCTTCTAATATTTCTTAAAGCTTTTCGGGATCCAATAACCCAAATTAAGTAACATACTTCAAAACATCATCACTGAGTGAAGTCAGCAGGAAAAGAGAGAAAAATACCTTGAGGTGAATGGGAAGAAAAAAACACATTCCAAAAGTTATTGAATACAGCTAAAGTAGAGCTTAAAACGAAACCTACAGTTGTAAATACCTACATTAAAAAAGATCTCAAATCAATAACCCAAGCTTCTACCATAAGGAATTATAAAGAGATGAAACTAAAGTCAAACCAAGTGAAAAGAATATAAAAATAAAATCAGACATAAATGAAAGAATAGAATAATAAAAATCAAGGAAACCAAATCTTTTTCTTTGAAAAGATAAACAAAGTTGAAAAATCTTCAGACTGACCAAGAAAAAAAGAGAGAAGAATCAAATTACTAAAATCAGGAATGAGAGTGGCATTACTACTAATCTTGCAGAAATTAAAAAAAAAATAAAGTAATACAATAAACAACATATGAAATGAATAAATTGCTGTAAAGACACAAAGTTATCAAAATTGACTAAAAAAGATAATAGAAAACCAGAACAGACTTATAAATAGAGACTGAATTAGCAATAAAACCTCTTCTACAAAGAAAAGTCCAGAACCAAATGGCTTTACCGGTGAATTCACCAAACATTTAAAGAATTAACAGCAACTCTTCCAAAAAAACAGAAGAGAAGGTAACATTTCCAAACTGAGTCTATGAGGTCAGTATTACCTTTATACCTAAACCAGACAAAGACCGGAGAAGGCAATGGCACCCCACTCCAGTACTCTTGCTTCGAAAATCCCATGGGCGGAGGAGCCTGGTGGGCTGCAGTCCACGGGGTCGCGAAGAGTTGGACACGACTGAGCAACTTCACTTTCACTTTTCACTTTCATGCCCTGGAGAAGGAAATGGCAACCCACTCCAGTGTTCTTGCCTGGAGAATCCCAGGGACGGGGGAGCCTGGTGGGCTGCCGTCTATGGGGTCGCACAGAGTTGGACACGACTGAAGTGACTTAGCAGCAGTAGCAGACAAAGACATTCTAAGAAAACTATGAATGATATTCCTTGTGACTACAGATGCAAAAATCCTCAACAAAATATTAGCAAACTAAATTCACCAACATAAAACAAAGACTGTACTCTCTAACCAAACTGGATTTAACCCAGTAACACAATACTGGTTCAATGTATGAAAATCAATTTCATATACCACATAAATAGAATAAAGGATAGAAGTCACATGATCACCTCAGCAGATACAGAGAAAGCATTTGAAAATTTCAGTACTGTTTCATGATTAAAAAAAAAAAAACACTCAACAAACTAGGAATAGAAGGAAAACTCCTTAACCTGATAAAGGGCATCCATGAAAAAACCACAGAGGTTAAAGTGTCTGCCCACAATGTGGGAGGCCTGGGTTCGATCCCTGGGTCGGGAAGATCCCCTGGAGAAGGAAATGGCAACCCACTCCAGTATTCTTGCCTGGAGAATCCCATGGACGGAGGAGCCTGGTGGGCTACAGTCCACAGGGTCGCAAAGAGGTCGGACATGACTAAGTGAGAGACTTAACTAACTTAACATCATACTTGCTAATAAAAAACTGAAAGATTTCCCCCTGAAATCAGGGAAAAAAACAAGGATGTTCACTCTCAGCATTTCTATTCAATACTGTACTGGAGGTTCCAACTGAGGTAACTAGGTTAGAAAAATAAAAGGCATCTAGATTGAGAAAGAGGTAAAGTTACATCTATTTGAAGATGACATAATTTTGTTTATAAGGGCTCCACAAAAAAGAAACTACTAGAACTAATCAGCAAGTACAGGAAGGTTGCAAGATATGAGATCAATATACTCATCTACTGTGTTTCTATACACTAGCACTGAACAATGAGAAGATTAAGAAAAGAATCTCATTTACAATCACACTCAAAGAATACTTCAGAATAAATTTAATAAAAGTAGTGCAACACTTGTACTCTGAAAAGAACAAAATATTGTTGAAAGAAATGAAAAAGAACCTAAGTAAATGGAAAGATATGTCATGTTTATTAATGGAAGACATATAAAGATAGCAATACTTTCCATAGATAGATTCAACATAATCCCTACCAAAAACTCAGTTTCCGTTTTTGCAGAAATTGACAAGCTAATCTTAAAATTCATATGAGAACTCATGAGACCCAGAATATCCAAACTAATTCTAAAAAAGAAAACAGTGGAGGACTTACACTTCGCAATTTTAAAGCTTACCACAAAGCTATTCTAATCAAGACAGTGTGGTGCTGACACAAAGAGACACATCTCGATCAAGGGAATACAACTCTGAGTCCAGAAATAAACCCTCGCATCTATGGGCAATTGATTCTCAATAAAGGTACTATGGTGGTTCAGTGGCTAAGACTGTGCTCCCAATGCAGGCGGCCTAGGTTCAATCCCTGGTTATGGAACTAGATCCCACATGCTGCAACTAAGACATAGCACAGCCAGATAAAATAAATATTTTTTAAAAAGAAGAAAAAAATGGGGAAAAATGAAGCTGGACTCCTACCTCACATCATATACAAAAATTAACTCAAAAATGGATAAAAGTTTTACATGTAAAAGCTAAGATTATAATCTTGAAAAGAAAACACAAGAAATCTTTTCAAGAAATCTTGAAAAGGTATAAATCTTTGTAACTTTGGATTAAGCAATGATCTTTTAGATAAAAACCAAAAGTGCAAGCTACAAAAAATTAATTTTTTTTAATTAAAAAAAAATCAAAATTTAAAACTTCATGCATCAAAAGATACCATTAAAAAAATGAAAAGAACCTAAAATGGAAAAAAACTTTGTGATTCATACATCTAATAAGGGACCTATATCTAGAACATTTAAATATTACAACTCAGTAATAAAAAGACAATCAATTTTTAAAAGGTCAAATAATTTGAACACACATTTCTCCAAAGACATACAAATGGTCAGTAAGCACAAGAATAGATATTCAATATCATTAGCCATCAGCAAAATGCAAATCAAACCCACAATTAGATACCCCTTCACACTCACCAGAGTGGCTAGAATGAAAAAGACAATAACAAGTGTTGACAAAGGATGTGGGCATTGGGAATTCTTATTCAATAGTGATGGAAACAGGATGCAGCAGCTTTGGAAAACAGCTCATCAGTCCTCAAACACTTAGACACAGAGTCACCATGCTGCCACTGCTACTAAGGCGCTTCGCTTGTGTCCAATATGACCTAGCAATTCTACTCTTAAATATTTACCAAACAGAAATGAAAATGTTTTACACAAAAATTTGTAGCAGGATTCATAATTGCTAAAAAGTGTAGATAACCTAAATGTCCACCCATTCATGAATGGAAAAGTATGATCTATTCAGATAATGGAATATTATTCAACAGATAAATGAAATACTGATACAGGTTACAACATGGACGAATCTTAGTAACCTTACAGGAAGTAAAAGCAGCCAGTCACAAAGGACACATACAGTATGATTCCACTTTTATGAAATATCCAGAATAGGCAAATCTATAGACAGAAAGCAGATAAGTGGTTTCTTAGGGCTGGAGTGGATCAGGAATTTAGGAGGTGACAGCTAAGGAATGTAAGGTTTCTTTCAGGGATAATACAAATATTCGAAAATTTTGACAGGCGTGCATCTTGGTGAATATATTAAAAGCCGATGAATTGATATTTTAAGTGGGTGAATTTTATGATGTCAATTACATCTCAATAAAATAATATATACTTTAAAAGGGTGAATTTTTTAGTACATGGATTATATCTCAATTTTATAAAACGTATCATTAGCTAACTATTGGTCCTTCACAGCACTGATTTAACAGGATTAAAATAGTTATGAGGCAGTTTCCATAAATATTCGATAATTCATGCTAATTTGAAACTCAGATTTCCAAATCTATGATTTTAAATAAGGTAAAAATAAGGTTAGTTACACAAGTGGGAGCCATGATAATCTGTTCCCAGTTTTACTCTTATTACTTTCACTTAGTATACATAGGCAGCAGCTCCTGATTCTCTGTTACTTCCTGGTCTCAGATATTTCTACAGAACAGTCATTTAAAAAGTTTCCAAATTTTAAATATGTGTTTTTGAACCCTTGCAAGGCAAGACCCAATTACTTGAGGGGGTAAGAAAAATAAACCAAGTTAAAATAACCTCCTAAGAGTCTAAAGCCACTTTTAATTTGTGCTTATAGAATTTTATTCTACTACAATTTATAAAATGATTGTGAGTTACAATCTGCCACAATATAAAACTGGCCCTTGTTCAAGATACAGAAACAAATATTCCCCACTGGGAATTAAGCATCTCTAAATAAGTCAACTAAGGTATTCCATTTCTTTAACTCAGAGCTCCCTAGCCTCTTGTTAAACACAGATTAAGTATTAAACATTGCCGTTCTCCACAAGCTTAAAAGCACAAGTAAACCAAACCGTATTTTATGAAGTACAACCTTTACAGGTTCTAAAACTAGCAATACAATCTCAGATAGCCACTTCTACCTGCCTTAGAAAAATTATTTAAGTCCACAAGATAGTGCTATTGATTCTGTAAAATCCCCAAAACAGAAAAGTTTCAGCGGGGCTTCAAGCAATACAAAGAGTAGCAATAGGAGCCAAAAGTAAACAAACATACCAGTGAACCCAGAGAGAGAAGAGGCATTATTATTACCTTTGAAGATGGCTTTCAGCAGTGCTCCAGCAGTTTTTCCTCTCACCGCCTGATTCTGAAGGAGGTCAGTCAGCTACAAAGAACGGAAGGAAAAGGTACAAGTCTGGCAACAATTTCCCTATTTGAATGACCTAAACTCCCAATATGAAAAACGCTCATCTGTCAGAATCATATCTTTCAGAAACTCCAGGCATCAAAAATAAGATATGTGTTCACATTATAGAGGGTGGATCATAAGATGATACTGGGTGGTCAAGATGAAATTTATTCATACGTTCATTCTACAAACATTTATTAAGTATTTAATCAGCACTAGGTATTGAGCTATGTTCTTGGGGATATACATTCATTCAACAAATACTCTGAATATGTTCCTCTTCCTCAGCATTAGGTATACAAGAATGAACAAGACAGACACAGTCTGACTCAGTTTACAGTAAGACAGAAGCAAAAAGGATAACAGGAAAAAAAATCAGAAAAAGAAATGGTTGAAAAGACTGAAACAGATAGTAATTGAGGAAAGGGAGGCAACTTCCGCTAGAGTAGTCAGGGAGAAAGCTTCTCTGAGGTGGAGGACATTTCCATATAGAGAATTGGAGGATGAGAAAAAGCTGGTTATGCAAAGGGGGAAAAGGAAGACACTTCAGATGAAGGCATTGTTACACGCAAAGGTCCTGAAGGAGCAAGGCGTTTGGCAAGTTGGATGGCCTGAAAAAAAATTTTAAAGACCAATTTGGATGAAAAGTAGTAAGGAAGAGTGGCACAAGATGAATTTCGAGAGAACCAGATGATAAGAATCTTGTAGGCCATGGTAGGAAGTTCAGATTTTTGTCGAAATGCAATAGAAGTAACTAAAGAGAAAAGAGGAGAGGGACATGACAGATGTTTAAAAAATAAATCAGTCTTCCTCCTATGGCAGAAACTACACTATAGAAGGGTTTAAGAATGAACTAGAAATACGCTAGGAGATTGCTACAGTGATCAATAGAGAGATAATGGCCTACACTGACGTCATCAGAGAAGTCATGAGCTGAACTGTGTTCCCCTGCAAAATTCATGCTTAAGTTCTAATCCCCAGCACCTCAGAATGTCATTTTATTTGGAAACAGGGTCATTGTAGGTGTAATTAGTTAAGGTGAGGTCACATGGGTAGGCCCTAATCCAATATGACTAATGTCCTTAGAAGAATGGGAAACTTGGGACAGAAACACATACAAAGCAAGAACGCTATGTGAAGATGAAGGCAGAGACCACGGGTGGGTGATGCAAGGCCAGGAATCTCAAAGATTGTCAGCAATCGACGAGAAGCTAGGCAAGAGGCGTGAAACGGATAGTCACAGCCTTAGTAGGAACCAACAACGCCGACACTGTGATCCTGGACTTCTAGTCCTCAGAACTGTAAAAATAGCTACTGTAGTTTGAAGTACTTTGTAAGATGAAGTACAGGTGGTCCCCAACTTAAAACATTGGATCAACTTTGATTTTCAACTTTACAGTGGTGCAGAAGTGATACACTTTCAGTAGATACTGTATTTCAAATTTTTGCCCTTTCCTGGGCTAGTGATCAGCTTTGGGATCACAAGGATAAACAACCAATACACTTAAACCATTCTGCACCCATGCAACCATTCAGTATTTCACTTTCAGAACAGTATTCAATAAATTACATGAGATATTCAAGACTTTATTAAAAAACAGGCTGTTGGATGATTTTACCCAACTGAAGACTAATATTAAAGTATTCTTGGCACATTTAAGGTAAGGTTAGGCTACGATGTTTGGTAGGTGTATTAAATGCATTTTCGATTTACGATATTTTTCAATGTATATTTTCAACTTAAAATGGGTTTATTGGGATATAACCCCACCTTAATTTGAAAATCAGTACACTGAAGATATATTTGAGAGCTTGATCAGGAGGACTTTACTCGGGTCTGAATGTTTATGTCCTCCAAAATTCATGTGTTGGACTCTTCAGACCCATTGTAATGGTATTTGGAGGTGGAGACTTTGCCAGGTGAATAGGTATAAGGACGGAAATCCCACAAATGGGATTAGAGCTCTTATGAGAGATCCCACAGAGCTCCCAGGCTCTTTCTACCATATGAAGGTACAATGTGAAGCCTGAAATCCAGAAGAGAGCGCTTACTTGACCATATTGGAACCATCATCCAGGACTTTTGGTCTCCAGAACTATGAGAAATAATTGTTGTTATAAGTCACCCAGTCTACTGTATTTTGTTATAGCAGCCTGAATGGACTAAGACAAAGACAGATTTCCTCATGGTTTAGAAGTGAAATGGCTGTGGTGATAAAGGAAAAAGAAAAATTAAGGAGAACTCAAATTTCTGGCTTAAGCAACTAACTGGCTAGATGGTGACACCATTTACTGACATGGTGAAAATTTGGGATTAAGCAAGCATCTAAATCTTCCAGAGGGCTTGTTAAAACAGAGACCCTCACTTGCAGTTTCTGATTTAGCACATCTGATGTGGGGCTCAGAACTACTATTTCTAAGATATCCAAGTGGAGATGTCAAGTTGATAACTGGATATGCCAAAGTAGAGCTCAGAGAGGAAAGAGGTCAATGGGAACATGTAAGATCATCCAGGGAGAAAATGTAAAGATAAAAAAAGCACAAACATTCAGTGATTAAGCAGCAGCAGCCAGAAAAAACTGAGAAGATGAGGTTGATAATATCCAGACAAAGGACTACCACAGAAGCCTTCTACATGTGCCTGGTCTTTCTGACTGGAGTTTCTCTCTCCCTTCTTAAATACTTAATAAGGAAGTAGCTGACTGCTCCGCCTGGAACCTCCAATAGCCCTTGACATAACCCTTATTAGAGGAGAGGTTCCCAACCAGGGATTACCCCCTTACCTCCACCCCAGGCAGGGTATACAGGGCAATGTCTGGAGACATTTTTAGTTGTTATAACTGGAAGGGTGCTGTCACCTAATGGGTGTAGGCCAGGGATGCTATTAAACATCCTACAATGCTTAGGACAACCTCCCTCAATAAGGAATTATCCACTCTAAAATATACACAGTGCCAAGGCTGAGAAACCCTGACTCTTCTTGAAAAAATTCAGTTTTAAGAGAAGGCAACATGGCATACGGGGAAAAAACTGGCCCCAGAATCAGAAGACCCAGATATGAATCCTCGCTTTGCCATATATTAGCTTTACAACCTCAAGTTATCTAACCTGTTATGCGTGTCTAGTCCCTGCCTCAAAGCACTGCTAGAAGGGTTACATTAGATGACAGGCAGAGAGGACCCTGTGCAGTTCTAGTGCACAGCAGGTTCCAAACAAATGCTGGCTCTCTCCCATTCCTCCTGTCCTCTATTCCTGTTTCGTCCTCCTCCCTCTAGTTACATGATCTGCAGTCTTAGTTTTTGACCTTATTCAGTTACCTTTTTACTGCATTTTAAAATGCAAAAGTAAACCAAGTGTGTGTTAGTCACTCAGTCATTTCCGACTCTGTGACCCCATGGACTGTAGCCCGCCAGGCTCTTCTGTCCACGGGATTCCCTTAGGCAAGAATACTAGAGTGGGTTAGCCATTCCCATCTCCAGGGGATCTTCCCCACCCAGAGACTGAACCCAGGTCTCCTGCATTGCAGGCAGATTCTTTACCATCTGAGCCACCAGAAAAGCCCCAAGTAAGATTAAGTATCCTTGCTATATTGGAAGGCTTAACATTTTTTCTTTTAGTGGACAGACTGGAACTACCAAGTTAATGGCACCGTGAAAATAGATTTTTATAAGACAGGACATTCCTCATTTTCTGTTGTCTGATGCTTCCTCGTGAGTAGACTTGAGTTTACGCATTCTTGGCCAGAATACAAGTGATACTGTGTCCTTCTTGGAGTATTACACCTGGAGGCATGTGATACCATCTGTCCTTCACTGGTAGTATGAGTCTGATCACCCAGTCAAATGTGTTGCCTGATTTTCCCACTTTATAATTATTTTTTCCCCTCCCTTTGCAACCAGTATGCAGTTTGTGGAAGTAACTTTAAGACCATGCAAGTATCGTGTTCCTCATCTCACTTTCTCTTGTATAATGAAAAAGCCCAGCAGCAACCTCTAATATCAGGTTCTCAAAGTCAGCATCACCAGGTATGGCACATCACAAGCCCAGTGATATAACACACAGTGAAAAGGCATGGAGCCATTTCTGTGGTCTTTTTGCTAAGGATGCATGTCCTGAGTCCAATCATGAGACACATCAGACAGTCAGCAAAATAATGGATCAAAACTCTTCAGTGTTCTCAAAAGACAGAGAAAGACTGAGGAGCAGTTGCTGATTGCAGAAAATCAGGGGAAAATAACAATTAAGTGCAGTGTAGGATCCTGAGTGGGATTCTGGAACATAAAAAAAAAACGGGTATCAGTGAAAAAACTACCAGGTAGGGTTCAAATACTCTTTAGTCTCACTAAAGGTACTGTACAAATATTAACTTCCTGGCTTGTAAAATTTTACTGAAATTATTACGTAAGATGTTAACACTGGGGAGAGAACTATACAGAAACTCTACTATTTTTACAACTTTTCTGTAAATCTAAAATCAATTCAAAATAAAAAGTTCAAAAAACTGCTCCCTGGATTTAGCATCCACTGCTGCTTCTGCCTGATCCAATCTTGATCATGACTGTTGCCAAATGACGATTTTCTAACTTTATGGTAAGCAAGAACCTTTCCCACCATTTATTTTTTTTTTATCAATATGGACTCACAGATTTCTTTATATTTCAGTGGTTTATAATTCATAACTGAACTTGATTATTTTGATGTTCACATTTCACCAATGGAAGCCCCTTCAAGCTGTCTTTATCAGGAAGCTTTCCTTATGTATATACATACATTACGTAATATGTGTGCTCTAAAACAACTTGTGTAGCACTGGGACTATCTAGATCTTACCTCTGATTTCTAAAGGTTTGGTAGAAGCCTCCTGAAAAACTATCTGGGCCTGGTATTTTTGTTGAAGTATAACTGCTAACTTTTTTTCTTTTATGAAAATTGATCTGTTTAAGCACTCCATCTCAAATTGGGTTGATTTCATTAAACTGTATGTTCCCAAGAAATTATAGTTGTATAAATGTACACAAATGCCCTTACTGCTAAGCCACTTCAGTCATGTCCGACTCTGTGCGACCCCATAGACAGCAGCCCACCAGGCTCCGCCGTCCCTGGGATTCTCCAGGCAAGAATAGCGGAGTGGGTTGCCATTTCCTTCTTCACTGCAGGAAAGTGAAAAGTGAAAGTGAAGTCACTCAGTTGTCTCCGACTCTTAGCGACCCCATGGACTGCAGCCCACCAGGCTCCTCCATCCATGGAATTTTCCAGGCAAGAGTACTGGAGTGGGGTGCCATTGCCTTCTCCAAATGCCCTTAAGTAGTCCATATCTCTTCCTCTCCCCCATTTCTTTACATCTGTGCTGCTGCTGCTGCTCCTAAGTCACTTCAGTCGTGTCCGACTCTGTGCGACCCCAGAGACAGCAGCCCACCAGGCTTCCCTGTCCCTGGGATTCTCCAGGGAAGAACACTGGAGTGGGTTGCCATTTCCTTCTCCAATGCAGGAAAGTGAAAGTGAAGTCGATCAGTCGTGTCCAACTCTAGCGACCCCATGGACTGCAGCCTACCAGACTCCTCCGTCCATGGGATTTTCCAGGCAAAAGTACTGGAGTGGGGTGCCATTGCCTCCTCTGTTACATCTATGAGTTGTTATCAAATAAACCCTTGTCTCCTAAGGTGAGTGGGGGATAGATGAAGCGGCAGAATTAATTCTAACATGTCCCTTACATCTCTCATCATGCCTGGCATCTACTTTTGGCAGAACTTGCTTCCCAATACTCACATCATCTTCTTTCAGGATTTGAAGAAATTCCTGTAGGCCATCTGCTGTTTTTTCTGCTGCTAGAGATAAAATTTTCTGGTCCATTGTTGCACAAACAAGGAACTGAAAAGGAAAAATGTCAAGAGCTGGATAAAACTCCCAAAAGTAAACAAGTTTGATTTTTTCCCTTCTCTACTTGTTAACTGAGTATTTCAAATATGTTATGTACACAATGAATACTCAACAGGCTAAGGACTACCAACTGTAGGAGTAGGTGATTCTTAACCAAACCAAAGAATCTGGAGAATCCCCTGGAATTTCCTTATTAGAAAGCTGTAGTCAAATTAAGTCGTCTCATAATTCAATTGTTCACATTTTCTTTTTTTTTTTTTAAGTATCTACCCATTATGCTACCTAGAACAAAGCTGTCATTTAACAGTATTGCAAATATATACTATTATCTACACATACACAATAAATGAATAAAGCAATAGCACTGTAAACACATTTATACCAATTAAACGGTACAAAAATAAATGAGAAGTTAACAAGGCTAAGAAATAAAAGTGTGCTCAAACATCAAGCAGGCTTCCTAGCAAAGGAAACCTTGAACTGGAATTTAAAGATTAAATGTAGATAGTCACCAGAACCACATGGTGTACATTACTGGGGAGGAAGGTACTGTCAACAAAGGCATTCATAAGAGAATGTGAAAAACTTACTCGGGGAAAATGAGTACGTAGCCTGAGGTAGAGAGTTCAACTAGGGGAGCAGTGAGAAGGAAGGCTAGTAAAAGGGAGGGGCTAAGCTGTGCAAGATCTCAAATGTCGAATTAAGGAAGTTAGGCCTTATTCTGTAAGTAATAGTGACAAAAAGTTCTGGAGTAAAAGAGAATCTGACAAGACTGAAACAGTGTTTGAGGAAACTAAATATGTCATCAATGCGCAGATTAAAGTAGGGAGGGAATAAGGAAGAAGAGCAGAGGCTAAGAGTCTACTGGGAGCTATTTTAGTGGTAGTGACAAAGGCTGGTGTTGGGGCCTGACTCTGGAGACTGCAAAGGAAAGGGTGAAATGGAAGCACATTAGGCAGATAGGATTTAGTGAGCAGTGAGTAGCTATGGGAGTATTACGAGAAGAGGGCAATGCAGACTGGTGGAAAGAAAACCTCCTCCTGTATTTCCTGCTGCTTTCAATCTCCCTAAATTATACCATCATCCACCCAGCTGCTGAAACAAGAAACCTGGGCAACATTCTTAACCACTTCACCTTCATCCTTCACATCCACTACCAAGTCCTGTGTCCCCAAACATCTCTCAAGTCTACTTCTGAGATTCACTACTGCCACATTATTCCAAAGTCACCATCATCTCTCACCTAAACTACTACACAGCTTCCTAACTCATTCCCCACCCAGCAGCTAAAATGTCTTTGAAACACAAACCAGATTTGTGATTCATCCTCATCTTAAAAACTACTCGGTGGCTTTCCATTATTAGTCCAAAATCCTGACGTCAGGATATAAAGGTTTGGTTCAGTCGCTCAGTCGTGTCCGACTCTTTGCGACCCCATGAATCGCAGCACGCCAGGCCTCCCTGTCCATCACCAACTCCCGGAGTTCATTCAGACTCATGTCCATCGAGTCAGTGATGCCATCCAGCCATCTCATCCTCTGTCATCCCCTTTTCCTCCTGCCCCCAACCCCTCCCAGCATCAGAGTCTTTTCCAATGAGTCAACTCTTCCCATGAGGTAGCCAAAGTACTGGAATTTCAGCTTTAGCATCATTCCTTCCAAAGAAATCCTAGGGCTGATCTCCTTCAGAATGGACTGGTTGGATCTCCTTGCAGTCCAAGGGACTCTCAAGAGTCTTCTCCAGGTCTCCTCTCCTTCGGGAGAACGGAAGGACGCCTGCAGCCTACTCTAGACACCTCATCTCAGATTCACTGCAGCAAGTGGAACAAGCTTGGATTTGATTCCTTGAGACCCAGGAAGATGTCTGACCATCCGCATCCCCATCCGCATCCGCATCAACATCAGCATCAGCATCACCATCAGTGCAAGGAGCCCTGCCATCCACCTCCAAAAGTGTGCCCACCCAAGTGCCATGAGTCTTGCCCACCTCATCCATGCCCACCTCCACTAAGCCAGAAGAAATGCCCTCCTGGGCCACCATGCCCACCAAGCGAGCAGAAGTGTCCACCCAAGTGGAAGTAACAGCACCAGATTTCATCTGGACCAAGAAACAAGATCCAGGCTCTCCCATTGTCCTCCCTTTGGCCATGGTGATGGATTGTATCTTCCTTAATCTCCCTCCTGGACTGACAGCTGGCAGAGAAAAGGCTTGCTTCCTGAAGCTGACACCACGTTGTTGGAAGAGCAGCAGGATCATCGCTTGATCTCTCTTTGCCATCTGTGTGTCTGTATCTGCACTGTGATCTTGACCCCATGAGCAATTAGCGTGTCTATTCTTTGCTTCTCCAATAAAGCATATTCATAGTCCAAAAAAAAGAAAAAGAGTCTTCTCCAACACCACAGTTCAAAAGCATCAATTCTTCGGCGCTCAGCCTTCTTCACAGTCCAACTCTCACATCCATACATGACCACAGGAAAAACCATAGCGTTGACTAGACAGACCTTTGTTGGCAAAGTAATGTCTCTGGTTTTGAATATGCTATCTAGGTTGGACATAACTTTCCTTCCAAGGACTAAGCGTCTTTTAATTTCATGGCTGGTCCATGTTAATTCCTTTTCATCACTCTATATTCCAGCTACACTGAACTGCTCAGTCCTTCAAACCCCCAAGTTCCTCCTGCCACAGTCAATTCCACATGATTTTCTGTCTGGAACTTATATAAAAATAAATACCCCTTCTTTCATCCCCTGCCCACCGATCTTTTTATTGTTAATTCCTAAAAATCCTTCAGGTCTCAGCTCAATCCCACACTCCTTTACAAGCTCAGTCTAAACACTCCCCTATTACATTCTTTCAAGGCAACTGTAATCTCTCACCATCACCACACTTTTAACATTACACTTATTATTAGATTAAGAATTACATCTCCCACTCCATTACAAACTCCAAGAGGGCAGGGGGCCACCTCTGGTTTTATCACTGAATCTCCAAGACTTAGCACAGTAAGCTCGTAATAGGTGCCCAATAAATATTTGTGGGGAAAATGACATTGATCCTCACACCAGTCCTCTGAGGTTGGTGCTATTACTCCCAATTCAGATGAAGATCATTTGAGATTCAGAGAAATTAAGGAACGTCCCCCAAAGGTTAGAAGGCTAGTAAGTTGCAGAAGTAGAACTGAAACCTAAGTCTGTCCAATTCCAGACCCCAAAACCCATGCTTTTACGTACTACTGGGGACTCTTACCTACGATTAGCCCCTCTATTAGGGGCTGAATGGTAGAGGATTCAGAAAAGGGATATCAACCAAAGAAACGTCCAGCCCTAAAGGGAAGATGCTGAACTCCTTCTATTTCAGCAGGTACATTTGCTAAATTAGTCCTAAAACCAGAATTGAGTAGCACACAGATAGGTGGCTGTTAAGTCCCTGTGCGGATAGCAGACTCCTTGTCCAAAGGCCCTGAGGTTAGTGAGGCACCACGAAAGGGAGACGCCGCGGGTTTAGCACCCGGGCTTCTCGGAGAGCGAGAAGTAAACACAGAGAAACTATAAAACAAGGCAGCTGGGGATAATCGCTGTGACCGAGCTACAAAGGCGAAACGGGTTTAGAGAAATGTCTCAGACGTAGGAGCTGAACGCTGATGGAGAGGAAGAATTTAACGAGAGGGCCAAGGCTGTAGGCCGCCCGAGGAGCAGGAAACGCTAAAGGCCACAACGGGAGACGCCAGGGCACAGACTCTTTCGGGCCAAGGAAAAAGCCAGAACGCCATTCGGAAGGGGCGCCGTCCTGTCCTCCCAGACCCCTTACCTCCCGGGAGCTGAGTCCCTCCTCCCCTGCGACGCGCGAAGCTCCTCTAGCCGGTCACTTCCACTTCAACGCAGCCACTGAATTCCAAAAAACCCGCGCAACCTGCCGTTTCCGTCCTTCCGTTACCCTGAGCAACGGGTCCCGCCCCCTGCGGCTTATTTCCGTTACCCGGGAGCTCGTGCTTGGAGCGTACCATTAAGACAACTGGGGAGGGGGGGGAGCTGTGGAATCCTCGGACGTTCCCACTCAAAGTGGGGGGGGGCACAATCTCTGAACGCTAATTCGGGACCTCAGAATGAGCAGGGGAAGTGTGGCCCGGGCATAGTCACCACGATGTCCTGACCAGTTAAGGCTTTCCTATGTACTATTGGGGAAAGGGTCAGTGAGAGAGGCAATGAATCAAGTAATGCTTTGTTGCATGGGAAATGCCTGGAAGGCAGAGGAAGGCTCCTACTCCTTGTGCCGTAAGAGGTGCCAGTTGCCCCTGTAAAGGAAAAATAAATGTTGCGTGCAATTCCTGTTCTTCAGGAATCAAGTCCGTAGCCCTGCAGTCTCCGGTCTCAGTGTGCCTGAAGGGAAAACAGGAAACGTTCTGTGTTTTGAATGTACTGATCCTTAGATAGTGAAAATGCAAATCTAAGGAATAATTTAAATGAACCTAGATTCCTGCATTCATTGGAAGGACTGATACTGAAGCTCCAATACTTTGGCCACCTGTTGCAAAGAACCGATTCATTGGAAAAGACCCTGATGCTGGGAAAGATTGAGGGCAAGAGAAGAAGTGGGTAACAGAGGATGAGATGGTTGGATGGCATCTCTGACTCAATGGACATGAGTTTGAGCAAACTCCAAAAGATATTGAAAGACAGGGAAGCCTGATGTACTGCAGTTCATGGGGTTGCAAAGAGTTGGTCACTATTTAGCGACCGAACAAGATTCTTGCATCTTCCTACACATAGAAGAGCATTTAAATCATTATCTTGAAATGGCTGGGTTTTTGTGTATGATCAGTTATCTTTTGATGTTCAATTTGATGGATGGATTTCCCACCCATCCACCCACTGCAAAAAAATCTCATATATATCCTCCCTTAAGGGCTAAGCTGTTTCCTGGGTTATCATTCTGTGTAAGGTCCCTGGATAAAACTTAACTCACTTTTAGGTTGTGTATTTTTCTCTCAGTTGACAGCCCTAAGATGTAAGTCCATGTGGCTAGAGGGGTTATTGCATGCAAAACCTCAGCATTTAGCACAAAGCCTGAGCTACAGTCTATGAAGTCGCAAGAGTCAGACAAGACTTGCAACTAAGCCACCACTGCTGGCAAAGCAGTAAATATTTGTAAAACAAACAACTGACAGTAGAACAAAGAGCAATGGAGGGGAGGTTTGAGAGCCTGTGTTAGGTTGAAGGGGCAGCTTGTGCAAAGGGTCTGATGGCAACAAGCAATCAAGCCCCCGGCTGGCTCAGGAGATGCAGGTGCTTTGGATGGAGGTGGAAAAGCAGTCTTTTTCACATTAGGAGCAAGTGAGGAACAGCTCAAGACTGAAGTCAGGATCCCCTGCTGCTGCTGCTAAGTCGCTTGAGTCATGTCTGACTCTGTGCGACCCCATAGACGGCACCCCATCAGGCTCCCCCCGTCCCTGGGATTCTCCAGGCAAGAACACTGGAGCGGGTTGCCATTTCCTTCTCCAATGGATGAAAGTGAAAAGTGAAAGTGAAGTTGCTTAGTCATGCCCAACTCCCAGCGGCCCCATGGACTGTACCCTACCAGGCTCCTCCGTCCATGGGATTCTCCAGGCAAGAGTATTGGAGTGGGGTGCCATTGCCTTCTCTGAGGATCCCCTTAGGAGGCTCTAAATTGTCCTGAACAAAGGTGGTGGTGGCCCAGGCTTGGGAAAAGGTGGGAGGGGTTGAGGAATATTCAGGCTTGAGTGACAGGGGTGGAAGTGGGTGATACTGCCAATGAACTGACACACAGGGAAGGATGCAAGTTTGAGGGTGATAGTGTGGCTTTTAGACTTGGACTTGCCAAGTGTGAGACCATGGGATGGCATTGGAAGGAATGCTAAGATCGGGGAGTATTCAATCTGGAGACTGAATCCCAGTCCCCAGGGGTGGAATCCATCTACTTGGCCAGTTCTGGAAGAAACATAGCTCCTGGAAGAGAACGATGCCTCTCAGCTGTCTACTACTTGTTCACGGCCCTTCATAAGCACTTTATTATTTCTACCATATCCCTGGCCCAGTGTTGAGCTGTGATGTGTGGCTAAAGTGGGCTTCCCTGGTGGCTCAAACAGTTAAGAACTCACCTACAATGCAGGGGACCTGGGTTTGATTCCTGGGTCAGGAAGATCCCCTGGAGAAGGGAATGGCAACCCATGCCAGTATTCTTGCCTGGAGAATCCCATGAAAAGAGGAACCTGGCAGGCTACAGTCTGTGGAATTGCAAAGAAACACAACTGAGCGACTAAACACACAAACACATGTGGCTAAAGCACAGCAGCTGAGTTGGAAGATTATTCCTGAGGGGACTCCTTTAGCTTTCCAAGGAAGAGAATTTACCTCATGTTCTCCCCACAAAACCACCCTTCCAGGATGCTTCTGGGGAAGGGCCAGCAGTCATGAATTTGTGTGTCTGTGTAGCTCAGACAGGCTCGTTTTCGGCTTCCATTTTTGCATTCCCAGGTGCACTTGCTGCATTGCCCGTGTAAGTATTTACCTACTGGCATTGACAACTAGAGGGGCTTGCCTCCTCTATTTGCATGAATGTATCATCTGTAATTCCTGTTAGTGCTCATGGGTGTTATGTATGTAAAGGATGAGAACAGACTTAGACTCATGACAGTGTTTTCCATCCTGGTGCAAACTTCCTTACTAAGCAACAAACCTTGCCCATCTGCTTCAACCACCTAGACTCCATACACTGGGCAGCTAGGCATACACTGATTCTAGAAAATACAGCCAGTTAAAAACAGGTTTGCAATGTTGGAACCACATGTTTCTCAGACCTGGTTCATGTTTGGGTAATAATATTATAGCTGCTGATATTTGCAGGGCTCCAGAGAAAAACTTGGAGAAGGAAATGGCAACCCACTCCAGTGTTCTTGCCTGGAGAGTCCCAGGGACGGGGGAGCCTGGTGGGCTGCCGTCTATGGGGTCGCACAGAGTCGGACACGACTGAAGTGACTTAGCAGAGAAAAACTACACATGGAGGCCCCCCATCATTTCCCACTCACTCCTGCAGTGTAAGGGCCTTCATATGCCTGCACGTGGACACTCAGTCTGAAAATCCACACCACGTGTCTCCCTGAAAGCTGCCCTTGGCTACCCTTGACTACCTTTGGGCCCAGGGCTATACACACTAACAGGTCCACTCCAGGAAGGGTGAACTTAGGAAGAAGTCAGTATAGACTGAGGAACTGAGCTTGGAGACGTTTGGGAAGGTACTCCGAGTATGGTCTAAAGAAGAGTATGTGGGCTTCAGAAGATATACCCTTTAAGTTCCTTGGACTCATCATCATCAAAGAAGGGGGCCATTGAGGCACCACTAAGCCCAAGCACTCCAGTTGCCTGGATTTAAGGATGACATTGCTTGAGGGAATAATCAAAATAGCATGTAAAAATTTTTCTTTTTTTAAAAAGAGGGAGCTTCCTTGGTAGCTCAGTGGTAAAGAATCCACCTGAGAATGCAGGAGACATGGGTTCGATCCCTGATCCTGGAAGATCCCACATGCCACGGAGCAACTAAGACAGTGCATCAAAACATTTGGACACCCAAATGTCCACCAACAGATGAATGAATAAACAGAATGTGGTATATCCATAAGGCGGGATACTATTCAGCCCTAAAAAGGGAATGAAATCCTATCACATGCTACAACATGAATGAACCCACAGGACATGTTAAGTGAAATGAGCCAGTCAGAAAAAGACAAACACTGTTTGATTCCACTCATATGAGGTATCTAAAGGAGACAAACTCCAAGAAAGAGAAATTAGAATGGAAGGGGCTTCTCTGGCAGTCTGGTGGTTAGGACTCTGAGCTTCCACTGCAGGGAATGTGGGTTCAATTCCTGGTTGGGGACCTAAGATACCACATGTTGTGCAGCACACACACACAAAAATAAAGTAGATGGTGGTTGCCAGGGGCTGGGGAGAGGGGGGATTTGGGAGCTGTTGTTTAATGGGTGTAGAGTTTCAGTTTCATGATGAAAAAGTTCTGAAGATCTGTTTCTCAACAATGTGAATATACTTAACACTACTGAAGTGTATACTTAAAAATGGCCAAGGTTTGAAAAAGATATTACTATCTGGGAAGTCCAAAGAATTATTAAGAAGAACCAGCTGACTTCATTCTGAAGAAATTCTGATTTAGAAGGGCTTAAGTTATGCTGAAGAAGCTGAAGTTGAACGGTTCTATGAAGACCTACAAGACCTTTTAGAACTAACACCCCAAAAAAGATGTCCTTTTCATTATAGGGGACTGGAATGCAAAAGTAGGAAGTCAAGAAACACCTGGAGTAACAGGCAAATTTGGCCTTGGAATACGGAATGAAGCAGGGCAAAGACTAATAGAGTTTTGCCAAGAAAATGCACTGGTCATAACAAACACCCTCTTCCAACAACACAAGAGAAGACTCTACACATGGACATTACCAGATGGTCAACACCGAAATCAGATTGATTATATTCTTTCCAACCAAAGATGGAGAAGCTCTATACAGTCAGCAAAAACAAGACCAGGAGCTGACTGTGGCTCAGACCATGAACTCCTTATTGCCAAATTCAGACTTAAATTGAAGAAAGTAGGGAAAACCACTAGAACATTCAGGTATGACCTAAATCAAATCCCTTATGATTATACAATGGAAGTGAGAAATAGATTTAAGGGCCTAGATCTGATAGATAGAGTGCCTGATGAACTATGGAATGAGGTTCGTGACATTGTACAGGAGACAGGGATCAAGACCATCCCCATGAAAAAGAAATGCAAAAAAGCAAAATGGCTGTCTGGGGAGGCCTTACAAATAGCTGTGAAAAGAAGAGGAGCGAAAAGCAAAAGAGGAAAGGAAGGATATAAACATCTGAATGCAGAGCTCCAAAGAATAGCAAGAAGAGATAAGAAAGCCTTCTTCAGCGACCAATGCAAAGAAATAGAGGAAAGCAACAGAATGGGAAAGACTAGGGATCTCTTCAAGAAAATCAGAGATATCAAAGGAACATTTCATGCAAAGATGGGCTCGATAAAGAACAGAAATAGTATGGACCTAACAGAAGCAGAAGATATTAAGAAGAGATGGCAAGAATACACAGAAGAAGTGTATAAAAAAGATCTTCATGACCCAGATAATCACGATGGTGTGATCACTGACCTAGAGCCAGACATCCTGGAATGTGAAGTCAAGTGGGCCTTAGAAAGCATCACTATGAACAAAGCTAGTGGAGGTGATGGAATTCCAGTTGAGCTATTCCAAATCCTGAAAGATGATGCTGTGAAAGTGCTGCACTCAATATGCCAGCAAATTTGGAAAACAGCAGTGGCCACAGGACTGGAAAAGGTCAGTTTTCATTCCAATCCCAAAGAAAGGCAATGCCAAAGAATGCTCGAACTACTGCACAATTGCACTCATCTCACACACTGGTAAAGTAATGCTCAAAATTCTCCAAGCCAGGCTTCAGCAATATGTGAACCATGAACTTCCTGATGTTCAAGCTGGTTTTAGAAAAGGCAGAGGAACCAGAGATCAAATTGCCAACATCTGCTGGATCATGGAAAAAGCAAGAGAGTTCCAAAAAAGCATCTATTTCTGCTTTATTGACTATGCCAAAGCCTTTGGCTGTGTGGATCACAATAAACTGTGGAAAATTCTGAAAGAGATGGGAATACCAGATCACCTGATCTGCCTCTTGAGAAATTTGTATGCAGGTCAGGAAGCAACAGTTAGAACTGGACATGGAGCAACAGACTGGTTCCAAATAGGAAAAGGAGTTTGTCAAGGCTGTATATTGTCACCCTGTTTATTTAACTTATATGCAGAGTACATCATGAGAAACACAGGACTGGAAGAAACACAAGCTGGAATCAAGATTGCCGGGAGAAATATCAATAACCTCAGATATGCAGATGACACCACCCTTATGGCAGAAAGTGAAGAGGAACTAAAAAGCCTCTTCATGAAAGTGAAAGTGGAGAGTGAAAAAGTTGGCTTAAAGCTTGATTGATTCAGAAAACTAAGATCATGGCATCCGGTCCCATTACTTCATGGGAAATAGATGGGGAAACAGTGGAAACAGTGTCAGACTTTATTTTTCTGGGCTCCAAAATCACTACAGATGGTGACTGCAGCCATGAAATTAAAAGACGCTTGCTCTTTGGAAGGAAAGTTATGACCAACCTAGATAGCATATTCAAAAGCAGAGACATTACTTTGCCAACAAAGGTTCGTCTAGTCAAGGCTATGGTTTTTCCTGTGGTCATGTATGGATGTGAGAGTTGGACTGTGAAGAAGGCTGAACGCCGAAGAATTGATGCTTTTGAACTGTGGTGTTGGAGAAGACTCTTGAGAGTCCCTTGGACTTCAAGGAGATCCAACCAGTCCATTCTGAAGGAGATCAGCCCTGGGATTTCTTTGGAAGGAATGATGCTAAAGCTGAAACTCCAGTACTTTGGCCACCTCATGCGAAGAGTTGACTCATTGGAAAAGACTCTGATGCTGGGAGGGATTGAGGGCAAGAGGAGAAGGGGATGACAGAGGATGAGATGGCTGGATGGCATCACTGACTTGATGGACGTGAGTCTGAGTGAACTCCAGGAGTTGGTGATGGACAGGGAGGCCTGGTGTGCTGTGATTCATGGGGTCGCAAAGAGTCGGACACGACTGAGCGACTGATCTGATCTGATCTGATTTGAAGTTTTAAGTTAAGCCTTAACTTAAGCTGTTAAGTTTTTAACAGCTCACTGTTTGTATTCCCAGTGTCTGGAGAAGTGGTACATAGTGGGTGCTTCATATATTTGTTTAATGGGTGCAAAGCTATGAACACATCCTTAGAAAAATAGGTTTTTAAATTATTTCAATGAAATAAATTTCAAAATGAAGATTTTGACTTAGGGACTTCCCTGGTGATCTCATGCATATGTAGTCGCTTCAGCTGTGTCCAACTGTGCAACCCCAGGGACCACAGCCAGCCAGGCTCCTCTGTCCATGGGATTTTCTCAGCAAGAATACTTGTGTAGGTTGCCATGCTCTCCTCCAGGATATCTTCCTGACCCAGGGATTGAAACCTTGTCTCCTGAATTGCAGGCAGATTCTTTACCACTGAGCCACCAGGGAAGCACCTCTGGTGGTCTAGTGGTTAAGAACTTAGCTTGCAATACAACGGGCACAGGTTCAATCTCTGATCGGGGAACAAAGATCCTACAAGCCTTGCAGTGTGGCAAAAAAATAAAATAGAGTTACCATAAGATCCAGCAATCCCATTCCTGGGCATACATCCAGACAAAACTATAATTCAAAATGATACATGAACCCAAATGTTCATTTCAGCACTATTTATGATAGCCAAGACATGGCAGCAAAATAAATGTCCATCAATAGATGAATGATAAAGAAGATATGGTACATACATATTAATACAATGGAATATTAGCCATAAATAGAATGAAATAATGCCATTTGCAGCAACATGAATTGAGAGATCATACCAAGTTAAATAAGCCAGCAAAACCAAATACATATGATATCACTTATATGTGGAATCTTAAAAAAAAGGTTCAAATGAACTTATTTACAAACAGAAGTAGACCCACAGACATAGAAAACAAACTTACAGTTACCAAAGGAAAAAGAGGGAGGGAAGGTGAATGAGGAGTTTGGGATTAACATATACACACTACTATAACAAAATAAATAATCACCAAGGACCCACTGTATAGCACAGGGAATATACTCAACATTCTGTAATAACTTATAAAGGAAAAGAATTTGGAAAAGAATATATATATAGGCTTCCCTGGTGGCTCATTGGTAAAGAATCCACCTGCCAACACAAGAGACACAAGTTCAATCCTTGGGTTGGGAAGATCCGTTGAAGAAGGAAACGGCAACCCACTCCAGTGTTCTTGCCTGGGAAATCCCATGGACAGAGGAGCCTGATGGGCTACAGTCCATGGGGTCACAAAAGAGTTGGACGTGACTTCGTGACTAAACAACAGCAATATATATATATGAATCACTTTGTTTTACACCTGAAACTAATACATTATAAATCAACTATTCTTCAATTTGAAAAAGAAGAAAAAGCCATTGTCACCAATCTCAAGGCTTCAACACAGCCAATCTTCCCTAATAAGTTTAACCATTTTTTCTTCATGAAGATTATTTCAAAGTTTCCTATCTCCTCCTTTACTCTCAGCAGATGACCTGAACTTTATACCAAATCTTTAAACTCACTGTCATCAGCACAAATTCTTCTCTTTGGCTTCTTGTTGTGATGGGAGAGTGTTCAACCAAACTGGCTATGTCTAGTACTTCTGCTGGAGCACCGAATCCTATTCTCTTCCATCTTCTCAGCAAGAAACTCACTTACTGTCACTTCCCCCTCTCTGAGCTTGGTCACTGTTGTTGTTAAGTTGCTCAGTCGTGTCTGTCTCTTTCCCACCCCATGGACTGCAGCACACCAGCCTTCCCTGTCCTTCACTATCTCCCAGAGTTTGCTCAAACTCATCTTTAACCTCTCCCTTTCTACGGCTTCCTTCCTATAAACACTGCCATGACAAGATACCACAGACTGGGTGGCGTAAACAAGAGACATTTTTTTTTCTAACAGTTCTGGAGGCGGAAAACTTGAGATCAAGGGGCTAGCATGGTCCAACTCTGGTGAGGACCCTCCTCCTGGCTTGCAGATGGTCAATTTCTCATTGTGTGCTTAAGGCCTTTCTCCATGTATTCACATGGAAAGAGAGAGAGAGAGCTTGGTCTGGGCCTCTTCCTCTTCTAAATAAAGGCATTAATCCCATGACGAGGACCCCACTGGCAAGATCTCATCTAAATCTAATCCCCTGTCAGAAGACCTGCCCCTTAATACCAACACATTGAGGGTTGGGACTTCAACATAAGAACCTGGTGGGAGACATAAACATCCAGTCCATAGCAAATACTTGTGTCTTTTTCTTTAGTGGTGGGAGTTAAAACCAACCTGCCCTCTGAAAGCACCAACTGGTTTTTCCCTGTATTGTTGTGTTGCATGCGTGTTCAGTCATGTCCGACTCTTTGCGACCCCATGGACTGTACCAGGCTCCTCTGTCCATGGAATTTTCCTGGTAAGAATACTGGAGTGGGTTGCCATTTCCTACTCCAGGGGATCTTCCTGACCCAAGTATCAAACGCAAGTTGCGGGCAACTCCTGCATTCCAGGTGGATTCTTTACCGCTGAGCCGCCACATATTGTTAAACCTACTAATTTGAAAATACTCTTTGAACAATATATTGGTTGATTTTACTCTTCTACTCATTACTTTCATCTCTGGCACCTCCTTCTCCCCCACTGCCACAGGGCAGGCCTTTTTTCATGGGATAAATGAGCATGCCTCTTGGAAAAACTGGAGCTTTTTTTTTAATTGAAGGATAAATGCTTTACAGAATTGTGCTGGTTTCTGCCAAACATCACCATGAATCAGCCATAGGTATACATATGTCCCCTCCCTCATGAACCTCCCTCCCACCTCCCTTCCCATCCCACCCCTCTAGGTCTTTAGAGAGCCTGGTTTGAGTTCCCTGAGTCAAACTGCAAATACCCATTGGCTATCTGTTTTACATATGGTAATGTTTGTTTCCAAGTTACTGTCTCTATACATCCCACCCTCTCTTCTCCCCTGTGTCCATAAATCTGTTCTTTATGTCTATGTCTAAGAACAGGAGCTTTTTATTATTTATTTTTAATTTTTTTTTTTTTTGGCTACACTGTGCAGCTTGCAGGATCTTTAGTTCCCTGACCAGGGATTGAGCCAGGGCCCACGACAGTGGAAGCATGGAGTCTTAACCACTGGACGGCCAGGGAATTCTGTGGAGTTTTTAGAGCACAAGGTGACTGCCAATCTTTGTGGGTCAGCCCACACTAGTTGAGGGACTCTCATTACTACTGTGTAATTTTAAGGAAGATGTAGAATGTCTAGTCAAGACTATGGTTTTTCCAGTGGTCAAGTATGGATGTGAGACTTGGACTATGAAGAAGGCTGAGCGCCGAAGAATTGATGCTTTTGAACTGTGGTGTTGGAGAAGACTCTTGAGAGTCCCTTGGACTGCAAGGAGATCCAACCAGTCCATTCTGAAGGAGATCAGCCCTGGGATTTCTTTGGAAGGAATGATGCTAAAGCTGAAACTCCAGTACTTTGGCCACCTCATGCGAAGAGTGACTCATTGGAAAAGACTCAGATGCTGGGAGGGATTGGGGGCAGGAGGAGAAGGGGACGACAGAGGATGAGATGGCTGGATGGCATCACTTGTTGCAGGAAGGTGGACCCCTTCCAGGGCCCGAAACTGGGCTCTTGTCTAACACTCGGAAATGAATTGTCCGAGGAGACACATGTGGTAACAAAGCAAGAGACTTTATTGGGAAAGGGCACCCGGGTGGAGAGCAGTAGGGTAAGGGAACCCAGGAGTACTGCTCTGCCACGTGGCTCGCAGTCTCGGGTTTTATGGTGATGGGATTAGTTTCTGGGTGGTCTTTGGCCAATTGTTTTAATTCAGAGTCTTTCCTGGTGGCTGCACACATGGCTCAGTCAAGATGGATGCTAGCGAAAGGGATTCTGGGAAGTGGACGGACACGGTGTCTCCTTTTGACCTTTCCTGAACTCTTCCGGTTGGGGGTGGCTTATTAGTTCCGTATTCCTTATCAGGAGCTCCTGTCATAAAACAACTCATGCAAATGGTTACTATGATACCTGGCCAGGGTGGGTGGTTTTAATCAGTGTGCTTCCCTTAACAACTGACTGGATGGACGTGAGTCTGAGTGAAGTCTGGGAGTTGGTGATGGACAGCGGGGCCTGGCAGTGCTGCGATTCATGGGGTTGCAAAGAGTCGGACACGACTGAGCGACTGAACTGAACTGAACTGAGAATGTCCCTCAACCTGGGTTTTCCCACTTCTGAAAGTTGGGGAGTTGAGGCCCGGCCACCCGCTGGGGTCCTCCTTGGCCCAGGAGGGAGGCCCCTCCCTCTGTGTCTCTAGCCTGGCAGAGAGAGCCAAGGAGCCCAGAGGGTCTGCCGGTGCAGCCTGTGCAGGGCAGTGTCCCCACTCACACAGCAGCACCATTGTTCCAGCCAGAGAGGCTGGACGTGAACGTGACTCTTGGGAGCGGGGAGGGACAGGGCAGAGGCACAGAAGGGCTGTGAGCAGAATGCCACAGAAAGCTCTGCTCCTTATACAGGGCCTTGTGGCCTGGCAGCATCCTGAAAATCCCCACTCCCGTCAGGGCTGTGCCATCAACTCGAAAGCGATCTTGGTAGAAAAGAATATTCCTCATGATGGAGTTCATCACCCAGTTTGTTTGTTTGTTTTTTAAGTAATTTGTATTATTATTTTTGGCTGTACCATGTGGCGTGCAGGATCTTAGTTTCCCCAACCAGGGCCCGAACCCGGGCCCCCTACAATGGAAGTGTAGAGTCTGAACCACTGGACTGCCAGGGAAGTTCCCCTCATCCAGTTCTGACAGAGTCTCTTCTGTGGTCTCTGGGCTTCCCAGGGAGCTCAGTGGTAAAGAATCTGCCTGCCAATGCAAGAGACTCAGGTTCGGTCCCTGGGTAGGGAAGAGCCCCTGGAAAAGGAAATGGCAATCCGCTCCAGGATTCTTGCCTGAAAAATTCCATGGACAGAGGAGCCTGGTGGGCTACAGTCCATGGGGTCGCGGAGTCAGACATGAACTGAGCACGCATGCACGCTTCTGGGGTCTCTACGTTTCCTTCCCACAGGGCTGCTTGAGCTCTCACCACCGCCTCCTTTCATTAGTGCCCTCACACTTTGTGAAGTACCTGCGGAAAAAAAAAATCCAAGGACGCATCTCTATCAGTTTGCTAAAGCTGCCGTAACAAAATACTATAGATGGAGTGGCTTAAACAACAGAAATTCATTTCTCACAATTCTGAAGGCTAGAAGTTTAAGGTCAAGGTGTCAGCAGGGCTGGTTTCTTTTTTTCCCCTTCTTTTTGGTTATGCCACACACGGCTTGTGGGATCTTAGTTCCTTGACCAGAAATGGAACCGGGGACCTCACAGTGAAAGTGCAGAGTCCTAACCACTGGACTGCCAGGGAGTCCCCAGGGCTAGTTTCTTCTGAGACTTCTCTCCTTGACTCGTAGATGGCACCTTCTTCCTGGGTCTTCACGCAGTTTTCCCTCTGTGTGTTGGCGTCCACATTCCCTCTTCTTATAAGGACACCAGTGATTTGGATTAGGGGCCACCGTGATGACCTCATTTTTCCTTAATATCCTCTTGTATCTCCAAATAGAGTCCCATTCTGAGATCCTGGGGAATAGGACTTCCTCTAATGATCCCCACTTCTCTGAGGAGGAAACTGAGTCACTCAGCGGTGAAGTCACTTTTTGAAGCTAGAAGGTGCTGGAGGGGGCAGAATGGCTCCTAAGCCGGCTCTTATCACTGCACACCACTGCCTAGACGTGGGTCAGCCTGGGCTTGTCCTTTCCCCACGAAGCCTTAACCAGTTACCTTCCCCGGTGGGCCCTGCTCCCTGCCCTACCATGCCAGGCCCGGCTGGGCTCAGGGAGAGGGTGACCGGCCCAGATTCTCTGCCACTGCCATTTCATCAATGATCACATTTCAATTTTCCCTCCGTCTCCAGCATGTCTTACCCTAAGGAGTGCTTTCTCAGACCCCCTCTGCAATGAGAGAGAGGAAGGGGAGGAGAGAAGGGGACTGACCCAGATCCCACCCCCACGGCCCTGGCTTCCACATGGCTGAGCAGGAACTCTGGAGCAGCCGCACACAAAGGAGGGCTTTGAGCGAGCTCTAGCCAGGCCCAAGCTGAGCCCCTCTCCCCCTTGGTGCGTCACTTGCCCCAATCTGGGCCTCCCTGTGAGCCTGATTTAAACGGAAACTGTGGGCCCTGAGAAGTTCCTTGTGACCCAGTAATCCCAGCCTGCTGACTGGACCACACCCCCAGCAGAGGCAACCTCCAGGCTCCCGGAGGACACAGGCACCAGGTGTCCCAAGGAGGAGCTGCTAACTTGTCAGGTAAGTCAGTAGCAGGGGCCTGGCTGGGCCAGGAAGCTTAGGATTAGGGTAAGGAGTTTGTGGTGGGGAGATTCCAGGCTGCCCCCAAAACTGAAACCAACTGGCCATTCTTCAGGGTGAGTTCGACCAACCTGATGGCAGATTTAGCAAATAAAAATACAAGATACCCAGTTAAATGTGAATTTCAGATGAACCACAAATACTTTTTTAGTGTAAGTGTTTGTGTTCTCAGTCTTTATAACCCCATGGACTGTAGTCTGCCAGGCTCCTTTATCCATGGAATTTTTCAGACAAGAATACTGAAGTGTGTTGCTATTTCCTACTCCAGGGGACCTTTCCAACCCAGGGATTGAACCAGAGTCTCTTGCATCTCATGCATTAGCAGGTGGATTCTTTACCACTGTGCCACCTGGGAAGCCCTTTTTAGTATAAGTATGTCCCAAATATTGTATGGCACATACTTAAACACGTCAAAACTTTTTTGTTCATCTGAAATTCATGTGTAATTGGACATTCTATATTTTATCTGGCAAGCCTAGATGGCAGGGAATAGCTTTGACATGAAGTGAGGCGTGGGTTTTTTTTCCATGTATACAACTTATAAATCAATAGTTTCAAATCACAGTTAGTAGTTTGGACATATTTTATTTTTAATTTTTTGGCCATGCACAGCATGTCAGATCTTAGTTCCCCAACCAGAGATCAAACCCACATCCCCTGCATTGGCAGTGCAGAAGCTTAATCACTGGACCATCAGAGAAGTCGCCTGGGGATATTTTATTTTATTTTTTAAAACCCTTTTTATTTTGTATTGGGGCATAGCCAACTAACAATGTTGTGATAGTTTCAGTTGAATAGGGAACTCAGCTATACATATACTTGTATCCATTCTCCCCCCAATTCCCCTCCCATCCCTGGGCATATGTTAAAAAGAGTTGCTGTACTGACTTTAACCCTTCATTTCTAAGACCCTTGATCTTGTGATGATCCGCTTAACTCTCTGGGGGCGTCTAGCTGTCTCTCCCGTCTGAGCCTCTCGCTCAGGGAGTTCTATTAGCCTTGCCATTCCTGTTCCAGCAAAACCGAAGTGAGAACACAGTCACATTTCAGTCTATCTTATATATCTTCCTGCATATTTGGAAGTCTCTGTCTCAGAAAGTTGACTTCGATTTTATTCCTGTTGGTGGATTACAGCCCCCCAGAACTTCCCTGTCCTGCTGGGGCTGCGGAGTGGGACAGGCAGGAGATGGAAGATCCTCAGATACTCCCTGGAATCTTCTAAGACTCTCTCTGCAAGCTGGGGTAATGATCCGGATGGTGCTAAGAAAGAGAAGGGGAACTATGTTTCAGAGCAAAACACTGTGCTAGGTACCCTACAGAACTTCTATGATCTTTGTTACTACTCTGTTTGGTAGGTGTGGCTATTATCCCCAATTTGCAGATGAGAAAACTGAGGCTCTGAAAGGTTTTATTGGCCTAAAGTCACATGGGTGATAGATAACAAAGGCTGATTCAAACCTGGGTCTCTCTGACTCTCAAGTGTGGTTTTCTGTGACACCTGCTGTCCTAAGAGTTTGCCTGGAGATGTCTTGGCTCTAGGTGTCAAAAAAAAAGTCTTGGTGTCAGGCAGACATAGGTTCAAGTCCCACCTCTGCCACTAATCAACAGTGACCAGGTGACAGAACTGACCGACAGGAACCTGGTCAGAGGCAGGAGTGGAGTGGTGACGGGCCTGGGGATGTTTAGGTAGGAGAGGAGAAAATGTGAAAATAGAATTGTCTCCAAAAGTACTCAGCGGGGTGTCATGTGGGCAAAGGATGAAATTTTTTCTGCTGGCCTCCCACTGCTTCTGTGTATATTATTTAATAAAATCTTCATAACCTTCCACCTCCCTTTTATAGGGGACAACCCCAATTCAGGTTAGATCACATCACTTGCAAGGGGAAGAGACAGAATTTGAACCCAGATCTGACTTCTGCCACAACAGGCTGCCTCTTGGTGCTGATGGAAAGTAACAGCTTGGTCTTGAGTCCTGATCCCTGGCTATATCTGGCTGTGTAACCTTGGACAAATCACCTACTCTCCTGGGCCTGTTTCCTCTTATGTAAAGTGGATATCATAATGCTGGCTCCCAGACAATGGATTTGAAAAGTGCATCACAAGGCACTGAACACACATTCAGTTATGGTTATGTAACTAGCCATCATCCCTCCAGGGAGTGGATTCACTGGAATGGTGCCATTCACTAGGCTGGGGAGTTTCTCAGATGCCCCTTGGGACTGGAAAAAGGGGGACACAAATGCGAGGGATTGCCTTATCCCTCAGTGACCATGTAACCAAGAGTGGAAGCCTGTTCTAGTTTCTCCCTGGCTGGGCCATCTCATTTTAAGAACTGAAGTTCGAGGTATATTTGTGTGTGCTCCTTCTTAGAGGGGTGTTTCCCAAAGCACAGCCCAAGAACCACCTTATTCAGGGCCACTGGGGGTGCTGCTTTGTTTTTTTTTGACTGCGCCATATAGCAGGTGGGATCTTAGTTTCCCAACCAAAGACTGAACCCGGGTCCCCTGCACTGGAAGCACGGCGTCTTAACCACTGGATCATGAGGGAAGTCCCTGGGGTGCTGCTTTAAAATACAGATGTCTGGTCTCCAATTCAGAGTCAGGCACAGGGCCGAGGCATCTGTATTCTTAGCAAATGCCTCATGTTACTCTGATGCACTCAAAAGTCTGAGATTCATTGTTCTGAGACAATAACAGAAGAACCTCTCCATGTCTCCCCTAGAAAGGAGGCTGCCTTGAGAGGCCAGGACGGACGAAGTGGGCTCCTTCTTTGTTTGCAGCACTTCCAGTCTTCCACAGACAGCATGTCAGAGGGGGTGAGTACCTCCGTGCCCTGGGGCTCCCTTCTGTCCACCTTCCCTCCTTCCTTTTCTTCCTCCCTGTTTCTCTATTATCTGCTCTCCTCAGGGTTATGGGCATCCACCCTTTAGACCTCTCGGTAGTCCCTGACCCCACCCACAGGGAGGAAGTTCAACAGTGACCTTGGGCAAAAGCACTAGCTTGGGGTCTGAGCAGACCCATTTGGCTGGCTTGCTCAGGCTGATGGGGGCCTTTTCCTCCCTTTTCCTGGCTTCTCCCTCCTCAGGCGGGCACGTTCCGCATGGTCCCTGAAGAGGAACAGGAGCTCCGTGCCCAACTGGAGAGGCTTACGACCAAAGACCATGGACCTGTCTTTGGCCCGTGCAGCCAGCTGCCCCGCCACACCTTGCAGAAGGTGAGGTAGCCTGGGGGTGTGTGAAGGGACAGGTAGGGAGGTAACAAGGGGGAATATATTTATTTTTTTATTTGGCTGTGTCAGGTCTTAGTTGCAGCGTGTGGGATCTTTAGTTGTGGTATGCAGGAGCTGTTAGTCACGGTATGTGAGATCCACTGCCCTGACCAGGGATTGAACCTGAGTTCCCCTTATTGGGAGTACCGAGTCTCAGCCACTGGGCCGTCATGGTAGTCCCAACATAAGGGAATACTGATAACATCCTCTCTCCTGTAGAAGAGGTCCAGTACCAGCCCTCCGGGTTATTCTGGACCTAAAAGACTGACTTGTTCTAGGGGCTATTCTGAAGTCAGGGCCATGGTAGCAATTGGGTCAACCAGATGTCCAGGCTACCCGATTCTAAGATTATGGCATCAACAGGGTTCCCTGAAACCAAGGCTGGGACCTAGGGCTTCTGGGTCAGGGATCATCCTGGACTCAGACATGAGGAACCCTGATTTGCAATGGCCTTAGAGAGCACAGATACAACTGCTGCCCCCAACTGAATAGGAAAGGGCCCAAGTCCTAATATCACAACGACTTCCAACTTGTTGTGTCATCTTGAGCAAACTGCTTTCCCTCTTTGGGTCTTGTCTTCGGTATCTATGAAAGAAGGTTGTTGGACCAGTTCAGAGATGATCAGACTGTGGCAGAGCTGGCCTGGGGTTGAGCTGGCCCTGGGCTCCTGGCTTCCATCTCTGCTCCCTGGGCATCTCAAGGGAAAGCTGCTTCGAGTTCCCCCAGACCTACCTTCGTCCCTCATGCCATCCAAGGAAAGAACAGCCCCTGGCATGCTCAGGATTTCTCCAGGCTTATCCAAGGGGAGGAATGTGAGGGAGAGGGCAGGCTGCCATCTGACTGGTATCTTTAATTTTTTTGTTAATTAATGGTATCTTTAATTTTGAGAAGATCAGAAATTAACCTGGGATGCAGCAGACTGAAGCAATTAACAGTTCAACCTGATTAGGAGTTTCAACTTCAACTCTTTTTACCTGGGTGATCTTGAGCAAGAATATCTTGACCTCTATGAGCCTCAATCTGCTCACCCTGAGAAATGGGGGATAAGAATACAACCTTCTTGTGATGGACTGTGGCCAAGATTTAGAAACATCATGTACTGGACTTCCCTGGTGGTCCAGGGGCTAAGACTCTGCCCTCCCAGTGCAGAGGAACTGAGTTCTATTCCTGGTCAAGGGAACTAGGATTTCAGATGCCCCAACTAGGAGTTTGAATGTGTGTGTGTCAGTCTCTCAATCATGTCTGACTCTTTGTAACCCCATGGCCTCTGCGGGCTGCAGCTAAGACCCAGAGCAGACAAATCAATACATTAAAAAAAAAAAAAGTATCTACAGGACTTCAGTTCAGTTCAGTCGCTCAGTCGTGTCCGACTGTTTGTGACCCCATGAATTGCAAAACGCCAGGCCTCCCTGTCCATCACCAACTCCCGGAGTTCACTCAAACTCATGTCCATCGAGTCAGTGATGCCATTCAGCCATCTCATTCTCTGTCGTCCCCTTCTCCTCCTGCCCCCAATCCCTCCCAGCATCAGAGTCTTTTCCAATAAGTCAGCTCCTCGCATGAGGTGGCCAAAGTACTGGAGTTTCAGCTTTAGCATCATTCCTTCCAAAGAACACCCAGGACTTAGCAGCGTGCTAATTCAGGGCTCCAGTAAGCATAGGCTGTTGTGGTTAGAAACATTTAGTCCTTTGGCCGTCTCCTGCAAACAAACCCAGGATGAGCAGTTTGACCTAATTTTCTCCAAATATAACGGGCAGTCTGAGCTGCTGCCAATGCTGATGCTGCTCTTGTGGGCAGAGGAGCGATGGCACTACCTGCCGTGCCCTCTGCCCGTCCGCCGGTCTGGCACCGGGAGGAGCCTCCTGCACCGCGCCTACCTGACTTTGTGCCTGCACCCTGCCCCTGCTCCAGGCCAAGGACGAGCTGAATGAAAAGGAAGAGACCCGGGAAGAGGCAGTGCGGGAGCTACAGGAGCTGGTGCAGGCGGAGGCCGCCTCGGGGCAGGAGCTGGCCGTGGCCGTGGCGGAGAGGGTGCAGGGAAAAGACAGTGCCTTCTTCCTGCGCTTCATCCGCGCGCGCAAGTTCCACGTGGGGCGCGCCTACGAGCTGCTCAGAGGTGAGGCCCCAGGAAGGTTGCGGGGGTTGGGGAGTGGGAGGGGAAGGTCATGAGGGTGGTGTGGACCCTCATCCAGGCACTGAGGAGACTGGCCACTCCACCTCCTTCCCATGCTCTATCAAGTGACTGTATCTGAGCCTCCTTCTCCTCATATGTAAAATGGGTGTGTGAGCTGAATAGTCTCGAGATCCTTTTCTGTTCAGACAAAGGAGTGAGTCTGGCAGGACCAGATTCCTGGAGATCCGGCCCCTCTTTCCACTCTCAATGAGCAGAACTTAGCCACCCAAACTGGGAGCCCAAGAGGCCCCTCTTTCCACTTTCAATGAGCAGAACTTAGCCACCCAAACTGGGAGCCCAAGATGCGAGAGCTTCCTCTCCAAGCCCTGCTCCCTCCTCGCCCCCCACCGGCCCCTCCTATGCTTTGGCTCTGGAGCGCTGCATGGAAGGTAGGTATGAGCCTGATTCCTCGCAGGTACTCAAACCTCACAAAGAGTGGAATCGAAGATGGTGCCTGCCCTGGGAGTGAGCCTGGAGAACAGAACCTCCCTGGCCACGCCCACTGGATGGAGACCAGTGTCCCAAGGGAATCAAGTCTTTGGTGCTGTCGGAGGGAACGGTGTCTGAGCAGGCGCTCAGCAGCCTAATGATTCTCCTTCTTCTTAAAAAAATTTTTTTCATTATTCTTTTTGTTTTTTTTTTGGCTGTGGGATCTTAGTTGCCCCACCAGATATCCACCAGTGCTCCCCTGCAGTAGGAGCCTAGAATCTTAACCACTGGACTGCCAGGGAAGTTCTTCTCCTAACTTCTTCCTTCCTTCTACAAATGTTAATTCACTGTTGCTCTGTGCCAACGGCTGTTTCAGGCCAAAGGATGCAGCTGAGAACAAAGTAGACAAGAACTGTCTGCCCTCGTGGGCCTGATAGTCTAATGGTAGAAATAACAATCCAGACAATTAAAAATATACAGAGAAAAACAAAAGAGGTGGATATAAAGGATTGAGGGGTTTTAGGTAAAATGATTAGGAAAGCTCTAGTGCAAAGGAAACTTTCAAAGAAAAACTAGAAAGAAGTGAGATGCCCTAGGAGAGAGCAATAAGGCAGAGGGCACAGCAAGGGCAAACACTGCATGGTGGCTGCCTGGGGTGTTGGGGGGACAGCAAGGAGGTCAGTGCCTTTCCCTTGGCAAATGCCTCCCAAACTCCTCCTCTGGGCCTGGCACCTCCAGGGTCTGGTGGAGGAGACAACCGCAGAGAAGAAGGGACCCATTCAGGATGGCTCAGGATGGGGTTGGTGGAAGTTCCGCTGAAATTAGAAGGGATCTCTGTGTCCTACCTGGGGTTTGGATTTTATCTGGGGGTCATTTCCCCACCCCTGCTCAGCTAACCCTGTGCCCAACTGAAACACCTGTGTTTCTACTCGTGGGAAAGAGAAAAATAACCAGTAGTAGCTGTCCTCAGATTTACGATTACACCTTATGTTTACTGATGTTTACTGATTACACCTATACAGTTTACTGATGGCATTCATACCTGGAAAAATTCATGCACTTTTTTTCTCACTTTTTATTGTGTATTAGGATATAACCAATTAATAGCGTTGTGATAGTTTCTGGTGGACAGCAGAGCAACTCAGCCATCCTTCCCCCCGAACTCCTCTCCCATCCAGGCTGCCACACAACTTTGAGCACAGTTCCCCGTGCTAGACCGTAGCGTACCTGGAATCTTGTTTGTTAACCACAGCAACTTGGCGAGATAGCATTATCCTCCTATCTTTTGGAGGGGAAACTTGGGGCACAGAGAGGTTGAGTACCCTGCCGGGTTATACACAGCATGTAGATGAGGAGCCAGGCAGGAGCCCGGGTCTCTGCATGCCCACCATGTGCCACTCCGGGAGGGGCTGGCTCCCTGAGGGGCCGGCTCCCTGAGGGGCCTCCTCTGCTCCGCCTCTGCCAGGCTACGTGAACTTCCGGCTGCAGTACCCAGAGCTCTTCGACAGCCTGTCCCCAGAGGCTGTCCGCTGCACCGTTGAGGCTGGCTACCCTGGTGTCCTCTCCACGCGGGACAAGTATGGCCGAGTGGTCATGCTCTTCAATATTGAGAACTGGGACTCTGAAGAAATCACCTTTGATGAGGTCAGTGGGGGCTCTCCTGGTTCCCTGCCATCCTCTGGGCTGGGTTGCCTTCTCTAGATCTGGTCTCCACTGGAACCTCATTCCTGGCTCCCCGGGAGGCAAGGTTTGTGAGGGAATATCTGGTAAACTCATGGCACCAAGCCCTTTCCGGGCAGGAAGAGAACTCCTTGGATGTGCTGTGGCAGCTGGAAAACCCAGCAGCTTTGCAGGCAGGGCCCACTGGCCAGTACATGGCTGCCCCCTGTATCCCTACTGAATAGGACTGACAGTTGGGGCCATGAGCTGGGATCAACCCTGCCAAATGCTGAAAGTGGAGAGCAACACAGAGAACAGGGCTTAGTGGACTGTGGACTGGGAGAGATTCTGGAAAGCATGGGTTCCAATCTGTTAAGCGCCTGAGTTCTTTGCATTTGTGTATGTGTGTGATTTCACTTGCCAAGCCCTTAAGAGAGCTGTCATAATTGGGGATATAGGGTTCATCTGGGGAGGACGTTGGCATGTGACACCAAGCCTTAAAAAAATGTACAAACTTATTTTAGAAAATGCCATCTAGTTGTCGCAACATGTATTTAAAAGTTTATCTTTCCCCCCAGTGACTTGAGACACCATCTTTATCATATTCTGCATCTTCATAGGTGCTTGGATCTATTTCTGGACTTTCTACTCTGTGCCATCGGTCTGTCTTTTCATGCTCCACATTGTTTTAATTATAGAGACAGGATCAGTTCAGTTCAGTTCAGTCGCTCAGTCATGTTCAACTCTTTGCAACCCCATGGACTGCAGCACGCTAAGCCTTCCTGTCCATCACCAACTCCAGGAGTTTGCTCAAACTCATGTCCATTGAGTCAGTGATGCCATCCAACCATCTTATCCTCTGTCGTCCCCTTCTCTTCCTGCCTTCAATTTTTCCCAGCATCAGGGTCTTTTCAAATGAGTCAGTTCTTCATATCAGGTGGCCCAAGTATTGGAGTTTCAGCTTCAGCATCAGTCCTTTCAAAGAATATTTCCAACTGATTTCCTTTAGGATGGACTGGTTGGATCTCCTTGCAGTCCAAGAAACTCTCAAGGGTCTTCAACACCACAGTTCAAAAGCATCAATTCTTTGGTGCTCAGCTTTCTTTATAGTCCAACTTTCACACCCATACATGATTACTGGAAAAACCATAGCTTTGACTAGATGGACCTTTGTTGGCAAGGTAATGTCTCTGCTTTATAATATGCTGTCTAGGTTGGTCATAACTTTTCTTCCAAGGAGCAAGCATCTTTTAATTTCATGGCTGCAGCCATCATCTGCAGTGATTTTGGAGCCCCCCAAAATAAAGTCTGTCACTGTTTCCACTGTTTCCCCATCTATTTGCCATGAAGTGATGGGACCAGTGGATGAAGCACAAGCTGGAACCAGAATTCCAGGAGAAATATCAATAACCTCAGATATACAGATGAAAGAGCCTCTTGATAAAAGTGAAAGAGAAGAGTGAAAAAGTTGGCTTAAAGTTCAACATTCAGAAAACTAAGATCATGGCATCTGGTCCCATCCCTTCATGGCAAATAGATGGAGAAACAGTGGAAACAGTGGCAGACTTTATTTTTTTGGGCTCCAAAATCACTGCAGATGGTGACTGCAGCCATGAAATTAAAAGACACTTATTCCTTGGAAGGAAATTTATGACCAACCTAGACAGCATATTAAAAAGCAGAGACATTACTTTGCCAGCAAAGATCCATCTAGTCAAGGCTATGGTTTTTCCAGTAGTCATGTATGGATGTGAGAGTTGGACTGTGAAGAAAGCTGAGCATCAAAGAACTGATGCATTTGAACTGTGGTGTTGGAGAAGACTTTTGAGAGTCCCTTGGACTTCAAGGAGATCCAACCAGTCCATCCTAAAGGAGATCAGTCCTGAATGTTCACTGGAAGGACTGATGCTGAAGCTGAAACTCCAATACTTTGGCCACCTGATGCAAAGAACTGACTTATTTGAAAAGACCCTGATGCTAGGAGGGATTGAAGGCAGAAGGAGAAGGGGACAACAGAGGATAAGATGGTTGGATGGCATCACCGACTCAATGGACGTGAGTTTGGATAAACTCCGGGAGTTGGTGATGGACAGGGAGGCCTGGCATGCTGTCCATGGGGTCACAAAGAGTTGGACACAACTAAGCGACTGAACTGAACTGAATTGATGGGACCAGATGCCACGATCTTAGCTTTCTGAATGTTGAGCTTTAAGCCAGCTTTTTCACTCTCCTCTTTCATGTTCGTCAAGAGGTTCTGTAGTTCTTCGCTTTCTGCCATAAGGGTGGTATCATCTGCATATCTGAGGTTATTGATATTTCTCCCGGCAATCTTGATTCCAGCTTGTGCTTTATGCAGCCCAGTGTTTCTCATGATGTACTCTGCATAGAAGTTAAATAAGCAGGGTGACAATATACAGCCTTGATGTACTCCTTTCCCTATTTGGAACCAGTCTGTTATTCCATGTCCAGTATAGAATGTTTAATATCTGTTGGGATTCGTTCAGTCCTTAATGCTCCTCTTTTTCAGGGCTTTTCTAGCTATTCTTGCATGTTTACCCTCCCTAAAACAATTAGAATTAACTTGTTTAGCTTTAGGAGAAATGTCAGAAGATTTTTATTAGAGTAACATTAATATAAATAACAAACGAGGAGAATCAGCATCAGTATGAATGCAACATCCATGGCCAGTGGTACCATCCACAAAAAAGGGATGCCTTCCCTTTTATGACTACATTTTGAGCGTCCAGAAGTTTTTCAGAGTTTTCAATCCTTATGCACATTTGTCGTTAAAGTATTTATTTTATTGTTTTTGCTATTAGTTGAACTTTCTCTTCCATTATATCTCCTAATTGGTTATTTTTTGCGTCTATGAAGATTATTGTTTTTGTCTCTTAGTTTCATATCCTAGTATTTTTACTGAATTTTCCTGTTATTTGTTAGTCATATACAGATTTCCTAAGAATGCTATCATAATATCTGTAATTAGAGGAAATTTTTTCTTTTCCTTTTCTAGCTCTTATGTCCCTGATTAAAACAAAAACAAAACAAACCAACAACAAAAAAACTTGAGTGCATTGGTCAATACTTCTGTGGTGGGGGGAAGTGATGGAGAAGGCAATGGCACCCCACTCCGGTACTCTTGCCTGGAAAATCCCAGGGGCGGAGGAGCCTGGTAGGCTGCAGTCCATGGGGTCGTGAAGAGTCGGACACGACTGAGCGACTTCACTTTCACTTTTTACTTTCATACGTTGGAGAAGGAAATGGCAGCCCATTCCAAAGTGCTTGCCTGGAGAATCCCAGGGACGGGGGAGCCTGCTGGGCTGCTGTCTATGGGGTCGCACAGAGTCGGACACGACTGATGCGACTTAGCAGCAGTAGCAGGGGGAAGTGAGCATGCTTATCTTGTTCCTGATCCTACTGTAGTGTCTGCTACTGAATAAGATATTGGTTTTAGGACTGAAGCATACATATATCTGCTAAGGAAGAGACTTACAAATTTTTTTTTCTGATTACATAAGTGATACCACTCATTTTAGAAAATACCAAAAAAAAAAAAAAATCACAAATTTAAAATCATCCAGAATTCTACCATCCAGAGATTTCTACCACTGACATTCTTCCAAGTCTATTTTTGCAAGAAACCTAGAAACATACGTGCATACAAATGCATACAGACGTACACATTTTTTCTTACAAATATGGATCGTATTCTACAATAATATACCATGAATGGATATCTTTCTGTATCATTAGTCTTATATATCACTGTTCCAGAATACCCCATGGTGTGAATATACCATAATTTCACCAGTCCCTTTGCTGGACATTTAGGTTGTTCCACTGTTACAATGGTATAAGGATAGACACTCTGGCATCTAACCATGGATATGACACTGAAGATGATTTGATTATTTTCTTGGGATACATTCAGAGAGGTGGACTGTCCCAGCTCCAAGCCTGTGACAGATTACCTCTAATTTGCTCACTGGTATAGCTCTTCCCTTAAGACCGTTCTTAAAAATGTTCTTTCTTTTGGCTGTGTTGGTCTTTGTTGCTGTGCAGGCTTTTCTCTAGTTGTGATGAGTGGGGGCTACTTTCCAGCTGCAGTGTGCAGCTTCTCATTGCAGTGGCTTCTCTTGTGGAGCACAGGCTCTAGGCGCACGGGCTTCAGTAGCTGTGGCTCTTGGCCTCTAGGGCTCAGACTTAGTAGTCATGATGCAAGAGCTTAGTTGCTTTGTGGCAAGTGGGATCTTCCCAGACCAGGGGTCAAACCCGAGTCTCCTGCGTTGGCAGGTGGATTCTTTACCACTGAACCACTAGGGAAGCCCTCCTCTTAGGACCTTGAGTCTTAGCTGTCCTTATGGCTTGGATCTTACAGCCCATTCACTTGTGCCCAAGATCTTGCAGGCATACTGCGTCATCCTGGAGAAGCTACTGGAGAATGAGGAGACTCAAATTAATGGCTTTTGCATCATTGAGAACTTCAAGGGCTTCACCATGCAGCAGGCTGCCGGACTTCGGCCTTCCGATCTCAGAAAGATGGTGGACATGCTCCAGGTGAGGCCTCAGAACTCTGTCCTGCAGGAGCCTGTCATGGGTGGGGAGACTGAGAGGCAGGGCCCAGGTTTCTGGTTTAATGATGCTGGATAATCACAACCCCAACCACAAACACTTCACGGTGATCCACAGTTTGCCATGTATTCACATTCATCAGTTCATTTACTCTTTAAAAACATTCTCTCCCTGCTTCATTTTACAAACCTGGAAACCTAGGCTCAGAGATTTGAGTGACTTCTCAAGGTCACACAGCTATCAAGGGGCAGAGGTGGGACTTGAACTGCACCTTCTGACCTGGAATCCCATTCTCTGTCCCCTTTTGTCATGCTGTCTCCCTCTGCTTGTGAATTTATCCTGAGAAAGAGATAGCACTAATGCCCCAAGACAACTCACTCCTATATACTCATGTATCTGAAGTCCTTTCTTAGAATGGATACAGTGACAGAATTTATTTTCTTGGGCTCCAAAATCGCTGCAGATGGTTACTGCAGCCATGAAATTAAAAGACGCTTGCTTCTTGGAAGAAAAGCTATGACCAACCTAGACAGCATATTAAAAAGCAGAGACATTACTTTGCCAACAAAGGTGCATCTAGTCAAAGCTATGGTTTTTCCAATAATCATGTGTGGATGTGAGAGTTGGACCATAAAGAAAGCTGAGCGTTAAAGAATTGATGCTTTTGAACTGTGGAGAAGACTCTTGAGAGTCCCTTGGACTGCAAGGAGATCCAACCAGTCCATCCTAAAGGAAATCAGTCCTGAGTATTCATTGGAAGGACTGATGCTAAAGCTGAAGCTCTAGTACTTTGGCCACCTGATGTGAAGAACTGACTTATTGGAAAAGACCCTGATACTGGGAAAGATTAAGGGCAAGAAGGGAAGGGGATGAAAGAGGATGAGATGTTTGGATGGCATCACCGACTCGATGGACATGAGTTAGATTGAGCAAGCTCCAGGAGTTGGTGATGGACAGACAGGGAGGCCTGGCATGCTGGAGTCCATGGAGATGCAAAGAGTTGGACATGATTGAGCGACTGAACTGAACTCAACTGAATCTAATCTTAAATCCGCTTTGCTTTGGAAAGGAGAGATGGGAGGTAAGGGTCACGGGAGGGGATGGAGGACAATTGTTGTTGTTCAGTCACTCAGTCCTGTCCAGCTCTTTGTGACCCCATGGACTGCAGCTCACCAGGCCTCCCTGTCCCTCACCAACTCCCCAAGATTGCCCAAACTCACGTCCATCGAGTCAGCGATGCCATCCAGCTATCTCATCCTCTGTCGTCCCCTTCTCCTCCTGCCTTCAATCTTTCCAATGAGTCGGTTCTGCGCATCAGGACAATAAGGCATGACAATAGTGTCCCTCTGGTCTATCACAGCTTGTAGTCTACTCAGCAGGCAAGTGGATTTGAAAAAACTCGGTCACCTAAAAGCCAAGCAAGGCTATCTTTCCATTTCCACTCCATGTAATGACAGAGTCTTGTGCATCAGCAGGAAGAGGGTTGGGCTGCTTCTGGGGCATCCTTCCTTCAGTTTGGACCTACAGCATAACCAGGGCTCCCCAGATATTGGCCTGGGGATGGAACCTGCAGTGGGCTATCCTCTGGAGCAACTGTGTGATGACAACTCTGTCCTTGTGTCGTGGGGAGGGGCAGTGTAGTGGGAAAGTGAGTGGGAACCTTTGAGGTCACGGGGCCATGTGGTGGGGGTGCTGTCTGTCCCTGCAGGATTCCTTCCCAGCTCGGTTCAAAGCCATCCACTTCATCTACCAGCCCTGGTACTTCACCACCACCTACAACGTGGTCAAGCCCTTCTTGAAGAGCAAATTGCTCCAGAGGGTGAGTGCATAGCTGCACAGGGAAGGTGCCCGCTGATCGTCTGGTGTGTGGGTGAGTGAGTGAATGGGCTTGTAGCAGGAAAGGGTTCAGGAGACAAGAGGGATGAGGGTGGAGGAGGAGGGAACCCCACCTCCTCGGGCTCTGTATGAAGACTTGGAACTAAGTGGATCCCATGGACAGCACAGCAAGGAGGACTTTTGAGAAGGACATCGCCAGGCAGAGATGGCATGTGTGCCTTTGTCTTCCTGTTCCTCTTCTCCCCCAACCTCATCCTAGGGTACCTCCTTGCTCAGACCCATCTCCTCTGCTTCCTTGCAGGTATTTGTCCATGGAGAAGACCTCTCCAGCTTCTACCAGGAGTTTGACGAGGACATCCTGCCCTCCGACTTTGGGGGTACACTGCCCAAGTATGATGGCAAGGCCGTTGCTGAGCAGCTCTTTGGTCCTCGGGACCAAACTGAGAACACAGCCTTCTGAGAACATCTCCTGCCATCTGACCTGTAGTTAGCATCCCTAGGCCTCTCCTCAACTGCCCTGGACCCAGAATGCTGTGAAAAAGGGCTTCCTGGGGTGACTGTGGTTCCTCTGAACCATTCTAAGTTTGGGCAAACTCAGATGTCATTCTCCTCCCAAGCTGGGGGCCAATAAAAAAGCAGGGGAATTTCCTGAACATGAAAAAGTGAGGATAGTTATATTTCTACTGCCTCTGAAGCTTTAGGACACAGACTTGGTATGGGGTTGAGTTTCAAAGACTCTAATCAAGCTTCTGAATGATTTCCTTTGTAATAGAGTTTTACTGTTTAGGATCTGTGAAAATAGGCAAGGAGTCTGGTTTTAAAGGTCTCTTCCTCCTTAAAAATACAAAAAATAAAAGATCAAAGAGGAGTAAAGTAAAAGCGTTAGTTGCTCCGCCCAAACGAGGAGGGATGTGAGTCCAAAGGATCTGGCAAGTACGGTGACCTTAGTGGCTGGGAGGCAGGTGAAAGGTTTTCCATGCTGAATTATGGGGTGGAAGCACTCTTGACGTGGCTGCATTTTGGGGTGGTCGGGTCCTCCTCCTCTGATGTATGCAGTGATGGTCAGGAGCTTTGACCTCCTTCAAGGGTGACTGTTGTGTCCCCCTCCTTCTGTCTGTGGAGTCTCTCCATCAAAGCTGTCTCCTCCAGACCCCTTGCCTCCACGGATGGTTTTACTTAGATTTACAGACGGTATCTTCTCTGAGCACTCTCCCAGACCTCAAGTTATATGGTGAAAACTCTTCTTTGTCTGCAGTCTCACCCTACAGCAGTGAGCTTCTACTTTCAAGCTCTGCATATTTAGACAAACATAAATGCTTTTCTTTCTGTGGAGCTGGCTTTCCTCAAAGCATCTGGTGATTTTTGAGTATGTGCTGGGCACGTTGCTCCCTCTTGGGGAAAGCCTGGCTTCTTCTGGGCATGGGGCTCAGAGGCACTGACTGATTCTTCTCCCAAGGTCCTGCACTGACTTTCCCACTCAGACAGACACTTGTTCCTGTTATCCAGCTTGTGGTGATGAGTGAGGGTCAACTGGCCTGGCTCTTCTCACTGAGGCACCTCAGTACTCATCCCAAGACTTCCCTGCTCTTGCCTCCTTCTGAGCACGAAAGCACCCTTGGTGCTGGGCACACCGTTTGGTGCAGGACCCTCAGCTGTTTCCTGGGCTGTGGGTTCAATCCAGTGCCCTCTGCTTTCACGCCTTTGGAAATTTCTCTGAAGCCACTGAATTCTCTTTCTTGTTTTCCAGTGTGGCTATGTACATGTACATCTATATGTGACTGTGCATATATATGCATTCATTCCTTGTATCTTTTCTTTCATTTCTGGGGTTTGTAGTGTATACTCATCACCCGAGTAACTTTCTCCTTTATCACTTTCACAGTCAACAATCTCTATTTTCTTAAATGATATACATACAACCTCAGAGCTGGAGGAAGAATCACAGCAAGTTATTATGGGTGGCTGACCAGTGAAGAGGGTTCCCTGGTGGCTCAGCGGTAAAGAATCTACCTGCAATGCAGGAGACCTAGATTTGATCCCTGGGCTGGGAGGATCCCTGGGAGGAGGGCATGGCAACCCACTCTAGTTTTCTTGCCTGGAGAATCCCATGGACAGAGGATCCTGGCAGGACACAGTCCATAGGACTGCAAAGAGTCAGATATGACTCAAGTGACTGAGCATACACGACCAGTGAGGATTTCTCACAAACCCGTCTTCAAATTCTTTAAAACCTGAAGCCTTTCCATATCAAACCTTACATGGAACTCTATTATCAAGCCTGAAAAGAGTGGAGCTGCTCTGATTGAAGAGGGCTCTGCAGCCTCATCCCCAAGAGATCTAGAATATCTGGAGCTAAGAAGGCTATGTCCAGGGTGAGGACAGAAGCATGCTGCTGGGGGCAAGTGATAGGAGAATGGGGCTTGTATTTGCCGAGATAGAGGGCACTGGTGAGTCAACAGTACAGGTGTTGGTAGAAGCCGGGAGAGGATGAGGCTGAGCTGAAAAGGTGAAAGGAATGAGCTTTGTTAAAGCTTTCAAGCTACACTTACAATTGTTTTGCAGAGGAGTTGTCTCCCAGATTTGAGGAAAACCCTGGCTGATTCCTCTTGGATGACTCCCTTCTTCCCCCGGGTCCCTTATTGCCAGAGCCCTCCTCGCCCCACCCTCTGATTTGTGGGCGCTCTAATTTACAAAGGAAATCAGGATATGGAAAACACTGCAGGCAGAAGTTCTTGGGGGCAGCTTTGGTTCTTCAGTTTAGTTCAGTTCAGTCGCTCAGTTGTGTCCGACTGTGATCCCATGGACTGCAGCACGCCAGCCTTCCCTGTCCATCACCAACTCCTGGAGCTTGTTCAAACTCATGTCCATCAAGTCGGTGATGCCATCCAACCACCTCATCCTTTGTCATCCCCTTCTCCTCCTGCTTTCAGTCTTTCCCAGCATCAGGGTCTTTTCAAATGAGTCAGTTCTTCACATCAGGTGGCCAAAGTATTGCAGTTTCAGCTTCAGCATCAGTCTTTCCAATGAGCACCCAGGACTGATTTCCTTTAGGATTGACTGGTGAGATCTCCTTGCAGTCCAAGGGACTCTCAAGAGTCTTCTCCAGCACCACAGTTCAAAAGCATCAATTCTTCGGTGCTCAGCTTTCTTTATGATGCAACTCTCCATACATGACATTTGGTTCTCACATCCATACATTTGGTTCTTACTCAAATTCAAATGGGATGCTGGGGTCCCCGCTAAAGTCAGCATGGCTGGAGACTTAGCTTAAGAATGGTTTGACAAAAAAGCCCCAAGGGTTTTCTGAGGAAGTCGGTTCTGACTGTGGGCTGCCACCGCCCCCTGCTGGCCATGCCCTGATACTGCTCCTCCATGTCCATGGATGTCCGTGGCAGTCCTGGGCAGGGGCAGTCTGAGCCAGACCTTGCCAGGAAGGTGGTGCTGCCTTTGGGAGTAGGTGCCTGAAGATCATGAATGTTAATGTTAAAATCTGATGTGCTCAGTTTCCCAAATTCTGAGCTGCCTGGATATGCTGGATTCCTGCAAGTGACTACCACCCCCCTCATTCATGAGAAAATTAGAGGGACAATAAAATACTCTTGAAAGCCACCAAATATGGGAAAGGGGATAACAAAACATGACTTTCATTACAACCATTTGCTGCTCAGAACACCTTCCTTCCGGAGACATCTGGGATGAGGCAGGGATTCTGCACACGAAAGTAATTTGAGCCAAGCAAAAGTTGGGAGGGCTTCCCAGGTGGCTCAGTGGGTAAAGAATCCGCCTGCCAATGCAGGAGTCGCAGGAAACTACGGGTTCCATCCCTGGGTCAGGAAGATCCCATGGAGGAGGAAATGGCAACCCACTCCAGTATTCTTGCCTGGAGAATCCCGTGGACAAAGGAGCCTGGCGGGCTACAGTCCACAGGGTTGCAGAGTTGGATATGGCTGAACACAGCACAACAGCAAAGTTGGGAGGTCACAGTGACGCATCACATGGCCCTTTGGGGAAATACTGTTTGCAGATGGAAGCATTTGTTAAGGTGTGGGTGGAGGTCTCAGTAATGAAATGGGCCATCAGCTTCAAAGAATCTCTGAGCAAGACTAGCCACTTCTTAGATTCTCGAGTTTACCTAAGGGATGCTGCAGGAGGCTAATGCTGCCGGGTGTCCTGGCAGAGTCTTCCTGGAAGAGGGATGCCTGGGTCTTAAGTTAATCTGAGAAAGCTGAGGAGTCACCTTCAGGGTGAATTGGACCACCTTTTATAATACTTTTCATTGTGGGTGTGGCTCTGGTGTTGAGGAAGCTTTTAGCAGTACAGGGTGGAGAAGGCAATGGCACCCCACTCCAGTACTCTTGCCTCGAAAATCCCATGGATGGAGGAGCCTGGTAGGCTGCAATCCATGGGGTCGCTAAGAGTCGGACACGACTGAGCGACTTCACTTTCACTTTCCACTTTCATGTATTGGAGAAGGAAATGGCAACCCACTCCAGTGTTCTTGCCTGGAGAATCCCAGGGACGGTGGAGCCTGGTGGGCTGCCGTCTATGGGGTTGCAGAGTCGGACACGACTGAAGCAACTTAGCAGCAGCAGCAGCAGCAGCAGTGCGGGGAGGGGAAGCTCACAGGATACCCGGGAGCCTTCCTGCTCAAAGTGTGGCCCCAGGAGGGGATGTCTGCTCCACTTGGGAGCTTGCTAGTGATGCAGAATCTTAGTTCCCCCTACCCCAGATCTGTTGGATCATGGTCTGCATTTTAACAAGATCCTTAGGGGAATGCACATAACCAATCAGAGCTTCCAAGGCAGGGGTTTGCAACCTCCTTGCTGATTGATTCTCCTGGGAAGCTTGATGACTTGCTCAGTTGTGTCCAACTCTTTGCAACCCCATGGGTTGCATGGGCTATAGCCCACGGGGATCCTCTGTCTGTGAGCATTCTTAGATCTTGCTGATGTATGTCCCCCAAAACCAACTCACCTCTCCCCACTTAGTTTGTCAAAGGCTTTGCAAGACCAAGGAAGGAAGAAGATTAAGTGCAAGGTCCTTGGGGTGGGGGAGCATGGACCACCACAACCCTTCTGGCTGGGCCAGTACTTGGCCCTGGGAGACCCTTCGCTTGGATTCAGACAGATATAAAGAAGAAAACACCACTATTACTCAGCCAACCCAATATAATCTTAATTTAGGTCATGTTCACCTGGTCTTTCCAAAGAACACTATCAGAAAAGCTTGTGAATCATGTGTGACAACTACCACTTTGACATCTCTTACATTCTGTCTACGTGGTTCACTTTATAGAGCAAGTGTTTAAAATGCTGATTATCTCACTCTTCCCAGGCCTTGGCTGTCTTCCCAGAGAGGATGGGCTTGTAAAGACACCTGTGGGCTGGTCATTTCTTCGGTATTTGCAAGGCTGGGTTAAAGTCAATTGTGATGAGAATTTGGTATTTTGCCCACTTCTTTCAAGCTCGTGCTTTGGTGAAGACATGGGAAGAATCCTTTTATTTATTTTTTAAAAACTTATTTTAATTAATTAATTAGGCTGTGCCAGGTCTTAGTTGCAGCATGCAGGGTCTTCTAGTTGCAGTGTGTGGGGGCTAGTTCCCTGACCAGGGACTGAACCTGGGCCCCCTGCATTGGTAGGGTTGAGTCTTAGCCCACTGAACCACCAGGCAAGCCCAAGAAGAATTCTTTTATTCACAGACAGAAAATCTCCATTACAAATGACTGCACAGCCAGGTCACATTTTTAGTCTTTTTTATTTTTTTTTAAGTAAAGAAATTCCATTGAATCAAAGATAACAAAATTACAGCTTTTGTTTGTAATGATCTTTGTTTACCACCACACAGAATCAAAACAGAACCAAAAGTAATTTATGAGAACATAAAATGATCAAGGACACCACTGTTTAGTATAATTTCTTAATAAAGGTAAATATCCTCATATTTAGAAAAAATTGCATTGCTAGTTGCAAATCTTAAACACCTCAGTGCTGGAGGATCCTATATCTTGCCCCCACCCCCGCCCCCAAATCCAGCAGCACAGAGGCCTTCAGAACACAAACTCAAAAATACATTATTTTCAGGGCAGCATTTGAAGTTTCAGAAAATTAACAACAACAACAAAACAAACAAAGAAACCAAACTCAAACAAAACAGGAATTTAGGAATGTGTAAGTGATGGTTCTCAAAAATCAACCTGGAAGCACACCTTGCCAACAGAAAGAAAGTGGTTCATGGGAGTCTAACCAGGAAAGGGGGGAGATGCAAACTGGCCCCCCACCCCCCACCCCCCAGCCCCTGGTGTCACTAAGGCAGCTGCAGTGGCAGAAATCAGAAGCTCAGGTACAGTGAAGGTCTTCCTGAGGCGGTGGGCAAGACCCAGATCGTCTGAGACTGGTGTGGAGAAGAGGGGACAGGAGTCTACAAGGACTTGTGCTTTAGGAAGACTAAAGAGGCCCAAAGCAAAAACCAAAGGAAACCTAGCTCCCACGCCTGCCCGGGAACTCGGCCCGCCCCCCACAAACAGCCCGGGAAGGAGGTGACTGGCGCCGGGACTGCGGGCACAGCCATCGTGCTAGGGGACTGTTGGCCACGGCACGTGGGTGGCCTGGAAGGAGAATGCCCCACGGCAATGAAGGGTACTTCTGCAGGTGCTATATAGGTGGTCAGTCCCTAACTTGCGGCAATGGGTTTCTTGGCTAATGGGGACACCAGGAGGGAGGGAAGGCAGGTTATAGGCTTTGTTACTAATTGACAGGAGTTGAGTTAAAAAGACAATCCAGCGGTTCGAAATTAACTTCAGCTTACTCATTTGAGATAGATGAATGTTTTATCCACATACATGCTGGGGAAAACATGGTTCAGAAAACATGATGTGTTGGGAAGGAGGGGCTGGCTCCTTCAAAAGGGGCAGCTGTCCACTGTCCTGGGGTCTGAGAACTGCTGCTGAGCCAGGCTCTGCAGCCTGCCTCTAAGGGCCACTTGAGGGGCTGGGGGTGTTTGGGCTACAGCGGCCGAGGCAGCAGGAGCAGAGAACAAAGAGGAAGCAGCTTCAGTTTTGGACAGCATTCCAGTTCTCACTGCCTGCTCCCCTTCAAATACAATTTGGCAAAAGCTATCTTAGTATGTGAAGGGGGTTGGTGGTGGCTATTTTCTTCTGTATTTTTTTGGCCATGCTTGCAGTATGCAGGATGTTAGCTCCCCAACCAGGGACTGAACCTTGCCCCTTGTACTGGGAGTGCGGAGTCTTAATGTGGACCACCAGGGAATTCGCGGGGGCGGGGCGGGGTGGGGGACATTTTCCTCTGCTTTGATAACATGTGGAGAAGAACACCTTTCCCTCAATTGCTTGGCCACTAAATGCCACACGCAGGCTTTTGCCACTTTTCATGGCTTTTGGAAGTATCCAAGTAGTCTTTGAACTACAGAGTGAGGCCAAGAAGGAAGAAAGACATCAGAGACATCAGGTGTTTGGCCAGTTCCAGACTGCTCTTAATTGTCAAGGGGTGGGAGGTGCCTAATGTAACATTCTCTGGTTTTGCTGTGGCTTTGTTGCAGACTAATACAGCAGGAGAATTTCAATTCTGCAGCCAAATAGCTTTGTCCTACCAGGGGATATTCTAGAGGCAAGTTAAGGCTTTCTGGGCAAAGAAAAATGATTCCAGCTGATATTGTGAGCGGACGCTGCAGCAAAATGCTTAATATGATAACTCTCCTGTCCTACCTCAGAGGACAAAGACCAGAGTTCTTTGAACTCAAGGTGATGTTTCAGTGATCTTCAGCGCTAAGTCAGAATCAGTGCCATGGGAAAAAGAAAAGCCCTTCAGAGCTCAGACATCTGCTAGCCTGGCAAACACAAACAAGAACACGTGTATTGCTTCCCAGGCGCTGGCAAAATGGATCATGAGCCACACAGTGACAAAGAGAGCTCTCATTCAGATGCCAGACAGACAAACTCGACTATCCAGAAATCTCAGCTCTAATGAAGGCTGCAGTTTGAGAATGGAAGTCTGAGCAGGAAGGATTCCTGCCCTGGGAACGGTCAATGCTTGCCCAAGTCTCACAGAATGAAGGGGATATTCGCTTTGTTCCAACGGTCAGCACCTGTCCCCGTCATGAGACCGCCCTCGGCACAGAAAGGCTACTGGGAGGACAATGGAGGCTCTGAAGAGAAGCTAGTTAGGGACACGGGGCTTGGGGCAAAATCAAGGTTCTTCACCAGCAAAGGCTGAATGCAGTAGCTCACTCTCTCTCTCCAAGTCCCCTCAAGACAAGCCCGAAGCCTTGACTTATCTGTGTCCACTTACAAGGGCTGTAGAAGGCCAGTTGGGAATGTTCTGGCAAAGGATGTGTAAACAGGTGAAATGGACTTGGAGATGGTCTAAGGTGAGGTAACCGAGGCTTAGAGAGGGGAAGAGATTGCCCACAGACCAGTGTGATTTAGACAGGAGAAGAATCCAAGTGTCCAGGACCCTGGGACATTAACACCAAGTCAGGAGAGGGTGCTCCCCTGGCAGGTATATTCCCATTCTAAGGTATGTGGGAAATGCTTGCAGGAGGTTCAAGGAATACAGTGACAACAAATAACTTTCTGTCTTCATTCTGCCCTGGAATCATTGGTACAGACTCACATCAGAGAAGGTAAGAGGTTTTCTTTAAGACTGTTAAACTTGCTACTGATATAAGTGCATCAAGAAGACTTGAGACCATTTTTCAAGTCAGATAATCCTAACTTGGGCTTCCCAGGTGGCTCAGTCGTAGAGACTTCACCTGCCAATGCAAGAGACACAGGAGACGAGGTCTTGATCCTGGGTCAGAAAGATCCTGTTGAGGAGGAAATGGCAACCCACTCCAGTATTCTTGCCCGGGAAATCCCATGGACAAAGGAGCCTGGCGGGCTATAGTCCATTGGGTCGCAAAGAGTCAGATAGGACTGAGTGACTGAACATGCACAATCCTAACTTGACTGGGATCAGTTACTCACTGTTGTCTTCAAAACTGTTTACAGAGGCAGGGAGAAAAACTTGGAAAAATGTTGCTAGAAGCCTGTTTGGTTTTTTAACATGTTCTTCCAGCAACAGAATTATCTAGGCCATTACAATTTATGTCCTTAACCTGATTTTAAAATATAATATGCAAACACTCTGAAAATTCAGCCTTGTGTTAACCCCAAGAGGACCTCAGGAGCAAGAAGAGCCGCCACATTATCATCAGAAATGAACAGAAAAGCCAGGCAAGCGGGAGGGAGGAAAAAGCTGACCGACATATAAAGTGCTGCTCCCTTGTTTATTAGGCTTGAATGCCTCTGTGCTCCCATTCAGAAACAAACAACAATTTTCCTGTAAGACGGCCACAGTTACACTCTCATTTCCATGCATGAGAGCCTGAAGCTTGAACAAAGGGCCTCAGTTGATTTCATGTGAGCTAAAAAGTGCCATTCAGAGTCACACGCTAAAAAGACTTCAGCTGTGCATGGCGCCCCACGGTCCTGTGGGGTAAAATCCGGTTGTCCAGCAACAAAGGGAATGCTCTGAGCCCTGCCTCTCCTCCGTGGGTCAACAGAACTGCCGGGCACACCAGGCTCCAGACTCCTGTCCCTGTCTCCGCCAAGTGTATGACAACCGGACTGTTTTCTCCTCCTGAATGGAGCTGGTACCTGGCTGCTATATAGTTGGAACAGATCAAGGGACGTGTCCTAAGGCAAATGAAAAGGAGCCTCTTGCTTCCTGGGATGGTGATTCAGCCCCGTTAGGTTATTGCTTCGTTTATCTGATTTCACAAAAAGTCTTGAGACAGGAAGGTAGGAGCAGGAAATATGACTGTGAATTTTCTCGATTACAGCTGTGGTTGCAGGTTGGAGGAAAAAGTAACAGAGGGGGAAAAGACGAGCTTCCAAATCGAGGGGCAGAAGATAAAGTGCCGATCTGTGCTAAAAGCACGTGAATGAGATATGCACTTGAAAAATAACAACCTGGGGGGAAAGTCATGATGATGAATTTGTGTGTGTGTGTGTGTGTGAGAGAGAGAGAAACCAAAGCCAAGTTGAGACCAGAGAAACCTCAGTCTCTTCAGATAACAGTGGTCTTTGATGTTACCATTTAGGATAAGCTGGTGATTGTCAGAAAACAACACATGACTCACGTGACTAGGACCGAGGCTCAAACTATAACCACCTGTGACCAAGAGGGTCCGCGCCCAGGCCCTCACATGGCTCCCTTTACCCCTTAAATATCTGCACACGGATCCATTATCAATACTCCTGTCTGTCCTAGAGCAAAGTAGAAGAAGCAGGGGAAATAATAATTTTAAGTATCTAGGTCATTTCACTCATAATTCTGTTCAGTTCCAGATAGCAACTGCTGATTATTTCAAAGTGCAGGGTTTTTAGATATTCAAGTACCACAGGATTGGAGGAAAGGAGTACTTGAAACACAGCGTGGGCTTTTCATTTGAGAAGACACACTCTTGAAAGACCTATCCAATAGCCTACGGACATAAGTTATTCAACTAAAAATCCGGTTTCCAAAATCACACCCTCTTCAGTTGAAAAGCGATTTCTCCAAACTCAGATCCAACCTTTGAACTGTTTGGTATCAAAAGCCAGAGTTAGAGAGAACTGGGTTAAAAAAAACGGCAACCCACTCCAGTATTCATGCCTGGAAAATCCCATGGACCGAGGAGCCTGGTGGGCTACAATCCATGGGGTCGCAAAGAGTCGGACACGACTGAGCGACTTCTGTGTGTGGGCTAAAAAAATAAAATGAGTACTTTAAAAAACAAAACCAAACCACTTTATATGAAATGAGGGACAGGAAAAAGAAAAAAAAGAAAGGCAAATGATGATATCGACATGCTTAGAATAGCTCCCGGGCTCCCCTGGAGAGGAGTTCTCTCAAACCTCAGTAAACTGAGTTTGTCATTGAACTTTAGAACTGGTAGTGATCTCGGCAATCTGCCTGGTCCAGCCGCTCCTGCATTTTACAGGTGAAGAAAGAAAAGTTCAAAGGGACTTGTCCAGGGTCATATAGCCAATGAGAGGCAGAGGCAGGCCTGAAGTCTCCATCACCAGCCCAGGCCCGTGCTGAAACTGCTCATGGCTATCACATCAAGGCAGGTGCACATGACAGGCACTGCTGCTTCAGAGGCTCCTGGGAGCTACGAGATACCATGAGCTACCAAGACGTTTCTAATTCACAGGCTCCGCACCATTGGGTTTCTCGAATTTGCCTGGTGATAAGGATCACCTGGGGCACTTGTCAAAAATTAAAATCCCAGGCCCCTTCCCAGCCCCACAGAAACACCTCCAAGGGGAAGGACGTGGGAGGCTGAATTTGTAATAAGCGCCCCAGGTAACTCTCATCGTCAGGAATGCGTAAGGAAAAAAGTTGGCTTCTGACTCAAGGGAATTTTGTCATGTAAGAGACCACACTCTCAGCAGGGGGGGCCCAGGGCCCCAGGCCCCCAAGAACTGTAGCTACAGCACTGGCTCTATTTAGGGTCTACATCCAGGACACATACAACTGCCACAGCGTAACATCCATCCTTCCCTGCTCTTGGGGAAAATTTGATTGGCAAAGCAAAACTGCTATTCAGACACGCTTTTTAATAGGGAAACTAGATGTAATTGGCTTGAAAGCAATCCGATGCTGACACCGGACAGCAGGGTGAGAACCCTGTCGCTTGTCACCATGGCTAACAAATGCAATGGACAAAACCAGTAACTAAGCACAAAAATAGCCTGGAGCTCCCAGGGACCACCACCCACTTCAGGTCGCATGTGTGTCTGGTGGGTGGTCCCCGTTGATGGTGTGAGGTCAGATCCAGGTCGCTGAGGGAGATGGGAGACCTGAAAACAGCCAGTGAGGGATGAGAGTTCCAGAGGAGGGCGGCTGGAGCACGCCAGAGTCCGGGGAGCGCCTCACTCCAGGTCAGCCTCCACCAGCTCCGTGTCAGAGCATTGCGACTTGTTGCGTTCCCACTGGCAGATGGCGTTGGCGTACTCCACCACCAGCTTATCCATCCACGTCAGGGGCTCGGGGAACAGCACGGAGCCCTCAAAGAAGCCCAAGTGGCCCCCGTGCAGGGGCAGCACAAACATGACATTCTCCCGTTTCTCTGCAGGAGAAAGGCGGCTGAGTGAGTCACTGTCCTCTGACCGGCTCCGGGGCTGGAGGTGGGAGGGCGAGCTGGCCAGGGTGGCCCAGGCTTGCCCCAAGGGTGCAGGTGTCCCCCTCTAAGTGGGCATCTGATCTCCACCCCCTCCGCCTCGTTCACCAGCAGTGGGGGCGGGTGCTAACTTGGTGGGGGCAGGCAAGACGGTGAGATCAAGCAGGTTTGGGAATAGCAGCTTAGCTTTGGAGCAGAATGGGTACTGGCTTAGGTTTAGTTGCTCAGTTTTGTCCAACTCTTGTGACCTCATGTACCGTAGCCCAGCAGGCTCCTCTGTCCATGGGATTCTCCAGGCAAGAATACTCGAGTGGGTTGCCTTTTAGGACATCCTTAGAACTCTAAGTGGTTCTCAAACTTGGCTGCCTATTAGAATCACCTGAATTTTTTTTTTCTTTTTAATAAAGGTCCCTATGTTGCACCCAGACCAGTGAGATTCTGATGTGAGGGCTGGGGTGGGGTGGAACTGGGAGTTGGCAGGTGAAAGAGGGAGGACCCAGGCATTGGTGGTGTTAAAACTCCCAGGTGACTCAACTGTACAGCCAAGTATTGGGGTGGCCAAAAAATTTCATTCGGATTTTTCTGCACCGTCTTACAAATCTGAACAAACTTTCTGGCCAATCCAAATCACCCAGGCAATTGACTTAAAATATAGGTTTGGCTTTAACAGGCCTGGATTTAAGGAGCTGAGACTCTGTGGTTCTCACAAGCTCCCAGGTGATGCTGATGCTACTGGTGGGGCCCAGACTTTGAGGACGGATTCCTAACACACTCTTATTGACCAAAGAACCAGATGAATTCAATGGAGCCAATGATTTTCCACTGCAGAACTTTATCTTGCAAGACTAAAACATAAAGCTGCAAGTTGTGTTAAAAGCTGCCCGAGCTCTCAACCTCACGTGATAAATGGTCATCTGAGAATTACAAACCTGGAGCTTGACTTTATGAGTCCATGTTTAAGCTAGTCCCACATGGGCTAGTAAAGCCATTACTGAAGACATGCAAAAATGTGGAGCCAGGTGCATTCAGGTACCACAAAGAGCATCTGTCTTCCCAGGGGGACGAGCGACAAGGGGCCCCTTGCTGGCTGCTCCAGGCCTTTGAGGCGCTTCCTGGCACCTGCATTTCTGGCTCTGCAGGGCTCTTGTCTGATCCCCTTTATTCTTCCCTTTTGGCTGCTATTTCATCAGTTTCTGTATGACAGCATGAGCGCTGTGGGTGTTACTTTAGATGTGCAGAAGGAAGCCTGTGTCCTCCTGCCGCTGCCAATGTGGCTGTTTCTGTGCAGGGAGCCTGTGGTTTGACAGGCGGTTGACAGGCGACAGCTTTTATCACATAACACACCTGCGACTCATGCATTCGCTCTGAGTGGAGAACAGAGCTCTGTCTGGACATTGGTCCTGTGTCTGTTTGCTGCATTATCTACTCTTTAACTTGGGGTCAGGAGAGAATCAGATGTACCCCTTTCCCTCTGGTTAACACGTGATGTTTATAAGAGGAAACAATCACAGAGGATGGGGCAGGGAGGTCTGGTCCGAGGGATCTGAATGACAATGCACAGTAACTGTGGTTTGTGACCCAAGTATTTCCTCTGCTTCCCTCTTTCTAGTTCTTTCTGTAGCTCCTACCTAGCAAGACATGAGGTCATGCCAGCCTGAAATATGATGGTATTCCCATGAGTGACCTTCTCTACTTTTTCAATGGCTTATATTTTTATCCTCAAAGTGGACAGGGAGGCTGTCTGTCACAAGAGGCAGCAGAACTGACTTTTTTTTTCCTTTTCAGGTCAACGTTTCAAGTCTAAATCTCTCTTTAATTCAAGCTCTCAGACCTAATGGAGTCACATCCCTGAGGCAATAATTTCATAGAATACCAGGGGACTCCCCCAAACTCTGGGTTGTGGTTATAAATGAGGATCCTGTCTCTTGCACCAGGACAGAACATGAAAGGCTCAACACAGGCTCTACCACAGCCCCAGGCCTATCAGACTAGACTAAGTAAGAATACTGCCATAAGACGCTCTGGTGTCCAGGAGATGTCAGCGTGGTGAAGGCGATGTACTGTGGTAGTTTGCTGAGCGGTTGAGAGAGCGGCGGGAAGAAACACTTACCTGAAAGAGATTTTGGAATGGCTAGAAGACTTTCGTGCACTAAGGGGTCATCGGCTGCATTCACCAGCATGAGAGGTACGTAAATCTGAAACAAGGAAATAAAAGCAGGATTAAATGATCAATTCTCTTTTTTTAGATCCCGTTGATCCAAGGCTGAAATACACTACTGGACATGTTTCCGAAGCAAAGGGAAGAGGGTCGGTGCTTAGTCTGCCGAACTAATGGACTGAGGATGCCTGTGCTCCCTGGCAGTGGCCGCTGGGATTGCAGCCCTGGCAGGCACGCACAGGCACATACAGGTGCGCACAGGCACGCACAGGCACATACAGGCACGCACAGGAGCCGTGCTTGGTGTCCTAGGTGACCCACGTGCTCTGATGGAGCAAGGCTCAGGACTACAATACTCGCCGGCAACGTATTTCTGATCCTCTTCACAGTGTCTCAGATTAGCCGTATCTTTCAGAAAAACGACTTTACAGAGTTATGTACATGGTCATCCAATTTATGTTGTGGGGAGAAAGAAAGGAGTCTGCTTCACTGCAGACAAAGGAGCCTTTCTAGAAGAATCTGAGGAAGGAAAACAGGAGCAAGCTGGTAGATCTTGGGAGGCTCTTGGCAGCTGTGCGTTCAACATCCACTTTAGCAAAACAGCCAGTAGTGTCCTTTTTCTTCTTAGCGGAGATGGTGTTGATGGGGGTGCTCAGATATTACTGAACAGCCATGCTCAGGAAGTGTGACAACTGGCTGCCTAAGCTGGAGGCCCTGACATTGGCTCTGGACAGTTCCACATTTCTGTAATGGCTTAAATGAAGACATGAAAAGCCTAGATGATGATGCTAAAGTATGCAGGGTGGCTGACATGACATGATGGCAGAGCTGCCATTCACAATGATCTGCTTTAGCGGGGGGAGTGGTGGGCCAGACTAACAGGTGGACATTGACAGGGATAAATGGGAAGTCCTGTGTTTGAGTAAAAAGAGCAGTTGATCAAAGACAGAAAGGGAGACACTGGTTTGGTGGGGATTCAGGTTAAAAAAAAGCATAGTGGTTATGATCGGCCACAAGCTTGATTTATCACACACAAAGTTCATCATCGCTGCTGACAACTCCATTAATATAAACCAATCCACTTCGACCAAAGACATGCTTCTCTACCATTTGGATACAGAAAGACATCTGCTTTGCTCTGTGCTTGCCAGATCAAGGCAGGAATTTTGAATTCAGTCCTGGGCACCACACCGATGAAAGACACAATGACCCAAAAGAGTCTAGGATTATAAGAAATCTACATGGGCTTCCTATGAGGAACCACAGTAGGAACCAGGCTGGATGAAACTATCAAAGGAGGACTTATGAAAAAAACGGATGTGGCAGTGACTTTAAGGGCTTTCACACAGACTGGGGAGCAGACTGGACTAAGGGACAGCTCTGGGGTTACTACTCAGAGGTCACAGAGGGGCAGGGCTTTATTCGATAATAAACTCAAGTCAACAACTACAGTGGATGGAGCCAGATGCCAGCTGAACTTCCACCAGGGAAGCTGAGGAGGGAGACTTGTTATACAGTGGGTGGAGCTGGGTGGGGTGATGCTAATTCTGAGATGTCGCTCTCTGAGTTGTGGCCACTCACCCTGTGCAGGTATCTCATGCAGCTTTCTTCCTCGTAATATTCCTTCAGGGAGTTGTAGCCGTGAAACTTCCTGGAACACACACACACAAGAAAAAGAAAAAACAACACTTGGAATAAGACTGGAATGCTGAGTTGATATATTACTGTGCAGGTTCCCACACTAACACATCATATCAGAGAATATACACAGGTACCAGAGTTAGGGGTTAAGAACACCCGGCTATGGCATCTGGGTTCAAATTCTGGTTCTGTCACTTACTAGGTAAGCTTACACAAAGGGCTTAACCTCTCTGAGCTTCTCTTCTGTAAGTGAAAGTTGCTTAGTCATGTCTGACTCTCTTTGACCTCATGGACTGTATAGCCCATGGAATTCTCTAGGCCAGAATACTGAAGTGGGTAGCCTTTCCCTTCTCCAGGGGCTCTTCCCAACCCAGGGATCGAACCCAGGTCTCCTGCATTGTAGGTGGATTCTTTACCAGCTGAGCCACAAGAGAAGCCCTCTCCTCTGTAAAATGGAGCTAAAGAGAGCAGCTTCTTCCTAAACACTCTCTTTTGGACTTAGAAGATGAATGAAATTTATGTAATATTTTTTTCCCTCATTAGTATGGTGTCTGAAAAGTGAAAGTGTTAGTTCCTTAGACATGTCCAACTTCTTTGCGACCCCAAGGACTATAGCCTGCTAGGCTCCTCTGTCCATGGGATTCTCTAGGCAAGAATACTGAAGTGGGTAGCCATTCTCTTCTCCAAGAGATCTTACCAATTGAGGAATTAAACCCTGGTCTCCTGCATTGCAGGCATACTCTTTACTGTCTGGGCCACAACGGAAGCCCCAGGACAGTGTCTGCACCACAGTAAAGCTGCATGCCCTGTGGTAGGTGAGCGTTGTGGTAGGTGAGCGTGGGTATAATTCATTCTTGCCTGTTGAACATAACCAGCAATTTCCATTTCCTCTGAGTAACTGGGCATATTCACGGGCATATTTCAAAGTTACTTGGTATAAGAAGGCTACTAAAACCTCATAAGGAAGGTAAGTACAGATCCCATGCCCTCAGGTTAATATCTGTCTATTTGGATGAACTTTAGGCCACATCTGAAGGTATCAAATAATCATTAAACAAAAAGGATGATGCTTTTAGAAGAGATTGATGAGGTCAGAGATCAGCTTTACCTTTCCAGGTGAGGTTAACCTCAATCAGAAACCACTGGTGCCAGAAAAGAGGACACTGTCAAAGGGGTGACCTCAGGTGCCTGGAGAGGGTGGGGCAGGAAAGGGTCCCTGAGCGAAGTGGGCGAGGTTTGGTTTTACACTCAGAGAGAAGTGTCTTCGTGCCCCTAAAGGAAGAGGCTCTGTCCATTTTTCTTGCAACACCCAGCTCTCTTGGTTTACTTTTGGTTTTTCTACTTTGGATAGAGACGTGGGCAGGTACAAGTACAGGAAATATTTCCTTCTCCTTTACTCCATTGCCACATGCAGTTTGTGTGACATCTGATCTCCATGCCAGAGTTGAGGACTATGGACAACTAGGGCGCACACACCCCAGCTCCCCTGTTCACGCTCAGCCGGGCAAGGCAGGAATGCAGAATGAGTGCTCAGAGCACCTTCCTGTTTTTTAAGAGACATTAGAAATTTGGATTTCTCTGTGAAATCTTCAGGGTTTTAAAAAAACTTTTTGGCCATGCTGCACGGCATGTGGGATCTTAGTTCCCTGAACAGGAATTGAACCTGAGGTGGCCCCTGCAGTGGAAACCAGAATATTAACCACTGGACCATCAGTGAAGTCCTGAAATCTTCAGTTTTTAAATGGTGGGCATTAAAAACAAACGAACAAACCCTTAATACCAAAGTGTGCAGAGGAAAGCCCTGGTGCCGGGCAGTGCTGGCCCGCCACCTCCCGCCTGGCACCCCACCCCGGGCCGTGGGCACACCTCATCACGTTGTCGTCAATCTGCATCAGAGATGTGGCTGTGTAGAGGCGGCTCAAGTCTGTGTCCTCCAGGCTCTGGGGTTTCTTCACATGGTCTCCAAAAAGAGCTTGCCTAGAAGGGGATGGAAAGCAAAAGGAATGAGAAGTAGATGTTAAATCAGCACACTGTACAATGAAATAGCTTACCGTTTTGTCACTTATACATCTGTAAAGCTGAAAAAAAAAAAAGTTTTTTAAAGCACATGATAAACAACCACGGCTGAGCCTGCTTCCTGGCCCAGAGGTACGCCAGGAGAGAGTCTGTGACAAAGCAGATGTGGATAACTTAGAAATAAATCCCTTCAGCCGTTGGAATGTCCCAGAGCATGAGCTTGTTGACTTTTGAAGACCCGGAGAGCGATGGATATCAAGACCTTATTTTCCTTGTGAGGGGCAGCTAGACAAACTAAGGACTACGCTTCAGCCTAGATGACTATTTCAAAATTGGCCCTGCAGAGAGATCTCAGGATGGGCTGTGTGGCCTGGGGTAGGCTGTCAGCCAACCAAAGGCAGGGGTGGGGGCGCTTACTCTAAAGTTGGGGGGCCCCCAACTTTACACTGGTATTGCCACTGCTCTCTTCGGCAGAACCTTTTTCCCTTTGTGAGCTCTTCGTGCCACTTCACAAGGAAGATAATGATTAACCCATTCAGCACTTGGGCAAATCAACCACTTTCCAATATGTTAGCTAAGTGGCTAAGACTCCATGCTCCCAGTGGCAGGGGCCCAGATTCGATCCCAGGTCAGGGAATTAGATCCCACAGGCCAAAATGAGAAGATCCTGCATGCCACAACTAAAACCCAGTGCAGCCAAATAAGTAAACAAAAATAAACATTAAAAAATTTTCCCCATCAAACATTCATCTCACAGTTTATTTTTTATATAAAAAGCTAACGTATACTCCAAAGTGGAGGACAGGGGAGCCTGGCGTGCTGCAGTCCATGAGGTGCAGAGAGTATGACATGACTTAGCGACTGAACAACAACAACATATCGGAAGACTAATCATTTCTAGTTAAGAAAATGATCCATCTAGAGAGGGTGAGCGTAAAGCCAGAGGTCATAGTGAATACATTTAGATGTCCATTGCCAGCGAAAGCTGTCCCTCACACAGCTCAAGGAAGACTGACGAAGTTTGTTTTGAGGTTTGGCCCCACAGTGGGAAAAATTCATTATAGAAACTAAATGTTCTGGTAGCCAGTCACCACCTCTTCCAAAGGAAAGGAACCAACTTCTTAAAAAAAAAAAAAAAAAATTTTTTTTTTTTTTCAAAAGAGAATTAGGAAGATCATATACTTAAAGGATAGAATTCCCAATTTAAAGTGTGTCCCGATAAAACTAGAAAAAAATTTTAAGAAAGGAAAGATGATGCTGGTGGGGAAAACAAAAAATTCTAATGAAGAGTCCTGAAAATTTCGAGATGTTTGACTTTCTGTGGTAAGTTTAAAAAAAAACATTTAAATACACTGAGAGCACATTCAAAGGACTCTCCCAATTTGTTAAGAATTACATGATGGCCTTTCTGGACTCATTAATTAATGGCAAGACTGAGCCCAGCAGCAAAACAAACGTTCCCTGGGAGGAGCTCACTGTCCACCCCAGAGGTGTGGAAAGCCAGACGGAGGCCTGGACTTGGGGTCTGATGGGCTGCTTTCACCCCTTGCGTATCTTCAGCAAACCCCTGGATCCATCCAAACCTCAGCTGAGCCACACCCGACTCGGAGCCCGGCACACAACTGATGCTCACACACCACGAGCTGAGCGGAAGGCCAGCCTGGGGCACGTTCGTCTCCAAAGGTCTCCACCCGCCCAGCACCACAGCCTGGGGACGCACCCGGCTGCCTGGCTGCCCAGGGGCCTGTGAGCACCACGCCAGCCCAGACGCCATAGGAACCCCACCCACAGGAAGCCCAGTGGGGTGCCTGGCTGGCTGGACAGTACAACATTTTCTTTTAACTGCTGAGAAAAAGAGAATAAGAAACTGATCATTCAGACCAGATTGCTTTTCCTAGGATGGCCTCAGAACCCCGCTTTGGGTACCTCTTTGAGTGCCCATTTGTGTACCAGGCTCTGAGTGAATCAAAACATGCCCGAGCCCTCCCGTGCTTTCCTGTTTGGTTCATGGATGCAGGATTCACACTCGGGGAGAAACAACAGAAAAACAACTAGTGGGAAGGAGCCGGCTTCACGGAGGTGGAGATCAGAGATGGACCTAAAAGGCGTGCGCTGGGTTTGGACAAGCAGAGGTGATGGGAAGAGGGTCGGGAGAGGCCAGGGGGCACGGGGGTCTCTGAGTGGCCCGCTCCAGCTGGAGGGGGAGGGAGGCATGTGGGGGAAGGGGGAGAACCCATTCGGCCAAGGACAGTCACAGTGATGAAATCATCACTAATATTCCTTGAGTGCTACTGCCAGCCAGGGGCTGCTCTCAGCACTTGTTAGGGGCTAACGCACCAAAGCACTCTGAGCATGAGATGGGCAGGCAGGGTGTGGAGAGTGTGGACACCATGCTTGGCGCCAGTGGTGGGATCCCCGTCCCACTGCTGCTTGATCAGAACCCCAAGAGCTAGCAGAGAACGATTCTGGGTTCCCCCAAGCACAAAAGCCTCCTAAAGAGAAACATTCCTCTACAGTGACAAGCCACCCTCAGGATGGCCCTCATTTTTTTGTTTAATAATTAACTTTGCTTTTTTAAAATTAAAAATTAAAAAAATTTGGGGGGCTGCATGTGGAATCTTAGTTCCCCGACCAGGGATTGAACTTGTGTCCCCAGCGTTGGAAGCTTGATGGCTTAACCACTGGACCATCAGAGAAGCCCCAGGATGGCCCTCATTTGGGAAAGAATGGTGTGGAAATGGTTTCTCTTCCTTCTTGAATTTTTTGAAAAATATGGAAGCAGTATAGCTTCCATGGTTAATTTGGGAGCTTGGGACAAATTTGTTTCTAACCAAATCACAAAGCAGTCAGCAGAGAATCTGCACCAACCCTGCCTTCTTCTTCTTCTTCTTCTTTTTTATCCTAGAGAAAGAGGAATTTTGGCATTTAGTGAAATAAGCTCAGAAAGGCACTGACTTCCCTGGTGGTCCAGTAGCTAAGACTCCATGTTCCCAAAGCAGGGGCTCTGGGGTTCGATTCCCTGGTTAGGGAACTAGATCCCAAATGCTGCAACTAAAGATCCTGCAGGCTGCAACGAAGACCTGCTGCAGCCAAAAAAAAAAAACAAAGGTACTGTCTGTCTCCTGAGGGAGGGGAAGGTGCCTCACCGGTGCGAGAGAATGATCTTCTTCATGTTGTCGGCCATGAGGAAGTTGTAGAAGCGCCGGCACTGGTCCCACTGCATGAAGGTCTCCTGGGCCCTGGAAGAGCCACAAGGGAAGGGTGAGAAGCGGGGGTCCGTCCTGGAGTGGAGAGGCTGAGGCTGCGGGGGCAGGAGGCAGAGCTCCTGCCACTGGAGGGGGCTGGCTCCCTCGGTGGGAACCTGGGCTTGAACACGTGGTCCTCAGACTAAGGGCAGAGAGCCACCCGAGCACTAAGTGAGTGAACAATGCTCAATGAGAGGCCCCTGCCCGAAAGGTCTCTGGGGCCACGGGCTTTGCCGGCGACACTCCTGACCCCCTCTTCTGACTCTTAGGTCTTTGTCACAGGACCTGCTTCGATTGTCATTTGAAGGGTTTCTCTCCTTGGCTTTCTACCCTGCAAGCAAGTTTTTCTGGCTTAATAACAGGACCGTGCATAGGGACGGGGTGTGTGGAGAAGATAAGTGTGTGGCAAAACCTAAAAACGCTTCATTTTATCACTTTTGTGCGGAATATGTAAGAAATACAACAAACTAGATAAAACTAAAAAGAAGCAGACTCAGAATAAACTAGTGGTTATCAGTGGGGAGAGGGAAGGGGAATGGGCAATATGGGTGGAAGGGTTATTATGGGATTATACGAAATCATGTGTGTGAAACTTTTAAAATCTTTACTGAGTATAGTTGCTTTACAATGCTGTGTTAGTTTATGCAGTACAACAAGGTGAATCAGCTGTATGTACATATATACACACACTTTTTTAGATTTCCTTCACATTTAGGTCACCACAAGAGCATCGAGTAGAGTTTCCTGTGCTGTTAGAGTAGGGTCTCATTAGTTACCTGTTTTATGCATAGTAGTGTATATGTGTCAATTCCAATCTCCCAATTCCTCCCATTGCCCCTTCCTCTTTTGGTGTCTATAAGTTTGGTTCTCTACATCTGTATCTCTATTTCTACGAATAGGTGATATTCTACGATATTTGTTTTTCTCTTTCTGACTTACTTCAGTCTGTATGACAGTCTCTAGGTCCATCCACATCTCTGCAAATGGCACTTGAAACTTTTTAAATTATAAAGCACTGCTGCTGCTGCTGCTGTCACTTCAGTTGTGTCCGACTCTGTGGGACCCCATAGACGGCAGCCCACCAGGCTCCTCCATCCCTGGGATTCTCCGGGCAAGAATACTGGAGTGGGTTGTCATTTCCTTCTCCAATGCATGCATGCATGCTAAGTCACTTCAGTTGTGTCCGACTCTGTGTGACCCTATGGACTGTAGCCCACCAGGCTCCTCAGTCCACAGCATTCTCCAGGCAAGAATACTGGAGTGGGTTTCCATTTCCTTCACCAGGGGGGTCGCTAGACATGTAATATCCCCACTTCCAGATCAGGAGACCAGGGACTCAGAGAGGTCCCACCACAGAGGTCAGGTATGGCTGAGTGTGACCCAGGCTGGCGTGGCTCAAGCGTCCCTGCTCGGATCACCACCCTGTGCGGCGGGAGGAGACCGCAGGGCCAGCCTCCTCTGCTCACCTCTGCGGCCAGATTTCCCTGCCCACATGTCAGGTGAACAAATACCAGGGTGGTGACTCCCAGGCTGCCATTCAGCCCTCTCCACTCTTTGCTTTCTTCCCTTGGGTGTGAACCCAAACACAGCTGCCATGGCGTCCTTGCTGACCTCCATTCTGCAGATTTCTGAGTCTCAAGGCCTGATTCCACCCTGGGAATGAATCTGGGTATCACTATGCCCACAATGGTCTCATTTCTCAGATGGCCAGAGAGAGGACTCCTGAGAGAAAGGGTGGTTCATAGGTATTAAAAAAACAAAAACAAAAAACAAGGATCAGGTAGATGTATGGCAGAAGCCAACACAATGTCGTAAAGCAATTGTCCTCCAATTAAAAATGAATAAATTTAAATAATGAAAGCAAAAATATTGGCAGTGGCATGATCAAAACAATTTACAAAAGCTTTGATGAAAATGAAAAATATAATCAAAGAAATACAAATAAAACATTTTCAAATATATACACACACACACACACACACACACACATATATATATATGTATATATATATAAACCCAGGGAGTTATAAAAGTTATTTCCCAAAAGCTGTCACACTTCAGTTCTGGCATAGCAAACATTTCCCATAACATCACAGTTAAAAAATAAGAGCTAGTGGGAAGTTAAAAGGGAAAGAGTTGGTGGGTTTAACAGCCTGTGACATGCTCATAAAACACAGGCTAAAGTGTACGGTGAAGACTAACATTGCTTTCAAAAGTCAAAAGGTCATTCCATAAATCCATGGGGGGCTGGAGGCGGCTCCTCAAACACTTCATGAGTAGAAAGGATGGGCCAGATCACCTTAGGCAGGACCCCAGCTAAGGCAGGGCTGTGGGCACCTGCTTCTTGGTCTGTGAGGGTGTCACAGAAGGGTGTCACCCAGTCTGTGAATTGCACCCTGCTGCCAGGGTGGGTCCTTCTTCTCTGATGTTGGACCCAAACAGCCCCTTCCTCAGAAAGTCAATAGTCTAGAAATGAAGAAGTAGTTTTGCCCTCATCCATTTCTCCCTTTGCTGACCTTCCAACTGCTTTTGTTAGTATTACCTTCATATTAGAGGGACAACAGACGTAGGGAAGGGAGGGGGCTCTGATCATAAACCTGGGCTATGAGAAGACGCTTCAGTTCTGTGGGTTTCTTAGTTGAATAACCCCAGAGGTTCAGTTCAGTTCAGTTCAGTTCAGTCACTCAGTTGTGTCCAACTCTTTGCAACTCCCTGTACTACAGCACGCCAGGCTTCCCTGTCCGTAACTAACTCCTGGTGCTTGCTCAAACTCATGTCCATCGAGTTGGTGATGCCACCCAACCATCTCATCCCAACCCAAGAAACCATTCACTGAAAGGCTCTGGGGACTCACGGGGGCCTGGGGCTCAAGGAGGGACGGGGATAAGGACGCTGGGACCAATGCTTCACTCAGTCAACACTGGCCAACAGTGATTCTTGTATCTTTGGTTTATCATTCAATATATTTAAGGGATGTCTTTTATCACCTTTGAGTATAAAATTAAGGGACTGAACTTAATTTTATATTAGTTTAATAAAGCATAATCGAGATCAATGTATTACTAAAAAAAAACCCATTCATTTCATCTCTTTAAAAAAAGACCTTCTTCAATACCAGCACCAACAACAAACTGAGAAGAAATAAAAGAGAGGGGAACCTATAGACTAAAAGAAATTGAAGAGACAAATCAATAGATGCCGTGCGTGGACATAATGGGAATTCTGATTGAAAGAAACTGTTAAAAAACTTCTGTGAGACAATCAAGGAAATCTGAACACTGACTACAGACAGGATGATATTAATATTCAGAGTTAATAATCTTTTGGTGTGATGATGATATTGTGATTATGTTTAAGAAAACATTCTTAAAGAGAAAAACAAATATTGTACACTAATGCATATATATGGAATCTAGAAAAATGGTGCTGATGAACCTATTTGCAAGACAGAAACAAGAGACGCAGACATAGGAACCAGATTTGTGGACCCAGCAGGGAAGAAGAGGGGTGGGACGGATTGAGAGAGTAGCACTGAAACATACATTATCATGTGTAAAACGGATAGCTAGTGGGAAGCTGCCAGGGAGCTCAATCCGGTGCTCTGTGACAACCTAGAGGGGCGGTAGGAGGGAGGTTCAAGAGGGAAGGGACGTTGGTACACTTGTGACTGACTCAGGTTTAGTTGTATGGCAGAAACCAACACAATCTTGTGCCGGGAGCCACCACGGGAGATCCCACCCATGACAAAGGCCATGCGGAGAGAGCCTGACAGGCAAAGGCGGGTCAGGCCTCAAGGGACCCCCTGAATCTGCTCGAGCATCCACCCCAAAACCAGAATCTGTCTGTCTTACTATTTTGTGCCTTTCACCAACTCTTCTGACATTAACAGGGGGCTATCCCCGACCACCTTTCTCTGGAAAAAATCAACCTAGGGCTTTAGTTAATGGGCATGATAGGAGTGTTTCAATTCAAACCCCTCTGATGGCTTTCTAGCTTGCCTGACAGGTTTATCCATACTCTTGCAATTAACACACATGATTGTTCATAACTCCCCAACCTTGAAAGGCACGGGAAGCCAAAACATTCTGAAAGTCCTAATGAGCATAGAGTCCTTTAAGGGATGAAAAATTACTAGAATAGATAGTACTGGTAAAGGGCTTCATTATTGGGCCAATGCTTGCTGCCAAGTGCCCATATCCCTTATCCATTGTGCACTTGGGAGTGCATTAGTTAACATAGTTGGAATGTAAGAAAAACAAGTAGCAGCCTTGGAATTAGCCACATCAGACCTTTGAGCTAATTGGTTCTTTCTTTGTTGTGACCCACTGTACCTTTGCTCCGTGAGAATGTAACTCTGTTTAGTACTTTCTGAGGCTGGGAGAAATAAAGAAGAAACACTTTAAGGGAAAATAAGTTTTCTGGTTGAGCAGCCTTTATCAAAAAAGGGTCATAAAATGTCCACAGGCCTCCAAGGCCAGAAGATAATGTACACAACATTGTTTATGGGAAAGGTATGCAGAAAAATCCTGGTTTTGATAAAGACAAAACAGATGTAATGTTTGGGCTGACTCTGAATGACTTTGCATCTTTCATTTCCTTCTATGTACAAGTCAAGCTATAAAAGTTCCTTTTGAAAATAAAGTTACGGGCCTCACTCACCGAAGCTTGGTCTCCCTGTGTTGTTATTTTTTTCCTTTTCCCTCCTTTTCTCTCTCTGTTCTTCTTTCAGGATGACTCCTTGGAACACAGGAGCTTTATTGGCTTTCTGTGTTAATCAAGGAAGGTCAAGCCTTTGTTCTCTTTGCTTTGCTATCCTTTCGCCTATGCCATCATCCTGAGGGTACCCCTGGATCCTGCTGGGGCTGGACCCCGGCAACCTTGTAAAGCAATTACACTCTAATTAAAAATAAAAAGTTCTTAGAGTCTTTTTAGTGCTACCAAATGAAATATTTACAAATGATATGACATAACGTCTGGGATTTGCTTCAAAATAATCCATCTTATAGGGGAGTGATGTGTGAATGAGGTGCAGAGGAAATAAGAGTAGCCAAAAGTTAAGCACGTTTGAAGCTGGTAGTGGATATACAGGGGTCCAATACCCCATTGCTTTTATTTTGTATGTATCTAAAATTTTCCATAATAATGAAGAAGGAGAAAGAGAAGAAGACAGAAAATAGAAAATCTTCTGGATTGTGACCTCCTGAAAATTATCTACCCTGAGGAGGAGAGCTGAAGATTAAAGTCAGTTTTAACCATTAACCATGAAACTCATCAACTATATCTTAGGGTTGAGGAAAGATCAGCAGTGGTCTGGAACCACTGTACACACAGCCCAACAAGAACCTCACTGGGAACTGCAGCTCCCACTGAAGCCAAGCTCCAATTTATATGCCATGTTTCTGCAGTGAGAGAAGGGAGGAGGCAGAACCAGGCTCCAGGGAATGGGGCTGGTGATGGGATGGTCTAACAAGATGTCCAGGCCTCCCGGGGGGCATGAGTTAGCACAGAGACTTGGAACTATGGCCCATCTGACCCCACTGGGTGGTTCACCAAACTCTGTGGAAGCCACTTCACCTCTCCAAGCCTCAGTGTCCTTATCTGTCAAATTAGGAGGTTGAATTAGAGAAGCAATGTTCACACCAAGACTGTTCTATGGGTGAGGTATGTTCCATCTCAGGCCTGACAGAGGTCGCCCTGGGAGCCTTGGTGGTGTTTTCATTGCTTCTGCTAGCAGGTGAAATTCGGCAGACAGGGGTGCATGTAGTGAGTGGAGAGCTGGCCAACCGGTGATGTTAAGAATGGGTCTGAATTCTGGCCTCAGCTGAAGAGGTCTGGGGGATGGGCAGGCTCCAGGGCATACATCTCATGAGGATAAATAGAATGTCAGCCTGGGAAGCAGATGGCTCAGGTAAGAAGTGCTTTACCCATCCATATATCTACCTATCTCAACCAATAAAGTTCTTTCAAGATGCCCCAATTTCTAATCAGGGGTTTCCCAGGTGGCTCAGTGGTAAAGAATCTGCCTGCCAATGCAGGAGACATAAGAGACGTGGGTTCGATCCCAGGGTCAGGAATATCCCCTGGAGAAGGAAATGGCAACCTAATCCAGTATCCTTGCCTGGAAAATCCCATGGACAGAGGAACTTGGCGGGCTACAGTCCATGGAGTCGCAAAGAGTCGGACATGACTGAATGACAGAGCACGCAGCATGTCTTCTTAACACCATTAAATGATTAATTAAACTAGAGATTTAGGCTGAGTCTGAACACACACATTTCCAGGGCTAGTTGGCAGCTGTTTGTGCTGAGGGAACGAGTTAAGTCTGCTGGATACAGTGTAGTCTGGGGACATCTGTCACCCTCCTTTGCTGGTTCAGCACCTCATCAAGCGTGAGCTAGTTTAGCAGCAGCTAGACTCTGCTAACTACAGCAAGCGGGGGCTGGCTTCTGAGCCTAGAACTGGCTGTGGCTAGTGGGGAGGTGCGTTACGGGATGAGAAGCCAGAGGGAGAGGACGGATCACTGACCAGCGGTTCTGGAGACTCAACTAGGGGAGGGATTTACCAGAAGCATGAACTCCTGTGTGGCCCCTGCAGCGGCAGATGGGCCCTCCCCGCTTCACCTCCGTGTAAAGGAAGCATGGCTGCCATCATTCCAGTGCGGAAAAGGCTCACTGCCCTCAAGCCTCGGCAGGAAAAAAAAGGTTACACTGGTTGAAAGTAAGGCACTGTCTCCTGGCGAGTAGATCTCATTGAAACGTTGAGGGGACCTGAGCCGTGAGCGGCCCCAGCACACATAAGACGACCGTGTCTCTGATCTGCCTCCAGTTTTCCTGTGCGTAGGGTGTAGGATCTTAGCCTGGATCTCTTTGCTCCAGAGGATAAAGTTGCCTGTTTCTCTTCTATTTGCAGACAACTGATGTGACAATGATTATGAATATAAAGATCTCTGAGGCCTCAAAGAGAAGTGGTGTGGACCACGTCTGCAAAGTGCATAGAGCACCTCACAGATGTTGGTTAGCTTCCTAGCTTAAACCCATACCTGGGATCCTCAATTGTGCAAGTCATGGGCTTGGCCAACAGCAGATGGCGCTGTTGCAGCAAAATTAAACAAGGCTGTTAATTGACGATTCTCCGCGTTAAAAAACAGGGAAAACAAACTTGTCCTACATTCTCGTTCCTGTCAAACCCAGTGCTCTCTGAACACGAAGTCAGTGTTCTAGTCACTTGACAGCGCTTGGTTTAGGAAGGGACTCTGATTTTTACAGACACTAGAAGCCTGGCCAAAAAACTGGACCGCTAATCAGACAAGAGTTGATTTACCCGGGATCCTGGGGCGTGCCCTCTGCTCTTTGCTCTAAGATCCCAGGTACTGGCAAGGATGGGGCTTTGGGTAACTCTGGTTACATCATGGCTGAGAATCAGGAGTTGAGTATTTCTAGCCAAGTCAACACAAAGGAACGTGTTCTGATTCAAACCAGAGTGTAGAGGGGAATTGAAGGGGAGGATTCCCAACAGGAGAATGAGGAGAATAACCTAGCCTGCAACACTAGAGCTGGAGAGACCCTTGAGGTCCCTGGGCCCAGTGACTGCTAAACACGGCTAACACCTCAGGAGTCACCTGTGAAATGCGTCCAAAAGCAGATTCCTGGCCCCATGCCCCAGACTCACAAATCAGGATCTCCGGGGCTGGGGCCCGAGAAAATGAATTTATTTTTATCATGATCCTCCAAGTGATTCTTAACTAAGTGTGGCAGTCACTAGTTCTCTAGATTGGTCTTTGTGATGCTACGATCCACTGATGTAGCCCACTTCTCATTTGACAATGCATAATGATGATAATTGGTAGTTACTGACAACTTTCTACGTGCCTGGCACTGTTCCAAGTAGTTCATTCTCATGAACTCATTTGACCCTCACCATGGCGTCACAGGGTAGTTTCCAATTATTGTCACCCCCGTACTGCAGGTGAGAACAACTGGGACCCAGGCTTCAGCCCTGGAACTCAGGAAAGGCTCCAGCAGGGAAGTATTTCCTGTCTATTTTGGGGTACATTTAAACTCCCCATTTTGGCCAAGCTTTAAGGCTTGGGCAGAGGCTGAATTCTGAGCCTGCATTTGCCCTTTGGATTTGTTGATTTCAAATTCCAGTAATAGATATTTTTAGAAATAACATAGCCCCTTATCCATTAGAAATGACAAAATAGGTTTAAACGACACCAAGACATACAGGTGAGGCAGAAAGTAAGGATTGTCTACAAGGACTGTGGTATTAGACTGGATCAATCAGGGCAGGGAGTTTGTTTTTTATTTTTTGTGTGTGTGATTTTAGATTTCTTCATTAACCATTTATAACACAAAAAGACATTATCACAAGGAGTGAGTACAGGAAAAAATATGAATGCATTTAAAGAATCTGAAGAGATGTGTGTGTATATGAGTGTGTTTGTGTGTGAGTGTGTATGAGTGCGTATATGTGTACGTGTATGGGTATGTATATATGAATGTGCATGTTTGTGAGTGTGTATGTGTATGGGTGTGTGTACATGAATGTGTATGTGTGTATGTGTATGGGGGTGTGTGTGTGTGTGAGTGTGTATGTGTATGGGTGTATGTGTGTGTGTGTATGTGTGTACGTGTATAGGTGTATATATATGAACGTGCATGTTTGTGAGTGTGTATGTGTATGGGTGTGTATGGGTGTGTGTGTATATGTGTGAATGTGTGTGCGTGGTGACTCTGGAGTGGTCGAGGACAACACTGATCTGGGCAGGGAGGTCAGAGCAGACAAGTGTCCCCCTAGGACTCATCCTGCAGGTTTCTGTTGTCGGGGGGCTAGCCGGGAGGTAAACCTCTACCCAGAAGGTCGTCTCTTATGTGTGATCTTGGGATGCTGAGAGAGATGACTATTTGACGGTGAGGGCACAGATTAAACAGTTTCTACAGATCCCTTCAGATGCCATCCGAGACTCAACTCTTTGGCAGGTAGGAGGGGTTGGGGTCATACGGTGGTCCAGCTCTCAGACCCTGCTTTGCCAAGTCTCCTGTGTTTTCATAAACCCACAGTTCTACAAAACTCCTGGAGCATGAAGAATTTAAGTAATCTCAGAGACTCCAAAGGGAAACAGCAGCTATTAAAGGGGCGGGGCTTTGGCTTACTCCATTACAGATCTGACCCCCAAAATACAGCTGCATATCCCAGGTTGAAGGGGTCTGACAGGACCACTCCAGTATATGATGTGGAAGCAAAGCAAGGTAAAATCAAGACCCAGACACTTCTGCTTAGTCTGCCCTAGCATTTCCCCAGGTCTTCACGGGCCAGTGTCTGGTGTGCTGGGGACATCTCAATAAATGAAAGCTAACTGGAGGACCAGTGGCAGCAGGAAGTGGGAGCACGTGGCCAGGATCACTCACCTCAGTGCGCTGTAGCCCTGGCACACGCTGACGCAGCACAGAACCTTTTCTTGGTTGGCCTGGGTCTCCCCCAAGTATTTACACACGATGTTACCGCCCAAGCTGAAGCCCACGACCACCAGCTGGGTCAGGGGATATGTCTTCTTGATGTAGTTTACCATGGCTCCAAATTCCCAGGTGCAGCCTGTGGACAGAGAGGTAAGAGAACTTGGTCATTTCAGATGCAACAAAGTTTGGAGAAAATGTGAGCTGGGAGGGTTACTTAAGTGGGTGCCAAGGCATTAAGAGAGAGAGACAGACAGAAATGTAAGTATACAGCCCATCCTCTGTATTTGTGGGTTCTACACCTGCAGATTCAACCAAACACAGATCGAAAATATTTGGGAAAAAAATTCCAGAGTTCTAAAAATCAAAACTTAAACTGGCCGTACATAAGCAACTATTTACATAGCATTTACGTGGTATTATCAGGTATTATAAGTAACCTAGAAATGTTTTAAAGCAGGGGTCCCCAACCTCTGGGACCGAATGCCTGATGATCTGAGGTGGAGCTGATATAATAATAACAGAAATAAAGTGCATAATAAATGTAAAGCGCTTGAATCATCCCCAAACCATCCCCCACCTTGGTCCATGGAAAAACTGTCTTCCACGAAACCGGTCCCTGGTGACAAAAAGGTTGGGAACCACTATTTTAAAGTACACAGGAGGATGTGCCTAGGTTTTATGGAAATACTATGCCATTTTATATAAGGAGCTTGAGCATCCGTGGATTTTGGTGTCCAAGAGGGTCCCGGAACCAGTTCCCTGAGGATGCTGAGGGATGGCAGGTATTTCGGTGTGTGTGTAGAGAGAGAAGCCAGACTTCTCTTTGGCTACCTGCAGAGAAGGCTGAGTGCCAAAAATTGATGTTTCTGAACTGTGGTGCTGGAGGAGACTCTTGAGAGTCCCTTGGACAACAAGGAGATCAAACCAGTCAATCCTAGAGGAAATCAGCCCTGAATATTCATTGGAAGGACTGATGCTGAAGCTGAAGCTCTAACACTTTGCATACCTGATGCAAAGAGCTGACTCATTGGAAAAGACCCTGATGCTGGGAAAGATGGAGAGCAAGAGGAGAAGGGGGCGACAGAGGATGAGATGGTTGGATGGCATCATAGACTCAATGGACACGAGTTTGAGCAAGCTCCAGGAAGATAGTAAAGGACAGGGAAGCCTGGTGTGCTGCAGTTCATGGGGCCGCAAAGAGTCGAACATGACTTAGTAACTGACCAGCAAGAGAAGCTCCCAGAGGCCCCTCAGTGTGAGGAAACACAGCATAAGTAGCGCCCATGAGGGAAGGGGCCATTTACCAAACGCATGTGCCTTCCTCCTTCAGAGGCGGGAGCTGAGAAGCCCCTCCCATACTCACTGAAATCAAAACATATATTCAAGGTGTGCCTGAGCGCCTCGGTTCGCACACAGAGGAAAACAAAAACAAGAGCAATACTCTTAGGGATCAGCATCTTAGGCTACAAAACAAGATGCTATACCCACGTGTACAGTGATTCATGGTGTTAAGAAAAGTACCAAGTGGATGTTGTTTACAGGATCGCCTTGCCAGCGGGGAGAAGGAAAGACAAACTTCAGTCCAGAGGGATGGCCAACATGTTCTGTGGGATTAAGGTAAAATGTTCTTGGTGACGTAGAGACAGGTGTCAAGGGAGGCAGACCCATTCAGAAACACAGAGGAGACTTCTGAATGGAGAGGGCACTTGGGCCCAGTGTGCCCGGGAGGGATGATATCAGCTGGTGGCCCCTTGAGAAGCTGGTGAAGTCAGGACTAAGTAAGATGATATAGGTAAAGGGCTTAGACAGGGTATTGTGTTAGTTCTTTTTTCTTTTTAAAATATCATTTAAGGACACCCATGTTCATGACAGCTTTATTCACAACAGCCAAAAGGTGGAAGCAACAAAAGTGTCCATCAACAGATGAATGAATAAACCAGATGTTGACATGTATTTGGTGGAATATTATTCAGTCTTAAAAAGTAAGGAAATCATGACACATGTTGTGACAAAGACAAACCTTGAGGACATTATGCTAAATGAAATACTGTTGTTTAGTCGCTCAGTTGTGTCCGACTGTTTTATGACCCTATAGATTGTAGCCTGGCAGGCTTCTCTGTCCATGGCATTTCCCAGGCAAGAATACTGGAGTGGGTTGCCATTTCCTTCTCCAGGGGATCTTCCTGGCCCAGGGATCAAACCTAAGTCTCCTGCATCAGCAGGCGGATTCTGAGGAGCAGTTACAGCTAATTGTGTGGGTGCTTTAGGAGCTGCAAGTTAATTCAATCCAAGCACTTCTGATGTGGATAAAAGGCCAGGCCTGTGTAACCCTGGACAAGCTGCTGGGTGCTTGTGTGGGGCTGCTGTCTCTCCCAGGCAAGGGAAAGGCGAAGACATGGTGTCTGCCTGCCTCCAGGATCAGCGTTTGGGTAGATGCTGGGTCCTCCCAAGATCTCCACCCGATGTCAGTTACCAAACACCCTCAGTTCCTCAGTGTCTGGGAACCCCCTCCTGGGTGCGTTTACTGGGCTGGCCGGAAAGTTCGTTTGGGTTTTTCCGTAACAGCTTATAGAAAAACTTGATCGAACTTTTCGGCTAACCTGATATTAAGAGCTACGCAATCTGTTTTTTAATACTAGGAATTAATTTAATGCGGTTCTACATATTTAATCCTTAAGGGATTAGCACCAGAAACAAGATTGAGGTCTCTAATCTTGCCGCAATTTTAAGACACAATGAAATATGAGACAGTACTCTGGCCTTAGGACTTCCCTGTAGCTCAATTGTAAAGAATCTGCCTGCAATGCAGGAAACCCAGGTTTGATCTCTGGGTTAGGAAGATCCCCTGGAGGAGGGCATGGCCACCCACTTCAGAATTTTTGCCTGGAGAATCCCATGGACAGAGGATCCTGGCAGGCTACAGTCTGTGGGGTCACAGAGTCAGACACAACTGAGCGACTACCACTACCACTCCCACCCTGGCCTTAAAGAGACTGAGTACCACAGGCCCATCTTTGAAAGGCCAACTGTGGAGGACAGGGGAGACCCTTTTCTTATACCTCCCACCCCTAACCAGAGACAAGGCTAAGACAGTCTGAATGCTACTATTTCAAAGCCACATGCCCCCAAAATGGCACCGACATGACTCAGTGGGCTGGAATACAAGAACCAGAGACTTGGTGTTCTTTGTGGATGGAGACGCTGAGTCATCTGTGAGCTCCGTGCTAGGCACATAGTGGGTGTGCCACAATGAACTGGGCAGGGAGGAAGTCTGAATCATTTGGAATGAGACCACACAGTAACACCCAGTGTGACTGTACAGGGGATTGGGGGAAAGAACCTAAATAGCCTTCCCCCTAAATTTAACCCCGAGTATGATCTGGTTAGCCAACAACATGGCTCGGCTGGCAGGCAGCTAGGAGCCTCGCAGTCCCCAGCATTTTCCTAGTGAAGGTGTGTGAGTCATTTCTTCGAGCTGTGGGCAAGCTACTGCCAAGCTGAGTCACCCGGGGAAGAAAACAGCTGTAGAAGTAAAGCGAGAGCCCTTTTGGCCCACCATGTTAATTGGCCTTGTCTTTATCTCTGAAACAAAGATTTTCACGCATGAGTACTCTTGGCTTTGTTTCCTTGGGTGCAGGGTGCTGAATACGGCCCTCTTCCAGCTGAAGGTTAAATATTTAGATCTCATCCTGAAAGTGCAAATGGGATGCCCCCGAACACATCCCAAACTCTGGCCCCTCCCTGGGAACTCTCTTGATGCTCGAGTCCTCTCAGCAGATGGTCTTGTCAGATGTTTTACTGAGATGCTTGACTTTCTGCAAATTCACTGCCTTCACTTCCTCATCCTCCGTCTCTCTTCACCCCCCTCCCACCCCATGGCATCCTCCTGCAATTATTATACACAATTGTTGCACAGGCAAAACAGCTCTGGTTATCATCTGGAATCATGAATACGATTGAGAACAGTCTGCAGCAATTAAAATGGTAGGTAGGAGAAACTTATGGAAAAGTAGAAGTTTTTTAAAACTATCTGCAGGCTTCTCTGGTGGTCCAGTGGTTAAGAGTTCGCCTGCCAATGCAGGGAACATGGGTTCAATCCCTGGTTCTGGAAAATCCCACATGCCCCAGGACAACTAAGCCCCTGTACCACAGTGAAGAGTAGCCCCTGCTCACTGCAACTAGAGAAAGACTGAGTGCACTAACAAAGACCTAGCACAGTCAAAAATGAATAGACAAATCAATAAAAATTTTAAAGTGTAACAGGAAATCACAGATCTGCAAGTCTTTGTGGCAAGATGTATTGGATCATGGGTGATCTCTACAGCTTGCCGTATAGCAGGGTTTGCCTGAGAGAGACCTCAGAGTTTGTCTGTTATTCTGATGCAGTGATGAGGAAAGTTCTCTTTCACTCTCAAAAGTGACCTGGTTGGGATGCTAAATTATACAGTCACCCTAGGTACAGGGCCTCCCTCCCTTCTAAGATGGAAATACTGTACTCTAAGTAAGGCACAGCTTTTTGATCTTACATTGAGATTACAAAAGATAGTTTTAAATACACAAACAATTCCAGTATTAAACCCAAATGGACATTAATGAGCTCCCCCTCCAAGCAATAAAAAAGATGCTGTGATTTTAGGCACCTCTGCTCACCTTGATGCTAATGCAAGAAAGCCAAGTGTTTAGAAATAAGGGAAGAGCCCACTTCACTGTTAAAACTCACAGGAAAAGGCAATGTAAATAGTTTGAGACCATTTTCAACGCCAAAATATCCTAGGTTGGTGTTCGGTCATAAGTTCTTAGGAGGTTCATGATTCTAAAAGATTTGGTCACTTATAGGGGCTAATGCCAGGTTATTATTTTGATTCTTTTCATATGATATAGAAAAGGCTGTTTTAAAAAAAAAATCCCAATTTTTTTTTCTCTAATCAAGATCAAACTCATGGATCCTTTGTTGCTTGGCTGTTTCTGGTCATAACATTTCGAGGGTCAGTCTTAGAAATGGAGGTCAGAATAACCACAACTGGATTATTTTGGTTTTCAGTTTCCTTGGCTGGTAGACTTGACCCAGCTGTACTCTGCTCTGAATATGAACACTGGACTGTTGGGATACGGCCTTCTGCCCAAGACAGAAAGATGGAGCAGAATACTTTCTGAATTTACTGGTCCCTTGCAGTGTCGCTGACAAAATTACTTATATTCCAAACACTGTCCAGGTTAGAAAATTAGTTGAGTCAATAAAGAGCAAGCCCACATGTCCACGACTGCTGTGTTCCAATTAAAGACTAGGCTCTGTATGATAAATACACTTCAAAAAATATTCACGACTTCTAGGTGTTCCTTGATTTTCACGTGTTATTCATTGATCTTATTCAGATGACAGGGTTGTGGACCCAGTCTGATCCAGGAAAGAATCCTATTTAAATAAGAAATTAAAAAGATGGATAAATTTTACCCCTGTGGATTCTACTACTCATCCTAATGGCCTCACATTTTGTCTTTGGTCAGATCAGATAATGTCATTGAATTTAATTCTTCTAAAGGGAAATTCTGCTGGTTAAAAAAAAATCTATGAACTATTCTGAGGCAAGGGATGGTGAATTATTTTTAAAGAATGAAAATAAATTTTAGAAAGTTATGCTAAGTCACTTCAGCCGTGTCCGACTCTGTGCGACCCCACAGACGGCAGCCCAGTAGGCTCCCCCATCCCTGGGATTCTCCAGGCAAGAATACTGGAGTGGGGTGCCATTTCCTTCTCCAGTGCATGAAAGTGAAAAGTGAAAGTGAAGTCGCTCAGTCATGTCCGACTCCTAGCGACCCCATGTACTGCAGCCTACCAGGCTCCTCCGTCCATGGGATTTTCCAGGCAAGAGTGCTGGAGTGGGGTGCCATTGCCTTCTCCGTTAGAAAGTTAAAATATAGCTAAATAAACATATACTACAATTGGGGCTTCCCAGGTGGAGTTAGCAATAAAGAACCCACCTGCCAATGCAGGAGACACAGGAGACTCGGGCTCAATCCCTGAGGCGGGAAGATCCCCTGGGAAAGGAAATGGCAACCCACTCCAGTATTCTTGCCTAAGAATCCCATGGACAGAGGAGCCTGGCAGGCTATAGTCCATAGGGTCACAAAGAGCTGGAAATGACTGAAGCGGCTTACCAAGTGCGCACTGCATGTACTATAAAATATAAAACAAGCCAGTAACATGGAGGTGTGTGACCCCCACATGCACCACCACCCCCACTCCGCCCCATCCTCAGCCCTGGCCCACCAGATCTGGCAAGGAGCCAATTCTGAAGTGCACGCCACTGGAGAGCAAGCACTGCATCCTTCAAAATAACCACCGGGGTCTTGCCATCCCCACATGTAAAGAGTCAGAATTCAGACCAAATTCAAAACAGAAATTTATGCTCCGTAAGCACAGCTTCACAAATTGGCCCTTGTTCACAGGCAGTCAGCTGACCTAGAAGTGAGGCCTTTTAACGATTCCAGTGAACTTCCACCTTTGCTCGTCTACGTGGGCTCACAGAACACACATAGAGTGAAGATGGAAAAAGGCAGTAACATGGCCATGCAGTGGTATTTGCTGGACCCCACGCTGTGTGCCTTCACATTACTGCTGACCTCCCCAGCTGGGGAATGCAGACTCCCATCTGCTGGACTCTGAAACACTGCCTTCTTCCGCAGGCCTCTCCTGAGCATCTCTCTCTGAGTGATCCACTAGGTGCAGGAGATGAACATACTATGAAAATTAAACACGGAAATCTGGCTCCTGTCTTGAAAAAAGATGCGGTTTGGTAAATGTTCTTTTTGGAAAAGCCCAGCCAACAAGTGCAGCCTGACTGGGACTGTCTCCCGACCTCTTCCCCCGACGCTGAGCTGTTCCTCACTAGACGGGGTGCTTCAGGAAAGCAGGGGGCTTTGGCTACCACCTGTATTCTCGTCTTGGGGTCTGGCCTCATGAATGTCTGTAGGATGTGAGATTAAAAAAAAAAAAAATGGAGCCCAAACCCACCGGGCCTATTTCTGTGACTCTGAGAAGCTGTCGCTGTTCTTTTGCTTTATATCTGATATATATCCGACTGGGAACTATTTCCTTCCTCCTTAGAAGTATCGACAGGATGTAGTTCCTTACACAGAAAGGCTGTGTGGGGACTTCCCTGATGGTCCAGTGGTCCAGTGATTAAGAATCCGCCTTCCAATGCAGGGAACGCAGGTTCGATCCCTGGTCGGGGAACTTAGATCCCACACGCCATGGAGCAACTGAGCCCTCTCGCTCAGGAATCTGAGCGCCACAACTAGAGAGAAGCCCGTAGGCTGCAAGGAAGAGCCCACATGCTACAACTAAGACCTGATGCAGCCAAAAATGAAATAAATGAACAAAAAAAAAAATTTTTTTTTTAAAAAGGCTGTTTAGCTTGTTGTTCAAAATCATGAACTCCAAGGGACTTCCCTGGCCATCCTGTAGTTAAGACTTTGTCTTTCAATGTTCAGTGCAGGGGGTGCAGTTTCCTGGTTGAGGAGCTAAGATCCCACGTGCCTTGTGGCGAAAAAATCAAAACATAAAACAGAAGCAATGTTGTAACAAACAAACAAAAAATATTAAAAAAAAAACAAAACCCAAATACATAATGAAGCATAAAGCTTAAAAAAAAAAAAAAAAAAGGCATGGACTCCAGGACTAGACTGCTTGAGTGGGAAACTTGGGTCGCCCATTCATCAGTTTTGTGATCTGGAGCAAGTTACTCAACTTTTTTTTTTTAATTTTTATTGGAGTATTACTGATTTACCATGTTGTGTTAGTTTCTGCTATACAGCAAGGTGAATGAGTTATACATATACACATATATCCACTCCTTTTTAGATTCTGTTCCCATATAGGTCATTACAGACTACTGAGTAGAGTTCCTTGTCTCCTGAATTGCAGGCAGATTCTTTACCGTCTGAGCCACCTGGGAAGCCCCTTACTGTATCTAATAAGCAGTATCTCAAATAGGAAATGAACACTGTGACAGAGGCGGCACTGAGCTGGGGTTAAGAACCACACAGTTTGAAGGCGGGTCCTGCCACGTTCTGCTTGTGTGACCCCAGGCAAGGTACTTTACTTCCTTTAGCCTGGCAAGTGGGGAAACTAATGCCAACCTCCGAGGCATCAGGAGGATGAAGGGAAGTAACACCCGTGGATGCTCAGCGCGTGCCTGGCACTGTCAATGCGAGATAAATGGTAACTGCTTCATGCGGGATTTTCCTTTAATGAATTTATGTTTCAAAGGCAGCAGGAAGGATTCCTGTGATTCTAAGTCACAAGAACATACGGATATCCATTTAGGAAATTCTGTTCAAGAGAGATCTAGGGCCAACAGTTTCTAATCACATCAGCAAGGATGCCCAATAACAAGGGACTAGTGCTTATGTGGTTTAGAACAAAGCTGGTAGGTAAGCAGGAAAAGGCTTTTTGCAGTTTTCTCAGAGAGATCTGAGGTGGGTGGGACACAGGAAACAAAGAAGAAGGGCTTCTTGTTAATGCCCTCTTTAGTTTGCCTCTGGTTGAACTCAATTTCGAAAGGCCAGAAGGGGATCTCCGTGACAGGAAGGCCTGCTATCTGCTCCAGAGTGACACGGTTTGCACAAGGGCAGGTCACACAACCACAAGACACACCTGTTTGAGACGTGCCCGTCTGCACGCCACCTTCCGTCCAGAAAAACCATCATTTCACATTCCTCCCCTCAGCCCTCACTCAGGCAATACGGACCTAGTGAGCACTTTCTAGGGGCCAAGCAGAGACTCCGGGGAGCCACAGCAGGAGAACAAAGACCTCTGGTGCTTGTGGAGGGGGACTGGGGAGGAGAGACAGGAAACAAACAGTAGACAAGTACACGGTCTCACCAAATCACAAGTGCCTTGGCGGACGTAAAGAGGGGGATTAGATGAGAATGGGGTCGAGGGCAGTCTCGGAAGGGCTCTCCAGGAAGGTGCCATCTTGGTGGAGGCCTGAATGACAAGGAGCAACCCGGTGAGGGCTAGGGAAGGGCCTTCCACACAGGACGTGGGCAGCCTGAGGTCAGTGGGGCCCTCGGGCCAGTGCCTGGTGCCCACGTATGTTCTGGGTGGGCTGTGGCACGTCTCAGATCAGGCGCCTCCTTCACGTCACATCCAGTCACCCCACATGGAGGAGGCTGACGTGAGTGGAAGCCAAATACCAGTGGAGGGAAGGAGATTTCAAAGAGGTTTAAGGAAGCTTTCAGCCAGCTGCACTATATGGGACCCGATTCTGATCCTGAATTGAGCAAATTATAATTAAAAAGGAAAAACAAAAACAAAGAAGTCAGCTGGGGAAACTGAACGGCTGTGAAGGACTACATTTCAGGTGTGATGATGGTTTATGTTTATGGTAGGGACTGAGTTGTGTTCCCCTCAAATTCCTATATAGAAGTCCTAGGCCCCAGGACCTCAGAATGTCTGTTTGGAGACAGAGCTTCTGGAGAGAGGTAGTCAAGTAAAAATGGGGTCTTTTGGGTGAGCCCCAACCCAACACGGTGGTAGCAGTGGTTCAGTTGCTCAGTCGTGTCCAGCTCTTTGTGACCCCATGGACTGTAGCCCGCCAGGCTCCTCTGTCCATAGAATTTTCCAGGCAAGAATACTGGGGTGGGTTGCTATTTCCTCCTCCAGCGGATCTTCCTGATGCAGGGATCAAACCAGAGTCTCTTGCATCTCCTGCACTGGCAGGTGGATTCTTTACCCCTAGCGCCACTTGGGGAGCCCAATTCAATCTGACTGGTATCCTGATAAGAAGAGATTAGGATACAGACAGAGATGTGGACAGAGAGAGAACCATCTCTAAACCAAGGAGAGAAGCCTTGGCAAACCTGCCAGCATCTTGAACTTGGACTTCTAGCCTTCAGAACTACGAGGAAATACATTTCTGTGGTTTAAGCCACCAGACTGTGGTATTTTGTTTTGGTAGCCCTAGCAGACTAAAACAAAGAGTACGTGTACCTTAGCATCACACCCTGAAACAGTCACAGATGACACGATAGGCTGCCTGGGATTTGCTCCAAAATAATCAGTGAAGGGGGACACAGGAAGGGATGGTTTATAGATGGAATAAGATCGGCCCAAAGCTGACAAATTGTTGAGACTGAGTGATGGGTTTATCCTGAGTTCATTTTACTATGCTCTCTGCTTTTCTATAGTTTGAACAATCGTATAATGAAAAGTTGAAAGGAAAAGCTGAAGAGGAAACAAACTGTGAAAGAGCTACGTCTATGGCTCTCCACCCTGGGGGCGCCGGGCATTCTTAGGGCCTGGCCCCTGGCGCTGGTATCTTTTAGAAGGTCCCCAGGGGAATTCTAATCTTGATAACCATGGACCTACATACACTAAGAGCCAGAAGTTCTTTATGGGAAAAATAAAGAAAGACTTCAAGGGAAGTCCCATATGCCTGGATGAGAAAGTACTATGACAACAAACTTCTCCAAGTTAATTTATACAATAAAATTCCTATTCCAAAACTGTGATACAGGGGCTTCCCTGGTGGTCCAGTGGTTAAGACTCCACGCTTCCAGTGCAGAGGGTGTGGGTTTGATCCCTGGTTGGGGAGCTGGGAACCCATGAGCCTCATGGCCAAAAAAACAAAACAGAAAACAGAAGCGATATTGTAACAAATTCAAGAAAGACTTAAAAAAGTGGTCCATATCAAAAAGCCTTTAAAAAAAAATTGTAATACAGTGCTGCTGCTGCTGCTGCTAAGTTGTTTCAGTCGTGTCCGACTCTGTGTGACCCCATGGACTGCAGCCTACCAGGCTTCTCCGTCCATGGGATTCTCCAGGCAAGAACACTGGAGTGGGTTGCCATTTCCTTCTAGAATTCACCAAAATCTACTTTCCCTCTCTGGGAGCAATGCACCTCCCCAACCCAAGTGAAGTTAGGCATGACCATGTGATATTCTTTGGCCAATCAGTTGTGACTTCTATGGGTACCACTCTAGCTGGAAGCTGCTTGGTGAACCTGGGTCATTGAGTGAGGATGGGGATGGGACACAGAACCCCTCAGCCAACCCAGGATGGATTTGTTGTCTGAGGAAGAAATAAATCTTTGTTTTTAAACCACTGAGATTTGGGGATTGTTTCCACAGCATAATCTAGTTCATCTTGACTGGTACAGAAATTCAACACAGAACTTGACAAAATAATTCTAAAGTTCAATGGAAAAAAATAAACAAGCAGGAAAGTCTAAAGTACACACTGAAGAAGTGATGAGTCAGGGTGAATCTTATCAGAAATTAAGTGATATCACAGAGCAACAGTAATTAAAAATGAATAATATTAGGTGTAGAGGGATTTTCCTGGTGGTCCAGTGGTTAAGACTCCCTGCTTATTCGTGTCCAGCTCTATGTGACCGCATGGACTGTAGTCCGCCAGGCTCTGTTCATGGAATTCTTTAGGCAAGAATACTGGAGAAGGGTTTTGCCATTCCCCTCTCTAAGGGATCTTCCCGACCCAGGGATCAAACCTGGATCTCCTCCACCGCAGGCAGATTCTTTACCATCTGAGCCACCAGAGAAAAGCTAAAGTCACATCAATAGCACTTTGTCATTCAGTCGCTAAGTTGTGTCTGATACTTTGCCACCCCATGGAGTGTAGCACACCAGGCCTCCTGTCCTCCACCATCTCCTGGAATGAACAGTGCTTATGGAAGCACTAATACTTTCTCAAGGCTACCAGAGATGTTTTTGTTTGGATTTCAACAAAGCACTGGAGTTCGGGATTTTTGACCTAAGGTCACATTTGTTTGACCTTATTAACTGATGGTTAAACCAATGCATCTGAATAGGCCAAAGATGTACTGATAAACAAGATAAACAAAGATGTACTGATAAACAAGATAAACAAAGATGTACTGATAAACAGCACAGCTAGAAAAATCATCCATATCTTCTAGGTCACCTGTCTTTCTGAAATACTACTAAAATATAATACACTATAGGAATTTACTTCTAAAATTCTGAGGAAGCAAACGGTGACAACAACAAAGGAGGAAACAGTTAAATGTCTATGAAAAATGTGGGGGCTGAGTTGGCCCTACATGGGCTTATCTAATCCCAGGCTCTTCCTTTCTGATGGCCAGCCTAGGTGTGAAATGCTCGTAAAAGCAGCTGTACTACTGTTTCCCCTACAGCTCTTCCCTCTATTTATGAGCTCCAACCATCCTCACCATTTTTTAAAAAAATTTATTTATTTGGCTGTGCCAGGTCTTTAGTCACGGAACGTGGGATCCAGTTCCCTGACCAGGGATTGAACCTTGGCCCCCTGCATTGGAAGCATGGAGTCTGAACCAGTGACCCACCAAGGAAATCCCCCATCCTCACCTTGAGGAGCCACTTCAAATGCTTTTTCTGGGAGAACACTTCCTTCCACGAATGACTCCTTGACTACAGAGAAAGAGGCTGGTTTCCCTGCACTGCGGTGGTGTGCCCACCAGACCTCTCTACTGGTTCACTCATCATACTGTACTGTAATTATTACTGATACTCCCATCTGCCCCTGGAGAACTTATTTATCTTGGCCACACAGAACACTGCTAATCTCTCACTAGCATTAATGGATCTTCAAGTATCTGAGTAAGTCGAACATTTAATAAGCTGTTACTATACGTTAGGCACTCAATTGCCGGCTAAGTCCTTAGTAACCCACATTTAATTGTAAAATTGTAGTCTTCACTTTGCCAATGAAGAACCTGGAACTGAGTTTAAGCAAACTCAAGGACACACAGCCAGCCAGTGGCAGGGCCGGGGTGGCTGCTCTGTGACCACATCCACAGTGAGCAACTCTTCTCTTCTCCTTTAGCCACTAGACTTCCGGATATGGGTGTGAATGCCCCCTAATCCAATCCCCTGTCCCTATGGCTCAGCACGCTGTGGGGCAGGGGCCTGGACCACACACACCCAGCTCTTCGAGGATTCTGGAGGCTGGGGCGGCCAGATCCAGGCTCTCATCTTGCCTGTCTTACTTACTGGCTCTATCTCTCTGCCTGAATTACCTAGCCTCTCTGTGCTTCAGTCTTTCCATCACAGTTTTACTAACCTCCTCGAGGGCTACTGCTGAGGTGGGAGGGATTCTGTCCATGGGAAATGGATGTTTCCCTGTGTCGGGCACGTGATCAGTGTTTTCGCTAGTATTTCTTGAATTCTTGGCACTTTATGCTTTTAGCACTTCATGCTCCCATCCCAGATCCTGTGGCCAAGCAAGCCACACCTCCCCATTCTCTACTTGTGAAGATGAATTTGTATATCCAAGTACAGGACCTTATTTTTTTTTAAGATTTTTTTTTTATGTGGTCCAGTTTTAAAGTCTTTATTGAATTTGTTATAATATTGTTTCTGTTTTATGTTTTGGCTTTTTGGCTGCAAGGCATGTAGGATCTTGGTTCCGTGACCAGGGACTGAAACTGCACCCCCTGCATTGGAGGGTGAAGTATTAACCGCTGGACCACTAGGGAAGTCCCAGACCTATCATCATTCCCCACTGTTTTCATTTTTATTAGATTCTGTTTCTGTCTTTTGGCCCCATACCTGTCTCCTGCTTACTCACTATTGCCCACGTGCCTGTTGTTCAGTCGCAAAGTCGTGTCCAACGCTGTGACCCCATGAACTACCGCACGCCAGGCTTCCCTGTCCTTCACTATCTCCCGGAGTTTGCTCACGTTCCTTGAGTCAGTGATGCAGCCCTCTCATCCTCTGTCACCCCCTCTTCTGCTCCTGCCCTCAATCTTTCCCAGCATCAGGGTCCCATGTTCCTGTCTTATGTATAAATCTGGGGTTTCACCTATATCTTCAAGCCACTAAACAACCTGCTGTACAGAAGAGAGTCTGTAAAGTGAGTGTCTTTAGGTGGGAGTGCATACCGAGGAGGGGCAGATGGGGAGCCCCCAGCCAGGCACAGAGCAGGCAAACCCGCTCACGCTTCCCTACCTGCCCTTACATGCCACCAAGGGCAGAATAAACCAGAACCACCTTGCTGGAGGACAATCTGACAATATGTATAAACATGCATAAGAAATGCTGACTCCAAAATTCTACTCCTGGAAATTTACTCCCAAGAAGTCATTAAAGAGAAGAAAAAGATTCTATGTAAAAATATTCATAGCTTCGTTATTTAAAACGCTGAAAAACTTTAAACAACCTAAATGATTACAAAGAGGAATGGTTAAATAAACTATAACAGGGTAATCACAGCAAGGTGGCTCTTTAAAAAGATTAAATGACTATGCATCTTTATGTTAGTGAATATAAAATTGTTTAAATTAAGTCACCATAGATATACACCCTATGACTGCACTCAAAAACTGTACACATAGATCGAAGAATGGGAGGATGAAGAAATAGAGTTAGTTATGGTGAGATTATAGATATAATTTTCATTTGTTTCCCATGAAAACACATTATAATTGATTTACTTATGAACACCCCATAGGATGGTACATATATAAAGACACGTATTTTAAGTGTTTATTATTTATGAGTGTTCACAGTTAATCTGAAGGGAGAGTTAAGTAAGATTCAAGAATGAGCAGTCCAGAACACAGAGCCTTACCTAACATAGGACTTCAGTTAAAGGCAAGAAGCATGTATTTAAATATGAGATTTAATTCCTGTCCTCAAGCAGCCTGAAAGCCACTAGGTTGTTAAGGTACCAGATTCCCTTCCCACGGGCATCCACCGGCCTCATCACAATGCTTGCCCGCCAGTCACAGGAGTCTGGAGGAATGAGTGAAGGGCACTAACTTACCAGCAGGGGGCGCTGTGCAAGACCGTCCCCTGTGAGTTTTAGCTCCTGCCCCTGAGATGGGATGAGAGGAAGGTGGTTCCAGCACCTGGTGGTTCCAGGGCCCCACTGAGCTGCTGTTGGGAGGCATAGCTTCTTAAATGCCCTGCTGTTACAATTGTGTGCCTCACCAGCTCTTGCACATGGGCACAAACTCTAAACTCAGAAAAGTAAGGCAGACGCAGATGGAGCAGCACACTTGCAGTGGGAACTGAAAAAAAAAAAAAAGGTCGAGGGGCACTCCGCTTGGCCGTGGCCCCAGCTTACCGTAGGTGAACATGCGTGGCGAGGTCAGTTCAATGTTGGGTAAGGCGCCCAGGTGGTTCAGCACAGCGCACCGATAGCCATTTTTCTGGGCATAGTCGACAAAGGTGCGGATGTACTGCTTCTCGCTGTGATTGGCAATTCCGGGGCAGATGACCATGGTAATGTCATCTGTAGGGTGGAGAAGGAGATTCTGAGATAGCCAATAAATACTGACGTGGTAAATGGACACAATTACACTTCACTGGCTTAGAAAACAGTAGGACAGAATTTAACATTCATCTTTTCACTCTACTTTCAGCCAGAGTAACTTTCCCTTCTAGCTGGAACTGTCTACGTCAGTGCTTCTCAAATTATTTATGGTGAGGGGTCAGTTTTTAAAAAGTTCCAATCCATAAGGGCAGATGCTTTTGAAAAATAAAATACAATAAAAATTAATTACTAGAAAAATAAAATGAAGAAATACAATCTCAATTTTTTAGTACTAGATTCAACAGATATAAAATTCCTCTGTCAAACCACCATACAAATTTCTGAGCATCACTCTTAATTTCTATATGAAATTCTGTATGAATGAATCAATGAACAGAAAAATAAAAAACTATGTTTGCACAGACTTCTTTGATCCAACAATTTTATTTTCAGATATGAATTCTAAAAATATATGGTACATACACAAAGCAATACATCTGCAGTAATGGCAAAAATCTGAATATAATATATATGTCCAGAAACAGGGGTCTGGTTAAATAAGTTTTTGCATATCCAAATGAAGAAATATTATGTAGTCCTTAAAAATAATGAGACATTTTTTTATACACGGCTAAAGGCAAGCTCTCCAATAAGTATTAAGTGGAAAAGAGCAAGATGCAAAAAAAGGCTATGCTATGCTATCATTTGGGGGCGGGGGAGGACATCTATATTTATAAATGCATCCACTAGCTCTGGAACCATACACATGAGTCCTAACAGTTGGTACCACTGGGGAGTAAGGGTGGGAGAGAAATTTACACTTTTACTGTATGTCCTTTAGTAACTTTTGAATTTTCTACCATGAGTATGAACTACCTACTTGAAAATATGAATATGCATTTTTCTTTAAAAGAAAAGTGGTATTTAGGTCATTAAATTCAATCATAAATTTTCCTTCTAAAAGTTGAGACAAATAATTTTTAAATTCTTATGCAATAATGTATAAAGAACATTAAAATTTTTAATAAATCTTGAAATTCCAATTTTTGGAATCCTGCCTTAAATTTTATGAATAAGTATGCTTATCAAAGGATTACTTAAGAATAACAAAATTATAAGCAAGCTAAATGTTCAAAAATAGATTGATTAAATTATGTCATGACCACATGGTAGACTATTAAGCAATCATTAAACTTTTGTTATTAAAGACATTTTAGACTTTTAATGATATGGGAATATACTTATAATGTGTAGTAACTGAAAATTTTCAGTTCTATTTTACTGTAATGGTACAAATGGAACAAAATGTTAACAACGGTATGCAGGGTGTACGATTATTGATGATTATTTTCTCTTTTTAAAAAAAGTTTCTATGTTATCTACATTTTTTAAAGTGAGTATTCCTTTTGTTGTCAGAAAAAAATCAAAAAAGGGGGGAAAAAAGGGCTGCTTTCCTTAGAGCATTTCTTGGATGCAAATACTGCTTTCCACAACTACCTTCATCAATTCTTTCTGGCCACAGGGGTGACAGAAATACAGAGACAAGTTGGAAAAAAAGAATAAAAGTTTTGTCTTTTTCAACTTTCTACCTCCGTCCTAAAGAGCAGACTGGTTAAATTAAATTTTGTGCTTCAACAGTAGAAGAAGTCAGAGCATTAGATACAAGGGAAAAAAATATTTAACTGGGTTTGGTAGAGAAGTAAATATTTGAAAGATCGGCTACAAGACCATAAACACACTGTGAACGGCCAACTTATTCATTTATTCATTCTTTCTGTGACTATTTATTGGACTCTGAAGGATTCCAACATTCTAGCAGACAGATAATAAACAGCTACACAAGTAAGTTTAGAGATTGGCAGGTACCATGAAGAACCTGAGCAAGAAGGTGATGGATTTGCTGGGAAGGATCAGAGAGCATCCCTATGAGGAGGTGACATTGGAGCGCAGAGCTAAGTGACAAGGGAGCAGTCACGTGAAAGTCTGGGACAAGCGTTCCTGACAGAGGGAACATAAGCTACGCTGTCACTAGCTACTCGGCAGTTCTAAGTGCTTCAAATAACTGAGAGCTATAATAATATACTTACTGGAATTTACCCCTAAATATTTACTGAGCTCCTATTAAAAAAAAAAAAACAAACGAGGTGCATTTGAATACTATGGAATCAAAATATTGTTCTCTTCTGGTAGAAACAACATTCAGAGGATGCTGCCGTGTAACTCCACTTCCTCAAAAGTCCTCATTGTGAAGCTTTTTAATGCCTGCTTATTGTGCAGCCTGGACGGAACAATGAGAGTTTTATCAGCAATAGAAACTGTGGTTGTTTCTGAGAAATAGGTGTCCCAGACCCCTGAAAATCTAAGCAGAGGGTACCTGAGAGCCTTTGTGAGCTGCTGTTGTCCAACAAAGAAGACTAGCCACACTGCATCTATAAGCTTCGGCTCCCTCACCAGTAAAGCAGGGAGAATAAGGCACCGACTCTTCAGGGTGGTTGTGAAGATTAAATGAGATGAGAGTATATGTGAAACACTTAGACTAGGCCAGCTTCTGTTGCCATTATCACCAGAGATCTGATCCTGGGCTCCAAGTTCTTATACAAACCTTTCTATTTCACAAGAGGACTTATCAACTGTATTCGACAATGCTCTCTGCAGAGCCCTACAAGTCACTCGGCCCGCTCATGCTGGACCCAGTCCTTGCAGGTGGTAGCTAAGTGACGAACCTCGGCTGATGTCCTCTGGGCCCCCTGGATGCGATGGTGACAGTCAGTGGCTTGAGCATTTACACCGAGCTCCCTCAGGGATTAATGCTCCCTCCCTGAGGGCTGGCCCAATCCCACAACCTGAACTAGCTCACCTCCCACACAGTGCTCAGCCAAGGGCTCGAAGAGGTCAAAGGTCGAAGTGGCTCCATCAGACATGGTGATGAACTTCCGGTGCCCATACGGGTGTGGCGACCTCACCCTTCCCATCTTCCCATACAAGGCCGTTTGGATGTGTCCACTTTTCCCCCAGATCAAGGGTGGGATGTATCTAGAAAGGAGGAGAGGAGAGGTCAATTTTCCCACACTCTTGGAATAACACTCTGAAAAACTCTTGGAACAAAAGCTTTTCAACCTTTTTTTCCCCCCCCCTGGTAAATTCTGTCCACTAAGCACAAATAGGATATTTTTTTCAACCTTACATCCAGACCATGATTTACTTCTTTTCCCACTGATGCATCAGATTAGCTTTAGAAATCAACCAGGACATGCTTATATAGACAGGATTTCAAATTGAAGGTGTTAATTAATTCAACATGGGTTATTTCCATAATGTAGAACAGAAAGAAAGCAACTAGTACATTTTGAACACATGTTACTTGACAGGGTTAGCCTCATTATCAACTGAGCTAATGTATATAAAATAGCTGGCAGGCGCCTACGCACACTAAATGCTCACTTCTTTGCCTTCCCCTAATAAGGCAGCCACAGCTGCAGGGGTGACCCCATGAACACAAACCTGCTGCCTTTGTTAAACTGGCAAGGGCTGCAAAGCCCCTGAGAGTCTGTCGAGTGCCTTGTGCGTGTCTTTGTGTGTTGCGGGGGCAGCATTGTATGCTCCGGAGAATGTGCCGGAAGGGCAGAGCAATGTAAATATTTGTTGGATTAATGAAGGATAAAGTCTTGTTAGCACAAGCAAGGCACGACACCACCCTAACAACTGTCCTTCGTGAAAACACAGAGTGACTCTGGTCGTCAGAGGGAAGTGCAAAAACCACAAACTAGTTAATTACTGGGAAAAACAAGGTCCTCCAAGTGACAATTAAGAAATGATTACTGTTCACAATCACAGTTCGCAAGACGATCCCATCTCCTGAAATTGCTATCTGTTTCTCTTCTTCAGCTTTGAGCCCCAGCTTGATGGTCAAGCAGGATTTGGTACTGACGTCAATCCATCTCCGTAGCGTATCACAGTGGTGAGCATTTTGTTAAGAATTTACCTTAATGTTTGTTTGCCAATTCGAAACCATCTTTTTTATCAGACCAGATGATCTAGATCCTCTCCTTAAACCAGATTTACTCTTTTTTTTTTCCCTGGTAATTCATTAACTGTTAATTAATTCATCACAAGGTTTAAGAGAAGGGAAGTTATCACCTTAAGCAAGCCAGTTCCCAGACATGCTTCTTCTGTGGGTACAGGGAGGACAAGGAAGAGTATTTTAAGACCTAAGGACAAGAAATCACTTGCCAATGTCACACCACAGGTGCAAATCTCAGTGCAGAGGGCATGGCCTTTGGAAAGCAGGCAGAAGCATTTATAAGAGATGAGTGGATTATGATAGCAACAGAAAGCAAGCCTATAAAAATAATGTCAATTGGACAGGTGAATACTATACAAGATTTAGATAAGAGAATTTATGAAGGGTTTCAGACTACTTAGGGGCTTCCCAGGTGACTTGGTGGTAAAGCATCCACCTGCAATGCAGGAGACCTGGGGTCAATCCCTGGGTTGGGAAGATCCCCTGAAGTAGGAAATGGCAACCCAATCCAGTATTCTTGCCTGGGAGATCCCGTGGACAGAGGAGACTGGCAGGCTACAGTTCATGGGGGTTGCTAAATAGTCAGACATGACTAAGCAACTAAACAATAAAAACCCTGTTGAAAAATGATGAGGATGACCGTCAGACTACTAAATTGGACGATAAATTGTGCATCGGGGTAGGGGAGTGGTCCAAGAAACTAAACTTTCAATCGCTCCTGGAGGAAAAGTTGAGAGAAAATTTTGTTTATAATGTAAATTAAAAATGGAAATGTTCTGAGGTTAAAAATGTCAGAAGGATGGGTTAAATTTCATCTACTTATTTTCTGATCTTGTTTGGAATACAAAATCTTCTGATTTTGTTTGGAATACAATATAATCTTAGAGAAGATGACAAAAGAATAAAATTTCCATTTGGCTAGTCACAGATTTCCTGTATAATCATGACACATGTGATGACCCTGAGGCCATGCTCCAGATTCAAGGTCCTGTCAGCACCTCTGAATCTTGGCATCTGCCTCCCTCCAGTGGCCTCTTAGCCTCTAGTCTTGTTCCCGCCGACTCTGGCATCCCCCGACCAGTGGAGGGATAACTAACACATAACCCTGGCCACAGTCCTCCATTGTTTGAGTCCCTGTAGCTTGGCTTGGGAGGCCCACCACACTCTGGTGCCTGCCTTTTCTCCCTAAGCTCCAAAAAACCTGAACCACCAGCCCAGCTCCACCCAGGAGCTATTTTTATCCCAAATATCTTTGCTCAGCCTGTTTCTTCTACCTGGAATACACTCTCCTTCTCTCTTTTAAATAATTATTCATTTAAATAATTATATGCATTTATTTTTGGCTGCGCTGGGTCTCAGTTGCCCCAAGCAGGCTCTTTGTCGTGGCGTTTGGGCTTCTCTTTAGTTGCCGTTTTTGTAGTAGTTGTGGCACGCGGGCTTAGCAGCCCTTTGGCGTGTGGCATCTTAGTTCCCTGGCCAGGGATTGAACCCACGTCTCCTGCACTGGAAGTCCCTCCTTCTCTCTTTTTACATCCAATTTTTTCTCCTGCCCGGCTACTACCTGTCTCTCAAAAGTCACTTCCAATCAGATTGTTTGGGGAGCTGCCTCTTCTCTGTGGCCCCTGGCAAAGCACCCCACGACATAACTCCATTCCGGCACTCCTGAGGCTTCATTAAAATACACTCTTTTCAAGAACACTCCTCCCTGCCACCTGCAGGAGCCAGGCTCCTTCTCTCTTGTGTCTGTCCTCATGGCACTACACACACACTAAACATGTAGGGAGGACTTGAGGATGAAGAGTACAGACCCACTGGTGTGAAAAGTGAAAGTCACTCAGTCGTGTCCGACTCTTTGCAACCCCATGGACTATACAGTCCATGGAATTCTCTAGGCCAGAATACTGCAGTGAGTAGCCTTTCCCTTCTCCAGGGGAATCTTCCCAACCCAGGAATCAAACCGGGGTCTCCTGCACTGCAGGTGGATTCTTTACCAGCTGAGCCACAAGGGAAGCCCTCTGAAAAGACAAAGATATGATTAAAATATCATAAGCATCATAATAACGCGAACTTGGCTGTGGCATGACTGGTTTGGCTGCTGATCTCTTTCGAGGCTACTTAGCACTGTTCTCAGACTGGGTTGGGATGAAATTCTCAAGCCGTGTGTGCGTATGTGCATGCGTGTGTGTGTATGAGAATAAACAACTGCCTCAGGGTCATCTGGAACCTTCAGTTAAAGTCAATTGTGCACAGAGGAGGTTTCATAATCTATCATTTTATGACACTACCACCTACTGATAAAACACTGTCTTTAATTAACTTCACGGTAACACAACACGAGAGCTTACAAAATTGAGTTTCTGCATAGCATTTACTGTAGTGGAGCTTTACTGTGTGTTTCTGTTTGTTTATATAACCAATCCACAGATCATAAGAAAAACATTAAGAAATGAAAAACTAGAATAGGTGCCTAGTTACATGGTTTAGCTCAGCGAAGAAATCTGGACCGAAACAACGGAACATTTGAAATGTGTATGAATATGGAAACATTTAAGAAATGCTGCTGAAATAATACATGGAGGAATATGTTTTACTCTAACTACCTATGGAATAGTTTATCTGAAAATACGGGTGCCAATAATTTTACCTATTCCTGTCCCCGAAAGCCACTCTTCCCATTAGGAGCTAGAAACATCTGCACACCCTGTGAGTCCAGGCAGGCCTGTGATTTGTTTGGACTGGTAGGATGTGATGGGAAGCTGCCCAGATCTGGGCCTGGCCCTTCAGGAATCTGGCAGCTTCTTGTACCTCCTTGGAAGCCTGGTGCTATGCAGTAAAGAGGGGCTTCCCTGGTGGCTCAGACAGTAAAGAATTCACCTGCAATGCAGGAGACACAGGTTCTATCCCTGGGTCAGGAGGATCCCTGGGAGAAGGGAATGGCAACCCACTCCAGCATTCTTGCTTAGAGAATTTCATGGACAGAGGAGCCTGGCAGGCTACAGTCCACGGGGTCACAAAGAGTCAGATGTAACTAAGCGACTAAGCACAGCATACGCCAATATAGAAGCCGGGCCTTGACTACACAGTGATGTGGGGAAATACGGAGGGGGCCGAGAGGATGAGAAGTAAAACCTAGAGCTTGGGACTTCCCTGGTGGTCCAGTGGCTAAGAATCAACATTCCAATGCAGTGGCCTTGGGTTCGATCCTCGGTTGGGCAACAGAGATACCACGAGCCACAGGGCAACTAAGCCGGAGAGCCACAACTAGGATCCATGGAAGCCATAAATAAATAAATATTAAAAAAACACACACACAAGAGCTATGTGCATTTTAAATGTTATTGTATCACCAAACTGCCTCCCCCAAAAGAGGGACAAATTTACATTCCCACCAATTATGTATGAAAGTACCTGTCTTCTTCACTCTCATCAAGAATTGGTGTTATCAATCTTTCCCATTTTGGCTACTTTGATAGGCAAAAAATGGATATTTCACTTCAATTTGTGTTTCCTAAAGGTATGGCCAAAAGTTTCTTATTTGAATTTGCATTTCCTTGATTCATATGCTTATTAGCAATTTGTATTTCTTTTCTGTGAACTGTCTATTTATATCCTTCATCCATTTTCTATTATACTTTTCTTTTTTCCTTTTTATCATCCCTACATTAAGTCATTATATATATTATATTTTGCAAAGGTTTTCTCCCAGTCTATCCCATTTATGTGTGTGTGTGTGTGTGTGAATTAACTTCACAAGCATGTGCTGAGCACCTAGTGCAGTCATCACGAGATGACTCTCACAGCCGTGGTTTGGGACGAGCACAGGCAGAAAGGAGAGCGGCAAGGCCTGAGACCCACCATCCCCACCCACCGCCCCGCCCTTTATGGAGGGGCTGGGGGAGGAGAGCTAGTGTGGAAGTGGGAAAGGCCTAGTCTGGGATCTTAACACCTGAAAACATCTCCTTTTTTCTTTTAACTACCATGTACTGTATTGCATACTTTAATTTTGTCTTTCACTTTATATAAATTTTATGTGTTGTGGTTAAATCTGTTAATTTTCTCTGTTAAAACCTTTGTGCTTTGCATTTTGTTTAGAAGGAAACTATTCTAACACCCAATTATAAGTATATTCCCAACACTTCTTTCTGTTATTCCTATAGTTTTTAAAAATGTATTACTCTTTTAAATCTACTTATTTTTGAAAATGATGTGAAGATTTCACTCATTTTTTTTCCTGACAGTTAGCTAATTGTCCTTACACTATAAATGGCCCATCCTTTCCCTACTGTTTTGACTGTCATTTTAAATATACATCAAGTTCTCAATGAAATATTTGGAATTCTTTCTGCATTTTCTATTCTGGTTCATCGATTTCTTTGTCTATTCTTGTGCCAATATGGTATCCCTTTAATTAACATAGCTTTATGGAGTATTTTGAGAATTGATAGTACAGGCCTACCTCACTCAACATTTTCTTGGCAGACTTTTGGCATTTTAGTTTCCAGATGAACTATAGTATTAGCTTGTTCTATGAAAAATTTAGGATTTTTAAATTGCAAACACACCAAACACATACTACTTTGGGAAGAATTGACATCTTTACAATTTGACTTGTCGCACTGAAAAACATGGTGTAGCTCTCCACTATTCAAGTATTTATGTCTTATAGTAAAACTTTATAGCTTGCTTCATGTTTCAATACTGAATTTTCACTACCCTAATTTGCATTCATGTCTACATTTTTAAAAGTTACTCTCAAGAGTTAGCATCTGGGCATGTTTTACTCCTGACTCCCAGGAAGCAGAAGTGATGTCTTCTACTTCTTTACTTATCTAGATGGTATTTTGTCCAATGTCGTGCTGTGGTCAGTGGTTAATGAATCCTGTTACTAAGAAAGAAGTTGGAAGACCACAATAAAATCTAGAGGCCAGGATGTCTTTATCTTCTGAACATGCTTATAATCAACATCGGGCTATACTAACAGAATTGCCCAAAGGAAAAGACCTCAAGGGAAAATTCAGACCTCCCTCCCACCCACATCCCTCCTGACAGGCACACACACACACACACACACACACACACCACCTTTGGGCAGATGGAGTTCACATGAGCAAGGACAGATGGTTGCTGGGCTGTTTATAAGACAGTTGGAAAAAAAGGTGACTAATGCTCATCTTTGCCCTAAATCTGTGGGTGACCGATTCTTCCCTATGGGACTTGGGTCCCTTGGATGTATTAATAGATCAAACCACTTTATAGCTATAGGACCTAGACTTAGTTATTATTCCCTTTGATTCTCTCCAGCACCTCTCTACCAAGTTGGCTCCAGGCTTGGCACACAATAGGTGTTCAGGATATGTTGTCTGAGATTAATTCCCCCACCATGACTCCCAGAAAGTCTTTCCCAGTGAAACAAATGCCCATTAGCAGCTACCTCTTGGCGTTTTATGTTTGTATCAAACAGGATACTTTGGTTAAAGCAACAACCCAGCCCCGACTAACTTAACTCCTCTTATATTAGAGGGATGCTGGGATGTTCCCCAAATGGACGAGAGGCTGGAGCAGGCTTGAAGAGCGCAGGATCCAGGAAAGAAACCAGGGGGCTGCTCTAGCAATGCGCTCTTTACACAGTCAGCAGGATCACTCCCTGCAAAGAGTCAATGTCCCAGGAGGGAGATGTCTAGAAGCACGGAATTTCAGAGTGGGTGGGCAGGGCACCTTGAATTACTACTTATGTGCATTGTGAGAGAAGAACGTCCCCCAAAGGAAATGTGTGTGCCCTTGGAGAGGAGGAATGGACGCTGGGCGGCAGAAAAGTAACAAACATCATTTTCAAGGCTTTTAGCTGGACTTGTCTTTGCTTCAAGAGCCTTTTTTCAGGGACTTCCCTGGTGGTCGAGTGGTTAAGATTTTGCTTTCCAATGCAGGGGACACAGGTTCCATCCCTGGTTGGGGAAGTAAGATCCCACATGCCATGGGGCAACTAATAAGCCCATGTGCCACAACTACTGAGCCTGCCTGCTCTGGAGCCCACACACCGTAACTAGAGACACAGACAAATAAATAACATTAAAAAGGAGGCTTTTTCAGTGCCCTGACACCCCACAGCCCCCATCAAACCACAATGCTTCTTCTAGTGCTCCCAAAGTCTCCTCTTTCTTTTTGTTCCTATTCCCCAAACCTGGTCCCAACTCAGTATTTTCCCATTATTTTCAAATGTATCTACTTTGAAGTATTTGCTTCACTTATGACATAGCATAGCTCAGAAAAAGACAACCTACTTGCTCAAGTGTTTTTTCCCCCCACACACCTGTCTTTATAAAAGCAAATATTATATATATATAAAGTTTGTGTTGTTTTCTTTAAAGGAGACATCAAGTAGAGTTTTTATGACTCCTGGTCAGTGATTTTTACTGACCTTAAATTAACACATGTTACATAACCCGTCATTTTGCCCCCACTATCTTTTACCAGGATTCCCTAGTAGCTCAGCTGGTAAAGAATCCATCTGCAATGCAGGAGACCCCAGTTCAATACCTGGGTCAGGAAGATATGTTGGAGAAGGGATAGGCTATCCACTCCAGTATTCTTGGGCTTCCCTTGTGATTCAGCTGGTAAAGAATCTGCCTGCAGTGCAGTAGACCTGGGTTCGATCCCTGGGTTGGGAAGATCCTCTGGAGAAGGGAACGGCTACCCACTCTAGTATTCTGGCCTAGAGAATTCCATGGACTGTATAGTCCATGGGGTCCCAAAGAGTTGGACACAACTGAGCGACTTTCACTTTCATCTTTTTGATGTAAAATTCATACAACATGGGATTAACCATCTCAAAGTCTATAATTCAGTGGCATTTAGTATATTCACAACATTGTGGATCATCACCTTACCTAGTTTCAGAACATTTCACCATTCCATAAGGAAACACTACACCCATTACATAATCACTTCCTCCCCTCCCCCTGCCCCTGGCAACCACTTATCTATCTGCTTTCTGTCTCTATGGATTTGTATAGTCTGGATATTTCACATAAATGGAACCATACAATATGTGATTTTTTGTCTTGTGAATTTTCACCTACATTATGTTTTCGAGGCTAATTCATGTTGTAGTAACGTGTCAGTACTTCACTCCTTTTTATGGCTGAATAATATTTCATTGCATGGATATATCACACTTCGCTTGTCCATTCATCTGTTGATGTATACTTGGATTATTTCCACCTGTGTCTATCATGAACAGTGCTGATATGAATATTTGTGTACCAGTTTTTGACTGAATACCTGTTTCTAATTCTTTGGGGAAATACCAAGGAGTGGTATTTCTGGGTCATCTGGTAATTGCATGCTTAACTTTCTGAGGAACCTCCAAACTGTTTTCCACGGCAGCTGAAACACTTTTACATTTCCATCAACAGCACACAAGGGTTCCAATTTCTCCACATCCTTGCCAACACCTGTTATTTTCCATGAGAAAAATTATTACAGCCGCCCTAGTGGGTATGAAGTGGCATCTCCTGTGGTCTGATTTGCATTTCCCTAATGATTAATGGCACTGAAAAGCCCTACCATTTTGACTCCAGGCTATTTCCTTCCACTCTATCTCTGCTTCTATCTCTATCTCTAATATTAATCATAATTTGGCTACTACCAGTAGAAAGAATCAAATCAGAGTAAAATTGGTAACAGTTAAAATGGTATGTGGTATAATTTAGTATTATGTTGGATACTAAATTATGCTGAAGCTGAAACTCTAATACTTTGGCCACCTGATGTGAAGAGCTGACTCACTGGAAAAGATTCTGATGCTAGGAAAGACTGAGGGTAGGAGGGGGCGAAAGAGGATGAGATGGTTAGATAGCATCACCTACTCAATGGACATTAATTTGAGCAAACTCTGGGAGACAGTGGAGGACAGAGAAGCCTGATGTGCTGTAGTCCATGGAGTCGCAGAGTGGGACATGACTTAGTGACTAAACAACAACAATAATTTAGCATTGTCTAAATTTTGACAAAAGAATCCATTTTCATAAAAGCATTTAGACTTGCAAAATTTAACCTAGAGAATTGGTCTTGATGAAAAGAAAAGCCACAAGAGAGCTTTCTATAGAGGAAGCCATGGTCAGTAACACACAATATGAACAAAAAACTGAATCCAAGCTTTGCAGTAAAAGTTAAATGGAAAATAAACCTGATGGAGATAAAATTCAATTGTATTATATTCTAAAAAATCAACATGAAACCAAATTGGTTCAGTAGAATTTGTTCCCAAAGATAGTTTCTCTAAAATTCTTTCATGGTAACGTAAATCTGATGAAAATACTTGCATTTAAAATGTCCTTGGGTTCAACCTCTACTGAGCCTTCTCCCTGCGGGAACGCAGATAGTTAGAACCCAACTAGAGGTCCTTCTTCCCAGCTCGATCCAGACAAGACCAGTACCAACAAAGTAGATGATATGAAAAGTAAGGAGGCAGTGAAGACAAGATCCCAAATGCAGGGTCCACTTGGGGGCCACTGAGATCCGTGGGAGTCGTGGGAGAAGTCTTGCTTCTCCACCATCTTAAGGAAGTAGGAGGGCCAGTGATTTCACAGAGAAAAAGGAAGCGGGAGGGAAGAGTCACCAGACTCTAATTATCTGCGAGAATGAGATACCTGTGAAGACAAAGGTCTGGAAGCTTACTAGAGCAAAGAAACATCACCAGGACTGAAACCCTTCATGACTTCAGGCACATTAAGGATCCTCCCCCAAGGCTTTTCCAAAGTAGTCAGGAATATCTGAGGTGCTAGTTATGGTTCCATCACCACATTTATTTCCTACTTTCAACGTAGAACATTTCATTTACTTAGAGCACTTCACAATTTGTCAAAATCTTTTCTGTACAGGATTTCACTTGCCTTTTAAAATTTTATTCTTAAGAATAATTTTAATTGTTTTTTATTTATGTTATCACAGGAATGTTTGTTATTAAAAAAAAAAAGTTGGGTTTTTTTTGGTCATGTGGTATGTGGGATTTTTCTTCCCTGACCAGGGACCAAACTCATGCCCCTTGCATTGAAAGCACCATAAGACTGCCAGGGAAGTCCCAAATTAAGTAATTTTTAAAAATTAAAGTATAGTTGATTTACAATGTTGTTAGTTTCTGCTGTATAGCAAAGTGATTCAGTTACACACATATATATGTATTATTTTTCATATTCTTTTCCATTATGCTTTATTATAGGATATTGAATAGAGTTCCCTGTGCTACACAGTCCGATCTTGTTTTCATTTGCCTTTGATACCAAGTTTTTGCAATGGGCAGCTGTTGTCAACCATGGGGACCCTGAGGCCCAGAGTTTAGCCACGGTCACTCTGCTAATCAAGGGCAGAGTCAGGACTTCAACTGAGACCTTGATGACCACTGTGTCCAGTGCTTATCTGGATGACAAAACAGGCATGATGATGAAAAAGAGATATTTTCATTCCAGATACTCCTATGATTCTATTAGTCATCCTTTAAAAATATTACAGTTATGGAGAACTAGTGCAAATGAAACTTAACATATCTTAGTCAACAGGCAGCCTCTAGCTTTAAAAATACATCAAATTAGCATATGCGTATTTCAGAGTTGTCCGTTTTTAAGGCTATGGCCAATCAGGGGCTTCTTAGCAACACAGGGAGCCCTGGTAGCTACTCCTGATATAAATCCACTTATTGAGTCAGACACCCGGAGACAGGACACCCCTGTCTGACACCCCTGTCTGACACCCCTGACACCCCGGAGAAAGGACAAAGCCTCAGATCACATCCTGGGTCTTCGGTGAGTGCAACAGTCATGGCAAAGGGGTCATTCAGAAGTGATCCCTTCTGTTTTAACTTTGCTCTCTCCTCCGCAGGGTCATTCTGTTAGTGTAGTGGGGTCATGTCTCACCCATAGTCTGATTTTCAAATTAAAAGTTCAAACCACCAGCTAAAGTCAAATCACCTTCTGAATACCCTACAGGCAGGAACACACTGCTTGTCCATGAAGTCCAAGCAGCTCTCATCCAGTGCTGGGCGGATGGCTGGGACAGCATTAACACAGATGGCCCTGATGACCTGTGGTTAGGGTCATGTTGTGAAACCAGGAAATCCCAAATGTTTAAACGCAAGGACATAGCACGATGCTTCTCCCTTGCAGCAGAAGCACACAGGCCCTGGTACTGCTGGTGGGGATATGAGGCTCCCAACCTACACAAGGGGGCTGAGTGTGTCTGAGTAAAGAATCCGGCTGCGGGACCAGCACAAAGGAAGAGTGTGTGTGTGTGTGTGTGTGTGCGCGCGCGCGTGTGCGCTCGTAAGTGTCTGTCGTTCTTGACATAAAGAGCTGAATCTACACAAGTTGAGTTATTGGACTGGCCAAAAAGTTCGTTCAGTTTTAAGTAAAAATAAAATACGTACTTTTTCATATACACCAAGAACTGTACTGCACAACACATTCACTACCTGAATGAATTTTTTGGCCAACCCAATATATATGATACAGCTCCAACTGAAGACTAGAAAGCATATTGGAGTAATAATTTACATATTGCAAAAAACATTTTTTTTTTAAAGTAGTAATTCCATTCGAGCACACTCAGTCGCTAGGTCATGTCTGACTCTTTGTCAACCCATGGACTGCAGCCCGCCAGGGGGCTACACTGTCCATGGGGTTCTCCAGGCAAGAATACTGAAGTGGGTTTCCATTTCCTCCTCCAGGGCATCTTCCCGATCTGGCAATAGAACCTGTATCTCTGTATTGCAGGCAGATTCTTTACCACTGAGCCACCTGGGAAGCAGTAATTTCGTTTACTCCCTGCCTAAGTTCCAGACACTGAGCAGATCTGTCTGCAGGATTCTCCCAGGCATCCACGGTCACCTCAGGGATTCACCTAGAACTTGCTTTTTAGGTTTAAAGGGTCATCTGTGATGACCTAGAGGGGTGGGATGGGATGGGGGTAGGTGGGAGGTAGCTCAGGAGGGAAGGGGTTATATGTATACATAAAGCTGATTCACTTTATTGTACAGCAGAAACTAGCACAGCATTTTAAAGCAATTATATTCCAATTAAAAAAAAAAAAAAAGTCATTTGGTAAAATGAACGACACCTTCTCAAGGGTTGGTGACTTCTGAATGTCAGCATCTGTGAACACAGCACTTGGCTGGAGGCCCATCCAGTGCACAGCCCTGACTGTGTTCCCAACCCAGTGGCTCACTCCACAGACTCTAGTCTGCCCTAGCTTCGCTCTCCTTCCGCAAAGCCCAATCCTGGGGAACGCCTCAGTGACAGGGGCAGAAAGGGAGGGGTCATGGTGTCTTGGGAGAGCCTCCCAAGGGACGAGCTCCCCTCACATCAGGCCCACAGAGCACTGCCTCACAGCTGCTCCTGTTTCTCTCTTGGGAATCTCTCATTTGAGTGGTGATAATGTCCTTCCTTGGCCTTGAGCCGAGATGCCGGCCGGGGGTCGGGGCAGGTGCTGGGGCCCTTCGCTCAGCCTCTGCAGAGAGTACTCTTCTCAACAGGCTCTCAGAGCACAGCCTCAGGTAAAGAAAAACAAATTTTCCATTTCAGCAAAAATATTTGACCACTGAGAAGAGAGATGACCTTTATTCTGATCAGGAGATTTGTTTGGAGAGTGAGCACATGGACCAGAAATGGCTCTAGGAGCACGTGGCTGGTACTTGGGACCCAACCAGAGACGTCATCGAAACTGAGCCGGCCACGCCCTACTTTTTTTTTTTTTGGCTCTTACATGTTGAGTCAATACAGTTCAGAGATTAGGGAGACACAGTGCCCGACCTTAGAAGGCTCACATCCTGGGGGTGGAAGCACATGAGGGAAACACAGACAACTACTCACAGAGAGGAGGCGTGGGCCATGGGGTCAGAAAGGCAGGATGGGGGGATGTTTGGGGAGACTGAGTCACATGACTGAGAAGTACCACTTTAACTCAGTATCTGATGGGGAGTGTTAAGGACTGAATATTTGTGTCCCCTCCCCCAACATTCACATACTGAAGCCCTACCTGGCTCTCCTACCACCTGTGATGGTATTTGGAAATGGAATATTTGGGATGTAACTAGGCTTAGATAAAGTCCTGAGGGTGGAGCCCCTATGATGGGATTGGTGTCCTTATAAGCAGAGGATGAGAGACTAGTCTCTCCCTCTTTCTCTCTGCCATGCAAGGACACAGTGAGAAGGTGACCACCTGCAAGCCAGGAAGAGAGCCCTGGAAACAAACCAGGAAACAAACCTGCTGGCACCTTGATCACAGACCTTCCAGCCTCTGGAACTTTGGAAAGTAACTATCTGTTGTTTAAGCATCCCAGTCTACAGTATTACGTTATAGCAGCCTGAGCTAAGACAGGGAGTCTAAGGTTCCCAGAGAGTGGGCAAGTTTCTGAGCATCCAACCTCTGGTCAAGGACTGGGCTGGTCATGTCTTGCAGTGTTTACAACATCTCTGAGTGATGGTATCACCCCCACTTTACACATGAGAAAAATAGAGTCTTGACCTGCTTGGTATCAGGAAGTCAGGATTAGAGCACAGACCTCCGCTTTCTTTTCAGAGCTGTTCTTACCATGCCATACTCCAGACGCATCAACTCCCTCAGTTCAGTTCAGTTCAGTTGCTCAGTCGTGTCCGATTCTTTGAGACCCCATGAATCACAGAACACCAGGCCTCCCTGTCCATCACCAACTCCTGGAGTTCACCTAAACTCATGTGCATCGAGTTGGTGATGCCATCCAGCCATCTCATCCTCTGTCGTCCCCTTCTCCTCCTGCCCCTAATCCTTCCCAGCATCAGGGTCTTTTCCAATGAATCAACTCTTCACATGAGGTGGCCAAAGTATTGGAGTTTCAGCCTCAGCATCAGTCCCTCCAATGAACACCCAGGACTGATCTCCTTTAGGATGGACTGGTTGGACCTCCTTGCAGTCCAAGGGACTCTCAAGAGTCTTCTCCAACACCACAGTTCAAAAGCATCAATTCTTCAGTGCTCAGCTTTCTTCACAGTCCAACTCTCACATCCATACATGACCACTGTAAAAACCATAGCCTTGACTAGACGGACATTTGTTGGCAAAGTAATATCTCTGCTTTTTAATATGCTATCTAGGTTGGTCATAACTTTCCTTCCAAGGAGTAAGCGTCTTTTAATTTCATGGCTGCAATCACCATCTGCAGTGATTTTGGAGCCCCCGAAAATAACGTCTGACACTGTTTCCACTGTTTCCCCATCTATTTCCCATGAAGTGATGGGACCAGATGCCATGATCTTCATTTTCTGAATGTTGAGCTTTCTCAACTCCCTCAACTACGAGTTAAAACAACAAACAGTTTTGTGCCCGCTCTTTTCTGTCTGATCAACTGGCAGAATGTTAGGTTAAATCACGTTTTTCCAATCTGATAATTGAATTTGTTGGAACTTCTCTTTGGTGTTCTAAGTACACATTAAACAAACATAAGAAACTTCTTTGATTTTACATGTTTTTCACAACTGTAACCAACTCCGTCACGTTAGTGAAGTTTTTTTTTTTTTCTGCAGGAGATTCATCTGGAGGGTAATTAATTTGAATACTCACATGGATTATTTCAAGATGGGGCCAGAGTGTTAATAAACTCATACCAAATATCTCCCCAAAGATAGTGAGACCCAGGAGAGGGATGGTAGAGCAAAAGGCTGGAGATACTTCTGGAAAGGTGAGAGGTGTCTGGTTTGGGGAATCATTTTTACCTGCTTTAATTGAGTGAGGATAAATTAATCAAGACAAGGATCACTGGGGCAGGCGTGTGTGGGGTGGGGGAGGACACTGGGAGCGAAGATTTGTGGCAGCTCCAGATGTCAGAAAATTGATGTCAGGCCTTTGTGTGTATGCGCCTGTGTGTGTGCACAAGCCTGTGTCCACACAGAAGAGAGGGGAAGGGGCAGAGCCCTTTAGAGTTTAGGGGAACATCCTATAGACACTTGTCCTGGATCCTGAACTACCAGAGCCTCTCTTTCACAGACCCTCAACACAGAACTGCAGCTGCTCCTACCGCAGAGCCCTTGGGTCCCCCGTCTTTCTGCATCCAGCCTGGCTGGCCCGAAGCCAGCAGGTCTTCTGTGGTCTCCCCACACTGGACCTCATCCTTTTCCGCTAGGACACAGCCCCCTGGAGGGCCCTTCTTTGCAGGAGGCCGAGACGCGGAGGAGACCCTGCACCACGTGACACCAGTCCTGCTGGGGAGGCGAGGCTGAGGCTGGGAAGGGACCTCATCACTGGCTTTGGAAACCAACATCTTGGGCGTTTTATCTCAAAATGGCACATTCAGCTTCCCCAAGCCCCATTAATAGGCTCATCAGCAGTATGCTTGGAACACAGCATTTTCCCCCACTGGAAGCAAATTCCTCTTCACAGCTGTCACACGCTACATTTTTAAAACGGTTGTTGCTCTGTTCCTGAATTACAGGATGGTGCACAGAAAAATTCCAGTGCAGAGAGGGCTGTTTCTGCCTGAAGTGACCAAAAGTGGCTGAAGGAAACAAGAGAGAAGTCGACTTCTGTTCCTGTGCCTGGTTTCTAAATATATACAGGACATTGGCACATCTCTGAACCATTATGTCTCTTGTGCAAGCCATGAAGAAGGAACGTTAGCAGGAAGAAGCACACCAGTGACAATGGGTGTGCATGTGTGCTCAGTGTCTCCGTCGTGTCCAACTCTCCGTGACCCCGTGGACCGTAGCCCACCAGGTTCCTCTGTTCATGGGATTTTCTAGGCGAGAATAGTGGAGTGGGTTGCCATTTCCTTCTCCAGGGACTCTTCCCAGCCCAGGGATCGAACCCGAGTCTCCTGCGTTGCAGATGGATTCTTTACCACTGGGCCACTGGGGACGCCCATGAGTGACAAGAAACCACTTAGAAAGAAACCACACATTTTTTTACTCTGAGGAAAAATAAACTCAATTTTAAAGTTCAAAGAAAACCAATTAAAATCCCTCTGAATTGTACTCACATGTTAAATGTCTCTGATCCCATTATCTTCCTGCACATTTAGCTCTGGTCACCAGCCTCTCCCTGTACATAGAAGGGAGGAAGCTCAGCCCTCTCTCCTCATGTATATCTCGACCTGGTTTGGACACTATGCTCTAAGTGGGCTCATAGTTTATCAGGAGGTTTGGGGGTTCCACCGACAAATATCACCTATTAAATAACTAGTCCTGCAAAGAGCCAGTCAAATATTAGTTACTTTGCTGGTGGCTCTGGTGGAAAAGAATCTGCCTGCAACGCAGGAGACCTGGGCTCAATCCCTAGGTTGGGAAGATCCCCTAGAGGAGGGCATGGCAACCTATTCCAGTATTCTTTCCTGGAGAATCCCACGGACAGAGAAGCCTGGCGGGCTACAGTCCATGGGGCCGCAAAGAATTGGACACAACTGAGCAACTAACACTTCCACATTTCTGCTGGGAGACTACATCACAGCTCCTGGAGTCTGGCACCCAAGATGCTAAACTGTTCCCCCACCTCACCTTTCTTATTACTAAAGCGTGGATTTGAAAAAAACTGCCTCTGGGAATTCCCTGGTGATCCAGTGGTTAGGACTCCACACTTTCACTACTGAGGGCCCAGGTTCAATCCCTGGTGGGGGAACTAAGATCACATAACCCATGCGACGTGGCCAAAAGGGAAAAATGAATAAATAGCTCTGGAAAAGCTGCCTCTGCTGACCACACTGGACCTACAGTAACACGCAGCACACGGAACACCTTCATTTTGTCCCTGTCTTCCCCGGTCACCCGTCATCTGTATGAAGGACAGGCACAGAGATAGCAATAGTCTGTTCTTCGTCCAACCTCTTTGTTCACGTCTCAGGCCAAGGTCACCTCAAAATCTGCCAGGGCTAGACAGGAGGGACGATAAGAGCTGAAATGTCACATCGTATCTGCTACTATTCCTAGTGTGGGGGGAACTGGAATACCGAAATGTGAGATTCCTAGGTTATCTACATGGAGTGCCCTTTTAAGAGCACTTCAATCAAGAGATTACTGTAAGAATTAAAAGTGTCAGCATTCAACAACAGCATGTATTTTGCCTTTCCTCGACATGCAGAAAATAATTCACAAAATGGCAAACTGCCATTAGAAGAAGACAGGTTCTTAAACTAGTTAATTAAAAATATGCTTTTTTTTTGTCAGCAATATATATATATCATTGTTACTACCCTACAACACTCAAAATATGGCTCCGTTCTTGTTCCCAGGAAGTTCACAGACATGAGAAGGAGATAATAAGGAAAGTGTATGAAGCTCTTTAGGGCTCAGGAAACAAGAACAAATGAGCTTGCATGGCAAACCTCAGCATCACAGATATGCCAATTCTCCCTAAATTATCTATAAATGTCATAGACACACAGTAAAAATAGCAGGGTTTTTATATTTGGAATTAAACAAGCATTCTAAAGTTCATATGGAAAAAAAGAACCAGCTGTAATAGTCTAGGGAATCATGAAACAAAGGAATAATGGCAGGGCACTAGTACCCACCCCTCTGCCCACAGCAAAACGTATTTAAAAGCTACAAATCTGCTAATGATGTATATTCAGGATTATCAACAGAGTGGAACAGACTGGAAATATGCCTAAATGCATCCAGGAAATTTAGTAGGAGAGGAAGGTGGCATTTCAATAAATGGGGTAAAGATGGCCGTTCAATAAGTGGCTATGGACAAAGGGTAACCATGTAGAAAAAAATTAAGTTGGAGTCACCCTTCATACCACGACAAATTCCAGAGAGATCCGACATTTTAAAATAGGAAATGAAAGAATACAGGTGTCCATAAAAAGATTAGTGAAAGAAAAGGAACGGTTAGTTGCTCAGTCATGTCCGACTCTTTGCAACCCCACGGACTGTAGCCCACCAGGTTCCTCTGTTCATGGCATTTCCCAGGCAAGAATACTGGAGTGGGTTGCCATGCCTTCCTCCAAGGGATCTTCCTGACCCAGGGATCAAACTCAGGTCCCCTGCATTGTAGGCAGATTCCTTATTGTCTGAGCCACCAGGAAACCCCAAAGAAAGTTTGGCGGTTTTAAAATCATCACAATGGAGAAGATCTTTCAAAGGAAAACAGAAATCCCAGAAGCCAAAAGAAACGATCCAAAGATTTGACTATGCAAATATTAAGAAAAAAAAAAATCTGCAAGGCAAATACCAGCATGGGCAAAGTCACAAAAACAAATGACAGACTGAGAACAAATATTTGCAACACATACCACAAAGGGCTAATCTCCAGCATACATAAAGGATCCATTACAGAACTAGGTTCCATTACCCAACCCAAAGGTCTCTGGGCTAAAGTAATACAGAGAAAATTAATAGGAAGTTCAAAAATACATTTTAAGTGATATTATAGGAGACAGAGGTGTCCCTTCCCCCAAAAAATAAAAGGATGCATGGTTAGACTACAGAAGGAAAATATTTAACTCTACATTCTAAAAGAGAAGGAAGAAAAAAAATTTTTTTTCAAAACAGGAGGCTGTCTAGGAGATTTGATAATTGAAAAAGGTATGATAATCAACTGTCTTCTAGATTGAGCAATTTATACCAAAGGTAACTACAATCACGCGTTAAGAACTTGTTTCCACTGTTTTGTATTCTATTTGAGGATTTTTTTAATGTTATAAGTACCACTGGTATAACCATTATTCGCATCACCAATAATTTGAAAATAAAAATCTTGCCCAAGTAAAAACAAAATAAAAATCATCTTTTCAGATGATTCTGAAGAAACCAATGACCACTGGACGATTGGGCAGTGGCTACCAATAGAAGGTCAACAGGAAAGGAAATAAAAATAGTTCTTAGATGTAAAAAGAATGCACAGCCTCTTTGACAGGAGGAACACAAATTAAAACACACAGTGAGAAAACACTTTTTTACTCATCGGATTGGCAATACTAATGGAATACTAAGCAGCTGAGACATACATGGAGGAAGTTCTTCCTATATTCATACGGAAGCTCTCGGTGGTATTTCATGAAGAAAAACCAAGTGTAGAAGCGTATATAGCATACTACTAGTTGTGCAATAAGAGGAAAAGAAGTGTGTGTGTGTGTAACTGTTTTTGCATAAAATATGTCTGGATGAATTGAGCAAGTAGTACTGACATGTATACAGCACATGTGTAAACAGAGAGCTAGAGGGAAGCTGCCGTCTAGCACAGGGAACCCAGCTCGGTGTTTTCTGTGATGACTGAGAGGCATGGGCATCAGGGGTTGGGAAGGAGGCACAAGAGGGAGGGGATACATGAATACTTATAGCTGATCCACATTGTTGTACAGCAGAAACTATTAATAATACAACATTGTAAAGCAACTATGCTCCAATTAAAAAATAAATTTTAAAAATATATCTGGAAAAACAGTCAAGAAACTGGAAACATCGGTTGAAGGTAACTGGATGATGTCTGTGGGAGTCTCTTCATGTAACCTGTCTTTTAAAAACAAATATAAGCTACCCAGGAGTTAAGGATGTTTATGATATGCATGACTGTTATAAATTTACCCTGATGAACCTCAGAGCCTACTGATGGCCAGGGAAACACTGAAGGACAGAACAAGGTCATGGACGCTCCTGGGTGATGAGAGAACGACTGGGAAATGCAGACACTGCTTCTTGAGCAGAAATGTAAAAGGAAGGAAATGATGCAGCTGCCCTGGAGCTTTCTGTAAGAGGAACGCGGTTCCAAAAAGCTGAAAGAGGCCACTGTTGAGGGCTGTGGTTTAGCCCAGATGAAATGGCAGCTCTTTCCTATGACATGAGAACAGAAAAATATTTCCTCAGCTAGTCAACAACTCCACCCTTGTGAAAACTCACGGCAACTTAGGCACTGAAACTTCATTCTTGCCCACATGACAAGAGAGCATCACAAAACTGTACAGATAAGCATATTCTAGAAAGTTCTGCTAAAGCAAAGCACATGTCTCTTTACACATGAAGGATAGATTCAAAAGACAGTGGCTGGCATCACTGCTTATCCTTATTATTAGCAAATGAACTACAAACGACTTTCAAAACTGTGGAGGATGAAATGTATAATGAAATGTATACTCACAGTCCCTTCATTTTATTTCATATCAATTTGCAACAGCTAGAAGAAACCAAAAGTTTAAAAACAAATCCATATCCTCACAACCCTTATAGAACAAGAACTATTTCTATTTTTTCATTTCCTTTCTACCTGTATCTGTTTGAAGAGTATTTATATAATTATAATATTGGTCTCTTGATATATAGCTATATAATTTTATTAATATCTTCTGCTTTCTTCACTTAATCCCTGTTTGTACATATAGCTATAATACTAAGTTCTGAATGGCTGCATACAATTTTAACCTGTTTATTAGCTGTAGTTTAGGGAGCAAATATTTATCTTGCACCTTGTATGGGCACATTTACATAATATAATTTATCCTTCACAGCAACATTTATTATCAGGATCTCTCCTTGTAGTCCAGGAAACAGGTTCCAAAAACATAGTAGGCAGCAGACCTTGCATTTGAACTCCATGTCTCTTAACCTGATACCCCACGTTCTTAACCCTGCATTGTAGTGCTTCTGCTTCCACTGGGGATGCCTTTTAAAAAACTATTTATTTATTTGGCTGCATTGGGTTTTGGTTCCAGTATGGTGGGGGGTCTTTGATCTTCATTGTGGCATGTGGGATCTTTAGCTGTAGCATGTGGGGTCTAGTTCTCTGACCACCGGACAAAGATATCAGACATCACCAGTGTTGCTTTCTCCTGGAGACACTGTTCAAGGACCTCTCTGCCCCCACACCCCTATGAAAGGGCCTCGCTTCCTTCCATCCTGTGAGGCCTCTTGGCCTCTTTCCTGCAGTATGGATGCCATGGCTACCCTGCCTTCATTTACTTCCTTCTTTTGCTGGAGGTCAGCTTCTACTAACAGCTTCTATTAACCTGCTGCTGCTGCAGCTAAGTCGCTTCAGTCGTGTATGACTCTGTGCGACCCCATAGACGGCAGCCCACCAGGCTCCCCCGTCCCTGGGATTCTCCAGGCAAGAACACTGGAGTGGGTTGCCATTTCCTTCTCCAATGCATGAAAGTGAAAAGTGAAAGTGAAGTCACTCAGTCATGTCTGACTCTTAGCAACCCCATGGACTGCAGCCCACCAGGCTCCTCCTCCCATGGGATTTTCCAGGCAAGAGTACTGGAGAGGGGTGCCATTGCCTTCTCCTCTATTAAACTAGTCAATCCTAAAGGAAATCAACCCTAAATATTCATTGGAAGGACTGATGCTGAAGCTCCAATACTTTGGCCACCTGATGCGAAGAGTCAACTCATTGGAAAAGACCCTGATGCTGGGAAGAGAAGGGAGCGACAGAGGATGAGATGGTTGGATGGCATCACCGACTCAATGGACGTGAGTTTAAGCAAACTCCAGGAGACAGTGGAGGACAGGATAGCTGGCATCTGTAGTCCATGGAGTCGAAAAGAGTTGGATGCAATTTAGAGACTGAACAACAATAGCTTCTACTAGTTTCTTGCAAAAAAGTAAGTTGGGGGGAAGAAAAAAAACTTTTGAGAGCAACTCACAATATCTGAAAATGACTTAAAAAAAAAATTATTTGACGGTGCTGGGTCTTAGTTGCAGCGTGTGGGATCTAGTTTCCTGACCAGGGATTGAACCTGGGCCCTTTGCTTTGGCAGCACAGGGTCTTAGCCACAGGATCACCAGGGAAGTCCCTGAAAATGTCTTAATTTTACCTTCACAGTAGGTTTAGTTTGGCAGGTACAGAAGTCTAAGTTAAAAGCCATTTTATTAACACCTCAGGATTTGGAAGCCTCAATCCTGTCCTCCAGCTTCTGATCCGCCACTGAGATCTGGTGTCATGCTGATGCCTGGTCCTTACGTGCACTCTGTTTCTTTTGTCGTTGTTCAGTCGCTCAGTCATGTCTGACTCTTTGTGACCCCATGGACTGCAGCATGCCAGGCTGCCCTGTCCTGGCAGGTTGCCCTGCCAATCATCTCATCCTCTGTCGCCCCCTTCTCCTCCTGTCCTCAATCTTTCCCAGCATCAGGGTCTTTTCCAATGAGTCGGCTCTTTGAATCAGGTGGCCAAAGTATCTAATTCTTTACTCTGCAAATTTTGGGGATCTTGCTTTAGTGTTTCAAAATTTTACAAAGAACCTTGATTAGGTCTTTTTCTCTGAGCTAGAATTTCAGAGGCTCTTTCAATTAATAAGAGTTTTTAGGTCCTTCCCTGGTAGTTCAGATGGTAAAGCATCTGCCTACAATGTGGGAGACGTGGGTTCGATCCCTGGGTCAGGAAGATTCCTTGGAGAAGGAAAAGGCAACCCACTCCAGTATTCATGCCTGGAAAATCCCATGGATTTTGGGAGCCTGGTGGGCTACAATCCATGGGGTCGCAAAGAGTCAGACACAACTGAGCGAATTCACTTCACTTCACTTCATACTTATAGGATATTGGGATACTTCTTTGATAATTTCTTCCCCTCCACTCTCTCTCGCCTCTTTCTGGAACTACTATTATTTGGATATTAGATTTCTTGGACTGATCCTTTAATCTCTTCCACTTTCCATCTTTTGTCTTCTTATTCTACCTTCTGGAAGAGATCGTCCTTTAATCTTCTAATTCCTTTATCAATCTTCTCCATTTGTGTTCCCAAAGCTCTTCCTGTTCCCTGATGTTGCAATTCTTCCTGCCACAAGGATGTACATTTTCTCTTCCCTCTGAGTATGCTCATTACAGGTTTTCTCAAGTTTACTTTGGTTCCTTCCCATTGTGTTTCCTCCCTAGCCTTTCATCTGCTTGCTTTATATCTTTGGCTTTCATGTTCAAGGTTTTCTTTGAATGTCCAGGGACTCTTGGTTGTGTCTGCTCCTGTGGCAGGAAAATTGATGCCCAGCTGTTTCCTTAAGCAGGGCCTGTCAATCTGTGGGTTCCAGCTCCTTTGTTAGAGGACCCCCAGATAAAGGTCTTTCGGACTTATCTCTTGGGCAGGTCAGTTTCCCCAGAGGGCAGTCCTCCCAACTCCTTGGGGAACCTAGGCACGGCTGGGACTTTCTGTGGGCAGACTCTATGACCTGGCACCTCACTCCTGCTCTCAGTCGGCCAGTCTCCCAACAGGCAGAGGCAGGGTGCTCACTTGGTTGTGTGGGATAGGAGGAGATTGGGGGACTCTCCCTCAGTCTTTGTGGTTTTAGACATATTTCACACCCCAACCTCAGAGGTGCCTCTAGTTCCTGAGCGTTCAAACCAGCCTGACTCCTGTAGAGTTCCCAGTCTGCAGGCCTGTGCTTCAGCTTTCTCTGCTTCTCTAAGTTAGTGTCCACCACTTGTCTGTCTGCTTTCCACTCATCTGCCCCTATCTCCCCCTCCTAGTCTCTATGTTCTTGAAAATTCATGCCTTTTTTTCCTTTACTGTCATTTTAGTGGGGATTCGAGAAGAGGTGAAGGTAAACATGTGTTCAATCTGCCACTTTTAATCAAGTCTCAGCATTTCTCTTTATTTTATTTTTAAGTATTTATTTGGCTGTGTGGGGTCTTAGTTGTGGCAGGTGGGACAGGTAGGCTCAGTTGCCCTGAGGCACGGGGGATCTTAGTTCCCTGGCCAGGGATGGAACCCACGTCCCATCCATTGAAAGGTAGATTCTTAATCACTGGACCACCAGGGTTTAAATGATTTCTTTGTGTTAGATTCATAGCAGTGGAATTAACAATTTTGTTCCTTTATTTGTGATCTGTGTATTCTTATTTTCACTCAGTAAATATTTATGGAGCACCTACTATGTGTTGGACACAATACTGGGCAGTCATGACACATGGCAGAGAGAAAACAATGAGAACTAGGTTGTCAGAGAGACCAGGGTCCAATCTCATTCCTGATAGCTCTGCAACTTTGCTCAAGTCAATTACCTTGTTGAGTTGCACTTACTTATGAGTTAAAAATTGGAGGATAGAGGTAGAGAATAATAACACCCATAGCAATATATGCTTATTGACTTCTTACACATGCTAAACAGACTATAAACTGTTTCACATGCTATTTCTCATACTGAACCTATGAAACAAGTGCTAGTTAACAAATGAGGAAACAGAGACTCAGCAAGGGGAAGTGGCCCAGCCAGGAGGGGAAAGAGCTGGTATGAGAACCCAGGTGGTCTTGCCACAGAGCTGGGCTCCAGAGCTCCATGAGCAATAGCTGTTAACTTCTCCCTCTGCCTGGCACCACAGCACCCACCTTCCTGATCTTGGGGAAGACCTTCATTCAATTTGGCTTTCTCCTCTGGCTTCCTAGGATAAATCTAGTGGCTCAGACGGTAAAGAATGTGCCTGCAATGTGGGAGACCCGGGTCCAATACCTGGATGGGGAAGATCCCCTGGCACAGGAAATGGCCAACCCACTCCAGTATTCATGTTTGGAGAATCCCATGGACAGAGGAGCCTGGTGGGTTGCAGTCCATGGGGTCGAAAAGAGTTGGAGACACTTCTTTTCACTTTTTAGCTTTCACTTGAAAGCTAAAAGTGAAAGCTTAAAAGTGAAAGAGTGACTTTCACTTTTTAGCTTCCTATTTTCCCTCCTTTCTTTCTCAGCTTTGGTTGCCACACTTATTTTTGTTGTTGTTGTTTCTCCTGCAGTTTCTATGAACTGACTTCACTTCTGACCCTACTGAAAACAGCCTTGCGCTATGCGGTCTGTTCTAAATGGGAAGGAAACCCAAAACAGAGGAGATACATGTATAGTATAGCTGATTCACTTTGCTGTACACCAGAAACTAACACAACATTGTAAAGCACCTATGTTGTTCAGTCGCTAAATCCTGTACGACTCCTTTGGGACCCCATGGACTATAGCCTGCCAGGCTCCTCTACCCATGGGATTTCCCAGGCAAGCATACTGGAGTGGGTGGCCATTTCCTCCTCCAGGTCAATTCCTGACCCAGGAACTGAACCTGAATCTCCTGCATTGGCACGCAGATTCTTTACTGCTGAGCCACCAGGGAAACCCAAAAGCAACTATACTCCAATTAAAAACAAACAAACAAACAAAAAAACCAACCCCAAAAAAGAAAATTCATCCTCAAAAATCCCTGCTTCTTTCTGGTTAAGCTCCAAGGTCTTTGGTCAGCCCTCACTTTTCCTGACTTTTTGTGGCTTCTGACATGGTCTGCTTCAAAGTCTTCCTTTTCTGGCTTCTATGACACCTAGGGCTCCTGGTTCTCCTCAAGAACTGCCCATCTCTGGTTCGTTCACTGGCTCTTCCTCCCACCCTCACCTGCCACGGCCATCAGTCCTCAGCTCTCTCCCCATCTGCCTTTCTCTCCCCTGTTGATAGCTGCTCTGGACTTTGCATGCCTGGCCTTAAAGTGTTAGTTGCTTAGTAGTGTCCGAGTCTTTACGACCCCGTGGAGTGTAGCCCGCCAAGCTTCTCTGTCCATGGGATTCTCCAGGCAAGAATACTGGAGTGGGTTGCCATTCCCTTCTCCAGGGGATCTTTCCAACCCAGAGATCGGATCCACGTCTCCAGCACTGCGGTGGACTCTTAACCATCTGAACCACTTGGCCTTAAGCTCACACCTAAATTTCGTTGCCCAGGCATGTCCCATAGACTGTCCCAAACTAAACAACTTTCCCCGAGAAAGCAGCTTCCCCATTGGACTCCTTTATTTCTGTCAATGGCTCTATTCCTCTCTCAATTGCTCGGTAATCATGGCATTTTCTGTTACTCAGCCCTTCCCTTCAACCACTCAAGGCTATTCCACTATCTACCAGCACCTATTGATTCTACCTTGAAAGGCCTCCCACCCTTCCCTTTGCTCTCTCCACTAGCGCTCATGGGATCCAGACCAGACTCTTCCTTTCTGGGAATCTGAGACTCCTCTTTCTCCCCTGGTGACCTGGGGCTGTCTGCTGTAATCAGACAGCTCTCCTCACACTGGATCACGGCATAGGGATCCAGCAAGGAGCTTGCCAGGAAGCAGCCATGGAGATGAGGCCAGTGATGGGGCCAAAGCACATTAGCAAACAAAACCCAGGGCACAGAGAACAAAGGGCAGAGACAGCAGCAGGTCCAAATGCTACACAAAGAGCATCAAAGAAATGTTTGGGAATTGCAAGACAGATGGTCCAAGTCTAGCCAAATAAAGATCCTGGAACATGGGCAACAGGAGAAGAGAGGCTGTGGGGGCAGGGCGAAGAGTGACAGTGAGAAAACAGGCCAAATCGGTGGCACATCCATCATCTCCTTACGCAGGCAGGCTGGCTGGATGGCCAACAGGACCAAGGAACAAACGTGGGTCGGTGAAAAGCGATGGCCTGGGGATCAAAGGCAGTCTTCTACCGGAAGTACTTGCTTAAATGATGGATTTCGCTAGCTCATGATCATGCCAACTGCTCTGTCTTTTTTCCAAACCAACTCATCTTTCAGGATCCCACAAGACTTCATCCAAGCCAACACAGCACCATCTCCCTCTTCCTCTACACTCCTTAATCACTGATCTGAATTACTCATTCTGACCCTTAATCACCTGGGTTCCTACCAAAACGACCTACAAGTGTCAGAGTGCACTGACTCTGTGCAAAGCAGCGGCCATAGAGAATACAGAAAACGTTAAGACAGCTTCTGCCCTTAAGCCTCTCAGAACACAGCTGAGGGTGAAGAGAGATACACACAGAGAAAGATATCATTTATAGTTCTGCTGATAAGTAGGAGCCAAAGAGACAGAAGAAGAGTAAAGGTTAGAGAATGCTGGAAGAGCTAGAATGTGAGGAGGCCTTGAGAGATGAAGAGGATTTTGATATACAGAGGAGACAGAAATACGAGAAGAAGGATTCTGCGTGTAAGGGAAGGGGTGAGTATGGGCTGCACACACAGAGAACAGACTGGAAGAGCATGTTGTTCTATATTAATTGACTAACTTAAAATATATATACATATATATATATATATATATTTATCCACTGAGAAGAAGAATTGTCCTTTATGGAAATACTAAGGAAGGAAAAGTCTGCATTGTTATGGCTTGGCAGATTTCAAGTTTAAAAAATTCCCTGGTGGTCCAGTCATTAAGACTCGACTCTTTCACTGCTGGGTGCTAAGGTCCATCCCTGGTCAGGGAACTAAGATCTCACTTGCCTTGGAGCAACTAAGTCCAGGAGCTGCAACTACTTAAGCCCACGCACCCTAGAGCCCGTGCTCCACAACAAGAGAAGCCCCTGCAACGAGAAGCTGGAGCGCCGCAACTGGAAAGTAGCCCCCGCTCTCCACAACTAGAGAAAGCCTACATAGCAATGAAGACCCAGTGCAGCCAAAAATAAATAAATCAATAAAATGGTTTTTAAAATCTTAAAAAAAAAAAAAAAAGGAATTACTGTTCAAGCTTTTGCTATCTGGCTGAAAATGCCAGTGTTGGAGAATTTGGTACCACAGTTCAACAAGAAAGTGGGGTTGGTTGGCAATGGCTTTAGTACCCAGCGGAAAAGATGGAAAACACACAACCTGCCACCTCTCATGGACCTCTCCCTTCCTGGGAGGGATCAACTGCTGACCTCTGGGCGAGGAGGTTTCCCAAATGCTCCGGCTTGCAGACTCTTATTGGCCACGTCACAAGTTAAGCCGTCCAACTTGCACCCACACAGGCTGGGTCCTCACTCTATGATTAGAGACGGCACAGGGTGGAGATTTAGGCTGGTTCACAAGCTGCCAGGAGGGCTGACTCATTTCTGAGGCTCACGGGGCTGCTGTACCACTGGGAGTCACCTTGGGCAGAGGCCACGCTCCCAGAAGGACATGGCCCTTGGGGGATGGCGCCGCTCAGTCTGGCAGACCGTGACCTGGGAGTGGTGACAGGGTTGGCATCTTATCCAACCGTTTGAAACATCGATTAGTCAAGGACTACAGTTTTCTGTAGGAGTAAAAGCTTCACTTCCCAGAATTTCACAGAGGAATAAGTTTCCTTAAAAACCTCAGAAGACGCTTACCTTGAATTAATATTATACCATTTAGCAGATTCTGATCCTAAAACCCCATCCCCCCAACAGACTCCATTTGCACAGAAGGCATCCTCGAGGTGGCTGAAGAGGACTGGGCTTCCAAAATTGGTTGCTTCGCTTGATGCCGCTTTGGACGAAGATGAAGTAAAACGGCAGTCAGCTTTTTACCCTCCATGCCACTGAATGTTGATGAGGGCAGTTGAGAGTTTAGAAACCATATTTATTAACCCTCCAGAGGAGGCGTCCCTGGAGGTGGCTCAGATAGTAAAGAAACTGCCTGCAATTCAGGAGACGACCCTGGTTCGATCCCTGACTTGAACCCTCTAGAACACGTTTTTAAGATTTTTAAAAGTCTTTATTGAATTTGTTACAATATTGCTTCTGTTTTATGTTTTGGTTTTTGGGCCACGAGGCATGTGGCATCTTAGCTCCCCAACCAGGGATCAAATCCGCACCCCTTGCATTGGAAGGTGAAGTCTTAACCACTGGACCACCAGGGAAGTCCCTAGGACACACGTTCAAAATCAAGTTGCTGTCTTAATTATACTTTATTAATAAAGCGTACATAGTATCGAGTGCACTGTCACAGTGAGGGGAGCTATGCCAGGGAGCTGGCAGAGAAAAGAAATAGTTTGAGATCAAAATTCGTAAGCAGTAAATTTACAGGATCAACAGAACAAGAAAAACTGACAAAAGTTGGCTACACTTGGAAATTTTACAGTTTCTAGAAAATGAAGCCTGGTCATGCTCCTAGATGTTGGACCTGTTTTCAGTCAACTACATATTGAGAAGAACCACAAAAGTGGATCTAATCCCAGGCAAATCCTATAAAGGAAATTAGGTTTAAAGTAGTTTAAATAAAATTAAGGCTGACTGATGGACAAAGATTGACCCTGGAGCCCTGGGAAAAGTTGAAAGAGACGGTGACTTGGCAATGCAGCCAGCCCTGCACAAAGCGGAGGCCCACCGGCCCATCCAGATGTGCTGGCTCTGACACCGTGGGATAGAATCAGCTGTAGCACATGCTTCTTTTCCCTTTTTGAAGGCATGGTAGAGGCCCGAAGGGTAAACTCAAGCATGATCAACAGGGGAATAGGCTGGTAATACATTCTTAGAAACTGAAAACTTCTGCTTTACGGAGTGCATGGCACATAGATGTTCCTCCCATCTGAACCAAATCAAGAGAGTTTCACATATTCTAGATTCTGAACCTTTTAGAGCTTTCAGCAATTCCTCCACGAAAGCAGAATCTCTAACAAGAGGCTACAACCTGTCCCAAGGCTAGAGGAAGGCGGACGAATCTCTCCACGGTCTCACAGTTTTCTCGTCTTAAGTCAATACAAGAGGCCTCAGAGGCAGCAGCACTTTCCTCCTGGTCTCTTGGATAACTGAGCTGCTAGGGCAGAGACAGTACAGATGGGCAACATCCAAGGGTTAAATTACAGCTGACCACTGGCGAACTAAACACTTACTCCTAATGGCACCCACTTACAAAAACCTCACCATCTGATCCCAGAAGACAGTGAGAAACAGATAGTGACCGATGCATCCCTGTTTATCTGGTACTTTCCCAGGTTTTAGTGGGAAAGTTCCATACTCTGGGAACCCTATTAAGCCCCAGGAAAATCGGGATGTTTGGTCAGCCTAGTGACAGGACAGTAACCCAGCTTTAGCAATTCAACTTTCTCACCTTGACAGTTTGGGTTTGGGCCACTGTCATCAAAAACACAAGCCATTTTAAGATGAAGGCCCCTGAAAAGGTGACCTCATGGGAGCTAACCACCAATCATCAGTCTCATGCTTTCTGAGTCTTTCATCTTTCAAGGACTCTCTTGCAATGTAAGTTTCTCAACAAATGTGTTCTGAAGGTCTGGTGCGTACATAATAAACCCATTAGAGTGCTCCAGATCCACTTATCAATTGTTAATGGTTTACCACAAGCATCTAAGGAAATATTTGCACAGTTCTTAAATGGGTAAAATCAGGTCAATAGAATTAAGGCTCCTGGCAATTAGGAGATTATCCTATAAAAAGGACAAAGCTTGAGTGTGCAGCCAAGAAGGAAAGGATCTAAATCTGATTTGGAATGTCTCTGTGAACAAGAAGGAATTAAGAATTTAAGCCCAAGATAATGAAATTCTTTTCAACTTTAACTCACTATAAATAAGCCGTGCTGGCTCCGGAATTTCTACCCAGGAGGGGCCCAGGGGTGGCAGTGTGACCGGAAGGGAACGCGTGGGGCTGCTTTTGCACGGTTTCCTTTAAGACTGAGAAAACACCAATTGTTCACAAACAAGATTCTTGTCCTAGCTTCCCCTGTGACACCGCCACTAAGAAGACACAGTAAAATAAAAAGGAGGCAAGGCAGGAAATGGAAAGGGGAGTAGGAATTTACATATTGAGCCCTTTGCTCTTTAGATCTGGAAAATAATTTCATATATTGCAACATGAGACCAATCTGAATTAGTGCTTTTCTGTTGAGTACTTCTAATTTTTTAATATGTCCTGGGTATACTAGGATACACACACACACACACACAGATATATATACATGTGTGAATGGCTTCCTTCGTGGTTCAGTGGTAAAGAATCCATCTGATGATGCAGGAGATGCAGGTTCAATCCCTAGGTTGGGAACCCACTCCAATTCTTGCCTGGAGAATCCCATGGATGGCTACAGTCCACATGGTCGAAAAAGAGTTGGACATGAGTTAGCGACTAAACAACAGCAACAACATGGTATTTTTATATATAGAAAAAGGCTTTTATTTGGGATAAATAAAAGAAAAGTGAATATTACTGATAGAAAGGGAGTATGAATGCCTGTATAGAAAGGGAACTGATATTGTGTCTGAGAAGAAATAATTAAGCACAGGTGTGTAGAAACCAATAACATTTTTTGTTTCTGTTTTCTGGCCATACCACGTGTCATATGGGATCTCAGTTCCTAGACCAGGGATGCAACCCATGCCCTGCAGGAAGAACAGAGTCCTAACTATTGGACTGCCAGGAAAGTCCCTCAAAATTTTTTTTTCACAATGAAATGGTTTTAAAATAAATGATCTTTTGAAAATACCTCCAACAACAGAGTCTCAGAGAAGTAAATCTTTCGATGTTCATTAACCCAGGCTAATGAATGACCACTGGCAGGAAACTAAAGATAGGGACTAATTACGATGAGAACAACATTTCCATGGGATTCTTGTTTGGAGTCTACTCTCGTGAATGAGGAGATAAATAGAAAAAAAAAAACAAAACAAAACACAGAAGACGAACCCACTACGATCCATGGAAAGGTCACAGGGTTTCTGCTGTTGTTTGATGAGTGTCTGAAGCAGCTTCAAAGAGGAAGTGCTCAAAAAGGGCACCATTGGCAGAGATGAGTCAGCTACTATTTTTGGCTTGGTGCTGAAATGGGTGTGATCCTCTACTCCAAGTTTCAGGTGTCTCTCAAACCCATGGAGAATAATAAAATCCAGAGCTTATTAATACAGGCAGCAGTGGGTTACAGAAGGAAGCTATTACCTTTTTTGCCTCTGGGGAAGAAAGGACCCACAAGCATATGGTTGATGATTTGATCTCACTGTGTCCCTTCACTAGACTGTGTAGGGCTTCACAGATGTCTCTTGCATCTAATAAAAACACCTCGGTCATCTGTTTTTAGGCTTGCCTTTTAGCTAAGCGCTCCATCACATTCCTCTTAAAAGCCTTCATCTTCAGCTCTACCACGATCCACACTGACGAGCCCACTAATGAGTGAAAAAGTAGACGCCTGGCTTCTCACAGGGAATGTATGCATTTTAATAACAGCTTCCAGAGACAGGGCACCTGCTTCCTGTCTTCACTTTCTAAACCAGGGCTGGTGATGGGAACTACAAGGGGAGGGTGGAGGCTGCAAACTGCCTTTCTGGATATACCTGGGTTTGCCCTGACTTAAGACCAAACACGGAGAAGGCAATGGCAACCCACTCCAGTACTCTTGCCTGGAAAATCCTATGGACGGAGGAGCCTGGTAGGCTGCAGTCCATGGGGTCACGAAGAGTTGGACACTTACTGAGCGACTTCACTTTCACTTTTCACTTTCATGCATTGGAGAAGGAAATTGGTAACCCACTCCAGTGTTCTTGCCTGGAGAATCCCAGGGACGGCAGAGCCTGGTGGGCTGCCGTCTATGGGTCGCACAGAGTCGGATGTGACTGAAGCGACTTAGCAGCAGCAGCAAGACCAAACAACCAATCCATCCTCTTTCAGAGACAGCACAGTGACTTCCTAATAAGCAAAACTTGGTCAGAGCTGAGAAAGTGTTAGTCACTTAGTCGTGCCCAACTCTTTGCAACCCCATGAACTGCAGCCCACCAGGTTCCTCTGTCCAGGGGATTTTCCAGGCTAGGATACTAGAGTGGGTTGCCATTTCCTTCTCCTGGGGATCTTCCCAACCCAGGGATTGAACCTGGGTCTCCTGCACTGCAGGCAGATTCTTTACTGACTGAACTACGAGGGAAGCCCTAAGCTCAGAGCTGAAGGTACACCTGATTCCCTGAAGTGCCCCTGAGCAGCACTGATTGCTTAAGCTGGAGTGGGAAACCAAACCAAACCAAAATGGGAACATCCCTCAACTACACCTGTCTATGGAAAACAAGTGGCAGAAGAGCATTACACTTAAGACTTAGAATGGCTTGGAATCCTGTTCTGTCTGGTCAAGACTATGGATCCTGATTTGGGGTACATATACTCCACTGGTGAAGAAAAGAGACAGGTACAAACCTCCATAGAATAAGACTGTTGTTGTTTATCACTAAGTCATGTCCAACCCATTGCCCATTTCTTTTTTGACCCCATGGACTGTAGCCTGCCAGGCTCCTCTGTCCGTGGGATTCTCCAGGCAAGAATACTGGAGTGGGTTGCCATTCCCTTCTCCAGGGGATTTTCCCCTACCCAGGGATCAAACTCACATCTCCTGCATTGGCAGGCAGATTCTTTCCCACTGAGCCACCAGGGAAGCCCTGCAGAAAACGATGAAATATGTTAAATGGACACAGAAGCTACATGCTGGGGAAACTCGGACAGGAAGAAGGAAGAGGGGGCTCATTCTGACTGAAGAGGAGCTGAGGGTAGTCAGGCAAAGTTTCTCAGAATAGAAGCTATTTAAGTTTTTTCTTTTTTTATGACATACTCAAAAAAGAAAAACCTATTTATTTGGTTGCACTAGTTCTTAGTTGTAGCGTGTGGGATCTAGTTCCCCAAACAGGGAATTTGGCCCCCTGAATTTGGAGCTCAGAGTCTTAGCCACTGGACCACCAGCGAAGTTATGCTAGTTAAGTTTTTCTTGCAGGGTGAGGAGGCTTCTTGGTGGAGAGAGAGAAGAGATTTGGGGGAGCCAGGGACGAGTGCCTAAGGGGCAGGCACTTAATGGGCAATGCAAAATGCCATGGGTGGTGAGGCTGGGATAGGCTAGGGTCACAGTGTTGCACTCTGGGTGCTGGCCTGCTTAAAGAACCCAACTCAAGTGGCATAGTGGCAAAGTGGGTCAGAGGCAAGAGGTGACTTGGGACATTCCTGTAAAGCACAGGGGAGTGGCAGTTACACAGGTGAATATATATGCAAAAGGCCCTGAGCTGTATACTTAGGGTTTGTGTATTTTACTATATGTAAATGACAGCTCAACAAAGTCCTTAAAAAAACAAAAGTCCAAGGGGTCCAGTGTCCCCTTGTCCTAGAGCAAAGGGAGTGAGAATGGTTAGGAGTGGGCAGACACACAAGAAAACCCTTCTCTTTGGGTTCTGGTCCTTACCTGGTCACTAGGGCTCCCAACCCAGGGTCCTTCTAAGAAAGTCTTTCAGTGCTTGTGACGATGCAGTGGTCCTAGACTCAGAGGATGATAGTGCTGAAAGGGCACCGCGGGAGAACGGCCAGTTTCATTTTATTCATTTATTTTTACTTAATTTATCTTCGTGGCTTAACTAACAGAAATTGTTTCTCACAATTTTAGATGATGAAAGACCAGGATCAAGGTGTCAGCCAATCTGCTTCCTGGTGAGCGCGCCTTTCCTGGCTTGTGGAAGGCCACATTCTTGCTGTGTCTGTATATGGTACAGACAGCACTGATGCTCTTCCTTTTCTTATAAGGGCACTAATCCTATCATAAAGGTCCCACCCGTATGACCTTATCTAGACCATATAATCTCCTAGAGACCCCACCTCCAAATATCATCATATAAGGAGTTAGGTCCTCAATACATGAATTTTGGGGGGACACAATTCAGTCCATAGCACAACTCATTTTCCAAACCACACTGGGATGCTTCAATCTGAGTTAGGATGGGAGAAGGGGTAGGAAACACAGCTAGAATGATGGGCTCAATCGGCCCTGTTTTTTCTCATGCATTACAATTAAAGAACTACCATCAGAAACATTCAGCCTTTTCTTCACAGCTTAAAACTAGAGATATATTTAAAGCAGAACTCTATAATATTCATCTCTTCACACCCTCTGTGACTTCTAGTCATTGAGTCATTCACCCCAACAAAAAGCTGCGGCCTTAGAAGTCTATGTAGTGTGTGCCACATGTATAAATTAAAAAAAAAAAAAATTGATGCTTTCTTGGATAGTACTTTCTGGTCATAGCTTCATGATGAGAAGGAGCTTTGTAAGACTGCTTCATTTCACACACGAGGAAACCAAGGGCCAGAGGGCCTGTCACGTGGTCCAGGGGTCCACCTTGTTTAGAAGAAGACCTCAGTTTGCATCCTAATCCACATTTCAGATCAAGGCTTTTTCTCTGCACCACTGCTGCCAACAGCCATTAGGAAATTTGAATAGTTGACAGAATTCTGAAGCTGCTAAAAATCAAATGTTAGAAGATATGTAGCAGTGTGGATGAATGTCCATGGCATACTGTTTTGTTTTTTGTTTGTTTTTAAATTTTTTGGCCACACCATGCGGCCTATGGAATCTAAGTTCTCCTGCCGGGGATCGAACCCTCAGCTCCTGTGTTAGAAGGGTAGATTCTTAACCAGTGGACTGCCAGGGAAGTCCCCATGGTATGCTAAGTGTTAAAGCAGGTTACCAAATGCTACATATGCCCCTGATTTTGTTGGAGGAAATGATCTGCAGCAGCAAAAACCCTGCAGGAGTGATGACCAACATAGTGATGTGTATCCCCAAGGAGGAGACTCACAGATGATTTCTGTGTTTCACCTTATTCTCCGTTTAAAAAAAAAACAATGAACATGCATTAAATTTTTTATTTGAGGAAAAAATGGAGATCTGTATCACCATCTAAATTTTCTCATAATCCTGATTTGAGCTTTTTAGTCTGCCTGTTTCACTGAAATCGAACATGTTTTGAGAAAAAAAATTGAATCACTAGGTAAATATTGACCTGTTGCTAAGTGAACAAGAGACGTATCACCTGACCTTAGAAAAGTTTCTCTCGAGACATTGAAAAATTCATTTCTGATGTATCTTTGGCTAGGTGATCTCAAGACAGACTTAAAAACTGACTTTAATGCTGAAAAGAGGGGGAAAAAAATCCCTGTTCTCCTAACATGTTTTCACTGTTCACCTTTCACCGACTTTTTTTTTTTTCCTACACCAGAACATCAAAAGGCTATGTCCGTGATTTTGCACGTAAGTCATAATTAACTGGCTGCTTTCCGTCAGGGTTACTGAATAACCCCATCAGCTTGTTTTAAATCAGTTAAGTGAAATTTTTAGCCGAGACAGTTGTTTGTAAAGGCTGTAGACAGGCTTCCTGTAGGGAAAAAAAATCTTCAAAGTCCCGGGAGAAGCACTTTTACCCCTAACAGATAAGCTTCCTGAGCTTGGCTTCAAACACACGGAAGGCTGTTGCCAGAAAGGCCACACAGAGAAAAAACATCAAGGCCACTGGCTTCCGACAGTGATTAAAATAGCGAGAGGGTCATGCAGGAATCAGAAGGCCACTCCAGGGCTAGCCCAGCTAGAGACTTTTGTCTCGGACTGGCCCCTTACTGCTCTCTGCCTCCCGTCCCTCGCCTGCACCCTGAGAAAGGTCACTGTTCCCCCTCCCTGTGGACAAGAAAGGAGCCAGCTGTGGGGTCACAGACTTGGGTCCAGGCTCCCCCTCTACTACTCCTCATCTCCCCATCCTTAAAATGCGAGGAAAACAAATCCAACCTTGAAGTTACATAGGTTCATCGAGAAAGTGTACAGGAAGAAGAAAAAGCAAAGAGAAATTGTTGGATGTATGTCTCCAGGCTGTTTTTCAAAGGAAACTGAGAAACCAGGTTAGGAAAAACCCTGCCAAAAATCAGTTTAAAAAAAAAAAAATGCTTTGAACAATTAGTGTGAAATCAAACCTAGGAGACTCAAGAGACTCGGGTTTGATCCCTGGCTTGAGAAGATCCCCTGGAGTAGAAAATGGCTACCCACTCCAGTGTTCTTGCCTCATGGACAGAGAAGCCTGGTGGGCTAGAGTCCATGGGGTTGCAAAAGCGTCAGACAAGACTGAGCGACTGACTAACTGAAACCTTACATGATGTTTTCCAAACAGCCTAGAGGGGAGAAGCTTTCCCAGGGCTTCCTCTAATTACTCAGGAACTGATGCTGGCTGGAACTTTGTACTCATCTGCCTATGATCTCGTAGGGCTTTTAAAACCTTGGTTTTTCAAAAGCTCTCTACAAACAGAGACCCAGGAACTGGATCCAGCTGCATCCCACCCCATCTGAAAGTAGGGGATGCAAATGTTCCTTGCCAGTTCAGATGAGTGAATTATCTAAATTAAACATGGAAGAAAAATGCCGGATGATTTTGAAAACACACCAACGCTGTGCACACTCCTCAGAAAGCAGAGTTTCCACGGCAAACACTGCTTACTAAAACACCATGCCCTTGATCATAGCTGTGGAGGCCACTATGACGTAGAATCCCCTCAGCAGGGGCGGGTCCAAGTTCACCTCGATTTATATTGTATATGGCAGTTCACAGGTATTAGGCAATATAACTGAGCTATAAGTCTCTTTCAGCTTGATTACAACTTTTTAGGGTCACGACATTATAACTAACAAGCAAACTGTACACAGACACCCAAAATACCCATAGCCCACAGCTCTTTACCCGTGGCTGTGGAAATGAGCTAGACAACCAAAGAGGACAAAGCAAGAGCCCAGACTCTCAGGTGTCTCTGCTGCCCATCTGTTCTTCGAAGAGAATCATTCAGGGACTTCCCTGGTGGTCCAGTGGCTAAGACTCCGTGCTCCCAATACAGAGGGCCCAGGTTTGATTCCTGGTCAGGGAACTAGATTCCACATGCCTCAATGAAGATCCTGTCAAATATGTCTCCTGGAAACAGCATGTGTGGTGTGGAACACAGATTCTGTCTCTTTCACAACTACTGTTTTACTTCTGTCAGAAGCTGTGCTCACCCCTGTCACCTCCAGAACACAGAGCTGGGGCTTCTGCAGGGAAATCTGGTTCACCTGGAATGAAAAGACGCTTACTCCTTGGAAGGAAAGTTATGACCAACCTAGACAGCATAATAAAAAGCACAGACATTATTTTGTCAATAAAGGTCCATCCAGTCAAGGCTAAGGTTTTTCCAGTGGTCATGTATGGATGTGAGAGTTGGACTATAAAGAAAGCTGAGTGCTGAAGAATTGATGCTTTTGATCTGTGGTGTTGGAGAAGACTCTTGAGAGTCCCTTGGACTGCAAGGAGATCCAACCAGTCCATCCTAAAGGAGATCAGTCCTGGGTGTTCACTGGAAGGACTGACGCTAAAGCTGAAACTCCAATACTTTGGCCACCTGATGCGAAGAGCTGACTCATTTGAAAAGACCCTGATGTTGGGAAAGATTGAGAGCAGGAGGAGAAGGGGATGACAGAGGATGAGATGGTTGGATGACATCACTGACTCAATGGACATGGGTTTGGGTGGACTCTGGGAGTTGGTGATGGACAGGGAGGCCTGGAGGGCTGCAATTCATGGGGTCTCAAAGAGTCGTACACGACTGAGTGACTGAACTGAACTGAACTAGAATGAAAACCTTCTCTTAGAGTGGATTCTCTTAGCTAATGTATATTTTTCCAGGTACCCAAGAAACCTATGCTTTTTTTTGCTCATTAATTATTTGGGGTCAGGAAAACTTCCACCTTAGAACTGGCCTCAGGTGGTAAAGAATCTGCCTGTAATGCAGGAGACCCGGGTTCGATCTCTGGGTTGGGAAGATCCCCTGAGGAAAGAAGAGGCAGCACACTGCAGCATTCTTGCCTGGAAAATCCCACAGAGGACCCTAGTGGGCTACAGCCAATGGGGTTGCACAGAATTGGAAACAACTGAGTCCACACACATGCAAAATACTGTCCAAGTTTTCTGCATCTACCTAAAAACAACAACAGTTTTCTGCAAAGTCCTTGACATGGTTGATGACACCACACTGTGGAAGAAGGGATGACTTTGGGCAACAAAGATCTGAGTCCGTCCCCTACCCGCCAGGATTCAAGTGCCAGACTCCTACAGAGATGGTGGCTATTTTAACATCAGTGACACTATTTTACATAGATGCCTTGAGGACCCATGGTGAAAAGGTTCTTCTTTGAACAGTGTAATGACAGACAGATCAGCAATCAGGTGTACAGGTGGGTTTGACGTCTACTCACTCTTTGGTCAGGAGAGGACAAGACTTGAGTAGGAAGCGTGAGAGCCCCGAGTCCTGGAAGTAGAGGTCGGGCGGAGCTGTGGGGCTCTTCAGGTTCAAACACCGGACGATCACGTACAGCACGGCAGCCACCGCGGCCAGCTTCACCCCGTCAAATACGGCCGGGAGCTCGGAGGTCTCCATCATGGCATTCATCTTGATCTGGGGAGCAGGGGTACAGGTGGGTTTAGAAGCACATGTAGAGGGAAGAGCCCACCGCACAGAGACAAAGCCAGTGGGAATGGTGACGATCCAGAAGGGCCCACAGAACCCACCTTGACTAATTCCTATCGGTGCCCTTACAGCCGCCAATGAACTGGCAACAACCCAGGTCACAAAAATCCTGAGCACTGATAAATTGGGCTGGGTGTTGGCTTTCAAACTGTGGTGCTGAAGAAGATTCTTGAGAGTCCCATGGACTATAAGGAAATCAAACCAGTCAATCCTAAAGGAAATCAATCCTGAATGTTCACTGGAAGGACTGATGCTAAAGCTGAAGCTCCAATCCTTTGGCCGACTCATTGAAAAAGACCCTGATGCTGGGAAAGATTGAGGGCAGGAGGAGAAGGGGGTGACAGAGGATGAAATGGTTGGATGGTGTCACAGACTCAATGGACATGAGTTTGAGCAAACTCTGGGAGATAGTGAAGGATAGGGAAGCCTGGGTTCTGCAGTCCATGGGGTCACAAAGAGTCAGGCACAACTTAGCAACTGAACAACAACAAATGAGCATTTATTTCTAAGATGAGCAAACTGGAAAATGCGGAGAATAGCGTCCTGCTGAGAGCAGGAGAGGACTTCCTGGTGGCCCAATGGTTAAGAATCTACCTTCCAACATAGGCCTAGATCTGATAGATAGAGTGCCTGATGGACTATGGAATGAGGTTTGTGACATTGTACAGGAGACAGGGATCAAGACCATTCCCATAGAAAAGAAATGCAAAAAACCAAAATGGCTGTCTGGGGAGGCCTTACAAATAGCTGTGAAAAGAAGAGAAGAGAAAAGCAAAGGAGGAAAGGAAAGATATAAACATCTGAATGCAGAGTTCCAAAGAATAGCAAGAAGAGATAAGAAAGCCTTCTTCAGCGATCAATGCAAAGAAATAGAGGAAAACAACAGAATGGGAAAGACTAGGGATCTCTTCAAGAAAATCAGAGATACCAAAGGAACATTTCATGCAAAGATGAGCTCCATAAAGGACAGAAATGGTATGGACCTAACAGAAGCAGAAGATATTAAGAAGAGATGGCAAGAATACACAGAAGAAGTGTATAAAAAAGATCTTCATGACCCAGATAATCACGATGGTGTGATCACTGACCTAGAGCCAGACATCCTGGAATGTGAAGTCAAGTGGGCTTTAGAAAGCATCACTATGAACAAAGCTAGTGGAGGTGATAGAATTCCAGTTGAGCTATTCCAAATCCTGAAAGATGATGCTGTGAAAGTGCTGCACTCAATATGCCAGCAAATTTGGAAAACAGCAGTGGCCACAGGACTGGAAAAGGTCAGTTTTCATTCCAATCCCAAAGAAAGGCAATGCCGAAGAATGCTCAAACTACTGCACAATTGCACTCATCTCACATGCTAGTAAAGTAATGCTCAAAATTCTCCAAGCCAGGCTTCAGCAATATGTATACTGTGAACTTCCTGATGTTCAAGCTGGTTTTAGAAAAGGCAGAGGAACCAGAGATCAAATTGCCAATATCCGCTGGATCATGGAAAAAGCAAGAGAGTTCCAGAAAGACATCTATTTCTGCTTTATTGACTATGCCAAAGCCTTTGGCTGTGTGGATCACAATAAACTGTGGAAAATTCTTCAAGAGATGGGAATACCAGACCACCTGATCTGCCTCTTGAGAAATTTGTATGCAGGTCAGGAAGCAACAGTTAGAACTGGACATGGAACAACAGACTGGTTCCAAATAGGAAAAGGAGTTCGTCAAGGCTGTATATTGTCACCCTGTTTATTTAATTTATATGCAGAGTACATCATGAGAAATGCTGGACTGGAAGAAACACAAGCTGGAATCAAGATTGCCGGGAGAAATATCAATAATCTCAGATATGCAGATGACACCACCCTTATGGCAGAAAGCGAAGAGGAACTCAAAAGCCTCTTGATGAAAGTGAAAGTGGAGAGTGAAAAAGTTGGCTTAAAGCTCAACATTCAGAAAACCAAGATCATGGCATCTGGTCCCACCACTTCATGGGAAATGGATGGGGAAACAGTGGAAACAGTGTCAGACTTTATTTTTCTGGGCTCCAAAATCACTGCAGATGGTGACTGCAGCCATGAAAGTAAAAGACGCTTACTCCTTGGAAGGAAAGTTATGTAGATAGCATATTCAAAAGCAGAGACATTACTTTGCCAACAAAGGTTCGTCTAGTCAAGGCTATGGTTTTTCCTATGGTCATGTCTGGATGTGAGAGTTGGACTGTGAAGAAGGCTGAGCGCCGAAGAATTGATGCTTTTGAACTGTGGTGTTGGAGAAGACTCTTGAGAGTCCCTTGGACTGCAAGGAGGTCCAACCAGTCCATCCTAAAGGAGATCAGCCCTGGGATTTCTTTGGAAGGAATGATGCTAAAGCTGAAACTCCAGTCCTTTGGCCACCTCATGCACAGAGTTGACTCATTGGAAAAGACCCTGATGCTGGGAGGGATTGGGGGCAGGAGGAGAAGGGGACGACAGAGGATGAGATGGCTGGATGGCATCACTGACTCGATGGACGTGAGTCTGAGTGAACTCCGGGAGTTGGTGATGGACAGGGAGGCCTGGCGTGCTGCGATTCATGGGGTTGCAAAGAGTCGGACACGACTGAGCAACTGATCTGATCTGATCTGATCTGCACATAGGCAGTGCAGGTCCAACCTCCCTGATCTAGGAACTAAGATCCCACATGCAGTGTGGCAGGACCAAAAGTGTAAAAAAGAAATAAATAAAACCTCATGAGAGCAGGAGAAAGAAGTCCAGCTGGAAAGGCACATGGGGACCAGGAGACTAGCTTTGATTTCTGTTACCAGGCAGCCTTGACTTCCTGACTTCACCTGCACCTGGTACCCTGGCCGGGCATCAGGTGTCGTGTTTACAGCCTTGGACAGATGTGAGATGGGACTGCTGTGGCCACCAGGTGTGGCTGTCATGCCTGTGGGCCCCACCTTTGTTTCCAGAGCAGGAAGAGCCTGATTCAGCCACCTGCTCCCTTGGAGGCAGTCCTGGCGCTGGAGTCAAGTTCAGACTAAGCCCAGCTCGCAGAGGTCTTTACACCTGGGAGTCACGGGCAATGTGAAATGGAACTTGGTCACTTTTTCCCCCCACTGAAGGCAACTGCTTACAGTCATTAGTCTCCAAAATTGGGCTAAAAGTGGACTACCATTCAACTGCTAGACCAAAATTTAAAACTGGAGTATGGAAAATATACACGCATATCTAGTTTTTCATCTTTTCAGGTAGCTTTATCTTGTACACAAAACACACACACACACTCACATACATCCCTCTAAACTTTAAAAAAAACAGACATCAACAACAATAACAAAAATCCAGTCTTTTCCTCGCTGCACTGCAGGAAATCAGAACATCAGCTGTTACCTTCAAAATCAGGGAAACCACAAGCTAACAAAAAGAAGAAAATGGTAACTCCTGGCAGCCAAGGTCGCTATGGCAACAGCTTCCCCTGGAATGGTTTTAAGTAGTCTCTGCTGAAAACAGCAGGACAACCCCAGTGGCCAGCGGTACAGAGAAAAGAGGCAGGACGAAACGATCTCTCAAAAATGTGTTTGGGGCAGAACCAAACGAACTCATCTGAGACCGACGGTCAGGCCAGAGAGGTCTTGGAAGTCCTTTGCTAAAATCGAGGCATCTGTGGCAAATACAGGGCAGACCATGTCTGGCAGGGGCTCCAACTGAGTGAGGAAAGGCAATCAAAAGATCCCACAAATATGATATCACTCATATGTGGGATCTAATTTTAAAAAATAAACAGATAAACTTATTTACAAAACAGAAGCAGACTTAAAGATATTGCAAACAAACTGATGGTTACCAAACGGGAAATGTGAGTGGGGGAGGGATAAATGAGGAACTTGGGATAAACACACACACACACACACATTATATATAAGATAACCAACAAGGACATACTGTATAGCACAGGGAACACGACTCAACATTCTGTGACAACCTATATGAGAACACAATCTCAAAAAGAATGTATGTATACGTATAACAGAATCACTTTGCTGTACACGGGAAACTAACACGACGCTGTAAATCAACTATAGTCCAACTGAAGAAAAAAGAACCCGGTTCCTTAACTCACCATCAGGGCAAGAAAATACTTTTTTTAAATTTATCTGGTTTAGAATCAAGGCTAGACCTCAGAATATACTTCTTAGCTACATCAACCTTTGACCTTTTATGAGCTGACGGTTTCCTTAAAACTTAACTTCTGGGGTCATGTCTCTCAAAAGCTGTTCCCCAAACCTTTAAAACAAGGATTCTTTTAACTTGGGGTCCGTAGGTCCCCTATGGGTTTCTGGGAACTTCCTGGAATTATGTGTGAAAGTGTGCGTGTTTGTACAGTTTTCTGGGAAGAGGGCTTGCAGATAAGATCAGATTCTCCAGGGGGCCTGTGACCTAAACAAGCACACAGCACCACACTCAGAGTTGCTCTGGTGGTCCCACCTGTGTCCTTGTCCCTCACATCTCCAGAACCCTGCCACCTGCCAGTCAAACCAACTCGAAACAAATATCCAAGATGACATGGCTTGCTATTTACTGAAGTATAGTTGATTGAAATAGTGTTGTCTTAATTTTCATAGAGACTTTTAAGTGTAGTGAGTGGGGGGCCGAAACCAAAATCTAGGAGGATTTCCAGTTTTTCTGGCACGATGCTGGTGATATGAAACTGAAATAGACATCCTCCTTGTCCTCTTAATCGCAAAGAGAGGAGAAGGTGGCACTGGGTCGCTTGACCAGTTTTCTGGCTGATCTAGAGTAGACACATTGAATTAAAAACATAAAATAAGTCCCTCCACCCCCACTTTCACTCACCACTTACGAATGTTGGGAAGGTAGGGAGAAGAGGCAAAAATAAGAGTTTCGCCAATACATACCTACGTCACCAGTTCCTCTCTGCTGCAAATACAAACAGATCTTGAAGAAGAGTTGAACAGCTGGGCTGGTCAGGTCAGATCTCTTATTCGATTTAACCTAAAAGCTGAAAAGATTGGATAGTGGCATTTTACAGGTTGAGAAAGAAGCAATTTAATTGAAATATAAGCATAGTCTAAGTTTTTCTGCGTTTAAAATCGTTAGGAAAAAAAACCCAAAAACTATTTCTTTAATTAACATATGTGACACACTCTTGGCCAGACCTGCTGGGGGAGATCTTGGTGAATCCAGACTGGCGGGCTCTGTGGTTTCCAGGACAAGTTATCTGCTGCATTCACAACTCTGGCTTATGTAAACTCAAGCTGCTTTTGTCCTTTATCTCATAACATCATTTTCAGAGATACCCGACGATGACAAGGATCATCTCTGTGTGACTGATGAAATAATTTAGCTGGGTTTAGGTCGAGATAGCAGGCAGCTGACTTGTTTCATCTCTTCCAAATATACGGAAACGACAGAAAAAATAGGAGCTGAGACAAGTAAAAGGGCACAGATGGGCTCAAAAACGCAGTTCCAGAAATGGAACAGAACTGAAAGTAACGAGTGGGGAGCCATAACACCTGCCAGATCTGGGCCACACTGCGGGCTGGAGGCTGGCTGTGCTGGGCCATCCAGGGCTGAAACGCTCACCGTGAGATGGGGAACCAGAGCCGGGCCTTCTGGGTTAAAGACCCATGGCTTCCAAAGCAGCAGAGGAAACAAAAAGAGAAACAGGGAGAGGGAGAGACAGCAGTGTTTACAGAGCACCATCTAGGTGCCGAGCTCCCCTTATATTTCATGTAAAATGCGTCCTAATGCTTTTAAGAGTACCTCTGAGGTAGGTACTATTATTATTCCATTTTACAGATGAGAAGACTCTTCAGAGTCCCTTGGACTGCAAGGAGATCAAACCAGTCAATCCTAAAGGAAATCAACCCTGAATATTCATTGGAAGGACTGATGCTGAAGCTGAAGCTCCAACACTTTGGCCACCTGATGGGAAGAGCTGACTCACTGGAAAAGACCCTGATGCTGGGAAAGATTGAAGGCAGGAGAAGCGGGCAACAGAGGAGATGGTTGGATGGCATCATCAACTCAGTGGACATGCTGCTGCTGCTGCTAAGTCGCTTCAGTCATGTCCAACTCTGTGCGACCCCAGAGATGACAGCCCACCAAGCTCCCCCGTCCCTGGGATTCTCCAGGCAAGAGCACTGGAGTGGGTTGCCATTTCCTTCTCCAATGCATGAAAGTGAAAAGTGAAAGTGAAGTCGCTCAGTCGTGTCCGACTCTTAGCGACCCCGTGGACTGCAGCCTACCAGGCTCCTTCGTCCATGGGGTTTTCCAGGCAAGAGTACTGGAGTGGGGTGCCATTGCCTTCTCCACAATGGACATGAGTTCGAGCCAACTCTGGGAGATAGTAAAAGACAGGGAAGCCTGGCATGCTACAGTCCATGAGGTTGCAAAGAGTCAGACACGACTGAGTGACTGAACAACGACAACAGATGAGGAAACTGAGCCATAGAAAACTTGAGTGACTTGCCCAAGGTCACACAGGTAGTAGGTAAAGAAACCAAGATACATATCAGGCTCCAAAGAACGTGCTTTTAACCACCACGCTGTGCTACTTGAAAAGAGGAAAAGTAAGAAAAAGAGAAACAAGAAAGAAAGTGGATGGTAGAGGAAAACACAAATGAGACACCAAGAGCCTGCAAAAATCATGAAGCTGTAACATAGTAGAGCTGGGATTCAAGCCCAGTTTTTTTCTGATTCCATCACACCCAAATGATTTAAAAAGAAAATGAAAGCCAGTTGGAGGGGAGATTCAATTAACCTTCAGAGTAGCCTTGCTCAAATTCAAATTTTTTTTATTTTTTCCTATTCTGAGACAAATTAGACACAGAGGACCAGGCTTTGTTGGGGGGTAGGGGCAGGGTACTAAGGAGCATGTCTCCAGCCACATCACAAGCCACCTGACCTTTCCAGGGCTTGGCTGTCCACTAAAAAACAAGGGATGTGCCAGATCAGAGATCTTAAACTGGCAACCCATGGGATGGCATTGCATTTGGTTGGCATTTTTTTTAATTGTATTTATTAGCTGCCAAGTTATAAACACCAGGAGATTGCAGATAAAAATCGGAATCTCTGGTTTCTCTTGAGAAGAAAAAAAAAATCCGAAGGTTTGGGAAACTGATCCAGCATTCTCACATGGCAGCAATGAATGGAGCTGAGCAGGGCTGACCCTCTAGACAGATTGTGCTCTCTCCAGGTGGCCACCGTCCCCATATGGTCCTCAGCAATGATCTCTGACCTCCTTAATCACTGATGGTACCTGAATGGTCGCTATAGGCATCCGAATGTGCAACCCTTGGGGAAAGGGTTGTTGTTGTTTAGTCGCTGAGTCATGTCCAGTTCTTTGCGATGCTAAGGACTGTAGCCCTCACCAGGCTCCTTTGTCCATGGGATTCTCCAGGCAAGAATACTGGAGTAGGTTGCCATTTCCTTCTCCAGGGGATCTTCCTCATCCAGGGACTGAACTCTCATTTCTTGCACTGGCAGGCAGAGTCTTTACCACTGAGCCACCAGGGAAGACCAAGGTCCCTACTAGCCTTGAATAAGTCTATGCTGATTGAATATTCAAAATATACACTATCAGTATATGTATGAAAGTGAAAGTGAAGTCGCTCAGTCGTGTCCGACTCTTTGCGACCCCATGAACTGTAGCCCACCAGGCTCCTCCGTCCATGGGATTCTCCAGGCAAGAATACTGGAGTGGGTTGCCATTTCCTTCTCCAATCAGTATATGTATAAATGATAGGTTAATACAAAAGAATTATGGAAAGGCAAAGTAGCAAATAACAAGATGCAATACATCTTATTTATTGATATTTACACTGATGTTTATTTATACCTTTACTCTTTTTTTTTAATTTTAGAAGTCATCTATCGACTTCTTACTTATTTTTTAGTATTTTATTTTTATTGATTTATTTGGCTGTGCTGGGTTTTAGTTGTGGCATGTGGGATTTTTTTTTTTTTAATGTAGGATCTTTAGTTAAGGCAAAAGAACCCTTAGTTGGGACATGTGAACTCTTAGTTGTAGTATGTGGGATCTAGTTCCCTTATCAGGGATTGAACCCAAGCCTCCTGCATCAGGAGCACAGAGTCTTAGTCATTTGACCACCAGGGAAACCTCCTGCAGTTTTACTCTTTCCACAAACTATTTGAGATAGCTTCAAGCGAATACTGGATAGACGTCCACAGAGAAAGATTCAGAAATGCAGTTAACTGCTGAGTGCTTCCCAGTAAGAAGTCCCAGGAGTTCCCTGTCAGTCCAGTGGTTAAGACTCTACGCTTCTAAAGCAGGGGACACAGGTTCGATCCCTGGTCAGGGAACTAAGATCCCATATGCCCTGTGGAGTGCCCGGAAGAAAAAAGAACAAAAGAAGTCTCTGCTTTCTTCGGAACAGAAACCTAGAAAACATGGCTAGCTAGAAAAAACCAACTACAGATCCCAGCCTCTGTTGCAGATAGGAGAGTCCACGTGACTAAATGTGGGCCTGTTCTGAAGGGGCTGGCCTGCTTTCTGGGGAGACACCTAAAAAGGCATTAACTGTTCTGCCCTTTTCCCTCCCTGCCTCCCTGGAATGCAGGCAAGAGGGCTGCAACTCCAACAGCCATCTTGGGCCATGAAGGGACCATGAGGTCACTCTAGGAGCCACACTGAGAGGACAGGAGAGGAGAAAGACAGAGGCTCGGGGTCCATGATGATCCCATGGAGCCACCGTGTCAGACCTAGACTGCCTATCTCAGGATTTCTTTTCTGCAAGAGAATAAACCCTTGCACATTTCAACCGCTGTTATTTCTAGACTCTCTGAGTCTGTAATTTCTAATTACACAGGAGGAATTACTATCTCCCTAAATCTTCATGGATGTTACCCTGGCTGGGTTATTATTAGAGCACAGGCAAACTTTTCTTTCTTTTCCAAAATTCATAATGACTACAATTTTTTTATTACCAAAAATATCTTCAAAATGGCAATGAACAAAATCTAAAAAGAAAAGAAACTCTGAACAAGGAAAATACCTACGTCAAGATATATAAAACTAAGCATGTGACTAAGTCTAAACTATATCTGAGCTTTCTGACTGCCAGGGGGAAAAGGGAAACCTAGCCAGACTTGAGAGTCTCCAAAACGCAGAGATAACATGTGTTACACTCTTCTTACCTCCCAGGAAGACACTCAGAGAAAAGAGGGATTTTTTTGGCACAAATTTATTAAAAAAAAAAAAAAATTCTTCGAGACTTTACATAAGGGGACCTTGAGTAATGTGACAGGCAATGTCCTCCTACAAGATTTTTTAATAGCAAATGCAGTAGAGAATTAATTTCCTCAACCCTTGAAAAACACTAAGGGTTTAAAATTGGATTTAATTCCTGAAGGCAATCCTATGAGAGGTTTCTAATTATTATGGTCCAAATGCGGAGCCTTGAGCTGAAGCCCCGAGAAGCAGGGTGGTTCTACTGTAGATGGCTAGGGCCACCTTCCTTGAACTTCAGGGGGCTTAAAGACCTGATGACCTACGTACAGTGTGCCTGGAACTGTGCTAAGCATTGTGTAGAACCACAATCAAATAGAATTCTCATTTTAGCTGGGGGGAAAAGAAGTTTGTGTTAGCGCTACACTGACTTTAGAAACTTGGGGACAAGAATAAGTAGTCCAGGGAAAAAAAACGTGGGGAAAGGACTTATGGCGCAGCTAGAATTAGAACTGGGCATGAGTGAAGTGTGGATTCAGAAGAAGTGTGTGTGTGAGTCTGTGTGAGGGAGATTCTTCACGTGTGCATGCGTACATGCGCACTATATACGTTAAACCAGGAATTAACTGGCAGGTGTGGACTGACTCTTTGATATTCATGTGCATTTCTCTTACTGCATTTTATTTTATGGTCTTCTTTCTAAGTTCGACCTGCCACTAAAAATTAATATTCTGCACTTGTTACAGCCATAACAAACTTAGCTTCCCCGATGGCTCAGTGGGTAAAGAACTGGCCCGCAATGCAGGAGACACAGGAGACACGGGTTCAGTCTCTGGGTTGGGAAGATCCCCTGGAGGAGGACATGACAACCTACTCCAGTATTCTTGCCTGGGAAATCCCATGGACAGAGGAGCCTGGTGGGCTAAAGTCCATGGGCTCACAAAGAGTAGGATACGACTAAGCACAGACGTACCCTTTGTGTGTTTCCTCTCCCTTCCTGGGCAAGTGAAATTCAGTTAAAATGGACCTCTGGCAGCCTAGGGCTGAGTATGCATTAGGTGGAAAGCAGACATTTTCCCTTCCCCACCCCACCTACGGTGTACCTGATCAGTGCTTCTTCCATTCCAACCCCCACATTTCTCTGCTCCCACCACAGTCTTTTTTTTTTTTCCTATTTTTTTTTGGCTGGGCCACACATCATCTAGGATCTTAGTTTCCTGACCAGGGATGGAACCCATGCCCCCTGCAGTGGAAGCTTGGTGTCCTAACCACTGGACTGTTAGGGAGGTCCCGTAACACGGTCTTTTTATGAGTGGGATTTTGGTGCTGTAACTGATAGTTAAAATTCCATCTGTCATCTTAACATTTAAAAAGTAATCCGAGGTGTTGCCAAAGGCTCAACAGGAAAAGAACTTTCAGTATCGTCCTTGGTCTCTAAGACACGCTTGGGCACCTCCATCTCCACCGGTGCGAGGGCCTGGGCTTCTCACTGCTCCCCCGTGACGAAGGGCATTATTTTCAGATGGAGGCACAGATTCCAGGAGAGATGTCTGGGACCTGGTCCTTGTGCTTGCTCTGCCCCTTCTTAGCTGGTGACCTTGAAGAGGTCACTTAACCTTGCTGGGCCCTAAAGAACTCATTTGTAAAAGGAGAGGACTAGATTAGAAGTTGATGATGCCAACGGTCTCTCTCAGCTCAAAATTTCTGAGATTCTGAGGGATAGAGTTGCAGTCCTTGGCTTCAGAGCACAGGAAACACTCTCTCTGTGCTCGGTAACAGGAGATAGCCCTGCTTTCCAGTCTACTTTGTGGACCATTAAACAATAAAACTCATAAGAACTAACAACCCTCAGGGCCTCTGTTCTTCCTGCAAATAAGTCAAACAGTAATATATTTTCAGCTGTGCCATTTACACCAATAATTCCATCCTATTCATTCCAACTCCATGACTGGGGTTTCAGCCTTGGAATACTAATGTTTACTAAAAACCTAAAACTTACACTGAAGAAAAGGAGAAAAACACCAAGCAGAGACTGCACACGTAGAAGACTCAATGGCTGGTAATAATCGGGTGAACACTGTTTCCCCAAATCCACGTCCACCAGGGAACTATGAATGCGACCTTATTTGAATATAGGGTCTTTGAAGATATGATCAAGTTAAAGTGCAGTCACACTGGTTCAAGTGACTCTTAACCCCACAATTGGTTTCCATGAAAGAAGAGAGACATCTGGACACAGAGGACAGGCCATGTGAATGAAGATGGATGTAGAGACGAGGGTCATGCCTCTCTGAACCAAGAACGCCAAGGATTGTTAGCAATCCCCAGAAGCTAGGAGAGGGGCAGAAGGAACAGATTTCCCTCAGAGCTCTCAAGAAAAACCCGGCCGGCTCTCAGAACCTTGCAACAAGGAAGTGGTTGTCCAGTGGTTAGGACTCCACACTTCTAATGCAGTGGCCACAGGTTCGATTCCTGGTCAGGGAACTAAGATCCCACTTGCTGCATGGGTCTAAAAAAATAAAAACTCATTTAAAAAAGAACCTTGCTGACACCTGATTTAAGACATCTAACCTCCAGAACTATGACAGAACAGATCCAAAGCACCTCTCATGACTCAACTGTTCCATACCCCTGTCCTCAAGAGGTTGACGAGAACCATTGCCACACTCTTTCCAAAGTCACCCAGACAAGTTCCAACTGATACTAACCATAATCAGCTAACAACACGATACTCCCAGGCTACTTGCATAGCACACGACAAATTGCACTCTGGGCCCAAGTGTTCACTGGCTTGGCCTCATTGCCTCTGACATTCAGCTGTTAGGACCATCCTTTCCTCTCCTGTTCTAGGGAAGTGAAGTGAGAGAGCCCAGAGACGAAATATCACAGGCTGGGAACAGAGGGCCCCCTTTTCCTTGCCATCCAAAGGACCTGACAAGCAAACTTCAACACAGACATTAGTCCTGCGTCAAATACACCTCAAGGAGAACGAAACCAAACTCTTAAAGGATTTCTCTCTTTCAAATCCAATCTAGTTGAAGTAGATAATGCTTCGGTTCATTCCCTGGAGTAAGGTGACCCAGTGTCAAACCCTGACCCCACCCAGGTCTGGTGTTTGTCTTTGGGCCACATTTCTTACCTCCTGTGGGCCTTGTCTGCAAACCGAAGGTGTTAATTTTAAATCAGTCCCTGACATACAGTAAGTTAAGTGTCAGTAGTGTCCATCTCTTTGCAACCCCGTGGACTGTAGCCCACCAGGCTCCTCTGTCCATGGCATTTCCCAGGCAAGAATACCGGAGTGAGTTGCCATTTCCTTCTCCGGGGGATTTTGCAGACCCAGGGATTGAATTTGGGTCTCCTGCATGGGCAGGTGGATTCTTTACCAACTGAGCCACCAGGAAAGTCAGTATACAGTAAGTGAACCCCAAATATTAGCTACCCCATCACCACCATTAAACTCTCCTCCATCTTGCCTTAGTAAACACTAATCTGACAGGTAGCAAGTACCACAAAAGATGCCCTTTTCCCAACTGACACAGAGGCCTCATCAACAATGAAATAACTAGTGGATCCACTGCCTGGGCTCTTCCAACAAGTTTCAGATTACTCCCAGGACACACTTTCGATTCTTCTAATGCAGAATCATGTTACACACTTAATAAATCACTGGATAGTAAATGTTCATCACCAAGGTTCATGAACAGTTCCAAGGTACATTTTCGTTTATGCTGAAAGGGTCTGGCAGTCCACAGCCTGGACCTCTGCTTCTGACACATACACCCTCTCTCCTGCCAAGGGACCCCTCCTTTCCCACGGAGACCATTCCTCCAACTGCACCTCCTTCCTGCCTGTAAATCTACTCTTGCTCGGTTTTCATAGCAAACCTGTTCAACGCCTTGAAATAAAACCCCACGCCAGCACAGTAAGCCTGGGGCAGGCTTGCTTCCTCCAGAAGGCCCTGTGAGTAGTATAGGAGAAGGCAAGGGCCATATCACATGGTGGTCAGGTCATTCTAATCTGTCCACCTTTTGGTGACAACTTAGAGAAAAGTTGTTCAGTCGCTAAGTCATGTCCAACTCTTTGTGACCCCGTGGACTGGAGCCCGCCAGGCTCCTCTGTCCATGGGATTTCCCAGGCAAGAATACTGGAGTGCATTGCCATTTCCTTCTCCAGGGGATCTTCCTGGATCAGGGATCAAACCTCGTCTCCTGCACTGGCAGGCAGATTCTTTACCACTGGGCCACCTGGGAAGCCCTTAGATAAAAGTAGTCAACTCTAAATGGAGGCAACATGACATATTTGGGGAGAAAGCAGGAGGAAAAGGGCCAGTTTCTCCCTACTTTATCTGCCACTTAACTAAGGAAATTGGGGCTGTTGTACACACCACACACAGTCACACAGAAGGGGAGGAACAAGCCCAGAGCAGATTTGCTGGAACAAAGCCTGGACACCCCTCAGGAGCTGTTTCTCTGCACTTGCTAAGTGCTCAGTGACTCGGGGCTGAGACGGAAGGTTCTGAAGTATGTCCTAGTCAACCCAGACGTGTGCACGCTTGATAACCTGAGCTGATTTTGGCCCCATTCTGATCTCACAGTGAGATTTCAATTCTCTAGGTCAGTGCCTTGGCCAGCAGCACAGAGAACCACCTCTCAGCACAGCCAGGCTGTTTCAATCCTGTGTGTCCTCCTCCCAAGTAGACTCCCATGGACTGAGCCTTCAGGGTAACCTGGTTTTGAAATTCTGCCTCTCACCACTGCCATCACCTCACGCCCCAAATTGATGGAGAACCCTGGCAATGACAGGGGTAATTGTATTTTCCAGATATGCCAAGACACATTGATTAATTAACTGATTGACTTCTGAACACTAAGCATCGAGTACCCAGGCCCTTTCCTTCAGCAGATCAAACCAGGGACCAGCTCTGGCGTCCTGGGACCAGGCTATGGTGCTGGGCTGTGGGTGGTGGCAGGAAGATCCAATTGCTAGTTCCTTACAAATCAGGTCCTATGAGGGGAAGGGAATGCTCTGAGTCACACTCAATTTGGTAAAGAGAAGGGGATTTCCAAATGATTAAATACATTTAGGTTAACCTCACTCTCAGTTGTGTTCAAAATGAAGAGCTTGAAATTGCCTTTTTGTGAAAACTCACCCAAGTGATAACAGTTTCGTTTAACCATATTCTTCCACAGTCATAAGCTCATGCATTCATCCTGCTGCAATTTCAGAAGGTGTCCTACAAGTGTCTAGTAAGAGCAAAGTCATCTTATGAGAGGAAGTGTGAACCTTGTACTTAAGTATCAGGAGTGACTACTAACCCATAGGTTTCACAAAAGAAGTCACTAAACTAAAAATAGCTGGAGACTGTGTCACCAGTTAAGCAGGCACATTGATTTGAGCCCTTTTACATGCATTTACTAAATTACCGAAAGGGAGCTGGCCTCTCTCATTAGCAAATAGTCTTCCTCAAAGAGTAGTACTTTCTATTGGAAGACAATGGGTAAAGCACTTAATAAAATTACAGGAAAATTGTTTTCTGTACAGTCAAGAAACCATTCAATGCAAACCTGAGGACAAACCCAAAGTTCTAAGCCAGGGGTTTCCTCTACGGAGATCCAATAGTTTTCTAATATGACTGGCATTTTAATGGAGAGATTTGGTAACTCCAACACTGTATTTAAAAACATACACTGTGGGACATCTTTGGTGGTCCAGTGGTTAAGAATCTGCCTGCCAATGCAAGGGACACAGGTTCGATCCCTGGTCCAGGAAGATCCCTCATGCCATGGGGCAACTAAGCCCATATGCCATAACGACTAAAGCCCGAGTGCTGTGACTACTAGAGCCCAAGAGTCCTAGAGACCGTGACAAGAGAAGTCACTGCAATGAGAAGCCTCACATTGCAACTCAAGAAAACCCATGCACAGCAACGTAGAGCCAGTGCATCCTAAATAAATAATTTAAAAAACACTTTAAAAATACATACTGTAATTAAACTCTGTAATATCAAAAGAAAATCTCAGTTTATCAGAAACCAACAAACCCAATTGCCTAGTACACAGGAATTTTTTTAAAGATTTTTTTGAAGTGAACCATTTTTAAAGTCTTTATTGAATTTGTTTTAACACTGTTTTTATTTTATGTTTTGGCCAGAAAGCATGTAGGATCTTAGCTCCCTGACCTGGGATCGACCCCTGCTTTGGAGGGTGAAGTCTTAACCACTGGACCACCAGGGAAGTCCCTGGAATTTTTAAGAGATAGGTACAACTGAAGAGAAGGGCATCTCCAGACTTCTTAAACAGAAGAAACTTCCAGGGCGTGCGATGGGAACGGCAAAGGTCCCACCCAGCAAACAAGCTTCTAGATGGAGGAAACCAGGGATGGGGTGGGAGGGCAAGCCCTAGTGCCTGGCACAGCCCTTGGCTGAACAGTGACTGACCCTGGGGCTTCCCTGGTCCAGTGGTTAAGAATATGCCCCTGCAATGCAGGGAATGTGGGTTCGTTCCCTGGTCACGGGGCTAAGACCCCACACGCTATGGAACAGGTAAACCTATATGCCGCAACTGGAGATCCCACATGCTGCAACTAAGACCCAATGCAGCCAAATAAATAAATATTTATTAAAAACGAAACTCTAGGTTCTAACTTATTAAAAAAAAAAAAAAGAAGAAGAAGAATCATTGACCCCATGGAACTCACTAAAACAGAAAGTTTCACACAGACCTGCAATACAAAGCACTTACAGCCACCTTCAGTTAATGAGAGAATAAAAATAATCGGGAGTCCCCATTCCTGAGCATTCTGTCCCAAAGGCCCCAGAGCCAGATTGGTGCACAGTACTTGGCTAAGACACACACTTTGAAGCTGTAATAGGAGCATGATCATGATGCGTGGCCCTTTATAATCCCGATGCTTGCCTGTCACCACGCAGGCAGCAGGAAGTAGGTCTGTGAGGAGAACCAACCCACAGGTCAAGCCCCTTGCCCCTGCCCTAGGAAGAGACACTTCTGCCCACTCGCATGGCCACAGGGCCAGGCTGGGCTCATCCGCTCCTGGCCTCTCCCAGCTCTGGCCTCTGATGATGAATTCTGCCCATTGCTGTTTAGTTACTCAGTCTTTGCGACTCCCAGGACTGCAGCACGCCAGGCTTCACTGTCCTTCACCATCTCCCGGAGTTTGCTCAAACTCATGTCCATTGAGTCGGTGATGCCATCCAACCATCTCACCCTCGGTCGCTCCTTCTCCTCCTGCCCTCAATCTTTCCCAGCATCAGGGCCTTTTCCAATGAGTCACTTCTTCGCATTAGTTGGCCAAAGTACTGGAGCTTCAGCTTCAGCATCAGTCCTTCCAATGAATATTCAGGATTGATTCCCTTTAGGATTGACTGGTTGGCTCTCCTTGCTGTCCAAGGGACTCGCAAGAGTCTTCTCCAACACCACAGTTCGAAAGCATCAATTCTTTAGTGCTCAGCCTTCTGCCAGTAGTGAGAACAGTAGCTCCCCTCAGGGCTTGGCCTAGAAAGCAGGAAAGGTTCTGGACTCCCTGTCCTTCCAAGAGGGAGAGAAGGTTCTAGGGGCAAGGGTATGCAGTGTAAGGCATGCTTTACTTACTTCTGTTTTATTAACATATACCTCGGGCTCTGGGACTAGACACAGGATCTCCTGCAGGCTTGGAGCAGTAAGCTTAAAGGTCATGTGGATTCCAGAGACAAGTACCCACGTCCCGGAAGACAAATCCACCAGCTAAATGCAGACCCATAGGACGCACTGACTCATACTCAGGCCTTTAGGCTAAAAATGAAGGGCAGGGTATCTCGAGACATTCACCCTTCTGGGGCTTCACAGGCCTCCAGGGAGCCCCTACCCAGCCTCTGCCATCAGTTCTGCCGTTTCTGAGAGCTAAATAGAGCTTTGTCCCCAGCGTCCAGGTCACAGCTCAAGTGGAAGGACCCAGATGTGCTGGATTCTGGCTCTCAGAAGAGGAAGGGGATCCCATCCCATTAGCGTCTCCATACGATGTACTTCTGGTGGTATGAGATGCTAGTCCCTAATCTGAGCATGGGCTGTGCTGTGCAGCTCTGAGTAGATCACTTGCCCTCTCTGGGGATTTTGAAGTTTACCCTAAGAGCCCCTGTGGTATAATCAAATGACAAAAGATTTTTTTTTCCCTTCCATTTATTCTTTCTTTCATTGAGATGTATTGGACGTACAGCACTGCATGTGTTTAAGGTGAACAGCATAAGGACTTGATTTACATCGTGAAATGACGATTGCAATAAGTTCAGTGAAGCTCCATCACCTCATACAGAAACAAAAATTAAGAAATATAAAAAAAAAAAAACTTTTTCTTTGTGATGAGAACTTTTAGAATTTACTTTCTGAACAACTTTCATATTTCATGTTGTATATTACACCCCTAGTGCATTTTAATCTTAGGACCTTTGTTTGTATCTTTTGCCCTTCTTCAGTCAATTTCCCCTCCTCCTGCCACCTGCCTCTGGTAAGCACACAACTGATCTCTTTTTCCATGAGTTTGCCCATATGTTCTTGAAGTAAAACTGACCTGTAACACTATATCACTTCCTGTTATACAACCAAGTGATTCAATCTGTCCATACTTTTAAAAAATGATCACCTTAAATCTAGTTACGATATATCACCACATGAGATATTAAACAGTCATTCACTATGTTCCCCACATTGTACATTTCACACCAGTGATTCATTTATTTTGCAACTGGAAGTTGGTACTCTTAAATCTCCCTCACCTATTTCCTTCTTCCCCCCACCCGCCTCCCTTCAAGCAACCACCTGTTTGTTCTCTTTATCTCTGTTTCTGTTTTGTTTCTTCATCTGTTTTGTTTTTCAGATTCCACATATAAGTGAAATCATACAGTGTTTTGTTTTTGTCTGACTTATTTCCTTAGCATAGTACCCTCGGGGTCCATCCATGTTGTTGCAAACGGCAAGATTTCATTCTTTATTATAGCTGAGTAATATTCCACTGTGCATATGTACTATATCTTCTTAATCCATTCATCTATTGGTGGGCACTTAGATTACATCCATATTTTTGTTGTTTAGTCACTAAGTCGTGTCTGACTCTTGTGACCCCATGGACTGTAGCCTGCCAGGCTCCTCTGTCCATGGGATTTCCCAGGCAATAATACTGGAATGGATTGCCATTTCCTTCTCCACGGGATCTTCTTGACCCAGAGATTGAACTTGAGTCTCCTGCATTGGCAGCTGGATTCTTTACCACTGAGCCAGCAGGGAAATCCGATTGTAAATAATGCTGCAAGGAACATCAGTGTGCATATATCTTTTCTAATTAGTGTTTTTGTTTTCTTCTGATATATACCCAGAAATGGAAATGCTGGATCATATGGTAGGACTATTTATAATTTTTTGAGGAAACTCCAACTGTTTTCCACAGTGGCTGCACCAGTTTACACTCCCACCAACAGTGCGCGAGGACCCTCCTTTCTCCACATCCTCACCAACATTTATGTGTTCTCTTTTTGATAACAGCCATTTTGACAGGTGTGAGGTGATGTCTCATTGGGATTCTGATTTGCGTATATCTGATGATTAGCAATGTTGAGCGTCTTTTCATGTGTTTGTTGGCCATCTGCATATCTTCTTTGGAAAAAACATCTATTCAGAACCTCTGTCCATTTTTAAAAATTCAGTTCAAATAACATAGATTTTAGAGTCATAGGCCTTGGGTTTGAGTTTAGGTTGTTCCAAGTGACTTTGAGTGAACTACTTACATTTCATGAAAGTTCACTTTTTCTTCTATCAAGTAGGGGAGGGGAGATTACATTACACACTATGGAGGGAAAGAAGTTGGTGAAATTATGTTGGTTAAGAAAATGCTTTGTAATTATAAAATACCAATACACTCAAGACACGGTTCGCAAAATGCTTAGAGCTTTTTACAGGAAATCTGCCTTATTATATATTTCAAGATTATAAAAATGTAAAGAAACAGCTCGAGGACTTTCGTGGTGGCACAGTGGATAAGAATCCGCCTGCCAATGTAGGGGATACAGGTTCAGTCCCTGGTCTGGGAAGATCTCATATGCCGAGCAGCAACTAAACCTGCGGGCCACAACTAGAGCCTGTGCTCTGCAACAAGAGAAGCCACCACAAAGAGAAGCCCATGCAAGGAAGGGCCAGCACAGTCAAAAATAAACAAATAAAATTGTTTAAAGAAAGAAAGAGCTAGGGAGTTCTCAACATATGAAGAACAGGGGAGTTGGTCCCTAGGCAGTCTTGAGCTTGACTTCGTCAGATCTTTCTACCAAGGACGCTGAAAATCTAGAAGAATAAAAATTCAGAGGCTCTGACATGAAAAGGGCAGCTCTCTGGGTTGATATATTTTGAGGTCTTAGCTAAACAGAAGGAGGTTCACGTTCTCAAAAGTTCCTGTCTCCTCGTCCATCCAACACAAACGTCACACTGTTGTTCTGCACTTTCCTCCCAGTCCTCCCACTAAGCAAATGAGAGTTCTCTGCCTTCTTTAAAGCCTGAAGGCAAGTCTCCATTGTTATTCCTAGTCGCCCAGCAGCCTTCCTCCTTCGGTTTTTGTTTAAATTTTGCCTGTTCAGGCAGGCATTTGATCTGAGTCCATCTCCACCTCCACCGAAGGCAGGTGAGCCTCCCAGGGAGCAGAGACTCAGCCACGAGCTCAGTTTACAGGTGGTCTTCCTCTGCTGGGCTTTCCCTGCGCCTATGTGATGCCAAACATTAGTTTCCTGGAAGGTAAGTTAGATTTCACTGGAAATGAGGGAAATGTTTCTCCATTATTGCGAAAATGATCCCATTTTCCCCAAATTGATTTACTTGTGTAAGTTGGATGCACCCTCAAGGATAAAGCAGTGGTTTGTAAAAGTAGGGGCTTCCTGGGTGGCTCAGATGGTAAAGAATCTGCCTGCAACGCAGGAGACCAGGCTTCAATCCCTGGGTCAGGAAGATCCTCCTGGAGAATGGAATGACAACCCACTCCAGTATTCTTGTCTGAGAAATCCCATGGATAGAGGAGACTGCCAGGCTACAGTCCGTGGGGTTGCAAAGAGCTGGACACGACTGAGTGACTAACAATTCCAATTTTCACTTTTTAAAAGTAGGGGACAGACACCCCACCCCCACCACCCAAAGTGTGTCAATATCACTGGGGGAGCTATTTGCAAAACTACATCCCACTTCTGACATTCCACTCTGCTCCCCACAGGTACCAAAGGCATCAGCTTCATTCTAAGCCCTATGGGGACTATGAAAGAAGTACAATACATGGCGTCCAGGAAATAATGAGCAAACAGTGCAAACCCATATATAATGAAGAATGAAATCCTAAGTTCCAACTATGAATACTGGAGGAACTCAAAGGAGGCAAGAAGAAGGAGGAGGGGGACTCAGATGGCTAGAGAGCCATCTAGGGAAGGGAGGGAACAGAAAAGAGGGAAAGAAGGGGTGGGTGCAGACCTCAAGCTGGGCTCAGGAGTGGAGCCAAGGCCTGAAGATCCTGGACAACCAGGAAACTGGCAGGTAGGACAGGAGGAATGGGTCTGGGAGCAGTGGGAGTGGGTCACTGTGGAAGAAGCTTCAGGGCTTTACTTCCAGGGGGAATTCTAGACAACAGCTTGGAAGATGGTGCCCTGGTGGAGCCCAGTGGGCTGGCCCACTGGGGGACAGATGTGCCTCGGTAGGTATGAGAAGCCCTTGTTTGGCTGGGTGTAACCCGACCTGTAGGATGTTGGACAAGCATTGTCATTCACCTCGTGAACATCGCCCCAAGTTGCCATGACATTGCAGTAGTTTTTAGACAATCTGCTGAAGTATTCAGGAGTCTTCAGTTGAGGACTATCCCCTCCAGGCCCTCAAAAACGTCCCGTTTCCTACCTTTGTGTTTTCCAGATACTTCTTCATGACTAGAAAATCAGCAAGCCTCACTGCCACATAAAAGTGATGATTCATGTCCCTTTGATCTCTGCTGGGGATTCTGGTCCACGCCCTGCTAATTCAATCCTCAGTGTACAATTCTATACAAGTTTCAATTCAGAGTGTGGAGCACGGGAGCAAGGGAGGGGGCAGCACTCTGTAAATATTTATTAATGGATTGAGCCATTAATAAACAGGCTGTTCTATGTAGCAGAAGAAAGGAAAGATACCCAAAGAGAAGGTAGCAGAAAACTACCCATTAATTGTTGGCATTCAGATAAATACTGAAACACCATTAGAAGACTCCCGGCACCTGCTTCCTACTCCAAAACACCCAATGCAACAAAACTGTCGGCATAAGCTTATTTGAGCTAGAAAATTTAAATCTGAATACAACTAATCCGAAGGTTAACCTAGACTGAGAAGTTAATGGGATTTTAAAAATAGGGATCTCTTTTTTTAGGCTGTTCCCTATGGCATGTGGGATCTTAGTTCTCTGACCAGGGATCTCTGACCACTCCCCCTGCATTAGGAGCGCATGGTCTTAACCACTGGACCACGAGGGAAGTCCCCAAGATCATTTTTAATATCTAAGAAAAATGGAAAAATGCTTCCTTAAACATCTGTGACATTCGGAACAGGTTTGTGTAAATAGGTCAGAACAAGTCTTGTTACAAAGATTTCTGCTTCATGGAGATGCTCCCATAGGTGTGCAGGGGTGGTGGGGTAGTGAGGCTGCTCACAGTAGGGTGGCAGGCTTTGGGGGCAGAGCGATTTGTCCAGAATCACAATCCTACCACTGACTGGTTGTATGACTTGGGGCAAGTTTCTTAACCTCTTTGCACCTCAGTTTCCTTACCCATTAAAATGGGGATGATAGAGTGTCCTGCTGTTACCACAAAAACGCTAGATGCAAACACGATGACTTGGCAATGGTGTGTCCACCAGATGTGGCAAAAGAGGAAATTGATTTATCCAACTGGACTAGAGGGTCCCAGGGCAGAGCCCAAAGTGTAGGTCTCTTCAAGCCTGATTAGTCCAGGTCCTGAACTTGCTTGTGAGCGATCACCAGCAACCCCAATTTAACCATCTCATGCAGGTGATGAGCAGATCACAGACATTCTACACATTCCCGTACCCATTCCTGACCTGTAGCTTGTCTATTAGCTCCCCCAGAGAATTTATAAAGTTTATGATTCACACATTAGGGGTCAAAGACGCTCACTCTGAAATCCAGTAAGTGCTCTCTGGCTAATTCTAACTAACAAGTCACTGTCTCTTCAAAAGGAAGGAGTAGAACCAGATGAAAACAAAATTCCTATTTGTGTAGCTCTACAGTTAATCAAATGCTTGTGAGCTAAATATTAATACATTACATTGCTTAATCCTCAAACAAGTCACAAAGTGCACCGGTGTTGACAGTAGAGACCTATATGGAATTTATTGTTTACAGAGTGCGTCCTCAGACATTACCTCACTCGGTACTCATGACAGTTCTGTGAGTTATTACTAATGCCAGGGAGGAGGAGGCTGAGGCCTGGAGACCCCCCCTGGGCCAGGCCTGGGAAGGGCTCTAGGAATACAGAGAAACAAGCCACCTGTCTGTCTTAGAGAGCTTTCACAGAGCTGGATGGATCCTGATCCCTTTGGCTCCACTGACAGCAGCTCTGCACATCCTCTCCCATCAAAGAGGGCCTTCCGGAAATATGCATTCCCCTCACAGGCTCTTTGGTGGCAAAGTCAAGATTTCTCTCGCAATTTTAGGGTAACATCCAGCTATGTAGAGGCAATAAATAGAGTGATGGGTGACATTAATGACAGACCAAGTGAAAGGGACTGAGTTTTCTAAATTGGGAAAAAAGTATGCTTGACTATCATCTCCTTGGCACTTTCCATCATCTTACTATTTAGAAGGGCACATTTTTTAATGTCATTGACAAGAGTGAGCGAGCACTTTATTTACATGATCAGAATAGAAACGGGAATTGCAGCTGGGGTATTCGGAATCTGAGAAGCTGAAGCCTACAGTCCAGGCCACACAGGAAGCTATAGCTGGGAGGGGCTGGAAGCTCAGCAAGCATTCATGGAAATCCACCTCTGGGCCAAACAAGGGGCCAACAGTGGGACAGAGGGTGTCCAGTCCCCAGAGAGGAGCCTGGATGGTAGAGGCCCCCCAAAGAGAGGGCTCAGTAAATGTTTATTGAAAGACGCCAGAGCAGGGACTCCCCTGAAGATCCAGTGGTTAAGACTCTGAGCTTCGAAGGCAAGGGTGAGGGTTTGATCCCTGGTTGGGGAACTAAGATCCCACATGCTCTGTGGTGTGGCCAAAAAAAAAAAAACCACTTCAGTGCTATCACGTCATCCTGGGAATACTGTGCTTTCCTGAATTTCTTGAGAGCAGTAATGTCATAGCTGGGTATTGGAGAAAAGTGAACAGGATGCCAAACAATACATGCGGAGATTTGCTAAAACGCATTGCCCCTCGTTAAGTGAACAAAGCAAGGAACAGACTCAAAGGGTATTTCTAAAGTGTTCAACAAAAACATGTGGAAAGGAGCCATGCATGACACAAATGTGACTGGAAACCTCTGTCTTGAGGTTAGATTTCCACTGGGGTATTTCAAACTCAGGGGCCAGGTGGCCCCCTCTATGGGAAAAAAAATAGTCCTGCCTTTTATTCGATTCTTACATCAAATTGCTTTGTTTTCTTTTTTAAATGCAGGGACCCCAGAAGAAAGGAGCTCTAATTTATGTATTTATTGGACACACTGAGTAGCATGTGGGATCTTAGTTCCTCAACCAAGGATAGAACTCGAACCCTCTGTCTTGGGAGCCCAGAGTTTTAATCACTGGACCGCCAGAGAAGTCTTTACATTGAATTACTTTTATTCAATTATTATTTCCTATACTATTTCTTAAAACATATAAACATAAAACCAGGCATAAATTTACCTTAGCACTTTTCCAATTATGGAGACTAAAATGAATGTACAAAGAAAAACAAATAAAATTACCTAAAGAGTATAATTCAGATTGACTACACTCGACTACACCACTTTCCTCTGCTGGAACCCCTGTTTCAGCCTTCATTTGCACACTTGGCTTCATCTGACACCATCTTTTCTCCACACTAAGTCTGTCTCTGTGTTTTTCTCATAGCAGGTTAACCTGGCTCTAAGTTACCAGAAATTTATACACAAATGGCACTGAGGGACCTCCCCGGTGGTCCAGTGGTTGATTTTGGTTGTTTGGTTGTTTAGTTGCTAAGTCGTGTCCGACTCTTGTGGCCCCGTGGACTGTAGCCTGCCAGGCTCCTCTGCCCATGGGATTCTCCAGGCAAGATTACTAGGGTGGGTTGCCATTTCCTTCTCCAGGTCCAGTGGTTAAGAGTCCAGTTAAGACCTGGTGCAGCCAAAGAAATAAATAAAAATAGAAATTTAAAAATTTTTAAAAAAAATAATAAGAGGCACTGAGGTGGCCTGGCTGGACCCTAATATAATATGGTCATCCCAGTGATCCAGGCATACCTTTAAAATATTGCCAATTATCATTAATATGAACTCTAAAAGTCTGAGTGTTCTTAATTTAAGGAGAACTCAAAGAAAATCAAGGACATACCCTTGGTCTTGGATTGGGACATATCTGTAACCCAGAAGGAATGTCGTGGTACTGACTGCTGGAGGAGAGCAGAGGGTGCCATGGGGACTCAAATGAAAAGTCACATTGCATCTCAGAAACAATATGAGCCACCCCCTGACATATTACATCAAGAATTTAATACGTGTAAACATACACTTCAAAAGACATCACATCAAAGGGCCTCATTCCAAGCTGTGGAGGTCCCACCCTGGCTTCCCCCACGCCTCTTCCTTAAGAACTACAACACGGCACTTTATTACTGTGGTTTAGTTTTTTTTTTGCCACAGCTTGCAGGATCTTAGTTCTCCAACCAGGGATTGAACTCAGGCCCTTGGCAGTGGGAGCGCAGAGCCCTAACCAGTGAACTACCAGAGAACACATGTAAGACATGAACGTACCCTGACTCCCATGAGTCAGCTCGCATCACTCTGACGGCACCATCACATATTGACATTATGTGGTCTGTATCCCCTAAAAGAAACTGGGCAAAAACTGCACCAAATGATGCCACAGCTAGGTTAGCTTAAGTGAATGGCCTTGTTTCCCAGCAGAAGAAAAGCTGGCACTGTTTAAGGAAACTGAAAAAGTGGAACCTTCCTTGAATAGAATCCTCTACTTCAGACCCTCTCAAATGCCATGATTCAATTTCCATTAGCAAAACTGTTTCAAACAATTATTTATGTACTTAAACTTTTGGCTCCACTGGGTCTTTGTTGCTGTGCACAGGCTACTCTGTAGGGGTGCTTGGGCTTCTCACTGTGGTGGCTTCTCTCACTGTAGCTCATGGGCTTGGCTGCCCCATGACATCTGGGATTTTCCAGGACCAGCGATTGAACCCATGTCTCCTGTACTGGCTTTCCTGGTGGCTCAGATGGTAAAGAATCTGCCTGCAGTGCAGGAGACCCAGGTTCTATCCCTGGGTCGGGAAGATCCCCTGGAGAGGAAATGGCAATCCACTTCAGTATTCTTGCCGGGAGAACCCCATGGACAGAAGAGCCTGGTGGGCTACAGCCCATGGGGTCGCAAAGAGTTGGACGTGACTGAGTGACTAACACACATCCCTGCACTGGCAGGCGGATTCTTATCCACTAGCCCACCAGGGAAGCCCTCCACCTTTTTAATCAATCTAAATACGTTCTGTTTAGAAGGCTGCTCTTTATTCTGGGAGGTGGACCCTCCCTCATTTTTGGTGTTAAAATGTCTTTTCTTAAGAAATGACGGTGATGATGGAAGAGAACAGAGCTTTTTTATTTCCCTATTTGAAAAACAAAATTCGGCAATCCTGTGTTGGACTTCCTGATTTTTTTTAACTGTTGTCACTGATATGACTAAGTAACAGTACACAAATACATGCCTAGCGTGACTATGCAGATATGGGGTGGTTTTTCAAAGCTTGTAACTATTCTACCTCCAGAAGCTGACTGATAACATCATCCCCTCTCATATTACATCACACAGCAGCTATGGCACAACTGATTGAGAATGTAGACGCCTAGGGAGGAGCAAAGATCAGAATGCAACGATTCTCCGTTAGACTGGCTGACTGACATTATGAAGATTCAAAGCAAGGTCAAGGTGACTCTAAATTAGATTCGGAGGGAAATAAAAACAAGATGAAGATTAAGGCAGATTTTAAAGAAAAGGGAAAAATAAAGCAGCAGGCAAGATGGAAGCCACTGAGGACCATAAGACCATGTTTAAATCAGTGTGGTTAGAAAAACACAATTGCAGCCAGAGAAAATTCAAACACAAAGACCCCCTAAACTCTCTTTAGAGTAATCATCAAGAGCCTAGCAAGGCCACGTGAGTCTCAGAGGCCTTGGAGATGACAAAGTGATATGGAGAATGGGAAAGACTTCTGAGGAGAGAAAAAAATTATATTCCCAAATATTGTTTGGGAAGGATGCTTCACAGAGGCACAGGTGTGAGAGCTGGTTTTTCCTGGGGTGAGGGAAAGGAAGGGCCGGGGCTTAACAAAGCCGACCAGACAGGACGTTGTGTCAAGAAGGGAGGGTTCCCCTTCTTATGCCTAAGGCGAACACAGAGCCGGGGCTGGGGTGTAGGAGACGGATTAGACGTGGTAGAGATGCCGAAAGGCCAATCAGGAAGGCCCAGAGCTTTCCCTGGAGACCAGAGAAAGCACAGCAAGCTTTCCCAGGTGATTCCAGCACCTTCTGCCCAGAGCGCAGGCCAAGGGCCTAAGGTCCAACGTTCATTTTTCAATGTCCCACTCTCCCTTCATAGGAGGACCTTCAGGAGAGGCCCTCCCCCTCACCTAGCCTCCTCCAAGGCTCAGAGCTATAGGACATAGAGGAGAAAAATATTTGCCCTCCAACATCCACAGAAATGCCTTAGGATCTCCATGTGAAGCTATTGCCTAAATAAGACTGGTTCTTAGCAGCCTTGGAAACAGAATCGAATATTTAAAATAGATCACCTTTGTGAAAAAGGATACTGAAGCTCTTCCTGTACTGCAAAGAAATACTGAGTGGAAAAGGGCATGTATCGTCTGCTACCATTTGTGTAAAAGGGAAAGATAATCATAATGCATTTGCTAATAGATGTTATAAAGTATCTTGGCTGTGCCCGGAACACCTCTGGAAGATGAAAAACCAGTAAGAGTGGTGCCTCTAAGGAATAAAACCAGGTGGCGGCGGTCAGGGACGGGCAGAGATGTAGTTCCTGCCTCACTTTTGTGACTTTTGAATATTTTCTTTCATCATGTAGATGCGTTACCTACTAAATTTTTTTTTTTTGCAATACAAACACTGAAAAATCTAAAATAATAATAATAAACCCAGCATAGTCTTTCTGCAGCAAAACCAAACACCCTTGTTAATCTGGACAGCTGTCTTCCTGGCACACACCAGATGCTCAGTTTGTTGAACTTAATGAACCTCCGCTTGAAAGAAAACAAAAGAAAATCAGAAACCAGGCAAACCCAAGGGTATCAGTTCTAATTCTCTAATAAGCTCTTTACCTGGCTGTTACTTAACTACCACAAAAGATCATAAAACAGTTCCTTGGGTCACATGCTCTGCACCCAGCTGGGTCCAGTGCGCCAGCCTCATGGGTAACAATAGGTCTAGTGGCCTGTCCACACCCCCCTTTTATAAATAGAAAACATATAATCCAAAAACATGATGCCTTGGAACCAAGACCACAAAAACAAACATGCAGATAGGAAAATGATCCTGAAGGGAGATGTCAGCACCTGCAGGGTATCAGTACAGAAATAGCAGCTTGTGGGTTAAAAAACATCAAGCACCAGCCAAAAAGGTTAGAACATGCAGAGCCACTATGAACCTCATGCCAGAGCGCAAGAAGAGGTGGCATGAACTCCCTGCACTCTGTTCCTAGGGACAGTATAGCCTAAGATGATACAGGAAGGCTGAAACACCCCTTGCCCCAGTCATCTATACGCCTAAATTGGTCAAAAAGTACTCAAAACCCACACTGCAAAAAAAAAAAAAGAAAATCATTCTGTTGTAAGTAGAAGGTTGTAGCAGAAATTCTGCCACATGAATTCCATTGTATTAGAAGGCTCTCTCTCCTAGGGTTTTTCAAAGAGCCAGGTTTCATGAAAAGAATAAGACTTCACCACGGTCTTCCCTAGGACCAAAGAAATTATTTTGAGGTGTGGACAGGAGCTTGGGACAAGGGTGGTGGGGAACTACTATACTCTCCATGGTCCCTGCCAGAGATTCCCAGGAAAAAAGTGGAAATGGAAGAAGGGAATGGCAACCCTCTCCAGTATTTTTGGCTGGAGAATCCATGGGCAGAGGAGACTGGCGGGCTACAGCCCATGGGGTCGCAGAGTTGGACATGACCCAGAAACTCAGACACACACACACACACACACACAAGAAACAACAGCAAATGAGAAGCCCTTCCACCCAGAAGTTACAAGAAAAGAAAGCAAGAGAGAAAAGGGCCTATATTAATACACAAAGAAACTACAACAATTATTCTAAGATGGCTGAGGTCTAGAATGTCCTAAACAAAATAACACAAACAAAAACCCAAACTCAGAATCAGTTGTAAGGAAGGTGCGAATCAATGAACAGCGATCATCTTTGGTTCATTCTAGAAAACATGTAAAAACAGAGAAGGGAAAAACCAAAAGTGACCAGATTCCTGCAAGAAATAAAGACGACAGGTTACCTTCCGATGAAAAGGGAATTGGCTGGCAGATTGAGAGTAGATATTTATCAGCCCCGTGAAGCTGATAAAGGAAGTGAAGGTGAAAGCAAAGAGAAAGAAAGGGGATTTCCCCAAATAAGACAAGAGGGAAAGAACCATTCCACTGCACGTGCCATCTGGTTTATTTCAAGCTCAAGAAAAGAACAGGAAAAACGCAGTGAAATTAGTGAAAGAGCTAGATTACCAGCAAGAATCAGTCACACACTTGTGCTTCTGCCAGGGAAGGCAGGCGCTGCTGGTGCTCTCCCTCCTCCCATGACTAAGTAACTTACTTAAATGCATTTGACACACGATCCCTGAACTTCCGAAAAGCACTTAATACAGTGGCTCATGAAATCTTAATCTAAAAATGTTCACCCATTTATAATCACGCTGCATCACACTGACAACTGGGACGAAGGGCCGAGCAGGGGGGATAGATATTTGGAAGAATGCCGTGGAAACTGATATTATCAGGGTGTTTATCACTTTGGGGGGTTTTTCGCCCTCTTTTAACGAGAACAAGATATGGAGTCTGAAAAAGAGTATAATTGCAAGGAGAGGACTAACAGAGACAATGAATTACCTGATTCAATAAAAGACAGAAAAATAAGCAATAAATAAGAAATAAAATGTGATGTGACTTGAAAAACCCCACAGACATCTGTGCTACAATGAAATCTGGAATATGTTTAATGAACTGGGCGAGTGGAGGCAGGGGAAAAAATCAGAGCCTGATAGAAAATACTGGGGGGTAAGTACAAAGAAAATAAGGATTAAAAAGGCAATAGAAGACCATATTTAGCAAATCCATAATGTTTGTTGTGTGCCAGGCACTGCTCTAACTGCTTCTGACATCAAAACCTCAAAGCAACCTCTAATCTAAGTACCATTATTTTTCTTGTTTCAGAGGTGAACAAGCAGAGGCACGGGCTTCCCTGGTGGATCACCTGCCAATGCAGGAGATGTGGGTTCAATCCCTAGGTTGAGAAAATCCCCTGGAAAAGGAAATGGCAACAACCCACTCCAGTATTCTTGCCTGGAAAATTCCGTGGACAGAGGTGCCTGGCATGCTATGGTTCGTGGGGTCACAGAGAGTGGAGTAAACAGCAACAAACAGAGGCACAGAGAGGTTAAGTGACTTGCCCGAGGTGATAGCCAGTCCAAAGCAAAGCTAGGGTTCAAATCCAGGCACCCTGGCCTCAAAATCTGTGCCCTTAACGTCTCTGCACCCCACCCCTAGAATTTCAACTCAGAAGAGTGAGAAAAGGAGCTAGGAGTGAAATACAAATCATGCACTTGCTAGACCCAAGGTCAACAGATTAACCTTTAGTCATGGTTCTGTGATGACCAGTCAGTCCTGAGACCTCCCCAGGCTTTCATTCCCTCACCTGTGCATTGGGAAGGCTGATTAGATGAGCTCTACCTAAGGTGTCTTCAGCTCTAAAATTCCACAAGTCCATGCTGACAATCAGCAGTGTATGGACCGGTCTGCTTTCTGACTGGGTTAGTCAAAGGCGAATTCACCCTACAACAGGCAGCACACTTGCTATTAAGGTTCCTCCTCTATCTCCTGACCTTCAGAAGATTATTATGTCCTCTCCATTCAGGCAAGTGAAAGAGGGTAGTGAAAGGGAGGCTGTATGGTTTCTCTTCTGGACGCTGCTTTGTGTGGTTGCAATGAAATGGCCCTCGAAAAGCTCTGGGCCAGATCACATTAACTCTACTAAATCTACAGTCCCTCCCACCTCCAGGCATCTCTCAGGACTCCGATCTTGGAGCCTGCCTTTGGATCCGGTTACTGGAATGCAGGTGAAACTGACACACTGGAGGTGAAGCGACCAGACAGGAATCAGGAAGATTAAGAGAGTTCAAAGGAAGGAGTTTCGTGATGTCTAAATAAACCTTATCTTCTGCCTATGGTCTGTTCTCTTTGCTAACATCCACTCTGGAAAGTGAGACCACCAGTTCATTAGGAATGAATTCAACACCCTCTTTCAAACTAGTGAGCCCCCAGCAGTATTCTTCTGGAGGTAGGCCTTCAAAGTCAGAGTGCATCTATGCATGAAGAAGGGCCTTTACAGGTCGGTGGCACAGTCGTCCCTTTCGAGTCCTGGCTAAGCATCCCTGGCAGGTGGCTGTCACTTGGCCTCTGCCTGGTCACTTCCAAGGTCGAGATGCCAGCTGCCCCGACTAGCAGGGCCTGTGCTGCTGGACAGCTCTCACTGTGGGGAAAGACCACGAAGCGCCTAGAACAGTGCCTGGCAAGGAGCCGAGCTCAGTAAGTGCGCCTCCAAGTGGGTCAAAGCTGCCTCCTTACAACTTGAACCCATCAGTCCTGAGTATGCCCCTGGAGCCCCAAAACGCAGAGACCCTTCGGATATTCGGGGCTGTAATCAGATTCCTCGGCCCTCTCCTTACAGATGCTTTTGCCAGATCTCCTCACCAAGCCTGGCAGACCCCCCCCTCCCCAGACCCCCCAAGTGCGCACTGATGGACCAATGGCCGGTAGGGAGGCCGCAGTCGGGGATGTCCCCAACCTCGGTATCTGAAGCTTCAAGGGACAAAGGGCTTTCAGGAAGGCGTATCCCACCCTATGTGATCCAGGCTGCCTCCCTCCCCGCCGGCCCTGGGGACCCCCGCAGCGCCAGGTAACAGGCTCCCTGAGGATCCGGGGCTCTCAGGCAGCTGCGCGATGGGCCGAGCCAGGACAAGGGATCTCGAGGCTCAGAGGTTTGACCCAACTGATCGCGGGCTCGATCGCGGCAAAGCGGAGCTCGCTCGGCCGTGGCTTTACCTGCGCTTGGTTGACTACAGCGGCCCAGCTCGCCCCCGGTCGCGCTCCCGCAGCTCCACGGCTGCCGCCGGCGGTCATGGAAATACAGCCGGAACCCCTGGCCAGTGCAGCTCCCGCCGCTACCGGCCCCGCCCAAGCAACTGCCGCCACGCCCCTGACCACCGCTTCTGCCACGCCCCTAACCGCGGAAACCAGCCTGTTCATTGGGCAGCCCAGCGGCTGCTCTGCTAGCTCCGCGCTCTCTTTGCGCCCGGAGGGCAGCCCATTGGTCAGCGGACCTGCTCCTCAGAGCGGAGGCGGAGCCCTTAGCGAAGAACTCCAAGACAATTGGTTATTTTTGACGTCTTTAGCCCATAGGCCAAGGAACTATAGGATAAAGCCAGCGCGGAGGGGGCAGGGAAAAGAGAGGAGGGCTAAAAGATAGGTCTTGTGTGATGCTGATTGAGGCAGGGTGCAAATAGGGAGGCAATTGTGACCACAAGCTGGCTTGCCGGGCGGGGTAGAGTCAAGTGTCGTCTGGGTTTGGGAGGAGGAAGGCACGCAGGTAGTTCAGCTTCTGGGTCTGAAGGCTTCAGGCCGACCAATGGACTCACCTGTAGTCCAGGACACCAGGGCAAAATCTGGGGTCGTGTCCCACGAGAAAGGAGGCAGGTTAGTCACCAAGCCGCAAGGGGAGGAAAGGATGAGGAGGCAGCCGTCTCTGGCCTCTTCTAGCTAGGGAAATGTGATTGGGACATGTGGGGCAGTGTGGATCTCAGTTATTGTCCCACTGTTCTTTCTGTCCTTAAGATGACCCTCGCCCAGTTGAAGGCAGACTGGAAGAATGTGGCCTTTGGAATCATAACTAGAACTCTGTTGGCATGTACAGGTTACATGGTCTTGAGCAAGTCATTTAACCTTTCTGCTTAGGTCCAGATTTTTTGCTTTGGCAACTGAGATGAACAGTAGTTGATGAGAAGATTTAATAACTCTCCACTCCCCAACCCCCTGGGCTTCCCTGCTGGCTCAGTGGTAAAGAATTTGCTTGCCAACACAGGAGGTGCGGATTCAATCCCTGAGTCAGGAAGATCCCCTGGAGAAGGAAATGGCAGCCCACTCCAGTATTCTTGCCTGGGAAATCCATGGACAAAGGAACCTGGAGGGCTACTGACCAGGGGTTGCAGGAGATTCGGACTTGAGTTAGTGACTAAACGTCAACAACAAAACACCAACAGTGCCTGGCACTGAGTAGGCAGGCGTTCAGGCAAGACTAGTTCTCCACTCACTGACACATCGGTCTATGGCATTAGGACCAGTTCTAACATTCTATGAGTCTGAAACTACTTTTGCATTGGCATGTGCTTTTACCAAGACTAGAACACTTGACTGACTTGAAAGGCAACTATTCTAGGGCAGACAGGGCCACCCTACCAAGGCACCATAGGGCTGGAAGAAAGAGAGCACAGGGTGAGATGGGAATGGTGATTTACCCAGAGATGGGCAGTGGTATTTGTATCAATGTTAAATTTTTTCCAACACATTTCAGGATTATGACAAGGAAAAATGGAGCTTCCTTTTTCCTATTCACCCATCCAAACATGCAATGGCTCATGTTTCATCCTTTTGAAGGCTAATCAGCATAAAATCTGTCAGGAACTCCTGAAGCCCCTTGCCTATTCTGAAGGTGTGGAAGTCCTAAAATGTGAACAGAAATAAACCTTCAAGCCTGAAGTTAGCCCCAGATCTTTGGGTCTGCCTTTGAGAGAACTCACATATAGGTTGAAGGAAGAGAAAGAATCCTTCACTGATGCTCTATTTTTCATTCTGTTGTCATGCTACCTAAAAAAAATTTTTTAACCTCAACATTTATTTATTCCTCTATATTCTTTTCATTTTGGGAAAGAAAAACTCAAAGGATTATAGTGAGGGACCCCCCCTCATAGTTCTAACTCTTTATGTTAACTGTTTGTGCCTTCAGCAACCTGGATGTCCATCAACAGATGAATGGATAAAGAAGCTATGGTACGTATTTCAATTCAGTCAGTTCAGTCGCTCAGTCGTGTCTGACTCTTTGCGACCCCGTGAATCACAGCACTCCAGGCCTCCCTGTCCATCACCAACTCCCGGAGTTCACTCAGACTCACGTCCAAGTCAGTGATGCCATCCAGCCATCTCATCCTCTGTCGTCCCCTTCTCCTCCTGCCCCAATCCCTCCCAGCATCAGAGTCTTTTCCAATGAGTCAACTCTTTGCATGAGGTGGCCAAAGGACTGGAGTTTCAGCTTTAGCATCATTCCTTCCAAAGAAATCCCAGGGCTGATCTCCTTTAGAATGGACTGGTTGGATCTCCTTGCAGTCCAAGGGACTCTCAAGAGTCTTCTCCAACACCACAGTTCAAAAGCATCAATTCTTCGGTGCTCAGCTTTCTTCACAGTCCAACTCTCACATCCATACATGACCACAGGAAAAACCATAGCCTTGACTAGACGAACCTTTGTTGGCAAAGTAATGTCTCTGCTTCTGAATAGGCTATCTAGGTTGGTCATAACTTTCCTTCCAAGGAGTAAGCGTCTTTTACTTTCATGGCTGCAGTCACCATCTGCAGTGATTTTGGAGCCCAGAAAAAGAAAGTCTGACACTGTTTCCACTGTTTCCCCATCTATTTCCCATGAAGTGATGGGACCACATGGCATGATCTTGGTTTTCTGAATGTTGAGCTTTAAGCCAACTTTTTCACTCTCCACTTTCACCTTCATCAAGAGGCTTTTGAGTTCCTCTTCACTTTCTGCCATAAGGGTGGTGTCATCTGCACATCTGAGGTTATTGATATTTCTCCCAGCAATCTTGATTCCAGCTTGTGTTTCTTCCAGTCCAGTGTTTCTCACGATGTACTCTGCATATAAGTTAAATAAGCAGGGTGACAATATACAGCCTTGACGTACTCCTTTTCCTATTTGGAACCAATTTGTTGTTCCATGATCAGTTCTAACTGTTGCTTCCTGACCTGCATACAGATTTCTCAAGAGACAGGTCAGGTGGTCTGGTATTCCCATCTCTATCAGAATTTTCCACAGTTTATTGTGATCCACACAGTCAAAGGCTTTGGCATAGTCAATAAAGCAGAAATAGATGTTTTTCTGGAACTCTTTTGCTTTTTCTATGATCCAGTGGATGTTGGCAATTTGATCTCTGGTTCCTCTGCCTTTTCTAAAACCAGCTTGAACATCAGGAAGTTCATGGTTCACGTATTGCTGAAGCCTGGCTTGGAGAATTTTGAGCATTACTTTACTAGCATGTGAGATGAGTTCAATTGTGCGGTAGTTTGAGCATTCTTTGGCATTGCCTTCCTTTGGGATTGGAAAGAAAACTGACCTTTTCCAGTCCTGTGGCCACTGCTGAGTTTTCCAAATTTGCTGGCATATTGAGTGCAGCACTTTCACAGCATCATCTTTCAGGATTTGAAATAGCATGGTACATATTTACAATGGACTATTACTCAGCCATAAAAAGGGGCACATTAGAGTCAGTTCTAATGAGGTGGATGAATCTCACTAGAGGCTATAATAGGCTAGAGACTATTATACAGAGTGAAGTAAGTCCAAAAGAGAAAAACAAATATCATATATTGACACACATATGTGGAATCCAGAAAGATGGTACTGATGAACTTATTTGCAGGTTAGCAATAGAGACGCAGATGTAGAGAACAGAGGACAGACTTGTGGGGAGGAGAGGAGAGGGCAGGATGAATGGAGAGAGTAGCGTGGAAACATATACACCATCATACGTAAAATAGATAGCCAGTGGGAATTTGCTATATGACACAGGGAGATCAAACCAGTTCTCTGTGAAAATCTAGAGGGGTGGGATGGGGTGGGAGGTGGGAGGGAGGTTCAAGAGGGAGGGGACATATGTATATCTATGGCTGACCCATGTTAATGTATGGCAGAAACCAACACAATATTGTAAAGCAATTATCCTCCAATTAAAAATAAAATAAAAAATTTTAAAAGTTTGTGCTTGCAGGAAAGGAGCTTTAGACCTGTGGCCAGTTGGATATGTGTGTGTGTTCATGTGTATGTGCACGTGTGTGTGTATGTGTGTGTGTGCATTTGGTTCTGTTCCACAGTTTTCCAGTTGTTGTGTCTTTAAATAGTACTGCTTGGTGGCCATACGTATGTCTGCACGTGTGCTGGGGGAACAGGTTTGCCCCTGCTGGTGTTTGCTGAAGGAGATTGAGATGTTTCGTTAGGCTCTGAAAGGCATGAAGTGGCTCCCAGGATCCGGGAAGACTTTTCCAGCTTGATTCAGAGCCACAGATAGCAGCTGTTGGGAGTAGATTGCAGATAGACTTATTGTGCAAATGGATTTTTCCACACAGGTCAGGAACAAAGCTTCAGCCAAGAGTTCCAGAAAGGGATGTCCATTCAGTTCAGGAATTCTAAAGCACAATTGTGTCACCGAAGCTCCAAGGGAGGTGCAGAATGAGCCCAGGCAGAGAAGAACAAGGGAAAGGACATGACCATCTTTTCCTTTGCAGCTCTGGCTGGTTTAAGTAATGATCCATTGCCATTTGCAACACACAGGACTGTTTTCTTATTGGTCTCTGGTTTCTGTTTCCTCTCCCCAGCTTTGGCTCTTGCCATATTCTGTTGAATCAAATGATTTCCCTCTATAAAGCTTTTCTGTGGGAGGCCAGTTAGGGGAAGAGAATGGACTCAGTTTTGCCTTTAAGTTTAGTAGCCTGCTGGGATTGAGAATTTGGGATGGCTTGGTTTTCGGTAACCATTGCATTGGTTAGCACGTGGCTATGAGATGCATTTCTGAAAGCATGAGAGTGCCTTGTCATAAAGGGAAGGAGGGAGAGGGTGTGCACCCACTCACATTCCAGAATGACTAAAGCTCCATCACTTTACTGAAGGCGAACTGACTCTAAACTCACCTGGGGTCTCTCAGCAGGATTTGTGACCAAATCGTTGAGGTCTTCAGAGAAATATAAGGCACCAGAGGTCAGGGCAGGTAGTGAGCTCTATTTATTCTCTTATAGCAGTCAGTGATTCACTCAGTCTGTCGTTTTTATTATCCTGTATCCTTAGTGAATGATCAAGAGCAGTGGGATTTGGCATCTATTCCCCTGGGACTTGAATCCTGGCTCCTCCTTTCCCAAGTTTGTGACCTTGGGCAAGTTCTGCACCTCTGTGTGTCCACTTTTTTTCCATAAAATTCAGATGATGGTATTTGTGCTTCCTTCATGGGGTGCTGTGAGGAGCAAACAAGTTAATAGATGTAAAGTGCATCAAACAGTGCCTGCCACATATTTAGCTCTTAATAAGTGTGTGCCTTATTTATTTATTAGCCCAGAGTCTTAACCACTGAACTGCTACAGAAGTTCCTGCCATAGTTATTATAAGAACTCACTTAAGAACATTTCTCTAGGTGCTAACTCATTTTTCAAGTTCTGTCCTTCAAAAGTAGTGGTCACAGAATTAAGGATCCATGAAGTGATGGGGAAACAGTGGCTGACTTTATTTTGGGGGGTTCCAAAATCACTGCAGATGGTGATTGCAGCCATGAAATTAAAAGACGCTTACTCCTTGGACGGAAAGTTATGGTTAACCTAGACAACATATTAAAAAGCAAAGACGTTACTTTGCCAACAAAGGTCCATCTAGTCAAGGCTATGGTTTTTCCAGTAGTCATGTATGGATGTGAGAGTTGGACTATAAAGAAAGCTGAGCGCCGAAGAATTGATGCTTTTGAACTGTGGTGTTGGAGAAGACTCTTGAGAGTCCCTTGGACTGCCAGGAGATCCAACCAGTCCATCCTAAAGGAGATCAGTCTGGGTGTTCATTGGAAGGACTGATGCTGAAGCTGAAACTCCAATACTTTGGCCACCTGATGCGAAGAGCTGACTCATTGTAAAAGACCCTGATACTGGGAAAGATTGAGGGCAGAAGGAGAAGGGAACGACAGAGGATGAGATGTTTGGGTGGCATCACCGGACTCAATGGACATGGATTTGGGTAGACTCGGGCAGTTGGTGATGGACAGGGAGGCTGGGCGTGCTGTGGTTCACGGGGTCCCAAAGAGTCAGACGTGACTTGAACTGAACTGAACTGAACTGAGACTTTATTTTTCTTTAAGTCTTTACTGAACTTGCTACAATATTGCTTCTGTTTTATGTTTGTTGGATTTTTTGGCCATCAAGCATGTGGGGTCCCAGCTCACTGACCAGGAATTGAACCCACACTCCCTGAGTAGGAAGGTCAAATCTTAGCCACTGGACCACAAAGGAAGTCCCTGAATAGACTTTATTTTAAAAAATAGTTTTGGGGACTTCTCTCGTGGTCCAGTGGCTAAGACTCTGAGCTCCCAATGCAGGAGACCCAAGTTCAATCCCTGGTCAGGGAACAAGATCTCACATGCTGCAACTAAGACCTGGTGCAGCCAAATAAATAAAATTAAAATAAAAAATAGTTTTGGATTCACAGCAAAATTGGACAGAAAGTACAGAAAATTCTCATTTACCCATCACCCTAACACATGCAGGGTGGTTTTTTTTTTTTGCTAATTTTATCTACCACCTGCCACATGGTAAGAGAAGGTTTTCCTTCAGACTCTCCTTACCAGAGAAGGTTCGGAGGACTGAGTTAAGGGGGGTTTTCATCTTTCTTTCCACTATGGTTTATCACAGGATATTTTTTTAAAGATTTATGTATTTACTTATTTTGGCTGTGGTGGGTCTTTGTTGCTGCATGAAGTCCTTCGCTAGTCACGGCAAGCAGGAGCTACTCTCGGTTGTGGCGTGCAGGCTTCTCGTTGCAGTGGCTCCTCTTATTTCAGAGCGAAGGCTCTAGGCACACAGGCGTCAGTAGCTGCAGCTCGTGGGCTCACTAGTTGTGGCTCGAGGGCTCTAGAATGCTGGCTCAGTAGCTGTGTTGGATGGGCTTAGCTGCTCCACGGCATTTGGGATCTTCCAAGACCAGGGATTGAACCAGTGTCCCTTGCATTGCAAGACAGATTCTTCACCACTGGACCTCCAGGGAAGCCCTATCACAGGATATCTAAAATAGTTCCCCATGCTACTCAATAGGACCTTATTGTTTATTCATTCTATATATAATAGTTTATATCTGCTAATCCCAAACTCCTAACCCAACCTTCTCCTCCCCTCCTCCCCCTTAGCAACCACAAGTCTGTTCTCTTGTCTATGAGTCTGCTTCTGTTTTGTAAATAAGTTCATTTGTGGCATATTTTAGAATGCACATATAAGTGATATCTATCTGTCCCTCTCGTTCTGACCTACTTCGCTTGGTATGATAATCTCCAGGTTCATCCATGTTGCTGGCATTGTTTCATTCTTTTCATGGCTGAGTGATATTCCGTATGTATGTGCCCCACCTTCTTTATCCATTTCTCTGTTGATGATATTTAGGTTGTTTCCATGTCTGGGCTGTTGTGAACTATGTCTTGGCTATTGGGCTGCTATGAACATAGAGGTGCATCTATCTTTTCAAATTATAGTTTCATTTGGATATATGCCCTGGTGACTTAGATGGTAAAGCGTCTGCCTGCGATGCAGGAGACCCGGTTCAATCCCTGGGTCAGGAAAATCCCTTGGAGAAGGATATGGCAATCCACTCCAGTACTCTTGCCTGGAAAATTCCATGCATGGAGAAGCCTGGTAGGCTACAGTCCATGAGGTCGAAAAGAGTCAGACACGACTGAGTGACTTCACTTTCTTTCACTTTGGATATATGCCCAGGAGTGTGATTGCTGGATCATTGTTGTTGCTGCTGTTTAGTCGCTAAGTTTTGTCCAACTGTTGTGATCCCATGGACTGTAGCCCACCAGGCTCCTCTGTCCATGGGTTTCTCCAGGGAAGAATACTGTAATGGGTTGCCATTTTCTTCTCGAGGAGATCTTCCTGACCCAGGGATGGAACCCATGTCTCCTGCATTGCCAGGCGGATTCTTTACTGCTGAGCCACCAGGGAAGCCCTTGCTGGATCATACGGTAGTTCTATCTTTAGTTTTTTGAGGAATTTCGATACTGATTTCCATAGTGGTTGCACCAGTTTACATCCCCACCATGAGTTAAGATTTTTGAGACTAGACCTCATCAGCATAACCCCTCTGAGGGAAAGGTGAAAGCTGTGGCTGCAACCTGGGTGTCCATGAGATTCCGCCTCAAGGCCTGAGATAGCTCAGGCTCTAAGGACTCCAACACTGTCACTTTATTGTCATACCCAGTGCTGCCTCTGTGTAAAGTCTGGGCAATGTGTTTAGAAAGCCCCAGGGCCAGGCCTCCTGGCTAGCTTCTGATTGATAACACAGATGAAGTTTGTTTAGAAGATCTAAGTTGCCATACTCAATAGTTCCATGAGGACAAACTATGGTGAAATTCAACGGTTTAGCCTCTTCTGTTATCAGTAAAGCTTCCTGCTGGCTGGCTGAACAAGATCCCTGTCTGTGACTTGGGCTGCTTCCTTAAACTTACTTGTGAAGTTGTCTGTGGTCACATCACAGGGTGCTTTTATGTCCAGGACAGTCTTGGTTTTACGCCTGCTGCCCCAGTAGAATTTTAACAGTGTTGTTATCCCCCAAATCTTGGCTTTCTCTGCCCACTGAAGCCAAATTTAAAAATTACAGAGACAGAGTTTGGAGGAAAAAGAAAGGTGGCCTTAATTCTCAGCCAGTGGAGAGGAGTACGCAGCAGGCTAGGGTCTCAAGAACTGTGCTCCCTGCCCCAAGGGAACCGAGGGACTTTCCATAGTCTGGGTCTCTGGTCTTTAGATAAATGATAAGGCTCAAAGTAATGAAGGTTTGCATTCTTTTTTTTTTTTCTTGCTTTGTTTCAAAACTCCTATCTGGCATCAGGTAGCCCAGGAATTGAGTCTGGCAGTCCAGTGTAGCCTGGTAATTGGGTCTGTTTGTCTCTGGATTTTTGTACTGTGGCTTTCTGGCTAAAAGTGCAAAAAGATAAAAAACTACAAGAGGTGGTCCCAGGTAAAGGTGAGCACCAGGTACAGGATGCAATTAGCACAGAGTTAAAGGATGATAGATGCAGAATGTAAGTTATGCTGAGTTAAATGCAGGATGTAAATTACATAGTGTCAGGTTAGTTTTGAGAAAAGCAAACTTAGTTACAAACCACAGATTAGGAATAGTTAAAGTGAAAACCAGGAATGATCAAGCCTGCTCACTGTTCTCTTTATCTTCTTTGTTCTCAGAAAGGAAAAGAAAAGAAAGAAAAACTCATTCCCCCTTTTTTCCTTTTCACTGCAACCGTGGCCCCTGTTCACTCTCAAATGGTCTCAATTTGAATGATAAATAGTGTGGTGACACTTGTACTTACATACGTAGGACCCAGGGCTGTAAATGTTTATGTAATACACACACACACACACACACACACACACACACAGATGAAAAGCTGTTTCAGCATTATAATCAGATACATAATCAGAGTGATTAATACAGGTGATTGGCCAGAGATGACTTCTTAGTCACCGTGCATTCCTTTTCTTGACGTCATCCTTAATTACAGTAATAAAAATTGAGTTGTTCATGCTGCTAACTCCAAAGGAGTCAGTAAAACTTGTGCATTAAGTAAGTGCTTTACAAGCCTTTCCTGCATAATTTCATGTTCTTGAGCTATTTTTAAGCTGTTTACATCCTGCCAGAGATCCCTATATTGTTTCACCATATATTGGATTTAATAACAGAGCAAATATTTTTACCGAGCAAGACATTTAGTATTACAGAGAGAGAACCAGAAAGCCAAGTCCTGTGTAGGCCAAAGGGAAATACTTGGAGAGCTCACTAAAAAGGACTGAGTAGTAAGTGATAAAGTGTAATCAATATCATGAGCAATTATTCCACAGAGGGAACAATTTCTTCTGATTTTGATTCTTAGAGATACGAACTGGTGCTTGAAGGTCTATGGGCTGAGGTCAGGGTGAGGGTGGCATGGCACCCGGGGAGGGGGGAGGACATGGGGACAGAGGCCTCTAAGTGGAAGAATGCAATTTGACTTGTCCAGAGCAGAGTCCAAGTGGAAAATCAATAGGAGAGAAGGTGAAGAGATAGAATGGGCCAGTGACACGACAGAGGCTGGTTACTATTTCATCGAAGTAGATGGCTTCATCTTCTCTGCCTGAGGATTTGGTTATCCTAGTTCAGCGCAAGTCACACCCCAGGTATCCTAAACTCCAGGCACATGCATGTCGCCTTGATCATGTTAACCCTGTCTCTCTGTCTTTTTTAAACTTATTATTTTGTATTGGTGTATTTCCAGTTAACAATGCTGTGATTGTTCCAGGTGAACAGTGAAGGGACTCAGCCATACATATACATATACCCATTCTCCCCCAAACTCCCCTCCCATCCAGGCTGCCATAACATTGAGCAGAGTTCCCTGTGCTGTACAGGAGGTCCTTGTTGGTGACCCATTTTAAATATAGCAAGCAGTGGGTACATGTGCATCCCGGGGATCGAACCTAGGCGACCTGCATTGGGAACATGGAGTCTTAGCCACTGGACCACTAGGGAAGTCCCTGAACATTTTTTAGATAAGAAGCTTTAAAAAAAGAAGAAGAAGAAGAAAACTAACATTCAATGTCCTGGCAAAGAAATTGATTCCCATGGCTTCTTATTTTTAAGTTTGTATTTCCATTGAGAGAGAGAGAGGAGAGAGCAGGTGCGTGGTCACAGAGGTCAAGGGAGGAGGGGGTGGTCTCGCAGTGCCCACTGCTGTAGTCCTAGCTCTGCCCCTGCTGCTCCACTGGACGGGCTCTGACAAGGTCACTATCACCCCCACTCACTGCCACGTTTTGCAGTCAGCTTTCAGACACCCTTTCTCGACTTCTTGGTAGCCTGGGACTCTGGTGGTAGGCAGCCCTGTTTTCCCTACATTCCCTCTTGGTGTGTATTGTGGACTCTTCTTCCCGTGTCTGACTCTTCAGCCCTGGTTCTGTCCTCAGCCTTCTGTTTTTCTCTCCCATATACTCTTTCCAAGTGTTTCATCCTCTTCTAGTACCTTAAGTGGCTGCCAGGCTGTCTTTCAAAATGCACTCCTAATCAACTGATTCCCTTGTTAAATAAAAACCCAGGAATGGCTTCCATTACCTGATTGATAACATTCAAACTCTTCCTGGAGGCACAGGAGGTTTTTTCCAGCATCTCTTTGCATCTCCACCTCCTAACCACATTCCATCCCAAGCCTTTCCTCCTCCCATTCCCCTTCATACCTCCATGTCACCCAGTTACATCATCGCTGTATCTGGAATGTGCCATGCTATTTCTTGCTCCCACACCTTTGACCCCAGCTGGAACACCTAACTATACCCTCTCTACCTGGAAAACCTTATTCATCCTTTGAGACACTGCTCGGAGGTCACTTCATTCATAAAGCCTTCTCTCACCTTCCTGTGGAGTTCATGCATTCATTCAATCATTAATTCATTGATTCAAAAAATATTTATGTTCAAGGCCCTGAACTAAGTTTGAGTGCTGAGGTCAAGAATCCTCACAGTTCATACTTCATATCATAGTTCTTATCTCATCAATACTATTGACCTATTTACATTAATAGCTACTTCTATAGTCATACCTTGAGGGCAAGAATGATGACTTATTCATCTTTGAACCCCAATGATAGAAGGTGCTAAATATGTTTGTTCAATTGAATTAAAGGAGAATGATTACTGAGAAAAGGCCTTTGGGGTTGACCATTCAAATGCTTTTGATAATCTTTGGATGTCTGCATGGTAAAATTTAGGGTCAGGGACGGAGAGAATGAGTTCCTTTTCCCCAGGGGTTAAGGAGAACCTAGGAATTGGTCCAGCTGTAGCCACATGCTTGAGAAGTACATTCATGAGAAAGGGTAGGAAACAGGATGGCAGCAAGATTGAGTGATGAGGGTGTTCAGAGGACTTTAAAAGACATAGGGAAGAGCCCATGGGAAATAGACTTAAGATGCTGGTGAGGGACTTCCCTAGGGGTCCAGAGTTTAAGACTCCACCTCCTAATGCAGGGGTGCAAGTTTGATTCCTGGTTGGGAAACTAAGGTCTCCCATGCTGCGCAGTGAGGCCAAAAATTTTCAAAAAAAAAAAATGCTTTTGAGTGGGGTCAGTGACAGAAGCCATCCTAAAGGAGATCAGTCCTGGGTGTTCATTGGAAGGACTGATGTTGAAGCTGAAACTCCAATACTTTGGCCACCTCATGCAAAGAGATGACTCATTGGAAAGGACCCTGATACTGGGAAAGATTGAGGGCAGGAGGAGAAGGGGACGACAGAGGATGAGATGGCTGGATGGCATCATCGACTCAATGGACATGGGTTTGGGTGGACTCCGGGAGTTGGTGATAGACAGGGAGGCCTGGCGTGCTGTGGTTCGTGGGGTCACAAAGAGTCAGACACAACTGAGCTACTGAACTGAACAACTGAATGACAGAAGCAAAGAGTCAAAGGTGACTAGGTTTATTTCAGGGGGGAAGGAAAGCAGACCAGATGGATCTTGCACAGGCCTGGAGATAACCCTTCCTCTAAGGTGGAAGGGAAGAAAGAAATCACCAACAGAGAAAGAGCAAGTAATAGCAACTGCTTGTAGTACCTCCCCTCAACCAGATCCTTTACATTTTAATCTCACTTAATCCCCACACAGTCTTCATTTTCAGATGAGGAGCATGGCTCAAAGCAGCGATCCCCAGTCTTTTTGGCACCAGCGACTGGTTTCATGGAAAACAATTTTTCCATGGCCTGGGGGTGGGAGGGATGGTTTCAGGATGATTCAAGCACACCACCTTTATTGTTCACTCTATTATTATTACATTAGCTCCGTTTCAGATCACCAGGTATTAGATCCTGGAGGTTAGGGATGCCTGGCTCAAAGCATCTCAGTGACTCTCCACTCTGGCTATACATTAGAATCACCTAAACTGTGACTCTAGGTATTCCAGCTTCTCTGATTTCATTTGATCTGTGATAAGACACTGGCATCTAAATTTTTTAAGCTCCTCAAGTGACTCTAATGTATAGTCAGAGTGGAATACCATGTAAGGAATTTGCTGGAGGTGGTTCACTTGCTGGGATGGAATTCGACTCTGGTCAGCCTGGTTCCAAAGCCAGGAATGGTTTCCCCTAGGGCAGCGATTCTCAGTGTGAGGCCCCTGATACTCTTCTAGAAAGTGGGGGCCCTACTTACCTGTTAACCTACTAAGTCAGAAGCTCTCGGGGTGGGGCTTAGCAATCTGGTAAAGCCAGCCCCCTCATAGCTCTGGAGCACAATGCAATGTGAGACCACTGCTCTAAAGGCTTGCTGTGCCTGAGTGGTAAGTAGCTCAGTTGTGTCTGACTCTTTGCAACCCCATGGACTATAACCTGCGGGGCTCCTCTGTCCATGGGGATTCTCCAGGTGAGAACACTGGAGTGGGTTGCCATGCCCTTCTCCTGCGAAATCTTCCCGACCCAGGGATCGAACCCGCATCTCTTACATCTCCTACATTGGCAGACAGGTTCTTTAACACTGAGCCACCAGGGAAGCCCCCAAAGCCTTGCTACTCAAAGCAAAGTTGTGACCTACACGTGCACAGCATCAGCATTTTCTGGGAATGTGTTAGAAATGTGGGACCTCAGGTCCTACCCCAGATGCACTGATCCAGTCTCTGTTTTTGGCATGTTCCTGTCTTTTTTGCATGTGCTCTATTTTTATTTATTTACTTTATTATTTTTTTATTTATTTAAAGTTATTTTTGGATCTTCGTTGCTGCTCACGGGCTTTCTTTAGCTGCTTTGCTCAGGCTTCTCAGTGTGATAGCTTCTCTGGTTGGGGTCTAGGGCACGCGAGCTTTAGTAGTTGCAGCATGTGGGCTCAGTAGTTATGGCGCCTGGGCTTAGTTGCCCCACGGACTTGTGGAGTGTAGAATCTTCCCATATCAGGGATAGAACATCAACCCTGTATCCCCTGCACTGGAGGTCAGCATCTTAACTACTGAACTACCAAGGAAGCCCCTGTATGTGCTTTAAAATTTGAGATCAGTAGATCCCAAACCTGGTTGACAATCAGAATTAACTAGGGAGTTTTGTTTCTTTGTTTTTTTTAAAGTATAAATCCCCTAGGTATCCCAAGTTTCTAGTTCATTAGGTCTGAGGTCATACCTAGCTCCTTTTTTTAAAGCTCCCCGTAAGTGTGATGATCAGTTAAGTTTGAGGACCACTCTCCTCTACAACGCTGCCTCCCTGCAGAAAAGAAAATTTTCTGAGTATACTCCTTGTTCCCAGGTACCTCAGAAGATGTTTTCCTCACAATGAGCTTGCCAGATTTAGCAGATGAAATTATAGAATGCCCAGTTCAACTTGAATTTCAGATAAAGAATAAATACACTTTTAGTATAAGTGTGTCCCAAATATTGCATGTATTATATAATTAAAATTATTTTCAATAGTAAACAATTTTAATTTAGTGAATTTGCTAGGAAAAAAATTTAATTTAATAAATTTGATCAATTTAAATTCAGTCAAAATTGTTTAGAAATTATTGTTTACCTGAAGTTCAGATTGACTTGGGCATTCTGTATTTTGTTTGGCAACCCTACTCACAACAGTAGCAGAGTTTCAAGACTAAATTTGGCATAACTTTAGGGAGATGAGGAAGAGACAGAGTCCTCCAGGACATCAACAAGAAGTGGATGAATGAATGGCTGGATGTCAGAAACCTCATCATTAGTTATCTCAGTTTGCTTAAGCTAAGATATGCCTGAGGCTGCAGTGAGAAACAGCTGTCACACAGCCACAGCTCACAACCACACAGATTTCTTTCTTGTTCGTGCTGCGTGTCCATAGACGTCAGCTGCATCTCCTTTTCATGCTGTGATCAAGTCTCATGGGAACCTTCTCGTGAGGATATTTGTGGTTTCACGAAAAAGGAAAAAAAGGAAGTGGTTGGCCAGGTAGTTTAGTTATTCGTAAAGCTACAGTGATCAAATATCCCACTTTGCCCAGATGGGGGGCTTCCTGTGCCAAAACCACAATGGTTCTGGGCAAATCAAAATAGTCAGTCACCCTGGTAAAGCTTCTATCTGAAAGTGGCACATTTACTGGTGTTCACATTCCACTGGCCAAAAAAGGTCACATGACCAAGTTTGTCATCAATGGGGTGAACGATTTACAAAGCCTCCAGTAGCCAGGGACCCATAGAGGAGGGAATGACCATTCTGAATATTAATATAGTCTACCACAGAAAACAAGTCGAAAAAACCTCACAACCTCCAGGAGGGCATATGCCCTCTCTAAGAAGAACCTCCAAGATGGCAGAGGCAAGAACTATGAAGGACAATGGCCTGATGAATCCCCACTTCCCCTGAGAGCAGGACTAAGACCTAATCAAGAAACATTCCCTCTACCTAGGGTTCCATGTCAGCCCAGCAGAATTTCAAGATTTCTATAGACCAGTGACTACCATGTCGCCCATTCTTTCCTTTCTAAATGAATAGTTACTGGGATTGTCCAATCTCTGTTCTTCATTTGTCCATTGGGTGTATAGAGGGCTGATAACTTGTTTTTTTATGGTCTAGATCTCCTGATCAATTGGAGCTACATCTAGACCTGATGTATTGGGTTGGCCAAAAAGTTCATTTGAGTTTGAACTTTTTGGCCAACCACAACAGCAACACTCATGAAATCCTTGACTTAAAGTCTGGTGCCTTGTTTAGATGGGGATTTAGGTTGTTGCCTGTGAGAGGAATGAATTTATTTTGCAAAAAAACAGGGAAATAAATATTTGTGACCAAAGGGGAATACTGGGGTAGATTGTATTATTATCCAAAATGTCTGTTGCTCCTCTATGGCTACTCCCTTTGGGGTCCCTATCTACTTAAGGATTGTATTTGCAACCCCATTGACCTTAGGCTTGGGCACGTGACTTTCTTTGGCCAATAAAATGTGAGTAGAACAGCCAGATGTTGCTTCTGAGCAAGAGTTTGAAGAGCCTGCTCATGGCCCACCATTTTCTTTTTTCCTTCTGCCACTAGGCTAGTGATGTTCCAGTAGGAATTGCTCTTTCAGCCTGGATCCCATAGCAAAGTTGCAGCCAACTTTCGACGTATATGTAGTATGTTTGTAGTATCAAGTCAATGAGATCTAGGTGATGTTTGTTACCACGGCATAACCAGGCCATTCCTGCCTGATACAAGAGGGAATGAACAAGATTATGTATTGTTCCATTTTTATAAAGTTTGCAAACAGGCAAAACTAAACAGTATAATACTTAGGAATAAACCTGGAGTGGCAAAATTATAAAGAAAACAAGAGCATAATTAACACCAAATTCATGAGTGGTGACCTTGGGTTGATGTAAGGGAGATGGACATTATTGGAGAGTTCTAGACTCTTCATTTGTTATATTTACTCTTCTGTATGTGGATTAGGCAATTTAAAGAAAAAGAAAGGGAAAGCTTGGCAGATTATGTTTTCCAAAGATGGACATGATAATTCCTGTTTAAATAAATACTCTGTTAGAACTCACTACTCTCCCTGTCTTGAACCCAGGCAACTGTATGACTGCCTCAGTCAATATGATATGGCAGAAATAGGCCATGTAACTTCTTTTATTTATTTATTGCCATACCCTGTGGGGCGTGTGGGATCTTAGTTCCTCAACCAGTGACCAAACCTATGCCCCATGCAGTGGAAGCATGGAGTCCTAATCACTGGACAACTCAGGGAAGTCCTGAGGCTGTGTAACTTCTAAGGCTGGATTGTAAAAACAGCATGCCCTGTGCTTTGCCTTCTTGAACACTTTCTCTTGCATCCCAGCTACAAGCTAGTTTGAGAAAGCCCACACTAGTCCATGTGGAGAGACCATATGTAGGTGTTTGGGCTGACAGCCCAGCTGAGGTTCCAGACAACAACCAGCATCACACAATCAGACGTGGGTAAAGATGCCTCCAGATGACCCCAGCCCCCAACCACTGGGACATCCACAGCCTTTGCGTCTTCCCAGGTAAGACTCCAGACATCAGGGAGCATAGATAAGCCACCCCTGTTAGATCCTGTCTCATTTTCTAACCCAGAGTTCATAAAACATAATAATGCTTGTTTTGGGGGCATTGAGTTTGTTATGTAACAGCAGATAACTTAGAACAGTTTTTAAAAAATACACATTGTAAATACACATTTCAGTGATCTACTATTTAAAAATCTCTCCACAGGCCCTTTTAAGTGAGTTTGCACATGTTAGATGGTAGGTGGTCCACAGAATGACATGGAGGGGTCCTGACAGGAACAGTCCTGCAGGGGAAGAAGTCTAGGCTCATAGTCTTTGCAAAAGAAATTCTCCCTTATTCCTCGGTAAAGGAAGTAGAAGTTTATTCCATATTTATGGCAAGAGTTCCACTGAACCCTGGTTCTTTCACTCAATCATTCATTCACAAGTTCATTCATTTATTCATCAAACAATTGCTGGTCAGTTCCTAATGGCTCAATTGGTAAAGAACTTGCCTGCAATGCAGGAGACCCGGGTCCAATCTCTGGGTTGGGAAGACCCCCTGGAGAAGGGAATGGCAACCCACTCTAGTATTCTTGCCTACTGTCTATGAGGTCGTAAAGAGTCGGACACGAGCAGCTAACACTTTTTAGTAAGCTCCAGGCTTGAACGTAGAGCTCAGTAAAGTCAGGGTCCCTGGTCCGGAAAGGAAGGCCAGGAATCCAGATGCCTGTAGTGCTCTTTTTCTTTCTTTAATCCTGTAGGCTTATATTTAGGTTCTAGTTTTTGGGCATGGAGGATGCATACTCATAATAAAATTATAGAGAAAAGCATGGGAATGATTAATGTAAATTCAGGATAGGAGTAACTCTAGGAGGATGACAGACTGGTAAGCCCCCCTGGGCAGGGCCTCCAGGGGGCTTCTATGGTTCTGGTAATGCTCTATTTCTTAAGCACTGAGTGAGTTCATTTTATTAATATCTTTTAAGCTTTATATAAATATGTATATATATCTCATATCCTCTCATGTGTGATATATTTATCAGTAAAAATTTGTAAAGAGTGTTCATCACTAAGAGGTTTATGAAGTACATATTTGGAAACAGAATCAAGTTTCGTTGTCAGCAGTCCAGTTAAATAACATAAAATATCTGCTTAATGAAATATGAACAAGCCATTAAAATAATAATATAATCTTACCTTATTGAAATGAATCCATATCCATGATATATTAAATGAGCAAGCTAACTTAGGACTTCCTTGGCAGTCCAGTGGATAACATTCTGAACTTCAGGGCAGGGGGTAGGGGTTTGATCCCTGGTCAGGAAATCAAGATCCCACATGCCACCCAAAAGCTTAAACTATAGATGCCAAGTGTCTACTGAAAGATGAATGAATCAACAAGATTTGGTATATGACAGAACATTATTCAACCTTAAAAAGAAGGAAATTCCGACACACGCTAAACTTTGAAGATACTCTGCTCAGTGAAATAAACCAGTCACAGAAGAACAAATACTGTAAGACTCCATTCTCATGAGATATTTAGAGAAGGCAAATTCATAGACTGAAAGCAGAATGGTGGTTCCAGAGGCTGGGGGTTGGTGGTGGAGGGGACTGGGGAGTTAATGTTTAATGTGTCCAGAATTTTAGTTGGAGAAGATGAAAAACTTCTAGAGATAAACGGTGGTAATAGTTGCACAACAATGTGACTGTGCTTAATGCCACAGAACTGTGTGGTTAAAAGTGGTTAAAATGGTAAATTTTATGTTTATTTTATCATGAAAAGAAATGGCTATATATTAATATATAATACAATAACCTCTGTGTGTGTTTTTGTAAGACAGAGAAAGAGAGAGGGAAAGAGAGGGAAAATGTATAGGGGAAAATCTGACAGGAATTATATAATATGTCTACAATGGTTATCTTTTGGTGTTCAGGCTACAGATGATTTTTATTTTCTTGCTTATACTTCATGCTTTTCTATATACTATAGTTTTTTTACTCTGAGTAAATTTTGTATGTGTAGTCAGAACACAATAAACCTGATTTAAAAGAAAGGAATTCCATGTTCTATCAAGAAGTGGCAATTGTTGCCAAAACAATCTTGAGGAAAAGGGCAAAGCAGAAGGCATAACCCTCCCAGATTTCAGACAATACTACAAAGCTATAGTAATCAAAAGAGCATGGTATTGGCACAGAAACAGATGCATGCACCATTGGAACAGAATACAGAGCCCAGAAATAAAGAAAATATGGTCAATTAATCTTCAACAAAAGAGGTAAGAATATACAATAGAGAAAAGACAATCTCTTCAGCAAGTGGTGGTAGGAAAGTTGGACAGCCACGTGTAAACCGATGAATTTAGAACACATCCTCACACCATGTACAAAGATAAACTCAAAACGACTTAAATATATTTAAGACATGACACCATAAAACTCTTAGAGATGAACATAGGTAAAACATTCTCGGACATAAATCATACCAATATTTCTTGGTCAGTCTCCCAAGGCAATAGAAATAAAAGCAAAAATGGACAAAAGGGACCTAGTCAAACTTACAAGCCTTTGTACGGCAAAGGAAACCAAGAACAAAACAAAAAGAACCTACAGGCTGGGAGAAAGTATTTGCAAATGATGTGAATTTGCATTTGCATCATTTGTATCATTGTATTTGCATCATTAAGCTCTTACAAGAAAAGCTTAATTTTCAAAAATATACTAAGAGCTCACACAACTCAATAACAACAAAAGACCTCCCCCATACAACCCAACTGAAAAATGGGCAGAATATCTAAATAGAAGTTTCTCCAAAGAAGATATCCAGATGACCAACAGGCACATGAAAAGATGCTCAATATTGCTTTTTACTTTAGAAATGAAAATCAAAACTACAATGAGGTACCACCTCACACCAATCAGAATGGCTGTAATTTAAATACTGGAAAGGGTGTGGAGAAAAGGGAATCCTCCTACACTGTTGGTGGGAGTGTAAATTGGCACAGCCACTATGGAAAACAGTATAGAGGTTCTTAAAAAAACTAAAAATAGTGTTGTTGTATGATCCAGCACTCCCAGTCCTGGGCATATATCTGGGCAAAACTATAATTCAAAAAGATAATGCATTCTTATGCAGCACTAATCACAATAGCCAAGACATGGAAGCAACCTAAATGTCCATGGACAGATGAGGGGATAAAGAAGATGTGGTGCATATATACAATGGAATAGGACTCAGCCATAAAAAGAATGAAACAATGCCAATGGAGAGACTGAAAGAAGTAAGTTAGAAAGAGAAAGGCAAACACCGTATGATATCACTTGTACATTCACAAATGAACTTATCTACAAAATAGAAACAGGCTCACAGATACAGAGAACAGACTGGCTGCTGAGGGGGAGTGGGGGTGGGGGAGGGATGGAGTGGGAGTTTGGAATTAGCAGATACAAGCTAGTATACATAGGATGGATACACAACCAGGTCCTCCTGTATAGCACAGGGAGCTATATACAGTATCTTGTGATAAACCATAATGGAAAAGAATATGAAAATGAATGTATACATGCATATAATTGAATCACTTTGCTGTACTGCAGAAATTAATACATCATTGTAAATCAACTAGCTGCAATTCAATACATTTTTTAAAAGAAGCAGCAATTGTGATTGATTAAAGAGACGACAGAGTCAAACAAGCAAGATAAAAAATTAAAAGGAAATTATTCTCCAATAAAAGTGACTCATTGAGGCAACAGTAGAAATCAATAAGGTGAGATGAGCCAGCTTTAGATTTCCTCTCTGACATATTCATGCCTATTTCACAATAGAGTATCTGAAACTACGCTTATCCTCTCTTTGCCAGCTTTAGAGCCAACTCCCCTTATCCATTCCTAAATTTCTTTTCTTTAAGATCGAGTCCTCAACTTCCTCCAGACAAACCCCTAGTGCACATCATCCCCAAGAGACTGACCTTAGTATTTTTGAATGAACAAGAACTCTGGGACCCTAAACCCCCTTCTTCATCACACACTGTGCCTTTTTCTCGGATCTTAGCCTGGCCACAGGATTCTGGTTGTCTTTCCTTTCAGTCATGGAGTCCAGAGGTTTCTCGCTTTCTAAGAGAGAGGCTGTGTCCTCCAGAATTCATGTCTTAAAAGTGTCCTCAAGGGGCTTCCCTGGTGGCTTAGTGGTAAAGGATCCACCTGCCAATGCAGGAGACACGGGTTCAATCCCTGATCTGGGAAGATTCCATGTGCCATGGAACTGCTAAGCCCACGCGCCGTAACTACTGAGCTTGTGCCCTAGAGCCTGTGCGGTGCAACAAGAGAAGCCACCACAATGAGAAGCCCATGGACCGCAACTAGAGAAAGCCCACGCAGCAACAAAGACCCAGAACAACAAATAAATGAATGAAAGTATTTTTTCAAAAGCCTCCTCAAATTTTGGTGCTTTCTGTGAGCCTCAGCCTTCCTAGTTCTGCCTATTCCAGCTCCTCTTGGCTGGGTCTACTCTTCCTTCACCTCAAGCTCAGTCGTGTCCCCCTCACCCCATGTAGCTTTGGCCTTAGGACCTGGTGGAGCTTAGTATAGTCTTGCAGAGACAGCCTTTTCATAAACTAATGGGATGGACAGGCTTCCAGAAAAGCCATTTGACCCTTTGAAAGAAGATTCTGAAAATATTTTGTAGCCTTTGAAACTCTTGACTTTACAATTCCATTTCTGAGACTCTATCTTAAGGAAATATTCCAAAATGAAAGGACACAAATTAATGCAGAAATAGGAATCATGTAATTTAAGTCAGCAAAATAGCAGATGCAGCCTAGATGTCTAAGAGCAGAAGATTAATCAAATGAAGCAAATTATAGCCAGTGTGTATTGTGGACAGTTATGCAGCCATGAATAAATTTGTGGAGTATCATTAATGCTATGGGGAAAATACCGGATCAAAATTATGTATTTGGTATGATTTCAAGTGAAATAAAAAAGTCATAGAACCAAAATAGAAAAGAAATATGCCAAAATATTAATAGTTTGCCTCTGGGTGGTAAGATTCTAGGTACATTTTTTCCCCGTTTGTCTTTGTACTTAGACTTTTCATGTGTTCCATGGGAGTACAAATCACTTTTATAATCTGTAGGAAAAAACTCCAAAAGACTTTCCACACACAGGAGAAGAAATAACTACATCACGCTCGGACTGGGTGTCCTAGTCTGAATGGCTAGGTTCCCGAGTATTGAGCTGGCCAAAAAGTTTGTTCGGGCTTTTCCATAACATCGTATAAAAGATCCAAACTAACTTTTGGGCCAACCCATTATACGAGGGTGGTCCACTGAGAACCTAACTTGGGCTTTGTCTTTCTGCTGATGTCTTGTAAGGGGCTCCTGTTTATGCTGGGTGGGCGCAGATAAGCCGATCTGTGCTCTGCCTGATGGAGATGGAATATGGAGGACAGGGTAGAACACATCCTTTGTTCTGGGGAGCTGGTGTTGGCAGACAGGCCTGGGCTGGTTCTCAGGAACTCAGGGAAGCAGGCACAAGGGTTGCTATTCACGGAGAGGCAGCTGTCTGAGCCCGGGTCCCTCTGTGAATGGGAAAGGCCTGAAAGAACCGGGAATCAGGAGCCAAGGCCCTGGGTGCTTGCGAGGCCCCCCAGGCTCGTGGAGGAAGGCGTGGTCCTGACAGCCCAGCTGGCATGGGCAGGGATGGTGGAGTGAGATTTTCCTGCAGCACCAGTGACTAGGAGGAAGATGGCAGCTCTGCAGCAGGAGACTCAAGCTCCCTGTTTCTCAGTGAGACTGGTGGCCGATTCCCTCCTGTGATGGCAGCCTGTCCCCCTACCTGATTTCTGGGGAGTTGTCCACTCCCCGCTCCCACCCCCCACCCCAGTGTTCACTGTCTCTGCACTGGCGTCTGTGGCTCCTGTCCATCTTGCATCTCACAGGCTGGCCAGTCATACTTCTCAATCCATCATTTCATTAAAGTCAAATTCTTCAACTCTTAGGGTTCAAGGTTTTTTCCCCCATAACTCTTTTTTAAAACTGTGTTTTCCCCTTTAACTCTATCTTTTTTTAAAAAATGTGTCAACTCAGTTATTCTATTTTTAAAATGTTTTTATTTTATTTACTATTTATTTGGCTTCACCAGGTTTTAGTTACAGCACATCTTTAGTTGTAGCTTGCAAACTCTTGGTTGTGGCATGTGGGATCTAGGTCACTGACCAGGGATCAAACCCGGGTCCAGTGCATTGGGAGTAGTCTTAGCCAGTGCACCACCAGGAAGTCTCCACTTTAATAGCTCTATAAACCATTGCCTGCCCAGCGTGGTGACAACAGATTCAAGGTTTCCTCTTCAAGTTGTAAGTACGATCATCTGATCAATCTTATGAATTTTGGTTAGATTTGTGGGTCAGGGAATTGGAATTGGAAGTCATCTGGAGACAGGGGTACCTCTAGGGGCAAATAATAGCCAGTTTGGGGCTTCTCCAGTTTTGGGGTTGGCAGGTGGTCAGGACTGTGCCAGCTTGCTCTAGCAATAGTACACATTTTACTGAGGCTGGTGGTGGATGCCCGGTCTGGGTACAGAGCAGTATCCCTCTTCCTGAATGCCCTGGCACATGGGCATTGCCGGTGCTGGCCTGGAGTCTCAAATGAGACTGCGGAGGTGTGGGTGGCTACAGGGGCGAAAGGAGCCCCGCTGAACACGGAAGGGGAGCCTGAGGGAGGTGCTGGAGAGGAAAGAAAATTTCCATTTGGCTTTTCCAGCTTCTTGCCACGTCCCTAGAGCACAGCAACTTGGCGGCTCTCCTAGTGCCTGATCCCTAGTCTTCCTTCATGAATTTTTCATTTCAGGCAAAGAGCCCTTATCTCTCACCGGGGCTGCTATGGGAGCCTGCTTTCCCAGCATCTGGAGACAGAGCAGATGAAGAATTGCATTAAGGCAGAATTATCTGTCTCTGGAGAGAGGAAGGGCACTCTGTGCTCCTGGAGGGACAGCTCCTATCCCATATTACTGTAGGTTTCCATCCTTCAGAAGAAGGCTGGGCTACTGTTTTTTTTTGGGGGGGGGGGCTACTGTTTTATTGAGATACTATCGAGGGCAGAGAGAAGCCCACCAGGCTCCTCTGTTCATGGGATTTCCCAGGCAAGGATACTGGAGTGGGTTGCCATTTCCTTCTCCAGGGGATCTTTCCAACCCAGGGATCAAACCTCTGTCTCCTGCACTGGCACGTGGATTATTTACCACTAAGTCACTCGGGAAACCCATGGGCTGAACTGAGTTTCCCCCAAAGATATGTTGAAATCCTAACCCCCAGTACTTCAGACTGTGACTTTATTTGGAAATAGAGTTGTTGCCGTTGAATTAGTTAACATGAGACACAGAGACACGGCGGGAGAAGGCCATGAAAAGATGGAGTAGAGCCTGGAGTGATACAATATAAGACAAGGATTCCTAAAACCCCCAGCAACTAGAGAAAGACCAGGAAGGATTCTCCTGTACAGGTTTCGGATGGAGTGTGGCCCTGCTGATAACCTTGATTTTGGACTTCAAGCCTCCAGAACTGAGACAATATATTTCTATTATTTGAAGCCACCCAGCATGTGGTGCTTTGTTACAGCAGCCCTGGGAAACTGATACACTCTCTCAGAATAGACTCTGGAAACCAGACCCCAGAATTCCTGCCCAACTGGTACCAAGACCTCCATTCGTCCTCTTGCCAAGGATACAATATTAGTGCCAATGTATAATATTAGACCTGAAAACGGAAGTGGGAAAGAAAATAGGGAGTTGTAGGTCTAGCGTCACTGGTTCACAAGGCCTGTGAGCTGAAGGGAACCTAGCTAGACCTGGCAAGCTAGAGTTCTAACACAGTGCCCTCTGAGACAATTTTCCTTTTGTTATTCTTCATCTTTTACGGCTGCCTTGGAAAGTCCCAGTGGATAGAGCAAGGAGAAATGAGAATTGTTGAAGAGGAAACAGTGCCACCCTGAGGCCAGGGTGCGAACTGCAGCAGGAATCATTCTGTGATCCCAAGGGGACCTGCCTCTGAGAGCGTCATGCACCAGATCCACCCCGCCCTCCCCGATTCCACAGCCACAGTTCCTTTAGAGGCTTTATTTTTTATTTTCTTACCAAAAATATCAGTTTCCTCATGGAAGCTCCCCAGAGAATTCTTAGCTGTTTACTAATGGTGAGAAGTCAGTCCTCCAAGCTCCCAAGGAATGCAGTCCCTAACTCCCCATGGCCCCTTTGGAACGCCTGCTTCTCCTCACCCCCAGAAACCCCCACCACGCCGCCAAGTGCTCCTGTCACTTAGAGAGGAACCCTTGAGTAGCTGAGAAGTGTTATCCTGGGGCAGCCTCTCAAGCAGAGCTCACGTGCTTTCCTGTGTGCCTGCTCAGTCCCTCAGTCGTGTCCAACTCTGCAACCCCGTGGACTGTAGCCCGCCATGCGGGCTATAGTTTCTAATCTGTCCATGCGATTTCCCAGGCAAGAATACTGGACTGGGTTGCCATTTCCTCCTCTAGGGGATTTTCCTGACCCAGGGATGGAACCTGTATCTCTGTGCCTCCTGTGATGGTAGGCAAATTCTTTACCACTGAGCCACCTGGGAAGCCCCCATATGCTTTCAGAGGGAGTTAAATAGATCTTTTCCCCTTTTCACTGAGCATTATTTTAAATTGTATCAGTTATAGGTTAAACCGGATTGACAGTGTGAAAAAGACTAAAGACTGCTTGCTGTCTCTCCTGGCATTGCCCGCACATCAACCCTGATTGTTATCATCCTCATTTTATAGACAGGGAACTTGAGGCCCAGGGAGATGAATGACTTGCTCAAGGTCATGCAGGAATAAGGAACACTGCTGGATCTCTCATCTCTTTTCTTTCCCCCATTCTATCTTCTGCAAGCATCTCCAAAGGGATTAAGCATTCAAATCCTTGCCACAATCTCTGCTCTAGGGCATGGTGTTCTTTTTACTGTTACTTCTTAAACTGTTTTCTACTACATTATTCAAGTTGCAGAATCAATATCTATCTATTGTAACTGAATAAATATCTCTACCACCACCTCCTAAGGTGAACAATATTAACAGTTCGGTGAGTTTTTTTCCTATTTTTTTCCCTAAGGAAATACAAATGCAAATTTGTAAAAATGCAGATAGGAGTTCCCCACTTCCATTTACAACACTTTAATCAAAAGCAAAAATCACCTTGTACAACTGGCCTACAATGTATTTTTCACTTAACAATATACCATGACCAATTTTTTACAAATAATATTGACCCTTCTTGTTCCTAATAGCAGTCCAAAATTTCATAGTGCAAAATGCGCCATAAATTATTCAATCACCCCCCGGTTGGTGGACATCCAGGTTGTTTCTTGTGATTATTGTTATTGTCAATAATCTGGCAATAAATGTCTCTGTAAATGTCTTCCTAGAAACCAGTGCTTTACTTTTGTGGGATGTATTCCTAAAAGTAGGAATGTAGGATCAAGGTGTTTGCACATTAAAACTGGGAACAAACTGAATTTCCAACAATAGGAGGTTGATTAGCACACATCCCACACGAGGAAACATTCCTTACAAATAACAGCAAATTGCTATTGGTTTTGAAAAGTGCTTGAAGCTATTTAGAGAAAGTCATGTTATGTTGTGTTACCCTATTTTGTAAAAATATGTGCGTAGAATAAAAGACTTTGAGAAAGAATACTGAAATATTATCAGTGGTCATTTCTGAGTGGTGGGGTCAGAAGCGATCTTTATTTTCTTATCTTGCCTTGTCTATAGTTTCTAAAATTTCCCCAAGAAAATGTGTAGTAATGTGTTAGGCTCCCTCAGGTTGCAGGGAGGCAGAGAAGAGACCAGCTCAGGTGTCTGACCTGGCAAAGGTGAGGTTATTTTAAGGTTTCACCAGAAAGGTGAGGATGCCAGGTGTCTAGGAGGCTGGTAGATTATTCAGGATGGTGGTGGCTCTGGCGGCTCCGTGGGAGAAGTGGGGTAAGCTTCTGCTCAGCCTTCAAGGCTAGTGGAGGTGCTGGCCTCGCTCCAAGGGATGCCCTCAAGTGCATCTTTGTCCAGGCATTTTGCCCTGGCTTCTGCTTTGCCCTGGAGTCTCAGCCTCTGTTGCTGCTTCCAATGCCTGGCTCCATGCTCCTCTGTGCTTGAAGGATCTGCTTCTGTTCCTTCCATGGCTTCTGCTTATGGACCTCCTAGTCTCAGCTCCTCTACCACTCCGTGTCCCCCTTCTCTGAGAGTCTTGCACTCTCTATAAACCCTTTAAGAAACATGATCTGGGACTTCTTGGTGGACTAGTGGTTAGGACTCTGCTTTCCATTGCAGGAGATGCAGGTTTGATCCCTGGTGCGGGAACTAAGATCCCACGTGCTGTGGGTCAGCTAAGCCCAAGCACCATAACTAGAGACGCATGCGCACTGCAACAAGGACCCAGCACGCGGCTTCCCTGGTGGCTCAGTGGTAAAGAATCCATCTGCCACTGCAGGAGACACGGGTTCAGTCACTGATCTGGGAAGATCCCATATGCCACGCAACAACTAAGCTCTGGCGCCACAACTCTTGAGCCTGTGCTCTAGAGCCCGTGCTTGGCAACAAGAGAAGCCACCGCAGTGAGGCCTGTGCACCACAGCTGACGAGTAGCCCCCGCTCCTGGCAACTAGAGAAAAACCCGAGCATAGAGAAAAGCCCAAGCACAGCAACGAAGACGCGGACAACCAAAAATAGATAAATAAGAACATTTAAAAAAAAAAAAAAAAAGACCTAACACAGCTGAAAAAGAAAAAACAAACAAACAAACAAACGATCTGACTGGGTGGCCAGTATGGGGAGCACCCGTTGGGCACAGCTCTAGCACCTGTCCAGGTCAGGTCGCACTGGTCAGCCTTTGTCAGAGATCCCTGGCCAGGTCAGCTGTCACAACGGTGGGGGGATTAGGCTGCATGTCACTTTTCTGTGACAACCAGAATGGCCGTGTTCATTTTCTAAGGCTGCTGAGTCAAAGTGCCACAAACTTAAATAACAGAAAGGTATTGTCTCACAGTTCTGGATGCGGGATCAATCTGAGATCAGTGTCAGCGGGACTGGTTTCTCATGAGGGCTGTGAGGGAGAATCTTGTCCATGCTCGCTTTCTGGTGGTTTGCTGGCAATCTTTAGAGCTCCTGGGCTTACGGCATCACCACGATCATAGCCTCTATCTTTACACTGTGTTCTCCTTGTGTGTGTCTGTGTCCAAATTCCTTTTTATAATGACATCAGTCATATTGCATTAGGGATTAGGAGGCATTTACATCAAACAGAACTGCTTTAGCCACGGTGAAATTCTAAGACCTAGCTGGCCAGCTGGTTTGATACTAATTTAGAATTTACTTCATCTCTATGTCCTGCAAACAGGCTATTCCTTTAATATATAATCATAAGTGTATGTCACTGGATAGCTTTGTTATTAAATATAATTAAAACTAGCCTGGTGATACAGTGCATGACAGTCCATCTGGCCAAGGCAGGGGACACAGATTTCATCCCAAATCCCAGAAGATTCCACATGAGCCCATGAGCTGCAACGACTGAGCCAGCAAGCTTCAACTTCTGAAGCCTGTGCTCCACAACAGGAGAGACCACAGCAATGAGAAGCCTGCATACGTCAGTGAGAGTAGCCCCCACACCCCACAGCTAGAGAAAAGCCCAAGCAGCAATGAAGACTGAAGACCCAGTGCAACCAAAATAAATAAATAAAAACAAAAATTATAAAACCTAGCCTTATGATTTTTGAGGTTTTTAAATATTTTTCTTTCTTTCTTTTTTTTTTTTTTTTCAACCTTGGCCGCACCAGGTCTTAGTCACAGCATGTGGGATCCAGTTCCCAGACCAGGGATCGAACCCAGGCCCCCTGCTTTGGAAGCGTAGAGTCTCACCTGCAAGACCGCCAGGGATATCCCATGATTTCTCAGGTTTAATCTCCTCCTAAACCATACCAAACCCCTGCCAAACAGTCCCTGGCCTATGGCAGGCTCAGGGGCCCCGAAAGGAAGTTAGGCCACAGCACTCCTGTGTCTCTCAACACTAAACTAGGGACCAGCTCTGAGTAATCGAGTTGAATAACATTGTGGGGGAAATCTGTTTCCATCCTCTGGCCCAGGAACCTAGCCTCCATTTATGGTCTTGTTCCCATGGGAAAATGCATTCCAAATTCCAAACAACGGATCTGTACAGGAACTTTCACTCTGGAGGTTAGGGACTGCCAGAATGTGTTTTCTCATAGCTTAGTTTTCTAGTAGCTTCCCATGAGTCCTGTCCCCCAGCCCCTTCCTCACCTCCCGTCTGCCCTATACACACTCAACCCTCAAATGGTACCTCTTCTGTGAAGTCTCAGCCAGTTTCCTCTCTCTCTCTCCCTTGAACCCCAGAACCTTTGGGCCTGGGCTGCAGTGCCTTCCTTGCTTTGCCTGGGCTCTAGGGAACTGTGTGCAAGGTTCCTGACCTCTAACAGGATCTTAAGATCCTTGAGGGCAAAATTGTATGTTTCTCATCTTTGTATCCTTCCGGGATGACTTGTCTGGTGGCTCAGTGGTAAAGAATCTGCCTGCTAATGCAGGAGATGTGGGTTCAATCCTTGGGTCAGGAAGATCCCCTGGAGAAGGAAATGGCAACCCACTCCAGTATTCTTGCCTGGGAAACCCCATGGACAGAGGAGCCTGGTGGGCTACAGTCCCTGGGGTCACTTAGTGGCTAAACAATAACAACAATCCTTTCAGGAAGAGTGTGAGGCAGACAGCATTCGCAAAGCAGCTACCGTTCGCCAGACTCTGAAACAATGCTTCTTGTAGGCTTTCTTTTACTTATTCCCCTGCCCCCAGCCCAAGACTGGACACATTCTAGATACTCAGTGTGTAATTCTTAAATGGATTGAATCCCTTTCTATGAAAACCTTCCTGCAGGTTTCTTTCCCTGTCTTTTCCTGGCCCCTGGAGCCTGCTGTCCCAAGCTCCTGGACTCATCGGTGTTATTCAAGCTGCCCCTGCCTCCCTCAGGGCTGAGGGAATTGGCCAGGTGGCAGGATTTGCTCCTAAGGGAACTGTCATCTGGCATCTGTGGGAAGTCCAGCCCCCTCCTGTCCCCACCCCCCCAGCTGATGGGACCCACTGAATGCACTGGCTCCCCTGCTCCGGTGAGAACAGGAACACGTTGGCTCTCTGGGACTCACAACGTGAGAACAGGTGCGCTGAGGAGAAATCTCAGTCTGAAAGCCCAGGTGCACACAAGGTTTAGCTTTGTTTTTCATGAATCAAGCACTTTGCCAAACTGCTGTTGTTCAGTGGCTAAGTCGTGTCTGACCCCGTGGACTGCAGCACGCCAGGCTTCCCTGTCCTTCACTATCTCCCCGAGTTTGCTGAAACTCACGTCCATTGAGTCGATGATGCCATCCAACCATCTCATTCTCTTTCCCCTTCTTCTCCTGCCTTCAATCTTCCCAAACATCAGGGTTTTTTCCAACAAGTTGGCTCTTTGCATCACGTGGCCAAACCTGCTAAACTGGGGGGAGCTTAACTCCAGCTCTTCTTAGAGATGAGTTCCTTGCTCCCCTATCCCACCCCAGGGTTGATTTCAGTCCTCACATCTTAGGCTGTGCTGAGCTGTCTCTCACTGGATATATGCCCATGTGGTTACCGCTGAGACGTCCACAACCATGCCCCCTGGTCTTTCAAGTTGCAAATTCCATCTCAGCTAGCCCTCTACCAAGACACACTCTTCAGCCAACCCATCAGGGGTCACATGTGAGGTTTCCAGGTCTTCCAGAGAGTCAGGTCCTGTCTGCGCTGCTCCTAGGACCCCTGACCTCCCGGTCCTCCCAGGCCCATCTGCCTTCCCCTTCCTCCCAGATATTTTTGTCTCCTCCAGGAAATCTTCTCTATCTTGGGGCCTTAAATCAGCACTCCAGGAAGGGAGTTTGTATTTTGTGGGTGACTTCTGTTTACTGCTGCAGCCCTGCCCAGAGATAGGGAGACCACACTCTTTGAAGGAATGGAAAAATTATCAATACAAGGAGGAAGAAAAAAATCCTACATGAATACATCAAAACGCTTATCCCGATCTTATTGATTGCCCCTAACCCCAGCTCTTCTGTCAAGAGTGAACATGCCTTGATTTGGGGCACCAGGAAGAGCTCAGGCAGGGTGGACTGCCACCTTCAGAGGGACTCCAAGTCCTACTGCTGTTTGTCCACAGCCACCCTGATGGCGTGGAGAAGAACCCAGGGCTTCATCCCAGTGGTCAGCACGCTGGGATCAGATTGTGGGAGCCCTGAATAAGAGTGAAGAAACCCTTCAGCCTAAGCAAAATAAGAAAGGAGGGGTTGATTTCTAGGAGGGGAGTAAGCAGGAAGTCTTTGTGGAGGAGGTGGCATTCAGCGTGACTTAGATGTGACTGGAAGCAGGGGAGAAAGGAGTGGCCTGGTTGGGGAGCTGGCGAGGGTGGGGGGAAACGGACAGTGCATTGCACCTTGAGTATTTGCTCCAAAAGCAACAGCTTTTCAATTTTTGAGCTAAAACACTGACCCGGTGAAAAGACGTTTGAGGGGATAGAGTCAGAGCAAAACCACAGGGTTATGGAGAAGGTGGTGGAAATCTTAGGTCCTGTTGCCGAGCTGTTCGAGCAGACCCAAGAGCCAGACCGCCAGGGCTCCAACCCTGGCTGTGCTACTCATCAGCTGCACCTCCTTCAGTAAATTACAAGCCCCCTCTGGCCCATGGATTCCTTAGCTGCGATGTGTAGGTGATAAAAATCCTCATCAAGTGGCTGTGCAGATGAACTAGATGTGTAAGAAGTTAATACTTGTGAATTTACCTGTATATGTATTAATGAATTAATACGAGTAAGAAAGCGTTTAGACTAGTACTCAGCATATAGCAATGGCTCATTGGACATCAGCCATGTTCCTGTTTGTAATGATGGAGATGATGAAGATAATGGTATGATGGTGGCTCCCCTACCAACTAAACACCGTAAGGGGCCTTAGGCCTTAGTCCCCTTCCAGCCCCACCCCCTCACTGTTAGTCTCCAGCTGAGCCTCTGATTCCAAGTAGGGGAAGACACCTGTGCCCTTTGAGATTCAAGGTTTCTAATTCTGTGACTATCTGACTGCTGTCCCATCTAGGCTTCTCTGCTGCTCAGGTGTGGGGCCTAGGGGAGGTGGGCCCCGCTGATGGAGAAGAGTTTCCCCTCGGTCAGCAGAGCAGGTTGAGGGAAGAGTTATTCCCCCAGCTCCACGTCTCACTTGGTTCAGCTCTCTTCTTAGCCGTCTCCTAAGACATCTACATGTAAGCCCTGACAGAGGCACAGGCTTACCCAGGTCTTGCAGCCAATGAATGGCCGATGTTGAATTCAAACTCAGTCCATCTGGCTTTTAACTAATGCACTAAAGCCACTGCAATAGATCAGATATCAAAGAAGTTTCTAGGAGTCTTGATGCCTTTAGTGGCTCTGTGCCGGCAAATGCTGATGGGCCAAGATAGAATGATCACAAGGATATGTATTAGTTGCTCAGTCGTGTCCAACCCTTTGAGACTCCATGGACTGTAGCCCTTCAGGTTCCTCTGGCCATGGGATTTCCCAAACAAGAATACTGGGGTAGATAGCCATTCCCTTTTCCAGGGGATATTCCTGACCCAGGGATGGAACCCGGGCCACCTCCTCTTTGCAGGTGGATTCTTTACAATCTGAGCCAACAGGGAAGTCCCATCATAAAGTATGTAATAAACAAACTATAAGAAAGCAGAATTTAAGCCAAAATTCAGAAGAAAAGCAATCTTTTCTATTCCCTTGCAAAACACCCCAAAACTTTGTTGGCTTAAAACCACAAAACTCACATTTGCTCAAGATTCTGTAACATGGGGAGGTGTTGGCAGGGACAGCTCTTCTCTGGTCTGCATGCCATCATCTGGGGCCGCTTGACTGAGGCTGGAGGAGGCTGGACTCACTTGGTTGGAAGTTGATGTCGGCTGTTGGATGGGCCCCACCTGGAGCTGTCAGCCCAGGGGACCACCTCTTCATAGCCTCCCCACACAGCTAAGTGGAGCTTCCCGCAGCATGCCAGCTGGGTTCTGAGTGGGAGAACCTCCAAAAGGACAGGCCAGGTGTTCAGGTACTTTTTCAGCCTCTGCTAGCATCTTTTTGCTAATGCCCCATCACACAAATTTGTTACAAATTTTCAGGGTAGGAGGTGCTATGGTGGTGGTTTAGTTGCTAAGTCGTGTCTGACTCTTTGCGACCCTGGGGACTGTCGTCCACCAGGGTCATCTGTCCACTGGATTTCCCAGGCAAGAGTACTGGCGTGGGTTGCCATTTCCTTCTCCACGGGATGTTCTTGACCCAGAGACTGAACTCCTGCAATGAGTCTCCTGCGTTGGCAGGCAAATTTTTTACCAGCTGAGCCACTAGGGAAGCTCCAGGGGGTGCTATACACAGGCAAATACTAGAAAGTATGGCTTATTGGGAGCCGCCAAAGTGGCAGTCAGCCTCCACTTTTTTTCCAAATCTTCCCCCTTTGTGCCTGTGACACCGTCTCTTCCAGGCTGAAACATTGCTCTGGCCGGTAGCCTCTCTCAGCTCAGCCTTTGCTCTCCCCTCATTTAATCACCCCTTTTCAGCCAACACACCACTTGCATCACAGCTGCTATTTCCAAACAGCTTCCTCAGCCCTGCTTTTCCCTAGGATACTGCCCTGTCTCCTTCCTTCACTTTCAAAATCCTTCAAAGAGCTGCTGACGCTGGAAGTAGAAAGGGTCACCAAAAGCCCATGTGCTGAATTTATTGAATTTTTTAATTTGCCCATTTAAAAGAATAATGTCTTTATTGTTTTCAATAACTATACCAATATGCATTTCTTCTGAATGTATAAATATTGGGTTGGCCAAAAAAGTTCATTTAGGCTTTTCCATAAGATCTTATAGAAAAATCTGAATGAACTTTTTGGCCAACCCCGATAAATCTATTCAAAATATACTCCTCTGGACTATAAGTTAAAAAAAAAAGAATGTATTCATAAGAAACCTAAACCACTTTGTGACACTTAGCTTTCAACAAAGAGATATTCCATAAAAAATATTCTTCTTTAAGAAGAGGAAGATGGATTTGGGGAGACAGTCACCAGTCTCTGCCACTTTCCTTAACCGTCTGAATTGGCGTTTTCCAGTAACTTCCTCACCAGGCCCTCTGCTCCTTCTCTTCCTAATCACCTGTTCATGCTGCAGCCAGAGGGATCTTTCTAAAGTTTAGACCTGAACACCTCACTCTCCCACTTAAAAACCTCTTCACCACATCTCACTGTTCACAGGATAAATCCGAACACTTAGAATAACAGTTTATGGGGACTTCCCTGGTGGTCCAGTGGCTAAGCCTCCACATTCCCAATGCAGGGGGCCTGGGTTCAATCCCTGGTCAGGGAACTAGATCCCACATGCCACAACTAAAGATCCTGCAAGCTGCAACAAAGACTGAAGATCCCACATGCTGCAGCTAAGACCCGGCAAAGCCAAAAATTAAAAAAAAAAAAAAAAAGATTTATAGACTCACCTACCTTGTTTTTCCAACCTCATTCCCTAGTATTCTTTTCTTCTACCAACTCCAGAGTTGGCCTCACCTTTCTAAGCTTGTGGAATGTTCTTTATTTATCTATTTTTAAAGATTTATTTATTTATGGCTGCGCTGGGTCTTTGTTTGGAGAAGGAAATGGCAATCCACTCCAGTACTCTTGCCTAGAAAATCCCATGGACGGAGGAGCCTGGTGCAGGCTACTGTCCATGGGGTTGCATTGCTGTGCAGGCTTTCTCTAGTTGCAGCAAGCAGGGGCTCCTCTCTAGATGTGGTGGCTTCTCTTGTGGAGCAGGGGCAGGCAGATTCTTAACTACTGCACCACCAGGGAAGCCCTCAAGGCATGTTCTCTAGCATTTGCCTTCTGATACTTTGAGCACACCGCTCCCTCCACTCCCTTTGTTGGTAATGTCCTTTCCTGCTTGCTTTACTCCACTCATGTATTAAGACCCCAGTCAAACAGCCCTCACTCTGTGAGGTCTGCTCTGAGTCTCATTCCTAGGGAGGATTAATCACTGCTCTTTATACCTTAGCTGCATTTGGTATAAACTTATAGGAGAGAATGTTTCAAACCACAGTCTTTTGTGTCTTTGCTGTTACTTTGTAAGCTTAATGGGGCCAAGAATTCTTTTTTCAGAGTCTTGCACACAGTAAGTGTGAAATAAATGCAAAAAAAAAAAAGCCAAATAAGACTTGAAAAAATTCCCATGGGTGCCCATCATGGGGCAGACATTCACATTTATACTCTCATTTTCTTTTAAAGACTTAAAATTTGTCCCGCAATATAGACGTTGAAAATGGACTTGAGGGAAAAATAAAACATTTGTGTATTTGCTTTTATACGCACAAGATACTTTTGGAAATATTCATAATGAAAAAAGATACATGTACCCAAGTGTTTATTGCAGCACTGTTTATAATAGCTAGGACATGGAAGCAACATAGATGCCCATTGATAGACGAGTGGATAAAGAAGTTATTGGACATATATACAATAGAATATTCAGTTCAGTTCAGTCGCTCAGTTGTGTCCAACTCTTTGCGACCCCATGAATTGAAACACGCCAAGCCTCCCTGTCCATCACCAACTCCCAGAGTTCACTCAGACTCACGTCCATCGAGTCAGTGATGCCATCCAGCCATCTCATCCTCTGTCGTCCCCCTCTCCTCCTGCCCCGAATCCCTCCCAGCATCAGAGTCTTTTCCAATGAGTCAGCTCTTCACATGAGGTGGCCAAAGTACTGGAGTTTCAGCTTTAGCATCATTCCTTCCAAAGAACACCCAGGACTGATCTCCTTCAGAATGGACTGGTTGGATCTCCTTGCAGTCCAAGGGACTCTCAAGAGTCTTCTCCAACACCACAGTTCAAAAGCATCAATTCTTCGGTGCTCAGCCTTCTTCACAGTCCAACCCTCACATCCATACATGACCACTGGAAAAACCACAGCCTTGACTAGACAGACTTTTGTTGGCAAAGTAATGTCTCTGCTTTTGAATATGCTATCTAGGTTGGTCATAACTTTCCTTCCAAGGAGTAAGCGTCTTTTAATTTCATGGCTGCAGTCACCATCTGAAGTGATTTTGGAGCCCCAAAAAATAAAGTGTGACACTGTTTCCACTGTTTCCACTGTTTCCACTGTTTCCCCATCTATTTCACAATAGAATATTACTCATCGATAAAAGGAATGCATGTGAGTCAGTTCTAGTGAGGTGGATAAACCTAGAGCCTATTACACAGAGTGAAGTAAGTCAGGAAGAGAAAAGCAAGCATTGTGTACCAACACATACATATGGAATCTGGAAGGATGGTACTGATGAACCTATTTGCAGGGAGCAATGGAGACGCAGACACAGAGAGCCAATTTGTGGACACAGTAGGGGAGGAGAAGGAGGGATGAATTGAAAGAGGAGCATGGAAACATATGTAAAACAGACAGCCAGTGGGAATTTGCTGCATGACCCAGGGAGCCCAAACCTGGTGCTCTGTGACAACCTAGATGGGCGGGATGGGGTTGAAGTTGGGAGAGAGGTTCAAGAGGGTATACATACAAGCATATGTATACCAATGGCTGAATCATCTCGATGTACGGCAGGAACTAACACATTATTATAAAGCAATTATCCTCCAATTAAAAATAAATAATTTTATCAAAAAAAGCTATCATAGTCTATCAAACCTAAAGTAACATCAGTTTCAAGATGCTCCATTGTTTCGTCTTCAGGAAAGAAATGAAAAAGACTGCTAACTGGAGATGCAAAAGAAACAGCACAGTTAATGCCTTATTTGGAAGAAGAACAAAGTTGGAGGGCTGACACTACCGAACTTCACGAATTATTTGCAAGCTGTGGTAATCAAGACAGTGCGATACAGGTGAAAGGAGAGAAAAATAGATCAATGGAATAGAATAGAATAGAGAACCCAGAAATAGATTCCCATAAATGGATTCCCAGTTGTTCCAAATGGTTCTGGAACAACTGGACACCACATGCGCAAAAAAAAAAAAAAAAGAAGAATCTGGACACAGATCTTAGATCTTTCACAAAAATTAACTCAAAGTGGATCATAGAGCTAAATGCAAAATGCAAGCTTATAAAACTCCTAGAAAATGCCATGGAAGAAAATCTAGATGATCTTGGATATGGCAGCGATCTTTTAGATATAACATCAAAGCGACAATTCATGAAAGAAATCATTAAACTTAAAACCTTAAGCTCTGTGAAAGAACTGTCAAGATGAGAAGAGGCACAAACTAGGAGAACATTTTTACAAAAGACATTTCTGCTAAAGGACTGTTATTTGCAATATTGAAAGAACCGTTACATCTCAACAATAAGAACATGGATAAGCTGATATTTAAAATGGGCCAAAGAGTTGAAAAGCTACTTCCCTAAATAACATACACGTAAGGCAAATAAGTACATGAAAAGATGCTCCACGTTATACGTCACTGGTGGTGGTTTAGTCACCAAGTCACGTCTGACTCTTGCGACCCCATGGACCATAGCCCTCCAGGCTCCTCTGTCCACGGAATTCCCCAGGCAAGAATACTGGAGGGGGCCGCCATTTCCTTCTCCACTCACATGTCATTAGTGAAATGCAAATTAAACAACAGTGAAAAATCATTACATGCCTAGGAGAATGGCTGAGACCTGGAACACTGACAACACCAAATGCTGTGAAGATATGAGGCAAAAGGAACTCTCGTTCACTGCCGGTGGGAATGGGAAAACTGTTTGGGGGCTTCTCATAAAATCAAACACACTCTTACCCTGTGACATGGCAATGCTCCTTGGTATTTACTCAAATGAGCTGAACATTTATATCCACACAAAAACCTATACACAGATGTTTATAGTAGTTTTATTCATAATTTCCCAAACTTGGAAGCAACTAAGATGTTTTACAGTAGGCGAGTGGATAAATAAATTGTGATACATCCAAATAGTGGAAAAATATTCAGTGCTAGAAAGAAATGAGCTGACTATCCCTTCCCCGTTGGTAACCATAAGTTCGTTCTCTAATTCTGTGAGTTTGTTTCTGATCTGCAAGTTCATTTGTACTATTTCTTTTTAGATTCTGCTTATATGCCATAGTTAGGGAGTTTGGGATTGACATGTACACACTGCTATATTTGTTTATTTATTTAAAACTTTTAATTTTATAGTGGGGTATAGCTGATTAACAATGTTGTGATAGTTTTGGGTGAACAGCGAAGGGACTCAGCTGTCCATTCTCCTTAAAACTCCCTTCGCATTGAGGCCGTCACATAACATTGCACACTGCTATATTTAAAGTGAATAACCAACAGGGACCTACCATACAACACAAGGAATGCTGCTAACTGTTATGTAACAACCTAAATGGGAAAAGAATTTGAAAAAGAATAGATACATGTATATGTATAACTGAATCACTTTGCCATATACCCTAAACTATTACAACATTGTTAGTCAACTATGCTATGCTATACTATGCTAAGTCGCTTCAGTCGCGTCCGACTCTGTGTGACCCCATAGATGGCAGCCACCAGGCTCCCCCGTCCCTGAGATTCTCCAGGCAAGAATACTGCAGTGGGTTGCCATTTCCTTCTCCAATGCATCAAAGTGAAAAGTGAAAGCGAAGTCGCTCAGTCATGTCTGACTCTTAGCGACCCCATGGACTCCAGCCTACCAGGCTCCTCCATCCATGGGATTTTCCAGGCAAGAGTACTGGAGTGGGGTGCCATTGCCTTCTCCGTAGTCAACTATACTCCAATATAAAATAAAAAGTTAAAAAAAAGAAAGAAATGAGCTATTGAAAGGTTGTTGCTATGAGCCGTGAAATGATACTGGGATTCTTGGCCTCCGGAGGAGAGGAATTCGATCCCGAGCCAGTGACGAGGCTCGATCACTCAGAGATTTTGTGTGATAAAGTTCTGTTAAACTATAAAAGAGATAGAGAAAGCCTCTGACATAGACAACAGAAAGGGCAGAAAGAGTGTCCCCTTGCTAGTTTTCAGCAAGAAATTATACACCTATTAGTAGGCTGCTAATTAGAGAAAGGAAATGTCTCAAAACTCAGAGAGTGGCACCAGGCCCCTCACCCACAACATGCATTTTGAGATAACATTGGCATAAGATGAGTCATCCCAGGCCATAAAGTGATTGACATGAATCTTGAAGAAAGGCAGATTTCCAAGCAAATACATAGTCTCATTAACATCGCTTAAGAGAACATTTCCACGAGTAAAACACACTGGCCTGTTGAGCCATTATCTCAACAAGCTGAGATAATAACCAAGTTCTGAGTCTTAGGGGAACCAACTTGAAGAAAAACAGAGTCTAAGGTAAATACATAGTTCTTTAACATAGCTTAAGGAAAACATTTCCATAAGAAAAACCGCATTGGTTGACTCAAGGTTTGAGAAAAGTTAAGTTCAGGTGGAAACAGGTGTCGTCATGGCAACACAGAATTTAAAAAGAAACCTCCTTTTAATTTTGTATAGAGAAGGGGAAAAACCTGATGCTTGTAGTTTGTTTCCTCCTGCCGCTTAAGAGCAGAGAAGGCAATGGCACCCCACTCCAGTACTCTTGCCTGGAAAATCCCATGGGCGGGCGGAGGAGCCTGGTGGGCTGCAGTCCATGGGGTCGCTAATAGTCAGACATGACTGAGCGACTTCACTTTCACTTTTCACTTTCATGCATTGGAGAAGGAAATGGCAACCCACTCCAGTGTTCTTGCCTGGAGAATCCCAGGGATGGGGGAGCCTGGTGGGCTGCCGTCTCGGGTCGCACAGAGTCGGACACGACTGAAGCGACTTAGCAGCAGCAGCAGCAGCAGCAGCAGCGGCAGCCGCTTAAGAGAGAGATTTAAAAAAATGTCTGACACTTTCAGCCTATTTCCTCGTGTTGTAGCCACGCGTTCCAGGAAACAAACTCACTCAGAAGGACGATGCAGATAGTGGAGCGCAGTTTATTACACCGGCAGGCCCAATGAAGAGTCTCCTCTTAGCCAAGGACCCCCGACCAGCATTTGTGAAAATCTTGTATACCCCATGTGGACGTGTCTGAACCCACCACCCCAAATTCCTCGAGACCTACATAAACCAAGGAAAATACAATCCCAATAACCCCACCATTCATGTGCTATGTGCTCATGTGTTCAAACAGTCAAACAATTAGCCAATAATCAATAAACCCGAGGTTACACTCCGATAGACACAGAAAAAATGTGTCTGGAGGAAGGGGTGATTAGTGTATGTTTTCTCTTAGGCAATGAGTAACCTAGATACGATCTTCAAGGTTCCCCAGTCTGGAGGGGGTCTTATCCTTCTTTTGTTGTTTTCATAGGCACTAAACACAGAGTTTAGAGTCCATTGGAAAGGTGGCCGAGCAGGATCAGCATGAACAGGCCTAAGATGGAGTCCAGGCCATATGAATTCCTTCTTCACTCTGTTTGTTTGAGGACCCCTAGCCTTCCTGCCTGTTACCCTCTCACTATCAAGCCATGAAAAGACGTGGAGGAAGCTTAAAGGCATATTACAAACTTAAATGCATATTAAATGCAAGAGAAAGAAGCCAGTCTTAAAGACTACATATTGTGCGGTTCCAACTATATGACACCCTGGAAGTGGCAGTAAATAGATCAGTACTTTCCAGGGGCTCAGGGGACTAAGCGATAAGTGGAGCACAGAGGGCTTTTAGAAGACTGACACTATTCTGTATGATACTCTACTGGTGGATATAAGTCACCGTATGTTTGTTAAAACCAATGGGATGTGTAACACCAAGAGCGAACCCTAACGTAAACTCTAGACTTGTTGTTCAGTCGCCAAGTCGTGCTGACTCTCTGTGACCCCACGAACTGTAGCACACCAGGCTTCCCAGTCTTTCATTATCTCCCCGAGTTTGCTCAAATTCATGTCCATTGAGTCAGTGATATGATCTTGGTTCATTTCCAAGGCAAACCATTCAACATCACAGTAATCCAAGTCTATGCCCCAAGCACGAATGCCGAAGAAACTGAAGTTGAATGAGTCTACGAAGACCCATAAGATCTTCTAGAACTAACACCCCCCAAAGATGTTCTTTTCATTATGGGGGACTGGAATGCAAAAGAAACTATAGACCTGTTAGGGGAAGCACACTGATTGAAACCGCCCACCCTGGCCAGGCACCATAGTAACCGTTTGCTTGAGTTGTTTTACCACAGGAGGGCCTGGTAAGGAACACGGAACTAATAAGCCTCCACCAACCAGAAGAGTTCGGGAAAGGTCAAAAGGAGACACCACCTGTCCGACCACCTCCCAGAATCCTTCTCTCTGGCATCCATCTTGGCTGAACAAGGCACCACCAGGAAGGACTCTGAGTCAGAATGATTGGCTAAGGACAACCCGGAAACTAATCCCATCACCATAAAACCTGAGACTGCGAGCCATGTGACAGAGCAGTTCTCCTGGGTTCCCTTACCCTCCTGCTCTCCACCCGGGTGCCCTTTCCCAATAAAATCTCTTGCTTTGTCAGCAGATGTGTCTCCTCACACAATTCATTTCCAAGTGTTAGATAAGAGCCCAGTTTGGGGCCCTGGAAGGGGTCCCCCTTCCTGCAACAGACCTAGGATAATAATATTGTGTCAATGTAGGTTCATGGATTGTAACGCATGTAGGACACTGAATGTTGATAGTGGGAAAGCCTTACTTGTGTGGGGACAAAGGATTAAGGGAAACTCTGCACTCTATCACAATTTTGTTGTGAATCTAAAACTGCTTCAAAAATGACCTATTTAAAAATACAGTATCAGTGAACTATTTGGCATGATGCCATGGCAATAGTCCTGCATGACACGTGGTTGGTCACATCAGCCCTTCACTGCTTTGAAATTCTTTCTATGTTGGGAGACCTGGCAACTTCCTCTGCCTTGACCCGTGTTGTCTGGCAAGGCTCTCGCGTGAGTCTCCATATGCCGCAGCTTGTCACCTATGTTGGGTATCTTCCTTTCTTAGGTCTTCAAAGTGGACCAAGTGTGGACCAGAGCATCAACATCACCAGGGGACTTGTTAGAAAGGTTGCATCTTGGACCCATGCCAGGCTTGGTCAATCAGAATCTGCACTTTATCCAGATCCCAGGGGCTTCAGGTACCCTTTGCAGTGGGAGAAGCAGTGCCACAGAAAAGCGCTCTGGGGCTGCTCTGCAACAATATAGGAACTTGTGATCATTTCTCCTACAAAGCATACATCGGCTTCACTAATAGCAATTTTGCACCTCACCATTGTTTCTGTGACTTTCTGCATCCAGAGTGACCTTTCATTTCAATGTGGAATCATACTTTTCTGGTGGATAAGCTGGTAAAGAATCTACCTGCAATGAGAGTTACCCAGGTTCGATCCCTGGGTTGGGAAGATCCCCTGGAGAAAGGAATGGCAACCCACTCCAGTGTTCTTGCCTGAAGAAGTCCATGGACAGAGGAGCCTGGTGGACTACAGTCCCTGTGGTTGCAAAGAGTCGGACACGAGTGAGCAGCTATAATCCTTCTGAAGACATTTTAAATATCAATTAAACTCAGCACACATACGCAAATCTGTTGAAGTGGTAACTTACAAAAGCCATAGCTAAGTTTGCACATGTGTCGGCATCCACGTGACGAGAGCCACCTGGCTCACAGGTATTGTAAGATACAGCCTGATTTCAAAGATGTTAAAACATGGGGAAAATATGTATTTTAAAAGTCAAAGAAATATAATAAAATTGGTTGCTTCTGGTAAAGGAACTGGAAGAATGGAGAATGAAAGGGAGGGATACTTTGCATTGTATACCCACTTGCATCTCTTGAATTTTGAGTCTTGCAAATTTATAACATTTCATATTATATAGATACATATATACACACACATATATATATACTTATTTATATTTTCACTGATAAACTTCACTCCAACCTTTATTTATTTATTTATTTTTTTAGTTTTTGGCTGTCATGTGCAGCTTATGGGATCTTAGTTCCCTGACCAAGTATCAAACCTGTGTCCCTTGCACTGGGAGAAGGGAGTCTTAACCACTGGGCCACCAGCGAAGTCCCCGGCTCCAACCTTTTTTAAATTTTTATTTATTTATTTATTGGCTGTGCTGGGTCTCCATTGCTGCGAACAGGATTTTCTCTAGCTGCAGCAAGTGGAAGCTACTCTCTAGCTGCGATGTGTGGGCTTCTCATTGTGGTGGCTTCTCTTTTGCAGATCTTGGGCTGTAGGGTGTGGAGGCATCAGTCACAGCAGCAAGTGGGCTCAGTAATTGTGGTCCACAGGCTTAGTTGCTCCATGGCATGTGGAATCTTCCTGGATCAGGGGTTGAAACTGTGTCCCCTTCACTGGCAGGCAGAATTCTTTACCACTGGGCAACCAGGGAAGTCCAAACTTGGCTCCAGTCTTAACAAAATTTGCTTTGTGATTCCAGGACCCAAGACCCAAGTCTCAGAGTCACCTTTGGGCTCCTGAGTAGTGGTCAACATTGTTTGTAATGTAACCTAAGATCGAGTTGGTTTTTTGGAAGGCTCCCTCTCACATACCAATAGTTCATTTTGAGGTTATAGTAAAAAACAAACAGGAGAGAACAAAACCTCTCAAACTTCTAAGTCCCTTATCCACATTTTTTTTTTTTTTTTTCTGTTTGATTGTGTGGGGATACATGGAGTGAGGGAGAAGGTTTACATTTATCTTTGTTAACTAGGACACTGTTGGTGTCAGCCCATTTTCCTAAAACTTTGGTTTTCAAATGCTAATGTACATCACAGCCGCCTGCAGGGCTTATTAAAACAGAGATATCTGGGCTCCATCAACAGAGCTGATCAACCAAGAATCTGAGTTTGTAACAAGTTCCCAAGTGATGCTGATGATGCTAGTCTGAGGACCTCATATCTACCATTTGGTCTAGCTAACCTGTTCTTTTGTTTGTTTAAAAAAATATTTATTAATCTATTTGGCTGTGCCGGGTCTTAGTTGCGGTGCTTGGTGTCTTCATTGCTGCTTTCAGAATCTTTAGTGTGGTGTTTGAACTCTTAGTTGCAGCACGTGGGATCTAGTTCCCTGACCAGGGTTCGAACCCAGGCACCCTGTGTCGGGAGCATGACGTCTTCACCACTGGACCACCAGGGAAGTCCCTAGCCTGTTGTTTTGAATCATGATGCCATTCTTCATATTAGCTGTCTCTCCCAGTCTGCTTTCTGTATCTTCATCTAAGTCGTTGATAAAAGGTTGAACTGGGTGGGACTGAGGTCCCGGCTTTGCAACAAGAAGCTTCAGGATGACGGGGATACACTTGTTAGGAAGTTAGAATAGGGAAAAGGAGTCCAAAATGGGGATGGCTAAAAGACAAGGAAGGGAAAAGCCCTCGAAGATAGAACAAAGGAAGGTCCGAGGACCGGAGTGAGGACCTCAGGTAGAACAAACAGCACTTCTGGCTGGCCCAATTTACATAGGACAGGCCCAGGGAGAGAAAAACAAGTAAAAAGAGGAGCCAAAGCTCTCTCTCTCTCTCCCACGCACTGGGGCGCTCTTCTCTTCGCGTCTTTGGGTCGACATGCCCTCACGCCTCAAGGATGGATTTTCCTGCTATTACCTAAATAAAATAGAGCTGTAACATGGAGCTGTAACACTGATTTGTCTAAGAGCTGTAACACGGTTGGTTCAAGACCAGAGAGCTATAACACGGTCTGTCCAAGACCCGAGGGCTGTGACATGCCGAGGGCTTTAATGTCCGTCACTCCACATCTTTGTTGTGACGAGACAGAACTGAGGAGTAGACACTTGCCTGACACACTCATCGGCCCTTGTAGGAGACGATGGATTTCTATCAGTGGGAAAGCCAATGGCCATACTTCCTCAGCCTGTAACTCTCCGTCCTGCCCTGGAAACAGCCCAGGGAACCTTGTGAAAGCCTTGTTGAAACCCAGGCAGGGAGAGTGTTCACTCTTGTTCCTTTTGAGGGTTGTTGTTATGCCTTAACTCAAGGCGGTGTGATCTTAGGCCTTGCCTTCTTCCTCCATCTCATTTGGGTGGGGCAGGCAGGAAAAGCTCAGGTGCGCACGTCTGAGTTAGTCATTCTGCTTGCTATCGCTGGTCCCTGGGAGACCCCTCTCCAGACCGATGGTCCCAAATAGGACCCTTTTGTTTTATTTAATGGATTAGTCCCTGTGCTAATCAGACCAAGACCGTGCTGTAGTAACAACACCTCCAATACCAGAAGCTTAAAGCAACAAAGGTTTTGTTGTTGTTGTTCAGTCGCTAAGTTGTGTCCAACTCTTTGCCACCCCATAGTGTCGGGGTCCAGCCCCAGCAGGATCCTAGGGTACCCTCAGGAAAGATGGCATCGGCGAGAGAGAGATAACACGGGTCTTATAATGGATTGAAACCTGATAGTCCAGGGTCGAACGATAAGAGAATAAAGGAGAAAAAATAGAGAGAAGAGAAAGAGGCTTGATCTTCCTTGATTAACACAGAAAGCCAATAAAGCTCTGGTGTTCCAAGGAGTCATCTTGAAAGAAGAACAGAGAGAGAAAAGGAGGGAAAAGGAAAAAAAGAATGACACGGGGAGACCAAGCTTCGGTGAGTGAGGCCCCTAACTTTATTTTTAAAAGGAACTTTTATACCTTGACTTGTACATAGAAGGAAATGAGAGATGTAAAGTCATACAGAGTCAGTCCAAACATTACATCTGTTTTGTCTTTATCAAAACCGGGATTTTTTTTGCATACCTTTTCCATAAACAATGTTGGGTATAATATCTTTTGGCCTTGGAGGCCTGTGGACATTTTATGACCCTTTTTTGATAAGGGCTGCTCAACCAGAAAACTTATTTTCCCTTGAAGTGTTTCTTCTTTATATTTTTAATCTATGTCAGCCTCAGAAAGTGTTAAACAGAGTTACATTCTCATGGAGCAAAGGGGTAGTGAGTTACAACAAAAAAAAGAACCAATTAGCTCAAAGGTCTGATGTGGTTAATTCCAAGGCTACTGTTGGTTTTTCTTACATTTTAATTATGTTAACTAATGCACTCCCAGGTGCACAGTGGATAAGGGATATGGGCACTTTGCTCAACAATGAAACCCTTTACCAGTACTGTCTATTCTAATAATTTTTCATCCCTTAAGGACTCTATGTTCATTAGGACTTTTAGAATGTTTTGGCTTCCCATGTCTTTTAAGGCTGGGGAGTTGTGAACAATCATGTGTGTTAATTGTAAGAGTTTGGATAAACCTGTCAGGCAAGTTAGAATGTCAATAGAGGGGTTAAAATAGAAATATTCCTTTTATGCCCAGGAGACTTGTTAACTAAAGCCCTAGGTTGACTTTTTCCAGAGAAAGGTGGTCGGGGATAGCCCCCTGTTAATGTCAGAAGAGTTGGTGAAAGGCACAAAATAGTAAGACAGACAGATTCTGGTTTTGGGGTAGATGTTCGAGCAGATTCAGGGGGTCCCTTGAGGCCTGATCCGCCTTTGCCTGTCAGGTTCTCTCTGCATGACCTTTGTCATGGGTGGGATCTCCCGTGGTGGCTCCTGGCACCATGGACTACAGCATGCCAAGCTTCCCTGTCCTTCACTATCTCCCAGAGTTTGCTCAAATTCATGTCCATTGAGTCGGTGGTGTCATCCAACCATCTCATCCTCTGCTGCCCTCTTCTCCTTTTGCCTTCAATCTTTCCCAGCATCAGAGTCTTTTCCAATCCAGAAAAATATACACTTCTGCTTCACTGATTACATGAAAGCCTTTAACTGTGTGGATCACAACAGCAAAAGTTTATTTCTGGGACTTCCTTGGTGGTCCAGCGGTTAAGAACCTGCCTGCCAATGCAGGGGGATGTGGATTTGATCTCTGGTCCAGGAAGACTCCACATGCCACAGGGCAACGAAGCCCATGCCCCACAACTACCAAGCCTGTGCTCTAGAGCCCGGGAGCCACAACAAGAGAAGCCACTGCAATGAGAAGCCCAGGCACTGGGACTAGAAAGTAGCCCCCGCTCGCCACAAATAGGGAAAGCCCACACACAGCAGTGAAGACCTAGCACAGCCAAATAATAGTAAATAAATAATTTTTAAAAAATTCTCACTAAAAGTAACTGTCCCAAGCAGGTTGGTAGAGAAGGGGCAGGGGAGGGAGTCAGGTCCTTATCTCCACTCTGGGGTCCAAGTTGATGGATGTTTCTTCTTAACGTGTGTGTTCCTGAGAATCTGCAGTGGAAAAACAGAGTGCTGGATGGCCTCCCACCAGAAATGAAATGCTCCACCCTAGAATTGGCATATATCATTTCCACTCACAACTCCTGGGACACAGCTAATCGCACGACGTTGCCCAGCTCTGGAGGGGATGGGCAGAGAAGTGCAATCCTCCCCTGTGCTTGGGCGTAGAGGAGCACAGGCTATGAGTGAGGTTTAGAGGAATCTATGACATTTGCTTTTATCTTCCCTCTTCACTCCCCCCACCACTTCCCTTTCCTTCCACCCCATTAATAAGATTCTAATGTGATGTGTGTTCTTTTATTTGTGTGTGTTCTTGCAAAACATATCATGTTTTATGGGCATCTGCTTTTAATTTACATAGATGCTATTGTGCTATAGGCTTTATTCTATTTCTCTTTTTTTCACTCAGCACTCTGTTTTTACTATGCATCCATATTGTTAAATATGCCTCTAATTCATGCCTGCTGATGAATGCTTGTGCCACATCTCCCAGAGGTGTGCACCTAGATTGACTTTAGCTCTTTGCTATTATGATGCAAACATGAACAGCCTTACTTAGAGAATAATAAGAGAATTTCTTTGGGAAATTTACCTAGAAGAAGAATTGCTGGTTATGGAGTATGTTATTCAACTAAGTGGGCTTCCCAGGTGGCTCAGTGGATAAAGAATCTGCCTGCCAATGTAGGAGACATAAGAGATGTGGGTTCAATCCCTGGGCTAGGAAGATCCCTTGGAGAAGGGAATGGCAACCCACTCCAGTATTCTTGCCTGGAGAATCCCATGGACAGATGAGCCTGAGGGGCTACAGTCCATGGGGTTGCAAAGAGCTGTACACAACTGAAGTGACTTAGCACACACAGAGATTCTTTTTAGATTTAAAATATCAGGCGTCTTGGAGTCTAGAGTATTCTCCCTAAGTAACCTTTCAGGGAGAACTTTCTCAAAAATGGAAACAAGGTCCGTCTGGCATATCCCCGTCCTCACAAGCCCACACTGGAGCTTTGTCCACTTCATCAGCCTGCAGTACTTAGACTCTGCCTGTTCTTCTTTTGGAAAATTAGAAAATTAGAACGTTTGCCTATTTCCAATTGGGTGGAGCCTCGCCCATTCTTAAAAATTCCTCAAAGATTACAAACATTGGTGGGGCCTTGGAACATAACCAAAGTAGCCCTTGTTGATGTTAGAGGATTTTCAAAACTTTCTTTTTTTAAAAATAAGCCTCACCTCATTCTGTGTTTTATTTTCCCCTGTATTCTCTCCTTATGACATTCTATCATCGTTTGAAAAATGTTTGCTTGACTTTAAACTTAATATCAGGTTTTAACTCTTCTTACACATCCCCTACATCAAACTAATATGTAGGGTTGGCCGAAAAGTTCATTTGAGTTTTCCCGGAAGATGTTACAGAAAAATCCGAATGAACCTTTTGGGCAAACCAATAGAATTCCACTATAGTTGTGTGATCTTGAGCAACCTGTCTATACTTTTTCCACCTCAGTTTGCCCTTCTATTGGCATATATTCTATTGGTCTTCCCTGGTGGCTCAGATGGTAAAGAATCTCCTGCTATGCAGGAAGCCTGGGTTCAATCCCTGGGTTAGGAAGATTCCCCTGGAGAAAGGAATGGCCACCCACGTTAGTAGTGTTGCCTGGAGAATTCCAGGGACATAGGAGCCTGATGGAAGCCAGCACGCCAGGCTTCCCTGTTCTTCACTATCTCCCAGAGTTTGCTCAAACTCATGTCCACTGAGTCGATGATGCCATCCAACCATCCATCCTCTGTCACCTCCTTCTGCTCTTGGCCTCAGTCTTTCCCAGCATCAGGGTCTTTTCCAATGGACTAATAATCTTTTTCCTTTTTTGGCTTGCGTGAGTTTATATAACTGACACTTCCAGCAGAATGGATCCTAGTCAGTATAGGCATGACCTTACCCTATCTTGTATCATTGACCCTTGCATTTTAGTATCTCCCATTCCTTATCCACGTGGTCCTCACAAGATTCTAGCTAAGCTGTTTTAGGCACCTTTAAAATGCCTTCTTCAACTCCTTATACAAGTACTCAACTGGTTTTGATGGAATTACACAGAATTTTTAGTTATTTTCTCCTATGGATTAATGTCATCCCCTCCCTTTCCCATAGTACTATGGCTTTTGGAGGATGGAGACACTGTTTTCTACTTTTTTCTTCTAAGTTTTTTTTTTTTTTAATGTGGATAATTTTTTAAATCTTTATTGAAATTTGTTACAACATTGCTTCTGTTTTTTGTTTTGTTTTTTTGGCCCTGAAGCACGTGGGATCTTAACTCCCCAACCAAGGATGGAGCCCGCACCCTTTGCTTTGGAAGGCAGATTCTTAACCACTGGACCACCAGGGAAGTCCCTGTTTTCTACTTTTTATAAGTTACTGAAAGGTGCTCTGCACATAGCTCGTGTGTGCATGCTCAGTTGCTCAGTTGTATCCGACTCTTTGTGACCCCATGGACTGTAGCCCACCAGGCTCCTCTGTCCATGGAATTTTCCAGGCAAGAATACTGGAGTGGATTGCCATGCTATTCCAGGGGAATCTTCTCAACCCAGGGATCAAACCCTAGTCTCCTGTGTCTCCTGCATTGGCAGGTGGATTCTTTACCACTGAGCCACCTGAGGAGCCCCTGCACACAGTAAGAACTCACAGAACACTGGGGATTGTGATGGTGGTAACAACTGCATCAGGAGATGAGCCCACTAATCTCGTGCCCTGAGCCATTCTCAAACTCACTGTGCCTTCCGGCACCACTGACACACAGCAAGTCACACAGATGACAAGGTCACACGGCAAGAGAGACCCTTCTGCCTGAAAGCTGAGAGTCCACGTGACTCCTCCCAGGACCTCCCCCTCCCCAGGGAATTTCAGTCAGCCCTGGCTAAAGAGGAGGCAGCTTCTGGAACAGAGCCCTGGGAAGTAAGAGCCTAAATATGGACAGCAGTGGCTACAGCCACAATCTGTTTTTAACTCAAGGGCCAGAAAGGCCTGGCTTTGATTAGTGGCTCCATCCTGAGAGGCTCCTGAAATTATAGCAAGGGGGCTGGGTGCATACGCAGCACACATGTACACAAGCAAATATGCTGTTAGCAGACAAGTAACATACTTAATCTACTTATGTAACTGCAACTTCTCAAAAACATTTGAGAAGCACATTTGCTGTCATAAGCATGTGAGGAGGTAGGGGTGGATATGTGAGCGTGTGATACCATCAGGCAAGTGTTCTGACTTGCAAAAGAGTCCCTGGAATCCAAGTCTCCCCTGGCATGGTTGGGGGTGTGGGGCGAGAAAGCAGTGGGCCCAGTTAGCCACTAGAGGGCGCAGAGGAGCAGGACATATCAAATTTGCATCACCTTCCCTTCACTGATGCTGAAGCTGAAACTCCAATATGTTGGCCACCTGATGTAAAGAACTGACTCATTGGAAAAGACCCTGATGCTGGGAAAGATTGAAGACAGGAGGAGAAGGGGACAACAGAGGACGAGATGGTTGGATGGCATCACCGACTCAATGGACATAAGTTTGAGCAAACTCCGGGAGATAGTGAAGGACAGGGAAGCCTGGCATGCTGCAGTCTATGGGGTTACAAAGAGTCAGACAAGACTGAGTGGATGAACTTCTCTTCTCTTCTCTTTATTGCATCCCAAAGACCAGAGGTGGGGACTCTTCAACAGGTAGAGATCAAGGCACGTGGCCAGCGGTGAATGAGTGGGAAAAGAACTGCACCAACCAGTACTGTGCTTTGGGCATTTCACGGCTTCTGCTTCCAAGAAAGGCCAGGGAAGTTCCGCCTCTGTACTTACGGTCCTGCAGCCTTAGGGATGTCTCTCAGCTTCGTTACAATTTTAAACTGGCCGTCTTTGTCCTAGCCAGTTTTCCAGTTCTTGTTGTTGTTCAGTAGCCAAGTCGTATCCCACTCTTTGCAACCTGATGGACTGCAGCACACCAGGCTTCCTTGTCCCTCACCATCTCTCTGAGTTTGCCCAAGTTCATGTCCATTGAACTGGTGATGCCATCCAGCCACCTCATCCTCTGTCATCCTCTTCTCCTTCTGCCTTCAATCTTTCCCAGCATCAGGTTTCTTTTCCAGTGAGTCGGCTGTCCACATCAGGTGGCCAAGGTGTTGGAGTTTCAGCTTCAGCATCAGTCCTTCCAATGAATATTCGGGGTTGATTTCCTTTAAGATTGACTTGTTTGATTTTCTTGCTGTTCAAGGGACTCTCAAGAGTCTTCTCCAGCACCAAAGTTCGAAAGCATCAATTCTTAAGCCAAATCTGTGTGCATTCCAGGTCACTAAGGCACTGGAGGTGAGTTCTTAGGCAGTGAAAAGTGAAAGTGTAAATCACTTAGTCGTGTCTGACTCTTTGTGATCCCATACAGTCCATGGAATTCTCCAGGTCAAATAACTGGAGTGGGTAGCCATTCCCTCCTCCAGGGGATTTTCCCAACCCAGGGATTGAACGGAGATCTCCCACATTGCAGGTGGATTCTTTACCAGCTGAGCCACTAGGGAAGCCCAAGAATGCTGGAGTGGGTAGCCTATCCCTTCTCCAGTGGATCTTCCTGGCCCAGAAATCAAACTGGGGTCTTCTGCATTGCAGGTGGATTCTTTACCAGCTGAGCTACCAAGGAATCCCTAGGCAGTGAGGGGATGAGCTAAGTGGGGAAGGATCCAGAAGGCAGCTATTTTTACCCACAATAGCCTTGTTGTCTTGCCTGAAGGCAGCATTAGGAGACCTGCTTCAGGTCAAGAGCAACCTCAGTTTTTCCAGGGGAGTGGGTGTCCAAGAAGTGCCCATAGAGTGCCTCCAGGAAAATGAGTCATTTATTGGGAAACTAGCAAAAAAAAGAACTTACTTGCCAAGACTATAGAGACATTTTACCCAGGAACCGGAAGTATATCTTTTTGTGTTGCTGCCCTGATGTTGTCACTGGCAAGGCAACTCAGCTGCAGAAGCCAAAAATAGGATTCCTGACCCTTAAAAAGCCTTTTGGGCAACAGACTATGGCCCAGAATGGTCAACAGATAAACCAGGATAGTTAACACACCAAGGGTATTCCTCTGTGTTTTGAAAGGTCAAAGAAAACTTTCTCCCTTTTAAAATCCTCAATCCCACACCCCTTCTAAGTCAGCAGAACCCATTGCCTACTTCCTGAATGAGCAGCTACAGAGCCTCTGCTGGGTCAAGAAGCATCTATTAAGTGCTCTGCATATAATAGACAAAGTAATTAAACATATAAGCATTTGTACAGTAAAGGAAAGCATAAACAAAACAAAAAAGACAGCCTATGGACTGGGAGAAAATATTGGCAAACAGTGTGATCAACAAGGGCTTAGTTTCCAAACAAACAGCTCATATAGCTCAATATCAAAAAAACTCAAACAACCCAATCAAAAAATGGACAGAGATCTAAATAGACATTTCTTCAAAGAAGACAGATAGACGGCCAAAAAGCACACGAGAAAGATGCTCAGCATCACTGATTATCAGAGAAAGGCAAATCAGAACTACAATGAGGTTATCACCTCATACCAGTCAAAAAGTTTCCAAATGGGAACTCCCTGGTGGTCCAGTGATTAGGACCCTGTACTTTCACTGTCAAGGGCATAGGTTCAATGCCTGGTTGGGGAATTAAGATCGCACAAGCCACATGGAACGATTTAAAAAAAAAAAAAAAAAAGGTCTCCAAGTAACAAATTCTAGAGAGAGTGTGGAGAAAAGGGAAACTTCCTACACTGTCAGTGGGAGTGTAAATTGATGTAGCCACTGTGGAGTTTCCTTAAAAAAAAAAAACTGAAAATAGATTTACCGTATAACCCAGGCAATCCCACTCCTGGACATTTATCTGGAAAAGAGGAAAACTCTAATTTGAAAAGGTGCATGCACAGTAATGTTCATAGCAGCACCATTGAAAATAGCTGAGATATGGAACAACCTAAATGTCCATCCAGAGATAAATGCATAAAGAAGATGTGGTATATACAGTGGAATGTTACTCAGCCATAAAAAAGAATGATATATTGGCATTTTCAGCAACATGGATGAACTGAGAGATTATCATACTAAGTAAAACATTTGTCAAAAACATATAAGTTGTCACTTATACGTGGAATCTAAAAAAAGGATACAAATGAACTTATTTACAAAGCAGAAGTAAATTCCGACACAGAAAACAAACGTATGGTTACCAAAGGGGAAAATGGGGAGGGAGGAATAAATGAGGAGTTTGGTATTAACTGACTATTTATAAAGTAGATAAACAACAAAGTCCTACTGTGTGACATAGGAAACTATATTCAGTATCTTGTAATAACCTATAATGGAAAAGCATCTGAAAAAGAATATATATATATAATTGAATCACTTAGCTGACCTGAAACTAACACAATATTGTAAATCAAGTATGAAAGTGTTAAAGTGTTAGTCACTCAGTTGTGTCTGACTCTGTGACCCCATGAACTGTAGCCCATCAGGCTTCTCTGACCATGGGATTTCCCAGGCAAGAATACTGAAGTGGTTTGCCATTTCCTCCTCCAGGGGATCTTCCTGACCCAGGAATCTAATCCCGGGGCTCCTGCATTGCAGGCAGATTCTTTACCATCTGAGCCACCAGAGACTCTTCAATTAAATCAAGTATACTTGAATTTAAAAAATAGGTAAGGTCTATGGAATGAATGATTGTTTCGTTGAGAAAATAAAGGGTCTAGTTAAATCTTGAGCTTCCTTCCCTCCCTCCCTCCTTCCATCCTCCCCTTCCCTCCTTCCTCCTTTTCTTCCTAGCTTACTCTCTTCTTTTCTCTCTTTCTCTTCTTCCACATACCAGAAAATTCACCCCTTTAGAATGTACAATTGAATAGCTTTTAATGTACTCGCAGAGTTTTGCAGTAATCACCACTATCTGATTCTGGAATCTTTTCATCATCCCCAAAAGAAACCCTGTAACCATGAGCAATCACTCTTAGCGTCTCTCTATCCTCAGCTCCTGGGAACTACTAATCTACTTTCTATGTCTATACATTTATTTTTCTTTTCTCTTTTAAAAACTATTTATTTGGTTTCACTGGGTCTTCGTTGCGACACTCGGCATCTTTTTTACTTGTGGCATACGGGAAGCATGTGAACTCTTCGTTGAAGCATGTGGGATCTAGTTCCTTGACCAAGAATTGAACTCAAACCCTCAGCATTGGGACTGTGGAGTTTTAGCCACTGGACCACTGGAGAAGTCCTCACCAATTGAAAGGTCTTAACACCCTTGTTGAAAATCAATTGCCCTTAAATATGTGGGGTGACATCTAGATTTTCAGTTCTAGTCCCTTGATTTATGTCTATCCTTATTGCAGAACCAAATAAGTCTTAATGAATGTAACTTTGTAGTAAGTTTTAAAATTGGGAGGTGGGTCCTCTAAGTTTTTTTTTTAAGATTGTTTTAGCTATTCTGGATCTCTTGTATTTCCCTATGAATTTTAAGATCAGCTTGTCAACTTCTGCAAAAAGGCAGCTGGAATTTAGATAGGGATTGAATTGAACCTCTACATTAATTAGGAAGTATTGCCATTAAAAAAAAGATTTATTTGTTTATTTTATTTTTGGCTGTGCTACATCACTAACTTTCTCTAGTTTCAGTGGGTGAAGGCTGCTCCCTTGTTGCAGTGGGCGGGCGTCTCACTGTGGTGCGTCTCTCGTTGCAGAGCATGGGCTCTAGGGCACAGTATCTGTGGTGCACAGGTTTAGTTGCCCCGAGACAGGTGAGATCTTCCCCGACCAGAGATTGAACCCATCTTCTCCAAATTGGAAGGCAGATTCTTAACTACTGGACCACAAGGGAAGTCCCTGGAAGTTGGAACCTTTTGACCACCGTCACTCATTTCCCCCGCCTCCACCTGCTGGCAACCACTGATCTACTTGCCGAGTTCAGCTTTTTTTAGAGTCCACATGGAAGTGAGCTCATAGAGAATTTGTCTTTCTCTATCTGGCTTATTTCACTTAGCTTCGTGCCCTTAACTTTCCTCCATGTTGCTGCAAATCGCAAGATTTCCTTCTTCTTCATGGTCTAATAATCTTCCATTGTGTATATATAAACCATGTTTTTCTTTTTCATTCATCTGTTGATAGACACTTAGGTTGTCTCCATGTCTTGGCTATTGTGAATAGTGCTCCAGTGAACTTGGAAGTGCAGATGTCTCTTTGAGATAGTGATTTCATTTCCTTTGATAAATACCTAGAAGTGGGATTGATGGTTTATAAGGTAGTTTTACTTTAAGTTTTTTGAGGAACCTCCGTATTATTTTCCATAGTGACTGCACCAATTTATATTCGTGACAGTGCACTGGTGTCTCATCCTCTAAGGACACCAATCCTATCAAACTAGGGCCCCACCTTTATGATTTCTTTTAACCTTAATTACTTCCTTAGAAGCCCTGTCTCTAAATACAGCCACACTGAGGGGTAGAGCTTTAACATATGAGTTTGGGAGACACAAACATTCAGTCCATAATATCACTCATTTCTTTCTACTTTTTTTTTTTACAAATGACTTTACTTTTTACATATGAATACTAATGTGCTAGTGCTCAGTCACTCAGTCATGTCTGACTCTTTGCGACCCCATGGACTGTAGCCCACCAGGCTCCTCTGTCCATGGGGATTCTCCAGGCAAGAATACTGGAGTGGGTTGCCATGCCGCAAGAATACTGGAGTGGGTTGCCATGCCCTCTTCCAGGGGATCTTCCCAACCCTGGGATTGAATCCAGGTCTCCTGCATTGCAGGCAGATTCTTTACTGTCTGAGCCACCAGGGAAGCCCGATATGGCTACTAGAATATTTAAAATGACACATGTTGTTCACATTTATATTTCTAATGGCAGCACTCATCTAGGTGTTGGCTTTAAAAATTGAAAACCAGTTGTAGTGGGCTAAATAGTGACACCTGAACCTCCCCTCCCCAAATAGGTCCATGTCCCAAATCTGTGAATGTGACATTACCCAGGAAAAAAAGGACTTCACAGATGCAATTAAGTTAAGGATCTTGAGAGGAGGAGGTCATCTGGAATATCTATTTCCAAAGACAGGTGTCCTTAGAAGAGACGCTCAGAGGAGAAGTCACCGAGGTTCAGGGGAACCGATGTGACCCATGGACACAGAGAATGGAGCAATGCAGCTACAAGCCAGGGGTATCTGGAGGCACCAGAAGCTGAAAAACACAAGGAAAGATCTCCTCTAGCGCCTTCGGAGGGAGCTCAGACTTGCTGACACCTTGACTTCAGACTTCCAAATACCAGATATGTGAGAGAACAAATTCTGTTGTTTTCCTAAGCTATTTCCTACTCCAAGGGATCTTCCTGACCCAGGGATCAACCCTGCATCTCCAAACCCGCATCGCTTACATCTCCAGCATTGACAGGCGGGTTCTTTACCACTAGTGCCTCCTGGGAAGCCCTTAAGCCATCAAGATTGTGGTATTTTGTTACTGTAGTGCTAGGAAGCCAATATCTCAATAAATATCAATTACAGTATTAGGACAAAAAAATTGTGATTGGATCCATGAAGAAATAAATGTAATTCTTTGTTCTTTGTGCTGCTTGAAGGAGACGTTCTAAGAATCCAAGTCAAATGGGCTTGTGTTTATGCGTGCTCAGTCGCTCAATCACATCTGATTCTTTGCAACCCTTTGGACTGTAGCCCTGCCGGGCTCCTCTGTCCATGACATTTTTCTGGCAAGAATACTGCAGTGGGTTGCCATTTCCTCCTCCAGGGGATCTTCCCCACCCAGGGATCAAACCCATGTCTCTTGAATTGACAGGCAGGCTCTTTACCACTGAGCCACCTGGGAAACCCTGCTGGCTCTGTGATAATCAGCCTGCAACACAGGAAATGCGGGTTCAACCCCTGGGTCCATAGAGTCAAAGGAGTTGGATGAGACTGAGCAGGCATGCATGCACTTTTCCATATGTGTATTATACCTCAATCTTATTTTATGTTTTAAGATTTATTTTTAATGTGGCCTATGTTTTCCAATATTGTTTCTGTTTTATGTTTTTGGCTTTTGGGCCGTGAAGCATGTGGGATCTTTGCTCCCCAACCAGGGATCAAACCCACATCCCCTACCTTGGAAGGTGAACTCTTAACCACTGGACCACCAGTGAAGCCCCTATACCTCAATTTTAAATGAAACGAATAGTTTATAATGTGGTTCAGAGCAGATTGCCCCAATACATGCCACTCTGTCATACTGATTGAACTAAAGTTCCTTGAGAAACAGCAGGTGCAAGGACACTCTGACCCTCCTCTCTATCCCCCTGAAAGCAGGAAATAAACCTCCCGCAGGAAAGGTACCCTCCCACACTAGACATCCTTACTGCCGGAGATAAGGAGTTTGGAGCCCAGAGGGCCTGTGTAAACAAACTCTGCATAGTTTCTTCACTAATTAGTACCTAAGCTGAAGTTTCTTTGTCTTGTCAGTTCTTCACAAATTTATAGTTTCTTCATCTAAAAGACTTAAAAACTGCTATGAACTCCCATACACCCAAGATTAAAATTTGATTTCCTTCTGTTGATCTGTCTCATGTCAATTTAGTTATTAGACCAGCCAGAAGGACCTAGAAAGGTATCGGGAAATGTCTTCCTCCCAAGCATTTTATATATAAATCCTGACTTTTTTATACCATTTTTTGCTTTCCCTAGAATTTTTTAAAATTGCTTCTCTGCCTTTTTCTTTTTAATTGAAATTGCTTCCCCTATTTTTTTTTTTTTATTGACAAAGAGCAAAGATTATCCTCTTTCATAAACACTCCCTGTTGGTTGAAATCTACTTTCTCCTTGAAAGCATTCTTCATGTAACTCTTTGACTTCTAACTCTAATTGAGGCACTAATTCACAGATCTGTGGACAACTATCATTCTGGGATTTTTTCCCCTGTCCCATTGTTCATTTCTTTTTCCTGAATTCATTTTGCTAGAGTTTGTCCTTGAATTTTTTTTTTTTTTTTTTTTCCCGGAAAAGGCACACAGAAGTCAATGTTCTTTTTTTGGGGGGTGGGGGGGTGGGCTGCAGGACAAATGAGATCTTAGTTCCCTGACCAGGGATTGAACCTGCGCCCCCTGCATTGGAAGCTCAGAGTCCTAACCACAGACAGCCAGGGAAGTACTGAAAGTCAGTGTTCTAAGTCCCATATCTGAAGAAAATGGTTATTTGATCTTTTGGCTGGGCATACAAGTACAGAATCAAAACCACATTCCCTGAGGATTTGGAAGGCATTGTTTCAATCTTCTAGAATCCAATATTGCTGAGACGTCTGTGGCTAGTTGGATATTCATTCTTTTGCAGGTGACCTGTTTTTCCCTCTCTGGAAACTTAAAATTTTTTTTTTTTTCATTATCCTTAGAATGCTCTAATATCATCTAGGAGTTTTGTTGGGATTTTCTGTTGTTCCTTTGTTTATCTTGCTTGACACATGAGTCTTTTCAATCTGAAAGAGTTATGCCTTTCTTCAATTTGTGGATATATTTTTCTATTATTTCCATCCCGTTTCTTTCCTTTCTTTCTCCTGTTTCTCTGGAACTTTCAGATGGTTGGCTCTCCTGTCCCTTATTATTTTTTTCTTTTTTAAAGAAATTCTTTATCTGCTAGTCCTTCAAGTGCTGGAATTTCCCCCAGGGACCAGCCAGAGTGTCTCTGTCACTCACCTCTTCCTCTCCAAGTGATCATACCTACTCCCACAACCTAACCTCTCTCCTATATTTTGAGCCCTGTCCAAACCATAATTCATTAATCCACAAGTCTCAGGTGTTTAGACCCAAATTTCCTTCTACCTGCTCAGCCCACACAGTATTTCACAGATAACTTAAAATCCTAATGAAAATCACTTTCTTCCAACCTGGAAAGAAAAACACACACTCCTGTGTGTTTCCTCTACACTCAATTCTCCACTCCTGACCCTTGTGGTCACCCTGTGTGTGTTTATGTATTGGGAGGGGTTCCTACATGAAACAATTCTGTGACCCAGCCAGATGTCCCACAGTTAACTCAATTCTGACACCATCTACCTGAAGATAACATCAGATCCACAGCTTAAGCTCCCCTCCTTTTCAGACACAGTTCAGTTCAGTCGTTCAGTCGAGTTGACTCTTTGTGACCCCATGAACTGCAGCACTCCAGGCTTCCCTGTCCATCACCAACTCCTGGAGTTTACTCAAACTTATGTCCATTGAATTGGTGATGCCATCCAACCATTTCATCCCCTGTCATCCCCTTCTCCTGCCTTCAATCTTTCCCAGCATCAGGGTCTTTTCCAATGAGTCAGTTCTTCACATCAGGTGGCCAAAGTATTGGAGCTTCAGCTTCAGCCTCAGTCCTTCCAATGAATACTCAGGACTGATTTCCTTTAGGATGGACTGGTTGGATCTCCTTGCAGTCCAAGGGACTCTCAAGAATCTTCTCCAACACCACAGTTCAAAAGCATCAATTCTTCAACGCTCAGCTTTCTTTATGGTCCAACTCTCACATCTATACATGACTACTGGAAAAACCATTGCTTTGAATACACAGAGCTTTGTTGGCAAAGTAATGTCTCCACTTTTTAATATGCTGTCTAGGTTGGTCATAGCTTTTCTTCCAAGCAACAAGGATCTTTTAATTTCAAGGCTGCAGTCACCATCTGCAGTGATTTTGGAGCCCCCCAAAATAAAGTCTCTCACTGTTTTCATTGTTTCTTCATCTATTTGCCATGAAGTGATGGGACTGGATGCCATAATCTTAGTTTTCTGAATGTTGAGTTTTAAGCCAGCTTTTTCACTCTCCTCTTTCACTTTCATCAAGAGGTTCTTTAATTCTTCTTTGCTTTCTGCCATAAGGGCAGTATCTGAGTTTATTGATATTTCTCCCAGCAATCTTGATTCCAGCTTGTGCTTCATCCAGCCTGGCATTTTCCATGACGTACTCTGCATATAAGATAAACAAGCAGGGTGACAATATACAGCCTTTATGTACTCCTTTCCCAGTTTGGAACCGGTCTGTTGTTCCATGTCTGGTTCTAACTGGTGCTTCTTGACCTGCATACAGATTTCTCAGGAGGCAGGTAAGGTGGTCTGGTATTCCCAGCTCTTAAAGAATTTTCAGACACACTCATTGCCAATCACAAGTTCAGGTTGTCACCTGTGTCTCTGACCCACCAGCTATAAATAAGAGGGTTCTCACCACCCTGTCCTCGAGTTTGATTCATTTGCTAGAGCAGCTCAAAGAAGTCAGGAAAACAGTTTTCTTATTAGTTATTGGTTTATCACAAAGGGAAAAGGAACTTCCCTGGTGGTGCAGTGGTAAAGAATCTGCCTGCCAACGCAGGAGATGCCAAGAGACGTGGGTTCAATCTCTGGGTTGCGAAGATCCCCTGGAGGAGGAAATGATAACTCACTCCAGTATTCTTGCCTGGGACATTTCATGAACTTGGGGAGCTGGTGGACTACAGTCCATGGGGTCACAAAAGAGTTAGACACGACTGAGCGACTAAACAAAAACACAAAGGAGCAGCCAGATGAAGAGACACACAAGGCGAGGTGCAGGAGGGCCCTGAACACAGGAGTTTCTGACCCTGTGGAGTCCAGAGTGTGCCACCATCCTGGCATGTGGATGCACTCTTGTTCATCGGTCCATCCTTCTGGGATTTTCCTTCTGGGTTTTTTGGGAGGCTTTATTACATAGACACCAATTGCTCATATCACTAGCTATGGATGACTGAACACATTCTGTAGTCCCTCCCCCCTCTGCCGGGGTTGGGAGTGGGGCTGAAAGTTCCAACCACTGTCTCTGATTGCAGGGTTGGTTTCTCGCCAACCAGCCCATCCTGGGCGCTTTCCGAAAGTCTCCTTGTCAATATGAACTCTGATGTGATTGAAAGGGGCTTGTTATGAATAACAAAATACATCTTTATGGCTCTTACTACTTAGGAAATCCTAGGAGTTTTAAGAGTCCTGTGCGAGAAAAAGGGGAAGACCGAATACATATTCTTATCATAAATCACAACATTGCACTGTCCTTTGCCAACTCTCTCTATGTCCTCTGTCCACTGTCCACGCCCATACCTGCCTTTCCATGCCTCGGGGTCTGGCTCGGTTCCTGCCCCAGTTCTTTACAATCACCTCTGCCAGAGCTCCCTTTCTCCATCCCACTGTTTCCACTGTCCTCACTTCTGTGGAAATGAGAGAAAAGATGGGGAGGAAGGAGTGAGAAGAGCAAGAAGTAGGAGGGAAAGAAAGATTAGAGGCTGGAGGCTGCGTCGCTCCTGAAAGGGGAAGGCTACTGATGTGCCTTTGATCCATACACTTGTTTTTTAAATTTTATTTATTTATTTTTGGCTGTGCTGGGTCTGCATTGCTGCTTGGGCTTTCCTCCAGTTATGGCAAGCAGGGCAACTCTCTAATTGCAGTGCATAAGCTTCTCACTGCAGTGGCTTCTCTTGCTGCAGACGGGCATGGGCTCTCAGGTATGCGGGCTTCAGTAGTGGCGGCACCTGGGCTTAGTAGTTGCAGTTCCCCAGCTCTGGAGCACAGGTTCAATAGTTGTGGTGCACAGGCTTAGCTGTTCCGTGGCATGTGGGATCTTCCCAGGTCAGGGATGGAAGCACGTTTGTCTCTTGCACTGGCCGGCGAATTCTTTACCACTGAGCCACCAGGGAAGCGCCAATACACTTGTTTTTATACTGCTGGAATTAGGATAAAATCATGCTAACAGATAGCCTTAACTGGGTAGAGAAGTCAGCAAAGGGTGACAGACATGCTGAGTGGTGAATGTGGAAGGGGAACAGAGAGGTATGGGAGAGGAGGTTCTAGAAAAGGGAAGAGGGTTCCCCACTTTACCACCTGCTGGGCTTTTTACAATAAGGAAGGTTAAGGAGGGGGAGCCTCTCCTTCTTCTCAGTCCTCCCCCCCACCCCACCCCCGCCGCATCCCACATCCCGCATCCCACATCCCTAGTGTGACAGGGACTGCCTGAGACCAGGGGCCTCCCTCTCAGCAGCCCTGAGGGTAGTGAGGTCGCTCAGACCTGGGAATACAGGAAAATCTGAACTGGCTCTGGTTGGAGAAGAACGGGATGGGGAGACAGAGATTTCTTTTAATGAAAGGGCTGGTAAGTCTGAAATTTCTAAGGCAGGCTGGAAACTTGTGGTGCAGAACTTTTTCTTCCCCCAGGAAACCACAGATTTTGCTCTTATGAGCAAAATTGAACTGATTGAATGGGGCTGATGAACATTATGAAGGATCATCTTCTTTATTAAAAGTCAATTGATTATAATTAATCCTATCTGTCAATATTGGGTTGGCCAAAAAGTTTCTTTTGGTTTTACCATAAGATATTATGGAAATGAACTTTCTTGCCAACTCGAAGCTTCACAGCAACTCGTAGATTCATGTTTGATTAAATATCAGACATCATACCCTATCAGTTCAGTTCAGTCGCTCAGTCGTGTCCAACTCTTTGCGACCCCATGAACCGCAGCATGCCAGGCCTCCCTGTCCATCACCAACTCCTGGAGTTTACTCAAACTCATGTCCATCAAGTCAGTGATGCCATTCAGCCATTTCATCCTCTGCTGTCCCCTTCTCCTCCTGCCCCCAATCCCTCCCAGTATCAGGGTCTTTTCCAATGAGTCAACTCTTCACATGAGGTGGCCAAAGTACTGGAGTTTCAGCTTTAGCATCAGCCCTTCCAATGAACACTCAGGACTGATCTCCTTTAGGATGGACTGGTTGGATCTCCTTGCAGTCCAAGGGACTCTCAAGAGTCTTCTCCAACACCACAGTTCAAAAGCATCAATTCTTCGGTGCTCAGCTTTCTTCACAGTCCAACTCTCACATCCATACATGACCACAGGAAAAACCGTAGGCTTGACTAGACGGACTTTTGTTGGCAAAATAATGTCTCTGCTTTTGAATATGCTGTCTAGGTTGGTCATAACTTTCCTTCCAAGGAGTAAGCGTCTTTTAATTTCATGGCTGCAATCACCATCTACAGTGATTTTGGAGCCCCCAAAAATAAAGTCTGACACTATTTCCACTGTTTCCCCATCTATTTCCCATGAAGTGATGGGACCAGATGCCATGATCTTCGTTTTCTAAATGTTGAGCTTTAAGCCAACTTTTTCACTCTCCTCTTTCACTTTCATGAAGAGGCTTTTTAGTTCCTCTTCACTTTCTTGATTCCAGCTTGTGCTTCTTCCAGCCCAGTGTTTCTCATGATGTACTCTGCATATAAGTTAAATAAGAGGGGTGAAAATATACAGCCTTGACGTACTCCTTTTCCTATTTGGAACCAGTCTGTTGTTCCATGGCCAGTTCTAACTGTTGCTTCCTGACCTGCATATAGGTTTCTCAAGAGGCAGGTCAGGTGGTCTGGTATTCCTATCTCTTTCAGAATTTTCCACAGTTTATTGTGATCCATACAGTCAAAGGCATTGGCATAGTCAATAAAGCAGAAATAGATGTTTTTCTGGAACTCTTTTGCTTTTTCCATGATCCAGCGGATGTTGGCAATTTGATCTCTGGTTCCTCTGCCTTTTCTAAAATCAGCTTGAACATCTGGAAGTTCACGGTTCACGTATTGCTGAAGCCTGGCTTGGAGAATTTTGAGCATTACTTTACTAGCATGTGAGATGAGTGCAATTGTGCGGTAGTTTGAGCATTCTTTGGCATTGCCTTTCTTTGGGATTGGAATGAAAACTGACCTTTTCCAGTCCTGTGGCCACTGCTGAGTGTTCCAAATGTGCTGGCATATTGAGTGCAGCACTTTCACAGCATCATCTTTCAGGATTTGAAATAGCTCAACTGGAATTCCATCATCTCCACTAGCTTTGTTCGTAGTGATGCTTTCTAAGGCCCATTTGACTTCACATTCCAGGATGTCTGGCTCTAGGTGAGTGATCACACCATCGTGATTATCTGGGTTGTGAAGCTCTTTTTGTACAGTTCTTCTGTGTATTCTTGTCACCTCTTCTTAATATCTTCTGCTTCTGTTAGGTCCATACCATTTCTGTCCTTTATCGAGCCCATCTTTGCATGGAATGTTCCCTTGGTATCTCTAATTTTCTTGGAGAGATCTCTAGACTTTCTCATTCTGTTGTTTTCTTCTGTTTCTTTGCGTTGATCGCTGAAGAAGGCTTTCTTATCTCTCCTTGCTATTCTTTGGAACTCTACATTCAAATGGGTATAGCTTTCCTTTTCTCCTTTGCTTTTCACTTCTCTTCTTTTCACAGCTATTTGTAAGGTCTCTTCAGACAGCCATTTTGCTTTTTTGCATTTCCTTTCCATGGGAATGGTCTTGATCCCTGTCTCCTGTACAATGTCACGAACCTCTGTCCATAGTTCATCAGGCACTCTGTCTATCAGATCTAGTCCCTTGAATCTATTTCTCACTTCCACTGTATAATTATAAGGGATTTGATTTAGGCCATACCTGAATGGTCTAGTGGTTTTCCCTACTTTGTTCAATTTCAGTCTGAATTTGGCAATAAGGAGTTCATGATCTGAGCCACAGTCAGCTCCTGGTCCTGTTTTTGCTGACTGTATAGAGCTTCTCCATCTTTGGCTGCAAAGAATATAATCAATCTGATTTCGGTGTTGACCATCTGGTGATGTCCATGTGTAGAGTCTTCTCTTGTGTTGTTGGAAGAGGGTGTTTGCTGTGACCAGTGCATTTTCTTGGCAAAACTCTATTAGCCTTTGCCCTGCTTCATTCCGTACTCCAAGCCCAAATTTGCCTGTTACTCCAGGTGTTTCTTGACTTCCTACTTTTACATTCCAGTCCCCTATAATGAAAAGGTCATCTTTTTGCGGTGTTAGTTCTAAAAGGTCTTGTAGGTCTTCATAGAACCGTTCAACTTCAGCTTCTTCAGCGTTACTGGCTGGGGCATAGTCTTGGATTACCATGATACTGAATGGTTTGCCTTGGAAATGAGCAAAGATCATTCTGTCGTTTTTGAGATTGCATCAAAATACTGCATTTTGGACTCTTGTTGACCATGATGGCTACTCCGGTTCTTCTAAGGGATTCCTGCCCACAGTAGAAGATATAATGGTCATCTGAGTTAAATTCACCCATTCCAGTCCATTTTAGTTCGCTGATTCCTAGAATGTCGACGCTCACTCTTGCCATCTCCTGTCTGACCACTTCCAATTTGCCTTGATTCATGGACCTGACATTCCAGGTTCCTATGCAATATTGCTCTTTACAGCATCAGACCTTGCTTCTATCACCAGTCACATCCACAACTGGGTATTGTTTTTGCTTTGGCTCCATCCCTTCATTCTTTCTGGAGTTATTTCTCCACTGATCTCCAGTAGCATATTGGGCACCTACTGACCTGGGGAGTTCCTCTTTCAGTATCCTATCATTTTGCCTTTTCATACAATTCATGGGGTTCTCAAGGCAAGAATACTGAAGTGGTTTGCCATTCCCTTCTCCAGTGGACCACATTATGTCAGACCTCTCCACCATGACCCGTCTGTCTTGGGTGGCCCCACAAGGCATGGCTTAGTTTCATTGAGTTAGACAAGGCTGTGGTCTGTGTGATCAGACTGGCTAGTTTTCTGTGATTATGGTTTCAGTGTGTCTGCCCTCTGATGCCCTCTCTCAACACCTACCATCTTACTTGGGTTTCTCTTACCTTGGACAAGGGGTATCTCCTCACAGCCGCCCCTCCTGACCTTGAACATGAAGTAGCTCCTCTCAGCCCTCCTGCGCCTGCGCAGCCGCCCTCCTTGGACGTGGGGTTGGCTTAAAACTCAACGTTCATAAAACTAAGATCATGGCATCCGCCATGACAGACACAACTTAGTGACTCAACAACAACAACAGCACCTATACCCTAGCTGAGTAGACACATAAAATTAGCCATCATAGTAGATAAAGTTGGGAACAGAATAAGCAGATTTTGTGCTTCTAATGCAAGGCAGCAGAGAATCATGTGGAGTGGAAAACAGCAGTGTTTTCACATGACTCACCATTTTGAATGAAAGTCAAGTGGTTTCCTAAGGTTTAGCTCCTGTTGATCTGAATGCCGTTCAGTTGTTTTTGCAGAAGTCCTGGTGCTTTCCCAGGACTAGTGCTTTCCAACTGGGTGTTGGTTGATGATGGAAAGAAGACTCAGATTATTTCCAGTGTTTGAATTTTGGTTCTAAATTAGGAAAGGAGTATGTCAAGGCTGGATATTGTCACCCTGCTTGTTTAACTTACATGCAGAGTACATCATGCAAAATGCCAGGCTGGGTGAAGCACAAGCTGGAATCAAGATTGCTGGGAGAAATATCAATAGCCTCAGATACTCAGATGACACCACCCTTATGGCAGAAAGTGAAGAATTAAACAGCCTCTTAATGAAAGTGAAAGAGGAGAGTGAAAAAGCTGGCTTAAAACTCAACATTCAGAAAACTAAAATCATGGCATCTGGTCCCATTACTTCATGGCAAATAGACTGAGAAACAATGGAAACAGTGAGAGATTTTATTTTGGGGGCTCTAATATCACTGCAGATGGTGACTGCAGCCTTGAAATTAAAAGACGCTTGCTCCTTGGAAGAAAAGCTATGACCAACCTAGACAGCATATTAAAAAGCAGAGACATTACTTTGCCAACAAAGATCTTTGTATTCAAAGCTATGGTTTTTCCAGTAGTCATGTATGGATGTGAGAGTTGGACCATAAAGAAAGCTAGGCGTTGAAGAATTGATGCTTTTGAACTGTGGTGTTGGAGAAGACTCTTAAGAGTCCCTTGGACTGCAAGGAGATCCAACCAGTCCATCCTAAAGGAAATCAGTCTTGAGTAGGCCTGAGGCTGAAGCTCCAATACTTTGGCCACCTGATGTGAAGAACTGACTCATTGGAAAAGACCCTGATGTTGGGAAAGATTGAAGGCAGGAGAAGGGGATGACAGAGGATGAGATGGTTGGATGGCATCACCAACTCAATGGACATAAGTTTAAGTAAGCTCCAGGAGCTGGTGATGGACAGGGAAGCCTGGTGTGCTGCAGTCCTTGGGGTTGCAAAGAATAGAACACGACTGAGCTACTGAACTGAACTGAGGCGGGAAAGGCCAATAGGCAAGCCATGACACCATCTTGGGATAACACTACTGGGTTAGTCAGCTTCCACCAGGTCATGATGCAGTAACATGCCCCCACATCTTGGCGGCTTAGAACAGCCACGGCATGTTTCTCACTCATGTTATATATTCATGGCTACAGTTCTGTCCACATGACTGTTTATTCCAGGACACATGCTGAAGGAGGATCTCCTATCTGGAATCTGGTATTCCCACGGCAAAAAGAAAGTGAGATTGCTGCAGGAAACACTTCAGGCTTCTACTTGGAAATGGCATATCACTCACACTCCTACCTCATGTTGTTGTTCAGTCTCTCAGTCATGTTTGACTCTTTTCGACTCTGTGGACTGCAGCACACCAGGCTTCCTCGTCCTTCACTTTCTACAGGAGTTTGCTCAAACTCGTGTCCATTGAGTCAGTGATGCCAATCCATCATCTCATCCTCTGTTGCCCCCTTCTCCTGCCCTCAGTCTTTCCCAGCATCAGAGTCTTTTCCCCTGAGTTGGCTCTTTGCATCAGTTGGCCAAAGTTGGCTTCAGCTTTAGCATTAGTCCTTCCAATGAATATTCAGGGTTGATTTCCTTTAGGATTGACTAAAGGAAATGATCTCCTTGATCTCCTTGGAGTCCAAGGGACTCCCAAGATCAAGGAGAAATGATCTCCTTGCAGTCCAAGGGACTCTCAAGAGTCTTCTCCAGCACCACAATTCAAAAGCATCAATTCTTTGATGTTTAGCCTTCTTTATGGCCCAACTCTCACATCCGTCCATGGACTACTAGAAAAACTATAGCTTTGACTATATGGACTTTTGTCAGCAAAATGATGTCTCTGCCTTTTAACTCACTGTCTAGGTTTGTCATAGCTTTTCTTTCGAGGAGCAAGCGTCCTATCTCACAGGCAGTGCTAAATCACAGGGCCGGGGACTTCCTTGGTGGTCCAGTGGCTAAGGCTCCAGACTCCCGAGGCAGGATGCTTGGGTTCAATCCCTGATCAGGGAATGAGATCCCAGATGCTGCAACTAAGACCCAGCAGAGTCAAATAAATGCATATTAAAATATATATTTTAGGAAATTCTGACCAGTAATTATAACAACTTTAAAATTTAAATAAAAATTTCCAGAAAAAAAAATCACAGGGCTAGGTCTGACAACAGGGTGGGGACCATGAATCTCACGGTGGGCATAAACAATCCTTTCACAGGAGGGGAGGGCAGTGGATAACGGGAACCACAGCACAGTATATCCAGCCGCCATCTGCCTGATTCTTAGAGTTCCAGCTGGCTTCTTAAACAGCACCATTTAACTAACATGACTGACAGAGAAGAAAGTCATTTTATACTGAGTTCATGGGAGGGAACAAAGTAATAAAACCAGGCCTTACCTACCCGGGTTCTTGGACTGTTTAATCAATAGAAATCGATAAGAAGTCTGGCGAGAAATTCGAGCAAGGCTTTGTTGGGACTTGGGCTGCAGCCCCAGGGGCTGAAAAGAGGCAACAGGTGCCCTTGCTTGCTCCCTGGGGGAAAGGGGGCGAACTGCTTCCTCAAATGAGGTGAGGATAGGGGCGGTAGATGGGTCTGGCCGGAGGGGTAGCTTAGGTGGTCTGCCCACCCCCAGAGTGGTGCTGTGTGCAGGGGTCGTGCACGGTGCCCTGGTACCCTGCTTTTGCTACCAGCATGTCACAAAATGGCAATTAGGTTTTGGCATTTTTGTGTCTGGGTTTCCCTGGTGGCTTAGCAGTAGAGAATCTGCCTACAGTGCAGGAGACGTGGGTTTGATCTCTAGGTTGGGAAGATCCCCTGGAGAAGGGCATGGCAACTCACTCCAGCATTCTTTCCCAGAGAATCCCATGGACAGAGGAGTCTGGTGGGCTACAGTCCAGGGGTTGTAAAGAGTCAGACATGCCCGAAGGACCTAAGTGGGCACACATTTTTGTATTTTGTTGTTCATAACTGCCCTGACTTCGTGCAGTTATTTTTAGCCTTTTATAGTTCCTTTGTGTCTGTGCTTGAGGAAATGTTTGTTGAGGTACAAGCCCTGCAGTCAAGGGTCTCAGGTCCCAGGTCCCAGCCTACCTCACAGGCACTGGGTGACAAGGTCAGAACTTGGGTCGAGGACTCTCTTTCCAGTTTCTGACATCCTGGCCAGGGCACCAGAAGGATCTCCAGCCCTCCTGTGGCCTCTGGGCTTTCCCTCTGACCCTCAGGGCTCAGGACACTGCCCTCTCTGGGGTTATGGGTTCAGCATGTCTGGGACCTTGGTGGTAGGAATTTTTTGGGTGTTTTTTCCTAATAAACAAAGCAAAGGGTCAGATGGGATGAGCTGGCCTTACTGTTTGAAACCTCCGGAAGTGCTGTGGTTTGGGCTGCCATAAACATCTGGATGCAGGAGGCGGTGTGGGCAGGCGCAGACCCAGAGGAAAGCCACGCTCTCCGGAAGCCACAGGCCCCGATTTCTCTATTTATTGTCCCCTTCCCTGCACCTCACTCCTTGTTTTGGTAAAAGAGTCAAATTGTTAGAATAGTATCATTTCAGATCAAAAGTTGAATTATATAATCATAAAAGGCAAGGTTGGAAGGGATGCTGGATATCATTTGGGTGCAGACTATTGGAAAAAAAAGAAAAACTTCCCTGGTGGTCCAGTGGTTAAGAAGCTGCCTTCCAATACAGGGAACCCCCACACCTTATTGGGTACTGGGTCTGCGTTTGCTCAATGAGAGAAGAATAACAGGGTAGACTCATCCATGGATCCCAGTACAGGATTTCCAGGCAACAGGGTGCCTAGTGAAGGGCCAGGCAGCAGGGCAGAGGTCTTCAAGTTCTGAGATTCTTTTTGTTTATCTAGTGGTGGGGAAAGGCACCTTCTGATTTGTGACACCAGCTTTTCAAGACTGTGTCAGTTCTGTGGAAAAGCATTTTGGGATGTCCTGCAAATAATCTATGACCCACACACCAAGCAAACAAATCAGTTGCATGTAACTCTTGGGTCTGCAGGTCTGGGGTTCCTAGCGAGGAAATAGGAGATGCGTCAGTGGAGTATGGCTAGGGGAATTGAGACTCTGAGACTTGACTTCTATTTCCTTTGTCCAGTCTCTTTGGAAAAATCTGGTGAGATTCCACTTCAGTAGGTGAATGCTTATGGGTGGGAACGGAATGCAGGAAGTGCCAAATTAAATAAAATTTGACAGGTTGTGTTAATAGTAACAAAGCCTATCTTTACTGAGCTCTTACTATTAATATATGCCAAACACTACTCTATGCTCTAAGTGTACTTACCTAACAAAACACCCCTAAGGTAGATACTGCTGTAAAAACACTGGGGGCACAGAGAGAGTCAGGAACTTGTCCCAGGTCACATAGCTAGAAGGCAGTGAGAGCTGGGATTTACATCACATTGCCTTTAGCAATGATTATCACTATTGAATGAGCACTGACCTTGACAGGGAGTGGGCTAGGGGTGGGGGCTGGATTGGGCTGGCATTCGGCTAGTGCCTTAGAGTTGCCTTATTTCATTTACTCCAGAACAACTGCTTCAGATATGAGGTAATATTTCTACCTATTGCATGAAGAAACAGACTCCGAGAAACTGAACACCTTGCCCAGGATCCCAACACTAATCGGTAGTCCCAGCACTAATTCCAGCATCGGCTTGATCCCCAAATCCCTCCTCCCTCAGGTTCTTCTCCTTTTGTTTTTTTTTTTGCCACACCATGGGCCACGTGGGATCTTAGTTCCCCAACCAGGGATTGAACCCTGGCTCCCTGTGTTGGAAGCACAGGGTCTTAACCACTGGGCTGCCAGAAAAGTCCCCTAAACCCCAATAGTTTCTTAAATATTGATAATTGCTGCAAGTGAATAATACATCCAAAGAGTTTGATTTTACTATTCACTTTGTGTGTATTTGAAAATTCCCTTAAGAACCCCCTCCAAAAAAAACAAAACCAACTATGAACTTAGCCACTGTGTTGTCCTAATTCCAATGGTTCCTGTGTGTTTCCTTGATGGGGCGGGAAGAGGAAGAGATGAAGTTTAGATATGGGTCAGCAGAATTTCTTTCCCAACCAAGTGCGTGTGTTAGTTGCTCAATCATGTCCGACCCTTTGCGACCCCATGGACTGTAGCCCACCAGGTTGCTCTGTCCGTGGAATCCTCTAGGCAAGAATACTGGAGCGGGTTGCCATTTCCTTCTCCAGGGGAATCTTCCTGACCCAGGGATAGAAGCCGTATCTCCTGCTTGGCAGGTGGATTCTTTACCACTGAGCCACTAGGAAAGCCCAGGGACTATTATCTAAGATTAGCTATGATTTTGTTTGCTAGGTGGTGGGAGCTGCAGTCCAGCATGTGCTGGGCCACAGAGCCCTTTGGGCCTTATGTTGACACTGGGGAAGGCTCTGCAGCTTTTAAAAGGATGTGGTGGCCCAGGCTTCTATCCCCAGAGGACATCCCTTCCCAGGGAGTCAGGCCTTGACCTAGAACTTCCACTGACCAGAGGACTGGGGACAAGTGCCTCAAGATCATAGAACATCTGGCCACAGGGAGGTCGTCCAAGGAACTATTCTAGCATGGGCCGGGGCTGGGCTGCTCTCTGAGGGCCTTGTGGGACAGTGCGGAGCCTCAGTCCACACTGCCCAGGGACAGAGGACAAGTTCTGATGGGTACCCGCCTGAGGCCATCTGACTCAGGGCCTCCGCTCTTGCCTAGAGCTGCCTCATCTCCTTAGCCAGCCAGGAGGGCCAGGCAGGAAATATTGCCTCCAGCTATGTTCAGTTGTATGTGACTTTGTTCTTGGGGGAGGATGCGGCTTAAATTCAGGGAATTTCCAAAAGGACAGGCTGGGTCTGAAGGAGGCTGGTGTTTAAGGATTGCGAGAGGCTTGGGGTTGAGCTGGAGAGGGGATGAGGCCCTCCGCTCTTCAGTGAACTGGGAGCCTCTTGCAGCTTCCTGGGTGCTGCTGCCAGAGTTCCATTTATCCCTCTTTTCTCCCAGGATTCGCAGTGCTTAGCAGCATCTCAATAATTCTGCTTGCTCGGTGGATGCATTGATGCTTTTCAGACATCAGCTGAAAACGTCAAGTTCCTGACACTGGTCAGTGAGTCAAAACTAGAATGATCATCCTCTCATGGGTCCTCTTTCCCCAAACTTGGGTTTTGTACATTAGGTTTCCTGAAGTTGTTGTGTTACTGAGGTGTGGGGTCCGGCCGCTTGCTGCTCAGAAGCCAATAAACAGGCCAGGTTGGTGGAAAGAAAAAATTTGCTTTATTTTAGATGCTGGCAACTGGTGGAGGGAGTGTGGATGTCTGTCCAAAGGCCAACTGCCAAGCAGGAGGTGAGAGCTTTTATAAGCTGAGGGAGGGGGCTGCATGCAGAAACAACACAGTCAGCTCTGACAGTCATCTTCAGATTGGTTATCGGTACACTGACCAGCGTCATCTTGATTGTTTTAGGTACAGTTAATCTTCAGTTCCAGGGTCGGTTTGCTTCCATTTCTTTGAGGCCGTTTCTTGGAACTGTGGCAGCTTATGTCATGGCTACAGTCTGGTTATCGTGTAGTTAACTTCTTCCACCCGGTGGGGATTTCAGTATCTATAAGACAGCTCACAGGACATGGCTCAGAATATTATCTATAGTCCTTGAGGAGAAACTAAAGGTCCTTGACTATGCCTGATGAGTACATTATTATTATTTGGTCTCCTTTGTTTTCCTTCGTTTCTGCATGTTCTCATTTCCCTGATTAAACTCATTCTTTAAAGTTTTCCACAGACAAAAGGCAGGCAGAGCACAGGGGGGAAGGACCGTAGAGTCCTGCTGTGTTTCAGTTACTTGTAAAAAGAAGAAAAGGAAGAAAGCAAGCTCTGCTCTCACACGCTGCAAAGAAGCAGCTGCAACATATAGCCAGGGCTTTCTCTTGTCAGACTTGATATTTTTAAAAAAACTTTTTTTTTTCAATTGGCTGCACTATGTGGCGTGTGGGATCTCAGTTACCCAACCAGGAATCGAACCCGTGTCCCCTGCATTGAAGTGTAGAGTCTTAACCATGAGGAAAGTCTCATCAGACTTGATTTTAAGTCACTAAATACATTGCCTCCTCAATCTTTACAGTCACCCTGTGTGGTAACTGCTATTCCTTTATTATCTTTCCTAGGGATAGATCCATGTTTGTGAGGCCCTGAAACTTATACAGTTGGTGGGCCCTCTTTTAAAACAAATTAGATTACAATTATGTAAATATAAGTACAAAATTAGGTCCAGAGCCTTGACAGGTGGCATACGACAAGTGGCAAAAACCAACAAAATATTGTAAAGCAATTATCTTCCAATTAAAAATAAATAAATTTTTAAAAATTACTGAAAAAAATTTAAAACATTAATTGATTATTTTGTTGACTGTGCTGCATCTTCACTGCGGTATTCAGGTTTCTCTAGTTGTGGTGGGCGGGCCGAGGCATGTGGGCTCTTAGTTCCTGAACTACTGCTTGGAAAGGTAGATTCTTAGCTGCTGGGCAACCAGGGAAGTCCTCAAGGTATTGTTTCTTTCCTTTTTGAAAGGCTTCCATATTTTCTGAAGTTCTAATAAGGAGCATGTAATTCCTATGAAAAGAAATTTTGTTCTATTGACTGTCCAAGCAGGAAAGAGCCTGACGAGTATGTAGCCATGCTCTGGTGTGGGTTAGAGTCAAAGCGAGGGCAGAGGGCACAGGATCAGGCCACCTGTACCCACTGCCTTGGTCTTGCCCAGGACTAGGAATGGAGCATCCTGACTCTGAGTTTGACCATCTGGACCCAGAGGGAGGAGGTAAACTGACACCAGTGAGCTGCGAGCAAGTACTCTGGGTGACCTATGGCCATTCCTGGGTGTTGCCCAGGGAAGACTACTTCAGACCCTGGTTCTCTCACATGGGGGGCTTCCCTGGTGGCCCAGACAGTAAAGAATCTGCCTACAATGCAGAAGACCCAGGTTTGATCCCTGGGTTGAGAAGATCCCCTGGAGAAGGGAATGGCTACCCATTCCAGTATTCTTGCCTGGAGAATTCCATGGACAGAGGAGCCTGGTGGGCTACAGCCCATGGGGTTGCAAAGAGTCGGACATGAATGAGCGACCAACACTTTCACTTTCACTTTGGGTTTCCCTGGTGGCTCAGATGGTAAAGAATCTTCCTGCAAAGAAGGAGACGTGGGTTTGATCCCTGGGTTGGGAAGATCCCCTGGAGAAGGGAACAGCTACCCACTCCAGGATTCTTGCCTGGAGAATTCCATGGACAGAAGAGCCTGGCAGGCCCATGGGGTCGCGAAGAGTTGGACACTTCTGAGTGTTCACGACTGAGTGAACACTTTCACTTTTTTCACTCTCATCTGGAGGAAGGAAGGAGTGGAGTGAGGTCGCTCAGTTGTGTCTGACTCTTTGTGACCCCATAGACTGTAGCCTACGGGCTCCTCCTTCCATGGAATTTTCCAGGCAAGAGTACCGGAGTGGGTTGCCATTTCCTTCTCCAGGGGATCTTCCCTCTGACCCAGGGATTGAACTCGGGTCTCCCGCATTGCAGGCAGACGCTTTACGAGGATGAGGGTCCAATTCCCCAAAGACAGACTGCTGGCTTGGACTCCACAGCTGGATATGCAGGATTCATTTTCAATTCATATCTTTGCCATCACTGATCCTCCTCCTTGGAAGGCCTTCTCCTTTTTTACTTTGCTTCAAGGCTTAATTCATGATCTACTTGGTCACAGGACTCTGCAGTATAGACTTACACCACTCACCCAACCTTTGGTTCTTTCTGTCTTGAAAGGCCTCTTTTCCCTTTCTGTCTCGTAAAACAACAGCAGCTGATGGAGCTATGGATCAGGCACTTCCTATGGACAGCTTCAGTGTGTTCTGTGGATTCTCTCATTTACATGGACATATGCGCTCTGCTCAGTTGTGGCTGACTCTTTGCCTCCCGTGGACTGTAGCCCGCCAGGGTCTTCTGTCCTGGATTTTCCAGGCAACAATACTTGGAGTGGGTTGCCATTTCCTCCTCCAGGAGATCTTCCTGACCCAGGCATTGAAGCAGAGTCTCGTGTCTCCTGCATTAGCAAGCAGATTCTTTACTACTGTGCCACCTGAGACGCTATCTCATTTAATCTTCTAAACAAGCTAAGCAGTGGCTTTTATCAAATCCATTTTTCCAGACAAGGAAGCAGAGGCTGAAAGTCGCGCAGTGTCTGACTTGAGGTCACATAACTGGAAAGTGGCAAAGCCAGAACTCCAAGAAAAGACATGGGTCTGTGCTTAACTTCTTGCCTGACCTATCTTCTGATTAAACTAGAAGCTCTAAGAGGTGCCGTCAGTTATGACTCCACTGCCAGGGGCGTGGGTTTAATCCCTGGTTGGGGAACTAAGATCCCACATGCTGCATAGCATGGCTAAAAAAAAAAAAATTAAAAAGAAAAATAATGTTAAAAAAGAGATGCCTTAGACCTCTTGATGTCTAAGGCATGGCTGAATGGCTAGTACAGAGTGGACATACAATGTCAGTGAAGTGTGGGAGGAACTGGGGACATTTTGAAAAGATTCATCTTCAGCTGATGCCGAGTTCCGGACTGGGAGGAGAAATCACAGATAGAAGCGTCTGCAAATGAGCCTCTGGGCTGGGCCTGGTCTGGCAGGAGGCTAGATTCTGGATCCAGTCTCTCTGCCATTAGGCCTTAGCCCAAAGTCCTGCCTTGATCAGCTAAGGACTGAGCATCCTATCTTCTGAAGGCTGAACTTGAAAGCCACGTTATCATGGAAGGGTCTGATTTTCATTTGGTTCTGGTGTCTCCAAAGATCTTAATAGCTTTCCTAGTTTCTGCAAAGATTCCAAGGCCCTCTGGGATTCCAGTCCAAGATACATCATCCATCACTTTGAGCTTTGATCACTTTGAGCCGCGAGACCTCGGCAGGTCCCTTCTGGACCACACGGTCCCACCTGTGACTGCCTGCACCCTTCCTTGTTCAGTGGCGAGAGTCAGTACACCTGCATATGTGTGTGTGTGTGCTTTGTAACCCCCAGGGCTCTCACTCACCTCCTGCTGGCATTTCATGTGTGTTTAACTCACTCTGTCCTTGAGGCAACCCAGGGAGGTACTCAAGCTACCCCTGGGTTTTGTTTACTTAATTCAACTTCTGTTTTTTAAAGTCATTGAAATAATTCAGAACTTTAAAGCTCCAAAACATACACTTCTAAAAAGTCTCCCTCCCTCCCCTGGTCCTCAGCCACCAATTTCCTTCCCTGGCAGCAACCCAAACAGTCCATTGTTTTGTTTATCCTTCCAGACATACTTCTTGCACACACAAGGAGACATGTATAAATATTATGTCCTGCTCCTCCGCCTTCTCCAATGGTGGCTACTATCTACCCAGTCCGTACTTCACCTACTTTACTTAGCAATACAGCCTCCCCAATACTAATACATTTTAAAGTTATTTCTTTTACGTGGACCATTTTTAAAGTCTTTATTGAATTTGTTACAATATTGTTTCTGTTTTATGTTTTGGTTTTTTGGCCACTAGACATGTGGGATCTTAGTTCCCCAACCAGGGATGGAACCTGTACCCCTAGCATTACAAGGGGAGATATTAAACACTGGACCACCAGGGAAGTCCCTCTCCACATTATTTTTAAACCCACGAGGTTCCTGGGGTTATGGAGCCTGGATGGCAAATCAGGTCTTTCAGGATGCAAAGCCTGTAAGGCGCTGACTCTGGGAGGGCACATCCGAAAGCCCTGTTCCTATTCAGGACTTTCCCTCAATGGGCCTGGGCAGCTCTGATCGACACACCTCCGGGTGCCAAGAGAGCTGGGAAAAAACCAGCCAATGGCTTGGCCTGGCAGAAGCTTCCAGGACCTGGAGGAAAAAAGGGTTTTGTTCTCCGCCTCCTGAAGACTGGCAAGAGTTGGCCTGTCCGGGGGCCATGCTGTCTTTCTCTCTGCTGTCTATAAGAGCAGAAAAAAAAAAGTTTTCTCTTCCTGCCAAGACCCGATGGCAGTTCGGCGGGCCTTGTGCTGGTCCCTCCAAGGGCCCGGCTCCCACGCCTCACCTCCTTTTGATGGCTGTGCTGGCGGTGGGCAGCCTCGGGGGTCCCTGCCAAGGCCGGGGGGCCTGGCCTCCCTGGGAATGTACATCTGCTCCACGTCTGGACCTAATTGCTGTGCTGGGAAGGAACTCTCCATGCCCGTGTCCAGACAGCCAGCCTTCTGGGATTGGCGTGGGGGTAGGAGGCCAGGGAGAGCTGGCCAGCCCAGGCTGATGAGGAAATGTCATTGGGAGTTCAGTGTGTTTTTCTGCTTTTCCCTACAAAGAGCCCTGTTTGTGCCCTCTCTGTCACCCGCTGACCCCAACCCCCCAGGCTCCCTGCTCCTCCACAACACTGGGTCTGGAAGGTCTGCCAGCGGCTTCCTTCCGGTGCACTTGATTCCCAGGGAGCCTGCCCCTCCATTTCCAAACTCACTGGAGGAGGGAGGAAGGGAGGCCGCACAGGAGCCTGGGAGCTGCCCACGGGGGACAGATCTGATGAGGTTTCTTCCCAGGAGCTCCAGGTCCCAAGCCAGGATCTACTCTCTCTGTCCTCAGAAGCGGGCTTATGGACAAAGCACCCAGCAGCCGTGTCCCTGAACAGGCCAGCGGGCGGAGATTTCTCTGAGCTTCATCCTCCCAACTGTGAAATGGGTGCAATAGCGAGATCTGAAGATGGTGGAGAGAGGGCCCAGATGAAGCCGGGAGGGGGCAGGCTACAGGCGGGGAGGGGAGAGGGCTTTGGTTTGGCTGGGGTCCATGCTCCCCCCTGGGGGAAGTGGGCCCTTAGACTGGCATTAGGGAAGTGTATCTCTGGGCATCTTCAGCAGTGAACCTATCTTTTGAAGGATGACAAAGAGGGGCATCCAGTGTTCAGAGTGCAGAGCCTGCCCCCTGAGAACTGAGCAGCAAGATGTGGTCTGAGCCCCCACTCAAAGGGGCTGCTGGTGGCAGCTCAGGGAGGTAATGCAGGCTGAGTTTTCAGTAGCAGCAGTGCGGAAAACGGGCAAGAAAGAGCCTGTTGATGGCTCTTTCCTGGTGGTCCAGTAGGTTAAGACTCCAAGCTTCCACTGCAGGGGCCATGGGTTCCATCCCTGGTCGGGGAACTAAGATCCTGCATGCTAAGTGGTGTGGCCAAAAATAACAATAATAATAATATTAAAAAAGAAAGGAAGGAGAAAAAAAGAGCCTAGGTGGGGATGGCAGGACAATGGGTGTGCACCAGTTCTTTGGAAAGTGCTGGGGAAGCCATTTGGGAACTGTCACTCTTGGGACACAGGAGCCAAGTGCCAGTGATAACTATGAAGGGGGAGGGCCTTGGGAGACCCCCTCCTTCCACATTCATCAGGGAGGTTTGGTAACTCATGGGCAGGTGTGCTCAGTTGATAGTCGTGTCCAGCTCTTTGTGACCCACTGGACTGTAACTCTCCAGGCTCCACTGTCCATGGGATTCTCTAGGTAAGAATACTGGAGCGGGTTGCCATGCCCTCCTCCAGGGGATCTTCCTGACCTTGGGACAGAACCCATGTCTCTTATGTCTCCTGCGTTGACAGGCAGATTCTTTACCATTAACACCACCCGGAAAGCCCAACTCAAGGGCATCCACTTGCTAGTTCAAGGAAGAAATGGGTCTCAGAGCTCTGCCAAGATCCCTGGCATTGAAAAGGTTTAAAGTTGCCGCTGGAAGGCCTTATGGAGAGAGACATGGAGAGTGCGGTGTGCAATTCCAGCAGTTTGTCCAGCCTCTGAGAGCCACGGTGGTCTACGTTAGAATGTGTCAGGGGGCCCCTATCACGGTATGGCTCATTAGCCTTGGATGACTTTGCTTCCCTTTTGAGGGATGACTTTTGAGCCCCTTTTGGTCACCTTTATGCCCCTTTGGCATTCACACCAGGCCTGGCAGATGCTAAATACTCATGGTGAAGATGGAGAATTCAGTGAATCATCTGTAATTTTCCAGGGCCACTTTGCAAGGCTGGATAAGTAATCTGGATTAACCGTGGCTGGTAATGTGAGGTCCAACTGCTTTTTTGTATCCCTCCCTACTTTATTTCCTTGGACTCCAACCCCAATATAAAAGAGGTCTTTTAGTATAATAATGTAGCAAAGTCAAGTTTACAGGCAATGAGAAAGGTCTGCCTGAGCAGCTGATTCTCATCTTGATGCATCTGATGAGGGCTTGAGAGGGCTACTGGGCCCTGGCACATTACATGGTGGGTGCCCGTTGAGTGCACACATGCTCAGTTGCTCAGTCATGTCTGACTCTTTGCAACCCCACAGACTGTAGCCCACCAGGCTCCTCTGTCCATGGGATTCTCCAGGCAAGAATACTGGAGTGGGTTGCCATTTCCTCCTCCAGGGGATCTTCCAGATCCAGGGATTGAACTCGCTTCGCCTGCAGCTCCTGCATTGGCAGATGGACTCTTGACCTCTCCGCCACCTGGGAATAATCTGGGTCTCAGGTACCCCACTATAAAAAAGGCAGAGCCAAGGTTCCATCTGTTGACTAAAAAGATGCACAAGAGTTGTGAGTTAAGTTTTATTTGGGGCCAAATGAGGCCTGCAGCCCAGAAGACAGCACCTCAGATAGTTCTGAGATACTGCTCCAAAGGGGCAGTGGGAGAAGGTTATTATACAAGATTTCGGTGAAGGAGGAGTTGAATGCAATCAAGCGCTTACTTTACAAAAGGTTTTCTACTAGTCATGAGGAGCTGAGGTCACCATGAAGGGATTTAGTGCTTTTCCAGATATGAGGAGATGCAAGGATTGGGATCATGAAGTCAGTTCTTGAAAATATCTATCTAAAGACTTGTTCCACCAGTTTCCCTGGAGCACAGAATGCCTCACTCTCCAACCTGAATTCCCTTCAGAGAGTGTCGAAGGTCAGCAGCTGCAGCAGCACAGGATTCAGCCTCCCCAGAGGCAGAAGGCAAACGCCCTTGAGTTGTTGTTGTTCAGTCGCTCAGTTGTGTCCAGCTCTTTGCGACCCCATGGACTATAGCACGCCAGGCCTCCCTGTCCTTCACTATTTCCTGGAGTTTGCTTGAATTCATGTCCATTGAGTCGGTGACGCTATCTAACCATCACATCCAGTTCTGCCCTCTTGTCCTTTTGCCTTCAATCTTTCCCAGCATCAGGGTCTTTTCCAATGAGTTGCTTCTTCACGTCAGGTGGCCAAAGTACTGGAGCTTCAGCTTCAGGATCAGTCCTTCCAATGAACATTCAGGGTTGATTTCTTTTAGGATTGACTGGTGGCAAGTGCCAGTTTGTAGTTGACACATTCCAGTTTGGAGGATTCAGAAGTCCATGGGCCTCTCATGTCTTAATGCTGCCTTAGGGCCAGGAGGTTATCAAAACCTTTTCATTTTCTGCTGCCCCTTCTTCTCCTTCAAGCATCCAGGGAATCTGGGCTTGTTGTAGAGAAGAACCAGTTCTGACCCTATGTTGGAACTGTTTCTTTGACTTGCTTTCATTGCTGCTGCTGTTGTTGCTGCTGCTGCTAAGTCGCTTCAGTCGTGTCAACTCTGTGCAACGCCATAGACGGTAGCCCACCAGGCTCCCCCGTCCCTGGGATTCTCCAGGCAAGAACACTGGAGTGGGTTGTCATTTCCTTCTCCAATGCAGGAAAGTGAAAAGTGAAAGGGAAGTCACTCAGTCGTGTCCGACCCTTAGCGACCCCATGGACTGCAGCCTACCAGGCTCCTCTGTCCATGGGATTTTCCAGGCAAGAGTACTGGAGTGAGTGCCATTGCCTTCTCCGTTGCTGTTGTTGTTCAGCCCCTAAGTCATGTCTAACTCTTTGGGACCCTGTGGACTGCAGCACACCATGCTTCCCTGTTCTTCACTATTTCCGGGAGTTTGCTCAAACTCAGTCTATTGAGTTGGTGATGCTATCTAACCATCTCATCCTCTGCCACCCTCTTCTCCTGGGTGAAGAGGAGAATCTTGCCCAGCCTCAGGGTCTTTTCCAATGAGTGGGCTCTTCATATTATGTGGCTAAAGTACTGGGTTCTTTTCATTGCTGTTATTGCTATTATTATAATCATTCATAATGGCCTTCCTCAAAGGACCCAGCCTGACTGTTAAAGTGCCTTTGTTCAGCTCATAGAGAGATAATCTGACCCTGCCCACCTGTGAATGGCCACAAAGGAGAGATTAACACCCCTTCAAAGTCCGGCCCTTCCCAGAGATGTTCTGCAAGACTGAGGGCCCTTTTTACTTTACTGCCCCTCCCTCTCTATTCTGCCATTTGACTTTAGTTCTTCATCACTTCTCTCTCTGGTTCTCTAAAAGAACATGGCATCCAGCCCGCTGGCATCTTCTCGGTCAGCTGGCTTTCTGAATAAAGCCGTATTCCTTGCCTCTACACCTCATCTCGGACCCACTGGCCTGGCTTGCGGCAAGCAGAGTGAGCTTGGACTGAGGTGAGGGAGCGAGTGTTTGCAGAGCCCTGCAGGTGAAATCACACAGGTTTGGCTTTCTTCCTGTGTCTGCATTTTCACGCCTTGGGTTGCCACCTTAGAGACTGTGATTTTCACATCTATCTGTATGGATCAACTAGCTTCCAGGGGCTTTACTGCCAACTTCCCCAATGCCTCAGGACATCCCAGCTTTATATTCTCAACACAAAGATCACCTGAAGAACACCCTCCCCCCACCACAGCAGACAGCAGAGTGAAGGAAGAAGAGGAGGGCCACCCTCACCTAAGAATGCAGCTACCCTTTTACAAGTTTCCTTTCCAAGCCCCAGCCAGGTCTTTGTGAGTGCAGCTGAGAACAGCCCTTTAAGGAGACTATTCTTGCTGGGACCCTTTCTCACTCCTGGCAGCCCAAGGGGCTGGGGGCAGGGTGGTGTGTGGTGCTAACTCGGTATCTGAGGGCCATTGGGAACACTGCTCTGTCCTTAAGGGTTGTACTGCTGTGTACTCTGCTCAGTCTCTCAGTCGTGTTTGACTCTTTGTGACCCCACGGACTGTAAGCCCACCAGGTTCCTCTGTCCATGGAATTTTCCAGGCAAGAATACTGGAGTGGATTGCCATTTCCTCCAGGGTCTCTTCCCAACCGAGGGATCTGACCTGTGTCTCTTGGCTCTCCTCCATTGGCAGGTAGATTCTTTACCACCTGGGAAGCTATTTCTGAGAATGAGCGTTTGCCCTTGTGAAGCCTGGGGGCATCTGATTCAGCAGTGATGGGGGTTGGATTAGTGGGAAAATGAAGAGGCTTTTCTGCAAGTTACCTTGCTGGTGAGACCTTGATGGGGTCTGGACTTGGTAGACCAAAGCTTTCCCAGCCAAGGGTCATCACACAAGCTGTCTAGTCCCCAGGGCATTAATCAATGTTCTAGATTCTAAAAAGACAAATAGACTCTAGAATCTAAATTCTAGAAAGACAAATAGCTTAGACCTGTGGATATGCTGGGGAAGGAGTGGATTTTGGCTCCAGGCAGGGGTCTCAGCAAGTTCCTCGACTGAGGTTAGCAGATACTTGGAAAGTGAGGATGGGAAGTGTGCAAGGCTAGGAATTGGCATACCTGCTAAAGGTCCTGTAAGGAGGATTTAATGCCTTAGGATCAAGAGGTTGGCAGTGCTAGGGCTTTAGGGGCTCCAGGTCTTGTTGAGAACTGCAGGGTAAAACAAGATTCATTTCAAACCATTGCTGAAAAGAAAAAACTCCTCCTCTACACTCTTACGTTCTTGTATGAGGGTCTGTGAATTAAACTAACAAAAGACAGTTTAACAAGAATTTACTTACACACAGGTGATCAATGATGAGCAACCCAAAAGGGGAGTTAGAATTAGGGGTCTGAGTATCTAACTTAGTAGGTGAAAGGAAAGAGGAAGGAAAGAATCCTATGGAAGGAATAGGTTTCTCTAGGAGAACTAAGGGGACATAAGAATATTTGCAAAAATATTTCATTAAAAAGGTATGAGTGGTCTTTCTGTGACCTACAGGACCCTAAAAATTCTATAGAGAGGGGTTTTCTGTAGTCTGCTTAGTCTCTTCCTGGGAACAGAGTCACCCTAAAGAGGGCATTTATGACAATCCTCAAGTCTCAAAGTTTTCTGCTTTTAGTCATACAGGGAAGCTCTGAGAAGGCTTCTTTCCACATCAATTGAGTTCCAGATGTCTTCAGCTTAAAATAATCCTTATTCCAACTCTGAGGTGCTGAATGGGCCCTCATGCCACATAGCTTAGCAATTGCTCAGTAAATATTTTTCAATGAATGAATGAACACAGTAGAGATTAGGTAGGGAGGATGTTGATTTATGGCTACACATTTCACACCGAGGATTGGAGCAGGAGATGTAGTCCAATTCCTCTCTGGAGAGAAGTTTGCCCCACAGCCAAGGTGAGCTCCCTCTGGGCTCAGTGGCATTTTTGGAATATGGCAAAGACTGGGTAGACCAACTTGTTCACCTGGCAGTTTTACAAAAGTGCATGTGACCTCTGCTAGGGACTTGGGAGTTGAGTTCAAAGGGGCACTGGGGCCAGAGCTGCAAGCATAGTAGGTTTGGAGCAAGCAATCAGAAATTTTAAGTCTGCTGCTCACGTTCATTGAGAGTTAAATAACACAACTAAGTAAATCTTAAAGATCTCATTGGCTTTATTAAACAATTCATGAATTGGGCAGCATTCCACTTAGCAAGTAGAAAGGAGCTCCACCAAGCTGGAAAAAATGAAAGATTTCTAAAGACAGAGAGGGGGCAGAAAAAGGAAATTGTGAGCAAAAAAAAAAAAAAAAATGCATTGTTTCAGGCAGGGTCGCCCTCCTAAGGGGAACGGAAGGGACCTACGAGGCAGAATATCTCATTAGTGCTGACCAGGTAATTTCAAGTTGGTTAAAGATTACATTCCTGGGGGAGGCTGTAATTGCAGTTGGGTTAGGTATTAAGTCTTGGTTTGCTAAGGAGGGGTTTTAACATAAGTAATTCCATTTTGAACCTTTTATTTTTTATTGCTGTTGTCTCTTTTTTCTTTTTAACAAAAGGGTCGACTATTTCTTGGGAGAAATGGCAAAATGAGCGTCTGACAAGTTCTCCTGGGGCTGCTGGCTTGAAAAGGAGGCAGTAGTAAGAGAAAGAAGACGGGGCCAGGATCTCTGCATAGACAAGGTACCCATATCCTTAAAGGGAGACCCTTCCAGCTGGAGGATGAGCAAGTGTTGGGTGGGCGAGTAGGGGGGTGGGGGTTAGTCCGTGACAAACCCTCCTGGGCCTGTGGTTTACTAACCACCCTTCGACCCTGCCCAACCTGGGGCTCTGGCTTTATTCCTCCCTGGGTTCAATTTCTAAGAAAGGACTTGATGTTCTTCCCGGAAATGGCCTTGCTCTGGACTCAGGAAGGAGATGGCTTGTCCAGATGTCCAGCTGGCCCCATTAATAAGGCTTTGAACAGAGCCCTACAAAAATAGATCTTTCTAAGGCATTTCTTCTGTGTCCCCTTTCTGCTCTGAAGATCAAATCCCCGACCCAGGTGGTATTTCTTTTCCACACCAGATGCTGACTCCGAGGACTGCTCTGGGCCAGCGAGGCAACCTCCATGCATGCCACTAACCTCCCGGGAAGGAGGAAAGGAAGCAGACTTTGAATGAAGAAGATTAATGTGCCTGGTTAGCAGCTTTGGTTGAGGCACCAGACAGGTAAGATGGGAAGCTGGGGCTCAAGTCCAGGTCCCGGGTCTAAATCTCTCTGTGCAACACCCAACTGTCTCTCAGAGGAGCAGACAAACCAGGTGGGGAGGCATCTCAGGGTGCCAGGAACTGTGAACAGGAGACCGTTGGCTGTTCTGAGCATCAGGGCTTCAGGAGTTCAGAGAAGGAGAAATTAGTGAGGGTGGAGGGAGTTGCCAGGGAAATTAGTGAGGATAGTGTTCAAAGGTGAGGAAAATCATATAAAGGACCCTCAGAATTTGGTCCACCTTTTGGTTTCAGCGAGAAAACACTTTTGCATTTTTAATCTGAAAGCATGTTTATTCCCCAGTGCCGGCCCTTGGCTCTTGGCCTTTGGCTGAAAAACAAAAGGAGGTTGTTCAGTCCCTGGGCTGGGATGTTTGCTCACAGATCATGATGTGTGCTTGGAGCATCTGGTCTGGGAAAGGAGGTGTACATCTAAGGAGCGTGAGCATGGGACTGCCGTGCCATCCTGCTCCAGCCCCGCCTGCATTCACAGATGCTGGAGGGCAGGAGAGGAATGGCTGGACTAGGCAAACTCTTCCTTCCTCTCCACATCAATGGCGTTGGGCAGTGTTGACAAATACATAATTATAAACCAGCATCTTAGAGATAGTGAAGATCTGAGAGATCACCTGTCCTCACTGTGCCTCTCATATACCCTCCTCCTGACTCATGCCCTTTGCTTGAATCCCTCCAGCCACAGGGACCCACCCCTGCAACAACAGCAATCTGTTTCCCAATACAAACATAGCAGCTATCATTGGAGAGCACTGTTTTCTTTTTGAGCACTTTATGGATGCTTGAGGCTCTTCTTATATACTCCCTGCCCTAGAACCAGCCATTTCTCCAAAGCACTTTCATCCCTTTTGTTGGAGAATGGTATTAGAGACAAAGGTCTGAGCATTGAGGTGCTCATTGCTACTGGGGTGTCACTGTTTCTAGGCCCTCTCAGCAGACAGAGCTAGGAAATAAACATATTATAACTCTTTGGAGAAGGAAATGGCAACCCACTCTAGTATTCTTGCCTGGAAAATCCCATGGACAGAAGAGCCTGGTGGGCTACATTCGATGGGGTCGAGAAAGAGTCGGACATGACTTAGCAACTAAAGTACAACAACATTACAACTCTTGTATACACACATATCTATAATTATTTCTGCACCCATTCATCTGTATCTAGGTTAAGTTGAACTTGAAGTCATACTAGTATCTCTGATTAATCTTGTACTACGTGGATTATTCCAACCTCCTTCCTTGTTTATCTACAACTTCTTTCTCCAACAGTGAGAAATCTGAGTCCTACCATCAACCATCCATTTACTCACTTGTTTAAGCCCCAGTATACATGCACACCAGAGAAAGCAATGGCACCCCACTCCAGTACTCTTGCCTGGAAAATCCCATGGATGGAGGAGCCTGGCGGGCTATAGTACATGGAGTCGTTAAGAGTCAGACACGACTGAGCGACTTCACTTTCACTTTTCACTTTCATGCATTGGAGAAGGAAATGGCAACCCGCTCCAGTGTTCTTGCCTGGAGAATCCCAGGGACGTGGGAGCCTGGTGGGCTGCCATCTATGGGGTCGCACAGAGTCTGACACGACTGAAGCGACTTAGCAGCAGTAGCAGCATACATGCACACAGAGGGCTTCCTAGGTGGCTTAGTGGTAAAGAATCCGCTTGCCAGTGCAGAAGATGCTGGTTTGATCCCTGGGTCTGGAGGATCCCCTGGGGGAGGAAATGGCAACGCACTCCAGTATTCTTGCCTAGGAAAGCTCGTGAACAGAGGCGCTGACAGGCTACAGTCCTTGGGTCGCAAAGAGTTGGACGTGACCGAACAACTGAGCACATGTATGCACATGTTAGCCTGAAACTCCATGAAAAACAACTTTACTGCCTTTACTGATTAGCTTTGGGGATTATGCAGAATTCTGTTTGTCTTTAGCCTTATAGTTTCCAGTCAAAACAGTGTTTTCCTAATCTACTTATGTCAGTTCCTCTCCACTCCCCTTCCTGCCTCCCCCACCAACTACTTGCACTGAGGTTTGTCATACATTTGCAATCAAGTTAGACTCTTCTGTCACAGTCTGGGGTTCCCCCAGCCATCCTGGCTGATTTTTAAGTATTTGTCTATGTTCATAAAGTTCATTCTTTGTGTTGTGAAGTCTGTGGATTTGGCTAAATTGGGTATCATCACGTATCTAGCACTCCAGTGTTATACAGAATATTCCATCACCCAAAAATTCCCCCAAGCTTGCCCTTTGCGGTTAACCACTCCTGCTTCCCCAAACCCTGGCAACCACTCATCCATTCTTCATCCCTATAGTTTTACTTTTCCCAGAATGTTATGTGAATGAAATCATAAAACATGTAGTTTTTTGGGTCTTTTTTCTCTATTTTAGCAAAATGCATTTAAGATTCATCCATGTTGCCATATGAATCACTATCTCAGTAATTTTTTCACAGATAAGTATGCCATCATATGGTTACACTACAATTTGCCAATTCATTGGTTAAAAGACATCTTTGTTGCTTTAAGTTTTTAAAAAATTTTTATTTATTTATTTTGTCTGTGTTTGGTCTTCATTGCTGTGCCTGGGCTTTCTCTCTAGTTGCAGCAAGCGAGGGCTACTCTTCACTGTGGTGCATGAGCTTCTTATTGAGATGGTTTCTCTAGTTGCAGAGCACAGTGTCTAGGGCGTGCAGGCTTCAGAAGCTGTGGTTAGTTGCCCTGGGGCGTGTGGAATCTTCCTGGACCAGGGATCGAACCCATGTCGCCTGCATTAACAGGTGGGTTTTTAACCACTGGACCACCAGGGAAGTCCTCCAGTTTTTGATGACTATGAATGAGGCTGCTGTAAACATTTGTGTACAGGTTTCCATGTTAGCATATGTTTTAATTCACTTGGATACACACTTAGAGTGTAACTGCCTGTGTGTCATAAGTCTATGTTAAACTTTATAGGAAACCACCAAACTGTCTTCCAAAACGACTGTACCATCTTCCATCCTCATGGGCAGTGAATGAGGGTTCCTATTGCTCTGCATTGCTGTCAATAAGTATTTGGGGTGATCAAGTTTGTTTGTTTGTTTTTGGATTTTGGCCATTCTATAGGTCTGCAGAGATATTAAATAGTTGTTTGCATTTTTATTTTCTTAGTGAAAAATTACTTTGAGTATCTCTTCCTCTGCTTATTTGCCATCCACTTATCTTCTTTGTTGGTCTTCCCTGATAGCTCAGTTGGTAAAGAATCTGCCTGCAATGGCAGGAGATCCTGGTTCGATTCCTGGGTCAGGAAGATCCACGGGAGAAGGAATAGGCTACCCACTCCAGTACTCTTGGGGTTCCCTTGTGGCTCAGATTCGGGTAAAGAACCTGCCTGAGGCCTGGGTTTGATCCCTGGGTTGGGAAGATCCTCTGGAGAAGGGAAAGGCTACCCATTCCAGTATTCTGGCCTAGAGAATTCCATGGACTGTATAGGCCATGGGGTCACAAAGAGTCGGACACGACTGAGAGACTTTCACTATCTTCTTTGTCAGTTTAGATCTTTTTCCTATTTAACAAACTGGATTGTATATTTTCTTATTTTTGAGTTTTAAGAGTTCTTTATTGTGGATACATGTTCTTTATAAGATATGTGATCTGCAGACGTTTTCTTAGTGTGTGGCTTGTCTTTATTTCTCTTAACAATGTTATTGCAGAGCAAACAGTTTTCTTTCATGAAGTCCAGTTTGTCAATTTTTCTTTCATGGATCCTGCTTTTAGTACAGTATTTCAAGTTCATCACCCAAACAGAAGTTACACAGAATTTCTTCTAGAAGTTCTATAGATTTCTGGTATAGAGTTATTTCTATGATCCTTTTTGAGTTAAGTTTTATATAAGATTAAAGTTTAATCTTATAACAGTCTTGTATAGAGAACAACACAGGTATTACTAACAACAACAAAAAAATAATAAAGTTTAATTTTGTTTTTATTTTTTTTCTTTGGCATGCAGTCATCTGATTCTTCCAGTACCCTTAGTCGAAAAACCTATCCTTTGCCAGGTATCGTCCTGGCACCTTCAAAATTCAGTTTATCAAATTGGTGTTTATGTTGGGGTTAATTTCTGAGCTCTCTGCTCTGTCCCTTTCTCAGAGCTTTTGCTTCTTCAGAGCCTTGTAAGGCTGGCTTCTTACTCAGGATCCGTGTGAAAGTCACCTTTTTAAAGAGCTTTTCCCGGGTCACCCGATCTAAACTTGTCCTCCTTTATTCAAATCATGTCATATTGTTGTGCTGTCTTTGTAGTACTAAGACCTGAAACTATCTAGTACTAGGTAAGAAAGTGTTCAGGCCAAAGAGATACCATCCCACTGAACTCCAAAAGGGGCAGATCATAAAAGAAAATCCCCTTCCTGTCTAGCCCTCTCTCACTTGTTAAATCCTCTGTCAGCTCCAGATCCCGGGGCCCAGGTCTTCGGTCTCTCTCCTCAGTGAGTGGAGCCAGTGGTTCCCATTCTCACTGTGCATTAGCTTTAACTGGGGGAACTTTAAGAATACTTATTCCCGGGCTCCACCCCAGGGATTCTAATATAATTATGTGGAAATGCGGCCTGGTCACCTGTATATTTTTAAAGCTTCCCAGTTGATGGCAGTGTGCAGCCACCATTTCCAGCTTGAATGCTGACCACAGTTGGTACTCAATAAACAGCTTGTTGAATGACTCAATGGTGAAATGTAACTTAAGTTGGTAACTCTGTATTTATACCAGGTGGGTGGCAGAAAGTCAGTGAGGGTGATCAGGAGCTTCAGTTCTGCTGGAGTTTGTGGCACTAACCAGAAAGGATGCTGTACTCACAGCCCTCTGTATCTGCTATCTGAGGTGGGATTTCAGTTTTCTTTTCTTTTTTGGCTGTGCTGTACAGCTTGTGGGATCTTAGTTTCCTGACCAGGAATTGAACTCAGGCCCTCACCGTGTAAGCACTGAGTCCTAACCGCTGGACCACTAGGGGATTCCCTTAGGTGGGATTTCTGAAGAGCTGTATTTCCTTTTTATTGACATATAATTCAGAGAACATAAAATTCACCCTTTAAAAATGTACAGTGGTTTTAGTATACTCTCAAAGTTGTACAACCATCACTGACTGCTAATTTCAGAACATCTTCATCACCCCTAAAAGAAACCTTGTACCCGTGACCTATCTTTCAGTTAGCATGCTGTTTTCAAGGTTCATTCATGTTGCAGCAATGATCAGTACTTCATTCATTTTTATGGCTGAATAATGGTTCATTGAGTGGATATACCAGTCGGTTTATCTATTCATCAGTTGATGGACATTTGAATTGTTTTCAATTGTGGGCTGCTGATAATGAGTCAGGAGCATTCATGTGTAAGTTTTTGTATGAACTTGGTTTCAGTTCTTTTGGGTATGCACCTAGGAGTAGAATTGCTGGGTCCTATGATAACTCTATGTTAAACTTTTTGGGAAACTGCCAAACTGTTTTCCCCAGTGGCTGTACCATCTTACGAGCCCATCAGTAATGTGTGAGGGTCCCAATCTTCTACATCCTCACCAGCATTTATTGTCATCTGACTTTTTGATTATAGCCATCGTAGTGGGTATGTGAAGTGGTATCTCATGTGGTTTTTTTTCAATAATTTTTTACTTATTTAGCAGCACTGGGTCTTAGTTGAAGTACATGGGATCTTTGAAGCAGCAGGTGAGATCTAGTTCCCTGACCAGGATCAAACCCAGGCCCCCTGCATTGACAGTGAGGAGTCTTAGCCACTGGACCTACCAGGGAAGTCCCTCACGTGGTTTTGATTTTGATTTCCATTTTTATGATGACATAAATCATCTTTTCATGTATATCTCCCATTTGTTTATCTTCTTTGGAGAAATATCCATTCAAATTATTTCCCCATTTAAAAATTGATTTGTCCTTCTGCTGTTGAATTCTGAGTTATTTATATATTCGTGGTATTAGATCCTTACAAATGACTTATATTGATTTCTTCCAATTCTGTGAAGTGAAAAGACCTTTTTGAAAGTGTCTTTTGAAGTATAAAAGTTTTTAAATGTTGATGCAGTCCAGTGGATCTATTTTTTCCTTTAGTTGCTTGTGTTTTAGGTGTCATGCCTAAAAAGCCACTGCTTGATCCAAGGTCATAAAGATTTATGCCTGTTTTGTTCTACAAGTTTTATAGTTTTAACTCTTACAGTTAGTTCTTTGATCTCTTTTGAGTTAGTCTTTTGTATAAAGTACATGGGAGTCCAAATTTATTCTTTTATGTCTATCCAGTTGTTCCAGCCAGAGAAGGCAATGGCACCCCACTCCAGTGTTCTTGCCTGGAGAATCCCAGGGACGGCAGCGGAGCCTGATAGGCTGCCGTCTATGGGGTCGCACAGAGTCGGACACGACTGAAGCGACTTAGCAGCAGCAGCAGCAGTTGTTCCAGCACAATTTGGTGAAAAGACTACTCTTTTTTTGGGCCGTACCACATGTCTTGTGGGATTCCAGTCTCCTGACCAGGGATCAAACCCAGGCCTATGGTAGTGAAAGTGCTGAGTCCTAACCACTGGACCGCCAGGGATATTCCCAGACTATTCCTTTTCTATTGAATTATCTTGGCACTCGTTGAAAATCAATTGACCATAGATGTATGACTTTATTTCTGGACTCTCAGTTCTATTCCATTGATCTATGTATCTTTCCTTATGCCAGTACCACATGGTGTTTTTTTTTAATTAAAAAAATGTATATTTGGCAGTTCCAGATATTAGTTGAGGCATGTGGGCTCTTAGTTGCAGCTTTTGGGATTCAGTTCCCTGACAAGCCCCCACCTCCCCTCCCCTGTTGGGAGTGTGGAGTCTTAGCCACTGGACCACCAGAAAAGTTCCCACACAGTCTTGATTACAGTTGTGTTGGAGCAGGTTTTAAAATTGTGAAGTATGAGTCTAACAACTTTGTTCTTCCCCTACTAAGATTGCTTTGATCATTCTAGGTCCCTTCTGTTTCTACCTGAATTCTAGGATCAGCTTGTCAATTTCTGCAAAAAAAAGACAGTTGGAATTTTGATAGGTGCTATGTTCAATTTGTCAATCCGTTTGGAGAGTATTGCCATCAAATAAATTTTAACAATATGTCTTCCAACTCATGAACAAAAATGTTTACATTTATTTAAGTCTTCTTTAATTTCTTTCAATGTTTGTTAGTGTTCAGTATACAAGCCTTCTTCTTCTGTTAAATTTATTTGTAAGTATTTTATTCTTTTTGATGCTACTGTGAATGAAATTGTTTGCTTAACTATTAACCCATTTTTGTATTGTTCATTTCTGGGCTTCCCTAGTGGCTCAGTGGTAAAGAATCCCCCTGCCAATGCAGGAGACTGGGGTTTGATCCCTGAGTTGGGAGGATCCCCTGGAGAAATAGCAACCCACTCCAGGGACAGAGAAGCCTGGAGGGCTACATTCCATATGTTGCAAAAGAGCCTGACACAACTTAGTGATTAAGCAACAACAAAATCATGAAGGGTACTGGATTTTTTACCAAATGCTTTTTCTGTGGCTACCGAGTAGATCATGTATGTGCAGTGTTTTTCCTTCTGAGTGGTTTTAAGAAGGGTCTCCTGCCAGTAGTTAAGTCTGACTCTAGTCTGAACCTAGGTATCAACATAGCTGGTAGAGGAGATATCCGGCTGCTCCCTCTCTTTTTTTTTTTTTTTGGCTAGTCAGATGAGAACACTATTATTAAAAATTTTTACCCCTGTAAAAGGCAATACCTGCACATGATAAAAAAACAATTATTTAGGAAAAATTCAACCATGACAAGCAAGTCTGTATTGACCCCAACACTCCAGTTTCTGCCCCCTTAAACAACCACCGTGTTCATTTAATTTCCTGGAACACTGAGGTGTTTTCCTGCTACAAGGAAGGACAGAGGTGAACTGTTGTCTCAGTGACTTTATAGCATGAAAATCCTGAAGTATTTTCTACCTGGCCCTTTACAGAAAAATATGCTGATTATTCTTTTTTTTTTTTAAGTCTCTTACCATTTCAAAGGATGATGCTATGATATGCTATGCTCTTTGTGTACATGTCATTTTATGCGTGAGAGTTTCGGCAGAATGAATTCCTTTATGGGGAATTGCTAGGTCTTCCGGTCTCAGCCTTTGTCATGTTGATAGATATTACCACACAGCTCTCTGGAGAAGTTGAACCAATTTACATTCTCTCCAACAATGCATGCTTGAGCCTGTTCCGGGGAGCCTCGCACTCACACTGCGCTACTAATTTGTTGCTTGCCAATCTGATAAATGCAAATGGTACCCGTACTTGTAATCTGGGTTTTTTTCTACAATGAATAAGGTCTAGCATCTTTTCTTAAGCCTAAAAAGTTAAAAACAAAAACCAAAGCAAAACCAAAAAGCAAAGAACAGACAACTCCTTCTGAGCCCTTTACTGCTCAGACGACTCGGAACTCAATGCCTGGTCACTCGCACCCTGCGGGATGCAGGGCGTGGCTCGGACTGAAGCGGGCGGCAGCCGACTCCCAGTTCCTCCCAGCCCCTCCCCAGTCCGCGGAGCCCCGCCCCGAGTCCGCCTCTGGCGGGCCTGGGAGGAGCACGTGGCCCGGTGGGAGGTGCTGCGCTGCCTGATTTATTCCCGTCCAGGAGAAGGAGTGCGAGCCCTCGGGTCTGAACCGCCCCAGCGCGGGTTCCGCGCCCTCGTCCCCACACCATGCCGTGTCCCCGTCTGCTGGCCGCGCTCTGCGGCGCGCTCTTCTGCTCCTCCGGACTCTTCGCCTTCTCCGGTGAGTTGATCGCGCCGCCCTCTCGCCCTCGCCCCTCCTCTCCGCTCCGCTCGGAAGTTCGCCGCCGCGCCCTCCCTTTGCCTCCGCTGTTTACAAACTTGGTCCAAGAGCCGGGGCTGAGCCGAGGGGCGACCTCTCCGGCTGCGCCCGGGCGGGCGGCGGGGATGCTCTCGGCCTCCAGCTGGGGGTGGAGGTTTGGTCGGTGCTAGAGGCTTGAGCGTTGGGCGGGGGCTCGGGACACTGGGTGACAGCCCAGCCTCCCCCAGGGAAGTGGCTTACACAGAACAAAGGAATCCGCTGTGTCGGGCCTCTGTTTTCCCATCTGTAAAATGAGGCCACATCCCTCGTAGCTCAGATGGTAAAGAATCTGTCCGCAATGCGGGAGACCCAGGTTCAATCTCTGGGTAGGGAAGATCCCCTGGAAGAGGAAATGGCACCCCAGTCCAGTACTCTTGCCCGGAGAATCTCATGGACAGAGGATCCAGTCCATGGAGTCGCAAAGAGTCGGACACGACTGAGCGAGTAACATAGTGCTCTTGCGCTCCTTCCACCAGGAAGTTTCTAGGACTCTTGTATTGATAAATCTTTTCCAGCCAACTTTACCTGGAAACTCCCTCCCAGGCCATGCCGGCGGCTGGTCTGTTCATTGGGATTTTATCCTCCGTTTAAAAATAGGTATTTGGTCAGATAAGCGAGGGGCTGGCTAGGGAGCCAGAGGAGTGGATAGGCTTGGGGCTGGGTCGGGGGTGGGGGGTGGGGGGAACCCAGGAGGGGTGAGGAGCCTAGAGAGGGATTCGGAAAAGGGCTCCGACCGGAGATGGCGGCTCCCGACTCCCCTCTCTCCCTATGGCCTTGGCCTGCCGCTTTATCTTTCTTGGCCCTCCTCCCCTGCCTAGGACGCATCCTGCTGAGAGCTGGGCCTCCAGCAGGCTGGTGATGGGGATGGGCGATGCCCTACACCGCGGGCTGAGGAAAGGGTGCCCATGGGGTGAGCGGGATATGGCAAAGACTCTTCAGGCACCGCCTCCATCCCTAGAAATAGGATTGATGAAATTCGTTGGGGTGGGAGGGTCATGGCTGAGCCTCGGCTCTGCCATCCGGTGCCAATCTGACCCCCCGTCCCCCAACTGGAGTGGAAGCCACTTGAAGTCTCTTGGAGACACAGAGAGATGGCTGGGTCTTAAAAGTCCCTTGCCTCGCCTCCCCTGGCCCCACAGCCTGAGCCCTGGCAAAATGTCCCTGGGGAGATCTCCCAGAGAAGGCAGGACCCTGAAATCCCAAAGGTGGTTTTGGAGGCCCAGCTTAAGCAGGAAGGGGGAAGCCGCACAGCTGCGGTGCGCGGGTGAGTGGGTCAGACGCCTGCGAGGAGGGAACACCTTTCTCTTTCCCCTTTCCCCTGCTTTGCCCTGGAGCTCTGCAGGGAGAGGGCCCTTTGGGAGGGGGACAGAGGGGAGTTGGATTTTGCCAGGAGGAGCCCAAGGCTCTGGCCATTCTCAAGCCTCTGCCGAGGCAGTGCCCGCCGCCTGTCAGGTCAGGGAGGGGATTAACCTGCTATTTAAAGCCAATGACTAATGGCTCATTGGGAGCCGCCTTAAGCTCCTGAGGCCCCCACTGCTCATTAACTGTGTTCCCTTCCCTGGAGCCCCTGCCCAGCTCTCCAGGGCTTTGGGATTTCAGAGGGGCCCTCCAGCCTGGGATGGCGTGACTCTGCAGGGAGGAAAAAAGGTTTCTCATGTCTCACCCCAAGTAATGCGTAGGGGTGTGGGGTCTGGGGCAGCCCTTCTGGGATGCAAAGATCAAGTAGAAGATGCTCTGAAGGTCTGGCTGACCTAATGGGCTGAAGTCCACCCGAGTCAAAGCACTGGGGACAGGCTAACACTTGTCACCTGGGCCCCCAGATAGAAGCTGTGAAGTCCTCTCCAGCCCTCTTCCCACCTCTCGTTGTTGTCCAGTGTTTCTCAAATCCACCTTCCTCCTTATCTCTCAGCCTGACTTCGTCTTTTACCAGGAGGCCTGTGGCAGCATCCTTGATGCTTTCCTGGTCTCCTCTCTCACCTGCTCAGTCACATTTCCACGCAGAGCCAGAGGGATCTGTGTGTACTTCTGAGCCACTTCTCCACCCCGGCAGCCCATCCACGTCTCAGCACGTGGCCTTTTCTTGACATTCTCCCTCACCAGCTAGGAAATGGCTTCCCAACTCCCACCTCATGCTTTCGAACCTCTGACTTTTTCCTGGTGGTCAGTGGTGGGGCCGCTGAAGGAGGGTTAAGAGCCCTTGTTCTGCAGGATGAAGAGTCAACACTTGTCCTTCGTAAGGTCCCCCCCGACAACCTCCCTTTTCAGCGATGTCTTTCTTCCTGATCTGCAGTATACCGTGTGCTCTGGGCTTCTGGTTCTTTTTGGAAAGTTCTTTCCTCATTCTCCAGCCTGGCACCTTCCCACTGTGACTTTTAGCCAGCTCAAATGTCCCCACCTCTGAACCTTCCAGCTTTATGGCAGAAACCATTCTCCCTTGGCCCCTCACGCAGGCTCCTTCAGAGCTCATGGTGCCTCCTCATTACCTGGTGACTTGTAGGTCACCACCTCTTTCCTCTGACTTCTTATTTTTTTTTAAAAATAGGTATTTGCTTATTTGACTGTACCCGGTCTTAGTTGTGACATGTGGGATCTTCGATCTTAATTGCAGCATGCAAACTCTTAGTTGAGGCATGTGGGATCTAGTTGCCTGACCAGGGATCGAACCCAGGCCCCCTGCATTGGGAATGTGGAATCTCAGCCAATGGACCATGAGGGACGTCCCTCATCTGGCTTCTTGAGACCCAGACTGCATCTGTCTTAGGGGCCCAGAATATATACCTGGTGGTTGACCCTCCCCTCCCCCAAATATTTACTCAATGAATGACTTGTTACTAACCCAGAACTGTCATTGCAGGTGACTTCTGTGACTCCAGCCAGTGCCTACATGGTGGGACCTGCTTGTTGAACGAGGACAGAACCCCCCCCTTCTACTGCCTCTGCCCCGAAGGCTTCACGGGCCTCCTATGCAACGAGACAGAGCACGGTACCTGTCCTGGGCCATGCCTGCTGCTCCCCGCCAGCTCCCAGCTGCAGCCCAGGCTGCTGGCCTAGCTTGTCCGGCTATGGGCAGTGGTCCCCAGCACCCCTCCCATTGTCCGCCAGCCTTTTCCTGGAAGCTCCCAGGCCACTTGGAAAGCTGGGTGCTTCCTTCACTTGGGCTGACTCACCTCCACGTGACCCTTCTTGGCTCCAGGATGGCCCAGGCCCCATGGGGCAGATTGAGAGGGGGGAGGGAGGAGCTGGTGGGCACTGGCAGGCAGTAGGCCAAATTTGGGTGGAGGGTCCTTTGGGGCTTGGCCTGTCTGTTGTTGCCTGTCTCCAGCTCCTTCTTGATCACCTGCCCATCTCACCTGCTTCCTCCCAGGTCCCTGTTTCCCAAACCCCTGCCACAATGATGCTGAGTGCCAGGTAACTGACGACTCCCACCGAGGGGATGTCTTCATCCAGTACATCTGCAAGTGCCCTCTTGGATACGTGGGCATCCACTGTGAGACCAGTGAGTATCCAGCGGTGCCTGCTCTGAGGGGCAGACCCTGTACCACAGGCCTGGCGGCTCAGGTCACATGCCAGCCTTCCTCCTGTGTCAGGGTCTCCTTCGGAAGGATTCCGAGCGGGGCAGAACTCAGTTACTGTGGACTGGGGAGGCAGGGAGGGACTCTGTTGTCCCTTCCCAGGCTTCTTCCTGCCTGGTTCTCTCTCCTGGGACTGCTGGCCAGGCCTGATGTCCCTGCAGGGGAGTGAGGGGTGGTGGTGACCCCAGAGGTCGTGGGAGTGTTATTTTCTGTCACCATGAACGAGACATATAGCCTTAGGGTTAAGTCCTGGGATTTTTCTACCGAGAAAGGAAAACCAACACATTCTTAATCTTTTGGGGCCCAGGGAGTCAGTTAATAAGGTTTGATCCTCAGGGTCTGACAGTGCTGGCCCAAGTGTGACCTCTGGCCTCCTTGCAGAGCTCAGAGAGGAGGGAGAGGTCTGGGCAGACTGGGCCGTCCGCTCACGGTCAGGCGGTCAGAGGCCCGGCGTGTGCAGAGGGGCTGACCAGCCTGGCTCACTTGGTTATCCACCCGGCCGCAGATTGGCCCTGGCGGGTGCCCAGCAAACCTTGCCAGCGGCATCTGTCCATGCCGTCCTCGCTTCTGGCCTAGCTGAGATTCCTCCCACAAACCAGGACTCTTCCTCACCTGCCATCGGGTGGGCGAATCTAGGCCCAGGGCTGGATGGGGTGAGGGTGGCAGTGCCTGATTTCTGCAGTCCAGGGGGTCTGTCCCTGAGCGGGTGGGCAGGGGGCAGTGTCCTGCTCTGGGCAGATCCGTGGACCGTCTCCAGGGGAAGGAGAAAGGGCTGGGCCAGCCGGGTGGGAGCCAGCTCTGGGGGAGACCAGGTAAGTGCCTGCTCACTCTTCAGCTCAGAGGAGACAGGCCCCGAGGGCCTGTGCCCTGTGCCCAGGGCTGAGACCAGCATGTCTGAGACACTGGGTAGAGGAATGTTGTGGGGGGGGCAGGTATTCGCCAAGGCCGCTGGGAGCCCTGGGTGGAGCCAGGTGGGCCCACTAATTACCGTGCTGGAGCCCAGGTAACCCGGGGTGTGCCTGAGTGCGAATTACTCATCTCGCCTCCTTCTACTTCTCGGCTTGGGGTCTGTCCCAGGCTGGATGTGGCCACGACCACAAAGGGCGAGGAACCCCCCCACAGGGACCTTTGCTGCCCCTCCTTACTTGTTACCTGGTGTGTGTCTTTGGAGCCCTTAAGGACCCCGCAGGCATGTTTGGGGCCCGCTGGGTGTGGACATGAGGGCTGAGGACAGAGCAGACCTGGGTTTGGATCTCTGTTCAGCCAGTGGCCGGCTCTGATCTCGGGTGTATGGCCTCACTTGTGCCTCTCTCTTCCTGTGAGAGGGTCATGCACCGAGCTTGGCGTGAGCCTGGGATTTTGGAATACAAGTGGAGCCCTCCCGGGTTCTCTGCTTGGGACCTGAGGTCCAGGCTTGCAGGCTTGGCCCCCGAAGACCACATTACTGGTGAAGGTGATGGGCCTTGGCCAGGGGGGTCGTCCCAGATGGCTGGTCAGGACCAGTAGTGAGAAGGCACAGAGGGTACCAGACAAAACAATGGCTCTCACACTCCATTCAGAAAACTCCTGCCAGTGAGATTCTAGAAAACTCCAGGCACACATGCTCAGTGCTTTATGTGCAGTGTAAGGACTGTTCGCTGCCATCTGAGGGGCCCTTCTTCCAAAGCCATCCTCCAGGGGACCAGGGGGCTGGGCTGGATGGGGCGGGACATGGAGAAAGACAGGAGGTCATACTGGTATCTGCTCACCAGCCCACCCACTGTGTTAGAATAATTGCTTCTTGATGTCCTGTAAAAAAGAGACCGCCTCCTGCAGCCTGGTGGGGGACTCCAGCTGCCAGTCGTGACATGTGGGCCTCGCCTGGAACCTTCTAGCAGCCCAGTGTCCCAAGCCCCTTCACAGCTCTGCCCGGCCCCTCTGTTCCTCCCTGTGCACTTTGTTTCTGCACCTCCTCCTTGGCCCTCATCGTCCCTTCATGATCTCTGCTCTGGGTCCTCTGGGTCCTCAGCAGAGGCCACAACTGTCTTGTTCTCGTGTTTTCTGGGTACCACCTGCGTGAGTGGCCCTCTGACTGCCCTTTCCCCCCTCAGCCTGCACCTCACCGCTGGGCATGCAGACGGGTGCCATTGCCGACTCCCAGATCTCTGCCTCGTCCATGCATTTGGGCTTCATGGGTTTGCAGCGCTGGGCCCCGGAGCTAGCCCGCCTGCACCAGACGGGCATCGTCAACGCTTGGACATCCGGCAACTATGACAAAAACCCCTGGATCCAGGTATGGAAAGGGTGGCCCGGGGGTGGGTGATGTGATGGGAGAATGTGGGTGCCTATACTGTGGGGGACACCATGGGAGGGTTCAGAACTGGAGTCCAGGTAGCAAGGTAGCCGGTTCCCATGGGTGAAGTATCTTTAAGTGGAGGGCTGCTCTGGGGGCCTGGAGTGGGTGGGCGGGATGAAGGGAGTGAATACTAGGCTGTTAGAGGGGTGTTTGCACTGTTTGCAGCCTCTGGAAGCTTGTCCTTTTTTTTTTAAGCCTTTATTGAATTTGTTACAATATTGCTTTTGTTTTATGTTTTAGTTTTTTTGGCTGTAAGGCATGTGGGATCTAGTTCTCCAACCAGAGCAGGGATGGAGCCCATGCCCCTCTGCACTGGAAGGCAGATTCTTAACCCCTGGATCACCAGGGAAGTCCCTGGAGTCTTGTCCCTGTGTCCTGAGCACTGGGTCCAGAGCCTGGAGAGGGCCAGATGAGAAAGCCCCCCGCTTCGTTGTCCTGATTGGGGGAGTGACGGGGGTAGGAAGAACCCGGGAGATAGGGGTTCTGTCCTGCCTGCCCTGGTCCAGGTGAACCTGATGCGGAAGATGTGGGTGACGGGTGTGGTGACCCAGGGGGCCAGCCGCGCAGGGAGTGCTGAGTACCTGAAGACTTTTAAAGTGGCCTACAGCACCGATGGGCGCCAATTCCAGTTCATCCAGGTTGCAGGGCGGTCAGGAGATAAGGTGAGGTTTGTTGGGAACCCTGAAGAAGGGCTGTGGTCAGCAACCCCTGGGGCTCAGTGCTGTTTGAGGGCTCCCAAGGAGGTGAGGGTACCCGGGATAATGAACCATAAGGTGGGTTTTCAGGTGTATCTTGGCTCACAGAAATTGGGAAGCCCAGATTGTGTCTCTGCTCTGTGATTTACAAGTAATAGGCCCATATGACAGATAAGAATTGTTTTTAGTTGGTCAGTCATGTCTGACTCTTGTGGCCCCACGGACTTAGCCTGCTGGGCTCCTCTGTTTATGGGATTTCCCAGACCAGAATACTGGAGTGGGTAGCCATTTCCTTCTCCAAGGGATCTTCCCAACTCAGAGACCGAACCCATGTCTCCTGCATTGGCAAGTGGATTCTTTACCACTGAGCCACGAGGGAAGCCCTAGATAAGAATAGTGAGACTCAAGAAGTTTCAGTGACTTGTTGAGGGTGGCTGTAATGGTGGAGATGGGATGCATTTACAGCCTTCAGGGACACCATGTACAGTTGTACGGGTTGTGCACTGCTCAAGGGCTACTACTTAGCATCATTCACAATGTAGACCTCATGTGTACTTCTGTCTGTGGGAAAATTGTTGTTACAAGTCTTTTCAGAAAGGAGTACCTTTTCCTAATTTGCACAGAGGAGCCCTGTAGATCATAGGTGGTCCTGGGTGAAAGATGAGAATTTACACCTATGCCCCATGGTGACCAAAGAAGGTATGAAAAGGGGAATCTGTTGAGGGCTGTGGGCTGTCTGGAGGAACGGGGAGCTCCTGCCAGCTCTGCTACGCACACCTCTGTTTCCAGGCCCAAAGTGGAAGAGGGGGAGAGACCACCCCAGGAAGCGGGACTGCCTGCACTGACCTCCTCCTCCAATCTGCCTCTTCCCTCCTAGATATTTATAGGTAATGTGAACAACAGCGGCCTGAAGATTAACCTGTTTGATACCCCCTTGGAGACGCAGTATGTGAGACTGGTACCCATCATCTGCCACCGGGGCTGCACCCTCCGCTTTGAACTCCTTGGCTGTGAGTTGAATGGTGAGTGCCAGTGGCTCTGCCGTCCTCGGAGATGGCTGTTCCTGTCCCCTCTTTTCTCAGCCAGGGTGAGGAGTTGGGTAGGCAGGCAGCAAAGCCTGGGAACCTGGGCTAACACAGAAGGATCACCAGGCCTTAAGCAGTCCTGCCCAGGTGCTACATTTTCTAGAAGCTGGTTGGTAAGAGGAAAAAAGGACTTCTCCTGCGGCTCAGTGATAAAGAATCCACCTGCAATGCAGGAGAGCCGGGTTTGACCCCTGGGTTGGGAAGATCCCCTGCAGGAGGAAATGGCAACCTACACCAGTATTCTTGCCTGGGAAATCCTGTGGATAGAGAAGTTTGGTGGGCAGTAGTCCATGGGGTTGCAAAGAGTCAGACATGACTTAGCCACTAAACAGCAAATGACAACAAAGAGGGAAAAAAAAGATACCACTTCAGTTTTCAAAATATTTTCACGTATTCTGGTTCCTTGAGCTTCTAGAACATATAGCGTTAGTTCTGTTTTGCAGATGTCAATTCTACGAGGGCAGGGAGTTTGTGTTTGTTTTGTTCACTGCTGCATTCCCAGTGCATTGATCATGGGTTCAATAAATGAATGAATGAAGGAGGGAAGTGAGGCCCAGATAAATTGTTTATCAAGGGCACACAGCTGGTAGGTATTAAAACTTGGTCTGAATCCCTGGGCTTTGACACCCACTCATCCACTTTTTCTCCCTCCCAAACCTATAATCTGCATTCAGGAGAAACATTTTGGGACATGGAAGGTCATAGGGCTGGAGGCGTGCTTCTTGTCTCTCTTTCTGGAGAGATCAGGGTACAGGGGTTGGGTTGAGGGCATGGTCTGCCCAGCTCAGTCGGGCGTTGCTTTCTCCCTGAGGTCTGGATAGTTTTCTCTTTGCAGCCACAGTGCCACCTGCTGGCTGCCGGCAGAACTGCAGGGCTCTCTAGGCAGAGCTTGCAGAGCAGAGATGGCTCTCTGCCTTTCTTGTCTTAACCCAGGGCCTACCCTTCTCGCCTCCTTCCCCTCTGTGGATCGTCTTTCTGTTATCGCATTTCAGTTATCACCCAAAACCACTCAGAGTTGAGTTCAGTGCCTGTCGGGGTTATTCTTTTTTTAAAGCATGAAGTAAAGTCAGTTTATTTTTGCTCCCAGGGTCACTGCCTTTTGAACCTAATTGTTTTGGGGAGTTAAAGACTATCCCTTTTGCTGAAAGAAAATTTAAACAATTGATAAAGGACAGAAACAGGTCTGGGGACCCTCACCCTGGGCTCCTCTCCCTGGCGTCCCTCACTACTTGCTGTCATTGTCTGAAGCCCTTGCCTGTTTAAAGTTGCTGACCTGAGCGTCTCATGTCACAACTGGCTCCTTCTAAGGCCAAGAGAGGGTGTGTTTGGCAAGGGGAGGAGGTGAAGCTGACTTGTTTGTTTTCCTTAAGGATTGGACCAGTCTCCTTTCCCTTGTAGGCATTTGGGTCAGCTGGAGAGAGTATTGGGGGGTGTGTGTGTGTGTGTGTGTATACATGTGTGCACGTGCATGGGACTTGATCTGGGCATTTCTGGGCATGCCCTGCACCAGATCCCTGTTTACCAGCAGGCACAGTCTCCTTGGTGAATTGATTAGTTATTTAACTCAGTAGATATTTATTAAGGTATTCATTAAGCTCCTTCTGAGTGTCTGGCTCTAGGGAGTAAGGCTCTTGGGTTCTAATGAGAGAGTCTGTTGTGAGACAAGATGCAAATATAAAAGAAAGGTCAGATAGCAGTAAGAATGATAAAGGAGAAATTAGCAGGAGATGTGACGATGGTGACTTGGGGTGAAGAGAGGGAATGGCATGGGGACTGCCCTGTTGGGATGGCCTTTGAGTAGAAGCTTGAATAATGCAGATCAAGCCATGAGAAGAACTTGGAAAAGGCATCTCAGGTAAGGAATTGGTGAGTGCAAAGCCCCTGGGACATGTTGAAAGGTAGAAGGGAGGCCAGTGGAGCTGGAGCCTGGAAAATGAAGGATAGCTGGGTGGGTGATGGGCAGAGATGGACCAGGCAGGGACTGTGTGGACCATTTTAAGGATGCAGGCCTTTGTACTCAGAACAAGAGGCAACCATTGTTGTGGGGCTGCTGATAGGCTGTGGTTAGAGTTGGGTCTAGAAGAGATCCCTCAGGCTGTGTAGGGAGAATGGAGGCAGAGGGGCATTGTGAGTGAGGGGGAGATGTGTAGAAGATAAGGTGGCTTGGGTCAGGGTGGCGGAGCCAGTGGATTGGGTGGATGAGTGTCTTCTACTCCAAGTGAGCTCCATGGCCCGGCAGAATGATCATCACTTGGAAGCTTGTAAACTTCTAGCCCCAGCCTAGACCTGCTGAGACAGAAGCCTTATATTAACAGGGTCCCCAGTGATCTAAGGGCTTCCCAGGTGGCACTAGTGGTAAAGAACCCACCTGCCAATGCAGGAGACATGAGACAAGGGTTCGATCCCTGGGTTGGGAAGATCTCCTGGAGGAGGACATGGCAACCCACCCAGTATTCTTGCCTGGAGAATCCCATGGACAGAGGAGCCTGGAGGGACTACAGTCCATGGGGTCACACAGAGTCAGACATGACTGAAGTGACTTAGCTCGCATGCACGCACCAGTGATCTAAAAACCATCAGTATTCTGGTTCAGATGGTGAAGAATCTGCCTGCAATGCAGGAGACCTGGGTTCGATCCCTGGATTGGGAAGATCCCCTGGAGAAGGGAATGCAGCTCACTCCAATATTGTTGCCTGGAGAATCCCATGGACAGGAGATTGGTGGGCTATCGTCCATGGAGTCGCAAAAAGTCAGACACGACTGAGTGGCTAACACTTCATTTCACTTCCACTGATCTCTGAGAAACACTGCTCTGGTACCTAGATGGGGAGTCTGAGGACCAGAGTCGGGAGGAGACTTCCCCAGGGTCACACAGGGAGTGGTGGAGCTGAGAGTTCTGCTTGGTGCCCTGCCCAGTTCTCTTTTATCTGGAAGGCTGTCTGACTTCTGGGGAGGGGGCCCATAATGATGGGGAAATGTAGTGCTGGAAGCAGATGGGCTGTAGAAGGGTGCACCATGATCAAAAGATTCCTTGGCTCCTCTCGAGAGTGCTCCAGGTTTGTGCCAGCCCCGTGGCCTTCCAGGTCTGGAGCTTTGGGATGAACCAGCTCCCAGCCCATCAGCCTGTCTTTATGGGAGAGGCTGGAGGTTACCTGATGCACCACCATCACAAAGAGATGGTATGATTGATCAGCATCGGCACCATCTGAAGGCAAATGTCTTCACTGGCAAGGTCACCAGCATCTGGGGAGATTGTGGTGTAAAGCACTGTGTACTATAGTCTGCTCCCAGGTGGCACCATGGATTTGCAGGTCTTACCCTGGATTCTGCAAAGGGACAGCCAGTTGTGCAGTGAAGATTCTAACATGTGTGAGACATACCCACTATTCTCTTGGGAGTTTTTTTGTTAAAGATATTTATTTATTTGGCTACACCAGGTCTCAGTTGCAGCGTGTGAACTCTTCGTTTTGGCATTACGGGATCTAGTTCTCTGGCCAAGGATCGAACCTGGGCCTCCTGGCATTGGGAGTGTGGAGTCTTAGCCACTGGACCACCAGGGAAGTCCCCTCGTGGGAGTTTGTCTCCTGCCCATCCCCAGCTGTTCTAGCCTCCTGCAGGTGCAGATGAGAGTACAGAACAGCCCGGCACATTCCTGAATGTTTGGAGCAGGCCTGAGTGAACCCAAGGCCAGCTTCTCAGGCAACCTTCCCAGGCACGTCAGACAGCAGCAGAGTAGTGAATGTGTAAACTCTTTGGGACGGGGTGTGGGACAGGAAGACATGGTCGTTTCTGAGCCTCAGGAGTTCTGACTTCTCAGCTTCCGCCTGCTAGAGAGCAGGAATGCAGTGCTGTTCATCACTGGGTCATCACCAGGCAGGCCTTCCCAGCTCTGAGTGGGTGCAAGAGTGCTGGAGACAGTGTCGCAGTGTGGCATGGTGATTAGCTCTGTGTGTGTGTCAGAGAGACTTGGGGACAGTGCTTAATGGCTCTTAGCCTCAGTTTTCTCATCTGTGGAATGGGGTTGCTAATATCCTGTTGATTCCGGTTTTTGTGTGGTGGATTAAATGACTGAAGTCAGCACTGAGTCAGTGAGATGGTTATTATTAGTTACTCCTGAACTTGGTGGTATGAATCGCAGCTGTACTGTAGGAACGACAGGAAGTGCTGTGAGTCCAGAGGAGTCCCACCTGAGTGAGGTGATCAGGGCAGGCTTCTTGGAGGAGGGGTCTGAATCAGGCTTTGAAGGAGGGTGAGAGGTGGTGGATCAGGGCCCTGCCCTGGTGCAGAGGGAGAAGCCTGGTGGGTGATCTGTTCAGAGCAACTGAGGGGCGTGGGGCGGGAGCTGAGCTGAGGTGTGGGTAGGGCTGTCAGCAAGAAAATATTTAGACCAGTTAGTTGGCTCTAAAAGGTGGAAGGAGATTGTTCTTTTGGTTTTTAATGGTTTTTAAGTGTAATTTTATTCTTCTGGCTGTTCTGAGTCTTCATTGCTGCGTGGGCTTTTCTCTAGTTGTTGCAGCCGAGGGCTGCTCTTTAGTTGTGGTACGCGGGCTTCTCACGGCAGTGGCTTCTATTTTGTGGGCCACAGGCTGTAGAGTGCATGGGCTTCAGTAGTTGTGGCTCCAGGGCTCAGTAGTCTTGGGGCACGTGCTTAGTTGCTCCATGGCATGTGGGATCTTCCTGGACCAGGGATCGAACCTTTGTCTCCTGCATTGCCAGGCAGATTCTTTACCACTGAGCCAGCAGGGAAGCCTGAAGGAGCTTCTCTGTGTTCAAGAGGATGCCAGAGGCTTGTCAGAAGCCAGAGTTCTTTTCCCTTCACTGCCTCGCTCTCACACCCACCAGGGGAGGCTGTGGATCCCAGATCGGTGACAGCCCCCACCCCTACCTCCTTGTTCGCAGGATGCACTGAACCCCTAGGCCTGAAGGATAATACCATCCCCAACAAGCAGATCACAGCCTCCAGCTACTACAAAACCTGGGGCCTGAGTGCCTTTAGCTGGTTTCCCTACTACGCACGACTGGATAATCAGGGCAAGTTCAACGCCTGGACCGCCCAGACCAACAGTGCCTCTGAGTGGCTGCAGGTGGGTCAGGCTCCTCCGGGGATGCAGGGTTGGGGTTGGGTGGGGGTGTGGGATCTATGACCTTGGACCAACCCTGGCTTCTGCTTGCCAAGAGGGAGTTTCTTTGAGCCTTGTTTGTGTTCGACTTTGCTCTTTTTTTCCTCTTGTGTTACCACCTTTCTGCTGATTCTGTCACTCAAGGCTGGGGGGATGGTGGAGGAGCTCAGAGCTGCTTCCGTCAAGGCCCTCGGCCCCAGGTGATGAGTGTGTGTGTGTGTAGAGGTGGGGCCACCTCCATTGGCTGCCACAGGGTAAGGCTGAGCCCAGGGACAGCAGGGCAGGATGGAGGAGGGATGTGTCGGGGTTTCTGTGCCTGCTGTCAGAGGATGCGCTGTAACTCACCGAGAGCACACCGTGCGACAGCCCTTGGGTTTCACTGCAGTTGGGAAGCTCAGGAGAGTCGTGGGAAAACCAGAGCATCCTCTTATCTCTGAGGAAGCCGGGTCCTGGCAGGGCAAGGACTTGCCTGGGGCTCCCCTTCTGGTTGGCAGTGAGATGGGTTTGTAGCCTGGATCTTACTGAGCACCGTCTTCCCCTGGTCAGCTGGCAGGCTCCCCAGGATGGACTGGGGGGCAGGAGGCTGGTCGTGTCTCTAGGCCCCAAGGAGCACATTAGCCTGGGGGACTGGGTTCCATGAGAAGCTGCCTGCCTTTGGAATCCCCCAGGACCAATGTCAGGCCCTGGACAGCCTGCAGGGGCCTCATGAGCAGTTTATGTCCCTATAGACTATGGCCTCTCTGCCCCTGTTCCCGTTGCACAAGGGTTGCCTGGGACCAGGCTCTGAAATCTGACATTGCAGTGAAGTGCTTGACAAAGTTGCTGGGATTATTTATGCCCACTTGATTGATGGGTAAACTGAGGCTCTGCCAAATGAAGTAATTTTCCCGAAACTAGAATGTATGCCCCAGCGTGTATGTGTGCTTTTCCCCACCTTACTGGGAATGGTGCAAGCAAAGAAGACGGGATTGGTTTTTTTTTTTTTTCACCCCTTGTAGATTGACCTGGGCTCCCAGAAGCGAGTCACGGGCATCATCACCCAGGGTGCCCGAGACTTTGGCCACATTCAATATGTGGCTGCCTACAGGGTGGCCTATGGTGATGATGGTGTGACCTGGACTGAGTACAAGGACCCGGGGGCCTCAGAAAGCAAGGTGAGTGTGTGTCCAGCTATCCTGCCTTCCCCACTCCAGGGGTGCCCTGCGAGTCAGATCTGGGGTCTGAGGGGGAGGAGGGCTGGGTCTGAGGGCCTCCTGACACCTCCTCTTCCACCAGATTTTCCCTGGTAACATGGACAATAATTCCCACAAGAAGAACATATTTGAGACGCCGTTCCAGGCTCGCTTCGTGCGGATCCAGCCCGTGGCCTGGCACAACCGTATCACCCTGCGAGTGGAGCTGCTGGGCTGTTAGTGGTAGGCCTGGCCGAAGTGACCGGAGGGGCCCTGGGGCAGCTGCTCCTTTCTGTGGACCTGCTGCCTCCTCCGCCCGCCCTCCTGATTGTAGCTGACCTGGGGGCAGGCAGTGTCTCCCTCCCAGTCACCTCTCCCTCCCTCCTCTTCCTCGCCCCCGCCCAGGGGTCTCTGGCACCCAGTCCTCAAGCCATCCCGTTTTCTTAGGCACGGTGGGAGCTGAGTAGGTCTGGGATGGACAGGGAAGGGCAAAGTACAGAGCGTGGGTGACCTTTGCCTCTCCAGGTCCCCACGTCCAGCCCCCCGTGTCCTTCCTGCACTGCTCCCACACCCCACACCCCCAGGGCCCTGAGGAATAGACAGGCCCCGAGGCCCCAGGCTGGAGAGAATAGCCCGAGGCATGATGCCGCACTCCTGGCCCCGAGACTTCCCCTTCATCCCCTCCCACTCCCCACAGACCCCTTTTGACTCTCATCCTGAAGCCTAGAAAGAGGTAGAAGGCGGGGTGGGGTGGGTCTGTGGAGTGACGGGGGAGGAGGCGGGTGAGCATGGGAAAGGCGGGGAGCCCCTCTGTGCTGGTTCTTTACCCAGAGTACACAGGCAGCTTCCAAAATATATTTATATCACCCCCTGAACACTCGCTGTGGTTCGTCATTGCTCCGTCGAAATGGGCTTCCGCCTACAATGCAGGAGACCCCGGTTCGATTTCTGGGTTGGGAAGATCCTCTGGAGAAGGGATAGGCTACCCACTCCAGTATTCTTGGGCTTCCCTTGTGGCTTAGCTGGTAAAGAATCTGCCTGCAATGCTGGAGACCTGGGTTTGATCTCTGGGTTGGGAAGATCCCCTGGAGAAGGGAAAGGCTACCCACTGCAGTATTCTGGCCTGGAGAATTCCATGGACTGTATAGCCCATGAGGTCGCAAAGAGCTGGACACCACTGCGTGACTTTGACTCACTCAATGGGCTTAGACTTGGGCTGGTTGCGACTCCCGCCCTCAGCCCTCGCTGAGCCCCAGCATTCTGTGTCACCTGACCTGGCTGCAGAGAGGGAGGAGGCTGCTGGGGGCAGGGGCTGGCATCCCACTGGAGGGGTCAGGACTCTTCTCTATAGTTCTGCTTCAGAGCCATGCAGCCCCGGGCCTTAGTAGCTGCCAGGTGAGGGCCCCTGGGAGCCTGCGCAGTGGCTTCCTGCAGGCCTGCCTTTGCTCCTTTCCGGCTCCAGGAAAATAGGTGGAGGCGGCTGGTTTTCCCCTTCAGCAGTTTCCATTTTCTTTGCCACTGGAACGGTGGGCTGGAGGAGCTGTTAGAAACTTAGTGAACCTAGGCTGCTTTCAGAGCCGCGGGAGGCCCCAGCGTGGGGTGCAGTGTGGGATGGGGGGTGGTGGCAGGGCTCTGCCAAAGGGGCGAGGTGCTGCTGGCCAAGCACACTGGGTCCTGGGAAGCCACTGACAGTTTTACTCCAGGGCTTGGAGGAAACTCCGGGGGTACCCCTCTTCCCACTCTCCACCCTTAGCAGGAGGCCATTAGGAAGTGGCTCCTGTGTAGGGGGGCACACTGCAAGCCAGTGATCTGGAAGGGGGGCTGCAGATAGAGGAGGGACTGACTACCTGGGAGAGGGGCATATGAGACCACCCCTTAGTCTTGGGACCCAAGATGGATTTTACTGAACAGACTTTGGGAGTGTGCCTTGACACATTTAGGCAGCGTCTGGGCTGCAGATCTGGCCATGTGGCTGCCAAAGGGAGGGTGTGGTTTTGTTGGAACATCATCAGGGAAATTAGTCTAGAAGTGGCTCCTCCCCTAGAGCTTCTTGGCTGGGCTTCTTGGCTGGGCAGGGACAAAATAAAAGGCGCAGACTGTGGTCTCTGAATGAACTGGGAGGGTGGGGTTCCTCATCCTTGGGGGCTGGGATTCCTTCCCATTTCAGAGCTCTCCTCTGTGGAGCTGCATGGTCTGGGTATGGAGTCTTTCTGGGTCGTTACTGACTTCAGGACTCCCTCCTAGGAGCATATTTTACCACCAATCTTGTTCAGGCCTCTCCTGGGGACTGAGCATCTTTTCCACCTTGCATCTCTGCTCTGAGATGGTTCCGTTCCCCCAGTAAGTTCCACTTGCAGAAGGGGAAACTGAGCTTCACTCCAGTCTGTCAACTTGTCCCTCTGTGGCATTGGATATTTCTTGCTGGCCAGTTTCACTGGATGGCTGGCCAGGTGGACTGGTGGGCAGTAGTCACGACCCTCCACCTGGCCTAGGAGACCCAAGGTGACTCTGGAGTTGCCTAAGCCACTTCTCAGTCCCTTATTTCGCTCATCTTTGCAGCTTTGGATGTGTTGGCCCATAGCCTTCTGAAAGTGCCCCCCTCCTGGGACCCTAGATAAGGGTCCCTTCCTTCCTGACCCCTTCTGTCCTTGACTTCTCTTCCTGGGCAGCCCCCTCCACTTCCAGAGCTTTCACCATCACCTCTACCAATTATGTTTTTTATTCCTGACCGCAGTCCCGAGAGCCACCTCAGATTTTACCTACTGGCCATCCCTGCCACTGGCCAGGATGTTAAACTTGCTTTGCTGTAACAAAACTGATCTTCCCTGACGTCCATCCATCCCTCTCCCTACGTGTGTGGCTGTCAGCACTGGGACCTGTTGACCTGCGTCTCCCAGGAGTCTAGACACCTTTTCATTCCTGGTTTAAATACAGTGGAGTGATTAGGAGCACAAGGCCTCAAGTTGGAGAACAGTGAAAGCGTTAGTCACTCAGTCGTGTCTGATGCTTTGTGACCCCATGGACTGTAGCCTACCAGGCTCCTCTGTCCATGGTATTTCCCAGGCAAGAATACTGGAGTGGGTTGCCATTTGCTTCTCCAGGGGATCTTCCGGACATGGGGCTCGAACCTGGGTCACCTGCATTGCAGGCGGATTCTTTACCATCTGAACTACCAGGGAAGCCTCCAAGTTGGAGAATCTGGGTTCAAATCCTGGCTCTGAGTGATCTTGGGCAATTTACTTAAATCCCTCTAAGCCTCATTTCCTATCTGTAAAGCGGAAATAAGAGGACCAACTCCATGGCCTTGGGTTGGATGGAGAGAATGTACATAAGCACTGATGCAAAGCCTGGCTCATCAGGGGCCTCAGAAACTTGGATCATTGTCACCAGAGCTTGCAAGGGTTTCCTAATTGTAACTTGCATCCTACTCATTTCCCCATCCCATCCATTCTGCACCCAGTCTTCTGACAGCTCTCCCTTGGGGAGAGGAAACTGCACTGGTTCCCTTTTGCCCATCAGGCCGGCATTCACTTTGGGTGCAATTTAGTCCACCGTGGAGAAGGGAATGGCTACCCATTCCAGTATTCTTGCCTGCAGAATCCCATGGACAGAGGAGCCTGGCGGACTACAGTCCATGGGGTCACAGGAGTTGGACACGACTAAGCACACACACACTACTACAGCAGCTCTTTGTGCTCTGAGATGCTCCTGGCAAATCACACACACACACATACTGTCAGGGTGTATTTAGGAAGAGGTTCCGGGTTCAGTGACCACTTGGCCAAGGCGGAAAGATCTCCTTAGGCTTGGCTGCTGAGGAACCAATGGGGCTTCCAGGCCAGGCCTCCTGTTGGCCTGGAGGGAAAATTAAACACCCAGTCCAAACAGGCGTCCTGGGAGGTGGCTGCCTGATAGCTGTGCTGACAGGTCAGGAGTCTAAAGCCGAGTCACCCCAGTTGGAGGACCAGGCAGAAGCCTGACCGCCCCTGCAGGCTGCAGGAGCACCATCTGCCCATCCTGTGTTCCCCCTTCCCACCCCCAAGACTACTCACTCTAGTCCCACCTACTAGGGGCAGCCTCCCCGTCCCTGATGCTGAGTTGTCCCTGATGCTGAGTTAGCCGGCAGTAGATTTCCTGACGGTCAAACTCTAGGGCAGGGGGATGTCAGCGCCCCTTTGCCTTCCCTGGGCGAAAGGCAGATGAGAGCGGTCACCCCTCCCTCACCATAGCTCACCCGCAGTGTGGAGGTAGGGTGAGGGGGACTTCCCCTTGCTTAGTCCCGTTACTTTTGGTAAACCGGTACGTTCTAATGACCCTCTCTCTGCGAACGCTCCTCTTCCACGCCCCTGAATATGACAGCCTCAACTCCTGAGCACTCCCTTCACCGCGCGGCCTGCCAGATGCTCCGCAGGTTGGGGTGGTCTCCAGCCGATTAGGGGTGGTCTCCAGGCAAGTCTGGAGGCCGCCCAAATCTGTCGCACCTCCTCCGTTTGGGCCCAGCCCAAGGGAGGGAAAGGGGCGTGTGTTCCTTTAAGGGGCTGGCCCGGCGGGAGCGCGGGGGTTCGTCCGCAGCCGCTTCCCTTCTGGCCATTCAAGATCCCCGAGTCCTCCTGCTTCCTCCGACCGGATCAGCCCCGCAGCCCGGAGCGCTCGAGCCGTCGAGGAGCCGCCTGGGGACGGTACGTAGCTCAGGGGTGGCCGGGCTCCTGGGGCGCCCTATGGACCAATTCCTCTCTTCCCGCTTTCTCAGCCCCACGCTTCCCGGGGGGTTGGGGAAAGCGGGCAGGAGGAGTGAGCCGGGCCCCGTGGGGCCGGGGCCAAGTTGGGTTGTGATCGCCGCCGCCGGTCGGGGGCGCCCCGGGCGCCCGCGGGTTCAGAGCAGCGCGCGGCGTGGGCTGGCTTGCGTGGGACCCTTGTGCATAGATCGTGGTCGGCGAGGAGGCCAATTCAGAGGGAAACCAGTGGCCTCCGAGACCACCTCCCGGGTCTCCTCTCTCCCACCGGGTCTCTTCGCAACTTATCCCGCAGCCTCCAGCACAGCGCCGCAGGCGCCGGGTTCTGCCCTGGGGCATCAGTTGGATGCTCCTCTGTTGGGGGTGGGAGCGGGGAGGGTGTCGGGAACACTGCGAGGGGCTGGGGACACCTCCTGAGGCAGCGGGCGGGTGGTCCTCTGCCGGCCTGCTTTGGCCCTCTCAGGGCAAACGCAATGGATGCTCGTGGGTTTCAGGCCTGGTTTCAGTGGGAAACTTAGGGAACTTAGGGAAACTTAGGGAACAGCCAGAGCGCGCGGAGAGTAAAGTTCTGGGTGGGAGATGGGATCCTGTAGGGAGGAATTTAGGGCTCCTGAGCAGCCCGGAAAGAAAAAACAAAAAACAGCGCCGGACACTTGGACCCAGCTCTGTCACCAACTCGCTGGGTGGCCTTCAGCAGCCTGTGACCCGGTCTGGACCTTGACGCCCAGCGCTGACCTCCGGAGGGCCTTTTGTCCTCTGCCCCAGGAGGAGGTGACCGAGAGGCGCCCTGTTCCCTCTCCCACAGCCCTGCACGGGCCAGCGGGCTGGGAATGCTGGTAGGAAACACCTCCGGACTTCTACTTTCCGGGAACCGCAGGTTTCAAAGGGCTTGGGGCACCGAAGTCAAATTCCTCTCCGGGAGCAGGCTGATGGAGACCTGGAGGGCAAGGTTGCCCTCTGCTGGTGTCAGGGAGACGTGTGCTGCCCGGTGGTGCAGTCGGGGTACCGGCTGTAGCTCATCTTCCTAACAAGTCAGGGTTCAGCTTATTCTGATGTGCAGAGGGGTCCTAAGCCAAGTGGTGGCTGGGAAAAGCAAAGGATGGGTCGTCAGAAATCAGGGAATCCACACATCTTGTTTCGGTCATTCCAATTCATTAGTGAGCTAGGGGAAAAACCCAGACCAGAAACTAAGAGCTGTTTTGGCTCAGGGCTTAGTTTCTGAACCTTGAATTACTTCATGCATGACTGGTAAGAACCCTAGGGGAGCAACGTCGGTATGACATGGTCTGGTGGTGATTTTTTTTTTTTTTCCAGCTCACTAATGTATTAAAGTGACCAAAACAAAGAGTTCTTCACCATTAAAGAGCAAACCTCAGCAATGTGTGAATTCCTTAAGATAAATGCTGTCAGTCCTGCAGAAAGTGCCTTTCTTATTGATGTCCCTCACTATTTGAATGCTTGTTATTCACTGTCAGCACTCAAGAACCAAATAGATTTGAATAACACAGCATCCCTCCCTGTCCAGATTCCCCAAACTCTCAGTATCCAAACTCTTGCCATCCCATCTGAAGGACACGAGAGATTTGGTGAAGGAGGAGCACTGTACTGCTGGTTTAGCTGCTGAACAGAACTCAGTATAAAGTTCTACTGATAAAAGTAGAAACCAGGGACTTCCCTGGTGATCCAGTGATTAAGAATCCACCTTCCAATGCAGAGGACGCACGTTCGATCCCTGGTCGGGGAATTACATCCCACATACCTCAGGGCCATGGAATTCTCCTGGCCAGAATACTGCTCAGATTGACCCTTCGGGTTGACCCTTTGGTCCGGAAGATCCCCTGGAGAAGGAAATGTCAACCCACTTCAAATTCTTGCCTGGGAAATTCCATGGACAGAGGAGCCTGGTGGGCTGCAGTCCATGGGGTCACAAAGAGTTGGACATGACTGAGCGACTAGCACTACCTCAGGGCAACTAAGCCTGTGAGCAGCCACTAGAGAGCCCACAACTAGAGAAGCCTGTGCATCACAACTAGTGAGCCCACCCACTGCAACTAGAGAAGCTCCTGTGTGCCGCAAGTAGAGAAAAGCCTGCCCAATGGAAAGAGACCCAGCACAGCCAAAAAAAAGTGGGAAACAGCTGAAGAAGTTGCAAAGACATTTCCTCTGTGTTAAAAAACAAAACAAAACATTTAAGAAGATGACTCTACCCTGGGTCAGACTTTTAATTTTGGTAAACCTGGTATCTTTTGGAATCCAATGCCCGGAAGAACCCACATCCTGAAGGAAGAAGCGTTTACCCAGTGGTGGGTGAAAGCTGCAAACTGCAGATTGACATGCTGGTTTTTTTTTTTTTTCAGGATTGCTCTTGTTTCTGTTAGTGCTCTGGTTACAAAGTTGCATGTGTTTTGAGCTGTTGAGTTGTTCAGTCCTGTCCGACTCTTTTGCGACCCTATGGACTGTAGCCTACCAGGCTCCTCTGTCCACCGGATTTCCCAGGCAAGAATACTGGAGTGGGTTGCCATGCCCTCCTCCAGGGGATCTTCTAGACCCTCTAGACCCAGGGATCACACCTGTGTCTCTGGCATCTCCTGTATTGGCAGGTGAATTCTTTATCACTGAGCCACCTGGGAAGCTCCTGTTTGTGCTTAAGCTGCTTAGATCTAAGTCACCAAGAGGCTCTGTGGATGTCACCTGGGGATTTGTCTTGGACAGGAGCGGGGCTCACAGCGTCCTCCTGTCATGCACAGCACACAGGGCAAGTCTGGGCTTTGGGTTCCCTGCAAAGAGCCCCTCCCTGGGCTTTGGGGCTCCCTCCCATCAACTTCCTTCACATCATTGCTTCTTCTCCAGTAAGAGCGCCTAACTGTTCTGAAAACAAGAATGTTTCCTCCATGTTCCACCACTCTTACAGGCCAATGCTTTTCTTCTTTCCCCTCCCTTCCTCTCCCTTTCTCTGGTTTTGCTGTATCCCTCCCCTTCTAGTTCCTGTACACAGGCATTCTTAGGGTCACACACAATCATAGCAGAGTGGCAAGTCTGTGTTCTGCTTTGTCTACCCTAAATTATACCCTGTGCACTTTCCACGTTGCTGCCTGATGATCATACTCATACTTCCAAATGCCTGCTGTCAACTCTGGTATCGCTGCCCCAGAGTCCGCTTTCCATTCAGGTGCTGGAGGGATGTTTTTAACATGTAGGTCTGATCCTGTGGCTCCTCTGCCTAAAGCCACTACTAGCACCCAGGGCCTTGGGGACAAAGGACAGGCTGCTGAGTCTGACACCCAAGGGCATCTAGACACTGGTCCTTCTGTCCTCCTCTCCCAAGTTTCAGCCAGAGCCTTAGCAGAAAGCAGAATTCACCCTGGATGTTTCCAATAAAGACTCTCTAATGACGGCCCAGGGGTAAAGAAACTACCTGCCAATGCAGGAGCCACGGGAGATGGTGGGCTTGACCCCTGGGCTGGGAAGATCCCTTGCAGAAGGAAATGGCAACCCACTCCAATATTATTGTCTGGAGAATCCCACGGATAGAGGAACCCAATAGACCACAGTCCATGGGGTTGCAAAGATTTGGACCCAATTGAAGTAACTGAGTACACACACAGCAATTTCAGTAAACAGACAAGCAGGGCAGAAATGAGGGGGAGGTATGTGGGGCACGAGGCTCATGTACAATTTTTTTTTTTCAATGTGAACCATTTTTAAAGTCTCTACTGAATTTGTTACAACACTGCTTCTATTTTATGTCTTGGTTTTCTTGACTACCAGACATGTGGGATCCCAGCTTCCCAACCAGGGATCAAACCCACACCCCCTACATTGGAAGGTAAAGTCTTAACCACTGGACCACCAGGGAAGTCCCCTCATGTGAAAATTGGAGGGAGGGGAGTATGCATGCCAAAAATCTCAATAATCAAGACATAATATTTTGATGCAATGCAAAGAAAATTGAATCCACAATCTATAGCCCTTGGGCCAGCTGCCTATTATATTTGAGTGTCCACTTAAACTGTAAGAGCTCCCCAGAAGTATTCTAGCATGGCATAAAAAAAAATTTTTTTAACCTCTACCTCCGCAGTCGTTTCTGGACTGAAACAAAAGCTTTGCAGTGCAGGACTCATCCTCACTAACCATGAATGCACCTGATATTTTCTAGTCTAGTCTGGTCTCTTCAATGTTATTTTAAAATGCTGCTCACAACTTTTCCAATTCAACTTTGCAGTTTGAAAATGGTGATACTGTCATATGGTCCTGCTTAATTTTTTCTACAGTCTTTTCACTGCCTCCTAATTCCTGCTTGGGCTTCCCTGGTGGCTCAGTGGTAAAGAATCTGCCTGCCAATGCAGAAGACACGGGTTTGATCCCTGATCCAGGAAGATCCCCTGGAGGAAGGCATGGAAATCAACTCCAGTATTCTTGCCTGGAGAATCCCATGGAGAAAGGAGGCTACGGTACATAGGGTCACAAAAGAGTCTGACACGACTTAGGGACTAAAAAAATGACAGCAATAAATTCCTGCTTAGGATTTGTCGGCTTGCCTGTTGCCCATCTTGCCTGCAGAGTGCAGTCCTCTGAGAGCAGGGACCTCATCTTGCTCATCACCGCTGTTGTCCGGCCGCGAGAACGGTGCCTAGCGTGCCGAAGCTGCTCTATCACAGGGGTCCCCAACCTCCAGGATCTAATGCCTGGTCATCCGAGATGGAGCTGATGTAATAATAATAAAAATAAAGTACACAATAAACGTAGTGTGCTTGAATCATTCTGAAACCATCACCACCCCGACCACCACCCTGCCCTAGTCCATGAAAACATTGTCTTCCTTGAAACAGGTCCCTGGTGCCAAAAAGGTTGGAAAGTGAAAGTCTTTCAGTCGTGACCAACTCTGCAACCCCATTGACTGCAGCCTGCCAGGCTTCTCTGTCCGTGGAATTCTACAAGCAAGAATACAGGAGTGGGTTGCTGTTCCCTTCTCCAAGGGATCTTTCAACCCAGGGACTGAACTCCAGTCTCCTGCATTGCAGGAAGATTCTTTAGCATCTGAGCCACACACACACACACACACACACACACACACACACACACACACACACAAACTCCAGGGGATCTTCCAGACCCAGGGATCGAACCCTTGTCTCCTGCTTGATAGGCAGATTCTTTACCACTGAACCACAAAGGAAGCTGCTAAATTCCTGTTGATTGAACGAATGAGTAAGTTGGTCCCTGGGCCCCGCTGCAGACTTCTCTCACTGGCTTGTTTTCCTCCTCCCAGTTTGCCCCGGGCCCCAGCCTTGTCTGGACACCCTGGCGCTGCCCGGTGTGTGACGCCATGGGCCTGCGGCTCCCGATCCTGCTGCTCCTGCTGTGTTGTGTCTCCGGCCTGCCTTTCTACAATGGCTTCTACTACTCCAACCGTCCCAACGGCCGGAACCTGGGCAACAGCTACAGTGAAGGTGGGTGGCCTCTTGGCTCTGCTCTTAACTCGGCTCTTGGTTCGGCTAGGTGACGAAGGCCTCTCCTGGACCCTGCAAGTTCCGAGTTGGGTGGGGGCTCAGGGTGTGAAGCCAGCAGCCCTGCTCCCATCTGGGCCAGTGCAGTGGTCCAGCCTTCTCGCTAAGATGAGCAGAAGGGTGGTTCTGTTACTCCATGTCTACTGGCCCCTCAGATATGGAGGGCTTCCTTGCTGGCTCAGTCAGTAAAGAATCTGCCCGCAATGCGGGAGACCCGGGTTTGATCCCTGGGTTGGGAAGATCCCCTGGAGGAGGAAATGGCAACCCACTCCAGCATTCCAGCCTGGAGAATCCCACGGAAAGAGGAGCCTGGTAGGCTACAGCCCATGGGGTTGCAAGAGTCAGACATGACTGAGCAACTAAACCAACAGCCCATGGGTGTGGAGCTGAATGCACTGTAGCACAGTCAATTTTGCTTTTTATACTTTCCCCAAAGTCCTGCCAGTTTTGCAAAATTCCACTTAAATGTGACTTCCCCAGGTCTTCCCAGTGGAAAAGGGGTTTGGAGTTAGGGAGATGTGTTTGACTCTCCATTTTGCCACTTACTAGCTATGCAGCTTTGGCCAGGTGACTTTTTTTTTTTTTAATTTTATTTTATTTTTAAACTTTACAATATTGTATTGGTTTTGCCAAACATCGAAATGAATCTGCCACAGGTATACATGTGTTCCCCATCCTGAACCCTCCTCCCTCCTCCCTCCCCAAGGTGACTTTTTAAAAAACTTTCATTTGCGTTTATTTTTTTTTGCGGCATTTCTTCCCCGGGGCGTAAGTTTCTTTTTAAATATTTATTTATTTATTTGGCTGTGCTGGGTCTTAGTTGTGACACTTTGGGATCTTTAGTTAAGGTATGTGGGATCTAGTTCCCTGACCAGGGATGGAACCCAGGCCCCCTGCATTGGGAGTGTGAAGTCTTAGCCACGGACCACCAGGGAAGTCCCAGGGCCATAAATTATTGTTTTTTTTGCTTTGGGGATATCTTTTTCTTCTGTGCAGCCTTCTCTTCTGGTTTAGGAATAATCTGACCTTTTTCAGTAAGGATCATCTACATGTGTCAGGGGAGCTTAGGTATGGGTTGATCCAACCCTGAGCTCTGTAAGTCCTGTCCCTCATCTTTAGAGGCTTTGTTCACCTGGACGTGCTTGATGACCGGAAAATCTCCATCTAAGCTCTGAAGTCTGGAATCACTCTGCATTTCTGAGCATGTGCAATAAAAACTCAGCACTCTTCTTGGGCCACTGACCCTGCATCCAGTCCCACTGTTTGGCCTGGGAACACCTATCAACACCATTGTAATGACGGAATGGCTCACGATATGTTTAAAGTGACATCTTTCAGATACTTGGTGGCTTTCCCGATATGCGTACCCTTCATGGCCTGGGTGGTTTCATGAGTGTTCTTAAAAGAAAGTGAAAGTCACTTAGTTGTGTCCGACCAACTTTTGTGACCCCATGGACTATACAGTCCATGGAATTCTCCAGGCCAGAATACTGCAGTGGGTAGCCTTTCCCTTCTCCAGGGGTTCTTCCCAACTCAGGGATCGAACCCAGGTCTCCCGCATGTGGGCGGATTCTTTACCAGCTGAGCCACAAGGGAAGCCCAAGAATACTGGAGTGGGTAGCCTATCCCTTCTCCAGGGGATCTTCCCAACCCAGGAATCGAACTGGGGTCTCCTGCATTGCAGGCAGATTCTTTACCAGCTGAGCCACCAGGGAAGCAGTGTTCTTAAAGTGAACATGAAAATTTGAACCTCTTGATTTTGTGCAGTTTTCTGGGTCAAGTGAATAGCAAACCATTTTTAGAGGTCACTTCAGGCCAGTTACTGGAAAAGCCAGGTGACTTTTTATCAGCAGCTTTATGCACCTACTCTGCATCATTTGTTAGGTCATATGACCCTCATAGAAACTTGGACACAGGCAAGTCGTTAGGTATGGCTGTTTTTCAGCATGAGATTCTCTGCAAGGAGCCTCCCTGTCTATCCCTTGCTTACTCCTGAGGTTACCCCTTCCCCTTCTCTATGTACCTCTAAGGTCTCAAGTCCAGACCTAAGGCCATGAGACCATGAGGCCCCAATAGGAAAACTCAAGTGAGAGATGGGCCAGCCTTAGCCCAAAAATCTGGTTCTTATGGAGCATGTTAGGCTCGGAGTTTATTTGTCCCCCTGAGCCTGACTGCAGTCTCCTCTCTAAGCCCTGGCCTCATCTCACCTGTGTCTCTAGGTGTTTGGGAAGAGTCGTGGTGGATGGCTGGACAGAGTGAAGGGCAGGCTGTGGTCTCTTGGGACCAGTGTGTTAGAGAAGGAGACTCAGATGATCTGAGTCCCCCCACACTCCCATCTGAGGTGCTCTTGCTACCAGCTACACCAATTTGCCTTTTGCTTTTCTTTTTTTTTTAGCTAAACCATGTGGCATCTTAGTTCCCCGACCATGGATCAAACCCACCTCCCCCCACTGCCACCGCAGTGAAAGGCTGGATTCTTTCTTCCCCCCATTAAAAAATTTTAAATATATTTAAAAAGTGAACAGGACAGGGAAGTCTGGTGTGCTGCTTTCATGGGGTCATGAAGAGCTGGACATGACTGAGCGACTCAATAACAACAAAACATTTTTACAGTGTTATATTGCTGCTACTGCTGCTGCTGCTAAGTCACTTCAGTCGTGTCCGACTCTGTGCGACCCCAGAGACGGAAGCCCACCAGGCTCTCCGGTCCCTGGGATTCTCCAGGCAAGAACACTGGAGTGGGTTGCCATTTCCTTCTCCAATGCATGAAAGTGAAAAGTGAAAGTGAAGTCACTCAGTCCCATGGACTGCAGCCCACCAGGCTCCTCCGTCCATGGGATTTTCCAGGCAAGAGTGCTGGAGTGGGGTGCCATTGCCTTCTCCATGGTTTCTGCTATACAACACAAATCAGCCATAATTATACACACCCCTTCTGTCTCTAGCCTCCCTCCCCTCTCTGCATCCCATCCCTCCAGGTTCTCACAGAGCACCAGAGATAGCCTCCCTGTGCTACATAGCAACTTCTCATCTGCCATCCATGGACCATCAGTGAAGTCCACCAGTTCTCATCTTCTGCCCAACAAGCCTAGTGGTTTAAGACAACAGCCCTGTACTTTGCTCATGGTTTCATGGGCCAGCGTTTTGGGCTGGGCTCTGTCTCTTCTGTCTTGGCTGTGCTCCCTTGATTGTGCCTGCGGTGGGCGGGCAGGTCAGCTGGAGGCTGGTGGGTCTAGGATGGCCTCAGCTGGAGGGCTTGTCTCTGCTCTCTGCGTGTTCTCACCCCGCAGGGGCGCCCAGGCCTTGTTCTGATGGTGGTTGGCAAGGTTCCCAGAGAGAGAGGCCTCAGCAGGACCCCCTGGAGCCTTGGCTCTGAACAAACACCTCAGAACACTCACTTCCTCTGCATTCATTTGGTCAAAGCAAGTGGCAGGGCCAGCGAGGATTTCAGGGACTGGGGGTGGTTCATAGGTCACCTCCTGAAGGAAGGAGTTGTGAAGTCACATTGCAGAGTGTGTGGGTACAGGGGCGGTGCAATCTAGGACTGGGGGTGAGGGTGAGGGAGGGGTGGCCCCTGCAGGACTATCGACATGCTGCCAGAGGTCCCCATCTGCACCCCGCCTCTCCCCTCAGGCATCTTCAATGGAGTGAAGCTAGTGGTAGAGACGCCCGAGGAGACCCTGTTCTCCCACCGAGGGGCCAACGTGACCCTGCCCTGCCGCTACCACTACGAGCCAGCCCTGGCCTCTCCGCGGCCCGTGCGCATCAAATGGTGGAAGCTGTCGGAGAACGGGGTCCCGGAGCAGGACGTGCTGGTGGCCATTGGGCTGAGGCAGCGCACCTTTGGGGATTACCGAGGCCGGGTGCGCCTGCGGCAGGACAGAGCGCGGGAAGTGTCGCTGGAGATCCGGGACCTGCGGCTGGAGGACTACGGGCGCTACCGCTGCGAGGTCATCGATGGGCTGGAGGATGAGAGCGGCCTCGTGGAGCTGGAGCTTCGGGGTGAGACCCTGATGGTGGCTGGGTCCTGGGGGCTGTGGGGAGAAGGCCCTGAGAAAGCATCTAGACCTCTGTGCTTCTGGCAGATAAAACATCCAGTCCTCAGAACAATGCCACGAGGAAGCTCCTGTTATTCTCACCCGCAACGTGTGGATGAGAAAACTGAGGCACAGAGAAGTCAAGTCACTTACTTTGGTCACACAGCTCATACATGGCCGAGTAGGGGTTTGACCCCAGGCAGTCAGACTCCAGAATCCACTGCTCTCTACTCCCTCTTGCTCACGTCCTATTCAGAGAGAGGGAGACAGGAGCTGATGACACAGCTCATTGAGTTGGAGCTGAGATTTGCACAGGGTTGGCAGGTGACACAAACAGATGAGGCAGCCCGGGGTGGGTGATCCGGGGTGGTGGGGACGGGGGCCACTCCTGGGCCCTCCTACTCAGGCCCAGCTGATGATGCTACTCCAGAAGCAAGCCCAGTGCAGCCCGATTTTCTTTCTTTCTTTCAAATGTTTACTTATTTGGCTGCGTTGGGTCTAAGTTGCAGTGCAAGGGGTCTTTGTCGTGGTGCATGGGCTCTAGAGCAATTGGGCTTAGTTGCACCAAGGCATGTGGGATCTTAGTTCCCCAATCAGGGATCGAACCTGCATCTCCTGCATTGGAAGGCTGATTCTTTATCCCTTAGACCACCAGGGAAGTCCCTGCAAGCCAGATTTTCTGATTTGACAAGAGAAGCTTATATTCGTATGTGAAACCTCTGGATTTTTATGTAGAAAATTGCCTAATTAAAAACAAAAGCAAAAACAGCCAGTGCTGTCCAAAGCTGCCAGCTGTGATCGTCACATGACTTCTGCCTTCTCTGACCCTGGGCCGGGGCTGTGTCCTCCGACCTCTCCTGCCTGGTAGGGAGGCCGCCGGGAGGGCAGAGATGGAAGGCTGATCTGACTCCATGTCTGCCCCATCCCAGCTGTGGCACTCCAGATCGGTGCCTTCCCCACAGAGCTCCAGTCCTGTCACAGGTAAAATGAAGAATAAGGGTAGTTCCTCCTTTACCTCCTTCGAGGAGATGAGGACAGAATGTGGCTCAAGGGCTTGTCAATCAGAGGCAGACCTTGCCACCAGCAGCCACCTGCCCAGTCCACGGGGCTTAGATGGTGACCCAGAGGGGCCATGTTCCTTGTCCCTGATGTTGGGGATGGTGTGGGATGTGTGCGAGCCGGTCAGAGCCAGTTGTCTGGGGACCACGGGGGCAGCCTAGAGAAGCAGGGAGTCCTCACTTTTTTGGGGGTACACTTTTTATTATTTTTTATTAATTTTAATTGGAGTATAGTGTCTTTACAACGTCATGCTGCTTTTTGCTGTACAGAAGAGGGAATCAGGCATACGTATTCATGTATCCCCTCTGTTTTAGATTTCCTTCCCTTCTAGGTCACCACAGAGCACTGAGTAGAGTTCCCCATGCTGTACAGCAGGTCTCATTAGTTTTCTGTTTAATACATAGTAGTGTATATATCACACAGTGTGTATATGTCAGTCCCAATCCAGGGAGCCCTCACTCCAGACCCTGCCTTTGAATAGCACTAGTTCCAGGCCCTAGGGACACCCCTTCTCCCTAAGGTTTCATCTGACTTGATAGAGAATGAGCCCAGGGGGTTTAAAGTTTTTTATTACACTAAAATTTCAAACATGGAATTTTGAGGGAGCCTGTGGCACCTCCCAGACCGTGGTACCAGAAAGGGAAGCCCCCTGCCTGGGACCTCCCTGATCTCGAGCCTCCTTTAGTAAGACCTTTTCCCATCCCTCCTCTTCCCCTGGGACTTCCCTGGTGGCTCAGACGGTAAAGAATTTGCCTGCAATGCAAATCCAGATCCAGGTTCGATACCTGGGTGGGGAAGATCCCCTGGAGAAGGAAATAGTAACCCACTCCAGTATTCTTGACTAGAGAATCCCATGGACAGAGGAGCCTGGTGGGCTACATACATAGGGTCACAGTCAGACATGACCGAGCCACTAACACTTTCACTGTCTTTTTTCCTCTTCCCCTGAAAGTCGTCTGTCACACGTGGGAAGTTTCTTGCATCCTCCTCTGAAGCTTCCATATTAATGTTAATACAGACGATGAGGTCTCAGCTACTGAGTCAGAGCCCAGCAACGCCTGTCTCCTGTAGGTGGCAGCACCTCCTCACTGGTGGCTTAGTTCAGGCTGCAGTAACAAAACAGCCTTGGTGACCTCTGAACAACAGATTCATTTCACACAGTTCTAGAGGCTGGAAGTCCCAGACCAGGGTGCCAGGTCGCGCAGACTTCTATGTCCTCACAACGGTGGAAGGGGCTTGGGGGGAACTCTCTGGGGTGTCTTTTTTAAGGGTACTAACCCCATTCATGAGGACTCCACCGTCATAATCTAATTACCTCCCAAAGGCGCCATCTCCTAATACCATCATATTGGGCATTAGGATTTATTTACTTAGCTGCGCTGTGCGACTTGCGGGATCTTAGTCCCCTGACCAGGGATCGATCCTGGGCCCTGGCAGTGAAAGCACCATTTCCTAACCACTGGACCGCAAGGGGGAATTCCTGGGCATTAGGATTTAAACATCTGAATTGAGACCATGGGCTTCCTCAGTGGCTCAGTGGTAAAGAATCCTCCTGCAATGTAGGAGATGTAGAGGACGAAGGTTAGTCCCTGGGTCGGGAAGATCCCCTGGAGATGGAAATGGCAGCTCACTCCAGGATTCTTGCCTGGAAAAATAGACAGGAGCCCAGTGGGCTCCAGCCTGTGGGGTCACAAAGAGTCAACTGAGTGACTCGGCAGGCATACTGCGCCCATAGCAGTGGGGTTCTTGGAACAGCCCTGTGGGTTAGGTATTAATCCTGGTCTGTAATTGGGGATATTATTTGACTGACTCATTCCTTTAACAAGTTAGTAGTTTTCTGAGTACTGCTGTGCTCCTGTCTAGCTCTGGGAGGGAGATGTAAAGCAGATACTGGTTCTGCGTTGGACTTGGGCAGCGGACAGGAGATGACAGTTTGTAGACCTTTTCTGAGGGACTGTGTGTGTGTGTGTGTGTGTTGAGGGAAGCCTCTGTTTCAGTGGAGGTGGGTGTCCCATCACTGGGCCCTGCCCACCCATTCAAGCCCCCTTTTCCGCCCTCCCCAGGTGTGGTCTTTCCTTACCAGCACCCCCAAGGGCGCTACAAGTTCAACTTCCACGAAGCCCAGCAGGCCTGCGAGGAGCAGGACGCGGTGGTGGCCTCTTTCGAGCAGCTGTTCCGGGCCTGGGAGGAGGGCCTGGACTGGTGCAACGCGGGCTGGCTGCAGGATGCCTCGGTCCAGTACCCTGTCACGCAGGCCCGGCGCCCCTGTGGAGGTCTGGGGCTGGCCCCCGGCGTGCGCAGCTACGGCCCGCGGCACCGCCGCCTGCACCGCTACGACGTGTTCTGCTTCGCGGTTGCCCTCAGGGGTGAGTGGACTGGCCAAGCATGGGCCTGTGGGTGGAAGGGCAGCCTCTGGGGGGGCCCTCAGTCCTCTCTGCCCACCCTGTTGGCACTTCCAGCTGAAGCCCTGTGCCTTGATGCTGCTGCTTCACACCGATCATCGGTTCAGTCAATCATCCAACATTCCCTGAGTGCCTACTAGGTGCTCGGTCATCATAGACAGAAAAAACACAGTCTGCCCTCACAAAGGAGCTCATTTCATGGGAAGATACATGAACAAAAACACATCGTTTCAGTGCCATATCCCAGTTTGGCACTTAGTAGGTGCTCAATAAATGGCTGAGCAGATGAGAGATTCTTGATTGGTCCAGCAGAGGTGGGGCGCCCACCTAGAGTAAAATTAGGAAAGGGCTGGGACAGAGTACAGACCTGATTGTGGGGAACCCGGTACCATGGCTGGGGGGGATGATGCTTTTGGAGAGGGGCTGAGATTTGGGAAGGTGCCCCTGACCATCTCCACTGCAGACGCTCCATAGTGTGGCAGCTCCCTAAGTGCAGAGAGTTAACAGGTCTTTTGGGGGCTGGGTGGTGGGGTCTGCATGGGCTGGCCTTGCCCCAGGCCCTCTCTGGCTGCCCTCTCCCTTCTCTGTCCTCACGCCTTGCCTCCCACAGGGCAGGTGTACTACCTGGAGCACCCTGAGAAGCTGACGCTGGCAGAGGCAAGGGAGGCCTGCCGGGAAGATGGCGCCCAGATCGCGAAGGTGGGCCAGCTGTTTGCTGCCTGGAAGTTCCGTGGCCTGGACCGCTGCGATGCTGGCTGGCTGGCAGACGGCAGTGCCCGCTACCCTGTGGCTCACCCACGTTCCAACTGTGGGGCCCTGGAGCCTGGGGTCCGAAGCTTTGGCTTCCCCGACCCACACAGCCGCCAGTACGGCGTCTACTGCTACCGGCCGCGCTAGCTCCAGGTCGCTCTATACCCTGCCCCCTCCCCTCACGGGCGGTATTAATTATTGAGTAGTTCGTTGTCCCTCGCAGGTTGGGGCAATTTTCATCTTGTTTTTATACTTTCCAACTTAAAATTATTTTTAAATATTATTTTTTGGGTAAATCCCACAGATCCCAAATCGTCCCTTTACTCGGGTCCCTTTGCCAAGGCTCTCACCCTCCCTGAATCCTCCTGCCTCTCTCCTCTGGGACGTTTGAAGTCCTTGGGCTCATGAGCGCTCTCTGCCATCGCGGAGTCCATCCCCTCTCCCAGCCCTGGGGAGGTTGTTCCCAGAGCCGGTAGTGGCAGTGGCACGAGGAGCCAGGGCTGCGACCCGTCCTCCGCCTCCGCCTGGGGACGAGGGGGCAGCCAGGTGGCTCTGGAGCTGGGGTTCGGGCCTGGTGGTCTCCTGCCCCTTGTACTTCTTTGGGGAGCAGCTGGCCCGTGTCAGCATGGCGGAGGAGCCTGGGCAGGAGGTGGGTCCCTGGGCTTCCACGTGATGTCCCAGGGTAGGGAGAGAGATCCCGCCCCATGTTTTCCTTCTCTCTTGGCTCCAAAGAGTCTGTGTTTTGTTCTCATTTTTCTCTGTTTGGCGAGTGGCCCTCAGGTCTGTGTACTATTTTGGACAATAAATGGTGCTGTGACCCCTCCCTCCATCCTGAGCCCTCCTCTGTGTCACGCTTTTTTTTTTAACATTTGCTTCTTTACTTATCTGGCTGCACCAGGTCTTAGTTGTTTCATGCGGGATTTTCGATCTGCATTGCAACAGGCAAACCTTTAGTTGGGCATGTGGGATCTAGTTCCTTGACCAGGGATCAAACCCAGGCTCCCTGTAATGGGAGTGTGGAGTCTTAGCCACTGAACCACCAGGGAAGTCTCTGTGTCTCAGTCTTTATCTCATTCAGTCTTAGGGTCCAGCTCTCTGCATGGGGGACGGTTCTGTCCTAGACTGAAGAGGTCGCCTGGGTCTGTCCACTGGCGTGGGCAGGGAACGCCATGGGCTGCACCTTCAGGCTGCCTTGGTCTTGCCTGGCCTGCCTGTGTATATCCTGCCTCAGGGACTGAGCTAGTGGCTGGAGGCCCTGGCGTGTTCTCCCATCATCCCACTCCGGGCTGTGTGTCTGTGTGGATCCAGCATAAGAGTGGGAGGCTGGAGGAGGCTATTCCTCACCCTGGTCCCCACCCCCATGTCAGCCTCAAGATCTCCTGCTTCTGCACAGGCATACCTCTGCCACCCACAGTTGATCCTTTAGCAAGGTGCTTCTCCAAGTGTGGCCGGCACCACCAGCTTCACCTGGGAATGTGTTTGAGATGCAACTTTCTGCACCCGACCCCCAGACCCGCTGAGTCGAAAACCCTGGAGTGGGGTCTCTCACAAGTCCTCCTGATGCAGACTCAAGGTTGAAAACCAATGACATAGCTGTGTTCCCAATGAATCAGTTACTATAAAACGGCACAATTTTTGAGTTCCTACTCTGTGACCATCGCTGCATCTTCTACTTTTGTCCACGGATCCTTTCCAGAGCTGTAGGTAACCTGGGCACACAAAAATACTCACCAGCAAACACTCAACCACACAAGTACACACCCGAAGAGACATCAGCAGACTCACACTGGCACATGCTAACCAGCACCAGTGTTAGTCCCTCAGTTGTGTCCTACTCTTTGTGACCCCATGGTCCATAGGCCGCCAGGCTCCTCTGTCAATGGAATTCTCCAGGCAAGAATACTGGAGTGGGTTGCCATTCCCTTCTCCAGGGGATCTTCCCAACCCAGGCATCGAACCCCGGTCTCCTGCATTGCAGGGGGACTCTTTACCGTCTACAACCAACATCAGACACTTTGAGCAAGTGTGATGAGGGAGTGGCACTAACCTGACCTTCCAGGGAGGAGGCTAGCAGATGGTAACTATCTGGCACACACAGCCCAGCTCCACTCAAGGTCTGTTGGGGGAAATCCATAAACAATTGAAAGCGTTTTCATTGATAACCTACAGCCTACTTATGGGCAGGATGCCCAGACCTTTGTGCTAGTGGCTAGCTAACCCATTTGACCCCAAAAATGTATAAACAAGATTCAGCATTCCCAGACTGTCTGCAGTTTTTTTTCTTCCCTCTTATAAATCGTGATTTTGCCTCTGTTCTTGGACTCACTCTATAAATCGACTCCTCTTGTGTGAGCAAACAGTGTAAATCAAAGGAACAAACTATGGAAAGTGGCCAGAAGTCTGACTTGAGTTACTCTCTGACAGGGTGCCAACTCACAGATCCATACACAGCACCTCTTGGCTGTCACACACACACACACACACACACACACACACGTACACATGCACACACACACATATGTGTGCACACACACACACAGAACTCATATAAGAATAGAGCACCAAACCTGTGTGGTGTCCCAGGCCTTCCAATCAAACAGGATTCGCAAATTTAGAGTCATTTGATCAAAGTGTGTCCCTGCAGTCCCCATTCCTAAGAAACTTCTCAGTAGATCCTGGACTATGGTTGCCTTCTCTTTAAATTAAGAAAAAGAAGGGAAAAGAAAAGAAATAGATCTCTTCCAATGTCTTTATTATTATAATTATCATAATCTTTACTTTTCAAAAATATAAATAGGTGCACGGAACCCTGGTGCCTGCACGGTCCCGGGGGGTGGGGAAAGGTGGGGGAGAGGTGGGTGACACTCCCACAGGGAAGGAAGTGCCCCCCGACCCAGCCCTGCCGAGACGGACACCTGCTCGGGTGGCAGACCCAGGTGAGAGGACTCTGGAGGAGGGACCCTTGGAGGGAACCCGACCCCCCACGCTTCGAAGATCCCTTGATGGCTTGCTCTCTCAGTGGGCTGGAAGCCACCCCCTCTCCCCTGGGCTTCTCCCCGACACAGATGAACTCCATCTTATCCAATACATTCAGCTGCGGTTCCAGAGTTCTTCAGCCCTCGGGTCTCTCTGCCCCTCCTCCCTCCTCCCTAGCTCTCCCTGGAGGTGAAAGAACCAACGAACCAACGATTGCACTGCTCTTGGATAAAGTCAGGAAACAAAAAATAATCTTCTTTATTTAACTTAACCCCTTCCCTTCTCCCCCTGTCCCTGTGCTGGTCCCTGGAAAGGCACGATGGGAGACTGAAGGAACGTCTCTAAACTCCAGTCCATGGGTTACCATACGTTTGCTTTGCTTTGGCGTTTGGGGGGAAAATTAGATGCAGATTTGGCGATTTGGGGGGGTGGGCGGGTGCATACACAATGTGGGGTTTATTTTTTTTCCTTCTTTAATGGAATTCCTTATATGACAGAAAGCGACAAGGAGAGGACACCATCCGGATGGGGTGTCAGCCTGGCTAGGCTTCTGGGCTCAGCGTCCTGGGCACGTCCGGGAAGCTCCTCTCAGTGGGCCGTGCTGGGGTGGCTCCTCCTCAGGGGCCGTGAGCTCCGCTTCTGTAGTCTGCGCTTGTAGGTAGCGGCTGGGGTGCAAGGGAAATGGAAAAATCTGGGTGAACTCTGGGAAGAAAGCGGGCCAGCCCAGCCTCCCTCAGTCCTTCTCTGCTGATCCCCTCCCTGTAGAAATCATGGGCTGATGAAGACAGCCTGAGGTTTTACCTGCTTCTTGGTTTTGATTTTTCTTGGAACCACCTTGGGCTAAGGGGCTTCAGGCTAGAATACTGGAGTAGGAAATGGCAACCCACTCCAGTATTCTTGCCTGGAAAATCCTATGGACAGAGGAGCCTGGCGGGCTACAGTCCATGGGGTCGCAAAGAATCGGACACGACGGGGGGACTGGTAACAGGGGGCTTTGGGTGGGCGTTGAAAAGGACAGTAGGGCACTCGCCTTCTCCGTCCCCCTCTCAGTGAAAGTGAACCTCCCGGGGGGCAGGGGACATCTGTGACAGAGCCCTCGATTGTGTTGGCAGTCGGGGATAGGGAGGAGGATGTGTTGGCTGGATCTAACACTGTGCGGGGTGATGCTCACGGTCTGTGCAGGTGATCCGAGGCTCCTCCCAGTGCCCGCTGGGCTGGCACCGGATGGTGGGCACATGGCGCTGGATGAAGCCCTCGGTGCACTGGTACCGCACCAGGGCATTGATCTCGTATCGGTCCTTCTTCTGTCCGAAGATTCTGGCATGCTCCACCACGGGGGGCTCTCCGCAGGCCACTGAGGGGCAAATACCCTTCAGAAAGGGCTCTCGGAGGGTCTCCCCTGATGCCCTGTGATGAGCTGGTGTGGTCCCCCTGGCTGTGGGGAGCCAGCTTAGAGTCCAAGGAAGGGGCAGGGAGCCTGGACACCTGGCCATGAGCCCTGCCTGCCTGCTTTCACTCTGCACTGAGAATCTGGAAGCCACTGGTTCTGACATCTGGGCTCCTCAATGATTTACAGCAGCAGGAAGGGAATAAAAGGATGAGGAGTTGGGAAAGAGGGTGAGAGCCAGGTAGACTGGTTGTGACCTTGCCATGATAACGGACTATGAAAACAGGTGCAGGGGAAGGAGGAACCAAAGGAGGCTGGGGGCGGGGGGAGGGGCATGAGGCCAGGAGCAGGAACACTGGCGAGTGTCCCAGCCACACCTCCAAGTCTGCAGACTCAAAGCCAAGGATCAAGGCCTGACAACTCTCCAACTCGTGCGACTGATGGACTTGGGATCCTAGAGAGGGAGGCTCCCAATTCATGTGCAACTGTGGGTGACTTTCTGTGCTGATACCCAGGGCACTGTGTGTGCAGGGGGCTCTGTCCTCTAGCCTTCACCCTCTCCCGGTCCCTAGTGGGCTAAGCCTTTCCCTTGGCTCTGGGATGCTGGCATGGGGCGAGGCCCCTGCCCCTCAGGTCAGCTCCAATCTGCTAGTTGGGCAGGTGAGTGATGCCAGCAGCCAGGAGTCCAGGTGACGTGGCTCAGGTTACACAGCAGGAATCTGGGGTCTTGAGTCTGTCCTTGTGGGACCCCTCCCATGCTGCCACTTACCTGTGCCCTTTTTACAGGTGAAGGGTAGCTGGTAATTACATGGGACATCGTTCCACTCGCCCTTCTCATGCCAGATCATCACCACACAGTCCTCCCCAGTGGCAAAGAAGTTGTCAGGCTGGTTGGGGCGCCAGTTCTCAAATTGCTGTGGGTGGGATTGGGGAAGGGGTGAGCAGAGGGCAGGAGTGGGACAGCCTGCCTAACCCCTGCTTTCACTCCCTGTCCAGCCCCTTCCTGGCCATGGCACAAAGACTGTTGGGTGTCTGGTGGTGCCATGGGACTCACGGGCCCTCCCAAGAACTTGGTCACACCACTGGGCTGCGGTCATTGTCAGGAACTCAGAAGACCCCGGGTTCACAGTCCCTGTTCATGAGTTGATGCCTATCTCCTTTTCCATATGGGCCAGCGGGGCTGGTCACCAGGCTGCCAGGCTTGGGCAGGACTGGGTGGTAGAGCTACTGTTCCCATGTCCAGACTCTGCCTTTCCAGGCTTCTCCCTGTAGCCTGACTGCAGACAAACGAGGCCCCTTTGCTCTGATGTAGCTGCTCCTCTTCCCCATGACCACAACACAGCCACGATGCTGTTGACATTTGCCTCTTCTAGGAAGTCTTCCCTGAGGTCCTTTGCTGATCTTCATTATTTACTACGTACACTCTTCAACTGGCATCTATGTTGCTGTCTGTCTACCTCCTTGTGTGGACTCCAGTGCTCTGTAGCCAAGGAACCTCTCTAAACCTTTCTCTTGGGGGCTTCTCAGGTGGCTCAGTGGGTAAAGAGTCTGCCTGCCAGGGCAGGAGACATGGGTTCGATTCCTGGGTTGGGAAGACCTCCTGGAGGAGGGCATGGCAATCCATTCGAGCATTCTTGCTTAGAGAATCCCATGGACAGAGGAGTCTGGCAGGCTACAGTCCATAGGGCCACAGGGAGTCAGACACAATTGAAGCAACTGAGCATGCATGCATGCATACATACCCTCTTGGTGATTTGCCCTCATTCATTCATTGCCCTCCTCATCCCCACCCTTCCCTTCATGTTATTATTCAGGTGTCCAGCCTTGGGCTAGTCTCTAAAAGTGAGACGAACAAGACACAATCCCGACCTCAGGGCTCCTGGTCTAGCACCTGCTCAGTGAACATCTGCACATGATTTGAACATGTCTGTCTCTGGGGGAGTCTTCCTTCATCCTCTCTGGGCCATCAACTATCCTGGGTGCCCCCAGCAGAACTCACCAAGGAGTGTCCATCTGACCAGCGGAAGTCCCCTTCGATGGTCTTGTCGTTCAGGCCGATCCACTGGTAGTCCTGGGCATTGTCTAGAGAAAGGGCATGGGTATTGGGCACCTGAAGGTATGTGGGAGAAACCTGAGTTCATCGAGACAGAGGGGACAGAGGGGTGGCAGGAGCTGGGTGGGTGCTTAGGAGCGTGCCACCTGCCTTCGGGGTCCTGACAAGGGTCTCCATACGTGCACGTTTGCAGTGCACTTGGGCCCAGCTCCCTGAGCAACGTAGACTGATGACAGGGTTAGTCTGAGGCTGACTCTGACAGACTGTGGGCTGTCCTGGTACAGTCAGAACCACTGGCCCCTCAGCCTGTGGAAATGCCCCCTTTCCCTCCCTCTCCGCCCTGACTGGGCCCAAGTCCACTGACTGCTGGCCAGGGAGGCCCTTGGCTTGCGTGACCATTCCCCTCAGGCCCCTAAGGCCCCACTGCACTCACTGTTGACAAACTCCTGCTCCTCGGGGGTGACGATGCTGCTCAGGTGTGACTGCTGCTTCCGGCACTGGCTCTCAGCGTCCACCCAGGTTGCCCGGTCGGGGAAGTGGCGGTAACAGTGGCCCTGGAACTTGGTCCAGCCCTCCTCGCACAGCTTCTGGTCTGCAATACAGGGCAGGGGCTTGAGGAGAGAGCCAGGGGGCCGACTAAGGGTGGTGGATTCCTGTGTTCATCCTGCCTTCTGCGTCACACCCTGAAAGGCAGGGAGAGGCCCCACTGGATTGAGCCTCAAGTGGGAAGCCGGGAGGCCTGGTCCTGCCCCTCATCCCCCAGAGGCCTCTGGGAAATGCCAGGGACCCTCTCTTTTTCCCTTATCGCCTCCCACCCCCGAAGTTTTTCTCCTGTTGATGCCTGCTCACCAGGACTGGCAGAGCTCAGTAGGCCAGGTAAAAAGAGTTGGGAAGGTAGGAGGTGTTGAGGCTTAAGGACAACTTAAGGAGACTCTGAGGGGCTTCAGGGAGAGAGGGGGCTGCAGGGGAGTGTGTGCAGGTGGCAGGAGCAGGCAGTGCTGGGGGCATGGAATGGAAGCTTGGGTGGGGACAGAGGAGGAGAACCAAGTCCGCTTTGGTCCAAAGAAGACACAGACCTCTAAGCCTTTTGATCAGAGTTGGCTCTAGGAGAGCACGCAATACTGGCTTGGAGTCCATGACCCAGGGACCCTGGTTTTCCATGTTATTTCTTGGTGGCGGATGAGAAGAGGGACTTCTCTCCCCCTAAATCTATATTGATAAGGGGTTCTGAGTTCAGGAGAAAGCACTGAGGTGGAGTTCTTGGAACAGTCTAGAGGGACAGAGGCAGGGATGTGCTAGAGCTGGTGTGTGTCTTCCCAACTTGGCCTTTATTTTTATTTATTTATTGCCGCTCCATGAGGCATGCGGGATCTTAGTTCCCTGACCAGGGATAGAACCCATGCCCCCTGCAGTAGAAGCAGGGACTCTTAACCACTGGACCATTATGGAAGCACCCCCCCCCCAACTCGGCCTTTAGTGGTATGACATTGGTAGCTTCCCTGGCCCTTGTGGGAGTGTTGAATCTTAGAAACTGGCAGGTGCTACACATCCTCTTTGAGAGCCAGTTGTTAAACATCTACCAGCACAGCACTGGACAGAGGGAATTCCAAGATCCTCTCTTCTTTCTTCCCCTGGTGTCTCACAGGTGAAGGACTGTCCCTAGGGCCCTGAAGCTGAGTGTGGGGCCATGAACCCCTCAGGCTGTGTGGCAGCCTTCTGGTCGGGCAGTTCTAGGAAGAAAAGATCACTACTGCTTGGCAGGGTTGGAAGACAGACACAGAGAGAAGAGTTTGTGGCCGGCAGTCTTTGAAGAAGGAGGCAGAGCAGCAGGAAGTGCTTAGGAGGAAGTTGCTGGTCCCCCTGCCGCCAACACCTTCTCCAAAGGGTTTGGAAAGAAAGGTGGAGAGGCTTCAGAGATAACTGAGCACCTGAGGAAGCCACAGACATCATCCCAGGGCTGACTTGGGGGGTCAATTCTTGGACCCCCTCGGGGCCTGAGGGCTGAGCTGGGCTGGCAAAGCTGGAGGGAATAGCTGAGCCAAGAGGAGCCAGGGTCCTGCAAAATGGAGGCTCTCAGGAAATAAGCAACAGACCTCCAGGAAGGTTACAAGAAGGCTCAGGGTTACAGCCAAGGTTGGAAGCACCCGCTGGGGGTGGTGAGTGCTCAGGATTGGATGGGAGAAGAGAGGCAGCCCTGCTCAGCTGGGTGTCCAGGCCCAGGGCCCAGTTCTGGGGCTCCGGCAGCACCCTCTCTTTGCTGCATCAGAAGGCAGAGCCCTGTGCAGGCACCTCCTCACCCAGCCTGGCACCCAAGAGCTGTGGTCTGCATGGACATTCCAGACTCTTCTCCCAGTGGCAAATATTCTGGCACCCCGGGGAGAAAATCCTTGTAACTCTCCACTCACACCCCAGAAAAGACCCGTTGCACCAATTTTTTGGAGCCTTGGGGTGAAGGTGGAGGATGGGAAGCTGCAGAGAAGGAGGGTCCAGGCCAAGCCTTTTCATTCAGAATTTCCTCCACCAGCCTGAAACATTCCAAAACTATCTTACCACGCTGATTAGGAGTTTCAGCTGCTGTTCGGAAGCTTCTGGGATGACCAACTTGAGGTTTCATTGTAAATAGCTTTGAGCCCCTAAACACTACCAGTTCTGCATGGATCGTTGCTACTAGCAACAGCAAGCCTTTCTGAGTTGGGGTGGCCCTGAGACCCAGGAGGATGGGGAGACTAGGAAACATCAAAGGTGAGAGAGCTTCAGGCACAGTCTGGCCTCAGGAAGCTCCTGGCCCACAGCTCCCCTTGGCAGGTCCTGGCCCAGATGTAGAAGCAGAGGGGTTGGCAAGAGGAAGCTCATCCAGTGTAGGGGGCACGGGTTTGATCCCTGGTCAGGAACTAAGATTCCACATGCCACGTGGTGTGGCAAAAAAAAAAAAAAAAAAAAAATTGTTTAAGAAGGAACAGGACACTCAGCTCTTGTCCCATGTAACGAGGTTCTGTTCTCTCTGGCCAGCCTTTTGCCTTGCACAAGGAAGCGAGAAAGGAAGCACAGACCGGAGTGGTGTTGACATGGCAGCTGTCATGGTGGCAATGATGACAAGGTGACACGAAACAGTCCCTGTGCATGTGTGACCTGAGCATGCTGGTGACATGGGAGCTCTCAGACAGATCAACCATAGCTCTTGCCAGAGAAGAAGAAGTCAGCTTGGCCAGTGTGGTGCAGTGGCTCCCCTGGCCATGGAGGGGCCACTAAAGTCCCATGGGCAAGACGGCAGGCAGACACAAGCCCATGGGCATGCTGGGAGGATCCATGGCCATCATCCAGAGCAAGGACCAATGACTCCCACCCATAGCTTCCTTCAAGACAAATGCATGGAATCGGCTCTGTCTTCTTAGTCTGATGCAGGCACCAACTTTGCTGGTGGCATCTGGCAGCCCTGGAGAAGGTTAGTATTTGAAAGTTTCCTCTATAGCTCCACCTTCCAAAACACAAACTGGCCTGGCCTGCCTGGCTCTTCTGTGGTCAGGTCAGCCAGTGCACCAGAGGAGGGTTTCCATGGGGAACAGCAAGAGAAGGAGTGAAAGTGAGGGAAGCTGACTTCTCAGTTGTGGCCCTGGAAGTGGCTGCCTGGATGGATCTTGGGTGGGGGGTCCAGCCAGGGCCTAGAACCTGTGGTTAGCAGGGAAGGGTGAGGGAGGAAGACTGGGTGCAGCAGTTAGCAACATTAGCTGAAGCCGAGACAGCCGTACCAATCTCACACACGTCCCCTTGGTAGCTGGGAAGGCATAAGCATGTGAAAGAGTCGATGGCATCCACGCAGGTGGCTCCATTCAGACAAGGGCTTGAGAGGCACTCGTCAATGTCTGCAAGAAACCAAGGGCCACCATTAGGACTCCTGCCGGCAACTCCAGCTTCTCAATTGCATTGCAGCTTCTTTATGGGTGGCCAGCCCTGCGGTTCTCCACAGCCCTGGATTTCCTAAGAACTGTTGCTGCTGCTGCTGCTGCCGCCATCTTGGAGCACTGAGCCAAAGATCCAACAAGGGTTTTCTTGCATGTGTGTGATTCTTGATTGGCAAGCTTGGGGCATTGGAGCCAGGTTTCCCAGTGGGTGAAGAGATCTGGGGCTTGTGAAGGCAAAGTCCTATTGTGAGAGTGAGCTTGGAGTTCCTCCAGGTGTTTTCTCTTGTGAATATTTCAAGCGGCCCTGGGGTCTGAATTGGCTCTTAACATGGCAGTGAGCAAGGATGCTGGAATTCAAATACTGGAAGCTTAGTTAGAGCTCTTTCTTTTCCTAACTTCTTCTGTCAGTCTGAACCAAGGAAAGAGGACAAGGCCATGCAGTACTAGAACAAACAAGCTAGAAGTGGTCTGCAGAGTACAGGTTCATGAGAAAATGGCAGCGTGGAATATTCACATGAGATTTTTTTTTTTTTGGATGCAGAACCTTCTTTGTCTTCAGTAAATAAAAGTCTAGAGTATCTTATAAAGATGAAGCCAACTTTGTTATCTTGGCGGGAAGGAACAGAAACCCAGTCTAATATCTCCCCATGTAATCTTCTCTTCCAGCCAAAGGCCTCAAAACAGGGACATCTCCAGTGAATCATGATTTCTAGAAGGGCTGCATCCTGGCCAGTGGGAGACCCAGTGTTGGAAGCTGGCAAGGCACTTAGTAAGCCACCAGCACCAGCCTGGGATACTGGCAGGTATCCATCAGCCTTGTTCCCCAGAAGACTCTTCTCTCCTTCTGTTCATCTGGTCCAAGATGTCCATCTTTGTGGGACTTATACTGGTAAGTCATTGGCCTTTGCCTCAAATTTTCATCCATTAGCCAAGATGAGAACTGGAACTCCTTATCTAGTCTTTCTGTATCTTTCAGAGAAGCCAGAGACCTAGAAGATCCTTCTACGCTTTTTGTATTCATTCTTCAAAGGCACCTGCTGGGTTCCTTCCTCTGAGAACATGACAAAAGGTATTGGAAGCTCCTCTTCCCAGGGGATTCATACAATTCTGGAATGAATAGATTCTACTGTCTTATAAGTCAGCATGATGTGTAAAGCTATGTTCATACAAACTTCAGGACCTGATGTGTTGATGGGTGGTCTCCACGTAGGCATCTTCCTAAATACGTTCCAGGACTTAGTTCTTACTTCTTAAGGACAGACTAGACCGTTAAAGTCAATCCTCTTAGAAGAAGATAAAAGCACTTTTCACTAGTGCGTCGCTGATGTCATCTAGACCCGAGCTGGGTTTGTGCCATGAGAGGGCCTGAGAATCTCAAGTCCTCAGGGAGGTCTCTCTTCTCACAAAGTTCTTGACTTCATTTCAGGGAGTTGTACACCATGGGCTAGAAACCAACAGTTCCAAGTTTGAAACTGTTCCAAGCAAAACCAAAATGCATGGAGTAATGGGCTGAAATCCCAGCATGCACTTGGATTCCCAGCATGCACCAGGATTCTCAGCAGCAGCAGTAGCAGCAATAGGTCAGGCCGGTGGGCTGGGCAGAAGCTGGGGGAGGCTCTTTTGCTTCTACTGTTGTCTTTTGGTCCCTTAGCGTCATTATGGGAGACGGGAAGCACTGGGCAAGGGGGTATTAAGCAAATGTAGGCGCTAAAGCAGTTGTACAGAGCAGGGACGGGAGTGGGCCTTGGGAAGAAGAGCTAGACATCAACCCTGGGGCCTCTGCCCAACCCATGGGGGAGAGGGTAGGAGGGCAGAGGCCCAAGGGAGGTCAGGCCCAGTGGCCTCCAGTGGTCCCAGAGGCTTATTTTACATCACTTGCCCTCCCCACGTGGCCTGCGCCCTGGGACAGTGCATTTTCCTTTGTTGTGCTTGGCCAGGGCACAGAATCTGAGAAGGCTGCAGGGACTGAAACTCAAGGAACTAGTTTCCTGGGCTCAGAAGCTGTTTCATACAGCGCCCAAGATTCACAGATGAGGAGGGAAGGAAGGGCCATAATCCTGAAGACCTGAGAGCCTGTGAGCAGCACTGGGGCAACTTAGGCCGTCAGCAGTACGGAGAGGGTGGGACATCCTGGGTGGGGCCTTCTCTTTGGTCACTCAGGCCTGTGGTGCCTCTTCTTTTCCTCTGATTAGAAGAGCCATTCTGGCCCTGATTTGCCCCACCTCTTTCAGTGAAGGCAGTTAGAACATTGTTTATCTTCTGGAACCATGAGAATAGCTGGGCTGGGCCCTGCTGTACTTTGGGGACCCCAGACAAGGTGACAACAAATGGAGAATGGGAAGGGCTTTGGGCAGACTGTGTGAAGGAAGAGAGGAAAGAGAGGGAGCCATTATCTTCCAAGAATCTTCTCTGAGCCAGACACCATATCTCACAACCACTTATCCTCCAAGTGTCCCTATAGCATGGATGTCATTGTGTCATATTATAGATAAGAAAACAAATGAAGTGACCTGCCCACATGGTAAGAAGGGGAGACAGACTGGAGGAGATTAGGCCATGAGGATGAAAGTCAGGTCTCTGTTATATGTGGAGAGAGAGACTGGAGTCCTGGATCTCAGCATCTCATTACCATTTGTGCCTCCCCAGCCAAGGGCTCACAGGTCATCACTGAGTAGGGCCTCTGAGTCCGCTTTCCACTACTCTAACCAAAAGAGATTTTTTTGTTCCCGAACAAGGCTTTCTAGTGATGTCGCTAGCTAAGAACCCCTGGTAAAGGTGATGGGAATAAAGATACTTGTAAATAATCACCTTGGCCTCTGAATTGGAGAACTCAGGCCTCTACCCTGAATAGATCTTGTCCAGCTGTTGCCTGGGTCAGAACTCAAGACATCCACGTTAGAGTTTATTTTGTTTACAGAAAAAGTGGAGTGAAGTGACAGCAGGTGCTTTAACTCAAGTGATATCCAACCAAAGGGGCTGCCACTCATAAATACCATGGTATGAGTGCTACCCCTCAAGTTGTTCAGTGCACAACCTGTGCGGCTATATGTGATGACCCTGGACATGACTACTGAACAAGGATTGGGGGGCGGAAATCCCCTCAAGAAGCACAGAGGCAATTTCTTAGCTCAACAGATGCTCCACACCCTGCAAAGACCTAGGATCAATCAGGATGAACAGAATTGAACATAAATACTTGCTCTCTGGTGTATCACAACTGATAGTAGGACTATGTGTGTGTGCTCAGTCGTGTCTGACTCTTTGCCATCCCATGGATTATAGTCTGCTAGGCTCCCCTGTCCAGGGAATGCTCCAGGAAAGAACACTGGAGCAGGGTGCCATTTCCCTCTCCAGGAGAAGGACTATAACAGCATATTTATCAGTTCCAATTAGCTTTAAAAACAAACATGATTAAAGTTATAGTTATTTATACTGTCAAGTCTTTTACATTTTAAAGGTTGATCTTGGATGCAACTTTAATATCCTACTTCTTAAATTCAATTAGTTGCCTGTTAAAATCTGCCTGTGGACTTCTTGGTTATGTCAAGATGTAATTTGTATCTTGACTTATAACCCTGTATTTTTACTTGCTTTGAAAGCATTTCCCCCAATCCCCAGGGATAAGGTTTCACTGGAATTCAAACATCACCCCACTGGGGGAAGAGACAGTGTCGGATTATAGATCAGAATCTCAAATCCACAAAGTGAAAAATGTCAATAAAACAGAAAAGAGTCTGATTAAAATTTAAGTTCATGCCCTTCTAACCATGGAGTTTAGAGAAATCCAGGCAATGCCAGTGATTGCTGGGAAATTGAATGTGAGATCTGATTTCTTAAACTTAGCTGCCCATTAGAATCATTGTGATAGTGAATTTTTAGATTAAAAAAAAAATTACCAACACCACCAGAGTCCCTCTCCAGACCAAGTGAATCAGAATGGCTCAGGGTGGGGCCCACGTATGGCACTTTTTAAAAGCAGTCCAGCATTTCCCTGGTGGTACAATAGATAAGAATCCAGCTGCCAGTGCAGGGGATGTGGGTTCGATCCCAGGTCTGGGAAGATTCCACATGCCACAGGGCAACTAAGCTGGTGTGCCACAACTCCTAAACCCATGACTACTGAGGCCTGTGTGCTTAAAGCCCATGCTCTACAACAAGAGAAGCCACTGCAATGAGAAGCCCGAGTACTCCAGAGTAGCCCCCACTTGCCACAACTTGAGGAAGTCCATGCACAGCAACAAAGACCCAGTGTAACCAAAAATGAATAAATAAATAAAAATAATAAAGTTTCCCAGGTGATTCTAAGGAGCTGCCAGGATTGAAACGTCAGGATCAGAAATCTAATTCCTACAAGAAATACTGTGTTAACAATGGAAGTGAGGAGAGTGCTTCTGCTTTTTAAGTCGATAGGAATAGGATAGTCTTGCTTTTTTTTTTTGGCCACATCTCACGGCCTGTGGGACCTTAGTTCCCCCACCAAGTATCAAACCTGCACCTCCCGCACTGGAAGCGAAGAGTCTTATCCACTGGACTGCCAGGGAACTCTCCAGTTCAGTGCTTAACTGCCAAAGGACCTTTAGAAGCAGTAGTGCTCAGCTGCTAGTCGTGTCTGACTCTTCGTGGTCTCATGGACTGTAGCCCTCCCGGCTCTTCTGTCCATGGGATTTACCAGATAAGAATACTGGAGCGGGTGCCATCTCCAGTATGGCAGTAAGTAAGTAAGTGAAGTCGCTCAGTCATGTCCGACCCTTTGTGACCCCGTGGACTGTAGCCTACCAGGTTTCTCCGTCCATGGAATTCTCCAGGCAAGAATACTGGAGTGCGTTACCATTTCCTTCTCCAGGGGATCTTCCCGATCCAGGGATCAAACCGGGGTCTCCTGCATTGGAGGCAGACGCTTTAACTTCTAAGCCACCAGGGAAGATAAAAGGCTGGCTAGTATGGCAATAGTGGTTGCCATCTTCTATTCCAGGGGATCTTCCCAACCAAGGATTGAACCTTCGTCTCTTGTGTCTCCTGCGTTAGCAGGCAGATTTTTTTTTACCACTGTGCCACCTGGGAAGCCTTGCTAAAGAATCTGAGTATTCATTAAGCATTTATTTTGCTGTAAAGAGTACAGATTAATAATTTATCAAGAACCTGTTTACAGAATGCTGACTAAACAAGATGACACAGATCTATAAGGCCTTTTAACAACCTGTAGTTCCTGGTTCTAGAGCCACATGACAGGTGGGTGATCTATGGATGCTGGACACCATCTGCAGTCCTTTTGGAAGCGCCAAGTCTCGAGTTAAATTGAACAGGAGTGACTTGGGACCCCAGGGGTATCGTGGTGGGTACCGAGATGCCAGATTTTGCACGTGGATGACTCTTACTACTCACTCTTTAGAGATGACAAAGCTTTTCGTAATCAGTGGCATGAGAGACAGAAAAGGGAACCTGTAAGATGTACATGGATGATCTTAATCCTCACAGCAGTGTTTCTCAGCTCTGCCTGCACACTGGAGTCACCTGGGAGTTTAAAAAACTCCAGTGCCAAGGCCACAGGACTATTCTAATCAGAGTCTGTACGAGTGGGACCGAGGCACTAGGTCTTAAAGCACAGAACCACCATCATTGACACTGTTTACAAATGAGGTAGCGAGGGCTCGTCTGTCTCTAGTTGAACCAATGTGATACTACAGCCACTCTTAATTCTGGTTCCCCTGAAATTTAGCTTCTAGCTTTTTAAGACCAACAACTGGTTGTTATGTTCAAGAGAAGATTTCTTATTCATCTGGATGTGTTAAGCAGTGAAGACCTCAATTCTTTTTTTTTAAATCACAAATTCATTTCTTGGATATTAGCACACAAATGTTTTTGATACAAAAAGTGTTAGAAATTGTTAGTCGCTCAGTCATGTGACCCTTTGTGACCCTATGGACTCTAGGCCGCCAGGCTCCTCTGTCCAAAAAATTCTCCAAGCAAGAATACTGGAGTAGGTAGTCATTTTCTTCTCTAGGGGATTTTCTTGACCCAGGGGATAAACCTGGGTCTCCTGCATTGCAGGCATGTTCTGTACCATCTTTACCACCAGGAAATTATATCCCGGAAAAAGAACTAGTAATATGCTATTAAAATAATGCTTATCAATATAACTCAAACTAAAAGGCCAATTGATTAGGTAATTACTGAATAGATCTAATTCAATTGTTAATTGAAATAATAAAAGTGTTTCCTCAACTGGTCATTGTAATCATCTTTTAACCCAGTTGGTTAGTTAAGTCGCTCAGTGTGTCTGACTCTTTGCGACCCCATGGACTGTATGTAGCCTGCCAGGCTTCTCAGTCCATGGAACTTTCCAGGCAAGGATACTGGAGTGGGTTGCCATTTCCTTCTCCAGGGGATCTTCCTGACCCAGGGATCGAATCCAGGTCTCCCATACTGCAGGCAGATTCTTTACCGTCTGAGCCAATTGGTTGGGATATGCATTAATTACAGAGTGTTTTGCACTCTTATCCGCCGCCCTCACCACATGCACATAACAGAAGAGTTTTGAAGACCCCAGTTCTTGATTGGACTCACTCAGCGGAGTTAGGCAAACTGCTTAACCTCTAGGGGCTGCACTTTCAAATGGACATGATTACCAGGCTCAGAGCTGCCTGGGAAGAAACTGCGGGAAGGAACGCCCATTGGAAATATACATGATTAAAGAAAAGGTGTCTTTAGAGCAGATTAGCTAAGGTCCATTGTCACCTACTTCTAATTTCAGAGGTGCCAGGACGCGAGCCTTGCTGTGTGACTTCTGATACCAGTATTCCATTTTTGTTTCAAGTATCAGGTTGGAAAAGGAGTTGCTAAGAATGGACAGAGGTGTCAGAAGATACTAAAAGAGAGCAAGGGGGCTCTGATCCTGGTGGCGGCCCCCATCCCAGAAGCCCTGCTGGGCCCTGAGTCTGTTCCTCGCTGACCCAGGCTGGGCTGGCTGACAGAGCTGAGCTCCATAGCACTTCACCCAAGACAGGCGCCCTGCTGCTCTCTACTGCACACCCAGACCCAGGAGGGGGGACGTGTCTGCACACCTGGCAAGATGTCTACCAGACAGACAGAGTCACTTCTACTGCCAACTGAGGAATCTGTGTGCTGTAAAGCACACTAGGTCTTTCCACGTTTTCATCAGCGGTGGTCTCTCCCAGGACAGAGGTAGTGCTCTGCCTTCCCTGTGGAGGTGGGAGACAGAGGGGTGTGTCTACAGCTCTGGGGTCACTATGGCTCAGTGGAAGCACTGTCCCCTTGGTAGAAAGGCCAGGACCTTCCTAGGAGAACCAACCTTCTCTGGCCACAGAGGCCTATAGTGTTCTCAGTCACGGCCCGCACATGTGGGCAGAGGCTGATCCCAAAGGGGAAGAGAGTGAATAGTATACACCCTAGAGCCTGTTTGTGGTCATGTATGGATGTGAGAGTTGGACTGTGAAGAAGGCTGAGCGCTGATGAATTGATGCTTTTGAACTGTGGTGTTGGAGAAGACTCTTGAGAGTCCCTTGGACTGCAAGGAGATCCAACCAGTCCATTCTGAAGGAGAATGGACTCTGAAGGAGATCAGCCCTGGGATTTCTTTGGAAGGAATGATGCTAAAGCTGAAACTCCAGTACTTTGGCCACCTCATGTGAAGAGTTGACTCATTGGAAAAGACTCTGATGTTGGGAGGGATTGGGGGCAGGAAGAGAAGGGGACGACAGAGGATGAGATGGCTGGATAGCATCACTGACTCGATGGACATGAGTCTGAGTGAACTCTGGGAGTTGGTGATGGACAGGGAGGCCTGGCGTGCTGCGATTCATGGGGTCGCGAAGAGTCGGACACGACTGAGCGACTGATCTGATATATATATATATATATATATATATATATATACACACATTTCCTGTGTAAGTGCCAAGTATATAGCAGGTTTATATTAAGAGTGCATATATATTAAGAGCATATAACTCATTCACAGTCATTTCCCTACATGTGAGCCTTCAAGTTGCAAACTTCAAAGATGCAAACGTACATGTGGTTCCAGCAAGGAACCAGAACCCGTGCCCTCAGCATCAGGCATGAGTGACACGGCAGCTTGCCCTCCATCTCCTGTTGCTGACGACCCTTCATCTCTACCATCTCCCACCTCCTCTCCCTCCTCCAGTCAGTAACTCTTCTTGCCTGTTCACTCGATGCCAGCGCCTGTATGCCAGTGTTAGACTTCTCAAGGTACTTCTCAAGGTACTGTCCTGTATGATTAAAAATGTTTTCTTTGTTTTTGTGTTTGTTTTGTATGTATTATTTGTGTGAAAAGTATTATAAACCTATTACAGTACAGCACTCTATAGCCAATTGTATTAGTTGGGTACCTAGGCTAATTTTGTTGGACTTAAACTGGACTTATGAATGTGGTCTTTGTACAGAACTCATTTACATGGAGGGGACTTGCTGTATTATTTTGCATATATATTGGTATCTATATTAATGTACCTTTGTGTAGGATGTAAAGGCATTTTGCATGTGTCTTAGGACTGAAGCCCTTTAACGGAAGGCCTTGGGTCTCGGAGTTCTAACTCCAGACACAAGTTGGGGTAAGGACGTGGAGGCAGTGCAGAGAGCTAACCCAAGAATCTGAGCTTGGAGGGAACCGGGCATTTCTTCCCTCAAGGGTGGTGATGTTGATGAGCTGAAATGTCTTCACAGCCACAGGCCTCCAGGTGCTCCGGGAGTGACACATAGATTCTACCATCTCATTTTGGCAGCCACCTCCAGTCAGAGGATCCCCCAGGCTCCTCACTTACCTCACAAGCTCCTTGGACAAACAGAGGCCCCAGCATGATGGGTGCTCAAGGGTGGGGCTCTGCTGGGTCATAGCTGACCTGCAGCCATGAATCCTGGAGCTGGGAGTGATGAGTTCTATCTGTGTTATCTCATTTAAGGCAAGAAAGGTACTCAAACCCTACCCAGGCCTAAGCATAGAGGGGACTCTAGGGGCTTTCCCAAAGGGGTCCACTCTGGATGATGCAAGACAGCCTACCCTCGGACTTTCCCTCCCAGGGACTTCGGGGCATGACTGGCTCTCTTCAATAACTCCCTAGCTCAACATTCTTTTGAAGTCTCCAGCTTGATCTTCAAAATTCAAGCACCTTTTGGATTTTGCTCATAAAACAATCATTGGCTTGACAAAAAAAAAGAACTACTTCTCAATTTAATGACTTTTTTCTCCTAAACCATCATGCAGAACAGACCCTCTAGAAAGACATGCCATGTTTATCCTGTGGCTGCTACCCCAACACATCACTATGTACTCTTCTACGCCAGTGTGACAAGAAGCCTGCACCTCAGGTGACCTTGGACGCCTCCTCCCGACCCTTCTGTCTGCACCCCCATGGCCGCCGAGGGTCTTACCTACGTCTCAGTGCTTGCCAGTGTGGCCGGGGGGCACAAGCATATGACGTGTCCCTCCGTCTCCTGGCAGGTCCCAGCGCTACAGGGCTTTTCGGCACAGGAACTGGTAGAGGCTGCAACCCGCAGGGAGAGGCTGGGCATCAAGAATGTTGCTGCCTGGGGTACAGCGCAGCCTCCAAGACCTCCAGGGTGGGGCCTCAGGCCACAGAAACCCACAAGGCTGGTTTTGGGTCAACATGATTTCTGGGGACTCTCTCCCTCCTGAGCCCCTGCTTCTGGTGGGGCTGAATTCTCTGATTGGACTCTCAGTACACAGGGGGATGCAAGGGGCCCCAGAAAATAAAGGAAAACCAGAAGCTTCTGGGTTTGTGTCAAGGCAAGACCATCACTACAGTACAGAGGAGGGTTTACTTGCACAGGGTCGGGGTGAGGAGCCAGGGTCCAAAGGCAGGACACAGCTGGAGTGATGCTTCATATTAACTTGAACTGTGCAGGTTTTAACCCTGCACAAAGTAAGTATTGGCACATAAATGTCATCAGCAGATTCATTCTCTCTTCTCATGCTCATTCCATGAGCCAGGGGCAGGAGAAGAATTTCCAGCACTATCTAAACAGTACTTCTCGTGCCGAGTAAGATAGTTGAGTTCACATATAAATGTTTGTGTGATGGAACTCTACTGTGACTGTAACAATTGTGAACCTACAAGTGTGTACTGTGTGCAAAAGATATAGCCTTGTTCTCGACATATTTATATCTTATTTACTCTCCTCTGGTACTATTGCTGTTTTACAGATGAGGCTCAGAGAGGTTAAGATACCTGCCTAAGCCTGCACAGCTCAGAACCTTGAGTCTACACTGCTTCCTACCATGCTACAGTCTGAATCACTCCGACCCACTTAAAGGAAAATGATCCCAGCTGTACCTGTTGTGGTTGCCTCTGAATCATCTGTCCCTCCTGCGGAGGCTGGGATAGAAGCATCAGTCGGGGAGGTGGCTGTGTCGGCTGTTTGGCTCTCTTCTCCTGAGTGCACAGGGCTTGAGGATTCGATTTCTAGACGCGCCTCTGCAGGGCGCTGGGTCTGCTGAGTCCACTCGGATTCTGGGATGGTGGTGCTGATGACAATATCCAGCCCCGAGGTGTGGCCAGACAGATCTCCGCTGGTGTCAGTCCTGTCTCCAGAAGCCAGGGGAGTGGCAGAAGGTGAGCCTGATGCCTCTACGCTCACGTCAAAGGCAGTGGTTGACTCTCCACTCACTTCCGGGGTGGCCAAGCCCTCCGTGGGGCCTTCTGGAAAGGCTGAGGGGCTGCCACTCACTCCCAGGCCTGAGGTTCCCTCCAGATCAGCTTCATGGAAGGTGGAGGTGGTTTCACTCAGGTTAGGGGACCCGGAAGCTCCTCCGCTTGCCTCGGGGGCAGCAGATGCTCCCACCTCAGCCTCGGGATAGGCTGACGTCTCACCGCTGGATTCTGGGACTGATGACACTTCTACCCCCGATCCAGGGAACCTTGGCACATCCCCAGATGCAGAGGCTTCACCACTGGATTCAAAAAGCTGGGGGGTGTATGTTACGGGGGGTCTCTGGCCCAGTTCCTGGGAAACGGTTGGTTCAGTAACTCCCTCCACCAACTCAGATGTGATTAACGTAACTTCTGGAAGTCCGGAGGCCTCCCCACTGGTGCTCGTGGCTGCAGAGGATTCCCCACTTACATCAGTGGTGCCAGAAAAGTCCCCACTAAAATATGGAGTACTTGCGGGCTCCCCACTGGGCTCCACTAGTCCAGACTGAAGCCCACTTTGGTCCAAAGATCCCAAATGGTCTCCAGACATGTCTGGTGCTCCAGAAGGCGCACCGCTAAGTTCCAGAATGCCTGAAGGCCCTTCTCCTGCTTCTTGAGCAGTTGGAGCCTGGGTTACAGATTCCACCAAAGTCCTGTCTACAAAAGAGACAGTGGGGAAACCAGACGGAAGTCCACTGCTGTCATATGCTCCGGAGGGCAGGCTGCTCCCACTTTCAGCTCCGGAGGCTTCTCCACTGACCTCAGTTACTCCGCTTGGCAGGCCACTGAATTCTGGAGGCTGGGACGTAAACCCACTGGAGTCAATTGCTCCAGAAGACAGTCCACTGACATCCGCTAGCCCAGATGTGCCTGAGACACCCACCTCTCCTGAAGGGAGGCCACTGAGTTCCACAGATCCTAAGCCTTCTTCTTCTTTAAATGTCGTTGGGGTCACTTCAACCAAACTGGTGTCCACGAACGTAATGCCAGAAGATTCACCACTGCCACTCACAGCACTGGAAACCAGGTCAGGGATCCCGGATGTTGTCCCACTGAACTCTGGCAAGCCCGATGGTTGCCCACTGAGATCAGGGATCCCGGGTGCTTCTCCGCTCAGGTCGGTTATGCCGAATGGTGGACCAAGGCCAGAAAGAATTCCAGAAGCTTCTCCACTGATTTCTGGTTGTCCAGAGGCCAGTCCGCTAAGCTCAGTCACGCCAGATATTTCTCCATAAAACCCTGATGGCTGCCCACTGACCTCAAGAAGCCCGGAAGTTTCCCCACTAATGTCAGGAAACCCTGAGGGCTGTCCACTGACACCAAAGAGTCCAGAGGTTTCCCCACTGATGTCAGGAGACCCAGATGCTTGGCCACTGAGTTCAGCTCCTGAAGAGAGTCCGCTTGCTCCTCCACTAATGTCCAACTCACTGAAGGGCAGCCCAGATGTTTCTCCAGCACCGCTGATGTCAATGGTTCCCCTTCCTTCTAGTTCACCTGCTGTGGTGGCTGTGACGACTTCCACCAATGTAGTATCCACTAGGGAGACAGTTGGGAACCCAGATGGAAGTCCACTGAAATCAGGAAGGCCAGAGGATGGGCCACTTTCAAGGTCCACCCCAGAATACTCACCACTAAATCCAGAAGGAAGACCACTTGCTTCTGGAGCTTGCCCACTTCCTAGAGTTACAGAAGGTATTCTGCCAAGGTCCAAGGCTCCAGAAGCTGACCCAGTCAAGTCTTCTTTTCCAGAAGTCAACCCACTAAGATCCCCAGCTCCAGAAGCAGAGATCTCCAGACCTTCCCTTCCAGAAGGAAGTCCACTAAGGTCCCCTACTCCAGAAGCAGAAGTCTCTAGATGATCCTCTCCTCCAGAAGGAAGTCTACTGAGGTCCTCTACTCCAGAGGCAGAGATCTCTAGATGACCTTCTCCAGAAGGAAGAACACTGAGGTCCTCTACTCCAGAGGCAGAGACTTCTGGACCTTCTCCAGAAGGAAGTCTACTGATGTCCTCTACTCCAGAGGCAGAGATCTCTAGATGATCTTCTCCAGAAGGAAGAACACCGAGGTCCTCTACTCCAGAGGCAGAGATCTCTAGATGATCTTCTCCAGAAGGAAGAACACTGAGGTCCTCTACTCCAGAGGCAGAGACTTCTGGACCTTCTCCAGAAGGAAGTCTACTGATGTCCTCTACTCCAGAGGCAGAGATCTCTAGATGACCTTCACCAGAAGGAAGAACACTGAGGTCCTCTACTCCAGAGGTAGAGATCTCTAGATGACCTTCTCCAGAAGGAAGAACACTGAGGTCCTCTACTCCAGAGGCAGAGACTTCTGGACCTTCTCCAGAAGGAAGTATACTGATGTCCTCTACTCCAGACACAGAGATTTCTGGACCTTCTCCAGAAGGAAGTCTACTGAGGTCCTCTACTCCAGAAGCAGAGACTTCTGGACCTTCTCCAGAAGGAAGTCTGCTGAGATCCTCTACTCCAGAAACAGAGACTTCTGGACCTTCTCCAGAAGGAAGTCCACTAAGGTCCTCTACCCCAGAAGCAGAGACTTCTGGACCTTCTCCAGAAGGAAGTCTACTGAGGTCCTCTACTCCAGAAGCAGAGACTTCTGGACCTTCTCCAGAAGGAAGTCCAATAAGGTCCTCTACTCCAGAAGCAGAGACTTCTGGACCTTCTCCAGAAGGAATTCCACTGAGGTCTTCTACTCCAGAGGCAGAGATCTCTAGATGACCTTCCTCTCCAGAAGGAAGTCCACTGATGTCCTCTACTCCAGAGGCAGAGATTTCTGGACCTTCTCCAGAAGGAATTCTACTTAGGTCCTCTACTCCAGAGGCAGAGATCTCTAGATGAACCTCTCCTCCAGAAGGAAGTCCACTGATGTCCTCTACTCCAGAGGCAGAGATCTCTAGATGAACCTCTCCTCCAGAAGGAAGTCCACTGATATCCTCTACTCCAGAAACTTCTGGGCCCTCACCCCCAGAGGGCAACCTGTCAACTTTAGGAGCACTGGTCCATGTAATTCTCTCTTCTTCCCCTGAAGGCAGTCCACTTTCCACAGGCAGGCCTGAGCCCACTGTAGAGGTGAGCCCACTGGAGTCAAGGTCTTCAGAGGGCAGTCCACTTGCACTTTCCCCTGAGGGCTGCCCACTGAAGTCTAGGTGTCCTGAAATTTCTCCACTGCCTGTGAAGTCACCACTGATTTCGGGCACCCCAGACACCTCCCCAGAGCTTGGCAGCTCAGTCCTGCTGGGCACTGGGGCTGAAAGTGTGGATGGCTCCTCTGAGGGGAATGGCTCCTCTGAAGGGAATGGCTTCTCTGAGGGGAAAGGCTCCTCTGAGGGGATTGGTTTCTCTGAGGGGAATGGTTCCTCTGGGGGGAATGGCTTCTCTGAGGGGAATGGCTCCTCTGAGGGGAATGGCTCCTCTGAGGGGATTGGCTTCTCTGAGGGGAACAGTTCCTCTGGGGGGAATGGTTTTTCTGAGGGGAACGGTTCCTCTGAGGGGAACGGCTTTTCTGAGGGGAATGGCTTCTCTGAGGGGAACAGTTCCTCTGGGGGGAATGGTTTCTCTGAGGGGAATGGTTCCTCTGGGGGGAATGGTTCCTCTGAAGGGAACGGCTTCTCTGAGGCTGAGGGCACTTCCGTTGCAGAAGGGCCTTCTGTGTGCTCCTCTGTTGCTTCTCCAGTGGGAGGCCATGTAGGAGGGATCCCTGGAGGAAAGGAAGAGGGAAGGCGAGGTGTGAATTTAGTAACTCTGCCCCATTTTAAGCTCATGCAGAGAAGCTGAACTCCATCCCTTCCACCGTAAGACTTTTTCCTCAAGAGCTCAGAGATCTGTCTAGATATTTTGTAATGGACCCTCGCACAGACACTTGGGAGAATGGGGACCAGGAAACTCCCCACCACCCTCAGGCTCTGCTTTGTGAGACTCTAGGGGGCACCACCCACACAAGTCACAGTATGTGAGAGCCTGGCTGCCGCTGAAGGCAATCAAGGTCACCTTCTTTCAAGTGCTTCTACATTATCACCTCATTTATCTAGAACTATGATTTTTAAAGTGTGGTCTTTGGACCATCAGCACTGCATCAGCTGGGAGATGGACAGAAAAGCAGATTCTCAGGTCCCTCCCCAGCTCCACTGAATTGGGAATTCTGGGGCAGGACATAGCACAATGTATTTTAACATTTATGCCCCCATGTTTGGGGCAGGACATGGCATAATGATTTTAATATTCTGACCATGCTGATAATCTCTGTAAGTGAGAATTGTGCACCAGAACTCATCCCTCTGAGGCCAAGAGGGATGTTTGCAAAAATACATCAACTTTTTCCATTCTGAGAGCCCTAATAGGGCTAATAGAGAGGATTTGGAAAAGAGAGAGAGAGAGAAAAGGAAACCCCATAACTCTAAATAATTATGGTTATATTATTTCCTTTATGTCCTGTTTCCTTTGGCATTGAAAAATAACTAGCTGGGATTGTACCTTGCATGTATTTTTGGGCTAATTTCCCAGGCAGAGAACCTGAGCACAGAGGGTGCTGGGTCCCAGTGGTCAGGCTCACAGCCTACTCTCACTGGAGAATGCTGGATAAGGGTGGGGAGCTCAGGAACTGTGGTGGAATGCATGCAAGAGGATTTTAGGTGGATATTTATCTATCTATTTAAACACATATACACATGCGAGCATGCATGCTGTCACTTCAATCGTGTCCGACTCTTTGTGACCTCATAGACTGTAGCCCGCCAGACTCCCCTGTCCATGGGATTCTCCAGGCATGGATACTAGAGTGGGTTGCCATGCCTTCCTCCAGGGGATCTTTCCCAACCCAGGACTCAAACCCAGGTCTCCCGCATTGCAGGCAGTTTCTTTACCACTGAGCCACTGGGGAATTTCCCCACACGCATACACATACACATAAATATATACACACACCACAAATCAGAAAATAGCCACTTACAGACATTACATTTTTGGTTTCTTGTCAAAAGCAAGTCAATTTAAAGAAAAAGGTCCAGAGTTAACAGCAGTAGAGATTGTTCCCCATATGGCTCAAATCAGTGAGGTGGTAGGGAACTGACGAAATATTGGGAAATATTTCTGTGGGGCCACTGGAGTCCCCTCCCGTGAATAACTTCTGTTACTGGCTGCCCGAGTCCTGTGCCAAGCCACACACTCATACCCAAGAGGACTCAGTTCTTCCTGTCCTGGTGAAGGGCGAGGAATGGGCCTGGAGCAGGTGTGACTGCTGGGTGAGGTCTCTGAATGAAAATTCTACTTACTCCACTGATGTGACTTTACCTTCTGGGTTTGCATTTCCAGCACCCAGAGGAGCACTTAGTGTGGCCGGATTGCTTGGGGACTGTGCACTGACTGAGTGACTGGATGAATTAGTGGGAAGCTTTGATATATTCCTGTCTTCAAATGCATGTGACCCTGGGCAAACTGACTCTGCCAGGTATACACAGGTTACTGTGCATCACTATAAATCAGCCTTACCCAAAGTGGGCTATGTTAAAAATGTTCCATGGAAAAAAAAAAAAAGACCCTGTGGTCACATTCATTTGGGACCCACTGAATACACTGCCCTCTCTGCTTTACAGAGCATATTAGCACATCCAAGGCTCTGAGAAGCTCTGCAATGGTGGGGGTTGTGGTTGGGTGCTATTAATGTTTCTATAAGTCAGGATTTCCTAAACCTGATGCCTACTAAATGCTTTTTCCAATAGGGTTTGGAGTCCGTGGATTTCATCCCAGCAAGTCCCATGTGATTTAATCATGACAGCTGTTGCTCAGGAAGTTCTGACTGGGGACACCTGGCCCAAAAAAAGGACTCAGATGGAGAAACAAGACAAGACAGGTCTATACATCAGTGTCTCTTTTGCTGTCTCATATACAGGGTTATTGTTACCATCTTTCTAAATTCCATATATATGCGTTAGTATACTGTAATGGTGTTTTTCTTATAGAACAGTCTTTTGGACTCTGGGAGAGGGAAAGGGCGGGATGATTTGGGAGAATGGCATTGAAACATGTATAATACCATATATGAAACGACTCGCCAGTCCAGGTTCGATGCATGATACTGGATGCTTGGGGCTGGTGCACTGGGATGACCCAGAGGGATGGTATGGGGAGGGAGGAGGGAGGAGGGTTCAGGATGGGGAACACGTGTATACCTGTGGCAGATTCATGTTGATATATGGCAAAACCAATACAATATTGTAAAGTTAAAAAATAAAATAAAATAAAAAAAATAAAAAGCAAGAGAAGACAGGTCACAGTGGGACTGCCAACAGCTACCCCCTCCCAGGTCCTTTTCCCTCTGTTGCAGTCCTTCCCACAAGAGTTTTAAGAGGTTAGGGAGTAGAGGTGTGAATGCAGGAGCACAGAGTAAGTGAGAGTCCTCCAGTTGATACAGTGCTGGGCATTTGGGGCGTGTAGCTGGAAGATAAGTGAGTGTAGAGAGAGTGAAAGAGAGAGAGAGAAGAGGTGTGTTTTATGAACAAAGCTGCCCTTTTTCTCCCTTAGGATTGGTCCTGGATGCCTGCTGAGGTGGCTGAAGTTACCCATGGCAGCACACTTAAATAAAATCAGGGCTGGGGGTCAGGGCTGGGGAAACAGATCACGGGTCCCAGGGAGAGAACACTTCCTCCTCCCCCCTTCCAGGCCACACCCTGGCCCAGGGAGGCAGCAGGACATGCAGGAGAGCCCGGACGGACCTGGTAGTGGCAAAGTGCCCGCTGGGGTGTAGGCAAGTTCCCATTCCGTCTTGTTTTCTGGCTCAACGGTGAAGCCTGGGATTGCAGTCGTCTCCTCCCCGATGGGGACAGCAGCCACGCCAGGCCCCACTTGTGTCACCATCCACTCCTCCACGTCAGGGCCTGCTGTGGGTGCACTACCCTCCTCTTCTTCTGGAGAGGGCGCCGCTGAAACACCTAAAGAGGACATGTGTGGTGAGGGCTGGGGGCTCCTTACCAGTGACCCACCCCAGGCTGGCCCTTCTTCAGGGGACCCAGGGGCCCATGAGGTGGGCCAGGCTTGTGCACAAATCTTGCTAGTCCTTGGACTTCCAACCCCTACCCAGTCCAGTGAAATGACGTTTGTCCTTAATTAATAAGAGGTGTTTGCTTCAACTATATCAATATGCACATACCATCAGCACTTTATTTCAGTGGTCTGGGGCACCTCTTTTGCAGAATCTATTATACATGCCAGGCATTGTTTAAAGGTGTGATGCATCAATGCATAAAATCATCTTAGGGGACTTCCCTGGTGATCCAGTGGCTGAGACTCAGTGCTTCCAATGCAGGAGCCTGGGTTCAATTCCAGGTCAGGAAACCAGATCCCATACACTGCAACTAAGAGTTTGTGTGGAGCAACTAAAGATCTCTCCTGTCACAACTAAAGATCCTGCGTGCCGTAACTAAGACCCAGCACAGCCAAATAAATAAACAAATATTTTAAAATAAGATAAAATCATTTTATCCCACAACAGCCATGTGAGAGAGATACATTATCTCACTTACAGACAGGGAAACTAAGGTTAAGTGACTTTCCCAGTGTCAGTGGCTTCTAAGTGACAAATCTAGTCCATGGGCCCAAGTATCTGGTGCCAGGGGCTTCCCAGGTGGTTGTAGTGGTAAAGAATCCACCTGCGAATGCAGGAGATGCAAGACATGTGGGCTTGATCCCTGGGTCAGAAGATCCCCTGAAGGAGGAAATGGTAACCTGCTCCAGTATTCTTGCCTGCAGAATTCCATAGACAGAGGAGCCTGACAGGCTACAGTCCATGGGGTCGCAAAAGAGTCGGACATGACTGAGTGACTGAGCAAACAGCATGATCTGATGTCAGACTCTCCGCTCTTAAGTACTGCAATGATGCTGCCTTTCTTGGGGACAGAAATGATGTTCCAAATGATGTTGTTCCTGGATCAAAATCAGGAGAGTGCTATTTAACATGCATGAAGCCATCCTGGCACTGGATGGTGAAGGCAGGATTCATTGACTGGGAGTAACTGTTCTGGTTTTGTGCACTTGATTGGGAAGGAAGCCAGGTTTCTCAGCAGATATATAAAAGGCTGAGTCTACAGAGGGTCGGGCATGGACGGTAGAGATGCTTGGCTGAGAATTTACTGGGGGGCTAATTGGCTTGACTTCTGATGTCCAGAGCAAGGAGAGGGGTGCTGGGGCAAGGGCCTCATCAAATCCTCTGGGAAGGGATTGGCTTTCTTGACTGACAGAGTGAGACTGAACTTTCTTCGAATTAGGTTTTAAAAGGTGACCCTGGGGCTTCCCAGGTGGGGCTAATGGTAAAGAACCCAGTCCGCTGATGCAGGAGACATAAGAGATATGGGTTTGATTCTTGGGTCAGGAAGATCCTCTGGAGGAGGGCATGGCAACCCACTCCAGTATTGTTGCCTGGAGAATCCCATAGACAGGATCTTGGTGGGCTATGGTCCCTAGGGTCGCAAAAAGTCGGACACGACTGAAGTGACTTAGGACTGAAAGTCTTGGAAACTTTGGGACGTTCAACGTTTGTTTGTTTTTTTAGAGATCCCCCCTCTTTTTTTGATTTAGACCATTTATAAAGTCTCTATTGAATTTATTACAATATTGTTTCTGTTCTATGTTTTGTTTTTTTGGCCACAAGGAATGTGGGATCCTAGCTCCCTGACCAGGGATTGAACCCATGCTCCCTGCATTGGAAGGCTAAGTCTTATCTACTGGACTAGCAGGGAAGTCCCTTGGGGGTTTTTCTAAAAAATTAACTTTATTTTGAAATAATTACATATTCACAGGAAATTATAAATATACTGAGTTTTGATGTATATGTAAAATATGGCACAAGCCAGTACTACAGTCTACATTCTGGGCAGTGTATCTGGACCCATGGACCCTGTAAGAACTCATCTAATCAGAGCCCAGCCAGTCCTTGGCCATGCCCTGGCCATGCCCACTGAGTCGACGACATCCCTCTCAGAACTCCAATAACATGGCATAGAGTCCTCAGCATGGGTCAGTTAGAAATGTGAATTTTTGGTGCTCAGTAAATAATAATTTGACTAAACTCATCACAGAAATATTTAGAAGCAGATGAAAGTTTGACCAGGCTGTACTATTCAAAACTGTATATATACTTATATACACACATACACACAACATATATGTGTGTTATTTATTTGCAAAGCTAACATTTATTGAGCATTTACTATTTCCCAGGTACTATGCTAAGTGTTCTGTATGTACTACCCCAGTTAATCCTTGCAGCAACAATTCGAGGTAGGAAATATTATATCATTATTTTATAGAGAAAGCAGAGAAACAGAGAGACTAAGTGACTCGCCCAAGGTCACACAGCTACGAAGCAGCAGAGTCATAATTAAAATTCAGATCTGCCTGATTTTGGAACCTAAGTTCTTACTTGTTTCTCTTTATGTGTCTCTGGGGGCACATTAGAAAGATGTACTTGCCACAGAGTCAAAGCCTAAGGTCATCCTGTGCAGAGGGACTGAACTTTTTCCTCTTTGCTGTGATGGATGGGCAGAGATCAGGAGGATGAGCCTGGGGGGGTCACCCCCAAGACAGAGCGGGGCTGAAGGGGAGATGAGGACACAAACCTCGGAAGCAGAAGGCGTGGTGCCGGGACAGCGGATCCAGGAGGCCCGTCTGGTTGGGGTAGAGGTAGACGGTTCTCACGCCCGGTTTGTCCCCGCCACAGGCGGGCCTTGGGGTGACGATGGGGTAGCGGAGGCTGCCGTCAGCCAGCCAGCCGGCGTAGCACTTGTCCAGACCACGGCTCCAGGCAGCATAGAGCTGGCCTGTGGTGGCCAGAGTGGCGTTTTGGGATTCACAGAACTCCTGGGCTTCCCAGAAGGTGAACTGCTCCAGGCGTGTGGCGAAGAACACCTCCCCTGGGGGTAGAGGCAGGTGGCAGGTGTGAGCCTCTGTGCCCATGGCCAGAGCAGCTGCTGCTCACCCAGGGGCAGGGCAGCTGCACTAAGACAAGTTAGTCACTCTCCATGAGAACAACTTCCCTTCTTTCTCTCTGGATTCTCCAGTCACATGTAGGCACCCCCTCTTCTGTCTAAGAGAGGCACTCCTGGGCATCCCGTGCTCCCCTAAACCTCAGCACTTAATCATGGAGCACTGAATGCTATGGACCTGTGGCCCCATCCGCGTCCTGTGAACTCAGGGAGCGGGGCCTGTGGCCACTCTTAGGGGTTGGAGTCCCAACACCCAGAACAATACTGGGGTCTGTGTCTGATCTGGGGGGAGGAATTTCACATTTATTGAATACCTGCTTATACCAGGCACTTTTCATGCACATCTCATTTAATATTCAGTGAAGTCTCTGATATAAGCATAAATCAGCTCCATTTTATAGATGAGGAAACTGAGGCCTAGAGTGGTTAAGTAACTTGCCCAGGTCCCCAAACAAGTGAGTGACAGTGTTGAAATCTCTCCAGAATGTCAGCATTTCCAAGATTGCATTCAGTGGGACAGTAATTTGGTGATTTTAATTGAAATGATAAGAAATAAGACCAAAGAAAGGGTCTATGTTTCATTAAGCTTGGATGATGCTTGGTTAAGCAGAGTTGAAGAGGTTGGTTTTTTTTTTTTTTTTTTTAATGCAGGACTTCTCAGAGTCTTTGATTTGTTCATGGGCATTGAGACTCTCAATGAGGCAGAAGGTGCATATAACATTTTCTGGTACAAGTAAATTAATTCATTTATCTATAGAACTTACTGCTTTTTCAAGAAACCAATGGTTCCCTGCAATGCTGGGGAATCCACATGAATCATCTTAGAGGCAGACAAGGGGCCTGACCTGAGAGAGGGACTGGGAAGGCCTTCTTTCTTAAATAGGATCCTTTCCTGGCTGCCTGCTCAGGTGAGAACTGGACTAGGTGGATTCCCCCTCCTCTGCATCTCCGCATCAGTCCCCTCACCCTTCCTCAGCCCGAAATGTGAGAACAGGGCCTGTACCCTCGAGTCTGTCCACGTAGCAGTAGACATCGTAGGTTTCTGATGGTGGCCGCACGCCGTAGGTCCGGACCCCCGGGCTGCTGTCCTTGTCACCCACACAGGGGGTCCGCGGGCTCACAATGGGGTATCTGCAGGGGAGGTGGGAGGGGCAGGTGAGAGCTTGTTCTAGAAAACTGGGGATGCGGGGCCCCAGGGTGAGGCCGGCAGGTCTCCTGAAGGGTTCAAACCAGGAAGGAGGACTTCCCTGGTGTGCCAGTGGTTAAGAATCTGCCTGCCAGTGCAGGGGACACGGGTTCAATCCCTGGTCTGGGAAGATCCCACATGCTGTGGGGCAACTAAGCCCATGAGGCACAATTACTGAGCCCATGCACTGCAACCACTGAAGCCACACACCCTGAAGCCCATGCTATGCAATGAGAGAAGCCACCACAGTGAGAAGACTGCCACGGTAACTAGAGAGTAGCCCCCACTTGCCACAACTAGAGGAGGTCCACAAGCAGCAGTGAAGACCCAGTGCAGCCAAAAAAAACAAAAACAAAAAAACAGGAAGGAATCTCTCATGCAACATGTTCCCTGTGCAGCTGGGGATGGGGCCGCCTGGGGGCCACTGAGGGATTCCTGGCTTCAGAAGAAAGCCCATGGCATGGAAGGGTCAGGCTGGTGAGGACTGGGGGGCTTGACAAGGAGCTCTCAATATGTTTTTTGAGGAGATATGACCAAGGAGTTAATGTCTCCTGGGATCCATTCCCGCCCTCTCAGAATACGGTTTGGTTCTGGGGGAGAAATTAAGGGGTCAGCCAGGAGCCACTAATTAACAGAGCACATAGTGTGGTGGGTGCCGCAGGCTCAGGCTCCCCAAGCCTGACCTCGCACGGTGGGGTTTGGACTGGCAGGGGAGCCCAGCTCGTCTGTCACCTGACTGTCTGGTCCTGCAGCCAGCCGGCGTCACACTGCTCGTAGCCTGCTTCATAGGCGGCCTGGAGCTGCTCGGGCGAGGCGATGATGGCCCCGGTGCGCAGGCAGGCCTGCTTGGCCTCCTCAAAGGTCAGCGAGTAGCGGGAGGAGCCTGGGCGGTAGTGGAACACGACTCCTGGGTGGGGAGGAGAGGCAGAGGTGAGACAGGTCAGGATCAGGGCATGGACCAAGGGCCACAATGCCAACGTCTGTGGTACCTGGTTCTCAAGGCTTTGCAGGTGTGGAAGGAGCCCTGGCTCCTTGAGGAATGACCTCTTTTCATCCCCTCCTTCCTTTTCTATTCCCCATCTGATTCCTTGTCAAGTTGGTATCTCTGCTCGTTCAAACTGCTCCTGAAATTCACCTTCCCGAGAAAGCCTTCTAGGAACCTTCTGCCATGGGTGTCCCCAACCCTTCATTCTGGCTTCCTCACTCCAAGGCTGCTCATTTGTCCCCAGACTCTTGAAAACAAAGGCACTTGCTCTTAGTATAAAAAGAATAAGTGATCACTGCAGAGCATTTGGAAAACACAGAGAAGGACAAAGAAAAACATCAAACAAATCTATCAAACCACTGCCTTTCTTCCACTTGGCCCAAAGTCCCGGGTTCAGGGGGTAGGTGGTCCTCCTGAAAATAGCTGCAAGAGTTTGTGCTGGTGCACTGGGTATATGTCGGGGCATGAGCACAGGGCACAGCCTGTGCATGAACCCCCACTCACTCTGCCTCCCCTGTTGCATTTAACTGGACACACATTGGTTTTTGATACTTCCCTGGGTGACTGGTCAGTTTACATCCAGTTGTAGATGGATTCCTAATCTGAGTCTCCCCTACATTCTTATCCTGTCCTGTGTTAGATGCTCACCTATCCATTGGCACCTTTATGGGTGGCAGCCACGTGGAGGGAGTGAGGGTCTCTCCAGCCCTGAGCCAACCCGGGACACAGTTATTGTTGGCCTTACCCTCAAACTTCTAAGCAATTCTTCCTTCTCAACATACTGTATTTACCTGCGTGATTCAGGCTGACATCTCACTTGGTGCATCATGGGAGTGAAGGTGGATGGTGGTGGCCATCTGCCCCACCCCCAGTGGAGACACTACCAAGGTCCTGCTGGAGGCCACCCCAGTACGTCTTTCCTATTCATGGACTCGAGTTTTGGAAACAGCCAAGTTCCATGTGATGTGACATCCCAATTATTCAAATATTTATTTATTTTTTTGGCACCTGGCATGTGGGATCTTAGTTTCCTGACCAGGGATTGAAGCCACGCTTCATTCATTGGAAGTGCAGAGTCTTAACCACTGGACTGCCAGGGAAGTCCCCATCCAGACATTTATTGAGCACCTGAAACAACACCATCCCAGAACCGAGGTGGCAAACATTTTCTGGAAAAAGCCTGATAGAACACATTTCAGACTTTGTGGGCTAAATGGGTTTTGTACATCTACTTGATCCCACCCTGATAGCCCTAAACGGCCCTAAATGGCTACAGACAACATGTTACCAAATGGGTGTGACTTTGTTCCAGTCAAACTTTATTTGTGGACATTAAAATTTGAATTTTATGTAATTTTCACAATACATCACAAAATGTTATTTTCTTTGGACTTTCCCCCTCAACTACTTAAAAAGCTTTTTAATTCTCAGTTCATGGGCCACAGAAGAACTGAACATGGGCTACAGCTAGGTTTGGTCCATGGACCACAGTCTGCAGACCTCTGTTCTGGAGGGCCAGTGTTGTGAGAAGCCCTGAGGGTACCTATTGCAGCCGAGTTCAGCGGCTCTATTCTGCAGAAGTGCCTGTTGGGGCAAGGAGGGCCCATGGGCAGAAGAGCCCTGGTTTTCCTTTGCCCTTCACCTCTGCCTGTTGATACATTCTTTGGTTTTTACCTCTGACTTCATTTGAAGGAAATGCTTTGTGACAAAGAGCCGCACACCCATAAAAGAGCGTGAGCACCAGTGGTGTGGCCCATCCCCTTTGTTTCTTGTTTCACAAGTGAGGAGAGCTGAGTCTGAGGGGAGGGACACTTGTCTCACATCCCAGGTGAAGTTGAAAGTACAGAAGAACCTCCACCCAGGTGGCTCAGTGGTAAAGAATCTGCCTGCCAGTGCAGGAGACGCAGGTTCGATTCCCTAGGTTGGGAAGATCCCCCGGAGAAGGGAAATGGCAACCCACTCCAGGATCCTTGCCTGGAGAATTCCACGGACAGAGGAGCCTGGCGGGCACAGTCTGTGGGGTCGCAAGGAGTCGGACATGACAGAATGACTGAGCACTTCCTGCACTGCACACAGAAGACCCCAGACCAAGCCCTTTCCCCAGCCCTGGATGCAGCCCCTTGAGCAGCGGACACTTACCCCCTGGCAGTCGTGGCTGCCCAGGGACCTCAGCCGCACCTGGGGCTAAGGTCACCTGCACGACGAGGTCCTCGCTGGTGAAGGCCGTGGGGGCTCCCAGGCCGGGGGTGGACTCTCTGGGAAAGGCCCAGGGCCGGGTGGCCTCTTCAGTCCTGTTCTCTACTTCGGGGAATGCAGTGGCCCTTACTTCAGGGACAAACGTGAAAGGCTCCTCGGGTTCCGGGGCGGTGGGGGAGACTTCAAAGTCGGGCTTTGCCGTGAGGATCACGCTGCCTCGGGCTTCACCCTCAGTGATATTTCGGGGCAGGGGCAGCTCCACGTCAGGCCAGGTCACCGTCTGGATGGTGATGTCCTCCTCACCGCCCACCCCGAAAAAGCTTTCTGGGATGTCCACAAAGTCTTCACCTGGGGCAGGGGGCAGAGACAGGCATTAGTGCTTGGCCTGGGGCTGGCCTGATGGAGATGAATATCAGATGCTCCCCTCCTCTGCTAAGAAAAGAAAGCACCTACTGTGTGCCAGGCACCTGGCTGGGTCCATTGCTGGAGACCTCAATGGCTTGAGTATTTATTATAGGAGTTCCCTAGATTGCAAGAATATGCAGTCACCATAGCACAAGACCCTGACCAATCAGCTCACTGCTTATTAAAACCATCTTATTCCAATATCCCTTCCTGAGTAATGCCAGCCAGTTGCTTCCTTACCTATCTTGTGAGCACCTGCTGAGGCTCTGATGTTAGAACTAGCCAATGGGACAATGTAAATCAATTAGAAAGAGAAACGAAAAAATCTTCCCAAAGATGCAGGAGCTCATGAAATTGATGAAAGTGAGAGAACTGCCTGCCTCAGTCATGAACAAATAAGCCACTTAGTAATGAATAAAGAGAGCATTCATGAGGATGCTACAACTGCAAAAAGGGTGGTGGGAATATTGAAAAGTGAAGAGAAGCTTTTGGGGGTAATTCTAATTATTTTTGCACAAATAACCCTAGACAGTGTAAAATACAGGATACAAACTTTTAAAAAAGTTTTAGTCTAAATGTTCACAATAAAGTCCTTGTCAAAACCTTTTTCCCACTCTTAAGTAACACTATGGCCCTCATTTTGAAGTGAATTCAATTAAAAAGGGTAACTGCAGAGAGGAAGGTGGGAGGGAGGCTCAAGAGGGAGGGCACATGTGTATACCTATGGCTGATTGTTTGACAGAAAGCAACTCAATTCTGTAGAGCAATTATCCTTCAATTAAAAAATACTTTTAAAATTTAAAAAAGGGTGGATCACAGCGCCCTCCTGTGGCGCACAGTCTCAAGTCAGGCCCCCACATCTTCCCATTAGACAGATAAGGAAAGTGACGCTCCAGGGCCTTGACTTTGTCACAGCTGTCCAGGAGTGAGTGGCAGAGACGTGATTCAAACTTGAGAAAACAGTCTCTGAATATCATGTTTCCCCCCAGTTCTGGGCTGATGAGATAGGACTGGGTACACTGCAGGCTGCAGTGATTCTAGCTTCCCGAGGAATCCATGAAAATAGGGGGTGCCAAGACATGGGGTTCAGGTACCCAGTGGACCCTTGAAGGAGGTAAAACCCAACTCCCCATTCTAAGATTTCATCCTCTGGGTCCCCATTTCGGTGGCATGCTCCCCACCGAAATGCCTCCAGCCCAAACCCACCTGTGTAGCAGATGGCGTCATAGCGGGATGAAGGGTCAGGGTAGCCCGTCTGGTTGGCGTGCAGGTAGACGGTCCTCACTCCCAGGAGGTTGCCCCCGCAGTTAGGCCGGGCCTTGGAGATGGGGTATCGCACGCTGCGGTCAGCCAGCCAGCCGGCGCTGCACATGTCCATGCCACCCTGCCAGGCCAGGTAGAGTTGGCCCGTGGTGGCCAGCCGGGCGCCCAGCCGCCGGCACTCGTTGGCTGCCTCTTGGAAGGTGAACTTCTCCGGGGATGTTGCATAGAAGACCTCGCCTGCAAAAGACACAGCCAGGAGGGTAAGGAACTCCTTCCCACGTCTGCCCTGAGTCCCCAGGGAGATCCCCAGGTTCCTCTGAGTTTGGTCTTTAACTGGGGAAAGCCCTGGTCCCACGTATCTGTATTTCAGGGATAGGATGGGGATTTGGGAGGGATATCGAGGTAGGGTATGGTATCCTGGATTGGCGCCCTGCCCAAGAGGAGGCCCGCGTGACCCCGGGAGTCGGCAGGAAGAAGGGGCTGGGTAGAGGCTCGTGGGAGGGCGGGGCGGCCTCACCCTCCATCTCCTCCGCGAAGCAGTACACGTCATAGGTTTCGTTGGTGTCCCGGATGCCGTAGGTTCTCACGCCGGGAAACTCGTCCTTGTCTCCATAGCAACCTTCCCTCGGCGTGTGGATGGGATACCTACCGGGAACCCAAGGCAGGGATGTGACACTCGGGGGACGGAGGGGCCCGGTGACCTGTGTCCTTGTACCCTCCTCCCTTGTGGGAGGAAGCGGTGACTTACTGATGTGTTTGCTGGGATCTGCTGAGATCTGTGGGCTACTTGTTTCTACAGATTTTTCCCAGCTTTATTGAGATGGAGGTTTTCATCACTATTGGTGACAGAAAGCGGCGCCTTTTACTAAATATTTATTGGTACCAAACATGTTCTATCAGGGGCTTGCAAACCTTTTCTGTAAAAGGATGGACAGTAAATGTTTCAGGTCTTGCAGGCCAGAGGGTCTCCACTGTGACCCACCACTCAACCTTGCCATCCTAGTGCAAACGAAGCAACCACAGACAAAATAACAAGCGGGGCTGTGTTCCCATAAAACTTTGTTTACAGAATCAAGGAGTGGGTTGGACTTGACCCATAAGCCATAGTTTGCTGAACTTTGCTCTGTATCATTGGAGTCTCACATCAACCTAAGAAGGAAAGTGCTATAACCACTCTAAACTATAAGAAAGTGGGGGCCAGAGATGTTAAGCAACTTGTTCAAGGTCACACAGCCTCTAAGTATCAAAACTGGGGTTTGAGGTATATAAGTACCTCTTGTATCTGAGGTGTGGTCTCTTGCACTATGCTAGGCTGTTGAATCACCTTGCCCTTTTTTTTTTTTTTTTTTTAATGGTTAATGGCTTTTTTTATCCTGAGATCTTTTGCCTATCCCAAGATTACAGAGCTATTTCCCTTTGTTTTCTTCTTGTGGCTTTGTGGTTCTGGCTTTTGCATTTGGAGCTTTGATCCACCTCGAATGAATTGTCTCATCTTGCTTTTACAGGCTTGCTCACATGATTGCCCTCTAAGGCTCTGTCTGTCTTGCTGGGCAACCCACCCATTCCTTAGCAGCTGTGCTCAGGGAAAAATGAACCAAAAAGCTTAATTTACATGTGTCTTGCCCTATTAAAAACAGAATAGAAAGTGGTTCACAAAAATATGTAAACACCAAAATTTAAAAAAGATGTAAAGGGAAAAATGAGTAGGAAGAATAATGATGTATAATTTGCATGGAGAAAATGCTCACGTAGAGCTATGCTGCTAGTGATCACTCATCCACCACAGGACAGAGGACCAAGGATTTGGGACCTGACCTCGAACTGGCCAAGGCATCTGTCTAGCCCCAGCCCAGGCTGGCCTTGGTGTCATCAGGCTGGCACCAGCTCAGTGCTGGTCGGCGTTCCAGTCCGTCTCCCACTCCACTCCGATGGTGGCCCCGGGGCTCACCTCACAGTCTGATCGGCCAGCCAGCCGGCGTCGCACTGGTGGAAGCCGTCCTCATAGGCAGCCTGCAGCTGCTCGGGCGTGGCGATGATGGCGCTGTTCTGCAGGCAGGCCCGCTGCGCCCTGTCAAAGTCCAGGGTGTAGCGCGTGGAGATGGCTCTGTAATGGAACACGATGCCTGCAAGACACAGGAGAGCGAGAGGGCAGGTCAGTGCAGCCTCCTCTCATCCAGGCCCTTATAGAATCAGGGAGAGTCAAGGGGGCATAGAGACATCTGGGCTGGGCCTCCAGCTGATGGGTGAATCCCAGCTCCATGTCTGCATGGGGTGCTTCTGCCTTTGCTAGAACATTTCTATTAACAGGGAGCTCATTACCTTATAAGGCATCTTTTTGGAAACCTGTGATAATTCTGATAATCAGGTTATTTGATTTGGATCAAAATCTGCCTTCCTCATAATTTTTCATGTCATTCCAGGACCCCATATTTGCTTTGCAGAAAGATGCCCCCTCCACCCAGGGCCATCCCAGTGAGAGTCTTGTTTAAGGCATAGGTAGGAGCAGACTGCCTTTCAGAGAGTGCTGAGCACCAAAGAATCAATGCTTTCGAATTGTAGGGGTGGAGAAGACTCTTGAGAATCCCTTGGACAGAAAGGAGATTAAACCAGTCAATCCTAAAGGAAATCAACCCTGAATATTCATTGGAAGGACTGATGCTGGAGCTGAAGCTTTAATACTCTGGCCACCTGATGTGAAAAGTCAACTCACTGGAAAAGACACTGATGCTGGGAAAGATTGAAGACAGGAGGAGAAGGGGGAAACAGAGGATGAGATGGCTGGATGGCATCATCAACTCAATGGACACGAGTTTGAGCAAACTCCAGGAGATAGTGAAGGCTTCTCTAAGCCTGGCATGCTGCAGTCCATGGGGTTGGGAAGAGTTGGACAGAACTGAGCAAATGAACAACAACCCAACAGGAAAAACATGGTGCTGACTGAAGTCCTGAAGCCTACCAAGAACACAAGCATATTCCTTAGTCCATTGAGGGCAGGGGACCAGAAAGTCCTCATCCCTTTCTTTGGCTTCTGGAACTGGAGGTGGAGGAAGGAAAAGACATCTGGGTGGAGAGTCAGGAGATGCTCTGGCTCCCTTCCTGGGAAACTTCAGGCAAGTCACTTAACCTCAGTTTGCTTGTCTGTAAAATGGGGATGATCACAAAGCAATCGAATCACAGGATTGTTGGGAAGCACAGATTGTCATTCATTACACGTGACTGTGGCCACGGAGTATTTAATTCACTCAGAGTCTGGTGAGAGTGATGTTACTAGCTTCGTGTTACAGAGGAAGCAACTGAAGTTAAGTAACTCAACTGAGGTGCAAACTGGCAGGAGGAGGAGCTGGGGTTTGCAAGCCAGCCAGCCTGGGTGCCCACCAGTGAGGATGGCATTCTGGTTCTTTCTGTAGGTGAAGCAGGGTCCCCCCGGTCAGGCTCTCACCTTTTACCACGACCTCTAGGGTGGCCTGGCTGTCCTCGATGCCGTGCATCACCTCGCAGCGATAGATCCCGGAGTCATTGGAGCGCATGTTCTGGATTTCCAGGGTGGCGTCGCTGGGGATGGCGGGGTAGTTGGGCAGCGTGACCTTGTCTTGGTAGGCGCTGTTGACCCGCACCCGCCCTTCAGTGGCCACCAGCAGCACCACCTCCTTCTCCTTGGAAATGCGGCTCCACTTGATTCTTGGGGCAAGGGGGGCGGTGGAGGGGGCGGTGGTCACGGGGTGCATGGGGTCGATGAAGTAGCAGGGGATGGTGAGGGAGCTCCCCAGGAGGACCCGCAGCGGGGACGGTTCAGGGATGCTGACACTCAGCGAGTTGTCAGGTTCTGTGCAGGGAGACATGGGGCGGGAGACAGAGCCGTTAGTGCCCAGAGAGGACCACCCAGCCTCTCTGTCAGTCCTTCTGGAAATGACAATGTCTGTGCTGGTGCTGGGGAAGCCTCCTGTGTCATATGGAATTCCCTTTCCAGAGCAGCTTCCTCAAGACCCCCTGGTCTCTGTGCCTCAAGATGGGAACTATGGAGCCAGAAAGGATTGCAGAGGAGGCCATTGGGAAATTCACAGGTGTACCTCTTTGTTTCTCAAACTGGGGTACCCTAGGTGATGCCAAGCCATGGGATAAACAGAACCCATCTTTCTGGAGTGACAGCTTGACTCAAAAATTGGTAAAAAGTTACTTTGGGGGAGAAGCTCCAATACTTTGGCCACCTGATGTGAAGAGCTGACTCACTGGAAAAGACCCTGATGCTGGGAAAGACTGAAGGCAGGAGGAGAAGGGGATGACAGAGGTTGAGATGGTTGGATGGCATCACCAACTCAATGGACATGAGTCTGAGCAAACTCTGGTAGATAGTGAAGAACAGAGAAGCCTGGCATGCTGCAGTCCATAGGGTAGCAAAGAGTCGGACATGACTTAGTGACTGAACAACATCAAGAAAAAATTACTATGGGGAAGAAAAAATTTATACAACTTGTAAAGCTAAGATATAAAAATATCAAACACTTAAGGAGGTCTGCTTTGGGCTCCATCCTGACCTTGCAGAAGGACTAGTCATTCTGTTCTGTTGTTGGGGGCTCAGGGGCCTAGTTGGAGAGGCATCAGAGAAGATCAGACGTTTAAGTCTGCAAAGAGTCAGCCTGGGGTGGGTTGGGATATGATTAGACTCCATTAAAAAAAAACAACAACAACAAACCTAGATGGTATTGATAGGGAAGATGCAGAGAGTTTGCAAATTCTGTTAGAAGTCAAAAATCTTCCTGGTATTGGAAAGAAAGAGCCTTTGAAAAAACAGCACTTTTATGAACAGTCATACACTTATTGAACTTTTTTTTCCAGGAGAGCCTGCAGGTTGACCATAAAAATGTTTCAGATATTTGTGAGTGGCAGATACATAGCAAGGCAAGAAAGAGGGAGCCAGGAATGTTTGGGGTCCAGCCCTAACCTTTTGATATCCTGGGGGGTCACTAGCAGGCCCTTCACAGAAATATCCCTCTGAGGCTCCGCCCTAGCACAGGACACAGCATGGTTTTAGTGGTGGTAGCTCTCCAGGGCAGGTTCCTCCCAGGTGGCACTAGTGGTAAAGAACCCACCTGCCGATGCAGGAGACATAAGAGACTCAGGTTCAGTCCCTGGGTCAGGAAGATCCTCTGAAGGCGTGTGTGGCAATCCACTCCAGTATTCTTGCCTAGAGAATCCTATGGACAGAGGAACCTGGTGGGCTACAGTCCATGGGGTCACAAAGAGTCAGACAATACTGCACTGACTGATCACGCACACACGGTTCTCCAGGGACAACTGGAAGTGACAGCAGCACCCAGCTCTGCAGTTTTTAAAGCTCTCAACCAACCCTCATGAAATGGTTGGCCTGTGTGGGCAAATCACCCCAGGGTATAGCCAGCTGGGTATTCAAGGGTCTCAGGGAAAGAGTACAAGTGGAGACTCATGGATCATATGTCTAAATATTTAAAAGCTATACATCAAGCCAATAGACCAATAAATTATTTTAAAAATTGTTCTATCTTCTTATTTGACAATGATACCTTTCAAAATGAAAAACCAGATTCAAATTTAGAATTCTTGGATCCCTTAGAGTTTTGCATTGGAATGTGGTGGCCACGCTGGAGGAGAGGGAATCAGGACCCCTTTTCTTCCCTCACAGCTCTGCACTGTGAAGGGTCTGTATTTATCCAGGCCCTCACAACCCAGCTCTGTCCACACCCGAACAGCCACCCCTTCACCTCTCCCACTGGCCTTCTGGTGGCTCAGATTGGTGATGGTGGGTGGTCCTTTCATGGAAGGATGGACCCAGAGGAGCAAACCATGCAGCCCTGGAAATGACTTGGGTCCAGCTGGACAGGGAATTCTGGGCGTCCTGGGTACCCAGAGGGAGAATAGAGCAGGGTGGACACATATCACTGGCCCTACAATTCCTTACTTTTAGGGAATGTTGGGGCTGTGGGAGAGTCAGAGAGGGGGGCCTCTAAAGTGATGGCCCAGATCAAGCACCAGGACTATCAGTGCCAGGCTTGGTCTCCAACCCCCGAGTCCAGTCCTCAGTGCCTGCCAGGTAAATGAGACACACGGGGATGTCCTCACCTGAAACTTCTACTGAGATGGCTGCTGTGATGACCCTCAGAGTCACAAACACCAAGAGTAAAGTGGTCATAGTTCACCTGGAAGAGAGGGGAACAGAGATGTCATTCAGAGGTTCAGATATGGTGAGGTGGAGGGTCACGCGTCACATGACAAGTGTGATAAAGTCCTCATCCATGGATCTGAAATCACATCAAGAGAAGGAGGCTAATTTTAAAAAAGTGATAATGATTATACTTGAACAATGGCTTTATGGATAATTTTATTTTGCACTTTGGATTTTTTTTTCATGTTTTATAAAGTGTCTATGATAAGCATGTATAACTTTTGTGATTAAATAAAACAACAGATATTTATCTAAAAGGCTATAAAGAGTTGGACACGAATGAGCGACTTAGTGTATAAACACACACACACATTAAGGATTATAAAATATCCTCAGCTGATCTACTGTTTATCTCACCTATGTGCAAAGAAAAATGAGGTTTTATTGGAAAAAAAAAAAAAAAACCTATAAGGAGGCTGCATTGTGATCTGAGCGATATCTTCTCCAAGAATCCTGTCCTCACAAAACCTTCATGGATTCCTCAGTTTAATTACCAGTGTGAGGCTGTAATTAAATTTATCTCCTCCTGCGTTTTCTAGGGAACCTCTCATCTTCTAACCAGTAAAGTCTCATCCTAAAGGATCCCTGTGATGGTTGATTTTATGTGTCAATTTGCCTGATCCATGAGGTGCTCAAATATTTGGTCAACTATTATTCTGGGTGTGTCTGTGAGGGTGTCTTGGGAAGAGATGAACATTTAAATTGGCAGACTAAGTGGAGCAGATTGCTCTGCCAATGGGGGTGGGCCTCACCTAATCAATTGAAGGCCCACATTTTTGCCCCAAATGGCTGAACCTTCCCTAAAAAGAGATAATGTCTTTTGCCTGATGCTCACCAAACTGCCTTCAGACTTAAACAGAAACATTGCTTCTTCTTGGTTTCAAGGCTTCATACCCTGGCTCTCCTGGCTCTCTAGCTTGCCAAGTGAAAGTGTTAGTCACTGAGTTGTGTCCAACTCTTTGCAACCTTATGCTCTGTAGTCCACCAGGCTCCTCTGTCCATGGAATTCTCCAGGTGAGGCTACTGGAATGGGTTGCCATTTCTTCCTCCAGGGGATCTTCCCGACCCAGGGACTGAACCTGGGTTTCCTACATTGCAGGCAGATTCTTTACCATCTAAGCCAATTTGTTAGCTTGCCAAAACCCTTCACAATCATGTGAGCCAATTCCTTAGAATAAATCTCTTTCTATATGTATACGCACAACCAAATAGTTCTGTTTCTCTGGAGAACCCTGCCTAACACAGTTCCCCAGGCCCAGAAAAGTGACACGAGTTACCCTGTCTCCTTGATAAACTCTGAACTTGCCATCAACTCCAAATTCAGGAACCTGTGTGTTTTTGGACAGAGAATGTACCAAGATTTGGGGCACAATTCAGGGGTCTCATTCAAGTCAGGGGAAGGATGCTCACCCAGATTGCTCTGTGGGATATGTGCTAAGTCGATTCAGTCACGTCTGACCCTGTGACCCTATGGACTGTAGCCTGCCAGGCTCCTCTGTCCATGGGATTCTCCAGGCAAGAATACTGTGTGTTGCCATTCTCTCCCCCGGGGGTCTTCTTAACCAAGGGCTTGAACCTGCCTCTCTTACATCTCCTGCATTAGCAGGCGAGTTCTTTATCACTAGCACCATGAGAGAAATGACAGCCCAGGACCCTTGAAGCAACCCCTGTTGGCCCAAACAATGACTTCATATGAATTAGAGAAAACAAACTTTCCTTACTGTCATCTGTTGGAAAACTGTCCCGGAAAGTATACTGATCTGTGATGACAAAACGTAAAGGGAACCCCCTGCGTAACTGGAACCCTGACTCTGAGCGGGCCAGAGTACTCAGGCCTCAAGAAGACCCATCTGAATTTACAAGAGATCAACCAGAGGGATGGTTCTCAAATTGACTACACACTGACATCACCTGGGCTTCAGCCTGGTCCTCAGACATTTTAAAAGCTCCCTAGAATGTTCTAAAACGTGGCCAGGGCACTGCTGGCTAGAGAGTATGTAGTCACACTGCGGACACTTGTGACTTGCACCCCAGGACACGTGCCCTAAAGACAGGAAGGGAGCTTTCACAGGCTGAGTGCAATGCCCAACTGAGGCTGCAGCCAGCGCCCCTGACCTGGACTCTGTCAGCGTCTGATGACCCAGTAGGAGTCTCTGTTGGCTCAGTCACCATCAGCTGTGGCTGGATGGATTTGAGGATGAGAGGCTCTGAGGTTCCCACCCCTAGAATGTGGGGAAGGGAGTGGGTAGGGCCAGGACTCTGGGGACCCTCGTGGGTGACCCTAGTCTGTCATTCTTCTAAAAAAGTTTTTTTTTCTTTTTAGATGTATATATATATATATAGTGGACATGCGTTTGGGTAAACTCTGGGAGTTGGTGATGGACAGGGAGGCCTGGCGTGCTGAAGTTCATGGGGTCGCAAAGAGTCGGACACGAGTGACTGAACTGAACTGAACTGATATATTTTTAATTTGGCTGTGCTGGGTCTCAGTTGCAGCATACAGGATCTTTATTTGTGGCATGTGCGATCTAGTTCCCCGACTAGGGATTGAACCCAGGCCCCCTGCACTGGGATTGTGGAGTCTTAGCCAATGGACCACCAGGAAGTCCCTTAGCTTGTCATTTGAGTGATCTTTCCACAGCTATCCTTCATTCATTCCACGTACAGCAGGCACCTGAGGGATGAAAGGGTTGTCTGTGTGGGTGCTGCTGGGGGCTCAGAGATGAAAGTGTGAGGCGTAGGATGAGTAGGAAGTCTGGAAAATTCCAAAGGCTTAAGAAGCAGCCCCTAGCTTCTGAGGGATTTTTCTCCTTAGAAGCTGCCTTTAAAAAAAAAAAATCTCTGGGACTCCAGGTTCTGGCTCGTGAGGGGCCTTTTCCTCAGGCCCAGTGTGATCCGACACAGCCAAGAACTATTTCTCCGGAGGCTAAAACAGTCAGGTGTCTCCTCCTCTGTGAGGAGGGGGCTAGACTTGCAGGGCCCTCTCTTCCTAGAGCCTCAGGGAAAGCGTGTCCAGACAGAAGGCCGCCTGTTCTTCTTCCCTCAGAACACCCTTCACTGGGAAGTTCTCTGTATGTTTTCAGAGTTGTGTTTCTTCCCTCGCTCTCTGAACAAGCCTGACATTGTCCGGGAAGCAGTGGTTCTCTGTGGGGCTTGGGTTTGCTCTGTTTTTCTCCCTGGCTTCGGCCAGGAATGAAAAGGGCAGGGAGTGGGCATTGGCGGTGGTGGTGGTGGGCGGGGGGGACGGGTTGTGGGCAGAGAAATTAATTTTATTTCTTCTTTTTTTTTCAAGACAAACTTTGGGATAGAAATATCGTAATAAATATGCTCTTGTGTTTGTGTGTGTTTTCTCAGCTGTAAAGAAAATAGGGAGAAATTCCATTCTGTCTGGATTCCAGTGTGTCCAGGCCTCACTGAGCCTTTATGTGAGGAGATGGACTCTGCCAGTCCCCACAACAGGGCAGCCTTTCTGCAGGGGAAATGGAGCTGGATGGTGGCGATGGGATTGGGAGGCTGGGGCTGAGGACAGGGGAAGGGGTTGTCTAAAATGGAGGGAAAGAGGGGCTTGAGGAGCGGGTGAAAGTTGGAGGGTCTGTGCAGAGCTTCTGTGGGCTCCATGTGTGTGAGGTTGGGCTCATTACCAAGGAACTGGCTTTTTCAGGACAGAATTATTAGGAAGTTTGATGGGGGAAAGAGAGCATGCTAGTGCTTTGAACCTGAGCTCAGGCCATGTGTGTGTGTGTGAGAGAGAGACAGACAGACACACACAAACCCATAGTTGAACGTATGGAAACCCTCCACCTCCTCATCAGCTAGACCCTATCAGATGGCTACCAACCCAGTCAGGGCTTTGACCTTTATTCCATCAGATTATGGGGCTGAATGGGAGGGGCTCACCTGCCTGCCCTGAATTCTTATTCCAGCAACATGCCGCGGAGACCCCTAGACCTGTATCCCAGTCCTGCTCGGCACCTCCTGCTTTAATAACCAAAGATCCATCTCCATGGCTATTTCAGAGACTAAGCAAGAGAATGTGCCAGGCAGACCCTGCTTCTGAGGGCGGGGGCTGTGTCTCTGGCTCGGCAGCAAGCCCAGGGTCTGGCACTCAGCAGGCATCTGTCAGCACCACTCTCTTCCCTCCTCCCTAGAGTCAGGCCTGGGTGAGCCTCTCAGAATGTGGGGACTGGAAGAGCGTCTAGTGGTTACAGGGAGGCTTCTTGCCCTGGGATGAGGGTTGGATGAGATGACTTTCCATAAAGGATAAAACTGCCTTTGCCAACATCACCACCCTACCACACATTTGGAAAATAAGGAACTAGAGAAAATAAATCACCATCATCCTCCATCCTAATCCAACCATTGTTCGTGTTTTGATAGTTTTCCTTCTGGTTTTTTTCCTTAGGCATCCACTTGCGTTTTGTGGAGTTGTAATCTTTTTGCATCCTGTTTGCTTTTTCCACACAGCATGGTGAATCAAATGACTTGTTTTTGGTTCCTTCAGAACTGACGGATGGCTTTGGGGCTGTACAATCACGACTTTGCTGCTGGGAATCCTGTCTACATGGCCGAGGCAGGTGATCTTCAGTCTCTAATTGAACAGGAAGTGCTCATTCATTCTTCACGGGGTGACCCCCGCCACAGTTAGTGTGTTAGTCGCACAGTTGTTTCTGACTCTTTGCAACCCCGTGGACTGTAGCCTCCCAGGTTCCTCTGTCCATGGAATTCTCCAGGCAAGAATACCGGAAAGAGAGATTTTAAACCCAGAATAGGGAAAGTGGCAGGGATCCCACATCAAGGACACATCTGGCCAGACTGACTCCAACTGCAGCTGCTAATTTCCCACATATTCTAAATAGACATGGTGGGAAGGCGTGGAAAAGGGGAGTCAGGAAACTGACTCCAGGTGAACTCACACAAGCCCTCAGTTTTCTCATCTGCATGCTGGAATCAGAATGGGACATGGTGAAGATAATTTTCATGGATGCTAATGCTCATTTTATATTTTCTCCTCTTTCTCTTCTCTCTCTTTTGCTTATTCTCTCTCCATCTGTATCTTTTTCTAAAAAATAGAGTTGATTTCCTTATTCCTATTGTATTACTTGGGCTTCCTTCATGGCTCAGATGGTAAAGATTCTGCCTGCAATGCAGGAGACCTGGGTTTGATCCATGGGTTGGGAAGATCCCCTGGAGGAGGGCATGGCAACCCACTTCAATATTCTTGCCTGGAAAATCCCCATGGACAGAGGAGCCTGGTGGGTAAGTCCATGGGGTCACAAAGAGTTGGACACAACTGAGTGACTAAGCACAGTGCATTGTATTACTTGCTTGGTTATCACTACAAATTAAATTCTGCAAATGTTTTCCTGCTTTCTGGGCAATTAAGTGGGTCCATTGGAAAAAGCTGTGGCAGCAGGTTGGGGGTGCTGCAGAGCGACCTTTCAAACCCATAGTTTTGTCTAGGATTGGCCTCAAGCAGCCCTGTGCTAAGACAGAGGGCACAGTGAGGTGGGGAGGGAGGGTTTTCCTCTGAGTTGCTTATATTCTTGTAGATGGAGACATATCTGTACCTAGAAAATAGCAGGCGTGTGAGTGGGTGCCAGGTCCTTGATGCTGTCTAGAATGGCTGTGTGACCCCAAGTGTAGTTTTTGCATCTTTGACAAAACGTAGCATGGGAGAATTGGCCCTGGAGTTCTCTGAGACTCTAAGTGCCAGCTCCACACAGTGCAGAAAAGAGACATTTGATATAGGGTCAGAGTCGGTCACATCTCACCTGTCACAGCCTCCCCCCGGGTTAGAAATGAGCTCATCTCTTGTTCTGATCCTGCACCCAGATCAGCATTCCCTGGGAAGGTTCGAAACCACTGGGAAAGATGCCCCCCTGTGCCCTCCACATGCTGGGGAAGATGTAGGGGGCAGCAGAGGGATGCAAAGAGGGGAGCTGTGTGGTTATGAGTATCATGCCTAAGTTCAGAGGTATTAGGCTTTCAGGGGAGCCTCAGGCTCTCAAGGGAGGAGCAAGGTTCAAGTGGAGGAATCAGAAGAAATCAAGAAATGATCAAGAAAAGAAATCAAGAAATGACACAGGTCCAGGGACTTCCCTGGTGGTCCAGGGGCTAAGACTCCACATTTCCAAAGCAGGGGACCCAGGTTCGATCCCTGGTCCGGGAACTAGATCCCACAGGCTGCAATGAAGATTAAAGATCCCGTGTGCTACAACTAAGAGCCAGAGCAGCCAAATAAGTAAATAAAACAATAAATTAGTTAATAAAAAATAAAAAGAAAGACATGTGTCCAGAAAGTGTCACATCTGGTGCCTGTGTATGTGTGCTCCCAGTTGTGTTCAACTCCCTGTGACCCCACGGACTGTAGCCCACCAGGCATTCTCTACTAATGTGGGCTCGCCTTCGAGTGGTGCCCGTGGCTTGGGTCTGGCCCTCCTCTTTCTCTTCCTTCCTTTTGCTCACGCAGTTTGTTCCTTCCAGAAGACTTTATATCTGTAGAACAGCTCTTCATCTGACCTAATCATAGCCTTTTCTGAATCCAGGGTAAATACTACCTCCTGGGAACTTCCAGATACCTTGGCCTGAAACCATCTCCTTTCTGCCCATGTTCTTTGTCATTCCTTGTGGTTACCTCCAACTAATGAACAAACACATGCCAGCTTGTGATTTCTTTCCCATCGTTGTTTTAAACTCCCAGGCTAAGCACTTATGGGGGGTGTATGGGTGGGGAGTGGGGCTGTGTAGTGAGAAGAAGATGACTTTGGAGTCACAGGCATGTGCTTGTGTGTGCTGAGTCATGTCTGACTCTTTGTGACCCCATGGCCTGTAGTCCACCAGGCTCCTCTGTCCATGGGATTCTCCAGGTAAGAAATACTGGAGTGGATTGCCATTTCCTCCTCCAGGGGATCTTCCCGACCTAGGGATCGAACTCATGTCTTCTGTGTCTCCTGCATTGGCAGGTGGATTCTTTTACCACTGAGCCACCTGGGAAGCCCTTGGAGTAACATAGATTCTGTTGAATTGCAACTGTGATACTTACATGTGAACATAAAACCTTGGCCCAATTATTTAACCTCTTGAAGGATCAATTTCCTTAATTCTAAAGTGCTGATCAAATAGGATCTATCATATAGGATTTCTTTAATTCCCTGGAGAAGGGCATGGTAACCCACTCCAATATTCTTGCCTGGATAGAGGAGCCTGGTGGGCTACAGTCCATGGGGTCTCAAAAAAGTTGGATATGACTGAAGCGACTTAGCATGCATGCTCTGTGTGGCTTTCAGTAAATTCTGTCTCCTTTCCTAAATCTTATCAGACCGGATCCTCCCTGGCTGAGGTGGGAGAACAGCTGCATTGTGTACACACATCATGGTCTTCAATCCATTGTGGGTGTGCTGAGCACCTAGTGTGGGCACCAAGCACTGGGCTCTGCACATCATAGTCCCTCAACCAACGTGAACTGACTTGATAGAAGTTATACCCGATAGAGTTCATGCCTAGATCTAATTGAGATGATGTCCCATGTGTGGATGGTCATTTGATTTGCAATGACAGCAAACAGTGGGCTCCCCTACAACTTGGTTAACTTAGGGCTCATGACTATATTCACCCCAAGCCTGGGTATAGGATGATAGTTCAAATAAAAGTCTAGATTGCTTAAGTGAGATGCTGATGCTGCTGGTGTCCTCTCCAGTGACCCAAGCCTTGTCACTCTCAGAGCTGCCCCATGTTCACTGAATGAGGCCAGCCATCCCTGTTCCACCCTTAGGCAACAGTGAGCACCTTACAGCCAAAATCAGCTTATACTGTGGTTTCACAGACAATCTAAAGACTGCCTTTATTGGACTTCCTTGGTGGTACAGTGGATGGGAATCCTTCTGCCAAGGCAGGGGACATGGGTCCAATCCCTGGTCAGGGAAGATCCCACGTGCTGAGGCGCAACTAAGCCTGCGCACCACAACTACTGAGCCTGTGCTCTAGAGCCCGGGAGCAGCAACTTCTGAAGCCCATGTGCTGTAGAGCCCGTGCTCCACAACGAGAGAAGCTAGCGCAATGAGAAGCCTGCAACAAAGAGTAGCTTTCACTTGCTGCCAGCACAGCCAAAATAAATCAATAAATAACAGCACTGATTTTGGTTGGCTGAAGGTGTGAGTAGGTTTGCAGGTAAAGGCCCTCCCTATGGAGGTGGGTGACAGGCACAGTGGGAACCCAAAAGGAGTAGTTCTGGTTCAGGGCACAGTGAAGTGTTAGTTGCTCAGTGGTGCCCGAGTTTTTGTGACTCTATGGACTGTAGCCGGCCAGGCTCATCTGTCCATGGGATTTTCTAGGTAAGAATACTGGAGTGGGTTGCCATTTCCTTCTCAGGGGACTCAGGGATTGAACCCGGGTCGCCTGCTTTGCAAGCAGATTCTTTACTGTCTGAGCCACCAGGGAATCCCACAGTTGTTTTTAAAAAACATCAGTTTCTACTCTCTCTGGCCTTTCTGTCTTGATTTCCTTCACTCACTGAAAAAGGTCCTTGCTAGTAACAACTGCTTGACCTGGATCTACTGTGATGAGAGATATGCTATTCTTCTCTCTGGGGTCCACTTTGAACCCAGGAACCATGCAATTTCCTGAAATAGCCTAGTCTCAGTTTCCTAGGAGACCATATGGTCTGGGAGAAGGTGAGTACGTTAAAACTACAACCTGAATTCATACCTTTGACTCATCTAAAATATAGATGAGCTTGAGAAAGTTTCTTGACAACTCTGGCCAGAATATCCATGAATGATGGCTCTGGAAATAGCTAATTTCCAGTTAGGAGGAGAACAGGGAGTGATGACTCCCATGACAAATTGCTCTAAATGTCTTATTTCCTCTAAATCATCAAACAGAAGTCCTTTTGTTCCCTGAGCAGTCTGATCTGTTGGGTGGGGTGGTAAAAGGCATTGGGAGGAAGGAAGCTTATATCACATTGGAATCTTGAGTGAGCCAGGGACGTAGAGCTCAGATCAGAAAGGACCGTTAAAACGAATCTTGGCCTATATTTCATGGCAGAACAGGACGAATGCTCTTGGAGTAAAGTCCAGCCCCTTCTCATGTTCTATTAAGTCCCTACATTCTATGCCCTCACTCCTGCTCACACCACATCATACCTCTATTCCCAGCCACATTCTAGCTATTTCTTGAACATAAAAATGTGTTTCTTTTTAATGGCTTTAGTTCCTTCTCTTCCTTCTTCCTGGTACACATTTCTGGATCTTTCCCTCATTGGCCACTTCCATCATTCTAGCTTCAGTTCAAATGTCCCTTCCCTGACCACCCTTTCCTGACCCCTACCCAGTACCTCCTATCACGTCACCCTATTATTGTTTATTTATAGCATTATCATTACTAGAACTTCCTGCACTTTTCCATTTGCTTGTTTATTATTTGTTTCCTCTACTAGAATATACATTCCATGAGGGCAGGGACTTTTGTCTGTTTTGCTCACTACTATCCCTGGGGGCTCTGGAGAAGGCAATGGCACCCCACTCCAGCACTCTTGCCTGGAAAATCCCATGGACGGAGGAGCCTGGTAGGACACGACTGAGCGACTTCACTTTCACTTTTCACTTTCCTGCATTGGAGAAGGAAATGGCAACCCATTCCAGTGTTCTTGCCTGGAGAATCCCAGGGATGGGGGAGCCTGGTGGGCTGCCGTCTATGGGGTCGCACAGAGTTGGACACGACTGAAGTGACAGCAGCAGCAGCATCCCTGGGGGCTCAGATGGTAAAGAATCTGCCTGCAATGGGGGAGACCCAGGTTTGATCCCTGGGTTGGGAAGACTCCCTGGAGAAGGGACTGGCTACCCACTCCAATATTCTGGCCTGGAGGATTCCATGGACAGAGGAGCCTGGCAGGCTACATACAGTACACAAGTTTGCAAAGAACTGGACACAACTGAGTGACTAACACTATACCTACTTAGGCTTCCTAGGTGGTGCAGTGGTAAAGAATTCACCTGCCAATAAAGGAGACAGAGGAGATGTGGGTTCTATTTCTGGGTCAGGAAGATCCCCTGGAGAAGGAAATGGTAACCCACTTCAGTATTCTTAGAATATTCCATGAACAGAGGAGCCTGGCAGGCCACAGTCCATGGGGTCACAAAAAGTCAGACACAACTGAGCACCCACACACACATACATACTTTAGGTGTCTGCAACAGTGCTTGGCACATAGAAGGTATTCAACACATATTTGTTGAATGAATGAATGAATGAATGGTGCTTCATGAATGGGCAATGTCCCTTCTGGATTGTTTGGGAACAGAAGGAGCACTAAGCTTAAGACTGATAATAACTGTTGCAAATCAACTGATTTCAAAGCATTCTTGCCTCCTCAACCCTGAAACACATTAGAAGGCCTAGGAGGAGTGTTAACTCTGAATGCGGGTCAGGGGTAGCCCGGAACATACCATGGCCCATGGAAACATCCATTTACCCTCGTCTCCTACTAGGAGAGGACCAAGACTGGTCAGCATGGATCTGGGGACCACTAAGCAGGGAGTGGTGGGTGACCCAGGAGATAGAACCCTGGGACAGAACAGAACTCAGAGTCATCTAACAGCCTGATGAAGGCTGTGTATTTAAGGAGCTGGGAGTGAGCCAGGTCCAGAGCTGGGAAGGAAGGCCAGCCATGATGGTGCTTCTTAGGATGGGAGATTGCACCCAAACCTGGCCCCAAACCATAAGACCAGACCAGGGTGGGCACCAGAGGGAAGAACTCAGCTCAACATCACCAGCCTTTCCCCATCACTCCCACCTCTCCTTACCCTCGACTGCAAATTCCCAGTAAAACCAGTTTAAAATGGAGAGTGGTACATGGCACAGTTTAAAATGGAGAGTGGTACATTAATGGCTCCCGATTCACTCGCCCAGGGACACTGAGCTTTGCCCTGTTCTCTGTGTGGAAAAAAACTGGTACTTGGGACCTGCCCCTTCCTGTTCTCAGCCTTCCATTCCAACCCGGGATCTTGGAGGTTTTCTCTGCATTAATTTCAGACGTTGTGTAAATATCAGACCTGGGAGTTTGGAAAAGAGTAAGTATCCTTCAGCCCAAACTTTCCATCAGGCACAAGAACCTTTCCTGGGGCAGGAATCTGGGGCCAAGAACTGAGTTCCCTCCAGTTGGCGCTGACCACCAACCTGGCAGGACAGAGTGCTCCTTCCTGTAGGAGTTTGGGAAGGGGCTAGGGGACCCAGCAGGACTCATCAGGGGCCTCCCTTGGTGGGAACTGAGCCCAGGTTTCCAAAACTATCTTTGGTAAAGCTTTCTGACAGCTGAAGGTCCTGGCCAGCAACGACACAGGCGTTTGGGGTTACAGATGAATTCCTGAGCAAAGCAGAGGGCCAAGTGCCTAGGATGCAGCTAAAAGGAAACAAAAGGGCAACTAGCCCAACCCCTTAAACTCCGGGGGCAGATGCCCAGGTTCTTGGAGTTTAGTCTAGACTTGGGGTCTAGTCAAGAGTAAGAAAGAGGATGGGCCACTGGAATCAAGCCTCATTCTCTTGACTGTAGTTGCATGCCCTAATTCTAGGACTGGGAAGACGTCATAGAGAACATTCACTTAGTTCCTTTTGGGTCAGGCTTCTCTTTGAGAGCCACTGGATGTTGTGGACCTGGCTCCCAGAAGGTAGTCTCTAAGTCTTTATTTACCTGGGGGCCTTGGGCCACACTGGATTGTCTGTACTAACAGTGTGATTTACGGCGGGGGTCTTGGGTCATGTGATATCAACTTGACCTCTGGAAGGACTGGAAACTAAGGTCAGCATGTGGGTGGTCAGCCATGTCTACATGACCAACCCACAGTGAAAATCCTGGACTCAGGTGAGCTTCCTGGGGTGGCAACACTCTGTACACATTGCAACCCATTGTTGTTGGGGAAGTAAAGGTTGTCCACGCAACTCCCTGGGACAGCGCAACTGGATGCTCATGCCTGGTCTCTCTGGGACCCTGTCCTGTGTGGCTCTTCCCTATGTTGGTTTTGATCTGTATCCATCTGCTGTGATAAATAGTAACTGTGAGTGTAACAGCTTTGCTGAGCTCTGAGTCCTTCTAGTAATCAACTGCACCACAAGGAGGTCTTGGAAACCTCCTGAAACTTTCTGTTCCACCAGGTTAGTTCGCCCTGCCCAGGGGGGTTTAGCGTGGTCCGGGTACACAGCAGACAAGCCCGCTTCTCCCCATGGCCATCCTTCAGTGACACTGCTTTCTCTTCTTGGCGCATATGCTCTGAAGAGCTGAGCACTCTTTTTTTGGCCCTCATGTGGACGGAATCATTGCCTTTCATCTGGAAAAGTTCCAAGGATTTCCTGGCTCTCCTCCCTCCCTCTTTTCCTCCATCAAACACCCATCATGTGGAAAACTCTGCAGCGGGTGTTGAGGAAGGATCAGAGTGGATCTGCCGCTGGGGCTCACTGTGTGAGGCAGGAGGTGAGATGTGTGAATAAATCCTACAGCACCAGAGGGGAGCCTCTCTCAATGAGACCGCTCCACAAGCTAAGACATAGAAATCACTCCTGTTTTGGGAGGACCTGGGAGAACTGTGAAGAAGAGATGGCTTTTGAACTGAGCCTTGAAAGATGTGACGAAGGGGACGACAGAGGAAGAGATGGCAGGATAGCATCACCGACTCAATGGACATGAGTTTGAGTAAACTCCGGGAGATGGTGAAGGACAGGGAAGGCTGGCCTGCTGCAGTCCATGGGGTCGAAAAGAGTCGGACATGACTGAGCGACTGAATGATGACAATGGGCCTGTGGAGGTAGGGGAAGGGCATTCTGGGAGGGTCACATGAATAAAGGTATGGTAAAAGGAGTGGATCCAACTGGTGTAGGATCACATACAGTTAGAAACAAAGCTGGGCCAGATTCTGAAGAGCCTCCATGATTGGGCTAATGAGTTTGGTTTTGTTTTGTAGGTGATGGTGGGGGGCTGTCTCAGGGTTTTGGGGAATGCCCTGATCTTAGGTGTGTATCAGGAGGAAACCACGGCCCCCAGTATCTCTGCTTGCTCTGTGAAGTTCCCATTGCCATCAAGTGCACCCTCCTCCCTCACAGCAGGAGTGCATGCGGCCTATAGCATTTGTCTGTTTCTGCAGGAAGACTGCACCCACTGGGCTATGCACTGGGCTTGTCCATCCTTGGGTCTCCCTTGTCCATGAGCACCTACCCTTCCTCTCAAAATGGCTATAAATTGAAGGTTGAGCCCAAGCTGGGCATGGTGCCCAGCAGCAGTGTGAACAAACAAATCATATCATTCAAGGTTCACAATCGTCCTGGGAGGGGCTCCGTTACTGGTCCTGTTTTTAGAACGGAGGATACAGAGGCTCAGAGCAGGTAAATGACTTACCGTAAATCCTGTAGCCAGGGAACGCTAGACCCAGAATTCAAACCTAGATCGGTCTGACTCCAAAACCAGTGCTCCTAACTAGATCCCTGCTCCCCACGTCCATGCTAGGGATGGGGGCACGTGCTGAGAATGGAACCTGTCACGGGTTTGTTCTTGTCACCCAACGAACTTTGATAATCTGTGCAGTGAAGGGACATTTGTGGTGTGCCTCCCACATGGGGAGACTTCACATTTTGACTCAAAGCACCAAGGCGCCTTGGGGCAGTAGAATGCGCTCAAAACCCAGAGACAGGCAGAGAACTTGCTCTCTGAACTCCTCACAGACCTTTCTGACTCTTGATTTGTTTCAGAACAATTGGAGGAGAGCTGCAAACATTGACATGATAAGATGTTGCACCCCTTTCCCGCTTCCTCCTTTTCCAGCTGTCTCCCATGTGTCCCCAGTTCGCTGCCAGCTGCTCCTGGTGGTATGACTATGCCCTGCAAGGCTGTCAGGACTGTGGTGCCTATTAGCCTCCTGACGGGATGCCAGAGCAGCGACCTTCATGAAAACGCCTTCTAGGGATTCATGCTGTCTGCTGCCTCCCAGCTCCTCCTAGTCAAGGTTTCTTCCTCACGAGAAAGCCAACTTTCCTTTTTCAAAGAATTGATTCTTTTTTTTTTTTTTTTTTAAGCTGTGGTAAAATACAAATAGGGCTTCCCAGGTGGCGCTAGTGGTAAAGAACCCACCTGCCAGTGCAAGAGACGGAAGAGACGCAAGTTCGATTCCTGGGTCAGGAAGAGCCCGTGGAGGAAGGCATGGCAACCCACTCCACATGGCAACCCACTTCAGTATTCTTGTCTGGAGAATCCCTTGGACAGAGGAGCCTGGCAGGCCACAGTCCATAGGGTGGCGAAGAGTCAGACATGACTAAAGCGACTTAGCATGCATGCAAAATATAAATAACATAAAATTTACCATCTTAACTATTTTCAAGTTCAGATATTTTATCATTCAGTGGCATCAAGTGCATTCACACTGTTCGACAACCATCCATTCACATTGTTCCACCATCCATCTTCAGAATTAATCTTGCAAAATGAAACTCTGTACCCATTAAACAAGAACTCCCATTTCTGCTTCCCCCAGCCCCTAGAAACCACCAGGCTACTTTCTGTTTCTATGAATTGGGCTTGGACTACTATCTCTCCGTCTGAGGAGGCAAATCTATACTGCTGTCTGGCACAATCTTTAGAGATCATTGTGTGCTATTCCAATTGGAATTTTTCGCATCCAATTTTTTTCTGGAATATTTTGTATATCCAGGGAGGCCTTCATGTACTCAGGACTCTCTAGGGTACCACACTGCCTCCAGCATCCTGGGATGCTTTCACATACCCCAGCAATGATCTGCATCTTCAGGGGGTTGGGCTCTAAGGCTGCACACAAGCTGGAACCCAAGTAGGATCAAAACTCCCCTTGAAAATCTCTTAAGAAAGGTGTCCTGGTGGAGTCCTCCCACTAACATTCTCTCCCAATGAGTTGAATGCAATCATCTTTCTTCCATTACTGCGTGGGACTGTTGTTTCTTTATCTGAGAAGAAGATAAATTTGTTGGCTTGTTAGGAGGGCCAGGATGTATGAGAAATACATATTAAACACTAGATGCATGTGTGATACCTCAAGATCCTCATGCTCTGAGAGGAACGAGGGGACAGAGGTCAACCCTGGGGACAGCAAATTTGAGCCCCTTGTTTCTGCCTCACTGGGGACGTGGAGCCATTAGTGGAGTGGCTGCAGAGTTTCTCACTAAAGCATGCTCTCTCCCAGTGACTGTCACTGCACTGTAGCTGCTTCAAACTCGGGAGAGCTTGATGCCAATTTCCCTTGATGGAAAAATTCACCCGCAGCTGCACAACCAGTAGATGTATGAGGACAAGGAACCAGGGCTCTCTGCATCATGTGACGAGCAGACAGCACTCTCTCCCATCTAAGCTGTGGGCTCTCCTGAAGGTCAAGGAAAACTTTGCATTTCTCCTTTTGTATTCCCTACTGTGTTCAATAGAGAGCCTGGCATGTAGAAGATTCCAATTATGGAAAAACTGTTTACTTACTTAGAAACACATTCACCTTATATGACGGAGCACAAAAAAAAGCAAGTTGCAAAATAATATGTAGAATGAGACTCCATTTCATTTTTATGTAAATCTATTCATGGAAAAAAGACCACAAAGATATACAGAAATGTAACTCTGGTTATCTTCTGGCGGAGAGTTTGCAGTCAATTTTAACTTTTTTCATTTTGAAAGTTTTATTTCCTAAACTTTCTATGTTGTTCACTATTTTTTTTTAAAGGAAAAATGTTTCTAAAAAGAAAATGAAATTTTATGTCCTTAAAAAAAACTTCATTCAAGACAATCACAGAAGAGAATAAACTCCGGTCCTGGAGGCCATTAGGAGAACTGGAGTTTGTGGGTCAAAGCCAACAGACTCCCCAGTGACCAATGTGACAGCCAACTGGGGTTGGGGCGGGTGGAGAGGAGTGTATCAGTGGAGAAAGGCAGAGGGAGAAAGTTCTTTCCATGTTAGAAGTCTTGGAAATCTGCTGGGAAACAGAATTTTCTTCTGTCCCAGTGTTCAACAGACTCTGGACCCACGGTCTTTCTAGCTCATGGCTCCCTCTCCTGGAGGTGTCCCTGAATCTGCCAAATAATCCCCATGAATCAAGGGCATGATGTGCAGGAATAAACAGGGCTTTACACATACACCCTGAAGGACGAGCCCCAGACTGAGGGACAAGCTCTGTGGCTTCTCTTTCTTATGCTAAATGTCAGGGCCTGGTCTGAGAAATTCTGCCTTCTTTCTAGGCAGAGTGTAGGAAACCATGAACTTTACAATCAGATAGTCATGAGTTCAAGTTCTGGAGTTCAAGTTCTGGCCCTACCACTTAACACTGTGCCTCGGTTTCACTATCTTCTATCCATGGGATTCTCCAGGCAAGAATACTGGAGTGGGTTGCCATGACCTTTTCCAGGGGATCTTCCCTACCCAGGGATTGAACCAGCGTCTCTTACATCTCCTGCATTAGTGGGCAGATTCTTTACACTAGCGCCACCTGGGAAGCCCCTCTATAAAACAGAGATAATTAAACCTACGTGTGTGTGTGTGTGTGTGTGTGTGTGTGTGTGTGTGTGTGTGTGTATAGCTCGATTCAGGTAATGAGAGGGCATTTATACCCTATGGACTCCACTTGCCCAGCCTCTGGTTAGCATACAGCACTGACCTATTGGATCACTTATTTAATCTGCCTTTCCTGATAGCAGAGAAGGCAATGTCACCCCACTCCAGTACTCTTGCCTGGAAAACCCCATGGACGGAGGAACCTGGTGGGCTGCAGTCTATGGGGTTGCTAACAGTTGGACACGACTGAGTGACTTCACTTTCACTTTTCACTTTCATGCATTGGAGAAGGAAATGGCAACCCACTCCAGTGTTCTTGCCTGGAGAATCACAGAGATGGGGGAGCCTGATGGGCTGCTGTCTATGAGTTCGCACAGAGTCGGACACGACTGAAGTGACTTAGCAGCAGCAGTTTCCTGATAGAACTTCCTTTACATCTTACAAATGCAAAAAGTGAAAGTGTTAGTGGCTCAGTCATGTCTGACTCTTTACAACTCCATGGACAGTAGCCTGCTAGGCTCCTCTGTCCATGGAATTCTCCAGGCAAGAATATTGGAGTGGGTATTGGAGTGGGTAACCATTCCCTTCTCCAGGGAATTGTCTGGAGCCAGGGATTGACCCAGGTCTCCTGCATTGGTGTATTCTTTACTGTCTGAGCCACCAGGAAAGACCTACTAATGAAGCATAGATCTAAAATATAACAAGAGTCAATAAAGAATGCTATGGGCTGAATTCTGTCTCTCCCCTTGCCCCAAAAGGTATGTTGAAGCTCTAACCCCCAGTACCTGTGAATATGAGCTTATCTGGAAATAGAAGCTTTGCAGATGTAATTTAGTTAAGATAAGGTCATTACAGTGGTTCAATAGGGCTTGCTGTGGTTTCCAGGTATGTCAGGAGGCCTGCGCTAGCTTCAGGGTGCCTGGAAGCATAAGGTACTTGCTGCATCTCTCTGGTCCCTTCCTGCTCTGAGCTGTATGACTACTTAAGAGCATAAGTGGGCAGGAAAGCAGCTGATCAACTTCATCTTGGGCAAGAAGAGGCAATCACACGATCATCCAACCCACTGACTCAAAATTCAGGTTCTGAGACACCAGGAATGGGCCCGGGGAACATTCACAATGAACAGCAATTACTGCTTGAGTGCACTTGCTCTGTGCCACACACCTTGGTTTAGCTATGTTATCTTACTTTATCCTTCCAGCAACCTTATGAAGGGAGAGTCAATGTACCCAATTTACGGATAAGGAAACTGATGCACACAAGACTAGTCAACCCTGGTGAAGTCACACCTCTGGTTGAACAGGCCAAACTGGGCCCAGAGCCCTTCAACCTGACTCCACCCCTGGAAAACAGTGGCCTGAGGGATTCCTTGATGAGTCCAGGTGTTAGATGTCATTAGGAAGGACGCTGGAAATAAAATGTAAGTGACAATGCACTGGACCTCCATCACAAAAGAGAGACAAGATGGACTTGGAGTTCAAGGAAGGCCCACAGTGGGTGGGGCCTGAGAGCACAGAGCTGGAGGGGAATACTCCTAAGTGTGGATGGTGAAGGCTGAGAAGAGCTGCCCACTGAGGTCTTCAGAATCATGAAGACGCTGAGCTGCAATGCCAGGGGAAACCTTGTCTTGTTCTCCATCCTCTTCCCTGGTGCCTGGCTGGCCGTCTAAAATGTCATGGGGAGTGCTGGGACCCTGCAGCTTGAAAGAGGTACTGGAAATGCAATAAAAGAGCCCATGACCCATGATGGGTAGCCAGTGATAGAACCTGAGGCTCCAAAGGTGTTAGGACCTAAAACAATGTTTATTTCTAAAAGTAGCTGCTCCTCACGATGTTTGAGTCAGCATGAATCATTAAGGAAAGCTTGGAAAGAGAGCAGCCATTCATCTCCTCAGCTGGGCCCCTCTGATGGCAGAACATCAGCTCGCCGGGGTGACTACGCAGAGTCCCTGGGTCCTGGCCGGGGTGGGTGGGGCCGCTGAAGTGGGCGGGGCAGGTGGGAACTGCCCTTAGACAGCTGCCATGTTCAGCAGACAGACCGCTGGGAGCAAGAAAATTGGGCCCTCGTCCCAGCACTGACAGTCACACCTCCAGGCAGGACATATATTTTTCTAGGTTCTGGCTTTCACATCTACGACAAGAGAAAGATGCACCATACAATGGCTTTCAGAAGACATAAGATCTGAGTTGTTCTCATAGAATCTGATGCCGACTCCCATAATCATTGCCCCTCTCAATTCACTTCTGTGGCCTCTGTGGGGTGTCAGAGACACACAACTCCTATGCTGACCCCCTGGAGGATAGTTTGAAAAGCACTGGATAGAAGTCACTCGGCAGACTTTTAATTAATTTTTTTGGCCATGCCATGTGGCACGCGGAATCTTAGTTCCCTGACCACGGATGGAACCTGGGCCCACGGCGGTAAAAGTGCGGAGTCCTAACCACTGGACCACCAGGGAGGTCCCACTCAGCAGACTTTTACTGAGCACCTACTGTGTGGCAAGTGTTTTCCATGTGTTGGAGATAGAAGACAATCAAGATAGACAGGGCTTCTGGTCTTGGAGGGGCTGGGAAGGGGGCAGACAAGCAGAGACGAAAACAGCCAAGCAGAAACTTTCAGACAGTGATAAGCTGCAAGGAAAATACGACAAAGGGCTGCTGGAGTGTGGGGTTGAGGGTGTCACGTTCTGTATACTGGGTGGCCAAGAAGGCTTCATTGAGGAGGGGACATTTGGACCCGAATGACCAGAAAGAGCCAGCCACACAGAGCCCTGTGGGAAGGGCATCCAGGCAGAGGAGCCCAGGAGGGCAAAGGCTCTGAGGTGGGAATGAAGTGGGAGGACAGTGGCTGAAGAGGCCAGCAGGAGGCCAGTGGTGGGTGAGGGGAGAGTGTATCACGGAGACCAGCTCCTGAGGGCCTTGGGCTTTATTCTAAGTGTGAAAGGACCACACCGCTAAGGTCTTCTAAGAGCCTCGGCAATCCCCAGAGGGCAGAGGAGGGCCTGACTGCCTGGTGCCTGCATCTATGGGTAGGTTCCTACACCGACACAGGCTTCTTACGGTGACTAAGGAGTAGTCCAGACTAGTGGCCAGTGTCCAGCCACTGCAGTTGCCTGAGCCCTACCTGGTGCTTATCAGAGTCTTGCTGACCCCTGTGGGTGAAGCCCGGGGTGGGGACCCCTGAGGCACTGAGAGAGCAGAGGGAGCTCCTGAGAGCAATGGAGGGTGAGGAGCCTCCTTGACCAATAAAGTCACTCCAGTCCCCCGACGGGGTGACACAGCAGCCCTCTCCCTATGGAACGGGCAGGAAGGACTCAGGTTCTCTCATACCACGGGGACCTTCTCTCTTAAAATGTCAACAAGCTATAGCAGAAGTCATGGCAGGTGGGGCACAGGCAGCAACTGAAATCCAGAACGAGGCTGCGCCAGGGGAATGAAAGGCTGAGGTAAAGGGGTGAAGAAGCACCCTGACTGGGCTGTGTGGACCTGGGGAGTGGGGTGATACCCACAGATGGAGTGGTGAGGAAGGCGGACAGAGACAGGCAGGGAGACAGGGCACCTCTCTGCTAAGCTCTGGGGCTGCCATTCCCGGCGGCCGGCGCGGGGTGTGCTATTCACAGAGACTTCCAGGAGACTGGCGCCCCCTGGAGTCAGACGGCAGGTAGAGCACACTGGGTCAGGCCTGCAGCCCAGGGGAGGAGATAGGGTGTGGGTGTGTGTGCTGGAGGGAGACCAGCCTGGTCTGGAGACAGAACCCTGTTCAGAGGCACAAGCCAGAGGAGGAGCCAGGGCTCCACCCTCCAGTAAACCACACTGAATGCTCTACCTCTCTCTCTCCTTTTTTTTTTTTAATCTAGGGGAAAAAAAAGAACTAAAACGAACTCCCAGCAAGACCAGTGTTTAAACAGAAGGTGGCAGGTAGGAGGTGGAAAAGGAGAGGTTGGGTCCAGCTTTGCTCAGACGGTAAAGAATCCTCCTGCCATGCGGGAGACCTGGGTTCGATCCCTGGGTCAGGAAGATCCCCTGGAGGAGGGCATGGCAACCCTCTCCAGTGTTCCTTGCCTAGAGAATTCCCATGGACAGAGGAGACTGGCGGGCTACAGTCCACAGGGTCGCAAATAGTTGGACATGACTGACTGATCAAACACAGCAGTGACTGTGTTTGAGGTTTAGGGCTTTAAGCTGTCCTTGGTGGGGTCCCTCTTGTCCTGGGTTGGCCGCCGGGGCCCTGGTGCTGCAGCTTCATCCCTGCCTCAGCATCAGATCTGGCTGACTGCCTAGATCAGCATCTCCAGGCCGAGAACCTCACTCTGCTCTAGGGAAGAAGAGTGCTCTGGTCACATTCAATGTGAGGAACTTGATGGTGATTTCCAATGCTCATTAGCACGCTGAGAAGTCCTACAAGAAAGGGGTACTTTTTATTCTGTTTAACCCTTGGGGATGAGCTTTTTTTTTTACATGCAATGCCTATTGACATCTCGGGAAAGAATGTTCCACTTTGGTGAACCCAGGGCTAGCTTCTTCTGACTCTAGAGCAGAATGTACTTTTACATTCAAGTACACTAAATGTACTTTAATCCCAGGTCAAGGACAACTGTATAATGAAAGAATGGTCCCTGTCTCAGGTAGGAGAGAGGATATGTGAAAGTTTCTCAGTTATGTCTGACTCTTAGTGACCCCATGGACTATACAGTCCGTGGAATTCTCCAGGCCAGAATACTGGAGTGGGTAGCTCTTCCCACAGGACAGGGGAGGCAGGCCTCTACTTTCTCATTACTCTAAAGAACAAAGGTAGGGGCAGAGGCTGTAGTTCTATCTGCAAAAAAGGGAGGACAAGTCATACCAAAAGGTAGGGCTAGAGGGAGGGGCTCAGAATCAAATGCAACAAGAGGAACAGTTTTGGGCTTTAAACGAGGGGTTCGGACTAATGGGACTGCATTAGAATCACCTGGGGAGATTTTGAAAAACACAGATGCCTAACCTGCCTCCCCGCAACAATCTCTGGGGAACCCCTGTTTCTCAAAAGCTCCTCCAATGTTTCTGATTCTAGGGACAGAGATTACCTCTGGTGACAGCTTCTAGGCCCCCTTTCCAGTGTCTTGTAAAACGGACAAACATCTGCTGCATCCCTGAGTCATCTTAGAATCCAGGTGTTCCTCTGAGCCATTCGGATAAGCAGGTCAAAAAGAGGGGTTTGGGGAGGAAGGGAGCACCCCTGGCGGGGGAGGGAAGTAGTGGTGGGAAGGTCAGGCCAAGATCCAGAGTTTGTTGGGGAAAATGTGGCCTCCATTCCCCCTGGCTTTGGACTTTTCTCTACTAATAGGTTTTCTTCCCCAAAACAACCCTGAGACCAGCAAGGACCCTGGAGGGACAGAGCCAGAAGGAGGCCCAACGGTGGGCGATGGGTGGTCCCAGGACACAGTGTGTCCACAGGTAGATGTGATGGCCAGTGTTTCTGTGTCCTAGCACCTCCTGTTACTGGTTTGAATGTGACATGTGACATGGAGGGAGGAGCCTCAGCAGCCTGGTTAAAACCACGACTCTGCTAAGAGCAGCCTGTGCCCCCTCCAAATCCAGTGCCCTCCCCTCTTTGGGACTCAGTCTCCTCCCTTGTATGATGAAGGAGGCAGGGGATTTTTTTTTTTTTTTTCTGGCCATACCTTGCAGCATGAAGGATCTTAGTTCCCTGACCAGTGATTGAACCCATGTCCTGTGCTTTGGGAGTGCAGAGTCTTAACCACTGGATCACCAGGGAAGTCCCAGGCAGGTGATTTAAATTCTCCCTAAGTCCCACTGTGCTCTGAGGCTTCATGATTCTGAGAAGGCTCAGAGAAATGTGTTCTGGCTCAGTCCCTCAATCATGTCTGACTCTGCAACCCCATGGACTGTGGCCCATCAGGCTCCTCTGTCCATGGAATTTTCCAGGTAAGAGTACTGGAGTGGGTTGCCATTTCCATCTCCGGGGGTTCTTCCCGTCCCAGGGATAGAAACCGCATCTCCTGCATTGGAAGGCAGATTCTTTGCCAGTGAGTCACTTGGATTTCTCAAATCCACCCATTTGGTTAGTGGCTTTTAGTTAGGCCTTAATTTATTTCAACTCCATGTGAGTGACAAATGGTCCCATTTTAAAGAAGGGAAAATGGAGGTATTCAATGACATGCCTGCACTGAGATAAGTCTCTGGGTGCCTGATCCTGATTTGGTCCTCTTTTCAGTTCTGAGGTCCCATTCCTACCTCCCTCTCCCCATGGGGATCCAGCTCTTGGGGATGTCCCAGCTCAGTGGTTGTATCTGCAGTTCCCTCTAGAGGGAGCTGTTGCCTGGTGCAGTAACCTGACCCTAGTAGGCAGTGGGAACCACAGGTCCTGGTTTCTGGCCTTCTGGGGATAGATCAGCAGAGTGGAGGATGCCCATCTGGGTATTGTTGGCACTTTCCTTGTCAAGAATTGAAAGGAGTTTATAGAGCAACGGTCCACTGGTTTGTTCATTCATTTATTCATTCAGCCTGTCTGTGTGTGTCCAGTCCTGGCTTAGATACAATGTACACCAGATACAAAACCAGCTTGGGCTTCACAGGCACCCCCACAAGGCAGCTTCCTAGACAGTAACTTCTCACTAATCTGGACCTGTGAAGGCAGGCCTTAGTATCTCTATTTTACAGATAAGGAAACTGAGGCTCAGAGAGGTGAAGCAATTTCCTCACATTGCACAGCACAGTTTATGTGACTCCAAGTCCAGGGCGCCTCACAGTGGAGAATGCACACCCTGGGCTTCTTGCTGAAGCAAAGCCTTCCCCATCTTCTCACCCCTTGCTGAGACCTATATGTATGAGGAGGAGGAGCTGACCCCCCACCCCTGCAAGCAGAAGGCATTACTATGGCAACCGTGCTCCAAACAGAAACCTTCTTGGACCTCATAATCACATGTCTACACCAGCTGATGCGGTAACTTTCCAGAGTGGGACCTTTAAAAACCTCAGATAATAATAACAGCTGCTATTTATTGTACTGTATGTCAGCTCCTTTATTTGCTTTATCTTGAATTCTCTCAAACTATCTCACAAGCCCCATTTCATAGGCGCAGAAACTGAGGCTCAGAGCAGATGACTTGCCCAAGTGCTTGTAGCTAGGATTTCAACTTGGATCTGGGCCACCAAAGTCCAAGTTATCTCTACTTTACCTCTGTGGTCCTGGCTCTTTTTTTCATTTGTTGTCTGCTCTTACTCACCTGCCACACTCTCTTTTCTTGCCCTCCTACCCCCGGCTTACTTTCCTGCTGTTAGACACAGTCGGACATGGCCTGACCCAATGGCTAAACGACAATCTGGAGCAGGGTTTCTTAATCTCGGCACTATTGACATTTGGGGCTGGGTAATTCTCTTGTTGAAGCAAAGACATTGTCCTGTGCATCATACATATTCAGCAGCATCCTTGGTCTCTGCCCACTAAAGGTCAGCAGACAGTATCATTCCTCTCTCACAGTGACAACACTAAGTATCTACAGACATGACCAAATATTCCTGGGGTGCACAACAGCCCTCCAGTTTAGAACCACTGTCATAGAAATGAGGAGTCAGGGTCAAGTTGATTATAACCTGCCTTCCCCATTAGACCATGGGCAGCTGGAGGGCAGGAAGAGCGAACTGTTTGATGTACTGCTGTGTTATCCACACCTACTGTAGTGCCTGGCATGTGGCAAGTGCTGCTGAAAGAATGAACGAGTGAGTGAGGTTTCCATGAACATGGTATGTTTCAGGATGAGGGCCTGAAGGGTGACGTTCCCATCCGGATCCTCATCGACCTGCAGGGGCTGGTGCACAATACCTTTTCCTTTTTAGGCCTCAGTCTCCCTTTGCCATCTCTTAAATGAGGGTCCTCCCTGGCCCTGAAGCCCTGGACATCAGTGGTCTGCAAACTGCCACGTTCCATCTCTGAGGCCCAGAGTCCAGGGGCTGAGAAGAGTCTCAGCCCTGGACAGAAGAGAGGCTGTCTCCCCACAGGCTGGACACTGAGATCTGCCCAGTCTTGAGTTTCTCCTTCTTTATCCACGCTCCTCAAGTCAAATCAATTACAGAGAGACAGGCAAGTGCTCCCCCCCTTGCCACACCCCCCGCCCCCAAGACCCCATGCAGTAGAGGTGGCTCCTTTTCAGAGTGTGTGTCTTAAAAGGAAAAACATGTAACCTCAAAGGTAACCAAATATCCCGATCGTGGTGCCCAGCACCACACACCCCAAATCCACCTATTCATGAGTTTAACAAAAAGCTTCTTTAGGGTACACTGTAAGGCCATTGAGAGGGAGAAAAGTCGCCTCTTACACACCCAGGCCAGCCCGCAGGGCCGCCCTCCCAGCACACACACTCACACACACACATACTCGGGCCGCTTACAAGAAGGCTCTGAGTTTTTAAAAGTAAACCCTACCGTTTCCGCTCTTGCCCTGGATTCAACTTTTGAAAAAAGGAACTGTTTTACCGGTTTCCCTACAAATTCCCCCTTTTTCTGGTCCTCCCTTTGCCTCAATCCCGTGCCCTCCCCCGAACCCTACTTTCGCCCCGCCCCCAGCAGCTGATCTTTTGCAGCCCCTACCCCAGCTCCCCAGGGCAGATGCCACACAGACAGCCTGGCCTTTGCCCCCTGGAACAGGGCTTTCTTAAGGGGGGCAGTAAAGCTCCCATCAAATATGATGGGAGCATGGCCAAGAGGTGGCCTGGTGAGAGCAGGAGAGGACAGCTCCTGTTTCAAGATGTGTTCCCATCCATAGATGCCCCCTTCCCTTTCCAAAGGCAGCCAGCTAGCCCTGTCCCCTTGCCTGCTCCACTTGTAAGCAGGCCTGTCCTCTTCCTTGAACTTGCCCTTCACTCCCACCTCCAGCTTCCATCTTCCAAGATATTTAAGGGTCTTGTTCCTACAAGTGCAGCAAGGATGCCCCAGTGCCTGCCAGCTGGGGCCATGAGGCAGGAGTTTCTCAGAAACGAAACATCATCCGGACCAGAGGCTTTCCAATTCTTTTGATCGCAACCCGCAGTGAGAAATACATTATGCAAATACCAAATTTGTGTATATTAATGCATATACACGTAGATTGTCAACACAAATATGCTTCTGTAGAACTGCAAAGTATATATCAGAAAGCAAAGTTTCTAGAAGCAATACTTACCTTTGCAGCATGGGAGACACTATTCCTATTTCATTAAACTGCCACTAAACTGGTTTCAAAACTGGCAGTTGGACAACTTCTGTGCTAAATGTTCTTGTGGGAACAGACTAAAAATGACACTCCTAACTGGGGCCCATGGGCTTCCCTTGGCTCAGCTGAGGTCCTCCTAGCATCTAACAAGAGGGGCCTTGAGAGGGACCAGGTTCTAGAAGGGATCGTTAAAAAAAAATCCACATCAAAAGTTGGACACATGGTCTTTCACTGAGACAGATTTGGGACCCTGGGGTGGAGGGAGTGGCTAGAAACCGCTAGAGGAGAGGAATTCAGGTTTGTGGTGTCTGCTGAGAGCTGAACAAGGCATTATATTATGTCTTTTAATCCTCACAAAAATCCCCAATTGGAGGTTTTCCTCCCCTTTTTAGAAAAAATAAAACTGAGTCTTAGGGAGGCTAAGTAAGATAAAGTCATGTGGCCAGTAGCTGGCTGAGCTGGGATTCGAACCCGGGTCTGCCTTGGCTGGCATGCTTCTCAGCCACATGGCTCTTCTCTACCAGCTCAGGAGGTGAGCTCTGTCTTGAATTCCAACTCTGACTGGGGAGTCTGACAGGCGATTCTGGGTCTGTGAGGATGGAGAAACACCCCAGCTCAGCAGGTGGGGGTGCAGGCTGCCTGGGATGGGACTGTGCGTGTGAGAGGATGACACAGGCAAAATGTGTGCATGGGTGTGAGGAAGGGCTCAGACAGCGCAGTTTCTCATCCCTCAAACACACAGGCTCCCCACCCAAAGAAGTAATAATATATGTTTTCCCCTTCTGAATTCTTAGCTGTTGAAAAGGGCTTTCAACAATAAAAGGGCTTTCAATAATAAAAGGGCTTTTTATTATCTGAGGGCTTTCAGATAATAAAGGGAGAATCCCAATTTAAGTATGAAATTCACTGAAAGTTTCTAGTGAAAGAAAACCTTCGACTTTATATTAAAATCAGTAATAATAATAATATCAAACAGCTTTGCATGCTTGTCCGGGGGCAGGCACTTTGCCAAGAGCTTTGCTTGGGTCACGTCAAACCTTCCGTTTACAGAGGACCCGCTCTGGGCCAGCACGGAGCACAGAGCCTGGTACCTAGGTGGCGCTTGCAGATATCAGAATGAATGAATGTACCCGGCGTTGAACTAGAAACTGCACAGAAGTACAACTAATTTAAACACAACTCTATGTCACCTGAGGAATTCCAGTATTTCTCTGAGAGATATTTTCTTCCTTTTGAATATTCCTTCATCCAAAACTTTTTAAACTGGAGAGATCTTTTGTTTTGTACTTTTATCTTTCAGGTTACAATCATCATTTCCCCTCACCCCACGTTCTCACCCCTAACAAGACTTTGCCTTTTCTCTCCTATTGCCTTTCCATTCCTGGGTAGTCTCTTCCTGGCCCAGTGATTGACAGGTCAACACTCTTACATCAAACTGAGCCTTGTCAGCCCCTTTGCCCAGGAGCTCAGGCAACCTGACTGTCCTGTCTCCTTGGCAACCCTTAAGGCAAGGAAGAAAGAGAAGGATTTGATCCCAGATGTCTGGACCCTTCAGTCAGGACTAATGATCGATAGATTGTGGCCTCAGAAAACCTACATTCTAGTCCTACCCATGCCCCTTAGTCATTTCTGGAATCACTTTCCCTCAGAGATGAGGGTGTTTCCAAGGCTCAGGGTTCCCCCAGACTGTCAGACACCCACCCACTGCAGCATCCAAGACCTGAACCATCACACTAACCCAATTCAGCTTTGCATATTCCTCTCTTTCCTCCTGGCAGCCAGCCACTCCCACAGTATTTACGCATCAATCAAAATGCACAGCCCTGGGCTCCTTAGTGGTGAAACCCTCGAAGAATCCCATCAGAACCCCGCTTATGACTGCAAGGAGGAGAATGATGAAAAAGTTTGGGTTGGATGCTGTCCCCTTATAAGAGACAACTCCCACTCCTACAGTCTGCTCTAGCCTAGGACATGGGTTCCACTGACATTGACAACTGCCTACCCAACCCCAGGGGTAATGGGGGTTACCCCATCCTGCTCCACCGTCACTGGCTTCTCCTGTAGGGGAACCTAGAGATGGAAAGGCTACCTGTGGCCCCGGGTCCTCATCTATCCTCTTCTTCCTTGAGGAATTCTCCTCCTGGGTAGCATGTTCAGAGCACTGCTCTTGGCTCTCTTGTGGGCAGCTCAGGCGCCCTGTCCCAGGTTCTGCCAATTCCTGCCGGCTTTTTCCCCACCTCCAGGTGCCCAGTGGCCAAGGAAGTGGGACCAAATGGGGGAATTCTCTCAGCCTCTGCTTAGGCACCTGCTGGGTACCTGGCACAATGCCTTGTCATTTCATTTAGTGTCTAACCACTCTGCTGTCAGGAAGCCTCCTCTTTCCCCTCTGACAGAGGACAGGCCAAGCCTCCGGAAAATGAAGCATCTCCCCACCCCTTTCAACTCAAAAGTAGCCCAGCGGGATTGGGACCCACAGTTCTCTGACTCTGAAGCAGCTACTCTGTCCATTACGGCTCCTCCCAGACCCTCGGGCTTGAAAACAGACGGGAGTTTGGAGCGAAGGCTCCTTTGCTCTCTCTTCCTTCATTCTGGGGACCGGGAGCAAGAGCCCCCCTCACGTGTTCCCTAGCCCCATCCACGCTGAGTCTGCAACAGCCAGAAAGTTTGCCCAAGTCCATTGCGGACGCAGCGGGTGGACGTCGGGGGTCCGCAGCACACGCCTCCGGGGAGAGGGGGAGACCGAGGCAGCGCAGCCTCCGGCACAGAGGGGGAGCCACAGCACCTCCCCCGGCTCGCCAGGCGCGCTGGGAGAGCCTCCCTCTGGAGGGCAGGAGACGGTTACCTTCAAGAGTTGGGCTTCCTTCTCCAAGAACTTCAGTCCCATACACTTGGCGAGACAGCGGGGCTCCTGGGGCCGGGATGCCCGGGTCTGGCCGCGCCGCGGGGGAGACGCTCTGGGCGGGCGCTGCGCACCCCTCCTCCTGCCGGCGTCCTGTCCGCAGGTCCCCTCGGGCGGTGGCCGCAGTGGCGGCGTCTGGGTAGCGGAGTCCCGGCCGGCCTGGGGAAGGGATGCTGAAAGGCGCCCGGAGCCCCCTGACACCCGTGTCAGATGCCGGCCGGCGAGGGTGCTGAGAGAGAGACCTTGAGCAGCGCCGCGCGCGTCCTCAGCTCTGCGAGCCCCTCTGGAGCGGCGGGAAGGTAGGTGGGCGGGCGGGCGGGCGGGCACGGCGCGCGGTGACACATACATAGGGGCGGGCGGGGGAGGGGAGGACCCCGGAGGGGGCGGGGGGGGCGAGCGCGAAGGGAAACCCCACCCCCGGGGGACCCGAGGGGCGGCCGACAGGGGGAGGGGAAGGCAGAGGCTGCTGGAGCGCGCTGGACCCCGGCTCCGGTCCGGCGCGCAGCGGGGGAAGCCGCCCGGCGCGCAGGGCGCGAGAGGAGCGCTCCCCACGGCGGCGCGGCCCCAGCAGCCCCGGGGCCCGCGGGAGGACGGCGGCGCGGGAAGGGCTGGAGGGCCCCGCGTCTGCAATGCGGTCGGGCCGCTCCGCAGTCGGAGGGGGCCCCGGAGGGCCGCACCGGCACTGGCAGTCCCCGGCGGGCTGGGCTCCGCGGCCGCCGCGGCCGGACCGGGCTCCCAGGCGCGCGCGCAGGGTCTGCGGCTGATGCTCCGCAAGATGCGATAGCGAGGGGCGCGGCCCCCTGCTCCCCGGCCGCGCTCCGGAAGGACCCTCCTGGGGAACTGGCTGAAAGTTTTTGGGGATGGGGTGCTCCGAGAAGGCAGGCGAGTACGGAGGGGCAAAGGAGGTTAGGGGACTGCGAGGAGGCATGCTAGGGGCTGGAAGCCTCAGCACCAAAGGCTGAGGGTCTTCACAATCCAGGAGAGACAGACAAGGATATATTTCAAACGGAGCAGGAATTCTCCAGTAGCTGCAGACACCCCCCTCCTTAATTTTGATTCCAGGCAAAAGAATAAAAGAACTAACAGCATTTGAAGACCTTCTGTGAGCTGGTTGCTTAATACACATTAATATCTCATTTAATTTTCCCAAAGAGCCCAAGGAGATACATATTACAACTACTTTACCTCCCGCAAAAAAAAAAAAAAAAAAAAAAAAGTGAAAACTGAGGCTCAGAGGGTGATGGAATTACCTCTCAAGGCGGGGTCTGAATTCATACCCAAAGTCACACTCTCTTTGCTGCTATGCGAGCTGTTGGTTCAGCCTCAGCACTTTTGGGGGACGCAGGCTGGCTAGTGGCCTTCAGCATCCTTAGGGAGGAAACTGCTGGTGACTGACATAAGATTTAGCGGCCTTGGTCAGTGTGGTAGAAGCCGCTAGACCCATCACTGGGTAGGGACTGAATGGAGAAGCACAAGGGGTGGGATCTTTGTGGGCTGCCCAATACGGAGATAATAGACCCAGTTTTTCCTCGATTAAAGGGGGCCAGACTGCCTCAGTTTCCCCAGTGTGACTTCTCTAGAATTGTGTGGATACTGGCCCTGACCCAGCACATTCTCTGGAGCTGCCCCCACCCCGCCACCCCTTCCCTGCCCTGGGCCTGAGGAGGGTGTGGTGACCAGTCCATCCACTAGTCCTGGGAGCTGGGGCTATAAGGCGTTCCATTGGTTGCCGGCTCTGACTTCATCTCTGTTCTACCTGAGTCTGTTGGTTTTTCTGAGTCAGGTATCTAAGTTGCAGAACACTTTGAGCACAGCTGACAAGATGGTGCTCAGAACTCCTCACAGGCAAACAGTGTCTTTGGGATGAAATCTGACTAGTTACTGACCTCAGTGTCCAGACCAGAGGAAATGATCCTTCTAGAAAAAAGACAATCCTTAAAATTCAAACAGGAAGGTCATGGATTCCCCCTGTCAGTATTCACTCAGCTGATGCTCTCTGGTGAGAACAAACCATACCCTCATTTGTGAAATGGGTCATTTCTGACAGATATCTCAGGACAGGTGGGGCTAGTGAAAGTGAAAGTGAAGTTGCTCAGTTGTGTCTGAGTCTTTGCGACCATGTGGACTTTGGCCTACCAGGCTCCTCCATCCATGGGATTTTCCAGGCAAGAATACTGGAGTGGATTGCCATTTCCTTTTCCAGGGGATCTTCCCAACCCAGGGATGGAACCTGGGTCTCCCTCATTGCAGGCAGACGCTTTACCATCTGAGCCACCAGGGGAGCCAGGGGCTAGTGAAGGATAATTCAGGGACAAATATTAATTAGGTAGTTAATCTTTGTAATGAAGGGAATGAATGTTTATTGATCATCTAGATTGTATCGAGGCTAGAAAGCATATACTAGACACCTATTGCGTGCCAGACACTGCTTGATACCACAGCCTGGCAGGTGGTTCTTATTCCCATTTTACACAGCAAGAAACTGAGAGGTAGTGAATGAGTGCAGGTTGGCATGACTCCACACTGCCTGCCCTTACAGGCTACAGAAAACCCAGCATGATGGGAAAGCATTTGAACATTTTAAAGACCGTGTTCAGCAAATCAAAGGACCTGAGTGTCTGAAAGCCCTTGGTGGCATATGGACATTCCCCCATTCCATGCAGGTGTCTACACAAGAGAACTTCTTGTGTAGTATTTCCGATCCTGGTTTTCCCTCCTCTGTTGAACGCTTTGTAGTTTGCCCCCTGCCTTTTCCAGGCTCTGACTCAGTCTGCTGTCATTGGGAAGTTCTAACCTCTTGCTGCTCAGACTTATTGACACACTAGCGGGGTCAGCTGGAGCTTTTTGGAAATGCAGACCCTCAGGCCCACCCCAGACTCAGGATCTGCTTTTTAATAAGGCCCCCCCAGGTGTCTTCTGTATCTGCTTAGTTTTGAGAAGCATCTTTCAGCAGGTTTACTCATTCAGTCACAAAATCACAGAACAAGAGAATCTCTGAGCTAGGAAGAGCTCTCAGAGAATGTTGAGGACAACTTTTTCTGGGTCTGCACTCGGGCTGGGGCTGATTTCTAGGACAGGGCACATGAGACAGCCCTTCTAGGATGCCATGGTTCTATATCCCAGTTTTTATGGCAGTGTGTCACTTGACCCCAAGATTTGGTGGCTTAAGTCACTGTCTCTCATAGTTTCTATGGATGAGGAATTTGGGAGAAGCTAGCCCAGGCAGTTCTGGTTTGGGCCATCTCATGACGTTGTGGTCAAGACATTAGCTGCAGCTCCATCATCTGACGACTTGAGGCTGGAGGATCCAGGTCTCAGGTGGCTCACTCACATGGCTTGCAAGTTGGTACTGGCTCTTGGCCAGTGGCTTCAGGTCATCTCTGGATGGGCCCTGCCAGTGGGACTCCCTCATGGCATGACACCTGGCTTCCATGACAGTGAGTGATGCAAGAGCCCAAGGGGAAGCCACAATGCTTTTATGCCCTAGCTTTGGAAGTCATAGATGGTCATATTCACTGTAGATTGTTGGTCACATAGGGCCAGCCCTGAATTTGTGTGAGAAGGGACATACAAAGGTGTGAATATAGGTCTGGGGATGGCTGAGAGGCATCTTGGAGGCTGGTTACCACTCTCCATTAAACTGACTCTTAGAGGATGGCTAGTCTCCTGGTCCGTGTAACTGTATTACCATGGAGTGCTTGTTATTGACCCTGCCATGGTGATGCCATGTAAATGCCTCACCAGTTCAAGTATAAGGTGTTTGCAGAATTCCTCTGAAGCATCTTTCCAATACTCCTGTATGAGTGAGTGTTCTAGCTTGCCCTCCGACAACAGATTTGTCCCAATCTCTGTAGGAAAGGCTTCATTTAGCCCAAGAGGAGTTTCTATGTCTTTTCTCATAGTGGAATGCCCACACGTCCTTCAACTATTTCCTGAAAGAGTTTCCTTCTGGGTTCCTCACTCTCCGGAAACTCCTGTTTGTGGCTGTCCCTCTGATGTGTAATTCCCAGCATTGGAGCCCAAGTTCGGCTGTGTACTGACCAGGGCAGAGCCAAGACAACCTTCCCTTCTCACCATTTGGGCATTTCGCACCTGCCGATGCCGCCAGAGATGGTTGAGTCTCCCATTCAAGTACTAACCAGGCCCGACTCTGCTTGGGTTCCGAGATCAGACTTGGTCAGGTGGGGTGGTTGTAGACAAGTTTGTTGAGTCTTGGTGCTACGTCATGCTTTTGGTTGATACTGAAACTTGTGGACAGTTAAAACCATCAGACTGTTCTCATGCTGGCCACCACAAAAGAGCTTATCTCAAGCAACAAAACAGGGTTGAGGAGAGGAAGGGTCCCTGTGTGTTCAAGAGCTATAGGACATGAATCCCAGTTCTGGAACAGACATCTGGAGCAAGTTGTGTAACCTCACTGGGTCTTGATGTTCTCATCTGTAAAATGGAGCAAACTTATGGAATTTTTATGAGAATTAGAATAAGAGCTGGGATGTCAGCACCGAGCGAATGATCTAGCTCAAGGTGCAAGGTGGTTAGTTTTCTTCTCTGGTCCCCTTCACTGCCGTTTGATGTCCTTGAATAAGTGCATTCTCTGCTGTCTGCTGGTCTCTGGATTTGTGAAAGAAGTTAAAAATACTCACCTCCTAGAGCGTGGCAATGATTAATACTATATGTAATGTGTGTAGAAAACATTGTGATCCTTTTTGGAAGCAAAGGACCATAGCAATATGGTATAGAAATAACCTTCTTATAGCAGAACTGTGGGCCAGGAAGCCAAGTCTTCTGAGAACTAGTGGAACATTTGAAAAGTGTTTTATTTCTTCAACACTGTGTGAGTGATGAACTCAGAGGGAAAGGTTCTAATAATAAAGAGCATGGGGTACATTAATGAAACACAGTTCCACACACGACTGTGTGGAACAATGATGTACAGTAACAGCAAAGTGCTGTGTCACTTAAGACATAGAAGTTGAAGGACGCGCTTAAGGAAACTCTGATTTCTTGAAGACTCAGTTTGATTTTTTTTCCCCCTGAATTCATCACAGATTCTATTTTCAATAAACCCTGCCATTTATAAAAGAGGAAGTCGTGGCAAACATTTCACTCGTGACTCACTTGTGCGTTATTATTGAGGATACGCAGGGAGTGATGCTGATTGAGGTGTTAATGTGTTGGTTTCTACCATCGTAGTCATCATCATAGCATCATCACCATCACCAGTTACAATAGGTTTGGGGTAAGAAGAGGGATAGAAGGATGCTTCTCTAGGTAATTCCAGACCCCACAGCTCTCGGAGTCTCCCCATCTTATCTCTTCATCACCCTGAATCCTATGGGGCATCTCCCACACCTGGACCTGAGCTGGCTCTTCTGTGTTTTCCCCTTTATTCCAGCCATCAGAGTCTTTAGAATTGACTGCCAGCCCTTGTCACATTGGGCTTGATCTTTTTATTTTCTTTCACTGATAAATATTGTGTCATTCTGGAGAGATTTTCCTAGATTTTTACACCTTTTAGTAGAGAAACAAAATTGGTATCATATGAACAAATAAAATAACCCCCAAACAAATGCTTGCTAGAAATGAAACATAAGAGGGACAGACAGCAAACTCCATAGTTTGAAAATGACCTGCTAAGACACAGGCATGACTTTTCCCCACAAAACCTGGCACTCATTTGGTATACAGTGCTGGGGGATAGTCCTCTTGACATTTTAGTTACTCTTCTTCATCTATTCGGCTTCTTACTGTGTATTCCTTCAAGAGCAGAAAACCCAGAATACATAAGGGGACAAAGCTGTATTTCAGCATATTATTTTTTATTTTTAGGACTTTTACTGGTTAGCATTTTAATCTTGAAAGAATCATAAAAACAGGCATAAAAATAGGCATTATTAAGATGCTGGAGGGCTGTCTGACTAGTCTCAAAATTTCAAGTTTAAAAATAAGGGATTTCAGTTTCTTCATGGGTTAGCACAGCGTCATCATCATAGTAATATTTATTGGTGTGTTTATTTATTTGTCATTTATTTATTATTATAAAACACACATAAAATTTATCATTTTAACAAATTAAAATATACAGTTCAGTTCCATGGTATTAAGTAAATGCACACTGTTGTACACCCATCCCCACCATCCATTTCCCGAACTTTTTTGTCTTCACAAATTGAAACTCTATACCCATTAAATAGTAAACTCCCCATGCCCTCTCTCCTCCCAGTGCCGGGCAACCACCAGTCTACTCTGTGTCTTTATGAGTCCAACTACTCTAGGTAGCTCGTATGACTGGAATCACACAGTGTCAGTCCTTTATTGATGGCTTGTTCACTTAGCATAATGTCTTTAAAGTTCATCCATGTTGTAACTGGTGTCAGACTTTCTGTTTTTCACAGTAATATTTACTGGGTATTTACTATGTGCCAGGACCTGTGCTAAATGCTTCGTTAAACCTCACAATGACTCAGTGAGGTCTTGTTGGCTTTATTTCACTGATGAAGCAATTGAGGACAGGGAAGCTGCTCAGGTTCATGTTGTTGCTAAATGATAGAACCAGGCACTAACCCAGGCCTCCTGGCTTCAGAACCCTCATACTTAAAATGCTAATATCAGTCTTTTATTGAGCACCTAGTATGTGTCTGGTACTAGGCATTATACCATTTTCCCTTTCCCTTTCTTTCTTTTGCTGTATCATTTACATAGACTGAAGTGCATCTTCAGTATACAATCAGTGAATTTTTTCACATCTACAAACACCGTAGTAATCACAACCAAATCAGGATGTAGAGCATTCCCTTGTTCATCTTCTAGTCAATAGCTCCCCCCTCCCCACCCCCCTGGAGATGACTGTTCTGACCTCACCGATGGACCAATTTTGTCTATTTTTTACTTGAGAAAAATGTCATCTTCCCATGAGTACTCCTTTTTGTTTGGCTTCTTTTACTCAAACCAGAGGCAAACTGGAGAGGGTGTGGCCTGTCCAAAGAGACAGCCACCAGCCACTAGCCAGCTCCACCTGAATGTTGCCGTTTAGGAGTTCAGGCTGCACGTTGCTGGGTCATGTCCTAGCAATGGTAATAGTAGCCATAGTCGTTGTTGTTGTTTTCCTTGAGAAACCAAATTTCTAGATCTTTATGGGATATCAGTGGTGATTAACTTAAACATTTAAAATATAATATGTGTCAAAACACTGAAGGATCAGCAAAATTCATCTATGGGTGGTTGGATAAATACTATGATGATGAGAATGGACAAGAAAGGACATCCGAAAGGGAGAATCAAAGACACTGGATGCTGAGGGAGAGAGAGAAGCAGGAATCAAGAATGGTCTCAACCTTCTGAAGCTGAATGACCGGGAATGGGGAGTCCCATCAGGAAACGGGCAGTGGGGAAGGGCAGCTGGCTTGGATAGACAAGACAGTGAATTCCATTGTAGACAAGCTTGGTTTTCCGAGGTGGAGAGACATCCAGGGCGAGGAGGCCAGACAGCAGAGAGAAATGTGGGACTGAGGCTCAGGGAAATGCTGGGTCTGCAATTCTACACATCTGCATTTAGCATTAGAACGGCTGCTGCTAAGTCATGTCTGACTATTTACAACCCCATGGACTGTAGCCTGCCAGGGCTCTTCTGTCGAGGGGATGTCCCAGGCAAGACTACTGGAGTGGGTTGTCATTTCCTTCTCCAGAGGATCTCCCTGACCCAGGGATCGAACCCCATGTCTCCTGCATTGGCAGGTGGATTTTTCACCGCTGAGCCACGAGGGAAGCCCCCAGTATAAGAACAGGGAACATTAAATTGTAGTTGACAAATGTTAAAATATACTTTAATTTCATACTGTAATGAAGGGAGAAAGTAGAAGGGCAGAAAACAGGGAGGAAAAGAGGCTTTGGAGAGAAATGCAAGGATATGCCAGAGACCCTGACACCCAAAGAAAAGTGATGCAGGTAATGGGGTTCTAGAGAAAAAGAAATGTGAACAAGTGTCAAGTGATGAATTTCCATCAGCCATAGACACAACTGGGGTTTGACTGCATGACAGCTGCATCTTGTGGCTATTAGGACTTAGTGGTTAATGAACTTTTAAATTCAGTTTATCCCCACAGTGTTCAGTAACATAATCCATTCTTTTTGAGGGGAGGTGTACCACAAGGCATGTGTAATTTTCCCTCATCAGGGATAGAATTCGTGCCCCCTGCATTGGGAGCAGAGTCTTATCTACTGGATCGCTAGGGAAGTCTTTAAATTCCTTTTTTGAACTACTGTTGTGTTTTTGCAGCTTATAGGCACAGAAATGAATCTGGTGCTTCATGGCATTTACCTGTAAGCCCAAATGAATGAGATCGACAGCTATGATCTTTTTATACACACTGGCCATATCTCACCATGGAACCATGGCATTAAGTCCACCTTAGGTCCTGGATCAAGTCAGATGTCCAGCCCCACAAAAGTCGTGCCAGCCTTCCTGAGGATCCTTGGTTTCATAAGGGCATGTATAGTTCATGCTAGAAGTTCTCCACAGAGTTATTTCAGAGCCACTTTAACCTTTGAAGGATGAAGGAAAGGGACATGGTAAAATTCATTTAACTTAGGGGGTGGTGTCATTTAATTGCTCTTTCTTGCTTCCCATTTTCCACAATTGAAGGAATAGGACCATCAAGTCCCACTGTTATGCCCATAGAGTAAAATGGTTGACCAGGTCCTAAGCTGTGGAGAAGGCAATGGCACCCCACTCCAGTACTCTTGCCTGGAGAATCCCATGGATGGAGGAGCCTGGAAGGCTGCAGTCCATGGGGTCACTGAGGGTCGGACACGACTGAGCAACTTCACTTTCACTTTTCACTTTTATGCATTGGAGAAGGAAATCGCAACCCACTCCAGTGTGATTGCCTTGAGAATCCCAGGGACGGGGGAGCCTGGTGGGCTGCCATCTGTGGGGTTGCACAGAGTCGGACACAACTGAAGCGACTTAGCAGCAGCAGGTCCTAAGCTGTGTGTGTGTGTGTGTGTGTATACCATATAGCTACCAAGGGAACACTTACGATTTAATTCAAAAACAGAAAATTGACAAATGAGAGTGCTTAAAGCCATAAGAAGCAAATATGAATATACAAGAAAATCTGTGTGTGTGTGCTTAGTCCCTCAGTTGTCTCTGACCCTTTGCGACCTGATGGACTGTAGCCTCTGTCCATGGGATTCTCCAGGCAAGAATACTGGAGTGGGTGCCTTTTCCTCAATGGGGATCTTTCCAACTCAGGGATCAAACCCTGGTCTCCTGTATTGCAGGCAGATTCTTTACTGTCTGAGCCACCAGGAAAGCCCATTAGAAAATTAATACTTGATAAAATTAATACTCAATAAAACTCCCCAATAGAGAGGAGAGAGATGACAGACACAGAGGAGATAATGGCTATCAGTGAGTAGGGGTGTATTGGGGAGTGTAAGAGGACAAGGACAGTCTATGAATTATCTGGTGAAGAAATAAATAGAAATTACACTAGAGGGTCAAAGGGGATCCTCCCCCAGCACCCCCAGTCTGAAAATTAGCTGTTGCCTGTGCCCAGGTGAGCTGGGTCCCACTACCTGTCCAAATCTCACACCCGTGCGTTTTTTCCCCGTCTCTGGCCCCTCTGCATGCCTTGGTTGGAAATGTGGCTTTTCCAGAGTCAAAAGCCAGAGGACAAGGCACCTATTCACCCTGCTGGGTTTGAAATTCTCCTTCAAAATTCCTTTAACTGCAAATGCCTTCTCCCAAGTACACTGTGCATCTTTTCAAATTTCAGACATAAACAGCGGCGTAGCCCCACCTGGCAACCCCCTCTCACCCTCCTGATAAAAATAGAAAGTGCCAAGGTGGGGAAAGTCATGGACACAGTGGGGTTTTGTGGATCAGCTGTTTGCACGAGTCTTCCTGACCCCTCTGCCTATTTTGAGGAGGGGTGTCTCTTGAGGGGAGGGAGCTTTGAGCTGGATTCTTGGGGGATTTGTCATCCCTGGCACCTTGGCCCCTTCCATTCTGGGCCCAAGACGCATCTCTGTGGTTGTGTGTTTAACTCTGTGTCCCAGGGAGAGACACATTTACCTGTGGTTGTTGGCTTGGGTGTCAACTCTGGTGACTGCGGGGGATGGAAACAGTGGTGGGAAGAAGTGCGGGGAAGCAGTTCATTTGCAGAAACCACTGATGTGAAAATTTTCACTGGACAGCCAATTGCACATGGCAGAGTCCTGGGTGTGGTATGAGTTTAAATCAAGGCAGGCGCCATGACCCCATGAGCAGGTGAAGGGCATTTGGAGGTAATGAGCTCTTACCCTATGTACTTGGTTCCCACTGTATGGGACATGGGTGGGTGAGCAGTGTGCAGTGAATTGGCGGGTTCATTGAGCTAGGGCTTATGAGACCTGTTCTAGTTCCAGCTGCACCATTTATCAGCAGTGTGACCTTGGGCCTCAGTTTCCTTTTTAGTAAAAGAGGAATTGCAGGGATTTCCCTGCTGGTCCAGTGGCTAAGACTCTGCACTCCCAATGCAGGGGGCCCAGGTTCCATCCCTTGTCTGGGAACTACATCCCACACGCCCCAACTAAAGATCCTGCATGCTGCAATGAAGACTGAAGATCTCTCATGTGGCAACTAGGACAGGACACAGCCAAATAAATAAATATAAATGAATGAAAGAAGAATGACGATATCCCCATAGAAAGATGCAGGTGAGTTCCTGTTGCTTCTCTGCTTACAACCATCCTGTGGCTTTTGGTTGCATTCAGGACACAGCGGCCAACAGAGCTTGAATGACCTGGCCCTGCCTCTCTCACCTCATGTCCCCTCCAGCCACCTTCCTCTTCCCTTCTGTGTTTTGGCTCCATTTCATCTTCATATTGTACTTTAAATATCAGAGAGGCCTTCCCTGACCATCCAACTTCTTTGCTGCCCCCAGTTTCTATTACGGCGTCTTGTTCCTTCCCTTCCTGGTCTAGCCCACGCCTCGCTGGTGTGTATTTTGAGCTGTTTACATGTAGTGTCCCCCGCCCTCTCTTACCAGACTCTGAGCTTCATGAGGGTAGGGACACATGTCGCCAGCTCCCAGCTCAGAGTGGGTCATGCACAGGCTCTCAATCGATATTTGTTGAATGAATGAATGAATGAATAGGTCTTTTTTTCTTCTTTGTTTCTCCTGTGTCTGGCACGTTTAGAGACTAGGGAGGTGAATCATAATAACTCACATCCATTGAGCACTCTGTGTTAGGCACTGTTCTAAGCGTTTGACGTCTAGTGACTCATTTAGTAACCGTAGTAATATTACAATTTGTTAATGGCCATCATAACTTATTTCTGTTTTCCAAAAAAGAAGAAACTGAGGTCCAGAGAGGTCAAGCGCTTTGCCTAAATCATAGCTAGTGAATGGCAAAGCAGAGGTTCAGTCCCAGATAATTAGGTGCCAGAATCTGTATCTTTAACCTCTCACCATCCTGCTTGAATGAAGAGGTGAGTAAAGGAAAGAAGCTAGTTCATTGCAGAGGTTCATAAACATTCACTTATTCTTTCCCTCTGCCTGCATGCTTGATTGAAAGGGTCGAGTTAGAGCTTTATATGACAGTAAAGATGTGTAAAGTCTATAGTGATGAATGGGAGTGGATGGTTGGGGAGCTCTAAGGGTGGGTAGGGTGAGGCCTCAGTACCAATCAGCCAGGCTCTATCACCCAAGAGAACTTCCTGGGGATGGTAGGGTTAGGAAATGTTTAAATAACAGGAAGAGACGGAGGGGAGGGGGTGATGGCAGGCCAAGGCCATGGCCTGAGGCTAGAGCTGACAAGGGTGGGCAGCAAAGAAGGACTAGAAGCTACAAATCCCATGGATAGCAAGTTAGAAAATTAATAGGAGAGCGGAAGTACCACTAGGATGCATCAGGACGTGAAGCTGAAGATGGTGATCCATCAAGTCAGGACCCACAGGTGGGAGTTCTTGTCCAAGATGAAACCTCGGAAGAGGTGAAGTTGGTTTGTCTTTAGTCAAATCTGTCAAGAAGTGTTTGAGCTCCAGAGTCTGATGTTGGTTCACATGTTACAGTTCAACTTCTGGTATTTGGTTGGCAGCCCGAGCTTTGCCACCTGTAGCTGACTAATCCTGACCTTAACATGCAACTAGAATCTACCAAATCCTGAAGAGCTGGCATTTGACTTAGAGAAGGTAATCAATTTGGAGTCTTTAAGATGGGCAGGAGGATTCTGTGGCATTCTGACATTTTCATTTATTAGGACTGAGGTGTTGACATGGACTCAAAATTAAAAGTGGATGACTGGGAAACAAGGCAGTGTGGGTCACTGGGAATAGTGATATTGATCTTGTGTTGTGCTAGTTAACCTTTGGCCCATGCGTCAATTGGGCTTCCCAGGTGGCTCAGTGGTAAAGAGTCGCCTGCTAATGCAAAAGAAACAAGAGGCTCAGATTTGATCCTTGGGTCAGGAAGATCCCCTGGAGGAGGGCACGGCAACCCACTCACTCCGGTATTCTTGCCTGGAGAATCCCATGGACAGAGGAGCCTGGTGAGCTACAGTCCATAGAGTCACCAAGAGTTGGACATGACTGAAGTGACTTAGCACACACTAAGCACTCAGTCAGGATAGTCTGGGTTATGCTGCAATAACAACAGCCCCCAAATCTTAGTGACTTGAAATAATAAAGATTTAGTTCTTGCCCACATCCACTGTGGATGGCTGGGAACTTTGCACCAGGTCATTATCCTCCAGGTCAGGCTGATGGAGCAGCCACCATCTGGGACATTCCCCTCTGGTTCCATGGCAGAGGGGAAAAGAGGGTCCTGTTGTGTATCAGCAATTAAATGCTCCAGCCCAGAATAGGCACATGTCATTTGTGGTTCCAAAATTACTGTGGACAGTGACTGCAGCCACGAAATTAAAAGATGCTTGCTTCTTGCAAGAAAAGCTATGACAAACCTAGACAGCATATTACAAAGCAGAGACATCACTTTCCTGACAAAGGTCTGTATAGTCAAAGCTATGGTTTTTCCAGTAGTCATGTATGGATTTGAGAGCTGGACCATAAAGATGGCCAGAGAATTGATTCTTTCAAAATGTGGTGCTGGAGAAGACTCTTGAGAGTCCCTTGGACAGCAAGGAGATCAAACCAGTCAATCCTAAATGAAATCAACCCTGAGTATTCACTGGAAGGAGTGATGCTGAAGCTGAAGCTCCAGTACTTTGGCCACCTGATGGGAAGAGCTGACTCATTGGAAATGGTCTTGATGCTGGGAAAGACTGAGGGCAGGAGGAGAAGGGGGCAAGAGAGAATGAGATGGTTAGATAGTATCACTGACTCAATAGACTCAATGAGTTTGAGCAAACTCTGGGAGATAGTGGAGGACAAGGAAGCCTGGCATGCTATAGTCCATGGGGTTGCAAAGAGTCTTACACAACTTCAGATCAGATCAGATCAGTCGCTCAGTCATGTCCGACTCTTTGCAACCCCATGAATCGCAGCATGCCAGGCCTTCCCTGTCCATCACCAACTCCCGGAGTTCACTGAGACTCACGTCCATCGAGTCAGTGATGCCATCCAGCCATCTCATCCTCTGTCGTCCCCTTCTCCTCCTGCCCCCAATTAGCAACTGAACATATATTTCTGGTTATAACTTATTGGTTAGAATTAGTCATGTGACCCCCACCCAGCTGACATGGGAGAGGAAGTGCAAAGCTAAGTGCCAGGTGGATGAAAAGCTGGAAAATTGTGAAAGGCATTTTTACTATCTCTAGTCAGTCCTCTCAGTGATGGAGTAAGGTTTGCATTCCACCTGGCTATTTCAGTCACTGGGATCCTTTCTTTAGGGGTTAGAATGTCTCCCAGAGGAGGTGAGGGTGATATGGTGCACTGGGGGGTCCTGGGTAGCCCCATTATTGGATCTCTGTTGCCAGAGCAGCCTTCACTCTCCAACAAGGGTCTTGGACATTTGATGGAACCCCATTTAGTGCCCATTTGCCCATGATCTTTCCTCCACTCTACTGGAAAGAGAGGAGGGCAGCCTCCTCCTTGCATTCCTTTCCTGGGCTTTCAGGACCTGGAAGCCCCACTTAGGACATGTTCAGTCTTTGACACAAGGTGATGGGTTCAGGGTGCTTGCCAAGGTGAGATCTCCTCTTTGCTATAGGACTGTTAGCTCCTCAGAAGACCCCCTTCCTTTCCTATGGCTTTATTCCTTGTCTTCTGAGACCAGATCTTGAGGCCCCTGGACTCTCCAAAAGGTGGAGCCATCACTGGAGTTGGTTGTGGTCTTTCAGGCTATGGATTTCCCATTTGGGGACCTCTTGCAGGTTTTCCTGCTCAGCTGGTCAGTGTGGAGCTCTGATGACACCTAAAAATGGTACAAACAAGGAATGATCATAAGAAAATGATGGAGCATCTCATATGGTGAGAGCAAGAATGCAGGGAGGCCTACTTGGAGCCATAGGGCTCAGCTTTCCTAGCTGTGGCTTGGCCCAGGCTCTGGGAAGCCTGCCTTTTCTCACTCAGCAAAGGAGGAGAAGCTTCCTGGCTTATGGAGACAAGGGGAGGATATAGGCTAAGAGATTCCAAGCTGTCTCCTTAGGCAAAGCACACAGAATGAAATCCAGGGGATTGTGCTGAAATGAGAGCCTGAGAGTTTCAAATTGCTTCATTTTTGTTCCAAGGAAGCCCTGGGGCTGTGGCATGGGTCCATCCCTGAAAGTCTACAAGTTGAAGTATTGTGGCCTGGGGATGGGGACTGAGGTAGGGCTCAGGAACCAGGACATAGGAGAAGGTCTAACCATCCATGGCACCCCTGCACTAGGCAGGGCAGAGCTCACCTTGGTAAAGTCTTCATGAGAAGCCAGAGCTAGCAAAGATGCAGGAAGGGACCAATAATTCAAGTCAAAGAATAAGAGCCCTGGGAACATGAAGCCCTGGCTGGAGCTGTGGGTTGGAACCTGGGGTGGAGTAGTCATGGAAAGAGACAGCCAGCCTGCTTTTCTACGATGGGGGCCGCCCCAGCATGCCTTATTGAAGGTCATGTTTTGTTGTTGAGGCTTCATTGTTGAACAATAAATAAGGGATTGGCATGACTGACACATGGCCCAACATGAGCAAAAGAAAGGAGACAGAGTAGAATGCCTAGAGAGGCCACCCTGGGTAGTCTTGAGTCAGATGGGGAGAGGGCCAAGAGGACCCAGGGCATACTAAAAGTTTATGAGCAGGAAGAAGCTGACATTGGTATTTCTGCATGTAAAACCCCAGCTCTGGGCTTCCCTGGTGGTCTAGGGGTTAAGAATAAGCCTGCCAGTGCAGGAGACATGGGTTTGATCCCTGGTCCAGGAAGATCTCACATGCTGAGGAGCAACTAAGCCCGAGTGCACAGTTACTTGACATGTGAGTGACTAGAGCCTGTACTCTGCAACAAGAGAAGCCACTGAAATGAGAAGTCCGGGCACCACAACAAAGAGTAGTCCTTGCTTGCTACAGCTAGAGAACGCACACGCACAGCAATGAAGACTCAGCTCAGGCAAAAATAAAGAAAGAAATAAAGAAAAGACTTAAAAAAAAAAAAAGCCTGGCCCCATTTTCAGGGTCCACACTCAAATGTTACCCCATCTAGAGAGTTCTGTCATAATCTAGGGTCAGAATACATCCCAAAATACATTCCTCTGTGATTCTGTATCTGTCACTTGTTATCACAGGTGCCTTGTACTGGAGTTAGTTTTGAGTGTCTCTCCCAACAGCCTGATCTCTCTGTGGATGGCACCCCACAGCAGGGCACCCCCAGGTTAGCACCTGGCTCTCAGGAAAATGAGGAGCTAAAGGGAGGCAGCAGGATGTGGGAAGTCCTTTCAGAATCCTGCTTCCCCAGGGAGGTTCCAGGACCACCTACCTCCCAGACACCTGGGCTGTTTGTTTAGAATTCACCCCTGACTTGCCAAATCTGACTTTACAAGGCGAACCCCCTAAGTCTTCACTTGTTTGCTTTCCTTTAAAATTAACATTAATGGAGCTTCTCTGGTGGCTCAGCATTGAAGAATCCACCTGCCAATGCAGGAGACATGGGTTTGATCCCTAATCTGGGAAGATCTCACATGCCACGAAGCAACTAAGCCCATGCACAACAACTACTGAGTTTGTGCCCTAGAGCCTGGGAGCCACAGTTACTAAAGTCCCTGCAGCCTAGAGCCCGTGCTCCACAAAGAGAGAAGCCACTTCAATGAGAAGCCTGCACACCACAACTAGAGAAAAGCCCAGGCAGCAACAAAGACCCAGCACAGTCAAAACTAAATAAATAAAGTTAATGAAGTATAATTATGTGTAATAAAATATACCCATTGTAAGAGTAAAGTTTGATGAGTTTTGGTAATTTTACAGTCATGTACTCATCATCTCAGTCATAATATGGAGTATTTATTTCACACCAGAAAGTTTTCTCATGCCCCTTTGCAGTTAATCAACTACCCTCCTTGGCTCCAGATGACCACTTCTTTTTATTTCTAAAGATTAGTTCCAGGACTTCATATAAATGGAAACATGTGATGTGGTAGGTTGAATGGTAGTTCCAAAGATGTGTCCTAATTGCTGGAACCTGTAAATGTTACCTTATTTGGAAAAACTGTCCCTGCAGTTGGGGCTTCCCGTGTGGCTCAGCAGTAAAGAATCCGCCTGCAATGCAGGAGACTCAGGAGATGTGGGTTTGATGGGTCTGGAAGATTCCTTGGAGGAGGAAATGGCAACCCACTCCAGTATTCTTGCCTAAGAAATCCCATGGACAGAGGAATCTGGTGTGCTATGGTCCGTAGGGTGGCAAAGAGCCAGACACACTGAAGTGACTGATTCCATCTCTGCAGATGGGATTAAGTTAATGATTTTGAGATGAGGAAATAATTCTGGATTATTTGGGTGGGTCCTGAATGCCATTGAACATGTTTTTATAAGAGAGAAGTAGAGGGAGATTCAACACTACACACACACAAGAAGACGTCAATGTGAAGACGGTGGCAAAAATTGGAGTGATGTGGCTGTAAGCCAAGGAATGCTGGTAGCCACCAGAGTCTGGAAGAGACAACGGATGGATTCTCTCCCAGTGCCTCTGAAGGGAGGGCTGCTGTACTGGGACCTGGATTTCAGTCTCCTGGTATCCAGAACCCTGAGAGAATAAATTTCTGTTGTTTTAAGCCAAGGTTGTTTTAAACAACCTTAAGTTGTTTTAAGGCTGTGGTAATTTTTCACAGCAGCTCAAGGAAATGAATGCACATGGAATATAATTTTCTGTGTCTAATTTCTTTTGCTTGGATTGATTTTAATATTCCTCCACGATATTTGTGTTCACAGCTCATTTTCCTTAGTATTGCAGTCATATGTCACTGTATGGATATACCATGATTTGTTTATTCATTTTACCTATTGATGAATATTTGAATTATTTCCAGATTCAGAGGACTGTGAATAGAGCTGTTATAAACAAGTTCCTGTGTGTGTGTGTACATGTATCCTATTTTTCTTGGGTAACAATCAGGAGTGAAGTTGTTGGATTATGCTATAAGTATGTTTAAATTAATATGAAACTATCAAATACTTTCCCAAAGTGGTCATACCAGTTTGAATTCCCATGAACAGTGTATGAGAGTTCCATTACTTCAGTTCCCACTAACACATGATTTTGTCAGTCTTTCATCTATTATAGATGTATATGCATTATATATAATAAATAAAAATATGTAATTTAACTTTAATTGAAATTATAATCTATAATAAATGCACATATTTATGCTAGAGTTATAGGTTATATTTAATAAATATATATGTACTATATATATAATAAATATCCTAGTACATACATATATTCAACTTTATTTGAAAAAGACTTACTTGTTTAAAAAAATGCTTCTTTTTTCCAAAAAACATAAGTTAAGGACTTCCCTGGTGGTCCAATGGTTAGGAATCTGTCTGCTAATGCAGGGGACACAGGTTCAATCCCTGACCTGGGAAGATCCTGCATGCCTTGGAGCAACTAAGCCCGTGTGCCACGACTACCGAGCCTGTGTGCCCTAGGGCCCATGCTCTGCGACAGGAGAAGTCATGGCAACCAGAAGCCCATGCACCACAACTAGAGAAAGTCCTCCACATCAACGAAGACCCAGCACAGCCAAAATAGTTTAAAAAGCTCATGGTAAGTGATGTACATAGGTGATACTCTAATAGTACTGGAAGATCAGAAAATCTGTAGTAGTTTTATCTATAGAAATAGCTAAATATGAGCCAAAATGATATTTAGTGTAAAGTGTAGATATTAAGTGTAAAGTTGTAGACTTACTGAAATCTTTCATTTTTACTTTCTAATTTTGTATTAAAAATTAACATGATTCTTCAAATGTTGTGTCACAATTTTTACCAACGGAATGCTTCATGATTTTGCATGTTATCCTTGCACAGGGGCCATACTTATCTCTGTATTCAAATTTTTGAATGTGTAGAGGTACTCCCCTGTGGTTTCAATTTGCATTTCCCTAATTGAGCACTTTTGGGTGTGCTTATTGGTCATTTGTATATCTTTCTGAAACAGCTGTGCAAACTTTTGCCCATTGTGTATGTAGGAGATGTTTAATTTCTTACTGAACTTTAAGAGTTCCTTGTTTATTCTGGATACAAGTCCTTTGTTGAATATAAATACTGCAAATCTTTCCCCCCAGTCTGTGGCTTTCCTTTTCATTTCCTTGACAGCAAATTTCAAAGAGTGGAAGTCTTTTGATACAGTTCAGATTTCCAATTTTCCCCCATATAGTTAGTGGTTTTTGTTCACTACCTAAGAAATCTTTCCCTACGAAGGTCACAAAGATTTTCTCCTGTTTTCTTCTAGAAGTTTGCTAGTTTTAACTTTTGTGTTTAGGTCTGTGTTACATCTTGAGTTATTTTGTGTGTGTGATGTAAGAGCTGAGATCAACTCTTATTCTTACAGGTATTCAGGTTTTTTTCAGTGCCATTTATTGAAAAGACTGGTTTCCCCCATTGAATTACCTTGGTTCCTTTGTTGAAAATCAGCATGTAGGTTGTTTATCTACTCACCCATGGATGGATCATGTGTTTTTTTTTTAATTTATTTTAAAATTATTTATTTATTTATGGCTATGCTGGGCCTTCATTGCTTTTGCACAGGCTTTCTCTAGTTGTGGCAAGCAGGGGTTACTCCTCATTGTGGTGTGAGGGCTTTTCATTGCAGTGGCTTCTCTTGTTGCAGAGCACAGGCTCTAGGTGCTTGGGCTTCAGTAGTTGTAGCACACAGGCTCAGTAGTTGTGGCTTGTGGGCTCAGTTGCTCCACAGCTTGTGGAATCTTCCCAGACCAGGGATTGAACCCATGTCCCCTGTATTGGTAGGCAGATTCTTATCCACTGCACCACCACTGAAGTCTGGATCATGTGTTTTTGAGGCGACTGGAAGATATTACTTTTTAGATTTCTTTTCCCTAATGATCTGTGGCTCAAATTTGCATTATTAATGAGCACCTCTGGTGATTCTTGTATGACTAATGTATGAGACCGCTGGCTTGTACGGCAGTGGTTCCTAGTCAGGAATGTGAATGATTATTACCCAATGCCAGGGCTCTACCTCCAAAGGGCCAGATTTAGCAGATCTGGAGGAAACTTCCAGAAGAAAACTTCCCTAAGAGCTAATGATACTTTACTTAAGAACAATGGGTACACTCTCTCCTTTGCATGCAAATGTTCCTTAGACACATGATGACTGGCTTTTCTGCTGGGCTCTGAGGTGCCTCAGTGAACATGGTTTGGTAGAGGCATCAATAAGCAAACAGGCCAGTGCAATCCCACAAGTGGGGTGTAAATGAAGCAAACAGAGCCTTGTGGGAAGAGTGGGTGAATCTGGTGGACCTGGGTGCCACTGTGAATGCTGCAGCTGGAGATTCAGGGTGCCCCTGTTTGTCCCGCAAAGATCCCCATGAGGCCTGGCTGCACCTTCGTGCTGGTTAGACCCTGAGCGTGAATTCCTTCTTGTGGTGAAGACGGCACGTCACGTTCCCTCCACGCGTGGACTTTCTGGCTTTGTCTTGAGACGGCTGCGTCATGCTGTCTCCAGGTGCCCTGTCCCTAGTGGAAAATTTTGGTCTCTGGAGGTGTGGAGAGAAGGCAGCTCTGTTGGTTCTGGTGGATTCTGTGACCGCTGAGCCATCCACATAACTTGGTCTTGGTCCATGCTGCCCTGTTTGTTTGCCGTCTGGGTCGCTTCTCCTAGTAGGGTGAACTGTCCCCCTTGCCTAATTTCACACCAGACCTGAAGCAACTTGGCCTTTCTTCCTGCCCGCCTCCTTCTGATCAGTGCTTCTGGGAGCGTTATTCAGCCTGATGGCTCAAAATGTACAAACCCATCTCAATAGACAGGGCACCCAGGTGCCAGAGGCATTAACCAAGCTCAACTTTAAGTGGTTTTCTTTCTGGTCTGGGCTAGAGCCCTGCAGTTGTGTAAGAAGTGGGGAGCCTGTTTGCTGTTCCATAGAATGGTCCAGAAACTCCTGCAACTGGCAGTTGCCCTGGAAGTGAAGGTAGCCTGGGTGCTCTAGCTCTGAAATTGGTCAGAAACAGTGGCTATCAAAGTGGGCTTCCCAGGTGGCTCAGTGGTGAAGAACCCACATGCCAATGCAGGAGACACAGGAGACGTGGGTTCAATCCCTGGGTCAAGAAGATCCCCTGGAGGAGGAAATGTCAACATGCTCCAAAATCCTGTGGACGGAGGAGCCTGGCAGGCTACATTCCATGGGGTCACAAAGAGAGGCTTTCATTTTAGTATGGCTGATTGTGTTAGTTGGGTACCTAGGCTAACTTTGTTGGCCATACAAACAAATTGGACTTACAAACGCGCTCTCAGAACAGAACTCGTTCATACATAGGGGACTTAGTTATAGACATTCTTCAAGTTGGGCCCTACATACCATTATCTTTCTGTTCAAAGTCAGTTATAACTGTTCAAACTTCATTCTTTTATATGTGAATGCCCAGTCTTCCTACCACCATTTGTTGAAGAGACTGTCCATTCTCTGTTGAATGGCCTCCATTGAATGGCACCCTTGTTGAAAGTTATTTGACCATATATATTCAAGGACTTATTTCTGGGATCACTAGTTTATTCCATTAGTCTATATGTCTATCTGTATGAGAGTGCTACACTGTTCTGGTTATTATAGCTTTGTCATAAATTTCTCTACGTCACTTTAAAAATATTTAGTTTTTGTGTTTTCACAAATGTGTGTGTGTGTGTAAACCTGTGTGTGAATACAGCTTAAAGAGTCTATTATACTTTAAGGTTTATTACCCTGCCTCTCAAGTCAGGCCCTTCTTTGTTTTTTTGCTCCCTGGAGGCAACCACTTCAATTCTTTTATCTTTTTCATTTGGAATTCATCTCAATACACTTAATCAATGTTAACATAGTGATATTTCTTCATTTTTTAGGTTCTAGGCATGATCTATTGATTTCTCATTGTGTTGGAAATGAAGATTTAGCTCTCATTAAGTGCATACTTTCTATCCCCTTCATCCTCCCAGAAGAGTTAAATCATAACTTTGGACAAGTCAGTATATAGCACTACTCTGATGATGGAAGGGCTTTCCTGGTGGCTCAGTGGTAAAGAATCCACCTGCCTGTGCAGAAGATACAGGTTTGATCCCTGGATTGGGAAGATTCCCTGGGGAAGGAAATGGCAACCCACTCCATTGCCTGGGAAATCCCATGGACAGAGGAGCCTGGTGGGCTACGGTCCATGAGGTTGCAAGAGAGTTGGACACACCTTAGTGACTAAACAACAACAACGTGACAGTGGAAATGTGCTTTATAGCTGGGCCGTGTAGAACCCGGACATTTAGCTTCTTTTCTTACAGAACTTTTTGTTTTCCATTGACATCAGAATACTATTGGAGAAGGCAATGGCACCCCACTCCGGTACTCTTGTCTGGAGAATCCCATGGACGGAGGAGCCTGGTAGGCTGCAGTCCATGGGGTCACTAAGAGTCGGATACGACTGAGCGACTTCACTTTCACTTTTCACTTTCCTGCATTGGAGAAGGAAACGGCAACCCACTCCAGTGTTCTTGCCTGGACAATCCCAGGGATGGGGGAGCCTGGGGGGCTGCCGTCTATGGGGTTGCACAGAGTTGGACACGACTGAAGTGACTTAGCAGTAGCAGAATACTATTATTTGTTTGTCATGTTTTCTACGTATGTATCGTTAATTCAACCTCAGATGATGTCTGGGAGCTCCCTTGGCACAACTCTGCTGAACATGAGGAAGCCTATAGCTTAGAGATGGGTCATGTATCTAAGAACAGGGCACCTTCCCTTGTTAGGAAAAGGCTTGTTCATCAACAGGCAATTGAAAGTATTTATCTGTCTTGGAGTGTGCTTAGTCCCTCAATTGTGTTTGACTCTTTTGCAAGCCAGATGCCTGTGAGGCTTCTCTATCCATGGGATTTCCCAGGCAAGGATACTGGTATGGGTTGCCATTTCCTTCTCTAGGGGATCTTCCCAACCCAGGGATTGAACCCGCATCTCCTGTGTCTCCTGCCTTGGAAGGTGGATTCGTTGGCGTTCCTTCTGTATATAAGGTGCTGCGCTAGGGTGATATGGATGGATGTGATAGTATTTTGCACCAGGTACTTACACTTGAATAGGAAGGATGGTATTGAGGCAATCTTTCTGATTTGAAGCAAACTTTGATGAGAGTAGAAGAGCAACTGCAAATTTGAGAAAGGACAGATTAGAAGCAGTTATTTCTAAGTAGAAGATTCAGGGAAAGCTTTAGTGGGGAGGAGATATTGAAGCTGAATTAAGTGTTCAATGGGAAGAGTTACTGGTTCAGAGAGAATGGCATTTAGGTGCAGGGAGAAAGGGCAGCAAAGGTACAGAAATTGGGAAGTATACTGTGGGTTGAGGGAAAGACCAGTGTGGCCACAGTGTGGACTATGTGGGGATGCAGCAGTCAAAGCAGAGCTGATTCTGTGCTTGAGCATCTCTGTGCTGGGACTGGGTTCAGTCTGTTATAGGCACCAAACTAGTGGTTCCCAAAATGGTATCCTCGGACTTCCCTGGTGGTCCAGGGTTCAGACTCTGGGATCCCAAATGCAGGGGGCGTGAGTTTGATCCCTGGTCAAAGAACTAGGATCCTGTATGCTGCATGATGCAGCCAAAAAATCTTATAACCTGGGAACTTGCTGTTTGTTTATCTTTGACTGCGTTGGGTCTTCACTGCTGCGTGCGGACTCCCTCCAGTTGTGGCAAGCGGGCTTCTCATTGCAGTGGCTTCTCTTATTGCAGAGCATGGACTCTAGGGCACACAGGCTTCAGTAGTTGCAGCACAAAGGCTCAGCAGCCCTGCGCTTGTGGGATCTTCCCAGGCCAGGAATCGAACTCATATCCTCTGCATTGGCAGGTGGATTCTCAACCACTGGACCATCAGGGAAGCCCTGGGAACTTGTTAGAAATGAAAGTTTTTGGGCTTCCCAGGTGGCGCTAGTGGTAAAGGACCTGCCTGCCAATGCAGGAGAAATGAAAGCTCTTAAGTCCCACTTAGATTCATGGAATCAAAAACTCTGGGAGTAGGGCCTAGCAATCTGTGTTTTAGCAAGCCCTAGATGGTTCTGAAGCATGCTAATGATTGAGAACCATTGTACCATACAATTTGATACTTACAACAGTGCCATAGCTGGGCACTCACTGTCTATGCTGTACATATGGGGAAGTTGTCTCAGAGTGAGTAGGTAACTTACCAAGGTCCAGAGGGATGCTGAAGCTGGCTTGCATGTGGCTCTTGAAAGCAAATTATAAGCATCGCTTCCCAGCCCTAAATTTAGTGATGTCATATTGGTAGCTTGAAACTGGCCATAATGGAAGTATTAATACCATGGAAATTGGCAAATGCTGCGAATCAGGGCGTCAAGCCCACCTTGAGAGCCAGTTGTTAAACATTCACCAGCATAGCTCTTTTAGGTCATTCGGTCAGTAAGTGGTTGGTAGGCTTGGGTCTTGAACCCTGACAGCCTGGCTCCCAAGTGCATGCTCTTAAACCACTAGGTTAAACTTATTCTGAAAGTCTGGAAAGCCGGTTTGGGGCCCACAATGTGGAATCTTTAAGTGCATGTTGAAAATCTGGGCTTTATTCGGTACACACTGGATTTTTCAGAATTCTGAACAGGTAAGTGATATGATGGTATGTTTAGGCAGGAGAGTGAAATTGTTGGCTGTGGCTTCTCCTTTTGCAAATATGCTGAAAAGATGGGATAAGAGGGTGTTGTAAGGCAAGTTAAAATACATAGTTGCACTTCATGGCGAATGGCCTCAGCAGCCAAGTGTTGCCCATTCGTAGAAGAGGTCGTGAAGCCCTGCAGAGCAGAGGCCTCTTGCCTCACAAAGCCTCCTTGTTCTTCAAGAGAAAGGTCCCCTGTCTCTTACTCCAAACATCTGCCACAGCACATATTGGGCTTGACGCAGCTCTGCTGGCCAGACGTGTCCCAGGAGTCCCTGGTCCAGGGTGAGCATTCACTCTGCAGCCACTGTAGCTGACCACGTGGTCACTTACGAACACTCACTCCCGTTTCCTCACAGAACCTCGAGGGTTTCAAGGCCTCCCTCAAGTCAAGGAGCCGCATGCCTCCTGGGAGGCTGGACAACCCTTGGATCCCAGAGGGTGAATCCTGATTGGGCTTAAGCCAGTAGTTCTCAAACTTTTTGGTCTCAAGACTGTTAAAAATTGGGCTTCCCAGGTGGCATGGTGGTAAAGAATCCACATGCAATGCAGGAGATGGTCCGAAATGCAGGAGATGGCGGTTCGATCCCTAGGTCAGGAAGATCTTCTGGAGAAGGAAATGGCAACCCACTCCAGTATTCTTGCCTGGGAAATCTCATGGACAGAGGAGCCTGGTGGGCTATGGTCCATGGGGTCACAAAGAGTCAGATGTGACTGAGCAACTAAACAGCAACAAGCTTTTGTTCATGTGTTGTATCAATTATATTAGCATATTAGAAATTAAAACAGAATTTTTAATATTTATGTATTTTGTTGCACTGGGTTCTAGTTGAGTCACCTGAGATCTTGGTTGGATCGTGCGGGATCTTTTCTTCCTGTGTATGGACTCTTTAGTTGTGGCCTGGGGGCTTAGAAGTTGCGGCGCTTAGGCTTAGTTTCTCCTCGGCATGTGGGATCTTAGCTCCCCAACCAGAGATTGAACCCGCGTCCCCTGAATTGCAAGGTGGATGGATTACCAACCACTGGACCACCAGGGAAGTCCCCTGAAGCTGAGAATTTAAAATTTATTAATTCATTTACAAACAACTCATTACATGTTAACATATGTTTATGACAGAAATATTAATAACCTCAGATATGCAGATGACACTACCCTATGGCAGAAAGTGGAGAACTAAAGAGCCTCTTGATGAAAGTGAAAAAGGAGAGTGAAAAAGTTGGCTTAAAGCACAACATTCAGAAAACAAAGATCATGGCATCCCGTCCCATCACTTCATGGCAAATAGATGGAGAAACAGTGAAAACAGTGGCAGACTTTATTTTTGGGGGCTCCAAAATTACTGCAGATGGTAAGTGCAGCCATGAAACTAAAAGACGCTTACTTCTTGGAAGAAAAGTTATGACTAACCTAGACAGCATATTAAAAAGCAGAGATATTACTGTGCCAACAAAAGTCCATCTAATCAAGGCTATGGTTTTTCCAGTAGTCATGTATGGATGTGAGAGTTGGACTATAAAGAAAGCTGAGTGCTGAAGAATTGATGCTTTTGAACTGTGGTGTTGGAGAAGACTCTTGAGAGTCCCTTGGACTTCAAGGAAATCCAACCAGTCCATCCTAAAGGAAATCAGTCCTGAGTGTTCATTGGAAGGACTGATGTTGAAGCTGAAAGTCCAATACTTTGGTCACTTGATGTGAAGAGCTGCCTCATTTGAAAAGACCCTGATGCTGGGAAAGATTGAAAGCAGGAGAAGGGGATGACAGAGGATGAGATGGTTGGATAGCATCACCAACTCAATGGACATGAGTTTGAGTAAACTCTGGGAGTTGGTGATGGACAGGGAGGCCTGGTGTGCTGCGATTCATGGGGTCACAAAGAGTCGGACACGACTGAATGACTGAACTGAACTGATGACAAATTAGCATATTGCTTTTGAACTGTGGTGTTGGAGAAGACTCTTGAGAGTCCCTTGGACTGCAAGGAGACCCAACCAGTCCATTCTGAAGGAGATCAGCCTTGGGATTTCTTTGGAAGGAATGATGCTAAAGCTGAAACTCCAGTACTTTGGCCACCTCATGTGAAGAGGTGACCCATTGGAAAAGACTCTGATGCTGGGAAGGATTGGGGGCAGGAGGAGAAGGGGACGACAGAGGATGAGATGGCTGAATGGCATCACTGACTCGATGGACGTGAGTCTGGGTGAACTCCGGGAGTTGGTGATGGACAGGGAGGCCTGGCATGCTGCGATTCATGGGGTCGCAGAGTCGGACACGACTGAGCGACTGAACTGAACTGAACTGAACACAAAAATATTTCATGGGACTATCTAGGTGTAAAAGAGAGAAGTATTCATGTATTGTACAGCTGAAATTTTCTGTGGAAGTAAATCTTACCCCACACAAGAGATTACTATGTGGCTTGATGGATGTGCTAATTAGCTTGGTTGGGGTAATCATTTTATAATGTAACATCTGTATCAAAACATCATGCTGTATAACCTAAATATATACAACTTTTATTTGTCAGTCATACCTCAATAAAGCAGGGGGAGAAAAGAAAGAAAGAAAAAAAGAAGTATTTGAATAGCTTTTTCATATAATTATTTTTCTTTGATACTGCACCAAAACTCAACAAAAAGTAGTTTTGAAAAAGTTAGCTGTAATTTGATATCTGAAATGAGGTCAATGAACTTTTCATACCCTCTTGTGAGAAAATCTATTGATGTACCTTTTACTTTGGGTGGATCGTCTACCCATTTGTGATCGTTTGGAAAATACTGGTATGCACATATTCCAAATGTTGACACATTTTGTTATACAGCATAAGAAACAAAAATCGTATTTGTTAATGTCACCACCAGAAAAGTTTGTATTGGAAAGCTGCCAAAGTCATGGCGTCAACGCAAGTTTTACAAAATTTGAATTTTTGTTTGAATGTCATCATTGGCTGCAAACACTGGTTTTTCTTGAAATGACAGGCTCACTTTGTTCATCTTTAAGAAAATGTCTATCAAATACACAAGTTTGAATAACTATAGTTTGGCAGTTGTTGTTCCACATAAAAATTATGTTCTCTGCAAAAAGTGGCTAGTTTAGTTTATCACTCAGTTGTACAAATGCTTTTTCTCTAGGTAAGCATTTTCATACATCAGTTATGCTTTTTATGCTTTATGCATAATTTTCATTTCATCACATAGGATATTAAAATATGACATTAAAAAAGTCATGCTTAGGTGTTTAGAGTTAATAAAATTAGTAGTTCTCACTGCTTCATCAAGGACATCCTAAAGTGAAACTGGCTTTTATTCAAACTGGGAGAGCACGATACCAAAGTATACAATGATAGTACAGTTTGCCACTGCCTGGGTGCTATGACCTCAGCAGTTTAACCCACCTTGCTTTTGCTTCATCAGTGCAAATGTCAACATGGTTGATAACCCTTAAGATAAATCCATAAGATTCAAAAAAGTTCTTCAATGCTAAATATTTCAGCACCACTGGTGTCTGTTGCCAAGCATCTACATGAAAGATCTTCTTTGATGATTAGTTGGTGTTGATCCTGAACAAATACAAACAAAGCAGCTGATCTAGCTACCCCTGTGTATTTATCCGTTTATAAGACAGACATACGTTTCTTCTGATAAGAGATCAATTCCGTCTTCATGTTGACAGCTAAACTGTTCATTTGACAAACTGCTGTACCACCTGGAAGTGGAGTGCTGTGATTCAGTGTTGTTCAGGAGTGTCCACTGGACAAGACTTTCTTAGTCTTTCCATTGATGCAGTTTTAAGACTTACTCTGTCAGACGCTGCTGTGGCTTTTTCATTTCTAGTTTGAAAAGCTGTAAGAAAGCATTTTTGGCTTTTTGAGAGTTCATAATGTCTACATTTAAAATATTCAGTTGGGGACTTCCCTGGTCGTCCAGAGGTGGAGAATCAGCCTGCCAACAGGTTTGATTCCTGGCCAGGGAAGATTCCACATGCCACGGGGCAACTAAGCCTATGCACCCCAACAACTGAGCCCTCGTGCCTGAACGTGTTAGTCGCTCAGTCGTGTCAGTCTCTTTGTGACCCCATGGACTGTAGCCCTACAGGTTCCTCTGTCCATGGAATTCTCCAGGCAAGAATACTGGAGTGGGTAGCCATTCCCTTCTCCAGGGGATCTTCCCGACCCAAGGATCAAACCCAGGTCTCCTGCATTGAAGGCAGATTCTTTGCTGTCTGAGCCACCAGGGAAGTCAACAAGAGAAGCCACTGCAGTGAGAGACCTGTGCACCACAGCTAGAGTGTAGGCTTCGCCTGCTGCAACTAGAGAAAGCCCAAAGGCAGCAGCAAAGACCCAGTGCAGCCCAAAATAAATAAATAGAAACAATTAAACTAAAAAATGAAATATTTCATTCCTTTTTCTTTTTTTTTTAATTTTTAATTTTTATTTTATTTTTAAACTTTACATAATTGTATTAGTTTTGCCATTATCAAAATGAATCCGCCACAGGTATACATGTGTTCCCCATCCTGAACCCTCCTCCCTCCTCCCTCCCCATACCATCCCTCTGGGTCGTCCCAGTGCACTAGCCCCAAGCATCCAGTATCGTGTATCGAACCTGGACTGGCAACTTGTTTCTTACATGATATTTTACATGTTTCAATGTCATTCTCCCAAATCTTCCCACCCTCTCCCTCTCCCACAGAGTCCATAAGACTGTTCTATACATCAGTGTCTCTTTTGCTGTCTCGTACACTGGGTTATTGTTACCATCTTCCTAAATTCCATATATATGCGTTAGTATACTGTATTTATGTTTTTCCTTCTGGCTTACTTCACTCTGTATAATAGGTTCCAGTTTCATCCACCTCATTAGAACTGATTCAAATGTATTCTTTTTAATGGCTGAGTAATACTCCATTGTGTATATGTACCACCGCTTTCTTATCCATTCATCTGCTGATGGATATCTAGGTTGCTTCCATGTCCTGGCTATTATAAACAGTGCTGCGATGAACATTGGGGTACACGTGTCTCTTTCCCTTCTGGTTTCCTCAGTGTGTATGCCCAGCAGTGGGATTGCTGGATCATAAGGCAGTTCTATTTCCAGTTTTTTAAGGACTCTCCACACTGTTCTCCATAGTGGCTGTACGAGTTTGCATTCCCACCAACAGTGTAAGAGGGTTCCCTTTTCTCCACACCCTCTCCAGCATTTATTATTTGTAGACTTTTGGATCGCAGCCATTCTGACTGGCGTGAAATGGTACCTCATAGTGGTTTTGATTTGCATTTCTCTGATAATGAGTGATGTTGAGCATCTGTTCATCTGTTTGTTAGGCATCTGAATGTCTTCTTTGGAGAAATGTCTATTTAGTTCTTTGGCCCATTTTTTGATTGGGTCGTTTATTTTTCTGGAGTTGAGCTGTAGGAGTTGCTTGTATATTTTTGAGATTAGTTGTTTGTCAGTTGCTTCATTTGCTATTATTTTCTCCCATTCTGAAAGCTGTCTTTTCACCTTGCTAATAGTTTCCTTTGATGTGCAGAAGCTTTTAAGGTTAATTAAGTCCCATTTGTTTATTTTTGCTTTTATTTCCAATATTCTGGGAAGTGGGTCATAGAGGATCCTGCTGTGATGTATGTCAGAGAGTGTTTTGCCTATGTTCTCCTCTAGGAGTTTTATAGTTTCTGGTCTTACGTTTAGATCTTTAATCCATTTTGAGTTTATTTTTGTGTATGGTGTTAGAAAGTGGTCTAGTTTCATTCTTTTACAAGTGGTTGACCAGATTTCCCAGCACCACTTGTTAAAGAAATTGTCTTTAATCCATTGTATATTCTTGCCTCCTTTGTCAAAGATAAGGCGTCCATATGTGCATGGATTTATCTCTGGGCTTTCTATTTTATTCCATTGATCTATATTTCTGTCTTTGTGCCAGTACCATACTGTCTTGATAACTGTGGCTTTGTAGTAGAGCCTGAAGTCTGGTAGGTTGATTCCTCCAGTTCCATTTCTCAAGATCGCTTTGGCTATTCGAGGTTTTAAGAAATGGACAAATTCTTAGAAAAGTACAACTTTCCAAAACTCGACCAGGAAGAAATAGAAAATCTTAACAGACCCATCACAAGCATGGAAATTGAAACTGTAATCAAAAATCTTCCAGCAAACAAAAGCCCGGGTCCAGACGGCTTCACAGCTGAATTCTACCAAAAATTTAGAGAAGAGCTGACACCTATCGTGCTCAAACTCTTCCAGAAAATTACAGAGGAAGGTAAACTTCCAAACTCATTCTATGAGGCCACCATCACCCTAATACCAAAACCTGACAAAGATGCCACAAAAAAAAGAAAACCACAGGCCAATATCACTGATGAACATAGATGCAAAAATCCTTAACAAAATTCTAGCAATCAGAATCCAACAACACATTAAAAAGATCATACACCATGATCAAGTGGGCTTTATCCCAGGGATGCAAGGATTCTTCAATATCCGCAAATCAATCAATGTAATACACCACATTAACAAATTGAAAAATAAAAACCATATGATTATCTCAATAGATGCAGAGAAAGCCTTTGACAAAATTCAACATCCATTTATAATAAAAACTCTCCAGAAAGCAGGAATAGAAGGAACATACCTCAACATAATAAAAGCTATATATGACAAACCCACAGCAAACATTATCCTCAATGGTGAAAAATTGAAAGCATTTCCTCTAAAGTCAGGAACAAGACAAGGGTGCCCACTTTCACCATTACTATCCTTTTTCTTTAAACTCTGATTTTAAAATGATGCCACAATTCAAATGGCTCCACTGGGGCTGGAGCAGGGGTGAGGCAAGTGAGTGCCGAGGACACAGGATTTAAAGGGGTGCCCACTCTGCCTCCCTGCACTTGCAGGAGTCTGAGAGGAAGTGTCTCTTGATATTCTGCACCTGGGCACCTCACTAGCTTCTCCCTGGAACTGGCCCTGGGCACCGTAACACTATTCAGAAATGTTCTGTTGCATAAGACACAATGAGGTAAATAATTAATTTCTCTAAAGCAGAGGGAGAGATTGCTTTCATCCTATATTTGCTTCTTACTCACAGTGTCTCCCATTCCGGGTGGCACTAAGTGGTAAAGAACCCACCTGCCAAGGCAGGAGATGTAAGAGATGAGGGTTCAATCCCTGGGTCAGGAAGATCCCCTGAAGGACGGCATGGCAACCCACTCCAGTATTCTTGCTCGGAGAATCCCATGAACAGAGGAGCCAGTCCATGGGGTCACAAGAGTTGGACATGACTAAAGCGACTTAGCCCGTGCACAGCACACCAGTTGTCAGCAAACTCTTTGACATATTACTTTCATCTTCTTCAGGATGTTTAGATTTAGTGATAGGCTGAGAAAGGGAGTCTTCTAAGCATGTCTTTTAAAGCTACTGATCAATGTAAGAAAATATATATTATAAATAAAATTTTAAATTCAGAATAAAATATTATTAAATTCGAAAGTAAGAGTCAGAGATCCAATTTAAAAATTAGGAAAACTTTTTGAACATTTAGTGAATAGTATTTCAAAATGGGGATTCCCTGATGGCTCAGACAATAAAAAATCTGCCTGCATTGCAGGAGACCTAGGTTCGATCCCTGGCTTGGGAAGATCCTCTGGAGAAAGGAATGGCTACCCACTCCAGTGTTCTTGCCTGGAGAATTACAAAACAACAAATTGATACCATCTTTCTAAATTCCATATATATGCATTAGTATACTGTATTTATGTTTTTCCTTCTGGCTTACTTCACTCTGTATAATAGGCTCCAGTTTCATCCACCTCATTAGAACTGATTCAAATGTATTCTTTTTAATGGCTGAGTAATACTCCATTGTGTATATGTACCATAGCTTTCTCATCCATCAATAACCCGGTGTACGAGACAGCAAAAGAGACACTGATGTATAGAACAGTCTTATGGACTCTGTGGGAGAGGGAGAGGGTGGGAAGATTTGGGAGAATGACATTGAAACATGTAAAATATCATGTAAGAAATGAGTTGCCAGTCCAGGTTCGATGCACGATACTGGATGCTTGGGGCTAGTGCACTGGGACGACCCAGAGGGATGGTATGGGGAGGGAGGAGGGTTCAGGATGGGGAACACATGTATACCTGTGGCGGATTCATTTTGATATTTGGCAAAACTAATACAATTATGTAAAGTTTAAAAATAAAATAAAATTAAAAACAAACAAACAAACAAAAAAACAAAACAAAAAAAACCCAAAACAACAAATTGAACTTCTTATGCTTCTGTGTAGGTGCAAAAGAAACTTTGGGATTTTGAAATCATGATTTTTTTTATGATAATGAGGTTACAGGTTATAACAAGCATAACCAAAGATAGCCAATAAAAGCACAGAAATACTGAAACAAACTGAGTTAATCTCTGAAAATGCAATTATTTATGCCTTAAACTTACTTTAATTAGAAAATTCTAGAAAACACAGGAATACACAAGTATATATTTCATGAATTGTTTGAGCAATGACATTATATATCATTATATATCATGTAGCCTCTGGAAAACTCTACTATATACTTGGGAGAGAATTAACATGAACAAAACATATGAAGTCATATATTATTAGGAAAACAGTTTTCACCTTACTGACCCACTTAAAGGGGTCCCTGGATCACGTTTGAAGAACCTCTGGCCTAGTGGCTCAGCTGGTAAAGAATCTACTTGCACCACAGGATATGGTCTGCAATGCAGGAGACTGGGATTCAATCCCTAGGTCAGGAAGATCCCCTGCAGAAGGAAATGGCAACCCACTCTAGTATTCTTGCCTGGGAAGCCCCATGGACAGAAGAGCCTGGTGGGCTACAGTCCAGGGGATTGCAAAGAGTCAGTCACGACTGAGTAACTAAACCATCACCAACTGGTCTAAAGTAGTGTTAACCTTCTTGCCAGTGATTGGCTTAGGCATAGTTATGTGACACAAGTGAAACATGAAGAGAATTCTGCTGCGTAGTTTCTGGGAAGGTTTCCTAGTCCTTAAGAGAGAAATGCAAGAGATAACCTCTTCTTCCACTGGTCATTGTTGGGATTGAATGTAATGCCTGAAACTATTGCAGACATTTCATGCCTTTGAATTTTGCTGATTCATGTCTAACTTTCATACTCCATGTCTAATATGTCAGAAAATACCATTAGCTCTACTGTTAAAATACATCCAGCATCTGACCTTCTTCTACCACCTCCACGCTCCCCTCTCAAGTCCAAGCCATCATCATTTCTCACTTGGATTATTATCAGTTTCCTAATTTTCCTGTTCTCATTGTTCCCCAGGGCAACCAGGTAAGTCTTTTTTATTTTTCCTTCAGGGTAAATCTTTTACAAAGAAATCCAGGTCATGTCACTCTTCTGTTCAAAACTTTTTGGTAGCTGTCCTTCTCTTAGGATAAAAGCCCAGTCCTTACTATGACCACAGGATGTTCCTGATCTGGCTCCCAGATACATCTTCTGATGCTTGTCCCTCCCTTACTCATTCCATCTTCCCTACTTGCCTTCTGCCCATCAAACAAGCCAAGCATGCTCTTGTCTTAAAACCTTTGCCTAATGCTCTTCTAGATATCTGCATGGCTTAGTTCTAACTAATTCTCCCTTGATTATTCTAGGCATTTGCTCAGAGATGCCTTCCAATTACCCTCAGTCCCACCTGGGAACCCTTACCCCTTTATTCCTGCTTTATTTATTTTTTTTCCATAGCATTACCATCTTTGACATATTACATTGGAGCTTGTTTGTTGCCTCTTTTTCCTGCCAGAATGCAAGTTCCACAAAGGCTTTGCTTTGTTCAGCACTGTAACCTCATCATCTAGAAAAGGGCTTGGTATTTAGTAGAGATCATTAAATGAGATTTCCAGAAAGATAGAAAAAAAAAAGTGTATGGAATAGAGGAAATAGTGACTAAGAATTTCATAGAATTGAAAGGAAGAACTTGAATTTTAAAAGTTCACAGAGTATTAAATGGGGGCAGATTGACTCAAGACAAACAAATAGTCAAGTTAAGGGCATCACAGAGAAGTCTTAGAACACCGAACACAGGAGAAAATTTTGAGAGTTTACTTTCAGAAAAAACAAAAGAAACAACAGATCATGCACAAATATAAGAATCGTATTGACATTAGATTTCTCACGAGGAAGGAATGACACATGGGAAATGAGGGCTTGTAAATAACTTACTAAGATTTGTCATTCTCTAAAAATAAAATTTTAAGTCAAAATAGGAAAATTGTCTATAACGATCAAGAACCAATTCTGGGTGATATCACCATGGCAGGGTGGGGATGATGGTGAGGAGATGTAGAGACTGGAAAGAGGTGTGTGAGGGCCAAGGGAAAAGAAATTGGTAGTGAAAAACAAACAGAAGTATCATATTTAAATAGGGGGAACAGCTAGAAGAACGAAAATAGAATATACAACTTTCAATCTAGCCTAAAAAAATCTGATTCCTGCAGTGGAAAATAGGAGAGAGAAAACAGAATAAATACAAAATAAGATGGTAAATGCAGTAAGCACAAAGTGAAATGGCTGAAATAAGTCCTAATATTCCAGCAATTAAAATAAATGGAAGTGAATTAAACTCAGTGATCTGACTGGATAATAAAATAAAAAAAAAATGACTAAGCAATATATTGTCTTCCAGAAACGGTGGCAGATAAAGTATTATTCCCCCTTTCCTTATTGCTTTTCTCTGTAGAGGTTGAAACATTAAACTGTTACTCTCTTAGTCTCCATTCCAAGTGAAGTGACCTTGGGACACAGTTCTATCCCTTGAGATGTAAGTGGAAGTCAGCAGGACCAAACTGTCACAGGAAACAATAGAAAACTTGCATAGACCAATAAAGATTTAAAAAAATTGGAATAGTAACCCAAGACTTTCCTATATCAAAAAGCCCTAGGACTAGATAATTATATGGGCCTTTTAAGGGACAATAATCTCCATCTTGTACAAGTTTTCCAGAAAACAGGAATGACATTAATAAAATGATTTCCCGAGGTTAGCATAACCTTGATTTCAAAACTGATGGAAGACATCTTAAGAAAAGAAAATGACAAGCATGTTTAATTTATAAACATAACTGTGAAAATCCTAAGTAAGATATCAGCTGAACTAATCTAAATATGTATTTTTTTTTAATAAGGCACCATAATCAAGTAGAGTTTATCTAAGGAAAGCAAGAATGGCTCAGCATCAGGAAAAAAAATCAATGCAATTCACCATATTAATGAGTAAAGGGGAAAAAAAAACCACACTAATGACAAAGAGATGATCTGTTCCGTTCAGTCAATATATACATGGTTTTTGATAAAATGCACACCTATTTAAGACTCTTAAAATTCTTAGAAAATTAAGGATAGACAGAAACTCTATTGATAAAGGTCATCAACCCAAAATATCATATTTAAAGAGAACTTTTAGAGGCATTCCTTTTAATATTAGGAATTAGACAAGGATGCTTGCTGTTTGACATAGAAATTGAGGTGCTCTGAGTAATAAGACAAGAAAATAAAATGATAGGCAGAACAATTAGGAGGGAAAAATTAAAGCAGTCATTATTTATAGATAAGATGATCAATTACATAAAAATCCATTAGAATCAACAAACCTCTGGCACTACTAAGACAGTTGAACAGATTTATCAGATTCAAGATCAACTTGAAAAAAAAAACCAGCAACATTTCCATACTCCAGGAAAAACCAGCCAGAAAATAAGGTAACATTTATAATGGTAACAAAAATTTTAATGAAAAAATGCTTGAGATATTTATAAATGAAACTTTTAAAATAAAATTACAGTCTTAAATAAATACATGAATAAATGAAGAGAGAGATGTATGCTGTCCAATCCATAGCCCCTAGCCACATGTGAGCCCTTAAAATGTGGCCAGTTCAAATTGAAATGTGACATTAAGTGTAAACACTGGTTTTCAAAGAATTAGTATAACAAAATGATGTAAAGAATTTCATTAGTTGTTAGTTTAGTCATTAAATCGTATCCAACTCTTTGCGACCCCATGGACTGCAGCATGCCAGACTTTCCTGTCCTTCACTCTCATCCGAAGTTTGCTCAAGTTCATGTCCATTGAGTCAGTGATGCTATCTAATCGTCTTATCCTCTGTTGCCCTCTTCTCCTTTTGCCTTCAATCTTTCCCAGCATCGGGATCTTTTCCAATGAGTCAGCTCTTCCCATCAGGTGGCCAAAGTATTGGAGCTTCAGCATCAGTCCTTCCAGTGAATATTTAGGGTTGATTTCCTTTAGGATTGACTGGTTTGATCTCCTTGCCATCCAGAGGACTCTCAAGAGTCTTCTCCAGCAACACAATTTGAAAGCATCTGTTCACATGTGGAAATTTTATATATATATCGGCTTAAACTAATTTCATTTTTCTTTTTACTTCTTAAAAACTGTTGCTACTAAATTGTTAAAATTACATATGTGGCTTACATTTCTGTTACACTGTGGTAGATCATGATCCTGGATGGTATAACTTAACATAGTAATGATATAAATTGTCTTTTAGTTAATATCTATCCAATGCAATTCCAATCACAACTCCAGCAGAGGTCTGTATGTGTGTAACTTAGAAAAATGGTTAAGAAAAGATAGTAAGTGAAAATTTATAGAAGGTGAAACCAGAACTTTTTGAAGAGATACCTTACCTTAGTAGCCATGAGAAAAATAATTTTTAAAAGCAATATTTTAAACTCAAATATTGGTAATCAGTAGAAAATTGAGTAATATCAAGTGCTAATAAGTAAGATGATGAGGAAATGGGAACTCTGTTGCCCTGTTGGTGAAAGTGTAAACTGATTACAGGCATTCAGGAAGCCTATCCAGCAGTACTTAGTGAACCCAAGGGAGTGTGCAACTTGCAAGTCAGCAATCCAAATCCTGGACATGTAAGTCCCAGAATTTCTTGCAAAAGATCGATAAGGGGACACATATATGGCTTGGGCTTCCCAGGTGGGGCTAGTGGTAAAGAACCCACCTGCCAATACAGGAGACATAAGAGACGTGGTTTCGATCCCTGGATTGTGAAGATCCCCTATAGGAGTGCATGGCAACCCACTCCAATATTCTTGCCTAGAGAATCCTGTGGACGGGGGAGGCTGGTGGGCTACAGTCCATAAGGTTGCAAAGAATTGGACATGACTGAGTTGACCTAGCATGCACGCACACACATGGCTGTTCACCTTTATGTTATTTGTGGTGGCTATGAACTGGAAATAACCCAGGTATCCATCAACAGGCAAATGGACCGATGTAGTCAGGGCGTGTGCTGGGCTTTAATGCGGTGGTCCTGTATAGCAGGGCTAATAGCAACACGATACATCTTCCAAATATAGGACCATAATGAAAAAGTTAGAGTGAATTTCTAACAGTACCACTTACAGAAATTAAACTCACAATACTATCTTTTCGAAGGCACGTACACATGAAAAAAGTGTATTAAACAAATTTGAATGCAGTTGTCAATGGAAAAGGATTGGGAGTGAGGATGTGGGGAGAAGAGGAAGAAACGGAAGCTAGAGAAAGTGACTATGTATGGACAAGGCTGCCGTATGACCTTCTTTTGGCTACCTGACACCCTGAAATAAAATAGTAAAATATGATATAAAATAAAATGATAAAAATTTCACCGAGGGGCAAACTGATTTGACTGAATCAGGAGAACAGTTCCTTGTCTTTTGGGGCAAAGCTCTCTGCCCCACATTCTCTCCTGAGAACTCACTTTTTCTTTCAAAGAGGCCTTTCCTGTGGCCTCGCAATACAGCAGGCCTGTGTGAGGCTCCTGGAAACCTGTGTGGAGAGTGCAGAACAAACTGAAACCCACTCTTTCCCCCGAGTTGGGGGGTGGACCGCTTCCCTGGTCAGGCCTGGGAGGCACCTTGGCCAGGCGGGCAGCTTTGCAAAACACAGCGGGGTCTCTGTGCAGGCCTGAGGTAACCCAACAGGAGCGAGACCGCTCCTCCTGGGCCGCAGAGAATGGGCTTCTCTGTGTGCGCTTGTTTGCTTTGGTTTCGAGCTAAAAAAAAAAAAAAAAATGATTTCACACATAATTAGGGCTGTGGCAGTGAGATTGTGTTCGAGGTGCTTTTACTGGAAATATCAAGAGGAGGGACAAGGCAGGACTGTGTTCCTCTTCCAGCCGGGGCTAGGAGCTGGAGGAGGAGCCCCAGGCTGCGTGGATCGGACAACAGGCAGTGTTCAGGACAGACAAGCAGCTTTCACGGAGGCAGGCCCAGCTGCGAGGGGCTGAGGTTGACCGTGGAGGTGGCAGTGTGTGGGGTGTGTGGTGCGTGCCTGTGGTGTGTTGGGGTGGGGAGTGCGCCACTCCCCACCCCTGCCTCTCTTTCCCCTTCCCCTTCCTCATCTCCCAGCTGCCTGTGGAGGAGACAGGCGCCCTCAGAGGAAGAGGTGGGGGGAGCTAGGAAGGAGGTGAGAAGGAGGCCGGGGAGAAAGGGGCCGGCCCCAGGAGAAGCTGAAGGGGTGAGGAAACAGATGCCCCCGCACACTTCCACTCGGGTCTGCACAGCCCATGTGCCCAACACCGAGCTGGCCCGGTGGCAGCAGCCTGGCATTGGCGAGCCAGCCCTAAGCCAGGTACCGGGTGATCCTGCCTCTGCCTAGGACTGGACAGATCTCTGGAGCCTTCTGGGCCTCTAACGGCTTCTCCATGCCATTAGGGCTGGACTGTCAGCCTTTTGCAGAAAGACAGCTCATTTAAAAAAAAAAGAAAAAAAAACCTTTCGGGGGCTGGTAGGTCATTGGGGAGGAGTCTGCCTGCTGATGCAGGAGATATGGGTTAGATCCCTGGTCTGGGAAGATCCCACATGCTGCGGAGCAACTAAGCGCCTGCACCACAACTACTGAGCCTGTCCTCTGGAGCCTGAGGACTGCAACGGCTGAGCCCGCACGTGCCGCAACTACTGAAGCCCCTGCACCCAGAGCCCGTGCTTCACGACTAGAGAAGCCACCGAATGCGAAGCCGGTGCACTGCAACAAAGAGTAGCCCCCACTCGCCGCAACTAGAGAAAAGCCTGCGCAGCAATGAAGACCCAGCGCAGCCAATAAATAAATTAAAAAAAAAAAAAAACCTTTTGGGAACACTAAATACCATATCTCCCTCTTAGAGATTCATAGTACATTTTATGAATTAAAAGCTGTGAGGGAGGAGGCCTACAGAAAAATAAAAGCCTGTTTCACTTGGAATTTGTGTAACAGATCACTTTCCAAAACATTTAATTATGAGGATCCCTCCCCCTATTTTGCATAATGTCTATTAAAATCATGAGTATTCAGTTACTATTGATGTATAATAAACCATGTCAAAACTTAGTGGCCTAAAACAACCATTTTATTATGCTCCCAGATTCTGTGAGTCAGAAACTCGAATAGGACACAAGCGAGGATGGCATGTTTATACATCATGCTGTTTGGGGCCTTGTCTGAAACGCCTTGATGGCTGGGGGCGACTGTGGGTGGAGGCTGTCTTCACTTATGCGCCTGGCAGTTGATGCTGGCTGTGGTTGGGACCTCAGCCAGGGCTGGGAGCTAGAACACCTCTGGTGTCTCGTCCATGTGCCTTGGGCTTAGCAGCCTCTGGGGAGTCAGACTTCTTACCTGGTGGCTCAGGGCTCCAAGGAGAGTGTTCCAAGGGCCCAGGCAGCAGCTCTAGACCTTTTATAACTTAGCCTTGGATGTCAAGGTCACATCAGTGGTAGTTTGGTTGGGAAGGCTTGGGAAGGACAGGATTGACCAAGCTCTTCTGCTTTGGGGAGATCATTTCTCCATGACCAACTCATAGTCTTCGTCATGTTTCCCCCACTTCTAAATCCACATCCTTTACCACAAAATTCTTTTCCTGAACCAGTCAACCCAGACACAGGTATAATGACCAGTGTACTTTATGTCAGTCAGTTAGTGCGGAGACGGAGAAGGCAGTGGCAACCCACTCCAGTGTTCTTGCCTGGAGAATCCCAGGGATGGGGAGCCTGGTGGGCTGCCGTCTATGGGGTCACACAGAGTCGGACACAACTGAAGCGACTTAGCACCACCAGCAGCAGCAGTGCAGAGAACACTGAATACACAAGAGGAGAAGGCAGCTTGGAGTTGAAGGATGAATGGACGTTAGCTCAGTTGAGATGGAGACAGAGGGAGGGAGGAGGAGAACCTTCCAGATGCAGGGAATGGCCCCTGGGAAGGTGCTGGGGAACAAGATGCATACCAGGCATTTGGACACAGTCTGTGGGGGGGACTGCCGTGGAAGAATGTGAGATGAAGCTCTTAGAATCAACCATTCAAGGTTTTGTAGATCTTGTTGAAGATTTTGGATTTTATCCCAAGAGTAACCGGGGATGGGGGAGGCGTTGGAGAGGAAGAGGAATTGATGATTTTCATTTTAAAAAGCCCCCTCTGGCTGGTGCTGGAGGATGGACATGAGGGTGAATGTGGACAGCTGGGGTTTATTGCCGTGCTGATGTGGAGATGGAGAGAAGTGGATGGCTTGGGCAGATGTTTTGGAGGCAGGGCGTGGCTTTGGCACCTGTGTGGTGCTTTTTCTGTTGGAAGGAACCCTGGAGAAGATGAATTTAGGATGACAAAATGAAGAGTTTGCGTCTGGGAATGGTGACACTGGGCTACCTCTGAGACACCGTTGTTAAGGAAGGGTAGTTGGATATGAGGGTCTGAAGTTCAGAGAAGAGGCTGGGGGGCAGATACACAAACTTGGGAATCAGCTCCCTGTAAGTGGAGCTGTGGAGCAGTTGACCTTGCCTGGGAAAGGGTATAGAATGAGGAGGCAGGGAGTCGGTGATGCAGAGGTGATGTGTAAGAATTCTAGTTTAAGAACCTTACCAAAATCCTGAGTATCTCCAGCTTATCAAAATCTGGATGGAGTCAGCTGAGCCTCTGTCTTTCTGCTGGTGCTTGAGATAGCCCACTCTCCCCAAGGGGTCTCTGCCCCTCCCTTTCTATGGAAACATAGGATATGGCATACAGTGAGAGCTTCTTGGAATTAAAAGATTGAGAGAGATCTGGGCCCATTCTGTGTTTTGGGAGACTTCTGCTATATTAAAAATAAATAAATTCCAGGTCTTCCCTGGTGGACCAGTAGTTAAGAATCTGCCTGCCCATGCAGGGGACGGGGTTTGATCCCTGGTCTGGGAAGATTCTACATGCCATGGGGTAACTAAGCCTGTGTGCCACTACTACTGAGCTCTAGAGCCTGCACATCACGTCTACTGAAGCCCCACGTGCCTAGAGCCCGTGCTTGGCAACAAGAGAAGCCACCGCAATGAGAAGCCTGCGCACCAGAGCTAGAGGGCAGCCCCAACTCGCCGCAACCAGAGAAAGCCCATGCAGTAATGAAGACCCAGTGCAGCCAAAAAATAATGAATAAATAAATAAATTCCAAAATATAGAAACTGACAAAATTTTAAAGCTTTTTATTTGGAAATAATTCCAAAGTTACAGATAGTACACAAAAATAAAACCTGTACAAACATACCTATAATCCTTTACCCAGATTCACCTTCTGTTACCATTCTACTCATTTGCTTTATCATTTGCTTCCCCTCCTTCTCTCTCATTATCATCTCTATCTGTCCACCCCCGCAGCCATCTATCTATCTATCCATCTATCACCTATCTATTTTCTTTTCTGAACCATTTGAGGGTAAGTTATATACATCATGACCCTTTACCCCTACATATTTCAGGGTTTACTTCCAAAGAATAGGGCTATTCTTGTACGTAACCACAGTACAGTTGTAAATGTCATTGATTGAATATTGATGTGCTGTGCTTGCACTTAGTAGCTCAGTTATGTCTGACTCTTTGCAACCCCATGGACTGTAGCTCGCCAGGCTCCTCTGTCAAGGGGATTCTCCAGGCAAGAATACTGGAGTGGGTAGCCTATTCCTTCTTCAGGGGAACTTCCTGATCCAGGAATCAAACTGGGATTTCCTGCATTGCAGGTGGATTCTTTACCAGCTGAGCTACCAGGGAAGCCCTTAATATTGACACAATACTTGAAATTGTGGTGTATTTAAAATATTGACATAAATTGATGTTCTATAAAAATACAATATAGTAGGATTGTACTATTTGCAAGAAAATAATGGGATTTATAAAACCACATTATTTCACAGTGCTTGGTGGTTCTTTCCTGGGACCTTGAAGCCAAATGATGATCATTCTCTTGTGTCCATCCTGGAAGCTGATATGTGTGACTGTACCAAAAGCCTTATTGGGGAGAATTTTAAAATTCTGAGTTTGAAGCACTTTGTGAAATTTGAAATTCAAGTCAATCAACCCTTCTCTGCCACACCCTGGGCCCCCTATTCCATCCACATCCTAGGTACAGCATTAGCATTTGAATAGTTTTGGTTACAGAAGTACCTCTTAAGCTGCAAATGCCTGGTATTGTTTACCTGAGGAACAAGCTCCTCTCTGTGACCTTACTGTCCTTGGCCTAGGGCTGACCAGAGATGCTAACCTCCCCCATTTGGGCACCTCGGTCCATCTGGTCTCCCAACAGTAGGCCTTTCTTTGGTTCCTCAGAGCTTCCCTTTTTTTCCCCTATAAACAGTTGTAAAACATTCTGTCCCTCCTGAACTGAGCCCAATCAACACCAGAGAAAAGCTCAGATTGGCTCTGATGCCAAAGATGGGCAAAGTCTTGTGTTTTGAGAAAAAACATTCATGTTTAATCTTTTTATTATTATAGGGTATTCTGTGTTTAAAGCTGTGGCCTCACCTTCTGACCCATAGTACCCTGGGTTTCTGGGCAGCTAATCTTCTGGAGGTTTCCCAAGGAGACTGGGGCCACTGTACCCCAGATCTTACCCCACCAGGGAGAAGTTGGATATTGGCTCTTGAGGAATAGAGCCTTGGAGCTCAGGAAGAAGGTGTTTAAGCAGCCTGTTACAAGTCAACCCAAGAAACTCGTATTGAATTAGAACTCCCCGCAAGGGCCCATCTGATGCAAAGAGCTGACTCATTGGTAAAGACCTTGATGCTGGGAAAGACCGAAGGCAAAAGGAGAAGAGGGCAAGCAGAGGATGAGATGGTTGGATGGCATCACTGACTCAATGGACATGAGTTTGAGCAAACTCCTGGAGATAGTGATGGGCAGGGAAGTCTGGTGTGCTACAGTCCGTGGGGTCGCAAAGAGTCAGACATGACTTAGTGACTGAACAACAGCAGCACAAGGAGCCTGCCTCAAGGAGTCTCAGTTTAGTGGGGAAACCGGCTCAACCAACTGAAATATAGTAGGCTGTGGCTTCTGCTCAGGAGAGAGTGCAATTACTGTGTGAATCCAAGGAAGAGAGAAGTTCCTTCAGCCAGGAGGGGGCTTTCAGGAGGGGGTGGTGAGCCAGCAGGACACAGAAGGATGAAGAAGAGGATGAGGTGAGCGGGAGGGAGAAAGGGGAGGTGAGGTTGAAGGCAAGCCTGGGGACTCAAGATCTGCCTCCATAGACCTGGCTTCTCCCCAGTCTCCCTTGCTGGCTTCTGCTGAGCCTGCGAGGCCTGGTATGAAATGGAGAGCATGTGGGATAGAGTGGCTTTATGACTGTGGGAACTGAAATCCTCCTGCTGTGGGTACTCGCTGGCACCCGGGACAGGGCCTTTGCTCTGGGAGTGTCTGCTGACCAATGCAGTGACCTTGGGGTGAATTCAAAGTCGAGAGTCCCAGGAGAGCAGTTGCCACCTCTCACCTCTGTGAGCGCAGATAGTAGGAGAGGAGTCTGTACGCGGAGGGGATTGAGGTGGGAGCAGGCCAGACTCATTGCTCCCCGGGATATGTACCCAGCCAATTCAAGAATAATTGGTCTGTCCTCAGAGGAGAGTTAATATGCACGCATGCATGTACAGAGGCTGCTGCTGCTGCTGCTAAGTCGCTTCAGTCGTGTCTGACTCTGTGTGACCCCATAGACGGCAGCCCACCAGGCCCTGCCATCCCTGGGATTCTCCAGGCAAGAACACTAGAGTGGGTTGCCATTTCCTTCTCCAATGCATGAAAGTGAAAAGTGAAAGTGAAATCGCTCAGTCGTGTCCGCCTCTTAGCGACCCCATGGACTGCAGCCCACTAGGCTCCTCCATCCATGGGATTTTCCAGGCAAGAGTACTGGAGTGGGGTGCCATTGCCTTCTCCCATGTACAGAGGAGAGGTGCTTTAATTTAAAAGCAACTTCTCGGGCTTCCTTCATGGTCCAGTGGTAAAGAATCCACTTGATAGTACAGGATACATGGATTTGATCCCAGATCTGGGAAGACCCCACATACTGTGGGGCAACTAAGCCCATGCACCACAACTACTTGGCCTGTGCTCCGAAACCTGGGAACCGCAACTACTGAAGCCTGCTCACCCTGCAGCCTGCGCTCCACAGCAAGAGAAACTACCACAATGAGAAGCCCGCACTCTGCAGCTAGAGTAGCCCCCACTCACCATAAGTAGAGAAAAGCCCTCGAAGCAGCGAAAACTCAACGCAGCCAAAAATGAATAAAAAAACAAACAAAAAGCCCAACTTCCTGTCTTCAGTCTTGTTTAAGAGCAGGCCTGTCTGCGCCCAGGCTCTGAGAACACAAGCTTGTTTCTCTTCAGCCTTGCTTCCACCTCAGGGCTTTTGCACTTCCTGGTTCTTCATCTTGAATTACCCTTTCACCACATACACACAGCCTCCCTTCTTCATCCTCTCGAGTCCTTGACTATCTGGTCCCTTTTCAGTAAGTTATCCCTGACTTCCCTGACTAAAGATGCAGCACATTAACAGTGAAACATCAATAATTTCCAGGGGTCAGTGGTGAGAACCTAGACAGCATATTAAAAAGCAGAGACATTACTTTGCCAACAAAGGTCTGTCTCGTCAAGGCTATGGTTTTTCTAGTAGTCATGTATGGATGTGAGAGTAAGACTACAAAGAAAGTTGAGGGCCGAAGAATTGACGTTTTTGACTGTGGTGTTGGAGAAGACTCTTGAGAGTCCCTTGGACTGCAAGGAGATCCAACTAGTCAATCCTAAAGAAGATCAGTGCTGAGTGTTCATTGGAAGGACTGATGTTGAAGCTGAAACTCCAATACTTTGGCCGCCTGATGTGAAAAGCTGACTCATTTGAAAAGACCCTGATGCTGGGAAGGGTTGAAGGCAGGAGGAGAAGGGAACGACAGAGGATGAGATGGTTGGATAGCATGACCGACTCAATGGACATGAGTTTGAGTAAACTCCGGGAGTTGGTGATGGACACAGGGAGGCCTGGCGTGCTGTGGTCCATGGGGTTTCGAAGAGTCAGACATGACTGAGCGACTGGACTGACCTGAACTGAACTGAGTGGTGAGAAAAGGGATGAGGAGCAGAGCACAGAGGGTTTTTTAGAGTGGTGAAACTACATTGCGTGATACTATAATGGTGGATATCTATCATCAGAATATTTTCCACGGCATGTACATCAAAGAGTGAGTGTGTTAGTTGCTCAGTTGTGTCTGACTCTTTGCGACCCCATGGACTGTGGCCCATCGGGCTCCTCTGTCCATGGAATTTTCCAGGCAAGAATACTGGAGTGGGTTGCCATTCCTCATCCAAGGGATCTTCCCAACCCAGGGATTGAACCCAGGTCTCCTGTACTGCAGGCAGATTCTTTACTGTCTGAGCCACCAATGTAGGTTCAGTTGCAAAAAATATACAACCTTACTGGGGAATGTTGATGTGGAAGAGGCTATGCTTGTGTGGGGGCAGGAGGAGTATAGGGGAAATCTGAGTACCTTCTGCTGTATTTTGCTGTGACCTAAAATTGCTTTTTTTCTTAAGTGTATTTTGAAAAAGGCATCCCTGGACTTCCTTTTCTCTGAAATCTCTGTTCTTAGTTTCATTTGTGTCTTTTTAATTGTTCTTCATTGCACCTGCACACCGGTAAACATCTGTATCCCCTCAAAAAGTGCAGCACATTTCCACACTGTATCTCCTCTTCCTTCCACTATTTTCTCCACTGCACTTATTGATGCTCAACACACCACATATTTCATTTACTTATTTTGTTAACTGTCTGTCTCTTCTTCTTTCCCTGCCACACACAATAGAATGTAAGCTCCATGAGGGCAAGGATACTTGTCTGTTTTGTCCATTGCTTTATGCCTTGTGTCTAGATCAATATTTGGCCCAAATACATCCCCAATAAGTATTTGTTGATAGATAGAGAACCTCTCTGTGCAAAAAGGCCAGGCTGGCCTGAGTACTGCATTCAGCAGTAGCATCTGGGTGACAATATGATCCCGGGAGTGTGGGTGGCCTCAGCAACCTTGGCAAAAGGCCTCAGGAAAAAACACAGTAGAAAGTCTTTTTCCCAGTGGTTGATGCTTAACACTCAGTAAATTTCCATCTTGGCCACTTGTGAGAGCTGTTTGCAAAAAAGCTGTGTTGTGAGGCATCTCCCATCCTCTCTGGCTAATGCTGGGTGGTGGGGAGCTTTGGCTGGACTTGGGCTTCTTGTCAAAGCCCAACTCTCAGAGTGGAGGTTCTTTTTTTTTGCTAAGAGAGCTCTTTATTTATTTTCCCTTGAATTAAAAAAAACCTTTTTATTCTGTATTGGAGTATAGCCAATTAACAATGTTGTAACAGTTTCAGGTGGACAGCGAAAGGACTCAGCCATACCTATACATGATCTATTCTCTCAGGGGTGGGGTGGGTTCTGTCTCCTACAGAATAGATGCTTTGTATCCTCAAATGTGGGCACAGATTTTACAGGTAAGCCACAGCTCTGCAGTTGATTATTATTCTAGATTGTTGAGTCCATGTGTGAAATGTACATTTCCAAGTAGTGATTGATGGGGCTGGTAAGAAACTCACCTTCAAAAGTCCATCACTTTACCCTATATGTGAGACACTAAAAGAGACACAGATATAAAGAACAGACTTTTGGACTCTGTGGGAGAAGGTGAGGGTGGAAAGATTTGAGAGAATAGCATTGAAACATGTATATTACCATATGTGAAATAGATCACCAGTCCAAGTTTGATGCAAGAAACAGGGCACTCAAAGCCATTGCACTGGGACAACCCAGAGAGATGGAATGGGGAGGGAGCTGAGAGGGGAGTTCAGGATGGGGGACACATGTACACTCATGGCTGATTCACGTCACTGTATAGCAAAAACCACTACAATATCGTAATTAGCCTCCAATTAAAAAAAAAAAGTCCATAACCTATACCAGTGGTCTTGGGTGAAGTAGGGCTTCCAAAGAAGCAAAGGCAGACTCTGTAGACCATTCTAAGCATCAGTTCAATTCAGTTCAGTTGCTCAGTCGTGTCCGACTCTTTGCAACACCATGAATCGCAGCACACCAGGCCTCCCTGTCCATTACCAACTCCCGGAGTTCACCTAAACTCATGTGTATCAAGTCGGTGATGCCATCCAGCCATCTCAATCTCTGTCGTCCCCTTCTCCTCCTGCCCCCAATCCCTCCCAGCATCAGGGTCTTTTTCAATGAGTCAACTCTTTGCATGAGGTGGCCAAAGTATTGGAGTTTCAGCATCAGTCCTTCCAATGAACACCCAGGACTGGTCTCCCTTAGGATGGACTGGTTGGATCTCCTTGCAGTCCAAGGGACTCTGAAGAGTCTTTTCCAACACCACGGTTCAAAAGCATCAATGCTTCGGCGCTCAGCTTTCTTCACAGTCCAACTCTCACATCCATACATGACCACTGGAAAAACAAAAGCCTTGACTAGATGGACCTTTGTTGGCAAAGTAATATCTCTGCTTTTTAATATGCTATCCAGGTTGGTCATAACTTTCCTTCCAAGGAGCAAGTGTCTTTTAATTTCATGGCTGCAATCACCATCTGCAGTGATTTTGGAGCCCAAAAAAACAAAGTCTGACACTGTTTCCACTGTTTCCCCATCTATTTCCCATGAAGTGATGGAACCAGATGCCATGATCTTCGTTTTCTGAATGTTGAGCTTTAAGCCAACTTTTTCACTCTCCTCTTTCATCAAGAGGCTTTTTAGTTCCTCTTCACTTTCTGCCATAAGGGTGGTGTCATCTGCATATCTGAGGTTATTGATATTTCTCCCGGCAACCTTGATTCCAGCTTGTGCTTCTTCCAGCCCAGCATTTCTCATGATGTACTCTGCGTATAAGTTAAATAAGCAGGGTGACAATATACAGCCTTGACGTACTCCTTTTCCTATTTAGAACCAGTCTATTGTTCCATGTCCTGTTCTAACTGTTGCTTCCTGACCTGCATATAGGTTTCTTAAGAGGCAGGTCAGGTGGTCTGGTATTCCTATCTCTTTCAGAATTTTCCACAGTTTATTGTGATCCACACAGTCAAAGACTTTGGTATAGTCAATAAAGCAGAAATAGATGTTTTTCTGGAACTCTCTTGTTTTTCGATGATCCATCAGATGTTGGCAGTTTCATCTCTGGTTCCTCTGCCTTTTCTAAAACATAGCATGCTTCATTTCCATTCTGATATCACTATTTTCTTTCTTTGAAATAAGATAAAATATCTCAGAAGGGGAGAGTGAGAGACAGGAAATCTTTGATGCTGTCTTCAAAATGTACGCAGAATCCAATCACTTCTCACCACTCTCATTGTTATTGCCATGGGCCACACCATTGTCATCTCTCCTTTGAGTTGCCTCCTAACAGGTCTCTCTTCCTCTATTTTGTCCCCCTTTGGTCTTCATATGGAAGCCAGTATTAAAACCCACATCAGATGATGACACTTCTCTACTCAAAACCATTTATCATCTCCCTGCTTCACTGGCTGTTCTCTCCTTCTCTGTCCTCATCTCTGTTACTCTCTTCCTCATTTCATTCCTCCATGATGTTCCTGGGACATACTAGGCACACACTTGCCACAAGGCCTTTGCATATGTCGTTGCTCAGAGCTCTGTCTCCATTGCTCTCTCTCTCTTTTGAAATTTGTATTCAAATACCACCTACTCAGGGTTTTCCCAGGTGGTCCAGTGGCCGAGACTCCGCACTCTCAATGCAAGGGGCCTGAGTTTGATCCTTGGTCAGGGAACTAGATCCCGCATGCCATACCTAGGAGTTCACATGCTTCAACAAAGATCAAATGTCCCATGTGCTGCAACTAAGACCCAGTGCAGCCGAATACTTAAATAAATGTTAAAAAAAAATACCGCCTACTCAGATCATGCTATCTAAAGTTCAGTTCTCTTCTAAACACCACATGCTCCCTTTGCTTCTTCATTTTCTCCTTTGTATTTATCACTAACATCCTAAGTATTTTTTGCATTTTTCTCTTGCTTATTGTCTATCTCCATTACTAGGATAAAAACTCTCTAGTGTCTTAGTCTGTTTGGGCTGCTATGACAAAATGCCATAGGTTGGGTGCCTTAAACAACAGAGGTTTATTTCTCACTGTCCTGGAGGCTGCCAGGATTAAGGCATTGGAAGATTCTGTGTCTGGTGAGGACCTGCTTCCTGGTTCATAGATGACTCTCTTTTTGTAGTGTCTTCACATGACAGAAGGGGCAAGGGAACTCTCAGGAGTCCCATTAAAAGGGCACTAAACACATTCAGGAGGGTTCCACCCTTGTGACCTAAGTACCTCCCAAGGGCCCTGCCTCCTAAAACCATCCCCTTAGGGGTTATAATTTCAACACATAAGTCCTATATGTTGGGGAACAAAAACACTTAGTCTGTAGCAGTGGTCCCTAACCTTTTTGGCATGAGGGCCCATCTCATGGAAGAATTTTCCATGGATAGGAACAGGATGGTTTGGGGATGATTCAAGTGTATTACATTTATTGTGCACTTTATTCCTATTTTGTGGCACTCTCAGGATACTCCATCTTGATTTTAGGGTTAGGGTTCATGCTTCCATGAGAATCTAATGCTGCTGCTGACCCGAAAGGAGGTGATGCTCAGGCGGTAATGAGAGTGATTGGGGGTGGCTGTAAATACAGATGAAGTTTCGCTCAGTTGCCTGCCACTGACCTCCTGCTACGCAGACCAGTTCCTAACAGGCCAAGGACCAGTACTGGTCTGTGGTCCAAGGGTTGGGGACCTCTGGTTTATATCACTGAATATTTTAGTCTGTTTTCCCAGAAACAGACCCTGAGGTGAGGATTTGTGGGCAAGTGATTTATTAAGAGAATTCTCCTTGGAGAAACAAGTGGGGGAGATAGGAGGGTTGGAAGAAGAGGGAAGAAGAAGTCAAGCAAGGATGAGATTTTAAATGAGATTCCAACCTCAGTCTGATCCCCAGGGGTGCTCTAGAGTGTGCATCACATCTCAGTTTTCCTCCTACACAAGTTAGTTACTAGCTGCTGGCTACTTGGGTGTACATGTGAGTCTGTGTGTGTGTGTGTGTGTGTGTGTGTGTGTGTGTTGGGGTAGACATTACTTCCTGGGCATTTCCTGTTTTGCAGTAGTGAGTGTTGGAGAGGAAATGGCTCCAATAGCCCAGAGCAGCCCTCTGAAGATCACAGATGCAAGCCTTCAAAAACAAAGCACACAGAACCTGGAGAGAACTCACAGAACCAGTGAACAGGATCTGAGCTAAAGCATTTATAGCAGTAGTCCAGGTGGTGCTAGTGGTAAGGAACCCGCCTGCCCATGCAAGAAATACAGGAGATATGGGCTCAATCCCTGGGTCAGGAAGATCCCCTGGAGAAGGAAATGGCAACCCACTCCAGTATTCTTGCCTGGAGAATCCCATGGGCAGAGGAGCCTGGTGGGCTATGGTCCATAGGGTTGCAAAGAGTCTGACACGATTAAAGTGACATAGGACACAGGAAGACCAACTTTTTTGGCATCAGGGACCAGTTTCATGGAAGACAGTTTTTTCATGGATAGGGTGGAGGGATGGGGATTGGTTTCTGGATGATTCAAGTACATTATATTTATTGTGCACTTTATTTCTATTATTTTTACATCAGTTCCACCTCAGCTCATCCAGCATAGATCACGAAGGTTGGGGACCCCTGATTTATAGTGTCAGCTATAATAGGCAAAGGTTCCATTCAGATTCCTGGCCTGCACTCCTCCTCCCCCTGTGCTAATTTGTCTTGATTATCTGTCTTCATTCATTGGGTACCAGGGGCTTACACAAAAATAAAAGATCATTTCTGGAAGGATACACAAGAAAATGACAACAGGGACCAGCTCTTAGTCCTGGGAGAGAAGAGGCAGGGGAATTTCGCTTTCTACCTCTATCTCCTTGGTCACTGTTGGAATATTTGCCACAAACACACCCTTAATATATGGTTTAAAAATACACGTGTGAGGGTCTTTCCTGGGGATCCAGTGGGTAAGACTCCACGTTCCCATTGCAGGGGGCCCTGGTTCAATTCCTGGTTGGGGAACTAAGATCCCACAAGCATGCTGCAACTAAGAACCAGTACAGCCTAAATAAATTAATAAAATATTTTAAAAAGACACGTGTGTTTTACACTCATCCCTTCATTGTTTCTTTCTCAGTCACCTCCTAAATGGGAGGGTCTGTGCCATGCCATGTGAGGTCAGGGTGGGCACAAGGAGGCTGCCTGGTAAGGGAGGTGATAGAGGCTCAGGTGACAAGAGTTCAAATAAAGTCACAAATATGGCAACCAATCCCCCCAATGGAAGGCAAATCAGAGAATTGGGAACCATCTCATGGAGGAAATGGAGCTGGAAGTGAGTCTTGAAGCAAGAGCTCTATTTAGCTCAAGATAAGGGTGGACTTAAAAAAAACAACAACATATATTTATTTTATTTATTTATTCATCCATTCATTTGACTGAGCCTGGTCCCAGTTGTGGCCTGTGGGATCCTTGATCTTCATTGTGGATTTTCATTGGGGCTTGTGGGATCTAGTTCCCTGACCAGAGATCAAATCCAGGCTCCCTGCATTGGAAGTATGGAGTCTTATCCACTGGACCACCAGGGAAATCTCAGTGTTCAGTATACATACTGTCTGTTTCTGGCACCGGGCTGGGCCTTGAGGTCTGGGCACCTGGACCTAGGTGAACTTGGTAAATGTGTGGTTGCTGAGGGAACTCAACCCAAAGTCAGGTCTACAGGCAGTAAGGAGGTGGTTTGTGAGGACAGGTGGGAACAAGGGTGCTGAGCAGGATAAATGATTGTGCTTTAAACAACGGGTGGTAACCTTTTCTACACAGCGAGACTATAGTGCAGTCACAATAATTTAGAAGGGGTGAAGAGGGCATTTTAAATTCTCACTTCATGCCTAATGACATATTCTAGTCCTCCTTGGACTCCTTGTACACTCGCTGTGCACCTACTTGCACTCCCTCCTTTGCATTCCCTGTGTACCTCGAAATGATATCCCAACTTGGGTTCTCTAATTGTTTTATGTGTCTTTGTAATAATAGTAATTATAATGATCAAAATTCCTTCACATGCCTTGTATTAATATACCCAGTACCTAGTGAGTTAGTGCCATGTGCCAAATTTATAGATGAAGGACCTGGAGCTTAGATTATTTTGGAAAGTGGGGGAACTAGTCTTGAAATCAGGCCTTATGTATGACCTTGCACACCCTACACCCTGGGTTCTGGCTGTTATAGCATAGTTGTCTCCTTCTTGGGTTGGTAGTAACTTGGAAACAGGATCCATACTTTGCGATTTCAAAAAAAATGTTGTATAAAATTTGGACTTCCCTGGTGGTCCAATGGTTAAGAATCAGCCTGCCAATGCAGGGGATATGAGGTTGAACCCTGGTCTGGGAAGATTCCACATGCTGCGAGCAATTGAGCCCATGCACCACAGCTACTGAGCTTGCAATCTAGAGCCTGGGAGCTGCAATTACTAAAGTCTGAGTGCCCAGAGCCCATGCTCCACAGCAGAAGAAGCCACCACAATGAGGCCTGCACATTGCCTCTAGAGAAAGTCTGGGTGTAGCAATGAAGACCCAGTGCAACTCAAAATAAATAGATAAATTAAAAAAAAATCCTAGTGTACAAAATAATGTGTAAATTTCAATCCACAAACTACTACCATGTGCAAAAAGAGTAACTTTATCTTTTTGAGACTGATCTCTGCTCTGAGTCCTGATTACCCTTCATGGTGGAGATACTCTCAGTTAACCTGTGGTTCCTGTCACTTCCCCCTTGAGTTGTGGTGCCAGGGGGATGGCCTTGGGGCAGTGAGCCACTCCTGTGTCATTCCTGTCTCTGTATGTGAGGTCCTTTAGGTTGAATAACTGTCCTGGTCCTTCAGGGCAACCCTTGTGCACAGAGATGCTTGCCTGCTCTACTGGGCCATGGGGACTTGGTGATGTCACTGAGTCCTGCCTGCCTGCACAACTCACTTGGACATGTCTACTTTGGGTTGTTGACACCCCTGCTCTCAGATTTTCTGAACTGGCTCTGTCATCTCAATATGGCTCTGTCATCCCTGTTTGACCAGGTTCTTATTGTTGTTCGGTCGCTAAGTCATGTCAAACTCTTTGTGAACTCATGGATCACAACACACCAGGCTTCCCTGTCCTTCACTCTTTCCTGGAGTTTGCTCAAACTCATGTCTGTTGAGTCAGTGATGCCATGTAACCATCTCATTTTCTGTTTCCCCCTTCTCCTGCCCTCAATCTTTCCCAGCATCAAGACCTTTTCCAGTGTGCTGGTTCTTCGCATCAGGTGGCCAAAATATTGGAGCTCCAGCTTCAGCATTAGTCCTCCCAATGAGTATACAGAACTGATTTCCTTTAAGATTGACTCGTTTGATCTCCTTGCTGTCCAAGGGACTCACAAGAGTCTTCTCCAACACCACAGTTCAAAAGCATCAGTTCTTCAGCTTTCAGCCTTCTTTATAGTCTAACTTTCAGATCTGTACATGACTACTAGAAAAACCATAGTTTTCACTATACAGACCTTTGTCGGCAAAGCCATGTCTCTGCTTTTTAGTACTCTGTCTGGGTTTGTCATAGCTCTCCTTTCAAGGAGCAAGCGTCTTTTAATTTCCTGGCTGCAGTCACTGTCCACAGTGATTTTTGAGCCCAAGAAAATAAAATCTGTCACTGCTTCTACTTTTTCTCCTCCTATTTTCTGGGTGAAGGAGATGGACAAAATAGGTTCCACCTCCCGTGGACACACCTGTGTTTCAATGCTCTTTGCTTCCCATCAAGTCTCTTACGCCACTCTTAAATGGACCTCATCTAGTCCTGGGCTCCAAGCCTTGCTCTGACATTGAACATTCTCCCAGACTGATGGCCTCTGCTAAAATCCTTCCTGTTAGCTCTAGGGCCTCAACTCAGAAGCCAGGAAAAAAGATTCATTTTCTTATTTTCCTCTGTCATTCTGCCTCATTATCCCTTCTCTGAGGCAAAAGATCCCACATGCTATGTCTGCTGGAACTGAGAAAGGGCCACAGGGTTCATAGCAATGTAAGAGTCAAAGAAAAAAAAACCGCAGTTGAGATTTCAAAATATTATCTAAGCACAGTGGCAATATGCTCATCCCATAGTAAAATGTCCTAATTTTACGGATTATAAATTGTGCCAACATGTGTTGTGATAAACCAATCTGAAAGCAGAGTGCTTGGGTTGAATCCCAGCTTTTCCACTTACTTGCTCTGTGACCTCATACAAGTTACCCACCCTATCTGTGTCTCATTTTCCTCATATTTGAAATGGGAACAATAACTTTACAGAGTTGTTACGAGGATTAAATAGGCAAATGTATGGAAAGCACAGAGACTGGCACATAATAAATGCTTAATTAGCATTCTTATTATGGGGTGTTGAGTCCTTGGGTTCATGGAGCACCTTGGAAACCCACTTGGAAGACGATTCAAAACCTGGTTGAGGTTTGGGATGATGTCCTGATACAGTCTGGCTTAGTGCCTCCTCCACCCTCTGCATTTATCTCTAATAGCTGTCATCAGGAGAGTAAAGCTGCCACTTTTTTGGGTCATGGAACAGGCTTTGTGGTTTGGCATGGAAAATAAAATCCCCCTGGGGACATATAACTTCATATTCACCAGCATTTATATGGAGGAAGAGCAAGTATTTATAATAAGAAATCAGATTGATATGCTTTCCAAAAGCATAAACCATAAAGATCCAAATACATTGAAGATGAAAAGAAAAATCTATATCCTGGCGCCAGCCTGGACCTTAGAAATTGTCCACTTGGTTTTTCAGGATTAAAGAATAAGAGGTCTTGGATGGGAGAAGGGAGAGGGATTTTCCCAGGATCACGTTGGCCAGTAACTGAGCTGGATCTAGAACCAGGTAGATGATCTGCTTTTCATTCATGGCACTGACTTTATCCCGTCACTGCAGCTATCCAGAATGCTCCACCAAAGGTACACGTCTTGGGCAGGCTTTTCCTCTATATCCCTTTGTGTTGATACCTTCTTCCTCTAAGAAACTGAATGTAAAGAAACTCTGAGATCCACTTACCTCCCAGCCTCAAGGTTTAGGGCCAATCTTAGCATAACTTCCAGACCTTGGGCCCTGGGGCAATTCATTTTTTTACTCTAAGCATTAAATGATTTTTCTTTTGAAAATGCATAATGCAGCTTGCCCTACTGACTTTGAAGTATCAGGGTGTGATAAAGTAGGTTAAGGGGCTTAGCATTTAGTTCAGTTCAGTTCAGTCGGTGATGCCATCCAGCCATCTCATCCTCTGTCCTGCCCCCAATTCCTCCCAGCATCAGAGTCTTTTCCAATGAGTCAACTCTTCGCATGAGGTGGCCAAAGTACTGGAGTTTCAGCTTTAGCATCAGTCCTTCCAAAGAACACCCAGGACTGATCTCCTTTAGAAGGGACTGGTTGGATCTCCTTGCAGTCCAAGGGACTCTGAAGAGTCTTCTCCAACGCCACAGTTCAAAAGCATCAATTCTTCGGTGCTCAGCTTTCTTCACAGTCCACCTCTCACATCCATGACTACTGGAAAAACCATAGCCTTGACTAGATGGACCTTTGTTGGCAAAGTAATGTCTCTGCTTTTTAATATGCTATCTAGGTTGGTCATAACTTTCCTTCCAAGGAGTAAGCATATTTTACTTTGATGGCTGCAATCACCATCGGCAGTGATTTTGGAGCCCAAAAAAACAAAGTCTGACACTGTTTCCCCATCTATTTCCCATGAAGTGATGGGGCCGGATGCCATGATCTTCGTTTTCTGAATGTTGAGCTTTAAGCCAACTTTTTCACTCTCCTCTCTCACTTTCATCAAGAGACTTTTTAGTTCCTCTTCACTTTCTGCCATAAGGGTGGTGTCATCTGCACATCTAAGGTTATTGATATTTCTCCCGGCAATCTTGATTCCAGCTTGTGCTTATTCCGGCCCAGCGTTTCTCATGATGTACTCTGCATGTAAGTTAAATAAGCAGAGTGACAATATACAGCCTTGACGTACTCCTTTTCCTATTTAGAACCAGTCTGTTGTTCCATGTCTAGTTCTAGCTGTTGCTTCCTGATCTGCATACAGGTTTCTCAAGAGGCAGGTCAGGTGGTCTGGTATTCCCATCTCTTTCAGAATTTTCCACAGTTTATTGTGATCCACACAGTCAAAGGCTTTGGCATAGTCAATAAAGCAGAAATAGAATTTAAATGGACATAAATAAGAAGCAGGCATGGTTGACCTCATTTCAAGCTAGGACAACTTAAGAAACAAAATGTTGCATTATGTGGTGGACTCAGTCTTCCTTTTCCTATTTGTTCGTAGATGAAAAGAGAAAGGTTGGGATGCATTTTTCTACCTTACCTATTCTTAGGCAGTTTATCATTTTGGAATTGATTAGAGCAAAGAGAAAATACTATTTTAAAAATTTATACTTGATGTTCCTGCTCTAAAAAGACTTTGAAGACTGCTTGCTATTAGAATTCCATGAATGGAGGTTGGAGTCACACACTCAAATGTGCACAGAGACTGTGCAAGAAAAACATGTAATCTTGATATTAAATAATCCCTGGAATTTAGTGTTAGAGCTTTAGTAGGAAGTGCTGGAGACCGTGGAAAACTGGAAAGGAGCGTCTGTGTCTAAAGGGGAAGGCAGTTTTCAGCATCAGTATAGCTTTTTTTTTTTTTTTAAATGAGAAGCCAGAAATCTGTATTTATGTTATGTTTCTCAAATCTTAAATGTTGATATATAATCCAGTAGTATGTGGGTCAAGCAAAACTGATTTGTGGGCAAGGTTTGGTTCTCAGGTTGACAACCTGAGACATCTTATCAGACAGGAAAAACTGAAGTGGAGTGTTGGCAAAAGGGGCCGAATGCACACTGTGTTCTGGAGGAAGATTGGTGGTGGACTGGGTGCAAGGAGAAGAACAGCTTGAAGACCTGGGAGAACTCAGGATTGTGAACTGAAGGAGAGGTTGCTTTGGTATAATGAGAGAGAGAGAGAAAGAGAGAGAGAGAGAGAGAGAGAGAGAGAGAGTGTGTGTGTGCGTGTGTGGTGGGTTGGGGTAGGAAGATGAGGTCAGATGGGAAACCAGAGGAAAAATGAGTTCTGTTTTAACAAGTTGCATTTGAGTTCATGGCTGGGCATATCCAAGAGGCAAGGACAAGGAGGATGTAATTAACCTTGAACTTAATATGCACTTATAGCAATAGGCAGCTGCAGTGTTATATGATCAGAGTTAGCATCTGGCATCATCAAGGAGGCATTTATCTAAAGTGTCTTGCTCTCTGAACTTATCAGAAGATTATACTCTGTTCCAAACACTATTTAAAAATATATTATTTTTCTCTTAAATTACAAAAGTAATATATTTTCAAAACAGAAAAGTAGGAAAAATGTTGAAATTGAGAAAAAGGAAATTGCCTATAATCCTTCCATCTATAATAATTAATGGCTTTATAGATATCCTTCTTGTCTTTTATTTCTATACATATATCTTAACTCATTTACAGAATTGGAGCTATATGGTAAATACTGCATTGTACAGTAAGCCCCCTACATACAAACCTTTAAGTTGTTAAATCTCAAAAGAGGTAAATGTGTTTTCTGTCAGTGTCAGGCATGAGTGAAATTGCAGCTTGCCTTCCATCTCCTGTTGCTGATGATCTTTCAGCTCCACCATCTCCCACCTCCAGCTTCTCCAGTCAGTAACTCTTCTACTCTTCTTGCCTGATCACTTGATTCCAGTCCCTGTATGCTAGCTGTTGTACTGTGCTACTGTACTTTACAAGGTACTGTACTGTAAGATTAAAAATGTTTTCTTTTTTGTGTGTTTGTTTTTTATGTATTATTTGTGTGAAAAGTAACATAAACCTATTACAATACTATATAGCCAATTGTGTTAGTTGGGTACCTAGGCTAACTTTGTTGGACTTAGGAACAAATTGGACTTAAGAGCATACTCTTGTAATGGAACTCTTTGGTATATAGGGGACTTACCGTAATATGTTTTTTTGTCATATCTTAAACACATCAATAAAATGTCAATACCATATCCATTAAATAATCTGCTACAATATGATTTTTAATGACTATTTAGTATTTATTCCATTTAATGAAGGAATCCAAATTTAGAGCTAAAAATGCTTTTGCACACATGCTGCTTCTTCAAATTAAATGTCATCTTTAGTGCTAAATCTTTGCACAGATTCCGGGCTATTTTCTTAGGATAAACTCCCAGAAAATGGAATTATTAGGTCTGCCAGGTCACGAAAGCATTATTGCAAACTTGAAAAAGATCTATTTTCTGTGAAACAAAGGAAAACTGCCTTGAGACACTCTTCCTAAACAAAATTAAGGAATCCAAGGATTAGCTGGAGTTTCAGAAGCGAGGATGTTAAAGATTGGTTGACCTTTAGCTGTGGAGGTGTGGTTTACTGAAGTGCAACTATTGCTGATTGGCTGACAGAATCATAGGGCTATTTTTGATTGGCTGGCTATCAAAAGTGTGGGTCATTCATTGATTGGCTGACTCTCAGAAGCCTGGATTCTGGTTTGAAGCCTGTGAATGGAACAGGTTTCAAAGTCTCATGGCACTTATTCATTACTATGGTTGAGGAACAATTAGTCATGACCTACAAGAGAAGAGGAACTTTTCATTCTCAAGTCAAAAGGCCACATTGCTGAATATATATGTACACACACACACACACACATACCCGTATATCCAAGAGATCAACCCTCTTCACAAAATTTCAAGTGTACAATGCAGTATTGTTAACTATAAGCACAGTATTGTTTAGCAAATTTCTAGGGCTTTTTTTTTTTTCTTAATCTTAGATGACTGAAACTTTATACCCATTGAACAGCAACTCCCCATTTCCCTCTCCCTTCAGACCCTGGCAGCAACCTTTTTACTTTGTGCTTCTATGAGTTTGACTACTTTAGGTACCTCATATAAGTGGAATCACGCAGTATCTGTCCTTCAGGGACTGACATTTCAATTAGCATAATGTCCACAGGCTTCACCCATGTTGTAGCATATGACAGAAGGTTTTTCATGTTTGTTTGTTTTTCACTTTACAGCTGAATAATATTCCATTGTATGTATATATCATATTTTCTTTATTTATTTCTTTATCCATTCATCCCTCAGTGGACGTTTAGGTTGCTTTAGTCTCTTGGATATTGTGATTAATCCTGCATTGAGCATGGGAATGAAAATATCTTTATGGAATCCTGATTTCAATTCTTTTTGATAAACATCTAGGAATGGGACTTCCTACTGTTTTCCATAGATGCTGCACCACTTTACATTCCTAACAGCAGTGCACAAGGGCTCCATTTTCTCTGTAACCTTACCAGCACATGTTATTCTGTTTTGTTTTGTTTTTTCAATAGTAGCCATCATTACAGATGTGAAGTGGTATTTGATTTTCATTTCCCTGATGATTTGTGATGTTGAACATTTTTTCATATCATTGTTGGCCATTTGTATGTCTTTTTTGGAGATGTATCTATTTAAGTCCTTTGCCCAATTTTTAATTGGGTTATTTGTTTTTTGTTATTCAGTTTTGAGGTCTTTATATATTCTGGATGTTAATCCCTTACAAGATATATGGTTTGAATAATTCATTTTGAGTTGATCTTTATTTCATGTAAGATAAGGATACAGTTTCATTATTTTACACGCAGATATTCATTTTTTGTAACACCATTTGTTGAAGAGATTAAATTTTTCCCCATTGGACGTTCTTGGCGTCTTTGTTGAAAATCCGTTGACAGTATATGCAAGGGTTTTTTCTGGGTTCTCTGTTCTGCTCCATTGGTGTATATGTTTGTCTTTACATCATACCATATTGTTTGATTACAGTAGCTTTGTAATCAGAGAAAGCGATGGCACCCCACTCCAGTACTCTTGCCTGGAAAATACCATGGACAGAGGGGCCTGGCGGGCTGCAGTCCATGGGGTCGCCAAGAGTCGGACACGACTGAGCGACTTCACTTTCACTTTTCACTTTCATGCATTGGAGAAGGAAATGGCAACCCACTCCAGTGTTCTTGCCTGGAGAATCCCAGGGACGGGGAAGCCTCGTGGGCTGCCGTCTATGGGGTCACACAGAGTCAGACACGACTGAAGTGACTTAGCAGCAGCAGCAGCAGCTTTGTAATATGTTTTGAAATCAGGATGTGTGACACCTTCAGCTTTTTTCTTCTTTTTCAAGATTGTTTTGGCTATTCAGGTTCCTTTGTGGTTCCATTTGAATTTTAGGATTGGTTTTTCTATTTTTGTAAAATATACCATTGGAATTTTGATAGGGATTGCATTGAATCTGTGGGCTGCTTTGGATAGTATGGACATGTTAACAATATTAAGGCTTCTTAATCTACGATTAAGTTATGATCTATCATCTCTGATCACATTATGTCTTTCCATTTATTTGTGTCTTCTTTATTTCAGCAATGTTTTTTAGTTTTCAATGTACAAGTCTTTTGACTCTTTAGTTAAATTTTAATTAAATTTAACTAAAATTTAAATTTAGTTAAATTCCCAAGTATTTTATTTATTTTTGATGCTATTGTAAATGAGATTATTTTCTTATTATTTTGGATTTTTGTTCGTTTTATGGCCCCTATTTGAAGTCATATATGCACATACTAAAATATCAAGTATGATATATCATACTATTTCATTCTATCCCTATGAAAAACACAGGGTTAACTAGCTAGTTAACTAACTAGAATAGAGAAGACCAGGGTGGATGTAACTAGTTTGATAGTCAAAGTCAGTGACTATCAAAATGCATGGTTTGCTTTTCTCTAACGATGGAAGCTCTTCAACTTTAGAAGAGAAGCGTTATTAAAGTAAGAAGCTTCTATATTCGCTGGACACTCATCATACAAACTTTTCAGGAATTTGGGGTTGAGACACTTGACTTGTGAGTGAGTCCTAGCTGGGCCATTTGTCAGGACACTGTGTGACCTGGGGCAGGTTATTTAAACTCTCTGAATCTGAGCTTTTTTCACTTATCAAGTGAGAAAAATAACAGTATCTTCCACAGAATAATTCCATGTCATAATTCTGAAGACTTGGAGTGTTCCTTGGTGATTTTGGTGAATATTATTAAGAATTTTAATGAACATTATTGAATGCACATGGTAATGTCCAGGTGCTGTGCCCTCAAAAGGATTCAGTTCAGTTCAGTTCAGTCGCTGAGTCATGTCCGAGTCTTTGCGACCCCATAGACTGCAGCATGTCAGGCTTACCTGTCCATCACCAGCTCCTGGAGCTTGCTCAAATTCATGTCCATTGAGTTGGTGATGCCATCCAACCATCTCATCCTCTGTCATCCCCTTCTCCTCCTGCCTTCAATTTTTCCCAGCATCAGGGTCTTTTCAAATGAGTCAGCTCTTCGCATCAGGTGGCCAAAGTATTGGAGTTTCAGCTTCAGCATCTGTCCTTCCAATGAATATTCAGAACTGATTTCCTTTATGATTGACTAGTTGGATCTCCTTGCAGTCCAAGGGACTGTCAAGAGTCTTCTCCAATACCACAGTTCAAAAACATCTATTCTTCGGTGCTCAGCTTTCTTTATAGTCCAACTCTCACATCCATGCATGACCACTGGAAAAACCATAGCTTTGACTATACGGACCTTTGTTGGCAAAGTAATGTCTCTGCTTTTTAATATGCTGTCTAGGTTGGTCATAGCTTTTCTTCCAAGGAGCAAGTGTCTTTCAATTTCATGGCTGCAATCACCATCTGCAGTGATTTTGGAGCCCAAGAAAATAAAGCCTGTCACTGTCTCCACTGTTTCCCCATCTCTTTGCCATGAAGTGATGGGACCAGATGCCATGATCTTAGTTTTCTGAATGTTGAGTTTTAAGCCAACTTTTTCACTCTCCTCTTTCACTTTCATCAAGAGGCTCTTTTTAGTTCTTCTTAATTTTCTGCCATAAGGGTGGTGTCATCTGTGTATCTGAGGTTATTGATATTTATTGATATCAAAAGGATTATAGAGAGGCAAAGATATGATCCCTGTCCTTGAAGATTTCATAGAGACAAGATGGAAGGAAGTAGACTGGACACCATGAACTGGGGATAAGACATTTTCCAGAAAATAAAGAATGAGGCAAAAAATGTATGTAACATGTATGTACAAGCCATGTAACAAACATACAAAAATATATTTGAAAACTAACAATGGTAACCAAAAAAAAAAAAAGAAAGTAAGAAAGAAAACCATAAAAATGCTTACATGTAAAATAATTTGTCTTATTTTCCAAATTCTGTGCAATATTAATGTAACCAAAGTAAGAAATTGTATTTACACTTACTGCTGAAGAGTTCATAGAAAAGAAGAGGAAAGAATGAGAGGGACTGGGGACCGTTGACATTTGGGTTACATTACATTTAAAAATAACTTTTATTTTTCAGTACTATAGAGAAACCCATATTTGGTGACAAGTAGATGTTAAGGATAAATTTAGCATGCTACCATCTGCAAATAACTTTTAATCCGTTAGTTGCATCAGTATTTTTGTAGCCAATAAAGTCATGCTGATTTATGCCTGCTTTTAAAGAAGCCATTTAGAAAAATGTTGTTTCCACTCACTGAAACAACAAGCTTGAGAATTTTTAGATTCACAAAAAGCTATTTTTCTGTGGGTGGTTAGATTTCTAAATGTAACCCTTGTGTAAATATATAGAAATATCATTCCAAGTCACAAAATAAAGCTAATAGGTCAAAGACCACATTCAAATGAAGCTTTTAATAAATAGTTCAGTTAATAAAAAAAAAATCACATATTTGCTCAGCAGATATTGATTGAATCCAGCAGCTGACCATGTCTCCTGCTCTATGTTGCAGATACCCAGGCTTGGTGTTGTCAGACTTTACCTCTGTCTCCATGGACAGATTAAGCAGAGTTCACTGACCCCAGGTCAGGAGTCGTAGAGAGCATTACTGCCATGGGTGACAGCTTGAACTGGATAACTGCCTAGCTTCTGTGTTCCTGAAACATGGCAGCCGACTCTTGCCAGTTCCATGACATGGCTTCCCTTACAGCCAGATAAGAAAGAAGCGTGTATTTCTTGAATGATTTCATTCTTATTCCTAAATTTCTTAATAGAGGCATAATGCTGGTTTGGCAGGTATGCTCAGTTATACCCAGGATGAAGTAAAGGTCTGTTGGCAGGAGGGCAGGCTTGAGATGTTATCAAAGCTTGGTTATTCCACAGGTCTTTGCTTTTACATCCTACCTTGATAAAAAAATTAGCAATTTTTAACCTAGAGCCTATTATACAGAGTGAAAAAAGTCAGAAAGAGTAAAACAAATACCATATATTAACACATATGGAATCTAGAAAGATGGGTACTGATGAACCTCTTTGCAGGGCAGGGACAGAGACAGAGAGAACAGACTTATGGACTGTTTCCCTCTCCTTATGAGGGAAGGAGTGGGCGGGACGAACTGAGAAAATAGCATTGAAATATATACACCACCATGCGTAAAACAGATAGCTAATGGGAAGTTGCTGTATAACACAGGGAACCCAGCTCAGTGCTCTGTGACAACCTAGCGGGGTGGGATGGGGTGGGAGGTGAGAGGAAGGTTCAAGAGGGAGAGAACATGTGTATATCTATGGCTGATTGATGTTGATGTATGGCAGAAACCAATACAACATTGTAAAGTAATCATCCTTCAAGTAAAAATAAATAAAAACTTTAAAAACTAGCAATTTTTACCTATCTCAGAAAAAATATTACTATGAAATACATTTCACATTCATTGATGTTGATGGGGACTCGGTAGACTTCTGGGAGTGATCCCAGATTGTGTCCACATGTGGGGGTTCAGACACACAGGAATGGAGTGTAGAAGCCAACAGACACTTAATTGCAAGGGAGATGAATATTTGAGGACCTGGAAGAGAAAGGAGGACACCACAGGGAAAGGAGGACAAGCCATGGTGAGGCTGACTCAGCAAAGGCGTTGAGGACTGAAGGGGATCAGCATTTCATTAGTCACAGTATTTCACTGTGTCTTGAACCTGCCCATGCCCAGTCTCCCTGGAAATGTATATGTGGACTGAGGAAGAAGGGACTGTGCGTGTCTAGCCCCTGGGGACCTGAGGACCTGTGTAGCTCTGAGAGAGTGGGCCACCGGGCAGGAGACAGGTGAGCTCTGGCACCTAGGAAGGCAGTTGAGAGCATCAGGGTGTGGTGAGCACTGAAGGTGAGTGGTTACAGGAGCAGGATGGTGAGCATGGTATTGATCCCCTTGGGGTGGGATCTGAGGTGTAAGGTTAGAATTTTAATTTGCATCCCCCCATCTCCAAAGCAATAGAGCATCTTACATCAAGTATGTCAGCCATTCATTCCAACTTCCTTTTCTTTAAATTGGATCTCCATATCCTTTGCTCATTTTTACTATTGAGCTTGACTTTGGGTGATATTTAAGAAGTCTTTTATAAATTGTGGGACCAATCCATGTCAATTAAATCTGCTAAAAAAGTCTTCTCCCAGCCTGTCACTTGTCTTTCCCTTTTTTTTTCTTCCCTTGTCATGCAGGAAGCTTTAATTTTAATATTATCATTTTTATCACATTATGGCCTTTTCATATCTTTTATGTCTTATTTGGGACATTCTTCCTAGCCCCAAACATAGGATAAATATGTTATTCTATGTTTTCTTGAAGTATTTTCAGAAATATGAATTCTTCTGTTACTAGCAATTGTTGCCCAATGCTATGGTTTTGAAATTCATCTATGGTCGTGAGTGTAGCTGTGGTTCATGTATTTACTGATCCACAGTATTTCATTTTATGAATAGATTATGATTTGTTTATGCATTCTAACAAGGGCCATTCCATTTGTTTTCCTTCTTTTACTGTCATAAAGAGAACTGCAGTAGCATTCTTGTACTGGCTCTTGGTGCATATGGAAAAGTTTCTGAGAGTGGAATTGTTGGGTCATAGGTTATGCCCATCTTTTTTCCCCCACATCTTAAACTTTACTAGATGAGGAAGATTATTTTCTAAATTGATTGTATCCAGTTACATTCTCTCCGTAGACGTAGAAGCGTTGACATGACCTTATGATGTTGCCAACACTTATCTTTATTATTTCCTTCCTTCTGCTTTCTTCAAGTTTACTGTTTTTTCTTTCTCAAATGTTGCAGGTACTTTGCTGATTAATTTTTAGCCTGCTTTTCTTATTTGAGCCTTTAAGGCTACAAAATCTCCCTGTATGGCTTTAGCTGCATCCTGTAAGGTTTTTTAAATGATTTTTTAAACACCATCAACTTACAGAAAAGTTTCAAGCACAGTATAAAAAAAATCTGTCATGGGATGTCAGAGACCAGCCAGGGTAAGAAGGATGTCTGTCTGTTTAGCGGAGAGGTGGCAGCAGTAGTGGGAGGTTGATTTCAAGGGGAATGGATCAAAGGTGTCATTATATTAAGGTATTAAGAATAATGGGAGCCAGGTTTCTTACTATTGGAGAAAGGAGTTACATCAGTGGAGACAGAGATAACTAGAACGAACCCTTGATGCTGGATTGGAACTGAAGGCATAGTGTGAGGTCTGTGGGTACCCTTCCTTACCCAGCTTGGGCTTTGACACCTGGCACTAGTCTGCTGCTCTGTGTGGTTGCCCTCCTCACCCTACTGGGACTCTGGCACCTCCCACCAGGCACCCCCCTAGCCTAGTGGATGCTGTGCTTACCAGCTTTGGGCTTCAACATCCCACACCAGGCTGCTTCCTTGCACAGACGCCCTCCTGTCCTGGCTCAGGCTCTGACTCCCCACGCCACGCGGCACCCCCTGCATGGATGTGCTCCTCATTCTACTTGGGCTGCAACATGGGTTCCAGGTCTCCCCTCTCAGAGGGCACCTATCTTGCTTTGTCCACCTAACAGCTTAAAACTGAATGGGTCAGGAAGGGAAGTGCAGGAGAAAAGCATCCCATATGTTTTGATACATAAGACTTTCAATGTCATTCAGTGTTAAATAATTTCTAATTTCCCATTTTAATTTTTCTGTAATCCATGTGTTGTTTAGAAGTTTGTTTTGAATTTTACAAAAAATGTACAGTCATCTTTTTGATTCTTGATTTCTATCTTAATTGAATTGTGTTCAGGGCATATGGTTTATATGCAACTGATTCTGGTTTTTATTACGATTTGCCTCATGCCTAGCAAATAATTAGTTTTTGCAAATGGGGTTTGTGTTCTTGAAATATTTCTAGGTGTTGAATACATGGTTCTATACATGTTCATAGATTAAACTTAATTGTATTGTTTAAATTCATTGTCCTTACTACATTTTTGTCTGCTTGATCTATCAGTTACTGAAAGAAGTATAATAAATCTGCTATTATTATTGAGGATTTATAAACTTCTTATAATTCTATCACATTGTTTTACAAATTTGGATCTTAAACTTACGTTATTACAATTGTCATAGGTTCGTGGTGAATTGCACCTTTTACAATTATGTAGTTGCTGATATTCTCAAAAATGCTTTTTCTCCTTAAAATTTAATATAGCCATAGAAGCTGGGGTTTTTTTGGGGGCGGGGACTGGGATTAGCATTTTTGGGTATATCTTTTTCAGTCTTATTTTCAACCTTTCTGTTTCATATTTTGACTGTTTCTTTTATAAATCTTACACATATAGTTGTGAATTTATAAATTTATATAACTTTTTGATTTGTGCACATATTTTTAAAACCAAATTTGGCAAACTTTAAGTGCTGACTTTAGACTTCTACCATTTGTTATAATTCTTAATATAGTAATTATTTTCACCATATTACTGTATGTTTTAGATTCATCTTGCCTTTCCTATGCTTCTTTTTAAACTTCCTCTTCTGCTTTTCTATCTTTTTCATCTTGTTTTTAAAAATTTCCCTCTGCATCATAAGCATTTGGTGAATGCTGACTAGTGTGATTTGATTTGCTGGTCAAGAAAACCCTGTGCTTTATGTTATTTGGCATGGATGTATACTTGGAAATCATGGATTCGCTTTATTTTATCTTTTAGCTCTAAATATTCAGAACACTGGCTTCCTCTGGACCTATCAGAGCTCTTAAACTGAAAGCATCCAGTTTTGTATTTTACATTTTCTCCACTTACGATATGGTGACAATTTTTCTCCTGTCTATGCCATGTGATGTCTATATAACTCTATTGTTGTCCATGAGTTTGTTTCCAATTGCTTTGTTATTATAAGTGACTATGCATTGAACATCTTTGTGCCCACATCTAGCTCCTCCCTTAGGAAAAATTCCTTGAAATTGCTGATCAGAAGGAAAGAATCTTTTTAAAGGCCTTGCCTCCTGAAATATCACACTCTTTTGTGCGGACATTTTCCAGTAGAGTATAAGAATGCTCAGAGAACATTCCAACAATTAGGTTCCCAAGGTCACACTGACCCCTGGAAGGGGAGTAGGGACAGTCAGGCTTCAGACAGAGCCCCAGTCAGTTGCAAGACAGAGGCAGGGGTGTGATAGGCTGCTGCCCTGGTCTGGGATCACTGGGTGGGTGTGGCTTGGGACTGGGATCTTGGGATGAGCCCCTTCTCTCTCCCACCTGTTGTCTGTGTGGTGGACTCTGCACTCAGACCCTGCAGTAGATCCAGGCAACGGATCAGAGAGGGCAAGACAGTGTCTGCGTTCTGCAGACCACCCCTCCCCTCCAGCTCCAGAGGGTCTTGGGGAAGCAGGCCCTGGGATAGGAGGGAGGAGCCCTTGGACACCCCCGCTCCGCCCCCGGCCCCCCAACCTCTGCCGCCCTGGATGAACTTTCCGCCCTTCCAGCTGGTAGAGCGGCCAAGTGCACCGGCGCTGTGTTAGCCCTAACGCCTGCTGGGTTAAAAGCCAGCTTGTGCTGCGATCACCGCCTTCCGTCGACTCCGTGGCGGATTTGGGTCCCCCGGAGGTCTAAGGGGAAGGTTCTCTCTGCTCTGGAGCTTTTCTCCCCGAGTGGGAAGGGAGGGCGAGGGGGCCGAGGCTGAAGTCTCCGCCGGGGCGCCCGCCGCCGCCGCCGCTGCGGAGCTGCCAAGACGCCGCGGCCGCAGGAATCCGCCGGGGAGCGGCGAGGAGACCTAGGCCGGGAGGGGCGCGGGGACTCGCCGTCCTGCCGCCGGCCCGCGGCACAAAGCCCGCCCTTGTTTGGCTGCCTCGGATGCGTGCCCTGGCCCCAGACCTCCCGGGGTCCCTCTCTGTCCGGACCACGCCGGGAAGGGGACGTGCCGCCTGCCGCAGACTCCTGCTGGGGATGGGGGCGGGGGTGAGGAGGTGGGGCTTGGTGGGGTGGACAGCCCTGCTCAGGATCCTGGGGCCCAGTCTCGGGCTCTGTTCTGCCAAGGAAGGCCAGGCCCAGACCCTGGTTGCTTGGCCCCCAGCTGATGGGTTACTCCAGCTGTGAGTCATGGACGTTCGCCACCTACCGAGGCAGTAAAGGTGCCCTTGTCACGGTCACCCTTGCAGTGGGCAGGATGGGGTGCTGTGTGGTAGAGGACTGAGGTGGATACAGGCGCCAGGCGCCTTCTCCTGTGCTGTTTTGACAGAGCATCACTCTGGGCAAGCCTTGGCCAGACTCATCCTCAGAGCTGGATCTGCCTCCCCTCCCCGCCCTCCTCCCCCCATACAGCCTTATCACCCACTGTCACCATCCCTCAGAGGGAGTGGCCCATTTTTTCAAAACCTGGCAGATGGCAATGAGGTGCTCTCCAGCTGGAATCGCTTGACCTGGCATTCCTTACACTTGCACCTCTCATGATGGGCAGCCGTCCCTCCATTCACTTCTCTACTTAGCATCCACTTATTGAGTGCCTGCTGTGTGCTAGGCACTATTCCAATGATGCAGGGAATACATCAGAGAACAGGGCAGACCTAGTCTTAACCCACAGGGTGCTGTGGCCTGACTCCAAAACCTGTTCCTTCACAGCTATTACGTTGACTTTGGCAGATCACTCCCGCTGGCCTTAGCTTTCCCTAGCTACAGATTCAACATAACGGGTCCATGGGACAGACCCACCAGTCCTGGGCAGCATTTTTGCTAAGGAGTCTCTAACGGGTGACTAGCAAAGAGCACGGTGCGGAGTTAAGGGAAAAAAAAAAAAAAAAAGAAATTCCAGGGAAGTGAGAGGAAACATGTGTGAAAAATAGACACCACACTAGATCAGCGTTCAATCAAACCAGGACCTGCTGAGAAACAAGTGCAGACCTGCTATGTCTCGCTGAGTCCTGTTATCTTTACTCGGCAAATTCAAGCAAGATTTCATGGTTGAAGAAAGCTACGATCCTCAATGACAAAGTGATCCCTTTGCTGTGTAGGCTGGGGGTGAGGCTGGGAGTTTGGGGGGAATGGGGTAGGCCTGATCTGAACACGTGGGCACTGGTAACAGGCTGATTTTAGACTCTCCATCTCCATCTCCTTCAGGGGCTCCCATGACCGACTTGAGTATAAAATTCTCAAAGGCCACAACTCGTGAACTCCAGTCTGGTTTTTGCTCAGTCCCAGCTCTATCAAACAGGACAACGCGTTGCTGCCTGTGTGCCCCGCTGCCTTGGCACTTGATAACCATGGTAATGGACACTCGCTCAGCACTCACCACATGCTAGGTCCTGAGCTTCCCTTATCTCAATCCTACAAGGTAGGAAGTGTTATTACCTTGACAGATGAGAAAACTTACACCAGGAATAGTTCCTGACTCACCCAAGATCACCCAGTAAATGGGAATTTGAACCCAGTCCCTAGAACCAAGGGCTTCCCAGGTGGTTCTAGTGGTAGAGAACCCGCCTGCTAATACAGGAGATGTAAAAGACTTGGATTTTATCCCTGAGTTGGGAAGATCCCCTGGAGGAGGGCATGGCAACCCACTCCAGTATTCTTGCCTGGAGAATCCCATGGACAGAAGACTGTGGGCTACAGTCCATGGGGTTGCAAAGAGTAGAACATGACTGAAGCGAAAGCATGCACGTACGCACGCATGCCCCAGAACCTAAACACTTGACAATTATCGAGATCTTTGGAATCACAGTGCTATGTCCTGTGTGGTCTCTAGCAAATTGATGCTATGAACATTCTGGAAGTTTGGGGTGAAGATACCAAAAGCAAGAGATGAGACCAACTGACCTGGATCTCTTGGGAGTCCCCAGATGGTCTCCTGTTTTAGATCGTTCTCTCTTTCCCCAGCTCACGTTCATCGGGTACCACACCTTCTCCACTAGCTGCCCTCCACCCCACCCGCTGACTTGATGGAGCACAAGTTCCTGGGCAATGACCAGCAGCATCTTCCCTTCCCCAGCATGCCAGTCTGCAGAGATGGAGCCACTGTCCTGGGGGATGCTGTGTTGTGATTGTCCTGTCTCTTTGAACTCCTCACCCTGGCCAGTCAGGGCTTTTGTTACATGTAAGGATAACTGATTGTCCTGACTCGTTGCCATGCAGGAGGGAGACAGTGAAAGGGAGAGGCTGGTGGGTCAGGTGAGGTGCTATGGCCATAGAAAGGAGCCCCCTAACTTCTGACAGAGTGTGTGTGCACTCACTTGCCAAGTCGTGTCTGACTCTTTGAGACCCTATGGGTTGTAGCCCGTCAGTCTCCTCTGTCCATGAGATTGTCCCGGTAAGAGTACTTGAGTGGGTTGCCATTTCTTCCTCCGGGGGATCTTCCGACCCAGAGATCGAACCTAAGTCTGTGTCTCCTGCACTGCAGGCAGATTGTTTTCCGCTGAGCCACCAGGAAGCCCAGCTTCTAATGGAGAACAGCACCCAAACCAGAGGAAAGGATAGAAATGTTGCAGTCTTCTATGCTCTTCCAAGTTTCCAGGAAGTCCCCCAAAGTGCCAAATTGGGAGTTCAAGAGAGCAGAGTAGATTATGGGCTGGTGGAAGGAAGGTCATTTGTTACAGGGCTCCCTAGGCTTTGCCCACTGCCCATTAGGCCCAAAGGTCAAGTGAGGCAGTTGAGAAAAAAAAAAAAAAAATTCCTCACTGTGAAGTGTCTGAGGCCCTTTTGAGATGAGAGAATGGCCCCCTTTCAGCAGCCCTGCTTGGAGCCAGGACAGTATTCCCAGAGGGAGCAGACTGCTGAATGATCATCTGTCTGCCCAGATGGACCAAAGCCTGACCTGCCAGGGAGGAGACTCTTGATTCTGGTTTCTGTTTTCGAATTCAGGGGCTCTGGAGTACTGCAATAAATAAAAACCTATTTATTGAGCTCCTACTGTGTGCACAGCTTCGTGAAGGACACAAAGAAGCACTGATTTGAAAAACCACAGATCAGAATTTATTCATGCAAATGAGCTTGCTCCCTGATACTCACATACCCAGGGAGGCCACCACTATTTGAGGAACTACTCCCAGCCCCTTCTCCCAGTGATCTTGAATTTTCTCAGGGAAGATGGTGGATGTTTTAAAATTAAAAATAGCTAATGGTCATTTGGCATTCATTCACCCATTGCTTATGCATTGGAGAAGGAAATGGCAACCCACTCCAGTGTTCTTGCCTGGAATCCCAAGGATGGTGGAGCCTGGTGGGCTGCCATCTATGGGGTCGCACAGAGTCGGATACGACTGAAGCGACTTAGCAGCAGCAGCAGCACCCATTGCTTACTATGAGCCAGTCATTGTTCTTGTTGCTTGGGGATGAGAAGTTCCTGAAAGTGTTCATGGCTTGCTAGGGGCCATCAGCAGGTTGACCAGCCTGGTGACCAACTGGTCATCCTTCCAAGAGGCCCCTTGACCCGCATGGTTTGGGAATGGTGCCAGCCCTCATGGAGCACAGCTCAGGCCTGGTGTATGATGGCAGGAAATGACAATGCCCAGGGGTTAAGCACAATGACAGCAGCTTGGGGATGCTGAGGGAACAGAGAGGAGGGAGCCCTAACCACACACTGGAGGGATGGAGCATCAGCCAGGGCTTTCCTGGAAAGGACAGCAATCACCAGTGTTTACTGAACACTCTTTATGTACTAGGCATGAGGGTAAGTACTTTACATGGGTTAATTATCTTGTTTTATCATCACCGCCTTTCCAGAGAGATACAATGGGACTTCCTGAGGAGGAACTCTTCCAATCTTGGAAGAGCATGGCTTTTGGAGGCAGACAGACTTGGGGTGCATCCCAGATCTCTCTCTTCTTGCTGAGGGACCAACCTTTAGGCACTAACCTCTGGGCATTGGTTTCCTTATCTGTAAAAAGGAGCCATTGAGACCAGTTTGGCAGTGCTATTATGAATACTTGAAAAAGAATAATTTATGTAAAGCATTTAGCAGAGTAGCCACTTGATGAATATCAATCCTCCTTTCTCTTCTTAAAGAGATTATTCAGAAGGGCAACATTCACAATGACAGACTTGGGAGACTAAAGTTGCCATGATGCTAGCCGTCATATGTGTGCTTAATTGGTCATTTGAGTCCGACTCTTTGTGACCCCATGGACTGTAGCCCACCAGGCTTCTCTGTCCATGGGATTTCCCAGGCAAGAATGCTGGAGTGGGTTGCCATTTGCTTCTCCAGGGGATCTTCCCAACCCAAGAATCATGGACTCTCCTGTGTCTTCTGCATTGCAGGCAGATTCTTTACCTGCTGAACCAATGGAGGTGGGCCTAAATAAAAATGCAAAAAACAACCGGCTAGATCAGAAGTTGGCACAAGAACCCAAGGAACTGACTTTCAGTCCTGGAGAAAGGACTGGAAGGGAGGGGAAAATGGCCATTATTTTAATTTTTGCTGATGTACCTGAGTATGTTTATTCCCTGGTTCCCATAGAATCACTTTTCTGTCTCTCTGGCAATATTAATAGTGATACTACACATTAGTTGGGCTACCCAGGTGACACAGTGGTAGAAAATCTGTCTGCTGATGCAGGAGACATAAGAGACGTGAGTTTGATCCCTTGGTCAGGAAGATCCCCTGAAATAGGAAGTGGAAACCCACTCTGTCATTCTTGCCTGGGAAATTCCATGGACAGAGAAGCCTGGTGGGCTACAGTCCATGGGGTGGCAAGAGAGTCAGACACAACTTAGCAACTAAAACAACACGATCAGTTATAGTACTAGTTTTCATATTTTGGGGACACAAAGGGAGGCAGCTGAGAATACTAAATTCCCCCAAGTCCTAGAAGTGGAATCTCGGGGCTTTTTCTCTTCTTCCAGGTGCGGGAAGGCCTCACAGCCTGAGTGAGTCAACAAGGGTCAGACTCAGAAGGACTGACTCAGGGTCCTGCCCCTCCCCTCTCATGACTGGCCTCCCTCATGCCTCATTCTGGGTGGGGTCTGGAATGCTCTGCTCACCCAGAGTCCAAATGCCACGTCCTGCCGAGCTCAGGAGGAATTTCACAGCCTCTGTACAAGCCCAGCCAGGCAGAACCTGACCCCTGGCCTCTCCCTTAGGCTGTTTAACCCTTGACTGATGGCTCCCCAAACTCTTGAGGGGTGGAGCCATCCCCACACTCCGTGGCTCCCTTTCTCATGTGCTCCTGGGCATTTATACACCTGGTTTGGGTTGTTTTTTGCCCTAGGAAGGGAGTTATTGTTGTGTACTTGCTAAGTCGTGTCTGACTCTTTCTGACTCCATGGACTGCAGTGTGCCAGGCTCTTCTATCCATGGGATTCTCCAGGCAAGAATACTGGAGTGAGTTGACATTTCCTTCTCCAGGGGATCTTCCTGATCCAGAGATTGAACCCATGTCTCCTGCATTGGCAGGTGGATTCTTCACCACTGAGCCGCCAGGGAAGCCCCTGGGAAGGGAGAAAGTGAAAGTGAAAGTGAAGTCACTCAGTCGTGCCCGACTCTATGCGACCCCATAGACGGCAGCCCACCAGGCTCCTCTGTCCATGGGATTTTCCAGGCAGGAGTATTGGAGTGGGGTGCCATTGCCTTCTCCACTGGGAAGGGAGAGAAGTAGTCTAAAATCCTGAGGACAGTTGGGGAAGCACCTCTGGCTTTTTTCTCTTGCCCTCTTCCTTCCCCAAAGAGCAAACACCGTCAGGACACAACATAAAGTCAGATGACAAATGACACCCTAGGGGGCAATATTTACAGTCTCTATCACAAATAAAGTAATGGCATATAAAGAGCTCTTTGAGAAGAAAAAGAGCAAAAACCCAACATAAAAATGGGTAAATGACATGATTGACATGAGCAGATAGTTATAGGAAAAAGAAAGGCAAATGGCTCTTTAACATGTGAAACTGTATTCAGTGTCGTAAGCAATCAGAGAAATGCATATTAAAACTTCATTGAACTATCGTTTCTCACTTATGAAATTAACAATTCAATCTGAGGCCGGGCTGGCTGGTGCGCTGCTGTGAGAGTGCAAAACAGAGGGGAAGTTGGCAGCCTAATCAAGTGGCATAGGTATTGGATTGGTCAAAAAGTTCATTTCAGTTTTTTGTACTATCTTACAGAAAAACCCAAATGAATTTTTTGGCCAATCCAATAGTTATCCAAATGACCCAACACTGTCATTCCAGGAATCTACCCTGCAGACAGGACTGAACAAATAAGTACATGGTTACTTACTGTGGCATTATTTGTCAAAGTTAAAGATAGGAAGAACCCGAACACCCGTCAAAAGGGGGCTCGTTGAATAAACTCTGGTATGTGCAAGTAGTGAATACCAGGCAGGTCTAAAAAAGAACGAGGAAAAATCCCTGTGAATACATGTATACTGATTTCTAGGATATATTGTTAAGTGAAGAAAGCAGGAGGCTGAACAGAATATATAATATTACCTTCTGTGTAAGAAGGGACTTCCCTGGTGGCTCAGACTGTAAAGCATCTGTGTACAATGCAGGAGATCCGGGTTCAATCCCTGGGTCGGGAAGACCTCCTGGAGAAGGAAATGGGAACCCATTCCAGTATTCTTGCCTGGGAAATCTCATGGACGGAGGAACCTGGTAGGCTACAGTCCACAGGGTCACAAAGAGTCGGACACGACTTCACTTTCACTTCACTTTCTGTGTAAGAAAGAAATGAAAATAATAATTGGACATTGTTTGCAAAACAGAAACTAGAGAAAATAATTACATATTCAGTGGGGATGGGCTGCTGATGAAGAGGGTGGAAAAGATAAGGATGATAGCAAGCCTTTTTCTGAGTATGTCACCTCATGTAGTTTTAACTTTAAACATATTTGGCTGTGCCAGGTCTTAGTTGTGGCACACGGGCCCTTCAGTCTTTGTGTGGCATGCAGGATCTTCAGCTGTGGGATGTGAACTATTAGTTGTGGCATCTAGTTCTCTGACCAGGGATCACATCTGCGCCCCCTACACTGAGAGCAACTGACAGTTAAAACATTCGGTTTTAACTTTTTGAATGGTTTATGTATATGAAAGCAAAATTACTAGTAAATAAAAGGAAAAACTACCCTCTAAAGCTGAACAGAAACAGATGAACCTAACTCCATGCTAAATTTATAATATTACTTCATGGAGAAAGTAATTATTTCAAACAACTTTTATTTTATTTATTTATTTTTTCAAACAACTTTTAAACATAATATTCTGACTAGAGTACAATATGTTTTAAGGAGTAAAACAACTGGAAAAAATTCAGAATTTCACTTAGTAGGCTTATTGTTGGAAGTAATAATAGCATTATAATTTTGAAACTTTCATTTTTATGAAATAAAGCAAAAAATAAAATATACCAATTTTATTAAGAACCAAGGTTTTTAACATAAAAGAAAAAAAGATATAAATATATAAAAAATAAAAGAAATTAGAAAAAAACTTGCACTAAATATGCATTAAAAATTATAATATAGATGCTTGTTCTTTAACAATTTATTTTCTATCTCTGTCCTTAAAGCACTTAAAGCAGTGACACCCCACTAGTGCCCAGATCTTGGTTCCTAAACATTATGGTGCCTTGGAGCTCACCTGAGGCCAGCTCTGGAGCAGGAAAAGTATGAAATGAGTCTGGAATATCATCTGTGTCATAAAGCAAGGTGGCACTCAAAGATGAATGGAAGTTATGCCAAAAGAATATAGGAGCCAACTGAAGGGCCTTCTTCTGAACAAATGTGGCCCGATTTGAGCCAAATCACAAAAATAATTATGGTCATTAATTGTGACACTAAGACTTAAAAAGAGTCCTGAGCTTCCCTGGTGGTCCAGTGGAAGTTCAGGGAACTTAGATCCCCACACTGCGTGGCCAAAAAAGCAAAACACTACCAATGTGATGTCACTGAACTCCAAGTTGAAAATAAACAGGTCTCACAGACCCATGTGAGCTGGCTGCAGCATACTCGGGCCATCCAGCCGGACAAAGGGTTGGAGCAGACAGGATGCATCCTGATTTCTCAGGAGGTAAGGTAGGGCTGGTGGTTGGAACATTTGTTTTTGTTGTTCAGTCACTCAGTCATGTCTGACTCTTTGTGACCCCATGAACTGCAGCACAACAGGCTTCCCTGTCCTTCACTGTCTCCCAGAGTTTGCTCAAAATCATGTTCATTGAGTCGATGACGCCATCCAACCATCTTGTCTTCTGTCTCCACCTTCTCCTGCCTTCAATCTTTCCCAGCACGATAGTATTTTCCAGTGAGTCGGCTCTTTGAGTTAGGTGGCCAAAGTGTTAGAGCTTCAGCTTCAACATCAGTCCTTCCAATAAATATTCAGAGTTGGAACCTGGACCTCAGGAAAGAAGGCACGTATCAGCTAGGCCCGTCCACTGCTGGAAACCAGCACTCTTCACTGTGCTCCCCGTGGGTTCCACTGTCTCCAAGCTGGATGCCCCCACCTCCAGACAGCTGCTCACCATCCGCAGACTGTCCATAGCACACCATCTTTCCCAATAGTCCATCTTTGCTCAAGGCTCCTGGGCTCTCCACTTTACCACCCAGAGTCTGAGCTTGTCTGCCTAGGCATTCTCTCCTTGCTCCATTTCATTTCTCACACCAGTCCAGTGTTCATCCTCCCCTCACTGCCACACAAATACAACCTATATATTCTACTCCTGCAAATTCTCACTAACATTTTCCTGGCTTGCAATGTCCTACTCTATCCTGTCTAAATTCTACAAGTCTATAAATTCTGGTTCCAGACTGACACATTCCAGGAATCCCTCCCTGACTGCTCTAGCTCACAGTTGACTTCCTTCTTTATTCTCACCTTCACTGCAATGATTGCTTCCATTTATTATCACCTCCACCACTACTTCCAGTGCCTTCATCATGCCCACCATCCTAGTTCCTTATGTTTACTGGCACCACTATTCATCACTACCACCATCACCATCGCCTCTACCTTTATCTTCATCTCCTGTATCACCTATACCGTCACTGGTTCTCTACTTCCACACCACTTTCACGCTTCCACCACCAATGCGTTATTACCTTCACTATCACTTCCTCCAGCACAATTATCATCACCTCCAATTTTACTTCCATGGAGTCCACTTCCTTCATCACCTCCATGCTGCTCCATGATCTTCGCTACGACTTCCCCATCGCTGCCTTCATCATCGTCACTCCCATCTTCTCCACCATTACTTCCATGGCTTATTCTCACTCATCAACTCCGCCGTTATGACCACTGTTATTTATCTCTTTGACCTCTATTCTTAGCACCTGCTCCTCATTATTATCAGGTTTTTCTTAATTGTCTCCATGTCCCTACCTTTGACACTGAACATAGAAATCTCCTATATGGCCCTTGCCCATAAATGATATCTGTATAAAAATGAGCCTCATTCTGTTGAGACGAAGGAGACCTGTATAAAGAAAGTCAAGTCAGATTTTGCTCAGTCCGATGGACAAGGACATTCCCAGCCCTTCTTGGGCACTAGAGCTTGGCACATATGTGAGTAGTGGGGGAAAAGAGCATATGTTCAGTTCAGAGGGTGGCGCCACACGCTCAGTAGCTCCCGCTCTGAGTCCCTCTGCCCTGTCATTATCAGAACCAGGGTTCCCTGGGCTTGAGGTCAGGGATGCAGGGAGCAGGAGCGGCGCCAAGCCTGCCGGGATGAGTGGTCAGTCCAGCCCAACCCTTGGTCTGCCCTGTCTGCAGGCTTGCTGGGAAAGCATGCTGGTGCTCCAAGACTCCAACCTCAGGTGGTTAGGCATAAGTGCCAAACATCCCTAGCTTCCCTTAATTATCACTGTGACTCTCCCACCCCTGAAATTATCAAAACCCTCCTTGAACCGATTCTTGCTTGCCTCCCTACCATCTCTAGGGTGGATTAATTCCAGATGTTTGCAGCTTCCTGGGCAAAGTACTGCTTCCTGTGTTTTTTTTTCTTTCCCCCAAAGCATCCCTTCCCAAGCTTCTTGGGGATACTCCCTGCTTCTACCATTTTGAAATGCTGAACCTTCTCCATATTTTTCATGGCATGAACACTTTCTCTATTCTTCTCGATGCTCCTGAGAATGAACCAGACAAATATGTAAATCTATTTGCAGTCTAGGTTCCTGGATGCTCTGATAGGCTTAATCGATCTTTCCCCTTGTGTAATCATGCCTTTATCACTGGAGAATGGGAGTATATTGACCCTGGCTCCGTATCACGAAACTCATACTGTCAGGTACCCATCCAGTATTTGTGTATGTGCCTTCAGGGTAAATTCAGAAGAGAAGCAGGTCATAAAATTCTCTTTCAGATTTGGCCTCTCTCACCATCCTGCTTCCCTCCCTTAGCCCCCTGCCATCTGCTGAACAATCACAGCTCTGTGCCTTTGCACTTGAGGCTTCTCCTCTTGGAAAGCTCTTCCTTCTCTTCCTCCTCTGGCTCAAGACCCAGCTCAGGCTCTGGTCCCCAGAAGGCTTCCTTGATACTCCAGGGAGAGCCAGATGCCTTCCACTGGGCTCCCCAAGCCCCCTGCTGTCTCTCAATTAGAGCGTTCATCACACTCCACTGTAACTGTCAGGTTAAGTACCCCCATCAGGCTGCATTATCTTCCCTCTAAACTGAGATCTTCACAGGGGGATGGGGCATGGCTCCATCTCTGACTTGAAATAGTTCATACTATTGGTTTGAGATCTCTCCTGTAAGAAGTTCCTTGAATTATGTTTGTGACCTATGAACCTTATTAAGTTAGCTCATAAAAGAGAGGCTTGAGGACGAGAGAATTCATCCTTCTACAGAAGAGGGCTTGCCATTTAGAAGAAACAGGAGGAACGCAGTTGGGGCTTGGATGGATCAGGACACAGTGCAGACATTAGGATAGAGTGAGGTTCAGGACCGGCTGCCTGTCTCGGGTAGGGGACTTCTGGGTTCCCGTGCTTCCTCAGACTCACTTCCCATTTTTGAAAGCATACTTTTTGCTCTGCAATGATCTACAATTTCACTAGCCCAGTCAGCATGCATGTGTGCTAAGTTGCTCTGTCATGTCTGACTCTTTGCGACCCTATGGACTATAGCCCACCATGCTCCTCTGTCCATGGGCTTTCCCAGGCAAGAATCCTGGAATGGGTTGCCATTTCCTCCTCCAGGGGATCTTCCCAACCCAGGGATCGAATCTGCATCTCTTGCATCTCCCGGATTGGCAGGCGGGTTCTTTACCACCAGCGCAACCTGGGAAGCCCCAACCCAGCCAGACAGGTTCATTATTTAACAGCTATTTTGAAGCCCTAGCTCACATCTTTCCTGGACTTCCAATATGACATTTTAAATAGTCTGTGGCTTCCTGTGGACTATTTACTTTTAAAGCAGAAAACTGTTCTATTTATTTCTATTTTTCCCCAACAATATTTTCCAATAGTTCCTCTTACTAAAAATGACGGATTTTTTTTTTTTTTGGGTTCTCCCCCTATCACCAAGAGGTAGAGTTTAATCAAGTGTGTGTGTTGAGGTGAGAGGTTTACCCAAATATTTCCTGTGTGAGAGCTGGGTGACTTAGGACCAAGCCCCGTGTGTGTCCTTTCCCTGCGGTTCTAAAGCTATATAGTGCCTACCCCAGGAAATGCTTGCAAATCTCCTTGTCAAACATCTCTTCCGTTCTGTGTTTGGATGAGGTTATTTCTGCATTCAGAAAAGATGTCAGGTTGGGTGTGCACCATCACTGTGGGTAGATGGGTGTTCCTGGCCCAGGGATTTCCAGGGTCCCCACCCTGGCAGCATGTGTGGGAGGAGAGGAGCTGACCAGTGTAGATGGGCTTTGAGGTGGCTGAAGGTCCAGCTCTTGAGAAGCAGAATCAGCTTCACTGTGGGCTTGGGACCAGTGAACTTTATCTCAGTGTTCAAGAATCTCACTGGGTGGTGGGTGCCTACTCATGACACGTAAAAGGGAGACATTTCCCCTCAAAAGATTTCACTCTCCGTGGTCTCTCTGGCAGAGCTTTTCCTATCCTTTCCAACAGGGTACAAAAATTCCGTCTAAGCAAGGGCCAAGGTCAGGGCTTCCCTGGTGGCTCAGTGGTAAAGAATCCACCCACCAATGCAAGAGACGAGGGTTCAATCCCTGGGTTGGGGAGGTCCCCTGGAGAAGGAAATGGCAACCCACTCCAGTGTTCTTGCCTGGAGAATCCCATGGACAGAGGAGCCTGGCTGGCTACAGTCCATGGGGTCTCAAAGAGTCAGACACAACTTAACAACTAAGCAACAATGTCAGGGCACAGGTTGAGAGACTGTTGCTCTCAAGCTCATATACAGCTTGACAGGGTTCCCTTAGCTAGCTCGGATCAGGCCCGCCCCCTCCCCCCCCAAACCCCGCTTCCAGGTTCATCATCTAAGCAGAGTTCTTTTGGTACCACGAGCTTTTATCCCCTTTTGTCATCAGTCTCTTCTCTGAACAAAGCAGTGCAGTGCAGTCTTCCACGTATTCCTTTCTGGTGCTGTGTCCTTTCAAACCTAAGGCTACGGACTTCCTTGCTGGTCCAGTGGTTAAGAATCGTCTCCCAATGCAGAAGACGTGGGTTCCATCCCTGATTGGGGAACTAAGATCCCACATGCAGTGGGGCAACTAGAAAGCCTTTGAGCTGCAAAGGCTTTGGGCTCTGGAGCCCATGCCCTGCAACTTCAGAAGCATGCATGCTTCAGCGAGAAGCCACAACAAAGACCCAGCAGAACCAAAACAAAACAAAAAACCCTAAGACTAAAGTCATTTAGAAGACATTTGTATTTTATACTTTAAAGTATGCTGGGTATTGTGAATAAATCTGCTGTAGACTTTTTTTTTTTTTTCATGTCTTTTTGGTGAACATTTGTGCTCCTCTCTGTTGGTGGGATCACTGAGTCATAGAGTGCTATTCACCTTTAGTAGATGCTACCAAATGATTTTCCAAAGCAGCTAAACCAACTTACTCTCCCACTAGCACTGTCTGAGTGTTACGCCTCTCTGCACCCTCCCCAACACTGCGGATTGTCCATTTTTAAAATTTTAGTCTTCCTGGTGGGTATGTAGCAATGTCTCATTGGGTTATTGTTTACATTTCCCTGACAAGTAATGATGTTGGGTATTTTTTTCTCAAAATAACCATTTTGGACATCTTTTTAAAAAGTTTCTGTTCAAATATTTTCCCTATTTTTTAACTGAGTTGTTTCTCTCCTTATCATTGACTTGTGGAGTTTTAAAAGTAGACATTCTAAATAGGACTACTTTGTCAGTATATGTATTGCAAACGTCTCTCAGTCTTTGGCTTATCTATTTGCTTTCTTTTTTAAAAGATTTTTTTTTTTTTGATGTGGACCATTTTTTAACGTCTTTACTGAATTTGTTACAATATTGCTTCTGTTTTAGTTTTTTGGCCATGAGGCATGATAATTCCCAGACCAAGGATCAAACCCGCACCCCCTGCCCTGGAAGGTGAAGTCTTAACCACTGGGCCACCAGGGAAGTTCCCTCTATTTGCTTTCTTAATAGTGTCTTTTGATGAACAGGTTATTAATTTTAATGAGTCCCAGAATGTGGGAACTCCTAGAGTCCTAAGTCATTAGTCTAGAAACAGTCTTAGGACTCATTTGGCTGCGCCATCTCATTTTATAGAAGAACCAATTAGTGCTGACAAGGAAGAGGACTGTAAAAATTAAACTTGGATTAAACTCTTTACTCCTAAAAGCTAAAGGAGTTCTGGGCTTCCAAGGTGGTGCAGTGGTAAAGAATCTGCCTGCCAGTGCAGGAGATGCTAGAGACGCAGCTTGGATCTTTGGGTCGGGACGATCCCCTCAAGTAGAAAGTGGCACCCCTCTCCAGTATTCTTGCCTGGAAAATTCCATGGGCAGAGGAGCCTGGCTGGCTACAGTCCATGGAGCTGCAGAGTTGGACATGACTAAGCATACACACACACACACACACACACACACACATATGTACACACAAAGGAGTTCTATGATCATCATTATTATTTTTGTCAACAAGGCCACCAAGATTTTACAGACTTACTACATGGCAGGTACTATCTAATTAATCACCACATAGGTGTATTTTGAGAGTCCCTGGTTAATTCATCTACCCAGCTGACCTTTCACCTGGTCTCTCTCATGCCTATCATGCCTTCAGCAAGAAGCAAGCATATCCTGAAGTTGACGGTTGACAGAACATGCTCTCCTGCTCTAAGACACAACCTCTGGGCTGAGTAGAGAGAACTCTGGTGGGAAAGTTTTGCTGCTCATGTATTTATGGAATGAATGTATTTAATTCAAATCTATATTCTTCTGTGTTGTTGTTTAGTTGCTAAGTTGTGTCCATCTCTTTGCAACCCCATGGACTGTAGGCCACCAGGCTCCTCTGTCCATGGGATTTCCCAGGCAAGAATACTGGAGTGGGTTACCATGTCCTTCTCCAGGAGATCTTCCTGACCCAGGGATGGAACCCATGTCTTCTGTATTGGCAGGCAGATTCTTTTTTTTTTTTTTTTAATTTTATTTTATTTTTAAACTTTACAAATTGTATTAGTTTTGCCAAATATCAAAATTCTTTATGGCTGAGCCACAAAGGAAGCCCTGTATTCCTCTAGGAAGGATGAAAATACAAACTTTAAAAAAAATACAAAAAAAAAAAAAAAAGCTAAGCCTTACCTAATTAATCCTCCCAACAAGCTTGTGAGGAGGAGGCTAGTGTTAGCATGTGGGACAGATGAAGAGTGCAGAGCTTGATGGGCCCAGGTCACACAGCTGTATCTGCCTGACTCAGGGCTGCCTGAGTCTTCATAACTGGCCACTCTGTGCCCCTCCAGTGCTTCCATTTCTCAAACATGTGATTTCTGTAGGCTTCAGTGCTCACATGGTCTTTGAGTAGACCTGGCCCTCTGTTCCAGGAGGGCATGGGTCCACACAGCACCTTCAGGGTCTGCTCCAGGCTGCTGTGGTCCTGAGGCTACAACCATATAGGAGCTACCTCCAGATGTGCAGATGTGAAAGGTCCTCCCCAGAGCCCGTTCCCTTGTGTTCTCTCCCACTTTCTTTACCTCTGTCGGGGTCTCTGTCCTGTGTGTGGTGTTGGGCCAGTCCCCTTATGGATCCCAGCCATGAAGGGTGATGTGAGGCTGCGTTTTGTATGGACCCATGGAAGTCTCATGAGCAAGTGTGAAAACTGACTCACCTTCACACCAACCCACAGTTCCCCGAAACCTGGGGCCCCAGGACTCATGTCCCAGATTTTCTCAATCTTTCCCTATGGAGTGGAGACTTTATAAGTAGAAGTGACATACTGAGAAGAAACTCTAAAATGACTTGAGATTCTTTTTCTGCCCTGCAGACCATGAGATCACATTTGTACTAGTGTATGATCCTGCACACATAGGTCGATGGGGCCAGAGCCACGGGGCTCCAGGATTGGGGCTGCCTTTGACCACAGAGGATGATCTGTGTGGTGGGATTTAACAAGGGATGGGGGGCTGGGAATTCACTTTCTTCTTGACTCCCTTGGCCCATCCCCTGGTATCTCCTTCTCTGGTGGGGAGAGGTCACTGCTCTGTGTTGGGGACAGACTTCTGTTGGGAGTCCTTCCTCCTGCCTGCATCTGGGCTGCGCCTCCAGGAGGTATAATCCCAGGGGATCCCAGGCCAAGTGCAAGGGAGTATTATTCCCACAGAATGAGGAAGAGCTGGCGGGACAGCCCAGAAACAGGGACTTTGACCACCCTGCTCCCTGAAACCCTAGGCCAGAGGCAACTTTCAGCAGCTTCCTAACTACCTGGCTTTCCTTGGGGAGGGGAAGAGGGAAAAAAAAGGAGAGAAAAAAGAATGAGGAGGAAAAAATAAAGAGAAGGCTCCTCTTTCCCTGTCTCAACGGTGTGCCCATGTTGTCTTCAGGGCCCTCCCTTGAGGAAAACGTAGGGCTGGAGACCAGCAGATACCTCATCCCTAAAGAAGCGCTTGTGATTTTTCAGGGGCTGCTTCCAGACAGGGCCCCAGAAGGGGTCTGTTTTTAAATATAATCATGGAGCTGACTTGAAATATTTGTAAAGTGCATTGGTGTCAAGAGTTAGGTCCTGTGCGGTCATAAATATAGGACACTGATTTATGTACTTGTTTGTCTCTTCAGCAAAGAAATGTCCCCTGCCGTGCTGGACCAGCACGTACTCTCAAGATCCAAGGCACTGGGGAGGATTTCCAGCAGAGGTAGGCAAAAATGGATGACATTCAGGGAGTGGAAATTGATGAGCTGGAAGAGGAGGGAAGAGCCAGGAGACAGGTAAGGAGACAAGACTCTTGTAGACCCAGTGGAGGGACCCCTGTTTTGTATAACAGTTCTTCATTTGCATATGGTCTGTGGCAGCAGTTAGATAGTTGGCTTGGCTTCCTAAGAGCAAGAATGCTGTGATGTGCCTTATGGAGAAAATACACATACTAGATAAGCTTGGTTCAGGCATGAGTCATGGTGCTGTTGACTGTGAATTCGATGCTGAGGAACCAACTATATTATTAAATAAGATGCCCTTAAATAGAAACACACATAAAACAGAGCTATGAATTGATGGTTGATGAAAATGTGACCAGAGACTGGCAGGAGCCTAACCCTATATTCCCCCAGAGGAGCAATGTTTCAGCGTTTACTAATTTAGTGTTTGCAGTGACTTATAGAACATTACCACGACTAAGGAGAATTTTCTGCAGATCAAATGGCAAGAAATAGACAACGTCTATTAGAATTGACCAAGAGAAGAGAGGGGAGCATGGGATGAAGCAGAGGCAGGACGGACAGCGGGAAGTGTCAAGTGGACGGGATTCTTGGGGCTGAACGAGGGGCCAGCAGCTGTGAGGCTGTGAGGAGGACAGCTGGGCCATCAGCACTGTCAGTCAGAGGTCATGGCAAGGAGGAGGGACCCACATAGAGAAATGACTGAGCCCTGCAGGGATGCAGTGGGAGATGGGTCTCAGCTGGCATGGGGGTGGGGCAGGGTGCAGGTATACTTGGAAGGGAATTCGTTGACCAAGAGAGCACCCCAAGGTGAGTGGGGGTTGGGCCTTGAAGATGAGGAGTCATCCCTCCCTCCATGGCATGGGAGATGGAGTGGACAGGACTTTCTGATCAGCAACGGGCTTCCTGAACTTCAGGCACAGGCTACATGCCTCCAGAACAAGCCCAGAACTGTCCTTGGAGCAGGGGAGTCTGTCCTGGGCACCAAGCCCGTCCTATGGGCCAGCTGGCTAGAGACAAAGTCTGGGGCAGCGGGGCCTTAGCAGCCCAGGAAGAGGAGGCAGAATGTCAGGCTAAGACTGGGGACTTCAGGAGAGTGTCTGCCCTCTGCCCTGTGCTCCTAGGAGGGGCTGTGGACTGGGAACGATAAAGATCCCTCCATTCAGAAACCATCCACCCCAGGAAGACAGGCTGTGGTCAGAACTAACTTAGTCCTTATAATTGATCTGAAAGTCACCCACTCACACCTCATTATGTCACCCAGGCACACCTCATTATGTCAATGTTCTGTTTGCACACAAATAACCTTTTATTGACATTAAAAAAAACAAAACTATTAAGTCATAGGTTTTCAAACTGGAAAGTGCCTCCAGAAGTCCAGTTTCTTACTGGGAGCAAGTAAAATATTATTGTGCCCATGTGATAGTTTAGGAATAGGGCACAGAGGCTCTTATAGATAATACAGAGCAGATGGAGACTAGAATGGGGCTTCCAAGGTGGCGCTAGTGGTAAAGAACCCACCTGCCAATGCAAGAGAGTCAAGAGATGCAGGTTCGATCCCTGGGTTGGGAAGATCCCCTGGAAGAGGGCGTGGCAACCCACTCCAGTATTCTTGCCTGGAGAATCCCATGGACAGAGGAGCCCGGCAGGTTACAGTCCATAGGGTTGCACAGAGTTGGGCACGACTGAAGTGACTTAGCATGCACGCATGGGGACTTGAATGCAGGTCCCGTCTCCCTAGCTTGACTCCCCGTCATGTGGTTTTGGGACTTGACTTTCTCCATTCGATCCCTGTTTTCCTCCAACACATCTCAGTGTAAGGGAGCCGTGTGCTTGCTGTGATGTGCACTCGCCTTTCTCTTCCTGCCTCTGATAACTTCAGCCCATCTGTCCCCCTTCCTGGCTCTCTGGTCCCAGGCCCTGACTCTGCCAGTCCCCTGCTCATCAGTTCGCTCTGTAGCCCCAGAGAAAAGTGTCTGTGAGGGTGAAGACACGGGTGGGCTGCCTTGCACAGCAGGGTTCTGTGGCTCCTTAAAAAACAAGGTTTGCTCTGTGTGCTGTGCTGTGGAGGCCAGCTGCTGGGGGAGAGCAAAGGAAAGAAAATCTGTTTCAGAAAGCCCAGGTGAAGGCAGCCAAGACAAATACACCCAGCCAAGGGAGTAGGAGGGCTGGAAGATTCCAGATGCAGAGCCTTTGCTACACCACCAGGACTTGACCAAGGAGCTGGGCAGATGAGGGAGGGAGAAGATGTCAGGCAGGCTGTCTACCTGCTGCCCCCGGAGCCCAAGCAGGAGACGTTTTCCTGGGGACTGGCCCTTCGTGGGTGGAGGAACTGAGCAGGGTTCAACCAACAATGCAAGCCCCACAATGGGAAGCAGAGGAAGGGGTGTGTGGACCACGCCCGGTGTCGTCCCAGGCGCTGACCAGCTAGGCCTTCTGCTTCCTGTCTCACTCATCCCGCCCCCTGCCTGCCTCCCTCTATGTCACATGGCTCTTCTGTCAACAATGGCTGAGCAAGAGGGGCCGAGGGGCCAAGAGGATGTGTGGGTCCTTCCTTTAAGGCTGTTCTGGGAACCAAAGCTGGGCCTCATGGAAATGTACGCTCTGAAAGGACAGCCCCTGGTCTCCCAGCACGAGACGTTTACCCAGGGCGGGCCCCGGTGAGTCAGGGGGCCATGCGTCCCCAGAGAGTCACGCTGGCGGCTTGCAGGCCTGAACAGTAGGGCATTCTGCTGCTGCCTGGCTCCTCACCCTCTCTTACTAGTTCAGGGAAAGGGAAAGGCGAGCTGAACCAGCAGCAGACAACGTGGGCCCAAGGGGGAGGACCACACTGGCTGGAGCCAGTCCGAGGACCTGGCTGGGCAGATGGCCCTGGGGCTGGGCCACCAGGCAGAGGTGCTGGGATCTGCAAATGGTGCCCTGTCCCTGGAACCAGACACGTTCCAAGACACGTGTTGGCCTGATGTCAGACACATGGCTCAGAGCGGGCAGGGCAGTGGGACAGAGGCCTCTGTGACCAGCCTCACCATATGCCTGAGGCCTCCTGGCTAAGACCCAAGGGTCTTTTCTGAAATTTTGAAAAGCTGGTCTCTAGAAGAGAGTGATGCTACTCTCTAGGGTCCCCCAAGGGGACTGGAAGGATGGATCAAAGAACCTGGTTGTTACTCGGTTGTTCAGTCCCTAAGTCAGGTCTGACTCTTTGCTACTCCGTGGACTGTAGCCTGCCAGGCTCCTCTGTCTATGGGATTCTCCAGACAGGAATACTGGAGTGGGTTGCCATTTCCTTCTCCAGCGGATCTTCCTGACCTGCGTCTCCTGCATTGGCAGGAGGGTTCTTTACTGCTGATCAACCAGAGAGGCCCCAAACCTGGAGATACCCTCAAAATAAGGAAGAACTTGTCAATAACTGTAAAATCTCTCTCAGGACAGATAAGGTTTGGGATTAGCAGATGAAAACTAGTACATGTAGGATGGATAAACAACAAGGTCCTCTTGTATAGCACGGGGAACTACATTCAGTGTCCTGTGATAAACCATAATGGAAAAGAATATGAAAAGGCATGTTTATATATAACTGAATCACTTTGCTGTACAGCAGAAATTAACACATTGTCAATCAACTATACTTCAATAAAATAAATTAAGCAACGACAAAAAAGAGATAATGAATTATCTTTCATTAAATGTGTTCAAACAAAAAGTATGGCAACCACTTTGGCGGATGTCTGGAGGGGAAAGGTCCATCTAGTCAAAGCTATGGTTTTTCCAGTGGTCATGTATGGATGTGAGAGTTGGACAATGAAGCAAGTTGAGCGCTGAAGAATTGATGCTTTTGAACTGTGGTGTTGGAGAAGACTCTTGAGAGTCCCTTGGACTGCAAGGAGATCCAACCAGTCCATTCTAAAGGAGATCAGTCCTGGATGTTCATTGGAAGGACTGATGCTAAAGCTGAAACTCCAATACTTTGGCCACCTCATGCGAAGAGTTGACACATTGGAAAAACCCCTGATGCTGGGAGGGATTGAGGGCAGGAGGAGAAGGGGACGACAGAAGATGAGATGGCTGGATGGCATCACTGACTCGATGGACATGAGTCTCAGTGAACTCCGGGAGTTGGTGATGGACAGGGAGGCCTGGCATGCTGCGATTCATGGGATTGTGAAGAGTCGGACACGACTGAGCAACTGAACTGAACTGAACTGGAGGGGAATCATGAACTGATTAGTGGTTGCAGGAGATTCTCTCAAGGACATGTCCTATCCCCAAAGTCCTTAGGTCCTAGGAATTGAGTCAGTGACATGCATGTTGGCAAGTGTTTTAATCTAACCAAACCTCAGCTTCCCCATCTGAAAAACAGTGTGTCTGGGTTGCATAATGATGAGGATCAAATGAGGTTTGACACCCCAAGGCTATAGTGACATGTAAGATGTCACTAACATAGGTTCTCAGTAAATATGGGTGGCTATTAAATGATCAAAGTCAGTAGCTGACACCAATGGCATTACCCCTATACCACTGAAGTCTCGAGTGTCCAGTCTTGCCTCACTGTTCCCTAAATCAACAGTCAGACTGGAACACACACACACACACCCACGCACACACTCATCTCCTCCCATTCTGAAGAATCTTTCAGTTTAGACAAAGAGCAGACCTGCTCTCTCCATCTGGGTAACTTTTACCTTTTTTAAGTGTGAACTCAAAAATCATCTCTTTTAAGTTCTTATGACCTACTTGCCCTGCTTAGACTAGACTTCGGCTGAGCTAGCATCCTTATAGGTCTTCTCTAATGGTCTGATTTTTTGCTTGTCTTTCCCATCAGGCTGAGCTCCTGGGGGGCAGGGATGGTGTTTAGTGTATCCTCAGGGTAAAAGAGTTTAATGCTAAAGACTGCGTGCTTTGATATTGAACACATCTGGGTGAGAGTCCTGGTCTTGACTAACGGCAGGAACTTGGTCTCCTTGCCAGTAATTTGAATCTTGGTTTTCTTATCTGTAAATGGGAATAAAGTGAGGGTAAAACACTCAGAGCCCTGGAAAGGATTAAAGAAAGAAGGGATGTGGGAGTTTGGAAGAGAACCAGGTGCACAGGAGGGCTTCCCTGATGTCTCAGCAGTAAAGAATTCACCTGCCAACGCAGGAGACTTGGGTTCTGTGTGTCGAAGATCCCCTGGGGAAGGAAATGGTAACCCACTCCAGTATTCTTGCCTGGGAAATCCCATGGGCAAAGGAGCCTGGCAGGCTACAGTTCATGGGGTCGCAAAAGAGTCAGACATGACTTAGCGACTGAGCACAGGTACACAGTAAACATCCAAGAGACTTAGCTATTGTGATTGCGATTGTGGCTCATGTGCCCAACACCCAGCAGTAGCTTAGAGTGTGGGTGACTGAACGGACGGAGAAGAGGCTGAACAAATAGACATTCGCCTGTCCTCTGGCTGGCTGGGCTGAACTCATCATGACCTTCTGTGGTGGGCCCCAGGTACTCTGATGACTCCCTGCAGTGGAAAGTGTACTGTGTTAGGGGTCAAAGAGCAAGGCGAACCCCTTAAGGGCAGGGAACTGGGGTACCAAGGGGCCAAGACTTTATTGGGGTCCCACCAGCGCTGCTCTGGAACACCGCACAGGAGGCCCAGGAGGGCGGTCCTTGTTGGGGAGCCCTGGCAGGTCTCGGGCACAGCCTGGGTTCCATCCGCTCTTGTGCAATCCTCACTCCCAGGGTGACTGTTGCTTCTGGAGTTTGTTTAAGGAAAGTGGCGGAGGGAGCATGAGCTTTGGAGCCGCTCGGCAGCCACTGTGGCTGCGCAAGCAGACACACAACAAAGCAGCCCATTGAAGGCCAGAACCACCGAGTCCCATAAACAGCCTTCAGAAGGGACACCTTGTCCCACATTTACAGAAATGCACCCCGGGCTCTATTTAAAGACCTACACACTGGAGTAAGCACGAGTTGGTTTATTTCTGATTGTCCACACGGCCCCCTGGGATTCTCTCTGAAGAATGACTGCACACCTCTATTGACCCTACCCATCCCCAGCCATTTCAGCCTCTCTGAGTCTTTTCACTAAAATGAACAAACAATCTAGCCCATTCATCTAAAAAATTTTTTCTTTCTGAAACATAGTTTAGCCAGATCCCTCTTAGAGGGCTGAGCTTGCACCAAATATAGATGTTTAATAATTAAGTTATTTTGATGTTACTGAGTAGCAGAGACCAGGTGTTTTTTTGGGGGGGGGTGGTGGGGAGGGACCTGGAGGAGGCACAGGGTGTAAAATATAGGTCAACTGCAAACTCGGATCCCATGATGATTGTTCTCTGGGCAGAAAGAACTTTAAAAATGCAAGCAAAAGACAAATGAGACCTGGGCCCAGACTACCCTGTTCTCTCCAGCCAGTCACGGGGAAAGAGCTGAGGATGGGAAGGGCACTGCCGGGTGTCAAGCTCTGAGCTTGGAGTGTGTGTGTTTCACACTCACCCTTGGTGTTACTACAGGGAGGGACGGGGGAGCTCTTGGGGTCAGGTAGATGAGGTTGAAATCCTGGCTCCACCAGGGAAGCTTCTTGCCTATCTGTGCCTCACTTTCCTCACCTGTAAAAGAGGATAACAAAAGAACCAACTCACAAGGTTGTGGCAAAGATGACATGAAGTGATATTTACAGAGCAATTAGAATAATAGTGCCTGGGTCATGCTAAATACCACTGACTTAAAAAATCGTCACAACCTAAACGTTGAGAGTTATGTCTTATTCGATGGGAGACAGCCTGTCAAGTGATCCTGAGAAAACTGCTCCAAGCAGGCGAGAGGAGGAGCCAGGTTGTATAAGAAGTCTTACAACAAAGGGCAGGTGGCCTGAACATCAAAAGGTTATTGTTAATTAAACAAAAGCAGATATCCCAAATTAAGGAATTCGGTGCCTTTTTTAAGCATGGAGAGATATAAGAGTCTGGGCTGACTGAAATCATTAGTTTCATATGCATCTCAGCTATGGGGCCAGCTATCATATGCATCTCAGCTCCTCAGGGTTCACTGTAGGTAGTGGCTGTAGCCTGATGGCTGTCAGATCACAGGTATTCTCCTTCCTGAGTGCCCTTAGGGCTCAGGAAATCACATTTGGAGGGCTGGAGTTGCTGATGGCTGTGACATCCTTGTTTATTGACATGGCAAGAAATACTCCATTTCTCAATACTCAATCATTATTATCCTCACATTAGAGATGAAGAGGGCTTCCCAGGTGGCACTAGTAGTAAAGAACCCCCCTGCCAATGCAGGAAACGCAAGAGATGCAGGTTCAATCCCTGGGTCAGGAAGATCCCCTGGAGATCAGGGCAACCCACTGCAGAGTTCTCGCCTGGAGAATCCCATGGACAGAGGAGCTTGGTGGGCTACAGTCCATAGGGTCACAAAGAGTCGGACGTGACTGAAGTGACTTAGCATGCACAGAGACAAGGAATTAAGTCTTGCAGAGACCATATGAGTTGCTCAAGGTCATACAGCTAGCTAGCGATGGAAACGGGTCTCAGGCCCTAATCAGCTTCATCCAGAACTGGTGGACTTGCCCCCACCCTTCACCGCCGAGCAAAGGAAGGGGATTCCAGCTAAGTCTTGAGCTGAAGAGGCTGAGGGACCCCTTGCCTACCCTTTCCCATGCCCACAACCTACGGGGACCCAGAGAAAGAAGGTTGAGTCCAGGAATCTAGGACATTTAAATACTGACATTTAGCCAGTGCTTCCTACTGCTTCTATTCAACACAAATACAGCTTTCGCCATGTGACAGCTCTGTTTCAAGCACTTTACAGATATTTTTCTCTTTTAGTTCTTATAATTCTCCCCTATGAGGTGGCTGCTGTTAATAGCAGTAGTAGTATTTTTCAAAGAAAATCATTTATGATAAAACCATTGAAACTTTCCTTAAAAGGTCAAGCTTGTAATCACTCGAATGGGACAGTTAAGAACAGTTGCCCCCACCCCCATCTTCATCCACATATTTCATGGTACAAACAAAACTGGATGGAGCTTCAATCTCCTGACCTCCAGGTCAGCACTCCTACAAGCAACGCCATTCCAGTCCTGGGTCCACCACCAGCAGTCATCTGGGTAAGGGATTCTGGACTGGCCCCAGTCTTAAATGAAGTGCCCCTAGGCCGAGACAGAATTTAGCAGCCATCTAGTCCAGAGCTCTGGCTTCATTTCCAAGGATATGGAACTAGAAAGAATGAAGAGCTTTGTAGCATACCCGTAAAAGGGCGGTCCAGTGCTGAAGATCAGGATTCCACATCCTAAGACCATGTTGTTCACAAGCAAGATCCTGAATCTAAGCACTGAAGAACTGATGCTTTCGAACTGTGGTGTTGGAGAAGATTCCTGAGAGTCCTTTGGACAGCAAGGAGTTCAAACCTGTCAATCCTAAAGGAAATTAATCTTGAATATTCATTGGAAGGACTGTTGCTGAAGCTGAAGCTGAAGCTCCAAAACTTAGGCCACCTGATTCGAAGAGCTGGCTCATTGGAAAAGACTCTGATGCTGGGAAAGATTGAGGGCAAGAGGAGAAGGAGGTGACAGAGGATGAGATGGTCAGATAGCATCACCAACTCAATGGACATGAATTTGAGAAAACTCCGGGAGATAGTGGAGGACAGAGGAGCCTAGCATGCTGCAATCCATTGGGTTGTGAAGATTCACAGCCTGGGATATAAACCCAGGTCTGGCTCCAGAATCCATGCTCTTACTTATCATGTCAAATGCTTTATATTCAAAAACATTTAATACTGCAGCTTGCCCCTCACTCCAACCCTCAGCACCCCATTGCTTAATCCTTTACCATTTTTTCCTTTCCCAATAGAACTTGTCTCCTCTAACTTAACATATAATTTACTTAATTGATTATGGTTTATTAATGAATGAATAAGCACCACTAGGACTTTGTTTTGTGTGCTGATGTATGCCAGGCACTTAGAGCAGTGCTGACACACGGTAGGCACTCACTAAACGCCAAATAAATCATTAGATAAAGAAACAAGGGATTCGTGGGGGTCATGTTGTATTAGATACATTAAGTAAATTGTTCAAGTCCTCATTTGGCTGAATGGTGAGACAGGATTCAACCCAGATCTGACTTTATAATGTTCTTTTTTTTTTTCTTTTTTAATAAACTTGTGAATCTGATACATGATCATTGTTTAAAACGTTTTATATCTTTATTTGGTCGCGTCGAGTCTCGTTGCGGAACATGAGATCTTTCGTCGGGGGGGCACAGTCTCTCCAGTTGTGGCTTGGAGGCTCCAGAGCGCGCAAGCTTCAGTAGTTGTGACATGTGGGTTTAGTTGCCCTGCAGCAGGTGGGAGCTTAGTTCCCTGACCAGGGACTGAACCTGTGTCCCTGTATTGCAAGGTGGATTCTTAACCACAGAACCACCAGGGAAGTCCTTATAATGTTCTTCTTAATTATGGGTTTTCTCTTAAGAAATGATGTGTTTAGCCGTTTTATACATATATATATATATATTATATATATACATTTTTTTAAACCAACAAAGCTCTGAGAGACTTTGAAAGTTGCTATGGACCTATAAGAATATGCCCCATATGAAAGCCACACTAAACTAATAGGAGTGTAAGGGAGACCAACAAAATTTTGGCTTTTCCTATAATAGGGACTAGGATGCTTTTTATTTTTATTTTTTAATATAAATTTATTTATTTTAATTGGAAGCTAATTACTTTATAATATTGTATTGGTTTTGCTATACATTGACATGAATCCACCACAGGTGTACATGTGTTCCCCATCCTGCAGTACAGGAGAATCTGCCTGCAATACAGGAGATCTGGGTTCTATTCTTGGGTCGGGAAGATTGCTTGGAGAAGGAAATGACAACCCATTCTAGTATTCTTGAGTGGAGAATCCCATGGACAGAGGAGCCTGGCAGGCTACAGTCCATGGGGTTGCAAGAGTTGTATATGACTTAATGACTAAATCACAAAATTCCAAGTTTTTTCAGAAAAATCCCGTGTGTGTGTGTCCCTGCTGCGCTGGTGCAACAAGAGACTGAGCTGGGCAATGGGACAGCACGGTTCCTGCCCTTGGGGAACTTAGTCTGGTGGAGGCGCTGAAAGTGCTGAGTGACTGTGGTGCGTGGTGTATAAAAGCTTAAGGATGAGATACTTGGGAACACAAAGGTTTGAGAGCTCATGGAAAGCTTCAGGGAAGTCACCCAGAAGAGGGAGGGGCTATTGGAACCAGTTCCTCTTGTGTCCAAAGTCCTTGTGTGTGTGTGTACATGCATGCATACTCAGTCATGTCCAGCTCTTTGTGATCCCATGGACTGTAGCTCGCCAGACTCCTCTGTGCATGGGATTTCACAGGCAAGAATACTGGAGTGGGTCGCCATTTCTTTCTCCAGGGGATCTTTCCCAACCCAGGGATTGAACTCATGTCTCCTGTATTGACAGGCAGATTCTTTACCAATGAGCCACCTGGGAAGCCCACTCACCCCCCCATAGGAATGCATTAAAGACAACTATCTTTCCCTAAGCGGGGATTTCTGGAGACATGACACTAAGGCGAAGATGATCATTTCAGTGATGAAGTTAGCAGGGCCTGTTTCAACCTCTCCAAAGCTGACTTAAACCTTCGGACTATATCTCCTTTCTAACCCTCCTGCGCTGGTCTCCCTGTCCTCTCACCCTCTCTCCTCCTGGGGCCATGTAAGTTCAGGGCTGAGCACCCTGCTCCCTGCCAGCTCCGAGCGGAGCTGCCTATTTGACCAGATTGCACCTTGGGATTAGCTCCTGCTGCTTCACATATCAGGCTTCCAGGGACCATGGCGCAGAGCTTAAGCTCTTCCTTTTTCAAAACTGGGAGATTTCTGGCAAACTTGGGGTAGGATTTTTCTATTTTGTCTCCTATTTTTCTTTAATAGCAAAGGGCTGGAAAATGCAGAAAACCCTGTGCTCAGCAAAAAACCTCCCTCTATAAGGAAATAGCAGGAAACCGCGTTCCAGGATGAACACCAGTTTAGGTGTTTCTTGGAGGCTTTGGCTTGGTTACATAATGCCTGATGGCCCAGCCCAGGCAAGCTGGCACCCCTGAAGCTTGGCAAAGCCCACCTTTGCTTTGTGAGCCCCTTGCCCTGAGCTGCTCAGGTCCTTGGGAAAGCACACACTCTCTCTGTGATTAACAGTTTTCTGTTTAATGCTGACTCCTCCCATGCCCCCTTCTCCTCTGCCCTCCTGGCTCAGTTTTCATGGAAAAAACAACAGTTTCCATGATGAGCTCAGAGTACAGGCAGGAACTGAACCTGTCTGGGCTTTTTGCTTCCTCACTGGAGGGGTGTGGATTAAGTGACCTGTGGTTTTTGCTTGGAGCCAACATTCCATGATTCTATGGTTTTTCTCGCAGAGAAAAGCTTCTCCCTATTCTTGAGTCTGCAGACCGTGACTGAGGGGGAAGGCTTCCAGGCACAGCCATGGAGTCCCCTCCTCCTTGGCTGTGACTAATCCTGTCCTCTCCCCACCTAGCAACAACGCACACATACACACAGGGTCTTAAGCAAGCATGCATCTTGTGGACTGCCTTCTTTCTTTCATTTATCTGCCCACCCATCCATCCATCCATTTATTTGCTTATTCATTCATTTGTTCCATGACTGCTCATTAAGTGCCCACTGTGTCTTGTAGACACAGAGGTAATCAGATCCCCTCCTTGCCTTTGAAGTCACAGACTGGTAGTGGAGGGGTGGCATGTAGATCAGTCAGGTCATGCTTAGTGAAAGGCTGAGTGCAGGGGTTGGATGAGGGGGCTGTGAGGAGAAGAAGTGCCCACAAGCATCCTGGTCATATCACTTCCTCCTCAATTTATGCTTGCTCACACTGGACCCAGAGTATATACATAGAACTGTGAAATGCCCTAAACACTTTAGAGATGATATCTCCATCCTGTGCTTAGGAGAGCTGGCCAAGGTTCAGGACGTGCATGCAGGTGGGGAAGTCGGAACCAAACTCAGGACCCCCTGAGTGTTGTTAAGTTGGTGATTCTTATCTTGATGACAGCTAGCAAGGCTCAGGACTCTGAAATAAGACAGGGTGGAAAAAAGCATTCAGGCTTCATTGTAGAATTCCAGAGCCAAGAATAGTCATCTACTTCAGCCTCCTCTTGGCAGGCGAGGAAACTGAGGCATAGATTGGACAAGTCATCCATTCATTGTCCGCGGCTTGGAGGAGGCTGAGCTGGGAGAATGCCCAGGTCTCCTGACTCCAAGCTGTTCTCCAATAGACCTTGGTTCAGCCCACTGCTGTAACTGCTTACACCCCCACTTCCTAGAACTTTCGCTGGGAGGTCCTGCATCAGACTGGCTGGCCACAGCAAATGCTGCTGTGCTAGCAAACAGGGTTGAGCTCATCCCCTGGGGTGGTGTGGCAGGATGGTGGTGGTAGCCTGGGCCTCAGCTGCCATCTGAAATCATGGATGAAAATAGCTTGCCTGCGGTCTATTGATACCCAATACTCTATCATCAGATTGGGGAAGTCAATTAAAAGTGTCTGGTTTCCCTCCTCAGGGCCTGGGAATTGCACAAAGGCCAGAGACTAGTGGCCAAGGGGAAGAGGGCCTTAACCCTCCTTATTCAACACCAGAGCCAGAGGCCGCACCTAGCCGGTCTGCAGGAAGCATCAGGCAGCTCCCAGGGACTGGCAAAGAGGGACCAGCTCTCCAGTCTGAAGAAAGGCTCAGACTCAGGTTGCATGAACTTCTGGCCCTCCTGGAAAATGCACAGGAAACAGGATGGGAGGGCCCTGGGATCGCCCTGGAACTTCCTGTGGCCAGTAGAGTCGAGGCCAGGAGACCAGGCTGGTATGAGATGGGAGCGACTGTGGCTGATTCCAAATGGGACCTCAGGGATCCTGGTTAATGTTCAGACCAGGGAAGAGGTATGAGTGTCCAGGGGAATGCAAGCTCCTCTCGTGTCACCCATGAACACAGAAATGTGGACCTCCTTCTCTCCAGCTTGATGCTGACCTGGGCCAGCCAACATGAGACAGAAGTCAGGCTTGCCAAGCCCTACTCTGGCTGAAGTCAAGCCATGCACCTTCCCCAAGACAGCTTGGCCTCTGTGGGTTATACGTTGGTATAGTTCTGTCTCATTACCCAGCCAGCTCCTCTTCCATCTTTGCCCCCATTCTGCTTCCTCTTTTCAAGCCCCCAGGTTCCAACTTTCCTTGGGTGGATGGTGAAAACTGTGATACCATGCTGAACCAGCAGTTGTCCAAGTTGAAGATCCAACATCTGAATCACCTTTGAGGGCTTCTTAAAAATAGAGTGTTGGGTCCCTTCCCCAGAGTTTCTCACTCACTATGTCTGAGATGGATTCTAAGAACATGTATTTTGAACAAATTTCTGAGTGATGCTATGGGTCCAGGGACCACACTTAGGGAAATACAGTATTAAGTAGTGACCAGATGAGCAAGGGAGCAACCTTAGCTGACACAACCAGGGAAGACCTCCCTGAGGAGGTAACATTGACTTGGAACTTGAAGGACAAGGAAGATCCAGATGTGCAAAGGTCTGTTGTTCAGTCACTCAATTGTGTCCAACTCTTTGCGACCCCATGGACTGCAGCATGCCAGGCTTCCCTGTCCTTCACTATGTACCAGAGTTTTTTCAAATTCATGTCCATTGAGTTGGTGATACCATCTAACCATCTCATCTTCTGCTACCCTCTTCTCCTTTTGCCTTCAATCTTTCCTAGCATCAGGGTCTTTTCCAATGACTCAGCTCTTCACATCAGGTGACCAAAGTATTGGAGCTTCAGTCTCAGCATCAGTCCTTTTGGTGAATATTCAAGTTAATTTCCTTTAGGATTGAGTGGTTTGATCTCCTTGCAGTCCAAGGGACTTTCAAGAGTCTTCTTCAGCACCACAATTCAAAGGCATCAATTCTTCAGTGTTCAGTCTTCTTTATGATCCAACTCTCACATCTGTACGTGACTACTGGAAAAACCATAACTTTGACTATATGAACCTTTGTAGGCAAAGTACTGTCTTTGCTTTTTAATATACTGTCTAGGTTTGTCATAGCTTTTCTTCCAAGGAGCAAGCGTCTTTTAATTTCTTTAATTTTCACTGCAGTCACCATCCACAGTGATTTTGGAGCCCAGGAATATAAAACCTGTCACTGCTTGCATTTTTTTCCCCTTCTATTTGCCAGGAGGTGATGGGACCAGATGCCATGATCTTAGTTTTTTGAATGTTGAGTTTTAAGCCAGCTTTTTGACTCTGCTCTTTCATCCTCATCAAGAGGCTCTTTAGTTCCTCTTCACTTTCTGCCTTTCTGCAAAGGTGTAGGGGTTTCTAAACTCTTCTGTGCCATAGGTGCTGGGACAGTCTAGTGAAGCTGATGGACCCCTTCCCCAAATGATGTTTTTAAACACATAAAACAATATACGCAGGGTTACACAGGAAAACAATTAAACTGAAATTGACCTCGATCCATAGACTCTTCTGATTAAGAACCCCTAAAGAAGGAGTGTTTGGGAGAAGAGGGAACAGCAAGTTCAAAGACCCTGCGGTCCCTGCGGTGTAAATGAACCTGGCAAGTTGAAGCCCAGGTCAAGGGACTGAATATACAGGTCTGAGGAGTAAACCCAGGGGCCTGGGGTTGTAGGGGCGGGAGTGGAGGTGTGGGGATGTGGTAGGTTTTCATCCATATTCCCCCCTATGCTGGAAGACATCAGGGCTTAAAACAGAGTGGTGATCAGATTCATGTTCTAAAAGATCACTTTGGCTGCTGGATGGAGGATGGTATGTTAAGGGGACAAGAAGGAAGGCAGGAGACCTGTGAAGGCTTTTGCCAGCCTCCAGGTAATGCACAGAGAGGGGATTGGGTGGGGGACGCGGGGGTGGGAGTAGGGGGGACAGCTTGGGGAGTCAAGGGGGATTGGGGAGGCACACTTGAGCAAAATGCTTGTGTGTTGGCCATAGGGCAGAGGCCAGGCAGGACAGGGAGTAGGGGTTTGAGCCTAGTGCTGACTGTTCCTAATTCACCATGCGATCTTAGACCAGTTGCTTCCCCTCCCCATCCTCAGGCCCTAGTGGGAAAGGGGAAGGATGGCCTAAACTCTAGTGTAAGTCTATAAGGGTTGAGTGCAGGACTGGCGAACCCTCCAGCTAAGAAGTGCTGTTTGCCGGGGGAGGGTGATGCCCGCGGTGGCGGCGCCCCTGTGGCTGCCCATTCTGGCCTGCGGGCTGCTCTACGGGCGGAGGGGGCGGCGCGGCGGCGGGGAAGGCGGCAGCCAGGTGGCGGAGCGACGAGGCGGCGAGGCGCCTCCGTCTGGCTGCCAGCGGCGGCTCGCGCGGTCCAGCAGCGCCCGCCCAGGGCAGCGAGGCCCCGAGGGAGGCTCCCGTGGCCGCGCGGGGGCGAGACTAGCGCCCTCCTCCACAGTCTCTGCCGCCGCCGCCTCCTTCTACTCCTCCTCCTGCTCCTCTGGGCAAAGCCTTTGGAAAAAAGGGACGGGCAGAGGGGCAGACGGCAGCTGGCCGGCTCCGCGCCGCCCACCCGGGCAGCGAGCACTCAAGAGGAAAAACTACCACTTCTCAGCCCTGGCTCCCACCCACCCCCATCCCTCCTCGCTAGGTCCCGGGCCCCATGCCTGGAGGAGGGGGCTCCCCCACCCGCTAGATGCCTGAAAGGGAAATGTTCCTCCAATTTCACTGCCACAGCCCATCATTTCTTCCTCAGATCTTTGAATTGCGGTCTGGAGATTGCTTCTGGGAGGCTCGGTCATTTAGTCAATCAACAAACTTTATTGAAAAACCAATCCTTGTTGGCCCAGAGCTGGGCTCTGTTTGCTACACAAATTAAGATCCAGGCACTGCCCTGGAAGGGCACCGGTCTAACGGTGGAGACAGAAATGCTTGCTAACGTGAATTGAGCACCTGTTTATTGTTTTGCCAGGTTTTGAAGGTAGGTGGTATTATCCTCATTTACAGATAAGAAGACAGATACCAGTGGTACAGGATAGACTAAGATAATGGGTAAAATTACATCTACAACACAGTATATAACTCCAAAGAAGTGAATCTCTTAGGATATACAGACCTCGCTTACAAAACCCACTGGAGTGGCTATAATTAAAAAAGACTGAAAATATCAAGCATTGTCAGGAGTGAGGAGCAACTTGAATTTTCAAATCCCATTGGTAAGAGTGGCAGTTGGAACAAACATTTTAGAAAATGCTTGGTGGTGTCCGTTAAAGCTAAACCTGATGCAGCAATCCCACTCCCAACTGCACTTGGTACTTATGTCCACCCAAAAGCTTGTTCAAGAATGTTTCTAGAAGTTTTATTCACAGGACTTCACTGGTGGTCCAGTGGTTGGGAATCCATCTTGCAGTGTAGGGGACTTGGGTTCTATCCGTGGTCAGGGAGCTGGGATCCCACATGCTTCAGAGCACCTAGGCCCCTGAGGCACAACTAGAGAATCTGTGTACTGAAGTGAAAGATTCTGTATGCCACAACTGAGACCTGAAACGGCCAAATAAATAAATAGAAGCTTTATTCATATACAATAGCTCCAAATTGGAAATAACCCAAATGTCCAGCAGCAAGAAAAAGGGTGAATTCATTGTGGTACAGGCACATGATGGAATATTATGCAGCAATGAAAAAGAATGACCTAATGCTGCAGACAGCAACACAGATGGGTCTCACAGATAATAGCTGGTGAAAAAAGTGCATACTGTTTAATTCCATTTACATAAAGTTTCAGGGATAATTTAAGGTGATAAAGGTCAGAACAGTGGCTACCTTAAGAGGTTGCTGACTAGAGGGACACAAGGAACTTTGTGAGGGCTGGACATGCTCTAAATCTTGATCTGGGCAATGGTTACACCAGTGTAAACATGTGTAGAAACTAACCAAGTTCCACACTAAATATCTGTGCACTTTACTTTTTAGAAGTTATTGTTGTTCAGTCACTCAGTCATGTCTGACTCTGCAACCCCATGGACTGCAGCACATCAGACTTCCCTGTCCTTCATTATCTCCCGGAGCTTGCTCAAACTCATGTCCATTGAGTTGGTGATGCCATCCAACCATCTCGTCCTCTGTCGTCCCCTTCTCCTCCTGCCCTCAATCTTTCCCAGAATCAGGGTCTTTTCCAGTGTGCTGGCTCTTTGCATCAGGTGGCCAAAGTATTGGAGCTTCAGCTTCAGCATCAGTCCTTCCAATGAATATTCAGGACTGATTTCCTTTAGGATTGACTAGTTGGATCTTGCAGGCCAAGGGACTCTCAAGAGTCTCTGCCAACACCACAGTTCAAAAGCATCAATTCTTTGTCACTCAGCCTTCTTTATGGTCTAACTCTCATATCCATACATGACTACTGAAAAAATCTTAGCTTTGACTATATGGACCTTTGTTGGCAAAGTAATGTCTCTGCTTTTTAATATGCTGTCATATCTCAATACAAACAAAGCAAAACAAAGAACTCCTGCCTCTCAGTAAGGAAAAGTTAGGAAGTACAAAGTTTGATAGGCAAAGAATGCAAATTGGTAATTCACAGAATAAGAAATCCTAAGAGCTAACAAGTAATTGAAAAGATGCTCTGGAATTCCTTGGCAGTCCAGTGGCTAAGACTTCACCTTCTAATGCAGAGGGTAAAGTTCAATTCCTGGCTGTGGAGCTAATATCCCACATGCCTTGCTGCCAAAAAATCAAAACATAAAGCAGAAGCAATATTGTAGCAAATTCAATAAAATCTTTAAAAAATGGTCCATATTAAAAAAATCTTAAAAAAGAGGAAAAGATGCTCAATCTCATTAGTAATAAGATGAATATACATTGAAACATGATATCACTTGACACCCATCAGAATGGCAAAGATCAGTAAAGCAAACGGGTATTCAGCACTGGCCGGGATGTGGGGAGATGGGGCTGGAGCACTGCTGAAGGGCAGGCAGTTAACTAGTTGGCTCAGGTGGTGAGAAAATAGTCAAGCCAGCAGAGCTGAGTGATATAAAGTAAGTGCACACCTTGGGACCCAGATATCCAACTCAGTGCTTGTACAGATCAGCAAGGGGACTGGAAGGATGACATATTCCCTGTGGCATCATTTATGGGAGGGCTGGATTGGGCGCAAACCTTGGAGTTGATCAAAGGGAGGGATAGGGACCTCTCTGGTGATCTAGTGGGTAAGACTCTGAGCTCCCAGTGCAGGGGGGCTGAGTTCGATCCCTGACTGGGAAACTAGAGCCCGAATGCAGCAGTGAAGATCAGTGTGCTGCTTCTAAGACCCAGTGCAGCCAAATAAATATTTCTTTTAAAGGGAAGGATAAATAAAGTGATGGGTTCACACTATGAATGCTGCACAGTAATTAGAAATAACAAACTTCTAATTGAAGAGTATACACAGTGGAGCTTCCAAAATAAGATCAAGTGAAAAAGGTAAGAAACAACTAGATTTACAGCAAGGTACATAAGCTAACCCCCCACCGCCCACCACGAACACAACAGCTCTGCTCATTTTATGATAATTTATTCATAGTTAAGGGAATACGTTAAATATCAGAGTGGGTGCTTAAGGGAGAGGGAGAGTAAAGGTTGGGAATGAAGAAGAAAATAAAATATGACCAGTCATTCTACTTCGAGAGAGAAATGAAAGTATATGTTCACACCAAGTTTTCTACATATATATTCACGTTATTTGTAATAGACCCAAAATGGGAACCACTCCAGTGTCCATCAACAGATAAGTGGTTGAGCAAATTGTACTATAACTACAATAGACTGCTTCTCAACAATAAAAGAGGAAAAACCACGATACACACAACAGTATGGATGACTTGCAAAATAATTACGCAGAATGAAAGAGTCCAGATAGTATGATTCTATTTATATACATTTCTAGAAAACACAAACTAATCTGTAGTGACAGAAAGCAGATGAGTGGTTGCCCCCAGAGTGGGGGATAGGAGGAGGGGAGTGGTGGGGGGAGAGATGACCAGAGGGCACGAAGAAACTTGTGGAAGGATTTGTTCACTACCTGGGTTATGGTGATGGGTTCTTCAAGTGTATGAACGTGCCAAAACTCACCAAATTGCACACTTTAAATCTTATTCTATGTCAATTAAAGCTATAAAAAGAAACAAGAAAGAGCTTTGCACTAATGATGATCATATATTTTGAGCTAAAGGATATCATTAACCAACTTGTTGTGCTTGAAATTAAAAGCTAAAACAGCAACAAATGCAAATAAAGCAAAAAAAAAGAAAAGAAAGGCTTAGATGGTTGAATTGGCCCAGGCCTAACAGCTAGGATGCTGACTCCAAGACTGTAACCATTAGTCTCTATGGCTCAGGGCTTGCACTAGTTCAAGGCGCTCTATAAGCAACTGTATTGGTGAGGAAACTAGAGGCAATCACATTCACCCAACCTTTAGGGGTCATCTCTGGGAAGGAACCCAGGTACTCAGAAATGGAGTGCAAGGCCATGACCTCTAGGCCTTCCCCATCCAGTCGGAGAGAGATTCTTAGACAGATGATCTCAATACTGAGTGAAGTCAGGGAAAGCTTCCTGTAAGAGGCGATGCTTGAGTTCCAAAAAGTGCTTGGTTTGGAGTCAGCACTCAGCGGATATTATCTATTTGTTTTTTACTATTCCCCATGATTTTAGAGAGAGTAGAGTGGAGAGGAAGATGGCATTCCAGACAGAGGGAAGTATACCATCCAGGGCAGGTAAGCATGTCCCTCACTTTCCTGACACTTAGTAGAAAATCAATAAGCATTGGGTCCTGTCTCCTTCCTTTCTCCAAATTCTTACAGATTGTTCCCAATACCTACCCAGGAGGCCACTTGACCATACAAGGACTTGACCAGAAAGTAGAAAGACAGGCCTAGGCTAGGCCAGGTGGACCCTGAGTCTAGAAAGTGTTTGTCGCTCAGAGGTGTCCCAGTCTTTGTGACCCCATGGACTGTAGCTTGCCAGGCTTCTCTGTCCATGGGATTCTCCAGGCAAGAATACTGGAGTGGGTAACCATTCCCTTCTCCAGGCAAGAATACTGGAGTGGGTAACCATTCCCTTCTCCAGGGGATCTTCCTTACCCAGGGTTTGAACCTGGATCTCCTGTATTGTAGGCAAATTCTTTACTGTCTGAGCTACTAGGGAACCCTGGCTAGTCTAGAAAGGGTCAGGCAAAGGCTATAGGGACCAGTAGCCTGTCAGCCGGGTGGAGAGCGAGAGGGCCGTTTCTGATTCTGTGCTGTGAAAAAGCCCCATTGTGGGGTCTTCAGGGGAGAATATATTTATTTTGTTTCTGAGCTGTGTGAACAGGGCACTGTGCTGCCTGGGTTGAGAGGCTTCTGTGTGGCTGGGGAGGGATCACACCCCCCTCCTGGGTGGTGTGCTATGAAAAGGCTTCATTCAGCCAGGCCTGGCGGCCCACCGGCAGCCCAGGCTCCTGCACTGTCCCTGGGGGCAGCCTGGCTTCCCTCCCTCTCTCCCTGAGGTACGGGCTTGGGGTTGGGTGTGGGTGTGGAGGCCGCCAGGTCAGGCCCAGTCCCCGCGGGGCCCCGTCACTCTCAGGTTCGGTCCCTCAACTGCACACCTCGGTGTGGAGCTGACCGAAGGAGAGGGCCTGGGACCCAAGAGCCATTTAGTCCCCGTCTCGACTTGAGATGTAACTCACGTTGAGAGAAGTTTCACACATGCAGTCATAGAGAGTTGCTGAGGCCGACCTTCACCATACAACTTTAAATCCTTGTTCACTGCTAGGCCATGTTGCCAAGTTGGGGGTCGGTGGGGGGGCGCTCTGAATGTTTATATAATTTCTATGATTATTTTGTGAATAGCATGATTATGTTGCTTTATGTTTGGGGGGTGTGTGTGTGTGTGTGAAGAGTGTTAATTTGTTCACAGGAAATGCTTTAAACACACCTCAATTTTTGGAGCCCTGTTTGGCATCTTTCTATTTTTCGGTACACTGGGAGACTCAGTCCCTGGAACTGGATCAAGATCGTCTGGACCTCTGAGGGCCCTTGGCAAAGACAGCCTGCCTCCTGAGCACGTCTGGATGCGAGGGGTGAGGTGAGAGGGCAGGATGCCCGAGTCCCGGGCAGCCATGGAAGCCGTGGGTGGAAGGACTGCCTCCTGGCCAGCCGTCCCTGTGAGCCGGCAGAGAGGCCAGGGAGGGGCCCTTCTGCGAAACTGACTGGCTTCCCAGGTGATCAGGCTCCTGGCGGGGAAGATGAAGTTCAAGTCCCTGTGGGGCTGTTCTCTGTCTGCCTCTCCCACTGTGCTAGGCTCCCAGGCCAAGCATGGGTTCTCTCTCACTGGACACGCTCCCCACCCCACTCAGACCCCCACCCCAGTTCTCTACTGCCATTCTGGGCTCACACCACCCACCTGGCTCCACCAGCAGAAGCTCTCTTACTCAAAGTTTGAGGAGGAGAACCCAGAACCCCCAGCTGCTGTGGGGTCTATCTCAGTGAGTGGGTGGCTCGCTGTCACTATCCTGCCTGTCACACTGGCCCTCTGTCTTCTAGTTCCAGCTTTGTCTCTGCCTCACTGAATGACCGTGGGAGGTCACTGAGCCTTGGTCTTCTCATCTGCACAGGGCAGGGATTGAATTGGTTGGTTGCTGAGGGCCCTCAAAGCTCCAATTTTCTGTCAGTCTGGAAATCTGGATGCAGGTATACTGCAATCAGACTGGAAATATCTTTACATGAGTACATGGGAGGTCATGCCTGGATGCTAGCCACTTTGCATGCCGCAACACTCCCCAAAGGGGCTTTCTCCTGGATATTTGCCTCCATGTTAAAGATGTTTGACTGGGGCTTCCCTGGTGGCTCAGTGGATAAGAATCCAGCAGCCAATGCAGGAGTCATGGGTTCGATCCCTGATCCAGGAAGATCCCACATGCTGCCAAGCAGGTAAGCCCATGCACCACAACTACTGAGCCTTATTTTAGAGCCCGGGAACTGCAACTGCTGAGCCCCGGTGCTGCAACCACTGAGGCCTGCATGCCTAAAGCCTGTTCTCCACAAGAGAAGCCATCACAATGAGAAGCCCATACACCCAACTAGAGAGTAGCCTGTGCTCGCTGCAAGTAGAGAAAAACCCTTGCAGCAACGAAGACCCAGCACAGCCAAAAATAAATAAAATGAAATTATTTTGGAAAATTCCATGGATGGAGGATCCTGGCAGGCTACAGTCCACGGGGTCACAAAGAGTCAGACACGACTAAGCAACTTCACTTTCTCACCAGAAATGATTTGAAGTTGTTGATAGAGATTATAGCTAATTCATTTTTTAATGTTGAAGAAGTTGGGGTAATAAAACAGTAAGATTTCGTATATAAAAATGAATGTCCTATTGCAGTCATAGAGGAGAGTCGCAGATCTATAGATTATATGAAGTTGGGAAACACAGATCGTACAAAACATTAAAATATAAGTCCAGAAAAAAAAATATAAAAACAAAGATGTTTAACTAGTATACAGCCCCCCTCATCCCTCCGTCTCTTTGCAGACAATCATAGAGAAGGTCTGGATGCTGGTGTCAGGAACGGAAGTTGGGGATAGGGGCTATGAGGTCAAGGAGGGAGGGAGTTGGGAGTGGGCTGCACTGGAGGGGTGACTGCTCAGCCCCGGGGAACCCTGAACTCTCAGCTGCCTATTCTAAACAGGGTCTGGTTATAGCCCATTGAGCCCCTGGAGAGTTTCCCTTCCCAGAGGAGCAAGAGGGCCATGTGCTCTCTAGCAAGACGTCTGATGGGGAGGCATCTCTGTGGCCTTGCACATGCTCTCAGTCTTGGACTTGTACTCAAGGGTGAAAAGAAGGTGAGGGAAGCATCTGGCTGGGCATGGCTCAAATGCCTGAGGGATGCATACACCAGCAATTCTAGCTGAGATGTGACATCACCCTGAACTTTCAGGAGAGGGATCTGGCTTATCTGACACGTGATGTGGTCATCCCAGAGAAAGCTGGGATGTTCTCAAAGGATGAAGGATGGATTCACAGATAGATGGATGGATAAAATTAAGCTTATCTGAGAGAGATATCTCTAATGACTTTATGTAGATGACTCATTTATTTAAGAGAGGAAAATTGAATTTTGTCTCAATGTTTTGAGCCTGATGGACTAAGAGAATGAGTCTGAAAGGGAGGGCTGCTGGTCAGGGTTGTGGAAAAGAGATGGATGTTCAGCTTGCAGACTGGGGATCAGACAAGGATGGCTTGATCAGAGATCTGTTGGGTTTGAAGCAGCAGAACAAGAGCCAAGTGGAACAAAGGGTTCTTGTTAAGGTGGGGATGTAGATTTGGAAACTTCATACATAGAGATGATAGCCGATAGTTTGTGAATGAGTCAGTCCTCAAAAGAGAGACATTATGGCAAAATATGAAGAATGGGGAACCCTCGGAAGCTTGAATTAATATCCTTTGGTTTATAAATGGGCAAACTGGGCTCCAGAATTTGTCATTAATTCACATAGCAATCCATCCATCCATCCAACCATCCATCCACTCAACAAATACATTTATCCAGAAGCTATAATGTACAAGGTAATATTCTTGATAATGTTCATGGTTAAGGGCCTGACAAGGGATAGTGTCAGCAAGTGGGCAGACTTAAGAGAGAAGGATATGGGAACCAAGGAAGGAGGATGTTCAGGAAAGCCAATAGCATCCTATCTCATGGAGCTCAAAGAGCAGGAAAGTTAAAGAAAACAAGTTGGATTTGCTCTCTGGTGGATCCTGGGAGAGAGTTTTCGTAAACTGTTGGCAAGGAGGAGTCATGAATGAAGGAGTTAAGGAGAGACTGTCTATGCTTCTGGAAGATGGACAGAAATGATGTTTATCTTCTGCATCGTGCTTTTCAGTGGTGAAGCACTACATCTGTGCAACCAGCACATTCACCATTACAGATGTATTGTCTGAAATGTCTAAATAGGATTCCATCAGGACAGGGTTCCCTGATATAGAGCAGATGCTCTATTGTCTACCATCAGTCATTTACTGGTGAAAGCATGTGCTTTGGAAAAGCCCTGTGCCAGACAGCAGAAGACTTGGTTTCGAGTCCTGGCTTTGATGCCTGTCAACCAACCAGATTATGTTGGCCAGATCATTCAATACGAGCTTTTTATCCATATACCAACAAAGTTACTTCCTACCCCTTATCTGGTATTGCTGTTCACTTTGGACTCCCCCCAAATATATTACTTGCAAATTGCGGCTGCTAAATAAATACATTTGTTGTGTCGATGGATAGAAGGATAGATGGCCAGGTGGATGAGTTACAAATTCTGGAGCTCAGTTTGCACATCTATAAACCAAGGGACATCAATTCAAGCTTTCTGAGAGTCCTTCCATCTTCAATCATCTATGGTCATCTATGATTATGCTTTTTATTAAAATCACAAGCAGAATTCTTCCAAAGTTGTTTAGAGCTAGCACACCTGGGCCAATTAAGCTGTTGTAGATTATCCCAGTGAATCTCCTTGAGGTTAGAGACTGGACCATCTGTTATCATGGCTCCAAAGCCTTTCATCTATGATCAGAGATAGAATCTTAGAAGATTCATACTAAGCGTTCACTGAAGGAAAAAGGAATCACTTCCAACTATACTCTGATTCTCTAGAGACACTTAAGGATACGTAGCATGTGGTTGGGGCTTCCCTGGTAGCTCAGATGGTAAAGAATCTGTCTGCAACGCAGGAGACCTGGGTTTGATCCATGGGTTGGGAAGATTTCCCTATAGGAGGGCAACTCACTCCAGTATTCTTGCCTGGAGAACCTACATGGATTCTTGGGCAGGTTACAGTCCATGGGGTCGCAAAGAGTCAGACACGACTGAGTGACTAACACTTTCACTTCAGCATGTGTTTCTCATTGTAGACAACATGCCATAGTGTTTGCAAGCAACTCAAAGATGTCCTTTCATGACAGGACATGTCCCTGTAGCCCGTTTCTGGTGAGCCACCCGTATGTGGCTTCGCAGTTTCAGGTTTGAGCTTATCTCTTCCCTGGTAGCTCAGTTGGTAAAGAATCCACCTGCAATGCAGGAGACCCTGGTTTGATTCCTAGGTCGGGAAGATCCGCTGGAGAAGGGATAGGCTATCCACTCCAGTATTCTTGGGCTTTCCTTGTGGCTCAGCTGGTAAAGAATCTGCCTGCAATGTGGGAGACCTGGATTCGATCCCTGTGTTGGGAAGATTCCCCTGGAGAAGGGAAAGGCTACCCACCCCAGTATCCTGGCCTGGAGAATTCCATGGACTGTATGGTCCATGGGGTCGCAAAGAGTCGGACACGACTGAGTGACTTTCACTTTCTACATCCGTCAGTCCATCAACTCAGAATTCAGATCATCAGAACAGAATTCCAATCACAGCGTGAAAAGGAAGCCAACGGTTTGGAAAGCATCCAGAGGCAGGTGGCCAGGAGGGTGAAGGGCCTGGAAATGCCTGAAAATGAGGAGTGATGAAAAGAACTAAGGGTATTCATCCAGAAGAGAAGATGACATGGCACCCGCGGCCAATAGTACTGTCCAAGCTCACTGGGACTAGAGTTTGTACTTTTTTCTCTGCACGGTCCTTCTGAGAACAAACCTGTGACTGGTGAATGGGAGTAACAGGGAGGCTGATTTCAGCTCATTCTAAGAACCTCAGGAGGTTTTTTTCAGCCAAGTTATAAGAATATAGAATTGACTGCCCAGGGAAGCAGAGAGTCGGCTGACAGTTGCCAAGGATGGAGGAACACAGGCTGCCATAACCTGGGTGGATATACCAGGTGACTTCTCAGACTTCTTTCAGTGTGGAGGTTCCAAAGAATTTCGAAGTGGAGTAAAGAGAAAGCTCTTTGCTTTTGTCGATTTAGAAATCGTCTGCTGGTCTTAGCTGTGGTTCATCTCACACCTGGCTGATCTCTAAACGCATTTCTCTACTCAGCAGTTTGGGTCTCCCAGCTGAAATGATTATAAACCTCTTCTCTCTCTCTCTCTCTCTCTCTCTCTCTCTCTCTTTTTTAAAAGGATCTTTTTCTTTTCCAAATAAAGAACTTAGGAAGTCTCAGGAAGACTGGACCTACGTGGAGAAATTCCACAAGAAATAATTAACCAAACAAACAAACAATAAACCTCCAAGCCAAAATTATATAGCAGTGAAGTGCACACCTCCCAAATTCAGGTTGTCCGGCTGTCCAGAGCACAGAACTTTTGTCTGTCTTTAATATCTGGTGGATTTGCCTGACCCAAGATTGGACTTCTTAAGTTCGGTTCTGGGCATGGGTAAGTGGGAAACCCTCTGAAGCTTACACCTCCTGAAGAGGATAGAGAGGGAGAAACTTGGTTTCCATAGCAATTAGGGGGTCCCAATCATAAACAACCATTTTTTCTACCTGGACCCAAGTCTTCGAAAAGTAACTCAGCCTGAGGTTTGCACATTGGGGACCTCCTATCTGGTGGTTGGTGATGTCAGTGGAAAGATTTTCATGGAATTATTCAGAGTACGTCCCACAAAATAGAAATTAATCTATCAGCTGCAGGGCCTAAAATAAAAACTGATTTGCAGCCACTTTGTGACAACACCATTGCCAACCAGAAGTAGCCTTTGGCTCCCCGACCCAGGGCTCAGTTGGAATTTTTTTCACAGTAGCATAAACTCTCAGAGCCAGCATGGCTCTTCGGGATTGTCCAACCCCCTCATTTTACAGATGAGGTTTCGTTTGAAGCTAAGTTCCAAGCAGGATTTGCATCCAACAGGAAACAGCATTAACATTTTCCAGAAGCCGCCCTTGCCTCTCTGGTGAAGGCTACTTTAGCACAAAAGTCCACGTCTTGTTTCAATTAGCTTGCATGCTCTGGGCACAATTACTGGAAAATGGGGAGCTGGGCGGAGGAGGTGATGTCACTGGAGACCCCGGTAAAAGCCTGGTGATGTGTTGACAGTCACTGGGGCCCTCACTAATGTGATTGGTGATGGAGACAGGAGGGAGGCTGCTGTTCCTGGAGAAGCTGGTTCTAGGTGGCAGCTACTGGTCCTCAGGGGCCATTATGGGAGAGGCACCTGAGTGTCAGGCCTCAGGTAGGGGAGGGAGTGTGTCCACCGTGCTGAGTACCAGATACAAGAGCACCACCTACTGTCTGAGGAGATCAAGTGGATCTCTGCATCCACTGTGGGCAAAGAAGGTGTAGTTAAGTATGCTGGGCGGCTTTTCCATGGCTCTGAACTGTTTGAGGAGGACCCTTTTCTCCAGCTGTTGTCCCCAACACCCCTCTCTGCCAACCTTGGTTCCTCCACCTGCTGCATCTCACAGGAGAGCTGGGTTCCACCACACTGACCAGGGCTCACAGAGGATGGGCTCCAGTTCCCTGGGTCGTGGGCTTTCTATGAACTCACAGAAGCCTCTGCCTCATGGGTTTCTCTTCTGAGTGTGTGTGTGTGTGTGTGTGTGTGGTGTGTCTTGGGGAAGGGAGGGTGGAATGAGGGAGCTGGTGCTGTTGTGCTGACAATGCAAGTCTGTTCTGCAGCCCAGAGGAAAAAATTAGTACAAACTAGAAGAAAGAAAATTTTGGTGTTTCCAAGAATACTTAAATAATTGCTGCTATTCTGGCCCTGAGATTGTTGGTTTGTTTGAGTAATAGCTCTGGCCTGAGTCCTTAACACCACTCTGGCTCCCAGAGGCCAGGCTGGCTCTGTCACATCTGTAAGGATTTCTCCAGAATGTGTGGTGCTCAGAGGGACTCCATGGTGACACAAGGGAGCCAAACACTGGGCTATAAGGTGAGATGGTGAAAATGGCATGTCACTGTCCAGGGACACTTCTCGGGGCTCACAATTCATAGCATTTCAGACATGTTGAGGCTTTCATGGGGCTTCTTCAGTTCCACTCCAGGCCTCCTCCATGGGGAAGGTTGGCTCCATGCCTGCATCCCTTCTGGGTCAGAAGACAGCTACTGGACTGCCTCAGGGTCCCTGGGACCCTGGAATGCCCCCAGTCAACTCCAGTCTGTTCCCCCCAGCCCTGCCACAATCCCAGTGCATCTTCAGGGCTGGCCCCTCCCAGGGGTCCTGCAGGGGCCTCCTCTTTCAGCTTTTGCCTTTAAAAAGGGGCTGATCATCCATCCATCCCTACCCACTCCCTGGGATGCCCTGAAAGGCTCCATTCAGCATCAGACACAGCATCCTTGTTCATTTTCAATCCCTTGGTTCCCAGCTTGGAAGCTGCTAACCAGTCTCCCAGGCCAGGAAAATCCTGCTCAGGTAGGACTCCTCCTAGATCTTTCCAGACTTCCACCTGGATGGCAGCTTTGGAGCTTAAGAGCCAGACATGTTAATTTATTCTGTGGTTCCCCCATGATCCTCTACTTTGGAGTCATGCTGGATTGGGGTCTCCCTTCCCCAATGTGCAAGAGTCACATGTTAAGGTAAAACTCGGGGGAGGGATTCAGAACAGTCCCTACTTCTCATGTCATCCTGTCCCCACGGCCTTGCTCTCACCCCAGGGCTCCTCCCTGTTCACCCCTGAAGCTGCCCTCCTCCGGGTGGGGTTGTGTCCCCTCAGATGGCAGCTCCTTCTAGTGATGCTGCAGGGAGTAAAGGCTGGGACCCGTAGGTCTTCAGGTTGCTGTGGAAGGAGGCCGTGGCCTTGAAAGTGTATCCTGGGTCCCAGAGCCTTGAGCTTTGGTCCTGAGCTCCCACCCATGGGCCCTTTTGACATGTGGGCTATAGAGCAAAGCCTTCAAACCCGCAGCTTTGGCACTGTTATTTGGGTTCCCATTTCCTAGTCATGCACCCTTAGTATGCGAGTGTGCTCGGTCGTGTCTGACTCTTGGCAGCCCCATGGACTATATCTTACCAGGCCTTTGTCCATGAGATTTTCCAGGCAAGAATATTGGAGTGGGTTGCCATTTCCTTCTCCAGTGCCACCTTAGGGAAGGACTTAATTCCCCCAACCTTAGTTTTCTTGTCTGTAAAATGGGGTTAGCAGTACAATCCACAGTCCCTTTTCTGAAACCCTGTGGGGCAGATGTGCTCCAGGACTCCGAGTTTTTCAGCTTCATTTATGTAACATGGTGCATCTATCCTACATGACATAATACCCCACTGGGGTCTGAAACACCTTGTAATCAAACACATTGGTGTTTCTGCAACTGAATTTTGAACATTCACACGACATGAAATAAAGACCATAAATGGTCTGGGTCTGTTCAGTTCAAATTTTGTTACCAAACAATTTTTTTTTTAATTCTTGTTCAATTTTCAGAATTTTGAAAGGTTGGGGTTGCAGATAAGGGTCAGGCTACTCTGTGTCTCCATAGATAATGGCATGCAGCAGAAAGAGGTGAAGAAATGTTCATGGTCTGATGCCAGACCCAACCCAGCTGTAAGCTTTGGGATAAGACAAGTCTTGTGACAAGGTCAAGGGTGATGCGTGAAGGAGAACCGTTCAGGAGTGGCTGTGCTGTTACCCGAGTGTCTGAGCCATTGATTCCAACTCCACAGATCCTGAGCCTCAGCCATCACAGGGCCCTGAGCCTTTCCCTGGCATCTGACTTAATCCATCTCCAGGGCTGGACCTTTCTCGGGTGGATCCTCAGCTAAGACCTCTGCCACACTGGTGACCAGTAGGACCAGAACGACTACCACATGATCGTCCTCAGGCCCTGGGCTCCCCGACCATTATGGGCTGCTGCCTCCGACAGCTGCAGCTGTTCTCCACCTGCATGGCCTTCTCGCTGGGGGCCAGCGTGGGCACCTGGAAGGGGGCCATAGGTAACTGGTCCATGTTCATCTGGTGCTTCTGCTTCGTCCTGACCCTCCTCATCCTCATAGTTGAGTTATGCGGGCTGGAGGGCCACTTCCCCTTCTCCTGGGACAACTTTCTCATCACCTGCAACTGCTACTCCGCCCTCCTCTGCCTCTCGGCCTCCATCATCTACCCCATCATCTACATTCAGTTCTTCTCCAACAGCCACGACTGGGACCGCACCATCATCTCCACTGCATTCTCCTGCATCGCCTTTGTGGCTTATGCCATGGATGTGACCTGGACTAGGGCCCAGCCCAACATGATCACAGGCTATATGGCCACCGTGCCAGGCCTGCTTAAGGGGCTGGAGACCGTCGTGGCCTGTGTCATCTTTGTCTTCCTCAGCAACACCTCCCTGTACCTGCACCAGCCGGCCCTGGAGTGGTGCGTGGCCGTGTACTCCATCTGCTTCGTCTTGTCATCCGTGGCCATCCTGCTGAACCTGGGCAAGTGCGACAGCAGGCCGTCCATCCCCTTCTCCGTTTTCCAGGTTGTGCTGACCCTGCTCTCCGTCCTCCTCTACACCACTGCTCTGCTCCTCTGGCCGCTCTACCAGTTCAACGAGGAGTTGGGCAGGCAGCTCCAGCGGTCCAGTGACGTGAACTGCAGCAGTCGAATTCCCACCTCCGTGTGCATCTGGGACCAACAACTGGCTGTGGTTAGTTTGACAGCCATCAACCTGCTGATTTATGTGACTGACCTGGTGTTCTCTGCCCGCCTGAATTTTAACAGTGGCTGAGGCTTTGCCCAAGGGCTCCCAATTCCTCCCTTGTCTCACCTGAAGTTCATTACCAAGCTCTGATGTCCTCTTTCCAGCTCTCCTCTCTCCCTTCTCACGTCCTTCTGCATTCATCTCACTCCCTTTCCCTTTTCCTTCCCACCTTCTGCTCTATCTCCTTCCTGTTTTCTTTGGTTGCCCACATCCTGTTTTGCCTTTTTCTCTTGCTGCTCTCTCATCTTTTCTACATTTTCTGTTTTTTACCCCTTTCCTGGTCATCCTTGGTTTTCTCATCTCGTGTGTCCTGACCACCTATCCCCATTTTCCTTCTTCTGATCCATCAGGACCTAAGACTCCTTCCTTCTCTGCCCACCACTGCCTCCCACCTCCTAAGGTGCTGACTCCACAGCACACAGCCCTCTGTGCAGCTGTTCACGCCCTGGGCTTCCGGAGAGGCCTTGTTGCCAAAGCAAGTCTGTCCCTCTGGTACATGTGTGATGGGTTTGGGGATGGGGGTGGGTAGCTAGGCATTGGGTCCTCTTTCTTTGTGTACAGTATGTCTCCCATTTAAGTTAAAAAAAAAAAAAGTCTCTGGAGGTCAGTAATTTCCAGTGGGTGGGAGTCTTGAAGCAGAGTCCCTGGGTCCCTAGGCCCCAGCTGGTGGTTGGCCCCGTCCGACATTGGCTCTAGAATTTTTCCAAGCTTACTGAAAACCCACTGCCTACAGAAGCCATCTTAAAGGAAGCCAAGGCTGAATGCCTCCCCATCCCAACTACCGTCTGGGGAATCGAAGCAGGAGCTGGTGAAGAACCCCAGAGTCTTGAAGACAGCTGTCTGCAACGTTGGTGAGGGGCATCGATGTGGCCCTCCTGCCTCAGTGATCAAAACTGCAGGTCCCGCCTCTGCAGGGAGAAGAGCATGGCCCTGCCAGCCTTAAAGCTGATGTCAGCCTGCCTGGGATCATTTGTTTTCTTTTTCTGGTCAGGAGGACAAAATTGACTGAATGGACCTGTTCTTAAAGGTGAAATTTCTTTTCTATTTTTCTGGGGAAGGTGGGTTGACTGAGTGGGGATTTCAGCTGCTGTAGTCAAGTGAATTGCAGTGCTTGAGTGTGTGTGTGCACACACATGTCAGTGGCTTTTTGCCACTGTGTTCTGCTTTTCTGAGACTCAGGCATAAAGTGACCTATATAAATGCAGAAAAAAATATGTATGGTTTCTTTTAATTACCTGGAGTTTCCAATCCCCATCAGCCCCTGCTGTCAACCATGGAAATCTTGTCCTTTCTTCCATATCCACAATGTTCTTTTTTAAAAACCTAAAAGATAAAATAAACAAAATGAAAATGAAACCAACAAAATCCACAGGTTCTAATTGCCCAAACTTGACTAGAAATCAGAAAGAGCCTAGGTCTTAAAGGGGCCCTGCCAGCCCTTGGATGACTCTCTTTAAAGGTGTGTGCTTTGTGCATACTGACTGTGTGTGGTTGTGTGTGTGTGTGTCAGTGGGGAGGCATACATTAAGACCAGCAGCCCTTTAAATAACTGGCAAACTCATCTCAAGCCTTCTTCCTGCCGGTTCGCAGCCACAAAGCCTCAGAGCCCAGCATCCTAGAGTCACCAGGGCCAGAGGAGCCAGGCAAGCAGAGCTCTGGGGGAGGGGAGGGGAAGGACCCCCTCTGCTGCCCCTCACTCCTGTACTGGGAGGAAGCATGTGATCTTCACCCAGAGGTGGGTTGGATGGAGGGGAAGGGCTCCCAGGAGGTGGTCCTCGTGGCAGGAAAATCTTAAGAAGCAATAAAATAAAATTCGTATTTTAAAATAAGAAAAATTTATTTGGCCAAATACACCTAAAGCTGGGTTAAAAAGTTAAACAGATTTCTTTTTTGCAGGACTTCTTAGGACTAAAAGAGATCTATAGCAGTAAGTGATTCCCAGACTTGTATAATCAGGGAACTGTTTTTTTCCATGGAACATCATGGACTAGTATTCCATGGGATACTCTTTGGGAACCATCAGTCACATCCCCCTCCCCAAAGACTGGTTCAACAGCTTGTCCAGAAAGGCTCTAACAACATCACCTCCCACAGTGGGCCATCTTATTTTGCAGCAGCTTTCATTCCTTAAGGGGTGCAAAGTCCACTTGCCCTGCTCTCTGGACTTGCACAGAGAATTTCAATCTCTGCTCAGCTGGAGAGTTCTCCGAAAAGTCCTCAAGAGTCCTTGGCTCTCCTCTGCTCACCTGCTCTAGACAGGATGTCTTTGCGTTGATTCAGGTGCTCATTCAGGGCAGGAATTGGGTTTTGCTGTGGGATCTGCAGTGCCTGGCACACAGTGAACACACAGTAAATAGTTGTTTAGAAGAGAAAGGCATAGAGCCTCCCTGGATGGCTCACACAAGCACAACAGTGCCTCCATCTCCAGAACTTCCACATTCCTGGCTGCTTCCTTGTCAAGCCATGGCCTTCCCTAGGGTTTATTATTAGCAAAGGAGACAGGGCCCCTGATGTCAGGAAGCTGGCTGGGGCTCAGGGTGCTGGCCCTTCAGCCCTGGGGGCCTCTCAGCAAATAGTCCCTTGGAAACAGGGCAGGTGTCCCTGAGGAGGGGGTGGGCTGGGAGGGGCCTCACTCCCCCACACACTGGACCCTGGAGGAGCCCCTGTGTGAGCAGGACTGCAGCCCTGGCTGGAGGGACTGTCTTGGGCAGGTGACCTGGGCAATTCCGTGGTCTCCAGGGTCCCTGCCACTCTGGCCACGTGTCCCTGTCACAGCCCTGAAAACCCTTCAGGCCCCTGTTCTCCTGTCTCAGTTCCAGTCCAGGCCCCTCCTCCATGGGAAGGTTGGCTCCATGCCTGCCTCCCTTCTGGGTCAGAAGACCCCTACTGGGCTGCCTCAGGGCCACTGGGACTCTGGGATCCTGCCCGCCCCCGTCATCCTCACTCTGCCCTCCTGACCCCCACCCATCTCCCAGGAGCATCCTCAGGGTTGTCTCCTCCTTGGGGTCCAGCAGGGGCCTCCTCTTCCAGCCCCTGCCCTTAAAAAAGGCCCAGTCATCTGTCCATCCCCATCCCCTCCCTGGATACCCTGAAAGCCTCCACCTCAGCCTCAGACACAGCATCCTTGTTCATTTCCAATCCCTTTTCCCAGCTTGGAAGCTGCTAACCAGTCTCCCAGGCCAGGAAAATCCTCACTCAGGTAGGACTACTTTCTAGATGTTTTTGGACTCTTATCTGGATCGCAGCTTTGAAGCTAAAAAATTAAACATGATGTCAATTTATTCTGTGGTTCCTCATGACGCCACCCTAGAGTCATGCTGGGTTGGAGTCTCCCTGCCCCAGTGGGGAAGAGTCACATGTGAAGGCAAAATTGAGGGGCGGAATTTAGAACCCTTCCTACTTCCCACGTCATCTTGTCCCCACGGCCTTGCTCTCAACCCGTGGCTCCTCCCTGTTCACCCCTGAAGCTTCTCTCCTCAGAATGGGACTGTGTCCCTCAGATGGCAGGTGCTTCTAGTGATGCTGCAGGGAGGAGAGCCCGGGACACGTGTGTCTTCAGCTTGCTATGGGAGGAGGCCAAGGGCCTTGAAGGTGGGTCCTGGGTCTCAGAGCCCCCGAGCTTTGGTCCTGGCCGCCTACCCATGGACCCTGCCGACATGTGGGCTGTAGAGCAAAGTGTGCAAACCCACAGCTTTAGCTGTGTTTTCTGAGTTCCCTCTTCCTGGTCATGCATGCCACCTAAGGTGAAGGCATGTGATTTCTTTAGCCTTAGTTTTCTCATCTATATAATGGGGTTAGTAGTATAATCCACAGTCTCTTTTCTGAAACCCTTGGGTCAGATATCCTCCAGAATTCAGAATTTTTCAGTTTCAGACAAGTGACCTGGTGCATCTATTCTATATGACATAACATCCCACTGGGGTCTAGAAGTCCCTTGTAATCAAATACATTAGTGTTTCTACAACTGCACTTTTGAGCACTCATAATACATAAAATAAATGAAAATCATAAATTATCCCAGATCTGTTCTGGTCAAATTTGCTACCAAATGAATTTTTTTAAACATTCTTGTTCAGTTTTCAGAGGCTTGAAGGTTTGGGGTTGCAGATAAGGACCATCCTAGCTTGCGTCTCTATAGATAATGGCATGCAGCACAAAGAGATATAAAAAGTGTTCATGATTGAGGCCTGACTCAACCCAGCTGTGAGGTTTGGGATAAGACAAGTCTGTGACAAGGCCACGGGTGATGGGTGGGGAGAACCATTCTGGAGTGGCTGTGCTGTTACCTGAGTGTCTGAGCCATTGGTTCCAACTCCAAAGATCCTGAGCCTCAGCCGTCACAGGGCCCTGAACCTTTTCCAGGCGTCTGACTTAATCCACCTCCGAAACTGGATCTTTCTCTTGTGGGTCCTCAGGGAAGACCACTGCTGTACTGGTGACCGTGACCTGCCTTACAGTCATGACACCATGTCCACCTGGCGGACATCCCCAAGCAGTGAAGGTATCCTCTGGGTGTCCTGGCTCCTCCGCCTGCCGCAGCTCTGCTCCACCTGCGTGGCCTTCTCGCTTGTGGCCAACATGGGCACTCTGAGAAGGGCCATAGGTAAACTGGTCCATGTCCTTCTGGTGTGTCTGTTTCACCATGACCTTCATCTTTACCATAGTTGAGTGTTGCAGGCACCCATCCAGCTTTCCTTTCTTCTGGTACAACATCTCTGTCACCTACACCTGCTACGCTGCCCTCATCTGCCTCTCGGCCTCCATCATCTACTCCATCACCTATGTCCAGTTCGTGCCTTATGGTCCTTACAGGGACCGGGCCATTGCCGCCACTGCTTTCTCCTGCATCGCATCTGTGCTGTATGTCATAGAAGTGGCCGGGATATGGGACTGTTACGAGCTCAAGGAGATCTTCTTCTATGTGCACACCAGGCGATCCCTGTTGAAGGTGCTGGAGACCTTCGTAGCTGGTGTCATCTTTGCCTTCTTCAGCAACACCTCCCTGTACCTGCACCAGCCGGCCCTGGAGTGGTGTGTGGCCGTGTACTCCATCTGCTTCATCCCGGCAGCTGTGGTCCTCCTGCTGGACCTGGCTGAATGGAAATACCTGCTGCCGGTCCCCTTCTCCATTTTCCAGCTAGTGCTCAGCCTGCTGTCTGTCCTCTTCTACATCAGTGCTCTGGTCCTCTGGCCTCTCTACCAGTTCAGCAAGGAGCTCGGCAGGCAGCCCCAGAGGCCCAGTGATGGGGACTGCAGGGACAAGCTCACCTACAACATGTGCGCCTGGGACCAGCGCCTGGCTGTGGCCGTCCTGACAGCCGCCAACCTGCTGGTTTACGTGGCCGACCTGGGGTACTGGGCCCGCCAGGTGTCTGTAGGGACTGAGGACCAGCCCAGGGACTCACAGGAAGTATACTCACCGAACTCTGACATCCTCTGATGCCCTCTTCCTGGCTCGCTGTCTCCCTCCTCACATCCTTCCCCACACATCTCGCTCTCTTTTCTTTTCCCTTCCCTCCTGCTGCTCTGTCTCCTTCCTGGTTTCCTTGGTTGTTCAATTTCTGCTTTGTCTCTTTCTCTTGCTTCTCTCATTTTGGCTTCATTTTCTGCTTTTTGACCCTTTTCTGATTGTCCTTAGTTTTCTTGTATCCTGTGTCCTGACCACCTCTCCCCATTTTCCTTCTTCTGATCCATCAGGACCTCAGACTCCTTCCTTCTCTGCCCACCACCTCCTAAGATGCTGACTCCACAGCACACAGCCCTCTGTGCAGCTGTTCACACGCTGGGCCTCCGGAGGGGCCTCATTGCCAAAGCGTGTCTGTCCCCCTGGCAGTGCCTTACTGGTGTGGCTGGGAGAGTTTAGGGGTGTGGGCAGGTAGGAAGGGATTGGGCTTTTTTTCTCCCTATGGAGCAACTGTATAGTGCACCTCCCCTTTAAGTTAAAAAAAACCCTCTGAAGATCAATAATCTCTAGTGGGCGAGATTCTTGCCTGAGATACTCTGGGTTCCTGGGCCCCACTTGGTGCTCAGTCCTCCAAGAGATTGGCTCCAGAATTTTTGCAGGCTCACTAAACATCCGTCGCTTAGAGGGCATCTTAGAGGAAGTCAGGGGTAAATGTCTTCCATCCCAACTACTCTCTGGGGAATTAAAAAAAAAAAAAAGAGCTGGTGAAGAACCCCAGGGTCTTGAAGACACCTGTCTGCAGTGTTTGTGAGGGGCAGCGATGTGGTTCCCGTGACTCAGTGATCAAAACAGCAGATCCTGCCTCTGCAGGGAGAACATGGACACTGCCAACCTGTCTGGGTGTTTTTTTTGTTTTTCCTTTTTTTCCTTCTGTTCTGAGGGCCAAAAATTACTGACTGACTCTGTTCTTTAAGAGAAAGTGTCAAATTTTCTTGGGTGGGTGGTTTGTAGGGGGTGGGGGTTGCTGCCTCCATTGTGAAAGGAACTGTATTGTTGGGTGTGAGGGGACACATACGTGTGTTTTTTTGTGTTGGTTGCTTTTTGATGTTGCTTCCTGCTTCTCTGGGACTCAGGCATAATTTGCACTATATAAATGTGCACAATTTAAAAAGATTTTCTGGAGCCTCTTGTTCTTATCAGCACTGCTGTCAATCATGCTGCTGCTAAGTCGCTTTAGTCGTGTCCGACTCTAGCCCACCAGGCTCCCTCGTCCCTGGGATTCTCCAGGCAAGAACACTGGAGTGGGTTGCCATTTCCTTCTCCAATGTATGAAAGTGAAAAGTGAAAAGTGAAAGTGAAGTCTCTCAGTCGTGTCCAACTCTTTGCGACCCCATGGACTGCAGCCTACCAGGCTCTTCTGTCCATGGGATTTTCCAGGCAAGAGTACTGGAGTGGGGTGCCATTGCCTTCTCCGCTGTCAATCATAGAGAATGGCTTTTTCTATTCTCCCACTTTCATAATAACTTTTTCAACCTCAGTATAAACATGAAAGAAAAGAAAGAAAGCAAAACAAAACAAAATCCACATACTGTACTTGCTGCAAATTTGCCTAGAGCTCAGAGGAGTCCCAATCAATTCCCACCCTCACCCAAACATTGGTCTCTGGGAGCCCCTCCCACTGGCTCCCCACCCAGGCCTGGACTAGAGCCTGGGGGTGTGGCCCAGCCTGTGACACTAGATGTTGGGCCCCACCCCAGTGCCCAGGATCCTGTCCCCTAGCTCTTAAAGGGGCTGTGACAGCATCTGGATGCCTCACTATAAAGGTGTGTGCTTGTGTGCATGCTCAGTGCACTGTGTGTACATGTGTGTGTGCCCTTGTGCTCCCCTGCATTGAGATCAGCAGGCCTTTACAGTAACTGGTGGCTGTGAAGGTCCCACAAGTCTCCTGTCGTCAATTACAAAGCCTCAGAGCCCAGCATCCTGGAGTCACCAGGACCAGAGGGGCTGGCAAGCAGAGCTGCGAGGGAGGGGAGGGGAAGGACCCCCTCTGCTGCCCCTCACTCTTGTCCTGGGATGAAGTGTGTGATCTTCAGCCATTGGTAGGGTGGTGGAGGGGGAGGGCTCCCAGAAGGTCATCCTAACGCAAGCAAATCTTAAGAGGGAATGAAATAAAATTCTTATTTTAAGGCAAGAGAAGAAAAATTTGCAAATAAAATGTTTCTCTGCCCATTTGGGCCTCTTTCTTCCTTGCTAGTGTGCATTGTACATTAATCTGACCTCCTAAAGAGCAGAAATATCTGCTCCACCGTAGACATCAATTTTTCTAGCCCAAGCCATGGAACTTCTTAGAAGATAACACTGCTTACTTACTTATGACCTTACTGGGGTCACTAGATGTATTGCTTGTGTTCTGCCTATTTTATTAGATTCTTATTTCTTGAGAAATATCTTATGAAAAAAAATAAGACAACTAGGCTACTTGAACCAGCCTGCAATGCAGGAGACTCTGGTTCGATTCCTATGGCAGGAAGATCCCTTGGAGAAGGGATAGGCTATCCATTCCTGTACTCTTGTGCTTCCCTGGTGGCTCAGTCAGTAAAGAATTGGCCTGCAATGTGGGAGACCTGGGTTTGATCTCTGGGTTGGGAAGATCCCCTGGAGGAGGGCATGGCAACCCACTCCAGGATTCTTGCCTGGAGAATCCCCATGGACAGAGGAGCCTGGAGGGCTGCAGTCCATGAGGTCTCAAAGAGTTGGACACAACTGAGTGACTGAGCATACATAAGCACTGGCTACTTGAAATGAAATATATAGTTCTCTAAGATCCATGATTGTAGTAGTGTGATTCTAGCTATGAGAAGAAGCAACAAGTGGAAACCATCTCCTGGAACTGAGAGACTTGTAAGACTTGTAAGACAGGTGGTCCAGCCATCCTACTGTTGCCAGGACAGGGTGAGTAATAGCATGTGAGTGGCCTATCAGTGAAATCCCCATCTGACCTGGGAATGAGCATTCCTAGCACCCTGGGACAAATTGGTGAAAAGTGTCTCCTAAACCTTGGCTGAAATTAAGACAGAAATAGAGGGAATTGTGTAATAAAGAATGTTGCCGACCACCCAGTTCTACAAGAATCAAGCCAGGACTTCCTTGGTGGTCCAGTGCCTAAGTCTGCACTCCCAACGCAGGGGCCCCGGGTTTGATCCCTGGTTGGGCAACTAGATCCCACATACTGCAACTAGGACCCAGCCTAGCCACATACATAAATAAAATATATGCTTTTGAAAAAGAGAAACAAGTCATTAGCCATTGCAGTCACTGATCTACAATCCACCTTAGATGGAATTCAGGGTGAAAATCAGGATAAAGTACTTTGTGCTCTGGGACAAGTGTGAGAACCAGACCTCAGAAAGTTAGATATTTTCCGAAGAATTTTTTTATGAGCCCAGTTTCTTGCATCTTCCCATATTCAGAAAAGCACTAAAACCGTTACCCAAGATATCTGGTCCTCATGAAGAGCAGTAACCTATACCAAGCTGTGTGTCCCCAAATCACATACATCCTGCCCTCCTTCTTACTTCTCTGAAGGACAGGTCTCAGAGCTTCCTGAGAGACTGTCTCTCCAGTTATACTCATCAGGTTGGCTCCAATAAAACTTCTATTTCTTTCTTAAGTTGACTATTGACTAATTTTTCATTGATAAACACATTGATACACCCAAGTTTTTCTGCAGGAGTATCATATTCTTATATTTCCTGAATCAAATGAAACACAGCCCTGGGACCTCACTTCCCAGGAGAATGGAAATGCCTCTGTGCTTTAATAAAAGAATCGCCCAGGGTGGGCCCACCTGAGGGGCTCACTGTCCAAGCCTCATGGTTTTTGAGGGTGGCTGCTACAACCCCCCTGCTGGGGGGTTAAGTGTCATTTGTCACAATTCCAAGGCTGGTCCAGTCCGCTCACTGTGGAGCTCAAAAGAGAGTGTAAATGTCCTCTGCTTAGTTCAACCCTCTCGTCATAGAGAGGAGCAGCTGGAAACCAAGGAGGGGCAGGATGTGTCCAGAGTCACCCTGCGTGTGGCAGAGTCAGAGTCAGGACCAGGTGTCCTGTCCCCAGGCAGGCTGTCCGTCCATGGCCCCAAGCTGCTTGTGACAAATGTGGCAGCAGCATCCTCCAGGCTGGGATTCTGCCCCATCCACCCTCATTCTGCATAAACCTGCTCCATCCCCCTGAGGAGGGCACTCACTGCTGCTGAGTCAGTTTCCTCATCTGCTAGATGGGGGAGGGGTGCCAGAGACCCCTGGTCCCTCCCAACGCCGCCTTCCCCTGATCTTTTCTGCTGGGAGTACAAAGGGACTGATCTGAAATAGTAGAAGAGGAAATGGAAACCTAGAGTGAGAAAGAGGTAGATTGGGGTCCACAGCTTGGTCCACAGTCACATGTGGTCCTGCCTCCAGTCAAGTGGCCCCACAGCTCTGGTCTCGTCTCCCTGGAGATGAACCATGAGTTGCATGGAGAGCAGAGCCCAAACGATCTGGTTTCTGGTTTCAGTTCTGCCACAGGATAACTCATGAGCATGGATGAGTCTCATCATTGATCTGAGCTCCAGTTTCCTGTTTATAAAATAGGCAAATTAGGCTAAAATGATGGCTTTTAAGCTATGTCCTCTGGAGACCTTGGTTTCTAGTGAGATGGTGGGGTTGCAAGTAGGGTGTTGGCCCACCCCGCATTTTCTCTAACCAGAGCAATCTGGCTTGAATCAAACTCCCACTCAAGATCTCATTTGAAAATAAGATCGGAAAGATTGGAAGTGATTCATATGCTCATCTTTAGGATGGTGGTTAATAAAATATTGTGTAGACAGAAGAAGGAATACTAAACAGTATGAAAAAATGAGGATGCTCTCAAATAATGATAAGGAAATATCTCCAGTATATACAGAGTAAAAACAGTAAGATGTATAGTATGCTATTTTAAAATGTATAATAGGGAGAGAAATACAAATAAAAATACAGATATCTATATAATTGGTTTGCTTCAAGAAACACAGAAAGGACCCCCATGAGTTCAGTGGAAAAGATGCCTGGTCTTAATCAGGAAGAGGAATGGAAGAGAGAGTAGATGGAGCCACAGGTAGAAGCGAGGTTTCTCAATATACGGCTTTTAAAAGAATATTTTTATTTTGAACCATGTAAATATATTACCTTTTCAAGAAAATAAAATTTAAGTTTGAAAACTATACCAACTGGAGAAGAAGGGTCAGGGGAGGGATAGTTGGCAGATGGTTTCCATGTTCCCTGCAATTCTGATGGACAGTCTGGGGGAGGAGCTGAGAGATGCCCACACAAGCCTGTCTCCAAAGGCAGAGGGAAGGGAGGTGCCTTGGGTCCAGAGGTCTGGGGAGAGGGAGCTGTGGCCCCCAAGCCCACCTGCTATGACCAGGACTCCCCCAAACTTTTAGCACACACAGTTGATGGAGAAGCCAGACGGTGCCCAAGCCTCAGGCCCTACCCTTGCTCCCTGCCTGGCCTGGGCTCTCCGTCTCCCGAGGCAGTGGCCAGAGGCTCCCTCCTCAGCCGGCCAGCCAGAGCCTCCTCCAGGCAGCGTGACTCCAGCTGACGCCCCCACTCCCCAAGACTGTGGCCTGAGCCGCATCCAGATCAGAGCCCAGGGCGCAGATGTCCCCATTCTCTGGCTCTGGAGCAGTTTCTTGGAGAGAAGAGGATTTCTTCTCTCCGGGGCATCAGGCACCTGGTTATCTGCCCTGGAACCAGTGCAGGACGCCAGTCCTGGCCCTTGTCTGTGTGTTTGTCTCCTGTCTCAAGGTGGGTGTGGGGAGGCAGATGAGCTGAGAAGGCAGGGTCTAAGGTCTCCACGCTCTCTCTGGCATTGTCTGGCTGGCTCGTCAATAGGAAGTGGTCTGGCTGAGATGAGGGCACTGCTGCAGGACCTCTGCTTGGGGCACTGCAGTTAGACCAGGACACACAGGAACCCGGAGATTATTCCTGGACCCAAGAGAAGAGGAAGGGGCTCAGCCTTTCCTGAAGTTCTAGTACATGCTGAGTTTTGCAGGAAGCCAGACTTGAATTCCAGGCTCTGACGAGGAGTAACTGTGTAACCTGGAGCAAAAGATACAATGTAGTTTTGGGGCCTCAGTTCAACATCTATAAAATGGAGGTGACAATAAATATATCTCTGAAGATGAAATAGAAATAAGTCACCTAGTCAGAGTGCTGTTGCTGCAGAAATGGCTACTCCATTCCTCCTGGGTCTAAGGTACAATGCCAAATCCAGGGAGAGTTTAAGATCTTGAACCAAGTACCTAGGCTCAAACCCCAGCTCTGCCACTTCCTATCTGTGTGATCTTGGCCAGTTGACCTTTCTGTGCCTGTGAAAATGGGGACACAGAGCGCATAGTTCAGGGGCAGCTGGGAGGAACAAATGAATCCACAGCAGAGCTCGACCTGCAGTGAGCACGACACGTGTGACCTCTTGTAACTGTTGTGTCCACAGCAGCCCCGCTGCAGCCCAAGTCCTCAGGGCCCCTTTCTCAGCTGACAGAACCTGTGAGCTGTAACCTGAGGTCTCTTCTGGAGCCAGGCTGGGCTGGTGAGGGTTTGCCCTGTTGCTCTTTGCTGAATCTGCTTCTGACCAGGGGTTGGGAAGTGATGACGGGAGCTCCGTTCAAGCCTATCTCCTCACCCCCAGTCCAACCAGCATCTGTTTCCATAAATCCCTCCAGTGCTTTGTCTGGAAGAAGAGTGAGCTTCCTCAGGCAACAAAGTTCTCAGAAACCATCCATTTGGGCAGCTCACAGAGTGGGGCTCCCTCTGGGCATCCTCCCCTCCCTACATTGACCCTGACAAACCTTAGGACAAATGACACCCTCTCAGCATTACCGCCAAGGGAAGGCACTCCCCTGGTCCCAGCTGCAGCCCGCCTGCCCCTCGGGCTCCCAGCTGCCCACTGATACCAGCAACACGCCATCCCTCAGGCCACCAGGTGACTGCAGTGGTCCAGGTCCCTGCTGAGCCAGGGACCCAGGTAGAGCATCAGCCCAGACCACTGCCCCCAGTAACACTCTCCCTGCTAGGCTGGGACCACTCCTTATGCTAATCCCTAAGAAGAAAGAGCTTGTGTTTCTTTCTGGTGCTTCAGGCGGAAGGAGGGATTCCAGAATATTCTGTTCCTGGACCCTGCAGAGGCTGGCAGAGACCCAGATCCCTCCATCATCTCAACCTCTGCCCCCCACCACAGGACCCTGGCACCCCTGCTTTCTTCTCTTCCTGCTCCATAAACTTGTTTTAAGCTTTGTTCTTGGTGTCAAGAAGTTGTTCCTTATAGGCATGTAAGGAAACAGGGTTCTGCGTCATCAAGCAAACAGGGGGACAGAGTCCCCAGTCCATTTGTAGGAAGTGGTTATTTTTTTGCTGAAACAGGCCTGATATGTTATGTGTATAATATTATGACCTATTGTAAAATAGAATGCAAAACTCTACATTCAGCTTCAAGTAAACCCTGAGGCTTCAAACATAAACACTACAATGTAGATGGACCAGGTAGAGCATTTGCCTCTTTCACTCATGGCTATATTCCCAGCACTGAACTGGGCTGACACAAGCAGTATTTGTTGAATGAATACGACTTTATAATATAGGCTTATGAATATTACCTTACAGCCTCACGATCCAGGTTGAACCTCCTGACCAGGTTACATTCTGTTCTTTCTGTCTTTGATGGAAATGACCTTTTCTGGTCATCCTTGGTTTTCTCGTCTCCTGTGTCCTGACCACCTCTTCCCATTTTCCTTCTTCTGATCCGTCAGGACCTGAGACTCCTTCCTTCTCTGCCCACCACCCCCTCCCCACTCCTAAGGTGCTGACTCCACAGCACACAGCCCTCTGTGCAGCTGTTCACGCCCTGGGCCTCCGGAGGGGCCTTGTTGCCAAAGCAAGTCTGTCCCTCTGGTACATGTGTGATGGGTTTGGGGATGGGGGTGGGTAGCTAGGCATTGGGTCCTCTTTCTTTGTGTACAGTATGTCTCTCATTTAAGTTAAAAAAAAAGTCTCTGGAGGTCAGTAATTTCCAGTGGGTGGGAGTCTTGAAGCAGAGACCCTGGGTCCCTAGGCCCCAGCTTGTGGTTGTCCCCGTTTGACATTGGCTCCAGAATTTTTCCAAGCTTACTGAAAACCCACTGCCTACAGAAGCCATCTTAAAGGAAGCAAAGGCTGAATGCCTCCCCATCCCAACTACTCTCTGGGGAATCGAAGCAGGAGCAGGTGAAGAAATCAGAAAGAGCTTAGGTCTTAAAGGGGCCCTACCAGCCCTTGGATGCTGCTGTTGCTAAGTCGCTTCAGTCGTGTCCGACTCTGTGTGACCCCATAGACGGCAGCCCACCTGGCTGCCCCGTCCCTGGGATTCTCCAGGCAAGAACACTGGAGTGGGTTGCCATTTCCTTCTCCAATGCGTGAAAGTGAAAAGTGAAAGGGAAGTCGCTCTTTGGATGCCTCTCTTTAAAGGTGTGTGCTTTGTGCATACTGACTGTGGGGCTGTGTTTGTGTGTGTGTCTGTGGGCAGGCATACATTAAGACCAGCAGCCCTTCAAATAACTGGCAAACTCATCTCAAGCCTCTTCCCCTCTTGTTCGCAGCCACAGAGCCTCAGAGCCCAGCATCCTGGTGTCACCAGGGCCAAAGGAGCCAGGCAAGCAGAGCTGCGGGGGAGGGGAGGGGAAGGCCCCCTCTGCTGCCCCTCACTCCTGTACTGGGATGAAGCGTGTGATCTTCACCCAGACACAGGTTGGATGGAGGAGAAGGGCTCCCAGGAGGTGGTGTGATCTTCACCCAGAGACAGGTTGGATAGAGGGGAAGGGCTCCTAGGAGGTGGTCCTCATGGCAGGAAAATCTTAAGAAGCAATAAAATAAAATTTGTATTTTAAGACAAGAAAAATTTATTTGGCCAAATACACCTAAAGCTGGGTTAAAAAGTTAAACAGATTTCTTTTTTGCAGGACTTCTTAGGACTAAAAGAGATCTATAGCAGTAAGTGATTCCCAGACTTGTATGATCAGGAAACTGTTTTTTTTCCATGGAACATCATGGACTAGTATTCCATGGGATACTCTTTGGGAACCATCAGTCACATCCCCCTCCCCAAAGACTGGTTCAAAAGCTTGTCCAGAAAGGCTCTAACAACATCACCTCCCACAGTGGGCCATCTTATTCTGCAGCAGCTTTCATTCCTTAGGGAATGCAAAGTCCACTTGCCCTGCTCTCTGGACTTGCACAGAGAATTTCAATCTCTGCTCAGCTGGAGAGTTCTCCGAAAAGTCCTCAAGAGTCCTTGGCTCTCCTCTGCTCACCTGCTCTAGACAGAATGTCTTTGCATTGATTCAGGTGCTCGTTCAGGGCAGGAATTGGGTTTTGCGGTGGGATCTGCAGTGCCTGGCACACAATGAACACACAGTAAGTAGTTGTTTAGAAGAGAAAGGCATAGAGCCTCCCTGGATGGCTCACACAACCACAACAGTGCCTCCGTCTCCAGAACTTCCACATTCCTGGCTGCTTCGTTGTCAAGCCATGGCCTTCCCTAGGGTTTATTATTAGCAAAGGAGACAAGGCCCCTGATGTCAGGAAGCTGGCTGGGGCTCAGGGTGCTGGCCCTTCAGCCCTGGGGGCCTCTCAGCAAATAGTCCCTTGGAAACAGGGCAGGTGTCCCTGAGGAGGGGGTGGGCTGGGAGGGGCCTCACTCCCCCCACACGCTGGACCCTGGAGGAGCCCCTGTGTGAGCAGGACTGCAGCCCTGGCTGGCGGAACTGTCTTGGGCAGGTGACCTGGGCAATTCCATGGTCTCCAGGGTCCCTGCCACTCTGGCCACGTGTCCCTGTCACAGCCCTGAAACCTCTTGAGGCCCCTGTTTTCCTGTCTCAGTTCCAGTGCAGGCCCCTCCTCCATGAGAGTGTTGGCTCCAAGCCTGCATCCCTTCTGGGTCAGAAGACCCCTACTGGGCTGCCTCAGGGCCACTGGGACTCTGAAATCCTCCCTCTGCCGCCCCCCCTCTGCCGTCATCTCCCCTCTGCCCCCCCAATCCCAGTCCCAGGAGCATTCTCAGGACTGTCTCCTCCCAGGGATCCTGCAGGGGCCTCCTCTTTCAGCTCCTGCCCTTGAAAGGGGGTGATCATCCGTCCATCCCCACCCCCTCCCTGGATGCCCTGAAAGGCCCCCATCAGCATCAGACACAGCATCCTTGTTCATTTCCAATCCGTTCTTCCAGCTTGGAAGCTGCTAACCAGTCTCCCAGGCCAGGAAAATGCTCACTCAGGTAGGACTACTTTCTAGATTTTTCTGGCCTCTTACCTGGATGGCAGCTTTGAAGCTAAAAGAAATCAAACATGATGTCAATTTATTCTGTGGTTCCTCATGACGCCACCCCAGAGTCATGCTGGGTGATGGTCTCCTTTCCCCAGTGGGGAAGAGTCACATGTGAAGGCAAAATTGAGGGGTGGAATTTAGAACACTTACTACTTCCCACGTGATCTTGTCCCCACAGCATTGCCCTTACCCCATGGCTCCTCCCTGTTCACCCCTGGAGCTGCCCTCCTCCAGGTGGGTCTGTCCCTCAGATGGCAGCTCCTTCTAGTGATGCTGCAGGGAGGAGAGGCCGGGACACGTGTGTCTGCAGCTTGCTATGGAAGGAGGCCGAGGACTGTGAGGTGGATCCTGGGTCTCCTACCCATGGACCCTGCTGACATGTGGGCTGTAGAGCAAAGTGCTCAAACCCACAGCTTTAGGTGTGTTTTCTGAGTTCCCTCTTCCTGGTCATCATGCCATCTTAGGTGAAGGCATTTGATTCCTTGAGCCTTAGTTTTCTCATCTATAAAATGGGGTTAGCAGTATAATCCACAGTCTCTTTTCTGAAACCCTTGGGTCAGATATCCTCCAGAATTCAGAATTTTTCAGTTTCAGACAAGTGACCTGGTGCATCTATTCTATATGACATGACATCCCACTGGGGTCTAGAAGTTCCTTGTAATCAAATACATTAATGTTTCTATAACTGCACTTTTGAGCACTCATAATACATAAAATAAATGAAGATCATAAATTGTCCCAGATCTGTTCAGGTCAAATTTTGCTACCAAATGAATTTTTAAAATTCTTGTTCAGTTTTCAGAGGCTCGAAGGTTTGGGGTTGCAGATAAGGACCATCCTACGTTGCGTCTCTATAGATAATGGGATGCAGCACAAAGACATGAAAAAAATGTTCATGGTTGAGGCCTGACCCAACCCAACTGTGAGGTTTGGGATAAGACAAGTCTCCTGACAAGGCCAAGGGTGATGGGTGGAGAGAACGATTTGGAGTGGCTGTTCTGTTACCCAAGTGTCTGAGCCTTCCAACTCTACAGATCCTGAGCCTCAGCCCTCATGGGGCCCTGAGCCTTTTCCAGGCATCTGACTCAATCCACCTCCGGAACTGGATCTTTCTCTGGTGGGTCCTCAGGGAAGACCACTGCTGTACTGGTGACCGTGACCTGCTGGACCATCACAACACCATGTCCACCCAGTCGACATCCCCAAGTGGTGACGCCAAGTTCAATGTGTGCCGCTTCCTCCGCCTGCCGCAGCTCTGCTCCACCTGCGTGGCCTTCTCGCTTGTGGCCGACATGGGCACTCTGAGAGGGGCCATAGGTAACTGGTCCATGTCCTTCTGGTGTGTCTGTTTCGCCATGACCTTCATCATTGCCTTAGTTGAGTGTTGCAGGCACCCGTCCAGCTTTCCTTTCTTCTGGTACAACATCTCTGTCACTTATGCCTGCTATGCTGCCCTCATCTGCCTCTCGGCCTCCATCATCTACTCCATCACCTATGTCCAGTTTATGCCTTATGGTCCTAACTGGGACCGGGCCATTGCCGCCACTGCTTTCTCCTGCATCGCATCTGTGCTGTATGTCATAGAAGTGGCCGGGATGAGGGCTTGGTATGAGCTCAAGGAGATCTTCTTCTATGTGCACACCGTGAGAGCCCTGCTGAAGGTGCTGGAGACCTTCGTGGCTGGTGTCATCTTTGCCTTCCTCAGCAACACCTCCCTGTACCTGCACCAGCCGGCCCTGGAGTGGTGTGTGGCCGTGTACTCCATCTGCTTCATCCTGGCAGCTGTGGTCCTCCTGCTGGGCCTGGCTGAATGGGAATACATGCTGCCTGGGCCCTTCTCCATTTTCCAGCTAGTGCTCAGCCTGCTCTCCGTCCTCCTCTATATCAGTGCTCTGGTCCTCTGGCCACTCTACCAGTTCAGTGAGGGGTTCGGTGGGCAGCCCCAGAGGCCCAGTGATGGGGACTGCAGGGACGAGCTCACCTACGACATGTGCGCCTGGGACCAGCGCCTGGCTGTGGCTGTCCTGACAGCCGTCAACCTGCTGGTTTACGTGGCCGACCTGGGGTACTGGGCCGGCCAGGTCTCTGTAGGGACTGAGGACCAGCCCAGGGACTCCTGATCCTCTGCTCAGAGGAGGTATCTCACCGAGCCCTGACGTCCTCTGATGCCCTCTTCCTGGCCCCCTCTCTCCCTCCTCACATCCTTCCCCATGCATCTCACACTCTTTTCTTTTCCCTTCCCTCCTGCTGCTCTCTCTCCTTCCTGGTTTCCTTGGTTGTTCAATTTCTGTTTTGTCTCTTTCTCTTGCTTCTCTCATTTTGCCTTCATTTTCTGCTTTTTGGCCCTTTTCTGATTGTCCTTAGTTTTCTTGTCTCCTGTGTCCTGATCACCTCTCCCCTTTTTCCTTCTTCTGATCTATCAGGACCTGAGACTCCTTCCTTCTCTGCCCACAGCCTCCTCCCCCCTCCTAAGGTGCTGACTCCACAGCACACAGCCCTCTGTGCAGCTCTTCACACCCTGGGCCTCCGGAGGGGCCTCATTGCCAAAGCAAGTCTGTCCCTCTGGTATATGTGTGATGGGTTTGGGGATGGGGGTGGGTAGCTAGGCATTGGGTCCTCTTTCTTTGTGTACAGTATGTCTCTCATTTAAGTTAAAAAACAAGTCTCTGGAGGTCAGTAATTTCCAGTGGGTGGGAGTCTTGAAGCAGAGACCCTGGGTCCCTAGGCCCCAGCTGGTGGTTGGCCCCGTCTGACATTGGCTCCAGAATTTTTCTAAGCTTATTGAAAACCCACTGCCTACAGAAGCCATCTTAAAGGAAGCCAAGGCTGAATGCCTCCCCATCCCAACTACTCTCTGGGGAATCGAAGCAGGAGCTGCCGAAGAATGCCAGAGTCTTGAAGACAGCTGTCTGCAGTGTTGGTGAGGGGCAGCGATGTGGCCCTCCAGCCTCAGTGATCAAAAGAGCAGGTCCTGCCTCTGCAGGGAGAAGAGCATGGCCCTGCCAGCCTTAAAGCTGATGTCAGCCTGCCTGGGATCATTTGTTTTCTTTTTCTGGTCAGGAGGACAAAATTGACTGAATGGACCTGTTCTTAAAGGTGAAATTTCTTTTCTATTTTTCTGGGGAAGGTGGGTTGACTGAGTGGGGATTTCAGCTGCTGTAGTCAAGTGAATTGCAGTGCTTGAGTGTGTGTGTGCACACACATCAGTGGCTTTTTGCCACTGTGTTCTGCTTTTCTGAGACTTAGGCATAAAGTGACTTAAATAAATGTAGAAAAAAATATGTATGGTTTCTTTTAATTACCTGGAGTTTCCAATCCCCATCAGCCCCTGCTGTCAACCATAGAAATCTTGTCCTTTCTTCCACATCCACAATGTTCTTTTTTAAAAACCTAAAAGATAAAATAAACAAAATGAAAATGAAACCAACAAAATCCTAATTGCCGAAACTTGACTAGAAATCAGAAAGAGCCTAGGTCTTAAAGGGGCCCTGCCAGCCCTTGGACGCTGCTGTTGCTAAGTCACTTCAGTCGTGTCCAACTCTGTGTGACCCCATAGACGGCAGCCCACCAGGCTCCCCCATCCCTGGGATTCTCCAGGCAAGAACCCTGGAGTGGGTTGCCATTTCTTCTCCAATGCATGAAAGTGAAAAGTGAAAGGGAAGTTGCTCTTTGGATGCCTCTCTTTAAAGGTGTGTGCTTTGTGCATACTGACTGTGTGTGGCTGTGTGTGTGTGTGTCAGTGGGCATGCGTACATTAAGACCAGCAGCCCTTTAAATAACTGGCAAAGTCATCTCAAGCCTTCTTCCTCTCTTATTCTCAGCCACAAAGCCTCAGAGCCCAGCATCCTAGAGTCACCAGGGCCAGAGGAGCCAGGCAAGCAGAGCTCTGGGGGAGGGGAGGGGAAGGACCTCTGCTGCCCCTCACTCCTATACTGGGATGAAGTGTGTGATCTTCATGCAGAGGTGGGTTGGATGGAGGGGAAGGGCTCCCAGGAGGTGGTCCTCGTGGCAGGAAAAATCTTAAGAAGCAATAAAATAAAATTCGTATTTTAAGACAAGAAAATTTATTTGGCCAAATACATCTAAAGCTGGGTTAAAAGTTAAACAGGTTTCTTTTTTGCAGGACTTCTTAGGACTAAAAGAGATCTATAGCAGTAAGTGATTCCCAGACTTGTATAATCAGGGAACTGTTTTTTTTCCATGGAACATCGTGGACTAATATTCCATGGGATACTCTTTGGGAATCATCAGTTACATCCCCCTCCCCCTAGACTGGTTCAACAGCTTGACTGGAAAGGCTCTAACAACATCACCTCCCACAGTAGCCATCTTATTTTGCAGCAGCTTTCGTTCCTTAGGGGGTGCAAAGCCCACTTGCCCTGCTCTCTGGACTTGCACAGAGAATTTCAATCTCTGCTCAGCTGGAGAGTTCTCCGAAAAGTCCTCAAGAGTCCTTGGCTCTCCTCTGCTCACCTGCTCTAGACAGGATGTCTTTGCGTTGATTCAGGTGCTCATTCAGGGCAGGAATTGGGTTTTGCGGTGGGATCTGCAGTGCCTGGCACACAGTGAACACACAGTAAATAGTTGTTTAGAAGAGAAAGGCATAGAGCCTCCCTGGATGGCTCACACAACCACAACAGTGCCTCCATCTCCAGAACTTCCACATTCCTGGCTGCTTCGTTGTCAAGCCATGGCCTTCCCTAGGGTTTATTATTAGCAAAGGAGACAGGGCCCCTGATGTCAGGAACCTGGCTGGGGCTCAGGGTGCTGGCCCTTCAGCCCTGGGGGCCTCTCAGCAAATAGTCCCTTGGAAACAGGGCAGCTGTCCCTGAGGAGGGGGCAGGCTGGGAGGGGCCTCACTCCCCCACACACTGGACCCTGGAGGAGCCCCTGTGTGAGCAGGACTGCAGCCCTGGCTGGAGGGACTGTCTTGGGCGGTGACCTGGGCAATTCCGTGGTCTCCAGGGTCCCTGCCACTCTGGCCACGTGTCCCTGTCACAGCCTGAAACCCCTTCAGGCCCCTGTTCTCCTGTCTCAGTTCCAGTCCAGGCCCCTCCTCCATGGGAAGGTTGGCTCCATGCCTGCCTCCCTTCTGGGTCAGATGACCCCTACTGGGCTGCCTCAGGGCCACTGGGACTCTGGGATCCCGCCCCCCCCGTCATCCCCACTCTGCCCCCCTGACCCCCACCCCTCTCCCAGGAGCATCCTCAGGGTTGTCTCCTCCTTGGGGTCCAGCAGGGGCCTCCTCTTCCAGCCCCTGCCCTTAAAAAGGGCCCAGTCATCTGTCCATCCCCATCTCCTCCCTGGATACCCTGAAAGCCTCCACCTCAGCCTCAGACACAGCATCCTTGTTCATTTCCAATCCGTTCTTCCAGCTTGGAAGCTGCTAACCAGTCTCCCAGGCCAGGAAAATCCTCACTCAGGTAGGACTACTTTCTAGATGTTTTTGGACTCTTATCTGGATGGCAGCTTTGAAGCTAAAAAATCAAACATGATGTCAATTTATTCTGTGGTTCCTCATGACGCCACTCTAGAGTCATCTAGGTTGGAGTCTCCCTGCCCCAGTGGGGAAGAGTCACATGTGAAGGCAAAATTGGGGGGTGGAATTTAGAACCCTTCCTACTTCCCATGTCATCTTGTCCCCACGGCCTTGCTCTCAACCCGTGGCTCCTCCCTGTTCACCCCTGAAGCTTCTCTCCTCAGAATGGGACTGTGCCCCTCAGATGGCAGGTCCTTCTAGTGATGCTGCAGGGAGGAGAGCCCGGGACACGTGTGTCTTCAGCTTGCTATGGGAGGAGGCCAAGGGCCTTGAAGGTGGGTCCTGGGTCTCAGAGCCCCAAGCTTTGGTCCTGGCCGCCTACCCATGGACTCTGCCGACATGTGGGCTGTAGAGCAAAGTGTTCAAACCCACAGCTTTAGCTGTGTTTTCTGAGTTCCCTCTTCCTGGTCATGCATGCCACCTAAGGTGAAGGCATGTGATTTCTTTAGCCTTAGTTTTCTCATCTATATAATGGGGTTAGCAGTATAATCCACAGTCTCTTTTCTGAAACCCTTGGGTCAGATATCCTCCAGAATTCAGAATTTTTCAGTTTCAGACAAGTGACCTGGTGCATCTATTCTATATGACATAACATCCCACTGGGGTCTAGAAGTCCCTTGTAATCAAATACATTAGTGTTTCTACAACTGCACTTTTGAGCACTCATAATACATAAAATAAATGAAGATCATAAATTATCCCAGATCTGTTCGGGTCGAATTTGCTACCAAATGAATTTTTAAACATTCTTGTTCAGTTTTCAGAGGCTTGAAGGTTTGGGGTTGCAGATAAGGACCATCCTAGCTTGCGTCTCTATAGATAATGGCATGCAGCACAAAGAGATATAAAAAGTGTTCATGATTGAGGCCTGACTCAACCCAGCTGTGAGGTTTGGGATAAGACAAGTCTGTGACAAGGCCACGGGTGATGGGTGGGGAGAACCATTCTGGAGTGGCTGTGCTGTTACCTGAGTGTCTGAGCCATTGGTTCCAACTCCAAAGATCCTGAGCCTCAGCCGTCACAGGGCCCTGAACCTTTTCCAGGCGTCTGACTTAATCCACCTCCGAAACTGGATCTTTCTCTTGTGGGTCCTCAGGGAAGACCACTGCTGTACTGGTGACCGTGACCTGCCTTACAGTCATGACACCATGTCCACCCGGCGGACATCCCCAAGCAGTGAAGGCATCCTCTGGGTGTTCTGGCTCCTCCACCTGCCGCAACTCTGCTCCACCTGCGTGGCCTTCTCGCTTGTGGCCAACATGGACACTCTGAGAGGGGCCATAGGAAACTGGTCCATGTCCTTCTGGTGTGTCTGTTTCGCCATGACCTTCATCATTGCCTTAGTTGAGTGTTGCAGGCACCCGTCCAGCTTTCCTTTCCTCTGGTACAACATCTCCGTCACCTATGCCTGTTATGCTGCCCTCATCTGCCTCTCGGCCTCCATCATCTACTCCATCACCTATGTCCAGTTCGTGCCTTATGGTCCTTACAGGGACCGGGCCATCACCGCCACTGCTTTCTCCTGCATCGCATCTGTGCTGTATGTCATAGAAGTGGCCGGGATATGGGACTGTTACGAGCTCAAGGAGATCTTCTTCTATGTGCACACCAGGCGATCCCTGTTGAAGGTGCTGGAGACCTTCGTGGCTGGTGTCATCTTTGCCTTCCTCAGCAACACCTCCCTGTACCTGCACCAGCTGGCCCTGGAGTGGTGTGTGGCCGTGTACTCCATCTGCTTCATCCCGGCAGCTGTGGTCCTCCTGCTGGACCTGGCTGAATGGAAATACATGCTGCCTGGGCCCTTCTCCATTTTCCAGCTAGTGCTCAGCCTGCTGTCTGTCCTCTTCTACATCAGTGCTCTGGTCCTCTGGCCGCTCTACCAGTTCAGCGAGGAGCTCGGCGGGCAGCCCCAGAGGCCCAGTGATGGGGACTGCAGGGACAAGCTCACCTACAACATGTGCGCCTGGGACCAGCGCCTGGCTGTGGCCGTCCTGACAGCCGCCAACCTGCTGGTTTACGTGGCCGACCTGGGGTACTGGGCCCGCCAGGTGTCTGTAGGGACTGAGGACCAGCCCAGGGACTCACAGGAAGTATACTCACCGAACTCTGACATCCTCTGATGCCCTCTTCCTGGCTCGCTGTCTCCCTCCTCACATCCTTCCCCACGCATCTCGCTCTCTTTTCTTTTCCCTTCCCTCCTGCTGCTCTGTCTCCTTCCTGGTTTCCTTGGTTGTTCAATTTCTGTTTTGTCTCTTTCTCTTGCTTCTCTCATTTTGGCTTCATTTTCTGATATTTGGCCCTTTTCTGATCATCCTTAGTTTTCTTGTATCCTGTGTCCTGACCACCTCTCCCCATTTTCCTTCTTCTGATCCATCAGGACCTCAGACTCCTTCCTTCTCTGCCCACCACCTCCTAAGATGCTGACTCCACAGCACACAGCCCTCTGTGCAGCTGTTCACACCCTGGGCCTCTGGAGGGGCCTCATTGCCAAAGCGTGTCTGTCCCCCTGGCAGTGCCTTACTGGTGTGGCTGGGAGAGTTTAGGGGTGTGGGCAGGTAGGAAGGGATTGGGCTTTTTTTCTCCCTATGGAGCAACTGTATAGTGCACCTCCCCTTTAAGTTAAAAAAAACCTCTGAAGGTCAATAATCTCTAGTGGGCGAGATTCTTGCCTGAGATACTCTGGGTTCCTGGGCCCCACTTGGTGCTCAGTCCTCCAAGAGATTGGCTCCAGAATTTTTGCAGGCTCACTAAACATCCGTTGCTTAGAGGGCATCTTAGAGGAAGTCAGGGGTAAATGTCTTCCATCCAACTACTCTCTGGGGAATAAAAAAAAAAAAAAAAAGAGCTGGTGAAGAACCCCAGGGTCTTGAAGACACCTGTCTGCAGTGTTTGTGAGGGGCAGCGATGTGGTTCCCGTGACTCAGTGATCAAAACAGCAGATCCTGCCTCTGCAGGGAGAACATGGACACTGCCAACCTGTCTGGGTGTTTTTTTTTGTTTTTCCTTTTTTTCCTTCTGTTCTGAGGGCCAAAAATTACTGACTGACTCTGTTCTTTAAGAGAAAGTGTCAAATTTTCTTGGGCGGGTGGTTTGTAGGGGGTGGGGGTTGCTGCTTCCATATTCAAAGGAACTGTATTGTTGGGTGTGAGGGGACACGTATGTGTGTTTTTCTGTGTCAGTTGCTTTTTGATGTTGCTTCCTGCTTCTCTGGGACTCAGGCATAATTTGCACTATATAAATGTGCACAATTTAAAAAGATTTTCTGGAGCCTTTTGTTCCTATCAGCACTGCTGTCAATCATGCTGCTGCTAAGTCGCTTTAGTCGTGTCCGACTCTAGCCCACCAGGCTCCCTCGTCCCTGGGATTCTCCAGGCAAGAACACTGGAGTGGGTTGCCATTTCCTTCTCCAATGTATGGAAGTGAAAAGTGAAAGTGAAGTCTCTCAGTCGTGTCCAACTCTTTGCGACCCCATGGACTGCAGCCTACCAGGCTCCTCTGTCCATGGGATTTTCCAGGCAAGAGTACTGGAGTGGGGTGCCATTGCCTTCTCCGCTGTCAATCATAGAGAATGGCTTTTTCTATTCTCCCACTTTCATAATAACTTTTTCAACCTCAGTATAAACATGAAAGAAAAGAAAGAAAGCAAAACAAAACAAAATCCACATACTGTACTTGCTGCAAATTTGCCTAGAGCTCAGAGGAGTCCCAATCAATTCCCACCCTCACCCAAACATAGGTCTCTGGGAGCCCCTCCCACTGGCTCCCCACCCAGGCCTGGACTAGAGCCTGGGGGTGTGGCCCAGCCTGTGACACTAGATGTTGGGCCCCACCCCAGTGCCCAGGATCCTGTCCCCTAGCTCTTAAAGGGGCCGTGACAGCATCTGGATGTCTCGCTATAAAGGTGTATGCTTGTGTGCATGCTCAGTGCACTGTGTGTACATGTGTGTGCGCCCTTGTGCTCCCCTGCATTGAGATCAGCAGGCCTTTACAGTAACTGGTGGCTGTGAAGGTCCCACAAGTCTCCTGTCGTCAATTACAAAGCCTCAGAGCCCAGCATCCTGGAGTCACCAGGACCAGAGGGGCTGGCAAGCAGAGCTGCGAGGGAGGGGAGGGGAAGGACCCCCTCTGCTGCCCCTCACTCTTGTCCTGGGATGAAGTGTGTGATCTTCACCCATTGGTAGGGTGGTGGAGGGGGAGGGCTCCCAGAAGGTCATCCTAACGCAGGCAAATCTTAAAAGGGAATGAAATAAAATTCTTATTTTAAGGCAAGAGAAGAAAAATTTGCAAATAAAATGTTTCTCTGCCCATTTGGGCCTCTTTCTTCCTTGCTAGTGTGCATTGTGCATTAATCTGACCTCCTAAAGAGCAGAAATATCTGCTCCACAATAGAGATCAATTTTTCTAGCCCAAGCCATGGAACTTCTTAGAAGATAACACTGCTTACTTACTTATGACCTTACTGGGGTCACTAGATGTATTGCTTGTGTTCTGCCTATTTTATTAGATTCTTATTTCTTGAGAAATATCTTATGAAAAAAAATAAGATAACTAGGCTACTTGAACCAGCCTGCAATGCAGGAGACTCTGGTTCGATTCCTATGGCAGGAAGATCCCTTGGAGAAGGGATAGGCTATCCATTCCTGTACTCTTGTGCTTCCCTGGTGGCTCAGTCAGTAAAGAATTGGCCTGCAATGTGGGAGACCTGGGTTTGATCTCTGGGTTGGGAAGATCCCCTGGAGGAGGGCATGGCAACCCACTCCAGGATTCTTGCCTGGAGAATCCCCATGGACAGAGGAGCCTGGAGGGCTGCAGTCCATGAGGTCTCAAAGAGTTGGACACAACTGAGTGACTGAGCATACATAAGCACTGGCTACTTGAAATGAAATATATAGTTCTCTAAGATCCATGATTGTAGTAGTGTGATTCTAGCTATGAGAAGAAGCAACAAGTGGAAACCATCTCCTGGAACTGAGAGACTTGTAAGACTTGTAAGACAGGTGGTCCAGCCATCCTACTGTTGCCAGGACAGGGTGAGTAATAGCATGTGAGTGGCCTATCAGTGAAATCCCCATCTGACCTGGGAATGAGCATTCCTAGCACCCTGGGACAAATTGGTGAAAAGTGTCTCCTAAACCTTGGCTGAAATTAAGACAGAAATAGAGGGAATTGTGTAATAAAGAATGTTGCCGACCACCCAGTTCTACAAGAATCAAGCCAGGACTTCCTTGGTGGTCCAGTGCCTAAGTCTGCACTCCCAACGCAGGGGCCCCGGGTTTGATCCCTGGTTGGGCAACTAGATCCCACATACTGCAACTAGGACCCAGCTTAGCCACATACATAAATAAAATATATGCTTTTGAAAAAGGGAAACAAGTCATTAGCCATTGCAGTCACTGATCTACAATCCACCCTGGAAGGAATTCAGGGTGAAAATCAGGATAAAGTGCTTTGTGCTCTGGTACAAGTGTGAGAACCAGACCTCAGAAAGTTAGATATTTTCCGAAGAATTTTTTTATGAGCCCAGTTTCTTGCATCTTCCCATATTCAGAAAAGCACTAAAACCATTACCCAAGATATCTGGTCCTCATGAAGAGCAGTAACCTATACCAAGCTGTGTGTCCCCAAATCACATACATCCTGCCCTCCTTCTTACTTCTCTGAAGGATAGGTCTCAGAGCTTCCTGAGAGACCGTCTCCCCAGTTATACTCATCAGGTTGGCTCCAATAAAACTTCTATTTCTTTCTTAAGTTGACTATTGACTAATTTTTAATAGACAAACACACTGATACACCCAAGTTTTTGTGCAGAAGTATCATATATCACATAAGTATCTTATATTTCCTGAATCAAATGAAACACAGCCCTGGGACCTCACTTCCCAGGAGAATGGAGATGCCTCTCTGCTTTAGTAAAAGAATTGCCCAGGGTGGGCTCACCTGAGGGGCTCACTGTCCAAGACTGGTGGTTATCAGGGCAGCTGCTCTATCCCTCCTGTTGGAGAGTTAAGTGTCATTTGTCGCAATTCCAAGGCTGGGCCAGTCCCCTCACTGTGGAGCTCAAAAGAGAGTGTAAAGGTCTTCTGCTTCGTCCCACCCTCTCATCATAGAGGAGGAGCAGCTGGACCCCAGGGAGGGGCAGGACGTGTCCAGAGTCGCCCTGCGTGTGGCAGAGTCAGAGTCAGGACCAGGTGTCCTGTCCCCAGGCTGGCTGTCCGTCCACGGCCCCACGCTGCTTGTGACAAGTGTGGTAGCAGCATCCTCCAGGCTGGGATTCTGCCCCGTCCACCCTCATTCTGCACAAACCTGCCCCGTCCCCCCGAGGAGGGCACTCACTGCTGCTGAGTCCGTTTCCTCATCTGCCAGAGACCCTGGTCCTTCCCAGCCCCACCTTTCCTGATCTTTTCTGCTGGGAATACAAAGGGACTGATCCCATAAGGCAGAAGAGGAAATGGAAACCCAGAGTGAGAAAGAGGTAGATTGGGGTCCACAGCTTGGTCCACAGTCACATGTGGTCCTGCCTCCAGTCAAACAGCCCCAGAGCCCTCATCTGGTCTCCCTGGAGATGAACCATGAGTTGCATGGAGAGCAGAGCCCAAGAGATCTGGTTTCTGGTTTCAGTTCTGCAACAGGATAACTCAAGAGCATTGATGAATCTTATCACCGATTTGAGCTCCAGTTTCCCGTTTATAAAATAGGCAAATTAGGCTAAAATCATGGTTTTTAAGCTATGTCCTCTGGAGACCTTGGTTTCTAGTGAGATGGTGGGGTTGCAAGTAGGGTGTTGGCCCACCCTGCATTTTCTCTAACCAGAGCAATCTGGCTTGAATCAGACTCCCACTCAAGATCTCATTTGAAAATAAGATTGGAAAGATTGGAGGTGATACATATGCTTATCTTTAGGGTGGTGGTTAATAAACTATGGTGTAGACAGAAAAAGGAATACTAAACAGCTGGAAAAAAATGAGGATGCTCTCAAATAATGATAAGGAAAATCTCCAGAATATACAAAGTAAAAACAGTAAAACATATAGTATGCTATTTTAAAATGTATAATAGGAAGAGAAATACAATAAAAATAAAAATATCTATAGATGATTGGTTTGCTTCAAGAAACACAGAAAGGACCTCCATGAGTTCAGTGGAAAAGATGCCTGGTCTTAATCAGGAAGAGGAATGGAAGAGAGAGTAGATGGAGCCACAGGTAAAAGTGAGGTTTCTTAATATATGGCTTTTAAAAGAATATTTTTATTTTGAACCATGTAAATATATTACCTTTTCAAGAAAATAAAATTTAAGTTTGAAAACTATACCAACTGGAGAAGAAGGGTCAGGGGAAGGATAGTTGGCAGATGGTTTCCATGTTCCCTGCAACTCTGATGGACAGTCTGGGGGAGGAGCTGAGAGATGCCCACACAAGCCTGTCTCCAAAGGCAGAGGGAAGGGAGGTGCCTTGGGTCCAGAGGTCTGGGGAGGGGGAGCTGTGGCCCCCAAGCCTACCTGCTATGACCAGGACTCCCCCAGCCCTTTAGCACACACAGTTGATGGAGAAGCCCCATGGTGCCCAAGCCTCAGGCCCTACCCTTGCTCCCTGCCTGGCCTGGGCTCTCCGTCTCCCGAGGCAGTGGCCAGAGGCTCCCTCCTCAGCCGGCCAGCCAGAGCCTCCTCCAGGCAGCGTGACTCCAGCTGATGCCCCCACTCCCCAAGACTGTGGCTTGAGCCGCATCCAGAACAGAGCCCGGGGCACAGATGTTCCCATTCTCTGGCTCTGGAGCAGCTTCTTGGAATAATCACGGTGATAGCCTTCCCTAATTTACCTTTGAGTGCAGAGAAGAGGATTTCTTCTCTCCGGGGCATCAGGCACCTGGTTATCTGCCCTGGGAACCAGTGCAGGACGCCAGTCCTGGCCCTTGTCTGTGTGTTTGTCTCCTGTCTCAAGGTGGGTGTGGGGAGGCAGATGAGCTGAGAAGGCAGGGTCTAAGGTCTCCACGCTCTCTCTGGCATTGTCTGGCTGGCTCGTCAACAGGAAGTGGTCTGGCTGAGATGAGGGCACTGCTGCAGGACCTCTGCTTGGGGCACTGCAGTTAGACCAGGACACACAGGAACCCGGAGATTATTCCTGGACCCAAGAGAAGAGGGAAGGGGCTCAGCCTTTCCTGAGGTTCTAGTACATGCTGAGTTTTGCAGGAAGCCAGACTTGAATTCCAGGCTCTGACAAGGAGTAACTGTGTAACCTGGAGCAAAAGATACAATGTAGTTTTGGGGCCTCAGTTCAACATCTATAAAATGGAGGTGACAATAAATATATCTCTGAAGATGAAATAGAAATAAGTCACCTAGTCAGAGTGCTGTTGCTGCAGAAATGGCTACTCCATTCCTCCTGGGTCTAAGGTACAATGCCAAATCCAGGGAGAGTTTAAGATCTTGAACCACGTATCTAGGCTCAAACCCCAGCTCTGCCACTTCCTATCTGTGTGATCTTGGCCAGTTGACCTTTCTGTGCCTGTGAAAATGGGGACACAGAGCGCATAGTTCAGGGGCAGCTGGGAGGAACAAATGAATCCACAGCAGAGCTCGACCTGCAGTGAGCACAACACGTGTGATCTCTTGTAACTGTTGTGTCCACTGCAGCCCCGCTGAAGCCCAAGTCCTCAGGGCCCCTTTCTCAGCCGACAGAACCTGTGAGCTGTAATCTGAGGTCTCTTTTGGAGCCAGGCTGGGCTGGTGAGATTCTTTTCTGAATCTGCTTCTGACCAGGGGTTGGGAAGTGATGACGGGAGCTCCATTCAAGCCCATCTTCTCACCCCCAGTCCAACCAGCATCTGTTTCCATAAATCCCTCCAGTGCTTTGTCTGGAAGAAGAGTGAGCTTCCTCAGGCAACAAAGTTCTCAGAAACCATCCATTTGGGCAGCTCACAGAGTGGGGCTCCCTCTGGGCATCATCCCCTCCCTACATTGACCCTGACAAACCTTAGGACAAATGACACCCTCTCAGCACTACAGCCAAGGGAAGGCACTCCCCTGGTCCCAGCTGCAGTCTGCTTGTCCCTCGGGCTCCCAGCTGCCCACTGCTGCCTGCAGCACGCCATCCCTCAGGCCACCAGGTGACGGCAGTGGTCCATGTCCCTGCTGAGCCAGGGCCAGCTGCCCATCAGCCCAGACCACTGCCCCCAGTAACACTCTCCCTGCTAGGCTGGGACCACTCCTTATGCTAATCCCTAAGAAGAAAGAGCTTGTGTTTCTTTCTGGTGCTTCAGGTGGAAGGAGGGATTCCAGAATATTCTGTTCCTGGACCCTGCAGAGGCTGGCAGAGACCCAGATCCCTCCATCATCTCAACTTCTGCCCCCCACCACAGGACCCTGGCACCCCTGCTTTCTCCTCTTCCCTCTCCACAAGCTTGTTTTAAGCTTTGTTCTTGGTGTCAAGAAGTTGTTCCTTATAGGCATGTAAGGAAACAGGGTTCTGCGTCATCAAGCAAACAGGGGGACAGAGTCCCCAGTCCATTTGTAGGAAGCTGTTATTTTTTTGCTGAAACAGGCCTGATATGTTATGTGTATAATATTATGACCTATTGTAAAATAGAATGCAAAACTCTACATTCAGCTTCAAGTAAACCCTGAGGCTTCAAACATAAACACTACAATGTAGATGGACCAGGTAGAGCATTTGCCTCTTTCACTCATGGCTATATTCCCAGCACTGAACTGGGCTGACACAAGCAGTATTTGTTGAATGAATATGACTTTATAATATGGGCTTATGAATATTACTTCACAGCCTCATGATCCAGGCCTGCAATAGCGTCCAGTGTGAGCTTCCAATGGCCATGGTGCCTGGCCCAGCTCCCCTGGCTGTGCCCTGGCTGCCTAGCTCCTGCCTTCCTCGTCTGATCCTATTTCTAAGCCTGGTCCCACCCTAATAATTCTCTAAGCTACCCAGCAGCTCTCTAGTACAGTTGTTCTCTGCTGAAGTTGCCAGAGATGTTCTCTGCAGGTCTAATCAAGAGCCCATCATGTCTAAAAGCAGGTGCTAATTATCTCTATTTTCTGGATGATGAAACTGAGGCTTAGAGTATCATTGACTGAGCACAGGACTGCCATGTTCCAGGCTGAGCTCTGGTCTCAGTTCAGGGTTGGGGGACGTGTAGACATGTCAGTGGAAAGGCCCTGAGATGACCAAGAGGAATTGGGAGAAGTTCTTAGTGGCTGGAGCGGGGGAGGCAAAGAGGCAAGAGAGGTAGAAAGAGGTGTGAGCTTGCAGGGCTTTCAAGGTGATATTTTGGAATGTGTGTTTCACCTGAGGGAGCAAAGGGAAGCCTGAAAACTTTTCTTAGTTAAGTTCACTCCAAAGCAGACATTGAGGTAAAGAATGGAAACAGTCATTAGCAGGAAGCTTATGGCAGGAGAGCAAGTGAGGGGATGGATGGATCTGGACCAGGTGGTGACTCAAGATGAAAGAGAGGATGGATTCACACATATTTTGTGAAGAGCATCTGTGAAGGTGCTGCCATTGACTGAATGAGAAAGATGAGAAAGGATCAGTGTGTTTTGGGGGTGGGAGGTTCAAAAGGTGGGATTGGACATGTTGAGTGTGAGGTGCCATGCATGATTCAGAGGGAGAACTCGGGAGGTAGCTGAGCATTCAGGAAGTAACTCTACTCTAATACTCAGTAGAGATTAGCTCTGGAGGCAGGAATTGCGGAGTTGTCATCATTCAGCCTATTTACTTCATTCAGCATCTTCTTAAATGTCACATCCATGGAGCAGTCTTATCTACTCCCCACATTCCAATAACTGCCTCTTCACCTGTTTTCCCCTTGTCATTATATTTATTACCAGATAACATGCTATTATATATTGGTTTGCATATTATCCATCTAGATAAGTAGGATTCGTGAGGGAAGAAACTATTGGTTCCATTCTCTGCTCTCTGTCCAGTGCCTAGAACACATCCAGTCAGATGGCTGGATAAGGACTAGAAGGTGCACAGAGAAGAGGTGGTCGAGGCTGGAGTCCTGAGGACCTGAGACCTTCAGACAATGGGAGAGGAGGAGGAGGAGGGAGAAAAGGAAGGATGGGAGGCTGAGGAGCAGGGGGATCATCACTCCAGAGAATCGTTCCTGGTGCATTGAGGGCAGAGAGCCATTTCTTAATAAACTTTCTCCCTCTAGAAGCACACGAGCCGGGCCTCAGGTGCAGGTGGAGGAACAGCACGTGTATCTGGAGGGGCCTCAAGGAAACAAGGAGGCAGGAGCCCAGGCTGCTTCCCTGATGCTCTGGCTGGTTCCCCCTTTCTTAGCCTCCCTTCCCAGAGCACACTCAGTGGGTGGTGTCCAGAGGGAGGGGCGGGGCGCTGGGAGAACCTGGGATGGAGCCTGAGATGTTAAGAGAGCAGAAGGGAGAGGTGAGGTTACAGCTGTCCCTGGGGCATCAAGTGTCAGTAATCCTGGCCCCTCCCCTCATCAAGACCAGTTGAATGTTTGCTCTCAAATATTTCATAAATCTGCCCCTGCCTTCCACCCCTGAAATGTCTTTGCTCAAGGCCCATCATCCCATATGTGGACTCTACAATCAGCCTCCAAACTTGCCACCCAACTTCTTGGCCAGCCTCCATCCCATTTTCCTTCTACACCCAGAGTGTCAGTTCCAGAGTGGGCCTCTGATGGATCAGCCCCTCCTTAGAGAATGTCAGCGAGGCCTCATCACTAAGATCCTACTTGTGTCTCTGGTGTCCAGGTCCATCTACACTGAGCCCTGTCTGCTGCTCCTGCAACACCTCCCTTCCTCCCACCTCACCTGTTGTACTCACGTGAGACCCAGGAGCTGCCCACATCAGATTACTTCACAGAAGTGTCACTCTGGAAGCAATCAGAGATGGAGTTGTTGGAATCAAGGAAGACCTCCTGGAGGAGGTGATTAAAAGTCAAGTCTTAAAGGACATATAAAAAGGTTAACAAAGCAAAGAAGTGAGGAAGACTTTTCAGTTATATGATTTGCTCAAGGATCTCATGAAGTTTCAGTGGCAGATTGGATGTGACTGCTGCTTGTGTGTGGGAGGAGGGAGAAGAGAGAATTGACCCTGGCCAACTGGAGGCTGGTCTATATGCCCACTTGGGTCAGGAATGAGGTTTGGGGTGGCAGAAAGTAACGAGTTGGAGCTGAGACACTTCCCTAAAGCTAGGACCACATTGTTCGCAACCTCAGAGGTAGAGTAGGCAAGGAAAACCATGCCCTTCAGCAAGAGGAAAGGTCAAGGCTAATACCCACCTTGACAGGAGTTTTGGATTTTTTTTTAAGTCTCCACAAGAGAAGCAAAATCTAAGTCTTCATTTCCAGTGAAACGGGCCCAAATATACATGACCTCTGAGGTCAAACAATGCCAACCTGGAAATTAACACAATTGGCACCCAGCAGGTGTTTGGCCTGGAGGGTCCTGAGCAGAAGCAAATGCAGTTATTCTGGGTGAAGCTTCCAACAAAGGTGTCAGGACCCTCCCAGAAAAGCGAGTCCTGTAAAAGGGGGCTCACAGTTTAATGACAAAGTATGTGAGGGATCAACCTGCTGTGAGTCCCAGGAACTCCAGTGAATACACACCAATATGAAATACTCAGCAAACCAATACACTTTGATAAACAAATACACTAATGATAAACACATTAGAAAAAGACACCGTGAAAAAAAAGACAGGAAGATAGGAGAGAGAACTGTAATGGGTTGAAGAGGGTCCTCCTGAAACTCATGTCTACTCAGAACCTCAGAACGTGGCCTTATATAGAAGCATGGTGATGCAAACATACTGAATTAAAGATTTGGGGATGGAAATCATCCTGGATGGAGGGTAGGACCACAGTCCAGTGACTGGTGTCTTTACGAGAGAAAGGACGCAGAGATTTACCCACACAGAGTTGAGAGGTGGTGGGGGGGGCACTACAAGATAAGGGGTCTCCAGAAGCTAAAGGAGGCAAGGACGGACCCTCGTGGAGCATCACAGGCAGCACAGCTCTGCTGGCACCTTGATTTCAGACTTCTGACCTCCCAGAACTGTGAGAGAATAAATATCTCTTGTATTAAACCACCAAGCTCATGGTAACCTTATGCAACAGCTCTAAGAAATAAAAATAAATAAAAAATTGGAAAATATAGTCTCTCATATTTTTATAAATTACCAGAAAAGCTAGCTGACCTACTCTAGAGCATGGTAGTCACTTGGATCCCAGGTCCCCTTGTTATTTCCTGTGTCCCCCAGTGTCTGAGACTCACAGGGGACGGTCCACTGATCTGGAGAAGGGGAGTCAGTCCAAACACCCACAGGAGCCAGGGGGGAAGGAAATAAGTAAAGGGGATGGAGAGGACTAGGGTCCCTGGAGAGGACTAGGGCCCTTGGAGAGGACCAGCTGCACCTGCCAGGGTAGAAAAGAAGGAGGCTCTGTGCATGACACACTCTCATGTGTATAAAATGGAAAAAAAATACAGATATGCCCTACAAACATGTGCATTTATGTACACACATGTCTACATATTTCAGAACATGTGAAATGTGCTGAAGATTGTACATGAGGTTGAGGACACAGATGCTCCCTGGATGGAGGGGTGGACGTTCCTGTGAGCAGGCAGGAAGCTGGTCATGCCCAAGAGAAGAAATCAGGACATGCGAGATGATCATAGACTTGCTTTATGTCAATTATATGGGAGAATAAGAGAAATATAGAAAACTACACGAAGATATGAATGGAAAACAATATAGAGAGCATAGCCACATCAGCTCCAGCGCCCCCACCAGCCCCTCAAGGACACAGCCCGGTGACACTAGACCTCCTGAGGCTTCCAAAGGAGCTGGGAGTCTGAATTTTCATGTGAAATTAAAACACTGCCGCTTCCAAGCCCTTAGGGAAAGAAATAGTAATACTAGTGATTCTACATCATTTCTTCATAAAAACACTGTGATGGAAACTGAACACATCAAGAGTCCACCTGCAGTGCAAGCTGGTTTGCAGCCCCTGATCTGCAGCAAATCAAGCTGCATGTGCTGATGTCCAAGTGGGGCAGGGCCTTCCAGGTCCTCTGTGAGGGGGGCGGGGAGGGGAACAGGTAGGGGACATGGATTGAGAATGCCCTGTCAGAGACCCTCTAAGGAGCCCTTCACGTGCTTTTATTCATTTAATTGACATATAGTAGGTTATAAGCCCAGTGCACAGATGGGGAACCTGAGGCTCTGATGAGTAAATGGACAGGATCATCCAGTTATGAGATGTCTTATCCTTGTCACTCTGGTGTCCATCTTCCCTCTTCCTTCTCTGTCCTTCTGGCATCTCCTCCTTCCTTCCTCTGTCCCGGCCATGACCTTCCTGGCTCCTTGTCTTCCAGTCCACATGCCTGGCTGATGGGCAGGCAGGGCTCAGCCACATCCAGGCTGTGATCTCTCTGGGGCACCATGTCCAGGCTCATAGATTAGAGTGGAGGAGGGGCTGCTGTGGAGACTCAGGCAAACCTCTTGCTTTCCAGGTGGGGGAACTGAGGCCCAGAGAGGGCACAGGCCTGACCCAGGGTCACACAGAAGGAACCACCATGCCTCTCCTGCCCAAGTCCTCCCTCTGTGCTATTAAGTGGATCTAAAGAGATGAGAATACCAGACCACCTGACCTGCCTCTTGAGAAACCTATATGCAGGTCAGGAAGCAACAGCTAGAACTGGACATGGAACAACAGACTGGTTCCAAATAGGAAAAGGAGTACGTCAAGGCTGTGTATTGTCACCCTGCTTATTTAACTTATATGCAGAGTACATCATGAGAAATGCTGGACTGGAGGAAGCACAAGCTGTAATCAAGATTGCTGGGAGAAATATCAATAACCTCAGATATGCAGATGACACCATCCTTATGGCAGAAAGTGAAGAGGAACTAAAAAGCCTCTTGATGAAAGTGAAAGAGGAGAGTGAAAGAGTTGGCTTAAAGCTCAACATTCAGAAAACAAAGATCATGGCATCTGGTCCCATCACTTCATGGGAAATAGATGGGGAAACAGTGGAAACAGTGGCAGACTTTATTTTTTTGGGCTCCAAAATCACTGCAGATGGTGATTGCAGCCATGAAATTAAAAGACGCTTACTCCTTGGAAGGAAAGTTATGACCAACCTAGATAGCATATTCAAAAGCAGAGACATTACTTTGCCAACAAAGGTCTGTCTAGTCAAGGCTATGGTTTTTCCAGTGGTCACGTATGGATGTGAGAGTTGGACTGTGAAGAAAGCTGAGCACCGAAGAATTGATGCTTTTGAACTGTGGTGTTGGAGAAGACTCTTGAGAGTCCCTTGGACTGCAAGGAGATCCAACCAGTCCATTCTAAAGGAGATCAGTCCTGGGTGTTCTTTGGAAGGACTAATGCTAAAGCTGAAACTTCAATACTTTGGCCACCTCATGCAAAGAGTTGACTCATTGGAAAAGACCCTGATGCTGGAAGGGATTGGGGGCAGGAAGAGAAGGGGACAACAGAGGATGAGATGGCTGGATGGCATCACTGACTCGATGGACATGAGTCTGAGTGAACTCCAGGAATTGGTGATGGACAGGGAGGCCCGGCGTGACTGAGCGACTGAACTTAACTTAAAGTTGTATTTTAGCCTTAGATGTAAATTTCAGGGTCATTTTGTTGAGGTAAGTTGGGAACAGCTTTGAGGACAGATGCCACCATCAACCCTCACGCCAGTGCCCATCCTCCACCCCGGCAGTGCCCCTGGGAGGCCAGCAGGCTCCAGGGCTCCCCTGCAATGGGGCTCAAGGAGCTTTGGGAGTCCAGGGAGGTTCTCAGATTTGCTCTGTTTCTCTTTCCAGCCTCAGCTTGTCCCAGGGTTTATTATCAGCAAAGGTGACAAGGCCCCTGATGGCAGGAAGCTGGCAGGGGCTCACGGTGCTGGCCCTTCAGCCCTCGGCACCTCTCAGCAAATAGTCCTTTGGAAACAGGGCAGCGGTCCCTGAGGAGGGGGCGGGCTGGGAGGGGCCTCACTCGCCCAACACTGGACCCTGGAGGAGCCCCTGTGTGCGCAGGACTGCAGCCCTGGCTGGCGGGACTGTCTTGGGCAGGTGACCTGGGCAATTCCATGGTCTCCAGGGTCCCTGCCACTCTGGCCATGTGTCCCTGTCATAGCCCTGAAACCCCTTCAGGCCCCTGTTCTCCTCAGTTCCAGTCCAGGCCCCTTCTCCACGGGGAAGGTTGGCTCCATGCCTGCATCCCTTCTGGGTCAGAAGACACCTACTGGGCTGCCTCAGGGCCACTGGGACCCTGGAATCCGCACCCCCCTAGTCAACCCCAGTCTGTCACCCCAGCCCCCACTCCAGCCCTGGTTGCCTTCTCAGGGCTGTCCCCTCCTAGGGGTTCAGCATGTGCCTCCTCTTTCAGCTCCTGCCCTTAAAAGGGGGCCAGTCATCCGTCCATCCCCACCCCCTCCCTGGGATGCCCTGAAAGACTTCACATCAGAATCAGACACAGCATCCTTGTTCATTTCCAATCCCTTCTTCCCAGCTTGGAAGCTGCTAACCAGTCTCCCAGGCCAGGAGAATCCTCACTCAGGTAGGACTACTTCTAGATATTTCCAGACTCGCATCCTGATGACAATTTTGGAATTCTGTGGTTCCTCCAGGACACTCCACCTTGGAATGCTGGGTTGGAGTCTCCCCGCCCCAGTGAGGAAAGTCACATGGGAAGGCAAAATGCAGGGGAGGGGATTCAGAACAGTTCCTATTTTCCATGTCATCTTGTCCCCACAGCCTTGCTCTCACCCCATGGCTCCTCCCTGTTAATCTCTGAAGCTGCCCTCCTCCGGGTGGAGCTGTGTCCTCTCAGATGGCAGCTCCTTCCAGTGATGGCTCCTGGGAGGACAGGCCAAGGACACATGTCTCCAGGTTGCTGTGGAAGGAGGCCATGGCCCTGAAGGTATGTCCTGGGTCTCAGAGCCCCGAGCTTTGGTCCTGGGCTCCCACTCTGGCTGACCTGCTGAACTGTAGAGCAAAGTGCTCAAACCTACAGCTTTGGCATTTTCATCTGGGTTTCCCACTCCTACGGGGCAACCTCAGGGAAATACTTAACCACCCAGCTTCAGTTTTCTCATCTGTAAAATGTGGTTAGCAGTACAATCCAATATCCCATTTCTGAAACCTTTGGGTCTGCTCCAGAATTCTGAAATTTTCAGCTCCAGGTAGGTGACATGGTGCATCTACTCTGAGATATCACACTCACTGGGGTCTGAAAGCACCTTGTAATCAGATACAGGAGTGTTTCTGCAACTGAACTCTTGAACATAAATTGTCTCATGTTTGTTCAGGTCAAAACTTGTTACCAAATGAGTTTTTTCAAAATTCTTTTTTTCAATTTTCATAGCCTTGAAGGGTTGGGATTGCAGATAAGGACCAGTGTAACTTCTGTCTCCATAGATAAAGGTACACAGCTCAGAGAGATAAAATATTCATGGTTTGAGGCCAGACCAAACATGGCTATAAGGTTTGCGATAAGACAAGTCTCCTGACTAGGCCAAGGCTGATGGGTGGGGAGAAACATTCTGGAGCGGCTGTGCTGTCACCCGAGTGTCTGAGCCATTGGTTCCAACTCCGCAGATCCTGAGCCTCAGCCCTCACAGGGCCCTGAGACTTTTCCAGGCATCTTGACTCCAGAGCTGGATCTTTTTCTGGTGGGTGTCAGCATAGACCACTGCCGTATCGATGACCTAGGCCTGCACAACCATCAGGACCTCCACAGGATCGTCCTCAGGCCTGGGCTCTCTGACCATCATCATGGGCTACTTTCTCCGCCTGCTGCAGCTGCTCTCCACCTGTGTGGCCTTCTCCCTGGTGGCTGGTGTGAGCACTTTGCAGGTGGCTGCAGGTAACTGGTCCATATTTGTCTGGTGCTTCTGCTTCATCATGACCCTCATCATCCTCATAGTCGAGTTGTGTGGGCTTCAGCCTCGCCTCCACCTCTCCTGGGATGGCTTTCTCATCACCAGCGCCTCCTGTGCCACCTTCTTATGTCTCTCAGGCTCCATCGTCTTTGCCACTGCCTGTATCCAGTTGCTGCCTCACAGCCCCTTCGGTGACCACGCCATTGCGGTCACTGCCTTTTCCAGCCTTGCATCTGTGGCTTATGCCACTGAAGTGGTCTGGACCTGCGCCCGGTCTGGAGAGTTCTCCTGCTCTGTGCTCACCTTGCCAGGCCTGCTTCACAGGCTGGAGATTTTCGTGGCCTGCATCATCTTTGCCTTCATCAGCAGCCCCCATCTGTATGTGCACCAGCCGGCCCTGGAGTGGTGCGTGGCCGTGTATTGCATCTGCTTCCTCCTGTCAGCCGTGACCCTCCTGCTGAACTGGTACAACTGGGACAACAGGCTGCCCGTCCCCGTCCCCCTTGTGCATTTGGGGCTGACTCTGCTCTCCACCCTCCTCTATGCCTCCGCTGTGGTCCTCTGGCCGCTCTACCAGTTCAACAGGGAGTTCGGCGGGCAGCCCCAGAGGTCCAGCGACGTGAGCTGCCGTGATAAGCTCAGCTCCTACGTGTGCACCTGGGACCAGCGACTGGCTGTGGCCGTCCTGACTGCCGTCAATCTGCTGATTTATGTCGTGGACCTGGTGGACTTGGCCCGCCGCTGTTTTTATCAGCTTCTGAGGCTCTGCACCAGGCCCCCTGGTTCCCTCTTATTGTCAGTGGAGGCATCTTCACCAAGCTCAGTCATCCTCTCATGTCCTCTTCCTGGCTCCCTCTCTCCCTTCTCACATCCTTTCCCATTCATCTTGCTCTTTCCTGTTCCCTTCCCTCCTTCTTCTCTGTCTCCCTTCTGTCTCGTGTCCTTGCTCATAATTCTGTTTTGCCTCTTTCTTGTGTTGTTCCATCTTTTCTACATTTTCTGCTTTTTGTCCCTTTTCTGTTCTTCCTTGGTTTTCTCATCTCCTGTGTCCTGACCACCTCTCTCCATCTTCCTTCTTCTGATCCATCAGGACCTGAGACTCCTTCCTCCTCTGCCCTCCCACCTCCTAAGGTGCTGACTCCACAGCACACAGCCCTCTGTGCAGCTGTTCACACCCTGGGCCTTCTGGAGGCTCTGGTTGTCTGTCACCCTGGCTGTGTCTTAGTTGGTACAGATATGTGGAGTCGGGTGAGTGTGGGTAGCTAGGAATTGGACCCCGTTTTTCCCAGTGGAGGTGGTTGTAGAGTATTATTGTTGTTCAGTCTCTCAATTGTGTCCAACTCTTTGCGACCCCATGGACTGCAGCACACCATGCTTCCCTGTCCTTCACCATCTCCCGGAGCTTGCTCAAATGCATGTCCTAATGGACATGTCAGTGATGCCATCTAACCATCTCATCCCCTGTCACCCTCTTCTCCTCTTGCCTTCAATCTTCCCCATCATCAGGGTCTTTTCTAATGAGTCGGCTTGTTTTTAAGTTAAAAGAGGTCAATAATTCCCAGTGGGTGGGAGTCTTGAAGCAGCGACTTTGGGTCCCTGGGCCCCATCCGGTGCTCAGCCCCACCTGAGACTGACTCCAGAATTTTTGCAGGTTCACTAAACACCCACTGCCTAGAGGGCTTCTTAGAGGAAGTTGTGATGACTTCCATCCCAATTACTTTCTGGACATCGAAGTAGGAGCTGGCAGAGAACCCCAGGGTCTTGAAGTCACCTGTCTGCAGTGTTGGTGAGGGGCAGTGATGTGGCCCTCCTGCCCCAGTGATCAAAACTGCAGGTCCTGCCTCTGCAGGGAGAAGAGTGTGGCCCCTGCAGCCTTAAAGGTGATGTTAGCCTGGGTTTTTTTTCCCTGATCAGGAAGGCAAAAATTAGTGAATATCCTTATTCACTAAAGGGGAAGTTTCTTTTCATTCTTTTTCCCAGCGGGGTTACTTCAAAGGGTGGAAATTCCTTCTGCCAGAGTGAAAAGAATTGCATCCCTGACTGCTGCACACAGAAGTATGATTCTATGGCTTAGTATGATTCTATCAGTGGCTTTCTCTGCTGTTTCCTGCTTCTCTGAGACTCATGAATAAGATGGTCTATATGAATGTATAAGTATGTATATCTTATTCCCAGGTGCTTCTGGTTCCCATCAGCCCCCTGCTGTCAATCATAGAGAAAATCTCGTCCCTTCTCCACAATCACAATGTACTTTTTTAACCTCAATATTAAGATAAAGGAAAACAAAACAAAACAAAACAATACATTCTCCCCTCCTCACTAATCAAGAGATCCTAATTAACCTAAATTTATCTAGAGCTCAGAAGAGGCCTACCAGATTTCCCTTCTCACCCATCCGACCCTGGGTGGGGTCCCTGGTGGGGTCCCTCCCACTGTCTTCCCGCCCTCACCTGAGCTAGACCTTAGGGAGTGGACCATCCCTGGAAAACTAGAGTTTGGGCCCCACCCCAGTGCCAAATATCCCATCAGATAAGTCTTAAAAGGCTCTTGCCAGCTCCTCGATGTCTTTCTTTAATAGTTTGTGCCAGGGACTACCCTGGTAGTCCACTGGTTGAGACTCCTGGCTTCCACTGCAGGGGGAGTGGGTTCTATACTTGGTCTGGGAACTAAGGTTCCACCTGCCATTCAGCGCAGGCAAAAACATTTTTTTTTTTAAAAGTTGTGTGCCTGTGTGCATGCACAGAATGTTGCCTGGGTATGAGCATGCGTGTCCATGTGCACGCTGGCATTGGCACCAGCAGCCGTTTGTATAACTGTGGTGAGAAGTCACCCCAAACCTTCTTCCTCTCCTGTTCTCAGCCACAAAGCCTCAAAGCCCAGCATAGTAGCTTCACTAGGGCCAGAGGGGCCAGGCAAGAGGAGCTGTGGGGGAGGGGAGGGGAGGACGCCCACTGCTGCCCCTCACTCCTGTACTGGGATGAAGTCATGTGATCTTCATCCAGTGGCTGGTGGGATGAATGGGGCAGGCTCCCAGGAGGTGGTCCCTATCGTGGGGAAATCTTAAGAAGGACTAAAAAAAATTCATATTTAAGGCAAGATGAAAAATTTCAGGATAAAATTGTTCTCTGTCCATTTGAATCTCCTCCCTCCCCTCTAGAGTGCACTGTGAATCTGCAGTATGTGTTAACTAACCTCTCTGCTCAGCCTTACAGGTGAATTTTCCTTCTTTTGGCCCCAGTCATATAACTCATTAGAAGATTAACACAACTTATGACCTTATTAATGTCACAGCTGTATTATTTGTATTCTGCCTATTTTACAAGATTATTGTTTCTTGCATTGCCAAATGTGTGACTGAGCCTCTGGTAAAAAATTAATGTTGACTTGAAATGATTGACCTGATGTATAGTCTATAAGATCCTTGATTGTAATAGTGTGATTCTAGATATGGGAAGAAGCGATAGGAAGGAACCATTTCCTGGAGTTGACACTCTTGTAAGACAGATGGTCCAGAGGATTAAGGCTACTGTTACCAGGACTGGGTGAGTGATAGCACTTGAACGACCAGGAATAGACATTCCTAGTGACCTGTGACAAAATGGCCATAAAATGCTTCCTAAATCCTGGTCAAAATTAAGATAAAAAGGGAGAGGACTGTGAAATAAAAAATGTCACCCACTGTTCAGTTCTACAAGAATCAAGTAGTTAGCCACCATAGTCACTGTCCTACAATCCACCCTGGAAGGAATTTAGGTCGAACATCAGGATGAGACACTGTGATCTACAAAGCTGGACCTCAGATAGCAAGAGTTTCTCAAGAGAAATTTTTATGATCCCAGTTTCTTGCATCTTCTCATACCTAGAAAAGCACTCAAACCGTTAACTAAGGGATCTATTCCTCATGAAGAGCAGTAACATTCCACCAAAACTATGTGTTTGGTTGCGTGTACCCCTGAACTCACATACATACTGGCCTCCTCCCTTACCTCTTCAGAACAGTTTCATAGCTTCCGGAAAGATTGTCGCTCGGGTCATATTCCTCCTTGTTGCTGTTTACTCGCTCAGTCGTATCCAACTTTTTCGACCCCATGAACTGTGGCCTGCCAAGTTCCTCTGTACATGGGATTTTCCAGGCAAGAATACTAGAGTGGGTTGCCATTTCCTTCTCTAGGGGATCTTCCTGACTCCGGGATCGAACCTGCACCTCCTGCATTGGCAGGTGGATTCTTTACCGCTGAGCTCAAATAAAAAACTCCATTGCTTTCTTAGATTGACTAATGATTCACTTTTCATCAAGAAAAGCAAGCATGCGTAGTCCTCCCCAGGCTTCCCTGATGGCTTAGTGGAATCCCAGAGTAAGAGAGAGGGGCAGATCTGGGGTCCACATCTGGGTTCACAGTCACATGTCATCCTGCCTCCAGTCCAGTGGCCCCACCATTGTGGTCTGTCCCCTTAGGGATGAACCATGAGGAATATGGAAAGCAGAACCCAAGAAATCTGGTTTCTAGTTCTAGTTCTGCCACCATATGACAGATGAGTCTTGTCCCTGATTTGAGTTTCTGGTGAGCTGATGGGGGTTGAAAATAGGGTGTTTTCCTCACTCACCACTTTCTCTAACCAGAGCAGCCTGGTGGAAATCAAGGTCCGACTCAAGATCTCACTTGAAAATAAGATTGGAAAGATTGGAAACAACTCACATGGTCATGTTGAAGATGCTGGTTAATGAACCAAGGTGTAGACAGAAGAGGGAATACTATACAGCTGGGAAAAATGAGGATGCTCTCAAAATAATGATAAAGAAAAATGTCCAATATACCCTAAGTAAAAATAGTAAGATACAGAACAACATATTATATCCTTCTTTAATGTAAAGAGAATGGGAGAAATAGAAAATAAATCTGCATGTATTTGCTCTGTATCATGGAGCACGGGAAGGGCTCCCATGAGCGCAATGGAGCAGCCACTACCTGGCACTGATGAGAGAGGGCAGCTGAGGGGAGAGGGCACGGAGCCACATGTGGACGGGAGGTTTCTCAATATGTGGCTTTTTAGAGCATTTTGATTTTGAAACATGTAAGTAAATTATCTTTAAGAAAAGAAAATTTCAGTTTGAAAAATAGACCAAGTGGAGAAGGAAGGTCAGAAGAGGGATGGTTGGCAAACGGTCTGCATGTTCCCTGCAGCCTGATGGACAGGCTGGGGGAGGAGCTGAGAGATGCCTGCATGGGCCTGTCTCCAAAGGCAGAGCAGAGGGAGGTGCCTTGGGTCCAGAGGTCTGGGGAGGGGGAGCTGTGGCCCTGAAGCCCACCTGTTGGATTCCCAGGGCTTCCCCCAGCCCTTTAGCAGAAACAGTTGATGAAGAAGCCCTCTGGTGCCCTAGCCTCAGGCCCTTCTCTTGCTCCTTGCCTGGCCTGGGCTCCCTGTTTCCTGGGACAGCTGCCCTACCCTTGCTCCTCTGGCCTCCTCCACGCAGGGTTTTCCAGCTGACACTCCCTCAGACTGTGGTCTGAGCCACATCCAGAACAGAGCCTGTGGCACAGATGTTCCCATTCTCTGGCTCTGACCAGCTTCTTGGAAAAATCACAGAGTCAGCGTTTCTCAATTCTCCTGTGAGTGGAGAGAAGAAGGACCCCTCTCTCCTGCAGTCTCAGGCATTGGCTGTCCACCCTGGTTGGGGGTGGCAGTACTGGCTGCCAATGCATGTGGCCCTTGTCTGTGTGGCTGTCTCCTCTCAAAGGAGGAGAAACACCTCCCCATAGAGAGGTTGGTGGGTGGAAAGAGGATAGTTATGTTCCATTAGCCCGTGCCTAGAGTCTCCACACTTTCTCTGACATTTTCTGGCTGGCTTTCCAACAGAAAGTGGTCTGGTTGTTGCAGAACCTCTGATGGGTCCAGCCAGAGCAGGACACACAAGAGCCAGGAGATGATTCCTGGACCTGAGAAAAGTGGGAAGGGGCTCCACATTTCCTGAGGTTCTACTACCTGCTGAGCTTTGCAGGGAGACAGACCTATATTCAAATCCAGGGTCTGTCAGGGAGTAACTGTGACTTTGTTTAAATTACATAATGTACTCTCTGAGCCTTAGTTTCATCATCTATAAAATGGGGATGACAATAATAATCTGCCTGAAAAAGAGGAGAGTGAAAAAGTTGGCTTAAAGCTCAACATTCAGAAAACGAAGATCATGGCATCTGGTCCCATCACTTCATGGGAAATAGATGGGGAAACAGTGGAAACAGTGTCAGACTATTTTTGGGGGCTCCAAAATCACTGCAGGTGGTGATTGCAGCTGTGAAATTAAAAGACGCTTACTCCTTGGAAGGAAAGTTATGACCAACCTAGACAGCATATTGAAAAGCAGAGACATTACTTTGCCAACAAAGGTCCGTTTAGTCAAGGCTATGGTTTTTCCAGTAGTCATGTATGGATGTGAGAGTTGGACTGTGAAGAAGGCTGAGCACCGAAGAATTGATGCTTTTGAACTGTGGTGTTGGAGAAGACTCTTGTGAGTCCTTTGGACTGCAAGGAGATCCAACCAGTCCATTCTAAAGGAGATCGGTCCTGGGTGTTCTTTGGAAAGAATGATGCTAAAGCTGAAACTCCAGTACTTTGGCCAACTCATGCGAAGAGTTGACTCATTGGAAAAGACTCTGATCCTGGGAGGTATTGGGGGCAGGAGGAGAAGGGGACGACGGAGGATGAGATGGCTGGATGGCATCACTGACTCGATGGACGTGAGTTTGAGTGAACTCTGGGAGTTGGTGTTGGACAGGGAGGCCTGGCATGCTGCAATTCATGGGGTCACAAAGAGTCAGACATGACTGAGCGACTGAACTGAACTGAACTGAAGATAAAATGAATAAATATAACAAGTCACCAAATCAGATGGTTAATATGAAAAAAATATTGGTTACTCTTTTCCTCTGGGTATAAATTGCAAGGTGAATGAATGCCAAGCAGAATTTACGATCCTAAACCCCCATGACTGGGTTCAAATCCCAGCTCTGCCGCTTAAACCTGTGTGATCTTGGCCAGTTGACCTTTCTGTGCCTGTGAAAATGGGGACAGTGAGGATATAGTTCAGGGGCTGCTGGGAGGAACAAATGAATCAGAGCAGAGCTTGATATGCAGTGAGCATGACATGTGTGACCTCTTGTAACTGTTGTGTCCACAGCAGCCCCGCTGCAGCACAAGTCCTCAGGGCCCCTTTCTCAGCCGACAGAACCTATGAGCTGTAATCTGAGGTCTTTTCTGGAGCCAGGCTCAGAGGGTGAGGATTCATCACAGTTGATCTTTTCAGGGTCTGCATCTAACCAAGGGTGGGGAGGTGGGGTGGGGAGGTCAGTTCAAGCCCATGCTCTCACTTCCATTCCAACCAGCGTATTTCCGTAAATCCCCCCAGTGTTTTGTCTGCAGAGAAAGTAAGCTTCCTCAGGTCACAAAGCTCTCCAAAACAATTCATCTGGACAACCAGGCTGCTCATGGGGTGGGGTCCCTCAGGGCTCCTCCCCTCCTTACATTGACCCTAACAAGTCTTAAGGCCAATGACACGCTGTTAGCACGGCTGCCAAGGGAAATCACTCCCCTGGTCCCAGCGGCAGCCTGTCTGCCCCGTCAGGCTCCGGGCTGCCCACTGCTGCCCGCAGCATGCCATCCCTCAGGCCGCCAGGTGACCTCAACAGTCCATGTCCATGCTGAGCTGGGGCCAGCTCCCACCAGCCCAGACCCCTGCCCCCAGTTACACTCTGTTACTAGTCTAGGACCACTCTATGCAAATCCCTTACAACAAAAAGAGCTTGTTCTTTCTGTTGCTTTGGGCAGAAGGAAGCACTACTGGAATACTCTATTCCTTGAACCTGTCAGAGGCCAACACAGTCCAAGATCCTTCCATCATCTTTTATTCTCTGCCCCCCTCCCATAGAACCGTGATACCCCAGCTTTCTCCTCCACCCACCCCAAACTCAGTTTAAGCTTTGTTCTAATGTAAACCAGACTTGATCAAATACAGGCACACAAACACACCATTTTCTGTATCTTAAAGCAAATAGGGCAGCACAAGTACCCGCCCATTCGTAGGAAGTCATAACTTTGTATTGAAACATGACTGACATGTCATGGGTAGATTATTGTGGCCCTATTTGGATGGATGGATCACAGGTGAGTCTTTCTTCAAGGCCACCTTTCACCAGGCACCCGTCTGTGCCCAGCCCCTCACATCATTGTCTTTGACCCTCACACTAGCCTGGAAGGGTTATTATTATCCCTTGTCTACACATCAGGAATCAGAATGTCAGCGGGGCTAGAGCCTAGGACCTCCCAGCCCGGGAACCACTGAGCAGGCCTGGCCTCCAGCCTCTGCCAGCCAGGTCCTGCCCTTCCTGTGGCTGCACCTCAGGCCAGGCTCCTGTGGCTTCCAAACAGCAGGAGAGCCTCAGCCTGGTTGCTGTCTTCCAGCCTTTCCTTCCCTTAGAGGACAGATGCGAACTCACATAGAGAGGATTCTTATTGCAAATCCACTCCTCGTTCCATAGACTCCAGTGAGTCCCGGTGCAGTTAGACCGAACCACTAGGCCCTACCAGCTCCCCTGCGGCCTGAGCTCTTCCTCCAGATGGTGGGTCCTGGGTGGGGGTCCGTCAGGCAGAATAATTCCAGCCTCTGCTGAGGACCCCATGGCGGGTAGAGCTGAGACTGACTGGCAGGGCAGAGTCTGCACCCTTCTCCCTCAGTCCCAGCCCCAAATCTCAGGGGATGGGAATCCTGGCTTCTCTCCTTTCAAGGACGCCTGATCCTTTGGAAGAAACTTGGGCTGGGAGTCAGAGAGCCCGGGGTCACCTTCCAGGCCAGGCTTCACCACTGCTCTGGCTGCCCTGAGCTTCAGCTCACGGGTGAGTGAGGGCATCTAGAGGGTCCTGGAGCTTCCCCCTATTCATATGAAAGACCCAGTCCCTCACATCTCCTGCCAGAATGACTCTCAGGCTGATCCCACATGCAAGTCAGTCTTAGAGAGCGATGGTCCAAGGGCTCTACCTGGTGGCCACTCACAGCCAGACAGGCAGCCCCACCCAGCAGTTTCCAAGGTTCATAAAAATCATAACTGAGGAGGTCAGGACCCTGACCCTGGGAGACAGGGCAGGAGAGAACCCTGAGAATTCAATCTGCCCGCCCTCTCACACCTGGCTCCTGGGTGTCAGTGGTGGGAATGGGAACCACCATCAGTGTAAAACTGTCTGAGAAGCGCTGGCATTGCTGTCAGATGGGACTAGATTTCAATCCCTTGAGTTCTTAACTTCAGCCCTGTAGTGGGCTGTTTAGGACTCGTCCTGCAGGGCTGTGTCCTCTCTCTGCTTGAATAGGCAGCCAAGGTAGATGGCGGGGTGAGGCTGGACCAGTGAGAAGAGCCCCCTGGTGGTGTTCAGCCCTTAAGCCAATGGCTCATCCGTGGCTGCACATTTCAATGGCCTGATGTGGGCAGTGCTTCTCAAAGTGTGGTCCCTGGACCAGCAGCAAGGCATCAACAGGAAATGTTGGGGAATGCAGATTCCTAGGTTCTCCCACCAAGACCTGCTGAATCAGAAACTCTGGACAGGGCCCAGCAGCCCCCAGGTGATGCCAATCTGGTGCAGTGAGAGAACGCTGTGCTCACGTACCAGGGGATGCTGAGAAGACACCTTATGGGATTTGAATGTCTTATGCGTCGGAATCACCTCTGGAGGTCAAAATACTAACCAGGGCCTGCCACACCCCTACTCTTCCACCTCAGTGATTCTTGACCTTGTAGCAGAGAGCAGTGGCTCTCCTAGACTGGCCTGTGGTCTACAGAATAGTCATGGGTTATTGTCACTTGGTGGCTGCTCGAGCTATGACAGGCATGGTGCTGTGGGCTCTGTATGGATCATCATCTCACAAGAACCCTATGAGTTGTTAGATTCTCTTGCTTCACAAATGGAGAAATTGAGACACAGAGAGGTTGAGTAACTCAGCCTAGGTTACACAGCTACTAAATGGCAGGATTCCAAACTGGTTATCTCAGACTCCAGAGTCCACCACCTTTTTTCCCCATTTTACAAACGAGAGGAATGAGGTGCTGAAGGTCACCTGGGGACACCCATCACTCCTTCTGCACCTTTGCCTGAAAGTGCCTGAGAGCTCCCCAATATCAAGATGGGCCGAATCAACCTCTGAGCTGGGTGTCGCCCCCAGGAAATAATGCCTCCCTCCTGGGCATAGACACAGCTGGAAAAGGGAGGGGGAGCCAGGGGTATTAATTAAGTCACCAGGACTACTCCTGGACCCACAGGATTCAAGATGTTAAGGAAATTGACACTCATCCCCATCCAGCTCAATTGTTCATTGCTCTCTCAGTGCTGGGCAGTGTCCACTGACACCCAGCTCAGAGAGAAGAAATAAAAAGACAAGAGGAGGATCTGGAGGAGTAGAGAGCATATGTGGTGGTGGTTTAGTTGCTAAGTCGTGTTCTACTCTTGCAACCCCATGGCCTGGGGCCTGCCAGGCTCCTCTGTCCATGGGATTCTCCGGGCAAGAATACTGGAGTGGGTTGCCATTTCCTTCTCCAGAGGATCTTCCTGACCCAGGAATCAAACCCAGGTCTCCTGCATTGCAGGCAAATTCTTTACCAACTGAGCTACAAGGGAAGTTGAGAGCATATGGAGCCATTTTAATGCTAAAAATGCACTTTTCAAAAGCAAGAGAGTTGCTGTCCTGAAAAGACAAAGGCTTCAAGTCCTTGGGGAGGTACTGCACTCCACCAGGCAGGCAGCCCTCGCTGCTATCGAATTCTCCTGGAGATGCGGTAGAGCTCCATGGCTGCTCTGGTGTCTTCCACCGAGTTGTCCTGTAGACACGGACTGAGAGGGGACAGGGGGCTGAATCCAGGCACCATGTGACCCGGCCTTCCCTGCTCACTTCCTGAGTCCAGGGCTGAAGTAGGTCAGGGGTGAGTCTCCCAGGCCCCTGAGACTTTGGACTCGGCAGGTGTCTGGAGCAGGCCAGGCTTCACCCATGAGCCTGGGGCCCAGGCAGGCCCAGGCAAGGAATCCAGGTCCTAAGGCCAGGTATGTCCTCCAGGGGCTCCTGTCTGCTGGGTGGGGGCGGGGCACTGCAGACTTGGCTCAGACCCAGAGGGGCTGGAACAGTTCTCACAGGAGCCCAGGGCCCAGGGAACGTGGACACAGATGTTTCTAGAGTGCTCCTTGTTCAGCATGTTGAGAACAGGGCTCTTCAGTGAATCCAGGAGCTGATACTTTGTCCTGGGTCCCTGGTGCCACAAGCCCTGCATAGGGACCTCTGGTATTTGGGAGATACACAAACTCAGGTCCATCCCCTGCCTCCTGCACATTCTGGCTTCCAAGACAAGCCCCCCAACTCCTCAGACTGGGGCTTGGACTCTCGTCTCCCCAGGCTCCCCTCTCCTGCCTTCTTCACTAAGACACACCCGCATCCTCCACTCAGATCTGGTGTCCTGTCTGGCCCCGCCCTCCATCCCTGCTCAGGACGCCTGGCCTCCCCTCTGTGGACACTCCCGACAGATGTGCTAATGGTCAGGTCATGGGCCTCCTCCATTTCAACCAAGAGTTTCCCAAGGATGAATCAGACCTTGTTTACCTGGATCCTCAGCCTCTGATCCAGAGCAGATGATTCATAAACATCCACTGAACTGGAAGGGCCTACATGTGGCTATAACTCCCTGGGCTCTTCCATCCAAATGAGCTCCCAGCCACCAGCACACACTTGCCCCCGCCTGGGGCTCTGAGGGGCCTGCTCATCCAATGACTTGGAGCTCAAGATCCCTCCCTCTCTTCTTGGAATGCCCCTCGTTGCATACTGCATCTTTCCTATCTGGGGGGCAATCCCAGAGGCTTCTCTGTGAGTAAATGTTAGTCCCCTGGTTACATCTCATCAATACTTTCCCATTGAGTCCAAAATACTCAATGTGGTGCCCAAGGCTGTGAATGCCTGTCCCTGCCAGATTCTGCACTGCATCCCCCTCCCCACCACGTCTCTCTATCTTTCTCTCCCATAAACATTGCTCAGACCCCCTGCATCTGACAGGATCCAGACTGTGTGCTCTTTATGAGAATCTAATGCCTGATTATCTGAAGTGGAGCTGAGGTAGTGATGCTAACACTGGAGAGTGGCTGTCGTTGTCTTCCATCACTCCCAGTGGCACTGTCTATTTGTAAGAAAACAAGCTCAGGGCTCCCACTGCTTCTGCATTATAGTGAGTTGTATAATTATTTCATTATGTATCACAGTGCAATAATTATAGAAATAAAGTGCACAATAAATGCAATGTGCTTCAATCATCCCAAAACCACCGCCTTCCCTCCTGTATGTGGAAAAATCATCTTCCACATAACAGGTCACTGGTGCCAAAAAGTTTAGGGACCGATGCTCCAGAGGACTCTCTTGTTTATCTGGGGACCACTGGCATTTGGGAGATCCACAAGGGGAGCCCTGCATATGAGCCTGGGACTCTGCTCACCCACACGTGAGGGAAAGGTGGTGTAGGAATCACCTGACTTACTCCTCCAAGGCCACTTTCTGCCCTGAGCTTTGTGGATCCACTGATGTCCTGGGATGGGTTAGGAGGTCTACAGAGCACTGATAGTGAGTGCAACATTTCCAGGGTATCTGCATGCATATTTCTGGGATAGTCATATTCTCAAAGAGACTTTTGTGTCAGAAAGGTTAAGAGTTTCCAAGGGGCTCTCTCATACCTTCTGAAGAAGTAGAGTCTCCTAATATTGCCGAACCAAACCAAGTAAGTGAGGGAGTGTGAATCTGAGAATCTCTCTGTGTTTTCCATCTGGAGTAGTGACTTCCCTTGGCATCAGGAGAAGCTCATTCAGAAAAACCTTGTAGCCTCTCTCAGCATTTAATTTCCCCAGATTGTCTCCTTCTCAAACCATAGCATCAGAGCATCAGAGTGGAGAGACCACTTTAGGATTTCAGTTCAGCTCTCTACCTTATAACCCAGCCTGATCTCGTCACTAACTTTGTTCATAGTAATGCTTCTTAAGGCCCACTTGACTTCATGATCCAGCATGTCCAGCTCTAGGTGAGTGACCGCACCATCGTGTCTATCTGTGTCATTAAGACCTTTCTTCGTATAGTTCTTCTGTGTATTCTTGCCACCTCTTCTTAATCTCTTTGGCTTATGTTAGGTCTTACCATTTATGTCCTTTATTGTGCCCATCTTGCATGAAATGCTCCCTTGATCTCTCCAATTTTCTTAAAAGAAATCTCTAGCCTTTGCATTCCGTTGTTTTCCTCTGTTTCTTCGCATTGTGCTTTAAGAAGACCTTTTTATTTCTCCTTGTTATTCCCTGGAACTCTGCATTCAGTTTGGTGTATCTTTTCCTTTCTCCTTTGCCCTTTGCTTCTCTTCTTTCCTCAGCTATTTGTAAAGTTTCCTCAGACAACCACTTTGCCTTCTTGCATTTCTTTTCCTTTGGGATGATTTTGGTCACTGCCTCCTGTACAGTGTTACGAACTTCCATCCATAGTTCTTCAGGCACTCTCTCTATCAGGTCTAATCCTTTGAATCCATTCATCACCTCCACTGTATAATCATAAGGGATTTTATTTAGTTCATACCTGTATGGCCTCATGGTTTTCCCTACTTTTCTTCAATCTAAGCCTGAATTTTCCAATAAGGAGCTGATGATTTGAGTCCCAGTCAGCTCCAGGTCTTATTTGCATAGAGCTTCTCTGTCTTTAGCTGCAAAGAACATAATCGATCTGATTTCAGTATTGACCATTTGGTGATGTCCATATGTAGAGTCATCTCTTGTGTTGTTGGAAAATGGTGTTTGCTATGACCAGTGTGTTTTCTTGACAAAACTGTTAGCCTTTGCCCTGCTTCATTTTGTACTCCAGGGCCAAAATGCCTTGGCCTCTTGTCCTGGGTGTCTCTTGACTTCCTAGTTTTACATTCCAATCCCCTATGATGAAAAGAGCATCTTCTTTTGGTGTTAGCTCTAGAAGGTGTTGTATGTCTTCACGGAACTGGTCAACTTCAATTTCTTCAGTATCAAGCCCTGGGACATAGTCTTGGATTACTGTGATGTTGAATGGCTTGCCTCAGAAATAAACCAAGATCATTCTGTTGTTTTTGAGATTGCGCCCAAGTACTGCATTTTGGACTCTTCTGTAAATTAGTAAGACAACGTAAAACATCTTAAGAAGTTTGTTCGATTTTAAATTGTGTTGTCTATTATTAAGTTGTAGAATTTCTGTCTATTTTCTAGATACTAGAGATGAATAACACAATTTTTGTCATATTTTTTAAAAAAATTTCCAGAAATGCTTGCCTACCTCCTACTCTAGAGCAGGATGATCACATCGAACCCAGGACCCCTTGCCATGTCCTGTGTCCCCCAGTGTCTGAGACTCACAGGGGAGGATCCACTGATCTAGAGAAGGGGGGTCAGTCCAAATATGCACAGGAGCCAGGAGGGAAAGAAATAAGTAAAGGGGATGGAGAGGACTAAGGCCCCTGGACAGGACCAGCTGCACATTTTGGGGTTGGTAGAAAAGCAAGATGCTGTGTGCATGACATGGTCTCATGTTTAAAAAACAGGGAAGAAAAAAGATACAGATATGCTCTACAAATATGTGTGCATGTCTGTACACACATGTCTACATATGACGTCAGAGCATGTGAAAGGTGTTGAAGGCTCTAATGACGTTGAGGACATGGATGCTCCCTGGATGGAGGCATGGACGCTCCTGTGAGCAGGCAGGCAGCCTGGCCACGTCCAAGAGGGAAAACTGGGACATGTGAGGTCATCATTTGTTGTTGTTCCGTCGCTCAGTCGTGTCCAACTCTTTGTTACCCCATGGACTGCAGCATGCCAGGCTTCCCTGTCCTTCACTATCTCCTGGAGCTTTCTCAAACTCCTATCCATTGAGTTGGTGAGTCTTCCCCTTCTCCTCCTGCCTTCCATCTTTCCCAGCATCAGGGTCTTTTCTAATGAGACAACTCTTTGCATCAGGTGGCCAAAGTATTGGAGCTTCAGCTTCAGCATCAGTCCTTCCAATGAATATTCAGAATTGATTTCCTTTAGGATTGACTGGTTTAATCTCCTTGCAGTCCAAGGAACTCTCAAGAGTCTTCTCCAACACCACAGTTCAAAAGCATCAATTCTTCAGCATTCAGCCTGCATTACGGTCCAACTTTCACATCCGTACCTGACTACGGGAAAAACCGTCAGTTCAGTCGCTCAGTCATGTCCGACTCTTTGCGACCCCATGGACTGCAGCACGCCAGGCTTCCCTGCCCATCACCAACTCCCAGAGCTTGCTCAAATCATGTCCATCGAGTCAGTGATGCCATCCAACCATCTAATCATCTGTCATCCCCTTCTCCTCCTGCCTTCAATCTTTCCCATCATCAGGGTCTTTTCCGATGAATCAGTTCTTCACATCAGGTGGCCAAAGTACTGGAGTTTCAGTACTTCAGCATCAGTCCTTCCATGGAAAAACCACAGCTCTGACTATATGGACCTTTGTTGGCAAAATAATGTCTCTTCTTTTTAATACACTGTCTAGATTTGTCATAGCTTTTCTTCCAAGGAGCAAACGTCTTTTAATTTCATGGCTGCAGTCACCATCTGCAGTGATTTTGGAGCCCAAGAAAATAAAACATCTTTTAATTTAGTTCTTTTAAAGTAGTTCTGCTTTGTGTCAATTATACATGAGAAGAAGAAAATATAGAAAATACTAAGCAAAGATGAGAGTGAAAGTCAGTATAAAGAGCATAGCAGCTAATTTTATGAGACTTGTAAAGGATCTGGAAAACTGGATTTTCATATGCAATGAAAAAACCGTGCATCTACCAAACATTTCAGGAAGAAATAAAACTGCTTCTACACTATCTTTTCCTGAAAACACTGTGAAGGAAAACCAAACGATCCCTGGACCACTTCCAGGACACATAGGTTTGCAAGCCATGATCTGGAACAAATCAAGCTTGCATGTGCTTATGCCCAGAGTGGGGCTGGGGCCATATGGGTTCCCTTTGGTGGGTAGGGGAAAGGGAACAGGTAGCTGGCATGCCAGCTATGGTTCCAGTGTGTTCAGGTGCCAGGTCCTCTATAAGCCATTCATACAGCTTCATTCATTAAATTGACATATAGTAGGTATTAAGCCCATTGCACACATGAGAAAACTGAGACTCTGTAAGGTAACTTACCAGTTTCCTCCACACCCCACAGCCTCCCTGTAACTCTGAGTTTCCATCTCACCTCCTCCTTCCTTCTTTTGCCCTGACCTTGACCTTCCTGGCTCACCGTCTTCCAGTCCACACACCTGGCTGCTGGGCAGGCAGGGCTCAGCCACATCCAGGCTGTGCTCTGATAGAGGCACCATGTCCAGGCTCACAGATTAGAGTGGAGGAGGGTCTGCTGGGGAGGCTCAGACAAACCTCCTGCTTTCCAGGTGGGGGAACTGAGGCCCAGAGAGGGCACAGGCCTTATCCAGGGTCACACAGCTAGAAACCCCATGCCTCTCCTTCTCCAGTGCCTCCCTCTGTGCCATTAAATGGATCCAAAGCCTCCCCATCAGCATCAGACACAGCATCTTTTTTCATTTCCAATCTCTTCTTCCCAGCTTGGAAGCTGCTCACCCGTCTCCCAGGCCAGGAAAATCCCTGCTCAGGTAAGAGTACTTCTAGATCTTTCCGGACTCACACCTGGCTGGCAGCTTTGGAACTTAAGAGTGCAACATTATGTTAATTTATTCTGTGGTTCCTCCATGAGGCTCCACCTTGAATCATGCTCGGTTGGGGTTTCCCTGCCCCAGTGGGGAAAAGTCACATGTGAAGGCAAAACTGAGAGCAGGGATTCAAATAGTTCCTACTTTCTGTGTCATCTTGTCCCCACGGCCTTGCTATCACCCCGTGGCTCCTCCCTGTTCACCCCTGGAGTTGCCCTCCTCTGGGTGGGGCTGTGTCCCCTCAGATGGCAGCTCCTTCTAGTGATGCTGCTGGGAGGAGGGGCCGGGACGTGTGTCTTTAGGTTGCTGTGGAAGAAGGCCGTGATCCTGAAGGTGTGTCCTGGGTCCCAGAGCGCCACGATTTGGTCCTGGGCTCCCACCTGCTGGCCTGCTGACATGCTGGGCTGTAGAGCAAAGTGCTCACACCCACAGCTTTGGGATTTTTATCTGGGGTTCTCTCTTCTTAGGGTTTCGACCTTAGGGAAGACATTTAAGTCCCCAAGTCTTAGTTTTCTCATCAATAAATGGGGTTAGCAGTGCAAATGCAGTCCATTTTTTTTTTTTTAAATCCTTGGGATTAGATAAGCTCCAGAATTCAAGATTTTTCAGCTCCAGACAAATGACATGGTGTATCTACTCTACATGACATCACACCCCACTGGGGTCTGAGAACACCTTGTAATCATACACATGAGTGTTTCTGAAACTGAAGCATTTGAACATTCACACTAGGGGAAATAAATACAGATGATAAATTCTCTAATATCTGTTCAGGTATAATTTTACTACCAAATAATTTTTTAAAAATTTGTTTTCAATGTTGAGAGACTTCAAGGGATGGCTTTGTAGATAAGGACCATCCTACCCTGTGTTTCTGTAGATAATGCCACACAGTTCAAAGAGGTCCAAAATGTTGATGGATTGTGCCCAGACCCGACCCAGCTGTGAGGTTTGGGATAAGACAAGTCTCCTGACAAGGCCAAGGCTGATGGATGGGGAGAACCATTCTGGAGTGGCTGTGCTGTTACCCACGTGTCTGAGCCATTGGTTCCAACTCCACAGATCCTGAACCTCAGCCATCACAGGCCCTGTGCCTTCTCTAGGCGTCTGACTTAATCCTCCTCCAGAGTTGGATCTTTCAATGATGGGTCATCAATGAAGACAACTGCCACACTGGTGACTGTGACCTGCCAGATTTCACAACACCATGCCCACCAGGGCGACATCCCCAGAAAAGGATGAATCGGGCAAGGTGTACTGCCTCCTCCATCTGCCGCAGCTCTGCTCCACCTGCATGGCCTTCTCCCTGCTGGCCGACATGGGCATTTGGAGAGGAGTCATAGGTGACTGGTCCATGTCCATCTGGTGCATCTATTTCGCTGTGACCCTCATCTTCTCCACTGTTGAGTTCTGTGATCTCCCGTCCTGGTTTCCTTTCTACCGGTACAACTTCCCCGTTAGCCATGCCTGCTACACTACCCTCGTCTGCCTCTTGGCCTCCATCATCTACTCCGTTGCATATGTCCAGTTCCTGCCTTATGGTCCTTACCGGGACCAGGCCATCACCACCACTGCCTTCTCCCGAGTCGCATCTGTATTTATGCCTTGGGTGTGGCCTTCACGTGGAACTGGTATGACCTCGATGGTATCATCTGCTACGTGCACACTGTGCCAGGCCTGCTGAAGGTGCTGGAGACCTTTGTGGCTGGTGTCATCTTTGCCTTCATCAGTAGCCCCTCCCTGGACCTGCACCCTATTGTGCAACACATGGCCCTGGTGTGGTGTGTGGCCGTGTACTCCATGTGCTTCATCCTGGGAGCTGTGGTCCTCCTGTTGAAAGTGAGTGAACGGGAATATAGACTGCACATCCCATACCCCATTTTCCAGCTTGTGCTCACCTTGTTCTCCATCCTCCTCTGCATCAGCACTGTGATCCTCTGGCCTCTCTACCAGTTCAATGAGGAGTTTGGGGGGCAGTCCCAGCGGTCCAGTGTTGTGAGCTGCAGTGATGAGCTCGCCTACGACATGTGCCTGTAGGATCGCCTACTGGCTGTGGCCATCCTGACAGCCATCAACCTGCTGATGTACACGGTTGACCTGGGGTACTGGGCCCACCAGGTTTCCATAGGGACTGAGGATGTCTCCAGTGCTCCCGATTCTGTCCAGTCCTATCCCGTATCTTCACTCTGCCTGGCTCCCTCTCTCCCTCCTCACATCCTTCCCCATTCATCTCACTCTCTTTATGCTTCCTTCCCTCCTTCTGCTCTGTCTCCTTCTTGTTTTGTTGCCCACATCCTGTTTTGCCTCTTTCCCTTGTTTCTTTCATGTTTTCTACATTTTCTGTTTTTTTTTTTTTGCCCCTCTTGCATTCATCCTTGGCTTTCTCATCCCCTTTGTCCTGACCACCTCTCCCCATTTTCCTTCTTCTGATCCATCAGGACCTGAGACTCCTTCCTTCTCTGCCCACTTCCCCTTCCCACTTCCTAAGGTGCTGACTCCACAGCACACAGCCTTCTGTGCAGCTGTTCACACCCTGAGCCTCTGGAGGGGCCTCATTGCAAAAGCGTGTCTATACATGCTGGTGGTGTCTTAGTTGGTGGTATTGGGGGGTGGGGGTTGGAAGTGTGGGGGTAGGTAGCTAGGGAATGGACCCCTCTTTATCCTTTCCTCCACTGATGAACATTTAGGCTGCTTCCATGTCTTGGCTATTGCAAACAGCGCTGCAATGAACATTGGGGTGCATGTATTTTTCCAGATAATGTTTTTCTCCAGATATATGCCCATGAGTGTGATTGGAGGGTCATATGGTAGTTCTATTTTTAGTTTTTTAAGGACCCTCCATACTGTTCTCTGGGTTTCCCTGATGGTTCAAACAGTAAAGAATCCACCTGAAATGCAGGAGACCTGGGTTCGATCCCTGGGTTGAGAAGATCCTCTGGAAAAGGGAATGGCTACCCACTCCAGAATTCTTGCCTAGAGAATCTCATGGAGGATCCTGCTGTGATGTATGTCAGAGAGTGTTTTGCCTATGTTCTCCTCTAGGAGTTTTATAGTTTCTGGTCTTACGTTGAGATCTTTAATCCACTTTGAGTTTATTTTTGTGTATGGTGTTAGAAAGTGTTCTAGTTTCATTCTTTTACAAGTGCTTGACCAGATTTCCCAGCACCACTTGTTAAAGAGATTGTCTTTAATCCATTGTATATTCTTGCCTCCTTTGTCAAAGATAAGGTGTCCATATGTGCATGGATTTATCTCTGGGCTTTCTATCTTGTTCCATTGATCTATATTTCTGTCTTTGTGCCAGTACCATACTGTCTTGATAACTGTGGCTTTGTAGTAGAGCCTGAAGTCAGGTAGATTGATTCCTCCAGTTCCATTCTTCTTTCTCAAGATCGCTTTGGCTATTCGAGGTTTTTTGTATTTCCATACAAATTGTGAAATTATTTGTTCTAGCTCTGTGAAGAATACTGTTGGTAGCTTGATAGGGATTGCATTGAATCTATAAATTGCTTTGGGTAGTATACTCATTTTCACTATATTGATTCTTCCAATCCATGAACATGGTATATTTCTCCATCTATTAGTGTCCTCTTTGATTGCTTCTGCACATCAAAGGAAACTATTAGCAAGGTGAAAAGACAGCCTTCAGAATGGGAGAAAATAATAGCAAATGAAGCAACTGACAAACAACTAATCTCAAAAATATACAAGCAACTCCTACAGCTCAACTCCAGAAAAATAAATGACCCAATCAAAAAATGGGCCAAAGAACTAAATAGACATTTCTCCAAAGAAGACATACAGATGGCTAACAAACACATGAAAAGATGCTCAACATCACTCATTATCAAAGAAATGCAAATCAAAACCACTATGAGGTACCATTTCACACCAGTCAGAATGGCTGCGATCCAAAAGTCTACAAATAATAAATGCTGGAGAGGGTGTGGAGAAAAGGGAACCCTCTTACACTGTTGGTGGGAATGCAAACTAGTACAGCCACTATGGAGAACAGTGTGGAGATTCCTTAAAAAACTGGAAATAGAACTGTCTTATGATCCAGCAATCCCACTGCTGGGCATACACACTGAGGAAACCAGAAGGGAAAGAGACACGTGTACCCCAATGTTCATCGCAGCACTGTTTATAATAGCCAGGACATGGAAGCAACCTAGATGTCCATCAGCAGATGAATGGATAAGAAAGCGGTGGTACATATACACAATGGAGTATTACTCAGCCATTAAAAAGAATACATTTGAATCAGTTCTAATGAGGTGGATGAAACTGGAGCCTATTATACAGAGTGAAGTAAGCCAGAAAGAAAAACACCAATACAGTATACTAACACATATATATGGAATTTAGAAAGATGGTAACAATAACCCTGTGTACGAGACAGCAAAAGAGACACTGATGTGTAGATCAGTCTTATGGACTCTGTGGGAGAGGGAGAGGGTGGGAAGATTTGGGAGAATGGCATTGAAACATGTGAAACGTCATGTATGAAACGAGATGCCAGTCCAGGTTCGATGCACGATACTGGATGCTTGGGGCTAGAGCACTGGGACGACCCAGAGGGATGGTATGGGGAGGGAGGAGGGAGGAGGGTTCAGGATGGGGAACACATGTATACCTGTGGCAGATTCATTTTGATATTTGGCAAAACTAATACAATTATGTAAAGTTTAAAAATAAAATAAAATTAAAAATAAAATAGAGAAGAGAATCTCATGGACAGAGGCGCCTGGCAGGCTACAGTCCTTGGGGATGCAAAGAGTCAGACATGGCTGAGCAACTTTCATATACTATTCTCCATAGTGGATGTATCAATTTACATTCCCACCAACTGTGTAGGAGGGCTCCCTTCTCTCCACACCCTCTCCAGCCTCTATTGTTTGTGTGGATTTTTTGATGGTAGTCATTCTGGCTGGTGAGAGGTGATATCAGATTGTTTTGATTTGCATTTCCCTAATAAATAACAATGTTGAACATCTTTTCATGTAGCTATTGTTATCTGTATGTCTTGGAGAAATGTCTTATGTTTCCTGCCCACTTTTTGAGTGGATTGTTTGTTTTGATGCTACTAAATGTCACAAGCTTTTTGTAAATTTTGGAGACTAATCCCTTATTGGTCATGTCCTTTGCAAATATTTTCTCCCATTCTGTGGGTTGTCTTTTCATTTTGTTTATTGTTTCCTTTGCCTGAAAAAGCTTTAGAGTTTAAGTAGGTCCCATTTATTTATTTTTGTTTTTATTTCCATTATTCATAGAGACAGATCAAAAAAAGATATTGCTGTGATTTATGTCAGGCAAGGCAACCTATAGATTCAATGCAATGCCTATCAAATTACCAATGGAATTTTTATAGAACTGGAACAAAAAAATCTCAAAATCTGTATGGAGACACAAAAGACCCTGGATAGCCAAAGCAATCTTGAGAAAGAAAATTGGAGCTGGGAGAATCAGGCTCCTTGACTTCAGAGTATACTATAAAACTACAGTCATCAAAACAGTATGATACCCACACAAAAATAGAAATTATAGATCAATAGAACAGAACAAAAACAGATATAAACCCATGAAACTATAGACCCAATGAGCGAACTGGGTCTCTTATATCTCCTGCATTGGCAGGCAGGTTCTTTACCACTAGCACCATCTGGGAAACCCTATGGACAATTAATCTATGACAAAGGAGGCAAGACTGCCCATTGTTGGAAAGACAGTCTCTTCAACAAATGCTGCTGGAAAAACTGGACAGCTAATGTAAAAAATGAAATTAGATCATATTTAAACTGCATACACAAAATTAAGCTCAAAATGGATCAAGGACTTAAATGTGAGACTGGACACTATAAAACTCATAGAGGAAAACATAGGCAGAACACTTTCCAACTAGCTGAGCGCTGAAGAATTGATGCTTTTGAACTGTGGTGTTGGAGAAGACTCTTGAGAGTCCCTTGGACTACAAGGAGATCCAACCAGTCCATTCTGAAGGAGATCAGCCCTGGGATTTCTTTGGAAGGAATGATGCTAAAGCTGAAACTCCAGTACTTTGGCCACCTCATGTGAAGAGTTGACTCATTGGAGAGGACTCTGATGCTGGGAGGGATTGGGGGCAAGAGGAGAAGGGGACGACAGAGGATGAGATGGCTGGATGGCATCACTGACTCAATGGATGTGAGTCTCAGTGAACTCCGGGAGTTGGTGATGGACAGGGAGGCCTGGTGTGCTGTGATTCATGGCGTCGCAAAGAGTCGGACACGACTGAGTGACTGATCTGATCTGATGTTTTCTGTACTTTGCTTTTTTTTACAAAATTATTGTTTCCTGCATTAACAAATGTGTGACTGAACCTCCAATAAAAATAATAATGACCAGGTGACTTGAAATGATTGATTTGATGTATAGCTTGTAAGATCCATGATTGTAATAGTGTGACTCTAGATATGGGAAGAAGGAATAGGATGGAATCACTACCTGGAGCTGACAGACTAGTAAGACAGGTGGCCTAGAGGCTTTTGGCTACTGGTAACAGAAATTGAGTATTAGCACACCGAGTGGCCTGTATAAAAAATCCTCTCCCCTCCTGGGAATGAGCATTCCTATGACCCAGGGACAAATTGGTCAAAAGTGTCTCCCAAGCCTTGCTTGAAATTTAGAGGGGAATAGCCATAGGATTGTGTAATATCACAATCAAATAGAACAAACCACCCAGTTCTACAAAAATCAAGTCATTAGCATACTGCCATCACTGATCTAGAATCCACCCTGGAAGGAATTCACGGCAAAGACCATGATAAGGCAAGTTGTACTCTGGGAAAACTGGCAGAACCAGCCCTCAGATACTTAGACATTTCCAGTAGAAATATTTACAAACCCAATTTCTTACATCTTGCCATACTATAAAAGCACTAAAACCATTAACTATGGCTTCTGGCCTTTTTGAAGATCAATAACTTTGTCAAGAAGTGTGCTTGGTTGCATGTACCCCTTCCCTGAATCACATACATAGTGGCCCCCATTTACCTCTTTGGAACAGTTCTCACAGCTTCCTGAAAGAATGTCTTGCTGGTTATAATTCTTACATTGGCTTGAATAAAATTTTTCATTTCTTTCTTAATTGATTTTCACTCACTTTTTCATAGATATGAGCAAGTGTGCATTTATAAATATTTGCATAAGTGAAAGAAATTCATATTCTCTATTTTCATGAATTAAATTGAACATAACTCTGTGACCTCACTTCCCAGGAGGATGGAGATGCCTCTGTGCTTTAGTGAAAGATCTGTTGTCCAGGTGGGCTCACCTGAGGGACTCACTGTCCAAGTCTTGTGGTTCAGGAGGGTGGCTGCTCCATCTCTTCTGTTGGGGAGTTGAGGATCATTTGTCACAATTCCAAGGCAGGTCAAGTCCCTTCACTGTGGAGCTCAAAAGAGAGTAGAAAGGTCCTCTGCTTAGTCGAAACTTCTCGTCATAGAAGTGGTGCAGCTGGACCCCAGGGAGTGGCAGGACGTGTCCAGAGTCACCCTGTGGGTGGCAGAGTCAGAGACAGGACCCAGGTGTCCTCCTTCCCAGGCCGGCTGTCTGTCCACAGCCCCATGCTGCTTATTATAAGTGTAGCAGCAGCACCCTCCAGGCTGGGATTCTGCCCCATCCACCCTCGTTTTGTACAAACCTGCCCCATCCCCCTGAAGAGGACACTCACTGCTGCTGAGTCAGTTTCCTCATCTGCTAGATGGGGGAGGGGTGCCAGAGACCCCTGGTCCCTCCCACGCCCCCTCTTCCCGGGGCCCCTGGACTTGCCAGTCCTGGAGACTCAGATGTGGAGATGGAAGCCAGCTCCCTCCCCTCTGTCCACCCTCTCTGCTTGCTTCCTCTTGGCTGCTGGGTCCTGTTTATTGGTCACATCCTTCCTGATTACACAGACCTTCCTTCCCCATGACCTCTGCTTGGTGGGGAACATGTTTCTCTTTCATAACAAGAGTTTCCTCAGTCACTTCCCAGGGGTCTGACTCTCCAGTGTTTCTTGTCAAAAACACAAACTGTTTCCAGGTGCCCCCACAGTCTGAGGTGTCCCAGATTCCCTTGTTCTTGCACATGCTTGACTTTCCACTTCTTCAGAGTCCATCTCAGCAGCCATTTGTAGGAAAACATTGCTTTTGTGGGATTTCTAGGTGGTTCAATAGTAAAGAATCTACTTGCCAATACAGGAGACGTAGGAGACACTGGCTTGATCCCAGGGTCAGGAAGATCCCCTAGAGAAGGAAATGGCAACCCACTCCAGTATTCTTTTCTGGGAAATCCCATGGACAGAGGAGTCTGGCAGGCTACAGTCCATGGGGTCACAAAAAGTCAGACATGACTGAGTGACTGAGCATGCATGCATGCATTACTGTTGTATTGAAATAAGGCCTGATACATTATTGTTATGTTATTATGGCACTATTATAAAGAAGAATGCAAAACTCTGCATTCAGTTTCAAATAAAACATGAGAAAGATAAACACTAAAATCTAGAACCAATATGTATGTGTATTCCCAGTGCTAAGAAGAGGGTTTGACACATGACAGATGTTTTCCAGTCCCAAGTCCTGAGGACCTGAGACCCTCAGATGATGGAGAGGAGGAAGAGGAGAAGGAGGAAGGAGAGTCTGAGCAGCAGGAGGACCATCACTCCAGAGAAGGTTTCCTGAAGCAGGTGAATTGTGTTGAGAGACCTGGTGATGAGAGGGTAAATATATCTTGAGTTGCCCACATGCTGCTCAGTGGTGAACTGGTGAGAACATTTTCCATGGAGAGGTGGGAACAGAAGGCAGAGAGGGGGTTAGAGTAGATGAGAGAAGGAAGATGCAGAGGGGGGTTAGATCATGTTCAGGATACTTGTGGAGAAAGAGTGCAAAGGACAATAGCTGGGCAGGTGTAGGACCAAGGGTTTGCTTCTGCTTTGTTTTAAACTGCAAGATGCTACAACGTGGTTTGCACGTGACATGTGCCATATACATGGATTGAATTCCATTTACTCATGCCAGAACGCAAACCCTTTTTATTGGCAGAATCTGACCAGTAACTGAATATTTTTGGTTCATGGCCTTGCCCCTGGACCTGAGTGTAAAAGAAAGGGGAAACTAGAGTTCAAATGATTTCCCACCAGACTTTCAAACTCATTGGTAACTTTTTTTCCTAATGCCAAATTCTGTAGACTCAGTGTTTGTTTCCCTCAAAAATTCATATGTTGAAGCCTAAATCACCAATATGTTGGATTTGGAGGTGGGGCTTCTAGGAGGTAATTAGGTCATGAGGCTGGGGCCTGTGTGAATGGGATTAGTGCCTTTATGAGAAGAAATAGGACAGATGATCTTTCTCTCCATCATGTGAGGTCATAGCCTCATACAGTGGGAAGACTGCAAACCAGGAAGAGAGCCCTTACCAGAGTTCAGCTCTCCAGGAACTTTGATCTTGAACTTCCTAGTCTCTAGAACTCTGAGAAGTAAATGTCTGTTGTTTAAGCTGCCCAGTCTATGGAGTTCTGTTACAGCAGCTCAACTGGAAAACACTGGGTCCTGGCAATATATCAGGAAGTCCAGTTTGTTGAGTTGGAGTGTTTCTTCCAATCAAAGCCTATGTGGCAGACATAATAGATCTGGGAAGAAAATTGTCATCTTCCTGAAGGACCCAGAAATATCTGGTCCTCAAGTATTTCCAGGCCTAGTGCCCTCCCCAGCCCTCACAGCTGTTATTCCCCTCCTCCTCCACCAAAGCCATGGTGCATCTTTGCTCAAGGCTGCATTTCACTGGCCCCCCTCTCTGCCTGGCCCTTCATACCATTGTCTCTGACTCTTAAACTGACCCTGGGAAAGTTATTACTATCCCAGTCTACACATCAGGAACCAGAACCTCAGCAAGGCGAGAGCTCAGGACCTCCCAGTCCGGGAACCATTGAGCAGGTCCTGGCCTTCAGCCTCTGCCAGCCAGGTCCTGCCCTTCCTTCAGCTGCACCTCGGGTCAGGCTCCTTGGGCTTCCAAACAGCAGGGGAGCCTCAGCCATGATCACTGTTTTCCAGACTTTTCCTTCCTTTAGAGGACAGGTGCTAATTCACAAAAAGATAATTTTTATTAGAATCCACCCCTCCTTCTGTAGACTCCAGTGAGTCCTGGGTGCAGTTAGGCTGAACCACCAGCCTTGCCAGCTACCCCTTGGCCTGAGCTCTTCCTCCAGATGGAGGGTGCTGGATGGGGGTCCATCAGGCAGAATGCTTCCTGCCTCCACTGAGGGCCCTCGGGGGCAGAGCTAGGATTGGCTGGCAGGATGGAGTCGGCAGCCCTCTCTCTCTGTCCTAGCCCTAAACTCTGAGAGATGGGAGGACAATAAAGAGGTGAGGATGCCCTTGAGCAAGGGTCAAGTTCAGGACCCTAAACAAGTCCCCACCAGTGTCCCCAGGGCTCCACCACCTGGTAACAGAAACCAGCGATTCTACCAGGTGACACAGCACACCCCCTGAACTCAGGATGCTGGGCCAGGCCAGCATTTGCCCTTTTCTCCCATTTCTCAGCAAACCCACTCAAACTCTCTCATCCCCCAGCAGGAAAAGCATTTGTTCTTTCCATATAGAGGAGAAACTGTGCTCCAAGTGAGTAAGTTTCTTGGCTGCAGAGCCTGGCCCAGACAGCAGCACACTGGGCAGGAAGTGGGCGGCGTTCGTATCACTCCTGGGACCAAACTGGCTGGATCTTCACCTTCGGAGGCAGTGATGCTGTCCTGATGGGGCTGGGCGCTGGGGAGCAAGGTGGTGGGATGTGTGCCTGGAGACAGCAGATGAGGGTGGAGAATCCTGTCCCTGAATAGGTCTTTCTCCATCGGGTGGGGCTGGGGGCAGAGGAAGAAGGGGAGGAGGGGTGGCTACAGAGTGTTAGAGGGGCGGGCACCCTTCCCAATCCCTGTACTCCTCCAGCTAACAGGTCTGAGTCACAGGTGCCCCAAGGGAGCTCAGCAAGGCATGGCCACTGTAAACAGCCTTTTTAGACCACCCCCCAGATTTCGCTTGGTTCCTCCAGGGTTAGGTAGCACTAAGGGCTCACGTCCCTGTCTTCTAGTTCATTTTGCCAGAGCCTCAGGAACATACTGGAGAAGGCAATGGCACCCCACTCCAGTACTCTTGCCTGGAAAATCCCATGGATGGAAGAACCTGGTAGGCTGCAGTCCATGGGGTCGCTGGGAGTCGGACACGACTGAGCGACTTCACTTTCATTTTTCACTTTCATGCATTGGAAAAGGAAATGGCAACCCACTCCAGTGTTCTTGCCTGGAGAATCCCAGGGACGGGGGAGCCTGGTGGGCTGCCGTCTCTGGGGTCACACAGAGTTGGACATGACTGAAGTGACTTAGCAGCAGCAGGAATGTACAGGTCTTTCCAAAACCAGCTCTGGGCTGGAGGACACGCTGGATGCCCCTGGCTCAGCTGAGTTCTGGTTTTCTTCCCACCTTTTCCTCATTTGTTAGGAATCCACTGTGAATGGGTTTGGGGGACATGGGCAGAGAAGGGACAAGGAGGCCAGGGAGTTGGGGTGGCTGGTGGGGCACAGGTGAAATGCAATCCAGATAAAGGCAAACCATTGAATAAATTGGGGACATTTAACCTGGAAAGTCAAAGATCCAGGGTTGAGACAGAGACATGAGAATGAGCTAAAGATGGGTGACAGGTCGCCATGTGGAAGTGACACTGGATTTGTACTAGGTGGAAGCTTCAGTGGGGAAAGTCCTGTGTGTATAAACCAGGGACCCAACCCTCCGAGCAGTGCTTTCCAGACAATGACTCCCCTGTCCTTGGGCACATCCAGGCCAGAGTCCACGGCCCAGATGAAAGGAGTCAGGTGGCAAGTGGGAGGTGGGCTAGGGCTCAGGGCTCAACCTGATGACCTGAGTCCAGACACAGCCCTGAACATGGTTCCACGGGCCAGCATTTCTTCACAGACACCATCAGCTGGGCTGAGAGACACCTGCCCAGTGCAGCCTGCATTCTCAGTCCTGACAAGCATCAGACCAGGGTCACTGGCCTGTTCCTGGATCAGCTGCTTAGGCATTTAGAGTTGTGAGCCCTGGAGCAGAGGCCCTGACCACACTCATCACCCTTCCCTTCTCTAGGTTCATCAGCAGGCCCACCTGGTCATCATTATTTTTATTGGAGCCTCAATCTCACAAATTACATTTGTTAATATAAGAAACAACAGTATTGTCAAATAGGCAGAGTACAAGTGAAATAGCTTGTGAAATTAATAAGCTCATAAGTAAATAGTGTTATCTTCTAAGGAGTCACATGGCTGGGGCCAGAAGAAGAAAAATTCATCTTTATGGTAGAGCAGGTATTTCTCGCCTTGGGGAGGTCAGGTTAACACATATTGCAGATGCTCACTGCACTCTAGAGGGGAGGGAGGAGGCCCAAAAGGGCAGAGAAAAAAAACTATGTTGAAATGTTTCCTGTCTTGCCTTGAAATACAATTTTTATTTCATTACTTCTTAAAATTTGCCTGCCATGTGCACCACCTCCTGGAAGCCCTCCCCGCCCACCGCACCTTCCTCTGTGTGAAGATCACATGGTTCATCCCAGTACAGCAGTGAGGGGCAGCAGGGCAGGGGGGTCTTCCCTGCCCGTCCCCCACAGCTCTGCTAGCCTGGCCCCTCTGGCCCTGGTGACACCAGAATGCTGGGCTCTGAGGCTTTGTGGCTGAGAGCAGGAGAGGAAGAAGGCTTGTGGGGGCTTCCCGGCCTCCAGTTACTGTAAAGGGCTGCTGGTCTGAATTCATCCATGAAGAGGGTCGGGGAGGCACATGCATACGCACGCACTGAGCCTACATCCAGGCACCTTTAAAGGAAGCATCCTGGTGCTGGCAGAGGGTTTTAATAGCTAAGGATTTGGGGCTTTGGAGTGGGGCCAAACTGCTAGTTTGCTCTAATGGGCTGAAGCCCTAGACTCAGCCTGAGGGGGTGTGGGGAGTCGCTGGGTGCGGTTCACAGAGGGGGTCTTTTGGGTGAGCATGGAAGTCCAAGTTGGCTAGGGTACTTCTGAACTCTAGACACATTGAGGGCAGTCAGGACCTTTTGATTTTGTTTTCCTTTGTCTTTGTCCTTTATATTAGGTTGGGGAAAAAAAGAACATTATTATGTAGAACAAGAGACAAGGCTTCTCTCTATGATTGCCAGCAAAGGCTGATAGGAACCAGAAGCTCCAGGGAATTTAAAACACACACAGACACACATATATTTTATATATGTACACACACACACACACACACATTATAAAATACATTATGTAGATCACATTATGCCTGGGGCCCAGAGCACAAGGAAGCAAGAGTAGAAAGCAACTGACTCACAGAAACACATGTGTGCACCACACACTCAAGCACTTCGGTTTCTTTAACTACAAAAGCAGCAATTCTCCACCACCTCAACACATCTGCCCAAGATTTTTTAAAAGAAATGTCCCTTTAAGAACAAGGCCACCCAGTAAATTCTGAACCCCTGATTAGAAAAGTAAAAAAAAAAAAATCAAGGGAACAACGGCATTGAGGCTGCAGTGTCCATGGTCTTCTCCCTGCAGAGGCAGGGCCTGCTGCTTTGATCACTGGGGCAGGAGAGCCACATCACTGCCCCTCACCAAGACTGCAGACAGGTGTCTGCAAGTCCCTGGGGTTCTTCACCAGCTCCTTTTTTTTTTTTTTTTTTTAATAGAAATTTGTTTAATTAGTATACATGTGTTCCCCATCCTGAACCCTCCTCCCTCCTCCCTCTCCACACCATCCCTCTGGGTCGTCCCAGTGCACCAGCCCCAAGCATCCAGCATCGTGCATTGAACCTGGACTGGCATCTCGTTTCATACATGACGTTTCACATGTTTCAATGCCATTCTCCCAAATCTTCCCACCCTCTCCCTCTCCCACAGAGTCCATAAGACTGTTCTATACATCAGTGTCTCTTTTGCTGTCTTGTATACAGGGTTATCGTTGCCATCTTTCTAAATTCCATATATATGCATTAGTATACTGTATTGGTGTTTTTCCTTCTGGCTTACTTCACTCTGTATAATAGGCTCCAGTTTCATCCACCTCATTAGAACTGATTCAAATGTATTCTTTTTAATGGCTGAGTAATACTCCATTGTGTATATGTACCACCGCTTTCTTATCCATTCATCTGCTGATGGACATCTAGGTTGCTTCCATGTCCTGGCTATTATAAACAGTGCTGCGATGAACATTGGGGTACACGTGTCTCTTTCCCTTCTGGTTTCCTCAGTGTGTATGCCCAGCAGTGGGATTGCTGGATCATAAGACAGTTCTATTTCCAGTTTTTTAAGGAATCTCCACACTGTTCTCCATAGTGGCTGTACTAGTTTGCATTCCCACCAACAGTGTAAGAGGGTTCCCTTTTCTCCACACCCTCTCCAGCATTTATTATTTGTAGACTTTTGGATCGCAGCCATTCTGACTGGTGTGAAATGGTACCTCATAGTGGTTTTGATTTGCATTTCTCTGATAATGAGTGATGTTGAGCATCTTTTCATGTGTTTGTTAGCCATCTGTATGTCTTCTTTGGAGAAATGTCTATTTAGATCTTTGGCCCATTTTTTGATTGGGTCATTTATTTTTCTGGAGTTGAGCTGTAGGAGTTGCTTGTATATTTTTGAGATTAGTTGTTTGTCAGTTGCTTCATTTGCTATTATTTTCTCCCATTCTGAAGGCTGTCTTTTCACCTTGCTAATAGTTTCCTTTGATGTGCAGAAGCTTTTAAGTTTAATTAGGTCCCATTTGTTTATTTTTACTTTTATTTCCAATATTCTGGGAGGTGGATCATAGAGGATCCTGCTGTGATGTATGTCAGAGAGTGTTTTGCCTATGTTCTCCTCTAGGAGTTTTATAGTTTCTGGTCTTACGTTGAGATCTTTAATCCATTTTGAGTTTATTTTTGTATATGGTGTTAGAAAGTGTTCTAGTTTCATTCTTTTACAAGTGGTTGACCAGATTTCCCAGCACCACTTGTTAAAGAGATTGTCTTTAATCCATTGTATATTCTTGCCTCCTTTGTCAAAGATAAGGTGTCCATATGTGCGTGGATTTATCTCTGGGCTTTCTATTTTGTTCCATTGATCTATATTTCTGTCTTTGTGCCAGTACCATACTGTCTTGATAATTGTGGCTTTGTAGTAGAGCCTGAAGTCAGGTAGGTTGATTCCTCCAGTTCCATTTTTCTTTCTCAAGATCGCTTTGGCTATTCGAGGTTTTTTGTATTTCCATACAAATTGTGAAATTATTTGTTCTCAGCTTCTTTTTTTGATTCCTCAGAGAGGGCATTCATCCCTTGCTTTCTCTAAGAGTCCCTCTGGGTGATGGGTGTTTAGTGACCCTGAAAAAATTCAACCAATCTCTTGCAAGGATGAGAATCAGATGGGACGTAAGGATCCAGGGTCTCTACGATTTCTGCCACTGGAAATTGTTGACCTCCAGAGATTTTTTTCTTTTAAGTAAAAGGGAGATGCACCATTCATCCACTGTGAGAATAGGGGTCTAATACCTAACTAACTACCTCAATCACAAATCCACACACACCAACTAAGGCACCCCCAGGGGGACAGACACACTTTGGCAATGAGGCCCCTTCAGAGGCCCAGGGTGTAAACAGCTGCACAGAGGGCTGTGTGCTGTGGAGTCAGCACCTCAGGAGGTGGGAGGGGGCAGTGGGCAGAGAAGGAAGGAGTCTCAGGTCCTGATGGATCAGAAGAAGGAAGATGGGGAGAGGTGGTCAGGACACAGGAGATGAGAAAACCAAGGATGACCAGAAAAGGGCCAAAAAGTAGGAAATGAAGGGAAGATGAGAGCAGCAAGAGAAAAAGTCAAAACAATGTGTGGGCAACCAAAGAAAGCAGGAAGAAGACGGAGAAGGGGAGAAGGAAACAGAAAAGAGAGTGAGATGAAGGGGGAAGGATGTGAGGAGGGAGAGAGGGAGCCAAGAAGAGGACATCAGAACTCTGTAAAGATACTTCCTATGAGCAGAGGGGATCAGGAGACCCTGGGCAGAGCCTTAGTCTCCACAGAAAACTGGCGGGCCCAGTACCCCAGTTCGGTCACATAAACCAGCAGGTTGGCAGCTGTCAGGATGGCCACAGCCAGGCGCTGGTCCCAGGCGCACATGTCGTAGGCGAGCTTGTCCTTGCAGTCTTCATCACTAGACCGCTGAGGATGCCCGCCGAACTCCTCGTTGAACTGGTAGAGCAGCCAGAGGACCAGAGCACTGATATAGAGGAGGACGGAGAGCAGGCTGAGCACAAGCTGGAAGAGGGGGAAGGGCCCAGGCAGCTTGTATTCCCATTGTTCCAGGTTCAGCAGGATGGCCAGGGCTGCTGGGATGAAGCAGATGGAGTACACGGCCACACACCACTCCAGGGCCGGCTGGTGCAGGTACAGGGAGGTGTTGCTGATGAAGGCGAAGATGATGCCGGCCATGAAGGTCTCCAGCACCTTCAGCAGGCCTGGCACGGTGAGCACATAGCAGGAGGTCTTGTAGATCTTGCAGCGCTCCCACATTTTGACTACTTCCATGGCATAAAACACAGACGCAATGCAGGAGAACGCAGTAACAGCGATGGCCTGGTCCCGGTGAGGACCATAAGGCAGGAACTGGACGTAGGTGAGGGAGTAGATGATGGAGGCTGAGAGACAGAGGAGGGCAGCATAGCAGGCGTAGGTGTTAGATAAGTACCAGAAGAAAGGAAACTCGGATGGGAACCTACGTAACTCAACTGTGAGGACAATGAGGGTCACCGCACAACAGAAGCACCAGATGGACATAAACCAGTTACCTACGTACCCCCTGTGAATGCCCATGTCGGCCACCAGAGAGAAGGACATGCAGGTGGAAAAAAGCTGTGGCAGGCGGAGGAACCGGCACGTGGTGTCCAAGTCGGCCAGGTATAGAGCTGCTCCTGAGTTGGACATGGTGCCGTGACGGTCAGGCAGGTCACAGTCACTGGGGTGGCAGGATCTTCTGAGTAACCACTGTAAAAAGATCCAGTTCTGGAAGTTGATTAAGAGAGATTCAGCTAGAAAGGCTCAGAGACCTATGACAGCAGAGGCTCGGGGTCTGGGGAGTTAGAACAAATGGCCCGGTTGCTTGGGGAACAGCACAGCTTCTCCTGAATGGTTCTCCCCACTCATCACTGTTGGCCTTGTCAGGATACTTGTCTTATCCCAAACCTCAGAGCTGGGTTGAGTCTGGCCTCAAACCATGAACATTGTGGATCTCTGACTGTGTGCCATTATCTATGGAGACACAGAGAAGGATGGTCCTTATCTGCAATCCAAACCCTTCGAGTCTCTCAAAATTGAAAACAAATTTTTGAAAAATTGTTCGATAACAAAATTTGACCTGAACAGACACGAGACAATTCATGATATCTATTTAATTCACTTAGTGTGAAATTTCAAATGTTCAGTTGCAGAAACACTAATGTCTGAATATAGGGTGTGTTCACACCCCAGTGGGGTGTGATGTCATGTAGAGTAGATGTACTATTTAACCTGTCTGGAGCAGATCTGACTCCAAGGGTTTCAGAAAAGGAACTGTGGATTCTACTGCTAACCCCATTTTACAGATGAGAAAACTAAGGCTGTGGAATCAAGTTCCTTCCTTGGGTGGCATGACTAGGAAGTGGGAACCCAGATAAAAATACCAAAACTGTGGATGTGAACACTTTGCTCTAAAGCCCTGCATGTGAGCAGGGCCTGTGGGTGGGAGCCCAGGACCAAAGCCTGAGGCACCGGGACCCAGGACACACCTTCAGGGCCACAGCCTCCTTCCACAGCATCTGAAGACACACCTGGGACAATCTGAAGTATCCTGGCCTCTCCTCCCTGCAGCATCACTAGAAGGAGTTGCCATCTGAGGGGACACAGCCCCACCCAGAGGACGGCAGCTTCAGAGGTGAGCAGGGAGGAGCCATGGGTGAGAGCAAGGCCGTGGGGACAAGATGACGTGGGAGAAGGGACTGTTCTGAATCTGCTCCCCCCATTTTGCCTTCACATGTGACTCTTCCCCCCTGGGGAGGAGAGACTCCCCACCCAGTGTGACTCCAAAGTAGAACATCATTAAGGAACTGCAGAATAAATTAACATAATTTGGGGCCCTGAAGCTCCAAAGCTGCTATCTAGGTAGGAGTCTGGAAAGATCTAGGAGTAGTCCTACCTATGAGGAGTTTCCCGGCCTGGCAGACTGGTTAGCAGCTGCCAAGCTGGGAAGAAGGGATTGGAAATGAACAAGGATGCTGTGTCTGAGGCTGATGTGGAGTCTTTTAGGGCATCCCAGGAAGGCAGTGGGGATGGATAGATGTTTGGCCCCCTTTTAAGGGCAAGAGCTGAAAGAGGAGGCCCCTGCAGGACCCCTGGGAGGTGACAGCCCTGAGGATGCTCCCGGGACTGGGGTGGGGGTGGGGGTGGGGGAGGCAGAGTGGAGATGACTGGGGGGATACCAGGGTCCCAGTGGCCCTGAGGCAGCCCAGTAGGGGTTTTCTGACCCAGAAGGGATGCAGGCATGGAGCCAACCTTCCCCATGGAGGAGGGGCCTGGACTGGAACTGAGACAGAACAGGGGCCTGAAGGGGTTTCAGGGCTGTGACAGGGACACGTGGCCAGAGTGGCAGGGACCCTGGAGACCACGGAATTGCCCAGGTCACCTGCCCAAGACAGTCCCGCCAGCCAGGGCTGCAGTCCTGCTCACACAGGGGCTCCCCCAGTGTCCAGTGTGTTGGGGGAGTGAGGCCCCTCCCAGCCCGCCCCCTCCGCAGGGACCGTTGCCCTGTTTCCAAGGGACTATTTGCTGAGAGGCCCCCAGGGCGGAAGGGTCAGCACCCTGAGCCCCAGGCAGCTTCCTGCCATCAGGGGCCTTGTTACTTTTGCTGATAATAAACCCTGGGACAGGCTGAGGCTGGAAAGAGAAACACAGAGCAAACCTGAGAACCTCCCTGGACTCCCAAAGCTCCTTGAGCCCCAATTGCCAGTGGAGCCCTGGAGCCTGCTGGCCTCTCAGTGGGCACTGCCAGGGGTGGGGGTGGGACACTGGCTGAGAGATAGGCTGGGGTGTCACTATGACTGTTCCTGAATTTGTTCCCAATTTACTGGTAAAATGACCCTGCGATTTACACCTAAGGCTAAATAATAACTTTGGGTCCATTTAACACCACAGAAGCAGACCTTGGGGAAAGAGAGGCATGGGGGTTCCTTCTGTGTGACCCTGGGTAAGGCCTGTGCCCTCTCAGGGCCTCAGTTCCTCTGGTCTATCTGTGAGCACTGACATGGTACCACTCTCCATAGCACGTGCTACATCAGAGCACAGTCTAGATGAGGCTGAGCCCTGTCTTCCCAGCAGCCAGGCATGTGGACTGGAAGACAGTGAGCCAGGAAGGTCATGGCTGAGACAGAGGAAGGAGGAGGATGTGCCAGAAGGGCAGAGAAGGAGGAGGGGAGATGGAGACTCAGAATGACAAGGAGGCTGTGGGGCCTGGAGGAGACACTTTAGAGCTGCATGATCCTGGGCAAGTTATTCATCAGAGCTTCAGTTTCCTTGTCTGTGCAATGGGCTTAATACCTGATTTGTGTCAGTTAAATGAATAAAAGCATGTGAAAGGCTCCTCAGAGGGTCTGAAACAAAACACAGTCATGCCAACTACCTGTGCCACCCCACCCCCACCCCCCACAGAGGACCCAGAAGGCCCTGGCTCCACTCTGGACACAAGTGCATGCAAGCTTGATTTGCTCCAGATCAGGGGCTACAAACCTATGTGTCTTGAAGGTGGCCCAGAGATGTGTTTGGTTTCTCTTAAGGGAGTTTTCATGAAAAGAATGTATAAAATGTGTACTATTTCTTCCCTAAGTGTTTGGTAGCTGCAGTGTTTTTATTTCACATGAAAACGCAATTTCCAGCTCCTTTTGAAGCCTCAAGTTTCTGTTTGTGCCCTACAAGAGTCTGTTTACCCAGTCCTGTAGAAGTTCTGTAATCAAATCCCACTGGCCTCCAAAGTCAGATTTGCTGGGGGTTCTCAGTCCCTCTGCCAGATCCCCAGGTTGGGAAGTCTGTTGTGGGTCCTAGAACTTTCTTAACAGTTTGAGAATTTCTTTGGTATAATTTTTCTGCAGTTTGTGGGTCATCTGCTTGGCAGCTCTATGGTGGGATTAATGGCAACCTCCTCCAAAGAGGGCTTATGCCACATGTTACATGACCCAGGTCTGCTGCAGCCAGAGCCCCTATCCCCACAGCAGGGCACTGCTGACCCATGCCTCCATAGGAGATACTCAAACACTCAAAGGCAGGTCTGGTTCAGTCTCTGTGGGGCCTCTGGGTCCTGGTGCACACAAGGTTTTGTTTGAGCCCTCTGAGCATCTCTGGTGGGTATGGGGTTTGGTTCTAAGTGTTATTTTGCTCTTCCTACTGTCTTGTTGGGGTTTCTCCCTTGCCCTTAGGTATGGGGTATCTTTTTTTGGTGGGATCCAACATTCTCCTGTTGATGGTTGTTTAGCAGCGAGTTGCAATTTTGGAGTTCTTGATGGAGAAGATGAGCACAAGTTCTTCAACTCTACCATCTTGTATTAATCTAAAAAATAGCAAGGAGAGATAAGAAAGCCTTCCTCAGTGATCATTGCAAAGAAATGCAGGAAAATAATAGAATGGGAATGACTAGAGATCTCTTCAAGAAAATTAGAGATACCAAGGGAATATTTCATGCAAAGATGGGCACAATAAAGGACAGAAATGTTATGAACCTAACAGAAGCAGAAGATATTAAGAAATGGTGGAAAGAATACACAGAAAAACTATACAAAAAAAATCTTCATGACCCAGATAACCATTATGGTGTGATCACCCACATAGAGCCAGACATCCTTGAATGTGAAGTCAAGTGGGCCTTAGAAAGCATCACTACAAATAAAGCTAGTGGGGGTGATGGAATTCCAGATGAGCTATTTCAAGTCCTAAAAGATAATTCTGTTAAAGTGCTGCACTCAATATGCCAGCAAATTTGGAAAACTCAGTAGTGGCCAAAAGGACTGAAAAAGGTCAGTTTTCATTCCAATCCCAAAGAAAGGCAATGCCAAAGAATGTTCAAACTACTGCACAATTGCAGTCATCTCACACGCTATCAAAGTAATGCTCAAAATTGTCCAAGCCCGGTTTCAACAATATGTGAACCGAGAACTTCCAGATGTTCAGGCTGGATTTTAAAAAGGCAGAGGAACCAGAGATCAAATTGCCAACATCTGTTGGATCATTGAAAAAGCAAGAGAGTTCCAGAAAAACATCTACTTCTGCTTCATTGACTACGCCAAAACCTTTGACTGTGGATCACAACAAACTGGAAAATCCTGAAAGAGATGGGAATATCAGACCACCTTACCTGCCTCTTGAGAAATCTGTATGCAGGTCAAGAAGCAACAGTTAGAACTTGTCATTGAACAATGAACTGGTTCCAAATTGGGAAAAGACTACATCAAGGCTGTATATTGTCACCCTGCTTATTTAACTTATATGCAGAATATATCATGCGAAATGCTGGGCTGGATGAAGCTGGAATCAAGATTGCCAGGAGAAATATCAATAACCTCAGATATGCAGGTGCTACCACCCTTATGTGGTGGTGTGAAAGTGAAGAAAACCAACAGAAAGTGAAGAGGAACTAAAGAGCCTCTTGATGAAAGTGTAAGAAGACGGTGAAAAGGCTGGCTTAAAACTCAACATTCAAAAAACAAAGATCATGGCATCTGGTCCCATCACTTCATGGCAAATAGACTGGGAAAATATAGAAACAGGGACAGATTTTATTTTCTTGGGCTCCAAAATCACTGCAGATGGTGACTGCAGCCATGAAATTAAAAGACACTTGCTCCTTGGAAGAAAAGCTATGACCAACCTAGACAGCATATTAAAAAAGCAGAGACATTACTTTGTCAACAAAGGTCCATCTAGTCAAATCTATGGTTTTTCCAGTAGGCATGTATGGACGTGAGAGTTGGACCATAAAGAAAGCTGACTGCCAAAGAATGAATGCTTTTGAAGTGTGGTGTTGGAGAAGACTCTTGAGAGTCCCTTGGACTGCAAGGAGATCCAACCAGTCCATCCTAAAGGAAATCAGTCCTGAATATTCGTTGGAAGGACTGATACTGAAGCTGAAACTCCAATACTTTGGCCACCTGATGAGAAGGGTTGACTAATTTGAAAAGACCCTGATGCTGGGAAAGATTGAAGGCAAGAAGAGAAGGGGATGACAGAGGATGAGATCATTGGATGGCATCACCGCCTCGACGGACATGAGTTTGAGCAAACTCCGGGAGTTGGTGATGAACAGGGAAGCCTGGTGTGCTGCAGTCCATGGAGTCACAAAGAGTCAGACATGACTGAGCGACTGAATTGAACTGAACTTGAAGCCTCAGGAGATCTGCTGTCAATGGGCTGTTTTGCCTTGCGGGGGAGGGGTGGAGCTGAGCAGATGCTCCTTTACTTTATATTGTTTTTCATTCTTATATTTGTTTAGTTTTTTATATTTTCTTCTTCTCATATATAACTGACATAAAGCAAGACTATAATCATCTCCCTTGTCCCGGTTTCCCCTCTTGGGCGTGGCCAGACTTCCTGACTGCTCAGAGGAGCATCACCCCTCCATCCAGGAAGCATCTATGTTCTCCACCTCTTGTACAGCCTTCAGCACATTTCACATGCCCTGAAATCATATTTAGACATGTGTGTACACATGCAGCTTCCCAAGTGGCTCTAGTGGTAAAGAATCCGCCTGCAATGCAAGAGATATGGGTTCCATCCCTGAGTTGTGAATATCCCCTGGAGAAGGGAATGGCAACCTATTCCAAAATTCTTGCCTGGTAAAATTTCATGGATAGAGGAGCCTGGTGAGTTACAGTCCATGTGGTTGCAAAGAGTCCAAGAAGACTCAATGACTGAATATACATATGCATACGTATATGCACATGTTTTGTGATACATAGCTGTAGATTTTTTGTTATTGTTGTTGCAATTTTATAAACATGAGATCATGTCATGAACAGGGCATCTTGCTTTTTCACCAGCCCTGACAAGTGCAAGTGGTCCTCCCCAGGGGCCTTAATCCTCTTACTTTCCTTCGCTCCTGGCTCCTGTGGGCATTTGGACTGACCACCCTTCTCTAGACTGGTGGATCCTCCCCTGTGAGTCTCAGACACTGGGGGACACAAGATATGACAAGGGGTCCTGGGATCTATGTGACCACCGGTTGGCAATCCTCTCTGTGAACTTTTTAAAAATATGAGAAAGACTCTTTTCTTCCTTTCTGGAAACTTTTTGGTTTCCTAGGGCTACTGCAACAAGTTAGCACAAGTTGCTGCTCAGTTGCTTCAGTCGTGTCCGACTCTGTGCGACCCCAGAGACGGCAGCCCCCCAGGCTCCCACATACCCGGGATTCTCCAGGCAAGAACGCTGGAGTGGGTTGCCATTTCCTTCTCCAATGCATGAAAGTGAAAAGTGAAAGTGAAGTCACTCAGTCGTGTCAGACTCTAGCGACCCCGTGGACTGCAGCCTACCAGGCTCCTCCGTCCATGGGATTTTCTAGGCAAAAGTACTGGAGTGGGGTGCCATTGCCTTCTCCACAAGTTAGGTGGCTTAAAATAACAGAGGTTTATTCTTCTCACAATCCTGGAGGCCCAAAGTGTGGAATTAAGGTGTCAGCAAGGCTGTGATGTCTGTGATGCTCCAATAGGGTCCATCCTTGCCTCCTTCAGCTTCTGGAGGCCCCTTAGCTTGTGGCCACTTAATTCTATCTCTGGCTCCACCTTCATGTGCTCATCTTCGCTCAGTTCTGTGTGTGCAACCCTCTCTGTCCTTTCTCTTACAAAGACACCTGTCACTGGACCGTGGGCCAACACTCCATCCAGGATGATTTCATCCCTAAACCCTTAACTAAATATGTCTGCAAAGACCATACTTCTAAATAGCATCACATTCTGAGGTAGACATGAATTGGGGATATTCTGCAGCCATTAAGGTTCTCTCTCATATCTTCCTGTCCTTATTTCATGGTGTCTTTTTCTAACGTGTTTATCGCATTAAGTGTATTTATTTGCTTTATCTTTTAGATTGGTGTTTGTTCACTGAACTTCTTGTGACTCACAGTGGGTCGATCCCTCATGTACCTTGTCATTAATCTGTGAGCCCCGTTTTACAGGACCCCCTTTTCCTGGGAGGATCCTGCTGCCTGGGTTGGGAGCTTCACCCAGAATAACTGCATTTGTTGCTGCTCAGGACCCTCCAGGCCAATCTCCTTTTGGGCACCAACTGTGTTAATTTCCAGGTTGGAGTTTTTGGACCTCAGAAATCATGCATATATGGGCTCAACACACAAGAAGTAAAGACGACATTTTTATTTCTCCCGTGGAGGTAGATATCAGCCTTGACTTTCCTCTTGCTGAAGGGTGGGTTTTCCTTGTCTACCCTTTGCTCCTAGGCTGCAGGCCACGTGGTCCTGGCTTTAGGGAAGTGTCTCAGCTCCAGCTCCTTACCTTGCACCACTCCAAAGTCTCATTCCTGGCCCAAGTGGGCATATAGACCAGCCTCCAGTTGGCCAGGTTCAATTCTCCATTTCTCTTTCTCTCAAACATCCAATCAATAGTCACATCAGCTCTGCCACTGAAGATTCAGAGACCCTTGAGTAAAGCATCTAATCATACAAATCCTTCCTCTCATCTGTCTTGCTAATTCTAACTTGTCCTTGATCCCAAATCACCTCCTCTAGGAAGACTTCCTGGATCCCACCAGCTCCATCTCTCATTGCTCCCAGACTGATACTTCTCAACCTTGGTCCTCTAGGAAGTTGAGATTGTGGACAGGTCATTACATTGTCCTGCATCTTATCTGATTACATCACAAGTGAGGTGGGGAGTAACAGAGGTGTTGGATGGGCCTGAACGCTGTAGAAATAAGTTGGATTTTAGCTGTAAGTGAAGATGCCTCACTGGTATTTTCTGCGGTTGGGCCACTCAGTCAGATGCCCACACTGAAAGTGTGCCTCTAGTTGTTAGGGGGAAAATGAAATGGAGGGCAGTGAAGAAGCAACACAGTATAGTGGTCGTGTGAAGCAACTGGAACATGCGTGAGTAACTGTGGGCGTGTAAAAGCTACACTCAAGGGTCTGACAGTTTCTTATACAACTAAACATAAACTACCCCATGATCCGGCAATTTCACACATAAGTATTTTCTCAACAGAAATGAAAGTTGACTCTATAAGACTTGTATGAGAATGTTGACCACAGCTTTCCCATAATAATCCCACACTGGAAGCAAACAATACGTCAATTAACTGGGGGATGAACAAACAGTAATCTGTTCAAGGGAGGTTTGCCTGGTGGCTCATCAGGAAAGAATTCACCTGCAATGCAGAAGATGCTTGCAGAAGGTACGGGTTTGATTCCTGGTCTGGGAAGATCCTTTGGACAGGGGAATGGCAATTCACTCCAGTATTCTTGCCTGGGAAACCCCATGGACAGAGGAACTCGGTGGGCCAGAGTTCATGGGGGTTGCCAAAGAGTCGGACACAACTAAACAACAAAGACATTCAAAATTAGATATCACCCACAATACAAACGAATGAACCATGTATCTACATAAACATGGATGCATCTCAAACACTGGATGCCGAGTGAAAGAAGCCAGGCACAAAAGAGTATCCACTGCAGATGCTGAAATAGGTTCAAGTAATCTATGAGGGCGTGCTGCATGGTGTGCTTCGGGCCATGGGGTCGCAAAGAGCTGGACGCGACTGAACTGAACCGAACTGAACCTATGAGGGGAAAAAGTCAGAAGCAGTTCCCTCTTGGGTGGGGGACATGGATATACTTAGAAGGGTATGAGGAAACCCTCTGAGGTGTATTTATTGCTTTTATTTTAACTGTTTGCAACACATAGCTGTTTGCATTTGCCAAAACTCATCGAACGACGCCCTTAAGATTTGTGCCTGTCGTTGTATATAAAATTTACCCAAAGGAATAAAAAAGAACCATAAACAAATGCTGAACCCCAGTTAATGCTAGCAATGCTGAAGTACTCAGGGCTGGTGAAGCACATTTGAAGCTTACTTTAGTACATTCTTAAAAAGATATATTAGTGGATGGAAAGAGAAATGGGTAAGTAGAGAGATATGTGATGGAGTAAGTACATATATTTATTGAAGAACTAGATAATGAATGTATGGGTATTCACTGTTCTTTCAAATTTGAAATTTTTCATTCCCCATATTAATCCCCAAAACACACATTTTGAACAAAAATCTAATATATTTGTTTTGGATTGATGACAATGTTAGTCACAGGAGACAAATGTGAGTAAATGGCTTCTGTGTTTTGCTTCACCAATATCCATTGTACGGAAAGCAGTCTCATAGGACTATAATAGGGTAAGATAAAGAGATTTTATAGTAACTTCATCAAGCTCAGGGTTTATTTTTTAGCTACTTCCCAAAGCAAGGTAAATGCTGACCTGTTTTAAAAACTATCTTCAGTGTTTTTTTAGTAGACAGTATCAATAATTACTCTGTAACACTATAATTTCTTATTACTGTTTATTATAATTAAACTTTAATTGAAAGAAATAGATTCTGAACCCATGAATTTTTTGTGCATGGATTTTCTTTTGAGTGAAAATGAAAATTAAGGTGTCCTCTCATTCTGTAAAGTGTTTGATAACATTTTACAAATATGCAGTATCAAGACATGCATATGCCACCTTTTGATAATGTTTTAAATAATGGAACATTTTATAACAATCTGTAAACATTCTGTTTTTACAAATGTCCAATTTCAGTTTTTGCCCTTTCATATTACCTGATATTAAAGAGCATGGTAATATGAAAACATCCTGAGTGTACATCAGTGGGTGAATAGAATAAGAAACATATGCAGAATACTATTCAGCCCTAAAGAAGGAAAGAGATTCTGACATTAGCAGCAGCAGAGATAAACCTGGAGGACGTTACACTAAGTGGAAAGAGAGATACAGAAAAGCTAGCGAAATCTCACTTATGTGTGGAATCTAAAAAAGTCAGATTAACAGAGGCAGAATGTAGAACAATGGTTACCAGGGACAAGGTGGTGGGGAAATGGGGAGATGTTGTCAAAGGATATGACGTTTCAGTTCAATCCAGGGATACTCTGATGCTGTGGTTTGGGAAGGAAACAAGCTGGGGAAATTAAATGCTCAGAAAGGCTACCAAATATTTCTGAACATGCTTCTACTGATGACAACAGAGGTCACTGTTCCAGACAGACAGCCCAGAGAGAACCTCAGCTCCATGCTTCCTCACTTACTCTGTTTGGTACACAATATTAGGAAACTCTACTTCTTTGGAAGATACAAGAAAGCCCCTTGGAAACTTTTCAGCTTTTCCAGCACACAACTCCCTTTGAGAATATGACTATCGCAGAAATATGCATGCACATACCCTGGAAATACTATATTCACTTACAGGGCTGTATAGACCTCCTAAAATCCATCTCAGGACATCAGTGGACTCATGGCTTCAGGGTAAGAAGTGGCCTTGCAGCAGTAAGTCAGGTGATTCCTGCACTATGGGTTCCTGGTTCATACTCAGGGCTCCCCCATTGGTGCCCCCCTCAAATGCCGGAGGTCCCCAGATAGACGAGAGAGTCCTCTGGAGGCAGACCAAGGAGTCTGAGTCCTGACAATGATGCCCACACTCATCTTCGTGGTCCCCTTTTCTTTCTATGACTCAGGAGTTCTGGGACCCCCATTGCAGGATCCTCAGAAGGTGACTATTGAAGCCTTTGAGGAAGGTGAAGTGCTGCTATATTCTCTGCTATTTGGATTGAACTCTTTTCAGAGAGTTGATTTTGGTCTAGGGTTTGCACCCTGAGGGGCTTCTGAACTAGGGCTCTGACAGGGGAGGGGTACTTCTCACAGGAGAAGCCAGGGGCAGAGAGGACTGAGCAGTTTATGGGAGAGAGAGAGTAGAGTCTGGCAGGGACAGGCATTCACAGTCTTGGGCACCACAAGACTCTCACTTTTTGAAACCCTCTCATTGTATATTTGTCTCTTTCTTATCTGGGAAGAATTCCCAGAGGCTTCTCTGTAAGTGAATGTTAGTCCCCTGTTTACCTCTCAACAATGGCTTTCTACTGAGTCCCAAATGCTTAATGTGGTGAAGGTAAGGAGCAGTGGCTGCGCTTTGCTGGAGCAGCCACGAAGAGATACCCCACGTCCAAGGTAAGAGAAACCCAAGTAAAATGGTAGGTGTTGCAAGAGGGCATCAGAGGGAAGACACGCTGGAACCATACTCACAGAAAACTAGTCAATCTAATCACACTAGGACCACAGCCTTGTCTAACTCAATGAAACTAAGCCATGCTGGTGGCTGGTGGGGCCACCCAAGACAGATGGGTCATGGTGGAGAGTTCTGACAGAATGTGGTCCACTGGAGAAGGGAATGGCAAACCACTTCAGTATTCTTGCCTTGAGAACCCCATGAACAGTATGAAAAGGCAAAATAATAGGATATTGAAAGAGGAACTCCCCAGGTCAGTAGGTGCCCAATATGCTACTGGAGATCAGTGGAGAAATAACTCCAGAAAGAAAGAAGGGATGGAGCCAAAGCAAAAACAATACCCAGTTGTGGATGTGACTGGTGATAGAAGCAAAGTCCGATGCTGTAAAGAGCAATATTGCATAGGAACCTGGAATGTCAGGTCCATGAATCAAGGCAAATTGGAAGTGGTCAAACAGGAGATGGCAAGAGTGCACGTCGACATTCTAGGAATCAGCGAACTCAAATGGACTGGAATGGGTGAATTTAACTCAGATGACCATTATATCTACTACTGTGGGCAGGAATCCCTCAGAAGAAATGGAGTAGACATCATGGCAACAAAAGAGTTCAAAATGCAGTACTTGGATGCAATCTCAAAAACGACAGAATGATCTGTTTCGTTTCCAAGGCAAACCATTCAATATCACAGTAATCCAAGTCTATGCCCCAGCCAGTAATGCTGAAGAAGCTGAAGTTGAACGGTTCTATGAAGACCTACAAGACCTTTTAGAACTAACACCCAAAAAAGATGTCCTTTTCATTATAGGGGACTGGAATGCAAAAGTAGGAAGTCAAGAAACACGTGGAGTAATAGGCAAATTTGGCCTTGGAATATGGAATGAAGCAGGGCAAAGACTAATAGAGTTTTGCCAAGAAAATGCACTGGTCATAGCAAACACCCTCTTCCAACAACACAAGAGAAGACTCTACACATGGACATCACCAGGTGGTCAACATTGAAATCAGATTGATTATATTCTTTGCAGCCAAAGATGGAGAAGCTCTATACAGTCAACAAAAATAAGACCAGGAGCTGACTGTGGCTCAGATCATGAACTCCTTATTGCCAAATTCAGACTTAAATTGAAGAAAGTAGGGAAAACCACTAGACCATTTAGGAATGACCTAAATCAAATCCCTTATGATTATACAGTGGATGTGAGAAATAGATTTAAGGGACTAGATCTGATAGAGTGCCTGATGAACTATGGAATGAGGTTCATGACACTGTACAGAAGACAGGGATCAAGACCATTCCCATAGAAAAGAAATGCAAAAAAGCAAAATGGCTATCTGGGGAGGCCTTACAAATAGCTGTGAAAAGAAGAGAAGCAAAAAACAAAGGAGAAAAGGAACGATATAAACATCTGAATGCAGAGTTCCAAAGAATAGCAAGAAGAGATCAGAAAGCCTTCCTCAGCGATCAATGCAAAGAAATAGAGGATAACAACAGAATGGGAAAGACTAGGGATCTCTTCAAGAAAATTAGAGATACCCAGGGAACATTTCATGCAAAGATGGGCTCCATAAAGGACAGAAATGGTATGGACCTAACAGAAGCAGAAGATATTAAGAAGAGGTGGCAAGAATACACAGAAGAACTGTACAAAAAAGATCTTCATGAACCAGATAATCAAGATGGTGTGATCACTAACCTAGAGCCAGATATCCTGGAATGTGAAGTCAAGTGGGCTTTAGAAAGCATCACTACGAACACAGCTAGTGGAGGTGATGGAATTCCAGTTGAGCTATTTCAAATCCTGAAAGATGATGCTGTGAAAGTGCTGCACTCAATATACCAGCAAATTTGGAAAACTCAGCAGTGGCCACAGGACTGGAAAAGGTCAGTTTTCATTCCAATCCCAAAGAAAGGCAATGCCAAAGAATGGTCAAACTATCGCACAATTGCACTCATCTCACACGCTAGTAAGGTAATGCTCAAAATTCTCCTAGCCAGGCTTCAGCAATACATGAACCGTAAACTTCCAGATGTTCAAGCTGGTTTTAGAAAACGCAGAGGAACCAGAGACCAATTTGCCAACATTTGCTGGATCATCAAAAAAGCAAGAGAGTTCCAGGAAAAACATCTATTTCTGCTTTATTGACTATGCCAAAGCTTTTGACTGTGTGGATCACAATAAACTGTGGAAAATTCTTCAAGAGATGGGAATACCAGACCACCTGACCTGCCTCTTGAGAAATCTGTATGCAGGTCAGGAAGCAACAGTTAGAACTGGACATGGAACAACAGACTGGTTCCAAATAGGAAAAGGAGTATGTCAAGGCTGTATATTGTCACCCTGCTTATTTAACTTATATGCAGAGTACATCATGAGAAACGCTGGGCCAGAGGAAGCACAAGCTGGAATCAAGATTGCCAGGAGAAATATCAATAACCTCAGATATGCAGCTGACACCACCCCTATGGCAGAAAGTAAAGAGGAACTAAAAAGCCTCTTGATGAAAGTGAAAGAGGAGAGTGAAAGAGTTGGCTTAAAGCTCAACATTCAGAAAACAAAGATCATGGCATCTGGTCCCATCACTTCATGGGAAATAGATGGGAAACAGTGGAAACAGTGGCAGACTTTATTTTTGGGGCTCCAAACTCACTGCAGATGGTGACTGCAGCCATGAAATTAAAAGATGCTTACTCCTTGTAAGAAAAGTTATGACCAACCTAGATAGCATATTGGAAAGCAGAGATATTACTTTGCCAACAAAGGTCTGTCTAGTCAAGGCTATGGTTTTTCCAGTGGTCATGTATGGATGTGAGAGTTGGACTGTGAAGAAGGCTGAGCGCTGAAGAATTGATGCTTTTGAACTGTGGTGTTGGAGAAGACTCTTGAGAGTCCCTTGGACTGCAAGGAGATCCAACCAGTCCATTCTGAAGGAGATCAGCCCTGGGATTTCTTTGGAAGGAATGATGCTGAAGCTGAAACTCCAGTACTTTGGCCACCTCATGTGAAGAGTTGACCCATTGGAAAAGACTCTGGTGCTGGGAGGGATTTGGGGGCAGGAGGAGAAGGGGACGACAGAAGATGAGATGGCTGAATGGCATCATTGACTCGATGGACATGAATTTGAGTGAACTCCAGACGTTGGTAATGGACAGGGAGGCCTGGAATGCTGCGATTCATGGTGTCGAAAAGAGTCGGACATGACTGAGCGACTGAACTGAACTGAAGGCTGTGAATGCCTGTCCCTGCCAGAGTCTTCTCTCTTGTGTGTGTCTGTCTCTGTCTCTCTCCATCATAAACATTGCTCAGAACACCCACCCTGGCTTCTCCTGCTTACTGTGAGAAGTGCCTCTCCCCCAGCACAGCCCTGGTTCAGGAGCCCCTCATTTCCTCAGGATGGTCACTCCAGATCATGGTCCACTCTCTGAAAAGGGTTTAATCCAAATATTGGAAAATACAACAGCAAGGCACCCTTGCAGAGCTTAAATTGTCGCCTTTGAGAGGGTCATACAGTGAGGTTCCCAGAACTCCCTTGTCATATCCTGTGTCCCTGTTGCAGGAAGGGGGACCCCTTCCAGGGCCCGAAACTGGGCTCTTGTCTAACACTTGGAAATGAATTGTCCGAGGAGATATATGTGCTGACAAAGCAAGGGATTTTATTGGGAAAGGGCACCAGGTGGAGAGGAGTAGGGTAAGGGAAACCAGGAGAACAGCTCTGCCGCGTGGCTCGCAGTCTCGGGTTTTATGGTGATGGGATTAGTTTCCGGATGGTCTTTGGCCAATCATTCTAATTCAGAGTCTTTCCTGGTGGCGCACACATTGCTCAGCCAAGATGGATGCTAGCGAGAGGGATTCTGGGAAGTGGACGGACACGCGGTGTCTCCTTTTGACCTTTCCTGAACTCTTCTGGTTGGCGGTGGCTTATTAGTTCCCTATTCCTTATCAGGATCTCCTGTCATAAAACAACTCATGCAAATGGTTACTATGGTGCCTGGCCAAGGTGGGCGGTTTCAATCAGTGTGCTTCCCCTAACATCCGCAGTGTCTGAGACTTGCAGGGGAGGGTCCACTGATCTAGAGAAAGGAGATCAGTGCAAACGCCCACAGGAGCCAAGAGGGAAGGAAATAAGTAAAGAAGATGGAGAGGACTAGGGCCCACGGAGAGGACCAGCTGCACGTGTCAGCGGTGGTGGAAAAGCAAGATGCTGTGTGCATGACACAGTCTCATGCTTATAAAACAGAAAAAAGATACAGATACACCCTACAAACACATGTGCATGTATGTACACACAGGTCTACATATGATATCAGAGCATGTGAAATGTGCTGAAGGCTTCACATGAGGTTGAGAACATGGATGTTTCCTGGATGGAGGGGTGGACGCTCCTGTGAGCAGGCAGGAAGCCTGGCCACGCTGAAGAGGGGAAACTCAGCACATGTTGAGATAATTATAGTCCTGCTTTATGTCAACTATACATAAGAAGAAGAAAATATAGGAAACTACACAAAGATATTGGAGAAGACAATAGCAGCCCACTCTAGTACTCTTGCCTGGAAAATCCATGGACAGAGGAACCTGGTAGGCTGCAGTCCATGGGGTCGCTAAGAGTCGGACACGACTTCACTTTCACTTTTCACTTTCATGCATTGGAGAAGGAAATGGCAACCCACTCCAGTGTTCTTGCCTGGAGAATCCCAGGGGCGGGGAAGTCTGGTGGGCTGCCGTCTATGGGGCCGCACAGAGTCAGACACGACTGAAGCGACTTAGCAGCAGCAGCAGCAACACAAAGATATAAATGGAAAACAATATAGAGGGCATAGCCGCTGCTCATCTCCAGTCAGTCCCCCACCAAGGGAACATAGCCCAGTGATACCAGATCTCCTGAGGTTTCTGAAGGAGCAGGAAATCTGGAGTTTCGTGTGAAATTAAAACACTGCAGCTTCCAAACCCTTAGCGAAGAAACAATACTTATTCCACACCATTTCTTCCAGAAAACACTGTGAGGGAAAACTAAACACATCAGGGGACCACCTTCAGTACAAACCAATTTGTAACCCCCGATCTAGAGCAAATCAAGCTTGCGTGTACTCATGTCCAGAGTGGGGCCAGGGCCTTCTGGGTCCTCTGTGAGGGGGGCGGAGACAGGTAGCTGGCATGACTGTGTTTTGTTTCAGACCCTCTGAGGAGCCTTTCACATGCTTTTATTCATTTAACTGACACAAATCAGGTATTAAGCCCATTGCACAGATGAAGAAACTGAAGCTCTGATGAATAACTTGCCCAGGATCATGCAGCTCTAAAGTGTCTCCTCCAGGCCCCACAGCCTCCTTGTAACTCTGATGTCCATCTCCCCTCCTCCTTCTTTGCCCTTCCGGCAACTCCTCCTCCTTCCTCTGTCCCGGCCATGACTTTCTCGGCTCACTGTCTTCCAGTCCACATGCCTGGCTGCCGGGCAGGCAGAGCTCAGCCACATCCAGGCTGTGCTCTGATGGGGGCACCATGTCCAGGCTCACAGACTAGAGTGGAGGAGGGGCTTCTGGGAGACTCAGGTAAAGCTGCTGCTTTCTAAGTGGGGGAACTGAGGCCCAGAGAGGGCACAGGCCTTACCCAGGATCACACAGCAGGAACCTCATCCTGTCCTTCTCCAAGCTCTGCTTCTGTAGTGTTAAGTGGATCCAAAGTTATTATTTAGACTTAGGTGTAAATTGCAGAGTCATTTTAACAGTAAATTGGGAACAAATTCAGGAACAGTCAGAGTGACATCCCAGCCTCTCTCATGGCCCACTGGGAGGCCAGCAGGTTCCAGGGTTCCACTGACAATTGGGGCTCAAGGATCTTTGTGAGTCCAGGAAGGTTCTTGGGCTTAGCTTTGTGTTTCTCTTTCCAGCCTCAGCCTGTCCCGGGGTTTATTATCAGCAAAGGTGACAGGGCCCTGATGGCAGGAAGCTGGCTGGGGCTCAGACTGCTGGCCCTTCAGCTCTGGGGGCCTCTCAGCAAATAGGCCCTTGGAAACAGGGCAGCTGTCCCTGAGGGGGACAGCTGGGAGGGGCCTCACTCCCCCGACACACTGGATCCTGGAGGAGCCCCTATGTGAGCAGGACTGCAGCCCTGGCTGGAGGGACTGTCTTGGGCAGGTGGCCTGGGCAATTCCATGGTTTCCAGGGTCCCTGCCACTCTGGCCATGTGTCCCTGTCACAGCTCTGAAACCTCTTCAGGTCCCTGTTCTCCTCTCTCTGTTCCAGTCCAGGCCCCTCCTCCATGGGAAGGTTGGCTCCATGCCTGCATCCCTTCTGGGTCAGAAGACCCCTACTGGGCTGCCTCAGGGCCCCTGGGACCCTGGGATACCCCCAGTCATCCCCACTCTGACCCTCACCCCCACCCCAGTCCCAGCATCCTCAGGGCTGCCCCCTCCCAGGGGTCCTGTAGGTGCCTCCTATTTCAGCTCCTTCCCTTAAAAGGGGGCTGATCATCCGTCCATCCCCACCCCCTCCCTGGGATGCCCTGAAAGGCTCCACATCAGCATCAGTCACAGCATCCTTGTTCATTTCCAGTTCCTTATTCCCAGCTTGGAAGCTGCTAACTAGTCTCACAGGCCAGGAGAATCCTCACAGGTAGGACTACTCCTAGATCTTTCCAGACTCCCAGCTGGATGGCAGATTTGGAGCTTAAGAGCCAAACATTATGTCAATTTACTCTGTGATTCCTCCAACACACTTCACCTTGGAGTCATGCTGGCGGAGAGGATTCACAACAGTCCCTGCTTCCCATGTCATCTTGTCCCCACGGCCTTGCTCTCATCCCATGGCTCCTCCCAGTTCACCCCTGAAGCTTCTGGGTGGGTCTGTTTCCCCTCAGATGGCAGCTCCTTCTAGTGATGCTGCAGGCAGGAGGGGCCGGGACACATATGTCTTCAGGTTGCTGTGGAAGGAGGCTGTGGCCCTAAAGGGGTGTTCTGAGTCCCAGAGTCCCGAGCTTTGGTCCTGGGCTCCCACCCACAGGCCCTGCTGACATGTGGGCTGTACAGCCAAATGCTCAAAGCCACAGCTTTGGCATTGTTACCTGAGTTCCCACTCCTATCCATGGAACCTCGTGGTAGACATTTGGTTCCCTGAGCCTTATTTTCTCTTTTGTCAAATGGTAAGCAGTACAATGTACAATTGCTATTCTGAAAACTTGGGGGTCAGATCTTCTCCAGAATTCAGAATTTTTCTGCTTCAGACAGGTGACATGGTGCATCTGCTGTATATGACATCACACCACTCTGGGGTCTGAAAGCACCTTGTGATCAAGCATAGTAACATTTCTGCAACTGACTTTTTGAAGTTTAACAGTAAGTGAAATAAATAAAGATCATAACTTGTCTCATGTTCATTCAGGTCAAATGTTATTACCAAACAAATTTTTAAAACTCTTTTGCATATTTCACAGCTTTGAAGGTTAGGATTATAGATAAGGACCATCCTACCCCGTGTCTCTGACAGTAATGGCAAAAAGTTCAAAGAGATAAGTAATGTCCATGGTTTGATGCCAGACCCAAGCCAGCTGTGAGCTTTGGGATAAGACAAGTCTTGTGGCAAAGTCAAGGGTGATGGGTGGGGAGAACCATTCTGGAGCAGCTGTGCTGTTACCCAAGTGTCTGGGCCGTTGGTTTCAACTCTGCAGATCCTGAGCCTCAGCTGACACTGAACCCTGAACTTTTTCTACTTGTCTGACTCAATCCACCTCCTGAGCTCCTTCAAGAAGACCACAGCCATCCTGATGTCAGTGATCCACATGACCGCGTGATCGTCCTCAGGCCTGGGCTCTGTGACCATCATGGGCTACTTCTTCCGCCTGCTGCAGCTGCTCTCCACTTGTGTGGCCTTATCCCTGGTGGCCAGTGAGAAAGCCTGGAGAGCAGACGTAAGCAACTGGTCCATGTTCATCTGGTGCTTCTGCTTCGTTGTGAATCACTTTATTGTCCTAGTTGAGGTATGTGAACTCCAGGAGCAATTTTCTTTGTCCTGGGACAACTTTCTCATCACCTATACCTGCTTCTCTGCCCTCGCCTGCCTCTCAGCTTCCATCATGTACCCCATCATCCATCTTCAGCTGTTGAGTTATGGCACCCAGCAGAACCATGCTATCGCCGCCACTGCGTTCTCCTCTATTGCTTCAGTGGTTTACGCCATGGAAACAATCTGGACCTGTGTCAACACTAGTGAGTCTTGCTCCTTTATCGGCCTGCTCAAAAAGCTAGAGATCATTGTGGCCTGTTGCATCCTTGCCTTCATCAGCAACACCTTCCTGTACATGCACCAGCAGGCCCTGGTGTGGTGTGTGGCCGTGTACTCCATTTGCTTCATCCTGGGGGTCATATCCTTATTGCGGCATCGGTGTGATTGTGATGAGAGTCTACCCTCCTCCCATTTTGTGTTTGGGCAGACTGTGCTCTCCGTCCTCCTCTACACCACTGCTGCTGTCCTCTGGCCTCTCCATCAGTTCAATGAGCAGTTTGGCGGGAATCCCCAGCGGTCCAGAGATGCAAGCTGCAATGCTGGGTATAGCGTGTGCATCTGGGACCAACAACTGGCTGTGGCCACCCTGACAGCCATCAACCTGCTGATTTACATGGTTGACCTGGTGATCTCGGCCTCCCGGATCTGAGGCTCTGCCCAGAGGCTCCTGATTCCCTCTTCTCACTGGAGGTTTCTTTACCGAGCTCTGACATTCTCTGACGTCTCCTTCCTGGCTCCCTCTCTCCTCTCATCCTGCCCCACTCATCTCTCTATCCTTTCTGTTTCCTTCCCTCCTTCTGCTCTGTTTTGTCTCCTTCCTGTTTTGTGTGGTTGCCCACACCCTGTTTTGCCTGTTTCTCATTTTTTCCTCATTTTATACTTTTTGTCCCTTTTGGGGTCATTCTTAGTTTTCTCATCTCCTGTGTCCTGACCACCTCCCCCCATCTTCCTTCTTCTGATCCATCAGGACCTGAGACTCCTTCCTTCTTTGCCCATCGCCCCTCCCCCTTCCTAAGGTGCTGACTCCACAGCACACAGCCCTCTGTGCAACTGTTCACACCCTGGGCCTTTGGAGGGGCCTCGTTGCCAAAGCGTGTCTGTCCCCCTGGGTGCCCTAGTTGGTGTGTGTATGTGTGCTTGGTAGGGAGGAGGAGGGGGGTTGTAGCTAGGGATTGGGCCACCTTTCTCCCTGTGTAAGGTGGTATACAGTGTCCCTCCTCTTTAAGGTAAAAGAAAAACTCAGGAGGTCAATAACTCCAGTGAGTTGCAAGCTTAAAGCAGAGACCTTGGATCCAGAGGCCCTATCTGATGCTCAGTCCTACCTGAGATTGGCTCCAGAATATTGTGGACTCATTAAATACCTGCTGCCTAGAGCTCATTTTAAAGCTAGTGAAGGGTAGATGACTTCCAGTCCAACTGCTCTCTGGGGAATCAAAAACTGAACTGGCAAAGAGCTGCAGTTTCTTGAAGACAATACTCCAGAGTATTTCAGAGGTGCAGAGATGTGACCCACCGTCCTCAGTGCTAAAAACAGCAGGTCCTGCCTCTGCAGGGAGAACATGGACACTGCCAGCCTTGAAGCTGGTGTTAGACTCGGTACAGTTTCTGTTCTTTTTTTATCACAAAGGTAAAAATTACTGTGTGGCCTTATTCTTAAGGGGGAAGTGCCTTTCAACCCTTTTTAGATTAGCAGGTGGGTTGGTTGAGTGGGTATCATTGCTTCAATAGTCAGAGTATTAATGCTTGCTTTCCTTGACTGTGCTTTGCACAGACAAGTTTCTGTGTGCCAGTTGCTTTCTACTGCTGTTTCTGCTTCTCTAGGACTCACATATAATGTGATCTATATGTGTGCTCGCTCAGTCACTTCAGTCGTGTCTTACTCTTGGCTACCCCATGGACTGTAGCCTGCCAGGCTCCTCTGTCCATGGGATTCTCCAGGCTAGAATACTGGAGCAGGTTGCCATGACCTCCTCCAGGGGAACTTCCCAACCCAGGGATTAAACCTACATCTGTTATGTCTCCTGCATTGGCAGGTGGGTTCCTTACCACTGCTGCTGCTGCTACTGCTAAGTCGCTTCAGTCGTGTCCGACTCTGTGTGACCCCAGTGACAGCGGCCCACCAGGCTCCTCTGTCCCCGAGATTCTCCAGGCAAGAACACTGGAGTGGGTTGCCATTTCCTTCTCCAATGCATGAAAGTGAAAAGTGAAAGTGAAGTCGCTCAGTCATGCCCGACTCTTAGCGACCCCATGGACTACAGCCCACCAGGCTCCTCCATCCATGGGATTTTCCAGGCAAGAGTACTGGAGTGGGGTGCCATTTCCTTACCACTAGTGCCACCTAAATGTGTAAAAAATTTTTAAATTCCCTGGAGCTTCTGGTTCCCATAAGTCCCTGCTCTGTATCATAGAGAGAAGCCTTCTCCTGCATCTGCAATGTACTTTTTAAAACCTCAGTAGAAAGATAGAAAAACCCCTGCAAAATAACATAATCTAATTGACTCAAATTTGTCTAGAGTTCAGAAGCAACTAAGTAGATTTCCATTCTCACCCAAACAACCCTCTCTGCAAACCTGTCTCACTGTCTCCCAATTTCCACATTGGCCAGAGCCTAGGAGCTTGGCCCAGCCATGGAAAAGTAGCCTACGGGTCCTACCCCATTGCCCAGTACCCTGTCCCCTAGCTTTTAAAGGGCCCCTGTCAGAACCTGGATGCCTTTCCGTAAAGCTGTGCGCCTGTGTGCATGCTCTGTGTGTGTTCCAGGCCACGGGTGCACTGACACCAGCAGCCCTTTACAGTAACTGGTGGCTAAAGTCTTCTGTCTTCAGACACAGAGTCTCAGAGCCCAGCATCCTGGCGTCACCAGGGCCAGAGGAGCCAGGCAAGCAGAGCTGCGGGATAGGGGAGGGGAGGGGAGGAACCCCCATGGCTGCCCCTCAGTCCTGTACTGGGAGGAAGCATGAGCTCTTCATGCAGTGGAAGGTGGGGTGGTGTGGGAGGGCTCCCAGGAGGTGCTTTCCATGATCAGAAAATCATAAAAAGTGATGAAACGAAACTCAAATTTGAAGGCAAGACAAGAAAAATTTCAACATAAAAAATTTTCTCTGCCCTTTGGCCCTCCTCCTCCTCTAGTATCCATTGTACATCTGCATTGTGTTAAACAGCCCTCCTCAAAGGAGGGTTTGGCCAAAAAGATCAATTTTTCTTCTAGTGCCAGCCATGCAACTCCCTAGAAGATAACACTGCTTACCTACTCATGATTTGATTAATGTCACTACTTATTATTAATTTATTCTGCTTATTTTATAAGATTGTTATTTCTTACATTAATGAATGTGTGATTTAGGCTGTGGTTAAAAAAAATAATGATGATGATGACCAAATACTTGAAATGACTGGCCTGATATATAGTCTATAAGATCTATATGATTATAATAGCGTGACTCTGGCTATGGGAAGAAGCAAAGGAGGGAACCATTTCCTGGAGCTGACAGACTAGTAAGACAGGTGGCCCAGAGGATTAAGGCTACTGTTACCAGGACTAGGTGAGTAATTGCACACCGAGTGGTCAGTCAGCAAAATCCTTTCCTGACTTGGGAATGAACATTTCTAGACTTCTGGAACAATTGGTCAAAAATGCTTTCCAAACCTTGCTGGAAATTAAGAGGGAATTGGAAGGCATTGTGTAATAAAGAATGTTGCCCACCACCCAGTTCTACAAGCATTAAGTCATTAGTCACTCCAGTCACTGATCTACAATCCACCCTGAAAGGAATTCAGGGCGAATGTCATGATGCGGCCCTTTGTGCTCTGGGAAAATTGGCAGAACCAGCCCTCAGATACTTATGTATTTTCAGGAGAATTTTTTATAAACATGGTACCTTGCATCTTCCCATACTTAGAAAAGCACTGAAACTATTAACCATGGTATCTGGTCCTTTCGAAAAGCAGTAACTTTGTCAAGATGTGAGCTTGGTTGCGTGTATCCCTTCACCAAAGTCACATACACACTGCCCTCAACGCCTAACCGCTTTGGAACAGTTTTCACAGCTTTCTGAAATTGTCTTCCTGGTTATAATTCTTATGTTGGCTTGAATAAAATTTTCCATTTCTTTCTTGACTACTGATCAATTTTTTCCATAGATATAAGCAAGTATGCATTTATCTCCATAAGTTCGGTGCAGGGAATCTCAGAGTCCTATGTTTTCCTGAATCAAATTGAACACAACCTTGGGACCTCACTTCCCAGGAGGCTGGAGATGCCTCTGTGCTTTAGTGAAAGACCTGTACAGGGTGGGCTCACACAAGGGGCTCACCGTCCAAGCCTGTGGTTCATAGCGGCGGCTGCTGCATCCCTCCTATTGGAGGGTGAAGGGTCATTTGTCACAATTCCAAGGTTGGTCCAGTCCCCTCACTGTGGAGCTCAAAAGAGGGTAGAAAGGTCCTCTGCTTAGTCCCACCCTCTCGCCATACAGGAGGAGCAGCTGGACCCCAGGGAGGGGCAGGACGTGTCCAGAGTCACCCTGCGTGTGGCAGAGTCAGAGTCAGGACCAGGTGCCCTGTCCCCAGGCTGGCTGTCCGTTCACGGCCCCACGCTGCTTGTGACAAGTGTGGTGGCAGCATCCTCCAGGCTGGGATTCTGCCCCGTCCACCCTTGTTCTGCACAAACCTGCCCCGTCCCCCCAAGGAGGGCACTCACTGCTGCTGAGTCTGTTTCCTCATCTGCTAGATGGGGGAGGGATGCCAGAGACCCCTGGTCCCTCCCAGCCCCCCTCTTTCCGGGGCCCCTGGACTTGCCAGTCCTGGAGACTCAGACGTGGAGATGGAAGCCGGCTCCCTCCTCTCTGTCCACCCTCTCTGCTTGCTTCCTCTTGGCTGCTGGGTCCTGTTTATTGGTCACATCCTCCCTGATTACACAGACCTTCCTTCCCATGACCTCTGCTTGGTGGGGAACGTGTTTCTCTCTTGTAACATGAGTTTCCTCAGTCACTTCCCAGGGGTCCAACTCTCCAGTGATTTTTGTCAAAAACCCAAACTGCTTCCAGGTGCCCCTACAGTTTGAGGTGTCCCAGACTTCCTTGTTCCTGCACATTCTTCCTTTCCACTTCTTTGGAGTCCAGTTCAGCAGCCATTTGTAAGAAGCCATTACTTTCCAGGCTTCCCTAATGGTTCAGTGGTAAAGAATCTGCCTGCCAATGCAAAAGACACGGTGGTTCAATCCCTGATCCCGGAAGATCACACATGCCTTGAAGCAACTAAGCCTGTGCACCAGAACTACTGAACCTGTGCTCTAGAGCCCAGGAATCAAAACTACTGAAGTCTGAGTTCCCTACAGCTGGTGCTCTGAAACAGAAGTCATCACAAGGGAGAAGCCCAGGCAAGGCAACTAGAGAAAAGCCTCACAGCAACAAAGACGCTGCACAGCCATAAATAAATAAGTAAATAAAATTATAAAAAAAAAATCACCTGACTTACTCCTCCAAGGCCAGCTTCCTACTCTAAGCCCCATGAATCCACTGATGTCCTGGAATGGGGTCTAAGAGGTCTACCAAAGCCTTGTAAATGAATGCAAGATTTCCAATGTAGGTACATTTGTCTTTCTAGGATAGTCATGTTTTCAAGGGGATTTATGTGCAGAAAAGGTAAGAGTTCCCAAGGGACTCTCATAACTTCTGAAGAAGTAGGATCTCCTAAAATTGCTGAATCAAACAGTGTAAGTGAGGGAGTATGGATTTGAGAATCTCTCTGGGTTGTCTGTCTGGAGCACTGACCTCCCTTGGCCTCAGGAGAAGCACGTTCAGAAACATTTGGTAGCTTTTCTGAACATTTAATGTCCCCAGATGATCTCCTTCCCAAACTACAACATCAGAGCATCCCTGGGTGGAGGGACCATTTTAGAACTTTAGTTCAGTTCTCTGCCTCGTACCCTAACTCTGGGCTCATCCATCATTTCCCAGAGAGAGCTCTGTACAGTGCTCCTCAGAGTGTGGTTTGTGGATTAGTGCGGATTGCAAATTGTTCCTTGTTCACAATGAGATGAAGTACAGAAAGTGAGAGGGAGTATTTAGAAACTTTTAGAATCCCAGGGAAGGGGGAGCCTGGTGGGCTGCCATCTATGGGGTCGCATAAAGTTGGACATGACTGAAGCGACGCAGCAGCAGCAGCAGCAGCAGCAGCAGCAGGGCAACTTGACATTGTACAAAGATCCAAGAGTATGATGAGAGTCAGCAAATTGGAGGGTAAGTTTACTGTAGCAGTGGCAGGACAGGCATGACCCAAATGAAGGAGGCTGGGCTAGAGAATCAATGCTCTGCTCCCTTAATCAAGAATGTTTTGCCAAAAACAAAAATAAAGTTAGTAAAACTAAATAGTGGGCTTAGTGAAGATGTAAAAATTGTGAACTACACAAAAACTAATATGTTAAATTATTGTCTTTTATTTTGTGATAATATGGGAGCTAATTGTCAACAACTATTGTTTCATACAGGGCTTCCCTGATAGCTCAGTTGGTAAAGAATTCACCCACAATGCAAGAGACCTGGGTTCGATCCCCAGGTTGGGAAGATCCCCTGGAGAAGGAAAGGCTACCCACTCCAGTGTCCTGGCCTAGAGAATTCCATGGACTGTATAGTCCATGGGGGTTACAAAGAGTCAGACACAACAGAGCGACTTTCACTTTCACACTTTCATTGTTTTATACAAAGTAAAAACGTAATTGAGGGGATGCTCCTATAAAAGTAGTCAAACTATGGAAGAAATGCCTGCAGTTTCTGCAAGATAATTTGATTACAACTTTTTAGACATGCCAACTGACAATTAGATTAGCTTATCTATCCTATAACTTCAGGACTTTAATGATTTATAACTTGCATTCTATTAAAAAAAGATACTATGCTTTTTATTAGTTTTTTTTCATGTTGTATCATTTTTATTAAATTCACCATTCTATGAACATATGTCAGATTAATCTTTCTCAACCAGTCCATTCTGAAGGAGATCAGCCCTGGGATTTCTTTGGAAGGAATGATGCTAAAGCTGAAACTCCAGTACTTTGGCCACCTCATGCGAAGAGTTGACTCATTGGAAAAGACTCTGATGCTGGGAGGGATTGGGGGCAGGAGGAGAGGGGACGACAGAAGATGAGATGGCTGGATGGCATCACTGACTCGATGGACGTGAGTCTGAGTGAACTCTGGGAGTTGGTGATGGACAGGGAGGCCTGGCGTGCTTCGATTCATGGGGTCACAAAGAGTCGGACACAACTGAGTGACTGAAGTGAACTGAACTGAACTGAAACTTATTTATTTATTTTAAACAGTTATAAGATGTTTGTTTGTTTATTTATTTTGTTTTTATTTGGCCCCTCCACACAGTATGTGAAGTGAAAGTAAAAGTCGCTTAGTCGTGTCAGACTCTTTGTGACCCCATGGACTACACAGTCCCTGGCATTCTCCAGGTCAGAATACTGGAGTGGGAAGCCTTTCCCTTCTCCAGTAGGAAGCCTTTCCCTTCTCCAGGGGATCTTCCCAACCCAGGGATCGAACCCAGGTCTCTGGCATTGCAGGTGGATTCTTTACCAGCTGAGCAACAAGTATGTGGGATCTTAATTCCCAAACCAGGGGTAGAACTTGTGCCCCCTGCATTGGAAGTGCAGAGTCTTAACCATTGGGCCGACCATCGGGGAGTCCTATGAAACTTTATTTTAAAAATTAAATAATTACCCTTCTCAAAAATCTCAGACATTTTTTGAAAGAACAGTTGGAAAGATCCCCTGGAGGAGGGAATGGCTACAGACTGCAGTATTCTTGCCTGGAGAATCCCATGGACAGCAGATAGTCAAACTTAAGCACAGTGTTAAGTGGTAGGGTCAGAACTTGAACTCATGACTATTTGATTATAAAGTTCATGGCTTCCTGGTTGTTCCATGCACTCTGCCCAGAGAGATGAATTTCTCAGACCAGACCCTGACATCTAACATAAGAAAGAGAAGCCACAGAACTTGTCACTCTGTCTGGGGCTTGTCCTTCAGGATTTGTGTGTAAAGAATCCCATGAACCAATCTCATGGAGACTGGTGGGCTACAGTCCATGGAGTTGCATAGAGTCGGACACGGTTGAGCAACTAACACTATTCCCGTATCTGTCTTTGCAAAATATTTTGGCCTATTTTTTGCAATCAAACTGTGCCATTTGAATTAAATGATCTATTTCTTATATTAACTTTCACTTTTCCAACTATTGATTTACACAATTTATACACTTTTCCAAAAGAGCACGAGTACTGGTTAGGTGGATTCACTGCATCTAAATCATTTATCTCTTATATGAATTTCATTTTTGTAAAATAGTAGCCATTCTCGTAGACTCATAATGCCTTGAAGCAAGGCTTAGAGGGTAAAATACCAAATTAAAAATTTTAGAGTTCCATGGTATCTAAAGAAATTATTAAAAATTATCACGTTTAAATCAGTAAGATAACTAAAACATCCTAGGAAGTTTAGTCGATATTCAACTGGGTTGTCTATTATTAAGTTGTATAACTTATTTCTACATTCCAGTTACTAGAGATAAAAAATATAATCTTTGTCATAGTTTTAAAACGTTTTCAGAAAAACTTGCTGACCTTCTGCCCTAGAGAAGGGAGATCACATGGATCCCAGGACCACTTGTCATGTCCTGTGATCCTAGTGTCTGAGGCTCACAGGAGGCTCACTGATCACCACAGAGATCATCACAGAGAAGGGTGTTCAGTCCAAATGCCCACAGGAGCCAGGAGGGAAGGAAATGAGTAAAGGAGATGGAGAGGACTAGGGTCCCTGGAGAGGACCAGCTGCGCCTGTCAGGGGTGATGGAAAAGCAAGATGCTGTGTGATGATACGGTCTCAAGTTTATAAAATCAAAAATATCTATATGTGTGCCCTACACACATGTACATATGTGGAAATGTGTTGAAGGCTGTACATGAGGTTGAGAACATGGATGCTCCCTGGATGGAGGGGTGGACGCTTCTATGAGCAGGCAGGAAGCCTGGCCACACCAAAAAGGAGAAACTGGGCACATGTGAGATGATCATAATCCTACTTTGTCAATTATACATGAGGAGAATAAAAATATAGAAAACCAAACAAAGATGAGGATCAAGAATAATATAGAGTAAAGGGCATAGCAGCTGATCTTATGAGCTAGAAGAGCTAAAAGAGCTAGAAATCTGGATTTTCATGTGAGATGAAAACACTGTGCATCTACCAAACACTTGAGGAAGAAACACAGCTGATCCGACACATCTCTTCCTGAAAGCACTGCGAAGGAAAAACCAAACACACAGGCAGATCACATCCAGGACGTACAAGTGTGCAGCCTCTGGTCTGGAGCAAATCAAGCTTGCGTGTGCTTATGTCCAAAGTGGAGCCAGGGACTTCTGGGTTTTCTTTCAGGGGGAGGGGAACAGGTAGGTTGTATGGATCCAGGGTGCCACGTGCCAGGCCCTCTGAGGAGCCCTTCACATAGTTTCATTCATTTAACTGATATATAGGGGCTTCCCTGGTGGCTTAGAGGGTAAAGCGTCTGCCTGCAATGCGGGGAGACCTGGGTTCCATCCCTGGGTTGGGAAGATCCCCTGGAGAAGGAAATGGCAACCCACTCCATTACTCTTGCCTGGAAAATCCCATGGACGGAGGAGCCTGGTAGGCTACAGTCCATGGGATCACAAAGAGTCGGATACAACTTTGTATAGTTGTTTGTATAGTAGGTATTCAGCCCATTGCACACATGTGAAAATGGAGGCTCTGTAAAGTAACTTGCCAGTTTCCTCCACACCCCACAGACTCCTTGTCCCTCTGAGTGTCCATCTCCCCTCCTTCTTCTCTGTCCTTCCGGCACCTCCTCCTTCCTTCCTCTGTCCAGGCCATGACCCTTCTGGCTCACCGTCTTCCAGTCCATTGCTTGGCTGCTGGGCAGGCAGGGTTCAGCCACATCCAGGCTGGGCTCTGAAGGGGGCACCACGCCACCCTCAAAGATTAGAGTGGCAGAGGGGCTGCTGGAAGACCCAGGTAAAGCTGCTGATTTCCAGGTGGGGGAACTGAAGCCAGAGAGGGCACATGCCTTATCCCACCCAGCAGGAACCCCCATGCCTCTCCTCCAAGCTCTCCCTCTGTGTGATTCAGTTCAGTTCAGTTCAGTCGCTCAGTCATGTCCGACTCTTTGCAACCCCAAGAATCACAGCACGCCAGGCCTCCATGTCCATCACCAACTCCCAGAGTTCACTCAAACTCATGTCCATTCAGTCGGTGATGCCATCCAGCCATCTCATCCTCTGTCATCCCCTTTTCCTCCTGCCCCCAATCCCTCCCAGCATCAGAGTCTTTTCCAATGAGTCAGCTCTTCACATGAGGTGACCAAAGTGTTGGAGTTTCAGCTTTAGCATCAGTCCTTCCGAAGAACACCCAGGACTGATCTCTTTTAGAATGGACTGGTTGGATCTCCTTGCAGTCCAGGGGACTCTCAAGAGTCTTCTCCAACACCACAGTTCAAAAGCATCAATGCTTCAGCGCTCAGCTTTCTTCACAGTCCAACTCTCACATCCATACATGACCACTGGAAAAAACCATAGCCTTGACTAGACGGACCTTTGTTTCCAAAGTAATGTCTCTGCTTTTGAATATGCTGTCTAGGTTGGTCATAACTTTCCTTCCAAGGAGTAAGTGTCTTTTAATTTCATGGCTGCAATCACCATCTGCAGTGATTTTGGAGCCCCCAAAAATTAAGTCTGCCACTGTTTCCCCATCTATTTCCCATGAAGTGATGGGACCAGATGCCATGATCTTCGTTTTCTGAATGTTGAGCTTTAAGCCAAGTTTTTCACTCTCCTCTTTCACTTGCATCAAGAGGCTTTTTAGTTCCTCTTCACTTTCTGCCATAAGGGTGGTGTCATCTGCATATCTGAGGTTATTGATACTTCTCCCAGCAATCTTGATTCCAGCTTGTGCTTCCTCCAGCCCAACGTTTCTCATGATGTACTCTGCATATAAGTTAAATAAGCAGGGTGATAGTATACAGCCAGTATACAGACGTACTCCTTGTCCTATTTGGAACCAGTCTGTTGTTCCATGCCCAGTTCTAACTGTTGCTTCCTGACCTGCATATAGGTTTCTCAAGAGTCAGGTCAGGTGATCTGATATTCCCATCTTTTGAAGAATTTTCCACAGTTTATTGTGATCCACACAGTCAAAGGCTTTGGCATAGTCAATAAAGCAGAAATAGATGTTTTTCTGGAACTCTCATGCTTTTTCGATGATCCAGCGGATGTTGGCATTTCGATCTCTGGTTCCTCTGTGCGATTAAATGAATCTAAATGCTCCCCATCAGCATCAGATGGAGCATCCTTGTTCATTTCCAATCCCTTCTTCCCAGCTTTGAAGCTGCTAACCAGTCTCCCAGGCCAGGAAAATCCTCACTCAGGTAGGGAGTACTCCTAGATCTTTCCAGACTGCACCTGGATGGCAGTTATGGAGATTAGAAGCCAAACATTATGCTAATTTATTTTTTAATTTTTTTAAATTGTGAAAATATGATAACACATTTACCAGGAGCCTTGCAAAATACAGAACAAAGTTACATATGTATATGTAATATAGGTATGTATGTAATAGCCACTATATATTTCAATTACTTTTTAAGTAGATAAATTACAATTTTTAGTTAGAGTTTTAATAGCAAACTCCCAAAAATTAATAGAATGAAAATGCAGAAAAGTATAGTAGACCTTAAAAGCGCTATGAACCATTCAACATAATTAAGATTTATACAATTTTCACACAACAGTTCAGTTCAGTTCAGTTCAGTCGCTCAGTCATGTCCGACTCTTTGCAACCCTGTGAATCACAGCATGCCAGGTCTCCCTGTCCATCACCAACTCCCAGAGTTCACTCAGACTCACGACCATCGAGTCAGTGATGCCATCCAGCCATCTCATCTTCTGTCGTCCCCTCTCCTCCTGCCCCCAATACCTCCCAGCATCAGAGTCTTTTCCAGTGAGTCAACTCTTCGCATGAGGTGGCCAAAGTACTGGAGTTTCAGCTTCAGCATCATTCCCTCCAAAGAAATCCCAGGGCTGATCTCCTTCAGAATGGACTGGTTGGATCTCCTTGTAGTCCAAGGGACTCTAAGGAGTCTTCTCCAACACCACAGTTCAAAAGCATCAATTCTTCAGCACTCAGCCTTCTTCACAGTCCAACTCTCACATCCATACATGACCACTGGAAAAACCATAGCCTTGACCAGACAGACCTTTGTTGGCAAAGTACAGCAGGATACAAATTCTATTCAAGTTCCCATAGACAATAAACCAGGAGACACTGGAACATATCCAGGGATATAAAACAAGTGTAAAAATTTCGTGCTCTAAATGTGTTCTGTGGTTCCTCCAGGACACTCCTCCTTGGAGTCGTGCTGGGTGGGGGTCTCCCTTCCCTAATGTGGAAGAGTCACATGTGAAGGCAAAACTGGGTGGAGGGGATTCACAGCAGTCCCTACTTCCCACGTTATCTTGTCCCACAGCCTTGCTCTCACCCCAGGGCTCCTCCCTGTTCACCCCTGAGGCTGCCCTCCTCCGGGTGGGGCTGCGTCCCCTCGATGGCAGCTCCTTCTAGTGATGCTGCAGGGAGGACAGGCCGGGACACTGTGTCTTAGTTTGCTGTGGAAGGAGGCCGTGGCCCTGAAGGCATGTCCTGTGTCCCAGAGCCCTGAGGCTTGGTCCTGAACTCCCACCCATGGGCCTTGCTGACACGTAGGCTGTAGAGTGAAGTGTTCACACACACAGCTTGGCATTTTTATCTGGGTTCCCACTTCCTAGCCTTTCAACCTTAAGGATGGCACTTAAGCTCCCTGTTGAGGCAGTCTAAGTGCAGATTGGAAAAGAATTTCTGGACACAGAGCATTTCAGAAGGAAGTGAGTTTATTAAAAAGAAAGAGCAGAAATAACAAATTGGGCGCTGCAAGCACAGCAGGCTGACCTGACAGACCAGGGAGAGTTGACAGTTTTCGACAGTAGCCAGTTTTTATAGCCTCAAGACAAGAAAATTCCTGCTGGAAAGTTGGTGTTAGGTGACTGGTTAGGGCGCTATAGGGTGACTACCAGGGTGGGCTTTTTTTGCCTCATTTGGGGTCAGAAAGCCTACTGGTGATGATCTAGGGGTCTTTTGGCCATGGGACAAAGGGGCTCAGTCAGCTTCTGAGGTGACCTGGGTTCTCAGCTACACTTCTATGGCCTTGCTACAAGGCCTTGCACCTGTGGCCTTGGGGCAGGACTCAACATCCCCCAGCCTTAATTTTCTCATCTGTAAAATGGGTTAGCAGTACAATCCACAGTCTGTTTTTTGAAACTCTTGGGGTCAGATAAGGGCCAGAACTCATAATTTTTCAGCTTCAGACTGGTGACATGGTGTACCTACTCCACATGACATAACAACACCCCCCTGGAGTCTGAAAGCACCTTGTAAACAAACATATTAGTATATTCTCAACTGAACTTTTAAACATTCACACTAAGTAAAATGTCTGTTCAGGTCAAATTTTGTTACCAAATAATTTTTTTAAATTTTGCTTTCAATTTTGAGAGACTTGAAGGGTTAGCATTGCAGATAACAACCGTCCTACCCTGTGCCTCTGTAGATAATGACACACAGTCAGAGCAATCCAAAATATTCATAGTTTGAGGCCAGATTCAACCCAGCTATGAGTTTTGGGATAAGACAAGTCTCCTGACAAGGCCAAGGGTGGTGGGTGGAGACAACCATTCGGGAGCAGCTGTGTTGTTACCTGACCGTCTGAGTCACTGCTTCTAACTCCACAGATCCTGAGCCTCAGCCATCATAGGGCCCTGAGCCTTTTCCAGGCATGTGACTTATTCCCCCTCCAGAGCTGGATCTTTCTTTGGTGGGTTTTCAGTGACCACTGCTATAGCAGTGACTGTGATCTGCCTGACCATCACAGCGCTATGTCCACCAGGTGGACATCCCCAGACCTGGACGGCTGGGCCCAGGCGTGCTGCATCCCCAGCCTGCCACAGCTCTCTCCACCTGTGTGGTCTTCTTACTGGTGGTCAACACGGGCGTTGAGAACAGGGACATAGGTAACTGTCCATGTTCAGTTGGTGTTTCTGTTTTACTGTGACCCTCATCATTTCCCATCGTAGAGCTATGTAGGCTCCCATCCAGCTTTCCTTTCTTCTGGTACAACCTCCCTGTCACCTATGCCTGCTATGCCTCCCCCATCTGCCTCTCAGCCTCCATCATCTACTCCATTTCACTCATCCAGTTCCTGCCTATGGTCCTTACTGGGACCAGGCCATCACTACCACTGCATTCTCCAGCTTCATGTGTGTGTTTTATGTCATGGATGTGGCCTTCATGTAGAACAGCTGCAAGCTGGATGATATCACCTGCTGTGTGCACACCATGCCAGGCCTGCTGAAGGTGCTGGAGACCTTCGTGGCCTGTGTCATCTTCATCTTCATTAGCAACACCTCCCTGGACCTGCACCAGCTGGCCCTGGAGTAGTGTGTGGCCATGTACTCCATCTGCTTCATCCTGGGAGCCATGGCCCTCCTGCTGAAGCTGGCTGAATGGGAATACCCGTTGCCCATCCTGTACCTCATTTTCCAGCTTGTTGTACTCACTCTGTTTTACATTCTCCTCTACTTTAGTGCTCTGATCCTCTGGCAGCTTTACCAGTTGGATGAGGAATTCGGGGGCTAGCCCCAGCAGTCCAGGGTTGTGAACTGCAGCAATGAGCTCACCTACACCATTTGCAGCTTGGACCGGGGACTGGCTGTGGCCATCCTGACATTCATCAACCTGTTGGTTTATGTGGCCGAACTGGTGTACTGGGCCCATCAGGTTTCTGTAGAGTCTGAGGATGTCCCCAGTGCTCCAGATTCTGTTTGGTCCCATATGGTGTCTTTACAGAGATCTGTGGTCTCCTGATGTCCTCTTCCTGGCTCCCTCTCACCCTCTTCACATCCTTCCCCATTCATCTCACTCTCTTTTCTGTTTCCTTCCCTCTTTCTGCTCTGTCTTCTTCCTGTTTGTATGGTTGCCAGTATCCTGTTTTGCATCTTTCTCTTGCTGCTCTCATCTTTTCTACATTTTCTGCTTTTTGCTTTTTTTCTGATCATCATTGGATTTCTCATCTCCTATGTCCCGGTCACCTCTCCCCATCTTCCTTCTTCCTATCCATCAGGACCTGAGACTCCTTCCTTCTCTGCCCACCACCCCCTCCCACCTCTTAAAGTGCTGACTCCACAGCACATAGCCCTCTGTGCAGCTGTTCATACCCTGGGCCTCTGGAGGGACCTCATTGCCAAAGCATGCCTATTCCCTGATATATGTGTGATGAGTTTGGGGGTGGGGCGGGTAGCTAAGCATTGGGCCCTCTTTTTCCCGGGGGAGGGAGTATACACTGTGCCTCCCCATTAAGTTAAAAAAAAAATCTCTGGAGGTCAGTAATTTCCAGTGGGTGGAAGTCTTGAAGCAGAGACCCTGATCCCTAGGCTGGTGTTCAACCCTGCCTGACGTTGGCTCCAAAAATTTTCCAGGCTTACTTAAAATCCACTGCCTGCAGAGGCTATCTTAAAGGAAGCAAAGGTTGAATGCCTCCCCATCTCAGCTACTCTTGGGGAATCAAAGTAGGAGCTGGTAAAGAATCCTAGAGTCTTGAAGACACCTGTCTGTAGTGTTGATGGGGGGCAGTGGTGTGGCCCTCCTGCCTCAGTGATCTAAATAGCAGGTCCTGTCTCTGCAGGGAGAAGATCATGGCCATTGCAGCCTTAAAGGTGATGTTAGCCTGCCTAGGATTTTTTCTTTTCTTTTCCTGGTCATGAGGACAAAATTGACTGAATGGACCTGTTCTTAAAGATGAAATTTCTTTTCTATTTTTCTGGGGAAGGTGGGTTGACTGGCGATTTCAGCTGCTGTAGTCAAACAAATTGCAGTACTTGAGTGTGTGGTGCACACACACATGTGTTTCTGCATGTCAGTGGCTTTTTGCCACTGCTTTCTGCTTCTCTGAGAATCAGGCATAAAGTGATCTGTATAAATGTAGAAAAAAATATGTATGGTTTCTTTTAACTACCTAGAGTTTCTGATCCCCATCAGTCCTTGCTGTCAACCATAGAGAGAAATCTTGTCCTTTCTTCCACATCCACAATGTTCTTTTTTAAAAACCTCAATATAAAGATAAAATGAAAACAAAACCATCAAAGTCCACAGGTCCTAACTGCCTAAATTTGACTAGAAGTCAGAAGCCGCCTAGGTCTTAAAGGGGCCCTGCCAGCCCCTAGATGCCTCTCTCTAAAGGTGCGTGCATACGACTGTGTGTGCTTGTCCATGTCAATGGGCAGGCATGCATTAAGACCAGCAGCCCTTTAAATAACTGGTGGCTGTGAAGTCACCCCAAGCCTTCTTCCTCTCTTACTCTAAGATACAAAGCCTCAGAGCCCAGCATCCTTTATGTCACCAGGGCCAGAGGAGCCAGGCAAGCAGAGCTGTGGGGGAGGGGCAGGGGAAGGACTGCCCTCCCCTCCCAAGTCCCCCCACCCCACCCCTGGCCGCTGCCACTCACTCCTGTACTGCGAGGAAGCCATTTGATCTTCACCCAGTGGCAGGTGGGGTGAATGGGAAGGGCTCCCAGTAGGTGATCCCCATCGTGGGGAAATCTTAAGAAGGACTAAAAAAGTTCATATTATAAAACAAGGCAAGAAAAATTTCAACATAAAATTTCCTCTGCCCATTTGAGCCTCCTCCCTCCCAGTGAGCATTATGCATCTGCAGTATGTGTTAACCAACCTCTCTGGGGGCAGAAATACCCGCTCAACCATAAAGATGAACTTTCCTTCTTTTGGCCCCAGGCATATAACTCCTCAGAAGATTAACACAATTTATGATCTTTTAATGTCATAGATGTATTATTTGTATTCTGCCTATTTTACAAGATTATTGCTTCTTGCACTAACAAATGTGTGATTGAGCTTCTGGTAAAAAATAATGTTGACCTGAAATGATTGACCTGATTGTATACTCGCTAAGATCCATGATAGTAATAATGTGACTCTAGATATGGGAAGAAGCAATAGGAAGGAACCAATTCCTGGAGCTGACAGTCTAGTAAGACAGGTGGTCCAGAGGATTAAGGCTACTGTTACCAAGACTGGATGAGTAAATAGACATTCCTAGTGACCTGTGACAAAATGGCCACAAAATGCCTCCCAAACTCTGGTTAAAATTAAGACCAAAAAGGAGAAGACTGTGAAATAAAAAATGTGGCCCACCACCCCGTTCTACAAGAATCGAGTAATTAGCCACCACAGTCACTGACCTACAATCTACCCTGGAAGGAATTTAGCTCGAACATCAGGATGAGACACTGTGATCTATAAAACTGGACCTCAGATAGCAAGAGTTTTTCAAGAGAAATTTTTATGATCCCAGTTTCTTGCATCTTCCCATACCTAGAAAAGCACTAAAACTGTTAAGTAGGGGAGCTATTCCTCATGAAGAGCAGTAACATTCCACCAAAACTACGTGCTTGGTTGCGTGTGCCCCTTCCCTGAAATCACACACATTCTGGCCTTTCCCCTTACCTCTTCAGAACAGTTTCATAGCTTCTAGAAAGATTGTTGTTCAGGTCATATTCCTCATTGTTGTTGTTTACTCGCTCAGTCATGTCCGACTTTTTCAACCCCATGAACTGTGGCCCGCCAATTTCCTCTGTTCATGGGATTTTTCCAGGCAAGAATGCTGGAGTGGGTTGCTATTTCCTTCTCTAGGGGATCTTCCCGACCCCGGGATTGAACCTGCATCCGCTGCATTGGCAGGTGGATTCTTTACGGCTGAACTCAAATAAAAATTCTACTTCTTTCTTAGATAGACTAATGATTCATTTTTCATCAAGAAAAGGAAGCATGCATAAACCTCCCCAGACTTCCTTGATGGCTTAGTAGAATCCCAGAGTAAGAGAGAGGCAGATCTGGGGTCCACGTCTGGGTTCACAGTCCACATTGGTCCTGCCTCCAGTCCAGTGGCCCCACCATTGTGGGCTGGTTCCCTTAGGGATGAACCATGAGGAGTATGGAGAGCAGAATCCAAGAAATCTGGTTTTTAGTTCTAGTTCCACCACCATATAACAGATGAGTCTTGTCCCTGATCTGAGTCTCAGTTTCCCATTGATAAAATAAGCAGATTGGGCTAAAATCATGGTTTCTGGTGAGGTGAGGTGATGGGAGTTGAAAATAGAGTATTGGCCTCACCCACCACTTTTTCTAACTAGAGCAGCCTGGTGAGAATCAAGATCCTACTCAAGATCTCACTTGAAAATAAGGTTGGAAAGATTAGAAACAACTCATATGGTCATGTTTAGGATGCTGGTTAATAAACCAAGGTGTAGACAGAAGAGGGAATACTATACAACTGGGAAAAATGATGATGCTTTCAAAATAATGATAAAGAAAAATGTTCAATATACCCTAAGTAAAAATAGTAAGATACAGAACAACATATTATATCCTTTTTTAATGCAAAGAGAGTGGGAGAAATAGAAAATAAATCTGCATGTACTTGCTCTGTATCATGGAGCACGGGAAGGGCTCCCATGAGCGCAATGGAGCAGCCACTACCTGGCACTGATGAGAGAGGGCAGGCTGAGGGGAGAGGGCATGGAGCCACATGTGGATGGGAGGTTTCTCAATATGTGGCTTTTTAGAGCATTTTGATTTTGAAACATGTAAGTAAATTACCTTTAAGAAAACAATATTTCAGTTTGAAAAATAGACCAAGTGGAGAAGGAAGGTCAGAAGAGGGATGGTTGGCAAACGGTCTGCATGTTCCCTGCAGCCTGATGGACAGGCTGGGGAGGAGCTGAGCGATGCCTGCATGGGCCTGTCTCCAAAGGCAGAGGGGAGGGAGGTGCCTTGGGTCCAGGGGTCTGGAGAGGGGGACCTGTGGCCCTGAAGCCCACCTGTTGGATCCCCAGGGCCTCCCCCGGCCCTTTAGCAGAAACAGTTGATGGAGAAGCCCTCTGGTGCCCAAGCCTCAGGCCCTTCTCTTGCTCTCTGCTGCCTGGCCTGGGCTCCCTGCCTCCCAGGACAGCGGCCCTACGCTGGCTCCTCTGGCCTCCTCCATGCAGGGTGTTTCCAGATGATGCTCCCCCAGACTGTGTTCTGAGATACATCCAGAACAGACCTTGGGGCACAGATGTTCCCATTCTCTGGCTTTTCTTGGAAAATCGTGGCAATGACTTCCTGAATCCAACTTTGAGTGGAGAGAAGAGGAACCCTTCTCTCCTGCGGCCTCAGGCACCTGCCTGTCCACCCTGTTGGGGGCAGCAGTGATGGCTGCCAATCCATGCAGCCCTTGTCTGTGAGGCTGGCTCCTCTCAAAGGTCCCTGTGGAGAGGCTGGTGGGTGGAAAGAGAATAGTTATGCTCCATTAGCCCCTGCCTTGGAGAAGGAAATGGCAACCCACTCCAATATTCTTGCCTGGAGAATCCCATGGACAGAGGAGCCTGGTAGGCTACAGTCCATGGGGTTGCAAATAATCAGACACGACTGAGCACACACACACACACACACACACACAGCCCCTGCCTAGGATCTCAACATTCTCTGGTGTTTTCTGACTGGCTTTCCAACAGGAAGTGGTCTGGCTGTTGCAGGACCTCTAGGTGGAGCACTGCGGTCGGAGCAAGACACCAGGAGCCAGGAGATGATTTCCTGGATTCAAGAGAACAGGGAAGGGGCTCTGCATTTCCTGAGATTCTATTACCTGCTGAGTTTTGCAGAGAGATAGACCTGTATTCAAATCCAGGCTCTGTCAGGGAGTAACTGTGTGACTTTGTTTAAATTACAGTCTCATCATCTATAAAATGGGGATGACAAGAATAATCTCCCTGAAGATAAAATGAAACAGAGGTAATAAGTCAGTTGAGGTAGACAAGTCTTACCAAAAGACTTAGAGGTAATAAGTCTTACCAAATAAGACAGTTGTTACAAAAAAAATATTGGCTACTCTCTTCCTCTGGGTATAAGTTGCAAGGTGAATGCCAAGGATCTTAAATTTAGGATCTTAAATTCCTAAACCCACATGACTGGATTCAAATCCAGCTCTGCCACCTAAACCCCTGTGATCTTGGCCAGTTGACCTCTCTGTGCCTGGAAAATGGAGACACTGAGTGCACAGTTCAGGGGCTGCTGGGAGGAGCAAATGAATCGGAGCAGAACTCAACCTGCAGTGAGCACGACACATACGACCTCTTGTAACTGTTGTGTCCACAGCAGCCCTGCTGTGGCCCAAGTCCTCAGGGCCCCTTTCTCAGCCGACAGAACCTGTGAGCTGTCACCTGAGGTCTCTTCTGAAGCCAGGCTGGGAGCGTGAGGGTTTGCTTCAGTTGGTCTTTTCTGGGTCTGCTTCTGACCAGGGGTGAAGATGTGAGGAGGAGGAGCTCAGTTCAAGCCTAGCCCCTCACCCCCACTCCAACCAGCATCTCCTTCCATAAATCCCTCCAGTGCTTTGCCTGGAAGGAGAGTAAGTTTTATCATGTAACACATTTCCTCCAAAGCACCCATCTGGGCCACCAGGCTGCTCATGGGGTGGGGGGTCCCTCAGGCCTCCTCCCCTCCCTACATTGACCCTGACAAGCCTTAGGGCCAATGACACCCTCTCAGCACTACTGTCAAGGGAAGTCACTTCCCTGGTCCCAGCTGCAGCGCCCCTGCCCTCTGGGCTCTTGGCTGCCCACTGCTGCCCGCAGCACACCATCCCTCAGGTCACCTGGTGACTGCAGTGGTCCGTGTCCATGCTGAGCCGGGGCCAGCTGCCCATCAGCCCAGACCACTGCCCCCAGTAATACTCTTATTGTTAGTGTGGGACCACTCCTTATTCAAATTTCTAAAAATAAAGGGAGTGTGGTTCTTTCTGATGTTTCAGGGAGAAGGAGGCACTTCCAGAATATTCTGTTCCTAGAGCCTGCAGAGGCTATCAGGGGGCCAGTCCCTCCATCATCTCTCTTACACTCTGCCCCCTCTCCCACAGGACCCAGTTTCTCCCCCATCACCCAGAGGAGGAGTATCAACCATAACTTGCTGAAATATAGGCACTTGAAGACACCGTTTTCTGTATCTTCAAGCAAATAGGGCAGCGCAGGAACCAGTTCATTCATAACTTTTGTACTGAAATATGCCTGACATGTTATGGGTGTATTATTAGCATTATGGTCCTGTTACAAAATGGAAGGGAAAATTCTGCATTCACTTTCAAGGAAAATAAGAGGTTTCCAAGATAAACCCTGGAATACAGATCCACTGAATAGGGATATCATGTCCTTTGTTCATTGTTGTAGTCCCCATGCTGAGGCCCTGGCAAATGACAGATACCTGCTGACTGTATACAGCATAAGACTGAAGCCTCAGGCTTCAGCTTGGATCTCCTGACCAGGATCCATTCCATTTCTTCTGCCTTTAGGGGAAATGTTTGAGAATCACTGATTTGCATGTTATCTCATTTTAATCTTCCCAACTGCCCTGTGGCCTTGTGTGACAGACACCTCCCTGCACAGATTCGTTGAACCTGAACTCCCCACTATATTTGAGGATGTCCTCCTTCTGTGAGTCTCAGTGAGAGATTGGGCCTCACCCTCAGTAAGAAACTTGAAAGGCCAGATAAATATTTGAACTGCCCCACAACTGGGGCACACCTAAGGAGCAGGTGACACACAGATACCAGGACAGATCAGAATCCCTTCTGTGGGGCCTGCAGTAGCATTCAGCGTGTGCTTCCAATGGCCAAGGTGCCTGGACCAGCTGCCCTTGGCTGCCCAGCTCCCACCTTCTTGGTCTCTGCCTGATCTCAGGCTGGTCCCTTCCCAGTGATTCTCCAAGTTATCCAGCGTCCTTCTAGTACAGCTCTTCTCTGCTTAGGATTCCAGAAATGTTCTCTTCATGGTGTAATCAAAAGCCTTCATGTCTAAAAGCAGGTGCTATTAACTCCACTTTCTGGATGAGGAAACTGAGGCTTAGAGTAGCATAGACTGAGCCCAGGATGACTGTGTGCCAGGGTGAGCTTTGGTCTCAGTTCAGGGTTGAGGAGCACATAGACATGTGCAGGGAAAGGCCCTGAGATGACTAAGAGGAACTGGAAGAAGTTCCTCAGTGGCTGGAGGGAGGGAGGTGATGAGGCTGGAGAAGAAGAAAGGGGTGTGAGTTTATAGGGCTTTAGAGATGATACTTTAAAGTTTGTGCTTCATCCCAAGGCAGCAAAGAGAAGCCTTCAAAGTTATCTCAGTTTGAGTTCAGCACAAGCAGACATTGAGGGAAAGAATGGAAATAGAGGAAGCAGCTAGAAGCTAATGGCAGGAGTGCAGGTGAGGGGATGGAAGGATCACAGGTGCGACTTTGTTCAAGGCTGCCTTTCACCAGGCCCGCTCTGCCCTGGCCCCTCACATCATCATCTCTGACCCTCACACTAACTTGGGAGAGTTGATTATTATCCCCAGTCTACACATCAGGAACTCAGCAGGGCTAGAGCTCAGGACCTCCCAGCCTGGGAACCACTGAGCAGGGCCTGTCAGGTCCAGTCTCTGCCCACCAGGTCCTCCCTTCCTTAGGCTGCACCTCAGGGCAGGCTCCTGGGGCTTCCAAACAGCAGGGGAGCCCCAGCCATGGTCACTGTCTTCCAGCCTTTCCTTCCCTTAGAGGGCAGATGCTAGTCACATAGAAAGAGTTCTTATTACAAATCCACCCCTCTTTTCTGTAGACTCCAGTGACTCCCGGTGCAGTTAGACTGAACCACTAGGAATGCCAGCTCCTCCTCAGCCTGAGCTCCTCCTGAAGGAGGGTCCTGGGTGGGGGTCCGTCAAGTGGAAAAACTCCAGCCTCCACTGAGGACCCCAGGGGTGAAGAGCTGGGATTGGCTGGCAGGGCGGTGTCTGCACCTCTGTCCCTCTACCTCAGCCCTAATCCCTGGGGATAGGAGGACATCAAGAGGTGAAGATGCTCAGTTTTGAGTGAGGGACCAGCTCAGGGCCCTAAACAGGATCCCAACAAGCGTCCCTGGGGCTCCAGCACCTGGGAACAGAGGGCAATGGTTTTTCACAGACACCAGCATCTGGGCTGATTGGCACCTGCCAAGTGTAACTGACCCTGCACTGAGCCAGAAGCAGAAATCAGGGTTAGAGATTTGAAAGCTCTTCCTCTGGGAATCCTAGTTCCTCTCCTTCCAAGAAAGCCTGAAACCCTGGAAGGAACCTGGGCTGAGAGGCAGGAATCCTGGGGTCGCCTTTCACAGCAGGCTGCAACACTGCCCCAGGCCTCTCCCAACCTCAGCTCATTGGCTGAGAGAGGGCATCTAGAGGTCCCTGGAGCCGCCCCCTAAACAAGTTGGAGACCCAGCCCCTCATGCCTCCTGCCAGAGTGTCCCTCAGGCTAGTTCTCCATGCAAGTCAGCCTGGGGGAGAGATGGTCCAAGGACTCCACCTGGTGGCCGCTCCACAATCAGACACACAGCCGCCTCCAGCAGAGACCTCTGAGAAGTCAAGCTGCACCTCCCTGCCCTCTCATACTGGTTCCCAGGTGTCATAGCTGGGAATGGGAAAACTGCCATTATAAAGCTGTCTGAATGAAAAGCACTGGCATTGCTGTCAGATGGGCCTGGCTTTGAAATCCTTGGGTTTTTAACCTTACCTGGAGCCCCTCATCCCTGCAGTGGGCTATTTGGGACACGTCGTACAGGGCTGTGTCCTCTCTCTGCATGAACAGGCAGCCCAGGGGATGGCAGGGGCAAGGCTGGACCAGTGACAGGAGTCGCCCTGGAGGTGCTCAGCTCTTAGACCAGTGGTTCATCCGTGGCTGCACATCACGGTTGCCTGATGTGGACAGTGCTTCTCAAAGTGTGGTCCTCGGACCAGCAGCAGAACATCAACAGGAAGTTACTGGGAATGCAGATTCCTGGGTTCCACCCCAGACCTGCTGAGTCAGAAACTCTGGGATGGGGCCCAGCAGCCCCCTCAGGTGATGCTGATCCTGGTCCAGTATGAGAACGCAGTGCTCAGGTACCAGAGTTCTGAGAAAGCTCCACAGGGCATTCCAGGGTGTTAGGCATCGGAAACATATGTGAAGATCAACAGAGGCCACCGCACCCCCACTCGTCTGCCTCACTCCCCACCCCCAGGGATTCTGGCTCCTTGGAGCTGAAGAAGGACCTAGGCGCAGATCTAAATAGCAACATGCAGCTGATCCTAATGTGGGTCACTGCTCTGGTATGGACACTTCCTTACATATACTATGCACGCTCTTCCTTTAGAGGCCAGGCTCTGCAGCACAGGACAGCTGCTCTCTGCTAGGTCAGTGGACTGTGCAGAGAATAATCACCAGATATTGACGTTTAGTGGTAGCTTGAGCTATGACATGCATGGTGCTCAATGGTTTGCATGTAACATCTCAGAACAGCCCAGTGAATTGTTAGAATTCTCTGCTTTACAGACAGAAAAACTGAAGCACAGAGAGGTTAAGTAACTCACCTTTGTCGCACAGCTACTAAAGGACAGAATCAGAATTCCAACCTAGTTCTCTCAGACTCCAGAGTCCACCACCTCTGCTTCCTCATTTTACAAACAAGAGCAGGAATGAGGTGCTGAAGGTCACCAGCGGGGGCACCCATCCCTTCTGCTGTACCTTTGCCTGGAAGCTCCCCAGTGCTGGGGCAGCAACTTCAAGATGTGACAAATGGCACTCGGAGCTGGGTGTCACCCTCAGGAAATTAATGCCTCCCTCCTGGGCATAGATGGAGTTGGAAAAGGAAAGTGAGGTGGAGTATTAATTAAGTCACAAGGATTTCATCCTGGAATCACAGGATTCATGATGTTAAGAAATTTGACACTTGCCCCTGTCCCAGTTCAAGTGTTCCTTGCCCTCTCAATGCTGGGTGGTGTCCACTGACACCCAGAGGGAAGAAAGAAAAAGAGGAGGATCTTAAGGAGTAGAGAAAATATAGGTCCATTTTACCACTAAAAATGCATTTTACAAAAGCAATGAAGATTTTTTCCTGAAGAGACGAAGGGCTTGGGGAGGGGTTGATACTACTAGGAGGGCAGCCCTCACTGCTTTCGATCCTCCTGGAGAAGCAGTAGAGCTCCATGGCTGCCCTGGCATCCTCCATCGAGTTGTGTCCCAGCAGGCTGTCCTGCAGACACAGGACAGAGAGGGGACTGGGACTGAATTCAGACGCCATGGAACTCGGGCGTTCCTGCTCACTTCCTGAGTCCAGGGTTGCAGTGGGTCAGGGGTGAGTCTCCCAGGCCCCTGAGACCCTGGACTCGGCAGATGTCTGGAGCAGGCCAGGCTTCACCCATGAGCCCGGGGCCCAGGCAGGCCCAGGCAAGGAATCCAGGTCCTGAGGCCAGGTGTGCCCTCAGGGGCTCCCATCTGCTGGGTGGGGGCGGGGGCACTGCAGGCTTGGCCTCAGACCCAGAGGGGCTGGAGCAATTCCCACAGGAGCCCAGGGACCGGGGAACGGGGACAGAGATGTTTCTAGAGTGCTCCTTGCTCAGCATGTTGAGAACAGGGCTCTTCATTGAGGCCAGGAGCTGACACTCTGTCCTGGGTCCCTGGTGCCACAAGCCCTGCAGAGGGGCCCAAACTCAGGCCCATCTCCCTCCTCCTTAACATTCCTGCTCCCAGACAAGCTGTCCCCCATTCCCTCAGACTGGGGTTGGGTTCTCATCTCCCTGGCCCCCATCTCCTGCCTCCTCCACTAAGACACACCCTTCACCCTCCACTCAGACCTGGTATCCTGCTTGTTTCCTGCCCTCCATCCCTGCTCAGGACACCTGCTCTCCCTCTGTGGACACACCCCACTGATGTGCTGATGGTCAGGTCACAGGCCACCCTCCCTTCAATAAAGAGTTTCTCAAGGACAGACTGGACCTTGCTCACCCGGATCCTCAGTATCTTGTCCAGCCAGGTATAGAGCAGGTAATTCATAAACATCTGCTGACCCTGAGTCGGCACAGCTTCTAGCGTCCAGCCCGCTCTCTGAGCCTTTCTACCCCAGTGAGTTCCCAGCTCCCAGCCCCCAGCACATGCCTGCCTCCACCTGGGGCTTTTGTGGGTCTGTTCTGCCTGCAAGTTTGAGCTCAGGGTCTCTCAGTTTTGGAACCTCATCATGGGGCCAATGTCCTGGGTGAAAATCCCAGAGGCTTCTCTGTAAGTGAATGTTAGTCCCCTGGTTACATCTCAACAATGGTTTCCTACTGAGTCTTAAATGCTTCATGAGGTGCCCAATGCTGTGAATGTTTGTCCCTGCCAGACTCTGTATCTCTTTCTGTGAGTCTCTGTCTCTCCCTCTCATAAACGTTGCTCAGTCATCCCTGCCTCTGGGAGGATCTAGGTTCGTGCTCCTTATAAGAATCTAATGCCTAGTAGTCTGAGGTGGAGCTGAGGCAGTGATGCTAGCACTAGAGAGTGGCTGCCACTGTCTCCCATAACCCCCAGATAGAGCTGTGTAGTTGCAGGAAAATAAGCTCAGGACTCCCACTGGTTCTGCGTTATGGTGAGCTGTATAATCATTTCATATTTCATTATATATCACAGTGTAATAGTAAGAGAAGCCAAGTGCACAATAAATGTAATGCACTTGAATCATCCCCAAAACCATTCCCCATACCCCCTTCCAGGGGAAAATCGTCTTCCATGAAACAGGTCCCTGGTGCCAAAGAGTTTGAGGACCACTGCTCCAGAGGACTGGGTTGTCTGTCTGGAGACCTCTGGCATTTGTGCGGGAACTACAATGGGGAGTGCTGAGTATAAGCCCAGGACTGTGATCACCCACACCTGAGGGAAAGGTGGAACAGGAGCCACCTGACTTACTCCTCCAAGGAGGCTTTCAACCCTAGGCCTGACATCCTGGGATGGGTTCTAGGAGTTCTACAAGAGGCCTGTAACTGAATGCAACATCTGAGGGTACGTGCGTGTGTATTTCTGGGATAGTCATATTCTCAAGAACTAGAGGAACAATAGAATGGGAAAGACTAAAGATCTCTCCAAGAAAATTAGAGATACCAAGGGAACATTTCATACAAAGATGAGCTCGATAAAGGACAGAAATGGTATGGACCTAACAGAAGCAGAAGATATTAAGAAGAGGTGGCAAGAATACACAGAAGAACTATACAAAAAGATCTTCATGACCCAGATAACCATGATGGGCACTCACCTTGAGCCAGACATCGTGGAATGCAAAGTCAAGTGGGCCTTAGGAAGCATTGCTGCTGCTGCTGCTGCTGCTAAGTCGCTTCAGTCTTGTCCAACTCTGTGTGACCCCATAGACGGCAGCCCACCAGGCTAAGCCGTCCCTGGGATTCTCCAGGAAAGAACACTGGAGTGGGTTGCCATTTCCTTCTCCAATGCATGAAAGTGAAAAGTCAAAGTGAAGTCGCTCAGTTGTGTCTGACTCTTAGCGACCTCATGGACTACAGCCTACCAGGCCCCTCTGTCCATGGGATTTTGCAGGCAAGAGTATTGGAGTGGGGTGCCATTGCCTTCTCCAGGAAGCATTACTATGAACAAAGCTAGTGGAGGTGATGAAATTCCAGCTGAGGTATTTCAAATCCTAAAAGATGATGCTGTAAAATTGCTGCATGCAATGTGGCTGCAAATTTGGAAAACTTATCAGTGGCCACAGGACTGGAAAAGAGCAGTTTTCATTCCAGTATCAAAGAAGGGCAATGCCAGAAGATGTTCAAACTACAGTACCATTGTGCTCAATTCACATGCTAGCAAGGTTATGCTCAAAATCCTCCAGTCTAGGTTTCAGCAATATGTGAATCGAGAACTTCACAATCGAGATGTACAGCTGGTTCAGAAAAGGCAGAGGAATCAGAGATCAAATTGCCAACATCTGTTGGATCATAGAAAAAGCAAGGGAATTCTAAAAAAATCTACTTCTGCTTCACTAACTCGAGAAAGTCTTTGACTGTGTGGATCACTATAAACTGTGGAAAATTCTTAAAGAAATGGTAATACCAGACCACCTTATGTGTCTCCTGAGAAATTTGTATACAGGTCAAGAAGCAAAAAAGCAGACATCGAACAACTGACTGGTTCAAAATAGGGAAAGGAGTACCGTCAAGGCTGTATATTGTCACCCAGCTTATTTAACTTGTATGCAAAGTTGTTGTTGTTGTTCAGTCACTCAGTGGTATCCAACTCTTTGTGACCCCTTGGACTGCAGCACGCCAGGCTTCCCTGTCCTTCACTATCTCCCAGAGTTTGCTCAAAGTCATGTCTATTGAGTCATGATGCCAACCAACCATCTTATCCTCTGTTGCCCTCTTCTTCTCCTGCCCTCAATCCTTCCCAGAATCAGGGTCTTTTCCAATGAGTTGTCTCTTTGTATCAGGTGATCAAAGTATTGTAGCTTCAGCTTCAGCATCAGTCCTTCCAATGAATATTTAGGGTTGATTTCCTTTGGATTGACTGGCTTGATCTCCTTGCTGTCCAAGGGAATCTCAAGAGTCTTTTCAACACCACAGTTTGAAAGCATCAATTCTTCAACACTCAACCTTCTTTATGGAACTCTCTCTTCAGCTCCTGAAGGTTGATGAGGACAAACTGAGGTACAGAGAGCACAACACCTCCAGCCTTCCTCACCTCAGTGCCCCTCCCCAACCTTGGCGGTGCCCACTGGGAGGCCCACAGGCTCCAGGGCTCCACTGACAACTGGGGCTCAAGGAGCTCTGTGATTCCAGGGAGGTTCTCAGGTTTGCTCTGTGTTTCTCTTTCCAGCCTCAGCTTGTCCCAGGGTTTATCATCAGCAAAGGTGACAAGGCCCCTGATGGCAGGAAGCTGGCTGGGGCTCAGGGTGCTGGCCCTTCTGCCCTGGGGGGCTCTCAGCAAATAGTCCCTTGGAAACAGGGCAGCTGTCCCTGTGGAGGGGGTGGGCTGGGGGGGGCCTCACTCCCCCAACACTGGACCCTGGAGGAGCCCCTGTGTGAGCAGGACTGCAGCCCTGGCTGGCGGGACTGTCTTGGGCAGGTGACCTGGGCAATTCCGTGGTCTCCAGGGTCCCTGCCACTCTGGCCAGGTGTCCTTGTCACAGCCCTGAAACCCCTTCAGGCCCCTGTTCTCCTGTCTCAGTTCCAGCCCAGGCCCCTCCTCCATGGGAAGGTTGGCTCCATGCCTGCATCCCTTCTGGGTCAGAAGACCCCGAATGGGCTGCCTCAGGGCCCCTGGGACCCTGGGATCCCCCCAGTCATATCCACTCTGCCCCCCGGCCCCCACCCCAGTCCTGGATGCATCCTCAGGGCTGGCCCCTCCCACGGGTCCTGCAGGGGCCTCCTCTCTCAGCTCCTGCCCTTAAAAGGATTAGATTTGCATGTGGATGGCTGCTTTGGAGCTTAAAAAGCTGGCATTTTAACATTTCGTTCCTTGGTTCCTCCATGATGCTCCACCTTGGAATCATGCTAGGTTGGGGTCCCCTGACCCAATGCAAAAGAGTCACATGTGAAGGCAAAATTGGGGAGGGGAGTCACAATAGTCCCTACTTCCCATTTCATCCTGTCCCCACGGCCTTGCTCTCACCGCATGGCTCCTCCCTGTTCACTTCTGAAGCTGCCCTCCTCCGGGTGGGGCTGTGTCCCCTCACATGGCAGCATCTTCTAGTGATGGCTGCAGGGAGGAGAGGCCAGGATTCATGTATTTTCAGGTTGCTGTGGAAGGAGGCTTTGGCCCTGAAGGTGTGTTCTAGGCTTTGGTCCTGGGTTCCACCTGAGGGGATTTCTGCCATGCGCGCTGTAGAGCAAAGAGTTCATGCCCACGGCTTTGGTATATTTATCTGGGGTTCCAACTTCATGGTCATGCCATCTTAGGGAAGGACTTAATTCCCCTACCTTAGTTTTCTCATCTGTAAAATGGGGTTAGTCAAAAGGACACTCCATAGTCCCTTTTCTGAAACACTTGGGGTCAGATATTCTCTAGAATTCAGAATTTTCAGCTCCATACAGGTGACATAGTACATCTACTCTACATGACATCACACCCCACTGGGGTCTCAAAGCACCTTGTAATCATACACATTAGTGTTTTGGCAGCTGAACTTTTGAACAGTCACACTGAGTAAAATAAAAAAAGATCATAATTTGTCTCATGTCTCTTTGGGTCAAATTTTGTTACCAAACAATTTTGAGAGACTTGAAGGGTTGGGATTAAAGATAAGGACTATCTGTCTCTGTGTCTCCATAGATAATGGCACATATAGAGACCCAGAATGTTCGTGGTTTGAGGCTAGACCACACCCAGCTGTGAGGCTTTGGATAAGACAAGTCTCCTGACAAGGCCAAGGGTGATGGGTGGGGGGAACCATTCTGGAGCAGCTGTGCTGTTACCTGATTGTCTGAGGCCATTGGTTCCATCTCCACAGATGCTGAGCCTCAGCCGTCACAGAGCCCGGAGCTGTTTGTCGGCGTCTGATCCTCTGGATCTGGATCTTTCTTTGGTGCGTCCTCAGTGAAGACCACTGCCAGACCAGTGACTGTGACTTGCCAGACATTCATAACACCATGCTCACCAGGGCGACACTGCCATACCAGCGCTACGTGAACAGAGTGTTCTGGTTCCTCCGAGTGCCGCAGCTCTTGTCCACCTGCGTGGCATTCTCCTTGGTGGCTGACATGGGCATTTTGAGAGGGGACATAGGTAACTGGTTCATGTCCTTCTGGTGCATCTGTTTCATTGTGACCCTATTCATAGTCATAATTGAGTTAAACGATCTCCAGCCTTGCTTTCCTTTCTACTGGTACAACTTTCCCGTCACCTTCGCCTGCTACGCCGCCCTCATCTGCCTCTCAGCCTCCATCATCTGCTCCGTCACCTACGTCCAGTTCCTGCCTTATGGCCCTGAGTGGGACCGGGCCGTCACTGCCACTGCATTCTCCTGCATCACGTCAGTGCTTTATGCCATAGAAATGGCGGGCATGTGGAACTTCTACAAGCTCAAGGAGATCCCCTGCTACCTGCACACCGTGCCCAGCCTGCTGAACGTGCCGGAGACCTTCGTTGCTGGTGTCATCTTTGCCTTCCTCAGCAACACCTCCCTATACCTGCACCAGCCGGCCCTGGTGTGGTGCGTGGCTGTGTACACGATCTGCTTCATCTCAGAAGCAGTAACCATCCTGTTGAATCTGGGCAAATGGGAGGACAGGCTGCCCATCCCCTTCCCCATTTGCCAACTTGTGCTCACCGTGTTCTCTGTCCTCCTCTACAACAGTGCTCTTGTCCTCTGGCCGCTCTACCAGTTCTATGAGGAGTTGGGCGGGCTGCCCCAGCGGTCCAGCGATGGGAGCTGCGTTGATGGCCTCATGTGCGCCTGGGACCAGCGCCTGGCTGTGGCCGTCCTGACAGCCATCAACTTGCTGGTTTACGTGGCTGAGCTGGGGTACTGGGCCCACTGGGTCTCTATCGAGACTGAGGACCAGCCTGGAGACTCCTGATCCTCTGCTCACAGGAGGTATCCTCACTGAGCTCTGACGTCCTCTGATGCCCTCTCCCTGGCTCCCTCTCTCCCTCCTCACATCCTTCCCCATGCATCTCACTCTCTTTTCTGTTCTTTTTCTCCTTCTGCGATGTCTCCTTCCTGTCTTGTGTGGTTGCCCACATTCTCTTTTGCTTCTCTCATTTTTTCTACATTTTCTGCTTTTTGGCCCTTTTCTGGTTTTCTTGCCTCCTGTGTCCTGACCACCTCTCCCCAATTTCCTTCTTCTGATCCATCAGGACCTGAGACTCCTTCCTTCTCTGTCCACCGCCCCTCCCGCCTCCTAAGGTGCGGACTCCACAGCACACAGCCCTCTGTGCAGCTGTTCACACCCTGGGCCTCCAGAGGGGCCTCATTGCCAAAGCGTGTCTGTCCCGCTGGGGGTAATAGTTGGTGTGTTTATGGGGGGTGTATGAGTGTTGGGGGTAGGTAGGTCCTCATTTCTGTTAGTGGAGGGGGCTGTACAATGCACTTCCCCTTTAAGTTAAATAAAATCTCTAGAGGTCAATAATGTCAGTGGGCAGGAAATTTGAAGCAGAGACCTTAGATTGAGACCCAACCTGTTGCACAACCCCACCAGAGATTGACTGGAGAATTTTCCCAGGCTTACTAATTATCTGCTGCCTAGAGGGTGTCTTAACAGAAGTGTCTTAACCAGTTCAGCTCCTCTCTGGGCAAACTAAAAAGGATCTAGGAAAAAACCACAAGGTCTTGCAGACACCTGTCTGCAGTGTTGGTGAGGGACGGTGATGCAGCCCTCCTGCCTCCATGATCAAAGCAGTAGGTCCTGTCTCTGCAGGGAGAAGAGCATGGTCCTGCCAGCCTTAAAGGGGATGTGAGCTTGCTATTCTTTTTTCCTATTCTTTTCTTTTTTCTGATCAAGACAGCAAAAATTAGTAGGTGACCCTATTTGTAAAGGGGAAAGTTTCTTTTCAAATTTTCTTCAGTGGGCAGTTTGAGGGGGTAGCATTTGACAGCATTGACAATGCTGATGTCATTGTCATAGAACTGCATGGCTTGAGTATGTGGTGCACACACATATGCTGAAGCATAATGTGGTCTATGTAAATACATATAGTTTAGAAAAACTCCACAGAGCTTTTCGTGTCCATCATTGTCTCTGCTCAATCACATTGTCTCTTTCTCAATCACAGAGAAAGACTTGTACCCCCTCCCACATTTATAGTCTCTTTTTCAATTTCAATATAAAGATGAAGGAAAACAAAGAAAAACTTCCACAAAATCCAAATATTCCAATTGCCCCAAATTTGCCTAGGGCTCAGAAGGATCCTATCCAATTTTCACCCTCACCCAAACCTGGGTTTCGTGGAGCCCCTTCCACTGATGCCCCACCTACACCTGGACGAGACCCTGGGTCACAGGTGGCCCAGCCTGGGACACAAAAGGTTAGGCCCACCCCAGTGCCGGCTTCCTGTGCCTGAACCCTTAAAGGGGCCAGGAAAGCACCTGGATGCCTCTCTTTAAGGGTGTGTGCCTGTGTGCAGGCTCAGTGGGTGTTTGTGTGTCTCTGTGTGTACCTGTATATGTGCCCATGGGTTCCACTGCACTGAGGCCAGTAGCAGTTTGTTTACAGGAACTGGTGACTGGGAAGGCACCGAAAGGCCTCTTCCTCTCTTCCTCTCAAATGCAAAGCCTCAGAGCCCAGCATCCTGGTGTCACCAGGCCCAGAAGGACCCGGCAAGCAGAGCTGTGGGAGAGGGGCGGGGAAGGACCCCCGCTGCTGCCCCTCAGTCCTGTGCTGGGAGGAAGCCTGGGATCTTCACCCACAGGCAGGTGCGGTGGAGGGGGAGGGCTCCCAGGAGGCAGTTTCCATGGCCGGTAAAACTTAAGAAGCAATGAAAAAGACTTGCTATTTTAAGACAAGACAAGAAAAATTTAAACATAAATATTTTCTCTGCCCATTTGAACCTTCTCCCTCCCCTCTGGTGTGCATTGTGTATTTGCATTGTGTATAAAACCTACCTTCACAAGGGCAGAAATACCTGCTCCACCATAAAGATCAATATTTCTGTTCTGGGCCCAGCCACGTAACTCCTTAGAAAATACTACTGCTTACAAATGACCTTATTAATGTCACTACTTTATTACTTCTATTCTTCCTGTTTGACAAGATTCTTGTTTCTTGCTTTCACCATGTGTTATTGAGCCCCTGAAAAAACTAATGATTAACTGACTTGAAACGATTGACCTGATGTATAATTCTAAGATCACTGATTGTAATAGTGTGAGTCTGGATATGGGAAGAAGCAACAGGAGGGAATCATTTCCTGGAGCTGACAGACTAGTAAGACAGTTGGTCCAGAGGATTTTGGCTACTGTTACCAAGACTAGACGAGTAATTGCTTGCTGAGTAGCCTATCAATGAAATCTTTACCTGACCAGGGAATGAGCATTCCTAGCATCCTGGGGCAAATTGGTCAAAAACACCTCCTAAACTTTAGCTGAAATAAGACAGAAACAAATGGAGAATATTGAGTAGTAAAAAATGTTGCCCACCACTGGGTTCTACAAGAATCAAGTCATTAACCACTGCAGTCACTGACCTATCCTGAAAGTAATCTACCCTGAAATGAATTCAGGGTGGAAATCAGGAAGAAGCACTTTATGTTGTAGCAAAACTGGCAGAACCGGTCCTCAGATAGATATTTTTAGGAGAAATTTTTATGAACCCAGTTTCTTGCATCTTCCCATACTTAGAAAAGCACTAAATCCTTAACTCTGCTATCTGACCCTTTTAAAGAACAATTACTTGGCTAAGATATATGCTTGGTTGCATGTACTCTTCTCCAAATCACACACATATTGTCTCCAACCCTTAACTCTTCAGCACAGTTCTCACAGCTTTCTGAAAGACTGTCTCCCTGGTTATAATTTTTTGTTGACTTGAGTAAAACTTTTCACTTCTTTTTGAGTTGACAACTGATAATTTTTTTTTTTTTTACTGATATGAGCATGTATGCATTTATCTCTTGCAAGTTCAGTGCAAGAACTCTCATTTTCTTATATTTTCATGAATCAGACGAAACACAAACTCCCTCCCAGAGAGGGAGGTGATGAGGTTGGAGAGGTAGAAAATGGTCTCAGCTTGCAAAGCTTTGGAGGTGACATTTTAAAAGTTTGTGTTTCATCTTAAGGCAACAAAGAGAACCCACCAGAGTTATTTCAGTTTGCATTCAGCACAAGCAGACATTGAGGAAAAGAATGGAAATAGACAAAGCAGCTAGAAGCTAATGGCAGGAGTGCAGGTGAGGGGATGGATGGATCTCAGGTTCATCTTTGTTCAAGGCTGCCTTTCACCAGGACCCCTCTGTCCCTGGCCCCTCACATCATTGTCTATGACCTTCACACCAGCCTTAGGAGAGTTATATAATCTCCAGTCTACAGACGAGGAACTAGAACCTCAACAGGGCTAGAGCTCAGGACCTCCCAGCCCTGGAGTCACTGAGCAGGGCCTGGTCTCCAGTCTCTGCCCACCAGGTCCTGTCCTTCCTGTGGCTGCACCTCAGGCCAGGTTCCTGGGGCTTCCAAACAGCAGGGGAGCCCCAGCCATGGTCTCTGTCATCCAGCCTTTCTTTCACTTAGAGGACAGATGCTAGTCACATAGAGATAATTCTTATTACAAAGCCACCCTTCCTTTCTGTAGATTCCAGTGAGTCCCGGTGCAGTGGGACTGAACCACTAGGCTTGCCAGCTCCCCCTTTAGCCTGAGCTCTTTAGACAGAGGATCCTGGGTGAGGGAGGTCCGTCAAGTGGAACAACTCCAGCCTCCACTGAGGACCCCATGGATGAGAAGCTGGGACTGACTGGCAGGGTGGTCTCTGCACCCCTGTCCTTCTAGTGAAAGTGAATCACTCAGTCGTGTCTGACTCTTTGTGACCCCGTGGACTATACAGTCCATGGAATTCTCTTTGACCAAAATACTGGAGTAGGTATAGCTTTTCCCTTCTCCAGGGGATCTTACCAACCCAGGGATCGAACCCAGGTCTCCCACATTGCAGGCAGATTCTTTACCAGCTGAGCCACAAGGGAAGCCCAAGAATACTACAGTGGGTAGCTTATCCCTTTTCCAGCAGATCTTCCCAACCCAGGAATCAAACTGGGGTCTCCTGCATTGCAGGCAGATTCTTTATCAATTGAGCTATCAGGGAAGCCCCCTGTCTCTCTATCCCAGCCCTAAACCCTGGGGATAGGTGGACATGAAGAGGTGAAGACACTCAATCTTGACCGAGGGACCAGCTCAGGGCCCTAAACAAGATCCTGATAAGCGTCCCTGGAGCTCCAGGACCTGGGAACAGAGGGCGGCGGTTCTTCACAGACACGAGCAGCTGGGCTGAAAGGCACCTGCCAAGGGTAACTGACCCTGCACTGAGCCAGAAGCAGGAGGCAGGGTTAGAAATTTGAAAGCTCTTCCTCTGGGAATCCTGGTTCCACTCCTTCCAAGAAAGCCTAAAACCCTAGAAGAAACCCCGGCTGAGAGGCAGGAATCCTGGGGTCACCTTCCACACCAGGCTGCAACACTGCCCCAAGCCTCTCCCAACCTCAGCTCGTTGGCTGAGAGAGGGCATCTAGAGGTCCCTGGAGTTGCCCCCTGGAGCCACCCTCTAACCAAGTTGGAGACCCAGCCCCTCATGCCTCCTGCCAGAGTGTCCCTCAGGCTGGTTCTCCCTGCAAGTCAGCCTGGGGGAGAGATGGTCCAAGGCCTCCACCTGGTGGCCACTCCACAGCCAGACACAGAGCCACCTCCAGCAGAGACCTCTGAGAAGTCAAGCTGCACCTCCCCGCCCTCTCACACTGGTTCCCAGGTGTCATAGCTGGGATGTAAAGCACTGGCTCTGGAAACCTGTCTGAATAAAAAGCACTGGCATTGCTGTCAGATGGACCTGGATTTGAATCCCTTGGTTCTTGACCTTACCTGGGGCCCCTCATCCCTGCAGTGGGCTATTTGGGACATGTCCTGTGGAGCTGTGCCCCCTCTCTGCATGAACAGGCAGCTCAGGGAGATGGCAGGGGCGAGGCTGGACCAGTGACGGGAATCCCTCTGGAGATGCCCAGTTCTTAGACCAGTTGCTAATCCGTGGCTGCACTTCATGGTTGCCTGATGTGGACAGTGCTTCTCAAAGCGTGGTCCTCGGACCAGCAGAACATCAAAAGGAAATTATTTGGAATACAGATTCCTGGGTTCCACCCCAGACCTGCTGAGTCAGAAGTTTTGGGATGGGGCCCAGCAGCCCTCCAGGTGATGCTGATCCTGGTCCAGTGTGAGAACACGGTGCTCAGGTACCAAGGTGCTGAGAAAGCTCCACAGGGCATTCCAGGGTGTTAGGCACTGGAAACATCTGAAGGTCAACAGGGCCACCCTACCCCCACCCATCTGCCTCACTCCCCACCCCCAGGGATTCTGGTTCCTTGGAGCTGAAGCAGGACCCAGACACAGATCTAAATAGCAACATGCAGCTGATCCTAATGTGAGTCGCTGCTCTGGTATGGACACTTCCTTACGTACACTGTGCATGCTCTTCCTTTAGAGGACAGGCCCTGCAGCACAGGACAGGTGCGCTCTGCTAGGTCACTGGACTGTGCAGAGAATAATCACCAGATATTGACGTTTAGTGGTAGCTTGAGCTATGACATGCATGGTGCTGGATGACTTGTATGTAATATCTCAGAAGAGCCCAGCGAATTGTTAGAATTTCCTGCTTTACAGTTCTAAAAACTGAAGCACAGAGAGGTTAAGTCCTTAGTCACACAGCTACTAAATGACAGAATCAGAATTCCAACCTAGTTCTCTCAGACTCCAGAGTTCACCACTTCTGCTTCCTTTTTGTACAACAAGAGCAGGAATGAGGTGCTGAAGGTCACCATGCAGGGCACCCATCACTCCTGCTGTACTTTTGCCTGGAAGCTCCCTAGTGCTGCAGCATCAACTTCAAGATGTGATGAATGGACCTCGGAGCTGGGTATCACCTCAGGAAATAATGCCTCCTGCCTGGGCATAGATGTAGTTGGGAAAGGAAGGTGAGGTTTCATCCTGGACTCACAGGATTCAGGGTGTTAAGGAATTTGACACTTGCCCCATCCCAGCTCAAGTGTTCCTTGCCCTCTCAGTGCTGGGTGGTGTCCACCAACACCCAGATCAGAGAGGAGAAGGAGAAAGGGAAGAATCTTAAAGAGTAGAGAAAATATAGATCTATTTTACTGTTAAAAATGCATTTTCAAAAAGCAAGAGAGTTGCAGTCCTGAAGAGATGAAGGCCTCTGGTCCTTGGGGAGGGCTGATACCACCAGGCGTGCAGCCCTCACTGCTCTTGATTCTCCTGGAGATGTGGTGAAGCTCCATGGCTGCCCTGGCGTCCTCCACTGAGCTGTGTCCCACCCCACTGTCCTGCAGACACAGGACAGAGAGGAGACAGGGGGCTGAATCCAGGTGCCATGGGATCCGGGCCTTCCCAGCTCACACCCTGATGTCCAGGGCTGAAGTGGGTCAGGTGAGTTTCCCAGGCCCCTGACACCCTGGACTCGGCAGGTGTCTGGAGCAGACCTGGCTTCACCCATGAGCCCAGGGCCCAGGCAGGGCCAGGCACGGAATCCAGGTCCTGAGGCCACGTGTGCCCTCCAGGGGCTCCCATCCACTGGGTGGGACTGGGGTGCTTCAGACTTGGCCTCAGACCCAGAGAGGCTGGAGCAGTTCTCACAGGAGCCCAGGGCGCGGGGAATGTGGACACAGATGTTTCTACAGTGCTGCTTGCTCAGCACATTGAGAATAGAGCTCTTCAGTGAACCCAGGAGCTGACACTCTGTCCTGGGTCCCTGGTGCCACAAGCCCTATAGAAGGGCCCAAACTCAGGCCCATCCCCTGCCTCCTGCTCCCCAGACAAGCTGCCCCCACTTCTCAGACTGGGGCTCCAGTTGTCCTCTCCCCAGCCGGCCCCCTGCTCCTCCACTAAGACACAATCTTCACCCTCCACTCAGACCTGATGTCCTGTCTGCCCCCATCCTCCGTCCCTGCTCAGGACGCCTGCCTTCTCCTCTGTGAACACAACTTCCAGATGTGCTGATGGTCAGGTCATGGGTCACCCTCCCTTCCACCTTCTCAAGGACAGGCCAGGCCTTGTTCACCCAGGTCCTCAGCCTGTGGTCCAGAGTGGCCCAGAGCAGGTGCTTCATAAAACATCCACTGAGCTAGAATGCAGAGTTCCAAAGAATAGCAAGGAGAGATACAAAAGCCTTCTTCAGCAATCAATGCAAAGAAATACGGAAAACAATAGAATGGGAAAGACTAGAGATCTCTTCAAGAAAATTAGAGATACCAAGGGAACATTTCATGCAAAGATGGGCTCGATAAAGGACAGAGATGGTAGGAACCTAACAGAAGCAGAAGATTTTAAGAAGAGGTGGCAAGAATACACAGAAGAACTGTACAAAAAAGATCTTCACGACCAAGATAATCACAATGGTGTGATCACTCACCTAGAGCCAGATATCCTGGAATGTGAAGTCAAATGGGCCTTAGGAAGCATCACTACGAACAAAGCTAGTGGAGGTGATGGAATTCCAGTTGAGCTATTTCTTTTTTATTTATTTTTATTTATTATTATTATTTTTTATTCAATTTTAATTAAAAAAAAATTATACATGTGTTCCCCATCCTGAACCCTCCTCCCTCCTCCCTCCCCATACCATCCCTCTGGGTCGTCCCAGTGCACCAGCCCCAAGCATCCAGCATCGTGCATTGAACCTGGACTGGCATCTCATTTCATGCATGATATTTCACATGTTTCAATGCCATTCTCCCAAATCTTCCCACCCTCTCCCTCTCCCACAGAGTCCATAAGCCTGTTCTATACATCAGTGTCTCTTTTGCTGTCTCGTATACAGGGTTATCGTTACCATCTTTCTAAATTCCATATATATGCGTTAGTATACTGTATTGGTGTTTTTCCTTCTGGCTTACTTCACTCTGTATAATAGGCTCCAGTTTCATCCACCTCATTAGAACTGATTCAAATGTATTCTTTTTAATGGCTGAGTAATACTCCATTGTGTATATGTACCACCGCTTTCTTATCCATTCATCTGCTGATGGACATCTAGGTTGTTTCCATGTCCTGGCTATTATAAACAGTGCTGCGATGAACATTGGGGTACACGTGTCTCTTTCCCTTCTGGTTTCCTCAGTGTGTATGCCCAGCAGTGGGATTGCTGGATCATAAGACAGTTCTATTTCCAGTTTTTTAAGGAATCTCCACACTGTTCTCCATAGTGGCTGTACTAGTTTGCATTCCCACCAACAGTGTAAGAGGGTTCCCTTTTCTCCACACCCTCTCCAGCATTTATTATTTGTAGACTTTTGGATCGCAGCCATTCTGACTGGTGTGAAATGGTATCTCATAGTGGTTTTGATTTGCATTTCTCTGATAATGAGTGATGTTGAGCATCTTTTCATGTGTTTGTTAGCCATCTGTATGTCTTCTTTGGAGAAATGTCTATTTAGATCTTTGGCCCATTTTTTGATTGGGTCATTTATTTTTCTAGAGTTGAGCTGTAGGAGTTGCTTGTATATTTTTGAGATTAGTTGTTTGTCGGTTGCTTCATTTGTTATTATTTTCTCCCATTCTGAAGGCTGTCTTTTCACCTTGCTAATAGTTTCCTTTGATGTACAGAAGCTTTTAAGTTTAATTAGGTCCCATTTGTTTATTTTTGCTTTTACTTCCAATATTCTGGGAGGTGGGTCATAGAGGATCCTGCTGTGATGTATGTCAGAGAGTGTTTTGCCTATGTTCTCCTCTAGGAGTTTTATAGTTTCTGGTCTTACATTGAGATCTTTAATCCATTTTGAGTTTATTTTTGTATATGGTGTTAGAAAGTGTTCTAGTTTCATTCTTTTACAAGTGGTTGACCAGATTTCCCAGCACCACTTGTTAAAGAGATTGTCTTTAATCCATTGTATATTCTTGCCTCCTTTGTCAAAGATAAGGTGTCCATATGTGCGTGGATTTATCTCTGGGCTTTCTATTTTGTTCCATTGATCTATATTTCTGTCTTTGTGCCAGTACCATACTGTCTTGATAACTGTGGCTTTGTAATAGAGCCTGAAGTCAGGTAGGTTGATTCCTCCAGTTCCATTTTTCTTTCTCAAGATCGCTTTGGCTATTCGAGGTTTTTTGTATTTCCATACAAATTGTGAAATTATTTGTTCTAGCTCTGTGAAGAATACTATTGGTAGCTTGATAGGGATTGCATTGAATCTATAAATTACTTTGGGTAGTATACTCATTTTCACTATATTGATTCTTCCAATCCATGAACATAGTATATTTCTCCATCTATTAGTGTCCTCTTTGATTTCTTTCACCAGTGTTTTATAGTTTTCTGTATATAGGTCTTTAGTTTCTTTAGGTAGATATATTCCTAAGTATTTTATTCTTTTCGTTGCAATGGTGAATGGAATTGTTTCCTTAATTTCTCTTTCTGTTTTCTCATTATTAGTGTATAGGAATGCAAGGGATTTCTGTGTGTTGATTTTATATCCTGCAACTTTACTATAATCATTGATTAGTTCTAGTAATTTTCTGGTGGAGTCTTTAGGGTTTTCTATGTAGAGGATCATGTCATCTGCAAATAGTGAGAGTTTTACTTCTTCTTTTCCAATTTGGATTCCTTTTATTTCTTTTTCTGCTCTGATTGCTGTGGCCAAAACTTCCAAAACGATGTTGAATAGTAATGGTGAAAGTGGGCACCCTTGTCTTGTTCCTGACTTTAGAGGAAATGCTTTCAAGTTTTCACCATTGAGGATAATGTTTGCTGTGGGTTTGTCATATATAGCTTTTATTATGTTAAGGTATGTTCCTTCTATTCCTGCTTTCTGGAGAGTTTTTATCATAAATGGGTGTTGAATTTTGTCAAAGGCTTTCTCTGCATCTATTGAGATAATCATATGGTTTTTGTTTTTCAATTTGTTAATGTGGTGTATTACATTGATTGATTTGCGGATATTGAAGAATCCTTGCATCCCTGGGATAAAGCCCACTTGGTCATGGTGTATGATCTTTTTAATGTGTTGTTAGATTCTGATTGCTAGAATTTTGTTTAGGATTTTTGCATCTATGTTCATCAGTGATATTGGCCTGTAGTTTTCTTTTTTTGTGGGATTTTTGTCAGGTTTTGGTATTAGGGTGATGGTGGCCTCATAGAATGAGTTTGGAAGTTTACCTTCCTCTGCAATTTTCTGGAAGAGTTTGAGCAGGATAGGTGTTAGCTCTTCTCTAAATTTTTGGTAGAATTCAGCTGTGAAGCCGTCTGGACCTGGGCTTTTGTTTGCTGGAAGATTTTTGATTACAGTTTCAATTTCCGTGCTTGTGATGGGTCTGTTAAGGTTTTCTATTTCTTCCTGGTCGAGTTTTGGAAAGTTGTACTTTTCTAAGAATTTGTCCATTTCTTCTATCTTGATAGAAAATTGTAGTTTGGTTTAATTCTCAGCAGCTCGTTCCTGAGCTCTAAGGAAGCTTGCCTTCTTCTGAGCTACCCGATCTTTCTTCTGGGCAAGTGACATTTTGGGACGGTTCCACCTCTTCTTTTTAACTTCTTTCTTAGGCTTCTTCTCATACACTGGATTCTCTCGTATTGCAGCATGAGCTTTCTTATACATCTCCTCCATCATGTCTGGAGTTACGTTGTTCTTTATGTACTGAGAGAATTGTTTCTTGTAAGCATCTTCATCTTCCTCAATCAGGTAGCGCATGTAATCTGCAACGTTTTGCCCCATGATGTGCTTTCGGTGTACCTCAGCACTGAATTCTTTGCTTTCTGAATCATAACCAGGGAACCGTTTGGTACTGTGAGGGATAGACAAGCCTCCATCGACAGCTCCCTTTAGGGCCCCAAAAACTTTATTCCCGGTAGTAATTCTGGCAAGTCCTGCATCCAGGTAACAGGTGAAGGCACCAGGTTGACCATCGATGCTTTCCACATTGTATTCATCTCCAGTCACCTCGACTTGCCCTTCATAAATTTTGTCCATACCAAACCTATTAAGAAGCCTGCGGGCCAGCAGCAGGCCAGTACAATATGCCGCAGCATAATTTGTCAGGCCAACCTTCACACCATATTTTGGGAGTTCGTGAGCATAAGCTGCACAAACTATCATATCTCCTTCTATACGGGCATAAGCAATCTGACAAATGATATCTCTGTTCGTTACACGAACAATCATTCTGTATTTAGGTGTGTTGTACTTATTTTTATCTTGGATTACCAATCGTTTCCGAGCATAGTAGTCAGTTTTGCCCTCTCACCTTCTTCTGAATTTCACTTGGTATCTCTTGAAGTAGGCCTTGTTCTTGACAACTTTAACAAACCCCATCCTGCGGATCAGAACCCAGACTCCGCGGCTTGCCACAGAGCTGCAGAACCAGCACAGCTCCGGGGGGGAAAAAGCCAGTTGAGCTATTTCAAATCCTGAAAGATGATGCTGTGAAAGTACTGCACTCAATATGCCAGCAAATTTGGAAAACTCAGCAGTGGCCACAGGACTGGAAAAGGTCAGTTTTCATTCCAATCCCAAAGAAAAACAATGCCAAAGAATGCTCATACTACCACACAATTGCACCCATCTCACACACTAGTAAAGTAATGATCAAAATTCTCCAAGCCAGGCTTCAGCAATATGTCAACCATGAACTTCCAGATGTTCCAGCTGGTTTTAGAAAAGGCAGAGGAACCAGAGATCAAATTGCCAACATCTGCTGGATCATGGAAAAAGCCAGAGAGTTCCAGAAAAACATCTATTTCTGCTTTATTGACTATGCCAAAGCCTTTGACTGTGTGGATCACAACAAACTGTGGAAAATTCTGAAAGAGATGGGAATACAAGACCACCTGACCTGCCTCTTGAGAAATCTATATGCAGGTCAGGAAGCAACAGTTAGAACTGAATGTGAAACAACAGACTGGTTCCAAATAGGAAAAGGAGTACGTCAAGGCTGTATATTATCACCCTGCTTATTTAACTTACATGCAGAGTACATCATGAGAAATGCTGGGCTGGAAGAAGCACAAGCTGGATTCAAAATTGCCAGGAGAAATATCAATAACCTCAGGTATGCAGATGACACCACCCTTATGGCAGGAAGTGAAGAAGAACTAAAGAGCCTCTTGATGAAAGTGAAAGAGGAAAGTGAAAAGGTTGGCTTAAAGCTCAACATTCAGAAAACAAAGATCATGGCATCTGGTCCCATCACTTCATGGGAAATAGATGGGGAAACAGTGGAAACAGTGGCTGATTTTATTTTTCTGGGCTCCAAAATCACTGCAGATGATGATTGCAGCAATGAAATTAAAAGACGCTTATTCCTTGGAAGCAAAGTTATGACCAACCTAGACAGCATATTGAAAAGCAGAGACATTACTTTGCCAACAAGGTCTGTCTAGTCAAGGCTATGGTTTTTCCAGTGGTCATGTATGGATGTGAGTGTTGGACTATAAAGAAAGCTGAGCGCTGAAGAATTGATGCTTTTGAACTGTGGTGTTGGAGAAGACTCTTGAGAGTCCCTTGGACTGCAAGGAGGTTCAACCAGTCCATCCTACAGGAAATCAGTCCTGAATATTCATTGGAAGGACTGATGCTGAAGCTGAAACTCCAATATTTTGGCCACCTGATGCGAAGAGCTGACTTATTTGAAAAGACCCTGATGCTGGGAAAGATTGAGGGCAGGAGAAGGGGACGACAGAGGATGAGATGGTTGGATGGCATCACTGACTCAATGGACTTAGGTTTCAGTGGACTCCGGGAGTTGGTGATGGACAGGGAGGTCTGGTGTGCTGTGGTTCACGGGGTTGCAAAGAGTCGGACACGACTGAATGACTGAACTGAACTGAGCTGGAAGGGCCCACATTTGGTCACAGTTCCTAATGTCCAGTCTGTCTCCCTGGGCTCTTGTACCCTAGTGAGCTCCCAGCCCCCAGCACATGCTAGCCCCTCCCAGGGCTTTGAGGGAGCCTGCTCAGTCTGTGGGTTTGGGTTCAGTGTTCCTCACTTTTTTAATCCCTCTTGTTAGACATCTGCCACCCTCCTATCCTGGTTGCGGAGCAGGGGTGGGTGGGGAGGGGGAAGGATTCCCAGAGGAGTCTATGTAAAGGAATGGTACCAACATGGGCTTCCCACTGAGTCCCAAATGCTTAATGTGGTGCCCAAGGCTTGGATTGGCCTGTCCCTGCCAGACTCTGCTCTCATTGCTCAGACCGCCTGCCCCCTGTCTTCTGCCCCTTACCACAGTAAGTGCCCCTCCCGTAGCACAGCCCTGGTTCAGGAGCCCCTCATTTCCTCAGGGTGCACCCACCAAATTCCAGTCCACTCTCTGAAAAGGGTTTAATCCAAATATTGGAAAATACAAAGCAATGCACATTTGCAAAGTTTTCAACAGTCACCTTCTAAAGGGTCATACAATGGGGTTCCCCAGTGTCTGAGACTCACAGCGGGGGGTCTGGTGATCTAGAGAAGGGGGGTCAGTCCAAATGCCCACGGGAGCCAGGTGGGAAGGAAATAAGTAAAGGGGATGGAGAGGACTAGGGCCCTGGAAAGGATGAACTGCAGCTGTCAGGGGTGGTGGAAAAGATGCCCTGTGCATGACACGAGCTCATGCATATAAAACAGGAAAAAAGATACAGATACTCCCTACAAACACATGTGCATGGAGGTACACACATGTCTAAATATGATTCAGAGCATATGAAATGTATTGAAGGCTGTACATGAGGTTGAGGACACGGATGGAGGGCTGGATGCTCCTGTGAGCAGGCAGGAAGCCTGGCCATGCCCAAGAGGGGAAACTGGGACGTGCGAGATGATCATAGTCTGGCTTTATGTCAGTTATACACTAGAATAAGAGAAATATGGAAAACTACACAAAAATATGACTGGAAAACAATATAGAGGATATAGCAGATGCTCAGCTCCAGCCACCTCCCCCAAGGGAACACAGCCCCGTGACATCGGATCTCCTGAGGCTTTTAAAGGAGCAGGAAATTTGGATTTTTGTGTGAAATTAAAACAATGGGCAGCTACCAAACACTTAGGGAAGAAATAATACCTTTTCTACATCTCTTCCAGAAAACACTGTGAGGGAAAACTAAACGCATTAAGAGACCGCCTCCAGTACAAACTCCTTTATGGCCCCTGATCAGGAGCGAACCAGTCTTGCATGAGCTTATGTTCAGAGTGGGGCAGGGCCTTTTGGATCCTCTCTGAGGGGGAGGGGGACGGGAACAGGTAGCTGGGATGACTGAGTGTACCATGTGCCAGGCCCTCTAATGAGCCCATCACATACTTTTTATTCATCGACTGACACAGAGTAGGTATTCAGCCCATTGCTCAGATGGCGAAACTGTGGTTCTGTTAAGTAACTTGCCAGGTTCCTCTATGACACACAGCCTCCTTGTAACTCTGGTGTCCATATTCCCTCTTCCTCCTCTGCCCTTTTGGCAACTCCTCCTTCCTTCCTCTGTCCCGGTCATGACCTTTCTGGCTCACCGTCTTCCAGACTTCCCGGCTCACTGTCTTCCAGTCCACACGTCTGGCTGCTGGGCAGGCAGGGCTCAGCCACATCCAGGCTGTGCTCTGACGGGGGCACCATGTCCAGGCTCACAGATGAGAGTGGAGGAGGGGCTGCTGGGAGACTCAGGTAAAGCTGCTGCTTTCCAGGTGGGGGAACTGAGGCCCAGAGAGGGCACAGGCCTGACCCAGGGTCACACAGAAGGAACCTCATCCTCTCCTTCTCCAAGCCCTCCCTCTGTGGCATGAAAAGGATCCAAACTTGTTGTTTACCCTGAAGCAGCATGTGTGCATGTTTGTAGCTCAGTTGTGTCCTACTCTTTGCAACCCCATGGACTGTAGCCTGTCAGGCTCCTCTGTCCATGGAATTCTCCAGGCAAGAATACTTGGGTGGGTTGCCATTTTCTTCTCCAGTAGCATATACAGAGTAAATTCAGAGAGGTTATGGGAACAAAGTGGAAGATAGATAGTGTGACACCCCCAGGGCCCTGCCCCCACCTTGGCAGTGCCCACTGGGAGGCCTGCAGGCTCCAGGGCTCCATTGGCAATTGGGCTCAAGGAGCTTTGTGAGTCCAGGGAGGTTCTCAGGTTTGCTCTGTGTTTCTTTTTCCAGCCTCAGCTTGTCCCAGGGTTTATTATCAGCAAAGGCGACAAGGCCCCTGATGGCAGGAGGCTGGCTGGGGCTCAGGGTGCTGGCTCTTCAGCCCTGGGGACCTCTCAGCAAATAGTCCCTTGGAAACAGGGCAGCAGTCCCTGAGGAGGGGGCGGGCTGGGAGGGGCCTCACTCCCCCAAGACTGGACCCTGGAGGAGCCCCTGTGTGAGCAGGACTGCAGCCCTGGCTGGCGGGACTGTCTTGGGCAGGTGACCTGGGCAATTCCGTGGTCTCCAGGGTCCTGCCACTCTGGCCACGTGTCCCTGTCACAGCCCTGAAACCCCTTCAGGCCCCTGTTCTCCTGTCTCAGTTCCAGTCCAGGCCCCTCCTCCATGGGAAGGTTGGCTCCATGCCTGCATCTCTTCTGGGTCAGAAGACACCTATTGGGCCGCCTCAGGGCCCCTGGGACCCTGGGATCCCCCCAGTCATCTCCACTCTGCCCCCCGCCCCCACCCCAGTCCCAGGAGCATCCTCAGGGCTGGCCCCTCCCAGGGGTCCTGCAGGGGCCTCCTCTTTCAGCTCCTGCCCTTGAAAGGGGGTGATCATCCGTCCATCCCTACCCCCTCCCTGGGTTGCCCTGAAAGACTCCACGTCAGCATCAGACACAGCATCCTTGTTCATTTCCAATCCCTTCTTCCCAGCTTCGAAGCTGCTAACCGGTCTCCCAGGCCAGGAAAGTCCTGCTCAGGTTAAGACTACTCCTAGATCTTTCCAGACTCGCATCTGGATGGGAGCTTTGGAGCTTTGGAGCTTAAGAGCCAAACAGTATGTTAATTTATTCTGTATTAATATACTGTATTAAACAGTATGTTAATTTATTCCAAACAGTATGTTAATTTAATTTTAATGATTCCTCTGTTATGCTCCACCTTGGAGTCATGCTGAGTTGGGGGGTCTCCCTTCCCCAGTGGGAAAGAGTCACATGTGAAGGAAAAATTGAGCAAAAGATTCAAAATGTTCCTACTTCCCATGTCATCTCTTCCCCACAGCCTTGCTGTCACCCCATGGCTCCTCCTTGTTCACTCCTAAAGCCTCCCTCCTCTGGGTGGGGCTGTGTCCCCTCAGATGGCAGCTCCTTCTAGTGATGCTGCAGGGAGGAGAGGCCAGGGCAGGTGTGTCTCCAGGTTGCTGTGGAAGGAGGCCTGAAGGCGGGTCCTGGGTTCCAGAGCTCCCACCCGCAGGCCTTGCTGACATGTGGGATGTAGAGCAAAGGGTTCACACTTACAGCTTTGGTATGTTTATCTGGAGTTTCCACTTTATGGTCATGCCACCTTAGGGAAGGACTTAATACCTCCAGCCTTTATTTTCTCATCTATAAAATGGGGTTAGTGCTACCATTGCAATCCCTTTTTCGAAATCCTTAGTGTCAGATCTGCTCCTGAATTCAGACTTTTTCAGCTCCAGATAGATGACATGGTGCATCTACTCTGTAGGACATAGTATTCAACTATGGTCTGAAAGTATGTTGTAATTAAAGACATTAGTGCTTCTGCAACTCATCTTTTGAACATTCACAATAAGTGAAAAAAAAAAAAGAGAGAGAGATCATAAATTGTCTCATGTCTCTTCATGTCAAATTTTGTTACCAAACAATTTTTTAAAAATTTGTTTTCAATTTTGACAGCTTTGAAGGGTTGGGATTGCAGATAATGACCATCCTACCCTGTGTCTCCATAGATAATGGCATACAGCTATTTAGAGAGACCCAAAATGTTCGTGGTTTGAGGCTAGACCACACCCAGCTGTGAGGCTTGGGATAAGACAAGTCTCCTGACAAGGCCAGGGGTGATGGGTGGGGGGAACCATTCTGGAGCAGCTGTGCTGTTACCCAGTTGTCTGAGCCATTGGTTCCAACTCCACAGATCCTGAGCCTCAGCGGTCACAGGGCCCTGTGTCACTTCCAGGCGTCTGGCTTAACCCACCTTCGGAGCCAGATCTTTCTCTGGTGGATCCTCAGCAAAGACCACTGCTGTACCGGTGACAGTGACATGCCTGGACATCGAAACATCATGCCCACTAGGGCATCATCCCCAGACTATGATGACTTTTGGGCAGGGTTCTGGTACTTCCGCTTGCCAGAGCTCTTCTCCACCTGTGTGGCTTTCTCCCTGGTAGCTGACATGGGCTTTGCGAGAGGGGACATAGGTAACTGGTCCATGTCCATCTGGTGCTTCTGTTTCGCCATGACCCTCATCATAGTCATGGTCGAGTTATGGAGGCTCCCGTCCCACTTTCCTTTCTACTGGTACAACTTCCCTGTCACCTATGCCTGCTACGCTGCCCTCGTCTGCCTCTCGACCTCCATCACCTACTCCATCACCTACGTCCAATTCCTGCTTTATGGTCCTTCCCGGGACCGGGCCATCGCTGCCACTGCGTTCTCCTGCATCGCGTCTGTGGTTTATGCCCTGGATGTGGCCTGGGTATGGGATTGGTATGATCTCAGTGATATCCCCTGCTATGTGCACACTGTGCCAGGCCTGCTGAAGGTGCTGGAGACCTTCGTGGCCGGTGTCATCTTTGCCTTCCTCAGCAACACCTCCCTGTACCTGCACCAGCCGGCCCTGGAGTGGTGTGTGGCCGTGTACTCCATCTGCTTCATCCTGGCAGCTGTGGTCCTCCTGCTGAACCTGGGTGAACGTGAATACAGGCTGCCAGTCCCCTTCTCCATTTACCAGCTTGTGCTCAGCCTGCTCTCCGTCCTCCTCTATATCAGTGCTCTGGTCCTCTGGCCGCTCTACCAGTTCAGCGAGGAGCTCGGCGGGCAGCCCCAGAGGCCCAGTGATGGGGACTGCAGGGACGAGCTCACCTACAACATGTGCGCCTGGGACCAGCGCCTGGCTGTGGCCGTCCTGACAGCCACCAACCTGCTGGTTTACGTGGCCGACCTGGTGTACTGGGCTCATCAGGTTTCTGTAGGGACTGAGGATTAGCCCAGGGACTCCTGATCCTCTGCTCACAAAGGTATCCTCACCAAGCTCTGACATCCTCTGATGTCCTCTTCCTGGCCTCTCTCTCTGTCTCCTCATATCCTTCCCCATTTCTCCCTTCCCAAAGCACTCAGTGCTCAGGTGCCCAGAGGAAGGGTAGGGTGCTAGGAACAGCTGGGATGGGGTCTGAGATGTAAAGGGAGCAGGAGGGAGAGGTGGGGTTGCAGCTGTCCTCGGGGGCACCAAATATCTGGTAATTGCTGCCCCTTTTCTCATCAAGACCGGCTGAATGTTTGCTCCCTAAATATTTTCATAAATCTGCCCCTGCCCCCTCCTGGAGTGTCTTTGCTCAAGGCCCATCATCACATACCTTGACTACAGAATTAGCCTCCATCCATTTTCCTTCTATAGTCAGAGTGTCAGTTTCAGAGTGAGCTTCTGACTGATCAGTCCCTCCTTAGAGAATGGCAGTGAGGCCTCCTCACTTACAGCTAAAATCCAACCTATGTCTCTGGTATTCAGATCCATCCACAGTGGGCCCTGTCTGCTGGTCCGGCAGCACCTCCCTTCCTCCCCATCTCACCTGTCTTGCCCAGACTCAGAAGCTTGTGATGACTTGCCCGCACCAGGATGCTTCACAGAAGGGCAAAGGCTGAGAACTGTCAGTCTGGGAGCAATGAGGCATGGAGCTGGTGGGATCCAGGGAGGCTTCTGGTAGGAGATGACTAAGAGTCAAGCCTTTAAGGAGAAGTTCAGGCTCACAGGAAAGAAGAAAGGATATTTAGAATTAATTGATTTGCTCAAGGATCTCATGAAGTTTCAGCGGCAGAGCTGATGTGACTGCAGCTCGTGTGCAGCAGGGAGGAAGGAGGAGGGAGAAGGGAGAATTGAGCCTGGCCGTCTGGAGGCTGGTCTATTTGCCCACTTGGGTCAGGAATGAGGCTTTAGGGTGGCACAAGGTGAGGAGTTGGAGCTGAGACACTTCCCTAAAGCCAGGACTATGGGGCCTGCAACCTCAGAGCAAGGGTAGGCAAGGAAAGGGCTGCCCTTCAGATAAATATCATATGACATCCCTTATATGTGAAATCTAAAAAGAAATGATACAAATGAACTTACAAAACAGAAAGAGACTCACAGACTTAGAGAATGAATTTATGGTTGCCTGTATACCCTGTTTTATTTAAACTGGATAACCAAGAAGGACATATAGCACATGGAACCCTGCTCAATGTTATGTGGAACCTGGATGGGAGGGGAGTTTGGGGGAGAATGGATACATGTATATGTATGACTGAGTCCCTTTGGTGTGCATCTGAACCTATCACAGCGTTGTTAATCAGCTATACCCCAACGCAAAATAAAAAAGTTTAAAAACAAACAAACAAAAACAAAACCATGCCCTTCAGGAAGATAAAAGGACAAAGTTGATATCTGCCTCCAAAGGAATTTGAGATTTCTCTGAAGTCTCCACAGGGGAAATAGAATTCTCAGGTCTTCACTTCTGGTGTATTTAGACCAAAGTGTACCTGATCCCTGAGATCCAACAGCTCCAACCTGGGAAATTTACGCAAGTGGGGACCAACAAGCGACTGGCCTGAAGGGTCCTGAGCAGAAGCAGGTGCTGTTATTCTGGCTGAAGCTCCCAACCCAGGCGGCAGGACCCTCCCTGGAAAAGGGCTCCTGTACAAGGGCTCACAGTGTGATGACAAAGTACCCGAGGGAAAAATCAACTGTGAGTACCAAGAACTCCAGTGAACACACACCAGTCTGAAAGAGACAGCAAACAGGTACATGTATGATTAAACACATTAGAAAAGACACCATGAAAAAAGTACAGGAAGATGTGAGAGAGAACCTTAATGAGTCGAAGAGTGACCCTCACCCCCCCAAAAAATACCCATGTTTATGGCATTATTTAGAAGTAGGACATAATTATTTAAGGATCTTGAGATGAAAATCATCTAGGATGGAGGGTGGGCTGGCAATCCAGTGACTGGTGGCCTTATAAGGGAAAGGACAGAGAAGTTTGCACACACTGAGAGAAGATGACAACACGAAGGCTGTGGCAGAGATGGAATAAGTGGCCACAAGCTGAGGGGTTTGAAATATTACTAGTGGAAATGAATGAGCCTCACCTGGAGCGCTGGAGACAGCATGGTCCCCCTGACACCTTGATTTCAGACTTCTGGCCTCCAGTACTGTGGGAGAATAAATTCCTGCTGTGTTAAGCAATCAAACTTAGAGTAAATTGTTCCAGTAGCCCTAGGAAACTAGGATGAGTTTCCAGAAATGAAGATATTTCTTAAGTTTACAGAGAAACCAGCCTTCTGCCGTAGAACATGGTGATCACATGGATCCCAAGCCTCTTGTCATATCCTGTGTCCCCCATGTCTGAGACTCAGAGGGGAGTCTTTAGAGAAAGGTGGTCAGTCCAAATGCTCACAGGAGCCAGGAGGGAAGGAAATAAGTAAAGGTGGTGGAGAGGACTAAGGCCCCTAGAGAGGACCAGCTATACTTGTCGGGGGTGGTGGAAAAGCGAGATGCCCTGTGCATGACAGGGTCTCAGGTTTATAAAACAGGAAAACAATCTACAGATGTGCCCTGCATACATGTACATATATGTCTCCATATGATGTTAGAGCATGTGAAGTGTGCTGAAGGCTGTACATGAGGTTGAGGACACAGATGCTCCCTGGAAGGATGGGTGGATGCTCGTGTGAGCAGACAGGAAGCCTGGCCACGCACAAGAGGGGAAACTGGGCACATGTAGATGATCATAGTCCTGCTTTATGCCAATTACATATGAGAAGAAGAAAATATAGAATGTGCTAAACAGAGATGACAATGGAAAACAATATAAAGTAAAGGGCATAGCAACTGATTCATGAGACTTCTAAAGGAGCTAGAAATCTGGATTTTCACGAGAGATGAAAACACAGTGCATCTACCAAATAGTTCAAGAAGAAACAAAACTGATTCTACACCATCTCTTCCTGAAAATACTGGGAAGGAAAAACAAACACATCCCTGGGTCACTTCCAGGACACACAGGTTTGCCTGATCTGGAGCAAATCAAGCTTGCACGTGTTTGTGTCCAGGGGCAGAGCCTTCTGGGTCCTCTTAGAGCAGCAGGGAGAGGGGAACAGGAAGCTGGCATGGATTGAGTATGTTGTGTGCCAGGCCCTCTGATAGGCCCTTCACAATCTTTCATTCACTTAATTGACACATTCCCTGGTTGCCCAGTGGTAAAGAATTTACCTGCAATGCAGGAAGTGGAAGAAATGTGGGTTTAATCCATGGGTCAGGAAGAGCTGTTGGAAAAGGAAATGGCAAACCAGTCTGGAAATTCTTGCTTGGAAAATCCCATGGACAGAGTAGCCTGGCAGGCTCCAGTCCAAGGGACTGTAAAGAGTCGAACATAACAGCATGCATGCACAGGTATTAAGCCCACTGCAGAGATGGAAAAACTGAGGCTCAGTGGGTAACGTGCCAGGTTCCTCCATGCCCCACATCCTCCCTGAAATTCTTACTGTCCATCTCACCTCCTCCTTCCTTCCTCTGTCCTGGTTGTGACTTTCCCAGCTCACTGTCTTCCAGTCCACATGCCTGGCTTCTGGGCAGGCAGGACTCAGCCACATCTAGGCTGTCCTCTGATGGGGGCATCATGTCCAGGCTTACAGATTAGAGTGGAGGAGAGGTTGCTGGGAAGCTCAGACAAACCTGCTGCTTTCAGCAACCCCCATGCCTCTCCTTCCTAAATCCTCCCTCTGTGCCATTAAATGGATTCAAAGGCTCCACATCAGCATACAGACACAAAATCCTTGTTCATTTTCAACCTCTTCTTCCCAGCTTGGAAACTGCCATCCAGTCTCTCAGGTCACAGAAATCCTCATTCACGTGGGATTACTCCTAGATCTTTCCAGACTCCCACCTGGATGGCAGGTTTGGAGCTTGAGCCAAACATTATGTTATTTATACTGTGGTTCCTCCAGGACACTCCATCTTGAGTCATACTGGGTTGGTGTCCACTGTCCCAGTGAGGAAGAGTCACATGTTAAGGCAAAGTTGAGGGGAGGGGATTCAGAACAGTCCCTACTTCCCATGTCATCTTATTCCCATGGCCTAGCTCTCATTCCATGGCTCCTTCCTGTTCACCCCTGGAGCTGCCCTCCTCCAGGTGGGGCTGTGTCCCTCAGATGGCAGCTCCTTCCAGTGATGCTGCAGGGAGGACAGGCCGGGACACGTGGGTCTTCAGGTTGCTGTGGAAGGAGGCCACGGCCATGAAGGCGGGTCCTGGATCCCACAGATGCAAGCTTTGGTCTTGGGCTCCCACCCACAGGCCCTGCTGACATGCTGGGTTGTAGAGGAAAGTGTTCAAATCCATGGCTTTGGCATTTTTATATGAGGTTACTACTCCTAAACTTTGACCTTAGAGAAGGCCCTTGATTCACCAAGCCTTAGTTTTTTCATCTCTAGAATGGGATTAGCAGTGGTGGCTCAGCTGGTAAAGAATCTGCCTGCAATGTGGGAGACCTGGGTTTGATCCCTGGCTTGGGAAGATCCCCTGGAGAAAGGAATGGTTACCCAATCCAGTATTCTGGCCTGAAGTATTCTCTGGGTCGCAGAGTTGGACACGACTGAGCGACTTTCACTTTAGTTTTTTCATCTCTAAAATGGGGTTAGCATACATGCACAGTCCATTTTATGAAATCCATGGAGTTAGATATGCTCCAGAATTCAGGATTTTTCAACTCCAGTTACATGTAGTGTGTCTACTCTATAGGACATCCCACCCCACCCCACTGGGGTCTGAAAGCACTTGTAATCAAACACATTAGTGTTTCTGAAATTGAACTTTTAAACACTCATACTAAGGGAAATAGAGATCATAATTTGTCTCATGTCTGTTCACATCTAATTTTGTTACCAAATAATTAAAAAAATTTTTTTCTTCAATTTTGACGCACTTGAAGGGTTGGAACTGTAGAAAGGACCATCCTACACTGTGTCTCTGTAGATAATGACACACAGCTCAGAGGGATCCAAAATGTTCCTGGTTTGAGGCCAGACCCACCCTGCTCTGAGCTTTGGGATAAGACAAGTCTTGTGACAAGGCCAAGGGTTATGGGTGGGGAGAATCGTCTTAGACCAGCTGTGCCTTTACCCAAGTGTCTGAGTCATTGGTTCCAACTCCGTAGATCCTGAGTAGCAGCCGTCGCAGGACCCGAGGCTCTTTTCAGATGTCTGATTAATCCACCTCCAAAGCTGGATCTTTCTCTGGTGGGTCCTCAGTGAAGACCCAGTCTGATGACAAAGACCAGCCTGACCATCAGGCTCACCATGAACTCGTCCTCTGGCCTGGCCTCTGCAACCATCATGGGCTACTTCCTCCGCCTGCTGCAGCTGTTCTCCACCTGCCTGGCCTTCTCGCTGGTGGCTACCACTGGCACTTGGAGGGAGACCAGAGGTAACTGGTCCATGTTCATCTGGTGCTTCTGCTTCGTCATGACCCTCCTTACTTTCATAGTCGAGTTATGTGGGCTCCAGTTCCTCTGGCCCTTTTCCTGGGACGACTTTCTCATCAACTATGCCTCCTACTCCACCCTCCTCTGCCTCTAGGCCTCCATTATTTACCCCACCACGTACCTCCAGATCGTCCCTCGTGGCAGCTCCTGGAACCACGCCATTGCTGCTACTGCTTTCTCCTGCCTCGCTTCTGTGACTTATGCCACTGAAGTAGCCTGGATCTATGCCTGGCCCAGCCAGATCACTTGCTATGTGCTCCCCATGCCAGGACTGCTCAAGGGGCTAGAGAACTTCGTGGCCTGTGTCATCTTTGGCTTCATCAGCAATACCTCCCTGTACCTGCACCAGCCGGCCCCGGTGTGGTGTGTGGCCGCATATTCCATCTGCCTCTTCCTGGGGGCCGTGGCCCTCCTGCTGTATCTGAGAGGCTATAGCAACAAGTTGCCCATTTGCTTCCCCATTTTCCTGTTGGGGTTGGCCCTGTTCTCCATCTTCCTCTATGCCAGCGCTCTGATCCTATGGCTGCTCTACCGGTTCGACAAGAATTTTGGTGGCCAGCCCCAGCGGTCCAATGATGTGAGCTGCCGCCATCACCACTTGGTGTGCATCTGGGACCAAAGACTGGTTGTAGCCATCTTGACAGTGATCAACCTGCTGATTTACGTGGCTGACCTGGTGTACTGGGCCCGCTGGGTCTTTATTAGGGACTGAGGACCAGCCCAGGGACTCCTGATCCCCTCTGCTCACAGGAGGTATCTTCACTGAGCTCTGGTGTCCTCTAATGTCTTCTTCCTGGCTCCCTCTCTCCCTCCTCACATCCTGCCCCACTCATCTCTCTCTCCTTTCTGTTTCCTTCCCTCCTTCTGCTCTGTTTTGTTTCCTTCCTGTTTTGTGTGGTTGCCCACACCCTCTTTTACTGTTTTCTCTTTTTGCTTTCACCTTTTCTACATTTTCTGCTTTCTGCCCCTTGTCTGATCATCCTTGGTTTTCTTGTCTCCTGTGTCCTGACCACCTCTCCCCATTTTCCTTCTTCTGATCCATCAGGACCCGAGACCCCTTCCTTCTCTGCCCACCGCCCCCTCCCATCTCCTCCACATCATACAGCCCTCTGTGCATCTGTTCACACCCTGGGCCTCTGGAGGTCCTCATTGCCAAGGTGTGTCTGTCCCCCTGGCAGTGCCTTAGTTAGTGTGTGTGTGTGTGTGTGTGTATATGTGTTGGGGTGGAAGCAGGTAGATAGGCACTGGGCTCACTTTCTCCCAGTAGAGGAGGGTGCACAGTGTGCCTCCCATTTAAGTTAAAAAGAAATACCTGGAGATTAATAATGTCCAGCGGGCAGGATATTCAAAGCAGAGATCTTTGGTCCGTAGGCCCTACCTGGTGCTCAGCCTCACCTGAGATTGGCTCCAGAATTTTTGCAGGCTCACTAAACATCGACTGACTAAAGCACATTTTAGAGGAAGCCAGAAGTGAATGCCTTCCAGCCCAACTACTCTCTGTGGAATCAAAAAAGGAGCTCGTGATGGACCCCAGGGCCTTGAAGACACGTGTCTGCAATGTTGGTGAGGGGCAGCAATGTGGCCCTCCTGCCTCAGTGATCAAAACAGCTTGTCCTGCCTCTGCAGTGAGAAGAGCATGGACCCACCAGCCTTAGAAGTGATGCAAATGTGGACAAAGAATGTTGCCTGCATTTTCAGAAAATGGTGAGTTATCTTGTCCATCATGTTCTCAGGCCTTCAGCCTCTGTTTCAGCACTAATATCCTATCCTGAGGGGAATTCAGGATGGAGAAAAACAAGGTACTGATCCTAGAAAGTTAAGATGCATATCAGAGGAATAATTTTTGTGAGCCCAAGCACTATATCTTTCCATACATAGAAAAGCATTAAAATCATTGACTTGAGATATCTGTTTTTCGTGATGAGCAATAACCTACTGATGTTAACTACATGTGTTCCCCCAGCCCCAGTAAAATCTTCTGTATATCCTGACTCATCCCTGACCTCTTTGGAACAGTTCCTCAGAGCTATCTGAGAGTGTCTCCTTGGCTAGAGTCCTCAGTAACATCTCCAAATTAAACATAAATTTGTGACTTTTAGGTTTTGCTTTTTTTTTTTTTTTCAGTCAACAGTTTTGGTGACTACAGAACGCACCCAGGGAAGGTTTCTCTTCTCCTGAACTCTTCGAAGCACAAGCCTTGTACCCCCAGAGGCCTCTTGTGCCTATCTGCCTCCTTAGGAAATCCAGATGAATTGGGGTGAGTCTCTCTTGGGTTTTAGATTTCCTGTTATTGTCTGATAATCCTAAATTTTATTCTGTGATGTTAAGCTCCTCTCTGGAGGAGTAGGTTCTCCTTGAGACTTAGTTTTGAGAAGCAGTAACTGGTTTGAAGTGAAGTGAAGTGAAGTCGCTCAATTGTGTCCAACTCTTTGCAATCCCATGGACTGTAGTCCACCAGACTTCTCTGTCCATGGGATTTTTCCAGGCAAGAGTACTGGAGTGGGTTGCCATTTCCTTCTCCAAGGGAATCTTCCTGACCCAGGGATCGAACCCAGGTCTCCTGCATTGTAGGCAAACACTATACGCTATCTTCAGTTAAAAGATGTGGGAAGATTTTGCTCAGTTGAAACACACTCAATGGTAATGAAATAAAATCCATACTTATGCCAAGTTGAGAAAAATTGAAGCATAAAACTTTTCTCTGCCCATTTGGGTCTCCTCCTTCACTTTTTTGTGTATTGTGCATCTGCATGAACTAGGCCTCCTTGGGAGACAACATTTTTTCTTGATCTCATCAAGAATCATGGCTTCTTAGGAGATAATCTTCCTTCTTAATTCTGTGAGGGACCAAGATGACCCAGGCTTCTCAGGTAGATTCTTCCCAGCAGTAAAGAATCCACCTACCAATGTAGGAGATGCAAGAAATGCAGGTTCAGTCCCTGGGTTGGGAAGATCTCCTGGAGGAGGAAACGCAACCCACTCCAGTATTCTTGCCTGGAAAATCCCATGGTTAGAGGAGGCTGGCAGACTATAGTCGCCAGATCGCAAGTCAGACACGACTGAGCGTGAACAAGATGACTCATACCCATTGTTCTCTTTGTTTGTGTAGATTTGGATTGAGTAAACTGACAATAATATATCATTTAATGTATAACTGTTTGTCTCAAAAGCTTATACAACTGTGCTCTGACCTATAACAGGTGGAACAGTCCTCAGAGAGATTTTTGAAAGACTGTCTCTTGGGTTATAATCCTCCAGGTTAGCTCAAATAAAAATTTCCACTTGTTTCTTAGATAGACTATGATTTTTTTTTCATGAACATTGGATTATTCTCAGTTGAAGGACACTGGGAATAGTTTATTATGTTCATACAGAGTTTATACTTACAAGTATCTGCTTAATTGATAATTAAAGGAAATCTCACCTTAAATTGGCCAGATTGTGGTTCTTTTGACATTGCAAAATTAATATATTTTTGCATGTGCAGCTAGAGGAAACAGCTTGATAAACCATCCTTTTAAAATTCTTACCTTAAAGGAACAAAAGCCCTGTAGTGAAAACTTAGATTTCTCTTCCTGTGTCTTTGTGATTAAATGTACTTGATCTTAGGCATTTCCCCACCCCTCCCTGTGTTTTTGGAGAAGGAAATGGCAACCCACTCCAGTACTATTGCCTGGAAAATCCCATGGATAGAGGAGCCTGGTAGGCTACAGTGCATGGAGTCGCAAAGAGTTGGACATGACTGAGCGACTTCACTTTCCTTTCCCTGTGTTTTAAGAGCTTGGTCTCTGTTATCCAGAGGAATTCATATGGCAGCCAGTGAAATACACTGGGATTCCAAGGAGACTTTTTGTCTGGCTCTTAGGGAAATTAGTCATAAGGGATCCCAACCCATAAGGGTCCTTTGTCATCTTAACCTTCTTTTTACTTTCTTTTTTTTTTTTTTTTAATTTTTTTCTATTTAGAGCTTTATTTTTATTTATTTATTTTTTTTAATTTTTTTTAAATTTAATTTTATTTTTAAACTTTACATAATTGTATTAGTTTTGCCAAACATCAAAATGAATCCATCACAGGTATACATGTGCTTTTTACTTTCTTATACTATTTTTGGAAGCAAACTTTCCACATTTTGTGAAGGCTACGTCCTTTGCACCTTCTTATGGTGGCACCTCCTTTTATTCTTGGTTTGGGTGGGTCTTCATTGCAGCTCTTCGTTGCTTCATGGAGCTGCCCTCTAGTTGCAGTGTGCGGGCTTCTCATAGCAGCAGGCTCTCTTGTTGCCTAGCACGGGCTCTGGGGTGTGTGGGCGCAGCAGTTGTGGCGCACTGGCTTAGTTGCTCCGTGGCATGTGGGATCTTTCCAGACCAGGGATCGAACCCATGTTTCCTGCATTGGCAGGCAAATTCTTTACCACCTAGTCACCAGTGAAGCCCTGAAATAGAACGGTTTTTAATCTTTGGTTTTCAGAAAACCTTTCTTCCTATGCTATGATCTACAGCAAATTGATAAAGTATACATTTGTAAATAAAGATGTAACATTTATCTTTTTCTCTTTACCTGATCCCTCTAGAACTTGGCTTATCCAGCTTGCTCTCCTGTGGACTTGATGATTTACTGTGACCAGATTACAACTAGTTACACTATTCACTGTTTTCATTTGTTGTCTCAAATTATGTTTGCCGCATGCCTCTCTCTGCTGTACTGTGACTTTACTAATGTCACTGCTCTATTACTTATATTCTGTCTACTTCTAAGATTAATTACTATCTCTTATTTTACCCAATGTGTAACCAAGCCTCCGATAAAATTAATGATGGCTAAACATGTTACTCTATCATGTATAAAACTCTACATAGAGTAACTGTAATACTGAAACTCTAGATTTTAGGAGAAGCAACAAGAGAAAATATTTCCTGGATCACAAAAGACTAGTGAGACAGGTGATCCATAGAATTTTGGTTTATCAACAGGACCTAATATGAAAAATAAGCTTATTAAGTGGCCTATCAAAAGAATTCTAGTGTCCTCAGACAAACTGGCTATGAAATGCCTCCCAAACCTTGGTCAAAGTTTGACCAGGAGAAATTGCCAAGGACAAAGAACATGGTTTGCCATTTCAGTAAACAATGGATGTTGCCCTCTATCTATCCATCAGCCACTGCAGCCACCCTCAAAAGTGCAACCAGGGAGGAATTCAGAATGGATAAAAACAGGATACTAGTTCAAGATGGTGAACATGCACATCTAATAACTTCAGTGAGCTCACACTCACTTCCCATAGATAGGAAAGCACTAAAATGATTAACTTGAGGTGCCTGGGTTTTATGGCTAGCAATAATCTTTTGATGGTCAACTTCATGCTATTTTTTTTTTTTTTTTCAGCAAAAACACATGCATATTCTGGCTCTTCCCTTAGCTCTTTGGAACAGTTCCACAGAACTGTCTTAGAGGCTGTCTCCAAGGCTATGGTCCTCTATAAGGTTCCTGAGTAAAACATAATTTGTAAAGTTTAGTATGTGCTTTTTTTTTCAAATTGACATTAACCTGGATTTTTTTCTTCTTTTTCCTGGTTATGAGGGCAAACAGGAAGTTGCTTTTCAATTTTTTAGGGGGTGGAGGGGTAGATTGAGGGCAAGCAGAGGGGTAGGTTTGAAACCTGCTGCTACAGTGAAAGGAATCGCATCGTTTGCATGTGTAGAGCATGCGCATGTTTCTATGTCAGATGTTTCCTAATGATCAGAGAAAGACAAAGAAAAAAACCAACCAGACAAACAGGCAAACCATAAAATCCACAGACCCTGATTACCCAAATTTGCTTAGAATGCAGAATCAACTGAGCAGGTGTCAATCTTTACCCAAACCAAGGTTTTTACAAGCCCCTGCTATTGCCTCCCCAGCCCAGAGTCTTAGGGCTCATCCCTGGGAAACTAGGGGTTGGGCCCCACCCCAATGCCCAACATCTCATCCTGTAGCTCTTAAAGGCCCCTTGCCAGCACCTCAACACCTGTCTTCAAAGTTGTGTGCCTGCGTGCTTGCTCAGAGTGTGTGTTTGTGTGTGTGTCCATCTATGCACTCCCATGCATTGAGATCAATGGCCCTTTACAGTAACCGGTGGCCAGAAACGCACCACAGTCCTTCTTCCTCTCCTAGTGTCAGAACAAAGCCTCAGAGCCCTGCATTCTAGGGTCACCAGGGCCAGAGGGGCCAGGCAAGCAGAGCTGTGGGAAGGGCAGCAGAAGGACCCCCACTGTGCCCCTCACTCCTATACTGGGATGAACCATGTGATCTTCACCCAGTGGCAGGTGCGGTGGATGGGGCGGGCACCCAGGAGGTGATCCCCATGGCAGGTATTCTTAAAAAGTAATGAAATAAAATTCATATGTTAAGGCAAGACAAAAATTTCATATGGCCAAATACATTTAACACCATATTAAAAAGTTAAACAGACTTGTTTATTGCAGGACTTCCTAGGACCTTTTATAGAGCAGTATGCATTATAAAATTACCGATAGCAGGAAGTATTTCTCAAACTTACTTGCACAATCAGGGAACTCTTTCCATGCAGCATCTTGGACTAGTGTTCCATGGACTATCCTTTGGGAACAATTAGTTTCAAGCCTTCGCTGGGAGTGATCCAGCAGTGCTGGCTGGAAAGGCTCTAATGCTCTAACATCACCTCCCACAGTGGCCCATCTCATTTGGGGGCATCTTTAATTCCTTAGGGGGTGCAAAGCCCACTTGCCCTGCTCTCTGGAGTTTGAACAGAATAGACCCAACCCTTTTCTTTTTCAGAGTCCTCTGGAAGTTCTGCTATGTCTCTGGATCTTCTGTCTTCACATCCCCTAGACTAAATGTCTCTGCATTAAGCCAGATGCTCCTTCAGGACAGGAACTAGCTTTGCTGTGGGGTCTGCAGTGCCCAGCACACAGCAAACATGCGGTAAATCACTGTTTAGAGCAGAAGTGCATAGAGTCTTCCCAGATTGCTCATACAACCACAATTGTGCCCCCATCTCCAGACTTTCCCTGCTCCTGGCTGTCTGCGATGAAGTGCTGTGGAGCCACACATGGTGCCTCACATGTTTCCAGGGACATTCGGTCTCCAGTGCTCGTTGTTCTATGGTCCCTTAACTCTTCAGATCCCGCAACTCTCTTATAGGTAATCTCGAGATGGCGACTTGTTCCCTGCTCAAGATCTTGCACAAGCTGTTCCCTCTACCTTCAACGTGGCCACCTCTTTGTCAGTCTTCAGTTCTCAGCTGAAATGCCACCTGCGTAGGAGGATCTTCCAAAAGTCATCTGCTTCGTCCCGGGACCGTTGTTCTCTTCATCGTGCTGGTCACTTCTTGAGGTTACCTTGTTAGAGGATTTAACTAGTTTATGGATTTGTCATCTGACACACCCACTGGAGCAGAGCTCCATGCAAATAAGCATCTAGTGTCTGTGGTCACCTCTGGGTCTCTGGGCCAAGTCCATCCAGGGCATAGTTTGGACAAATGAACAACTGGAATCAGTGATCATTGGAAAAGGAGGTGTTCTTATCACATGTAGACAAAGTGATAATTATTACGATAAAGTGGATGGGGAGGAAACTTTGGGTGGTGATGGAACAGTTTATGGCCTTGAGACTGTTGATGGTTTCATGAAATGTATATTTATCTGAAAACTCATTGAGTTGTATACAGAACAGTTTCATATCAATAATATCTAAATAAAGAAGTTTTTTAAAAGCTAACATAAAAAAGTAGTTAAGAACCCCACATGGTAACATAAAAATCAAATATAATGTTTGGAAAGACAAAATAATATATATTACAATTATGATAAGGTAAAAATAAGCTTTATATGGATATACATTACAAAGAAACACATTTGTGTTACTAAAAAAAAAATCGATCGTGGAGGTCTTGTCATCTTGGACCACATAGACTCTCCTCCCACATTTCATCATAAATGCTCCTGTCACTGTTCAGCCAGACATCCTAGGGCAAAGTGAGGCTGTGAGGTGCTGACCTTCTACTAGGGGCAGATTCAGGAGCTGCATCTGGCTGCCTGGGCAGCTCCGGGCAGTTGGGCCTGTGAAGGACCCTTGTCACCTTTGACTGTGCGGTCACTCACCAGGGAGGGCTAGTCTGCCTGAGAATTCTCCTATCTTGATCAGCTCCACCCCTCATGAAGTGCACGAGCCAGGCCTCCAGGTGCAGGCGCAGGAAGAGCCCGTGTGTCAGGAGGGTCCTCCAGGAGACGCGGAGGCAGGAACCCAGGCTGCCTCCCTGACGCTCTGGCCTCCATTCCATTTTCCTCCTACAGCCAGAGTGTCAGTTCCAAAGTGGGCCTCTGATGGATCAGCCCCTCCCTAGAGAATGTCAGTGAGGCCTCATCACTTACAGCTAAATACCTATGTCTCTGGCGTTCAGGTCCATCTACATTGGGCCCTGTCTGCTGCCCCTGCAACACCTCCCTTCCTCCCCACTTCACCTGTTTGGCCCAGGTAAGACCCAGGAACTTGTGATGACCTGTCCACACCAGGCTGCTTCACAGAAGGGCAAAGACCGAAAACTATCAATCTGGGAGCAATCAGACGTGGAGCTGGTGAGATTCTGGAAGCCTTCCTGGAGGGGGTGATTAAAAGTCAAGTCTTTAAGGAGGAAAAGAAGAGAGAAAGAACCTATAGAATTAATTGATTTGCTCAAGTTTCTCCTGAATCTTCAGTGGCAGAACTGATGTGGCCCCTGCTTGTCTGTAGGAGGGAGGAGAAAGGAGAGTTGAGCATAGATATCTGGAGGCTGGCCTATTTGTCCACTTGGGTCAGGAATGAGACTTTGGGGTGGCACAAGGTGAGGAGTTGGAGCTCAGACACTTCCCTAAAGCCAGGATCACGTGGTCTGCAGCCTCGGAGCAAGGGTTGACAAGGAAAACCAGGCCCTTCAGAAAGAGGAAAGGTCAAGGCTGATACCTACCTCCACGGGAGGTTTTTTTTTTGTCTCCACAAGAGAAATAGAAACTTCAGGTCTTCACTTGTGGATTTGGGCCCAAAAGTTCTCAATCCCTCAGGTCCAGTGGCTCTACAAACTGGGGAAATTAACACAATAGGTGCCAAACAGGTGATTGGCGTGGAGGGTCCTGAGCAGAAGCAAATGCAATTATTCTTTGGTGAAACTTTCGTGAAACTCCCAACATGGATGTCAGGATCCTGCCAGGAAAAGGGATCCTGTAGAAGGGGTGTCACAGTGTAATGACAAAGTACACAAGGGATCAACCCACTGTGAGTCCCAAGAACTCCAGTGAACACAGAACAATCTGCAAAAGAAAACAAATTCACTTAGTATGATAGACACATCAGGAAAAGACACAGTGAAAAAAGGACAGGAAGATCTGAGTGAGGACCACAACGGATTGAAGATTGTCCTCCGAAAATGTCATTTCTACTCAGAAAACACATTCATTTAGAAATAGGGTCTTTGGAGACATATTTAGTTAAGGCCTCTGGGATGGAAAACATCCTGGGTGGAGTGTGAAACCAAAGTCCAGTGACTGGTGTCTTCATAAGAGGAAGGACAGAGAGGTTTGCACACACAGAGTTGAGAGAGGATGAGTGCGTGAAGGTGGAGGCGCAGATGGAGTTAAGTGGCTTCAAGCTGAAGGCGGGAACTGGCTTGGATTGAGTGTGCCATGCGTCAGGCCCTCTGATTAGCCCTTTACATGTTTTTATTCATTATTTAACACAAAGTAGGTATTAAGCCCATTGCACAGGTGGGGAAACTTCAGGATCATTTAGCTATAAGTGTCTGCCAAAGCTCCAGAGCCTCTTTGTAACTCTGAGTATCCATTTTTCCTTCTTCCTACTCTGCCTTTCTCTGGCACCTCTTCCTTCCTTCCTTTTCTGGCCTTGACCTTCCCAGCTCACTGTCTTCCAGTCCACATGCCAGGCTGCTGGGCAGGCAGGGCTCAGCCACATCCAGGCTGTGCTCTGACAGGGGCACCATGAACAGGCTCATGGATTAGAGTGGAGGAGGTGCTACTGGGAGACTCAGGCAAACCTGCTGATTTCCAGGTGGGGGAACTGGGGCCCAGAGAGGGCACAGGCCTTACCCAGGGCCACACAGCTGGAACCCCCATGCCTCTCCTTCCCCAAGCCCTCTGTGCCATCAAATGGATCCAAAGCTGTCATTTAACCTTAGGTGGAATCAAGGGTGACTTTGGAGAGGTTGGTCGGGGGACAGTTGGGGAACAGACAGCATGACACCTCCAGACTCCCTCACCCCAGTGCCCTTTCCCAACCCTGGCAGTGCCCACTGGGAGGCCCGCAGGCTCCAGGGCTCCACTGGCAATTGGGGCTGAAGGAGCTTTGTGAGCCCAGAGAGGTTCTCTGGGTTTGCTCTGTGTTTCTCTTTCCAGCCTCAGCTTGTCCCAGGGTTTATTATCAGCAAAGGTGACAAGGCCCCTGATGGCAGGAAGCTGGCTGGGGCTCAGGCTGCTGGCCCTTCTGCCCTGGGGGCCTCTCAGCAAATAGTCCCTTGGAAGCAGGGCAGCTGTCCCTGTGGAGGGGGTGGGCTGGGAGGGGCCTCACTCCCCCACACTGGACCCTGGAGGAGCCCCTGTGTGTCAGGACTGCAGCCCTGGCTGGTGGGACTGTCTTGGGCAGGTGACCTGGGCAATTCCATGGTCTCCAGGGTTCCTGCCTTTCTGGCCATGTGTCCCTGTCACAGCCCTGAAACACCTTTAGGCCCCTGTTTTCCTCTCTCAGTTCCAGTCCAGGCCCCTCCTCCACGGGGAAGGTTGGCTCCATGCCTGCATCCCTTCTGGGTCAGAAGACACCTACTGGGCTGCCTCAGGGCCACTGGGACCCTGCAATCCCTCCCCCCAACCCCAGCTGCCCCCAATATCTCCACTCTGCCCCCCGCCCCCACCCGGTCCCGGGTGGGCCTCCCAGGGGTCTAGCAGGTAGCTCCTCTTTCAGCTCCTGCTCTTAAAAGGGGTTAGATTCTCACGTGGATGGAAGCTTTGGAGCTTATAAAGCTGGCATTTTAATATTTGTTTCTTGGTTCCTCCAGGACACTCACCTGGGCGTCATGCTGGATTGGGGTCTCCCTTTCCATGTGGGGAAGAGTCACATGTTAAGGCAAAATTCCCCAGGGTGGGAAGGATTCACAACAGTTCCTACTTCCCATGTCATCTCGTCCCCACGGCCTTGCTCTCACCCCATTGCTCCTCCCTGTTCAGCCCTGGAGCTGCCCTCCTCCGGGTGGGGCTGTGTCCCCTCAGATGGCAGCTCCTTCTAGTGATGCTGCAGGGAGGAGAGGCCAGGACACGTGTGTCTTCAGATGCTGTGGAAGGAGGCCGTGGCCCTGAAGGTGTGTCCTGGGTCCCAGAGCCCTGAGCTTTGGTCCTGGGCTCCCACCCGCGGGCCCTGCTGACATGTGCGCAGTGGAACAAAAGGCTCAAACTCACAGCTTTGGCATTTTCATCTGAAGTTCTCACTTCCTAGGCATGGGACCTTAGGGTAGAGATTTTTTTCCCTCAAGCATTAGCTTTCTTATCTGTAAAATGGAGTTAGCAGTACAATCCATAATGCCTTTTATGAAATTGTTGGGGTCAGATATACTCCAAAATTCAGAATTTTTCACCTTTAGGCAGGTGGCATGTTTCATCTACTCTATATGACCTCACACCCCACTGGGGTCTGAAAGCATCCTGCAACCAAACACAGTAGTGTTTCTTCAACCAAACTTGAACATTCACACTAAGTGAAATAAATAAAGGCCATAAATTGTCTCATGTCTGTTCAGATCAAATTTGTTTCAAATGACTTTTTAAAAAATTTTCTACATTTTCCAGAGCCTTGAAGGGTTGGTCTTGCAGATAAGGACCATGTGTCTCCGTAGATAATGGCACGCAGCACAAAGAGGTGAAAAACGTTCACGGTTTGGTGCCAGACCCAACCCAGCTGTGAGGTTTGGGATAAGACAGGTCTCCCGACAAGGCCAAGGGTGATGGGTGAGGAGAATCATTCTGGAGCAGCTGTACTGTTACCCAGGTGTCTGGGCCACTGGTTCTAACTCTACGGATCCTGAGCCTCATCCATCACAGGACCCTGAGCCTCATCCATCACAGGACCCTGAGCCTTTCCCTGGTATCTGACTTAATCCACCTCCGGAGCTGGATCTTTCTCTCGTGGGTCCTCAGCGAAGGCCAGGCCTTACCCGGGACAGTGACCAATTTGACCAAATGAACCACCATGTCCACCACTTCGTCATCCCCAGGCCTTTGCTCCTGGACTGTCATGGGCTGCTCCGTCCGCCTGCTGCAGCTGCTCTCCACCGGTGTGGCCTCCTCGCTGGTGGCCAGCGTGGGCACTCAGCGGGTGGGCGTAGATAACTGGTTCATGTTCTTCTGGTGCTTCTGCTACGTTGTGACCCTCCTCATCATCATTGTGGAATACAGTAACCTCCGGTCCCACTTTTCCTCCCACTGGTACAACTTCCCCATCAACTACGCCTGCTATGCCGCTCTCTTCTGCTTCTCAACCTCCATCATCTCTGCCACTACTTATGTCCCGTTCTTGCCTCAGGGCCCCACCCGGAACCACGCCATCACTGCCACAGCATTCTCTTGCATCGCTGCTGTGGCTTACGGGACCGAATTTGTCGGGACCTGGGTGGGTCACCGGCCCAGAAGGATCATCACCTATGTGCATACGCTGCATGGCCTGCTCAAGCTGCTGGAGAACTTTGTGGCTTGCATCATCTTCGCTTTCATCAGCAACACCTCCCTGTACCAGCACCAGCCAGCCCTGGTGTGGTGCGTGGCTGTGTACTCCACCTGTTTCATCCTGGGGACCCTGGCCATCCTGCTGGGCTTGCTCTACTGTGACAATTGGCTGCCCATCCGCTTCCCTGTTTCCCAGCTTGGGCTGACCCTGTTTTGCATCCTCCTCTACATCAGCGCTCTGGTCCTCTGGCCGCTCTATCAGTTCAATGAGGAGCTGGGCGGCCAGTCCCAGCGATCCAGTGATACGACCTGCAGAGATGAGTTCACTACTTACGTGTGCAACTGGGACCAGCGACTGGCTGTGGCCGTCCTGACAGCCATCAACTTGCTGCTTTATGTGGCCGACCTGGTGATCGCGAGCTGCCTGGTCAGTGACAGGCTCCACCCACGGGCTCCAGATTCCCTATACTTATGGAGATATTATGTCGTCTAATGTCTCCCTGGCTCCCTCTCTCCCTCATCACATCCTTCTCCACTCATTTCACTCTCCTTTCCGTTTCCTTCCCTCCTTCTGCTCTGTGTCCTTCCTGTTCTGTGTGGTTGCCCACACCGTTTTGCCTCTTTCTCATTTTTCCTACATTTTTTGCTTTCTGCCCCTTTTCTGGTCATCCTTGGTTTCTCATCTCTGGTGTCCTGACAACCTCTCCCCATTTTCCTTCTTCTGATCCATCAGGACCTGAGACTCCTTCCTTCTCTGCCCACCGCCCCCTCCCACCTCCTAAGGTGCTGACTCCACGGCACAAAGCCATCTGTGCAGCTGTTGACAGCCTGGGCCTCTAGGGGGGCCTTGTTGCCAAAGCACATCTGTCCCCTTGGCGGTGCCTTAGTTGGTGTGTGTGTGGAGGGTGGTTTGGGGTGGTGGTGGGTACCTAGTGATTGTGTCTGCTTTCTCCCAGTGGTGGGCAGTGTACAGTGCTCTTCCCTTCTAACTGAAAAAAAGCAAAATAAAACTCAGGGGGTCAATAATTTCCAGTGGGCAGAAGGCTTAGAGCAGGGACCCTGGATTTTGAGACCCCACCTGGATTGCTCAGCCCACCTGAGACTGGCTCCAGAACTTTTGCAAGCTCACTAAATACCTGCTGCCTAGAGGGTATCTTAGAGGAAGCCAGGGGTGGATGCCTTCCATCCCAGCTGCTCTCTGGGTATCAAACAAGTGTAATAGAAAGCAAGCTCTTGTGCTTTGTGCACTGTAAGGCCAAGCAATACCGGAATGTCTGAGTTTGGAGTAGAAAAAAAGGTTTACTGCAAGATCATGGGAGGAAAAAGGTGGCTCATGTCCAAAAGCCCTAACTCCCCTAAGAGTATCAGGATATTTAAAGGCCAGGTAAGGGAGGAGGGTCTCAGGATAGCGAGCAGCTACTATGCAATGCTCTGATTATGAGTCCTTACCTCCAGGAGGCCTGGGGGCTATGTGCTCAAGGTCTTGAAGTGGTTCTGTTTAGTTCAGTTTAATTTCTCAGCCGTGTCTGACTTTGCAACCCCATGGACTGTAGCACGCCAGGCTTCCCTGTCCATCACCAACTCCAAGAGATTACTCAAACTCATGTCCATTGAGTCGGTGATGCCATCCAACCATCTCATCCTCTGTCGTCCCCTTCTCCTCCTGCCTTCAATCTTTCCCAGCATCAGGGTCCTTTCAAATGAGTCAGTTCTTCACATCAGGTGCCAAAGTATTGGCGTTTCAGCTTCAGCATCAGTCCCTCCAATGAATATTCAGGACTGATTTCCTTTAGAATGTACTGGTTAGATCTCCTTGCAGTCCAAGGGACTCTCAAGAGTCTTCTCCAACACCCCAGTTCAAAAGCATCAATTCTTCAGTGCTCAGCTTTCTTTATAGTCCAGCTTTTGAAGTGGTTAAGGGTGCTCGCTTCGGCAGCACATATACTAAAAAAAATTGAAGTGGTTAAGGTCTCACATTCACTCAGGGTTTTTCACATCTGTAAAACAACTCTGAAAATGTGCATCAGATAGTGTCTTCTAGGTACTTCAAAAGGAGCTAAAGCAGAGGGTTTGAGGGAGGGATCTCCAGTATTCTTGCTTGGAGAATCCCAGAGAAACCTGTGGGCTACAATCCATGGAGTCACAAGAGTTGGACACAACTGAGTGACTAACACTTTCTTTCTGGTCCAAGAAGCCCCCATAGGGTCCTGCTCGGTTACAAAAGAAACGATCAAAAAAATATGGTCTTGGAGAAACCTGCCTGCATGTTTGCGAAGGGCATCCCTGTGGCCCTCCGGCCTTAGTGTTCCCAGGCCTCTTCAGGAAGAAGTAATGGCCACTGCCAGCCTTGAAGGTGATGATAGGATGGGTATTTTTTGCTTTGCTTTTCTAGTCTGGGTGGCAAAAATTACTGGGTGACCCTATTCTTAAAGGGAAAGTTTCTTTTCAAATTTTTCTTGGGAGTGTGGGATGGGTAGATGGGGAAGGAGGGAGGTGGGCAGGGCATAACATTTTAGAGAAGGACATAGCCCAAGGACAGGGCATAAATTGATTATTACTGAAGTAGGGGATATTTGGGCCCCTGGAATGGACAGCTGGCCCCTGGAATGGACAGCTGGTGTTTGTCAAATGGGCTAAAACTGAAGCTCTGTTCTCAACCAGACATTCCAAAGACAAAGCTAGTGGCAGAAGCTGAGCTCTGTTAAAGCAGAGATAAGGTTTCCACTCCCGAGGTCAAGGAAGACTTCCCCATCTGCACATGTGTGGAAGGCTCCTTGTAGTTCAAAAAGGAAAATGGCAGCACCCCATAATAAGTGTGGACATGCACCCACAGGCTTCTGCATTGGGATTCATCTTAGCAAAAAGTTGCGTACACATCTTGGTCAAATGTAAACAAAGACCTTGAAGGATTATCCTATATAAGCAACATAAATCACCTCCTATTGCACTCCTCTCCAAGTGTCTATTTCTGGCCTCCTTCTGACTTAAATAAAAAAACTGTTTCTCTGTGTGTTTTCCCACATGTAATACTGTGTCTCTAATAATAAACTGTGTACCTGTTTTTACGGTTTTTGCCGTCTTGAAACGTTCTTGCTTTCAAATGGGGGAAAAAGCAGGGCCACTTTTCTTCTAGCCTCCAGCCCCTGGTGGCAAGGAGTCTTGGTTTTTATCCAGGCTACCCAGGTTCAATTCCTGGGCAGGAAGCTAAGATCTCTTGTCAGGACCATTCATAGCTGTCTCTCTGAGGTCAATGCCAGACTGCTTTAGTTAAAGAAAGTGGTAGGTGAGGCCAGCATCTTACTTGCAACAGGCAAAATTGGATGTGGGCACACCAAACAGGAGGAAAGAGCAAAAGGAAGGAAGGAAACAGAAGTCTGTTTAGAGTCGGATGGGCCTGGAATGAATCCCTTGGGTTCTTAACCTCACCTGGAGACCCTTATCCATGTAGTGGGCTGTTTAGGACACTCCTTGCAGGGTTGTGCCCTCTCTGCATGAACAGCAGCCAAGGGAGAGATGAGGGAGAGGCTGAATGGTGACAAAAGTCCCCACAGTGGTGTGCTCATCTCCTAGGCCAGTGGTTTATCCATGATGACACAGCATAATCACCTAATGCTCTGGCAGTGCTTCTCAAACATGGTTCCCGGGCCAGCAACAGAATATCAACATGGGGTAGAGGGCGTCGAATTAAAAAAAAAAAAAAAGAACATGAGAGTTGTGCTTTAAGTTTTATTTGGGGCAAAATGAGGACTGTAGCCTGGGAGATAGCATCTCAGGTAGCTCTGAGAGACTGCTCCAAAGAGGCAATTTATATATGATTTTCATGAAAGGGGAATATGTGCAGTCAAGCACATATTTTTCCAGAAGGTTCCAACTAGTCTCATGAAGGTTTTGCTAGTCATGAGGAACAGTGGTCACCATGAAGGATTTAGTGTTTTTGTAGATATGAGGAGGTACAAGAACTGGGCTCATAAAATCGGCTCCTGAAAATATCTGTCTAAAGACCTGTCCTGCCAGGACCCCAAGCACAGAGGGCCTCATTTCTGCTCTCCACCCTGAACTCCTTTTAGGGGGTGTTGAAGGTCAGCAGCTGCAGTAGCACATGATTTAATCCTTGTAGAGGTAGATGGCAAGCGCCAATTTGTAGCCGATAGGGGGAACTTGTTGGGAATGCAGATTCCTGGGTTCTACCTGAGACCTGCTGAATCAGGAATTCTGGGATGGGGCCCAAGAGCCCCCAGGTGATGCTGCTCTTGGTCCACTGTGAGAACATGGTGCTCAGGTCCTGGGTGCTGAAAAACCCCTCAGGTGACTCCAATGTCTCAACATTCAGAATCACCTCTAGAACGGAACTTCCATGGTGGTAGTGGTTAAGAATCTGCCTTGCAGTGCAGGGGACATGGGTTCAATCCCTGGTCAGGGAACTAAGATATCACATGCCATGGAGCAACTGTGTCCACTGCAGCTGGAGAGTCTATGTACTGCAATGAAAGATTCCACAAGTTAAAAAAATATCCAATGCAGCCAAATAAATAAAAGAAATAATTCTAGAAGTCAAAATACTAATAGGTTTCTGCCCTAACCCCATTGCCCAACCCCAGTGATTCTGGTTCAGTGAACCTGAAACGGGACCCAGGCAGGGATTAAAAAACAACTCAGAAACTGATTCCTATTCACAGTCACTGCTCTAGTTTGGACCCTTCTCCCCACATACTATGCACAACCTTTCTTCACAGGCTGGGCCCTGCAGCAGAGGATGACTGCTCTCCTAGGTGGGCCTGTGGTGCAGAGAATAATCACAGTTACAGACATTTGGTGGCTGCTTGATCTATGACAGGCCTGGTGCTTGGGGTTTGTATCAACATCTCATGAGAACCCTATGAATGGTTACATTCCCCTACTTTACAGAGGGTGAAACTGAGGCACAGAGAGGTTGAGTCACTCACCCTAGGTCACACAGCTACTAAATAGCAGAACCAGGATCCATCCTAGTTCCTCCAGACTCCAGAGTCCACTACCTTTTCTCCCCCTTTTTATAAATGAGAGGAGGTGTAACTGAGCAGGAACCCATGAGATCTTCCCAGGACAGGCCCCTCCCCGATATCCTCTGCTTTAGCTCTTCTCTGGAGTTTCTAGTTCCAGAAAAACATCTATTTCTGCTTTATTGACTATGCCAAAGCCTTTGACTGTGTGGATCACAATAAACTGTGGAAAATTTTGAAAGAAATGGGAATACAAGACCACCTGACCTGCCTCTTGAGAAACCTATATGCAGGTCAGGAAGCAACAGTTAGAACTGGACATGGAACAACAGACTGGTTCCAAACAGGAAAAGGAGTACGTCAAGGCTGTATATTGTCACCCTGCTTATTTAACTTACATGCAGAGTACATCATGAGAAACGCTGGGCTGGAAGAAGCACGGGTTGGAATCAAGATTGCAGGGAGAAATATCAATAACCTCAGATATGCAGATGACACCATCCTTATGGCAGTAAGTGAAGAGGAACTAAAAAGCCTCTTGATGAAAGTGAAAGAGGAGAGTGAAAAAGTTGGCTTAAAGCTCAATATTCAGAAAACTAAGATCATGGCATCTGGTCCCATCACTTCATGGGAAATAGATGGGGAAACAGTGGAAACAGTGGCAGACTTTATTTTTTGGGACTCCAAAATCACTGCAGATGGTGATTGCAGCCATGAAATTAAAAGACTCTTACTCCTTGGAAGGAAAGTTATGACCAACCTAGGTAGCATATTCAAAAGCAGAGATATTACTTTGCCAACAAAGGTCCGTTTAGTCAAGGCTATGGTTTTTCCAGTAGTCATGTATGGATGTGAGAGTTGGACTGTGAAGAAAGCTGAGTGCTAAAGAATTGATGCTTTTGAACTGTGGTGTTGGAGAAGACTCTTGAGAGTCCCTTGGACTGCAATGAGATCCAACCAGTCCATTCTAAAGGAGATCAGTCCTGGGTGTTCTTTGGAAGGAATGATGCTGAAGCGGAAACTCCAGTACTTTGGCCACCTCATGTGAAGAGTTGACTCATTGGAGAAGATTCTGATGCTGGGAGGGATTGGGGGCAGGAGGAGAAGGAAACGACAGAGGATGAGATGGCTGGATGACATCACTGACTCGATGGACGTGAGTTTGAGTGAACGGACACGACTGAGCGACTGAACTGAACTGAGCTAAACTGAAGTTTCTAGATAATAAATAGTAGGTGATGCACATTTCCTGAGATGGTCTGCAGATGTGAAAACCAACTCCCTCTCCAACAAATGGAAGAGGTTAACTGCCTGATGGCCAGAAGCACGTAGCCCCGGGCCTCCTGGAGCCTAAGGACTGATAGAGTTCAGCCCTGTGACACCACCTTGCAGTCACGCCATCAGCCAATCAGAGAAATGTGCAGGAGTTAATCACAGACCCTAGGACACTCCCTGCCCCCAACACGGCTTTTAAAACAGCTTTGCTGAAACTCTTCAGGGAGTATTTTAGGGCACAAGCCACGTGTCTCCTTGCATGGCTCTACAATAAACCTTTTTCTGGTCCAAACCTCAACATTTCAGTTTGTTTGGCCTCACTGTGCATGGGGCCCAAGAACTTGTAGGAACAGAGGGATGAGGTGCTGAAGGTCAGAAGGGGGCACCCATCACTTTTCTTGTACATTTGCCTGGAAGCTCCCCAGTGCTGGGGCACCAATTTCAAAATGGGGTGAATGGACCTCTGAGCCAGGTGCCACCCCCAGGAAATAATGCCCCCCTCCCATGAGCAAATGGAACTGGAACAGGGAGGCAAAGGGAGGGGTATTGATTAGTCACGTGGTCTGCTCTCTGGGCCCACAGGATTCAGGGTGTTCCTGTCCTGGCTCAAGTGTTCATCGCCCTCTCAGTGCTGGGTGGTGTCCACCAACACTTGACTCAGAGAGAATAAAGAAAAAGAGGAGGATCTGAGGGAGTAGAGAGAATATGGAACCATTTTACTACTAAAAAAGCATTTTCCAAGAGCAAGGGAATATTTGCTCTGGAAAGATGAGGATCTAGTCCTCGGGCAGGGCCAGGATGAACTCCACCAGGCAGGCAGCCCTACTGCTCTCGAATTCTCCTGGAGATGAGGTAGAGCTCCATGGCTGCCCTGGTATCTTCCACCAAGTTGTATCCCAGCACACTGTCCTGCAGACTCAGGACTGAGAGGGGCCTGGGGGCTGAATCCAGGTGCCATGTGACCTGGGACTTCCCTGCTCACACCCTGACTCCAGGGCTGAAGTAGGTCAGAGTGAGTCTCCAAGGGCTCTGATACAATAGTCTCAGCAAGTGCTGAAGCAGGCCTGGCTTCAAGCAGTTCTCACAGGGAGGCCAGGGCCTGGAGAACATGGACACAGATGTTTCTAGAGTGCTCCTTGCTCAGCATGTTGAGAACAGGGATCTTCAGTGAGTCCAGGAGCTGATACTCTGTCCTCGGTCCCTGGTGCCACAAGCCCAGCAGAGGGGCCCAAACTCAGGTCTATTTCCCGCCTTCTGCACATTCCTGCTCCCCAGACAAGCTGCCCCCACTCCTCAGACTGGAGCTCAGGTTTCTCCCTCCCCAGTCCCTGCTTCCTGCCTCCTCCACTAAGACACACCCTTCACCCTCCACTTGGACTTAGTGTCCTGCCTGCCCCTGTCCTCCATCCCTGCTCAGGATACCTGCCCTCCCCTCTGTGGACATACCCCCAGATGTGCTGATGGTCAGGTCATGGGTCACCCTCCCTTCAACCAAGAGTTTCTCAAGGACTGGCTGGGCCTTGCTCACCCAGGTCCTCAGCCTCTGGTCCAGAGCAGGTGCTGAGTTAGAAGGGCCCCTGTGTGGCCGCAGCTCCTAGTGTCCAGCCCGCTTCCCTGGGCCCTTCTACCCCAGTGAGCTCCCAGTTCTCAGCACACACCTGCCCCTGCCTGGGACCTCAGGGGGACCATCTTTGCCTGCGAGTTTGAGCTCAGGGTCCTTCTCTCATTTTTTGATCCCCCTCCCCCTGCTCATTGCATATGTGCCACTCTCCTATCTGAGGGGAAGTCCCAGAGGCTTTTCTCAGACTGAAAGTTAGTCCCCAGGTTACAGCTCAACAATGGCTTCCCACTGAATCGTAAGTGCTCAATGTGATGCCCAAGACTGACTGTCTGTCCCTGTCAGACTCTACTTGCTCTCTCTCCCATAAACATTGCTCTGTCCCCCCTGCCCCTGGCTTGTTCTGTGAGAAGTACCCTTCCCCTATCATTTCCTAAAGATGAAAACTCCAGACTGCAATCACTCTCTTAAAATCGTTTAATCCAAATAGTGAAAAATATAGCAACCCACCTTCCCCAAAGGTTTCAATAGTCACCTTCTGAGGGTCCTGTGATGGGGGTCCCAGAACTCCTGAGGCATAGAAGCAAAAGGGGACCGTGAAGATGAGTGCAGCCATCATTGTCAGGACTCAGACTCCTTGGTCTGCCTCCAGAGGACTCTCTGGTCTGTCTCGGGACCTCGGGCATTTGAGGGGCACCACAAGGGGGACACCTGAGTATGAGCTCAGGACTCTGCTCACCCACACCTGAGGGGAAGGTAGTGCAGGAATCACCCGACTTACCTCTAAGGTCAGCTTTCTACCCTGAGTCCCGTGGGTCCATTAATGTCCTGGAAGATAGGATTTAGGTGGTCTGTAACAGCCTTATAACAGAATGCAATGTTTCCAAGGTATGTGCATGCATATTTCTGGGATCATCATATTCTCAATGGGAATTGTGTACTGGAAAAGCTGAAATGTTTCCAAGGGGCTTTCTGTATCTCCAAAAGAAGTAGATATTGTGTACTAATATTGTGTACCAACAGAATAAGTGAGGGAACAAAGATTTAGGATTCTCTCTGTGTTGTCCATCTGGAGCAGTGACCTCCCTTGGCATCAAGAGATCAGATCAGATCAGATCAGTCGCTCAGTTGTGTCTGACTCTTTGCGACTCCATGAATCGCAGCACACGCCAGGCCTCCCTGTCCATCACCAACTCCCAGAGTTCACTCAGACTCATGTCCATCGAGTCAGTGATGCCATCCAGCCATCTCATTCTCTGTCATCCCCTTCTCCTCTTGCCCCCAATCCCTCCCAGCATCAGAGTCTTTTCCAATGAGTCAACTCTTTGCATGAGGTGGCCAAAGTACTGGAGTTTCAGCTTTAGCATCATTCCTTCCAAAGAAATCCTAGGGCTGATCTCCTTTAGAATGGACTGGTTGGATCTCTTTGTAGTCCAAGGGACTCTCAAGAGTCTTCTCCAACACCACAGCATCAAGAGAAGTAGGTTCAAAAAGATCTGGTAGCCTCTCTGGGCATTAAATTTCCCCAGCTTGCCTCTTTCCCAAACTACAGCATTGGAGCATCTGTGGATTGAACTACAACTTTGTATCTTTTAACAACGCCTCCCCCCACCTCCCTGCCCCACCACTGTTCTACTTTCTGCCTCTGTGAATATGTTTTTTTTTTTTTTTAGATTCCACACATAAGTGCAGTTGTGCTAGTTTTTCTGTATCTCCCTTTCAACTCAGTGTAATGTCCTCCAGGTTTATCTAAGTTGTTGCTAATGTCAGAATTTCTTTCTTTTTAAGGGCTGAATAATATTCCGTGTGTGTGTGTGTGTGTGTGTGTGTGTGTGTGTGTGTTTCTTATTCTATTCACCCATCGATGGACACTCAGGTTATTTTCATTTTGCCATGCTCCTTAATATCAGATAAGATGAAAGGGCAAAAACTAAAATTGCAGATTTGGAAAAATAGAATTTCTACAGATTGTTATAAAGTGTTCCATTATTTAAAACATAATTCAAAAGTGACATATACATATCTTGATACTGCTTGTTGTAAAATGTTATCAAACACTTTATAGAAGGAGAGGACTTCTTGAATTTCATTTTCCATCAAAAGATAATCCGTGCACCAATGTGTTGTAAACTACTGTTAAAATATAGAGCAATATAAACACCCCAGAAAGTTTCCGCATGCCCTTTTGAGTAAATCCACCTCTCTAACCCAAGAGGGGACCACTTTCGATTTGCATAATAGATTAGTTTAACCTATTTCAGAATGATACTGTGTATATTCTTTTGTTTCTAGAATCTTTCAATTATCACAAAGTTTTTGAGATGCATCCATGTTTTGTGTAGCTTATAGTTCATCCTTTGTATTGTAATACTCTAGGTTTGACTGTATTACTGTCTTTATTCCCCTGTTGATTGATATATTGCCTGTTTCTAATTTGGGATTATTATGCGAAAGCTGCTATGAATGAACATTCTCATATAAGACTTGTAAAGGAAGATTTCATTTCTGTTGAGAAAATACTTATGGTTGAAACTGCTGGGTCACAGGGTAGTTTATGTTTAATTGTATAAGAAACTGTCCGACCCTTGAGTGTAGCTTTTACACGCCCACAGTGATGTACGCATGTTCCAGTTGCTCCACGTGACCACTGCATTCTGCATTGCTTATTCACTGACCTCCATTTCATTTTCTTCCTAACAACCGGAGGGACAGTTCTGATGTGGGCACCTGATTGAGTGGCCCAACCGTAGAAAATGTCAGTGAGGCATCATCACTCACGGCTAAAATCCAACTTATTTCTCTGGTGTTCAGGCCCATCCAACACCTCTGTTACTCCGCACCTCATTTGTGATGCTCAGATAAGATGCAGGACTCTGTAGTGACCTGTCCACAATCACTGCTTACCACAGGGTAAAGGCTGAGAAGTATCAATCTGGGAGCAATGAGAGGCGGAGCTTGTGGGATCCAGGAAGACTTCCTGGAGGAGGTGATGTGGAGGTCAAGGACGAGTTAGAATTAACAAAGCAAAAAGACAGGAAACAGTTGCAGGATTAAATTTTTGCTCAAGGATCTCATGAGTCTTCAGTGGCAGAGCTGATGTGACTGCTGCTTGTGTGTAGGAAGGAGGAGGGAGAAGGGAGAATTGAGCCTGGCTAACTGGAGGCTGATTCATATCCCCACTTGAGTCAGGAACAAGGCTTTGGGGTGGCACAACGTAAGGATTTGGAGCTGAGAGACTTCCCTAAAGCCGAGACCACGTGGCCTACAGCCTTGGAGCAAGGGTAGACAGGGAAAAACCATGCCCTTCAGCCAGAGGAAAGGTCAAGGCTGACATCGCCCCACGTGAGTTTTGCCTTTTTTTTTTTTAAGTTTCCACAAGAGGAATAGAAATTTCAGGTCTTCTTTTCTTGTGTGTTTGGATCCCAATGTGCATGATCCCTGAGATCCCACAACTCCAACCTGGGAAATTAACACAGTCAGTGCCCAATAGGCGATTCATCTGGAGGGTCCTGAACAGGAGCAGGTGCAGTTATTCTGGGTGAAGCTCCCAACCCAGTAGGACCCTTCCAGGAAAAGGGGTCCTGTAAAAGAGGGTCTCAGTTTAATGACAAAATACATGAGGAACAACCCACTGTGAATCCCAGGAACTCCAGTGAACACACATCAATCAGAAATACTCAGTAAACAAATTCACTTTATATGATAAAACACATTAGAAAAATAATCATGAAGTAAGGACAGGAAGACGTGAAAGAGGACCATAAAGGGCTGAAGAGTGTCTTCCAAAAATTCATCTCTACTCAAAACTTCAGAATGGGCCTTATTTAGAAGTAGGATCTTTGCAGACATATTTAGTTAAGAATGGAGGGTGGGCCTGAAATCTCATGACTGGTATCTTTATAAGAGAAATGAGAGAGAGATTTTCACACACATAGTTGAGAGAAGATGAGTACATGAAGGTGGAGGCCGAGACATAGATAAATGGCCACAAGCTAAGAGGCCTCCAGAAACTAAAAGAGGAAAGGAAGAATTCTCTTTCTGAAGAATCTGAAGCAGCACAGTTCTGCTGACACCTTGATTTCAGACTTCAGGCCTCCAGGACAGTGAGAGAATAAATCTCTGTTGTTTTAAGCCAGCAAACTTGTACCAAATTGTTGCAATATTCCTAGGAAACCAAGCTAAGTTTCCAGAAAGGAAAAAAGAGTTTTTGTTGTATTTTTTAAAAGTTTACAGACAGAATGCCTGATCTCCTGCCCTAGAGCATGGTGGTCACATGGATCCCAGCACCCCTTGTCATATTTTGTGTCCCCCAGTGTCTGAGACTCACAGGGGAGGAGCCACTGATCTAGAGAAGGCTCCTTCCCTCCCACAGGAGCCAGGAGGGAAGGAAATAAGTAAAAGGGATGGAGAGGACTAGGGCCCCTGGAGAGTTTAGCTGCACTTGTTGGGGGCGGTTAAAAAGTAAGAGGCCATGTGCATGACATGGTCTTATGTTTACAAACCTGGAAAAAAACTACAGATATGTATCACAAACATGCGTGCATATATGTATGTGTGTGCATGCTCAGTCCCTCTGTAGTGTCAGACCCCATGGACTATAGCCCACTAGGCTCATCTGTCAATGGCATTTTCCCAGACAAGATTACTGGAGTGGGTTGCCATTCCCTTCTTCAGGGGATCTTCCTGACTCAGGGATCAAACCTATGTCTCCTGAGTCACCAGCATAGACAGGCAGATTCTTTACCAGTGAGCCACATGGGAAGCTGCATATGTACACACATGTCTACGTATGATTTTAGAGCATGTGAAAGGTGTTGAAGATTGTACATGAGATTGAGGATACGGATGATCCCTGAATGGAGAGGTGGACACTCCGTGAGCAGGCAGGAAGCTTGGCCATGCCCAAGAGGGTAAACAGGGCACATGTGAGATGCTCGTAGCCCTGCTTCGTGCCAATTATACCTGAGAAGAAGGAAATATAGAAAATACTAAACAAAGGTGAGAATGAAAAGCAGTGGAAAGTAAAGGACATGGCAGCTACTCAGCTCCACCCCTCCTTCCAGAGGCAACATGGCCCAGTGACACCACATCTCCTGAAGCTTCCAGAGGAGCTGGAAATCCAGATTTCCATGTGAAATTAAAACACTGCAGCTACCAACACTTCAGGAAGAAATAATACTGATTCTACACCATCTCTTCCTAAAAACCCTGTGAAGAGAAACCAAACACATCCCTGGGCCACCTTCAGGACACACAGGTTTGCAACACCTGATCTGGAAGAATGAAGCTTGCATGCACTTATGTCCAAAGTGGGGCTAGGGCCTTCTGTGTCCTCTGTGAGAGGGAGGGGAACAGGTAGCCGGCATGGACTGAGTGTGTTTTGTGCCAGGCCCTTTCATGAGCCCTTCACATGCTATTATTTATTTAATTGACATAAATCAGATACTAAGTTTCCTCATCCTACACACATGAGGAAACTGAGGCTTTGATGACTAATTTGCCCAGGATCATTCAGTTATGAAGTGTCTCCTCCAGGCCCCACAGCCTTCTTGTCACTCTGAGTGTCCATCTCCCCTCCTCCTTCTCTGCCCTTCTGACACCTCCTCCTCCTTCCTCTGTCCTGACCTCGACCTTCCTGGCGCACTGTCTTCCAGTCCACATGCCTGGCTGCCGGGGCAGGCACGGCTCAGCCACATCCAGGCTGTGATCCGATGGGGGCACCATGTCCAGGCTCACAGACTAGAGTGGAGGAGGGCTGCAGGGAGACTCAGACAAACTTCCACTTCCTGCTTTCCAGGTGGGGTAACTGAGGCCCAGAGAGGGCACAGGCCTGACCCAGGGTCACACAGCTGGAACCCCCATGCCTCTCCCACTCCAAATCCTCCCTCTGTGCCATTAAAAGACTCCAAAATTGTCTTTCACTCTTAAGTGGAAATCCCAGTGGCAGTTCAGGGAGTTAAGTTGGTGACAAACTGGGGTACAGAGCATTAACATCCCAGAATAACTTATATCTGGTGCCCCTCCCCACCCCTGGCAGTGCCCACTGGGAAGCCAGCAGGCTCCAGGGCTCCACTGCCAGTTGGGGCTCAAGGAGCTTTGTGAGTCCAGGGAGGTTCTCAGGTTTGCTCTGTGTTTCTCTTTCCAGCCTCAGCTTGTCCCAGGCTTTATTATCAGCAAAGGTGACAAGGCCCCTGATGGCAGGAAGCTGGCTGGGGCTCAGACTGCTGGCCCTTCAGCCCTGGGGGCCTCTCAGCAAATAGTCCCTTGGAAACAGGGTAGCTGTCCCTGCGGAGGGGGCGGGCTGGGAGGGGCCTCACTTCCCCAACACTGGACCCTGGAGGAGCCCCTGTGTGAGCAGGACTGCAGCCCTGGCTGGAGGGACTGTCTTGGGCAGGTGACCTGGGAAATTCCGTGGTCTCCAGTGTCCCTGCGACTCTGGCCAGGTGTCCTTGTCACAGCCCTGAAACCCCTTCAGGCCCCTGTTCTCCTGTCTCAGTTCCAGCCCAGGCCCCTCCTCCATGGGAAGGTTGGCTCCATGCCTGCATCCCTTCTGGGTCGGAAGACCCCTACTGGGCTGCCTCAGGACCACTGGGACCCTGGGATCCCCCCAGTCATCTCCACTCTGTCCCCCGCCCCCACCCCAGTCTCGGGTGCATTCTCAGGGCTGTCTCCTCCCAGAGATCAAGGAGGTACCTCCTTTTTCAGCTCCTGCCCTTAAAATGGTCCAGCCATCTGTCCATCCCCATCCCCTCTCTGGGAGGCCCTGAAAAGCTCCACATCAGCATCAGACACAGCGTACTTGTTCATTTCCAATCCCTTGGTTCCCACCTTGGAACCTGCTAACCAGTCTCCCAGGTCAGAAAAATCCTGCTCATGTAGGACTACTCTTAAATCTTTCCAGACTCACATCTGGATGGCCCCTTGGAAGCTGAAAAGCCAAACATTATGTTTATTTATTCTGTGGTTCCTCCATGACTCTCCTCCTTGGAGTCATGCTGGGTTGAGGTCTCCCTTCCGAAATGAGGAAGAATCAAACATTAAGGCAAAATTGAGGGAAGGGGATTCAGAATAGTGGCTACTATTACCAAAAGGTGTGGGGTCTGGTTGTTCACTGCCCAAAAGTCAATAAATAGGCCAGGTTGGTGGGAAGGAAAGTTTACTTCATTTCAGATAGTGGCAATTTGGCGGGAGGGTGGATGTCTATCCCAAGGCTGACTCCCCACCCCACCCTATCCACCGTACATCCCTGCCAAGCAGGAGGTGAGAGCCTTTATAGGCTGAGGGAGGGGGCTACATGCAGAAACAGCATAGTCAGCTCTGACAGTCATCTTCATATCGGTCCTCGGTGGTCTGACTCACATCATCTTGATTGTTCTCAGTCAGTTCAGTTCAGTTCAGTTGCTCAGTCGTGTCCGATTCTTTGCGACTCCATGAATCGCAGCACACCAGGCCTCCCTGTCCATCATCAACTCCCAGGGTTCACTCAGACTCACGTCCATCGAGTCAGTGATGCCATCCAGCCATCTTATCCTCTGTCGTCTCCTTCTCCTCCTGCCCCCAATCCCTCCCAGCATCAGAGTCTTTTCCAATGAGTCAACTCTTCACATGAGGTGGCCAAAGTACTGGAGTTTCAGCTTTAGCATCATTCCTTCCAAAGAAATCCCAGGGCTGATCTCCTGTAGAATGGACTGGTTGGATCTCCTTGCAGTCCAAGGGACTCTCAAGAGTCTTCTCCAACACCACAGTTCAAAAGCATTAATTCTTCGGTGCTGAGTTTTCTTTATAGTCCAACTCTCACATCCACACATGACCACTGGAAAAACCATAGCCTTGACTAGACGGACCTTTGTTGGCAAAGTAATGTCTCTACTTTTGAATATGCTGTCTAGGTTGGTCATAACTTTCCTTCCAAGGAGCAAGTGTCTTTTAATTTCATGGCTGCAATCACCATCTGCAGTGATTTTGGAGCCCCCCAAAATAAAGTCTGATACTGTTTCCATTGTTTCCCCATCTATTTGCCATGAAGTGATGGGACCAGATGCCATGATCTTTGTTTTCTGAATGTTGAGCTTTAAGCCAACTTTTTCACTTTCCACTTTCACTTTCGTCAAGAGGCTTTTGAGTTCCTCTTCACTTTCTGCCATAAGGGAGGTGTCATCTGCATATCTGAGGTTATTGATATTTCTCCCGGCAATCTTGATTCCAGCTTGTGTTTCTTCCAGTCTAGCATTTCTCATGATGTACTCTGCATGTAAGTTAAATAAGCAGGGTGACAATATACAGCCTTGATGTACTCCTTTTCCTATTTGGAACCAGTCTGTTGTTCCATGTCCAGTTCTAACTGTTGCTTCCTGACCTGCATACAGATTTCTCAAGAGGCAGGTCAGGTGGTCTGATATTCCCATCTCTTTCAGAATTTTCCACAGTTTATTGTGATCCACACAGTCAAAGGCTTTGGCATAGTCAATAAAGCAAAAATAGATGTTTTTCTGGAACTCTCTTGCTTTTTCTGTGATCCAACAGATGTTGGCAATTTGATCTCTGGTTCCTCTGCCTTTTCTAAACCCAGCTTGAACATCAGGAAGTTCACGGTTCACGTATTGCTGAAGCCTGGTTTGGAGAATTTTGAGCATTACCTTACTAGCATGTGAGATGAGTGCAATTGTGCGGTAGTTTGAGCATTCTTTGGCATTGCCTTTCTTTGGGATTGGAATGAAAACTGACCTTTTCCAGTCCTGTGGCCACTGCTGAGTTTTCCAAATTTGTTGGCATATTGAGTGCAGCACTTTCACAGCATCATCTTTCAGGATTTGAAATAGCTCAACTGGAATTCCATCACCTCCACTAGCTTTGTTCGTAGTGATGCTTTAATTCTACATCACTACGAACTGGTTTGTTTCCATTTGTTTGAAGCCACTTCTCAGAACTGGCAGCTTATGTCATGGCTACAGTCTGATCATCATGTAGTTGACTTCTTCCACCTGGTGTGGGTTCCAGTACCTATAAGACAGCTTATAGGATATGGATCAGAATATTATCTATAGCCCTCAAGGAGGAACTAAAGATCCTTGACTACACTTAATGAGTTCATTATTATTATTATTTGGTCTCCTTTGTCCGTTTTCCTTTGTTTCTACATGTTCTCATTTCTTTGATTAAACTCATTCTTTAACTAAAGTTTTCCATAGACAAAAGGCAGGCAGGGTCATGGAGGAAAGGACCATAGAGTCCTGCTCTGTTTCACTACTTCCCACATCATCTTGTCCCCACGCCTTGCTCTCACCCCATGGCTCCTCCCTGTTCACCCCTGAAGCTGCCCTCCTCCGGGTGGGGCTGTGTCCCTCAGATGGCAGCTTCTTCTAGTGATGCTGCAGGGAGGACAGGTTGGCACACGTCTGTCTTCAGGTTGCTGTGGAAGGAGGCTGTGGCCCTACAACCGTGTCCTGGGTCCCAGAGCCCCGAGCTTTGGTCCTGGGCTCCCACCCAGGGGCTCTGTTGATATATGGGCTATACAGCAAAGCACTCAAATCCACACATTTGGCATTTTTATCTGGGGTTCCCACATCCTGTTCATGCCACCTTAAGGAAAGCAGTTAATTCTCTGAGCCTTAAGTTTTGTCATGTGTAAAATGGGGTTAGCAATACAATCCTCAATCCCATTTCTGAAACTCTTGGGGTCAGATATAATTCAAAATTCAGTTTTTTCAGCTTCAGGTATGTGACACGGTACATCTCTATACGACACGTCACCCCACTGGGGTCTGAAAAGACCTTGTAATCAAACACATCAGTGTTTCTGCAACTGAACTTTTGAACATTCACATTAAGTGAAATAAATAGAGATCACAAATTTTCTCATGTCTGTTTAGGTTAAATTTTGTTACCAAATTTTTTTTTTTAATTTGTTTTCAATTTTGAGAGACCTGAAGGGTTGGGGTTAGAGATAAGGGCCATCCTATCCTGTGTCTCAGATAATGGCCCACAGCTCAGAGAGATCCAGGATGTTCATGGTTTGAGGCCAGACCCAACCCAGCTGTGAGGTTTGGGATAAGACAAATCTCCTGACAAGGCCAAGGGTGATGGGTGGGGACGACCATTCTGGAGCGACTGTGCTGTTACCCGAGTGTCTGGGCCACTGGTTCTAACTCCATGGATCCTGAGCCTCAGCTGTCACAGGGCCCTGAGCCTTTTCCAGGTGTCTGGCTTAATCCACCTCCAGAACTGGACCTTTCTCTGGCAGGTCCTCAGTGAAGACCACTGCCATACTGGTGACCGTGACTTGCCTGACCATCACAGCACCATGTCCACTGGGGTCACACACCCAAACCTGGATGACTGGAACACAGTGTGCTGCTTCTTCCGCCTGCCACAGCTCTTCTCTACCTGCGTGGCCTTCTCCCTGGTGGCCGACATGGGCATTTGGAGAGGGAACATAGGTAACTGGTCCATGTCCATCTGGTGCTTCTGTTTTGCTGTGACACTCATAATAGTCACAGTCAAGTTTTTTGATTTTGAATCACACTTTCCTCTCTTCTGGTACAACCTTTCCATCACCTACGCCTGCTACGCTGCCATCCTCTGCCTCTTGGCCTCCGTCATCTACTCCATCACCCACGTCCAGTTCCTGCCTGATGGACCTCTCCGGGACCGGGCCACTGCAGCCACTACATTATCCTGTATCGCTTCTGCATTTTATGCCATAGATGCCTTTGTGTGGAACTACTATTGGCCCGAAGATATCCCCTGCTATGTGTACACATTACCAGCCCTGCTGAAGGTGCTGGAGACCTTTGTGGCTGGTGTCATCTTTGTCTTCCTCAGCAACACCTCCCTGTACCTGCACCAGCCGGCCCTGGAGTGGTGCGTGGCTGTCTACTCCATCTGCTTCATCCCAACAGCACTAGCTATGCTGCTAAAACTGGGTGACTGGGAGAACATACTGCCCGTCCCCTTCCCCATTTTCCAGTTGGGGCTAACCTTGCTCTCCGTCCTCCTCTACATCAGCGCTCTGGTCCTCTGGTTGCTCTACCAATTCTATGAGGAATTCGGCGGGCAGCCCCAGTGGTCCAGTGATATCAGCTGTATCGATGACCTCATATGCACCTGGATCCAGCGATTGGCTGTGGCTGTCCTGACAGCCATTAACCTATTGATTTATGTGGCTGACTTGGTGTACTGGGCCCGCCAGGTTTCTATAGGGACTGAGGACCAGCCCAGGGACTTCTGATCCCCTCTGGTCACAGGAGGTCTCCTCACTGAGCTCTGTTATCTTCTGATGTCCTCAATGGATGTGAACTTGGGCAAACTCTAGGACATGGCGAGGGACAGGGAAGCCTGGCTTGCTGCGGTCCATGGGGTTACAGAGAGTCAGACACGACTCAGAAAGTGAACAACAGCAATGTCCTCTGATGTCCTCTTCCTGGCTCCCTCTCTCCCTCTTCACATCTTTCCCCACTCATCTCTCTCTTTTCTGTTTCCTTCCCTCCTTCTGCTCTGTCTCCTTCCTATTTTGTTGGGTTGCCCGCATTCTGTTTTGCCTCCTTTTTGCTCTCATATTTTCTACATTTTCTGGGGGTTTTTGCCCCTTTTCTGGTCGTCCTTGGTTTTCTCGTCTTCTGTGTCCTGACTCCCTCTCCCCATTCTCCTTTTGATCCATCAGGATCGTAGACTCCTTTCTTCTCTGCCCACCACCCTTTTCCACCTCCTAAGGTGCTGACTCCATAGTACACAGCCCTCTGTACAGCTGTTCACACCCTGAGCCTCCGGAGGGGCCTCATTGCCAAAGCAAGTCTGTCCACCTGGGGGTGCCTTAGTTGGTGTGTATGTGGGGAGAGTTAGGGGGTGGGTTGGAAGGGGTTGGTGGCTGGAGGTATATAGCTAGAATTTGGCCTCCTTTCTCCCAGTGGAGAGGAATGTACAGTGTACCTCCCCTTTAAGTCACGCAAAAATCTCTGGAGGTCAGTAATTCCCAGTGAGCAGGACTCTGGATCCCTGGGTCCCATGTTGTATTCAGCCCCACCTGAAATTGGTTCCGGAATTTTTCCAGGCTTACTAAATATCCGCTGTGTAGAGGTCATCTTAACAGAAGTTGGGATACATTTTATCCCAACTACTTTCTGGGAAAATAAAAAAGGAGCTGGTAAAAAATCACAAGGTCTTGAAGACATCTGTCTACAGTATTTGTGGGGGGCTGCGATGTGGCCTCCTACCTCAGTGATCAAAGCAGCAGGTCCTGCCTCTGCAGGGAGCCATATCCTGGAGCTGACAGACTAGTAAGACACGTGGTCCAGTGGACTCGGCTACTCTTACCAGAACTAGATGAGCAATAGCACTTGAGTGGTCTATCAGTGAAATCTTTACCTGGCCTGGGAAAGAGCATTCCTACTAACCTGGGACAAATTGGTTAAAGATGTATCTGAAAACCTGGTTGAAATTAAGGTGGAAATAGATGGGCTGTGTAATAAAGAATACTGTCTACCATCCAGTTCTACAAGAATCTAGTCATCAGCTACTGCAGTCACTGATCTACAATCCACCTTGAAAGGAATTGAGGGCGAAGATCAGGATAAGGCACTTTGTGCTCTGGGAAAACTGGAAGAACTGGCCCTCAAAGAGGTATTTTCAGGAGAAACTTTTATGGATCTAGTTTCTTGCACCCTCTCATGCTCTTGCAGAAAAGTGCTAAAACTGTTAAATAAGATGCCTGTACCTCAGGAAGACTGTTTATTATTCTGAGGTTGGCTTGAATAAAATTTCCCATTTCTTTCTTAGACTGTTGATTAATTTTTAATTGACAAAATCAAGTACGCATTGATGCCTACAAGTCTGGGTAAAGAATTTCATATTCTTCTATTTTCCTAAGTCAAACTGAACACAACACTGGGAGCTCATTTCTAAAAGGATGGAGATGCCTCTGTGCTTTAGTAAAAGAATCGCCCAGGGTGGGCTCACCTGAGGGGCTCACTGTCCAAGCCTGTGGTTCATGATGGCGGCTACTCCATCCCTCCCGTTGCGGGGTTAAGTGTCATTTGTCACAATTCCAAGACTGGTCCTATCCCCTCACTGTGGAGCTCAAAAGAGAGTGTAAAGGTCCTCTGCTTAGTCCAACCCTCTCGTCATAGAGGAGGAGCAGCTGGACCCCAGGGAGGGGCAGGATGTGTCCAGAGTCACCCTGCGTGTGGCAGAGTCAGGGTCAGGACCAGGTGTCCTGTCCCCAGGCCGGCTGTCTGTCCATGGCTCCATGCTGCTTGTGACAAGTGTGGCGGAAGCATCCTCCAGGCTGGGATTCTGCCCCGTCCACCCTCATTCTGCACAAACCTGCCCCGTCCCCCCGAGGAGGGCACTCACTGCTACTGAGTCAGTTTCCTCATCTGCTAGATGGGGGAGGGGTGCCAGAGACCCCTGGTCCCTCCCAGCCCCGCTCTTCCCGGGGCCTCTGGACTTGCCAGTCCTGGAGACTCAGACGTGGAGATGGAAGCCGGCTCCCTCTCCTCTGTCCACCCTCTCTGCTTGTTTCCTCTTGGCTGCTGGGTCCTGTTTATTGGTCACATCCTCCCTGATTACACAGACCCTCCTTCCCCATGACCTCTGCTTGGTGGGGAACACGTTTCTCTTTCATAACATGAGTTTCCTCAATCACTTCCCAGTGTTCCAACTCTCCAGTGATTCTTGTCAAAACACAAACTGCTTCCAGGTGCCCCCACAGTCTGAGGTGTCCCAGACTTCCTTGTTCCTGCACATTCTTGTCCTCCCGCTTCTTCAGAGTCCAGCTCAGCAGTCTGAATGCTCTCACTCTGTTTGAGAAGCTCATGTTACCTTTAGGGAACACAAAGTTCGTTCTGTTGAGAGTACAGAGAGACTGACCATAGCAGGGGAAGTGGGAAACAGAAGCCCAGAATGAGAGAGAGGCAGACCTGGGGTCCACGGCTGGGTCCACAGTCACATGTGCTCCTGACTCCAGTCCAGTGGCCCTACAGCCCTGGTCTGGTCTCCCTGGGGATGAATAGTGATCATGTGGAGAGCAGAGCCCAAGAGATCAGTTTTCCAGTTCCCATTCTACAGCTCATCTGCCATGAGCACGGACGAGTCTTGTCACTGATCTGAGCCTCAGTTTCCCATTTATAAAATAAGCAAATTATACTAAAGGGATTGTTATTAAGCTATTTTCCCTGAGGCTCTAAGTTTCTGGTGAGTTGATGGGGTTGTAAGTAGGTTGATGGCATCATCCACCACTTTTCTCTAACCAGAGCTGTATGAAATGAATTCGCTCACTCAAGATCTCATTTGGTAATAAGGGTGGATAGGTTTAAAATAACCCAAGTACTCATCTTTAGGACAAATATTAATAAACCATGGTGTAGCCACAAGATGGAATACTATACAGCTTAGAAAAATGAGGAGTCTCTCAAAATAATAATAAGAAAATATCCCCAGGATTTATAAGGAAAAAACAGTAAGATACAGAATTATGAATAGTATTATACATTTTAAATAATCAAAGGAGAGAAAATAAAAATAAATACGTCTGTATTTGCTTGATTCATATCAAAAAGCACATGAATGACTCCTAGGAGTCCAGTGGAGAAGTTACCTGGTCCTGGTGGGGGAGGGGAGCTGAGGGTTGAGTAAGGAGGGATTATATGGCTCAATATATGGCTTTTTAGAACAACTTGATTTTGAAATATGGAAGTAAATTAACTTTTTAAGAAAACAAAATTCAAGCTTGAAAAATATCCCAAGAGGAGAAGAAGGGTCAGGGGAGGGATGGTTGCCAGATGGTCTCCATGTTCCCTGCAGACTTGATGGACAGGCTGGGGGAGGAGCTGAGAGATGCCCACACAGGCTTGTCTCCAAAGGCAGAAGGAAGGGAGGTGTTTTGGGTCCAGGGGTCTGGGGAGGGGAAGCAGTGGCCTCCAAGCCCACCTGCTGGGTGACCATGGCCTCCCCCAGCCCTTTAGCACACACAGTTGATGGAGAAGCCCCCTCGGTGCCCAAGTCTCAGGCCCTTCCCTTGCTCCCTGCCTGGCCTGGGCTCCCTGTATCCTGGGGCAGCGGCCAGAGGCTCTCTTCTCAGCCAGCCAGAGCTGGCTGACAGGCAGGGTGACTCCAGCTGACGTCCCCTAGACTGTGGCCTGAGCTGCATCCAGAACAGAGCTGAGGGCACAGATGTTCCCATTCTCTGGCTTTTCTTGGAAAATCATGGAGATGACTTCTTCAATCCAGCTTTGAGTGGAGAGAAGAGAGACCCTTCTCTCCTGTGGCCTCAGGCACCTGGCTGTCCACCCTGGTTGGGGATGGCAGTGCTGGCTGCCAATCCATGTGGCCCTTGTCTGTGAGGCTGGCTGTGAATGTCCTTGTAGAGAGGCTGGTGGCTGGAAAGAGAGTGATGCTCTCCATCAGCCCCCACCTAAAGTCTCCACACTGTTTTTTTCTGGCTGGTTTTCCAACAGGGACTGACCTGACTGAAATAGGGGTGCTGTTGCAGGATCTTTGGGTGGGGCACTGCAGCCAGACCAGGACACACAGTGTCCAGGACATGACTCCTGGACCCAAAGGAAGGATTCCAACCTCGTTCCCACAGATCCACAACTCTTGCAAGTCCACTACCCTTGTTTCCTAGTTTTATAAACGAGAGGAGGGATGAGGTGCTGAAGGTCAGCAGGGGCCACCCATCCCTCTTCCTGCACCCTTGTCTGGAAGCTCCCCAATGCTGAGGCACCAATATCAAATTGAGATGAATGGACCTCAGAGGGGGGGTGTCACCCCCAGGAAATAATGTCACCCTCCAGGGAACAAATGCAACTGGAAAAGTGAGGCGGAGGCAGGGTATTAATTAAGTCCCAGGGACATCTTCTTGGACCCACAGGATTCAGGATGTTAAGGAAATTGACACTTGTCTCCATCCCAGCTCAAGCCTTTGTTGCCATCTCAGTGCTGGGTGGTGTCCACTGACACTCAGCTCAGAGAGAAAAAAGAAAGAGATAAGAGGAGGACCCGAGGGAGTAGAGAGGATATGGACCCATGTTACTGCTAAAGATACACGTTCCCAAAGCAAGAGAGTTTTTGTCCTGAAGAGATGAAGGCCTCTAGTCCTTGGGGAGGGGGCTGAACTCCACCAGGCGTGCAGCCCTCACTGCTCTTGAATTCTCCTGGAGATGCGGTAGAGCTCCATGGCTGCCCTGGCGTCTTCCACTGAGTTATGTCACAGCACGCTCTCCTGCAGACACAGGACAGAGAGGGGACTGGGGGCTGAATCCAGGTGCCATGGGACCCGGGCCTTCCCTGCTAACATCCTGATGTCCGGGGCAGAGGTGGGTCAGGGATGAGTCCCCAAGGCTTGTGACACCCTGGACTTGGCAGGTGTCTGGAGCAGCCCTGGCTTCACCCATGAGCCCAGGGCCCAGTCAGGGCCAGGCAAGGAATCCAGATCCTGAGGCCAGGTGTGCTGTCCAGGGGCTTCCCACACTCTGGATGGGGGCAGGACACTGCAAGAATACTGGAGTAGGTTGCCATGCCCTCCTCCAGGGGATCTCCTGACCCAGGGATCGAACCTGTGTCTCTTATACCTCCTGCATTGGCAGGCATGTTCTTTACCACTAGCACCACCTGGGAAGCACCCCTAGCTTATACCCTTACTCTTTTCTTTATATAAACTATGAGGAAAACCTGGGGATTTAGGAGTGGATTCTTTGGGACATGACTTCACATTCTCCCCAGGATTAGCAGCTTCCTCGATAAAGCTATTTTTCTTTTAACTGACACTTTTCCCTCACCGTTGGACTTCTGAAAAGAGGCAGCCAAACCTGAGGGAGGTCCCTAAATAAGGATCCAGGAAGAGCACATCATGACTTGTAAAGAAGAGGGAACTGGGAGCCCCTGAGCTGATCCTCGGTTCTTGAAAAAACCATGTGGGCCAAGAACACCAAGTCGACCACGTAAATCAGCAGGTTGATGGCTGTCAGGATGGCCACAGCCAGCTGCTGGTCCCAGGTACAAAGAGAGTAGATGAGCCCATCATTGCAGCTCGACCGCTTGGGCTGGCCACCAAACTGCTCGTCAAACTGGTAGAGAGGCCAGAGGACCAGAGCGCTGGTGTAGAGGAGGACGGAGAGCAGGGTCAGCCCCAAAAGAAAAGTGGGAAAGGCAATGGGCAGCCTGTTGTCGCAGTCACACCAGTTCAGCAGAAGGGCCGAGGCTGCCAGGAGGAAGCAGATGGAGTACACGGCCACGCACCACACCAGGGCCGGCTGGTGCATGTACAGGTGGCTGTCAATGATAAAGGCAAAGATGACACCAGCCACAAAAGTCTCCAGCCCCTTGAGCAGTCCTGGCACAGTGACCATGTAGCCGGTGATCACGCCGAGCCAGACCCAGGTACGAGCCCAGGCCACTTCGCTGGCATAAGCCACAGAAGCAATGCAGGAGAATGCAGTGGCAGCGATGGCATGATCCTGGGAGCGGCCATGGGGGAAGAACCAGATGTAAGTGATGGGGTAAACGATGGAGGCCGAGATGCAGAGGAGGGCAGCGTAACAGGCATAGGTGATGAGAAAGTTGTACCAGGAGAAGGGGAAGCGGGACTGGAGCCCACAGAACTCGATTATGAGGATGATGAGGGTCACGAGAAAACAGAAGCACCAGATGAATACAGACCAGTTACTCACGGCCCCCATCCAAGTGCCCACGCTGGCCACAAGGGAGAAGGCCAGGCAGGTGGAGAGCAGCTGCAACAGGCGGAGGAAGTAGCCCAGGAGGATTGCAGAAAGCAGGCCTGAGGATGAGCACATGGTGATCATGAAGTCAGATCAGTCTCTGTCACCAATATGGCGGTGGTCTTCCCTGAGGACCCATCAGAGAAAGATCCAGCTCTGGAGGGGGATTAAGTCAGATGCCTGGAAAAGACTCAGAGTCCTGTGACTGCTGAAGCTCAGGATCTGTGGAGTTAGAACCAGTGGCTCAGACACCTGGTAACAGCACAATCGCTTCAGAATGATTCTCCCCACCCATCACCCTTGGCCTTGTCAGGAGACTTATCTTATCCCAAACCTCACAGCTGGGTTAGGTCTGGCATTAAACCATGAATATATTTTTTTAAATGATTACTTTGTGGTACATGACGTTATCTGCAGAAACACGGGGTAGGATGGTCCTTATCTACATTACTCAATTTTCATGTCTCCGAAAATTTAAAAAGAATTAAAAAAAAATTCATTTGGCCTTTAATGTCATGGATTTTGCTCCAAATTGAAATCTTGAATAAATATAATATTAAATTAAAATAATTCATTTGCTAATAAAGTTTTACCTCAACAGACATGAGACAGTTTCTGATCTTTATTTCACTTAGTGTGAATGTTTAAATGTTTGGTTGAAGAAACACTACTGGGTTTGACTGTAAGGTGCTTTAAGACCCCAGGGGGTGTTACATCATACAGGGTAGATTCACCATGTTTCATGACTGAAGCTGAAAAATTCTGAATTCTGGAGGATATATGACCCCAAATGTTTCAGGAATGAGGTCCTGGATTGTACAGTTAACTCCATTTTGCAGAGGAGGAAACAAAAAACATTCACAGACTTAAGTACCATCCCTAATTTCGTACCATGGCTGCTGCTGCTGCTAAGTTGCTTTAGTCGTGTCTGACTCTGTGTGACCCCATAGACAAAAGCAGCCCACCAGGCTCCTCTGTCCCTGGGATTCTCCAGGCAAGAATACTGGAGTGGGTTGCCATTTCCTTCTCTCGTACCATGGCTAGGAAGTGGAAATTCAGATAGAAGTACCAAAGCTGTGGGTTTGAGCACTTTGTTCTGTACCGCACAAGTTGGGAGGGCCCATGGATGGGAGCCCAGGACCAAACTCGAGCTCTGGGACCCAGGACACAGCTGCAGGTCTTCCTTCCACAGCAACCTGAAGACACGCGTGTCCCGGCCTGTCCTCCCTGCAGCATAACTAGCAGGAGCTGCCATCTGAGGGGACACAGCCCTACTCAGAGGAGTGGGATCAGAGATTAACAGGGAGGAACCATGGGATGAGAGCAAGGCCATGGGGACAAGATGACATGGGAAGTAGAAACTATTCTGAATCCCCTCCCCTAATTTTGCCTTAACATGTGGTTCTTCTCCACTGGAACAGGGGACACCCACCCAGCATGACTCCAAGGTGGAGCATCATGGGGGAACCACAGAATAAATTAACATAATGTTTGACTCTTAAGCTCCAAAGATGCCATCCAGATGGGAGTCTGGCAGTAGTCCTACCTGTGAGGATTCTCCTGGCCTGGGAGACTGGTTAGCAGCTTCCAAGCTGGGAAGAAAGGATTGGAAATGAACAGGGTTGCTCTGTCTGATGCTGATGTGGAGGTTTTCAGAGCATCTCAGGGAGGAGGTGATGATGGATGGATGATCAGACCCCTTTTAAGGGCAGGAGCTGAAAGAGGAGACCCCTGCAGGACCCCTGGGAGGGGCCAGCCCTGAGGATGCTCCCAGGACTGGGGTTGGTGGGGAGCAGAGTGGAAATGACTGGGGGGACCCCAGGGTCCCAGTGGCCCTGGGGCAGCCCAGTGGGTGTCTTCTGACCCAGAAGAGATGCATGCATGGAGCCAATCTTCCCCATGGAGGAGGGGCCTGGACTGGAACTGAGACAGGAGAACAGGGGCCTGAAGGGGTTTCAAGGCTGTGACAGGGACACGTGGCCAGAGTGGCAGGGACCCTGGAGACCACGGAATTGCCCAGGTCACCTGCCCAAGGCAGTCCCGCCAGCCAGGGCTGCAGTTCTGTTCACACAGGGGCTCCTCCAGGGTCCAGTGTTGGGGGAGTGAGGTCCCTCCCAGCCCACCCCCTCCTCAGGGACACCTGCCCTGTTTCCAAAGGACTATTTGCTGAGAGGCCCCCAGGGCTGAATGGCCAGCACCCTGAGCCCCAGCCAGCTTCCTGCCATCAGGGGCCTTATCATCTTTGCTGATAATAAACCCTGGGACAAGCTGAGGCTGGAAAGAGAAACACAGAGAAAACCCTGAGAACCTCCCTGGACTCACAAAGCTCCTTGAGCCCCAATTGCCAGTGGAGCCCTGGAGCCTGCGGGCCTCCCAGTGGGCACTGCCGGGGTGGGGAAGGGGCACTAGCATGAGGGAAGCTGGTGGTGTCGTGCTGCCTGTTCCCCAGTTGCTCTCCCACCAACATCCCCAAAGTCACCCTTGATTCCACCTAAGGTTAAATGACAACTTTGGATCCATTTGATGGCACAAGGGAAGACTTGGGGAAGGAGAGGCATGGGGATTTGTGCTGTGCGACCCTGGGTGAGGTATGTGCCCTCTCTGGGCCTCAGTTCCCCCACCTGGAAGTCAGCAGGTTTGCCTGAGTCTCCCAGTAGCCCCTCCTCCACTCTAATCCATGAGCTTATTCATGGATTAGTCAGAGCACATGGTACCCCCGTCAGAGCACAGCCTGGATGTGGCTGATTCCTGCCTGCCCAGCAGCCAGGCACATGGACTGGAAGACAGTGACCTGGGAAGGTCATGGCCAGGACAAAAGAAGGAAGGAGGAGGTGCCAGAAGGGCAAAGAAGTGGAGGAGAAATGGACACTCATAGTTACAGAAGGCTCTGGACCTCTGGCAGACATTTCAGAGTTGGATGATCCTGGGCTACTTATTCATCAGAGCCTCAGTTTCTCCATCTGTATAATGGGCTTAATCCCTACTTTGTATCAATTAAGTGAATAAAAGCATGTGAAGGGCTTATCAGAAGGCCTGTCACATGACACCCTCCATCCACTCCAGTTACCTGGCCAGGCACCATGGTAACCATTTGCATGAGTTGTTTTATGACAGGAGGTCCTGGTAAGGAACACAAAACTAATAAGCCACCACCAACCAGGACAGTTTAAGAAAGGTTCAAAATTGACACCATGTGTCTAACCACCTCGCAGAATCCTCCTTGCTGGCATCCATCTTGGCTGAACAAGGCATGCACCACCAGGAAAGACTCTGAGTCAGAAGGATTGGCTAAAGACAATCCAGAAACTAATGAATCACCATAAAACCCAAGACTGCAAGCCATGTGGCAAAGCAGTTCCCCTGGGTTCTCTTACTCTACTGCTCTCCGCCTGGGCGCCCCTTCCCAGTAAAATCTCTTGCTTATGTGTCTCCTCAGATAATTCATTTCTGAGTGTTAGGCAAGAGCCCACTTTTGGGCCCTAGAAGGAGTCCTCCTTCCTGCAACATAAGAAGTCAAGAAAACATTATAAATGATCATATGATCACACGAATCAGGTCCAGCATCTTGGGCAAGCTATCAGTCTCTGATGTTGTCTTCTTCTTGTCCTGGTATAGTGTAGATTCCCCTCTGTTTGAGTGTCATTTTAAGGTGAGATCAAGTCAGCTGTCCTCTCTATAGACCAGTCCAGTATAGGGGCCTTTGGAAATGGGAATTAATCCAAGAGTCAATTTCCCTTCAATTTCAGTATGCATGAGCTAGTTAAGAATACCTGACAAAAAGATCCTTTCATCCAAGTTGGAGACAGTCGCTTAAATTGTGTCTTTTCCCAGTCCTGGTTGCAGGTCATGAGGCATCTGATCTTCATCCAAAGGTAGACTACTGAGATAAGCTTCAGAAACAAACTTAGGGTGTTCTTTAAGAATTCAATTAGATGTTACATTAATATCCCACAACAGCAAAGAACTATCCAGAAAGTGAGTCTGACTAGATACAGACCTCCATTAACAGACTGGGATTTGATATTTATTGAAACATCTTTTTCTCCCTAAAATTACCCTCATTTTTATCAAATATAACCAAATTAAGGTTAATTTGTTTTCAAACAGGTTTGCTGTCAATAAATTTGGCCTGATGATTTGTATAACCATAATCGATCATAGACTTTTTGCTTTGCTGAAACTTTAATCTCAGACGGAACTTTTAAAATAAAACAGGGCTGGGAAAGTCACACCAAAGGCTTATCACACATTTCGCCTAACAAATCTAAGTGAATTCTTCCCTTTTCAAGGTCTCAAAAATTCCTTGAGATTTCTGTACCTGTTAATGAGATAAGCTTCCTAACTCATCTGATAAAGTAACTGGAAACCTATGAGTTTTCAGTCTCTGGAGGAGTCAGAGAGAAAATATAATTGTTTTAATTTGTTTATAAAGTATTAGTTCAGTTCAGTCGCTCAGTCGTGTCAGACTCTTTCCAACTGCATAAACCGCAGCACTCCAGGCCTCTCTGTCCATCACTAACTCCCGGAGCCCACCCAAACCCATGTCCATTGTGTCGGTGATGCCATCCAACCATATCATCCTCTGTTGTCCCCCTCTCCTCAGGCCCTTAATCTTTCCCAGCATCAGGGTCTTTTCAAATGAGTCAGCTCTCCGCATCAGGTGGCCAAAGTACTGGAGTTTCAGCTTCAACATCAGTCCCTCCAATGAACACCCAGGACTGATCTTCTTTAGGATGGACTGGCTGGATCTCCTTGCAGTCCAAGGGACTCTCAAGAGTCTTCTCCAACACCACAGTTCAAAAGCATCAATTCTTCAGCGCTCAGCTTTCTTTATAATCCAACTCTCACATCCATACATGACCACTGGAAAAACCATAGCCTTGACTAGATGAACCTTTGTTGGCAAAGTAACGTCTCTACTTTTGAATATGCTGTCTAGGTTGGTCATAACTTTCCTTCCAAGGAGCAAGTGTCTTTTAATTTCATGGCTGCAATCATATCCACAGTGATTTTGGAGCCTAGAAAAATAAAGTCAGCCACTGTTTCCCCATCTATTTCCCATGAAGTGATGGGACCGGATGCCATGATCTTCGTTTTCTGAATGTTGAGCTTTAAGCCAACTTTTTCACTCTCCTCTTTCACTTTCATCAAGAGGCCTTTTAGTTCCTCTTCACTTTCTGCCATAAGGGTGGTGTCATCTGCATATCTGAAGTTATTGATATTTCTCCCGGCAATCTTGATTCCAGCTTGTGCTTCCTCCAGCCCAGCGTTTCTCATGATGTACTCTGCAGAGAAGTTAAATAAGCAGGGTGACAATATACAGCCTTGACGTACTCCTTTTCCTGTTTGGAACCAGTCTGTTGTTCCATGTCCAGTTCTAACTGTTGCTTCCTGATCTGCATACAGGTTTCTCAAGAGGCAGGTCAGGTGGTCTGGTATTCCCATCTCTTTCAGAATTTTCCACAGTTTGTTGTGATCCACACAGTCAAAGGCTTTGGCATAGTCAATAAAGCAGAAATAGATGTTTTTCTGGAACTCTCTGGCTTTTTCCATGATCCAGCAGATGTTGGCAATTTGATCTCTGGTTCCTCTGCCTTTTCTAAAACCAGCTTGAACATCTGGAAGTTCACGGTTCACATATTGCTGAAGCCTGGCTTGGAGAATTTTGAGCATTACTTTACTAGCATGTGAGATGAGTGCAATTGTGCAGTAGTTTGAACATTCTTTAGCATTACCTTTCTTTGGGATTGGAATGAAAATTGGCCCTTTCCAGTCCTGTGGCTGAGTTTTCCAAATTTGCTGGCATATTGAGTGCAGCACTTTCACAGCATTATCTTTTAGGATTTGAAATAGCTCAACTGGAATTCCATCACCTCCACTAGCTTTGTTCGTAGTGATGCTTCTTAAGGCCCATCTGACTTCACATTCCAGGATGTCCAGCTCTAGGTGAGTGTGAGTGATCACACCTTCGTGATTATCTGGGTCATGAAGATCTTTTTTGTACAGTTCTTCTGTGTATTCTTGCCACCTCTTCTTAATATCTTCTGCTTCTGTTAAGTCCATACCATTTCTGTCCTTTATCGAGCCCATCTTTGCATGAAATTTTCCCTTGGTATCTCTAATTTTCTTGAAGAGATCTCTAGTCATTCCCATTCTGTTGTTTTCCTCTATTTCTTTGCATTGATCACTGAGGAAGGCTTTCTTATCTCTCCTGCTATTCTTTGGAATTCTGCATTCAGATGAATATATTTTTTCTTTTCTCCTTTGCCTTCTGCTTCTCTTCTTTTCTCAGCTATTTGTAAAGCCTCCTCAACCATTTTGCCTTTTTGCATTTCTTTTTCTTGGGGATAATTTTGATCACAGCCTTCTGTACAATGTTACAAACCTCCGTCCTAGTTCTTCAGGCACTCTGTCTATCAGATCGAATCCCTTGAATCTATTTTTCACTTTCACTGTATAGTCATAAGAGATTTGATTTAGGTCATACCTGAATGGTCTAATGGTTCTACCTACTTTCCTCAATTTAAGTCTGAATTTGGCAATAAGGAGTTCATGATCTGAGCCACAGTCCACTCCTGGTCTTGTTTTTGCTGACAGTATAGAGCTTCTCCAACTTTGACTGCAAAGAAAATAATCAACCTGATTTTGATATTGACTGTCTGGTGATGTCCATGTGTAGAGTCTTCTCTTGTGTTGTTAGAAGAGAGTGTTTTTGCTGTGACTGGTGCATTCTCTTGGTAAAAGTCTGTTAACCTTTGCCCTGCTTCATTTTGTACTCCAAGGCCAAATTTGCCTGTTACTCCAGGTATCTTTTGGCTTCCTTTTACATGCCAGTTCCCTGTGATTAAAAGGACATCTTTTTTGGGTGTTAGTTCTAGAAGGTCTTGTAGGTTTTCATGGAACCCCTTAGCTTCTTTGGCATTAGTGGTTGGGACATAGACTTGGATTACTGTGATATTTTATGGTTTGCCTTGGAAATGAACAGAGATCATTCTGTCATTTTTGAGATTGCATCCAAGTACTGCATTTTGGACTCTTTTGTTGACTATGAGGGCTACTCCATTTCTTCTAAGGGATTCTTTCCCACAGTAGTAGATGTCATGGTCATCTGAATTAAATTCACCTGTTCCAGTCCAACAGACTGGTTCCAAATAGGAAAAGGAGTTTGTCAAGGCTGTATATTGTCACCCTGCTTATTTAACTTATATGCAGAGTACATCATGAGAAACGCTGGGCTGGAAGAAGCACAAGCTGGAATCAAGATTGCCGGGAGAAATATCAATAACCTCAGATATGCAGATGATACCATGCTTATGCATGCAGAAAGTGAAGAAGAACTAAAGAGCCTCTTGATGAAAGTGAAAGAGGAGAGTGAAAAAGTTGGCTTAAAGCTCAACATTCAGAAAACAAAGATCATAGCATCTAGTCCCATCGGTTCATGGCAAATAGATGGAGAAACAGTGGAAATAGTGGCAGACTTTATTTTTTGGGGCTCCAAAATCACTGAAGATGGTGACTGCAGCCATGAAACAAAAAGACACTTACTCCTTGGAGGAAAAGTTATGATCAAACTAGACAGCATATTAAAAAGAAGAGACATTACTTTGCCAACAAAAGTCAGTCTAGTCAAGGCTATGGTTTTTCCAGTAGTCACATATGGATATGAGAGTTGGACTATGAAGAAAGCTGAGCACTAAAGAATTAATGCTTTTGAACTGTGGTGTTGGAGAAGACTCTTGAGAGTCCCTTGGACTGCAAGGAGATCCAACCAGTCCATCCTGAAGGAAATCAGTCCTGAATATTCATTGGAAGGACTGATGTAGAAGCTGAAACTCCAATACTTTGGCCACCTGATGTGAAGAGCTGACTCATTTGAAAAGACCTTGATGCTGGGAAAGATTGAAGGTGGGAGGAGAAGGGGATGACAGAGGATGAGATGTTTGGATGTCATCACAAACTCAATGGACATGAGTTTGAGTAAACTCTGGCAGTTGGTGATGGAAGGGAGGCCTGGAGTGCTGCAATCCATGGGGTCGCAAAGAGTTGGACACAACTGAGAGACTAAAATGAACTGAATGGTGGTAATGGCGACCTCCTGCAAAAAGACTTATGCCAGCACACCCCACGGCTCACAGGACTGCGGTATTCAGTGCTTCTGACCCCACAGCAAGCCATTGTTGACCCACAACTCCACAGGAGACTCCTGGACACTCATAGGCAAGTCTGGCTCAGTCTCTTGTGGGGTCAGTGCTTCTTCCTCCTGGGTCCTGGTGCATACAAGGTTTTGTTTGTGCCCTTCAAGAGTCTGTTTCCCTAGTCCTGTGGAAGTTCTGTAATCAAATCCCATTGGCCTCCAAAGTCAAGTTCCCTGGGGGTTCACCATCCCTTGGCCGGATCCCCCAGGTTGGGGAATCTGTTGTGAGCCCCAGAACCTTTGTAACAGTGCAAGAACTTCTTTGATATATTTGTTCTCCAGTTTTTGGGTCGTCTGCTCAGTGGCTCTATGGTGGAGCTAATTATGGCCTCCTCCAAGAGGATTTATGCCACACATAGTGCTTCCCAGGTCTGATGAAGGCAGAGCCCCTGTCCCCATGTGGCCACTGCTGATCCATGCCTCCACAGGAGACATTCAAACACTCAAAGGCAGGTCTGGCTCAGACTCTTGTGGGGTCTCTGGGTCCTGGTGTATTCAAGGTTTTGTTTTCGCTCTCCGAGTGTCTCTGGCAGGTATGGGGTTTGATTCTAAAGGCAATCTCCCCCCTCTTACCATCTTGTTCAGGCTTCTTCTTTGCCCTCGGATGTGGGGTATCTTTTTTTTGTGGGATCCAACATTCTCCTATAGATGGTTGTTCAGCAGCAAGTTGCAATTTTGGAGTTCTTGCAGGAGAAGATGAGCATACATCCTTCTACTCTGCCATCCTACAATATAAAATTCATTAGCTTATAAATAAAAGAACAAATAAAATTTTTGAAGACTTCTTCCCATTTTCCCTCAGTCTCAAGAGTTAAAGATGATCTAAATGTTTACTGAGTGTTTACTGAGGGCCCAGGTCTCAAGGCACAGGGAAAAAAAATCAAGTTCTAGCAAAATGGTGCCAGGTCTACACAAAATGGTGGCCACACAAAGCAAAATGGCCATTACAAATCACAATACAGAACACAGAATATAAAACACTCACATAGACCTGGCAGTCCTAATCAGATGCTCGCTTAAACACAAGATTTCAGTCTCTCAGGAAAACTCCTATAGAGACACAGAACTTCAGATCCAAGTACTAACAGAGTAAATGAAAATAAGCCAGGTTGAAAGAAGAGGGATGAAGAGGTGGGAGAGGAGAGCAAAAAGGATGGTCTTACAAATTTCTTCTGCTACCTGCAGATACCCAGGTGTTATGGACTTTACCTTGGGCCTCCAGGGAAGGGAGGACTGGAACTTGGCCCTGCCAAAAATCAGACCAGATCAGAACAGAACCAGAATTCAGAACAGAAGCAGAATTCAAGTTCTATGCCAGGAGAAGGTGATTGGTCTCCAATTCTCAGCTCAGGCTGAGGCACTTTGACCAGATTCCTGCATCCAGGAAGGTGGGACTAGAAAAAAAGGGTGGAATAGGAAGGGTTAAGGAGAGGAAAGAGAGACGGAAGGGGAGAGAGGTCCATAAAGTCTTTTGTTTCTTATCTGGTCGGGACACTTTGGCCATTTGTCCACATCAGGAGGAGACCAGGGACAAAAGGGTTTTAGTTGTGGCCGCTGAGTCTGGCCCATTGGTGGGCAAGCTGGTCCCTGAGTTCCCCAAGTGGTCAGGATGTTAGTCTCCATTTGCTCCAGGAAGGGGGACCCCTTCCAGGGCCCAAAATTGGGCTCTTGTCTAACCCTTGGAATTGAATTGTCCAAGGAGACACATGTGCTGACAAAGCAAGAAATTTATTGGGAAGGTGTGCCCAAGCAGAGAGCAGTAGGGTAAGGGAACCCAGGAGAACTGCTTTGCCACATGGTTCATGGTCTCAGGTTTTATGGTAATGGGATTCGTTTCTGAGTTGTCTTTAGCCAATCATTCTGACTCAGAGTCCTTCCTGGTGGTTCCATCTTGTTCAACCAAAATGGATGCCAGCAAGAAGGATTCTGGGAGGTGGTTGGTTTTGGACACGTGGTGTCACTTTTTGACCTTTCTTGAACTCTTCCAGTTGGTGATGGCTTATTAATTCCGTGTTCCCCATTAGGACCTCCTGTCGTAAAACAACTCATGTAAATGGTTACTCTGATGTCTGGCCAGGATGGGCAGTGTCAGTCAGTGTGCTTCCCCTAACACATCGCTGGGTTAGGAAGATCCCCTGGGGGAGGAACTGGCAACCCACTCCAGTATTCTTGCAGAGATAGTCCCATGGACAGAGAAGCCTGGTGGGCTACAGTCCATGGGGTTGCCATGGGAATAACACAACTGAGAGACAGCATGCATGCATGCAAGCTATGGGTTAGCATAAATTTATGAAGAGGCTTGGGTTACATATGCATATTCATGAAGGGGCTTAAGCAGGAGAGAGTTCAATATAGAATTGGAGCAGGGGTTGTCAGAGTCCAAGCTTTAGTTCATTGAAGTTAGGAGGGTCAGAGAAGACCAAGATCATTATTCCTTGGGTCCACGTATTAAAAAGCAGAGACACCATTTTGCTCACAAAGATCCATATAGTCAAAGCTATGGTTTTTTCCAGTAGTCATGTACAGATGTGCGAGTTGGACCATAAAGAAGGCTGAACACAGAAGAATTGATGCTTTCAAATTATAATGCTAGAGAAGATTCTTGAGAGTCCCTTGGGCAGCGAGGTGATCAAATCAGTCAATCCTAAAGGAAATCAGTCCTGAATATTCACTGGAAAGACTGATACTGAAGCTGAAACTCCAATACTTTGGCCACCTGATGTGAAGAGCCAACTCATTGGAAAAGACCCTGATGATGGGAAAGATCGAGGGCAGGAGGAGAATGGGGGTGACAGAGAATGAGATGGTTGGATGGCATCACCACCTCAATGAACATGACTTTGAGCAAACTCCAGGAGACAGTGAAGGACAGGGAGGCCTGACTGCAGTTCCTAGGGCCACCAAGAGTCAGACACGACTTAGCAACTGAAAAATCACCAGTTGATTTAATGCTTGAGCACTGGGGGTGAGAAAAGGGTTGAATTCTACAAAACAGCTCAAAAATTCTTCAGGCTAATATTTACCATTGAAATGAAAGAGAAGTCGTTATAACTAATTCTTTCTTTGCTATTGTTACTTCTTTTTCATGAGTTACTTGTCTTGAGTTGGTTGTTCCTGCATTCTTTTGTCCCCTTAAGATCATTAATTCCTTTTCAAGGGCAAGTATTGTGGCCATACTTGCCATAATACCTGTCTGAGGGACAGATGTGTATACTCTGTCTTGTAATACCAGGCAGGGGAAGCAGTGCCCAGTGAGACATAATTATATCTTGGGAATAATTAGATTCTCACAATATAATTAGGCAAAGGACATATAACCATCTTATATAATGGCCATTTAAATATACCAATTTATGTAAACTTTCATCTCAGTGTTGTTGATTTTCATACCTTTAACTTTAGTTTCCTTTAAGAGCCCATTAATAAGCCTTGGTCTTAAAGAAGTCCTAGAAGCTTCCCTTTTTATCCCTGGACATTTTACCCCATTTGAAGTCCCCAGTGAGGGGTTGAACCAAAGGACACAAGAACCCTCTGACCCTCCTAACTTCAATGAACTAAAGCTTGGACTCTGACAACCCCTGCTCCAATTCTATACTGAACTCTCTCCTGCTCAAGCCCCTTCATGAATATGCATATGTGACCCAAGCCTCTTCATAAATTTATGCTAACCCATAGCTTGCATGCATGCATGCTCAGTCTCTCAGTTGTGTTATTCCCATGGCAACCCCATAGACTGTAGCCCACCAGGCTTCTCTGTCCATGGGAATATCTCTGCAAGAATACTGGAGTGGGTTGCCATTTCCTCCTCCAGGGGAGCTTTCTAACCCATTGATGTGTTAGGGGAAGCACACTGACTGAAACCACCCATCCTGGCCAGACATCAGAGTAACCATTTGCATGAGTTGTTTTACGACAGGAGGTCCTAATGGGGAACACGGAATTAATAAGCCATCACCAACTGGAAGAGTTCAAGAAAGGTCCTTTTGTTAATCTTTTAACTTGATTAGTTGCCCTGTTGTCTGTTGTCCTAAGCGTTTCCTGATCAAGTATCTCAAATGCAATTTTCTTCCAGCTTTAAATTAGGCATATTTATTTATCTATTTTTCAGTTCAGTTCAGTTCAGTCACTCAGTCATGTCTGACTCTTTGCAAACCCATGGACCGCAGCATGCAAGGCCTCCCTGTTCATCACCAACTCCCAGAGTCTACCCAAACCCATGTACATTGAGTTGGTGATGCCATCCAACCGTATCACCCTCTGTCGTCCCCTTCTCTTCTGGCCCTCAATCTTTCCCAGCATCAGGGTCTTTTCAAATGAGTCAGCTCTCCATCAGGTGGCCAAAGTATTGGAGTTTCAGCTTCAACATCAGTCCCTCCAGTGAACACCCAGGACTGATCTCCTTTAGGATGGACTGGTTGGATCTCCTTGCAGTCCCAGGGACTCTCAAGAGTCTTCTCCAACACCACAGTTCAAAAGCATTAATTCTATATCTATTTTTAAAATGGGGTAAAAAGAGCAGATTTGTTTGGGGCTTTTTAACGTTGGGAACAAACAGGGTCTCTATTTGGTCCATCTAGTCTTAGATCATGTTGTATCAAATCTTTTGTTTAATCCCACCGGCATCAGTTTTCTTTATCCCATTTCTTAATAGCCATCTAAAGATTTCTTTGGGCTTCCCTGGTGGCTCAGTGGTAAAGAATACACCTGCTAATGCAGGAGATACAGGAGACGCTGGTTTGGTCCCTGGGTTGGGAAGATCCCCAGAAGAAGGAAATGGCAACCCACTCCAGTACTCTTGCCTGGAGAATTCCATGGGCAGAGGACCCTGTCGGACTACAGTCCATGGGGTTGCAAAAGATCTGGACAAGACTTAGCTACTAAACAACAATGAAGATCTTATCTTTTTGAGTTTAGTCCCTTTAAATTTCCAACTTGTTGGGAAATGTCTAGATTTTGCCGCAGCTTCTTCTTATTCCCTTGTTAATCAATCTAACTAATAGTTCATCTAGTGTATTAACATCTGTAAACCCCATTGAAGGGAAGCCAGGACCACAAATAAAGCTTTCCAAACTGTATTTTTTCCTTGTTTGTTTTAAAGTAAAGGAGTTCTTAGATGAGCCTAAAATATTTTAATCAACCTTCTAATTTGTTTGTCTTTCCTCAGATACCAAGAGAAGAACTGTTTATACTGAGACTCTCTGAAAATATACCAATTTAGAAGTTTTCTCAATTTAAAGGGTTCATCATCTGGCCACTGCTTGAGGTGCCCCACAAGAAGGTGTAAAGGATACAGCCTTCACAAGATCTAGAAAGCTTCCTCCCCAAAATAGTCTGAGAAAGTAAAGGGCCTTCGTTGTATAGGCAGACTCAACGAAGGTTAAGGTGACAAAGGCCACTTATGAGCTAGGAAAGTTGCATAGCCAGATCAAAAAAACTCCTTAAAATTCTAATCTATTCAACTGGCTGCCATACATGTTCCTTCTGATGGTAGAGACTCTTAAAACACAGGGAGGAAAAACCTTAGAAGGTCTGTTATATTTATAAATCAAAGACACAGGAAGAAAAATGCAAGGTGCCTCTAAATGACTTTTGTTCCTTTAAGGTCAGAATTCTAAAGAGAGAGTTTATCAAGCTGGTTTTCTAGCTGCACATGCAAAGCTAATTAGTTTTGCAGTGTCCAGTAAATAAAATTTGGCCATTTGGGGGCAATATTTCCTTTAAATTCCAATTAAGCAAGAACTTGTAAATATAATTCTGTAAGCACTTTTCCATGTCTTTCAACTGAGAATAAACCACTATGATGAAAAAATTAATCATCAGTCTAAGAAACAAGTGGAAACTTTTTTATTTGAGCCAGTCTGGGGATTATAACCTAGGAGACAGTATTTCACAACATTCTGAGATTGTTCCACCCATGAGGTCGAAGCACAGTTATGTAAGCTTTTATGACAAAGGGTTATTTGTCAAGTGAGGTATTACCGACACTTTACACAATCCGGATCAACTCAATAAAGTGTGCAGTGAGTACAGGTCATTGTGACTCCTTAGGAGAAGAGGAAGGAAGTTTATCTCCCCAAAAGTTGTGATCCTTGATATGGTAAAGAAGGAATTTTATCTCCTTAAGAAAGTGAAAGTGTTAGTCACTGAGTCCTGTACAACTCTTTGCAACCCCATGGACTGTAGCCTGCCAGGCTCCTCTGTTCATGGAATTCTCCAGTCAAGAATACTGGAGTGGGTTGCCATGCTCTTCTCCAGGGGATCTTCACGATCCAGGGATCAAATCCAGATCTCACACATTGCAGGCAGATTCTTTACCGTCTGAGCCACATGGCTGTCAATCTACTTAGAAGGTGTGATTAATGCAGATTCTCAATTTGCAATAATGGGAGGGAGGAGACCCAAACAGGGAAAGAATAATTTTATGTTTAAACTTTTCTCCTCTTGCCATTAAAATATGGATTTCATTTCATATCACTCAGTGTGTTTCCACTGAGCAAAATCTTCCTAGTGTATTTCACCTTAGAATAACCCAGATGCTGTTTCTTGAAACTGAGTGTCGAGGAAAACCTACCCTTCCAGGAAAGAGTTTAATAGCGCCAAATCAAACTTTGCATCATTGCCCAATAATAGGAGATGCGATAACCTCCCCCATATTCATCTGGACTCTCTGAGGAGGCAGATGGGCACAAGAGGTACCCAACCTCCAGTCCTTCATAGAGTTCAGGAGAAATCTGCTCTAGGTTCCTTCATCAGTCACCAAAAACATATGACTGAAGAAAAAAAAACCTCACAATCTAAGTTGTAAGTTACATTCTGTTTGGAGACCTCACTAAAGACTATAGCTTGGGAGGCACGTCACAGATGGCTCTGTGGAACTGTTCCAAAGAGGTGAGGAGGGGGCACGATACATGGGAGTTTTTGCTGGGGGAAAAAAAAAGAAACATGTAGTCAAATATCAAAGGATTATCACTAAGCACAAAAGCAGAAATCTCAAGGTAATGAGTTTAGTCTTTTTCTCAGGGCCAGAAGGTGCAGGAGTCTGAGGGCATTAGAATCATTCCTTTCTTATGCATCGTAATGAGCTAAAGCCAGTGCCTTTTCTCCATCGTGAATTCCCCTCAGGCTGACCCCACTGGGGGCTGCTGCAGTGGCTGAAGGCTTGATGGCCAGCAGCATTCATCGTTTAAGAAATGACTCACAATATTTTTTGTCCACATGGTCTGTAAGCAATGGGTTTTAGTAAGCCAGAAAAAATTCTGGAGCCAATCTCAGATGGGATGGAGCACCAAGGGGGGCCTAGAGATCCAAGTCTCTGCATTAGCACACCCACCCAAGGGAAATTATTGATCTCCAGAGATTTTTTTTTTAACTTAAAGGACAGGTACACTATACCACCACCTCCACGAGGACGAAGTGAGGCCTGATCCTTAGCTACCAACCACATCTCAAAACCACCCCACACACTAACTAAGGCTCCACCAGGGGGACAGGCACGCTTTGGCAATGAGGCCCAGGATGTGAACAGCTGCACAGAGGGCTGTGTGCTGTGGAGTCAGCACCTCAGGAGGCGGGAGGGGGCGGTGGACAGAGAAGGAAGGGGTCTCAGGTCCTGATGGATCAGAAGAAGGAAAATGGGGAGAGGTGGTCAGGACACAGGAGATGGGAAAACCAATGATGACCAGAAAAGGGCCAAAGAGTAGAAAATACAGAAAAAATGAGAAAGAGACAAAACAAGGTGTGGGCAACCACACAAAACAGGAAGGAGACAAAACAGAGCAGAAGGGAAGGAAATAGAAAGGAGAGCAAGATGAATGAGGGAGGGTGTGAGGATGGAGAGAGGGAGCCAGGAAGAGGATGTCAGAGCTTGGTAAAGATACCTCCTGTGAGCAGAGGTGGTCAGGAGTCCCCGGGCTGGTCCTCAGTCCCTACAGAAACATGGTGGGCCCAGTATACCAGGTCGGCCACGTAAATCAGCAGGTTGATGGCTGTCAGGATGGCCACAGCCAGTCGCTGGTCCCAGACGCATACATAGTTGGTAAGTCTATGTTGACAGCTCACATCCCTGGACCTCTCGGGCTGCCCACCAAACTTTTCATCAAATTGGTAGAGTGGCCAGAGGACCAGAGCACCAATGTAGAGAAGGACAGACAGCAGGCTCAGCACCAGATGGAACATGGAGGAGGAGATGGGCAGCCAGTTCTCATAGTTAGCCAGGTTCAACAGGATGGTCACGATCCCCAGGATGAAGCAGATGGAGTACACGGCCACGCACGACACCAGCAATGGATGGTCCATGTACAGGTAGGGATTGCTGATGAAGGGTAAGATGACACAGGCCACCAGTGTCTCTAGCATCTTGAGGAGGAATGGCAAGCTGCCTGTATAGCCAGTGAAATCACCTGTCTGGGGCCAGCCCAAGATCCAGATTGCTTCGGTGGCATAAGACACAGTGGAAATGAAGCAGAATGCAGTAGCAGCGATGGCGCGGTCCCGGGAGGGGTTGCAAGGCAAAAACTGGACATAGGTAGCGGGGTAAATGATGGAGACCAAGAGGCAGAAGAGGGCGAGGTAGCAGGCATGGCAGAGGAGAAAGTCCCCCCAAGAGAAGGGGAAGCGGTACTGTAGTGCCAGTGATTCGATTATGAGGATGATGAGGGTCATCAGGCAGCAGAAGCACAAGATAACAAAGGACCAGGTACTTGTGGGCACCGTCCAGCTGTCCAGGCTGCCCACTAGTGAGATGGCCACACAGGTGGAGAGCAGCTGCAGTGTTCGGAGGAAGTAGCCCATGATGGCCCAGAAGTCCAGGCCTCAGGACGATTACGTGGAGTTTGCGATGTTCATGCAGGTCACCTTCGCTAGTATGAGAGTGGTCACTGGAGAAAGATCCAGCTTCAGAGGCAGATTAAGTCAGACATCTGGAAAAGGCTCAGGGCCTGTGACGGCTGAGGCTCAGGATCTGTGGAGTTGGAACCAATGGCTCAGACACTCGGGTAACAGCACAGCCGCTCCAGAAGGGTTCTTCCCACCCATCACCCTTGGCCTTGTTAGGAGACTTGTCTTATCTTACAGCTAGGTTGGGTCTGGCCTCAAACTATGAACATATTTTTGTCCTTTGCACTGGGTCATTATCTACAGGAACACAGAGTAGGATGGCCCTTATCTGACATCCCAAACCTTTAAGGCTCTGAAAATTGGAAAGCATAAAAACAATTCATTTGGTAACAGAATTTGACCTAAAAAGACATGAGATAATTAGTGGTCTTTATTTCACTTAGTGTGAAAGTTCAAAAGTGAAGTTGCAAAAATATTAATGTATTTGATTACAAACAGCTTTTGGTGTTACATCATATAGAGTAGATGTGTACCAGGTTGCTTGTCTGGGGCTGAAAAATTCTCAATTCTAGGCCTTATCTTTATTCTGACTCTAAGTATTTCAGAAAAGGGACTGTGGATTGTACTGCTAACCTCATTTTACAAATGATAAAACCAAGGCTGGAGCAATCAAGTGCCTTACATAAGGTGGCACGACTAGGAAGTGGGACCCCACATGAAAATGCCAACATTGTGGGTCTGAGCAGTTTGCTCTACAGCCCACATGTCAGCAGGGCCTGAGGGTGGGAGCCCAGGACCAAATCTCAGGTCTCTGGGACCCAGGACATCCCTTCAGGGCCATGGGCTTCTTCTACAGCAACCTGAAGATACACATGTCCCAGCCTGCCCTCCCTGCAGCATCACTAGAGGGAGCTGCCATCTGAGGGGACACAGCCCCACCCGGAGGAGGGCAGCTTCAGGGGTGAACAGGGAGGAGCCCTGGGGTGAGAGCAAGGCCGTGGGGATGAGATGACATGGGAAGTGGGAGCTGTTGTTCAGTCTCCTCCCCAAATTCTGCTTTAACATGTGATCCTTCTCCACTGGGGAGGGAGACCTTGACTCAGCATGACTCCAAGGCGGAGCATCATGGAGGACGACAGAATGAAATTAACATACTATTTGGCTCTTAAGGTCCAAAGCTGCCATCTAGGTGGGAGTCTGAAAAGATCTAGGAGTAGGCCTACCTGTGTGGATTTTCCTGGCCTGGGAGACTGGTTAGCAGCTTCCAAGCTGGGAAGAAGGGATTGGAAATGAACAAGGATGCTGTGTCTGGTGCTGATGGGGAGACTTCCAGGGCATCCCAGGGAGGGGGTGGGGATAGATGGATGATCACCCCCTTTTAAGGGCAGGAGCTGAAAGAGGAGGCCCCTGCAGGACTCCTGGGAGGGGACGACCCTGAGGATGTACCCGAGATTGGGGTGGGAGGGCAGAGTGGAGATGACTGGGGGATCCCAGGGGCCCAGGGGCCCTGAGGCAGCACAGTAGGTGTCTTCTGACCCAGAAGGGATGCAGACATGGAGCCAACCTTCCCGTGGAGCCTCCTCCATGGGAGGCTCCATGGAAGCCTGGACTGGAACTGAGACAGGAGAACAGGGGCCTGAAGGGGTTTCAGGGCTGTGACAGGGACACGTGGCCAGAGTGGCAGGGACCCTGGAGACCATAGAATTGCCCAGGTCACCTGCCTATGACAGTCCTGCCAGCCAGAGCTGCAGTCCTGCTCACACACGGACTCCTCCAGGGTCCAGTGTCGGGGGAGTGAGGCCCCTCTCAGCCCACCCCCTCCTCAGGGACAGCTGTTTCCAAGGGACTATTTGCTGAGAGGCCCCCAGGGCTGAAGGGCCAGCACCCTGAGCCCCAGCCAGCTTCCTGCCATCAGGGGTCTTGTCACCTTTGCTGATAATAAACCCTGGGACAAGGTAAGTCTGGAAAAAGAAACACAGAGCAAACCTGAGAACCTTCCCTGGACTCACAGAGCTCCTTGAGTCCCAATTGTCAATGGAGCCCTGGAGCCTGCTGGCCTCCCCATGGGCACTGCCGGGGTGGGGGCAGGGCACCGGGGGGAGGGAGTTGGGGTGTCATGCTGTCTGTACCTCAGTTGCTCCCCCACCAACATCCCCAAAGTCACCCTTGATTCCACCTAAGGTTAAATGACAACTTTGGGTCCATTTGATGGCACAAGGGAGGACTTGGGCACGAGAGGCATGGGGCTTCCAGCTGTGTGACCCTGGGTACGGCCTGTGCCCTCTCTGGGCCTCTGTTCCCCCACCTGGAAAAGAGCTTTGCCTGAGTCTCCCAGCAGCCCCTCCTCCACTCTAGTCTGTGAGCCTGGACATGGTGCCCCCGTCAGAGCACAGCCTGGATGTGGCTGAGCCCTGCCTGCCCAACGCCAGGCATGTGGACTGGAAGACAGTGAGCTGGAAGGGTCATGGCTGGGACAGAGGAAGGAAGGAAGAGGTGCCAGAAGGACAGAGGAGGTGGAGGGGAGATGGACACTCAGTTACCAGAGGGCTCTGGACTTCTGGCAGACATTTCAGAGTTGGATGATTTTGGGCAAGTTGCTCATCAGAACCTCAGTTTCCCCATCTGTGCAATGGGCTTAATCCCTAATTTGTATCAGTTAAATGAATGAAAGCATGTGAAGGGCTCATCAGAAGGCCTGTCACATGGCACATTCAATCCCTATCAGCTACCTGTGCCCTTCCTCATCTCCCTCACAGAGGACCCAGGAGGCCCTGGCCCAACTCTGGACATCAGCACAGGCAAGCTTGATTTGCTTCGAATCAGTGACTGCTATCCTGTTTGTACTCAAGGTGGCCGGTACCTGTGTTTGGTCTCCCTTCACAGTATTTTCTGTGTGTGTCAGACGGTTACAGAATTGATGATATGTTTTCCTTACGTGTTTAACTGCACAGTGTTTTAATTTCAAAGAATATCTGTATTTCTAGGTCCCTTTGAAGTCTCAGGAGCTCTGGTGTCGCTGAGTTTTGTTGTCTCTAAGAGGAGGGTGCTTGGAGAAGGCAATGGCACCCCACTCCAGTACTTCTGCCTGGAGAATCCCATGGACGGAGGAGCCTTGAAGGCTGCAGTCCATGGGGTCGCTGAGGGTCGGACACAACTAAGCGACCTCACTTTCACTTTTCACTTTCATGCATTGGAGAAGGAAATGGCAACCCACTCCAGTGTTCTTGCCTGGAGAATCCCAGGGACGGGGGAGCCTGGTGGGCTGCCATCTATGGAGTCGCACAGAGTCGGACACAACTGAAGCGACTTAGCAGCAACAGCAACAGAGGAGAGTGCTTGGAGCTGAGTGGGTGCTTCTCTCTTCCCATTCTCTGCCCACGCCCCCCTAACCCATTCTCAGGGGATTCTCAGCAAATGAGGAAAAGATGGGAGGAAAATCAGGTCTCAGCTGAGCCAGGGGAACCAGTGCACAGGGCTGACTTTGGCTCTCGAAACACCTGTAAGTTCTCTGACAGAATGAACTACGACACAGGGATGGGATCCCTTCCTGCCACCTAACCCTGGAGGCATCAAGGGAAACCTGGGATGTCTGGAAAGGACCATTGACAGTGGTCCTGCCTTCACTAAGCTCAACTGGGTCACCTCTGACTCAGACCTGTTTGCTGGTAGAGTAAGGGGATTGGAAGGGCTGCCTGCTCTTTTCACACCTGGTAGCCTTCCCTCTCTGGAGAAGACAATGGAACCCCACTCCAGTACTCTTGCCTGGAAAATCCCATGGATGAGGAGCCTGGTAGGCTCCAGTCCATGGGGTCGCTAAGAGTCGGGCACAACTGAACGACTTCACTTTCACTTTTCACTTTCATGCATTGGAGAAAAATGGCAACCCACTCCAGTATTCTTGCCTGGAGAATCCCAGGGACAGAGGAGCCTAGTGGGCTGCCGTCTATGGGGTCGCACAGAGTCAGACACGACTGAAGCGACTTAGCAGCAGCAGCAGCAGCCTTCCCTCTCACCTTCTCCACCCTCTTAAGTGAAGTGAAATCGCTCAGTCGTGTCCGACTCTGTGCAACCCCATGGACAGTAGCCTGCACCAGGCTCCTCCGTCCATGGGATTCTCTAGGCAAGAGAACTGGAGTGGATTGCCATTTCCTTCTCCAGGGAATCTTCCCAACCCAGGGATGGAACCCAGGTCTCCCACATTGATAGACAGATGCTTTACCGTCTGAGCCACCAGGGGACCCGCCCAATGGAGAAAAGACTTTCTATTCAGGGACAGGATTCTCCATTTTTACCTGCTTCCTATGTTCATGCTCACACCCTGCCCTGCTCCCCTGCGCCCTGCCCTATCCGAAGGCCCGCTGTCTCTGAAGGTGAGAATCCAGGCGGTCTGGTTCCAGCAGTGGTAGGAACGCTGCCCGCTTCCTGCCCAGTCTGCCATGGGCACCATGGCCAAGAAGCTTACTCACTCAGGGCACAGTTTCTCCTCTTCATGGAAAGAGCATGTGCTTTTCCTTCTGGGGGATGAGAGGGTTTGAGTAGCTTTGCTGAAACATGGAGGGAAAGGCAAACTCTAGCCTGGCCCAGCACCCTGAGTTCAGGGGATGTGCTGTGTCTCCTGGTAAAACCGCTGGCCTCTGTTTCCAGGTGCTGAGGGCAAGACCTGGTGGGCAGAGGCTGGGGGCCTGGCCCCATTCAGTGGTTGCGGGGCTGGGAGGTCCTGAGTTCTAGCCCCACTGAGGTCCTAGTTCCTGATCTGTAGACTGGAGATTGTAATAACCCTTCCAGGGCTGGTGTGAGGGTCAGAGACAAAGAAGTGAAGGGCCGCTCCCAGAAGGGTGCCAGTGAAAGGCCATCCGTCCTCTCACCTGCAGTCCTGCCATTAGCTTCTAGCTGGTTTCTCCATTTCCATTCTTTCCCTCAATGTCTGCTTGGGCTGAACTCAAACTGAGACACCTTTGACAGCTTCTTTGTAACCTGAGGACGAAAAACAAACTGCAAAATGTCATCTCCAAAGCCCTGCAAGCTCAGACCCCTTTCTACCTCTCCAGCCTCCTCATCTTCCTCCAGCCACTGAGAATTTCTTCCAGTTCCTCTTGATCATCACAGGGCCTTTCCCCTAATGTCCACGTGCTCCCCAACCCTGAACTGAGGCCAGAGCTCAGCCTGGCACACAGTAGTCCTGTGCCCAGTCAATGCTACTCCAAGCCTCAGTTTGCTTGTCCAGAAAACGGAGATCATATCTCCTGCTTCTAGTCATAAGGGCTTTGGATTACACCCTGCAGAGAACATTTCTGGCAAAGCTCAGCTGGTAAAGAATCCGCCTGCAGTGCAGGAGACTCCAGTTCAATTCCTGGGTCAGGAAGATCCCCTGGAGAAGGGATAGGCTACCCACTACCGTATTCTTAGGCTTCCCTGGTGGCCCAGATGGCAAAGAATCTGCCAGCAATGTGGGAGACCTGGGTTCAATCCCTGGGCTGGGAATATCCCCTGGAGAAGGGAATGGCTACCCACTCCAGTATTTTTGCTGGAGAATTCCATGAACACAGGAGCCTGGCAGGCTATACAGTCCATGGGGTCACAAAGAGTCAGACATGACTGAGCGACTTTCACTTCACTTCACTTCAAGCAGAGAACAACTGTACTAGAAGGATGCAGGGTAGCTTGGAGAGCTACCAGGGAGGGGCCAGCCTGGGAACAGGCTTAGATCAGGATGGGGGGAGCTGAGCAGCCAGGGCACAGCCAGGGCAGCTGGTCCAGGCACTCGTGGCCATTGGAAGCACGCACTGGATGCTCCTGCAGATCAGAAGGAAATCTGACCTGACCTGGTGTGTTCCAGCTGCTCCTTAGGTGTGTGTGCAGGCCCCTCTTGTGCAGCTGGTCAAATACTTATCTGGCTGTTAAGTTTCTTATTAAGGGTGAGGCCTAGTTGCTCACCACAACTCACAGGAGAGGGACACCCTCAAATATGGCAAGCAGTTCAGATTGTCAATGAACCCATGCAGGGAGGTATTCATCACACAAGACCATGGGGGTGGTTGGGAGAATGAAGTGAGATAACACACAAAGCACTGATTCTCAGACATTTCCCCTAAAGGCAGAAGGGATGGCATGTGTCCAGGGTGGGAGGTCCAGGCAGGACCCTGGGCTATAATCCTGTGCTGTGGTCAGCAAGTGTCTGCCGCGTGCCAGGCCCTCTTCTCAGTTCAGGGACTACAACAATGAACAAAGGGCAGAATACCCCTTCTCAGTGGATCTGTATTCTAGGGTTTATCTTTGAAGCCTCCTGTTTTCTTTGAAAGTCAGTTCAGAGTTCTGCATTCTATTTTGTAATAGGTCCATAATGTCAATAATATACCCCTAATGGGAAACAGATGGGGAAACAGTGGAAACAGTGTCAGACTTTATTTTTTGGGGCTCCAAAATCACTGCAGATGGTGACTACAGCCATGAAATTAAAAGACACTTACTCCTTGGAAGGAAAGTTATGACCAACCTAGATAGCATATTCAAAAGCAGAGACATTACTTTGCCAGCAAAGGTCCGTCTAGTCAAGGCTATGGTTTTTCCTGTGGTCATGTGTGGATGTGAGAGTTGGACTGTGAAGAAAGCTGAGTGCTGAAGAATTGATGCTTCTGAACTGTGGTGTTGGAGAAGACTCTTGAGAATCCCTTGGACTGCAAGGAGATCCAACCAGTCCATTCTAAAGGAGATCAGTCCTGGGTGTTCTTTGGAAGGACTGATGCTAAAGCTGAAACTCCAGTACTTTGGCCACCTCATGCGAAGAGTTGACTCATTGGAAAAGACTCTGATGCTGGGAGGGATTGGGGGCAGGAGGAGAAGGGGACGACAGAGGATGAGATGGCTGGATGGCATCACTGACTCAATGGACGTGAGTCTGAGTGAACTCCGGGAGTTGGTGATGGACAGGGAGGCCTGGCGTGCTGCGATTCATGGGGTCGCAAAGAGTCGGACACGACTGAGTGACTGAACTGAACTGAACATGTCAGGCTTGTTTAGTACAAAAGTTATGAATGGTCTGGTGCCTGCGCTGCCCTATTTGTTTGAAGATACAGAAAACTGTGTCTTGTTGTGCCTATATTTGAGCAAGTTCCGGTGGACACTCCTCCTCTGGGTGATGGAGGAGAAAACTGGGTCCTTTGGGAGTGGGGCAGAGTGTAAGGGAGATGATGGAGGCATCTGGGACATGTTGGCAGTTTCAATCAGTGTGCTTCTGCTAACAGTGCCAGCCTCCTTTGGGAGAGCGGAGAATTAAGGGAATTCTCTGAGGCCACAGACCTCCTGCTGTAGGGCTGTGCCTGATCACACCCTGCTGTAGCCACGTGTTCCGGGAAACAAACTCACTCAGAAGGACAATGCAGATAGTGGAGCACAGTTTATTACACCGGCGGGCCCAAGGCAGAGTCTCCCCTTAGCCAAGGATCCCGACCAGCATTTGTGAAAATCTTTTATACCCCATGTGTACGTGCCTGAACCCACCACTCCAAATTCCTTGAGACTTACATAAACCAAGGAAAATACAAACCAATAACCCCATCATTCATGTGCTATGTGCTCATGTGCTCAAACAGTCAAACAATTAACCAGTAATCAATAAACCCGAGGTTACACTCTGATAGATACAGAAAAATTTATAGCCTGTCTGGAGAAGGGGTGATTAGTGTATGTTTTCTCTTAGGCGATGAGTAACCTAGATATGATCTTCAAGGTCATAAGACCTCCAGACAGGGGGTCTTATCCTTCTGTTGTTGTTTTCATGGGCACTAAACACAGAGTTCAGAGTCCATTGGAAAGGTGGCTGAGCATGATCAGCATGAACAGGCCTAAGATGGAGTCCAGGCCCTATGAATTCCTTCTTCAACCCGACCGTGTGGCTCGACTGTGGAACTCCAGGCTATGGCAGAGAATGGGAGAGAGGTTGCCCTTTGCAGCTGCCAAGGTCTCTTAGGCCTTGAGGACACTTTTTTAGTCTCTTGTCCGTGCCAGCCTGACCTTCCACTCAGAGAAACACTAAATATTGGAGGATCAGGAGGAGGGCGTCTGGTGTGTTGTGACACCCACCAGCATTTTGGTAAATCCCCCGAGGTGCACCTCAAGGCCTCTTGATGTTTTCTGTTTTGGGGACTGATGGAGTTCCAGTTTGGGGGTTTCTCCCTGTTTGTAAGGTGTTGCTTTGGAGAAGTGTCCCAGGCTTGTGGGACTTAGAAGTCACGTCTGGGGCAGGCTTGCCATTTGTGCTTTGAATTTCTGGGCATCTCTTTGGCATTTGCTTTGTTTTTGGTGACTTCCCGTTAGTGTGGTTTGGTTTGGCTTGTTTACTCTGATTTGTGAGCACAGACTTCTGACGCTAACTGCTTAAGCTAGAATGGAAGTGCTTCCTCTAAAGTTCCTTCTCAGAGTCCCCTAGGGAAAATCCTAGGGGACTTGGTCAACCTGTAATTATGACAAGAATTTACTTAAGTGGAAGTTAAAGATGATCACATGTAAAAAATATTTTCCCCCCCAGAAAGTTCTTTTTTTTTTTTTGCCTATGTAATTAATTAAGATGATGTGGGGAAGGGGCAGGCAGGAAGCTGGCTTGGTAACTTTAAACAAAGACCTCCTGGGGGAAACTTACATTTCCATGTGTTTTTGAGATGTGAATGTTCTATCTGACATTCCTAAGGTGTTCTGTTGTGTGTTTGTTTGAGTTAGGCCTATAACAGGTCCTTTTATAATTTATTAGTGCCCAAGTGATGGATACTTCTAAAATTAAAGAAACTAACAAATTATGAAATCTAGAATGCTCTCATTGTAAACAACTCTTTTTTCCTGTACCTATCTAACCAAAGTTAAGTTAACCTGAAAACAAGAAAAGCTGGTTTGGGAAACGCCATTATGATCTTCCCCTTGATGTCTCTTACAGATGCTAATAAGAACAATTAAGAATAACAGCAGAAAAAAATTTGGAAGGAAAATGTAGCAATTATTTCAATGACTGGAAGACGACAGGGCAACCCACTCCAGTATTCTTGCCTAGAGAATCCCATGGACAGAGGAGCCTGGAGAGCTACAGTCCCTGGGGTTGCAAAGAGTCAGACAGGACTGAGCAACTAAGCACATTTCACTGAGGCAGATTCTTTTAAAAAATGATTTGCCTTAACTAAATAAATGTAAAAAAATCTTTGGATGGTTATTTGGAACCAAATAAATAGAATGGAGATTTATTTGATTAAAATAAGGTTTGATATTACTACACTGCTGCTGCTGCTGCTGCTAAGTCACTTCAGTCGTGTCCGACTTTACCTTAAAGTTAATGAGCCAAGAGGGATTCCCTCTGTTGTTTTTCAGTCCCTCAGTCATATCAGCAGAGTCGCTCTGCTGCTGCTGCTGCTAAGTCGCTTCAGTCGTGTCTGACTCTGTGCGACCCCATAGACGGTAGCCCACCAGGCTCCGCCATCCCTGGGATTCTCCAGGCAAGAACACTGGAGTGGGTTGCCATTTCCTTCTCTTTGGGACCCCATGAACGGCAGCAAGCCAGGTTCATCTCTCACATCACTACATGACTACTGGAAAAACCATAGCTTTGACTATCCGGACTGTAGGGGGAGTTCGTAATTTCCTCGGTTCTGTCTTGCTGCAGCAAAAAATTGAAGCGACGGACAGATCAGTGTTACAGCTCAGTTTTATTTGGCAAGCAAAGGAAAATACATCCTTGAGGCATGAGGGCGGGCTGACCCAAAAGACAAGAAGAGAAGAGAGGCCCCCGGGTCAATTTTGGCTCCTCTTTTTGTATGTTTTTTCTCCTTCCCCTGAGCCTGCCCTGTGTAAACTGGGCTAGCCAGGAAGACTGTTTTACCTGAGGTCCTCACTCCACTCCCTGGACCTTCCTTTGCACTATTTTCGTGGGCTTTTTCCTTCTTTGTCTTTTGGCCACCACCATTCTGGACTCCTTTATCCCATTCTAACTACCTAACAGGACCTTTGTCAGCAAAGCAATGTCTCTGCTTTTTAATATGCTGTCTAGTTTTATCATAGCTTTTCTTCCAAGGAGCTAGTGTCTTTTAATTTCATGGCTGCAGCCACCATCTTCAGTGATTTTGGAGCCAAGAAAATAAAGTCTGTCACTATTTCTATTTTTCCCCCTCTATTTGCCATGAAGTGACAGGATCAGATGCCATGATCTTAGTGTTTTGGATGTTGAGTTTTAAGCCAGCTTTTTCACTCTCCTCTTTCATCTTCATCAAGAGACTTAGTTCCTCTTTGCTTTTTGTCATTAGGTTAGTGTCATCTGCATATCTGAGGTTATTGATATTTCTCACAGCAATCTTGATTCCATCTTGTGCTTCATCCAGCCTGGCATTTCACATTATGTACTCTGCATAAAGCACATTTTTCTGTCTTCTGACTGGTGGGATTTGAGCTCTCATTTGAGTTGTCATTTTGATCTTCATTCCAAGTAATTACAGATGCTGACTATCTTCTTCTGTGGTGGAGATTTGGTGTTTTGTTTTGTTTTCTTCTCAAATTGTATGAGGAAAATTTATCTGTGGCAAGTGGCTTCTAGAAAGTTCATTGTGTCTGGAGTTCATTTCAAAAATACCTTCTCTTGGACATTTCTTGAGGTTAGCCGTCATAAACAGTCCACCAGGCTTTCTGAATTGGAGATGCCAATAAGCACCAGTGGTCAAGTTGAAGTTAGAAGAAAAGTCCACAAGGGCAGCCATTTCTCATGCCCACCTCTGGACCCTCCAGTGACAAGTGCCTAGGGAAATTTGGCTTCCTGGGAAGTAAATTAGAGTGGACTGTGCCTGACCAAACACTCAAGGACTTGCGGTTCAGTACTTCTTCTCCCTAAAGCTTCACAATCCTCCATTCCACTGTCCCATCCGGGGCCACAGCATCCTGCTGAGGCTGCTGACATGCCTAGGAGGCAGTGCTCTCAGGAAGGAGGCTTGAGTTGGGAACCTCAGCACCAGGAGACATGGTGCCTGGGTGTCTGTTGCCCCCAAAGTCCTTGAGCCCTTGATCTCATTCAGGACTCTGGTCCCAGCCAGAACACAGCAGACAATAGGTCTTTAAAAAATGTTAACCGAAGGGCACTATGCCAGGCTGTGTGGACCCCACCCCAGTCCAGCAGTGGGACCCAAGCCTGCTCAGCCTCCAGGGATGGGATAGCATCCCATGTCAGGAAGGCTGGAGATAATAGAGTAGGCATCACTTTTCTTTCCTTTTCTTCAACATCTTGTTGATGCTTCCTTGCAGTATTGTCGATCTGCAATATGATTGTTGTCAGTGTACAGCCGCCTGCTTCAGGCAGGACGTATCCATGGAGTGTATTTGTTGTTTTCTGAATTCTTTTGCCATGGAGATTATTGCAGAAGGTCAAGAAAGATGCTGAGCATCAGGTCCTTGGGGATTATCTATTTCACATGCAGTTTTCTGTGTATATGAGGAAGGAAGGAAGGAGATAATCCTTGTGGAGTATCTCTTAGAGACAAACATTTCTGTGTATAGGTCAGAGATAGAGATTTCTATGTGTATGCAGAAGGAAAGAAGGAAGGAAGCTGATAATCCTTATGGATTATTGATTACAGATACAGATTTGTGTCTGTGTTAGACAATAATGAGAGAAGTTTGAACTTTCAAACAGTGCTAGTGGGAATGTGAAATGGTGCTGCCATTTTGGAGAACAGTCTGGCAGTTCCTCAAATTGTCAAACTTGAAGTCACCACATGACCCTGCAGTTCCACTCTTACATATAAACCCAAACACCTGTGCATGCATGTGCACAGCAGCACAATTTCCAAGGACCACCCAAATGACCATCAACAAGTGATCAGAGAACAGATACACACAGTGGGGTCCGTCCACACAGTGGAATATGACTCGGCCATGAAAAGGAGCGAAACTCTGACACAGGCTACAGTGTGGATGGACCTTGAACACATGATACTCAGTGAGAGAAGCAGACACAGAAGGACACACAGCACGTGATTCCATTTATAGGCAATGTCCCAAAAAGGCAAATCCACAAAGAATGAAAGTGGGTTTGTGGTGGCTATGGGATAGGGGAGGGGGTGGATGGATGGATGGATGTTGGATGGGTGAATGGATGTATGGATAATGGATGGATGGATGGATGGGTAGATGGATGTGTGGATGGGTGGGTGGATGGAAGAAGGGGTAAACAGAATGTGGTCCATTCACACAGTGGACTATGACTCAGCCATGAAAAGGAGTGAAGCTCTGACACAGGCTACAATGGGGATGAACTTGAACACACAATGCTCAGCGAGAGAAGCAGACACAGAAGGACGTACTGTCTTAGTCTGCCTGGGCTGCCATAGCGAAATAGAAGGCTGGGGGCTTCAGCAACAGGAATGCATTTCCTACAGCTCTGGAGGCCAGATGTCAGAGATCAGGGCGTCAGGATGGTCAGGTTCTGGTGAAGCTCTGTTCTTGGTGGGGGCAGGGGTCTTCACTGCATCCTCACATGGAGGAAGGGCTGAGGAGGTTCCTTCGGGGTCTGTTTCTTAAGAGCACTAATCCCATTCATGGGGTCTCCACTCTCACGACCTCATAACCTCCTCAAGGCACCCCCTCCTCACACCATCACCCTGGGGGTTAGGTTTCAACATGTGCATTTTGAGGGGGACACCAACACACAGCCCAGAATACTCACAAACCATATGATTGCATTTATAATAAACATCCAGAACAGGCAAATCCAGAGACAGGGAGTCAGGGAGTGGGGCCTGGCGCTGGGGGAGGGGAAGGGCAATGTGAGGACCTGAATAAACCCTGCACCTTAGGATGTTCAGGAATAGCCAGTTCTGACTCCATGTTGGAACTGTGTCTTTGGCTCTCTGTTACTTTTGTTACTATAATCACACATAGCGGCCTGCCTCAGAGAATCCTGCCCCTCTGCCTGACTGTTAAAGTGCCTTTGTTCAGAACCCTGTCCACCTGTGGATGGCAGGAAGGAAGAGATTAACACATCCCCTGCCTGAGGCTTGGTGTTCTCCCAAGGTATTTTCAAGATTTAAGGCCTTTTTAGTTTGTTTCCTCACACCCTCCTTCTTTAATTCATAAAAGAACCTGGCATCCAGACCCCGAAGAGATAGTTCTTTGGAGATATTGATCGGCCGTCATTTTGCTCAGCCGGCCCTTAGGATACAGTTGTATTTCTAGTCTCCACACCTCGTGTCATGCAGCCAGCATATGCAGCAAGCATAGCAAGCTTGGATCCCTGCCCCTGCACCTGACCTCTGTCCTCAGCTGATTTTAATCTGCATCCTAAGCAGCTGTGTTCCAGCTGCAAAGAGAGGGAGCCTATTCACAAGGCCCTCCCAGGGCACGGGGCTCACATGGGCAGACCCCTCCCAGGGCAGGGGGCCTGTCTGGGCAGGGCTCAGCACACAGGTACCCTGCATGGAACCCTGCAGAGCACCCCCAGCCCTCTTCCTGGTCACCTCAGAGCAGGACCTGGACTAAACAGCCGCTCCTGGGCAGGTCAGTGACCCTGGGCTTCACTCTGTGCGGCCTCCTCTGGCAGGTCTTCCAGAGGTTCCACTGCACCCGGGGCCCTGGGCTCCTGTCTCCACCCACCACCCCTCCTCTCCCTGACTCCTGGGTTCCTCTATTTAGGAGAAGATCTTCTTGAAATTCTCTCCACTTATGGGCCAGATAAAATGATTAGAAATCAAACCAGAGCTGCAGCCCCATGTCCATCTTGACCCTCAGGCCCACACCTGTTCCTTGCACCTGGCAGGCACAACAAGACCCATTTTCTGCAACCGTGAGCCCCTGGTGGGTGAGGATTGGCTGACTGGATGAGTTGGCCAGCCCTTCCCAGCTATGCCTGGGTTGAGGTCTTTATAAACAACCCCTTCCAGGCAGTGGGGCTTCTCTGATGGCTCGGTTGGTAAATGAAATAACCTGCAATGCACGAGACGCGAGTTGGATACCTGGGTCAGGAAGATCCCCTGGAGAAGGGAATGGCAACCCAGTCCAGTATTCCTGCCTGAGAAATCCCATGGACAGAGGGGCCTGGCAGACTACAGTCCATGGGGTCACAAAAATCTGACACGACTTAGCGACTAAACCACCACCGCTTCCCTAGTAGCTCAGCTGGTAAAGAATCCGCCTACAAGGCAGGAGATCTGGGTTCAGTCCTAGGCTTGGGAAGATCCCCTGTAGAAGGGAACCGCTACCCACTCCAGTATTATGGCCTGGAGAATTCCATGGACTGTATAGTCCCTGGGGTTGCAAAGAGTCAGACGCAACTGAGCAACTTTCACTTGGAAAAAACCACCCCCTCCAGGCAGCAAGAATGCCTGCAGTGGCACCTAACACCATCTTCTCTGCCCCTCAGGAGCATAGCTGGTCTGGTGAGAAGGATGAGGGGTCACACATCGTGGGCTGATTTCTTATTTTGGGTTTCTTTTTCATTGTTCTAAGAGCTGGGTCCCAAAAGAACTTGCTGTGATGAATGTCAAAGTTTCTACTGCCTATATTTTCCTCTAGAATTTCATAGTATCTGACCTTACAATTAGATTTTTATCTTGAAAATCTGTTGCTAAGTCGTGTCCAACTCTTTTGTATTCCCATGGACCATAGCCTGGCAGGCTCCTCTCTCCATGGGATTTCTCAGGCAAGAATACTAGAGTGGGTTGCCGTTCTCTTCTCCAGGGAATCTTCCTGACCCATGGATCAAACCCGAGTTTGTTGCATTGACAGGCGAGCTCTTTACTACTGAGCCATAATACGGTGGAATCTTTATCTTTGTTGTCGTTCAGTTACTCAGTTATGTCTGACTCTTTGCAACCCCATGGACTGCAACATGCCAGGCTTCTCTGCCATCACCATCTTCCGGAGTTTTCTCAAACTCATGTCCATCAAGTCGGTGATTCCACTAACCATCTTGTTCTCTATTAACCCCCTCTTCTCCTGCTTTCAATCTTTCCCAGGGTCTTTTCCAATGAGTCAGCTCTTCACACCAGGTGACCAAAGTATTGGAGCTTCAGTTTCAGCATCAGTCCTTCCAATGAATATTCAGGACTGATTTCCTTTAGGATGGACTAGTTGGATCTCCTTGCAGTCCAAGGGACTCTCAAGAGTCTTCTCCAACACCACAGTTCAAAAGCATCAATTCTTCAGGGCCCAGTTTACTTTATGGTTGAACTCTCACATCTATACATGACTACTGGAAAAACCATAGTTTTGACTAGATGGACCTTTGTCAGCAAAGTAATGTCTCTGCTCCTTAATGTTATCATTATACTGCTGCTTGATTCAGTTACCACATACACATACAGCATATCTCTTTTCTGGATTCTTTTACCGCAGAGGAATTGCAGAAGGACTAGCAAAGTTCCCTGTGCTGAACATCAGGTCTTTGTAGGGTATCTATTAGAGATACTGATTTCTGTGTATATGTTAACGATACAGATTTTGGTATATATGTTAGACATACAGACTTTAGTTTATATCTGGAGGAAGCAAGGAAGGAGATAATCTTGCAGATTATCTGTTACAGACATAGATTTCTGCTTATATGTTAGTGATACAGATTTCTGTGTATTCTTACAGATTCTGAAATGTTTGCATTTGTGGGAGGAAAGTAATAAAAAAGTGAAAGTGTTAGTTGCTCTGTCGTGTCCAACTCTTTGCCACCCCACCCCTGCCAGGCTCCTCTCCATGGAATTCTCCAGGCAAGAATACTGGAGTGAGTAGCCATTTCCTTTTCCAGGGGATCTTCCCAACCCAGGGATCAAAGCCAGATCCCCTGCATTGCAGGTAGATTCTTTACTGCCTGAGCCACCAGGGAAGCCCATTTCTGGGAGGAAAGGGCAAGGAAAGAAGAAAGGAGGTAATCCTTTTGGAATATCTATTTTAGATACAGATTTCTGTGTATATGTTAGTCCCGACCTCCTAATTCATCCTTGCTCTTTCAACTTTTTTGGAACCCTCTGTGTTTGAATTCTCAGAGTCTCTTTTTGTGTTGTAAATTAGTTTGTCTACTTCCTTTTAGATTTTGCCTAGTATTCACATCATATGCTATTTTATCCCTCTGTCTGCCTGACTAGTGTCTGACCCTCCAAGGTCCATTCTTGTGGTGACCAGTGGAATAATTTCATAATTGCAGTGGCGGTTCTCATGGTTGAATTGTGGTCCACTGTATGTATGTACCACACCTTCTTTAAGCTTTAATGTGTCAGTAGACATTTTTCTCGGAGAAGGCAATGGCATCCCACTCCAGCACTCTTGCCTGGAAAATCCCATGGATGGAGGAGCCTGGTGGGCTGCAGCCCACCAGGCTCCTCCATCCATGGGATTTCGAAGAGTTGGACACGACTGAGTGACTTCACTTTCACTTTCCACTTTCATGCATCGGAGAAAGAAATGGCAACCCACTCCAGTGTTCTTGCCTTGAGAATCCCAGGGACAGGGGAGCCTGGTGGGCTGCCCTCTATGGGGTCACACACAGTCGGACACGACTGAAGCGACTTAGCAGCAGCAGCAGACATTTTGCTGGATCTGAGTCTTGGCTACTGTAAGCAGTGCTGCAGTGAGTGTTGGGGTGCATGTGGGTTTTTGAATGATGGTTTTCTCGGGATATAGGCCCAGGTGTGGGAATGTCAGATCCTAGGCTTAGCTTTCTGGGAAGTGTCCCCCCCTCAACCGACACAGGGAGGCTGTGCTTTCTAGTGGCTGTTGCCAATGTCCATTCCCACGTACTGTGTAGGTGGCTTCTCTCTCCTCCTGGCTTGCTCTTGCATTGTTGCCTGTGACATGTGAGAATGGCCATTCTGAGCGGTGGGATTTGATTTGTCATTGTCACTTTAATTTGCATCCTCCTGTAATAATTAGAGATGTTCAGAATCTTATCCTGTTGCAGGGTGGGAATTTATTTTTCCCCCTTTATACTTTTATTTACAGGGTGTCAGGGAAATTTACCTGTTGCAATTGGCTTCTTGAACATCGGTTGTGTTTGGAATTTACGTCTGCAACATCAGCCCCAGATCCTTTCCTGAGGGCAGCTGTCACTCACAGCCCCACAGGCTTTGTTCATTGGAGGTGTAAGCACGGCCGGTCAAATTGTAGTTACAGGAAATGTCCACAGGGCGGCAGCGCTGTTTCGTTCTCAACTCGCTTGTTTCTTGGGCAACCAGAGCCTTCGGGAATGTCTGCTTCCTGGGCTGTGAGTTAGAGGACTGTGCCTGAGTAAACACCCAAGGGCTTGTGTTCCCCTGCCTCTTCGCCCTAACGCTTTACTCTTCATTATCCGAGTTATCCCTGCCTCGCCCACAGAACCCTGCTGAGGTGCCTAGGAGGCTGCACTCTCAGGAAAGAGGATTGAGGTGGGGACCCCAGCACCAGTCAACCTGCAGTCTTGGTTACTTTTCAGAGTTCAAGGCCAGAGGGTCAGGCGACCATCCTTTGGTTAAACGCCAGAGCAAACCTCACAGTACAGGTTAAAGCGGGGCTCAGTTAAGGGCACCCTGCCGGGCTGTTCAACCCTACTCCTGGCTAGGCATGGATCCAAGGCCGTTCAGACTCCAGGGATGGGATGGCAGCCCAGGTCAGAGAGATGGGTGGAAATTAGGCTTTGCTTTTCTTTAATCTAATGGCGATGGTATACAGGAATATAGTTGCCCTGCCAGTTGGTGCTTGTTGTCAGTATACAGCCACCTGATTCAGTATGACATATATTAACACACAGCATATCTGTTCTTTTATGGATTGTTTTGCCCTAGAGGTTCTTGCAGAATTTCAAGCAAAGTTCCCTGTGGTGAACATCAGGTGTTTGTGCAGCCTCTGTGAGATATACAGATTTCTGTGTAAATGTGGAATTAGGAAGGAAGGAGATAATCCTTGTGGATTACCCATTACAGATATAGCTTTTTGGGTATATGTTAGTATCAACCTCCTATTTCATTCGTGACATTTCCTTTTTTTTTTTTTTTTTTTGAGTTTTTTGTGTTTTGATTCTCAGAGTCTCTTTTTGTGCTGTAAACTACTTCCTCTGTATTTCTTTTTTTAAATTTTGCCTAGAAGGGACATCTGCTATTTTCTTCCTGTTTCTGACTTCACTTGGTATATGATCCACCAAGGTCCATCCTTGTGGGAACCATTTGCAGGATTTCATAATTTCAGTGGCAGTTTTTCTTGTCTGAGTAATAGCCCATTGTATATATATATACCACAGTTCTTTAATATTTAATCTGTCCATGGACCATTTCTTGGGTCTGTGTCTTGGTTATTCGAAGTAGCACTGGAATGAACATTAGATTGCATGTGTCATTTTGAATGATGATTTTTTTGTAATATAGGCCCAGGTGTGGGCACAAACGGAGAAGGCAATGGCACCCCACTCCAGTACTCTTGCCTGGAAAATCCCATGGACGGAGGAGCCTGGTAGGCTGCAGTCCATGGGGTCGCTAAGAGTTGGACACGACTGAGTGACTTCACTTTCACTTTTCACTTTCATGCATTGGGGAAGGAAATGGCAACCCACTCCAGTGTTCTTACCTGGAGAATCCCAGGGACGGGGGAGCCTGGTGGGCTGCCGTCTATGGGGTCACACAGAGTCGGACACGACTGAAGTGACTTAGCAGCAGCAGCAGTGGGCACAAAAGTCGTAGGCTTAGTTCTCTTGAAATTTTTTCTTCTGGCCTGTGCAGGCTGTCCTTTCTAGGGGCTGTTGCCAATGTCTGTTCCTATGAAAGGTGTAGGGGGATTCCATCATCTCCCTGGTCTTTCCCCCCTTTCCTGTTTGTAGACAGTTAGGATTCCCATTCTGTCAGATGGGATTAGATTTCTTATCGTTTTGATGGGCATTCCTGCTGTAATAGTTCAGGATGCTGGGATTCTTGTTCTGTGGCTGTTTGGGTTTTCTTTTCTTTTTCCTTAAAAGCTGTGAGGAAATTTTACCTTTAATTGGATTCTTGAAAGTCAGTTGTCTTTGGAATTTATTTCTGCAATAGCCGTCCAAGGTCCTTTCCTGAGGGAAGGTGTCATTAACAGCCCCAGAGGCATTGTTAATTGGAAAGTGAAAGTGAAGTCACTCAGTCGTGTCCGACTCTTTATGACCACATGGAGCCCACAGGGCTTCTCTGTGCATGGGATTTTCCAGGCAAGAGTACCAGAGTGGGTTGCTATTTCCTTCTCCAGGGGATCTTCCTGACTCAGGAGTCGAACCTCGGTCTCCCGCATTGCAGGCAGACGCTTTACCGTCTGAGCCACCAGGGAAGCCCCATTGTTAATTGGAGGTGCTAGTAAACATGCAGTGGACAAGTTATAGTTACAGAAAATGTCCACAAGGTGGCAGCACTTCTTCATGCCCAACTCTGGTTTCACCTGCAACCCCAGCCCTAGGGAAAGTGGGCTTCCTGGTCTATGAATGAGAGTGAAATGTGCTTGAGCAAACTTCCAAGAGCTTGTGTCTCACTACTTCTTCCCCCTAAAGCTTCACCCCTTCCCTCCAGACTCATCTGAACCTGGGGCACGGCTCCCTGATGAGGCTGTGCTCTGAGGAAGGAGACTTCAGCTGGGACTCCGGCACCAGTGAACCTGGATTTTTGGTGACTTTACCCTGGTCCAGAGGGTCAGGCCACCATCGTTAAGGAGCACTAGGGATTCTGGTTCCAGCCAGGGCAAGCCAGACAGTTCAGGTTTAACAGGGGTGTCAAAGAAGGGCACCTCCTGGCCTGTCTCGACTCCACCCCAATCCAGCCCTGCACTCAAGTCTACTCAGGTTCCAGGAATGAGTTATCAGCCCAAGTTAAGGAGGTGGCAGGGTATAAACTAGTAATTCCTTTTCTTTAATCTCATGGGTAGCTGTGCTGGGACAGTTTTCCGGTTTGTGCTTGTTGGCAGTGTACAGCCACCTGAGTCAGTTGTGACATACAGACAGCATATCTGTTGTTTCCTTCAATTCTTTTCCATAGAGGATATTGCACAAACTCAAGTAAAGTTCCGTGTGATGATCCTCGGGTCCTTGTGGAGTGTCTATTAGAGATACAGAGTTTCTGCACAGTGGATGGAAGGAAGGAGATAAAGCCTTTATTTATTTATTTATTTTGGTTTGCTTTGTCTGTGTTGGAAATCTCAGTCTCTTTTTGTCTTGTACATTAGTTCCTGTACCACCTTTTTTATTTTGCCCAGAATGGACTCATATGCTATGGCCTTTCTCTGTCTGGCTTCACTTCGTGTGTGACCTTCAAGGTCCATCCCTGTGGCTGCAGGGGTGTTATTTCAGTTTCAGTGGCAGTTTCTCTGGGGTGAGTAACAGTGCATTATCTACACGTACCACATCTTTTTTAAGTTTTAGCCTGTGGGTGACGTCTTGCTGGTTCTGTGTCTTGGCTATTGTAAGGAGTGCTGCAGTGAAGGTCAGGGTGCATGTGCATATTTGAATCTTGTTTTTCTCAGGATATCAGCCCAGGGTGGGAACGTCAGATCCTAGGGTTAGCTGTCTCAAGGGGCTGTCTCTACCCCACCCTAGTTTTTCCTTCCTCTCTTACTTATCGTTTATCTTTTTTTGGCCAGATGTGTGTTTCAAACCTTACCAAATTTTTGGGGGGTTGTTTGGTATAATTTGAGTACAGATCCGTTATCTGATATGTGGTTTGAAAACAGTTTCTTCCAGTTTGTGGTTCATTTTTTGATGTTCTGAATAAGGTGTTTCATAGAGTAGAAGTTTTAATTTTTATAAATAATTTTATAATTTTTAATTTTCTGAGGAAGTTTTTAATTTTCTGAGGAAGGTTTTAACTTCCTGAAGAAGTTTTTAATTGTATGAAAGTGAGTAGTTCTATGAATATTATTAATTATAAAAGATTTTAGGAATGTCAATAGTTTTATAAATTTATTCAATTTATAGAAGTTATGCAAATTTTGATATTCATTTTATGAAAATTATCAATTTTATGGAAGTTTTAATTTTATAGAAATTTTCAATTTTATGGAGGTATTTAATTTTATGGAAGTTATTAATTTTGTGGAATATCTGTGTAGTGATATAAATATTTACCTACAGAGAGATATAAATATCTATCTACCTAGACATGTAAACATCTATCTACAGAGAGATAAACAATTCTCTATATATTATATAAATATCTATGTACACATCTGTTTATATTTTTTGGCCAGGTGTGTTTTTCAATCTTTATCAAATTTTAAGGAGCTGTTTGATACAATTTGAGTACAGATCCTTTCTTGATTGAGTACAGATCCTTTCTCTGATATGTGTTTTGGAAATAGTTTCTTCCAGTCTGTGGTTCATCACTTGGTTTTCTGAATAAGGTGTTTCAGTCATGCATGCAGTCACCATCCACAGTACTTTTGGAGCCCAAGAAAATAATATCTGCCACTGTTTCCATTTCTTCCCTGTGTGTTTGCCATACAGTGATTGGACCAGATACTATGATCTTAGTTTTTTGAATGTTGAGTTTTATTCCAGTTTTTTCATTTTCCTCTTTCACCTTCATCAAGAGGCTCTTTAGTTCCTCTTCACTTTCTGCCATTAGGGTGGTATCATCTGCATATTTGACATTGCTCACATTTTTCCTAGAAACCTCATTTCTAGCTTGTGATTTCATCCAGCCCAGCATTAATATGATGTACTCTGCATAGAAGTTAAATAAGCCATGTAGCAAGACACATCCTTGACATACTCCTTTCCCAATTTTGAACCAGTCTATTGCTCCATATCCAGTTCTAACCTTTGCTTCTTGACCTGCATACAGGTTTCTCAAGAAGCAGGTAAGGTGGTCTGGTCCTCCAATCTCTTTAAGAATTCTCCAGTATGTTGTGATTCACATAATCAAAGGCTTTAATTCTTTTTTAAGTTTTAAGTTTATGAAAGTTTTTAATTTTATGATATAAAAATAGATACCTATATTTTATGACATATATACCTATATTTTTGCATATGAGATATGTTCCTACATTGTCATATGAGATATATACTAATATTTTCATGTGGCATACATACCTATATTGCCATATATGAAATGTATAACTTTATTTTCATATATGAAATACACATGGAATACTACTCAGCAGAATAGCAAAATAAAAATGGGAAAGTTTTAAAAACAGGAGATGCCATCAAGAAACAGGTTTTGATGAGATTTTTAAAAATCACGTAAAATTGTTTTACTCTTGATTTTTGCTTTACAAAGAACTTATCAGTCAGGTCAAGCCATTTAATATAACTATAGGATAAATATGCTTTTTTTAAAACTTAAGTTGCTTCTGTCAATGTTCTCTGACAAAACATTTTATTTTCATTATTTTTCATGCCTACAAATTGATTTCAGTTCACAATGCCCTATAAGTAGAAGTCATTTAGCAATCTTCTAGCTTCAGATTAAGACTTTTGTATGTATTAAGATGTAAGACAGTATACTTGATTTGGAAGGGTTATCTTCAGTCTCTAAAAGCATTACTCAAAAGGCACAATGGTTTTCATTATGGTCCCTGGACTGGTATTTGCAAATCTACTAAATCAGAAGCTCTGAACTGCCGTCTGATGATTTTAGTAAATAAGCGTCCAGGTGAATCTGAAGCACTAAAGCAAACTGACTTTTGAGAACTTCAGTTTTCAGTTTTTGCGCTGAAAATCCTGGCAAAATACACTTTTACCAAGCCCCAGTTGTAAGAATTAGTATCATTAGAAGTTATTGTAAAATTTTCGTCCTTTTGGTTAAAGAACAATAGCAAAGGAGTGTACTCTGCAAATATATGTATGTATATTTTCATATATGAAATATATACCTATGTTTTCTTATATGAAATATATACCTAGGTTTTCATATGTGAAATATATACTGAGTACTGCTCAGTTAATAAAAAGATTAAAATAATGGCATTTTCAGCAGTATAATCCTAGAGATTATCATAATAAGTGATATAAGTCAGAAAGACAAAGAGAAATCCCATATAATATCACTTACATGTAAAATCTAAAGTATAACACCAATGAACTTATCTATGAAATGGAGACAGACTCATAGATATGGTTACCAGTTACCAGTGGGAGGGGCAAGATAGGTATAGAGGATTAAGAGATAGAAACTATGTATAATATCCATAAAGTATAAGGATATATTATACAGCATGAGGAAATATAGCCTTTATTTGTAATACCTTTAGATGGAGTATAATCCATATAAATATTGAATCACTATGTTGAATACCCAAAACTAATATAGTATTGTAAATAAGCTGTACTTCAACTTAAAAAAATGTTGATGGCTATCTACAAAAACAATAAAGTAGTCAAAAATTAAAAAATAAGTGAAATAAAAATGGGAAATTGCTAAAAATAGAAGATTCCATCAAGAAATTAATTTTGATGAGAATTTTAAAAATCACCTAAAATAGCTTTACTGTTTTAATTCTTGCTTTTCAAGAACTTATTAGTCCAGTCAAGCCAATTAATCTACCTAACACTAAACCTTACCAAGCTAAGGGCGGTAAGCACATTTGGTCACCATGTTTTTCCAAGAAGCCTCTAGTTGGCAAAGGTTTTTTTTAACTTTAACCTTTCTTGTCACTAATTGTAGCTATTTCAGGAGCAATATTGTTCTGGTGGCAATATCACGTGGTATAACAGGTCCTAAGATCACATTACCAAGGGTTTTCTTTTTAACTGAGCAACTTTTTAAAAAGTCGTGCTGTGCTTCATCCTGTCGGTGTTAAATTCTCATTGGAGAGGAAGTCACTTGTGACGCTGCTAGCCCCAGAGCCTCCTGCTCTCATCCTAAAGTGCACCTGTGCTGCCGTATTAGGAGTCTGGGGTCTGCAAAGTGAAGAGATTACCGTGTTGAAGGAGCTGGGAAGTGGCCCGTTTGGAGCGGTCCCTCTGGGCAGGTGGGAGGGGCAGTATAATGTTCTGTTAAGGGGATCAGGGAGCGCTCCATGTCAGAAGATGAGGCCCAGACCATCAGGTAAGTTTCTTCTGGGGAATCATGGTTTAGCCCTCACCATGAGAGCACGTTCATGCAAACAGGTCTGTGGGTAACATCTCTAAGGCCTGAATCAAGAGTCCACAAATCATAGAATATACAATGGAATAGTACTCAGCCGTAATAAATGAAATAATGCCATTTCATCAACATGAATGGACCTAGAGGTTAGCATATTAAGTGAAGGCACAGACAGACAAATAGCATATGATATCACTTATGTGTGGAATCTAAACTATGATGCAAATGAACTTCTTGACAAAACAGAAATAGTCTCAGACATAGAAAACAAACTTATGGTTACCAAAGGGGAAAGAGGTGGGGGACAAATTAGGAGTCTGGTATCGACAGATACATACTACTATATATGAAATAGATAAACAAGTCCCTATGAACAGGATGGGGAGCTATAATCAATATCTTGTAATAGCCTAATAATCTGAGAAAGAACATGTATGTGGGTATATTTATATGTATGTATTATATATGCTTATATAAATATATGTAATATATATTATATATATATAATATATATACAATTGAATGACTTTGCTGTACACCTGGAATTAACGTAAAACAAATACTCTTCAATTAAAAATGCACCTGTTTTCGATAGAAAACAAGTCCACATATCATTAATACAAATATTTGAAGTTATAAGTCAATTTAGCACACCTTTACACAAGATTGACTATTCAAACAGAAGTCTTTGGCTGGGGCTGGCTTCATGGGCACAGGTTTGCATGGTGTCGGGGGCTCCTCTTGCACTTAGAAGGGCTCTGTGCTTGGTTTAAGGCTGGTTGTCACCATCCAAATTCTTAATAATTCTTACACAAGAATTCCGACATTTTCATTTTGCGCTGATCCTTCCCAATTATGTAGCTCATCCAGTCTCTGGCAATTGTGCTGTCATCAAACTGGGGATGGGCCTTGATGTCAGAACAGAAAAATCCAGCAGAAACTCCCTGAGGCTCATGGTGTAACCCCTGGGTCCTGGTGTAACTTTAAAACATATATTTTGCTATTGCTGCTGCAGCTGCTAAGTCACTTCAGTAGTGTCCGACTCTGTGCGACCACGTAGACGGCAGCCCACCAGGCTCCGCCGTCCCTGGGATTCTCCAGGCAAGAACACTGGAGTGAGTTGCCATTTCTTTCTCCAATGCATGAAAGTGAAAAGTGACAGTGAAGTCGCTCAGTCGCGACCCCATGGACTGCAGCGTACCAGGCTCCTCCATCCATGGGATTTTCCAGGCAAGAGTACTGGAGTGGAGTGCCATTGCCTTCTCCGATATTTTGCTATTAGAGGGCTGTTAATCCTACAGAATCCTAAAATGTTATTAACAACTCACCTAGTCATACAGAAAGAGGTCAAGCTGTATCACCAGGGCAAACTGTTACACCACAAATGGAATGGTCAGTCTGAGGCCTGAGATGTGGGAAATGTCAGCTGACAAGGTGGTCTCACCATGTGCCCCCTGGGCAGTGACTGAATTTGCTCAAGGAACAGCATTTATTTGCTCAAGGAACAGCAGACCTTGGTCCCAACACAAACCTTCCCTGTATAGGGAGCAATGCAGTTCTCTAAAACTGTTCAAAGATGTGTGTGTGTGTATGTGTGTGTGTGTATGTGTGTGTGTGTGTATGTATGCACGTGCACGCGCGTGTGTGTTAGTTGCTCAGTCGTGTCCAACTCTTTGCAACCCCATGGACAATAGTCCACCAGGACCCTCTGTCCATGGAATTCTCCAGGCAAGAATACTGGGTAGACATTCCATTCTCCAGGAGATCTTCCCAACCCAAGGATCAAATTTGGGTCTTCTGCATTGCAGGCATAACCAAGATCATTGCCTTAAGTAACATGATAATGAATGTCCCCTATAGTTAGACTAGGAAGAAAGGAAATAACTAAATATTCAATAAATCCTCATCTGTGAAAATAATGGTCAAGTTGACAGGTTACACTTAACGTACTTCACATATCTGAAAATTAAAGAATCATCCTGTAATGCTCCTCATTGTTAATTATTAGAGAAATGCAAATCAAAACTTCAGTGAGGTACCACCTCAAACTGGTCAGAATGGCCATCATTTAAAAAATCTCCAAATAACAAGTGTTACAGAGGATGTGGAGAAGAGGGAACCCTCCAGTAGTGTTGGTAGGAATGTTAATTGGTGCAGTCACTGTAGAGAACAGTATGGCAGTTCCTCAAAAAAAAAAAAAAAAAATAGTTACCATATGATACAGCAATCCCACTCCCAGCCATACAGACTAAGCTATAATTTGAAAAGATACATGCAGTATTCTAAAAGAATTTGTGCATACAAGCTGCAGATCTGAGAAGAAACCTTTACTCTCACATCTGAGACATCAAATTTGTCTTCACATATTGCTTGCTACATGGAGACCCTTGGTTCATACTCCATGTAATCACATTCTGTCATAGTTTGAATCTGTCCAATTTGAATTTTAGGATGTGGTTTCTCTCCAGCAGCTTAGGAGCATTCCCTTTTCTCCAGGCCCTGTTACTCTGGCATGACATTTCAAACCTCAAAACTGTTACTTGTTGCTATGAGCATCAATTTCATTTTAGCTCAGTTTGAACAGAGAAGCAAAAAATCAGGGGGGCCTATGTTTTCTGTTTTCATCATGGAGAAAAATGAAACTGTTAGAAGAAAAATTCCTGAAGCTCATGTGATCTTTGTCACTAATTGTTGGCAGGGGTTTTCTTTTATTTTAAGTGTGACCCTTCATTCATATAATAACAAATAACAGAACTAGAAGAAAGTAGTTTGAAAAGATGGCTTGAAAATCTGAACCAAAGGAAACAATGAAAACCGCAAAGATCAGGGTGCCAAGCTTTTAAGAATATTTTAGGTGTGCAAACAGTAATTAGTATGCTTGCGATTTCAACAATATATTTTTATTCTGATAAGGAATGTATTTTTTCAGAAGATTTCCAGCATGGCCACCTCCTGCTGGAAGCTGGGATGCTGGAATCAGGCCTCTTCCTGTCTGTCTTTACAGGACACTGGGCTGCACTCTGAGAAGTTCCTGTTGCTCCCCTGACCATCATGTGGCCAGAGAAATTGGTAACGTTGTTGTTTTGCCTGTTGAAATGTGTAATAGGACAGATTCTTTCGGTTTCCTGATGTGGGTGAAGTGTGGAGCCCAGTGATGACTTCTTCCTAGTTCCCACACGAGGGTGAGCCCCCATCGGATGATGAGAGACCCTGCATGTGTGACCTGTGCCTCCTGGGAGACCAGCGCTAAACTAGTTTGAACCTGACCAAGTTCTGTCTACATGGTAGATTTAGCCCTCTATAAGTCCTATCTACATGATGATGTTTAGATGAGACTGTGCTTTCTGAAGGAAAGTTACAGGCTCAAAATAGCCTGGAGTTAAACTCCCCTCTGGTCCTCCCCACCATTCTATGCAAAACAAAGAACTCTCTCACCCAAAGGAAAAAATGGACATTAAGGTTGGTTACAACCAGCTCCCAGCCAGTCCAGCCTCTGGCCGATCTCCAGAATTCCTTGCCCCAGCCATTTAAGAGATATCTACTCTGAACAACCTTGGAGAAGAACAGGCCCCCTTAAGACAGTAGATTTCCACATATATGCCTATACATACCTGCTCTTTTCTTGGGTTAGTGTAGCAGCTCACTAATCTGACTGCTGCCCCTTCTCACCTCATTAAAGGTGATCTGTTCCTGTAAAGTGCTGGTCTCCTTCTTTTTCTGAACCTCGCCTTCTCTAACTCCATTCCCTACACTTTCTGCAGTGAGAACATTTAGACCTGACCTTGTACTCTCTGCACTGGGACATGGAGACCCGGGTGGAGGCCTGGTCTGGCTTCTGTCCTAGAAAACTCCATGCTTGCATCTGAATGTCAGTGCTCAGCTGTCTGGGGTCTGGAGCTGAGGAGGCCTTCTCTAGGTAACCGTGCTCTTCTCTGAGTGGGGTTCCATGGCCCTTCTGGGGGGCCTGCCAGGTTCAGCTTCCCTGGGGCTCCTGGAGACCCCTCAGGTGGGCTACCTGGTAATTATCCCAATTTTCCAGCACATTCGGGTTGAGTAGAGAAGCAGTTTCACCTGGTGAATTGGTTCCAGGGCACAGGGATCGGGCATAAAGTCAATGGGCAGCAGGTGAGGCTGCGGCTGTGAACTCCTTCCAGTCGACTCTCTCCTCCGAAGAGAACAGAGCTGCCCCTCGTCTTTCAGCCCAGCTCTCCTGTGTTTTCTCAGCACCTCGTCGGGACAAGAAAGACAGAGCCCGCCTGTATTTAACTGTATTTTTATTATTATTATTATTATATATATATATATTATTATTATATATATAATTATATATATATATATATAATATAAAAATATATATTATATATATAATTATATATATATAATATATATATATAATATATATATATATAATATATATATATAATATATATATATATAATAATAATAACTGTATTATTAAAGGTACTGTATTTAACTCCAGCATGAGCTTCCAAACCAGTAAAAAAAAAAAAAAAAAATCACACAGAACCAAAGTGAAAACAGGAGGGGCCTGACTTCTCAGGGACAATTGAGGGGAGAGGAGACAGACCCTGCACTTCTTTCTAGGGTCCCGGGGGTCCCACAGACCTGGCTCGTTTACCCACTGGGGTCTGGCTGACCACAGCCATGGTGTCCTGATCGAGGGGGCACGTGACCCGAGGGGGGGTTCTGGGGACTGTGTGAGTCTCACCCCCTCTGCATGGGTCAGGATCACGTATGTGGGGAGACCACACACACAAAGACAAGAAAAAGGGAAGGATACATGAGAGCTTCACTTGTGTTTAGGAATCAGTACTTTATGGAATTCACTTTATACAGGCTGTGCCTGTTTGCCTTTTTACCCCCGCGAGGTTCACCCTCCCTGGGGCTCCTGGAGACTCCTCAGGAGACTCCTCAGAGACACGACACCCTAACCAAGGGTCGTGGGACCCCAGGTGCAGGCTCTGGGGATTGTGTGGGTCTCACCCCATCCACGTGGGTCGGGATCCTGTGTACACAGAGGCCGTGTATCTGCTGTGTGCCTGCAGTGTGTCTTGTCACCTCGGAGATTCCCAACATCTGAATTGAGGGTGTTGCCTGATTAACCTGTGGTCCCTTTTCTTCTCTTCACGTTGTCACATTCACGTGAGGTCAGGCGCCTTTGAGTGGGTTGCTGCTCTGTGTTCTGCTGAGTGACAACCTTTGCTGTCAGATTAATGTCATATCATTCTATGCTATGCTAAGTCGCTTCAGTCGTGTCCTACTATTGCGACCCCAGAGACGGCAGCCCACCCGGCTCCCCCGTCCCTGGGATTCTCCAGGCAAGAACACTGGAGTGGGTTGCCATTTCCTTCTCCAATGCATAAAAGTGAAAGTGAAGTCGCTCAGTCGTGTCCGACTCTTAGCGACCCCATGGATTGTAGTCTAACAGGCTCCTCCATCCATGGGATTTTCCAAGCAAGAGTACTGGAGTGGGGTGCCATTGCCTTCTCCATATCATAGCATATCACATGTCTAATTCATAGGTCACCACTGCCTGGTTTCCCCTTCACCAAGCTCAAGTATTTTAATTGTTATTGGTTTTTCATGTTATTGGTTTTCATGGTGTTGTTACAGAAAATGGCCACAAGGCGGCATCACTTCTCCACGCTACAATGTTTATTTCTTTATTCTGTAATTTTCTTGTAATTTTATATCGGAACATAGTTGATTTCTGATGTTTTTGTTTCAGGTGTACAAGAACTTGATTCAATTATACATAGATGTGTATCTGTTATCTTTCAGGTCCTTTTTCACGTTTAGGTGATTCAGTTCCGTTCAGTCGCTCAGTGGTGTCCAACTCTGCGACCCCATGAATCGCAGCACGCCAGGCCTCCCTGCCTGTCCATCACCAACTCCCGGAGTTCACTCAAACTCATGTCCATCGAGTCGGTGATGCCATCCAGCCATCTCGTTCTCCGCCGTTCCCTTCTCCTCCTGCCCCTAATCCCTCCCAGCATCAGAGTCTTTTCCAATGAGTCAACTCTTCGCATGATTACAATGTGTTCAATAAACTTCTGGATCATCTATCCGACACGAATTAATGTGTATATGTTAACTCCAAGCTTTCAATTTCTCCTGCCTGTATCTGGAGGTTGGGGGCTCTGCAGAAAGGAAGAGATACTCCAGGTTGGTTTTGGAGGTATACTGCCTGCCACATGCTCCCAGCTCCCTCAGCTCCTGGACTCTGCAGCCTTGGGACGCAAGCCAATCTGGCTTCAGGGATGTGACACCAGCCCGGTCACTATTGCCTGGAGGGAATAGAGTTAGCATTTTTTCCCATTTTTTTTTCTTTCTGTTTTTAATCAATTATTTGAACTAGAGTTTTTAGGTGAATTAAAATCTTGTTTTTGTTTTTTTTTTTCCCCCTTTCCTTTTCAATCTACCGCAACTGGTTCACTTCCATATAGATGTATACGCTTTTGGGGAGGTTCTTTTTCTATATAGGTAATTACATAGTGTGGTGTAAGATTCCTTGTGTTACACAGTGGGTCCTGGTGTCTTACTTTAGAAATAGTTATGTGCATATGTTAGTCTGAAGCAGCTCATTTCTCCCTGCCCCACATCTTACATTCTTGGTGACTGGAGATTTCCCTTCTAAGTCTCTGAGCTGTGTCTCTTAGAAAGAGTTCACTTGTATCCATTTTCAGATTACACCTGGAAGTGATCATGTGATACTTGCAGCTGCCTGTCTCCCTTACTTCACTTGGGATGACCACGCCTCCTTCCTTTTCTGTGGCTGGATTCCGCGTTATATCCTCCTTTTTCTGGTGGAGGTACGCTGCACTGTGAACATGAACCCACCTCTGTCTCCATTCATGTGTGGTCCTATAATTAGCTGCTTCCTGTCTTGGCTGCTGTACCTTGTGGGGTCAAAATTACATAGGTACACTTCTCTATTAAAGTTTGGGTTGTCTCGACCCAGCCACCTGGACCCCACCCCAGTCCAGACAAGAGACCCAAGTCTGCCCAGGCTCCAGGGATGGGGTAGCAGCCAAAGTCAGGGAAGTTGGAGGGAATAAACTAGGCATTACTTTTTTATTCCGTTTCTTTAACCTCATGTCTATGCTGTGCTGGAGTATAGTCGATTTCCGCCTGATTCAGTTATGACATATACATGCAGCGTATCTCTTCTTTTTTAAATTCTTTTGCTTAAGAGCTTATTGCAGAAGGTTGAACCCGTGCTGAACATTAGGTCTTTGTGGAGTATCTGTTAGAAATACAGATTTTTTTTTGTATATGTGGAAGGAAGGAGATAAGCTTATATAAGATAAGATATATTAAAATTACTGGTACAGCTTTCTGTGTACATATTGCTGCTGTTTAGTTGATAAGTTTTGTCTGACTCATTTTGCCCCTACAGTCTGCAGCACACTAGCTTCCCTGTCCTTCACTATCTTCTGGAGTTTCCTCAAATTCATGTCCATTGAATCAGTGATGCTGTCTAACCATCTCATCTTCTGCCTCTCTCTTTTCCTTTTGCTTTCTATCTTTCCCAGCATCAAGGTCTTTTTCAACGAGTCAGTTCTTCACATCAGGTGGCCAAAATATCAGAGCTTCAGCTTTAGCATCAGTCCTTCCAATGAATATTCAGAACTGATTTCTCTTAGGATGGACTGGTTGGATCTCCTTGCAGTCCAAGGGACTCTCAAGAGTCTTCTCCAGCAACACAGTTCAAAAGCATCAGTTCTTCAGCGCTCAGCCTTTATGGTCCAACTGTAACATCTGTACGTGACTATTAGAAATACCATGCTGCTGCTGCTGCTAAGTCGCTTCAGTCGTGTCCGACTCTGTGCGACCCCATAGACGGCAGCCCACCAGGCTCCCCTGTCCCTGGGATTCTCCAAGCAAGAACACGAGTGGGTTGCCATTTCCTTCTCCAATGCATGAAAGTAAAAAGTGAAAGTGAAGTTGCTCAGTCATGTTCAACTCTTAGCGACCCCATAGACTGAAGCCTACCAGGCTCCTCTGTCCATGGGATTTTTCCAGGCAAGAGTACTGGAGTGGGGTGCCATTGCCTTCACCCAGAAATACCATAGCTTTGACTATAGAGATTTTTGTCAGCAAAGTGATTGTCTGTTTTTCAAAACGCTGTCTAGGTTGGTCATAGCTTTTCTCACAAGGAGCAAGTGCATCAAAAATAACATTAAATAAAGTATTTTTTCAGAGAACACTGACAAAAGCAACATAACTTTCAAAAAACCATATTTATTTTGTAGTTAGATTAATTGGCTTGACCTGAATGATTTGTGAAGCAAATTTTAAAAGACTAAAACTACTTTATATGATTATTTAAAATCTCATCAAAATTAATTTCTTGATAGAATCTCCTATTTTAAAAAATACCCAGTTTTATTTTGCTAACTTTTTTTGTTGATTATTTTTTGTGTTTGTAGCTAGCCATCAACTGTATTTTTTAACTGAAGTACAGTTGATTTACATTCCTATGTTTGTTTTGGGTGTGCAACATAGTGATTCAATATTTTTATGGAATATACTCTATTTAAAGGAATCACAAAATAATGACTGTATTTCACTCTGCTGTAGTAGCTTATTTCTTTTATGGATAGCAGTGTGTGTCTCTTATTCCCCTACCCCTATCTTGCCCCTCCCACCTCCCTCTCTGCACTGCTGACTTAGTCCTCTGTACAGTGAGTCAGTTTCAATGCAGGAGACACGGGTTCGCTCCCTGGGTCAGGAAGATCCCCTGGTGGAGGAAATGGCACCCCACTCCAGTATTCTTGCCTGGAGACTCCCATGGGCAGAGGAGCCTGGTGGGCTACACAGTCCATGGGGTCGCAACAGAGCTGGACACGACTGAGCGACTGAACAACAGCAGCACCTGTTTTGAGGTGTATATATTGACCTGAACCAGCTAATTCCCCTCGTCCCCCCTCCACATTTCTTTCTTGGTAACCCTAAGTTTCTTTTCTAAGTATGTTAATCTGCTTCTCTTTTGTAAAGAAGTTCATTTGCATCCATGTTTTGATTACCTAGAAGTGACATCATACGATACTTGTCTGTCCCTGTCTCCTTTACTTCACCTAGAATGATCATCTTGATTTTCTTTTCTGTGGCTGGCCTTGGAATTATTTCCTACTTCTTTATGGTTGAGAAATATTGCTTTGGGTATATGGACCCCACCGTGTATCCATTCATCTGTAATTTCATCAATTAGCTTGCTTCCCAGACTTGGCTGTTGTACCTTGTGGGGCCGAGACTGCAGGCGTTCCCTTGGCTTTTAAATTTTTGAATTTCTCCAGATTTATGCCCAGACATGGGCTTGCTGGGTCCTGAAGTACTTCTGTTATTTTTTAAATGAACCTCCATGTGTTCTCCCTACCGGATGAACCTATGTACATTACGATCAACAGTGCAGGAGGGTTCCCTTGTCTCCACACCCTCTCTGGCATTTATTCTTATAAAATAATTTTATTTATTCATTCTTCTGGTTGCACTGGGCCTTAGTTGCTGAGCGCAGGCTTCCTCTGTCTGCAGCGAGCGGGGCTACTCTCTAGCTTCACTGTGCAGCTTCTCCTTGAGGTGCCCTCTGGCTGCAGAATGTGGGCTCCAGAGCACCGGGCTTCTGTCTCCTGCATTTGCAGGCGATTCTTAACCATGGCACCACCAGGTAAGTCCTAGCATTTTTTTTCTAGCATTTATTCTTTAAGATGTTTTGAAATGGCCATTCTGACCAATGTGAGTGCTTAGCTTATTGGACTTTGAGTCTTTCTATAATTAGTGATGCTGAGCATCTTTTCATGTGCCCAAGTGCAATCTGCAGGCCTTCCTCTGAGAAATATCATCTTCAATCTTTGGCCCATTTTATTCTTGGGTTGTATTTATTTTTGATATTGAGTTGCATGAGCTGTTTGTATGTTTTGGAGATGAATTCCTTGTGGGTGTCTTGGTTTGCAAATCTTTCTTCCCATTCTGAGGGTTGTGCTTGTCTCTTGTTTAGGGTTTCCTTTGGTAGGCAAATGGTTTTAAGGTTAATGAAATCCCATTTTCTGATCTGTGGTTTATTTTTCATTGTTCTGAGAGGTAGATCCACAGCAGACTTCCTGCATTTTATGTCAAATCATGTCCTGTTTATATTTTTCTCAAGAATTTCATAGTATCCATCATTGCCTGTAGATATTTACACCATATTTATTTTGTGTACGGTGTTAGGAATTTTTCTAACTTCTTTCTCATTTTCATGTCTGAAGGAACCCTCACTGCGTCCTCCACAGTGGCTGTTACCAATTTCCATCCCAAGCATCAGTGGAGGAGTGTTCCCCTGTCTGCACAGCCTCTCCAGCACTTATTGTTTGTGGAGTGTTTGGCAATGGCCATTCTGACCAGTGTGATGTGATGCCTTGCTGTAGTTCAGATTTGCATTTCTCTAATATTTAACAATGTTGACATCATTTCATGTGATTTTTTTGAAAAGGGTGTGAGTTATACTTATATCTTGAAATTGGCTTCTTTAATGCCTGCCTTATTTTGAATTATTTTTCCATGGCCACCCATAAAACATTTCTCTAGGGCATGTATTTAATTTTTTGGAGCTCCTGGATCCTTGTGAATATTAAATGTCCAGCAGCACAGCTCTTCATGGTGTTATTACAGAAAATGTCCATAAGGCGGCAGCACTATTTCTTGCCTGCTGCTGCTGCTGCTGCTAAGTCGCTTCAGTCGTGTCCGACTCTGTGCGACCCCATAGACAGCAGCCCACCAGGCTCCACCGTCCCTGGGATTCTCCAGGCAAGAACACTGGAGTGGGTTGCCATTTCCTTCTCCAATGCATGAAAGTGAAAAGTGAAAGTGAAGTCGCTCAGTCGTGTCCGACGCTTCGTGACCCAATGGACTGCAGCCTACCAGGCTCCTCTGTCCATGGGATTTTCCAGGCAAGAGTACTGGAGTGGGTTGCCATTGCCTTCTCCTCAGGCAAACTGAGCCTTTGGGAAAGTTGGCTTCCAGGGCTGTGAATTAGAGAGGAATGTGCCAGGGTCTCCCTTCTTCCCCTTAAGGCTTCACCCCTCCCCTGGAGACTCCTCCCATTCTGGGGCACTGCTCCCTGCTGAGGTGCCTAGGAGGCTGCACTCTCAGGAAGGAGGCTTCAGCTGGGGACCCCAGCACCAGGAAACCTGGAGGAAGGTGACTTTTCCAAGGTCCTTGTGGCCAGAGGGTCAAGCCACCATCCTTTGGGTGCACTAGGGTCTATGGTCCCAGCCAGAGCAAACCGGATGCTACCGGCTTGGGAGCAGGCTCAGTTAAGGGCACTCACCCTAACTGTCTCAGCCCCTCTCCTGCCCAGTCATGGGACTCAAGCCTGGTCAGGTTCCAGGTACAGCAAGCGGCCTACATCAGGGAGACCAGAGCGAATAAAAAAGGCATTACTCTTTTCTTTAATATCATGCTGATGAAATGCTGACCTGTATTTGATTTGCAGTGCTGTGCTTGCTGTCAGTGTACAGGCTCCTGATTCAGTTATGACGTGTACATACAGCATATCTGTTCCTTTTTCACTTCTTTGTCATAGACGTTATTGAACAAGGAGAGTAAGCTCCCTATGCTGAACATTCTGTCCTTCTGGAGCATCTATTTTGACTCTATGTGACCCCAAGGGCTGAAGCCCAACAGGCTCCTCTTTCCATGATTTCCCAGGCACAAATACAGAGTGGGGGGCCATTCCCTTCTCCTGGGGATGTTTTGACCCAGGGTTGAACCCAGGTCTCCCTCATTGCTTTCATATTATTTATACTTTGAGCCACCAGGGAAGCCCACAGTATCTATTAGAGATACAGATATTTACGTATGTGGAAGGAAGGAGATAATCCTTTGAATTATCTATTATGAGTACAGATTTATGTGTATATGTTAGACATATGGATTTGTGTGTACCTGTTAGACATACAGATTTCTGTGTATATGTGGAAGGAAGGAATAAGGAATGAAGGAATAAGGAAGGAGGGCAGGGAAGAAAGGAGGTAGTCCTTGTGAATTATCTATTCAGATACCGTTTCTATGTATATGTAGTCCTGAATTCCTAATTCATCCCTGGCCCTTTATGGTTTCTTTTCTTTGGAATTCCTGTTTGTGTTTGAATTTTCAGAGTCTCTGTCTCTGTATTGTATGTTAGTTTCTTTATTTATTTTTGTCTAGAAGGAACATCATATTATATTTCCTTCCTCTATTTTCTATTTTCTTCCACTTAGTGTTTGATTCTCCAGCCTCCATCATTGTGGCAAACTGTGGCCTAATTTCATCACTGCAGTGCTGCTTTTCATGGCTTACTAATAGTCCAATGTATTTACCACATTGTCTTTAAGCTTTAATCTGTTACAGGATTTTGTCATTCTGTGTCTTGGCTATTATAAGTAGTACAGCAGTGAATGTTGGGGTGCATGTGTCTTTTTGAATGATGGATTTCTGGGGCTATAGGCCCAGGTGTGGATGTCAGACACGAGGCTTAGCTCTCTTGAGAAGTTTATCTTCTGGCATGCGGAGGCTGCCTTTTCTAGGGGCTGTTGGCGACGTCCATTCCCACCAACCGTGTAGTGGGGTTCAATCATTAACTGGCTGTCTCCCACATTTGCTCTTTGTCGGCCTTTGAGGGTGTCCATTCTGACTGGTGGGATTTGATTTCTTGTCATCATTTTGATTGTCTTTCCTCCTGTAATAATTAAATGCTGAATGGTTTGTCCTGTGGCCATTTTTTCTTTTTTTTTTTCCCCCACAAAGGATTTGAGGAAATTTACCCATCGCAATTGACTTCTTGAGTCCGTTATGTTTGGAATTTATTTCCGCAATAGCCACCCCAGGGCCTTTCCTGAGGGCAGCTGTCATTAACCACCCCACAGGGCTTTTGAATTGGAGGTACAGGTAAGCGCTGGTGGGCAAGTTGTTGTTACAGGAAATGTCCACAAGGTGGCAGCACTTCATGACAACTCTGGTTCCACCTGCAGTCAGAGCCTGAGGGAAAGTGGACTTTGGGGGCTGTGACTTAGAGTGGAACGTGCCTGAGCAAACACCCAAGGGCTTGTGTCTCACTATTCTTCCTCCTGAAGCTTCTCCCCAGCCCACTACCCTCATGCCTACCTTGCGGACCTGTCCCTGGTGAGGGGCCCAGAAGGCTGCACTCCCTCCTGGGACCCCAGCACCAGGGAACTGGAGATTAGGAGACTTTTTCAAGGTCTTCGAGGTCAGAGGGTCCTGCCACAATCCTTTGGATGCCCTAGGGCGTTAGGAACCAGCCAGAGGAAACCACAAAATACAAGCGTCATAGGGGTTTAAATTAAGAGCACTCTTCCTAGTGTTCGACCCTCCCAGCCCAGTCATAGGAACCAAGCCTCCTCAGGCTCCAGGGATGCGATAGGAGCCCAAGTCAGGGAGGGAAAAGGGAAATGAAATACATACTGCTTTTATTTTCTTTTCTGTAATCTCGTGTCTTTGCCGTGTTAGAATATAGTTGATTTGCGGTTTTGTGCTTGTCATCCATGTACAGCCGCGTTTTTCAGTTATGATGTATACACACAGCATATCTGTGCTTTCTTGGATTTTTTTTCCATAGAGGTTATTGCAGAAGGTAGGGGGAGGTTCTTGTGCTGAACTTCAGATCCTTGTGCAGTATCTATTAGAGATACAGTTTTTGTTTGTTTTTTGCATGAATGTGAAGGAACAAATGAGGGAAGGAGATAATGCACGTAGATTAACTATTACAGATAAAGAATTTGGTGTATGTGTTAGTGCCAACCTCCTCTGAATTCATCCTGGCCTTTTATTAACCCTTTATTTGTGTTTGAATTCTCAGAGGCTCCTTTTGTGTTGTAAATTGGTTTCTTTTTATCTCTTTTTATGTGGCCTGGAAGGTTCTTCCTCTGCTGTTTTGTCTGGCTGATTTCACTTAGTGTATGGTCCTTCAGGGTCCACCCTTGTGGAGCCCTGGACATAATATCACAATTTCAGTGGCACTTTTTTATGGCTGAGTGATAGTCCATGGTAAGTACGTAGCACATCTTGTTTAAGCTTTGAGCTGTGGGTGGAAATTTTGTGTTTCTGTGTCTTGTCTGTGGTAAGCAGTGCTGCGGAGAATGTTGGGGTGCATGTGTCTTGTGAATGATGGTTTTCTCAGGACATAGCCCAGGTGTGGGAATGTCAGACCTAGGCTTAACTATCTTGAAACTTTAATTTCTGGCATGCAGAGACTGTCTTTTCTAGTGACTGTTGCCAGTGTGCATTCCCATCGACCATGTAAGGGGTTCCCTCACCTCCTGGCTCTCTTCTACATTTATTTCCTGTAGACTTGGGTGGATGGCCACTCTGACTGGTGTAGGGTGACATTTGTTGTCATTCTGTCATTCTTCCTGCAGTAATTAGGGGTGCTGAACATCTTGTCTGGTTGCCATTTGGGATAGTTTTTATTTCTTTTTTTTTTTTCATTAAAGGGTGTTAGGAAAATTTACCAGTTGCAATTGGCTTCTTGAAAGTCGGCTGTTAGTAATTTATATGTGCAATATCCACCAGAGAGAGTGGTCAGAGAGTTGGGGCACGATATTTTGGGTGCACTGGAGAATTTGTTCACAGCCAAGCAAACCCGACAGTACAGGTTAAGTGGGGGCTTGGTTAAGGGTGCCCTGCCCAGCTGTCTCTGCCCCCATGCATTCCAGCAGTGGGACCCAAGCCTGCTCAGACTCCAGGGATGGGATAGGAACTCAAGTCAGGGGGTCGGAGGGAACAAAATGGGATTCCTTTTCTTTGACTTTTCTTTAATCTCCAATTTTGTGCCTCTTGTCAGTGGACAGCCATCTGATTCAACTATGACATAAACAGACAGCGTAACTCTCGTTTTGAGGATCCTTTTGCCATAAAGATTATTGCAGAAGGCTGAGGAAAGTTCCATCTGCTGAAAATCATGTTCTTCAGGATATCTATTATTACAGATATTTTGTATTTGTGAAAGTAAGGAAGGGAGGAGATAGTCCTTGTAAATTATCTATTACAGATTTAGTTTTCTGTGTATATGTTAGAGATAGATTTCTGAATATATTTGGAAGGAAGAAAGAAAGGAAAAATATAATCCTTCTTGATTACCTATTACAGATAGAGATTCATGTGTTTTTTTAGTCATGACCGCTGAATTTATCCATATCCCTTTATTGTTACTTTTTGGGGATTGGTTGTTTGTGTTTGTATTCTCAGGGATTTTTTTTGAGTTTTCAATGAGTTTCTTCATGTATTTAAAAACTTTCCCTGTAGGGGTATCATAGTCTTTTGTCTTCTCTGGCTGACGTCACTTAGTGTGTGATCCTCCGAGGTCCATCCTTCTAGTGACTGACGACAGAGTTTAGTAGTTTCAGTGGTGCCTCCTCATAGCTGAGTGACAGTCCATTGTATATGTGCCCCGCATTTTCTTTAGGCTTTCATCTGCCATTGGACATTTTCTCGGGTCTGTGTCTCAGCTACTGTGAGTAGTGCTGCAGTGAACGTGGGGTGCATGTGTCTTTTGGAATGACAGTTTCTTGGCCCAGGTGTGCATATGTCAGATCCTAAGCTTAGCTACTTGGAAAGTGTTTTTTTTCTGGCACGTGGAAACTCTCCTTTCAGTGGCTATTGCCAATGTCCATCCCACTGATTGTGCTGGGTCAGAGAGGGAGGTGTTACTTGTCTTGCCGGCTCTGTACTGCATTTATTGTTTGTGATTAGTGTGATTAGATTTCTGGCTATTTTCATTGACTTTCCTCCTGTAATAATTAGGGATGCTGAGTATCTTGTCCTGTAGCCATTTGGGGATTGTTTTTTCTTTATTTTCTTCCTTAAATTGTGTGAAGAAAATGTACATGTTGCAACTGGCATCTTGAAAGTCAGTTGTGTTTGGAATTTATTTCTGCAATACCCACCCCAGGACCTTTCCCGAGGGCAGCTGTCATTCCAGCCCCACAGGCCTTGTGAATGGAGGTGCAGAAAGCAAGGTGTTTAAGTTGTAGTTACAGGAAATGTGCACAGGGCGGCAGCACTGTTTCTTGCCAACTCTGGTTCTTCAGGCAAACTGAGCCTTTGGGAAAGTTGCCTTCCAGGGCTGTGAAATAGAGTGAAAGGTGCCTGGGCAAACACCCAAGGCCTTGGGTCTCACTGCTTCTTCCCCTTAAGGCTTCACCCCTTCCTTTCAGATTCATCCCATTCTGGGCCACCGCTCCCTGCTGAGGTGCCTAGGAGCCTGCACTCTCAGGAAGGAGGCTTCAGCTGGGGACCCCAGCACCAGCGGACCTGGAGGAAGGTGACTTTTCCAAGGTCCTCGTGGTCACAGTGTTGGTCCACCATCCCTTGGATGCAGTAGGGGCTATGGTCCCGGCCAGGGCAAGCCAGATGGTACATGTTGAAGAGGAGGCTCAGTGAAGGGCACCCGGCCCGACTGTCTGGACCCCTCTCTACCCACTCATGGGAACCAAGCCTGCTCAGGTTCCACGGGCTGGAAAGCAGCCCAAGTCAGGGAGATCGGAGGGAATAAAAGACATTGCTCTTTTCTTTTGGTTAATCTCACGCAGATGCTACGTTGGCCTACATTTGATTTGCAGTGTTGTGCTTGTTGTCAGTGAACAGGCTCCGGTTTCAGTTATGACATTTACACACAGCATCTCTGTCCTTCAAGTCTTTGCCATAGAGATTATTGAACAAGGTCAGGTAACCTCCCTGGGCTGAATATTATGTCCTTCTGGTGTATCTATTCTGAGTGTATGCGACACCAAGGACTGTAACCCACTATGTTCCTCTCTCCATGGAATTCTCCAGGCACAAATACTGGAGTAGGTAGCCATCCCCTTCTTTGGGGGATATTTTGGCCCCAGGCATTAAATCCAGGTCTCCATCATTGCCTTCATATTATTTACCCCTTATGTCACCAGGGAAGACCATAGTATCTATTAGAGATAGAGATTATATATATATATATAGACACACACACACACACATATATGAAAGGAAGGAGGAAGGAGATAATCCTTGTGAATTATCTATTACAGATTCAGGTTTTTGTGTGTATGTCATGCAGATACAAATTTCTATGTGTATGTAAGAGATACAAATTCCTCTGTATATGGTAGTGCTGATTTCCAAATGTTTCACTGGCCTTTATTGTTCCTTTTTTTGGGAAATTTCTTTTATGTTTGAATTTTCCTAGTCTCTTTCTGTGTTGTAAATTAGTTCCTTAGTATCTCTTTTTTTATTTGCCTCAAAGGAACCACATATGCTATTTTTTCCCTCTGTCTGGCTGATTAAATTTAGTGTATGATCATCCAGGCTCCATTCCTGTGGCAACCTGGAGCATAGTTTCATATTTTCAGTGCTGCTTTTTCATGACTGAGTAATAGTCCATTGTATTTATGTATGACATTTTCCTTAAGCTTTAATCTGTCAGGACATTTTGTGGTTCTGTGTCTTGACTATTGTAAGCACTGCAGCAGTGAACGCTGGGGTGCATGAATCTTTTTTTAATGATGGTTTTCTCTGCACACTGACCCAGGTGAAGATGCCAGATAGTAGGCTTAGCTTGTCGGAAAGGTTTTTTGGGGGTTTTTTGGCATGAGAAAATTGTCTTTTCTAAGGGATGTTGGCAATGTCCATTCTCACCAACCATGTAGTGGAGTTCAAACATCCCCCGGCTTTCTCCTGCATTTACTGTTTACACACCTGTGATGATGGCCATTAGGGCAGGTGGGATTTGATTTCTTGCTGTTTTGATTGTCATTTCCCCTATAATATTTAAGGATGCTGATCATCATGTGCTGTGGCTGTTTGGGTTTTTTTTCCATAAAGAATTTAGGATCCTTACCTGTCAGAATTGGCTTTTAAATGTCAACTCTGTTTGGAATATATCTCTGCACCACCTGCCCAAGATCTTTCCTGAGGGCAGGTTGTCCTTAACAGCCCCCCAGGCCTTGCGAATTGGAGGTGCAAGTGGGCACTGCTGGTCAAGTTGTAGTTACAGGAAATGTCCACAGGGCAATAGCAATTCTGCCTGCCCAACTCTTGTTCCCCTTGCAAGGAGGTCCTTAAGGAAAATCAGCTTCCTGGGCTGTGAATTATAGTGGAAAGTGCCTGAGGAAACACTCAAGGGCATGGTCTGAGTACTTCTTCCCCCTAAATCTTTACCCCTCCCCTCTAGACTCCTCCCAACCTGGACCACACACCCTGCCGAGGGGCCTAGGAGGCTCCACTCTCAGAAGATGGCTTGCGTTGGGCACCAGAGCACCAGGAGACCTAGAGTTAGGTGATTTTCCAAGGTCCTGGACGTCAGAGGGTTGGGCCACCATCCTTTAGGTGCCCTGGGACTCTGTTCCCAGCCAAGCAAACCAGATAGTACAGGTTTGGGGGCGGGGGGGCTCTATTACCAGCACCCTACCCGTGGTCTCTGCCCCATCCAGTCCAGCACGGGCACCCACGCCTGCTCAGGGTCCAGGGAAGGGATCGCAGCCCAAGTCAGGGAGGTTGGAGGGAACAAATGGGCATTCCTTTTCCTTCTTTTACTTTTCTTTAATCTCCATTTTTATGCTTCTGTTAGTGTACAGCCGCCTGATTCAACTATGACACATACATATAGCCTATCACTTCTTTGGGGGATTCTTTTGCCATAAAATTTATTGCAGAAAGTTGGTCCAAGTTCCCTTTGCTGAAAATCATGTCCTGGATTATCTATTAGATATACAGATTTTTTTGTGGGTTTGTGAAAGACAGGAAGGGAGGAGCTAATCCTTGTGAATTACCTATTACAGAGGGAGGTTTCTTTGTATAGGTTAGAGATACAGGTTTCTGTGTATATTTGAAAGGAAGAAGGGAAGTAAAGATGATCCTTCTGGATTATCATTGTCATTGTTGTTCAGTTGGCCAGTCATGTCCGACTCTTTGAGACCCCATGGACTGCAGCCCGCCAGGCATCTCTGGCCCTGAGCATCTCCTGGAGTTTGCCCAAGTTCATGCCCATCACCTTGGTGACGCCGTCCAGCCTTCTCATCCTCTGACACCCTCTTATCCTTCCGCTCTCAATCTTTCCCAGCATCGGGGACTTTTCCAGCGAGCTGATTGTTTGCATCAGATGACCAGAATCCTGGAGCTTCAGCATCAGTCCTTCCAATGAGTATTCAGGGTTGTTTTCCCTTAAGATTGACTGGTGTGATGTCCTTGATGTCCAGGGGACCTTCAGGAGTCTTCTCCAGCGCCACAGTTTGAAGGCGTCAATTCGCTGGTGCTCTGCCTTCTTTGTGGCCCCGCTCTCACAACCACACATGACCAATGGGGAGACCACAGCCTTGACTATATGGACATTTGTCAGCAGAGTAATGTCTCTGCTTTTCAATACACTCCCTAGGTCTGTCATAGCTTTCCTGCCAAGAAGCAATCATCTTCTGGTTTCATGACTGCAGTCACCATCCACAGTGATCTTAGAGCCCAAGAAGAGGAAATCTGTCACTACTTCCATACTTCCCCTTCTATTTGCCATTAAGTAATGGGGCCAGATGCCATGATCTTAGTATTTTTAATATTGAGTTTTAAGCCAGCTCTTTCACTCCCCTCCTTCACCCTCATCAAGAGGTTCTTCAGTTCCTCTTCACTTTCTGCCATTAGAGTGGTATCATCCGAATATCTGAAACTGTTGATGTTTCTCCCAACTATCCTGATCCCAGCTTGTAACTCAGCAGCCCGGCCTTTCTCATGATGTGCTCAGCATATAGGTAAACAAGCAGGGTGAGAGCAGTCAGCCCTGTCATCCTCCTTTCTCAATCTGGAAGCCATCAGTTGTTTCCTGCAGGGTTCTAACTGTTGCTTCTTGACCCACATACAGGTTTCTCAGGAGACAGGTAAGTTGGTCTGGTATTCCCATCTCTCTAAGAGCTTTCCCCAGTTTGTTATGATCCACACAGTCAAAGGCTTTAGAGTAATCAATGAAACAGAAGTAGATGTTTTTCTGGAATTCCCTTGCTTTCTCTATGATCCAGCGAATGTTGGCAATTTGATCTCTGCTTCCTCTTCCTTTTCTAAACCAGCTTGGACATCTGGAAGTTCTTGGTTCGCATAATGCTTTGCATGCAAGTAAGATTTTAAGCATGATCTTATTAGCATGGGAGATGAATATAACTGTCCAATAGCACATCTTTATTGCTGCCCTTCTTGGGAATTGGCATGAGGATTGACCTTTTCCAGTCCTGTGGCCACTGCTGGGTTTTCTGGATTTGCTGACATATTGAATGCAACACATCAATGGCGTCATCCTTTATCGTTTCAAATAGCTCTACTGGAGTTCCATGGCATCCACTAGCTTTTTAAACAGCAGTTGATGAGTTTCTCATGGCAAGTCTACTGGGGTGGTTTGCCATTCACTCCTCCAGCGGATCACGTTTTGTCAGAAGTCTCTGGTATGACCCATCCTTCTCAGGTGGCCCTACACTGCATGGCTCATACCTTCATTGAGTTATACAAGCCCCTTGGACACAACAAGGCAGTGATCCATGAAGTGGGGATTATCATTACAAATTCCTGCGTATGTTTTTCAGGATCTCTGATTTTATCCCTGCCCCTTTATTGTTACTTTTTTGAGACTGATTCTTTGTGTTTGAATTCTCAGCAATCTTTTTGTGTTTTACATTGGTTCCTTTGTAAATTTTTAAAATTTTGCCTGTAAGAGAAATCAAATTCTTTTGTCTTCCTCTGTCTAGCTGACTTCATGTAATGCATGATTCTCCAAGATCCAGTCTTGTTGTGACTGATGTCACACTTCAGTGGTGGCTATTCATGGGTGAGGAAGAGTCCACTGTGTATGTATGTGTACCACAGTTTCTTTAATCTGTCGGTGGACATTTTCCCATGTCTGTGTCTCAGCTGCAGTGAACGTTGGGGAGCATGTGTCTTTGGAATGATGGTTTTCATAAGATAGATGACCAGATGTGGCTATGTCAGATCCTAGGCTTGACACCTTTGAAAGTTTTTTTTTTTTTTTCCCCTGGCATAGCCTTCCTTTCTGTGGCTGTTGCCAATGTCAATTCCAGAGACCGAGTCAGGTGGGACGCCGGGAGTAGACATGGTTTGTAGACTTTTAGAACGGCCATTCTGACTAGTACATTGTTATTTTGATGGCATTCCTCCTGTAATAATTAGGGGTGCTGAGCATCTTGTCCTGTGTCCCTTTGGAGATTTTCTTCTCTACTTTTCCCTGAAAGTATGTGAAGAAAATTTACCTGTTACAGTTGGCTTCTGAAAGTCAGTGTGTTTGTAATTTATCTGCAATACCTGCCCCAGGAACTTTCCTGAGGGCAGCTGCCATTAGCAGCCTAACAGCCCTTGTGAATTGGAGGCACCATTATGCGCGTGTTCAAGTTGTAGGTACAGGAAATGCCCACAAGGCGGCAGCACTTCTTCATTCCAACTCTGATCCTCCTGCAACCCGAGCCTTAAGGTGAGTCGGCCTCCTGGGCTGTGATTTAGAGTGGAATGTGCATGAGCAAACACTCCAGAGCTTGTGTCTCACTAATTTTTCCACCTAAAGCTTCACCCCTCCCCTCCAGACTCATCCCAACTTGGGCCACAGCCCCTGCTGAGGTGCCTAGGAAGCTGTAGTCTCATGAAGGAACCTTGAATTGGGGACCCCAGCACCAGGAGACCTGGAGGCTAGGTGACTTTTCCAAGGTCCTTGAAGTCAGAGGGTCATGCCAGCATCCTTTGGGTGTCTAGGGCATGGGGTCCCAGCCAGAGAAACAGACAATACAGTTGTCATAGGGCTCTAAATTAAGTGTATCCTTCCCAGTCAAGTCAAGACCAGTGTCCCATACCAGTCCAGCCATGGGAACCAAGCCTCCTCAGACTCCAACGATGGGATAGCAGCCAAGTCAGGGAGACAGGAGGGAATGAGATAGATATTGCTTTTGTTTCCTTTTCTTTTCTGTAACCTCATGCCATTGCTATGTTGGAATATGGTTGATTTGAGGTTTTATGCTTGTTGTCGGGGTTTATACACCCTTGATTCAGTGATGACATATCCATATAGCACATCTGTTCTTTTTTTGGATTCTTTTTCCATAACGGTTATTGTAGAAGGTAAAGGAAAGTTCCATTTGCTGAATATCAGATCCTTGTGCAGTGTCTATTAGAGACACAGATTTTTGTGTGTGTGTATGTCAAAGGAAGGAATGAGGGAAGGAGATAATCCTCATGGATCTTCTATTACAGATACAGATTTCGGTGTATATGCTGAAGTAGTGGATTTCTGTGTATTTGTCAGTCCCAAGCCCCTATGAATACAACCTGGTCCTTAACTTTAAAAAAAATTCTTTGTGTTTGAATTCTCAGAGGCTTCTTTTGAGCTGTGAATTAGTTCCTTTTTTTTTTTTTGATCTTTTTTTATGTTGCCCTGGAGATTCTTCATCTGGTATTTTCTTCCTTTGTCCGGCTGATTTCATTTAGCGTATGATCCTCTAAGGTTCACTTTTGTGATGACCAATCACATAATTTCATAATTTCAGGTGTGGTTTTTATGGCTGAGTAATAATAGTCTGTGGCAAATATTTTCCCATCTTGTTTAAGCTTTAAGCTGTGGGTGACACTTTGTGGTTCTGTGTCTCGGCTGCTGTGAGCAGTGCTGCAGTGAACGCTGGGGTGCATGTGTCTTTTTGAAAGATGGTTTTCTGGGGATATACTCCAAGTTTGGGAATGTCAGAGGCTGTAGTTAACTTGAAATTTTATTATTTTGGGGGAGATGCAGATTGTTGGCCGTTCTGACCGTATAGTGGTATTTGTGTAGTTTTGTCCTTTTTCCTGTAAGTAGGGATGCTGAGCATCTTGTCCTGTGTCTGAGTTTTTTTTTTTTTTTTTCCTTAAAGGGCATGAGGAAAATTTACCTGTTGCAGTTGTCTTCTTGAAAGTCAGCTGTGTTTGGAATTTATTTCTGCAATATCTTCCCCAGGGCCTTTCCTGAGTGCTGCGGTCGTCAGCATTCCCAAAGTCCTTGTCAGTTGGAGGTGGCATTATCTGTGCTCAAGTTGTAGTTTCAGGTAATGTCCACAAGGAGGCAGCACTGTTTCGTGCCAACTCTGGTTCTTAGGGATTCCCTGGTGGCTCAGACGGTAAAGAGTCTGCCCTCAATGAGGGAGACTCGGGTTCGATTCCTGGGTCAGGAAGATCCCCTGGAGAAGGAAATGGCAGGCAAGCTGAGACTTTGGAAATTGACTTCCTGGGCTGTGAATTAAGAGTGTAACGTGCCTGAGCAAACACGCAAGGCCTGTCTCACTGCTACTTCCCCTTAACACTTCACCCTCTGTTTCAGACTTATCCCAACCTGGGGCACCGCTCCCTGCTGAGGTGCCCAGGAGGCTGTACTCTCAGAGGCTTCAGCTGGGGACCCCAGCACCAGCGGACCTGGAGGAGGGTGACTTTTCCTGGGTCAGAAGACACCCACTGGGCTGCCCCAGGGCCACTGGGACCCTGGGGTCCCCCCAGTCATTTCCACTCTGCTCCCCGCCCACCCCAGTTCGTGGAGCATCCTCAGGGCTGGCCCCTCCCAGGGGTCCTGCAGGGGTCTCCTCTTTCAGCTCCTGCCCTTAAAAGGGGTCTGATCATCCATCCATCATCACCCCCTCCCTGAGATGCCCTGAAAACCTCCACATCAGCATCAGACAGAGCATCCCTGTTCATTTCCAATCCCTTCTTCCAGCTTGGAAGCTGCTAACCAGTCTCCCAGGCCAGGAGAATCCTCACAGGTAGGACTACTGCCAGACTCCCATCTGGATGGCATCTTTAGAGCTTAAGAGTCAAACATTATGTTAATTTATTCTGTGGTTCCCCCATGATGCTCCATCTTGGAGTCATGCTGGGTGGGTGTCCCCTGTTCCAGTGGAGAAGAACCACATGTTAAGGCAAAATTAGGGGAGGTGATTCAGAATAGTTTCTACTTCCCATGTCATCTTGTCCCCATGGCCTTGCTCTCATTCCATGGTTCCTCCCTGTTAATCTCTGATCCCACTCCTCTGGGTGGGGCTGTGTCCCCTCAGATGGCAGCTCCTGCTAGTGATGCTGCAGGGAGGACAGGCCAGGACATGTGTGTCTTCAGGTTTCTGTGGAAGGAAGACCTGCAGCTGAGTCCTGGGTCCCAGAGCTCGAGTTTGGTCCTGGGCTCCCACCCATGGGCCCTGCTGACTTGTGGTCCTAGCCAGAGGGAATCACACAATACCAGTGTCACAGGAATCAAAATTAAGGGCACACTTCCCAGTGTCATGATGCTCCGAGTCCAGCCACAGGAACCAAGCCTCCTCAGGCTCCAGGGATGGGGTAGGAGCCCAAGTTAGGGAGGCAAGAGGGAAACGAAATAGATATTGCTTTCATTTCCTTTCCTGTCCTGTAATCTCACGCCTTTGCTGTGTTAGAATATAGTTGATTTGCGGTTTTGTGCTTGTCCTCACAGTACAGCCGCTTTTTTAGTTATGACATACACACACAGCATATCTGTGCTTTCTTGGATTCTTTCTCCATAATAGCTATTGCAGAAGGTAGGGGCAAGTGTCAAATTCCTTAACACCCTGAATCCTGTGAGTCCAGGATGAAACCTCACCTTCCTTTCCCAACTACATCTATGCCCAGGCAGGAGGCATTATTTCCTGAGGTGATACCCAGCTCCGAGGTCCATTCATCACATCTTGAAGTTGATGCCCCAGCACTAGGGAGCTTCCAGGCAAAAGTACAGCAGGAGTGATGGATGCCCCGCATGGTGACCTTCAGCACCTCATTCCTGCTCTTGTTTGTAAAAAAAGGAAGCAAAAGTGGTGTACTCTGAAGTCTGAGAAAAATAGGTTGGAAATCTGATTCTGTCATTTAGTAGCTGTGTGACTAAGGACTTAACCTCTCTGTGCTTCAGTTTTTAGACCTGTAAAGCAGGAAAATCTAACAATTCGCTGGGCTCTTCTGAGATATTACATAGAAGTCATCCAGCACCATGCATGTCATAGCTCAAGCTACCACTAAACGTCAATATCTGGTGATTATTCTCTGCACAGTCCAGTGACCTAGCAGAGCGCACCTGTCCTGTGCTGCAGGGCCTGGCCTCTAAAGGAAGAGCATGCACAGTGTACGTAAGGAAGTGTCCATACCAGAGCAGCGACTCACATTAGGATCAGCTGCATGTTGCTATTTAGATCTGTGTCTGGGTCCTGCTTCAGCTCCAAGGAACCAGAATCCCTGGGGGTGGGGAGTGAGGCAGATGGGTGGGGGTAGGGTGGCCCTGTTGACCTTCAGATGTTTCCAGTGCCTAACACCCTGGAATGCCCTGAGGGGCTTTCTCAGCACCTTGGTACCTGAGCACCGTGTTCTCACACTGGACCAGGATCAGCATCACCTGGGGGGCTTCTGGGCCCCATCCCAGAGTTTCTGACTCAGCAGGTCTGGGGTGGAACCCAGGCATCTGCATTCCCAATAATTTCCTGTTGATGTTCTGCTGCTGGTCCGAGGACCACACTTTGAGAAGCACTGCCACATCAGGCAACCATGATGTGCAGCCACGGATTAGCAACTGGCCTAAGAACTGAGCACCTCCAGAGGGATTCTGATGACTGGTCCAGCCTCGCCCCTGCCATCTCCCTGGGCTGCCTGTTCATGCAGAGAGGGGGCACAGCTCCACAGGACATGTCCCAAATAGCCCACTGCAGGGATGAGGGGCTCCAGGTAAAGTTAAGAACCCAAGGGATTCAAATCCAGGCCCATCTGACAGCAATGCCAGTGCTTTTCATTCAGACAGGTTTCCAGAGCTGGTGCTTTGCATTCCCACCTATGACACCTGGGAACCAGTGTGAGAACCTGGGAACCAGTGTGAGAGGGCAGGGAGGTGCAGCTTGACTTCTCAGGGGTCTCTGCTGTAGGCAGCTCTGTGTCTGGCTGTGGAGTGGCCACCAGGTGGAGTCCTTGGACCATCTCTCCCCCAGGCTGACTTGCAGGGAGAGCCAGCCTGAGGGACGCTCTGGCAGGAGGCGTGAGGGGCTGGGTCTCCAATTTGGTTAGGGGTGGCTCCAGGGGGCAGCTCCAGGGACCTCTAGATGCCCTCTCTCAGCCAATGAGCTGAGGTTGGGAGAGGCCTGGGGCAGTGTTGCAGCCTGGTGTGGAAGATGACCCCAGGATTCCTGCCTCTCAGCCGGGGTTTCTTCTAGAGTTTTAGGCTTTCTTGGAAGGAGTGGAACCAGGATTCCCAGAGGAAGAGCTTTCAAATCTCTAACCCTGCCTCCTGCTTCTGGCTCAATGCAGGGTCAGTTACCCTTGGCAGATGCCTTTCAGCCCAGCTGCTCATGTCTGTGAAGAACAGCCACCCTCTGTTCCCAGGTCCTGGAGCTCCAGGGACACCTATCAGGATCTTGTTTAGAGCCCTGAGCTTGTCCCTCTGTCAAGATGGAGTGTCTTCATCTCTTCATGTCCACCTATCCCCAGGGTTTAGGGCTGGGATAGAGAGACAGGGGGCTTCCCTGATAGCTCAGTTGGTAAAGAATCTGCCTGCAATGCAGGAGACCCCAGTTTGATTCCTGGTTCAGGAAGATCTGCTGGAAAAGGGATAAGCTACTCACTCTAGTATTCTTGGGCTTCCCTTGTGGCTCAGCCAGTAAAGAATCTGCCTGCAATGTGGGAGACCTGGGTTCGATCCCTGGGCTGGTAAGATCCCCTGGAGAAGGGAAAGGCTATACCCACTCCAGTATTCTGGTCGAAGAGAATTCTATGGACTATATAGTCCACAGGGTCACAAAGAGTCAGACACAACTGAGTGACTCACTTTCACTAGAAGGACAGGGGTGCAGAGATCACCCTGCCAGTCAGTCCCAGCTTTTCATCCATGGGGTCCCTCAGTGGAGGCTGGAGTTGTTCCACTTGACGGACCTCCCCCACCCAGGATCCTCTGTCTCAAGAGCTCAGGCTAAGGGGGAGCTGGCAAGCCTACTGGTTCAGTCCCACTGCACCGGGACTCACTGGAGTCTACAGAAAGGAAGGGTGGCTTTGTAATAAGAATTCTCTCTATGTGACTAGCATCTGTCCTCTAAGTGAAAGAAAGGCTGGACGACCGAGATCACAGCTGGGGCTCCCCTGCTATTTGGAAGCCCCAGGAGCCTGGCCTGAGGTGCAGCCACAGGAAGGACAGGACCTGGTGGGCAGAGACTGGAGATCAGGCCCTGCTCAGTGACTCCAGGGCTGGAAGGTCCTGAGCTCTAGCCCTGTTGAGGTTCTAGTTTCTCATCTGTAGACCGGAGATTATATAACTCTCCTAAGGCTGGTGTGAAGGTCAGAGACAATGATGTGAGGGGCCAGGGACAGAGGGGTTCCCGGTGAAAGGCAGCCTTGAACAAAGATGAACCTGAGATCCATCCATCCCCTCACCTGCACTCCTGTGATTAGCTTCTAGCTGCTTTGTCTATTTCCATTCTTTTCCTCAATGTCTGCTTGTGCTGAATGCAAACTGAAATAACTCTGGTGGGTTCTCTTTGTTATCTTAAGATGAAACACAAACTTTTAAAATGTCACCTCCAAAGCTTTGCAAGCTCAGACCATTTTATACCTCTTCAACCTCATCACCTCCCTCTCTGGGAGGGAGTTTGTGTTTCGTCTGATTCAGGAAAATGTAAGAAAATGAGAGTTCTTGCACTGAACTTGCAAGAGATAAATGCATACATGCTCATATCAGTAAAAAAATTCATCAATTGTCAACTCAAAAAGAAGTGAAAAGTTTTACTCAAATCAACAAAGAATTATAACCAGGGAGACAGTCTTTCAGAAAGCTGTGAGAACTGTGCTGAAGAGTTAAGGGTTGGAGACAGTATGTGTGTGATTTGGGTACATGCAACCAAGCATACATCTTAGCCAAGTTATTGTTCTTCGAAAGGATCAGATACCAGAGTTAAGGATTTAGTGTTTTTCTAAGTATGGGAAGATGCAAGAAACTGGGTTCATAAAAATTTCTCCTAAAAATATCTATCTTCCTCTGGTTTCTTTCTGGTTCTGCCAGTCTTGCTACAACATAAAGTGCTTCTTCCTGATTTCCACCCTGAATTCATTTCAGGGTAGCTTACTTTCAGGATAGGTCAGTGACTGCAGTGGTTAATGACTTGATTCTTGTAGAACCCAGTGGTGGGCAACATTTTTTACTACTCAATATTCTCCATTTGTTTCTGTCTTATTTCAGCTAAAGTTTAGGAGGTGTTTTTGACCAATTTGCCCTAGGATGCTAGGAATGCTCATTCCCTGGTCAGGTAAAGATTTCATTGATAGGCTACTCAGCAAGCAATTACTCGTCTAGTCTTGGTAACAGTAGCCAAAATCCTCTGGACCAACTGTCTTACTAGTCTGTCAGCTCCAGGAAATGATTCCCTCCTGTTGCTTCTTCCCATATCCAGAGTCACACTATTACAATCAGTGATCTTAGAATTATATATACATCAGGTCAATTGTTTCAAGTCTGTTAATCATTAGTTTTTTCAGGGGCTCAATAACACATTGTGAAAGCAAGAAACAAGAATCTTGTCAAACAGGAAGAATAGAAGTAATAAAGTAGTGACATTAGTAAGGTCATTTGTAAGCAGTAGTATTTTCTAAGGAGTTACGTGGCTGGGCCCAGAACAGAAATATTGATCTTTATGGTGGAGCAGGTATTTCTGCCCTTGTGAAGGTAGGTTTTATACACAATGCAAATACACAATGCACACCAGAGGGGAGGGAGAAGGTTCAAATGGGCAGAGAAAATATTTATGTTTAAATTTTTCTTGTCTTGTCTTAAAATAGCAAGTCTTTTTCATTGCTTCTTAAGTTTTACCGGCCATGGAAACTGCCTCCTGGGAGCCCTCCCCCTCCACCGCACCTGCCTGTGGGTGAAGATCCCAGGCTTCCTCCCAGCACAGGACTGAGGGGCAGCAGCGGGGGTCCTTCCCCGCCCCTCTCCCACAGCTCTGCTTGCCGGGTCCTTCTGGGCCTGGTGACACCAGGATGCTGGGCTCTGAGGCTTTGCATTTGAGAGGAAGAGAGGAAGAGGCCTTTCGGTGCCTTCCCAGTCACCAGTTCCTATAAACAAACTGCTACTGGCCTCAGTGCAGTGGAACCCATGGGCACATATACAGGTACACACAGAGACACAAACACCCACTGAGCCTGCACACAGGCACACACCCTTAAAGAGAGATGTCCAGGGGCTTTCCTGGCCCCTTTAAGGGTTCAGGCACAGGAAGCTGGCACTGGGGTGGGCCTAACCTCTTGTGTCCCAGGCTGGGCCACCTGTGACCCAGGGTCTCGTCCAGGTGTGGGTGGGGCATCAGTGGAAGGGGCTCCACGAAACCCAGGTTTGGGTGAGGGTGAAATTGGATAGGATCCTTCTGAGCCCTAGGCAAATTTGGGGCAATTGGAATATTTGGATTTTGTGGAAGTTTTTCTTTGTTTTCCTTCATCTTTATATTGAAATTGAAAAGGACACTATAAATGTGGGAAGGGGTACAAGTCTTTCTCTGTGATTAAGAAACAGACTATGTGATTGAGCAGAGACAATGATGGACACGAAAAGCTCTGTGGAGTTTTTCTAAACTATATGTATTTATATAGATCACATTATGCTTCAGCATATGTGTGTGCACCACATACTCAAGCCATGCAGTTTCTATGACAATGACATCAGCATTGTCAATGCTGTCAAATGCTACCCCCTCAAACTGCCCACTGAAGAAAATTTGAAAAGAAACTTTCCCCCTTTACAAATAGGGTCACCTACTAATTTTTGCTGTCTTGATCAGAAAAAAGAAAAGAATAGGAAAAAAGAATAGCAAGCTAACATCCCCTTTAAGGCTGGCAGGACCATGCTCTTCTCCCTGCAGAGGAAGGACCTACTGCTTTGATCACCGAGGCAGGAGGGCTGCATCACCATCCCTCACCAACACTGCAGACAGGTGTCTGCAAGACCTTGTGCTTTTTTTCCCTAGATCCTTTTTACTTTGCCCAGAGAGGAGCTGGATTGGTTAAGACACTTCTGTTAAGACACCCTCTAGGCAGCAGATAATAAGTAAGCCTGGGAAAATTCTCCAGTCAATCTCTGGTGGGGTTGTGCAACAGGTTGGGTCTCAATCTAAGGTCTCTGCTTCAAGTTTCCTGTCCACTTGACATTATTGACCTCTAGAGATTTTATTTAACTTAAAGGGGAGGTGCACTGTACAGCCCCCTCCACTAACAGAAATGAGGACCTACCTACCCCCAACACTCATACACCCCCCATAAACACACCAACTATTACCCCCAGGGGGACAGACACACTTTGGCAATGAGGCCCCTCCGGAGGCCCAGGGTGTGAACAGCTGCACAGAGGGTTGTGTGCTGTGGAGTCCGCACCTTAGGAGGCGGGAGGGGGCGGTGGACACAGAAGGAAGGAGTCTCAGGTCCCTGATGGATCAGAAGAAGGAAAATGGGGAGAGGTGGTCAGGACACAGACAAGAAAACCAGAAAAGGGCCAAAAAATAGAAAATATAGAAAAAATGAGAGAAGCAAAAGAGAATGTGGGCAACCACACAAGACAGGAAGGAGACAGAGGAACAGAAAAGAGAATGAGATGCATGGGGAAAGATGTGAGGAGGGAAAGGGGAGCCAGGAAGAGGGCATCAGAGGACGTCAGAGCTCAGTGAGGATATCTCCTGTGAGCAGAGGATCGGGAGTCTCCAGGCTGGTCCTAAGTCCCTACAGAGACCGGCGGGCCCAGTACCCCAGCTCAGCCACGTAAATCAGCAAGTTGATGGCTGTCAGGACAGCCACAGCCAGGCGCTGGTCCCAGGCGCACATGAGGTCGTCAATGCAGCTCACATCGCTGGACCGCTGGGGCAGCCCGCCCAGCTCCTCATAGAACTGGTAGAGCAGCCAGAGGACAAGAGCACTGATGTAGAGGAGGACAGAGAACACGGTGAGCACAAGTTGGAAAATGGGGAAGGGGATTGGCAGCCTGTTCTCCCATTCGCCCAGATTCAACAGGATGGTTACTGCTGCTGGGATGAAGCAGATGGAGTACACGGCCACGCAGCACTCCAGGGCCGGCTGGTGCAGGTATAGGGAGGTGTTGCTGAGGAAGGCAAAGATGACACCAGCAACGAAGGTCTCCAGCACGTTCAGCAGGCCTGGCACAGTGTGCACGTAGCAGGGGATCTCTTTGAGCTTGTAGAAGTTCCACACGCCCGCCATTTCTATGGCATAAAGCACTGACGCGATGCAGGAGAATGCAGTGGCAGCGACGGCCCGGTCCCACTCAGGGCCATCAGGCAGGAACTGGACGTAGGCGATGGAGTAGATGATGGAGGCTGAGAGGCAGATGAGGGCGGCATAGCAGGCAAAGGTGACGGGAAAGTTGTACCAGTAGAAAGGAAAGCGAGGCTGGAGATCGTTTAACTCAATTATGACTATGAATAGGGTCACAATGAAACAGATGCACCAGCAGGACATGAACCAGTTACCTATGTCCCCTCTCCAAATGCCCATGTCAGCCACCAAGGAGAATGCCACGCAGGTGGAGAAGAGCTGCGGCACGCGGAGGAGCCAGAACACTCTGTTCACGTAGAGCCAGTATGGGAGTGTCGCCCTGGTGCTCATGGTGTTATGAATGTCTGGCAAGTCACAGTCACCGGTCTGGCAGTGGTCTTCACTGAGGACCCACCAAAGAAAGATCCGGCTCCAGAGGATCAGACGCCTACAAACGCCTCAGGGCTCTGTGACGGCTGAGGCTCAGGACCTGTGGAGTTGGAACCGATGGCTCAGACACTCGGGTAAGAGCACAGCTGCTCCAAATGGTTCTCCCCACCCATCACCCTTGGCCTTGTCAGGAGACTTGTCTTATCCCAAAGCTCCCAGCTAGTTGTGGTCTAGCCTCAAACCATGAACATTGTGGATCTCTCTAAGCTGACCATTATTTATGGAGACACAGAGACGGATGGTCCTTATCTTTAATCCCAACCCTTCAAGTCTCTCAAAATTGAAAATGAATATTTAAAAAATTGTTTGGTAACAAAATTCGGCCCAAAGAGACATGAGACAAATTATGATCTTTTTTTATTTTACTCAATGTGACTGTTCAAAAGTTCAGCTGCCAAAACACTAATGTGTATGATTACAAGGTGCTTTGAGACCCCAGTGGGGTGTGATGTCATGTAGAGTAGATGTACTATGTCACCTGTATGGAGCTGAAAATTCTGAATTCTAGAGAATATCTGACCCCAAGTGTTTCAGAAAAGGGACTATGGAGTGTCCTTTTGACTAACCCCATTTTACAGATGAGAAAACTAAGGTAGGGGAATTAAGTCCTTCCCTAAGATGGCATGACCATGAAGTTGGAACCCCAGATAAATATACCAAAGCCATGGGCATGAACTCTTTGCTCTACAGCACACATGGCAGAAATCCCCTTAGGTGGAGCCCAGGACCAAAGCCTAGAACACAACTTCAGGGCCACAGCCTCCTTCCACAGCAACCTGAACATACATGAATCCAGGCCTCTCCTCCCTGCAGCCATCACTAGAAGAAGCTGCCATGTGAGGGGACACAGCCCCACCCGGAGGAGGGCAGCTTCAGAAGTGAACAGGGAGGAGCCATGGGGTGAGAGCAAGGCCGTGGGGACAGGATGAAATGGGAAGTAGGGACTATTGTGACTCCCCTCCCCAATTTTGCTTTCACATGTCACTCTTTTGCATTGGGTCAGGGTATCCCAACCTAGCATGATTCCAAGGTGGAGTGTCATGGAGGAACCAAGGAACGAAATGTTAAAATGCCAGCTTTTTAAGCTCCAAAGCAGCCATCCACGTGCAAATCTAATCCTTTAAAGGGCAGGAGCTGAGAGAGGAGGCCCCTGCAGGACCCCTGGGAGGGGCCAGCCCTGAGGATGAGCCCGGGACTGGGGTGGAGGCGGGGGCGGGGGGCAGAGTGGAGATGACTGGGGGGATCCCAGGGTCCCAGGGGCCCTGAGGCAGCCCAGTAGGGGTCTTCTGACCCAGAAGGGATGCACGCATGGAGCCAACCTTCCCATGGAGGAGGGGCCGGGACTGGAACTGAGACAGGAGAACAGGGGCCTGAAGGGGTTTCAGGGCTGTGACAGGGACACATGGCCAGAGTGTCAGGGACCCTGGAGACCACGGAATTTCCCAGGTCACCACCCAAGACAGTCCCTCCAGCCAGAGCTGTAGTCCTGCTCATACAGGGGCTCCTCCAGGGTCCAGTGTGTGGGGGGAGTGTGCCTCTCCCAGCCCGCCCCCTCCGCAGGGACAGCCGCCCTGTTTCCAAGGGACTATTTGCTGAGAGGCCCCCAGGGCTGAAGGGCCAACAGCCTGAGCCCCAGCCAGCTTCCTGCCATCATGGGCCTTGTTGCCTTTGCTGATAATAAACCCTGGGACAAGCTGAGGCTGGAAAGAGAAACAGAGAGAAAACCTGAGAACCTCCCTGGACTCACAAAGCTCCTTGAGCCCCATTGCAGGGGAGCCCTGGAGCCTGCTGGCCTCCTAGTGGGCACTGCCAGGGTGGGAAGGAGCACTGGGGTGAGGGAAGGAGGGATTGTCATGCTCTTTGTACCCCAGTTTGATCCCAGTTTAATTACTTGAACTCACCCTGAAATTCCACCTACGATAAGAGACAACTTGAATGCTTTGAATCCATTGAATGCATCAGAGAGAGGATATGGAGAAGAGGAGGCATGGGGGTTCCAACCGCGTGACCCTGGGTCAGGCCTGTGCCCTGGAAAACAGGAAGTGGAAGTTTGTCTGAGTCTTCCAGCAGCCCCTCCTCCACTCTAATCTGTGAGCCTGGACATGGTGCCCCTGTCAGAGCACAGCCGATGTGGCTGAGCCCTGCCTGCCCAGCAGCCAGGCATGTGGACTAGAAGACAGTGAGCTGGGAAGGTCATGGCCAGAACAGAGGAAGGAATGAGGAAGTGCCAGAAGGGCAGAGAAGGGTGAGATGGGATGGACACTCAGAGTGACAAGGAGTAGAGCCTTCATAGCTGGATGATCATGGCAAGCTACTCAATAGAACCTCAGTTTCCCCCTTCTGTTCAATGTCTCTATACCTATTTTGTGTCAATTAAATGAATAAAAGCATGTGACGGGTTCATCAGAAAGCCTGTCACATGGAACCCTCAATCTGTGCCAGCTACCTCCCCACCCCCCTCACAGAGGACCCAGAAGGCCCTGGCTCTGAACATCAGCACATGCAGCTTGATTTGCTGCAGATCAGGGGCTGCAAGCCAGTTTGCACTGCAGGTGGACTCTTGATGTGTTCAGTTTCCACCACAGTTTCCATCAGTGTTTTCATGAAAAAATGATGTGGAATCACTAGCATTACTATTTCTTCCCTGAGTGTTTGGTGGCTGCACATTGTTTTAATTTCACATGAAAATTCGGATTACAGCTCCTTTTCAAGCCTCAGGAGATACAGTGTCACCTGGTTTGGTTCCCTTGGCAGTGGGGTTGCTGGAGATAAGCAGCTGCTAGCCTCTTTTCTTTATATTGTTTTCCATCCTCATCTCTGTTTAGTATTTTCTATATTTCTCTCATTCTCATGTATAACTGACATAAAGCAAGACTATTATCATCTCTCCTGTGACTGGTTTCCTGTCTTCGACATGGCCAAGCTTCCTGCCTGCTCACAGGAGCGTCCACCCCTCCATCCAGAGAGCATCCATGTCCACAACCTCAACCTCAGCCTTCAATACATTTCAAATGCTGTAAAATCATGTGTAGACATGTGTGTACACACAAGCATACTTGTTTGTACATACATGCATACATGTTTGTAGGGAATATCTGTATCTCTTTTCCTGTTTTGTCAACATGAGACCACGTCTTCCCAGAGCATCTTGCTTTTGCACCGCCCCAGACAGGTGCAGCTGGTCCTCTCCAGGGATCCTAGTGCTCTCCATCCCCTTATTTCCTTCCCTCCTGGCTCCTTGGGCATCAGTGGACCCTCCCCTGTGAGTCTCAGACACGGGGACATAGGATGTGACAAGGGATCCTGGGATCCAAGTGACCACCATGCTATAGGGCAGGAGGTCAGCAAGTTTTTCTGAGAAATTTTCTTAAAAATATGACAAAGAATATATTTTTCATTTCTGGAAATTAAATCTGGTTTCCTAGATCTGCAACAAATTATCACAAGCCTGGCAGCTTAAAACAGCAGAAACCTGTTCTCTCACAGTTCTGGAGGTCAGCAATTTGAAACAAGGTGTCAGCAGGGCTGCTCTGTCTCTGATGCCCCAGGGGAGGGTCCCGCTTTGCCTCTTTTAGCTTCTGGAGGCCCTTTAGCTCGTCCCATGTTACTGAACTCTGATGATGTCCGATCATCCCTCAAGAAGCCAAACACCGAGAGATGAGTGCTGGGCTTTGCCTGGGACGAGGTGCGGCTCCCCCACTGTGAACACAATCATCGCTCATGTCTGTGCATCAGCCCATGTTGGACGGTGGTTTGAAAAAAATACTCATGAACATTTCTACCTTTTTTTGTGCATCAACTCAGAGGATTTGTTTTTTTCCAGTTTAGTAGGTCTGAAGTGAGAAAAAGATTGTATCAAGAGTCAGCCACTGACTCTTCTCCTGCACTGAAAGCTCCTGCAGGGAATCGTCTCAGTGGAAATCCACCCCTGGCGCGCCCCCACCCCACCCCCACCCCAGGGGACACACTCTGGCCAAATCAAGTGATCTGTCCCGTCTTAAAAGGAGAAACTGCTTCAGACCTCCTTTCTTCCTCACACTGTGGTGACGCTAAGGCTGTGTCCCGCCAACACACTAGAACCCCTCCTCCTTCCGGGGACTGGAGTTGGGGGGAGGGGGGCGCAGATGCCCAGGCAGCTCCTGCCTCGGGCATCAGGACTGGAACCACAGAGCTGGGGCTGGATTCAGTTCCCTAAAAAGCTGACCCCATCTTCTCCCTCCCTTGCCTGCAGACTCCTCTGTGAACGCGGCAGGCTTTTCACAGTTTCCTTTCCTTTTTGCCTTTAATTTAGTGCCCTTGTTGGAAGAATCCTTACTATGGAGTAACAGGAAGACCTGCGCATGGAGTTCCCTCCCACTTACCAGATCTTGACAAAAGAGCTCTAACTGCAAAATACTGGAATAACTTAGAGATCCATGCAGGAACAATGTTCTTCACAACTGAAGACATACACGGGCAAGGTTGTATTAAAAGTAGAAAACCACTTTTTTCTTGATACAGGGTCATACTGTTAGGGGAACCACACTGACACAACCACCCACCCCGTTCAGGAACCCTAGTAACCACTTGTATGAGTTGTCTTACGACAGGAGGTCCCGGTAAGAAACACGGAACTAAGAAGCCACCACCAACCAGAAGGGTTCAGGAAAGGTCGAAAGGAGACAGCATGTGTCTGACCACCTTCCACAATCCTCCTCTCTGGCATCCATCCTGGCTGAACAAGGTGGGCACCACCAGGAAGGACTCTGAATCAGAATGATTGGCTATGGACAACCCGGAGACTAATCCCATCACCATAAAACCCAAACTGTGAGCCATGTGGCAGAGCTGTTCTCCTGGGTCCCCTTACCTTCCTGCTCTCCGCCCCGGTGCTGTTTCCCAATAAAAATCTCTTGCTTTGTCAGCGCATGTGTCTCCTCCGACAATTCATTTCCGAGTGTTAGACGAGAGCACAGTTTCGAGCCCTGGAAAGGGTCCCTCTTCTTGCAACAATACCTCTAGTTTTGCCAATCTGTCAAGATGCGTGCCAGTGGACTTGTAGAAGGGATGGATGTAGGTCCCTTCCCCCAACTTCACTGGCTCCCCCAGAACAGATTTCAAACAAACAAGCAATTCTTCCTTGGGAAGAGAGTGGTACAGAGTCACAAACAAGCCATTTCCCACTTCTGCAGTGTCCAACTGGCCCCAAAGTTCCAAACAGCAAAGAATACACACAAACAGGTGGGAAGGGGGGCTCCTGGGACCCACACCCCTCTACTCACTCAGTCAAGAGCTCTGTGCTCCTTCAGAGGCCAGTTTCCTTCTCTTAACAGAAAGTGAAAGCACCCTGTGAGCAAGGCGTGGGGAGGGGCAGGGCTAGTTCCTGAATCTAGCAAGTTTGGCAGCTGCTGGAGAAGACCTATAGATCTTCCTGGGAATAGATGGTACTCCACCCTGTCTTCCCAGTGGCACTCTGCTCCTTGCTCTAGGAAGACAGGGAGGGGCTGGAGACTTGGGGACCTGACTCCTGCCTGGACACTCAACATTGTCCCCCAAGTCAGGCCCAGCTGCTTGTCGCTGAAGAAGCCAATACAGAGAGCTAAGTCTTGGGTTTAAGAAAAGTAGCTTATCTTAAGGAAGCTGGCAAGAAGGTGTTTTACTGCCCAGAAGAATCAACTCCCAGCAGGGCAAGGCTCAGCCGGGATTTATACAAGGAGGGAAGCAGGAAACGGCTGCAGGCTGCATGCCGGGAGTGCGCTGTGCTTCTATTTTGGGGGACTTTACAGTAACCACCAGGAGCCTTTCTGGGCTGAGAACATGTGGTCCTTACTTTGTTCAGATCAATACATCAGTTCGAGGGGTCAGTGGTTGTATATTTTCTAGAGAAAAAAGAATTGAGGCAAAAACAGAGCTTAACTGGCAAAGCAAAACTGAAACCAGAAAACATCAAACTCTAAGTATTCATAAGCCTTTGGTTGAGTAACAAGCAAGGTTACAAACCGGTGCCGGTGACCTGCCTGACCACCATGATCACCATGTGCCTGTCCTCAGGCCTGGGCACCAAGCCCATCGTGGGCTTCTTCCTCCACTTGGGGCAGCTGCTCTCCATCAGTATGCCCTTCTCGCTGGCGGCCAGTGAGGGGGGCATAATTAACTGGTGCATGTTCATGGTGCGTCTGCTTCACCATGACCCTCACCATCTTCATAGGGGAGTTTTGTGGGCTCCCTTCTCTTGAGACGGCTTTCTCTGCACCCATGCCTTTTATTTCTCCATCTCCTGCCTCTCAACGTCCATCGTCTTTGGCACCACCTACATCAAGTTCTTGCCTCCAGGCTCCACCCGAACCTGGGTCCTCACTGCCACTGCATTCGCCTTCGTGGCTGCTGTACTGTATGCCATTGAAGCGTTCTGCATCATATCCAGCCTGGAGGCATGTTCTGGTTCAAGCCAGCCTCCCAGGCCTGCTCAGGAGGCCAGAGAACTATGCTGACTGGCTCATCATCGCCTTCATCAGCAGGCCCCACCAGTATCAGCAACAGCCAGCCCTACGTTTGTGGTTGTGTCTTCAACTCCCTGGGGTTCTTCACCAGCTCCTTTTTCGATTCTCCAGAGATTGGCTGGGGGTGGAACTTATCCCAAATTCCTTTAAGATGCCCTCTAGGCAGCCAGTGTGAGGCTGAGCATCAGGTGGGGCCCTGGGATCCAAATTCTCTGATTCAGGACTCTTGCCCATTGGAAATCAGTGACCTCCAGAATTTTTTCTTTCTTTTTTTTTTTTTTTTTACTTAAAGGGGAGGTGCACTATACACTTCCTTCTATTGGGAGAAAGGAGCCCTGATGCCTAGCTACCTACCTTCACTCCTTCTCATCCTCATCCAGTCCGATGGCTTTAAGATTCCACTCAGTTGACAAATACACCTGTGCACCAAGTGTGTGCCCGGCAGTTTTCTAGACAATGGAGAGAGCAGAGAAGATAACCAGTAGTTCCCCCCTCATGGAGCTTATCCTCTAGGACACAAGATGGAAAATCTGAGAACCAATGTGTAATATCAGGTCAGTTCAGTTCAGTTCAGTCGCTGAGTCATGTCCGACTCTTTGCAACTCCATGAATCGCAGTACGCCAGGCCTCCCTGTCCATCACCAACTCCCAGAGTTCACTCAGACTCACATCCATCGAGTCAGTGATGCCATCCAGCCATCTCATCCTCTGTCAGCCCCTTCTCCTCCTGCCCCCAATCCCTCCCAGCATCAGAGTCTTTTCCAATGAGTCCACTCTTTGCATGAGATGGCCAAAGTACTTGAGTTTCAGCTTTAGCATCATTCCTTCCAAATAAATCCCAGGGCTGATCTCCTTTAGAATGGAATATCAGGTCAGTGGATGATAAATACTATGCTAAAGGGAAAACAGGTGAAAAAGAGAGTTATTGGAATGCAGGGATGGGCGAGGCTGCTATTTTAGGTGGTTGGAGGTCAGGCCACTCTATGGATGTGACCCACCCCTCACCAAGAGATTCTGATTCATTGGAGCTGAGTGAAGTGAATTGGCTGTATGATGATAACTCCCCAATTCTGGCCTCCAGAGCTGATCTCTACAGAGACCCTGAGTCATATGCAACTGCCTCCTGATCTCTCCCTCTGGATGTCTCAGGATGCCTCACACTCGCCATGTCTGGTCCCATCTCCTGAACCCCCCTAGCGCCAACACACACAGATCCTTCCTTGTCTTTCCCATCTAAGATGATGGCACCACCTTCACAGATGCGCTTCACAAAATACTGTGAATCCACACCACACACACACACACACACACACACACTCTCTTCCTCCTCTCTAGAGCATCCACTTGATCTTGGTCCAGATCCATCCAGCCTTCTCACCTGTGCTCCCCTCATAAGCTTCTCACTGCTTCCTCTATTTCCATTCTTTCCCTCAAAGTCAGCTTGGGCTGAACTCAAACTAAGTTACCTTTGACCGCTTTTCTTTGCTCCCTCAAACTGCACAGTGTCACCTCCCTGTATGTTCGCACCCCTTTCTACCTCTCCAGCTTCATCACCTCCCTCCCTCCAGTCACTGAGAAGTACTTCCAGTTCCTCTTTGTCATCTCAGGGCCTTTCCTGCTACAAGTCTACACACACCCCAACTCTGAATGGAGACCAGAACTGAGCCTGGAACATAGTAGTCCTGTCCAGGCAATGTCACTCTGAGCCTCAGTTTCCTCATCCAGAAAATGGAGATAATAGCACCAGTTTTTATAAATTTATTTATTTTTTATTAAAGGATAATTGCTTTACAGATAGCATCAGTTTTTAAAGGTGAAGATTCTTGATTGCATCCTGCAGAAAACACCTCTAGCAACTTAGGCAGAGAACAACTGTCCTAGAAGGCTGCTAGAGAATTATTAGGGAGAGATGGGCCTGAGAGCAGGCTTAGACCAGGAAGGAGGGGTGCTGGGCAGCTGGGGCACAGGCAAGGGCAGCTGGTCTAGCCACCATGGCCCCTGGCAGCAGACTCTGGATGCTACTCAGGCCTCAGCAGTAGAAATTCCGATCTGACCTGGTGTCTGTGTATCACCTGCTCCTTAGGTGTGTGTCCAGAGTTCATATGGCGGCAGGTCAAATATTTACCTGACCTTTTGAGTTTCTTATTGAGGGTGAGGCCCAGTTTCTCCTCAAGATTCACACGATGGGGACATCCTCAAATATGAGGTGGGGGGAAGTTCAGGTTCTCAATTGTTCTTCTCCCTGGAGATGTTCATCATACAAGGCCATGGGAAAGTTGGGAAAATTAAAAGAGAAAACAAAGGAATCACTGATTCTTCAACATTTCCCCTAAAGGCAGAAGGGATGGAATGTATCCCAGTCAGGAGGTCCAGGCAGGAAGGGGCCTGAGGTTGTAAGCTCGCGTTAATACTTATTCAATAAACTCCTGCAACATACCAGGCCTTCTGCTCAGCACTGGGAAAATTTCAAAGAACAAAGGACAAGACACCTCTGCTTTGTGGATCTATATTCTAGAGTTTATCTTTGAAGCCTCGTGTTTTCCATGAAAGTAAATGTGGGATATTGCATTCCTTTTTATAATACCCCATAATAATATACTCTTAACATATCAGACTTGTTTCAATACAAAAGTAACAACTTCCTACTAATGGGCTGGTGGCTGAGCCATCCTATTTGCTTGAAGATACTAGAAGATGAGGTCTTTATGTGCCTATATTTAGGCACATTGTGGTTGACACATGAACAAAGCTGGGTCAGAGTACATGTGATCGGGGGAGTAGAAAATGGGGGAGCCAAAACCTGTGAGAGAGGAGCAGAGGGTCCGAGAGATGATGGAGGGTTCTGGGGTCCTGCCAGCCTCTGACAAGGTCCAGGAACAGACTATTCAAGAAGCATTTCCTGCCTGAAGTAGCAGAAAGAACACCAGGCTTTCTTTTATGGGTTTTCCCTAAGGAGTGGTCCCACACTAGCAATGGGAGTGTTTCTGGGGGCAGTGGTTTGGGCTGATGGGCCAAGCACTTGAGGGATTTATGGAAACAGATGCTGGTTGGAGTGAGGGGTGAGGAGATGGGCTTGAACTAAGCTCCCCCACCCCCACTGCTTCTCCATTCCTGGTCAGAAGCAGTCCCAGAAAAGACCAACTGGGCAAACCTCACCAGCCCAGCCTGGCTCCAGAAGAGACCTCAGGTGACAGCTCACAGGTTCTGTTGGCTGAGAAAGGGGCCCTGAGGACTTGGGCTGCAGCGGGGCTGCTGTGGACACAACAGTTACAAGAGGTCGTATGTGTCGTGCTCACTGCAGGTCGAGCTCTGCTGTGGATTCATTTGTTCCTCCCAGCAGCCCCTGAACTATGTTTTCAGTCCCCATTTTAACAGGCACAGAGAGGTCAACCGATCACCTTTACAGAGGTTTAGGTGTCAGAGCTGGGATTTGAACACAGTCATGTGGGTTTAGGACCTTAAAATCTGCTTGGGTTTGATTTGTACCTTAGACCCAAAGGGACAGAGTGGCCAATATATTTTTCAGCACCAACAGACTGACCTGGTGACATCACCTCCATTTCATTCATCTTCAGGGATATTATTATTGTCATCCCCATTGTACAGATGATGATTCTGAGGCTCAGAGAGTGTGTTATGTTTTTTGCTCAAGTTTACACAGTCACTTTCTGTCAGAGCCCAGATTTGAACACAGGCCTGTCTCCCTGCAAAGCTCAGAAAAAGAAAAGTGTTAATTGCTAAGTCGTGTTTGATGCTGCGACCCCACAGATTGTAGCCCTCACAGGCTCCCTCTGTCCATGGAATTGTCCAGGCAAGAGTACTAGAGTGGGAAGCCATTTCCTTCTCCGGAAGATCTTCCCAACCCAGGGATAAAACATGAGTCTCCTGCTTTGCAGGCAGATTCTTTACCATCTGAGCCACCAAGGAAGCCCCAGCAGGGAACAGAACCTCAGTAAATGCTGAGCCCCTTCCCTCTTCCCTGGGTCCAGGATTCATCTCCTGGCTCCCGTGTGTCCTGGTCTGGCTCTAGTGCCCCACCCAGAGGTCCTGTGGCCAAGTTCCCATACAGGCCAGACCACTTCCTGTTGGCAAGCCAGCCAGAACATGACAGGGAGGGTCCAGACCCTAGGGAGAGACTGATTGGAGCCTGGCCTGAATCTCCTCGGCACATCAGTCTTCCTAGAGACTTTTCCACAGGACAGTGACACAGACAAGGGCCACACGGATTGGCAGTCGATGCCTGGGTCCCAGGTAGGTGCCTGGAGCCTCCGGAGAGCAGAGTCCCTTCTCTCTACTCCAAGGTGGACTAGGAAGGTTGATTCTGTGATTTTTCCAAGCTGGCCAGAGAATGGAAACATTTGTGCCCCGGGCTGTGTTCTGGATGCGCCTCAGGACACAGTCTGGAGGATGTTAGCTGGAGTCACCCTGCCTGGGGGAGGCTCTGGCTGGCCTTCAAGGAAGGAGCCTCTGGCCACTGCCCCAGGAGACAGGGAGCTCAGGTCAGGCAGGGGGCAAGGGAAGGGCCTGAGGCTTGGGCAACGGGAAGTCTTCTCCATCAACTGTGTGTGCTAAAGGGCTTGGAAAGGCCCTGGCCACTCAGCAGGGAGGATTGGGGACCACAGCTCTCCCTCCTCAGACCCCTGGACCCAAGGTGCCTCCCTTCTGTCTGCTTTGGATACAGGCCTGTGTGGGCATCTCTCAGCTTCTCCTGCAGCCTTTCCATGAAGGCTGCAGGAAGCATGCAGACCATCTGCCAACTATCCCTTCCCTGACTCTTCTTCTCCAGTTGGTATATTTTTCAAACATAAATTTTAGTTTTTTAAAAAGGGAATCTTTACCTGGTTCAAAATAAAAATATTCTGAAAAAGCCATGTTCTGAGAAACCTCACTTCTACCTGTGGCCCCATCCACTCTCTCCTCAGTTCCCCTCCCCGACCCGGCCCACGTCGCTATTCCAATGAACTCAGGGGAGTCCTTCCTGTGCTCCTTGATGCAAGTCAAGTACATACAGGTGTATTTAATATTATTTCCCTTCATTTTTATTATATAAAATATAGTATACTCCATGTTGATTTATATCTTAACTATTTTTATTTCATGTATCCTGGAGATATTTACTTATCACTGTTGCAGAGTATTCCTTCTTGCACTACATCACTGTTTATTAATCCGCATCCTAAAGATGAACACCTGGGTTATTTTCAATCTTTTCTATCTTACTTGTGAATTTGATCTTGAGTGGGAGCTTGATTTATGTCAGGCTGCTGTGATCAGGAGAAGGTAAATGGGGAGAGGTGGTCAGGACACAGGAAATGAGAAAAGCAAGGATGACCAGGAAAGGGGCGAAAGGTAGAAAAATGTAGAAAAAATGAAAGAAGCAAGAGAAAGAAGCAAAACAGAATGTGGGCAACCACACAAGACAGAAAGGAGACAGAGCAGAAGGGAAGGAAATGGAAAAGAGAGTGAGATGAGTGAATAAGTACGCGAGCAAGGAGAGAGGAGAGCCAGGAAGAGGACATCAGGGGCTGACAGAGCTCGGTGAGTATACCTCCTGTGAGCAGAGGGGTCAGGAACCCTGGGCTGGTCCTCAGTCCCTACAGAAACCTGGCGAGCCCAGTACACCAGGTCAGACGCGTAAACCAGCAGGTTGATGGCTGTCAGGAGGGTCACAGCCAGTCGCTGGTCCCAGAAGCACATGTCATAGTTGAGCCCATTGATGCGGCCCATATCACTGGACCGGTGGGGCTGTCTGCCAAACTGCTCATTGAACTGGTAGAGCGGCCAGAGGACCAGAGCGCTGACATAGAGGAGGACAGACAGCAGGCTGAGCACAAGTTGAAAAATGGGATACAGGCTGGGCAGCCTGCATTGCCATTTGCCCAGGTTCAGCAGGATGGCCAGGGCTGCTGGGATGAAGCAGATGGAGTACACGGCCACACACCACTCCAGGGCCGGCTGGTGCAGGTACAGGGAGGTGTTGATGATGCAGATGAAGATGAAACCAGCCATAAAGGTCTCCAGCACCTTCAGCAGGCCTGGCATGGTGAGCACACAGCAGGAGGTCTCTTTGAACCCATAGGTGATCCGCATGCAGACTACTTACATGGCATGTAGCAGAGGTGGGACACAGGGGAACGTAGTGGCAGTGATGGCCCGGTCCCGGTAAGGACCATCAGGCAGGAACTGGACAAAGGTGACAGAGTAGATGATGGAGGCCGAGAGACAGAGGAGGGTGGTGTTGCACCAGAAGAAAGGAAAGCAGGACGAGAGCTCACGTAAGTCGACTATGGAGATGATGAGGGTCACAGCGAAGCAGATGCACCAGAAGGACATGAACCAGTTACCTGTGGCCCCTCTCCAGATGCCCATGTCGGCCACCAGAGAGAAGGCCACACAGGTGGAGAAGAGCTGTGGCGGGCAGAGGCAGAGACAGCAGCATGTGACCTCCAAGAAGCCCCTGTCTCAAGTGTCACCCCAGTGCACGTGGGCTGTGCTGGTCTGGCTGGTGGTGGATCGAGTCAGCCTCCTGGAACAGGCTCAGGGCCCTGTGATGGCTGAGGCTCAGGATCTGTGGAGTTGGACCCAATGGTCAGACACTTGGGTAACAACACAGCCGCTCCAGAATGGTTCTCCCCACCCATCACCCTCGGCCTTGTCAGGAGACTGCCTCATCCCCAAATCTCACAGCCATGTTTGATCTGCCCCCAAACCATGAATATTTGGGGCCTCTTGGGCTGCATACCATTATCTTTTGGGGTTGTAAGGTAGAATCATCCTTATGTACAATCTCAAATCTTCAAGTCTCTCAAAATTGAAAACGATTTTTAGAAATTTCATTTTTGTAGCAGAATTTGAGCTGAATGTACATGAGACAATTCATGGTCTCACGGTTCTCCGCCTCCCCCTCAGAGAGGACCCAGAAGGCCCTGGTCCCCTCATGCAAGCTTGGTTAGCTCCAGATTAGGGGCACAAACCAGTTTGTACTGGAGGTGGCCCCGAGGATTTGTTTTGTTTTTCTTCATGGTATTTTCTGGAAGACATGATGTAGAATCAGTGTTGTTTTTTCCCTAAGGGCTTGGAAGCTGCAGTATTTTAATTTCACAAGAAAATCCAGATTTCCTGCTCCTTTAGAAACCTCAGGGGATCTGGTGTCACTGGGCTGTGTTCCCTTGTGGTTGGGGGAGTAGCTGGGGGTGAGCATCAGCTATGGCCTCTTTACTGTTTTCCATTTATACCTTTGTGTAGTTTTCTATATTTCTCTTATTCTCCTGTATAATCGACATAAACAGGGCTATGATCATCTCACATGTGCCTATTTCCCCCTCTTTGGGATGGCCAGGCTTCCTGCCTGCTCACACGAGCGTCCACCCCTTCATCCAGGGAGCATCCGTGTTCTCAACATCTCGTACAGCCTTCAACACATGTCACAAGCTCTGAAACTGTATTTAGACACATGTTTGCATACATGCACACATGCCTGTAGGGAGTATCTTCCTTATTTTCTGATTTGTAAACATAAGACCGTGCCATGCACACGGCATCTTGCTTTTCCACCACCCCCGGCAGGTGCAGCTGGTCTTCTCCAGGGGCCCTAGTCCTCTCCATCCCCTTTACTTATTTCCTTCCCTCCTGGCTCCTGTGGGCGTTTGGACTGACCCCCCTTCTCTAGATCAGTGGACCCTCCCCTGTGAGTCTCAGACACTGGGGGACACAGAATATGACAAGGGGTCCTGGGATCCCTGTGACCACCATACTCTAGAGCAGGAGGTTGGCAAGCTTTTCTGGAACTTTAAAAAAATATGACAAATAATATATTTTTCATTTCTGGAAATTCATTTTGTTCTACTAGGGCTACTGCAGCCAATTACCACAAGCCTGATGGCTTAAAACAACAGAAACGGATTCTCTCACAGTTCTGGAGGTCAGCGTTTTGAAACAAGGTGTCAGCAGGGCTGCTCTGTCTCTGATGCCCCAGGGGAGGGTCCCTCCTTGTCTCTTTTGGCTTCTGGAGGAGCCTTGGCCCGTGGCTGTGTTCCTGAACTCAGGCTTGTCTACTCAGTCCTCAAGAAGCCAAACACTGAGACACCAGTGTCCGGCTTTTTCTGGGACAAGGTGCCGCTCCTCTGCTGTGAACACAATCATCACCCACATCTGTGCATCAGCCCATGTTGGGTGGAGGTTAGAAAAAATACGAATGAAGGTTTCCACCATTTTTTGTGGATCAACTTGGAGGATGGTTTTTTCCAGTTTAGCAGGTCTATGTTGAGAAGAAGATCGTATGTCCAGTAGCAGTTACAGACTTTTCTTCTGCACTGAAACCTCCTGCAGGGAATTGTCTTAGTGGAAATCCACCCCCTTGCCCACCTCCGCCTCCCCGCCCCGTGCCATAAGGGACGCACTCTGGCCAAATTGAGTGACCTGTCAGGTCTTAAAGGGAGAGACTACTTCAGAACCCCTTTCTTCTTCAAGCTGTGGTGACGCTAAGGCTGTGCCCCGCCAACACACTAGAACCCCTCCTCTTCCGGAGACTGGAGTTGGGGGGAGGGGGAGGGGGATGGCGCAGACCAGGACAGCCCCTGCCTGGGGCATCATAGGAACCACAAAGCTGGGGCTGGATCAGTTCACTAAGAAGGTGACGCCTCTTCTCCCTCCCTTGCCTGCAGACTCGTCTGTGAACACGGCAAGCTTTTCACAGTTTACTTTCCTTTTGGCCTTTAATTTGGTGCCCTTGGAAGAATCCTAATTAGGGAGTAACAGGAAGACCTGCACATGGAGTTCCCTCCCACTTCCGGATCTTAAAAAAAGAGCTCTAACTGCAAAATACTGGAATAATTTAGAGATCCATACAGGAACCAACACTATTCCCAACAGAAAACATACATGGGCAAGGTTGTATTGAAAGTAGAAAACCATTTTTTTCTTGATTACAGGGTCATACCTCCAGTTTTGCCCATCTGCCAAGATGGGTGCCAGTGGACTTGTAGAAGGGATGGATGTAGGTCCCCTCCCCCCACTTCACTGGCTCTTCCAGAACAGATTTAAAACAAACAAGCAATTCTTGAAGAGAGTGGTACAGAGTCACAAACAAGCCATTTCCCACTTCTCCAGTCTCCAACTGGCCCCAGAGTTTCAAAGAGCACAGAATACACCCAAACAGGTGGAAAGGGGGCTCCTGGGACCCACACCCCTCTACTCACTCAGTCAAGAGCTCAGTGCTCCTTCAGAGGCCAGTTTCCTTCTCTTAACAGAAAGAGAAAGAACCCTGTGAGCAAGGCCTGGGGAGGGACAGGGCAAGTTCCTGAATCTAGCAAGTTCGGCAGCTGATGGAAGAGACCTATATATCTTCCTGGGAATAGCTGGCACTCCACCTTATCTTCCCAGTGGCACTCTGTTCCTTGCTCTAGGAAGAAAGGGAGGGGCTGGAGACTTGGGGACCTGACTCCTGCCTGGGCGCTCAACATTGTCCCCCAAGTCAGGCCCAGCTGCTTGTCGCTGAAGAAGCCAATACAGAGAGCTAAGTCTTGGGTTTAAGAAAAGTAGCTTATCTTAAGGAAGCTGGCAAGAAGGTGTTTTACTGCCCAGAAGAATCAACTCCCAGCACGGCAAGGCTCAGCCGGGATTTATACAAGGAGGGAAGCAGGAAACGGCTGCAGGCTGCATGCCAGGGGTGCGCTGTGCTTCTATTTTGGGGACTTTACATTAACCCCTGGGCCGCCTTGCTGGATTGAGAAGGTGAGTGTGGTCCTTACTTTGTTCAGATCAGCACATCAGATCTAGGTGTCAGTGGTTGTATATTTTCTAGAGAAAAAAGAATTGAGGCAGAAACAGAGCTTAACTGGCCAAGCAAAACTGAAACCAGAAAACATCAAACTCTGTTTAACTATTCATAAGCCTTTGGTTGAGAAACAAGCAAGGTTACAAACGGGTGCTGGTGACCTACCTGACCACCATGATCACCATGTGCCCGTCCTCAGGCCTGGGCACCAAGCCCATCGTGGGCTTCTTCCTCCACTTGGGGCATCTGCTCACCACCTGAGTGCCCTTCTCGCTGGGGGCCAGTGAGGACACTCTGAAGGGGGACGTAATTAACTGGTGCATGTTCATCTGGTGCGTCTGCTTCACCATGACCCTCACCATCTTCATAGTGGAATTCTGTGAGCTCCGGTCCCACCTCCCCTTCTCCTGGGAGGGCTTTTTCTGTGCCCACGCCTTTTACTTCTCTATCACCTGCCTCTCAAAGACCATCATCTTCGGCGCCACCTACATCAAGTTCTTGCCTCCAGGCTTCGCCCAGAACAGGGTCATCACTGCCACTGCATTCGCCTTCGTGGCTGCTGTCTCTATGCCATTGAAGCATTCTGCATCATATCCAGCCTGGAGGCATGGTCTGGTTCAAGCCAGCCTTCCCGGGCCTGCGCAGGAGGCCAGAGAACTATGCTGACTGGCTCATCATCACGTTCATCAGCAGCCCCCACCAGTATCAGCATCAGCCAGCCCTACGTTCGAGGTTGTGTACTTCATATGCTTCCTCCTGGAAGGAGCTGTGAACTTCATAGTGAAGCGATTTGATCGAGTCAAAGACAAAAATCTCTGTTCCCTACCTGTATCCTGTCTGAGCAGACGGTGCTCTCTGTGCTCCTCTGCCCTAGTGCTCTGGTCCTCTGTCAGCTCCACCAGTTCAATAAGAAGCCTGATGGGCAACCCCAGTGATCCAGTGATGTGAGCTGCAGGAACAGACGCACCTGCTCGGTGTGCACCTGGGACCAGCGGCTGGCTGTAGCCGTCCTATCCAGCTGCTGCTTGATGTGGCTGACACTGAGTGCCTGGCCTGTGAGGCTATTGTAGGGACTAAGAATGCACTTTCTAAATGAGAGGTGTTCTTTGTAGAGCTCTGACATCCTCTGATGCCCTCTTCCTGGCCTCCCTCTCCCTCCTCACAACCTTCTCCATGCATCTCACTCTCTTTTGTGTTCCTTCTCTCCTTCTGCTCTGTCTTTGCCCCGTTTGGTGTGTTTGCTCACATTCGGTTTTGTCTCTTTCTCTTGCTGCCCTCATCTAATCTACACTTTCTGCTTTTTTCCCTTTTTCTGGTCATCCTTGGCTTTCCCATCTCCTGTGTCCTGACCACCTCTCCCCATTTTCCTTCTTCTGATCCATCAGGACCTGAGACCCCTTCCTTCTCTGCCCACTGCCTCCTAAGGCGCTGACTCCACATCACACAGCCCTCTGTGCAGCTGTTCACACCCTGGGCCTCTGGAGGGGCCTCATTGCCAAGCAAGTCTGTCCCACTGGGGGTGCCTTAGTTGGTGTGTGTGTGTGTTGGAAGGAGGCTGGGGTTGGGGGTGAGTACCAAGGGATATGGCCCACTTCTTCCCAGCGGATGGGGTATACAGTCCACCACTCCTTTAAGTTAAACAAAAGTCTGTGCAGGTCAGTAATTTCCAGTGGGAGGAGTCTTGAAGCAGAGACCCTGGTCGCTAAGCCCCAACTGGTGGTTGGCCCCATCTGACATCGGCTCCAGAATTTTTCCAAGCTTACTGAAACCCACTGCCAGCAGAGGCCATCTTAAAGGAAGCAAAGGCTGAATGCCTCCCCATCCAACTACTCTCTGGGGAATCAAAGTAGGACCTGGTGAATGAACCCCAGAGTCTTGAAGACACCTGCCTGCAGAGTTGGTGAGGGGCAGCGATGTGGCCCTCCTACCTCAGTGATCAAAACAGCAGGTTCTGCCTCTGAAGGGAGAAGGACATCGCCATTGCCAGCATTAAAGGTGATGTTAGCCTGGGTGTTATAGTTTTCTTAATTTTTATTGTCTCAAGGGCAAAAATTACTGGTTGACTATATTTTTGCATGGAAAGTTTCTATTCAAAACTTTGTTGATGGGTGGTGTTGGATGGGTGAGTAATGCTGATGCCACAGTCGAGGAAACTGTATTGCTTGAGTTTGTGCTGCACAGACATGTGTTTCTATGTGTCAGCTGTTTTCTCATGCTGCCTCCTGCTTCTCCAGGATCTACATATAATCTAAATAAATGTAAATATACATGGATTTCTTAATTGTCTGGAATTTCTGGATACCATCACCCCTGCTATCAATCATAGATGCAGCCTTGCCCTTTCTCCTACAACTGTAATGCTCTTTTTTACCTCAGTACAAAGATAAAAGAAAAACCCCACAAACTTGACATATCTAATTGCCCAAATTTTCTCAGAGCTGGGAAGGATGCAGGAGATTTTTATTCTGATGAAAGCCCTCATCTCTGGGAGCCCTTCCCAATGTCTCCCCACTCGCACCTTCCCCTGGGCCCTGGGGCCATGGCCCAGCCCAAGACAACTAGCAGTTGTGTCCCCAACACTAGACTTTCTGTCCCCTTAGCTCTTAAAGGACGAGACCCTGGAGAACTGTATTTAAAGGTGTGTCCCTGCGTGCATGCCCAGCGCGTGTTTGCCTGTGTATGTGCCTGTATGTCTGTGCTCACAGGTGCATTTGGACCAGCAGCCTTTATAATAACTGGTGGCCAGGAAGCCACCCTTATTGTGTTCAGTCTCGTTTCTCAGCCACAAACCACAGAGCCCAGCATCCTGGAGTCACCAGGACTGGAGGAGTCAGGCATCAGAGCTGTGGTGGGCAGGGGAGGGGGTGGGACAGGGGAAGGCCCCCCTGCTGCCCCTCGCTCCTGTACTGGGATGAAGCATGAGTTCTTCACACAGGGGCAGGTGGGGTGGATGGGGAGGGCTCCAGGACGTGGTTCCCGTGGCAGGCAAATCCTAAGAAGCAAACAAATAAAATTCATATTTTAAGTCAAGACAAGAAAAATTGAAACAAAATTCGTCTCTGCCTGTTTTGACCTCCTCCCTGCCCTGAAGTGTGCAGTGTGCATCTGGAGTATGTGTTAACCAGACCTTCCGAAGGGCAGAAATACCTGACCCAATATAAAGATCCATTTGTGTTCTTCTAACCCCAGCCTTGTGACTTTACATGACACTGCCTCCCTATGACCTTACTAATGTCACTAGCCATATTACTCTTGTCTAGCACTTTATAAGAGTGTTGTTTCTCGCATTAACAAATGTGTCATTGAGCCTCTGATAAACATGGTGATGACCAGGTGACCTTACATACAGTTTTATAAGATCCATGACTCGAAATATGGGAAGAAGCAACAGGAGGGAACCATTTCTGAGAGCCGGACAGACAAGTGAGACAATTGTTCTGGAGGATTTTGGCTACTGATACCAGAACTAGAAGAAGAATTGCACACCCAGTGGCCCATCAATGGAATCCTCCCCTGACCTGGGAAAATTCCTCCCAAACCTTGATTGCAATTAAGATGGAAACAAATAGATTGTGTGATAAAGAATGTTGCCCACCACTGAGGTCTTCCAAAATCAAGTCACTGGCTGCTGCAGTTCACTGACCTGCAATCCACTCTGGAAAGAAGTCGTGAAAAAGGTCAGGATTGTACTTTGTACTCTGAGAAAACTGGCAGAACCTGCCCTCACATACTTGGATATTTCAGGAGACTTTTCTATGAACCCAGTTTTCTGCATCTGTTCATGCTTGGGAAGCACTAAAAGCATGAACCATGATATCTGTTCTTCCTGAGTGAAGCAACCTTCTACCAAAGCGTAGGCTGGTTTCATGTCCTTCCCCAAATCACTTAAACATTGACCTCCAAACCAAACCTAATCTCCTCAAAACAGCTCTTGGAGCGTCTTGAGAGACTGTCTCCCCAGTTAAACTTCTCAGGTTGGTTCCAATAAAATTTCCAATTCTTTCTTAGGTTGTCTGACTATTGGCTAATTTTTTATCCACAAAAGCAAGTATGCGTTGACCTCCGCAAGTCTCAGTGCAGGAACCTCAGATTCTTATATTTTTCTAAATCAAATTGAACACAACCCTGGGACCTCACTTCTCAGGAGGATGCAAATGTCTCTGTGCTTCAGTAAAAGAATTGTCTAGGGTGGGCTCACCTGAGGGGCTCGCTGTCCAAGCCTCGTGGTTCATGGGGGGCAGCTGGTCAATTCCTCCTGTTGAGAGATTAAGGGACATTTGTCACAATTCCAATGGTGCTCCAATTCCTCACTGTGGCCCTCAAAAGAAAGTGTAATGATCTTGTATTTAGTCCAACCCTCTAGTCTTAGGGTATTCCCTGGTGGCTCAGATGGTAAAGAATCCTTCTGCAATGCAGGTCGACCCGGGTTTGATCTCTGAGTTGGCAAGATCCCCTGGAGATGGGTTGTCAACCCCCTCCAGTATTCTTGCCTGGGAAATCCCTCGGACAGAGGAGCCTGGTGGGCTGCAGTCCATGGGGCCGCAAAGTGTCAGACATGACTGAGTGAGATACACTTAGTCTTCTCTTCATAGAGGAGGAGCAGCTGGACGCCAGGGAGGGGCAGGACTTGTCCAAAGTCACCCTGTGTGTGGCAGAGTCAGAGTCAGGACCAGGTGTCCTGTTGCCAGGCTGGCTGTCTGGCCACGGCCCCATACTTCTTGTTATAAGTGTGGCAGCAGCATCCTCCAGGCTGGGATTCTGCCCCGTCCACCCTAGTCCTGCACAAACTTGCCCCATCCCCCTGAGGAGGGCACTCACTGCTGCTGAGTCAGTTTCCTCATCTGCTAGATGGGGGAGGGGTCCCAGAGACCCTGGTCCTTCCCAGCCCCCCTCTTCCCGGGGCCCCTGGACTTGCCAGTCCTGGAGACTCAGACGTGGAGATGGAGCCGGCTCCCTCCCGTCTGTCCCCCTTCTCCACCCTCTCTGCTTGTTTCCTCTCGGCTGCTGGGTCCTGTTTATTGGTCACATCCTTCCTGACTAAACACACCCTCCTTCCCCATGACCACTGCTTGGTGGGGAACATGCTTCTCTTTCATAACATGAGTTTCCTTAATCCCTTTCCTGGGGTCCAACTCTCCAGTGATTCTTGTCAAAAACACAAACTGCTTCTAGGCACCCCCACAGTCTGAGGTCTCCCAGACTTCCTTGTTCCCACACATTCTTGACTTTCCACTTTTTCAGATCCAGCTCAGCAGCCAGAATGCTCTTGCCTTATTTAGGGAGCTTGTGTTTCCTTTGGGAAAAGCAAATTCCTTCCTGCTGTGCATATAGAGGGCTGACCATAAGCAGGGGAAGATGAAACAGAAGCCCAGAGTGAAGAGAGGCAGATCTGGGGTCTGCGACTGGATTCACAGTCACATCTGCTCTGACTCGAGAGCAGACAGGCTCGGGGAGGAGCTGAGAGATGCCCACACAGGCCTGTCTCCAAAGGCAGAGAGAAGGGAGGTGACTTGGGTCCAGAGGTCTCAGGAGGGAGAGCTGGGGACCCGAAACCCACCTACTTGGTGACCACGGCCTCCCCCAGCCCTTCAACACACACAGTTCATGGAGAAGACCTCCCAGTACCCAAGCCTCAGGCCCTTCCCTTGCTCCCTGTCTGCCCTGGGCTTCTTGTCTCCTGGGGCAGCAGTCAGAGGCTCCCTCCTCAGCCGGCCAGAGCGTCCTCTGCACAGGGTGACTCCAGCTGACACCCCCAGACTATGGCCTGAGCCGCATCCAGAACACAGCCTGGGGCACAGATGTTCCCGTTTTCTGGTCCTGGAGCAGCTTCTTGGAAAAATCACAGAATCAGCCTCCTCAGTCTTCCTCTGAGTGGGGAGAGTTGGGGCCGTTCCCTCCTGTGTCTCAGGCACCTGGTTATCTGCCCTGGGTGCCCGTGCAGACGGCCGATCATGCGGCCCTTGTCTGTGTGGTTGGCTCCTGTCTAAAAGTGCCTGTTGGGGGCCAGGTGAGCTGAAGAGAAACAAGGGGGCTTTAATCAACCCCTGTGAAGTTTCTCCCTGCTGTCTCCGGACTTTTCTGGCTGGCTACTTCCCTTTTCAACAGGAAATAGGTAGTCTGACTGAGACAGGGGTGTTGCTGTAGGACCTCTGAATGAGGTACTGCAGCCAGAGCAGGACAGACAGGAGCCAGGAGGTTATACCTGGATCTGAGAGAAGAGGGAACGGGCTCAGCATTTCCCGAGGTTCTTGCTGAGCTTTGGGGGAGACAGATCTGTATTCAACACAGGCTCTCTCAGAGAGTAACTGTGTGATCTTGAGGAAAAAAACATAATGTGCTCTCTGAGCCTCACTTTCATCATCTCTTAAATAGGGATGACAATAATAATATCCTTGAAAATGAAATAGTGATAATAAGTCACCTAGTCAGACTGGTGGTATGTTTTGTCGCTCAGTCATGTCCACCTCCGTGCGACCCCTTGGACTGTATCCCGCCAGGCTCCTCTGTCCAAGGGGATTTTCCAGGCAAGAATACTGAAGCAGGTTGTCATGCCCTCCTTCAGGGGATCCTTCTGACCCAGGGATTGAACCCAGGTCTCCCACATTGTATGTGGATTCTTTACCATGTGAGCCACCAAGGAGGTGCTGGACCTCCTTGTTGTTTGTTTGCACCCTGTTGGTGCAAAAAATATTGGCTGTTTTATCTTTCTGGAATTCAAGGTACAAATTAATGACAATCAGGGTACAAGATCCTGCACCCACATGACTGGGTTCAAATCCCAGCTCTGCCACTTCCTACTTGTGTGATCTTGCTCTAGTTACCCACTGTGTGTCTGTGATAACGGGGACACTGAGTGCATAGTTCATGGGCTGCTGGGAGGAACAAAACATCCAGAACAGTGGTTAGCCTGCAGTGTGTGCTGTGTGTGACACCTCTCTTAACTTTTATGTCAATACCTGCCCTGTTGGCCCATGGCAAATGTTTCTGAAATGAATACAAGTGCTTACAGCTCAGACTGTAGCCTGGACCTACCAAGTGGGATGCATTCCATCCCTTCTGCCTTTTAGGGGAATATTTGAGAATCTCTGAATCATGTTTTGTCCCATTTAATCCTCCTAACAACACTTGACCTTCTGTGATGGATATCTCCATGGAGGGAAATCACTGAGGACCTGACCTCATCACTATATTTGAGGACAATCCCATAATGTGTGCAACCTGGGGAGAGACTGGGCCTGACCCTCAATAAGAAAGAAAAGGCAAGTAAAGTGCAGTCGCTCAGTCGTGGCCAACTCTTTGCGACCCCATGGACTGTAGCATCCCAGGCTCCACTGTCCATGGGGATTTCCAGGCAAGGATACTAGAGTGGGTTGCCATTTCCTTCTCCAGAGTCTCTTCCTCATCCAGGGATCGAATCCAGGTCTCCCACATTGCAGGCAGATGCTTTACTGTCTGAGCCATCAGGGAAGCCTCAAGAAAGAAAAGGCCAGATAAATATTGGACCTGCCCCACAAATGGGGCCTGGACACACAAGAACAGATATACACAGAAACAAAGAGAGACCAGAATTCCTTCTGCAGGGCCTGCAGTAGCATCCAGTGTGCTTCCAGTGGCCACAGGGGCCTGGACCAAGTGCCCTTGGCTGTGAGCTGGCTGTCCAGCACCCTCATTTCTGGTCTGAGCCTGTTCTCAGGCTGGTCCCTCTCTAGCAGTTCTCCAAGCTATCCAGTATCCTTCTAGTACAGTTGTTCTCTGCTTATGCTGCCAGAGATGTCTCTGGAGGGTACAGTTAATAGCCTTTATGACTAAAAGCAGGAGCTATTATCTCCATTTTCTGGATGAGCAAACTGAGACCTAGAGTAGCATAGACTGAGCACAGGTCTATTGTGAGCCCGGCTGAACTCAGGTCTCAGTTGAGGGTTGGGAGGTGGTGTGTAGACATAAAAGGTGAAAAGCTCTGAGATGACCAAGAGAACTAGAAACAGTTGTCAGTGGCTGGAGGCAGGGGAGGAGGCTGGAGAGGAAGAAAGGGGTCTGATCTTGCAGGGCTTTGGAGGTGGGTGATGTTGTGGAGTCTGTGTTCCATCCTAAGGGAGCAAACAGAAATCTTCAGAGTATTGTACTTTGACTTTACTCCAAACCAGTCTTTGAGGGAAAGGATGGAAATAGAGGAAGCATCTAGAAGCTTATGGCAGGAGTACAGGTGAGGGGATGGATGGATCTGGACCAGGTGGTCTAAAGATGAAGAAGAGTGGGTGGGTTCAGGAGAATTTTGTGAAGAGCATCTGGGAAGGTGGTGCCATTGACTGAGATGGAAACATGAGGAAGGATCAGTGAGTGATGGGAGCGGGGGATTGAAGAGGTGGGACTGGACCTACGGAGTGTGACATGTCCCGAGACATCCGTGAGGGGAGATCAGGAGGCAGGTGTATATGACTCTGGATCCCAGTAGAGATCGGCTCTGGAGACAGGAACTGGGGAGCTGTCCTCCCTCGGCCTACACTCTTCTTTCAGTTTCTTCTTAAACGTCACATCCATGGAGCAGCCTTGCCCCACTGCCGCCAACAGGCACTCGAATAACCCTTCTTACCTGTGTTCCCTTTATCATGGCATTAATAGCCCACTGACTGATGTTATGTATTGATGTGCATGTCTCCTGTACTAGAGTGCAAGCTCTATGAGGCCGGAACTCTTGGTTCTGTTCTCTGCTCTCTATCCAGTGTCTAGAATAGGGCCTGGCACACACACACTTGGGGAACAAGAGTATTTATTGATGAGTGGAATCTTAAAGTCATCGGACTGAATGAGGAAAAAAAGACTCCCAGAAAAAAGGTGGTCTGGGCCCAAGTCCTGAGCAAATGGTTCCTTCCTGTTGCTTATTCCCGTATCTGTAGCTGTTGTTGTGGTTTAGACGCTAAGTCGTCTCTGATCTTTGAGACCAATGGACTGTAGCCCGCCAGATTCCTCAGTCCTTAGGGTTTTCCAGGCAAGAATGCTGGAGTGCGTTGCCATTTCCTTCTCCAGGGCATTTTCCAGACCTAGGAATCAAACCCAAGTCTCCTGCATTAGCAGGCAGGTTCGTTACCACTGAGTCATATGGGAATAGTCACTGCATTACAATCCTGGATCTTATAAAACTATATATACTATATGAATCATTTCAAGAGGCCTAGTCACCATTATTTTTTCATCACATTCTTTATCACACATCTGTTAATACAAGAAATAAGGCATGAATCTTTAAAATAAGCACAGCACAAGTAATACAGTTAGAGACATTAATCAGGTCCTAAGTAAGTTAGCAGTGCTGTCTTCTAAGGAGTTACATGGCTTCCTCTAGAAAATGTCACCCTTGTGGTGAAATGGGTATTTCTTCCCTTGAAGAGGTCTGGTTAAGGCACAATGCAGATGAAATATGCACACTAGAGGAGAGGGAAGAATCTGACAGAGACAGACCAAAAATGTTCAATTTAAATTTTTCTTGTCTTGTCTTAAAATAGGAATTTTATTTCATTGTTGCTTAAGATTTTCCTGCCACAGGGACCACCTCGTAGAAGTCCTTCCCTTCCATCCGTCCAGCCCCTGGGTGAGGATCACATGCTTCACCCCAGTACAGGAGTGAGGGGCAGCAGTGGGGCCCCTCCCCTCCCCTCCCCCGCAGCTCTGCTTGTCTGGCCCCTCTGGCCTGGTGACGCTAGGATGCTGGGGTTGAGGCTTTGTGGCTGCGAACAGGAGAAGAAGGCTTGTGGTGAATTTCTCATCACCAGCTACTATATAGGGCTGTTGGTGTCATCGCAGGGCGGCATGTGAACTTTTATGCAGAGTATGTCATGAGAAACGCTGGGCTGGAGGAAGCAAGCTGAAATCAAGATTGCTGGGAGAAATTGCAATAACCTCAGATATGCAGATAACACTACCCTTATGGCAGAAAGTGAAGAAGAACTAAAGAGCCTCCTGATGAAAGTGAAAGAGGAGAGTGAAGTGAAAAAGTTGGCTTAAAGCTCAACATCAGAAAACTAAGATCATGGCATCCGGTCCCATTTCTTCATGGCAAATAGATGGGGAAATAGTGGAAACAGTGGCTGACTTTATTTTTTGGAGCTCCAAAATCACTTCAGATGGTGATTGCAGCCATGATATTAAAAGATGCTTGCTCCTTGGAAGGAAAGTTATGACCAACCTAGACCTCATATTAAAAAGCAGAAACATTACTTTGTCAACAAAGGTCCATCTAGTCAAGGCTATGGTTTTTCCAGTGGTCATGTATGGATGTGAGAGTTGGACTATAAAGAAAGCTGAGTGACGAAGAATTGATGCTTTTGAACTGTGGTGTTGGAGAAGACTCTTGAGAGTCCCTTGAACTGTAAGGAGATCCAACCAGTCCATCCTAAAGGAAATCAGTCCTGGGTGTTCATTGGAAGGACTGATGTAGAAGCTGAAACTCCAATATTTTGGCCACATGATGCGAAGAGCTGACTCATTTGAAAAGACCCTGATGCTGGGAAAGATTGAAGGCAAGAAGAGAAGGGGACGACAGAGGATGAGATGGTTAGATGGCATCACCGACTCAATGGAAATGAGTCTGGTAAACTCCGGGAGTTGGTGATGGACAGGGAGGCCTGGCGTGCTGTGGTTCATGGGGTTGCAAAGAGTCGGACACGACTGAGCGACTGAACTGACTGACTGACATGAGCACGCACACATGTACACGCACAGGTGCACTGAACTCCATACCAGTACACATCTTTAAAGAGAGGCCTTGAGGTGCCGTCATGGCCCCTTTAAGAGGTAGTGGGCAGGATGTTGACATTGGGGTGGGGCCCAACCTCTTGCCTCACAGGCTGAGCCACATCCCCAGGCTCTGGTCCAGATGGAGGTGGAGAGTCAGTGGGAGTGGTTCTCAAAAACATAGATTTGGTGAGGGTGAAAACTGACTAGGGCTCTTTTGAGTTCTAGGTCAATTTGGGGTATTAAAATATGTGGATTTGTTTGGGGCTTTTTTTTTTTTTAAACTTTACAAAATTGTATTAGTTTTCCCTTTCATCTTTATATGCATGCTAAGTGGCTTCAGTCTTGTCCAACTCTTAGTGACCCATGGACTGTAGCCCACCCAGCTCCTCTGTCCATGGGATTCTCCAGACAAGTGTACTGGAGTGGGAGGCCATGCCCTTCTCCAGGGGATCTACCTTACCCAAGGATCAAACTGGCATCTCTTGCATTGTCTCCTGCATTGCCCATGGATTCTTTACTGCTGAGCCATGGACGACGCTCTTTATCTTTATACTGAGATAAAAGAACATTAAGTGTGTGAGAAAAAGTATAAGGCTTTTCCCGATGATTGACAACAGGGGCTCATGGAAACAAAAAGATCTAGAAAAAAATTTTTTAATTATATATTTATTTTACCTGATTCCAGAAACTCAGGAAGCAGCAGCAGAAAGCAACAGGTACACAGAAACACACACACGTGTCACCTCACACTCAAGCAATGCAATTCCTTTGGCAGTGGAAGCAGCAACAACCACCCCACCCCCACCCCCAAACCACCTGCCTAAGAAATTCTGAAAAGAAACTTTCTCTTTAAGAACAAGTCACCCAATAATTATTGGCCTCCTGACCAGAAGATAGGAAAAGAAAGAAAAAAATAATCTCAGGCTAGCATCACATAAGGCTGCAGTGGCCATGCTCTTCTCCCTGCAGAGGCAGGACCTGCAGTTGTGATCACTGAGGCAGGAGGCCATCACTGCCCCTCACCAACACTGCAGACAGGTGTCTGCAAGTCCCTGGGGTTCTTCACCAGCTCCTTTTTCATTTCTCCAGAGACTGGTTGGGGGTGGAAGTCATCCCAAATTCCTTCAAGATGCCCTCTAGGCAGCCAGTGTTTAGTAAGCTCGGAAGAATTTTGGAGCCAATCTCAGGTGAGGCTGAGCATCAGGCTGGGCCCAGGGATCCAAAATCTCTGCTTCAGGACTCTTGCCCATTGGGAATCAGTGACCTCCAGAATGTTGTTTTTTTTTTTTTTTTTTTACTTAAAGGGGAGGTGCACTATACACTGCCTTCTATTGGGAGAAGGGAGGCCCGATGCCTAGCTACCCACCATCACTCCCACCCCAGAAACACACAGCAACTAAGGCACTGTCAGGGGGACAGATATGCTTTGGCAATGAGGCCCCTCCCGAGGCCCAGGGTGTGAACAGCTGCACAAAGGGCTGTGTGCTGTAGAGTCAGCACCTTAGGAGGTGGGAGGGGTGGTGGACAGAGAAGGAAGGAGTCTCAGGTCCTGATGGATCAGAAGAAGGAAAATGCGGAGAGGTGGTCAGGATACAGGAGGCGAGAAAACCAAGGATGACCAGAAAAGGGGCAAAAAGTAAAAAATGTAGAAAAGATGAGAGAAGCAAGAGAAAGAAGCAAAATAGGACATGGGCAGCCAATGAAAATAGGAAGGAGACAGAGCAGATGGAGGGAAGGAAACAGAAAAGAGAGTGGGATGAATGCAAAGGGTGTGAGGAGGGAGAGAGGGGGCCAGAAGAGGGCATCAGCAGTAAATAGAGTTCTGTGAAGACCACCTCTGTTTAGTGGAGGGAATAAAGTAAACTGGGCTGGTCCTCAGACCTACAGAAACCTGGCGGGTCCAGTACACCAGGTCGGCCATGTAAATCACCAGGTTGATGGCTGTCAGGATGGCCACAGCCAGTTGCTGGTCCCAAACGCAGCCATAGTTGGTGAGCTCATCAACGCAGCTCATATCTCTGTACCAGTGGGGTTGTCCACCTAACTTCTCGTTGAACTGGTAGAGTGGCCAGAGGACCATGGCAATGACATAGAGGAGGAATGAGAACCAGGTCCCCACCCGATGGAAAGTGGGGAGCCGGAGGGGCAGTCTCTTCTCCCAGCCCCTCAGCTTCAGCAGCATGGCCACGACTACCTGGACGAAGCAGATGGAGTACACGGCCACACACCACTCCAGGGCCGGCTGGTGCAGGTACAGGGAGGTGTTGCTGATAAAGACGAAGATGACACAGGCCACTGCGCTCTCCAGAATCTTTAGCAGGCCTGGTAGTGTGTGCACATAGCAGGGGATGTTCTTCAACTTGTAGCGTTTCCACATGTAAGCCATATCTATGGCATAGAGCACGCACATGATGCAGGAGAGGAGGCCCCTGCAAGACCCCTGGGAGGAGACGACCCTGAGAATGCACCCGGGACTGGGGCGGGCGGGGGACAGAGTGGAGATGACTGGGGGGATCCTAGGGTCCCTGGGGCCCTGAGGCAGCCCAGTGGGTGTCTTCTGACCCAGAAGGGATGCAGGCATGGAGCCAACCTTCCCATGGAGGAGGGGCCTGGACTGGAACTGAGACAGGAGAACAGGGGCCTGAAGGGGTTTCAGGGCTGTGACAGGGACACGTGGCCAGAGTGGCAGGGACCCTGGAGACCACGCAATTGCCCAGGTCACTGCCCAAGACAGTCCTGCCAGCCAGGGCTGCAGTCCTGCTCACACAGGGCCTCATCCAGGGTCCAGTGTTGGGGGAGTGAGGCCCCTCCCAGCCTGCCCCCTCCGCAGGGACAGCCGCCCTGTTTCCAAGGGACTATTTGCTGAGAGGCCCCCAGGGCTGAAGGGCCAGCAGCCTGAGCCCCAGCCAGCTTCCTGCCATCAGGGGCCTTGTTGCCTTTGCTGATAATAAACCCTGGGACAAGCTGAGGCTGGAAAGAGAAACAGAGAGCAAACCTGAGAACCTCCCTGGACTCACAAAACTCCTTGAGCCCCAACTGGCAGTGGAGCCCTGGAGCCTGCAGGCCTCCCAGTGGGTACCGCCGGGGTGGGGAGGGGCACTGCTGTGAGGGAGGGAGGGAGTGTCATGTTCTCTGTACACCAGTTTGATCCCAGTTTAATTACTTGAACTCACCCTGAAATTCCACCTAAGATAAAAGACAACTTGAATGCATTGAATGCTTTGAATCCATTGAATGCATCAGAGAGAGGATATGGAGAAGAGGAGGCATGGAGGTTCCAACCCTGTGACCCTGGGTCAGGCCTGTGCCCTCTCTGGGCCTCTGTTCCCTGACCTGGAAACCAGGAAGTGGAAGTTTGTCTGCTAGCAGCCCCTCCTCCTTTCTGTGAGCCTGGACGTGGTGCTCCAGTCATAGCACAGCCTGGATGTGGCTGAGCCCTGCTGCCCGGCAGCCAGGCATGTGGACTGGAAGACAGTGAGCTGGGAAGTCATGGCCAGAACAGAGGAAGGAGGAGGAGGTGCCAGAAGGGCAGAGAAGGGTGAGATGGGATGGACACTCAGAGTGACAAGGAGTAGAGCCTTCATAGCTGGATGATCATGGCAAGCTACTCAATAGAACCTCCGTTTCCCCTTCTGTTCAATGTCTCTATACCTACTTTGTGTGCCAGCTACCTCCCCGCCCCCCTCACAGAGGACCCGGAAGGCCCTGGCTCTGGACATCAGCACATGCAGCCTGACGTGTTGCAGATCAGGGGCTGCAAGCCAGTTTGCACTGCAGGTGGACTCTTGATGTGTTCAGTTTCCACCACAGTTTCCATCAGTGTTTTCATGAAAAAATGATGTGGAATCACTAGCATTACTGTTTCTTCGCTGAGTGTTTGGTGGCTGCACATTGTTTTAATTTCACGTGACAATTCGGATTACAGCTCCTTTTCAAGCCTCAGGAGATACAGTGTCACCTGGTTTGGTTCCCTTGGCAGTGGCGTTGCTGGAGACAAGCAGCTGCTAGCCTCTTTCTTTATATTGTTTTCCATCCTCATTTCTGTTTAGTATTTTCTATATTTCTCTTATTCTCATGTATAATTGACATAAAGCAGGACTATGATAATCTCATCTGTGACTGGTTTCCCATCTTCGGCATAGCCAGGCTTCCTGCCTGCTCACAGGAGCGTCCACCCCTCCATCCAGGGAGCATCCATGTCCTCAACCTCAGCCTTCAATACATTTCAAATGCTGTGAAATCATATGTAGACATGTGTGTACATACATGTATACATGTTTGTAGGGCGTTTCTGTATCTTTTTTCCTGTTTTGTAAACATGAGACCTTGTCTTCCCAGAGTATCTTGCTTTTCCACCACCCCAGACAGGTGCTGCTGGTCCTCTCCAGGGACCTAGTCCTTTCCAGCCCCTTTACTTATTTCCTTCCCTCCTGGGTCCTTGGGCATCAGTGGACCCTCCCCTGTGAGTCTCAGACACTGGGGGACACAGGATATGACAGGGAGTCCTGGGATGCATGTGACCATCATGCTCTGGAGCAGGAGGTCTGGAATCTTTTCTGGAAACTTAAAAAATATGACAAAAATACATTTTCCATTTCTAGAAAGTCATACTAGCGTGTGAGATGAGTGCAGTTGTGCAGTAGTTTGAGCATTCTTGCCCACTGCGTGTTTACTAGCACCTCCAATTAACAAGGCCTCTGGAGCTATTTGTGGCTCAGCTGGTAAAGAATCTGCCCATGATGTGGAAGACGTGGGTTCAATCCCTGGTTTGGGAAGACCCCCTGGGGAAGGGAAAGGCTACCCACTCCAGTGTTCTGGCCTGGAGAATTCCAAGGGGGTCGCAAAGAGTCGGACACAACTGAGCGACTTTCACTTTCACCTGGAAGTATTAATTACCCCTACCCTCAGGAAAGGACCTGGGGCAGCTATTGTAGAAATAAATTTCAAACACAACTTACTTTCAAGAAACCAACTGCGAAGGTAAATTTTCCTCACTCCCTTTAAGAGAAAGAAATGAAAAAAAAAAAAAAAAAAAAACCACAAATGGCCACAGGACAGGAAGCTCAGCATCCTGAGTTATTACAGGAAGAATGCTAATCAAAATGATAACAAGAAATCTAACCCCATCTGACAGAATGGGAATCCTGACTGTCCACAAACAGGAAAGGGGGTAAAGAGCAGGGAGATGATGGAATCCCCCTACACCTTCCCTAGGAACAGACATTGGCAACAGCCCCTAGAAAGGACAGCCTCCACAGGCCAGAAGAAAAAATTTCAAGAGAGCTAAGCCTAGGACTTTTGTGCCCACACCTGGGCCTATATTACAAAAAACCATCATTCAAAATGACACATGCAACCTAATGTTCATTCCAGTGCTACTTCAAATAGCGAAGACACAGACCCAAGAAATGTCCACGGACAGATTAAACCTTAGAGAAATGTGGTATATATATACAATGGGCTATTACTCAGACATGAAAAACTGCCACTGAAATTCTGAAAATGGTTCCCACAAGGATGAACTTTGGTGGATCATACACTAAGTGAAGTCAGCCACAGAGGAAGAAAATAACAGGAGATGTCCCTTTTAGGCAAAGTTTAAAAAAAGAAACAGAGGAAGTAGTTTATAATATAAAAAGAGACTCTGAGAATCGAAAAACAAAGAATTAAAAGAAAAAAAAAGGAAACACCACGAATGAATTAGGAGGTTGATACTAACATATACCCAAAAAGCTGTATCTGTAATGGGTAATCCACAAGGATTATCTCCTTCCTTCCTAATTTCGCATTTATACAGAAATCTGTGTATCTCACAGATACTGCACAAACACCTGATGTTCACCACAGGGAACTTTGCTTGAAATTCTACAAGATTTTCAAGGGCAAAACAATCCATAAAAGAACAGATATGCTGTGTGTTAATATATGTCACACTGAATCAGGTGGCTGTATACTGACAACAAGCACCAAACGGCAGGTCAACTATATTCCCGTATACCATCGCCATTGGATTAAAGAAAAGCAAAGCCTAATTTCCACCCACCTCCCTGACCTGGGCTGCCATCCCATCCCTGGAGTCTGAACGGCCTTGGATCCAACCCTACAGGAGTAGGGTTGAACAGCCCGGCAGGGTGCCCTTAACTGAGCCCCATCTTTAACCTATACTGTGAGGTTTGCTCTGGCTGCGACCAGAGTCCTTCGTTTAACCAAAGGATGGTCGCCTGACCCTCTGGCCTTGAACTTTGAAAAGTAACCGAGACTGCAGGTCGACTGGTGCTGGGGTCCCCAGCTCAATGCTCTTTCCTGAGAGTGCAGCCTCCTAGGAACCTCAGCAGGGTTCTGTGGGCGAGGCAGGGATGATTCGGATGGTAAAGAGCGAAGCGTTAGGGCGAAGAGGCAGGGGACACAAGCCCTTGGGTGTTTACTCAGCCACAGTCCTCTAACTCACAGATCAGGAAGCAGACATTCCCGAAGGCTCTGGTTGTCCAAGAAACCAGAGTTGAGCACGAAACAGCGCTGCCGCCCTGTGGACATTTCCTGTAACTACAACTTGGCCAGCAGCGCTTGCTCACACCTCCAATGAAAAAGGCCTGTGGGGCTGTGAATGACAGCTGCCCTCAGGAAAGGATCTGGGGCTCACATTGCAGACGTAAATTCCAAACACAACCGATGTTCAAGAAGCCAATTGCAACAGGTAAATTTTCCTGACATCCTTTAAAGAAAAGTATAAAGGGGGAAAATAAATTCCCACCCTGCAACAGGATAAGATGTTGCCGCCGCTGCCACTAAATCACTTCAGTCGTGTCCGACCCTGTGCGACCCATAGACGGCAGCCCACCAGGCTCCTCTGTCCCTGGGATTCTCCAGGCAAGAGTACTGGAGTGGGTTGCCATTTCCCTCTCCAGTGCATGCATGCATGCAAAGTCACTTCAATTACCTCTGACTCTGTGCGACCCAATGGACACCAGCCCACCAAGCTCCTCCGTCCGCGGGACTCTCCAGGAAAGAACACTGGAGTGGGTTGCCATTTCCTCCTCCAGGATAAGATGCTGAACATCCCTAATTATTACAGGAGGATGCAAATTAAAGTGACAATGACAAATCAAATCCCACTGACCAGAATGGCCATTCTCACATGTCACAGGCAACAAGGCAGGAGCGAGCCAGGAGGAGAGAGAACCCACCTACACAGTACGTGGGAATGGACATTGGCAACAGCCACTAGAAAGCACAGCCTCCCTGTGTCGGGAGGGAAAAAAAACACTTTCCAGAAAGCTAAGCCTAGGATCTGCCATTCCCACACCTGGGCCTATATCCCGAGAAAACCATCATTTGAAAACCCACATACACCCCAACACTCACTGCAGCACTGCTTACAGTAGCCAAGACTCAGATCCAGCTAAGTGTCTGCTGACACATGAAAGCTTAAAGAAGGTGTGGTACATGCATACAGTGGACCGCAAGTCAACCATGAGAACCGCCACTGCAATTATGAAATTATTCCACTGGTCACCACAAGGATGGACCTGGGAGGGTCAGACACCAGTCAGGCAGACAGAGGGAGAAAATAGCATATGATGTGAATACTAGGCAAAATCTAAAAGGAAGTAGACAAACTAATTTACAACACAAAAAGAGACTCTGAGAATTCAAACACAGACAGGGTTCCAAAAAAGTTGAAAGAGCAAGGATGAATTAGGAGGTTGGGACTAACATATACACAGAAATCTGTATCTAAAATAGATAATCCAAAAGGATTACCTCCTTTCTTCTTTCCTTGCCCTTTCCTCCCAGAAATGGGCTTCCCTGGTAGCTCAGGCAGTAAAGAATCTACCTGCGATGCAGGGGACCTGGCTTTGATCCCTGGGTTGGGAAGATCCCCTGGAGAAGGAAATGGCTACTCACTCCAGTATTCTTGCCTGGAGAATTCCATGGAGAGGAGCCTGGCAGGGGTGGCAAAGAGTTGAACAAGACAGAGCAACCAACACTTTCACTTTTTCATTACTTTTCTCCCACAAATACAAACATTTTAGAATCTCTAAGATTACACAGACATCTGTATCACTAACATAAACAGAAATCTATATCTGTAATAGATAATCTGCAAGGTTATCTCCTTCCTTGCTTCCTCCAGATATAAACAAAAGTCTGTATGTCTAAAACATATAACAAAATCTGTATTGTTAACATATACACAGAAATCTGTATCTCTAGTAGATACTCCACAAAGACCTGATGTTCAGCACAGGGAACTTTGCTAGTCCTTCTGCAATTCCTCTGTGGTAAAAGAATCCAGAAAAGAGATATGCTGTGTGTGTATGTGGTAACTGAATCAAGCAGCAGTGTAATGATAACATTAAGGAGCAGAGACATTACTTTGCTGACAAAGGTCCATCTAGTCAAAGCTATGGTTTTTCCAGTCATGTATGGATGTAAGAGTTGGACCATAAAGAAAGCTGAGCCCCAAAGAATTGATGCTTTTGAACTGTGGTGTTGGAGAAGACTCTTGAGAGTCCTTTGGACTGCAAGGAGATCCAATCAATCCATCCTAAATGAGATCAGTCCTGAATATTCATTGGAAGGACTGATGCTGAAACTGAAGCTCCAATACTTGGTCCACCTGATGCGAAGAGCTGACTCATTTGAAAAACCCTGAACTGGGAAAGATTGAAAGCAAGAGGAGAAGGGGATGACAGAGGACAAGATGTTTAGATGGAGTCACCCAATGAACATGAGTTTGAGAAAACTCCAGGGGATGGTGATGGACAGGGAAGCCTGGTGTGCTATAGTCCATAGGGTCACAAAGAGTCAGACACGACTGAGTGACTGATCAACAAAGATAAAGATCCCATCTTATTATGGCTCAGGAGTAAAGAGCTCGCCTGTCAATGCAACAAACTCGGGTTTGGATCCCTGGGTCAGGAAGATTCCCTAGAAAAGAGAATGGCAACCCACTCCAGTATTCTTGCCTGAGAAATCCCATGGACAGAGGAACCTGGCAGGCTATAGTCCATGGGATTACAAAAGAGTTGGACACAAGTTAGCAACAGATTGTCAAGATAAAGATCTAATTGTAAGGTCAGATACTATGAAATTCTTGAGGAAAATATAGGCGGTAGAAACTTTGTCATTCATCATAGCAAGTTCTTTTGGGATCCACTTCTTAGAACAACGAAAAAGAAACCCAAAATAAGAAGTCAGCCCACGATGTGTGACCCCATCCTTCTCACCAGACCGGCTGTGCTCCTGAGGGGCAGAGAAGATGGTGTCAGGTGCCGCTGCAGGCATTCTTGCTGCCTGGAGGGGTGGTTTTTACCAAGTGAAAGTCGCTCAGTTGTGTCTGACTCTTTGCAACCCCAGGGACTATACAGTCCATGGAATTCTCCAGGCCAGAATACTTGAGTGGGTAGCCATTCCCTTCTGCAGAGGATCTTCCTAACCCTGGGATTGAATCCAGATCTCCTGCCTTGCAGGCGGATTCTTTACCAGCTGAGCTACTAGGGAAGTGGTGGTGGTTTAGCTGCTAAATCGTGTCAGATTCTTGTGACCCCATGGACTGTAGCCTGCCAGGCTCCTCTGTCCATGGGATTTCTCAGGCAAGAATACTGGACTGGGTTGCCATCCCTTCTCCAGGGGATCTTCCTGACCCAGGTATCCAGCTCGCGTCTCGTGCATTGCAGGTTATTTCATTTACCAACCGAGCCACCAGAGAAGCCCCACTGCCTGGAGGGGGTTGTTTATAAAGACCTCAACCCAGGCATTGCTGGGAAGGGCTGGCTGACTCATCCAGTCAGCCAATCCTCACCCACCAGGGGCTCACAGTTGCAGAAAATGGGTCTTGTTGTGCCTGCCAGGTGCAAGGAACAGGTGTGGGCCTGAGGGTCAAGATGGACATGGGGCTGCAGCTCTGGTTTGATTTCTAATCATTTTATCTGGCCCACGAGTGGGAGAGAATTTCAAGAAGATCTTCTCCTAAAGAGAGGAACCCAGGAGTCAGGGAGAGGAGGGGTGGTGGGTGGAGACAGGAGCCCAGGGCCCCGGGTGCAGTGGAACCTCTGGAAGACCTGCCGGAAGGAGGCCGCACAGAGTGAAGCCCAGGGTCACTGACCTGCCCAGGAGCGGCTGTTTGTTAGTCCAGGTCCTGCTCTGAGGTGACCAGGAAGAGGGCTGGGGGTGCTCTGCATGAGGGTTCCATGCAGGGTACCTGTGTGCTGAGCCCTGCCCAGACAGGCCCCCTGCCCTGGAAGGGGTCTGCCCATGTGAGCCCCCTGCCCTGGGAGGGCCCTGTGAACAGGATCCCTCTTTGCAGCTGGCACAGAGCTGTTTAGGATGCAGATTAAAATCAGCTGAGGACAGGTGTCAGGGATCCAAGCTTGTTATGCTCACCACATGACACGGGTGTTGAGGCAAGGAATACGACTGTATCCTAACTGCCGGCTGACCAAAATTATGGCTGATTAATGTCTCCAAATAACCCTGTTGTTGGGTTCTGGATGCCAGGTTCTTTTATGAATTAGAGAAGGAGATGTGAGGAAACAAACTAAAAAGGCCTTAAATCTTGCAAATATCTTGGAGAACAGCAAGCCTCAGGCAGGCGATGTGTTAATCTCTTCCTTCCTGCCATCCACAGGTGGACAGGGTTCTGAACAAAGGCACTTTAACAGTCAGGCAGAGGGGCAGGATTCTCTGGGGCAGGCCTGCTATGTGTGATTATAGTAACAAAAGTAACAGAGAGCAAGTCAAAGACACCGTTCCAACATGGAGTCAGAACTGGCTATTGCTGAACATCCTAAGGTGCAGGGTTTATTCAGGTCCTCCCACTGCCCTTCCCCTCCCCCAGCGCCAGGCCCCACTCCCTGACTCCCTGTCTCTGGATTTGCCTGTTCTGGATGTTTATTATAAATGCAATCATATGGTTTGTGAGTATTCTGGGCTGTGTGTTGGTGTCCCCCTCAAAATGCACATGTTGAAACCTAACCCCCAGGGGATGGTGTGAGGAGGGGGGCCTTGAGGAAGTGATGAGGTCGTGAGAGTGGAGACCCCGTGAATGGGATTAATGCTCTTAAGAAACAGACCCCGAAGGAGCCTCCTCAGCCCTTCCTCCATGTAAGAATGCAGTGAAGACCCCTGCCCCCACCAAGAACAGAGCTTCACCAGAACCTGACCATCCTGACGCCCTGATCTCAGACGTCTGGGCTCCAGAACTGTAGGAAATGCGCTCCTGTTGCTGAAGCCCCCAGCCTTCTATTTTGCTATAGCAGCCCAGGCAGACTAAGACAGTGCGTCCTTCTGTGTCTGCTTCTCTCGCTGAGCATTGTGCGTTCAAGTTCATCCCCATTGTATCCGGGGCCAGAGACGAGGCTTGATCGCTCAGAGCTTTTGTGTAATAAAGTTTTATTAAAGTATAAAGGAGATAGAAAAAGCTTCTGACATAGGCATCAGAAGGGGGTAGAAAGAGTACCCCCCTGCTAGTCTTCAGCTGGATGTTATATAGTCACTAGCAGCCTGTTAATGAAAGAAAGGAATGTCTTAAAATTCAGAATGACACCAGGCCCCTCACCCATAAGATGCATTTTGGGATAATCTTGGCACCAAATGGCTTATCCTGGGCCATAAAATGATTAACTTGAATCTTGAAGAAGGGCAGACCACCACACAAATAGTTTCATTTACATAGATTAGGGGAACAATATTTGAGTATAACATACTGGTTTGTCAAGTAGGTTCTGGGCCAAGAGGCGGAACCGACTTGGAGACAGAGTTTGGGGTAAAGGCATAGTACATTAGCATAGCTTAAGACGAACATTTCCATAAGAAAAAGGCATTGGTTATCTCTAGGCTCAAGAATAGATAACTTTAGGCGAAACCAGGTGTCATTATGGCAACACAGTATTTTAAGAGAAACCTCCCTTTAAATTTGTATAGAGAAGGAAAAAATATTGCTAGTTTGTTTCCTCCTGCCCCTTAAGAGAGATAAAAATGTCTGACACTTGCAGGCTATTTCCTCCATTTGGAGACCCCTGGCCTTCCTGCCTGTTACCCTCTCATTTTCAACGACTCCAGTCCCCAGGTCCTGGTCTACAAAGACTGTGAAAAGTTTGTCCTTTCTTCCTCCTTGAGAATCTGTGTCAGAGCTTCACTCCTTTTCATGGCTGAGTCATATTCCACTGTGTTAGTGGACCACATTCTGTTTACCCCTTCTTCCATCCACCCACCCATCATCCATCCATCATCCATTCATCCATCCACCCACCCATCCACCCACAGATCAATCTGTTAGGGGAAGCACACTGATTGAAACCGCCCACCCTGGCCAGGCACCATAGAAACCATTCGCATGAGTTGTTTTCTGACAGGACATCCTGATAAGGAACACGGAACTAATAAGCCACAACCAACCGGAAGAGTTCGGGAAAGGTCCAAAGGAGACGCCGCGTGTCCGTGCACTTCCCAGAATCCCTCTCGCTAGCATCCATCTTGGCTGAGCGATGCGTGCGCCGCCAGGAAAGACTCTGAATTAGAATGATTGGCCAAAGACCACCTGGAAGCTAATCCCATCACCATAAAACCCGAGACTGCGAGCCACGCGGCAGAGCAGTTCTCCTGGGTTCCCTTACCCTACTGCTCTCTACCCGGGTGCCCTTCCCAATAAAATCTCTTGCTTTGTCAGCACATGTATCTCCTCGGACAATTCATTTCTGAGTGTTAGACAAGAGCCCAGTTTCGGACCCTGGAAGGGGTCCCCTTTCCTGCAACAAATCCACCCATCCACCCATCCATCTGAGAGGGTAACAGGCAGGAAGGCCAGGGGTCTCCAGTGCTTTTTTTCTCTCTCTTACAGATGGGAACTAACAATTTCGGCCTCACTCCTTTGAACTGTAGCCTGAAAAACTGGGATAGATTTGATCCCCAGAGCTTAAAGAAGACCCACACTTATTTCCATATAAGAAGCAGTACCCACTGAAACCTGAGGAAGGGTTAAAGTGAAGTCACTCAGTCGTGTCCGACTCTTAGCGACCCCACGGACTGCACCCTACCAGGCTCCTGCGTCCATGGGATTCTCCAGGCAAGAGTACCGGAGTGGGTTGCCGAAGGGTTAAGGAAGGGTTAAAACCTATCGCTGAGAATTTAAAGGAGCAGGGGCTATTAATTCCCTGTAACAGTCCATGCAACACTCCTATTTTGGGTATAAAGAAATCAAATAGTAAATGGAGACTAGTTCAAGATTTATGAATAATAGAGACTGTAGTTCTTTACACCCCGTGGTGCCTAACCTTATACTCTATTGTCTGAAATTCCTGAACGAGCCAAATATTTCTCAGTAATTGATTTAAAAGATGCTTTCCATTCAGTGCCTTTGGCGGAGGAAAGTCAATTTCCATTTGCCTTTGAAGACCCTATGCAGCCCGCTTTTCACTTAACCTGAACATTTTTGCCCCAGGGATTTTGTGACAGCCCTCACCTATTTGGGCAAAGTTTGTCATGAAATCTACAAAACTTGAATAGCTCCGAAGCAGTGGTACTACAATATATAGATGATATTCTGCTCTGTGCTGAGAGAGGAAGCTTGTTCACAAGCCTCAGAAGATTTCTTAAACTCTCTGGCAGGCTTCGGTTACAAGGCATGAAGGGAAAAGGCTCAGCTTTGTCAACAATCTGTGAGCTATCTGGGCCTAATCATATCAGAAGGGACCAGGACCATAGGCCCTGAGAGAATTAAGCCTATACTAAAGGTCCAACAACTTACAATGATTGGAGACAATTGGGATTTTTGACTCAGGAAATGTGTAATGTAATCTTTCCCGTGTTTTCCAACCCCAGTTCAGGTCCTCCCTTTGCCTGGCCAAGCATTGATTGGGACTGGATATCTCAGTCACGCTGGCTTGCTCCAAAAGGGACGTATTGAATATGTGGCTCTTACTATGGGCATGGCTTCCCCCTGGCTAGATAGGGAGATGCACCCTAGGTCTAGCTTTTACTCACGGTTTCATATTTTCAGAGCTTCCAGAAAAGCCTGCTAATTTACCGCACCTTAAAACTCGGTGGGCAAGGTCTGTGTTTCACTGGTGTAATTATTTGGCTGCAGTGTTTGTTCCCTCTCTGGGAACTACAAATGTTATGCTACAAGTGGATGCTTTGACTAATTTTACTCAACAGGCATCGCAAGATTCTCAAAAAGCTATTTCAGCTCTTAATGCTGAACAAATACAAATTAGAAAGGTGGTTTTACAAAACAGATTGGCCTTAGATATTTTGACAGCTGCACAGGGAGGAACTTGTGCCATTATTCATACCCAGTGCTGTACATATATACCTGATACGAGCACGAATGTTACTCATTTTACTAAACACATGAACAAGATGACTCAGGCTATGGATACTCCTGAAGACTCAACTGCCTCACTTTGGACATTAACTAGTTCCCCATGGTGGAAAACTATCTTAATTACAATAATTCTGATTGTTCTGTTTTTGCTGTTTTCTCCCTGCATCTGTAACTGTGTAGCTGGATTTGTTTCTATTTGCATGAAGGCTTTTAAGTTACAAAAGGTTGCTCAAACTCCTGTAATTGCAGCAGCTTCCTCCATCTACTACTTGGAGCCTGAGGGTTAGGAGAATATGATGCCTCACCAATTTAGGGACAATGCCCCTTATCAGCTCAGAAGCAGTTATGGAATGAGAACGAAGCCCCTTTCCCTAGGCAACATAATTCTCCTAGAAGAAAAGCGGGGAATGAGAAGGTAACAGGCAGGAAGGTCAGGGGTCTCCAAATGGAGGAAATAGGCTGCAAGTGTCAGACATTTTTATCTCTCTCTTGCGCCAGGAGGAAACAAACTAGTGTTATATTTTTTTCCCTTGTCTATACAAATATAAAAAGAGGTTTCTCTTAAAATTTTGTGTTGCCTTAATGACACCCAGTTCTACCTAAACTTAACTTTTCTCAAACCTTGAGCTAACCAATGCATTTTTCTTATGGAAATGTTGGTCTTAAGCTATGTTAATGTGCTATGCATTTACCCCGGACTCTGTCTTCAAGTCGGTTCCGCCTAAAGGCTCAGAACCCACTTGATAAACCGGTAGGTTATACTCATACATTGTTCTCCTAATCTGTGTTAATGAAACGATACATTTGTGTGGAAATCTGCCTTTCTTCAAGGTTTATGTCAATCGTTTCATGGCCCGGGATGACTCACCTGGTGCCAGTGTTATCTCAAAATGCATGTTGTGGGTGAGGGGCCTGGTGCCATTCTCTGAGTTTTGAGATAACTCCTTTCTTTAATTAGCAGACTGCTAGTAGCTATATAACATCCAGCTAAAGACTAGCAAGGGGGTGCTCTTTCTGCAGCCTTCTGATGTCTATGTCAGAAGCTTTCTCTATCCCTTTTATGCTTTAATAAAACTTTATTACACTGAAGCTCTGAGTGATCAAGCTTCGTCTCTGGCCTCAGATTGAATTCTTCTCCTCCAGAGGCCAAGAATCCTGGTGTCTTTCATGTTTCAGCAACAACCTTTCACGTCTATCCATCCATCCATCATCCATCCATCCACCCATCCATCATCCATCCATCCATCCACCCCCTCCCCTATCCCATAGCCACCACAAACCCACTTTCATTCTTTGTGGATGTACCTGTTTGGGACATTTCCTATAAATGGAATCATGTGCTGTGTGTCCTCCTGTGTCTGCTTCTCTCACAGAGTATCATGTGTTCAAGGTCCATCCACATTGTAGCCTGTGTCAGAGCTTTGCTCCTTTTCATGGCTGAGTCATACTCCACTGTGTGGATGGACCCCACTGTGTGTATCTGTTTGATTGCTTATTGATGGTCATTTGGGTGGTTTCCCCCTTTTGGCTGTTGGAAACTGGGCTGCTGTGAACATGTGTGCACAAGTGTTTGGGTTTAGCCACAAGAGTGGAATTGCTGGGTCATGTGGTGACTCCAAGTTTGATATTTTGAGGAACTGCCAGACTCTTTTCCAAAATGGCAGCACCATTTCACATTCCCACCAGTGCTGTTTGAAGGTTGAAACTTCTCTCCTTATTGTTGTCTGACTAACACAGGCACAAATCTGTATCTGTAATCAGTAATCCACAGGGATTATCAGCTTCCTTCCTTTTGCATACACACAGAAATCTCTATTTCTGACCTATACCCAGAAATATGTGTCTCTAAGAGACACTCCACAAGGATTATCTCCTTCCTTCCTTCCTCATATACAGAGAAAATTGCATGTGAGATAGATAATCCCCAAAGACCTGACGCTCAGCACCTTGCTCAACCTTCTGCAATAAACTCTATGGCAAAAGAATCTGAAAAAGGACAAATACACTCCATGGATACATCCTGCCTGAACCAGGTGGCTGTACCCTGGCAGCAAACCAACTATACTGCAAGGTAGCATCAGCAATATGTTGAAGAAAAGGAAAGAAGAGCGGTGCCTACTGTTTTATCTCCAGCCTCCCTAATGTGGGATGCTATCCTATCCCTGGAGGCTGAGCAGCCTTCGGTCCCACTGCTGGACTGGGGTGGGGTCCACCCAGCCTGGCACGGTGCCCTTCGGTTAACCCTTTTTAAAGACCTATTGTCTGCTGTGTTCTGGCTGGGACCAGAGTCTCGAGTGGGACCAAGGGCTGGAGGACCTTCCGGGCAATAGACACCTAGCCACCACGTCTCCTGGTGCTGAGATTCCCAACTCAAGCCTCCTTCCTGAGAGTGCTGCCTCCTGGCACCTCAGCACCCTCAGCAGGACGCTGTGGCCCTGCATAGGACAGAGGAACGGAGGGTTGTGAAGCTTTAGTGGGAAGAAGTACTGAGCCACCAGACCTTAAGTGTTTGGTCAGGCACAGTCCACTCCAATTCACATCCAGGAAGCCAACTTTCCCTAGACTCGCCTTACTGGAGGGTCCAGAGGCGGGCGTGAGAAACGGCTGCCCCCTTGTGGACATTTCCTGTAACTTCAACTCGACCGCCAGTGCTCACTGCTGCTGCTGCTGCTAACTCACCTCAGTCGTGTCCGACTCTGTGCGACCCCAGAGACGGCAGCCCACCAGACTGCCCCGTCCCTGGGATTCTCCAGGCAAGAACACTGGAGTGGGTTGCCATTTCCTTCTCCAGTGCATGAAAGTGAAAAGTGAAAGTGAAGTCGCTCAGTCGTGTCCGACTCCTAGCGACCCCATGGACTGCAGCCTACCAGGCTCCTCCGTCCATGGGATTTTCCAGGCAAGAGTACTGGAGTGGGGTGCCATTGCTGGCACCTCCAATTCAGAAAGCCTGGCGGGCTGTTCACGACAGCTATCCTCAAGAAATGTCCTGGGGCAAGTACTGCCGAAATAAATTCCAAACACAACCAACTTTCTAGAAGCCACTTGCCACAGGTAAATTTTCCTCCCACGATTTGAGGGGGGAAAAACCCCAAACACCAAATCACCATAGAAGACGGTCAGCATCTGTAATTACCTCAGGAATGACAATCAAAAAAGACAATAAGGACTCAATCCCCACCAGTCAGAAGGGCCACCATCAAAAATCTACAAACAATAGATACAGGATAGCAGCTGGAAGGGAGGGAATGCCCCTCCTCTGTCTTGGGAAAGGACAATGGCAACACCCACAGTGACTGTCTCCAAATGCCAGAAAAAAAAATTATCTAGAGGGCTAACCCTAGGATCTGCACCCATATTTTCAGACAGGAAATACAGAAGATTAGATTTTCGTATATAGATATATACATCCATATTTTCATATAGAAAATATAACAAATTTTATTTTCAAATAGGAAATATAAAAAATCAATTTTTACATATGGAAATATGCACCCATACTTTCTTACAGGAAATCTAGAAAATTATATTTTCCTATATGGAAATATGCACCCATATTTCCATAAATGAAATCTAGAAAGTTCTATTTTCATGTATGGAATATCCATTCATATTTTCATATACAAAATAAAGAAAAGATTAAAATAATGCCATTTTCAGCATCATGAACCTTGAGATTATCATGAAGGCGAAGTAAGTCAGAAACACAAATACCATGTGAGAAAATGTATATGTGGAACGTGAAATATGACACAAATAAAATTATCTGTGAAACAGAAACACTCACAGATACAGAGAACTAATGGTTACCAGTGGGGAGAGGGAGGTGGGAGGGCCAATACAGGGCTAGGGGACTAGGAGACACAAACCACTGAATATAAAATAAATAAGTTACAAGCATACAGCAGAGGGAAATACAGGCATTATTTTGTAATACCTTTAAATTGAGTATAGTCAGTAAAAACATTGAATGAGCATTTTGTACACTGAAAACAAATATAGTACTGTAAATTAACTGTACTTCATTAAAAAATAGTTGAAGGCTAGCTATAAATACAAAAAATAATCAACAGAAAGAAATTAGCAAAATAAAAATGGGAAATTTTTAAAAATAAAAGATGCTATCAAGAAACTAACTTTGATGAGATTTTTAAAAATCACATGAAGTAGATTTACTCTTTTAATTTTTGCTTCCTGAAGAACTAATTAGTCAAGCCAATAAATCTAACTACAGGATAAATATGTTTTTTTTTTTTAAGTTGCGTTGCTTTTGTCAGCGTTCTCTGATAAAACATTTTAGCATTATTTTTGATGCCTACATTTTTATTTCATTTCACAATTCTCTAAAATAGAAGTCACTTAGAAATCTTACTATTTCAAATTGAGACTTTTGTATGTATATATTGAGATGTAAGACAGTGTACTTGAGTTAGAACAATTATCTCAAGTCTTTAAAAGCATTACTCAAAAGGCACAATGATTTTTCTGTGGTTCCTGGACTGATTTACTAAATCAGAAGCTTTAGAACTGCTCATACACTCATATATGAACCATGGAAAATTATATTTTCATATATGAACTATACACCCATATTTTATTCTCATATATGAAATATAGGAAATTTTATGTATACATGAGATATGGGACATCTTATTTATATATATGAAATATGCCCCCATATGTTTATACATGAAACATAGGAAATTCTATTTTCATAAATGGCAATATGCCCCATTATATTCATACAGGAAGTATAAGAAATTCTATTTTCATATATGGCAATATGCCCCTACATTTTCACAAGTGAAATATGGGAAATTCTATTTTCCCATATGAAATATGCCACCATATTTTCATACAGGAAATATAGAAAATTCCATATTTCACAGAAGGAGATCTTCCCTGTTATTTCCATATGTGAAATATATAATATTCCATATTTCATAGATGCAAATCTGCCCCCTATTTCCATATGTGAAATAAAATATTAAAATAATGCCATTTTCAGCAACATGAACCTACAGATTCTCATACTAAGTGAAGAAAGTCAGAAAGCAAAGACAAGCACCGTATGACATCACTTGTATGTGGAGTCCAAAATATGACATAAACGAACTTATCTGTGAAACAGAAACAGACTCACAGATACAGAGATCCAGTGATTACCAGTGGGGAGAGGGAGGAGGCAGGGGTGAGACAGAGGACTGAGAGATGCAAACCACCATGTGTAAAATAAGCAAGCTACAAGGACATGGTAAACAGCTGCGGGGAAATACAGCCATCATTTTGTAAAACCATTTGTCATTGTTGTTCAGTTGCTCGGGCGTGTCCAGCTCTTGGCAACTCCATGGACTGCAGCACACCAGGCTTCCCTGTCCTTCACTGTCTCCTCAAGTTTGCTCAGACTTGTCCATTGAGTTGATGATGCCATCCAACCATCTCATCCTCTGTCTCCCCTTTCTCCTCCTGCCCTCAATCTTCCCAGCATCAGGGGCTTTTCCAGTGAGTCAACTCTTCGCATCCCGTGGCAAAAGTATTGGAGCTTCAGTCCTTCAGTCCTTCAGCATCAGTCCCTCCAATGAATATGCAGGACTGATTTCCTTTAGGATGGATTGGTTTGATCTCCTTATTGTCCAAGGGACACCCTACAGTCTTCTCCAACACCACAATTCGAAAGCATCTTGGGCACTCAGCCTTCCTTATGGTTCAACTGTCATATGTGTACACGACTAGTGGGAAAACCATAGCTCGATGAGATGGACTTTGTCAGCAAAGTGATGTCTCTACTTTTTAAACATGCCACATACATACACAAATATGTATGTGATTTTGGTGAGAGGGTCCGTGCAACCAGGTCTTTTTAGGTGACTGCTATTTGAGAGGAACAGATACCTTAGTTAATGGGATTAGTGCTTTTCTAAGTATGGGAAGATGCAAGTCCCTGAGTTCATAAATATTTCTCCTGTCATATTTAATTGAGGGCTGGTTCTTCCAGGTCTCCCAGAGAGCAAAGCACCTCATCCTGACCTTCACTCTGATTTCCCTCCAGGATGGATACTAGGTCAGCAACAACCGTGGCTAATGACTTGATTCTTGTTGACCTGGGTGGTGGGCAACATTCTTTATTACATAATCCTGTCCATTCTAGTTTTATTTTCCATAAAATTTGGGAGGCATCTTTGACCAATTTGTCTCAAGAGTTAAGAATTTCACTGATAGACCACTCAAATGCTGTTACTCACCCAGTCCTAGAAACAGTAGCAAGCTCCTCTGGGCCACTTGCCTTAGGAGTCCCTCAGCCTCCGGGAAATGGTTCCCTCCTGTTGCTTCTTCCCATGTCTAGAGTCACACTGTTATAATCATGGGTCTTAAAGACTATCCATCAGGGCAATTGTTGCAAGTCACTTGGTCATCATTATTTTTATCATAGACTCTGTTAAACATTTGGTAATACAAGAAAAATTCATATAAAAGTAAAATAGGCAGAACACAAGCAATAGAATTTGTGGTATTAATAAAGTCATAAGTAAGCATTGTTATCTCCTAAGGAGTTACATGGCTGCACCAGAAGAAGAAAAATTCATCTTTATGGTATTTCTGCCCTTAGGGAAGATTAGTTAACATGTAACATGGATGCACAATCACACTAGAGGTGAGGGAGGAGGCCAAACAGGCAGAGAATACATTTATCTTTTTCTTGTCTTCCTAAAAATATGGAAATTACTACATCACTTCTTAATACTGTTCTGCCATGGGAACGCCTCCTGGGAGCCCTCCCCAACTATGCAACCTGCCCCTGGGTGAGGATCACACAATTCATCCCAGAACAGGAGTGAGGGGCAGCAGAGGGGGGCCTTCCCCTCCCCTCCCCTCCCCCACAGCTCTGCTTGCCAGGCCCCTCTGGCCCTGGTGATGCCAGGATGCTGGGCTCTGGGGCTCTGTGGCTGAGAGTACACACACACACACACACACACACACTCAGCATGTACAAAGACACACACACACACACACACACACCTTTAAAAGGAGGCACCCGGGAGCTGGCAGGGCCCCTTTAAGAGCTAGGGGACCAGATGCTGGGCATTACTGTGGGGCCCACCTCTTCTTTCCTAACACTGGGCCATTCTCTAGGATTTGGCCGGGGTGGTAAATGGTGGGCTGGAGGGGTGGAGACAGGGGAATAGAGACTCAGGGAGGGTTTCCTTGAGAGGGTTGTTTGCTTGTGTGAGGAGGAAGTCTGCTTGGCAGCTTTGAGCTCCAGGCAAATTTGGGGTAATTAGGATCTGTGGATTTCATATGTTTTCTTTTATCTTGTATGTGCTGGTTGTGTCTGACTCTTTGCAGCCCCAGGGACTGTAGCCCACCACGCCCCTCTGTCCATGAAATTCTCCAGGCAAGAATACTGGAGAGGGTTGCTGTTCCCTTCTCCAAAGGATCTGCCTGACCCAGGGATCAAACCCAGGGCTCCTGCATTGGAGGCAGATTCCTTACTCTCTGAGCTAAAGGTTTAAAAGCTAACATTATAGATGTGGTACAAGGGACACCACCTCTGGACAACGCTTCTCTCAGTGATTGACTGCAGGGGCTGATGGGTACCAGGAGTTCCAAGAATTTTTTAAAATGATGCACATTTACATGGATCTCATTATTTTTGAGTCACAAAGAAACAGGACGCAGCATCAGAAAGCAGCTGGCACACAGAAACACACGTGTGTGCTGCACACATTCAACAAATGCAGTTTCCTTGACTGGCAGCAGCAATCCCCATCCTGTTCAAACCATGCCAGAAAAAGTAAAATGAAAGGAACCTTCTCCCTTAAGAATATGGCCACCCAGTGACTTGTGCTCTTCTAATCAGAAAAGAAATCCAGCTAACATCAGCTTTAAGGCTGCAGTGGCCATGCTCTTCTCCCGGCAGAGGCAAGACCTGCTGTTTTGATCACTGAGGCAGGAGGGCCACATTGCTTCCCCTCACAAATACTGCAGACAGGTGTCTTCAAGACCCTGGGTTTCTCTGCCAGCTCCTACTTTGATTCCTCAGAGAGTAGTTGGGATGGAAGGGTATCTACCTCTGGCTTCCACTAAGATGCCCTCGAGGCAGTGGGTGTTCAGTGAGCCTGCAAAAATTCTGGAGCCAATCTCAGGTGGGGCTGGAACACCTGGAGCACCAAGTTGGGCCCAGGGACCCAGGGTCTCTGCTTTAATCCTCTTGCTGCTGGAAATTATGGACCTCCAGAGATTTATTTTTTAACTTAAAGGAAAGGTGGAGTGGACACCTCCGTCCACTGGGAGAAAGAGGGTCCAATCCCTATCCAGCCTGCCCCCCAACCTCACTGCCCCATACTCACCCACATCAACTAAGGCATTGCCAGGGGACAGACACGCTTTGCAGTGAGGCCCCTCTGGAGGCCCAGAGTGTGAACAGCTGCACAGAGGGCCGTGTGCTGTGGAGTCAGCACCTTAGGAGGTGGGAGGGGGTGGTGGGCAGAGAAGGAAGGAGTCTCAGGTCCTGATGGATCAGAAGAAGGAAAATGGAGAGAGGTGGTCAGGACACAAGAGATAAGAAAACTAAGAAAGATCAGAAAAGGGACAAAGAGTAGAAAATGTAGGAAAGATGGAACAGCAAGTTCAGTTCAGTTCAGTTGCTCAGTCATGTCCAACTCTTTGTGACCCCATGGACTGCAGCACTCCAGGCTTCCCTGTCCATCATCAACTCTCGGAGTTTACCCAAACTCATGTCCATTGAATCGGTGATGCCATCCAACTATCTCATCCTCTGTTGTCCCCTTCTCCTCCTGCCTTCAATCTTTCCCAGCATCAGGATCTCTTCAAATGAGTCAGCTCTTCGCATCAGGTGGCCAAAGTATTGGAGTTTCAGCTTCAACATCAGTCCTTCCAATGAACACCCAGGACTGATCTCCTTTAGGATGGACTGGTTGGATCTCCTTGCTGTCCAAGGGACTCTCAAGAGTCTTCTCCAACACCACAGTTCAAAAGCACCAATTCTTTGGCACTCAGCTTTCTTTATAGTCCAACTCTCACATCCATACATGACTACTGGAAAAACCATAGCCTTGCCTAGATGGACCTTTGTTGGCAAAGTAATGTCTCTGCTTTTTAATATGCTGTCTAGGTTGGTTATAACTTTCCTTCCAAGGAGTAAGCATCTTTTAATTTCAAGAGAAAGAGGCAGAAGAGAATGTGGGAAACCACACAAGACAGGAAGGAGTCAGAGAAGAAGGAGGGAAGGAAACAGAAAAGAGAGTGAGCTGAATGGGGAAGGATGTGAGGAGGGAGAGAGGGAGCCAGGAAGACGACATCAGAGAGGGCAGAGCTCAGTAATGAAATTTCTGTTAAGAAGAGGAATCGAGACTTGTGGGCAGAACGTTACCCTACAAAAACCAAGGCCATGTATGCGCTGTCAGCCATGTAAGTTAGCAAATTCATGGCTGTCAGGATGGCCACAGCCAATCGTTGGTCCCAGACACACAGTGTGGGGGGAAGGTCACTGCTGCAAGTCATATCATTGGACCTTAGAGGCTGGCCCCCAAAATTCTCATCAAACTGGTAGAGCGGCCAGAGGACCGCAGCGGTGGTGTAGAGGAGGATGGAGAGCACTGTCTGCCCCACCAGGAAACCAGGGTAGGGAATGGACAGCCTTCTGTCGTTGTCACTGTCACACCCGTTGATAAAGAAGTTCACGGCCCCCAGGATGAAGCAGATTGAGTACACGACCACACACCAAATCAGGGCCGGCTGGTGCTGGTACAAGTCAATGTTAGTGATGAAGCCGCAGATGACACAGGCCACGACATTTTCCAGCCTCCTGATCACACCTTGAAAGGTGGGCACAAAGCAGTATATATTGCCAGGCCGGGCACACACCCAGGCCACTTCCAAGGCATAAAGCACAGAAGCCACGGCTGAGAAGGCAGTGGCGGTGATGGCGTGATTTTGGGCGGAACCCTGAGGCAAGTACTGGATGTAGGTGATGCCGAAGATAATGGAGGCTGAGAGGCAGATGAAGGTAAAGTAAAAGGCGTAGGCATGGAGAAAACCATCCCAGTAGTGGGGGATGCGGGGACCGGAATATACATAACTCAGTTAGGAGGATGAGGAGGGATGCAGAGAAGCAGAAGCACCAGATGAAGATGCACCAGTTACCTATGCCCACCCGCAGAGTGTCCTCAACGGCCACCAGCGAGAAGGGCACGCAGGTGGAGAGCAGCTGCCCCAGGCGGAGGAAATAGCCCACGATGGTCACAGAGTCCAGGCCTGAGAACAAGCTCATGGTGCTGTGATGGTGGTGCACGTCTGTGTCACCGATACGGCTGTGGTCTTCACTGAGGGAGAAAGTCCAGCTCTGGAGGCGGATTAAGTCAGACGCCTGGAAAAGGCTCAGGGGGCCTGTGATGACTGAGGCTCAGGATATGTGGAGTTTGAACCAGTGACTCAGACCCCTGATAACAGCACAGCTGCTCTAGTTTTTTTTCCCCACCCATCACCCTTGGCCTTGTCAGACTTGTCTTATCCCGAGGCCCCCAGCTGGGTTGGGTCTGGTCTCAAATGATGAACATTTTGGATCTTCCTATGTGCCGTTATCTACAGACACACAGAATAGTGTGGTCTCTATCTACACCCCCAAACCTTTAAGTTTCTGAAACTGGAAAAGAAATTAAAACAAACAAACAAAAAACCTTGTTTCGTAAGAAATTTGATCTGAACAGACATGAGACCATTTGTGGTTTATATTTATTTCACTTAGTGTAAATGTTCAAGAGTTCAGTTGTAGAAATACTAAGATGTTTTATTAAAAGGTGCTTCCAGGCCCCTTTGAGTATTATGGCATGTAGGGAGATGCACCAGGTTATGTGATTAAAGCTAAAAAATATTGAGTCCTGGAGTAGATCTGACCCGGGGATTTCAGAAAAGGGATTATGGATAGTACTCCATAATCACTCCATTCTCCGTATGAGAAGACTGACTCTTGGGGAATCCGGTGCCTTCCTTAAAGTGGCATGGCTAGGAACTGGGAATCCCAGATAAAAGTATCAACTGTGGGTTTCAGTGGTTTGCTCTACAGCCCAAATGTCAGCAGGGGCCCTGTGGGTGGGAGTTCTGGGATCCAGGACCCGCCTTCAGGCCACGGCCTCCTTCCACAGCAAATTGAAGACACACGTGTCCTGGCCTCTCCTCCCTGCAGCATCACTAGAAGGAGCTGCCATCTGAGGGACACAGCCCCACCCGGAGGAGGGCAGCTCCAGGGGTGAACAGGGAGGAGCCATGGGGTGAGAGCAAGGCCGTGGGGACAAGATGACATGGGAAGTAGGGACTGCTTTGAATCCTTTTCCCAACTTTTCCTTAGCATGTGACTCTTCCCCATTGGGGAAGGGAGACCCCAACCCAGCATGACTCAAGGTGGGATGTCATGAGGGAACCTCAGAATAATTAGCATAACGTTTGGCTCTTAAGCTCCAAAACTGCCATCTAGGTGTAGGTCAGGAATGATCTAGAAGTTGTCTTACCTGAGTGAGGATTTTCCTGGTCTGGGAGACTGGTTAGCAGCTTCCAAGCTGGGAAGAAGGGATTGGAAATAAACAAGGATGCTGTTCATTCCCCACGGAGGAGGGGCCTGGACTGGAAGTGAGAGGAGAACAGGGGCCTAAGGGGTTTCAGGGCTGTGACAGGGACACATGGCCAGAGTAGCAGGGACCATGGAGACCATGGAATTGCCCAGGTCACTTGCCCAAGACAGTCCCACCAGCCAGGGCTGCAGTCCTGCTCACACAGGGGCTCCTCCAGGGTCCAGTGTGTCGGGAGTGTGAGGCCCCTCCCAGCCCGCCCCCTCCACAGGGACACCTGCCCTGTTTCCAAGGGACTATTTGCTGAGAGGCCCCCAGGGCTGAAGGGCCAGCACCCTGAGCCCCAGCCAGCTTCCTGCCATCAGGAGATTATTATATCACCTTTGCTGATAATAAACCCTGGAAAGAGAAACACAGAGCAAACCTGAGAACCTGCCTGGACTCACAAAGCTCCTTCAGCCCCAATTGCCAGTGGAGCCCTGGTACCTGCTGGCCTCCCAGTGGGCACTGCCGGGGTAGGGAAGGGGCACTGGGGTGAGGGAGGCTGGGGAGGTTATGTTTTTTGTACCCCAGTTTTTTTCTCACTAACCTCCAGGAACTCATCCTTCAATTTCAGTTAAGACTAAATGACAACTTTGGATTCATTTAATGGCACAGAGGGAGAGCTGGAAGGGGAAGGAGAGGCATGGGGTTCCTGCTGTGTGACCCTGGATAAGGCCTGTGCCTCTCTGGGCCTCTGTTCCCCTACCTGGAAAGCAGCAGGTTTCTCTGAGTCTCCCAGCAGCCCCTCCTCCACTTTAATCTGTGAGCCTGAACATGGTGCCCCAGTCAGAGCACAGTCTGAATGTGGCTGAGCCCTGCCTGCCCAGCAGCCAGGCGTGCAGACTGGAAGTCAGTGAGCTGGGAAGGTCAAGACCAGGACAGAGGAAGGAGGAGGAGGTGTCAGAAGGGCAGAGAAGGTGGAGGGGAGATGAACACTCAGAGTGACAAGGAGGCTGTGGGGCCTGGAGGGGATGCTTCATAGACGGATGACCTTGGGCAAGCTTATTTATCAGAGCCTCAATTTCCCCATCTGTGCAATGGTCTTAATATTGACTTCATATAAATTAAATGTATAAAAGCATGTGAAGGGCTCATCAGAGGGCCTGGAACATAAGCACACTCAATCCATGCCCGCTACCTGTCCCCCTGCCCCTCACAGAAGACCCAGAAGGCCCTGGCCCCACTCTGGACATCAGCACATGCAAGCTTGATTTATTGCAGATCAGGGGCTGCAAACCAGTTTATACTGGAGGTGGCCCAAAGGTATGCTTGGTTTCCCTATACAGTGTGTTCTAGAACAGATCATATAGAATTGGTGTTATTTTTTTCTTAAGTGTTTGTTATCTACTCAATATTTTAATTTCAGTGAAAATCTGCATTTCCGGCTTTCTTTGACTCCTCAGGAGATCTGGTGTCACTGGGCTGTGTGCCCTTAGGGAGCAGTGGGGGTGTGTGCCTGAAGCTGAGCACTTACTCAGCCCTTTATATTGTTCCTCATGCTCATCTTTGCTTAGTATTTTCTGTATTTTTCTCATTCTCATGTCTGATTGATATAAAGCAGGACTATGATCATCTCCCATGTCCTGGTTTACCCTCTTGGGCATGGCCAGGCTTCCTGCCTGCTCACAGGAGCATCTACTCCTCCAACATTCAGGGAGCATCGATGTCCTCAACCTCGTGTACAGCCTTCAACACATTTCAAATGCTCTGAAATCATATGTAGACACGTGTACACAGACATGCACACATGTTTGTAGGGCATATCTATAACCTTTCTTCCTGTTTTATAAACACAAGACCTTATCATGCACGTGGCATCTTGCTTTTCCACCACCCCCGACAGAGGCAGCTGCCTCTGTCCTCTCCAGTAGCCCTCGTCCTCTCCATCCCCTTTATTTATTTCCTTCCCTCCTGGCTCCTGGGGGCGTTTGGACCCTTCTCTAGATCAGTGGACCCTCCCCTGTGAGTCTCAGACACTGGGGACACAGGATATGACCAGGGGTCTTGGGATCCATGTGGCTACCATGCTCTAGGGCAGGAGGTAGGCAAGCATTTCTGGAAAATTTTCTGGAAATTTATCTTGGTTTTGTAACAAATTCGTAGTGTATAGTAGTTATAGACTACCATAAGCTTAGTACCTTAAAACAACAGTAACTTGTTCTCTCACAGTTCTAGAGGTCAGAAGTGTGAAGCAAGGGGTCAGCAGGGCTGTGCTGTCTCTGATGCCCCAGGGGACGGTCTGTCCTTTCCCCCTCTAGCTTCTGGAGACCCCTTAGCTTGTGGTTACTTAACTCCCTCTCTGTCTCCACCTTCCCGTGCTCATCTTCTCTCAACTACATGTATGTGAATCTCTCTGTCCTTTCTCTTATAGACACCAGTTACTGGACTGTGGTCCCACCCTCTGTCCAGGACAATTTCCACACTGGAATCCTTAACTAAATATGTCAGCAGAGACCCTACTTCCAAATAAGGCCACATTCTGAGGTTCTGAGTAGACATGACTTTTTTGGAGGACACTCTTCAATTCATATGCTCCTCGCTCCCATCTTCCTGTCCTTTATTCATGGTGACTTTTTCTAATGTGATTAATTGTATCAACTGTATTTATTTGCTGTCTCTTTCAGATTGGTGTCTGTTCAGTGGAGTTCTTGGGACTCACAGTGGGTTGAGCCCTCGTGTACTTTGTCATTAAACTGTGAGCCCCCTTTTACAAGACCCCCCTTTACCTGGGAGGATCCTGCCGCCTGGGTTGGGAGCTTCACCCAGAAGAACTGCACTTGCTCAGAATCCTTCTGGCCAATCACCTGTTGGGCACAAATTGAGTTAATTTCCCAGGTTGGAGTTTTTAGAGCTCAAGGATCAAGAATATTTTGGCCCAAACCCACAAGAAGAGAAGACTTGAGATTTCTATTTCTCCTGTAGTGACTTAAAAAAAAAAAAAAAACAATCCCAACTCCTGTGAAGGTGGACGTCAGCCTTATCCTTTCCTCTAGCTGAAGGCCATGGTTTTGCTTGTCTACCCTTACTCCGACCCTGTAGGCCACATGGCCCTGGCTTTAGGGAAGTGTCTCAGCTCCAACTCATAGTACATCAGTTCAGTTCAGTTCAGTTCAGTCACTCAGTTGTGTCCGACTCTTTACAACTCATGGACTGCAGCACACCAAGCTTCTCTGTCCATCACCAACTCCCAGAGTTTACTCAAACTCATGTCCACTGAGTTGGTGACGCCATCCAACCATCTCATCCTCTGTTGTCCCCCTTGTCTTCCCACCTTCGATCTTTCCCAGCATCAGGGTCTTTTCAAATGAGTCACTTCTTCTCATCAGGTGGCTAAAGTATTGGAGTTTCAGCTTCAGCATCAGTCCTTCCAATGAATATTCAGGACTGATCTCCTTTAGGATGGACTGGTTGGATCTCCTTGCCGCCCAAGGAACTATCAAGAGTCTTTTCCAACACCACAGTTCAAAAGCATCAATTCTTCAGCGCTCAGCTTTCTTTATAGTCCAACTCTCACACCCATACATGACCACAGAAAAAACCATAGCCTTGACCATATGGACCTTTGTCAGCAAAGTGATGTCTCTGCTTTTTAATATGCTGTCTAGGTTTGTCATAGATTTCCTTCCAAGGAGTAAGCAGCTTTTAAGTTCATGGTTGCAGTCACCATCTGCAGGGATTTTGGAGCCCAAGAAGATAAAATCTGTTGTTGTTTGGCCATTGATGAGTGGTGATTTTAATAGTGACTCAAACCAAGAAGATACAAGAGGTGCTCCCAGAAGAGGATATAGCCTTCACAAGACCTAGAAAGCTTTTTTTCAAAAGTAGTCTGAAAAAGTAAAGGGCTTTCACGGTTTAGGCAGATACCTATATCTCACAGGTGAAGGTGACCAAGGGCACTTATGGGCTAGGAGTGTTGACACAGCCAGACCAAAAAAGTCTCCTTAAAATTCTAATCTATTTGACTGGCTGCCATGTGCTCCTTCTGGATGGTAGAGACTCTTAAAATATAGGAAACTCTTAAAATACAGGGGGAAAAAAGCCTCAGAAGATCAGTTATGTTTACGTATCAAAGATGCAGGAAGAGAAATGCAAGATCCTTCTAAAGGGCTTTTGATCCTTTAGGGTCAGAATTCTAAAAAGATATTTTATCAAGCTGGTTCTTCTTGCTGCACATGCAAAACTAATTAATTTTGCAAAGTCCAGTGAACACCAATTTGGCCATTTTGGGGTGATGTTTCCTTTAATTTCCAATTAAGCAAGACCTTGTAGATATAATTCTGTAGGCACTTCTCTGTGTCTTTCATCTGAAAATAACCCATTGTGATGAAAAAAATTAATTGACAGAAAGTCTAAGAAACAAGTGGAAACTTTTATTTGGGCCAGTCTGGGAATTATAACCTAGGAGACAGTCTTTCAGAACACTCTGCGAATGTTCTACCCAGGAGGTCAAAGCACAGTTATACTTTTGGGACAAACGGTTATCCATCAAGCGAGGTATTACTGACACTTAACATGATCCAGATCAGCTCAACAAAGTGTGTGGTGGTCATTGTGGCCCCTTAGGAGAAGAAAGTTTATCTCCTAAGAAGCTGTGATCCTTGATATGATAAAGAAGGAATGTTATCTACTTAGGAGGCGTGGTTAATGCAGATGCATAATACCCAATAAGGGGAGGGAGGAGGCCCAAACAGGGAAAGGAAAATTTTATATTTAATCTTTTCTCCTCTTGCCATTAAAATATGGATTTCATTTCATTTCACTCAGTGTGTTTCCACTGAGCAAAATCTTCCTAGTGTCTTTCTCCTGAGAATAGCCCAGGTACTGCTTCTTGAACTAAGTGCCGAGGAAAACCTACCCCTCCAGGGAAGAGTTTAATAGCACCAAATCAAACTTTGCATAATCACCTAATAACAGGAGATCCAATAACCTCCCCCATATTCATCTGGACGCTCTGAGGAGGCAGATGGGCACAAAAGGTACCCAACATCCAGTGCCTTGTAGAGTTAGGAGAAGTCTGCTCTGGGTTCCTCCTTCATCAGTCACCAAAACTGCTGACTGAAGGGAAATGAAAAAACAAGAAACCTCACAATCTAAGTTGTGAGTTATGTTCTATTGGGAGACTATAGCTTGGGAGACACCTCACAGATCATGCTGCAGAACTGTTCCAAAGAGGTGAGAGGGGGCCAGGATACATGGGAGTTTTTGCTGGAAAAAAAAAAAAGGAAACGTGTGGTCAAACATCAAAGGATTATCACTAATCACAAAAAGAGACATCTCAAGCTTTAGTGTTTTTCTCGGGACCAGAAGGTGCAGGAGTCTGAGCGCATTAGTATCACTCCTTTCTTATGCATCGTAATGATCTAAAGCCAGTGCCATCTTTCTCCATCGTGAATTCCCCTCGGGCTGCCCCCAGTGGGGGCTACTGCAGTGGCTGAAGGCTTGATGGCCAGCAGCGTTCATGGTTTACAGAAATGATTCACAATATTTTTTTGTCCACAGGCCTATAGACAGTGGGTTTTAGAAAGTCAGTAAAAATTCCAGAGCCAATCTCAGGTAGGACGGAGCCCCAAGGAGGGCCTAGGGATCCAAGTCTCTGCATTAGCACTCCTGCCTAAGGGAAATTATTGATCTCCAGAGCTTTATTTTTTTTAACTTAAAGGCAAGGTGCAGTGTACCACCCCCTCCATGAGGACGAAGTGAGGCCTGATCCTTAGCTACCAATCACACCCCAAATCCACCCTACACGCTAACTAAGGCACCCCCAGGGGGACAGACACACTTTGGCAATGAGGCCCCTGCAGAGGCCCAGGGTGTGAACAGCTGCACAGAGGGCTTGTGCTGTGGAGTCAGCACCTTAGGAGGCAGGAGGGGGCGGTGGGCAGAGAAGGAAGGGGTCTCAGGTCCTGATGGATCAGAAGGAAAATGAGGAGAGGTGGTCAGGACACAGGAGATGAGAAAACCAAGGATGACCAGAAAGGGGGCAAAAAGTAAAAAATGTAGAAAAGATGAGAGAAGCAAGAGAAAGAGGCAAAACAGAATGTGGAAAACCAAAGAAAACAGGAGGGAGACAGAGCAGAAGAGGGGAAGGGAACAGAAAGGAGAGTGAGATAAATGGGGAAGGATGTGAGGAGAGAGAGAGGGAGCCAGGAAGAGGATGTCAGAGCTTGGTAAAGATACCTCCTGTGAGCAGAGGTGATCAGGAGTCCCCGGGCTGGTCCTCAGTCCCTACAGAAACCTGGCGAGCCCAGTACACCAGGTCGGCCACGTAAATCAGTAGGTTGATGGCTGTCAGGATGGCCACAGCCAGTCGCTGGTCCCAGACGCATACATAGTTGGTAAGTCTATGTTGACAGCTCACATCCCTGGACCTCTCGGGCTGCCCACCAAACTTTTCATCAAATTGGTAGAGTGGCCAGAGGACCAGAGCACCGATGTAGAGAAGGACAGACAGCAGGCTCAGCACCAGATGGAACACGGAGGAGGAGATGGGCAGCCAGTTCTCACAGTTAGCCAGGTTCAACAGGATGGTCACGATCCCCAGGATGAAGCAGATGGAGTACACGGCCACGCACGACACCAGCAATGGGTGGTCCATGTACAGGGAGGGATTGCTGATGAAGGGTAAGATGACACAGGCCACCAGTGTCTCTAGCATCTTGAGGAGGAATGGCAAGCTGCCTGTATAGCCAGTGAAATCACCTGTCTGGGGCCAGCCCAAGATCCAGATTGCTTCGGTGGCATAAGACACAGTAGAAATGAAGCAGAACGCAGTAGCAGCGATGGCATGGTCCCAGGAGGGGGTGTAAAACAAAAACTGGACATAGGTAGCGGGGTAAATGATGGAGACCAAGAGGCAGAAGAGGGCGAGGTAGCAGGCATGGCAGAGGAGAAAGTCCCCCCAGGAGAAGGGGAAGCAGTAATGAAGTGCCAGTGATTCGATTATGAGGATGATGAAGGTCACCACGAAGCAGAAGCACAAGATAACAAAGGACCAGGTACTTGTGGGCACCGTCCAGCTGTCCAGGCTGCCCACTAGTGAGATGGCCACGCAGGTGGAGAGCAGCTGCAGTGTTCGCAGGAAGTAGCCCATGATGGCCCAGAAGTCCAGGCCTCAGGATGATTACATGGAGGTCACGATGGTCATGCAGGTCACCTTCACCTTCAGTATGAGAGTGGTCATGGCTGAGGACCCGCCAGAGAAAGATCCAGCTTCAGAGGCGGATTAAGTCAGTTGCCAGGGAAAGGCTCAGGGCCCTGTGACGGCTGAGGCTCGGGATCTGTGGAGTTGGAACCAATGGCTCAGACACTCGAGTAACAGCACAGCCGCTCCAGAAGAGTTCTCACCACCCATCAGCCTTGGCCTTGTCAGGAGACTTGTCTTATCCCAAAACTCCCAGCTGGGTTGGGTCTGGCTTCAAACCATGAACATATTTTTGCCCTTTAAACTGTGTCATTATCTACAGGAACACAGAGTAGGATGGGCTTTATCTGACATCCCAAGCCTTTCAGGCTCTGAAAATTAAAGTATTAAATAATTCATTTGGTAAAAGCATTTGACCTAAATATACATGAGACAATTAATGATCTTTATTTATTTCACTTGGGGTTTCCCCCGTAGCTCAAGGGTAAAGAATCTGCCTGCAATGCAGGAGCCTCAGGAAACGCAGATTCGATCCCGGGGTTGGGAAGATCCCCTGGAGGAGAGCATGGCAACCCACTCCAGTATTCTTGCCTGGAGAATCCTATGGACAGAGGAGCCTGGGCGGCTATAGTCCATAGCATCACAAAGAAGCGAACACGACTGAAGCAACTTAGCAAGCATGCATGCATTTATTTCACTTAGTGTGAAAGTTCAATTTAGGCAGTTGCACAAATACTAATGTGTTTAATTGCAAAGAGCTTTCAGTGTTATGTCATATACAGTGGATGCACCAGGTTATCTGTCTAGTGCTAAAAATCTCTGAATTCTGGAGCATATCTCAACTCTGACTCCAGAATTGAGACTGTAGAAAAGAGACTATAGATTATACTGCTAACCCCATTTTACAAATGAGAAAACTAAGGCTGGAGGACTCAAGTGACTTCCCTGAGGTTAAAAGCTGAGGAGTGGGAACCCAGATAGCAATGCCAAAGCTGTGGTTTGAGCACTTCACTCTACAGCCCACGTGTCAGCAGGGCCCGTGGGTGGGAGGCCAGGACCAAGCCTCAGGGCTCTGCGACCCAGGACATGCCTTCAGGGCCACAGCCTCCTTCCACAGCAAACTAAGACACAGTGTCCCGGCCTGTCCTCCCTGCAGCATCACTAGAAGGAGCTGCCATCTGAGGGGACGCAGCCCCACCTGTAGGAGGGCAGCCTCAGGGGTGAACAGGGAGGATCCCTGGGGTGAGAGCAAGGCCGTGGGGACATGAGATCACGTGGGAAGTAGGGACTGCTGTGAATCCCCTCCCTCAATTTTGCCTTCACTTGTGACTCTTCCCTATTGGGGAGGGGAGCCCTCCAACCCAGCATGACTCCAAAGTGGAACGTCTTTGAAGAAACACAGAATAAATTAACATAATGTCTGACTCTTAAACTGCAAAACTGCCATCCGGATGAGAGTCTGGAAAGATCTAGAAGTAGTCCTACCTGAGTGAGCATTCTCCTGGCCTGGGAGACTGCTTAGCAGCTTCCAAGCTGGGAAGAAGGGATTAGAAATGAACAAGGATGCTGTGTCTGATTCTGATGGGGGGCCTTTCAGGACATCCCAGGGACAGGGTGGGGATTGACAGATGATTGGCCCTCTTTTAAAGGCAGAAGCTGAAAGAGGAGGCCCCTGCAGGACCCCTAAGAGGTGAGAGCCTTGAGGTTGCACCTGGGACTGGGGTGGGGGTAGGGGGCAGAGTGGAGATGACTGGGGGGCCAGTGGCCCTGACGCAGCCCAGTAACGGTCTTCTGACCCAGAAGAGATGCAGGCATGGAGCCAACCTTCCCCATGGAGGAGGGACCTGGACTGGAACTGAGAGAGGAGAACAGGGGCCTGAAGGGGTTTCAGGGCTGTGACAGGGACACGTGGCCAGAGTGGCAGGGACCCTGGAGACCACGGAATTGCCCAGGTCACCTGCCCAAGACAGGGCTGCAGTCCTGCCTCACACGGGGGCTCCTCTAGGGTCCAGTGTGTCGGGGGAGTGGGGGCCCTCCCAGCCCGCCCCCTCCTCAGGGACAGCTGCCCTGTTTCCAAGGGACTATTTGCTGAGATGCCCCCAGGGCTGAAGGGCCAGCACCCTGATCCCCAGCAGCTTCCTGCCATAGTGATGGTGATGGTCAGACACTATCAACAGAGGTAAAACTTTGCTTGTTTTACAGCCAAAGTCTTATGAATAGTTAAACACAGCTCCAGAGTTTGATGGACTGTTTTTATCTGTATTGATCTGTTTGATCAGTCCAAAAAATGGACTGTGTGGATCTGCCTGTTTTTGTCTGTTTCTATCTTAGTTCTTTCTCTAGAAATATATGACCAGTGACCTGTAGAATAATGACCCACTGATCTGGACAATGTAAGGACCCACTCAAGTTTAAAAGCCAGAAAGGTGTCTCGTGGTTAATGTAAAGTCTCTAAAAATAGAAGCACAGAGCACCTCCAGCAATGCAGCCTACAGCCTGCATCCCTTTCCTGTTTCCCTCCTTGTATAAATTCCGGCTCAACCTTGGAGTGCTGCGAGCTGGTTCTTTTGCACAGTGGTCTGCCTTCTCCCCCGGTTGCTCTTCCTTAAAATAAAGCTACTTTTCTTTTACTCAACACTTGTTTCTCAATACTGAGTTCTTATTCTGAGCTGGGTGACAATGTTGGCCATCCAGGCAGCAGTCATGTCCCTGGGGCTCCGGCCCCTCCGCCTCCTCCGGGGGCGACAAGGGTGGTGCCTCTGAGAAGGTCGAGGTGCCAGTTGCTCCCAGCGAGGATCTACAGGGATGTGCCAGTAGCTGCCAAATGTGTTAGTTTCCGAACTTGCCCTGTCCCTCCCGAGTCCTTCTGTTGCAGGAAGGCGGACCCCTTCCAGGGCCCGAAACTGGGCTCTTGTGTAACACTTGGAAATGAATTGTCTGAGGAGACACATGCGCTGACAAAGCAAGAGATTTTATTGGGAAAGGGCACCCGGGTGGAGAGCAGGAGGGTAAGGGAACCCAGAACTGCTCTGTCACATGGCTCGCTGTCTCAGGTTTTAGGGTGATGGGATTAGTTTCCGGGTGGTCTTTAGCCAATCATTCTGACTCAGAGTCCTTCCTGGTGGTGCCTTGTTCAGGCAAGACGGATGCCAGAGAGAAGTATTCTGGGAGGTGGTCGGACAGGTGGTGCCTCCTTTTGACCTTTCCCGAACTCTTCTGGTTGATGGAGGCTTATTAGTTTCCTGTTCCTTACCAGGACTTCCTGTCGTAAAACAACTCACGGAAATGGTTACTATGGTGCCTGGCCAGGGTGGGTAGTGCCTGGCCAGGGTGGGCGGTTTCAGTCAGCGTGCTTCCCCTAACACTTCCTCACAGCCTGCTTTCACTTTCTGTTGAGAGAAGGAAACTGGCCTCTGAAGGAGCTGCGGAGCTGTTGACTGAGTGAGTAGAGGGGTGTGTACCTTGGAAGCCCCCTTCCCCCCTGTTTGGGAATATTCTTTGCCCTTTGGAACTTTGGGGTCAATTTGGACAGAAGAGGAGTGGGACCTGGCTTTTCTGTGACTCTGTACCAGTCTCTACCCAAGAGGAATTTGCATGTTTGTTTGTAATCTGTTCCAGGGGAGTGGGTGAAGTGAAGATGGGGCCTACATCCATCCAGTGGACTTCTAGACTTTGTAGAAGTCCACTGGACACTTCCTGGCAGGTTGGCAAAACTAGAGCTATGACCTTGTTTTAAAAAAGTCTTTTTTTTAATTGCAATACAGACTGGCCCAGTTTGCTTTCGATTCTGAAGAATGGTGGCCCCTGAATGGGTCTCTAAATTCCTCCACTATTTGGACTTAGAACTAATTTGTCAAAGATCTGTTAAGTGGGAGGGAACTCCATGTGCAGGCCTTCCTGTTACTCCATAGTAACAGTAACAGGGCACTGAAAGGCAAAATTCTTCCAACAAGGACACTAAATTAAAGGCAAAAGGGAAACTAAACTGTGAAAAGCCTGCCCCCTTTACAGACGAGTCTTTGCAGGCGAGGGAGGGAAAAGAGGGGATCAGCTTCTTATGGATCTGAATTTCCCCCACCTCTGTGGTTCCTATCCTAATGCTCCAGGCAGGGGCTGCCTAGGTCTGCGCCCCCTTCCCCCAGTCTCTGGACGGAAGAAGACTTCTATTGTTCTAACACCAGGGGAGTTCTAACCTGGGGCACCCCCCACCCCACCCCCTGCCCAGCATGAGAAAAAAAGGATCTGAAATAGTTTCTTCCTTTAAGACCTGACAGGACACTCGGTTTGGTCAGGGTGTGTCCACTACAGGGGGAGGGGGAGGGAGAGGGTAGATTTCCAACAAGACAGTTCTCTGCAGGAGGTCTGAGTGCGAGAGGACAGCCAGTTGGCCATCATTGGATTTTGTTTTCCACCTCAAACCTACTAAACCATAAAAACACCAGTCCTCCGTACACAGGTGATCCAGAAAAATGGTAGAAACGTTCATTAGTATTTTTTCCGACCCCGCCCCCGGTTGTAGGCTGATGCACAGACATGGGCGATGATCGGCTTCACAGTGGGGGTGCAGCACCTTGTTCCCGACACTGGTGTCTCAATGTTTGGCTTCCTGAGGGATAAGCAGACAAGCCCGAGTTGGGTAACATGGCTAAGGGGCTTCCAGAAGCTAAAAGAGGCAAAGAGGGACCCTTCCCTGGGGCATCAGAGACAGAGCAGCCCTGCTGACACCTTGTTTCAAAACTCTGACCTCCAGAACTGTGAGAGAATACACTGCTGTTTTAAGCCATCAGGCTTGTGATGATTTGCTGCAGTAGCCCTAGATATTCAAGATGAATTTCCAGAAATGAAAAATAAATTCTTTGTCATATTTTTTTTTTTTTAAGTTTTCAGAAAAGCTTGCTGACCTCCTACTCTAGAGCATGGTGGTCATGTGGATCCCAGGACCCCTGGTCATATCCTGTGTCCCCCCGTGTCTGAGACTCACAGGGGAGGGTCAACTGATCTAGAGAAGGCAGGTCAGTCCAAACACCCGCAGGAGCCAGGAGGGAAGGAAATAAGTAAAGGGGATGGAGAGGACTAGGGCCCCTGGAAAGGACCAGCTGCACCTCAAAAGGGTGGTGAAAAAGCAAGATGCCGTGTGCATGACACGGTCTCATGTGTATAAAACTGAAAAAGATATACAGATATGCCTTATAAACTTGTATGCATATATGTACACACATGTCCAAATGTGATGTCAGAGCATGTGAAATGCGCTGAAGGCTGTACATGAGGTTGAGGACATGGATGCTCCCTGAATGGAGGGGCAGATGCTTCTGTGAGCAGGCAGGAAGCCTGGCCACACCCAAGAGGGGAAACAGGCACATGGGAGATGATCATAGTCCTAATTTTTGTCAGTTCAGTTATACATGAGAAAAAGAAAATATAGAAAATTAAACGGAGAATGAAAACAATATAAAGGAGACAGCAGCTGCTCAGCTCCAGTGACCCCCTTTTTAGGGAATGCAGCCCAGTGAAACTGGATCTCCTGAGGCTTGAAAAGGAGCTGGAAATCTGGATTTTCATGTGAAATTGGAGCACTGTGCAGCTACCAAACACTTGAGGAAAAAAATAATGTTGATTCTCTACCATCGCTTTCTGAAGGGAAACCAAACACATCCCTGGACCACCTCCAGTCCAAGCTGGTTTGCAGCCCCTGATCTGCAGCAAATCAAGCTGCATATGCTGATGTCCAGAGTGGGGCCAGGGCCTTCTGGGTCCTTTGTGAGGGGGAGGGGGACAGGTAAATGGCATGGGTTGAGTGTGCCATGCACCAGGGCTCTGATAAGCCCTTCACATGCTTCCATACATTTAATTAATGTAAAGTAGATACTAAAGTCCCCTGCACAGACGGCGAAACTAAGGCTCTGGTGAGTAACTTGCCCAGGTTCATCCAGCTCTGAGGGATCTCCCACAATCTCTCCCCTCTACCTTCTTTGCCCTTCTGGCACCTCCTCCTCCTTCCTCTGTCCTGACCATGACCTTCCTGGTTCCCTGTCTTCCAGTCCACACGTCTGGCTGCTGGGCAGGCAAGGCTCAGCCACATCCAGGCTGTACTCCGACGGGGGCACCATGTCCAGGATCACAGATTAGAGTGGAGGAGGGGCTGCTGGGGAGACTCAGGCAAAGCTGCTGATTTCCAGGTCGGGAAACTGAGGCCCAGAGAGGGCACAGGCCTGACCCAGGGTCACACAGCAAGAACCTCATCCTCTCCTTCCCCAAGCCCTCCCTCTGTGACATGAGAAGGATCCAAAGTTGTCATTTAGTCTTAGGTGGAATCTCAGGGTGAGTTCAGGTAATTAAGCCAGGATCAAACTGGGGTACAGAGAGCATGACACCCCCAGCATTCCTCACGCCAGTGCCCCTCCCCACCCTTGGCAGTGCCCACTGGGAGGCCAGCAGGCTCCAGGGCTCCACTGGTGATTGGGGCTCAAGGAGCTTTGTGAGTCCAGGAAGGTTCTCAGGCTTTGTTTTGTGTTTCTCTTTCTAGCCTCAGCTTGTCCCGGGGTTTATTATCAGCAAAGTGACAAGGCCCCTGATGGCAGGAAGCTGGCTGGGGCTCAGGGTGCTGGCCCTTCTGCCCTGGGGGCCTCTCAGCAAATAGTCCCTTGGAAACAGGGCAGCTGTCCCTGAGGAGGGGGCGGGCTGGGAGAGGCACACTCCCCCAACACTGGACCCTGGAGGAGCCCCTGTGTGAGCAGGACTGCAGCCCTGGCTGGCGGGACTGTCTTGGGCAGGTGACCTGGGCAATTCCGTGGTCTCCAGGGTCCCTGCCACTCTGGCCATGTGTCCCTGTCACAGCCCTGAAACCCCTTCAGGTCCCTGTTCTGTCTCAGTTCCGGGCCAGGCCCCTCCTCCATGGGAAGGTTGGCTCCATGCCTGCATCCCTTCTGGGTCAGAAGACCCCTACTGGGCTGCCTCAGCGCCACTGGGACCCTGGGGTCCCCCCAGTCATCTCCACTCTGCCCCCCGCACCCCCCTCCCCCCAAGTCCCAGGAGCATTCTCAGGGCTGGCCCCTCCCAGGGGTCCTGCAGGGGCCTCCTCTTTCAGCTCCTGCCCTTAAAAGGGGGTGATCATCCATCCATCCTCACCCCCTCCCTGAGATGCCCTGGAAGACTCCCCATCAGCATCAGACACAGCATCCTTGTTCATTTCCAATCCCTTCTTCCCTGCTTGGAAGCTGCTAACCAGTCTCCCAGGCCAGGAAAACCTACACAGGTAGGACTACTCCTAGATCTTTCCAGACTGGCGCATGGATGGCTGCTTTGGAGCTTATGAGCCAAACATTATGTTAATTTGTTCTGTGATTTCTCCAAGACACTCGTCCTTGGAGTCACGCTGGGTTGAGATATCCCCTCCCCAGTGGGGAAGAGTCACAGGTTGAGACAAAAATGGGTGGAGGGGATTCACAACAGTCCCTACTTCCCATGTCATTCTGTTCCCACGGCCTTGCTCTCACCTCATGGCTCCTCCCTGTTCACCCCTGAAACTGCCCTTCTGTGGTTGAAGCTGTGTCCCCTCAGATGGCAGCTCCTTCTAGTGATGCTGCAGGGAGGACAGGCCGGGACACATCCTCCAAAAGACTACAATCCATAATCTTTTTTCTGAAGTCCCTTTGGGACAGATATGCTTCTGAATTCAGAAACTTTCTGCTTCCGACTAGTAACACGGTACATCTACTCTATGTGACATCACACCCCACTGGTGTCTAAAAACAATTTGTGATCAAACACATTCATTTTGGCAGCTGTACTTTTGAACATTCACTTTCATTGAAATAAACAAAAATTGTTAATTGTCTCAGGTCTGTTCAGGTCAAAATTTGCTACCAAACTATTTTTTTTTTTAATTCTTTTTCAATTTTGAGAATCATGAAGGTTTGTGATTGTAGAAAAGGAGAAGCATACTCTATATTCCTTTAAATAATGGTATCTAACACAAAGAAGGCGATGGCACCCCACTCCTGTATTCTTGCCTGGAAAATCCCATGGATGGAGGAGCCTGGTAGGCTGCAGTCCATGGGGTTGCTTAGAGTCAGACACAACTGAGCGACTTCACTTTCACTTTTCACTTTCATGCATTGGAGAAGGAAATGGCAACCCACTCCAGTATTCTTGCCTGGAGAATCCCAGGGACAGGGGAGCCTGGTGGGCTGTCGTCTATGGGGTCGCACAGAGCCGGACACGACTGAAGCGATTTAGAAGCAGTAGCAGCAGCACAAAGAGATAAAAATATATACACAGTTTTGTTTTTTTTTTTCCCATTTAAAACACCCTCCCACATAAATGAATTCCTCCAGGTATTATCCTAGGGAGTGGTGGTCGCTGCTGCTGCTGCTCTATACACAGTTTTGATGCCACCCTCAGTCTAGCTGTGAGTTTAGGATAAAACAAGTCTCCTGAAAAAGCCACCAGTGATGTGTGGGGAGAATCATTCTGGAGTGGCTATGCTGTTACCCAAGTGTCTTGAGTCATTGATTCTAACTCTACAGGTCCTGAGCCTCAGCCTTCACAGGGCCCTGGGTCGTTTCCAGGCATCTGACTCAATCCATCTCCGGATCTGGATCTTTCTCTGGTGGATCTTCAGTGAGGACCACTGCCACAACCAGTGACCGTGACCTGTCTGACCATCACAGCACCATGGCCACCAGGTCCACATCCACAGACCAGGACTACTTGGCCTTGGTGTGGTTCTGCTTCCGCCTGCTGCAGTTGTTCTCCAGCTGTATGGCCTTCTGGCTGGTGACTTCTGGCTTTCGGAAGAGGGGCTACGGGGACGTAAATATCTGGGCCATGCTCATCTGGTTCCTCTCTTTGCCCATAAGCCTCATCGTAGTCATAGTTGAATTATGTTATATCCAGTCCCACTTTCATTTCTCGTACCACATGCCCCTCACAGATGCCTGCTTCGCCGCCCACGTCTATCTCTCACTACTTGTCGTCCAGTCTATCCGGAGACACCGGTTTTTGCCTTATGACCCTTTCATAGACCGGGTCAACGCTGCCCTATCATTCACCTACATTACGTGCTTCCTTTATGGTGTAGAACTGTCTTGTACGTGGAACTGCGACAAGCTCAAAGACCTCACCTGCGCTGTGTACACCACACAGGGTGTGCTGAAGGTGCTGGAGATGTTTGTGGCCTGTGTCATCTTCACCTTCATCTGCAACACCTCCCGGCACCCGAAGGAGCCAGCTCACGAGTGGTGTCTGGCCATCTATTGGATCTGCTTTATCCAGGCAGTTGTGGCCACGCTGCTGAACCTGGGCAGCTGGGAGTACAGGCTGCCCATCCAGCTGACCCTGCTCTCCGTCCTCCTCTACTCCACTGCTTTGGTTCTCTGGTGGCTCTACCCAGTAGATGAGGAGATTGAGGGCAAGCCCAAGGGATTCTGGGTCTTGTACATGTTGAGGCTCACCGACCGCTGGAGCCGCTGGAGCCGCAGGGACCATCGACAGGCTGTGGCCATCCTGACAGCCATCAACCTGCTGATTTATGTGGCCGACCTGGTGATCTCAGCCCGCTAGGTTTTGTCAAGGACTGAGGATCAGCCCTCTTGTCAATGGAGGTTTCTATACTGAGCTCTGATGTCATCTTCCTGGCTCCCCTTCTCACATTCTTTCCCGTTCATCTCTCTCTCTTTTCTGTTTCCTTCTCTCCATATGCTCTTTGTCCTGTTTTATGTGTTTGCTCATATCCTGTTTTGTCTTTCTCTTGCTTCTCTCATCTTTTCTACATTTTCTGCTTTTGCCCCTTTTCTGATCATCCTTGGTCTCCTATGTCCTGACCTCCTCTCCCCATTTTCCTGCTGATCCATCAAGATCAGATTTCTTCCTTCTCTGCCCACCACCGCCTCCCACCTCCTAAGGTGCTGACTTCACAGCACACACCTCACTATGTGGCTGTTCACACCCTGGACATCCGGAGGGGCCTCGTTGCCAAAGCAAGTCTGTACCCCTGGCAGTGCCTTAGTTGGTGTGTGTGTGTGAGTTTAGGGGTGGCATGGGTAACTAGGCTGCTGCTGCTGCCGCTAAGTCGCTTTAGTCGTGTCCGACTCTGTGCAACCCCATAGACGGCAGCCCACCAGGCTCCCCTGTCCCTGGGATTCTCCAGGCAAGAACACTGGAGTGAGTTGCCATTTCCTTCTCCAATGCATGAAAGTGAAAAGTGGAAGTGAAGTCTTGCAGTCGTGTACGACTCTTTGCGACCCCATGGACTGCAGCCTACCAGGCTCCTCCGTCCATGGGATTTTCCAAGCAAGAGTACTGGAGTGGGGTGCCATTGCCTTCTCCGGGGTAACTAGGCATTGGGCCTCAATTATCTGAGTGGAAGGCGGGTGTACAGTGTGCCCTCCCTTCAATTAAAAAAAAAAAGTCTCAAGAGGTTAACTATTTCCAGCGGGCAGAAGTCTTAAAACAGAGACCCTGGATTCCAGGGCCCCACCTGATGTTCAGCCCCTTTGAGATTGGCTCCAGAATTTTTGCAGGCTCACTAAACACCTGCTGCCTAGAGGGTATCTTAGAGGAAGCCAGGGGTGAATGCCTTCCATCCCAACTACTCTATAGGGAATAAAAAAAGAAGCTGGTGAAGAACCCCAGGATCTTGAAGACACCTGTTTGCAGCGTTGGTGAGGGGCAGCGATGTGGCCCTCCTGCCCCAGCGTTCAAAACAGCACCCTAGTGTCACCAGGGCTAGAGGTGCCAGGAAAGTGGAGGTCTGAGGGAGGCGCAGGGGAAGGCCCCCCACTGCTGCCACTCTCTCCTGGACTGGGGTGAAGCACAGGGGCAGGTGGGGTGGAGCAGGGGGCATTCCCAGGAGGTAGTCTCCATGGCAGGCAAATCTTAAGAAGCATTGAAATAAAATTAACATTTTAATGAAAGACAAGAGAAATTTAAACATAAACTTTTGGTTAAATACTGCAGAGATCACATGAAATAAGCACTGAAAAGTGTCCACTGGATGTGACCATTTGAAAGTCATTGACAGCCTTGCTTAGAGCTTTTTTATGAAGTTCTCAGGACAAAAGCCAGTGCATTGGAGACAGAGAAAGAGAACGAAAGACGGTAAATATAGGTTTCTCCTGGGGCAGCTAGTGTCTGTAAGGGGAAAGAGAGGGTCACAGTTGGAGAGGAGCCAAGGGTTAAGGGAACCTAGATGATAAGTTTGCAAAAGGTCATTTACTATTGCTTGACTTCAACCCAAAGGAACATCCAAATACTGACACAAGGCCCAAAGGGGAAAATACTTTTTAATGCCCAGAGCATGATAAAATGTGAATCACGGTGACAGGGTATGACATCATTTAGGTAAATAGGAGATACGTTAACTTGTTATCAAACAGTCTGAATGGTCCAACTGTTTTGGAGTCAGAACAGGAAATAAAGAGAAAGAGGGTAAAGGTTATTAATGTGAAGAAACTTGTGATTATCACTTCAGAGTTACTTACTTCATGAACCCAATTCTTCTGTACAGTATATTGGACAGTAGATGCATGCAGCTATTTAATTTTTTTTAATCATATCCTTTTGTTTTATTTATTTATTTTAGCCAAGCCATGCAGCATGTGGGATCTTAGTTCCCCCAATGGGAACTGAACCTGTGCCCCCTGCAGTGGAAGTGCAGAGTCTTAACTACCAAGGAAGTCCCCTAATTTTTAACTAAATAAAATTAAATAGATTGAAACATGCAAGTCCTCAGTCCTACCAGCCACATTTCAAGCACCATATACCTACATGTTGTTAGAGGCTACTGTATTGAACAAGACAGGTATAGAATATTTCTATCATTGCAGAAAGTTCTACTGGGGACTTCCCTGGTGGTCCAGTGGTTAAGAATCTACCTTGCAATGCAGGGAATGTGGGTTCAATCCCTGGTTGGGGAAGTAAGATTCCACATGTCTCAAAGCAACTAAGCCTGCATGCCATAACTATCGAGCCCACGTGCATCAGCTAGAGACTCCATGCACCACAGCCAAAGATCCCAAGTGATGCAATGAAGACCTGATGAGGCCAAATAAATGAATAAATACATATTTTAAAAAGTTCTGCTGACTGCCCTGCTTCATATATTCCAAGGCCGTATAGTTAGATGCATATATGTTTGGGCTTGTTATGTCTTCTTGTTTACTTTCTTAATTCAAAAACTATCTCCTTGTCCCTTGTGATGTTTATTACCCCAAATTCTGTTTCTCAGAATTTAAATTTGCAATCTGGGCTTTAGTTAATGAATTTACATTTACCTAAAATATCTTTTTCCACATTGTTTCCTTGCCACACTTGAACTTTACACAATCTACATGGATATTTCAGTGTTTTTGCTAATCGAGGTGATAAGGGAATAACAGAAAATAAGGTTTTGACACAAAATTGGCCTACCGACTTTCCTGAAACAGTCCACTAAAAATTCATACAGGTTGATTCAGGTCAGTTTCATTTTTATCTAGCAATTTCTTTTCTGCTCTTGTTAATTTCTTATTGAATTTCTCCTTGGGAAATAGTCTAAAAATACCTATTTCCTTAAAAACAATCAGTCCCTCTGGTAGGCTGGAAAAATATTTCTTGGAGAGATAACCTTGTCAACTCCTGTATCCTGTGAATGTTATTTATTTGGAGAAAAAAAAAAGATCTTTGCAGATGTGACTAAATTAAAGTGAGCAGAGAAGGGAGGAGGAGGCCAATATTGGGGTGGGTGGTGGGGCAGAAGGAAATGGGGTCAGGTTCCACATAAGGGGAAAGTATTGAAGAAACTGGGGCCTTGTAACCTGGACAGTCAAGAACTCAGGGTTGAGATGGAGACATGAGGATGAGGTGAAGATGGGTGACAGGTCACCATGTGGAAGTGACACTGGATTTATCCTGGCTGGAAACTTCAGTGGGGAAAGCCTTGTGTGTATAAACCAGGGACTCAACCCTCCGAGCAGTGCTTTCCAGACTATGACTCCTCTGTCCTTGGGCACGTCCAGGCCAGGGTCCATGGCCCAGGTGAAAGGAGTCAGGTGGCAGGGGGGAGGTGGGCTAGGGTTCAGGGCTCAACCTGGTGTCCTGTGGTCCAGACATAGCCCCAAACCTGTTCCCATGGGTCAGCGTTTCTTCACAGACACCATCAGCTGGGCTGAGAGGCACCTGCGCAGTGCAGCCTGCATTCTCAGTCCTGACAAGCATCAGGCTGGGGTCACTCACTTGTTCCTGGATCAACCGCTTAGGCATTGGGGGTGGTGAACCTTGGAGCAGAGGTCCTGACTACACTCATCATCCTCCCCATTTCTAGGTTCACACGCAGCCCCCTCGGGGCAGGAGGGGACGCACAATGTCTTCCCACAGGCTCAGGTGAGAGCACATCCCAGCCAGGACTGCCATGCCAGATGCACTCCCCTCCCACCCCACACACACACTGGAGACTCCCCACAGGCTGTTCCTCCTTCCTCTCCTCCCGCTGCCATCCTGCTGGGTCTATCCCGGTCTCCAGGGACTGGTTCCTACCACCCAGGACGGCAGAGTCACTCATGGAGCCTCCTGCCCTGCAGCAGACTGTCCCCAGGATGTCGAAGGCTTGAGAAGGGCACAAGGGCAGGTGTTCTGTGAGCCGAGATGAAGGACAACATGGGGACACACACCCTCCCCCTGGCCCAGGACAGAATGGCAGAAGCAATGGAGCAGAGAGAAGGTGGGGGGTGGATGGTGAGAAGAGGGGCTGGGGAACTAATCTGGAGAAGCAGAGTAGGGCAGCTAAAGGGCTTGGGAAGAAACCACCAAAGGCGAAGGGTGTTGAGAAGCACAGCTCTCCCTTCTCCCTGTTGCCTGGAGTGGACCCTGATCTGCTCTTTTCAGAACTGAGGGCAGAAGAGCAGGAGGCAGTGACCTCCATGCAGATGCCTGAAAGGCTAGAGCAGAGTTCAGCATGAGCCCAGTTGTTTCCATGGTGGCTACGGAGTCGGGACTCTTATCCCCATTTCACAGAGGAGACGACTGAGGCAGGAGTTGCCCAGATATGAGTAGAGCCATAGGTGACAGCAGGGCTCCTGGGTTGTCCCAAGTCTGCTCTCTGAGGAGTTGCTCCCAGTGGTCTGCTGGGGAGGACAGAGCAGGGGCTCAAGAGCCAGGCTGGGGTCACTGGAGGACTGTGGAAGATGACATGTGTGAAGCACGGAGCCCAGAACCAGTCGCAAAGCAGCGCCTCAACAAACATCACCTCCCATGCCTCCTTCTATCACAACCTCAGTGAGAAAACCCAGCATTTGCAGCATCAACCCCAGGTGTGTGGGGGCCCAGCTAGGTCAGGGGTCCAGAGGGGCAGCAGGGGTGGCTCTGCCTTTATTAGGAACAGGGGTGATGGTGCTGTTCATAGGTCCCCACCACCCCCAGCCTGGTGCTGGGCACCCTGCCTATGGGGGACCTCAGCCCCCTCCTCAGCCCTTTGATGGACAGGACCTGAGCTCACAGAGGTAGACACGGAGTCAGGTGGGCTGACTGGGGTCTCTCTAGAGCATCAGCCTGTGCTTCCCACGTGTCAGCGCTTCCCCTACTGAGAGCTGGGTGTGCAGGAGGCACAGAGTTCATGTTTGAGAAGTGCTGCCTACATCAGGCTACTGTGCTGTGCAGCCACGGATGAGCCACTGGCCTAAGGGCTGAGCACCTCCAAGGGGCCTCCTGTCACTGGTCCAGCCTCACCCCTACCATCTCCTTGGGCTGCCTGTTCGTGCAGAGAGAGGACATAGCCCTGCAGAACATGTCCTAAGTAGCCCACTGAAGGGATGAGGGGCTCCAGGTGAGGTTAAGAACCCAAGGGATTGAAATCCAAGTTCAAACTTTGGAGAAGGAAATGGGAACTCACTTCAGTATTCTTGCCTGGAGAATTCCATGGACACAGGAGCCTGGCAGACTACAGTCTATGGGGTCACAATGAGTCAGACATGACCGAGCGACTAACAGTTTCATTTTCACTTTCATGACACCAAACTACTGTGCTTTTCACTCGGGGGGTTGGGGGGGTAGGGGGGGTGCTGCTTTACAACAGCAATGCCTGCTATTTGTACCACTGAACCAGGTGACGTAGGTGGTACCACCTGGGAACCAGGTCTGGGAGAGTAGGGATGTGTAGCCCGACCTCTCAGGGTTCTCTCCTGTTCTGGCTCTAGGGTTTAGGGTCATGAACTCTGTTGTTGTTACTATTATTATTTTAATGAACTTTGGAAGCTGTTGGGTTGGGTGGGGCTGCCTGTCTGGCTGTGAGTAGCCACCAAGGGAGAGCCCTTGATGATAGGTTGCTGCTGAACCACGAAAAGACGCTGGGATTCTTGGCCTCCAGAGGAGAAGAATTCAATCCAGGACCAGAGATGAGGCTTAATAGCTCAGAGCTTTTGTATAATAACGTTTTATTAAAGGATAAAAGAGATAGAGAAAGCTTCTGACATACGTATCAAAAGGGGGCAGAAAGAGTACCCCCCTGCTAATTTTTAGCTGGATGTTATATATAGTCACTAGCAGTCTGTTAATGAAAGAATGGAATGTCTTAAAACTCAGAGACTGGCACCAGGCCCCTCATCCATAAGATGTATTTGGGGATGTATTTGCTGCGGCCTGGCCTGGAGGGTGACCCCAGGCTCCTGACTCCTAGCCCCTAGTTCCTTCCAGGGCTTCAGGCTTCCTCAAAAGGACCCGAACCAGGATTCCCAAAGGAAAACTTTTCCCAAAGGAAATCTCTAACTCAACCTCCAGCTTTGGCTCTGGGGTTTGGATGTCCCCAGGGGAGGGAAAAGCTAGGGAAGCCTCCTTACCTCCCAGGTAGGTGCTGAGGTGAGCGAGTGTCAGGACCCAGAGGGTAGCATGTGCCGTGGCACCAGCCCCATCTCGAGCTCCACGCCTCCTGCACAGCCCGCTCTCAGTGGAGGAAGCATGGTCACAGGGGAGGCACAGGGGCTTCCATCTCCACGTCTGAGTCTCCAAGACTGGCAAGTCCAGGGGCCCTGGGAAGAGGGGGGCTGGGAGGGACCAGGGGTCTCTGGCACCCCTCCCCCATCTAGCAGATGAGAAAACTGACTCAGCAGCAGTGAGTGCCCTCCTCAGGGGAATGGGGCAGGTTTGTGCAGAACGAGGGTGGACGGGGCAGAATCCCAGCCTGGAGGATGCCCCTGCCACACTTGTCACAAGCACTGTGGGGCCGTGGACAGACAGCCGGCCTGAGGACAGGACACCTGGTCCTGACTCTGACTCTGCCACACGCAGGGTGACTCTGGACACGTCCTGCCCCTCCCTGGGGTCCAGCTGTACCTCCCCTATGACGAGAGGGTTGAACTAAGCAGAGGACCTTTACACTCTCTTTTGAGCTCCACAGTGAGGGGACTGGACCAGCCTTGGAGCTGTGACAAATGACACTTAACCCCCCAACAGGAGGGATGGAGCAGCCGCCCTCATGAACCATGAGGCTTAGACAGTGAGCCCCTCAGGTGAGCCCACCCTGGGCAGTTCTTTTACTAAAGCAGAGAGGCACCTTCATCTTCCTGGGAAGTGAGGTCCCAGGGTTGTTTTCAATTTGATTTAGGAAAATAGAAGAAAGTGAAAATCCTGTACCTAGACTTACAGGGGTAAATGCTCACTTGCTTTTCTCAATAAAAAAAAATTAATCACTAGTCAATCTAAGAAAGAAACCAAAAACTTTATTCAAGCCAACCTGACAACTATAACCCAGGTCCTAGTTTTCAGTAAACTGAGAACTGTTCTGAAGCCATAAGGCAGAAGATTAGTATGTACGTGATTTGGGGGAAGGGGAACATGCAAACAAGCACATGGCTTGGAAGAGGCTTACTGCTGTTCCTAAGCAAAAATACTTTAGCTAAAGGCTTCATGCTTTTCTAAGTATGAGAAGATGCAAGAACAGAGTTCATAAAAATTTCTCCTAAAAAACTATCACTATCTGAGGGCAGGTTCTCCCAGTTTTCCCAGAGCACAAAATGCCTCATCCTGAGTTTCCCCCCTGAATTCCTTCCAGGATCGACTATAGGTCTGTGACCACAGTGGCTAATGACTTGATTCTTGTACAGCTGGGTGATGGGCGACATTCTTTACTGCACAATTCCCTTCCTTTTGATCTTAATTTCAAACAAGGTTTGGGAGGCTTTTTTGGCCAATTTGTCCCAGGGTTCTAGGAATGCTCATTCCAAAATCAATCCAGGATTTTGTTGTTAGGCCACTGAATGCGCTGTTACTCACCCACTCCTGGTAACAGTAGCCAAATCCTCTGGACCACCTGCCTTACTAGTGTGTCAGCTCCAGGAAATGGCTCCCTCTTGTTGCCTCTTTCCTTTCTGTATCCAGAGTCACACTATTACAATCATGGATCTTATAGAACTTTACATCAGATCAGTCATGTCAAGTCACTTGGTCATCATGATTGTTTATTATAGGCTCATTCACTCATTTGTTAATGCAAGAAACAAGAGTCTTGTAAAATAGGCAGGATAAGTAACACAGCTAGTGACAATAAGGTCCTAAATAAGTAAGTAGTAGTACCTTCTAAGGAGTTACATGCATGCACCAGAGAAACTCAACTTTACGTTTGAGTAGGTATTTCTGCCCTTGAGTAGGGCTGGTTAACACATAATACAGATGCACAAAGCATACTAGAATGGAGGGAAGAGGCCGAAAAAGACAGAGAAAATTTTTATTTTTAAATTTTTCTTATCTTGCTTTAAAATACAATTTTTATTTCAGTCCTTCTTAGGATTTCACCGTGATGTGGACGGCCTCCTGGGAGCCCTCCCCCTGCACCCCACCTGCCTCTGGGTGAAGATCACACACTTCATCCCAGTACAGGAATGAGGGGCAGCAGAGGGGGGTCTTTCCCCTCCCCTCCCCAACAGCTCTGCTTTTCTGGCTCCTCTGGCCCTGGTGACTCTAGGAGGCTGAGCTCGAGGCTTTGTCATTGAGGACAGGAGATTGAGGGGCCTTCACAGCCACCGGTTACTGTAAAGGGCTGTGGTCTCAATGCAGGGAAGCACATGGTCACACACACATGTATACACACATACCTGCACTGAGCATACACACAGGCACACACCTTTCTGGAGAGGCATCCAAGTGCTGTCATGGCCCCTTTAAGAGTTAGAGGAAAAGATGCTGGCACTGGGGTGGAGCCCAACCTCTTGTGTCACAGGCTGGGCTGCACCCCCAGGCTCTGGTCCAGTTGTGGATGGGAGTCAGTGGGAGGGGCTCCCAGAGACCTAGCTTTGGTGAGGGTGGGAATTGGCTAGGACCTTCAGAGCTCTAGACAAGTTGGGCGCAATTAGACTATGTGGATTTGGTTCTGGAGTTTTTTGTCTTTGTCTTTTTCTTTCACTTTTATGAGGTTGAAAAGCTACATTATGAATGTGGAAGAAGGGACAATGCTATTCTCAATGACTGACAGCAGAGGCTGATGGGAACCAAAAGCTCTGGGAATAAAAAAAAAATTGTATGCATTTTATAGATCACATTATGCTGGAGTCCCAGAGAACCAGGAAGCAGCAGCAGAAAGCAACCAGCACACAGAAACACACATGTGGCCTTCCCTGATGGCACAGTGGATAGAGAACACCTGTCACGCAGGGCACACCCCTGGTCTGCGAAGATCCCACATGCAGCAGAGTGACTAAACCCGTGTGCCAGAACTACTGAAACCTGTGTACACTAGAGTCAGTGCTCTGCAACTAGAGAAAGCCCACTCACAACAGCAAAGTCTCAGCATAGCAAAAACTTAATCAATAAATAATTTTTTAAAAAATTCTTTATAAAAAAAAAAAAGAAGAACTGTGTGTCACTGCACACTCAAGCAATGCAGTTCTTTTGACGATGGGAACAGCAACTCCCTCCCCTCTCCAAACAACCTGCCCAAGAAAATTTGAAAAGAAGCTTCCCCTTTAAGAACAGAGTCACCCAGTAATTTTTGCCCTCCCAATCAGAAAAAAGACAAGAACAGCAAAAAAAAAAAAAAAAAAGCAGGCTAACATCACTTTAAGGCTGGTGGGCCCATGCTCTTCTCCCTGCAGAGGCAGGACTGCAGTTTTGATCACTGAGGCAGGAGGGCCACATCGCTGCCCCTCACCAACACAACCCTAGGGTTCTTCACCAGCTCCTTTTGTGATTCCCCAGAGCATAGCTGGGATGGAAGGTATTGACCCCTGGCTTCCTCTAAGATGCCCTCTAGGGAGTGGGTGTTTAGTGAGCCTGCAAAAATTCTGGAGCCATTCTCAGGTGGGGCTGAGCACCAGGAGGGGCCCAGGGGCCCAGGGGCCAAGGGGCCCAGGGTCTGTGCTTTAAATTTGCCAACTGGGAATTACCGATCTCCAGAGACTTTTTTTTTTTTTTTAATTTAAAGGGGAGGCACATTGCACACCACCCTCCAACGCTCCACCAGGAGAGAGTGTCCAGTTGCTTACCACCTGCCTCCACTCTCCAAAAAAACACACAATTACCAACTAAGGCACCCCCAGGTGGACAGACATCCTTTGGCAATGGGGCCCCTCTGGAGGCCCAGGGTGTGACCACTGCACAGAGGGCTGTGTGCTGTGGAGTCAGCACCTTAGGAGGTGGGAGGGGGCGGTGGGCAGAGGAGGAAGGAGTCTCAAGTCCTGATGGATCAGAAGAAGGAAGATGGGAAGAGGTGGTCAGGACACAGAAGGTGAGAAAACAAAGAGAGTCAGAATGGGGGTAAAGGCAGAAAATGTAGAAAAGATGAGCGAAGCAAGAGAAAGAGGCAAAAGAGAATGGGGGCTATCACATAAGACAGGAAGGAGACAGAGCAGAAGGAGGGAAGGAAACAGAAAAGAGAGTGAGATGAATGGGGAAGGATGTGAGAAGGGAGAGAGAGCCAGGAAGAGGGCATCAGAGGATGTCAGAGCTCAGTAGAGATCTCCTGTGAGCAGAGAGGATCAGGAGTCTGTGGGTTGACCCCCAGTCCCTACAGAAACCTGGTGGGCCCAGTACCCCAGGTCGGCCATGTAAGTCAGCAGGTTGGCGGCTGTCAGGACGGCCACAGCCAGGCGCTGCTCCCAGGCGCACATGCCGTGGGTAGTTCTATCAATGCAGTTCACATCGCTGGACTGCTGGGGCTGCCCGCCATACTTCTCATCAAACTGGTAGAGCAGCCAGAGGACCAGAGCAGTGAAGTGGAGGAGGATAGACAGCAAGTTCAGTCCCAGATGAAACACGGGGAAGGAGATGGGCAGCCTGTTCTCCCATTCTTCCCGGTCCATCAGCATGGCCACAGCTGCCAGGATGAAGCAGATGGAATACACGGCCACGCACCACTCCAGGGCTGGCTGGTCTATGTACAGGGAGGTGTTGCTGAGGAAGGCAAAGATAACACAGGCCACAAAGGTCTCCAGCACCTTCAGCAGGCCTGGCATGGTGTGCACGAAGCAGGGGATCTCCTTGAGCTTGTAGCATTCCCATACGCAGGCCACTTCCATGACATAAACCACACATGCGATGCAGGAGAACACAGTGGCAGCAATGGCCCGGTTTCGGGTGGCATCATAAGGCAAGAACTTGATGTAGGTGATGGGGTAGAAGATGGAGGCTGAGAGGCAGATAAGGGCAGCATAGCAGGCATAGGTGATGGAGAAGTTGTACCAGCAGAAAGGAAAGTCGGTCGGGAACCTATATAATTCCAGTATGACGATGATGAGCGTACCGATGATACAGAAGCACCAGCTGAACATGATCCAGCTACTTATGTCCCCCCATCGAATCCCCATGTCGAGCACTAGGAAGAAAGCCGAGATGATGCAGACCAGCTGTGGCACGCGGAGGCAGCTGAACACAATGTACAAGCCACACTTTTCTGGGGATGTCCTACCGGTGGACATGATGTTGTGATGGTCAGGCAAGTCCCGTCGCCAATATGGCAGTGGTCTTCACTGAGGACCCACCAGCCAACGTACACTCTGGAGGCGGATTAAATCAGATGCCTTGAAAAGTCTCGGGGCCTGTGACTGCTGAGGCTCAGGATCTGTGGAGTTAGAACCAATAACTCAATCACTTGGGCAACAGCTCCAGAACTATATTCCCCACCCATCACCCTTGACCTTGTAAGAAGACTGCTGCTGCTGCTGCTGCTAAGTTGCTTCAGTTGTGTCTGACTCTGTCAAGACTATCCCATTCCAAACCTCACAGCCCAGTTGGTTTTGCCTCAAGCCATAAAGACTTTTTATCTCTTTGGCTGTGCGCCACTATTTTTGGAGATACCGTGGAATGTGGCCCTTATCCGCAATCCCAACATTTTAAGGCTCCAAAAAGAAAAGAAGAACTTTTATAAATTCCTTTGGCTAGAGAATCTTCCTGAACAGACATGAGAAAATTTATCAGGTCAGTTCAATTCAGTCGCTCAGTTGTGTCCAACTCTTTGCGACCCCATGGACTGCAGCAAGCCAGGGCTCCCTGTCCATCACCAACTCCTGGAGCTTGCTTAAACTTATGGCCATCAAGTCTGTGATGCCATCCAACCATCTCATCCTCTATCATCCCCTTCTCCTCCCACCTTCAATCCTTCCCAGCATCAGGGTCTTTTCAAATGAGTCACTTCTTCTCATCAGGTGGCCAAAGTACTGGAGTTTCAGCTTCAGCATCAGTCCTTCCAATGAATATTCAGGACTGACTTCCTTTAAGACTGACTGGTTTGATCTCCTTGCAGTCCAAAGGACTCTCAAGAGTCTTCTCCAACACCACAGTTCAAAAGCATCAATTCTTTGGCGCTCAGCTTTGTTTATAGTCCAACTATCACATCCGTACATGACTACTGGAAAAACCATAGCTTTGACCATGTGGACCTTTGTCAGCAAAGTAATGACTCTGCTTTTTAATGCTCTGTCTAGGTTTGCCATAGCTTTTCTTCCAAGGAGCAAGCGGCTTTTAATTTCATGGGTGCAGTCAACATCGGCAGTGATTTTGGAGCCCAAGAAAATAAAGTCTGTCACTGTTTCCTTTGTTTCCCCATCTATTTTCCATGAAGTGAGGAGACCAGATACCATGATCTTAGTTTTCTGAATGTTGAGTTTTAAGCCAATTTTTTCACTCCTGTTTTACATTCATCAAGAGGCACTTCAGTTCCTCTTCACTCTCTGCCATAAGGGTGGTGTCATCTGCATATCTGAGTTTATTGATATTTCTCCTGGCAATCTTGATTCCAGCTAGTGCTTCACCCAGCCCAGCATTTCACATGACGTGCTCAGCATATAAGTTAAATAATATACAGCCTTGATGTACTCCTTTCTCAATTTGGAACCAGTCATTGTTCCATGTCCGGTTCTAACTGTTCCTTCTTGACCTGCATACAGATTTCTCAGGAGGCAGGTCAAGTGGTCTGGTATTCCCATCTCTTTCAGAATTTTCCAGTTTTTTGTGATCCACACAGTCAAAGGCTTTGGCATAGTCAATAAAGCAGATGTTTTTCTGGAACTCTCTTGCTTTTTTGATGATCCAACGGATGTTGGCAATTTGAAACCACCAGAGTGGTTACTCTGCCTTTTCTAAATCTAGCTTGAACATCTGGAAGTTCTCAGTTTACATACTGTTGAAGTCTGGCTTGGAGAATTTTGAGCATTACTTTGCTAGCGTGTGAGATGTGTGCAATTGTATGGTAGTTTAAACATCCTTCAGCATTTCCTTTCTTTGGGATTGGAATGAAAACTGACCTTTTCCAGTCCTGTGGCCACAGTTTTCCAAATTTGCTGGCATATTGAGTGCTGTACTTTTAGGACTGCATCACCTTTTAGGACTTGAAATAGCTCAGTTGAAATTCTATCACCTCCACTTGCTTTGTTTGTAGTGATGCTTCCTAAGGCCCACTTGACTATGGACTCCAGGATGTCTGGCTCTAGGTGAGTGATCACACCATCATGGTTATCTGGGTCATTAAGTTATTTTATTGTATAGTTCTGTGTATTCTTGCCACCTCTTCTTAATACCTTGTTTTTGTTAAGTCCATACCGTTTCTGTCTTTTATTGTGCCCATCTTTGCATGAAAAATTCCCTTGGTATCTCTAATATTCTTGAAGAGATCTCTAGTCTTTCCCATTCTATTGTTTTCCTCTGTTTTTTTGCACTGATCACTGAGGAAGGCTTTCTTATCTCTCCTTGCTATTCTTTGGAATTCTGCATTCAGATGGGTATAGCTTTCATTTTCTCCTTTGCCTTTAGCTTCTCTTTTTTTCTCAGCTATTTGTAAGGCTTCTTCAGACAATCATTTTGTCTTTTTGCATTTCTTTTTCTTGGGATGGTCTTGATCAGTACCTCCTGTACAATGTCATGAACTTCCGTCCGTAGTTCATCAGGCACTCTATAAGACCCAACCCCTTGAATCTATTTGTCACTTCCTCTGTATCATCGTAAAGGATTTGATTTAGGTCATACCTGAATGGTCTAGTGGTTTTCCCTACTTTCTTCAATTTAAGTCTGAATTTGGCAATAAGGAAATTCATAATCTGAACCACAATTAGCTCCCAGTCTTATTTTTGCTGACTGTGTATAGGCCTTCTCCATCTTTGGCTGCAAAGAATATAATCCATCTGATTTCTGTATTGACCATCTGGTGATGTCCATGTGTAGAGTCATCTCTTGTGTTGTTGGAAGAGTAGAGTGTTTGGTATGACCTGTATGTTCTCTTGGCAAAAGTCTGTTAGCCTTTGCCCTGCTTTATTTTGTACTCCAAGGCCAAACTTGCCTGTTACTCCAGGTATCTCTTGACTTCCTACTTTTGTATTCCAGTCCCCTATGATGAAAATGACATCTTTTTTTGGTGTTAGCTCTAGAAGGTCGTGTAGGTCATCATAGAACCGTTCAACTTCAGCTTCTTTGGCATTAGTGGTTGGGGCATAGACTTGGATCCCAGTGATATTGAATGGTTTACCTTGTAAATGAACAGAGATCACTCTGTCATATTTGAGATTGCACCCAAGTATGGCATTTTGGACTCTTGTTGACTATGATGGCTACTTCATTTCTTCTAAGGGATTCTTGCCCACAGTAGTAAATATAATGGTCATCTGAATTAAATTTGCCCATTCCAGGAGTCAACAACAAGATGGTGGAGTCGAAGGATGTGCACTCATTTTCTCCCTTGAAAACTCCAGGGAGAGTTGGAGTTGGCAACTCATTGCTGAACAACCATCAACAGGAGAATGTTGGATCCAACCAAAAAAGATACCCCATGTCCAAGGACAAAGGAGAAGCCCCAACAAGATGGTAGGGAAAAATTTAGAGTCTTTATTTATTTCACTTAGTGTGAACGTTCAGAGGTTCAGTGCAAAAACAGTAATATGTTTGTTTATAAGGTGCTTTCAGACCCTTAGAAAAAAGGGTTTGAAAAAAGGGATTGTGGATTGTACTGTGGATGGCTTCTATATTGTTTTCCATTCATATTTTTGTGTGGTTTACTTCTTCTCATGTATGCATGCATGCTAAGTTGCTTCAGCTGTGTCTGAGTCTTCACAACCCTATGGACTGTAGCCCACCAGGATCCTCTGTCCATGGGATTCTCTGGGCAAGAATACTGGAGTAATATATAAATTAAAAATAATAATAATACTGGAGTGTGTTGCCCTCCTCCAGGGGATCTTCCTGACCAAGTATTGAACCCATGTCCTACGTCTCCTGCATTGGCAGATGGGTTCTTTATCACTAGTACCACCTGGGAAGTCCCTTCTCATGTATAATTGATATAAAGTAGGAGTATGATCATCTCCCATGTCCTGGTTTCCCCTCTTAGGCATGGCCCGTCTTCCTCCTGCTCACCCGAGCATCCACCCTTCCATCCATGTCCTCAACCTCATGTACAGCCTTCAGCACATTTCATGGGCTCTGAAATCATATGTAGAAACATGTGTACATACATGCAAATATGGTTTGAGGCAGTATCTATATCTCTTTTTCCATTTTATAGACATGAAACAATATCATGCACACAGTATCTTGCTTTTCCACCACACCCGACAGGTGCAGCTGGTCCTCTCCAGGGGCCTTAGTCCTCTCCATCCCCTTTACTTATTTCCTTCCCTCCTCGTTCCTGGGGGCATTTGGACGACCACCTTTCTTTAGATCAGTGGACCCTTCCCCGTGAGTCTCAGACACTGGGGGACACAGGAGATAACAAGAGGTCCTGGGATCCATGTGACCACCATGCTCTAGGGCAGGAGGTCAGCAAGCTTTTCCGAAAACTTTAAAAAAAAATATGACAAAGAATATACTTTTTATTTTTGGAAATTCATCTTGATTTCCTGGGGTTACTGCAGTGAATTATCACAAGCCTGGTGGCTTAAAACAACAGAGATGTGTTCTCTCACAGTTCCAGAGGTCAGCGTTTTGAAACAAGGTGTCAGCAGGACTGCGGTCTCTCATGCCCCAGGGGAGGTCCCTCTTTGTCTCTTTTAGCTTCTGGAGACCCCTTAGCCATGTTATCCAACTCAGGCTTGTTTGCTCATTCCTCAAGAGGCCAAACACTGAGAGATGAATGTTGGGCTTTGCCTGGGACAAAGTGCTGCACCTCTGCTGTGAACACAATCACCACCCACATCTGTGCATCAGCCCATGATGGGCAGCGGGTTGAAAAATATAATAAACGTTTCCACCATTTTTTGTGGATAATCTCTGTAAAGAGGATTGGCAATTGTCCAGTTTAGTAGGTCTGAGGTTGAAAACAGTGTAAGTCCAATAATAGCCACAGGGCTGTCCTCCTGCAGAGAACTATCTTAGTGGAAATCCAACCCCACCCACCCTCGAGGACACATGGAGGCCAAGCTGAGTGACCTGACGGTCTTAAAAGGAGAGACTACTTCAGACCCCCTTTCTTCCTCATGCTGTGGTGACGCTAAGGCTGTGCCCCGCCCCAACACTAGGACCCCTCCTTCTTCCAGAGACTTGGGGAGCCGGGCACAGGCCTCGGGGCAACCTCTACCTGGGCCATCGGGATAAGAACCCCAGAGGTCGGGGTGGAGTCAGTTCCCTAAGAAGCTGGCCCCTCTTCTCCCTCCTTTGCCTGCAAAGACTCCTCTGTAAAGAGTTCAGGCTTTTCACACTTTAGTTTCCCTTTTGTACAATTAATTTAGTGCCCTTGTTGGAAAAATCCTTATTATGAGTAACAGGAAGGCTCAAATGTGGAATATCCTCCCACTTAACCAGATCTCTGACAAATCAGTTCTAACTGCAAAATAGGGGAGTAATTTAGAGACCCACCTGGGACTACTGCTTTTCAGAATCAGAAACATATGTGAGCCAGGCTGTATTATAATTTAAAAACCTCTTTTTTCTTGGTTATAGGGTTATAGCTCTGGTTTTGCCAATCTGTTAAGATGCGTCCCAGTGAACTTCTAGAAGGGATGGATAAAGACACCCCTCCCCCGCCCCCCAATGCACTTCACATCACTTGTTACCCTAGAGCAGATTACAAACAAACAAACTAATTCTCTGGGAGAGACTAGTACAGAGTGGCAAGCGAGTCATTTCCCACTCCTGCGGTGTTCAAAGTGAAGGCGTTAGTCTCCGCTTAGTCATGTCCAACTCTTTTGTGACTCCATGGTCTGTAGCCTGCCAGGCTTCCCTGTCCATGGGATTTTCCAGTAAGAATACTGGAGTGGGTTGCCATTCTTTTCTCCAGGGGATCTTCCCAATCCGGGGATCAAACTCTCATTTCCTGCATTGCTGGCAGATTCTTTATGTCTGAGTTCTAAAGGGCAAAGATTATGTCCAAATGGGTGGGAATGGGGGGCTTCTGGGGTGCACAACCCTCTACTCACTCAGTCAAGAGCTCAGCTGCTCCTTCAGAAGCCAGTTTCCTTCTCTCAACAGAAACTGAAAACAGGCTGTCCACAATGAAGGGAGTGGACAATGACTTCATTGTCACAGTGGGGAGGGATAGGAAAATTCCAGAAACTAATGAGTTTAGCAGCTGTAAAACTTACCTGTAGATCCTCCCCACCTTCCCAACAGCAGCCTCCTCATCAACTCAAGTGTAGCTAGAGGGGCAGAGGCTAGGGGACCTGACTCCTGCCTGGTTGCACAAAGGCTCTGACTGTCACCAGGCTCTGATTAGTTTGCTGAAAAGCCAATACAGAGAGGTCAGTGTTGGATGAAAGAAAAGTAACTTTACCTTAAGGAAGCCGGCAACTAGGGGAGAAGGTGGGAACCAACGCCCAACGCTGCAAGGTTCAGCTGGGATTTACGCAAGAGAAACAGGAAATGGTTGCAGGACGTGTGCTGGGGTGTGTCGTGCTTCTAGTTTTGGAGACTTTGCATTAAGCATAAGGCGCCTTGGTGGACTGAGAACCTGAGTTTGTGGTCATTACATTGTCCAAATCAGCACATCTGCTCTAGGGGTGAGTGGCCATATATTCCTGGAAAAATAAAAACAAAGAAACAGAACAAAACAGGCAAAGTGAAACTGAACCAGTCCATCAAAACCCAGAGCTGTGTAGTTCACAGATTTTATTGTAAAATAAGCAAGATGACAACTCCAGTGCTGGTGACCTGCCTGACCGTCACCATCACCACGAGAACCTCCTCAGGCCTGGGCTCCAGGACCGTGGGCTTCTTCCTCCACCTGGGGCAGCTGCTCTCTGCCTGCGTGCCCTCCCTGCTGGTGGCCAGCATGGACACTTGGAGTGAGTGCACAGTTAACTGGTCTGTGATCCTGTGGTGCTTCTGCTTCGGTGGGACCCTCCACTGTCTTCATAGTGGAGTTGTGTGGGCTCCAATCCCACTTTCCCTTGTCCTGCTATTCTCTACCACTATGCCTTCTATTTCACCCTTTGCTGCCTCATTGTTTTCTTCATCAACTATGTTCAGTTCTTGCTCCAGGGTCCCACCTGGAACCAGGCCATCTCTGCCACTGCCTTCTCCTTCATCAGTTCTGTGCTTTATGCCACCAAAGTGGCCTGGACCTGTGCCCTGACTGGTGATACATCCTGCTCGGTGCCTGCTGGTCCAGATGTGCTTGGGAGCCTGTTGATCTTCCTGGTCTGTGTCATTCTTGCTCTCACTTATAGCATCCTTGTAAACTGTGACACCCATGTACTTCTGCCATGGTAAGACAAATGACCCTGTGCTCCATCTGCTTCTCCCTGGGGACCATGTCCACCCTGTTGCTCAAGGATGACAATGAAACACATATTTGTGGACCATCTTTTACTATAAACGGAGACCGTGCTCTCCATCCTCCTCTACACCAGCTCTCTGGTCCTCTGGCCATTCTACTACACCTTTGAAGAAAAGCTGGGCAGGCAGCCCCTGAGGTCCAGCAGTGTGAGCTGCTGTGATTAAAAAACTCACCTGCTCTGTGCATCTGGGATGAAGGTTGGACTGTGGGCATCTTGACATCCACTAACCTGCTGATTTACTTGGCTGACCTGCTATACTTGGCCTTGGAGTCTTCTGTAGGGACTAAGGATGGGCCCCAGGGCTCCCAATTTCTCTTTTCACCTGCAGTTTCTTCACTGAGCTTGGGATGTTCTCTTCCTGGTTCTTTCTCTCCCTTCTCACATCCTTCCCCATTCATCTCCTTCCCTTTCCATTTCCTTCCCTCCTGCTCTGTCTTCTTGTTTTCTTTGTTGGCCCAAGCCCTGTTTTGCTTCTTTCTTTTTTTCCACTCTCATCTTTTCTACATTTTCTGCTTTTTGCCCCCTTTCTGGTCATCCTTGGTTTTCTCGTCTCCTGTGTCCTGACCACCGCTCCCCATTTTCCTTCTTCTGATCCACCAGGACCTGAGACTCCTTCCTTCTCTGCCCACCGTCCCCTTCCACCTCCTAAGGTGCTGACTCCACAGCACACAGCCCTCTGTGCAGCTGTTCACACCCTGGGCCTCTGGAGGGGCCTCATTGCCAAAGTGTGTTTGTCCCCCTGACAGTGTCTTATTTGGAGATGTGGGGGGAAGGGCTGGGGATAAGGGTGGGTAGCTAGAGATTCTGGAGAAGGCACTGGCACCCCACTCCAGTACTCTTGCCTGGAAAATGCCATAGATGGAGGAGCTTGGAAGGCTGCAGTCCATGGGGTCGCTGAGGGTCGGACACGACTGAGCGACTTCACTTTCACTTTTCACTTTCATGCATTGGAGAAGGAAATGGCAACCCACTCCAGTGTTCTTGCCTGGAGAATCCCAGGGACGGGGGAGCCTGGTGGGCTGCCGTCTATGGGGTCGCACAGAGTCGGACACGACTGAAGTGACTCAGCAGCAGCAGCAGCTAGAGATTCAGGCCCTCATCTCCCATGGGAGAGGAGTGCTCAGTGCACTTGCCTTTTAACTTAAAATCTATGGAGGTCTATAATTTTCACTGTCAGGAGTCTTGAAGCAGAGACCCTGGGTCCCTAGACCCCACCTGGTACTCTGTTCCACCTAAAACTGGCTCCAGAATCTTTGCAGGCTCACTAAACACCTGCTACCTAGAGGGCTTCTTAGAGGAATCCAGGAACAAATTCTTTCCATCCCAACTACTTTCCAGGAAATAAAAAAAAGGAGAGCTGGTGAAGAACCCCAGGGTCTTGAAGACAGCTGTCTGTAGTGTTGGTGAGAGGCAGAGACGTGGCCGTCCTGCCTCAGTGATGAAAACAGCAGGTCCTGCCTCTGCAGGGAGAAGAGCATGGCCACTGCAGCCTTAAAGCTGATGTCAGCCTGAGATTTTTTCTTTTTTATTTTATTGTCTCAAGGGCAAAAGTTACTGGGTGACTGTATATTTATACATAAAGTTTCTTTTCAAATTTTTACTAGGGGGTGGTGTTGGGTGGGTGGGTATTGCTGATGCCATAGCTGAAGAAACTGCATTGCTTGAGTGTGTACTGCATACCCGTGTGTTTCTGTGTGTCAGTTGTTTTCTGATGCTGCTTCCTGCTTCTCTGGGACCCACACATCTTTTGGTCTAAATAAATGTAAATATACATATATTTTTTAATTCTCTGGAATTTCTGGATACCATCAAATCTTGCTGTTCATAGAGAGAAGCCTATCCTTTCTCCCATATCTATAATGTTCTTTTTTAAATCTCAATACAAATATAAAAGAAAAAAATACAAACCAGCCATAGCCTAATTGCCCCAAATTTTCTTAGAACTCAGAAAAACTGAGCAAATTTTTATTCTCACCCAAACCCCCATCTTTGGGAGCCCTTCCCAATGTGTCTCCACTCCCACCTTTCCCCAGAACCTGGGGGCATGGCCCAGCCCCAAATGACTAACTGTTGTGCCCCCAACACTAGACTTTCTGTCCCCTTAGCTCTTAAAGGGCCCCACCCTAGATGACTGTATTTAAAGGTGTTGTTTCTCACCTGTTTGCAGCCACAAAGCCCCAGAGCCCAGCATCTGGGTGCCACCAGGGCCAGAGGGGCCAGGCAAGCAGAGCTGTGGGGGAGGGGAGGGGAAGGCCCCCCACCCCCCCACCCCACTGCTGCCCCTCGCTCCTGTACTGGGATGAAGCGTGTGATCTTCACCCAGGGGCGGGTGGGGTGGATGGGGAGGGCTCCAGGAGGTAGTCCCCATGGCAGATAAATCTTAAGAAGCAATGAAACAAAATTAATATTTTCAGGCAAGACAAGAAACACTTTAAAAGCTTTCTCTGCCTGTTTTGACCTCCCGCCTCCCCTCTAGTGTGCAGTGTGCATCTGTGGTATGTGTTAACCAGCCCTCCTAAGGGCAGAAATACCTGAACCACCATAAAGATCAATTTTCATTCCTCTAACTTCAGCCTTGTATCTTTATGTGATACTGCCTACCTATGACTTTATTAATGTCATTAGCTATATTACTTGTATTCTCCCATTTTACAAGAGCATCGTTTCTGACATTAACAAATGTGTCCCTGAGCCTCTGACAAAAATGATAATAACCAGTTAACTGAAACACTTGACCTCATGTACAGTTCTATAACAACCATGATTGTGACGGTGTGACTAGACTGGGGAAGAAGCACCAAGAGGGAGCCACTTCCCAGAGCCTGAGGGACTAGTAAGACAGGTGGGCCAGATGATTTGGCTCCTATTAACAGGACTAGGTGAGTAATTGCCCTTTTACTGGTTTATCAATGAAAACCTTGCCCAGCCTGGGAGTGCGCATTCCTAGCACCCTGGGACAAAATGGTCAAAATTTCTCCCAAATCTTGATTGAAATTAAGACAGAAACAGAGCAGATTGCGTGATAAAGAATGTTGCCCACCACCAGGTTCTACAAGAATCAAGTCACTAGCCACTGCAGCTCACTGACCTAAAATCTGCCCTGAGAGGAAGTCATGGAAAAGGTCAGAATGAGGTACTTTGTGCTCTGGGAACTGGCCCTCAGGAACATAGATATTTTCAGGAGACTTTTTTATGGACCAAGTTTCTTGCATCCTCCCATACTCAGAAAAGCTCTAAAACCACTAACCAAGACATCTGCTCCTCCTGAAGAGCAGTAACCTGTACCGAACTGTGTGCTGGTTGTGTGTCCCCCTTCCCCCAAGTCGCATACACACTGTCCTCCCCTCCTTATCTCCTCAGAACAGTCCTCAGAGCTCCCTGAGAGGCTGTCTCCCTAGTCACAATCCTCAGGCTGACCAGAATAAAATTTACATTTCTTTCTTAGGTTGAATATTGACTAATTTTTCATCCACAAAAATAAATATGCATTGATCTCCCCAAGTCTGCTGCAGGAATCTCATATTCTACTACTTCCCTGATCCAAATTGAATACACACACACAGCCCAGGGACCTCACTTCCCAGGAGGAGGGAAATGCAGCCGCTGCTGCTGCTGCTGCTGCTGCTGCTAAGTCGTTTCAGTCGTGTCCGACTCTGTGTGACCCCATAGATGGCAGCTCACCAGGCTCCCCCGTCCCTGGGATTCTCCAGGCAGGAATACTGGAGTGGGTTGCCATTTCCTTCTCCAATGCATGAAAAGGAAAAGTGAAAGTGAAGTCACTCCCACTTCGTGTCCGACTCCTAGACCCCATGGACTGTAGCCTACCAGGCCCCTCCATCCATGGAATTTTCCAGGTGAGAATACTGGAGTGGGTTGCTATTGCCTTCTCTGGCTATGCTTTAGTAAAAGAATTGCCGAAGGCCAGCTCACCAGAAAGACTCACTGTCTAAGCCTGTGGTTCATGAGGGCGGCTGCTCCATCCCACCCGTTGGGGAGTTAAAGGTCATTTGTCACAATTCCAAGACAAAGTCCAGTCTCTTCACTTTGGAGCTCAAATGGAAATTTAAAGGTCCTCTGTTTAGCATAGCCCTCCCCTCGGTCCACCCTCTCTGCTTGTTTCTTTGCTCTTGGCTGCTGGGTTTATTGGTCAGTTTATTGATTTATTGGTCACATCCTTCATGATTACACAGACCCTCCTTCCCCACAACCTCTGCTTGGTAATATTCCTCTCCCATGAGTTTTCTCAGTCACCTCCCAGTGGTCCAACTCTCCAGTGATGCTTTTCAAAAATAAACTGCTTCCAGGTGTCCCCACCGTCTGAGGTCCCCCAGACTCCCTTGTTCCTGCACATTCTTCACTTTCTCTTCTTCAAAATCCAGTTCAGCAGCCTGGATGCTCTCATCCTGTTTGAGGAGCTCCTGTTTCCTTTAGGAAACACACAGTCTTTTCTGCTGAGAGAACAAAGGGGCTGATCTCAGCAGGGGAAGAAGAAAGGGAAGCCTAGAGTGAGAGCGAGGTAGATCAGGGGCCACAGCTGGGCAACAGTCACATGTGGTTCTGACTCCAAAGCAGACCAGCTGGGGGAGCTGAGAGATGCTCGCACAGGCCTGTCTCCAAAGGCAGAAGAAAGGGAGGTGCCTTGGGTCCAGGAATCTGGGGGGGGGGGGAGCTGTGGCCCCCAAGCCCACCTGCTGCATGACCAGGGCCTCCCGCAGCCCTTTAGCACAAACAGTTGATGGAAAACAGCCAGGAGCAGGAGCTCCGCCCGTGGCAAAGGTCATGAGGAAGGAGGCTCGGCATACGCCATGGCGGGATCGAGCCTCAGGAGTCCCCCTGGAAATTCTCGAGCATCTACCCCCAAAACCAGAGTCTGCCTACTTTCTGCTTTGTGCTCTCACCTGCACCTCTGACTTTATGGGGGGCTGTCCCCTACTACCTCTCTCTGAAAAAAAAAAGTTAACTTACAGCTCCAGTTAATAATTCCTGGGTATGATAGTGTTTCAACCTACAAACTCCTTTGGAAGTCCTCTAGCCTGCCTGAATAGGTGTTTCTGGCCACATGTGATTGCTCAGAGCCTCCCAACTGTGAGAGGCATGAGATGTTCTAAACTGTCTATATACAGATTCCTTTGAGCAGTTAAAAGATTGATTAGAAATTGTATTGGCGAAGGGTTTTTCACTTGTTGGGCCAATGTTTGCTGCTAAGTTTCCATATCCCTTACCTGCTGTGTCCCTGACAGTGTATTGATTAATATAATTGGTGTAAGTAGTAGCTTTAATGTTTGTAACCTTGGACCCTTGAGTTAATTCTTTTTCTTGTTAAAGCCCACCACACCTTTGCTCTGTAGGAATGCAACTTTATCTAATGCTTTTGGAGGGTGGCGCCTGACTAATCACCTTTAGAGAAAAATAAGTTTTCTGAAGAAAGGGTCTTAAAATGTTAACAGGCCTCCGGGCCAGAAGATGATGCAAATCACTGAAACTTTTGCATATGATAAGTTTGCAGGAAGAAAGCCTGGCTTACTGCATGACTCTACCCCTTCCCCCATGCATAACTTAAGGTATAAAAACTACTTTGGAAAATAAAGTGCGGGCCTTGTTCACCAAAGCTTGGTCTCCCCATGTCGTTCTTTCTCTCACCTTCTGGCTGAATTATTCAGCCTCTTTTCTCCACTGAATTTCCTCACTGAGCTATCCTTATTCAACCACTCTTTATATCCTAATTAATGTTTAATTAAGCAATTGTTTCCTGATCTTCGCCGATGCCGTCCCGGCTTCGAATTCCCTGGATCCACCGGGGCTGGACCCTGGCAGAAAACATCCCCCATTTGCCCGGTGCCCAAGCCTCAGGCCCTTCCCTTGCTTCCTTCCTGGTCTGGGCTCCCTGTCTCCTGGGGCAGCAGCCAGAGGCTTCCTCAGCCGGCCAGAGCCTCCTCCGCACAGGGTAACTCCAGCTGATGCCCCACCAGACTGTGTCCTGAGCCGCATCCAGAACAGAGCCCGGGGCACAGCTGTTCCCATTCTCTGGCGTTTTGTGGAAAATCATGAAGATGACTTCCTCAGTCCAGCTTTGAGTGGAGAGAAGAGGGACCCTTATCTCCTGTGGCCTCAGGCACCTGGCTGTCCACCCTGGTTGGGGGTGGCAGTGCTGGCTGCCAATGCATGCGGCCCTTGTCTGTGCGGCTGGCTCCTGTCTGAAGGTGCCTGTAGGGAGTCATGGGAGCTGAGGAGAAGGCAGTGAGGCTCTAATCAATGCCTATGTAAGGTCTCCACTCTCTCTGGCGTGTTCTGGCTGGCTAGTCAACAGGAACTGGTCTGGCTGAGATGGCAGTGCTGCTGCAGGACCTCTGAGTGGGGCACTGCGATCAGAGCGGGACAGACAGAAGCCAGGAGATGACTCTTGGACCCGAGAGTAGAGGGAAGGGACTCAGCATTTCCCGAGGTTCTATTACCTGCTGAGCTTTGCAGGCAGACAGACTTTTATTCAAATCCTGACACTGTCAGGGAGTTGCTCTGTGACCTTGAGCAAATGATGTAATATACAGTCTGAGCCTCAGTTTCATCATCTTTTAAATGGGGATAATACTAATAATATCCCTTATGATGAAATGATATGGAGGTAGTAAGTCACCCAGTCAGTCTGTTGCTGCTGAGAAAATGTTGACTACTCTATCTTTCTTGGATATAAGGTACAAAGTCAATGCCAATCAGAAATTAATATCCTGAACTCAAGTGCCTGGGTTCAAATTCCAGCTTGGCCACTTACTCAGTGTATGATCTTGGCCAGTTAAGCTCTTTGTACCTGTGAAAATGGAGACAGTGAGTACAAAGTTCATGGGCTGCTGGAAGGAACAAATGAATTTAAAGCAGTACCTGATATGCAGTGAGTGCTACACCTCTTATAACTTTTATGGCCATAACTACCCCATTGGCACATGGCAAGTGTTTGTTAAATGAATATAACATAAGCTTACAGCTCAGGCTCCAGGATGAGCCTCCTGACCAGGAGACATTCCATCCTTCTGCCATTTGGGGAAATTTTTGAGAATCGCTGAGTCATATTTTGTCTCATTTAATATTCCTAACAACACTTGGCCTTGTGTGATGGATGTGGCCATGGAGGGGAACCACTGAGAATGTGAACTTCCTGCTATATTTGAGAACAAACTCATTGTGTGAGTCCTGGTGAGAGACTGGGCCTCACCCTCAATAAGAATCTTAAAAGTCCAGGTAAATATTTGACTTGCCCTGTAAGTGGGGCCTGGACACACAAGAACAGGTGATACACAGAAACAAAGGCCAGAATTCCTTCTGCGGGGCCTGCAGCAGCATCTGGTGTGTGCTTCCAATGACCACGGTGCCTGGACCCGCTGCCCTTGGCTGTGACCTGGCTGCCCAGCACCCCTCCTCCTGGTCTCAGCCTGGAGTCAGGCTGGTCCCTCCCTAATGATTCTCCAAGCTATCCTGCATCCTTCTAGTACAGTTATTCTCTGCTTAAGTGGCCAGAGATGTTCTCTTCAAGGTGCAGTTAACAGCCTTTATGACTAAAAGCAGGAGCTATTATCTCCATTTTCTGGATGAGCAAACTGAGGCTTAGAGTGGCATTGACTGACACAGGACTGAACACTGTGTGCCAGGCTGAGTTCTCGTCTCAGTGCAGGTTTGGGTGGTGTGTGGACATGTAAGGTGAAAGGCCCTGAGATAACAAAGAGGAATTGGAAGCAGCTGTCAGTGGTTGGAGGGAGGGAGGTGAGGAGGCTGGAGAGGTAGAAAGGGGCCTGAACTTGCAGGGCTTTGGAGGTGATGTTTTGGAATCTGTGTTCCAGCCTAAGGGAACAAACAGAAGCCTTCACAGTATCTTACTTTGACTTTACTCCAAATCAGATTTTGAGGGAAAGGATGGAAATAGAGAAAGCAACTAGAAGCTTATGGCAGGAATGCAGGTGAGGGGATGGATGGATCCCCTCAGGTGGCTCTAGAGATGAAGACGAGTGTGTGGATTCACAAATACTTTATGAAGAGCATCTGTGAAGGTGGTGCCATTGACTGAGATGGGAAAATGAGGAAGGATTAGCGTGTGTTGGGGGTGGGGGATTAAAGAGATGGGTCTGGACATGTTGAGTGTGAGAGGTCCAGAAGCAGAGATCAGGAGGTGGTTGGCTGTGACTGTGATCCCAAGCGAGATCAGCTCCGGAGGCAGGAACTGGGGAGTTGTCGTTATACAGCCTATTTGCTTCATTCAGTATCTTCTTAAATATCTACCCTGCCCACCTACCTAAAATAGCAGCCTTGCGCCCCCACCCCCCGCATAGGCACTCCAATAACTCTTCTCACCTGTGTTCCTCTTATGTGGCATTTATCACTCACTGACTTGTTATTATATACTGATGTGCACGTCTCCTGTACAAGAGTGCAAGCTCCATGAGGATGGAACTCTTGGTTCTGTTCTCTGCTCTCTGTCCAGTGCCTAGATCAGCGCCTGGCACACACTCACTCAGTGCACAATAGTATTTGTTGACCAAGTGGAGTCTTAAAGTCATCTGACTGTTTATGAGGCTGAAAGGGCTCCCAGAGAAGAGGTGGTCTGGGCCCAAGTCCTGAGGAAATGGTTCCCTCCTGTTTCTTTTTCACATATCTGTAGTTGTTGCCGTTGTTTGGTCACTAAGTCATGTCCAACTCTTTGCAACCACAAGAACTGTAGCCCACCAGACTGCTCTGTCCATGGGAGACTTGTGGGGCCTTCATAGCCACCAGTTACTGTAAAGGGCTGCCTATCTCAATGCAGGGGAACAGGGGGAGCTGTGGCCCCCAAGCCCACCTGCTGCATGACCAGGGCCTCCCCCAGCCCTTTAGCACAAACAGTTGATGGAAAACATCCCCCATTTGCCCGGTACCCAAGCCTCAGGCCCTTCCCTTGCTTCCTTCCTGGTCTGGGCTCCCTGTCTCCTGGGGCAGCAGCCAGAGGCTTCCTCCTCAGCCGGCCGGAGCCTCTTCCGCACAGGGTAACTCCAGATGATGCCCCACCAGACTGTGTCCTGAGCCGCATCCAGAACAAAGCCCGGGGCACAGCTGTTCCCATTCTCTGGCTTTTCGTGGAAAATCATGAAGATGACTTCCTCAGTCCAGCTTTGAGTGGAGAGAAGAGGGACCCTTCTCTCCTGCAGCCTCAGGCACCTGGCTGTTCCCCTGCCGGTGCCAGCCGGCAAAGTCGATCAGGTCCCGAGAACGTGCACGGTGGGGCTGAGAAAGGAAACTACAGCAAGAGACTACAACAAAGATGGGGTCGAGAGGATCAGACACGTCTCCACGAAGGAACGCAGTCTGACACCAACTTTATTCAGCATCTTATATTTATACAGAAGAGCGTGAGAAAGACAAGACAGTTGACATTTTTTTCTTGGTTGACCTATACATCTTACAAACAGTCACAAGAAATCTTGAGAGCATGGGAATGGCACCCTGTTATTATTTCTTACACCAGATAACATTTCTGTGTGCGTGAGAAATTTGCACAGAACTCCAGGTGTCTGCAGTAAATAATCGCCTAATCTCTGGGGTGGCGGGACAGAGAGCTGTGTTTGCAAGCAAACCCTCAAGGACTGAGGCAGGTCCCAGACCTGTGTCCTTCGGACAAAGGACCCCGTTCTCACGGGCAGCTCCCCGCATCCACCGTGGTTGGGGGTGGCAGTGCTGGCTGCCAATGCATGCGGCCCTTGTCTGTGCGGCTGGCTCCTGTCTGAAGGTGCCTGTAGGGAGTCATGGGAGCTGAGGAGAAGGCAGTGAGGCTCTAATCAATGCCTATGTAAGGTCTCCACTCTCTCTGGCGTGTTCTGGCTGGCTAGTCAACAGGAACTGGTCTGGCTGAGATGGCAGTGCTGCTGCAGGACCTCTGAGTGGGGCACTGCGATCAGAGCGGGACAGACAGAAGCCAGGAGATGACTCTTGGACCCGAGAGTAGAGGGAAGGGACTCAGCATTTCCCGAGGTTCTATTACCTGCTGAGCTTTGCAGGCAGACAGACTTTTATTCAAATCCTGACACTGTCAGGGAGTTGCTCTGTGACCTTGAGCAAATGATGTAATATACAGTCTGAGCCTCAGTTTCATCATCTTTTAAATGGGGATAATACTAATAATATCCCTTATGATGAAATGATATGGAGGTAGTAAGTCACCCAGTCAGTCTGTTGCTGCTGAGAAAATGTTGACTACTCTATCTTTCTTGGATATAAGGTACAAAGTCAATGCCAATCAGAAATTAATATCCTGAACTCAAGTGCCTGGGTTCAAATTCCAGCTTGGCCACTTACTCAGTGTATGATCTTGGCCAGTTAAGCTCTTTGTACCTGTGAAAATGGAGACAGTGAGTACAAAGTTCATGGGCTGCTGGAAGGAACAAATGAATTTAAAGCAGTACCTGATATGCAGTGAGTGCTCCTCCTCTTATAACTTTTATGGCCATAACTACCCCATTGGCACATGGCAAGTGTTTGTTAAATGAATATAACATAAGCTTACAGCTCAGGCTCCAGGATGAGCCTCCTGACCAGGAGACATTCCATCCTTCTGCCATTTGGGGAAATTTTTGAGAATCGCTGAGTCATATTTTGTCTCATTTAATATTCCTAACAACACTTGGCCTTGTGTGATGGATGTGGCCATGGAGGGGAACCACTGAGAATGTGAACTTCCTGCCATATTTGAGAACAAACTCATTGTGTGAGTCCTGGTGAGAGACTGGGCCTCACCCTCAATAAGAATCTTAAAAGGCCAGATAAATATTTGACTTGCCCTGTAAGTGGGGCCTGGACACACAAGAACAGGTGATACACAGAAGCAAAGACCAGAACTCCTTCTGCGGGGCCTGCAGCAGCATCTGGTGTGTGCTTCCAATGACCACGGTGCCTGGACCCGCTGCCCTTGGCTGTGACCTGGCTGCCCAGCACCCCTCCTCCTGGTCTCAGCCTGGAGTCAGGCTGGTCCCTCCCTAATGATTCTCCAAGCTATCCTGCATCCTTCTAGTACAGTTATTCTCTGCTTAAGTGGCCAGAGATGTTCTCTTCAAGGTGCAGTTAACAGCCTTTATGACTAAAAGCAGGAGCTATTATCTCCATTTTCTGGATGAGCAAACTGAGGCTTAGAGTGGCATTGACTGACACAGGACTGAACACTGTGTGCCAGGCTGAGTTCTCGTCTCAGTGCAGGTTTGGGTGGTGTGTGGACATGTAAGGTGAAAGGCCCTGAGATAACAAAGAGGAATTGGAAGCAGCTGTCAGTGGTTGGTGGGAGGGAGGTGAGGAGGCTGGAGAGGTAGAAAGGGGCCTGAACTTGCAGGGCTTTGGAGGTGATGTTTTGGAATCTGTGTTCCAGCCTAAGGGAACAAACAGAAGCCTTCACAGTATCTTACTTTGACTTTACTCCAAATCAGATTTTGAGGGAAAGGATGGAAATAGAGAAAGCAACTAGAAGCTTATGGCAGGAGTGCAGGTGAGGGGATGGATGGATCCCCTCAGGTGGCTCTAGAGATGAAGACGAGTGTGTGGATTCACAAGTACTTTATGAAGAGCATCTGTGAAGGTGGTGCCATTGACTGAGATGGGAAAGATGAGGAAGGATTAGCGTGTGTTGGGGGTGGGGGATTAAAGAGATGGGACTGGACATGTTGAGTGTGACGTGTCCTGAGATGTCCAGAAGCAGAGATCAGGAGGTGGTTGGCTGTGACTGTGATCCCAAGTGAGATCAGCTCCGGAGGCAGGAACTGGGGAGTTGTCGTTATACAGCCTATTTGCTTCATTCAGTATCTTCTTAAATATCTACCCTGCCCACCTGCCTAAAATAGCAGCCTTGCCCCCCCCCCAACCCCCGCATAGGCACTCCAATAACTCTTCTCACCTGTGTTCCTCTTATGTGGCATTTATCACTCACTGACTTGTTATTATATACTGATGTGCACGTCTCCTGTACAAGAGTGCAAGCTCCATGAGGATGGAACTCTTGGTTCTGTTCTCTGCTCTCTGTCCAGTGCCTAGATCAGCGCCTGGCACACACTCACTCAGTGCACAATAGTATTTGTTGACCAAGTGGAGTCTTAAAGTCATCTGACTGTTTATGAGGCTGAAAGGGCTCCCAGAGAAGAGGTGGTCTGGGCCCAAGTCCTGAGGAAATGGTTCCCTCCTGTTTCTTTTTCACATATCTGTAGTTGTTGCCGTTGTTTGGTCCCTAAGTCATGTCCAACTCTTTGCAACCACAAGAACTGTAGCCCATCAGACTGCTCTGTCCATGGGAGACTTGTGGGGCCTTCATAGCCACCAGTTACTGTAAAGGGCTGCCTATCTCAATGCAGGGGAACAGTGGGCACATATACTGAGACACACATACAAACACACACAGACACACATTGAGTGTGCACACAGGCATACAACTTTAAAGAGAGGCATCTGGGTGCTGCCATGGCCCCTTTAAGAGTTAGGGGGACAGGATATTGGCACTTGGTGGGGTCCAACCTCTTGAGTCACAGGCTGGGCTACAACCCCTGGCTGTGGTCCAGGTGTGGGTGGGGAATCAGTGGCAGTGGTTCCCAGAAATCTAGGTTTGGGTGAGGGTGCAAATTGGCTAGGACCCTTCTGACCTGTGTCTCTGCTGTGAGCAAATTTGGGGCATTAGTATATGTGAATTTGTCTTGCAGAGTTTTTTTCTTCCTTCCATCTTTCTATTGAGATTACAAAGGACATTATCAATATGGGAGAAGGGACAAGGTTCTTCTCTGTGATTAACTGAAGGGGCTAATGGGAACCGGAAGCTTCAGAAATTTTTTTAAAATAATATACACTGATATAGATCGTATTACGCTTGAGGCTCAGAGAAACAGGAAGCAGAAGCAGAAAGCACCTGGCACACAGAAACACACGTGTGTCGCCTCACAGCCAGGCGCTGCAATTCCTATGAGAACAGAAGCAGCAAACTTCACCCCCTAAAGCACCTGCCCAGGAAAATTTGAAAAGAGACTTCCCCTTTAAAAACAGTCACCCAGCAATTTTTGACCCCTTGAACAGGAGAAAAGAAAAAAAAACTCCAGGCTAGCATCACCTCTAAGGCTGCAGTGGCCATGCTCTTCTCCCTGCAGAGGCAGGAAATGATGTTTCCATCACTGAGACAGGAGGGCTACATCACTGCCCCTCACCAACACTGCCGACGGGTGTCTTCAAGACCTTGGGGTTCTCTACTGGCTCCTATTTTTGGTTTCCCAGAGAGTATTGGGATGGAAGGCATTCACCTCCAGCTTCCTCTAAGATGCCCTCTAGGCAGCCAGTGTTTAATGAGCCTGCCAAAATTCTGGAGCCAATCTCAGGTGGGGCTGAGCACCAGGTGGGGCTCAGGGACCCAGGGTCTCTGCTTCAAGACTCTCGCCCACTGGGAATTATTGACCTCCAGAGTTTTGAAATGGCAACCCACTCCAGTGTTCTTGCCTGGTGAATCCCAGGGACAGCAGAGCCTGGTGGGCTGCCGTCTCTGGGGTCGCACAGAGTCGGACACGACTGAAGCGACTTCGCAGCAGCAGCAGCAGAGATTTTGTTTTAACTGAAAAGGGAGACACACGGTACATCCCTCTGCTCTGAGACAGGCTCCAATCCCTATATATCCACTCCACCCCCAAAGCCAGACACATGCACCAACTAAGGCACCCCCAAGGGGACAGACACACTTTGGCAATGAGGCCCCTCCGGAGGCCCAGGGTGTGAACAGCTGCACAGAGGGCTGTGTGCTGTGGAGTCAGCACGTTAGGAGGTGGGAGGGGGCTGTGGGCAGAGAAGGAAGGAGTCTCAGGTCCTGATGGATCAGAAGAAGGAGAATGGGGAGAGGTGGTCAGGACACAGGAGACAAGAAAACCAAGGATGACCCGATAAAGGACAAAAAGCAGAAAATGCAGGAAACATGGGAGCACCAAGAGAAAAAGGCAAAACAGGGTGTGGGGAAACACAAAACCCAGAAGGAGACAGAGCAGAAGGAGGGAAGGGAACAGAAAGGAGAGTGAGGACGGGTGAAAGGAGGGCGAGAGGGAGCTGTACTGGGACTTCCTAATGCTGTACTTACCCAGCCTTGCGAGATTCCACAGAAATAGAAGCTGGAAAAACAGCATAAGAAACTATGTTAATGATTATCTTTCATGTTTTTCTTAGAATAATAGCCTTGTTACAAGCCCCAAGGCCAGATGCAGAAGGGAGTATGACCGGGATCATGAAAGCACGGACCTTGGAACACCGGGTCAGCGCCAGGCATGAACGCTGCCTACGCACTTGCTGATTGTTCCCGAGACTGGCCCAGAAGGGAAAGGCCTGGGGTGAAAACAAGGAGATCTGGACTATGTCAGTATAGTCCATGACATTTAGGAGTATGTGCTTAAAACAGCACGTGTCTTGAGAAAGATAAGATCAAAGACAGTATTGTAGTCTGCAATTTGGAATAAAAGCTGGACTCAGAGTGGACTCTGCACCTCATTCCAATAGAGGCTGCAGGTCCCCTGACCCATTGCACCAGATTTGGTGTTCTGTCTTCATTCTCGAGGCTCGCTCCTGGACTGTTAAGGCAACAGTTGGCACCCAGCGTGGGGCTGGAGCAGAAGACCTCTACGAGTGCAAGTGAAACTGCAGGACGCAGAACCTGGGACGATGGAGCGGCCTCTGAAAATCTCCACTGGTAAGTCTTTCAGGCATTTAATCGGGGTTAAAATGGGAAATGTTGAGAGTGCAGAACACTACTGCCCGTATATTTGTTTATTAAGACAGCTCTTGAAAGTGGGAGGAGTTTCTATTAGTGAAGGGCAATTATTAGAATTGTTACAAGCAGTGGATAAATACTGCTGCTGGTTCCCATCAATAGGGACCTTAGTTTTAAAAGCCTGGGAAAAGATTGGAGCTGAGTTAAAGAAAGAATATGCGAAAGGAACTCCGCTCCCTGTTTCTATTTGGAGTACGTGGGCATTAATTAAGTCAGTACTGGAACTTTTACAGACTTCTGATTCTTCTGATGAAAGTGATGATGACTCTTTTGAAAAGCCTCAAAGTCCAGAGTATGTGAAGCCAGAGGGAAAGGGCAAGCCATCTGCAAAACCCGCTCCCTCAGCTCCCAAGGAGGGTGATGAGGGATTTTTTTCTCCACCTCCTTCCCACTGTTCTCCATCCCTACCACCTGCTTTTGCAGGAAACATTTTCAGTCAAGAGTCTATGCCCACTCCTCGCCTTTCATCCATACAGAAAGGAATTTTACAAGCACAACGGGAAGGAGATTTAGAGGCTTTTTGTACTACCTCTCCTATGACTATTCATGAGAGTGTAGCTCTTGGTGTTGATCCTAACAACCCTAATGGAGTCTATGAGGCTGTTCGTGAGCCTTTTCCTTTTAAAATCCTAAAGGAATTAAAACAAGCAATACAAAATTATGGTGTAAATTCCCCGTTCACGGTAGAAATAGTTCAGAGTGTGGCAGAGGGCAATCGCCTCATTCCAGCAGATTGGTTGGCATTAGCAAAAACAGTCTTGACCCCAGGGGAGTTTCGTCAGTTCAGAACTTGGTGGCAGGATCATGCTGAGACTCTGGCTGCACACAATCAGACTCATAATATCCCTATTTCCTTGGAACAACTTATGGGGATAGGTCCATGGGGGAGAGTGCAAGATCAAATACGTATGAATGATCAAGCCATAAAACAATTGCGAAGCTGTTGCTTGAGGGCCTGGGAGAAAATACAGTCAATAAGCCAGACTTCTGTTTCCTTTCAAAAAGTTGTCCAGGGGCCTAAGGAGCCCTATACTGAATTTATTGCCCAATTACAAGAGGCAATCTCCCAGCAAGTCACAGATGCCAAGGCAGCAGACATCTTATTACAATTGTTGGCTTACAATAATGCTAACATTGATTGCAAAAAAGTAATGAACGCTTTCAAAGGAAAAGCTAGTTTAAATGATTATGTTAAGCTATGCCAGGGAGTGGGAACCGAATCCTTTAAAGGGGATTTATTAGCTCAAGCTATGGCTAGATTACAACTTCCTAAATTCCCCAGCACTTGTTTTAATTGTGGGAAACCTGGACATACTAGGGTTGAATGTAAGTTCAAAAAAGGGAACTTTCAAAAAGGTAATTCACAAAAGGGGAATGTCCCCAGCCTCTGCCCAAAATGTAAAAAAGGAAATCATTGGGCAAATCAATGTCGTTCTAAATTTCATAAGGATGGCGCCCCCCTTTTGGGAAACGGCTCCCAGGGCAAGCTCCCAGCCCCATCAAACAAGGGAGCCTGTCCTGTTCAGACTCCACAGGTGTCTTCCCCAACTACTCCTGCCAACAACAATAATGGTCAGAATTGTGGTGACCCAAGGACGAAAGAGCAGATGAAACCAAGGAGGGTCTTGCAATGCAGGAATGGAAAAACCAGACCCTTGTCGTCTTTCCCTCCCCCTTCTTGTAACTATTAATGGATTTCAAGTCCTCCTGAGCGGTATAACCTGTCTCCCCTCCTACCCCATAGGAGGAAGGTATTTGCCTTACTCTTCCCTCCACCCAATATACATGCCTCATCCAATCAGCAAATGACCCACAAGACCCCTATCCCGCTCCTGTACTCCGGTTAAAAAGTGGACTAAAGACCCCTGTTCAATGTTGGTTCTCCCTTGAGCTGGCCCAGTGTTCTAACAGTGTCTCCCATTCTAATAAACTTTATTTCCTCTCATTCTGTCTTATGTCTGGAAATTCTTTTCCCACCAGCACCTAGACCACAACATTTTTGGTGGCCTGTATGGGGACTTGGGGTCTCTTCCCCACCTCCTCACTTCTCCTTTCTCATAGGGACCCTCTGCAACAGGCAAGTGCTGTGGAAGCAACTGAGGAACTCTGGCCAGGGTTATCCTCTGGTGTGTTCCAAGGACCCCACAGCTCACTGAGCCCCAGTAGCTGCCACCCAAATGGGAAGGGTCTCTCCTTCGTCTTCTTTCCAACTGAGGACTAGGCCAACCAATGTTGTGTGGGCATGGCTCAGGCTCTTAAAGGCCATTAGGGTGCCTGCCACATGAAGACTCCCGTGAGCCGGTCCACTAGGAGGGTCGCAGAGCGGATCAGGCCACAAGGGCATCCGCCCCCAGGAAGACAACTTGCGTGCACTGTGTCAGGCACGTAGTGGTTGAAGCAAAGCAGGGACAGACCATTGTCCCCTGGCCACCGCCTCCCCCATAGCATTGTAAGGTGGATTCCTCAGCCTTCTCGCCTGTCACTTTCACTTCTTTCCCTTTCGGTCCGGATTGATTTACAGGAGCCTCGGTGTTGCCTCTGAGCCATCCCAAGAGTGCCTTCCATGTTTCAGGCAATCGCCCAATGGTGAGTCACCCAGCTGCTCCCAGGGATCTCTGTCTTTCTCTGCCCAGGTCACATGATGCCTTAGCTGCACAGTTCTCAGAGGTCACCTCTCACTGTTGTACGCGACTGTTGGGACGGTCGGCTATTTTTGTGCCAAGAGTTGCACCGAGACGTCACTGAGACAAAAAAGGGACAACTTTTTGCCGTCGGTGACTCTCAGTATCCCCGTTCTATGGTGTATAGGCTAAGGATGGGTTCTGGTATGTCTTGGGAGCCTTTCTCAGACTCACCCCTTGGCTACATTCTCAGAAACTAGAAAATTTTGACCCTGCAAAAGGCCTGCCCCAATACAAACTGGGGGACCCCCCAAAATGGCCTCTGAATGGCACACTAGCTTTTGCCAAAAGCAGAGAAAGGATTCAGAATTTCCTTATGTTCAGTCCTTCATGGCCCTCAGTTAGAATATGGATTTGAGGGACTCATGCCGCATGTGTCTTTCTGTTGCCTCCCTATCTCCTGTCCCCTGCTGTGTCTCTCTCCATTAGATTTCCTAGACAACCCCTACTCGACCTTTCACATCCACATGATCTCTAGGAAAGAATTCTGAGGTTCCCTTTGGTCCAGGTCTTTCTCCTATATTCAAAAGCCTGAAGGATCAAAACTGTCCTCTATGCTTATCTCTCAGATGGGGAGAGAACCAAGTTTCCCCCACTCCTAAACATCCTGAAGAGTTCCCTGCTAACTACTGTTTCTCAGGGTGGGGAAGGATCAAGCTTCCCCACTCCTGCAAATTTCCTTAACCCTTCAGATTCTTCTGATGGGACAAAGACCTCACTTCCCACCAGAGGGACAATCCAAGAATTTTATCAACTGATCTGTCCCTCATATCATAGTCAATTTGAGCATAGTTGGTCTATAATTTAGGTGTAAAACTATGACTACAGAAAGGAAAGATGACTTTTTGACACAGGATGGCCATGATATTCTTTAGACTCCAGAGAAAACTGGTTAAAACAAAAATTTTTTTCTTGGAAACTGCAAAACCGGTTCTTTTTGCATGTGCAATTAGAAACAACTAGCTTGTTAGGGAATCCTCTTACACTGTTGGTGGGAATGCAAACTAGTACAACCACTATGGAGAACAATGTGGAGATTCCTTAAAAAGCTGGAAATAGAACTGCCATATGACCCAGCAATCCCACTGCTGGGTATACACACTGAGGAAACCAGAATTGAAAGAGACACGTGTACCCAGTGTTCATTGCAGCACTGTTTATAATAGCCAGGACCTGGAAGCAACCTAGATGTCCATCAGCAGATGAATGGATAAGAAAGCTGTGGTACATATACACAATGGAGTATTACTCAGCCATTCAAAAGAATACATTTGAATCAGTTCTAATGAGGTGGATGAAACTGGAGCCTATTATACAGAGTGAAGTAAGCCAGAAAGAAAAACACCAATACAGTATACTAACGCATATATATAGACTTTAGAAAGATGGTAACGATGACCCTGTATGCGAGACAGCAAAAGAGACACAGATGTATAGAACCATCTTTGGACTCTGTGGGAGAGGGCAAGGGTGGGATGATTTGGGAGAATGGCATTGAAACATGTATAATGTCATATGTGAAACGAATTGCCAGTCCAGGTTTGATGCATGATACAGGATGCTCGGGGCTGGTGCACTGGGATGACCCAGAGGGATGGTACAGGGGAGGGAAGTGGGAGGGGGGTCCAGGATGGGGAATATGTGTACACCCATAGCGGATTCATGTTGATGTATGGCAAAACCAATACAATATGTAAAGTAATTAGCCTCCAATTAAAATAAATTTATATTAAAAAAAATAAAAAATAAAAAGTTATTCATCCCTAAAAAAATAAATAAATAAAAGCCCTGCCTAGGGAAAAGCTTGAAGTTAACTCTTTCTATGTCCCTGAAATACACAACCCACTTTGCCTGAGACCTCAGCCTTGGGCAAATTAGAACTTCAGCAAAAAATAGCAGTTGGGGGGGAAGGTGGTTCAAAGAGACATTGTAAATCTCAGGCAGAAAACTATGAGATCTCTGTCTGTCTATCTGGATTTATGTGTGTCTCAGTGTGTGTCTTTTTTTTTTTTCAATAATATTGCTGAAGTTGTGAGTTCTAATTTAATTGGCCTAAAGAAAAGTAAGTGCTTACAAATCAGACAATTCTAAATACAAGAGAAATTAACCTAACTGAATTTCAGATTCACGTGAATTGGGAAATATTCAATATTAAATATCTAGTATTAACATTTGTTTGCTAATCTAATATAGACATGTCTAAGAGTCATTAAGATTAAGCATATTTTCATTGTACCTAGGTTTATTATAAGTTAAATATTTTATATTGTTATATCTGTCACAGGTTTGTCGGCAAGGAAGGTACCTCAAGTGAAAAAACTTCAAAAAAATGTAAACGAGATAAGAGCTTTTAGATAAACTCTATTAAGATTAAAAACGTCTGTCTAAAACAGTTTCTCTAGATTTTGGTAACCTGGATTTCTAGGGTTGTGCTGAACTAACAAAAGTTTATTGAACAGCTAGGTCATTTCCAAATAAAATAAGATTCTGAAACATTCATTACTGAATACTAATTTACAGAGAAACTAAAGATTTTGGACTATTAATAAATAATGTTTGATGCCATCCTGAGATGTTCGCTAGAATTTTTTTGAGAAATTATCACTGGTATGTGTGTTCACCAATCTATAGAATGCTAATATAAAGGTCAATTCTTGGTTGCTTAAGGAAAGCAGGATGTGTGTGTTCAATAGAGAAGGTATGAGGAATGAAGTTACACTTTATGAAGGGGAAGGAAGTAGGTCTGACTTACCATTGGCTGTTCCACGATGGGAGAACAAATGGGTACAGAGAGTGATAAGAAGGCTTTATGGAAAGTGGACCCCAAGGGAAGAGTTTTGTGTATAAATAAAAGTTTTCTTGAGATGTTGAACTGCCTTTGATAATGGATTTTAAGTTTCTTTGCCTCTAAAGTGATCTGTTCTATGTTTACCTTTGAAATCTTCTTTGTTACTTTGGCTAAGTGAATATATTATTTCACAATGATCTATATGATTCTATCTGACTGAGTGTTATAAACCCTTCTGATATTTATTGACAAAACTGCCTAAATAGCTTGACTTCTAGCTGACTTTGGGATGCTTCAGAGGGCCCCTGAGACATCCCAAAGAGCTCTTAAACTACCTGAGTTCATTTGACATGTTAAATTGCATGGGAAATATTGTTGGAGGAGTGACGAATCTTCTCAGGTTAAATTGTATGGTTGATGTTACTTATATAGATATCCTAGAAATTATGTGAAATTCATGAAAATCTGATATGTCCTGGTAAAATGTTGTCAGTTATAATTCTAGTTATCATGTTAAAGTGTTACAAGTCACAGCAATGACCAGGCTACTTTGTCAATTACAATTTAATTAGATTTTAAACATGCCTTGTGTGGTTTCACTCTCATGCCTTTAGAAAAATACTGCTAGTTCTTCAAGATGTATGGAAAAGACTTTTCTAAGATTAACTGATAAATTTTGTTTGTTTGCTACCTGATAAATTGGTAACAGACTGGAATTTAGTCTACTCTCTATGTTAAGAGAACAAAGTTTTCTTAGAATGAGTCTTTCCATAATAGATTATGAATTTCTTTGCCTTTGAGTGATTTATATTTGTTTTAAAAATCTTTTGTTACTTTAGTAAATAAGTGTTATTTAAGATTATGGTACATGTAAAAGCTCATTCTGCTTCTACAAAAAATAACGCCTCACTGTTAGACTTGTGCTATCCTAATGTCCTTAAAAAATGGCAACAGTCTACTCCTAAATTGGGGAATTAAAAATGGGTGAACAATAGCTGAAAATCAAAGAGTCAGGGCTATGGGAAATCCAAGACGGCCGCTTGGCTTTTCCCAGCTCCCTGACAAACCTCATTTTTATTTGATGGGTTAAAGCCTTCCCTGGCTACAGAGTTAATGCCTCCATAATGAAAAAATCACTGAACATTAAGTTTTGTAAATTGTTAAACTAAATTTCTAGTTTTGTTAATTAAGGTCTAGTGTTTGCTAAGACTCACTTCTGAGATAGTTCCTTGTTATGTTATATTGCTAAAAGATTTAATTAATTATTAAAAAGGACACTCTAAGTTTGTTTCTAAGGCTTATCTCAGTAACCAATCTTCAGATAAAGGTCAGATGTTCCATAATGTACAACCAGGAGATTAACACCAGCCTATAGTCATTTAACAAATGAAGTCAGATGACCTGGGGTATACCAGGCTCTACCTAATGAAAGTTTTTGACTTATAATTCTTGCTTGCTGCTGCTGCTGCTGCTAAGTCGCTTCAGTTGTGTCCGACTCTGTGCAACCCCATAGACGGCAGCCCACCAGGCTCCCCCGTCCCTGGGATTCTCCAGGCAAGAACACTGGAGTGGGCTGCCATTTCCTTCTGCTTATGACTTTACTAATAACAGCTAGCTATAGCTATATTATTTTCTATGTCACTTGTTTCGGAGGATTATTTCTTACGTTAACAAATGTGTGACTGAGCCTGTGATACAATGCTGATATGCAGTTCCATATGAGATCAATGATTGTAATAATGTAACTCTAGATATGGGAAGAAGCAACAAGAGGGAATATTTTCCTGGACCAAGAGGCTAGTAAGACAGTGGTCCAGAGACTTGCTACTTGCAAGGCCTGGTCCAATAACAGCACACTGAGTGGCCTGTCAATGGAATATTCCCTAGACCTGGGAATGAGCCTTCCCAGCACCGTGGGACACAATGGCCATGAAATGGCCCCCAGACATGGTCAAATATGTGGCTGTGAAGGGGCCCTGCTGACTGGAAGTTGGTACTTGCCAGCTGCGTCTACAAAGATTACATCATGACCACTGCAAGCTGCTGACCTTCGATACTGCCTGAAAGGAGGTCAGGGTGGAGATCAGAAATAAGGCACTCTGTGCTCTGGGAAAAACCCAGAAGAACCGGCCTTCAGATAGTCAGATGTTTTCAGGTAAAGATTTTATGAGCCCAAATTCTTGCATCTTCTCATACCTAGAGAAACACTAACGTCACAAACCAATGTCTGGTCCTGGTTCCCCTGGTAGCCCCGGAGCAGCTTTTCTACTTCTATTAATCTTTGGGCCATATACCTTTAACTTTCTTGTTAAGTTTGTTTCTTCCAGAATACAACAAATCTCCAAGTGGTAGGATGACAAGAATATTCCCTGACCAACACCCAGACAATGCTGAAACAAGCCACCTTATCATTCCATGGACTCTCATCTCCCTCCGTAAATGCACCTGACAGAGAGCAGACAAAGGGAACCCAGAGCCCCACGACGCCCCTGTACAGCCTGAAGAAGCCAGAGTGGTCATCGCCCCTTTTCCCCTGAGACTGGGTTCCCAAATGCCTGAGAAGGGAAATAGGTAGACAGACATGAGCAAGGGTATCAAAAGAGGCCAAAGAATTAGCCCTAGAAATAAAGAGAGGAGGAATATGGGGACCCAAGGACAAAAGAGCAGATAAAACCAAGGAGGATCTTGCAATGCAGGAATGGAAAAACCAGACCCTTGTCATCCTTCCCTCCCCCTTCTTGTAACTATTAATGGATTTCAAGTCCTCCTGAGCTGCATAACCTGGCTCCCCTCTTACCCTATAGGGAGAAGGTATTTGCCTTACTCTTCCCTCCACCCAGTATACGTGCCTCATCCAATCAGCAAATGACCCACAAGACCCCTATCCCACTCCTTGTACCCTGGGTATAAAAGTGGACTAAAGACCCCTGTTCAATGTTGGTTCTCCCTTGAGCTGGCCCGCTGTTCTAACAGTGTCCCCCATTCTAATAAACTTTATTTCCCTTCTCATTCTGTCTCATGTCTGGAAATTCTATTCCCCCCACACCTAGACCAGGACAAGATTTACCATGCTGTGTCATGGAATTATCCCCAGCAACCCAATGAAACACAGCCCTTGATATAAGTAGTAGTCAGGATATTACTGTTACTCCTGGAGAGACACCAACTGTTATTTCAACAGGAATATTGGGACTGCTTCCACAGGGGACAGTTGAATTTGTCAGGAAAATCAGGGCTGACTTCCTGGGGAGTTCAAATTCATACCGGAGTTATAGCCAGTGATTATGAAGGAGAATTGGAGGTTATGGCCTCTACTGCTCTTCCCTGGAAGGTTTCTAAAGGGGATAGAATTGTTCAGCCTTTAATTCTACCTTATGTGGGTATAGGACATTCAGACAAAAAGCAGAGCTCTGGGGGATTTGGAAGCACAGGAAAGGCTGGTATTTTTCTCACTGAAAAAATTTTAGAATCCAGACCCACCTAACAAGTCAATATAAGTGGCAAAAGCTTTCAAGGTTTAATAGATACTGGAGCTGATATTTCTATCATCAGCTCTCAACATTGGCCTAAAGTGTGGCTGACTAGGCCTGCTCCAATATCTATTGTAGGTCCGGGACAGGCACAGGGGCTAAAGCAGAGTGCTATGGTATTGTCTTGTTCAGGGCCTGATAAACAAGCAGCCACTATCTAACCTTATATTGCTGATATACCTGGCAATCTATGGGGTCATGGTCTCTTGGAACAATGACATGCTGAGATACATATTCCTTCAAATCAATATAGCGAGGCCAGTCACTGAATTATGTTCAGTCAAGGTTATATACCGGGATTGGGACTGGGCACAAATCAACAAGGAAGATTTATCCTTTGACTACTCAAGATTTCAAACCGCTCCCTTTTCTTTAGTGGCCACTGCTCATATTAATCTTCCTCCATCCACACCCATACCTCTTAATTGGAAAACTGATCAACCTGTGTAGATAGAGCAGTGGCCTCCAAAATAAGAAAAATTGGAGGCTTTACATGAATTAGTTAATGAACAGCTTAGCAAGGGACATATTATTGAGTCCTTTAGCCCTTGGAATTCTCTGGTGTTTGTTATACAAAAGAAATCTGGTGAATGGAGAATGCTTACTGATCTGAGAGCTGTTAAGGCTATTATTGTTCCGATGGGTGCTTTGCAGCCTCGCCTCCCTAATCCTAGTATGATTCCAAGAAATTGGCATTTGTTTATTATTGACCTCAAAGATTGTTTTTTCACTAGTCCTTGACACCCTGATGATCAACGTAGATCTGCCTTTTCAGTTCCTTCCATTAATTTAAAGGAGCCACATAAAAGATTTTAATAGACTGTATTATCTCAGGGTATGCTTAACAGCTCCCTATTTGTCAACATTTTGTAACCAAGGCTTTACACCCAGTGTAACAACAGTTCCCTTGTGCGTATATCAGGATATGTTATGTGCCTTACCTGAAGTTGAAAGCCTAAAGGAACTGTTTTTAAAGCTAAAGGAATGCTTGGAGTGTGCTGGCTTGTATATAGCTTCTGATAAATTACAATACACTGAGCCTTTTCAGTACTTAGGAATATAGTCCTGCATACTACAATCAAACCACAAAAGGTGCAAATACGCAGAGACTCAATTAAAACTCTAAATGACTTACAAAAAATACTGGAAGATATTAACTAGATTCGACCTAAGTTAGGGATTCCAACTTATTCTTTAGCCCATTTATTCTATTAAGAGGGAATCCAGAGCTTAATAGCTCCCGAGAGCTAACTCCTGAGGCTGAGAAAGAACTATCAATTATAGAACAAGCTGCACAAAAATGCCAAATAGACAGAATAGACCCTTTGGCGCCTCTCCAGTTGTTTATCTTCCCTACCCCTCATTCCCCTACTAGGTTGATTTGCTAACTCCTTTAATAGTTGAATGGATATTCATAGCTAATTCACAAACAAAATCTATTACCCCTTATTTAGATATGATAGCCACTATAATTCTCAAAGGAAGAGGGCGTGTTCAATAGCTTACTGGACATGATTCCTGCCTTATTTGCACTGCACTAACTTCCAAAGAATTAAAATATTCTCTTCACAATTCTTTATCTTGGCAACTTGCTTTAGCTGACTATATTGGGCAAATCGACAGACACTGTCCTGATTTACCTATCTTATAGTTTTTAAAATAAACAAGATGGATTTTGTCCTGAATTACTAGTGTCGACCCCATTCCCTCAGCTCCTCCTATTTTTACAGATGGCACTACTATATCCTGAGGTAAAACAGGATATACAGGCACGTTTATGCTAGTTATTTAAACACCTGGATATTCTACACAACAAGCAGAAATTCTGGCGATTAAACACACATTACAAAATATTTCCCAAACAAGTAACATCTTATCTGATTCTCAATATTCTGTACATGTTACTAAACATATAGAAATAGCAACTATTAAGGATACTATCCCATCTACATTGTATACACTTTTTACAAATTTACAAAAGGTGATTAGATACCAACAGTCTCCATTCTACATTACTCATACTCCAGCTCATACTGATTTACCAGGGCCTTTAACAGAGTTCAGTTCAGTCGCTCAGTTGTCTCTGACTCTTTGCAACCTCATGGACTGCAGCATGCCAGGCCTCCCTATCCAAGGCCTCCCTATCCATCACCAACTTCCGGAGTTTACTCAAACTCATGTCCATTGAGTCGGAGATGCCATCCAATCATCTCAGAGATGATCAAGCCAATGCCCTTTTATTTCCAGAATTTATAGAAGCATCAGCCCTTCATGATCTGTCACATTGTAATTAAAATATTTAAAAACCTTATGATCCAGCTGCCTTATGATCCAGCAATCCCACTGCTGGGCATACACACTGAGGAAACCAGAAGGGAAAGAGACACGTGTACCCCAATGTTCATCGCAGGACTCTTTATAATAGCCAGGACATGGAAGCAACCTAGATGCCCATCAGCAGATGAATGGATAAGAAAGCTATGGTACATATACACAATGGAGTATTACTCAGCCATTAAAAAGAATACATTTGAATTAGTTCTAATGAGATGGATAAAACTGGAACCTATTATACAGAGTGAAGTAAGCCAGAAAGAAAAACACCAATACAGTATACTAACACATATATATGGAATTTAGAAAGATGGTAACAATAACCCTGTGTACGAGACAGCAAAAGAGACACCGATGTATAGATCAGTCTTATGGACTCTGTGGGAGAGGGAGAGGGTGGGGAGATTTGGGAGAATAGCATTGAAACATGTATAATATCATGTATGAAACGAGTCGCCAGTCCAGGTTCGATGCATGGTACTGGATGCTTGGGGCTGGTGCACTGAGACGACCCAGAGGGAGGGGAGGGGAGGGAGGAGGGAGGAGGGTTCAGGATGGGGAACGCGGGTATACCTGTGGCGGATTCATTTCGATATTTGGCAAAACTAATAAAAAAAATATATTTAAAAACCAAGTTTCATATCCCTTGGGCTCAAGCTAAACAGATTGTATGGCCTTATCCTACATGCCAGATGGTTGTGATAACCACATCTCCAACAGAAGACTTGGGAGTTAATCCCCGTGGCCTGAAGCCAAATCAGATCTGGCAGATGGACGTAACTCACATTCCATCCTTTGGAAAGCTTGCTTATGTACACGTCATGGTTGATACTAACTCTAAGTTTATCTGGGCTGCTTGCTCTGGGGAATCTACAAAACATGTTATTTCACATTTGCGTAGTTGCTTTACTACTATGGGCCTCCCACAAAATATAAAAACAGACAATGGCCCGGCTTACACTAGTTCCCCTTTTAGGGATTTTTAAAAAGGCTTGGCCTATGAAACATCATACATGAACTCCCTATAATCCCCAAGGACAAGATATTGTAAAATGAGCTAACAGATCTCTTAAAGAAATGCTACAAAAACAAAAAGGTGGGAAATGGAATGTCACTTCCTCCACAGTAAAAATTATATAAAGCATGATTTATTTTAAATTTTTGCATCAAAATAATGATTTCACTGCAGTAGAATGACATTTTAAAAAGGAACAAAAAGAAATTCACCCCAAACCACCTGTTTGGTGATGTGATCCAGTAACACGTTCATAGCACAGGGGGACTCTGACAACCTGGGGGAGGGGTTTCGCTTGTGTTTCACCAGGTGATTCAGAAACATCCCTTCACGTCATCTGAAAGCATCTTTTCTGTGGAACGTTGCGCCCCCAGAAATAAGTTTCAAAGGCCTGAGTCTGAAACAGACAAAGATAACGATTCCTCTCCTGTTGACTTATCGCAACAAGATCCCCACTTGGGGATAAAAAATTAAAAGATTAACACAGAAATCAGAAGAGATCTTAGAAAATAAAGGGAAAGCTGTCACTCCTAACAGTCTGCCTGTTGCCATGTTTGCTCTTATCACCACCACAGTGAGTATACCCTTAGCAACAGCTGAATCTAAAAATTAAACTTATTGGGCATATATACCTAGCCTCCCATTACTAAAACCCGTTGACTGTGGGGATTCTATGATCCCCATTTATGTTTATTATTTTCCTGGGTACCAGGACCTAAAGATACACGTCTTCCTCTTTTTAAACAAGAGGAAGGGACTCCCTTCAGTGTTACTTATGGGTATGAATCCTGGCCAACTTGTATGGGACCAACTACAAGATGTCTTAAATTGTCTATGCAAGCCTGGCTGTCCACTAATTCTTTAAATAGTAATTATGTTAAGGTTCAGCTACATCTTCTCTGTGGTCTGAGTTTTGCTTATAACAATTCAGAACCCGATGTGAAATCGCTCGGTAGTGTCCGACTCTTTGTGACCCCTGTGCTGTAGCCTGCCAGGCTCCTCGTCCACGGGATTCTCAAGGCAAGGATACTGGAGTGGGTTGCCATTTCCTTCTCCAAGGATCTTCCCTGACCCAGGGATTGAACCTGGGTCTCCTGCATTGCAGGTAGACGCTTTACCGTCTGAGCCACCAGGGAACCCCATAATGACACCAAATTGGACAGACCTTTATGCAAGCATCACAAGCTGTGGACTGAAAAGCAAGATTGTATTCAGTGGGGTAATTGCAGCGGGACTGAGGGAATAATTTTGATTAATGGTTCCTATGGAATTGTATGGGACTGGTCCCCTAAGGGGTATGCAGTCTCTAATTGCTCTCATCAAAAGCAGTTCTGCTATCCTCACAAAAGGCTGTGTTGGCAGGGACATAAAGTCTTTAACCATACTAATTCACCACTCTTCAGATCATCCAATTATATGGCATGGTAGTGGCATGTCACCCCCTTCCCACAATTAGATCAAGGAAGAGGGCAAGGAGGGATTTGGAAATTAGCTTTAAGTCTTAAAAGATTCCAAATTTGGGATGGATATTATTCTGATAAAACGAATTATTCATTGACATTTAATACCAGTACAAATTGGACATTTTATATTCAGGCTTGCATGAGAGATCCTTATGTGCTCTTGAAAGGAACAATTTCTATCAGTGAAAGTGTACAGGAACTTTCTTGCCAGGACTGAAAATTATGTACCTGCTTAAATTCTTCACTTTATAATTCTAATCACTCATTTGTTATATTAAGAAGAAGATTGGGGATATGGCTTCCAGTAAATCAAACCAGACCTTGGGAAGGCCCCCTTGAAACACATGCTCTTTTAAAGGTTATAAAGAAAGTACTGCAACGTTCCAAAAGGTTTATTGGACTCCTTATAGTAGCTATTATGAGAATTACTGCTATAGTCACAACCATGGCAGTAGCCGGGGTGCCACTGCATCAAACTATACAAATGACTGCATTTGTCCAGCAGTGGCACCAAAATGCAAGTTCTGCCTGGGGAACTCAAACTCACACAGACCAAGAAGTTAATGAACAATTGATTGATTTAGAAAATGCAGTTCTCCTACTAGGGGACAGAGTACAAAATTTAAAATTACAAATTCATCTGAAGTGTGATTGGAATATCTCTTCATTTCGTGTCACACTTCATAAGTGTAATCAAAGTGCATATACTTGGGATCAATTATCTAAACATTTGAGAGGACACGTTTGTAATAATCTATCCTTAGATATTTCCCAATTACAGGCTACTATTTCTAATATGCAGAATGCTCACTTACAACTACTCCCAGAAACTTATTTGAAGAAATTGAAGAAGGTTTACATAAACTAAACCCCTGTAGGAGGAGGATTGCTTAGTACTATAATATCAGGATGTATATTTTTGACTGTTTTGTGTCTAATCCTCAGATGATAAGAGAAACTGAAAGAAATCATCCAAGAACTGCTGAAGAAAGAAGTTGCTCGATTGGTGTATCTATGCCTGCAAAAATAAAAAGGGGGAGATTTACTGGGAATTCCTAATAATGTACTTACCCAGCCTTGAGAGATTCCACAGAAGTAGAATCTGGAAAAACAGCATATATTAAGAAACTATGTTAATGATTATCTTTCATGATTTTCTTAGAATAATAGCCTTGCTACAAACCCCAAGGCCAGACCCAGAAGGGAGTATGACCGGGATCATGAAAGCATGGACTTTGGAACACCGGGTAGGCGCCAGGCATGAAGACTGCCTACGTACTTGCTGATTGTTCCTGAGACTAGCCTGGAAGGGAATGGCCTGGAGTAAAAACAAGGAGATCTGGACTATGTCAGTGTAGTCCATGACATTTAGGAGTACGTGCTTAAAACAGCACGTGTCTTGAGAAAGATAACATCAAGGAAAGTCTTGTAGTCTGCAATTAGGAATAAAAGCTGGACTCAGAGTGGACTCTGCACCTCAGTCCAATAGAGGCTGCAGGTCCTCTGACCCATTGCACCAGATTTTGTGTTCTGTCTTCATTCTCGTGGCTTGCTTCTGGACCGTTAAGGCAACAGGGAGCCAGGAAGAGAATATCAGACAACGTTGTTGCTGTTCAGTCACCAAGTCATGTCCGACTCTTTGTGACCCTGTGGACTGCAGCACGCCAGGCCTCTAGGTCCCTCACTGTCTCCAGAGTTTGTCCAAGTTCACGTCCACTGAGGATGTCTGAGGATGTCAGAGGATGTCAGAGCTTGGTGAGGATACCTCCTATGAGCAGAGGGAATCAGGAGTGCTGGGCAGAGCCTTAGTTCCTACAGAGAGCTGGCGGGCCCAGTACACCAGGCCAGTCTCATAAACCAGCAGGTTGATGGCTGCTGTCAGGACGGCCACAGCCAGGCGCTGGTCCGAGGTGCACATGTAGGCGGTGAGCCATCAGTGCAGTCCTCATCACTGGACCGCTGGGCTTCCCACCCAACTTCTCATAGAACTGGTAGAGTGGCCAGAGGACCAGAGCGCTGATGTAGAGGAGCACGATGAGCAGGGTGTGCACAACCTTGACGGGCAGCTTGTACTTCATGTTGCACAGCTGGACGTGAACTTGGGCAAACTCCGGAGACAGTGAGGGACATAGAGGCCTGGCGTGCTGCAGTCCACAGGGTCACAAAGAATCGGACACAACTTGGTGACTGAACAGCAACTGGACAAAGGTGATGGAGTAGATGACGGAGGCCGAGAGGCAGAAGAGGGCGGCATAGCAGGTGTAGGTGTCGAGGAGGTGGTGCCAGAAGAAATGAAGGGGGACCGGAGCTTACGTAACTCAGCAATGAAGATGATGAGGGTCACAGTGAAACAGAAGCACCAGATGGCCATGGACCAGTTGCCTACATCCCCTCTCCCAGTGCCCATGCTGGCCACCAGTGAGAAGGCCACACAAGTAGAGAACAGCTGCGGCAGGCGGAGGTAGAACCATATGGTGTTCCAAGAGGCTGAGATGGACAAAGTGAATGTCCTATTGGTGGACATGGTGTTGTGATGGTCAGGCATCAGTATGGCACCAGTACGGCAGTGGTCTTCGCTGAGGACTTATCAGAGAAAGACCTAGTTCCAGAGGTAGATTAAGTCAGACGTCTGGAAATGACACAGGGGACCTGTGATGGCTGAGGCTCAGAATCTGTGGAGTTAGAACCAGACACTTGGTAACAGCACAGCTGCTCTACAGTTATTCTCCCCACCCGTCACCCTTGGCTTTGTCAAGAGACTTGTCTTATCTCAAAGGTGGGTTGAGTCTCACCACAAAGCCATGCACATTTTTAACTCTTTGCACTGCATGCCATTATCTACAGCCATACAGGGTACAAGAATGTGCTCAGTCGTGTCTGATTCTTTGTGACTTCATAGGCTGTAGCCCACCAGGTTTCTCTGTCCTTGGGATTTCCCAGGCAAGAATACTGGAGTGGATAGCTGCTTCCTATTCCAGGATATCTTCTCCAAACCAGGGATCGAACCCCTGTCTCTCGCATCTCCAACACTGGCAGGTGGATTCTTTACCACTATTGCTATCTGAGAAGCTCTGGTTACAGTGATGGTTTTCTATAATCCCAAGTTTCAACTCTCTCCAAATTGAAAAAAAAAAAAGTTTTTAATTGTTTAGTAACAAACTTTGACTTGAACAAAGTTGAGACAATTTATGTTGCTGAAACACTAACATGTTTGATTATAATTCAGTTGCCAAAACACTAACGTGTTTATTTCAAGGTGCTTTCAGACACAAGGCCGAGTGTTATGGCATATAGAGTAGATTCACCATATACCTGTCTGACTTAAAAATTCTGAATAACAAGCATCTGAGCCCATGAGTTCAGAAAAGAAGTAGTGGATTGCATTGTTAATGCAATTATTTTTAGCTGCGCTGCATGGTATGTGGAAATTCCCCAACCTGTGTTTGAGCCTGTGCCCCCTTCAGTGAAACAACTACTGGACCACCAGGAAAATCTGATAATCCATTCATGGATGAGAAAACTAAGGTGAAAAGGCTATAAAAGTGTAAACCCCAGATAAAAATAGCAAAGCTGTGGATTTGAGCACTTTGCTCTACAGCCCACATGTCAGCAGGTCTCTTGTGGGTGGGAGTTCTGGGACCCAGGACCCACCTTCAGGCCCACGGCCTCCTTCCACAGTAACCTGGAGACACGTGTCCCGACCTGTCCTCCCTGCAGCATCACTAGAAGGAGCTGCCATCTGAGGAGACATAGCCCCACCCAGAGGAGGGCAGCTTCAGGTCTGAACAGAGAGGAGCCCATGGGGTGAGAACAAGGCCCTAGGGACAAGATGACATGGGAAGTAGGGACTGTTGTGGATCCCCTCCCCCAATTTTGCTTTCACATGTGACTCTTCTGCATTGGGGAAGGGAGACCCCAGCTCAGCATGACTCCAAGCATCATGGAGCATCATGGAAGAATCACAGAATAAATTAACATAATGTCTGACTCTTAAGCTCCAAAACTGCCATCCAGGTGGGAGTTTGGAAAGATCTAGAAGTAGTCCTACCTGTGAATATTCTCCTGGCCTGGGAGACAGGTTAGCAACTTCCAAGCTGGGAAGAAGGGACTGGAAATCAACAAGGATGCTGTGTCTGAGGCTGGTGTATACATCCCAGGGAGTGGGTGGGGATGGATGGATGATCACCCCCTTTTAAGGGCAGGAGCTGAAAGAGGAGGCCCCTGTAGGACCCCTGGGAGGTGACAGCCCTGAGAACGCACCTGGGACTGGGGTGGGGGAGGGGGGCAGAGTGGAGATGACTGGGGGGATCCCAGGGTCCCAGGGACCCTGAGGCAGTCTAGTACATGTCTTCTGACCCAGAAGAGATGCAGGCATGGAGCCAACCTTCCCATGGAGGAGGGGCCTGGACTGGAACTGAGACAGGAGAACAGGGGCCTGAAGGGGTTTCAGGGCTGTGACAGGGACACATGGCCAGAGTGGCAGGGACCCTGGAGACCACGGAATTGCCCAGGTCACCTGCCCAAGACAGTCCGCCAGCCAGGGCTGCAGTCCTGCTCACACAGGGGCTCCTCCAGGGTCCAGTGTTGGGGGAGTGAGGCCCCTCCCAGCCCTCTCCCTCCTCAGGGACAGCTGCCCTGTTTCCAAAGGACTATTTGCTGAGAGGCCCCCAGGCCTGAAGGGCCAGCAGACTGAGCCCCAGCCAGCCTCCTGCCATCAGGGGCCTTGTTGCCTTTGCTGATAATAAACCCTGGGAAAAGCTGAGGCCGGAAAGAGAAACAGAGAGCAAACCTGAGAACCTCCCTGGACTCACAAAGCTCCTTGAGCCCCAATTGCCAGTGGAGCCCTGGAGCCTGTGGGCCTCCCAGTGGGCATGCCAGAGGTGGGGAGGGGCACTGGGGTGAGGGAGGCTGGGGTGTCCTGCTCGCTGTTTGCCAGTCTATTCCCACCAACCTCCCAGAACTCATCTGGAATTTCCTTCCAGGGAGAAATAACAACTTTGGATCCAGGGACAGAGGGGGTTCCCTGGTAGCTCACCTGGTAAAGAATCTACCTGGAATGCAGAAGACCCTGGTTCGATCCCTGGGTCAGAAAGATCCCCTGGAGAAGGCATAAGCTACCCACTCCAGTATTCTTGGGCTTCCCTGGTGGCTCTGACGTTTTAAGAATCCACCTGCAATGGGGAGACCTGGGTTAGAACCCTGGGTTGGGAAGATCTCCTGGAGAAGGGCATGGCAACCCACTCCAGTGTTCTTGCCTGGAGAATCCCCATGGACAGAAGAGTCTGGCGGACTATAGTCCATGGGGTTGCAAAGTGTTGGGCATGACTGAGCAGCTGTGCACAATGGGACAGAGGGAGGGCTTGGGGAAGGAGAGCCATGGGTGTTCCTGCTGTGTGACCCTGGATAAGGCATGTGCCACTCTGGGCCTCAGTTGCCCAACTGGGAAGCAGCAGGTTTGCCTGAGTTCCCCAGCAGCCCCTCCTCCACTCTAATATGTGAGCTTGGACACAGTGCCCCTGTCAGAGCACAGCCTGGATGTGGCTGAGCCCTGCCTGCCCAGCAGCCAGGCACGTGGACTGGAAGACAGGGAGCCGGGAAGGTCATGGCCAAGATAAAGGAAGAAAGGAAGGAGGAGGTGCCAGAAGGGCAGAGAAGGAGGGGAGATGGTCACCAGAGTTACAAGGAGGCTCTGGACCTTTGGCAGACATTTCATAGCTGGATGATCCTGGGAAAGTGACTCACCAGAGCCTCAGTTTTCCCATCTGTGCAATGGGTTCAATACCTACTTTAATTAACGAAATCATGTGAACAGCTTATCAGAAGGCCTGTCACATGGCACACTCAATCCATGCCAGCTGTCTGTTCTCCTCCCCTGCTCCCTCACAGAGGACCCAGAAGGCCCTGGCCCCATTCTGGACATAGCACATACAAGCTTGATTTGCTCCAGATCAGAGGTTGCAAACCAGTTTGTATTGGAGGTGATCTAAGGATGTGTTTGGTGTCCCTTCAGTGTTTTCAGAAAGAGAGGGTATAGAATTGGTGTTATTTATTTCTATTGTGTTTGGTAGCTGCAAAGTGTTTTAATTTCACATGAAAATCCACATTTCCAGCTCCTTTTCAAGCTGCAGGAGATCTGGTGTCACTGGGCTATGTTCCTTTGGTGTGGGGTGAAGCTGAGCAAATGCTCTGCCGTTTATATTATTTTTCATTTTCATCTCTGTTTAGTATTTTCTACATTTTCTTCTTCTCATGTTTAATTGACATAAAGCAGGACTGTGATCATCTCAAAAGTGCCCCATTCCCTCTCTTGGGTGTGACCAGGCTTCCTGCCTGCTCACAGGCACGTCCACGCCCCCCCATCCAGGGAGCATCCAGGTCCTCAACTTCATGTACAGCCTTCAACACATTTCACAGGCTCTGATCATATGTAGACATGTGTGTACATACATTCACACATGTTTGTAAGGAGTATCTGTATCTTTTTTTGCTGTTTTATAAACATGAGACCATATCATCACACACCACATCTTGCTTTTCCACCACCCCCGACAGGTGCAGCTCGTCCTCTCTTGGGGCCCTAGTCCTCTCCATCCCCTTTACTTATTTCTTTCCCTCCTGACTCCTGTGGGCATTTGGACTGGACCCCCTTCTCTAGATCAGTGGACCCTTCCCAGTGAGTTTCAGAGACTGGGGACACAGGATATGACAAGGGATCCTGGGATCCATGTGACCATCATGCTCTAGAGCAGGAGGTCGGCAAGTTTTTCTGGAAACTATAAAAAATATATGACAAATAATATATTTTTCATTTCTGGAAGTTCATCTTGGTTTCCTAGGGCTATTATCACAAGCCTGGTGGCTTAAAACAACAGAAATGCATTCTCTCACAGTTCTGGAGGTCAGTGTTTTGAAACAATGTGTCAACAGGGCTGTGCTGTCTCTGATGCCCCAGGAAAGGGTCCCTCTTTGCCTCTTTTAGCTTCTGGAGGCCCCTTACCTTGTGGCTGTGTTACTGAACTCAGGCTTGTCTCTTCAGTCCTCAAGAAGCCAAATACCAAGAGACGAGTGTCAGGATTTGTCTGGGACAAGGTGCCGCTCCTCCGCTGTGAATACAATCACCACCCATGTCTGCATCAGCCCATGTTGGGCAGTGGGTTAAAAAAAGTACTAATGAACATTTCCACCATTTTTTGTGAGTCATCTTGGTATGGAGGATTTTCTTTTTTCCAGTTTAGTAGGTCTGAGGTGAAAAAAAGATTGTATGTCCAACAACAGCCAACCGGCTGTCCTTGTGGATTCAAACCTCCTGTAGGGAATTGTCTTAGCGAAAATCCACTTTCCCTCCCTCTCCCCTTGTAAGGGACACACTCCAGGCAAATTGAGTGTCCTGTGGGATCTTAAAGGGAGAAACTACTTCGTACCACCTTTCTTCCTCACGCTGTGGGGGCGCTGAGGCTCTTCCTCCCACCCTTGCCTCTGCACTAGAACCCCTCTCCCTCCAGAGACTGGGGGGAGGCGGCACAGACCCCGGCATCCCCTGCCTGGGGCACCAGGACAGAAACCATAGAGGTCGGTGTGGATTCAGTTCCCTAAAAAGCTGACCCCCTCTTCTTCCTCCCTTGCCTGCAAAGTCACCCCTGTAAAGGAGGCAGGCTTTTCACAGTTTCTTTTTTTTTTTGCTTTTAATTTGGTGCCCTTGTTGGAAGAATCTTTATCATGAGTAACAGGAAAGCCTCCCACTTATCAGATCATTGACAAAAGAATTCTAACTGGAAAATAGTAATTTAGAGACCCATTCCAGGGCCACTGTTCTTCAGAATCAAAAACATACACGACTTGGGCTATATTAAAAAAGCATTTTATTCATGGCTACCTACTGGGTAATAGCTCTAGTGTTGCCAACCTGCCAAGATGTGTGCCAGTGGACTTCTAGAAGGGACGGATGTAGACCCCCTCCCCCCACTTAACTGGCTCCCCCAGAACAGATTTAAAGCAACCAAACCAATTCTTCCTTGGGAAGAGAGTGGTACAGAGTCACAAATAAGCCATTCCCCACTCCTGCAGCATCCTACTGACCGCATAGTCCCAAAGAGCAAAGAATATGACCAAATAGCGGGGAAGGTGGCCTCGCAGGATGCATGCTCTTTTACTCACTCGATCAAGAGGTTGGCTGCTCCGTCAGAGCCCAGTTTCCTGCTCTCAACAGAAAGTGAAAGCAGGCTGTGAGCAAGGAGTAGGTAAGTTTTACAGCTGCTGGAAAAATACCTACAAATCTTCAGTGGGAGCAGCGAGCAGCCCAACTTTCCCAGCCGCATTGTCCCTTTCGCTCCAGGAAGAGGGGGAGGGCAGGAACTTCGGGGACCTGGCTGCTGCCTGGATGTATAATATTGTCACCCAGCTCAGGCTCCACTGCTCATCCCTGAAGAAGCCAGTACTGAGAGATAAGTCTTGGGCAGAAGAAAAGTAGCTTTATGTTAAGCAAGCCGGCGGGCAGGGGAGAAGGTGGATCACTGCGCAAAAGAACCAACTTCCAACACGGCAAGGCTCACCTGGAATTTGTACAAGGAAGGAAGCTGAAACGGCTGCAGACTGTGTGCCGGGGTGCGCTGTGCTTCTATTTTGGGGACTTTACATTAACCCTTGGGCCACCTTGCTGGATTGAGAAGGTGAGTGTGGTCCTTACTTTGTTCAGATCAGCACATCAGTTCTAGGGGTCAGTGGTCGTATATTTTCTTGAGAAAAAAGAACAGAGACAGAAACAGAACTTAACCGGCAAAGCAAATCTGAACTCAGAACGTCAAATCCGGAGCTGTGTTTAAACTGTTTACAAGCCTTTGGTTGAAGAACAAGCAAGGTTACAACAGCGGTGACGTTGACCACCTGACCGTCACCATCACCATGTGCTGGTCCTCAGGCCTGGCCTCCAAGCCCATCATGGGTTTTTTCCTCCGCGTGGGGCAGCTGCTCTCCACCTGCGTGTCCTTCTCGCTAGGGGCCAGCCTGGGCATTTGGGAGGAGGGCTTGGGTAACTGGTGCGTGTTCGTCTGGTGTCTCTGCTTTGCCATGAGCCTCATCATCTCCATAGTGGAGTTATGTGGGCTGCAGTCCCGCCTCCCTTGCTCCTGGGATGGTTTTCTTCATGCTTATTCCTCCTACTTCGTCATCATCTGCATCGTGACTTCCTTCATCTTCGGCACCTCCTACATCCAGGTCTTTCCTCCAGGCCCCGCCCAGAACCGCGCCATCATCGCCACTGCCTTCTCCTGCGTGGCTCCTCTGCTTTATGCCATCGAAGTGGCCTGGGTCTGTGTCCGACCTGGCGACATGGTCTGCTTTGTGCCCACCTTCCCAGGTGTGCTCAGGAGGCTGGAGAACTATCTGGCCTGTGTCATCTTCGCCTTCATCAGCAACACTGACCTGTACCAGCACAAGCCGGCCCTGGTGTGGTGTGTGGTCGTGTACTCCATCTGCTTTGTCCTGGGGGCCGTGAACTACTTTGTGAATGGGTGTGACTGTGACAATGACAAAAAGCTGCCCCTTCGCATCCCCCTTTTACTGTGGCTGCAGACTGTGCTCTCTGTCCTCCTCTACATAACCGCAGTGATCCTCTGGCCCCTCTACCAGTTCCATGAGAAGTTGGGGGGGCAGCCCCAGCGATCCAGTGATATGAGCTGCAGTGATCAACTCACTACCATTGGCTGCATCTGGGACCAGCGACTGGCTGTGGCCATCCTGACAGCCATCAACCTGCTGGTTTATGTGGCTGACATGATGTACTTGATCCTAGAGGCTTTTGTATGGACTGAGGCTCAGCCCAGAGACTCTTTATTCTTCTTTTCACCTGCAGTTTCTTCACCAATTTCTGATGTCCCCTGATGCCCTCTTTAGACTCAGATACCGGGTGTTGGTGGGGGAGGGGAGTTGAGGGGAAAGTGGATGGAGCCACAGGTGGAAGGGAGACTTCTCAGAATATGGCCTTTTTTGAGCATTTTGATTTTGAAACATGTAAGCAAATTGCTTTTTTAAGAAAACAAAATTAAAGTTTGAAAAATATACCAAGTGGAAAAGAAGGATCAGGGGAGGGATCGTTGGCCAGATGGTCTCCATATTCCCTGCAGCCTTGATGGACAGGCTGGGGAAGAGCTGAGAGATGCTCCCACAGGCTGTCGCCAAAATCAGAGGGAAGGGAGGCGCCTTGGGTCCAGGGATCTGGATACAAGACAGGCTGCGATCTTGGACCCTTTGCTGCAACCCTTGCTTGCACCTGGACAGTACCAAATCAATTTCTATTGATTAAGGAGGCCAAGAACCCTGGTCTATAACATGGGGAGAAGGAGCTGTGGCCCCCAAGCCCACTTGTTGAGTGGCCAGGGCCAACTCCAGCCCTTTAGTACACACAGTTGATGGAGAAGACCCCGGGTGTCCAGGCATCAGGCTCTTCTCTTGCTCCCTGCCTGAGCCTGATCCTCCCAGGCTCAGACTGTGGCTGGAGCCTGGTGTAGAACAGAGCCCGGGTCCATTCTCTGACCCTGGAGCAGCTTCTTGGAAGGATCACAGAGTCAGCCTTTCTCTATCCACCTTTGAGTGGAGAAAAGAGGGTCTCTTCTCTCCTGCAGCCTCAGGCACCTGACTATCTGTCTTAGGGGCCAGTGTAGGTGGTCCATCCATGTGGCCCTTGTCTGTATGGCTGACTCCTATCCCAGGGTCCCTGTAGGGAGGCTGGTGGGCTGGGGGAAGGCAAGGAGGCTCCAGTTGGACCCTGCCTAGCATCTTGACCCTCTCAGGATATTTCTGGCAAGCTTGCTAACAGCAGATGGGGGTACTGTTGTAGGACCTCGGGGTGGGGCTTCCTTCACTGAGAGCTGGCTGTACAGCAGGCAGGGAGCCCACGCTTTGAAAAGCTCAGCCCGAGGGCCAGACGACTGTGCTGTGCAGCCACGGATGAGCCACTGGCCCAAGGGCTGAGCACCTCCAGGGGACTCCAGTCACTGGTCCAGCCTCGCCCCTGCCATCTCCCTTGGCTACCTGTTCATGCAGAGAGAGGGCACAGCCCTGCAGGATATGTCCTAACAGCCCACCACATGCATGAGGGGCTCCAGGTGAGGTTAAGAATTCAGGGAATTCAAGTCCAAGTTCATTTGACATCAAACTACTGTGCTTTTCACTCAACTTTACAGTGGCCATACCTGCCATTTGTACCACTGACCTTTGGGAACCTGGAATGGGAGAGCAGGGAGCTGTAGCCTGACCTCTCAGGATTCTCTCCTGTCCAGGCTCTAAGGTTTAGGGTCATGGCTTCTACTGTTAACTATTTTCATGAACCTCAGAGGCTGCTGGGTGTGGCTGCCTGTCTGATTATGACCGGCCACCGGGAAGAGCGCTTGGACTATCTCTCCTCCAGGCTGACTTCCAGGCAGAACCAGCCTGATGAATACTCTGGCAGGAAATGTGAGGGGCTAGGTCTTTGACATGGTTAGGGGGCGGCTCCAGAGACCTCTCCACTATTCTTGGGCTTCCCTAGTGGCTCAGACGATAAAGAATCTGCCTGCAATGCAGGAGAACTGGGTTTGATCCCTGGGTTGGGAAGATCCCTTGGAGGAGGGCATGGCAACCCTGTCCACTATTCTTGCCTGGAGAATCCCATGGACAGAGGAGCCTGGTGGGCTGCAGTCCATGGGATCGCAAAGAGCTGAACACGACTGAAGCAACTTGACTCACTTTCCAGGGACCCTCTAGATGCCCTCACTCAGCCACTGAGCTGAGACTGGGAGGGGGCTGAGGCAGCGGTGCAGCCTGGCCTGGAAGGTGACCCCCAGGCTCCTTGACTCCCGGCCCAAGTTCCTTCCAGAGGGTCAGGCTTCCTGAAAGAAGAGGAGCCAGGGTTCCCAGAGGAAAAGCTTTCCTAAAGGAAATCTCTAACCTGACATTCTGCTCCTGGCTCTAGGGTTTGCATGCCCCAGGGCAGGGAAAACCTGAGGAGGCCACCCCCACCTCCTAGGTGGCCCCAAGGTGAGGGTCAAGACCCCAGAGGACAGTGTGTGCTGTGGCCCCACCCCCACCCTAGACCCCTGCTTCCTGCACAGTCAGCTCTCAGTAGAGTCACGGGGAAGGAGAGGCTGATGCTCTAGAGAGACCCCAGCTTCAGTCAGCCCTCCTGACTCTGTGTCTCCCTCTGTGAGATGAGGATGTCCTCCATCAAAGCGCTGAGAAGGGGACTGAGATCCCATAGACAGGGTGCCCAGACTTGGGCTAGGGGAGGTGGGGACCCACAAACAGCACTGTCACCACGATCCTAATAAAGGAAGAGCTGCCCCTTTGGCTCAGCATCTCCTCCCCCTTTGCCTCCCTCCTCCTGCTCCTCCTCATCATCTGAGGGTCTCAGGTCCTCAGGACTTGGAGCCAGATCACATCTTCTCTGTGTGCCATGTTCTCTGTGTGTTCTCATCCAGTCTGATGGCTTTAAGACTCCACTCAATAGACAAATATCCCTGTGCACCGAGTGTGTGCCAGGCACTGTTCTAGGTCTGGACAGAGAGCAGAGGACCAAGAACTCTGTCCTCATAGAGCTGACACTCTAGTACAGAAGATGGACCATGTGCAACCAGTATACAGTATCAGGTCAGTGGATGATAAATGCCATAATGAAGGAAAAACTGGTGAGAAGAGTTATTGGAGTGTGTGGGTATGAGTGGCCAGGCTGCTCTTTTAGGTGAGTGGGCATGGTAGGCATTTATGAAGATATTGAATGAAGTGAATAGGCTGTATGATGAAAACTCTGGAATTCCTGCCTCCGAAGTTGATCTCTGTTGGGGTCCAGAGTCAAATCCAACGGCCTCCTGATCTCTCCCTCTGGATGTCTCAGGACTCCTCACACTCACCATGTCCAATCACATCTCCTGAACCTCCGGACCACCCCCGCACACACACGCTGATCGTTCCTCATCTTTCCTGTCTCAAAGGCACCACCTTCACAGACGCTCTTCACAAAACACTCATGAATCCACCCACTCTTCCTCTTCTGTAGGGCTACCTGGTCCAGATCCATCCATCCGTCTCAGCTGGACACCTGCCATAAGCTTCTAACTGATTCCTGTTCCCATTCTTTCCCTCAAAGCCTGTTTTGGACTAAACTCAAACTAAGATACCTTTGAAAGCTTCTCTTTGGATGAAACAGAGACTCCAAAACATCACCTCCAAAGCCCTGCGAGCTCAGACCCCTTTCTACCTCTCCAGCCTCATCGTCTCTCTCTCCAGCCACTGAGAACTTCTCCCAGTCTCTCTTTGTCATCTCAGGGACTTCCCCTTACATGTCTCAAGTCCCTCAACCCTGATCTGAGACCAGAACACAGCCTGGCACACAGTAGTCCTGTGCTCAGTCTACGCCACTCTAAGCCTCAGTTTCCTCAATCAGAAAATGGAGATAATAGCACCTGCTTTTAGACATGATCGCACCCTGTGGAGAATCTCCCTGGCAACTTTAGCAGAGAACAACTGTGCTAGAAGGATGCTGGGTAGCTTGGAGAATTATTATGGAGGGACCAGGCTCAGAACAGGAAGGAAGTGAGCTGGGCAGCCAGGGCACAGTCAAGGTCAGCTGGTCCAGGCACCACGGCCTTTGGAAGCACACAGTAGATGCTGCTTCAGGCCCCGCAGAAGGAATTCTAATCTGACCTGTGTCTGTTTGCTACCTGCTCCCTAGGTGTGTGTCCAGGCCCCACTTGTGGGGCAGGTCCAATATTTATCTGACCTTTTAAGTTTCTTATTAGGGTGAAGCCCAGTCTGTCACAAGTACACAATGGGGACATCCTCAAATATAGTGGGGAGTTTAGGTTCTCAGTGGTTCCCCTCCCTGGAGATGTCCATCACACAAGGCCATGGTGCTGTTAGGAGGATTAAATGAGATAGCACCAAATCCAAGAATTCTCAAGCATTTCCACTAAAGGCTGAAGAAATGGAATATATCCTGGCCAGGAGACCCAGCCTGGAGCCTGAGGCGGTAAGCTCATGTGGTTGTTGTTGTTCAGTCGCTCAGTTGTGTCCAGTTCTTTGCTGCTTCATGGACTGCAGCATGCCAGGCTTCCCTGTCCTCATGTTATATTAAAAAAACCCAAAAAACTGGCATTTTCGAGATGGCTCAGTGGTAAAGAATCTGCCTGCCAATGCAGAAGACGCAGGAAATACAGGTTTTATCCCTGGGTTGGAAGATCCCCTGGAGAAGGAAATGGCCCCCACCCACTCCAGTGTTCTTGCCTGGGAAATCCCTTGGACAGAGGAGCCTGGCGGGCTACACTCCATGGGGCCACAAAGAGTTGGACATGACTGAGCACGCACGTGTGCACTTTTAATAATATACTCATCACATATCATGCTTATTTCAAGACAAAATAATGGCTTCCTACTAATGGACTGTGGGCTTCCCTGCCCTATTTGCTTAATGACACAGAACAGTTTCCTTTTGTGCATTATTTGAGCAACTTCTGGTTGACATCAAGAACAAAGCTTAAATTAAGTTTGTGGAGGAGAGGGAGGAGAAAGATGGGGTGCCAGATTCCCGTGGGAAGTGGGCAGAGGTGAGAAGAGCAATGGAGGGATTTGGGGCATCTGCTAGAGTCTGCCAGCATCCAGAAACAGAATATTCTGAAAGTGCTTCCTTCTCCCCAAAGCATCAGAAATAATCTCAAACTCTTTGTTTTTTTTTTAAGGGATTTGCATAAGGAGTGATCCCAGACTAGTAACAAGAGTGTAACAAGGGGCGGTCGTCTGGGCTGACGGGCAGCTGGCCCAGCTCAGCATGGACATGGATCACTGCAGTCACTGGGCCTGAGGGATGGCGTGCTGCAGGCAGCAGTGGACACCTGGGAGCACGAACCAGGGGAGTGACTTCCCTTGGCAGTAGTGCTGAGAGGGTGTCATTGGCTTTAAGGCTGGTCAGGGCCAATGTAGGGAGGGGAAGAAATCTGAGGGACCCCCTCACCCTATGAGCAGCTTGGTGGCCCAGATGGGTGGTTTTGGGGAACTTTGCTCCCTGAGGAAGCTCACCCTCCTTCCAGCCAAAGCACTGAAGGGATTTATGGAAACAGATACTGGTTGGAGTCGGGGGTGAGGAGATGGGCTTGAACTAAGCTCCCCCATCCCCACCACTTCTCCATCCCTGGTCAGAAGCAGACCCAGAAAAGACCAAGTGGACAAACCCTCACCAGCCCAGCCTGGCTCCAGAAGAGACCTCAGGTGACAGCTCACAGGTTCTGTCGGCTGAGAAAGCGGCCCTGAGGACTTGGGCTGCAGCGGGGCTGCTGTAGACACAACAGTTACAAGAGGTCGTATGTGTCGTGCTCACTGCAGGTCGAGCTCTGCTGTGGATTCTTTTGTTCCTCCCAGCAGCCCCTGAACTGTGCACTCAGTGTCCCCATTTTCACAGGCACAGAGATGTTAGCTGGTCAAGATCGTATAGGTTTAGGTGGCAGAGCTAGATTTGAACCCAGTCATGTGGGTTCAGGACCTTAAAATCTGCCTGGGTTTGATTTGTACCTTAGACCCAAAGGGGCAGAGTGGCCAATATTTTTTTCAGCACCGACAGACTCACTAGGTGACGTTATCTCCATTTCATTCATCTTCAGGGCTATTATTATTATTATTATCCTCCTTTTATAGATGATGAGACTGAGGCTCAGAGTGAACATTATGTCATTTGCTCAAGGTCACAAAGTTACTCTGTCAGAGCCCAGATTTGAATACAGGTCTGTCTCCCTGTGAAGTTCAGCAGGTAATGGAATCTCAGTAAACACTGAGCCCCTTCCTTCTTGTGAGTCCAGGAATCATCTCCTGGCTCCTGTCTGTCCTGCTCTGGCTGCAGTGCCCCCGTCTCAACCAGACCACTTCCTGTTGACAAGCCAGCAGAACATGACAGAGAGGGTGCAGATACTAGGGAGGGACTGATTGGAGCTTTGCCTTAATTTCCTGGGCCCATCAGCCATCCTACAGAGATTTTTTTCCCCAGGAGACAGCCACACAGACAAGGATCACATGGATTGGCAGTCGATGCCTGGCCCCCAGGATGGGTACCTGAGGCTGCTCTAGAGCAGAGTCCATTCTCTCTCCACTTAGAGGAGGACTGAGGAAGGCTGGGTCTGTAATTTTTCTAAGCTGGTCTAGAGCCAAAGAATGGTAACATCTGGGCTCCCAGCGCTGTTCTGGATGTGGCTCAGGACACAGTCTTGTGGGTGGGGGAAATGCGTCAGGTAGAGTCACGCTGCATGAAGGAGGCTCTGGCTGACCAGCTCAGGACAGAGCCTCTGACCACAAGCCCCCAGGAGACAGGGAGCCCAGGCCAGGCTGAGAGCAAGGAAAGGGCCTGAGGCTTTGGCACCGGGGATCTTCTCCATCAACTTTTGTGCTAAAGGGCTGGGGGAGGCCCTGACCACACAGCTGTGGGCTTGGGGGTCACAGATCCCTCTCCCCAGACCCCAGAACCCAAGCCACCTCCCTTCCCTCTGCCTTTGGAGACAGGCCTGTGGGGGCATCTCTCAGCTCCTCCCCCAGCCTGTCTGTCAGGGCTGCAGGGAGCATGGAGACCATCTGGTCACCTATCCCTCCCCTGACCCCTTCTTCTTTACTTTGTATATTTTTGAAAATTAAAATTTATTTTCTTAAAAAAGTAATATATTTTCAAAGTTTGAAACCAAAATGCTCTAAAAAGCCACACCCTGAGAGACATCACTTCTACCTGAGTCTCCATCCACTCTCCCCTCAGCTCCTCGCTCCCTCCAGGACCAAGTGACTGCTCCACTGGATTCACAGGAGCCCTTCCCTTGTTTCTTCTTTTTCATTCTGTTTAAGTATTTATTTATTTATTTTTGGCTGTACTGCATCTTTTTTTTGCTGTGCTCCAGCTTTCTCTAGTTGCGGAGAACAGGGGCCGCTCTTCGTTGCAGTGCACTGGCTTCTCATTGCAGTAGCTCTTCTTGTTGCCAAGCATAGGCTCTAGGGGCACAGGTTTCAATGCTTGCAGCACAGGGGCTCATTCACTGGGGCTCACGGACCCGAGAGCTTGGGCTCAGAAGTTGTGGCGCACTAGGCTTAGTTTCTCTGAGGCATGTGGAATCTTCCCAGACCAGAATTTGAACCCATGTCCCCTGCAATGAAAGGCAGATCCTTCCCAGACCAGAATTTGAACCCATGTCCCCTGCAATGAAAGGCAGATCCTTCCCAGACCAGAATTTGAACCCATGTCCCCTGCAATGACAGGCGGATCCTTATCCACTGCGTCAGCAGCGTAGCCTTGCCCTTCCCTTGCTTCTTGACGCAAATCAAGCATATACAGATGTATTCAATTTTAGTTCTCTTTTTTATTACATAAAAAATAGCATGCTGCATGTCAGTCTGTATCTTACTATCTTTTTATTTTACTTAGAAATTTAACAACAGCTGTCAGTGATATGGAAGTAGAAGGTGAGCTTTTAAAGGTAAACATTGAAATACGGAAAGCTATTATACCATGGGCATCACATTCTGTGACAAGCTGAAAATCTGTATGTTCCCTCATTAGACGTGTATGACAGGGTTTGGAGCTGTTAAACCATTGAAGTTTCCATCAGACACAGTCCATCAGACATTCACTGGGCTGTTCTTAATGGGAGATATTGATGGAAAGCCACAAAGGTGGCTTTGTGTCACTGGAATGACATTCCATTTAATGCCATACCCAAACAGACGGAAGTGTGGGCTTTCCAAGGGGAGGCATACCCATTGGGCTGGAAGCAGGCAGGATTATAATGTAGAACCTAACAACTCAGGAGAGAGTTCTACAGCCCAGTGACCCTAGGGAGGGGCTCAGTGGGTAAGTAATGTCATTGCTGCTTGTCGAAGGATTCTGTGTCCCTCTTTTAACATCCTTCCAACCCTACCTACTCCCTGGAGGAAGAATACAAATTATGAAAGCAATGATGATGGAAGGAATGTATATCTCTCTTTGAGAATTTATGTAAGTAAAAATAAGGAGTGGAAAACAAAAGTCCTTGTGCAATGGCATGAAAAGTGGATTAGAGAGCAGGGGAACAACTCTTTGGGTTTGGACAATGTGACCTCTATTTTGTCATTAATGAGAGAATTGCCTTAAATGATGTCAAAGTCAGTCCTGTTTATTTTTGTGGATTAGTAATTGATTGTTTATTTTAAATGGGGAGAGGAATATAAGGGATAAAACAAAAGTAACTATATAGGAATTGGGAGGTCCTTTTAAGAGATAAAAAATTGACCTAAAGTGATTGAGGTGACTAGTGATAACTTGACATTGCACCTACTGACTGACTCTTGAATCTGCCTCACCATGTCCTTTGACCAGCTAGTCATCACTATTCATTGTCTTGACCATCGCAAACTTCCACATGGATTTTCCTTCCTATATTCTTACCATTCAGTTTTTTTCTACACCACCACTACTACCGAATCCAGGCTCTTACTGCTCCCTGCATGAGAGGCCAGTAAACTGAGACGAGGTTTTGGGGCAAAGAATAATGCCTTTATTGGGAAAGTCAGAAGACCAAGAAGATAGTGGTAGTGTTCCAAAGAACCATCTTACCTGAGTTAGAACTCAGGCTTCTTTTATCAATACTAAAAGAAGAGGAGGAGGTGGCTGGTTTTTGTAAACTTTTTGGTGCAGTAATCCTTTGTTTTTGTTTTTCCTTTTCTTTTTTTATTTTTTAAATTATGAAAGTATGAGAATACATTTGTATGAGACTAGGAAAATACAGAACAAATTTTATGTAGTTCTGCTATATATTGCTGGAGAAGGGGGCTGCCATCTATGGGGTCACACAGAGTTGGACATGACTGAAGCGACTTAGCAGCAGCAGCAGCAACTCTATATTACACTTATTTCTTTAAGTAGATAAATTAAGATTTTTAGTTGGAGTTTCAATATCAAACTTTCAAAAATTAATAAAATGACTATCCAGAAAAGTAGAAGGGTATGCATATGTGCAGGCTAAGTTGCTTCAGCCGTATCTTACTCTTTGCGACCTCGTGGACTGTAGCCCACCAGGCTCCTCTGTCCATGGGATTCTCCAGGCAAGAATACCAGAGTGGATTGCCATGCCCTCCTTCAGGGGATCACCAGCATCTCCTGTGTCTCCTGTACTGGCAGGAGGATTCTTAGTAGACCTGAAAGCACCATGAATCAATTTAACATAATTAAGATTTATACAATTTTCACATAAAAGTAGGATACAGATTCTGTTTGGGTTCCCATAGACTATAAACTAGGAGACACCGGAACATATCCAGGGACATAAAACAAGGTGCAAAAATTTCATGGTCTAAAGGTATTGAAATCATATGGAGCCTGTTCTCTTATTACTGTGGAATTACGTTAGAAATCAATATCAAAAGATTTGAATATACCCCCACATATTTTCAAGTGCAATGTGACATTTACCAAGAGAGACATTTGACTTAGCCATTGAAAACCTCAGTAAAGTGAGAAGACTGAAAAAAACACAGAGGGTGATTGCAAAGAAGAAAGCATTTAATGAGAAATTATTCTCAAAATGAGAAATTAATATCAAAGGTATTTTTTAAAACCCAGGTATTTGGAAATTAAATGTCTATTTTAAGTGATGGGTGTACCTAAGAAGCCATAACAAGGCAAATTAGCAAATATTTGTAACAGAATAAAAATGAAAAGAGAATTTACCAGAATCTGTTGCATTTACCTGAAGCTGCTCAGTGCAACTAAATACAATGTGTAATCTTGAATAAGGTATGAAAACAAATAGTGGACACTAACATTTGTGAAATTTGAATAAAATCTGTTCTTTAGTTAATAATACTATATCATTTGTTTATTTCCTGTTTTGTTTTTTATTTTTTTACAGCATAGTATTTCTTCATATTCGCAGAGTTGGATAAGAAGTTTCAAGCCTCATTCAATTTTTAGAAAAATCACTAAGATAATAAACTTTTAGACTTTTAGCAGTAATACTAGATGCCAAAATACATGGAATTTTATTGAAGTTTTGAGTGAATATAAGTTAGAAATCTAGCATTCTATTCACATGAAGTAAAACAAGTGGAATCAAAATAATCTTTTAGCTAGGAAAAAGTTCATACATTTTATAAAATAGTTATCACATTATACATACTATATATATACACACACATATATATCTGTATACAAAAGCTTTTCCACTACTCTTGATAAAGGTTTGAGAAAGAACAACAACAACAAAGAGTTGGAGAAATTGGAAAACATAAACGAATTGAAATGAGAGTACCGCACAGGAAATAGAAAAAGTGAGACACACCAGATCAAAGTAAGAGGTCATCGTATAGTCCGGTTGTTTTTAAACATGGCTGGTCATTAGAAACACATTTAGAGCTTTGGAGAAAAAAAGCAATATGTCGGCATTTGTAGTTTTCAAAAATTCCCAGATAATTTTGATATGCATCTGGATTTTAAAAAGTGGTACAGATTTTTCTACTAAGAGGTACTTTTAGTGACATAGAATTCTACTATTTTCTGTTGAACCAATTATGATACAATGGTATTAAGTGAATAGTAGTTACATAATCATAATAGTAAAGGAAGTTTATCAGTTTTCACAATCAATAGCCAGGCAAAAAATAAAGAGGATTACAATTGCCAGCCATAATGGAAACATGATTAACCTAACAGTATAAAATAATTACATACAATTTTGGGGGTAAGTAGCGTGATGTGGTAAGTAGAAGTGCATACATGCACAAGTTTCCATCTGCCCAGCCAGTCTATGTCTTTTGATTGGTGCATTTAATTCATTTAGATTTAAAGTAATTGTCATGGGTCCATGTGCAGATTGGAAAAGATTTTTCAGACGTGAGGCAGAATGAAAGGAGAATAAAGTTTAATTTAGAGTGAGAAACTCTGTTAGAACAGTGGGCCAATACAAGGGAGAGCCAAACCCTTTCAAACAGCTAGTAGCCAATTTTTATAGCATCAAAACAGAGAAAATTTCTACTGAAATGGTGGCATTAGGTGATTGGTTAGGTTGCTATGGGGTAGGTAATATGCTGGGTATTTTTCTTAGTATGGGGTCAGAGAACTAGCCAGTTTAGATCCAGAGGCTCATGGCAACAGTTGCTATGGGGCTTGGTCAGTTCCAGAGACTTTTATCCTGTGACCCTGATACAGGGCTCCACACCTGTGGCCTTGTTATACAGTCCCACATTCCCCCTCTTTTTATTTATGGACCAAATCTTTAGCCCCTTAACACCCTGCTCATGAATAACTGTCTACCTATCCCTGTCTTGAGCCATGGGGACCCAGGTCATTGGGGAAAGGGCCGATGACTGCCCTGGCTTCTTCAAGCTGGACAGAGGCATTGTGGGTTCCTGGGTCCCAATGCCTGATCTCGGTTAGGGTACATTTACAGAGGGAGATGAGAATCCATGGAATGATAAGGCTTCTTGTTCCACCACTGTCTGGGTGTTGGCTGAGTGATATTCTTGTTGTACTACCAGTGGGAGACTTAGTTGTATTCTAGAAGAAAGAAACTTAACAAGCAGGTTAAGGATTTATGGCCCAAAGATTAATAGAAGTAGAAAAGCTGCCAAGAGACTAGCCAGGAGAACCAGAACCAGATGTTGATCTGTGATGTTAGTGTTTCTCTAGGTACGAGAAGATGCAAGAATTTGAGCTCATGAAATTCTTTACCTGAAAACACCTGACTATCTGAAGGCCTATTCTTCCAGTTTTTCTCAGAGCACAGAGTGCCTTATTTCTGATCTCCACCCTGAACTCCTTTCAGGGGGTGTCAAAGGTCAGCAGCTTGCAGTGATCATGATTTAATTCTTTGTAGAGGCAAACAGCAAGTGCCACTTTCCAGTTGACAGAGCCCTTCAGTGTCATAAATTTGACTTTTTTGGGGGGGCATTTCATGGCCATTGTGTCCCACAGTTCTAGGAATGCTCATTCCCAGTTCTGTCTGGACCAGGCCTCACAAGTAGCAAAAGTCTCTGGACCATACCTGTATTTCTAGCCTCTTGGTCCAGGAAAATATTCTCTCTTGTTGCTTCTTCCCATACCTAGAGTTAGATTTTTACAATTCCTGATCACATATGGAGCTACATATCATCATTTTATCAGAGGCTCAGTCACATATTTGATAATGTAAGAAGCAATTTTCTGAAACAGGCAACATAGAAAATATAGCTAGCGATTATTAGTAAGATCTTAAGCAAGAATTTAAGTCAAGAATTTCCTTTAGGTATAGCCCAGTACATCCCCAGGTCATCTGATCTAGTTTGGTAAATGATTATGTATAGTAAGTCACTTCAGTTGTGTCTGACTCTTTTTGCAACCCTATGGACTACAGCCCACCAGGCTTCTCTGTCCATGGGATTCTCCTGGCAAGAATACTGGAGTGGGTTGCCAGGCCCTCCTCCAGGGGATCTTCCTGACCCAGGGATTGAACCCTCATTTCTTACGTCTCCTGCCTTGGCAGGTGGGTTCTTTACCAATAGTGCCACCTGGGAAGCCTCAAAGACTATCAGTTCAGTTCAGTTCAGTTGCTCAGTCATGTCTGACTCTTTGCGACCCGATGAATTGCAGCTATCGACTAGTGTTAATTTCCTGTTTGTAGATCTTGGAGCATCTGATCTTTATTTAAAGACTGATTACTGAGATAAACTTTAGAAACAAACTTAGGCTGTCCTCTTTAATAACTTAAACCTTTTAGCAGTATAACATAAACAAGGAACTATCTCAGAAATGAGTCAAAGTAAACACAAACATTAATTAACAAAACTAAAACTTAATATTTAGACATAATTGTGTGTGTGTGTGTGGGGGGGGTGGGTATTAACCCTGCAGTCTGGGAAGGCTTTAACCCATCACATAAAAATGAGGTTTGTCAGGGATCTGGGGAAAGCCAAGCAGCTGTCTTGGATTTCCCACAGCCCTGACTGTCTTACAGCTATTGTTCACCCATTTTTATTCCCGGATTTAGGAGTAGACTATTGCCATGTTTAAGGACATCAGGATAGCAAAAGTCTGACAGTGAGGGGTTAATATTTTGAAGAAGCAGAATGAGCTTTATCTATATGCACCATAATCTTTATAGATTACCGGGGTCCAGCCCTGGTTGGATCCAGGGATTCCCTCAGGAGGATGGCGTTGGCGATTAGAATAGCAAAGCAGAGATTTATTAGATGCTCAATAATAACTGGTTTACGTGGAAAATCAACATAACCTGTGACACCAGGTTAGCTCTGACCACGGAGGCCGCAGGCGCCCTCTCGAATAGCGGAAGGTGCCCCACCTTAGGCACCTTCTCGAGTGGGTCTTAGAAGCCCAGGCAAGTAAGTGGTCGCAGAGGACCCCCGTGCTCCAATTATTTTGGCATGAAGGAAGAACAGAAGAGAAAAGGAGGAAAAGGAAACAAGAAAGAATGACACAGGGAGACCGAATTTCAGTGAACAAGGCCCGCACTTTATTTTCCAAAGTAGTTTTTATACCTTAAGTTGTGCATAGAGGATAATGGGGGAAGGGGTAGAGTCATGCAAGGTCAGCAGTCCTTGATCCTTATCGAAGCCAGGCTTTCTTCCTGCAAACTTATCATATGCAAAAGTTTTAGGTGATTTACATCATCTTCTGGCTAGGAAGTCTGTTAACATTTTATGACCCTTTTCCTCAGAAAACTTATTTTTCTCTAAAGGTGATTATTCTAAAGTCAGGCGTCACCCTCCAAAAGCATTAGATAAAGTTGCATACCTATAGGGCAAAAGTGGTGGGCTATAACAAGAAAAGAATTAACTCAAGGGTCTAAGGTTACAAACATTAAAGCTGCTACTTACATTTCTATACACCAACTATATTAATCAATACACTCCCAGGGACACAGTAGGTAAAGGATATGGAAACTTGGCAGCAAGCATTAACTCAACAAAGAAATCCTCTACTAGTTCTATTTAACAACTTTAACTCTCTGAGAAGCTCTGTATTGTTAGAATATCTTAAGCTTCCTGTGCCTCTAGTGGTTGGGAGGCTGTGAATCTGAACAAACCTGTCAGGCAAGCTAGAAAGTCATCAGAGGGGTTTGAATTTAAACACTCCTATTATGCCCAGGAGACTTATTAACTAGAGTTTTAAGTTGATTTTCTTACAGAGAAAGGTGGTTGGGGATAGCCCCCCTTTAATGTCAGAGGAGTTGGTGAAAGTCATGAAGTAGTAAAACAGACTCTAGTTTTGGGGTAGATGCTCAGGCAGGCCCAGAGGGGCACCCCTCGAGTTCTGGCTCGCCTTGCCCACCAGAACTCTCCCACGTGGCCTTGTCATGGGTGGGGATTCCCGTGCTGGCTTCCGGCAATAGATCATTGTGAAATAATGCTTATTTACTTTACCAGAGTAAGAAAAGCTTTTAAAAACAAATATAAATCATTTAAAGGTAAAGAAATTTACATAGTCTGTTATTAAAAGCCACATTTCAAGAAAACTTTGTGTTATGAACAGAAAAAACAAAACTAAATTTCACTCTGGCACCAGTTTACTATTAATTACAAAATTTATTTATCTGGTTAATCTTAGAAAGTTTTTTCCATAAACCTTGAAGAAGTAGCAGTATTCTTGCAAAGGCATCAGAGTGAAACCATAGAAGGCACATTTAGAATCAAATTGCAATCAACAAAGCAACTTGGTCATTGCTGTGACATGTAACACTTTAACATGACAACAGAATTATAACTGACATTTTACCAGAACATACTAGATTTTCATGAATTCGATATAATTTCTAGGATATCTAAATTAGTAACATCAACCAGACAATATAACCTGAGAAGATTCATCACTCCTCTACTAATACTTCCCAAGTAATTTAACACGTCAAATGAACCCAAATACTTTAATATCTCTTTGCGATGTCTCAGGGCCCCTCTGAAACACTCCAAAATTAGCTAGAGGTCCAAAGAACTTCATTAGAATTTAATTTTAGGAAGTTTTTCCAAAAATATCTAAAGCGTTTATAACAGTCAGATTGGATCATATAGGTCACTGAAACAATAGTTATTTGCTTACCCAAAGTAACACAAGATTTCAAAGGTAAACACAGAACAGATCACTTTAGAGGTAAAGAAACTTAAAACCCATTATCAAAGGCAGTTCAACATATTAAGAAAACTTGTATTATACACAAAACTCTTTTCTTGGGGTCCACTTTTCGTAAACCTTTTTTTTTTTTTAATCTATCACTTTGTTCATTTAGAAACAGCTACCTGTAAGTCAGACCTACTTTCTTTTCTCTTAATAAAATGAAATTTCATTCTTTATACCTTCTTTATTAAAAACATACATCCTACTTTCCTTAAACAACCATCAGCTGTCCTTTAGATTAGCATTCTGTAGATTTGTGAACATAAATACCTGTGATGATTTCTAAAAACATTTGTTTTCTTATAGAGAACATCTCAGGATGACACCACACATATTCATTAATAGTTCAGAATCTCTAGTTTCTCTGTAAGAGGAAGTTAGTGCTCAGTAATTAATGTTTCAGTAACTTATTTTATTTGGAAATGACCTAGCTATTTAGTAAACTTCCATCACTTAGTTTAACAAACCCCTAGAAATTCAAGTTGCCTCAATCTGGAGAGACTATTTCAAACACATTCCTAAAGCATAATTATTCTTAATAGAGTTTATCTATAAGCTCTTATCTTTTTCACATTTTCTTTCTTGAAGAGTTTTTTTGGACTCCAGTCACTTTCCTCGGTGACAAATTTGTGCTAGATATAATAAGGTTAAACTTATATCAAACCTAAGTATAATGAAAATGTTATGTTTAATATAAGTGACTCTTAGACATGTCTACATTAATTAGATCACTAAACAAACATTAATGCCAGATATTTAATACTGAATATTTCCTAGTTTATGTGAACCTGAAATTAATTTAGGTTAATTTCTCTTGTATTTAGAATTGTTTGATTTGTAAGTGCTTACTTTTCTTTAGGTCACTTAAACTAGAGCTCATTTACAACCTAACCTCAGTAATATTATCCAAAGACAAAGACATACACTGAGACATGCATAAATCCAGACAGACAGACATAGATCTCACAGTTATCTGCTTGAGATTTAAAATGTCTCTTTGTCCTCCGCCCCCGCCCCCCGCCCCACCTTTTTTTCTTGGCTTGAAGTTTTAATTTGCTCAAAGTTGAAGTCTCAGGCAAAGTGGTCTGTAAATTTCACGCATATGACAAGAGTTAACTTCAAACTTTCTCCTAGGCATAATTTTAACAAGCTAGCTTTTTCATGTAAGAACCAGTTTTGTAATTTCAAAAGATTTCATTTTAACCAGTTTCCTCCAGAGTCTACTATCATGGCCACACTATCTTTTTCCTGCTGTCGTCATTATCTCACAGCTAAATTTTACAGAGTGCTCAAATTGACTCTGATAACAGGGGCTGATTGACTGATAAAAGTTGTCCCAGCAGGAATTACCCCTCTGGGGAAATGTGGTGTGGTCCTAGTTTGATCAGAAGAATTTGGAAGGGAAAAGGAACTTGCAGGAGTGGGAGAAGCTTGGTCCCTCCCCACCCTGAGAGATAGAAGTTGGAAGGGGATTCTTTAGAATGTTGCTGCTGCTACTGCTGTCACTTCAGTCGAGTCCGACTCTGTGCGACTCCATAGACGGCAGCCCACCAGGCTCCCCCATCCCTGGGATTCTCCAGGCAAGAACACTGGAGTGGGTTGCCATTTCCTTCTCCAATGCATGAAAGTGAAAAGTGAAAGTGAAGTCGCTCAGTCGTGTCTGACTCTTAGCGACCCCATGGACTGCAGCCTACCAGGCTCCTCCATCCATGGGATTTTCCAGGCAAGAGTACTGGACTGGGGTGAGGTGTTTTTGATCCTTCAGGCTTTTGATTATGGGAGAAAGTCCTAGATCAAAGGGAACCTCAGAATCCTTTCTTTGTGTCCAACAATAGAGATCAAATGTGGATAGGAAAGGTCAAGTAAGGGTCATCTAGGAAATCTGATGGAGGGGGAGACAGAGGGGGGTGAGGAGATAGGATGGTCATAAAAGGACACGTGGCCTGAGTCCCTCAGATCTGGATTCTGATTAAGGGCCATGAAGGACTGAACAAAAGGGACCTGTGAAAACCTTCCCTGCTTTGGCTACAACCTAGTGTGCCATTCAGAGGCCATTTTTCATCCCCTAATTTGTACTAGGGCTAGGTCTTTTTGAGATTTTCAGGGTCAAATTTTTCCAGTTCCTGATAATATAGTCAAGGGGTGAGTCTGAGAGAGGCTCTTGGGACCTACCAGAATCAGCTCTTAGCCTGCATGCCATAGAATGGGAGTTTTGAGAGTCACTGGCTGACAGAAAGGCATCCTTTTGTCCCAGTGATCTCTCCATGCAGGGTAACGGCACAAAACAGCCGACTGTCCCAACAGTCAGGTCTGATGGTGAGAGGTGACTCCTGGGAATTGTGCAGCTGAGGCACCGTGTGTTAGCTCTAGGAAACCTAGAAGACCTCCTAGAACTAAGACCAAAAGAGATGTTCTGTTCATCATTTGGGATTGGAATGCAGAAGTAGGAAGCCAATAGATACCTGGAGTAACGGGCAAGTTCGGCCTTGGAGAACAAAATGAAGCAGGGCAAAGGCTAACTGAATTCGGCCAAGACAATGCACTGGTTATAGCAAATATCCTTTGTCAACCACCCAAGAGACGACTTTACACATGGACATCACCAAATGGTCAATACTGAAATCAAATGGATTATATTCTTTGTAGCTGAAGATGAAGAGGCTGTATACAATCAGCAAAAACAAGACCTGGAGCTGACTGTGGCTCAGATCATCAACTTCTCATAGCAAAATTCAGGCTTAAACTAAAGACAACAGGGAAACCACTAGGCCAGCCAAGTATGACTTAAATCAAATCCCCTATGAATATGCAGTGGAGGCAATGAGGCAAGAACACTGGAGTGGGTTGCCATTTCCTTCTCCAATCATATTGTATAGGAAGCAGCAAACAAAACCATTCCAAAGAAAAGAAAACCAAGAAGGCAGAGTGGTTATCTGAGAAGGCTTTACAAATAGCTGAAGAAAGAAGAGAAGTAAAAAGTAAGGGAGAAAGGGAAAGGTATATCCAACTAAATGCAGAGTCCCAAAGAACAGCTAGGAGAGACAAGAAGGCCTTCTTCAATAAACAATGAATAAAACTAGAAGAAAACAACAGTAAGGGGAAGATTAGAGATCTCTTCAGGAAAATTGGAAATATCAAGAGAATATTTTGCCCAAGTTCAGTCACTCAATCATGTCTGACTCTCTGTGACCCTATGGGCTGTAGCATGCCAGGCTTCCCTGTCCATCACCATCTGCCAGAGCTTTCTCAAACTCATGTCCATCACGTCAGTGATGCCATCCAACCATCGCATCCTCTGTTGTCCCCTTCTCCTCCCACTTTCAGTCTTGCCCAGCATCAGGTTCTTTTCCAATGAGTCAGTTTTTCACATCAGGTGGCCAAAGTATTAAATTTTCAGCTTCAGCATCAGTCCCTCCAATGAAAATTCAGAACTGACTTCCTTTAGGATGGACTTGTTTGACCTCCTTGCAGTCCAAGGGACTCTCAAGAGTCTTCTTCAACACCACGGTTCAAAAGCATCACTTCTTTGGTGCTCAACTTTCTTTATAGATCAACTCTCACATCCATACATGACTACTGGAAAAACCATAGCTTTGACTAGACGGATATTTGTTGGCAAAGTAATGTCTCTGCTTTTTAATATCCTGTCTAAGTTTGTCATAGCTTTTCTTCCAAGGCTTTTCTTTCTTCACCCAAAGATGAGCACAATAATGGATAGAAATGCTACAGAGCCTAGTAGACACTGAAGAGATCAAGAAGAGATGGAAAGAATATATGGAAGAACTGTACAAAAAGATCTTAACGAACTGGATTACTATGATGATGTGGTCAGTCACCCAGAGCCAGACATTCTGGAGAGTGAAGTCAAGCAGGCCTTCGGAAGCACTGCTGTTAATACAGCTAGTGGATGTGGTGGAATTCCAATAGAGCTATTCAAAACCCTAAAGGATGATGTCATCAAGGTGTTGCATTCAATATGTCAGCAAGTCTGGAAGACCCAGCAGTGGCCACAGGACTGGAAAAGGTCAATCCTCCTCTCAATTTCCAAGAAGGGTAGTACAAAAGAATGTGCTAACCATTGGACAGTTGCATTCATCTCCCATGCTAGTAAGGTCATGCTTAAAATCTTGCATGCTAGGCTTCAACACTATGCAAACCAAGAACTTCCAGATGTCCAGGCTGGGTTTAGAAAAGGAAGAGGAACCAGAGATCAAATTGCTAACATTCACTGGATCATAGAGAAAGCAAAGGAATTTCAGAAAAACATCTACTTCTGTTTCATTAACCATGCTAAAGCCTTTGACTGCATGGATCATAACAAACTGTGGAGAGCTCTTAAAGAGGTGGGAATAGCAGACCATTTTACCTGTCTTCTGAGAAACCTGTATGCAGGTCAAGAATCAACAGTTAGAACCCTGTGTGGAACAATGATTGGTTTAAGATTGAGAAAGCAGTATGACAGGGCTGTCTGCTGTCACCTTGTTTGTTTAGCCTATATGCTGAGCGCATCATGAGAAATGCTGGGCTGCATGAGTTACAAGCTGGAATCAAGATAGGCAGGAGAAACATCAACAACCTCAGATATGAGGATGATGGCATTCTAATGGCAGAAAGCGAAGAGGAACTAAAGAGCCTCTTGATGAGGGTGAAGGAGGAGAGTGCAAGAGATGACTTAAGACTAAATATTAAAAAAACTAAGATCATGGCATTTGGCCTCATTACTTCATGGCAAATAGAAGGGGAAAGTGTGGAAGTAGTAATAGATTTCCTCTTCTTGGGCTCTAAAATCACTGCGGATGATGACTGCAGCCATGAAATCAGAAGACAGCTGCTTTCTGGCAGGAAAGTGAAAGTGAAAGTGAAAGTGAAGTCACTCAGTCGTGTCTGACTCTTTGCAACCCCATGGACTGTAGCCTATCAGGCTCCTCTGTCCATGGGATTTTCCAGGCAAGAGTGCTGGAGTGGATTGCCATTTCCTTCTCCAGGGGATCTTCCTGACTCAGGAATCGAACCCGGGTCTCCCGCATTGCAGGCAGACGCTTTACTGTCTGAGCCAGATTCAGAGATATGGCACGAAAGCTATGACAAACCTAGACAGTGTGTTGAAAAGAAGAGACATTACTCTCCCAACAAAGGTCTGTATAGTCAAGGCTATGGTCTTCCCAGTGGTCATGTGTGGTGGTGATAGCTGGGCTATAAAGAAATCAGAATGCAAAAAAAAAAAAAAAAAAAAAATCAGAATGCCAAAGAATTGATGCCTTCAAACCATGGTGCTAGAGAAGACTCCTGAAAGCTCCGTGGACAGCAAGGAGATCAAACCAGTCAATGTTAAGGGAGATCAACCCTAAATACTTATTGGAAGGACTGATGCTGAAGCTGAAGCTCCAGTATTTTGATCATCTGATGCTAACAGCTGACTCATTGGAAAAGTCCCTGAGGCAGGGAAAGATTGAGGGTAGAAGGAGAAGACAGCATCAGAGGATGAGATGGCTGGATGGCATCACCAATGCAATGGACATGAACTGGGGCAAACTTCAGGAGATGGTGAGGGACAGGAGACCTGACATGCTGCAGTCCATGGAGTTGCAAAGAGTCAGACATGACTGGGTGACTGAACAACAACAAGGAACCATGTGACTTGGACAGGGAAAGACAGAGATCCCTGGGAGCAACTGGGTGACTCACCATTTGGTGATTCCCTGAAACATGGAAGGCACTCTTAGGATAGCTCAGAGGCAACACTTAGGTACTTGTAAATCAATCCAGACTGAAAGGGAAAGAAGTGAAAGAGACAGGGAAGATAGGTGGAGAAATCTGCCTCACAATCCTATAGGGGAGACTGTGGCCAGGGGTGGTGGACTGTGATTTGTTTGAACCAATATGTGCCTGATATGGTACACCGAAGTTGTCTTGCTCGGGGTGGATGCCCTTGTGGCCTTGTCCATTCCATGACCCACCCACCACCCACCCCCACCACAATCCGTTATCCTTTCACAGAAGTCTTCCAGTGACAGGTGCCCTAGTGGCTTTTAAGTGCCTGACCTGTGCCTGCACAATATTGATTGGCCTAGTCCTCAGTTGGAAAGTAGTAAATAAGAGAGACCCTCACTCCTTTGGGTGGCAGCTACTGGGACAGATTGAGCAGTGGGGCCTTTGGAACACATCAGAGGGTAACCCTGGCCAGAGTTCCTCAGCTGCTTCCACAGTCACTTGCCTGTTCATAGAGGGTCCCTACGAGAAAGGAGAGGCAAGGAGGTGGGGAAGAGACTCCAAGTCCTTGTACAGGCCACCAAAATGTTGTGGTCCATGCATGGGTTGGAAAAGAATTTCCAGACATGAAGCAGATTGAACAGAGAATAAAGTTGATTAGAGTAGGAGACACTGTTAGAACAGTGGACTGGTTCAAGGGAGAGCTAAACCTTTTCACAGGCTAGCTACCAATTTTTATAGCTTCAAGACACAGAAAATTCCTACTGGAATGGTGACATTAGGTGATTGGTTAAGATGCTATAGGGTGGGTATTTTACCTAATGTGGGATCAGGCAACTGGCTGGTTTGGATCCAGAGGCATGGCTTGGACCAAGCACTATGTGCTTGGTCAGTTCCAGAGATTTTTATCCTGTGACTTTGGTACAGAGCTCCACACCTGTGACCTTGGTATAGGGCTCCACAGTAATTATCAATATGTATGGTCCTATTACCATTTTTCTTAATTGTTTTGGATTTATTTTTTGTAGATCTTTCCCTTCTCTTGTGTTTCCTGCTTAGAGATGTTCCTTTAGCATTTTTGTAAAGCTAGTTTGGTGGTGCTGAATTCGCTGAACTTTTGTCTCTAAAGCTTTTGATTTCTCTGTAAAATCTGAATGAGAGTCTTTCTGCATAGAGTATTCTTGGTTGTAGTTTCTTCCCTTTCATCATTTTGAATATTTCATGCCATACCTTTCTTTCTCTCTCTTTTTTGCCTTTCATATTTTCTTTGTATTTCTCTTCAATAGTTGCTTGACCCAACATCTTTCTGTCTGCTCTATACAATGAAAATACAAACTAAATGAGAATAGAAAAAATAAATAAAGCACTAAATTGTACGAATTACAAGTCTGTTCCAAAATATATTTACATTAAATAAAATATGCATTTCAGTAAGAGATCTACAGTGAATGACTCTGCATCCTGGGAACCTAGGCAGGGCTGGCATTCGTGGGAGAAGCTAAGAGACTTCACACCAATCACAGTTTGTAGGAGGTTTCTGATGGCCAATCTGCAAGCTACACTGAGCACGTCATGAGCATCACCTGTGCAGGGACTGACTGGGGGGAGGAGAAGCAACTTTTACCTCGATGCTGAGTTCATTCTCATCAACAGCCTATTCAGTAAAGTTTCAAAAAAGTAAACACGTTAAGGTAAGAAGACAACTGTTTAGAACCCCAGACACATTTTCTGGCTGTGTTTATGCAGAACTCTCCAGCTACAGTGGGTGGTCGTGAAGACATTCTTCCTCATGACAACATGGTCACAGGACTCGGATGACCCAGCGAGACTGAGGGGAGCCGAGGACTGGGATACAAGTCCAGTTTTGGTTTGAGACACTCTTCTCATGCACAGTCCATGGCCCTGCAGTCCTCTCCTCCTACCATCTGGCATGGCACTTAATGTAGTCTTCAGCTTTATTCTGGAAGTCCTCCTTGTCCCACAAATGATGTTCTACAGCTTTGATATTCAGTGGATCATCAAAATTCAACAGATCAATAAACAAAAGTTTAATCCCCAAACAACATCCTTCAGTGTCCTCTTAGGGGCCCGGCAGGTGCCATCAACTGGATGTTCTCTCAGTAAACTGAGACATATCTCTCCGGTCTCTGTATGTTGGGGTGCCAGATCCAGGTCAAGCATTTCACTTTGGGAGGCACCATGTTGTATGCATTGGAGACTTCAGTTTCAAACTGAAATTTTCCATCCTAGTAGTAACTCTTCTCTGGGGTGACAGTTAGCTGAAAGCAATGAAGCTTGTTTGGATCAGGAAAATGCACTTTATACATACAAGGTAAATTAACTTCAAGTTCTGCAACCTCTTTAACAAGCAGCCTGTCTCTCACAGACACTAGCCAAGTGGAGTCAGTGGCTGTGGCTGACTCTTCAGCTTGCTTGCCAGCATCAACATCACTACTACCTTTATCCTGGGCACCCCGAGACAGGCAAGGCAAGCCCGGTGCCCAACACCAGCTGGCCAGCTGGCCACAGACAGCAAGCCATGGCCCCTCACAGCCACACCAGCTCTGGCCATGTCATTCCCTTCTTGCTTGTAGAGTTTCTGTTGAGGAATCAGCTGATAACCTTATGGCAATTCCCTTGTATTTTATTTGTCATTTTCCCCTTGTTGCTTTTAATATTTTATCTTTGTCTTTAATTTTCATGTTTGATTACTATGTGTCTTGATGTGTTCTCCTTGGGTTTATCCTGCCTAGAACACTCTGTGCTTCCTAGACTTGGCTGACTATTTCCTTTCCCATGTTAGGAAAGTTTCCAGCTATTATCTCTTCAAATATTTTCTCAAGTCCTTTCTCTCTTTCCTCTCCTCTGGGACCCCTATAATGTGAATGTTGGTGCATTTAATGTTATGCCAGAGGCCTGGAAAATCTCATGGATGGAGGAGCCTGGTGGGCTGCAGTCCATGGGGTCGCTAAGGGTCAGACACAACTGAGCGACTTCATTTTCACTTTTCACTTTCATGCATTGGAGAAGGAAATGGCAACCCACTCCAGTGTTCTTGCCTGGAGAATCCCAGGGACGGGAGAGCCTGGTGGGCTGCCGTCTATGGGGTCGCACAGAGTCAGACATGACTGAAGCAACTTAGCAGCAGCAGCAGCAGAGGTCTCTTAGGCTGGCTTTATTTTTTTCATTCTTTTTTCTATATTCTGTTTCATAGCAGTGATTTCCACCATTCTGTCTTCTAGGTCACTTAACTGTTCCTCTGCTTCACTTATTCTGCTGTTGATACCTTCTAGTGTAATGTTCGGAGAAGGCAATGGCACCCCACTCCAGTACTCTTGCCTGGAAAATCCCATGGATGGAGGAGCCTGGTAGGCTGCAGTCCATGGGGTCACTAAGAGTTGGACATGACTGAAGCGACTTAGCAGGAGCAGCAGCAGTGTAATGTTCTGGAGAAGGCAATGGAAACCCACTCCAGTACTCTTGCCTGGAAAATGCCCTGGGCAGAGGAGCCTGGGTAGGCTGCAGTCCATGGGGTCGCTAAGAGTCGGACATGACTGAATGACTTCACTTTCACTTTTCCCTTTCATGCACTGGAGAAGGAAATGGCAACCCACTCCAGTGTTCTTGCCTGGAGAATCCCAGGGACGGGGGAGCCTGGTGGGCTGCCATCTATGGGGTCGCACAGAGTCGGACACGACTGAAGTGACTTAGCAGCAGCAGCAGCAGCAGTGTAATGTTCATCTCTGTTTGTTTGTTCTTTAGTTCTTCTAGGTCTTTGGCAAACATTTCTTGCATCTTCTCCACTGGTTTTCTGAGATCCTGGATCCTCTTCACTATCATTATTCTGAATTCTTTTTCTGGAAGATTGCCTATCTCTACTTCATTTAGTTGTTTTCTGGGGTTTTATCGTGTCCTTTCATCTAGGACATAACCCTCTGCTTTTTCATTCTGATTAACTTTCTGTGATGTGGTTTTCATCCTAGCTGCTGTGGAATTAGTGCTCTTCTTGCTTCCTCTGTCTGCCCTCTGGTGGATGAGGCTAAGAGGATTGAGTAAGCTTCCTGATGGGAGGGACTGGTGGAGGGAAAAGCTGGGTCTTCTTCTGGTGGGCAGGGCCATGCTTAGCAAAACTTTGATCCACATATTTGTTGATGGGTGGGGTAGTGCTCTCCCTGTTAGTTGTTTGGTCTGAGGCAATCCAGCCCTTGGGTCTGTCAGCTCTATGGTAGGGCTAATGGTGACCTCCAAGAGGGCTTATGCCAAGGGGTCCCTCAAGGACTCCTGCTCCCATGCCCCTGTCCCCATGGCAAGCCATTGCCAAACCACCCTCCACGGGAAACCCTCCAACACTAAGAGGAGGTCTGGTTCAGTCTCTTGTGGTGTCACTGCTCCTTTCGCCTGGGTCATGGTGCATGCAAGATTTTGTTTGTGACCTCCAAAACCTCCTTTGTTTCCTCTAGTCCTTGGAAGTCCTATAATCAAATCCTGCTGGCCTTCAAAATCAAATTCCTTGGGGATTCATAGTCCCTTTTTCAGATCCCCAGCCTGGGAACCCTGACATGGGACTCAGAACCTTCATAACAGTGGGAGAACTTCTTCAGTATTATTGTTCTCCAGTTTGTGGTCGCCCACCCAGCAGGTATGGGGTGTGATTTTATCACGATTGTGCCCCTTCTACCATATCACTGCAGCTTCTTCCTTGTCTTTGGGTTTGGGATATCCTTTTTTGGTGGGTTCTAACATCCTCCTGTTGATGGTTGTTCAACAGTTAGTTGCAATTTTCATGCTGTCACAGGAGGAGATGAGCACACATCCTTCTACTCCGTCATCTTGAATCACCCAGCCTGTATCTTACTACTTTTTATATCATATATCCTAGAGATATTTACTTATCATCGTTGGAAAAGATTCCCTCTTGCACTATGCCATGGTTTATTAACTTGTATCCTAAAGATGAACACGTGGGTTATTTCCAATATTTCCTGTCTTATTTTCAAGTGAGATCTAGAGTGGGAGTTTCATTCATGCCAGGCTGCTCTAATCAGGACAAGGAAAATGGGAAGAAGTGGTCAGTACACAAGAGATAAGAAAACCAAGGAAAACCAGAAAAGAGCAAAAAAACAGAAAATTCAGAGAAGATGAGAGAAACAAAAAAAAGAGGCAAAACAGGATGAGGGCAACCACACAAAACAGGAAGGAGACAGAACAGAAGGAGAAAAGGACACAAAAAAGAGAGTGAGATGAATGGGGAAGGATGTGAGTAGGGAGAGAGAAGAGACAAGAAGACATCAGAGCTTGGTAAAGATGCATCTGGTAATCAGAGAGGCTCAGGAGTCCCCAGGCTAATCTTCAGTCCCTACAGAAACCTGGTGGGCCCAGTACACCAGGTCAGCCACGCATATCAGCAGGTTGAGGGCTGTCAGAATGGCCACAGCCATTCCTCATTCCAGGTGCAAATGTAATAGATGAGCCCATCGATACAGTCCATATAATTGGATTGCTGGGGCTGCCCGCCAAACTTCTCATTGAACTGGTAGAGCAGCCAGAGGACCAGAGTGCTGACATAGAGGAGGACAGAGAGCAGGGTCAGCAAAAACTGGAAAATGGGGACAGTCACAGGCAGCCTGTATTCCCATCCAACCAGGTTCCCCAGGATGGTCAGGGCTGCTGGGAAGAAGCAGATGGAGTACACGGCGACACACCACTCCAGGGCCAGCTGGTGCAGGTACAGGGAGGTATGGCTAAAGAACGTAAAGATGAGACAGGCCACGAAGGTCTCCAGCACTTTCAGCAGGCCTGGCATGGTGTGCACATAGCAGGGGATCTCACTGAGCTCATAATACTGCCATGAGCAGGCCACTTCCATGGCATAAAATACAGAAGCAACACAGGAGAATGCAGTGGCCACGATGGCTCGGTCCTGGTAAGGGCCATAAGGCAGGAAAGGGACATGAGTGGTGGCACAGATGATGAAGGCCAAGAGGCAGAGGAGGGCAACATAGCAGGTGTAGATGATGGTAAGTTGTACCAGAAGAAAGGAAAGGGGGACTGGAGCTTACACAGCTCTACAGTGGAGATGATGAGGATCATGGCAAAACAGAAGCGCCAGATGGACATGAACCAGTTACCTACGGCCCCCCTCAGGATGCCCATGTTGACCACGAGGGAGAAGACCATGCAGGTGCAGAAGAGCTGCGGCAGGCGGAGGAGGCAGCACATGACGTCCAAGGCACCTTGTCTCGAGATGTCACCCTGAAGAACATGGTGTTGTGATGGTCAAGCTGGTCACAGTCACCAACACGGCAGTGGTCTTCCCTGAGGACCCATCAGAGAAAGATCCGGCTCTGGAGGTGAATTAAATCAAATTCCTGGAAAAGGCTCAGAGTCCTGTGATGGCTGAGGCCCAGGATCTGTGGAGTTAGAACCAGTGGCTCAGATACCTGGGATACCAGAACAACCGCTCCAGAATTACATTCCCCACCCATCACCCTTGACATTGTCAGGAGACCTGTGTTATCCCAAACCTTCTACTGGGTTAGGTCTGACCTCAAACCATTAACGTTTTGGACCTCTTGTGCTGCGTGCCATTATCTATGGGGGCCCAAGGTAAAATGGTCCTTATATACAATCTGAAAATTTCAAGTCTCTCCAAATTGAAAAAGATTAAAAAAAAATTATTTGGTAAGCAAATTTGATCAAAATGTACATGAGACAATTTATGGTCATTATTTACATCATTTACTGTTAATGTTCCAAACTGCAGTTGCTGAAACACTAATGTGTTTCATTAGAAGGTGCTTTCAGACTCTGGGGTGATGCTATGTTCTATAGAGAACTATCTGGTCATCTGTCTGAAGCTGAAAAATTATGAGCTCTAGAGCATACCTGAGCCCAAAGATAAAGATAAAGGACTGTGGATTCTACTGCTACTCCCATGTATTGATGAGAGTTAGCCGAGAGACTCAGGTACCTTCCCCAAGGTCAAAGGTTAGGAGTGAGAACCCAGATAAAAACACCAAAGCCATGGTTTGAGCACTTTGCTCTACAACCCACATGTCATCAGGGCCGTGGGTGGGAGCCCAGGACCAAAGCTCGGGGCTTTGAGACCCGACACACCTTCGGGGCCATGGCCTCCTTCCACAGCAACTTGGAGACACACGTGCCCTGGACCTATCCTCCCTACAGCCATCACTTGAAGGAGCTGCCATCTGAGGGGACACAGCCTCACCTGGAGGAGGGAAGCTTCAGAAGTGAACAGGGAGGAGCCATGGGGTGAGAGCAAGACCATGGGGACAAGATGATGTGGGAAGTAGGGACTGTTCTGAATCCCCTCTCTCAATTTTGCCATCACATGTGACTCTTGCCCACTGGGGAGGGGAGACTTCAACCCAGCATGACTCCAAGGTGGGGCATCATGGAGGAAACACAGAATAAATTAACATAATGTTTGGCTCTGAAGCTCCAAAGCTGCCATCCAGATGGGAGTCTGGAAAGATTTAGGAGTAGTCCTACCTGTGAGGATTCTCCTGGCCTGGGAGACTGGTTAGCAGCTTCCAAGCTGGGAAAAAGGGATTAGAAATGAACAAGGATGCTGTGTTTGATGCTGATGGGGGCCTTTCAGGGTATCCAGGGAGGGGATGGGGATGGACGGATGATCACCCCCTTTAAAGGGCAGGAGATGAAAGAGGAGGCCCCTGATGGACCCCTGGGAGGAGACAACCCTGAGGATGCTCCTGGGACTTGGGTGGGGGCAGGGGGCAGGGGGGCGCAGAGTGGAGATGACTGGGGGGAGCCCAGGGCCCCAGTGGCCCCGAGGCAGCCCATTAGGGGTCTTCTGACCCAGAAGAGACGCAGGCATGGAGCCAACCTTCGCCATGGAGGAGGGGCCTGGACTGGAACTGAGACAGGAGAACAGGGGCCTGAAGGGGTTTCAGGGCTGTGACAGGGACACGTGGCCAGAGTGGCAGGGACCCTGGGGACCATGGAATTGCCCAGGTCACCTGCCCAAGACAGTCCGCCAGCCAGGGCTGCAGTCCTGCTCACACAGGGGCTCCTCCAGGGTCCAGTGTTGGGGGAGTGAGGCCCCTCCCAGCCCGCCCCCTCCTCAGGGACCGCTGCCCTGTTTCCAAGGGACTTTTTGCTGAGAAGCCACCAGGGTGGAAGGGCCAGTGCCGCATCCAGCTTCCTGCGATCAGGGGCCTTGTCACTTTTGCGATAATAAACCCTGGGACAAGCTGAGGCTGGAAAGAGAAACATAGAGCAAACCTGAGAACCTTCCTGGACTCACAAAGCTCCTTGAGGCCCAATAGCCAGTGGAGCCCTGAAGCCTGCTGGCCTCCCAGTGGGCATGCCAGGGGTGGGGAGGGATACTGGGGTGAGGGAGGCAGGCGGTGTCATGATGCCTATCCCCCAATTTGATCCCCACCTAATTCCAAGAACCCATCTACAATTCTGCCTAGAACTACAAGAGATCTTTGGATCCTTTTAATGCTACAAAGGGAGGGTTGCAGAAGGAGAGGTGTGGGGATTCCAGCTGGGTGACCCTGGGTAAGGCCTGTGACCTCTCCGGGCCTTAGTTTCCCCTACTTGAAAAGTAGGAAGTTTGTTTGAGTCTCCCCAGTCTTCCTCCAGTAAAGCATCTGCCTACAATGTGGGAGACCTGGGTTCAATCCCTGGGTTGGGAAGATCTCCTGGAGAAGGAACTGGCAACCCACTCCAGTATTCTTGCCTGGAAAATCCCATGGACGGAGGAACCTGGTGGGCTACAGTCCATGGGGTGGCAGAGTCGGACACGACTGAGCGACTTCACTTTCACTTTCCCCAGCAGCCCGTCCTCCACTGTAATCTGTGAGTGTGGACATGGTGCCCTCATCAGAACACAGCCTAAATGTGGCTGAGTCCTGCCTGCCCAGCAGCCAGGCGTGTGGACTGGAAGGCAGTGAGCCAGAAAGGTCATGGCCTGGACAAAGGAAGGAGAAGGAAGTGAGAGGGACACTCAGTTACAGGGAGAGGTGGGGCCTGGAGGAGATACTTTAGAGGTGGAAGATACTGGGGAAGTTACTCATCAGTCTCAGTCTCCCTATCTTTGCAATGGAATTAATCCCAGCTTTGTGTCAATGAATGAACAAAAGCACGTGAAGGACCCATCAGAGGGCCTGGAACATGGCACACTCAATCTATGCCCGCTACCTGTCCCCCTCCCCCTCACAGAGGACCCAGAACACCCTGGCCCCACTCTGGACATCAGCACACGCAAGCTTGATTTGTTGCAGATCAGGGGCTGCAAACCTGTTTGTACTACAGGTGGTCCAGGGATGTGTTTTGTGTTTCGTCACAGTGTTTTCAGGAAGAAATGGTGTAGAATCAGTATTATTTCTTCCCTAAGTGTTGGTGGCTGCAGTGTTTTAATTTCACATGAAAATCCAGATTCCCAGCTCCTTTTGAAGCCTCAGGAGATCTGGTGTCACTGGGCTGTGTGTCCTCAAGATGGGGGGCCAGTGAATGGAGCTGAGCAGCTGCTACATGCTATATGTTATTTTCCATTTTCATCTTTGTGTAATTTTCTGTATTTTCTTATTCTCAAGTATAATTGGCATAAAGCAGGACTATGAGTGTCTCACATGTGCCCAGTTTCTCCTCCTTGGTATGGCCAGGCTTCCACTTCCTCACAGGAGTGTCCACCCCTCTCTCCAGGGAGCATCCGTGTCCTCAACTGCATGTACAGCCTTCAACAAATTTCACATGCTCTGATGTCATATGTAGACGTGTGTGTACATACATGTACATATGCTTATAGTGAGTATCTGTATCTTTTTTTCCTGTTTTATAAATGCAAGACTATATCATCACACAGAATCTTGCTTTTCCACCACCCCAGACAGGTGCAGCTGGTCCTCTCCATCCCCTTTACTTATTTACTTCCCTCCTGGCTCCTGGGAGTGTTTGGACTGACTGTCCTTCTCTAGATCAGTGGACCCTCCCCTGTGAGTCTCAGACACTGGGGGACACAGGGGGTCCTGGATGCATGTGACCATCATGCTCTGGAGCAGGAGGTCAGGATGCTTTCCTGGAAAATTTATTAAAAATACGACATAGAGTACACTTTTTATTTCTAAAATTTCATCTTGGCTTCCTAGGGCCACTGCAGCAAATTATGACAAGCCTGGTGGCTTAAAACAACAGAAATATATTCTCTCACAGTTCTGGGCATCATAACTCTGAAATCAAGGTGTCAGCAGGGCAGTGTTGCCTCTGATGCCCAGGGGAGGGTCCCTCTTTGCCTCTTTTAGCTTCTGGAGGCCCCTTACCTTGTGGCTGTGTTATCAAATGCAGGCTTGACTGCTCATCTCTCAAGAAGCCAAATACTGAGAGATGAGTGCTGGGCTCTGTCTGGGACAAGGTGCCGCTCCTCTGCTGTGAACACAATCATCACCGGGATGGTGGGTTGAAAAAAATACTAATGAACCATTTTTTGTGGAAGAGCTTGATATGGAGGAATGGCATTTTTCCAGTTTAGTAGGTGCGAGATGGAAAATGGAGCATAAAATTAAGCAATGGCTGTCCAAAAGGATATCCTAGTAGGAATTCCCCAGTGGCCCAGCTGGTAAAGAATTAACTGCCAATGCAGGAGACCTGGGTTTGATCCTTGGGTCAGGAAGATCCCCTGGAGAAGGGAATGGCAACCCACTCCATTATTCTTGCCTGGGAAATCCCATGGAAACGACTACAGTCCACAGCTGGGTTACAGTCCACGGGGTTGCAAAGAGTTGGAAATGACTGAGCAGACAAGCACGCAGGGCTGTCCTACTGCACTCAGACCTCCTGCAGGGAACTGTCTCAGTGAAAATCTATTCCCCACCCCCCACCTCAGACCCCCCACCCTCCCACTGCCCCGGCCCTGTAGGGAACACACTCTGGGCAAACTGAGTATCCTGTTAGGTCTTAAAGAGAGAGACTACTTCAAATCTCCTTTCTTCCTCAAGCTGTGGGGGCTCTGAGGCTCTCCTCCTCTCCCCCGACCCTGCAGTCCCCCCACCGCTGCTCCTGCACTAGAATTCCCCCTCCTTCCAGAGACTGGGGGGAGGGAGGCTGAAGGCTCCAGGCTCCCTTTGCCTGGGGCATCAGGATAAGAACCACAGAATTTGGGCTCTTCCTCATCTTCCCCATCTCAGTCAATGGCACTGCCTTCCTGAATGCTCTTCACAAAACACTTCGAATCCACCTACTTTTCTTCATCTCTACAGCCACCTGGTCCAGATCCATCCATCCCCTCACCTGCTTTAGTTGGTTCCTCTATTTCCATCCTTTCCCTCAAAGATGAATTTGAAATAAAGTCAAACTAAGATATTTTGAAGGCTTCTCTTTGTTCCCTTAGGATGGAACACGGACTCTAAAATGTCACTTCCAAAGCCCTGAGAGTCCAGACTCCTTTCTACTTTTCCTGCCTTATCGCCTCCCTCCCTCCAGGCACTGAGATCGTCTTCCAGTTCCTCTTGGTCATCTCAGGGCCTTTCCCCTGACATGTCTACACATCCCCTAGCCCTGAACTGAGACCAGAGCTCAGCCGGGCATACAGTAGTCCTGTGCCCAGTCAGTGTCACTCCAAACCTTAGTTTGCTCATCCAGAAAATGGAGACAATAGCCTTCAGCAGCAAGTCTGACAACGTGACTTATTACCCCTATTTCATTTTATCTTCAGGGATATTATTATTGTCATCCCCATTTAACAGATGATGAAACTGAGGCTCAGAGAGTACATTAGATCATTTTACTCAAGGTCATACACTTACTCCCTGACAGAGCCTGGATTTGAATAAACGTCTGTCTCCCTGCAAAACTCAGCAGGTAATAGAACCTCTGGAAATGCTGAGATTTACTGAATGCTGACCCCCTTCTCTTGGGTCGAAGAATCATCTCCTGCCTCCTGTGGGTCTTGGTCTGGCTGCAATGCCCTCAACTTGTCCAGACTTCCTGTTGACAAGCCAGCCAAAAAATGCCAGAGAGTGGGGAGACTTAGAGAGGTGCTGACTGGACCCTCACTGGATTCTCCTCAGCTCACTGGGCTCCCTACAGGAACTTTTAGACAGGAGCCAGACATACAGACAAGGGCCACTTGGATTGGCCATCTGCACTGGCCCCCAAGGCAGATAGCCAGGTCTCTGAGAGCCGAGGGAATGGCCCACTTCTTTCTACTCATTGGAGGATTGAGGAAGGTCAGCTCTGTGATTTTTCCAAGAAGCTGGTCCAGAGCCATGGAATGGAAACATCTGTGCCCTGGGCTCTGTTCTGGATGCAGCTCAGGACACAGTCTGGCAGATGTCGGGGGTGGGGGGGTGGGAAGGGGGGTGCGCCAGCTGGAGTCACCCTGCCTGGGGAAGCTCTGGCCGGCTGAACAGGGAGCCTCTGGCCACTGCCCCTGGAGACAGGGAGCCCAGGCCAAGCAGGGAGCAAGGGAAGGGCCTGAGGCTTGGGCACCAGGAGTCTTCTCCATCAACTGTGTGTACTAAAGGTCTGGGGTGCCGGGGTCCAGCCCCGGCTGATCCAGGGTATTCGAAGGAGAGACGGCATAGGCGAGGATCAGGAAACAATTGCTTAATTAAACGTTAATTAAGGATATAAAGAGTAATAGAATGAGGATAGCTCAGTGAGGAAATTCAGTGGAGAAAAGAGGCTGAAATAAGGATAGCTCAGTGAGGAAATTCAGTGGAGAAAAGAGGCTGAATAATTCAGCCAGAAGGTAAGAGAAAGAACGACATGGTGAGACCAAGTTTCGGTGAACAAGGCCCGCACTTTAGTTTCCAAAGTAGTTTTTATACCTTAAGTTATGCATAGAGGATAATGGGGGAAGGGGTAGAGTCTTGCAGCAAGCCAGGCTTTCTTCTTGCAAACTTATCATATGCAAAAGCTTAGGTGATTTGCATCATCTTCTGGCCCGGAGGCCTGTTAACATTTTAAGACCTTTTCTTCAGAAAACTTATTTTTCTCTAAAGGTGATTGGTCAGGAGCCACCCTTCAAAAGCATTAGATAAAGTTGCATTCCTACAGAGCAAAGGTGTGGTGGGCTATAACAAGAAAAAGAATTAACTCAAGGGTCCAAGGTTACAAACATTAAAGCTACTATTTACACCAATTATATTAATCAATACACTGCCAGGGACACAGCAGGTAAGGGATATGGAAACTTAGCAGCAAACATTGGCCTAACAAGTGAAAATCCCTTCACCAATACAATTTCTAATCAATCTTTTAACTACTCAAAAGAATCTGTGTTTAGACAGTTTAGAACATCTCCTGCCTCTCACAGTTGGGAGGCTCTGAACAATCACATGTGGCTGGAAAAACCTATTCAGGCAGGCTAGAGGATTTCCAAAGGAGTTTGTAGGTTAAACACTGTCACACCCAGGAATTATTAACTGGAGCTGTAAGCTAACTCTTTTTTCAGAGAGGTAGTGGGGGACAGCCCCCCATAAAGTCAGAAGTGTAGGTGAAGGCACAAAGCAGAAAGTAGGCAGACTCTGGTTTTGGGTGTAAATGCTCCAGAATTTCCAGGGGGACTCCTGAAGCTCGATCCCACCTTTGCGTATGCCGAGCCTCCTTCCTCATGACCTTTGTCATGGGCAGAGTTCCTCACACTGGCTCCCAGCAGTGATAGAATTCCAGTTGAGCTATTCCAGATCCTGAAAGATGATGCTGTGGAAAGTGCTGCACTCAATATGCAATATGCACTCAATATGCAATATGCCGGCTCCCGGCACTGGGGGAGTCCTGGTCACAGCAGGTGGACTTGGGGACCACAGCTCCCCTTCCCCAGATCCCTGGATCCAAAGTGCCTCCCTTCCCTCTGCCTTTGGAGACAGGCCTGTGAGAGCATCTCTCAGCTCCTCCTCCAGGCTTTCTCCTTGGGAATCAGACCCACATGAGACTGTGGAACCATTGGTGTACTCTGGGTCTGCCTCTCTCTTCACTCTGGGCTTCTGTTTCATCTTCCCCTGTTTATGGTCAGCCCCTTTGTACACCCTGCAGAAAGGACTTTGCATTCCCTAAAGGAACAAAGCTCCCCAAACAGGACAAGGCCACTTGGGCTGCTGATTTGGACTCTGAAGAAGTGAATAGTCAAGAATGTGCCGGAACAAGGGAGTCTGGGAGACCTCAGAATGTGGGGCCACCTGGAAGTAGTTTGTGTTTTTGACAAGAATCACTGGAGAGTTGGACCCCTGGAAGTAACTGAGGAAACTCATGTTATGAGAGAGAAACATGGTCCCCACCAAACAGAGGTCATTGGGAAGGAGGGTCTGTGTAATCAGGGAGGATGTGACCAATAAACAGGACCCAGCAGCCAAGAGGAAACAAGCAGAGAGGGTGGACAGAGGAGAGGGAGCCGGCTTCCATCTCCACATCTGAGTCTCCAGGACTGGCAAATCCAGAGGCCCCGGGAAGAGGGGGCTGGGAGGGACCAGGGGTCTCTGGCACCCCTCCCCCATCTAGCAGATGAGGAAACTGACTCAGCAGCAGTGAGTGCCCTCCTTGGGGGGACGGAGCAGGTTTGTGCAGAACGAGGGTGGACGGGGCAGAATCCCAGCCTGGAGGATGCTGCTGCTATACTTGTCACAAGCAGCATGGAGCCATGGACAGACAGCCGGCCTGGGGACAGGACGCCTGGTCCTGATCTGACTCTGCCACACGCAGGGTGACTCTGGACACGTCCTGCCCCTCCCTGGGGTCCAGCTGCTCCTCCTCTATGACGAGAGGGTTGGACTAAGCAGAGGACCTTTACACTCTCTTTTGAGATCCACAGTGGGGGGACTGGACCTTGTCTTGGAATTGTGAGAAATGACCCTTCACCTCCCAGCAGGAGGGATGGGGCAGCCGCCCTCATGAACCAGGAGGTTTGGACAGTGAGCCCCTCAGGTGAGCCAACCCTGGGCAATTTCTGTACTAAAGCACAGAGGCATCGCCATCTTCTGGGAAGCGAGCTCCCAGGGTTGTGTTTATATTATTCAGGAAAATAGAATATGAGATTCTTCCACCCAGACTTGTGGAGGTCAATGCATATTTGCTTTTGTCAGTGAAAAAATTAATCAATAGTCAAGTTAGAAAGAAAAGGAAAATTTTATTCAAAGTAGCCTGAGGAGTAAAGCTGCTGAAACAGTCTCTCAGGAAGCTCTGAGAACTGTTGAGAAGAGTACGGGGGGAGCAGTAGGGATGTGGCTCAGAGAGAGGGAGACACGCCACCAAGCACACACCTTGTTACAGGTTACTGCTCTTCCAGGACAACAGCCATCTTGCTTAATGGGTTTAGTGCTTTTCTAAACATGGGATGAGATGGTTGGATGGCATCACCGACTCAATGGACATGAGTTTGAGTAAACTCTGGGAGTTGGTGATGGACAGGGAGGCCTGGCGTGCTGCAGTCCATGGGGTCGCAAAGAGTCGGACACGACTGAGTGACTGAACTGAACTGAACTGAATACGGGAAGATGCAAAAACGTGTTAGTGAAAATTCCTCTTGAAATATCTGTCTGAGGGCTGGTTCTCCCAGTTTTCCCAGAGCACAAAATGCTTCATTCTGATTTTGGCTTTGAATTCTTTTTAGGGTGGATTGCATGTCAGTGACCACAGTGGCTAATGGCTTCGTGATGGGTTGTGGGCAATATTCTTTATTACAGTCCCCTCCATTTCTGTCTTAATTTCAACAAAAGTTTGGGAGACAATTTGGACCAGTCTGTCCCAGGGTGCTAAGAATGTTCATTCCCAGGTCATTGAAGGATTTCTTTGATAAACCACTCAAGTGCTATTACTCTAGTTCTCTTAATAGTGAACAAAAGCATTTGGACCACCTATCTTTCTAGTCTATCAGGTTCCAGAAAATGGCTTCCACTTTCTGTTTCTTCCCATATCTATTGTCACACTATTACAGTCAAGGATCTTATAGAACTATGCATTAGGTCACTTGTTTTAAGCGGTTTATGCACCATTATTTTTTAACCACAAGGTTGATAACACATTTGTTAATGCAAGAAACAAAACTCTTGTAAAATAGGCAGAAAATAGCTAGGGACATTAATCATGTAATAAGTAAGCAGTGTTATCTTCTAGTTACATGGCTGGGACCAGAGGAATAAAGTGATCTTTGTGGCTGAGCATGTATTTCTGTCATTGGGGTGGGCTGGTTAATACAGATGCACAATGCACATTAGAGGGGAGTGCAGTGCAAAGTGAAAGTCACTCAGTCATGTCGGACTCTTTGTGACCCCATGGACTACACAGTCCATGGAATTCTCCCAGAATACTGGAGTGAGTAGCCATTCCGTTCTCCAGGGGATCTTACCAACCCAGGGGTCAAACCCAGGTCTCCTACACTGCAGGCAGATTCTTTACCAGCTGAGCCACAAGGGAAGTCCCTAGAAAGAAAGTTTTCCCTGACTGGGAGTCGAACCCTGGCTGCGGTGGCGAAAGCACCGAATCCTAGCCACTAGACCACCAGGGAGGGAGGAACCCAAATGGGCAGAGAAAAATTTTTATGTTTATATTTTTCTTATCCTAGCCTAAAAATACAAATTTTACTTCATCGTTTCTTAAGATTTTCCTGCTATGGGAACCCTGTCCTGGGAGCCCTTCCCCTCCACTCAACCTGCCACTGGATGAAGATCACAGGCTTCATCCCAGCACAGGACTGAGTTGCAGCAGTGGGGATTCTTCCCCTGCCCTCCCCCCCAGCTCTGCTTGCCTGGCTTGACACTAGATGCTGGGCTCTGAGGCTCTGCAGTTGAGAGCAAGAGAGGAAGAAGGCTTGTGATGCCATCCAAGCCACCAGTTACTGTAAAGGGCTGCCGGTCTCAATGCAGGCGAGCACACACACACACACAAACACACACACTGAGCGTGAACACGGGCGCACATTTTAAAGAGAAGCATCCAGGTGCTGTCATGGCCCCTTTAAGAGTTAGGGGGAAAGGATGTTGGCACTGGGGTGGGGCCCAACCTCTTGTGGGCCCACCCCCTAGGCCACACCCCCAGTGTCTGGTCCAGATATGGGCAGAGAGTCCCAGAAACTTAGGTTTGCCTGAGGATGGAAATTGGCTAGGACACTTCTGAGCTCTAGGCAAATTTGGGAAAATTACAGTGTGTGAATTTTGGTTTTGCGAAGGTGAGGAGGAGAGGAGGGCATGGGGGGGGGGTGTTTATTTTCTTTTGTCTTTATGTGTATGCTCAGTCACTGTTGTGCCCAACTCTTTGTGGCTCCATGGACTATAGCCTGCCAGGCTCCTCTGTGCATGGGATTTCCCAGGCAAAAATACTGGAGTGGGTTGCCATTTCCTCCTCCAGGGGATCTTCCCAACAAAGGGATCGAACCTGCATCTCCTGCATCTCCTGCATTGGCAGGCAAATTCTTTATTGCTGCACCACCTGGGAACCACCTGGGAAGCTTTTTAATATTGAAATTATAAGGGCTTTATGAACATAGGCAAGGAACAAGGTTATTCTCTATGATTGATAGCGGGGACTGATGGGAACCAGAAGGTCCAAGGAATTTTTTGAAAATTATATATATTTGTAGAGATTATATTATGTCTGAGTCCCAGAGAAACAGGAAGAAGCAGAAGAAAGCAATTGTCACAAGAAGCATGTGTGTGTCCCCTTATGCTCAACTAACGCATCTCCCTTGACTATGAAAGCAGCAATCCCACCACCCCCATCCACCTGCCCAAGAAAATTAGAAAATTCCCCTTTAAGAATAGGGTCCCCCAGTAATTTTTGACCTCCTGACTAGAAAAAAAAAGAAAAGAAAATGAGAACACCCAGGCTAACATCCCTTTAAGGCTGCAGGGCCACACTCTTCTCCCTGCAGAGGCAGGACCTGGTGTTTTGATAACTGAGGCAGGAGGCCCACATCACTGCCCCTCATCAACACTGCAGACAGGTGTCTTCAAGACGCTGGCTTCTTCAGTAGCTCCTTTTTAAATTCCCCTGACAGCAGTTGGCATGGAAGTCACCTCAACTTCCTCTAAGATGCTATCTCGGCCAGGAATCCCCAATTTTTGGGCCACGGACGGGTACTGGTCTGTGACCTATTAGGAACCTGACTGCGCAGCAGGAAGTGAGCAACGGGCATGACCTGAACCATCCCCCCGCCCTACCCCAGGGAGAAATGGAAAATTGTTGTTCCAAAAGACTGATCCCTGATGCCAAAAATGTTGGACTCTGTTGTTCTTGGCAGTGTGTTTTAGTAAGCCTACAAAAATTCTGGAGACAATCTTAAGTGGGGCTGAGCACCAGGTGGGCCCAGGAATTCAGGGTCTCTGCTTTAGACTCCCACTCGCTGGGAGTTATTGACCTCCAGAGATTTATTCTTTAAATAGATGAGAGGCACACTGTACACTCTCCCCTACTGGGAGAAAGTGGGCCCAATGACTAGCTACTTATCCCACCCCCCACACACATACCAACTATGGCATCGCAAGGGGAACAGACACGCTTTGGCAACGAGGCCCCTCCAGAGGCCAAGGGTGTAAACAGCTGCACAGAGGGCTGTGTGCTGTGGAGTCAGCACCTTAGGAGGTGGGAGGGGCGGTGGGCAGAGAAGGAAGGAGTCTCATGTCCTGATGGATCAGAAGAAGGAAAATGGGGAGAGGTGGTCAGGACACAGGAGATAAGAAAACCAAGGATGATCAGAAAAGGGATAAAAAGCAGAAAATGTAGAAGAGATGAGAGAAGCAAGAGAAAGAGGCAAAACAGGGTGTGGGGAACCACACTAAGCAGGAAGGAGACAGATGAGAAGGAGGGAAGGAAACAGGAAAGATGAATGGGGAAGGATGTGAGGAGGGAGAGAGGGGAGCCAGGAAGAGGATGTCGGAGGATTACAGAACTTGGTAAGAAGATGGAATCCAGAGGCCCTGGGCGGAGCTCAGTACCTGATAAAAATGAAGTGGATCCAGTATGCCATGTCAGCCACATAAATCAGCAGGTTGATGGCTGTCAAGATGGCCACAGTCAGTTTTTGGTCCCAGATGCATAGTGTGGAGGCAAGCTCATCACTGCAGCTCACATCACTGGACCGCTGGGGCTGCCCGCCGAACTCCTGATTGAACTGGTAGAGTGGCCAGAGGACCAGGGCACTGGCATAAAGGAGGACAGAGAGCATGGTCTGCCCCAACAGGAAACGAGGGAAGAAGGTGTGTAGTCTGTTCTCGAATTTGACCAGCTTCAGCAGCATGGCCACTGGCCCCCAGTGTGAAGCAGATGGAGTACACGGCCACACACCACACCAGTGCCGGCTGGTGCTGGTGCAGGTAGGTGTTGCTGATGAAGGCGAAGATGATGCAGGCCACCAATGTCTCCAGCAGCTTGAACAGGCCATGAATGGTAGCAAAATAGAAAGTGGTCTCACCCAGGAATAGTAGCCACAGAAAGGCTGCTTCCAAGGCGTAAAGCACACACGCGATGCTGGAGAATGCAGTGGCGGCAGTGGCCTGGTCCCGGAAGGGGCCATGAGGCAAGAACTGGATGTAGGTGATGGCGTACATGATGGAGGCTGAGAGGCAGAAAACGGTGGCGAGGCAGGCATAGGTGAAGAGAAAGCTCTTCCCAGAAAAGGGGAGACTGGGCTGGTACTCGCCTAATTGGACTATGAAGGTGATGAGGGTGATGACAAAGCAGAAGCACCAGATGAACATGGACCAGTGACTTACAGCCCCCATTCCAGTGCCCAAGCTGGCCACCAGTGAGAAAGCCGTGCACGTGGAGAACAGCTGCAGCAGGCGGTAGACGCATAACCGGGCTCTATCAGTGTCCATGTCTGGTACACCACGTGGAGGTCCTGATGGGTTGTTCAGGTCACAGTCACTGGTATGGCAGTGATCTTCACTTGGAGTCCACTGGAGAAAGATCCAGGTTCCGAGGCAGATTAAATCAGATGCCAGGGAAAGGCTCAGGGCCCTGTGATGGCTGAGGCTCAGGATCTGTGGAGTTGGAACCAATGGCCCAGACGCTCGGGTAACAGCACAGACGCTCCAGAAGGATTCTCCCCACCCATCAGCCTTGGCCTTGTCACGAGACTTGTCTCATCTCACAGCTGGGTTGGGCCTGGCCTCAAACTATGAACATGTTTTAATCTCTTTGTGCTGTGTGCCATTATCCACAAAGACACAGGGGAGGGTGGCCCTTATCTGCAATCCCACTGCTTCAAGGATCTGAAAAAAAAGATAATGTTTTAAAAATATTTTGGGGTAGAAAATTTTACTAAAAGAGACATGAGACTATTTGCAGTCTATATTTATTTCACTTAGTGTGAATTTCTGAAGTTCTTTTGCAGAAACAATAAAGTATTTGATTATAAGGTGTTTTCAGACCCCAGTAGGGTGTCATGTCACGGGGAGCAGATACACCATTTCAGCTGTTGGAGGCTGAAAACTTCTAAATTCCGGAGCATGTCTGAACCAAAGGTTTTCAGAAAAGGGATTGTGGATTGTCCTGCTGATCCCGTTTTACAGATGAGAAAGTCCAGTCAAGTGCCTTGTTTAAGGTAAAAAAGTGCAGAGTGGGAACCCAGATAAAAATGCTAAAGCTGTGAATTTGAACCCTTGGCTCTACAGCCCACACAACAGCAGGGCCCAGGGGCGGGAGCCCAGGACCAAAACTTGGGGCTTTGGGACCCAGGACACACCTTCAGGGCCACGGCCTCCTTCCACAGCATCTGAAGACACATGTGTCCCAGCCTGTCCTCCCTGCAGCATCACTAGAAGGAGCTGCCATCTGAGGGGACACAGCCCCACCTGGAGGAGGGCAGCCTCAGGGGTGAACAGGGAGGAGCCATGGGGTGAGAGCAAGGCTGTGGGGACGAGATGACGTGGGAAGTAGGGGCTATTGTGAATCCCCTCCCCCCCCCCCCCCCACAATTTTGCCTTCACATGTGACTCTTTCTCATTGGGAAGGGAGACTTCAACCCAGTATGACCCCAAGGAGGAGTGTCTTGAAGAAACTACAGGATAAATTAACATGTTTGGCTCTTAGGGCTTCCCTAGTGGTTCAGACAGTAAAAAAAAATCTGCCTGCAATGCAAGAGACCCGAGTTCAAACCCTGGGTTTGATCCCCTGGAGAAGGGAATGGCAACCCACTCCAGTATTCTTGCCTGGAGAATTCCATGGACAGAGGAGCCTGGCGAGCTACAGTCCATGGTGTCACAAAGAATTGGACACGACTGAGTGACTAACAATTTCGTTTACACTTCTTTTTGGCTCTTAAGCTCCAAAGCTACCATTCAGGTGGGAGTCTGGAAAGGTCTAAGAGTGGTCCTACCTGAGCAGGATTCTCCTGGCCTGGGAGACTGGTTAGCAGCTTCCAGGCTGGGAAGAAGGGATTGGAAATGAACAAGGATGCTATGTCTGATGCTCATGTGGAGACTTTCAGGGCATCCCAGAGAGGGGGTGGGGATGGACGGATGATCACCCCCTTTCAAGGGCAGGAGCTGAAAGAGGAGTCCCCTGCAGGACCCGTGGGAGGGGACCACCCTGAGGATGCTCCCAGGACTGGAGTGGGGCGGGGGGACAGAGTGGAGATGACTGGGGGGATCCCAGGGTCCCAGTGGCCCTGAGGCAGACAAATGACCCTTAACCCCCTGCAACAGGAGGGATGGAGCAGCCACCTTCATGAACCACCAGCCTTGGACAGTGAGCCCCTCAGGTAAGCCCACCCTGGGCAATTCTTTTACTAAAGCACCGAGGCATTGCCATGCTCCTGGGAAGTGAGAGCCTAGGTTTGGGCCCAATTTGATTCCGTAAAATAGTATAATATGGGATTCCTGCACCCAGACTGTGGAGGTCAATGCATAGTTGCTTTTATGGATAAAAAATTAATCAGTAGTCATTCTAAGGAAGGAATAGGAAATTTTATTCAAGCCAACCTGACAGTTACAACTGGGGACACAGTCTTCCCAAGGAACAAGCATCTATTTAATGGTTTCAGTGCTTTTCTGAGTATGAGAGAATGCAAGAAACTGGAATCATAAATATTTCTCCTGAAAATATTTATGTGAGTTTCAGTTTCACCAGTTTTCCTGGAGCACAGAGGACCTCATCCTTATCTTCACCCTGAATTCCTTTCAAGGTGGATTGTAAGTCAGTAACTGCAGTTGCTAGTGACTTGATTCTTGTTGAACTGGTGGTGGGTAACATTCTTTACTCACAATCTTGTTCCTTTTGGTCTTAAGTTCAACCAAAATTTAGGAGGCATTTTTCACCAATTTGTCTCCGGGTGCTAGGAATACTCATTCCCAGGTCAGCCAAGAATTTTACTGATAGACCACTCAAGTGCTATTTCTCATCTTGTCTTGGCAACAGTGGCCTAATCCCCTGAACCTCCTGTCTCAAGAGTCTGTCAAGCTCTAGAAAATGATCCCTTCCTGTTGTTTCTGCCCATATCTAATAAATGTAAATACACAAGTAATTTTTACTTCCCTAGAATTTCTGGTTACTATCAAAAACTGCTGTCAATCATAGAGAGAAGCCTTGTCCTTTCTCCCATATCTATAATGTTCTTTTTTTAAACCTTGATACAAAGATTTTAAAAAATAAAATAAAATTGACATACCCTAATTGATCTAAATTTTCTTAGAACTCAGAAAAACTGGGCAGATTTTTGTTCTCACACAAATCACCATCTCTGTGAGGTCTCCCCACAGTCTCCCCACTCCCAGCTTTCCCCAGAGCCTGGGGACATGGCCCAGCCCAAGACAGCTAGCAGTTGCACCCCTTAAACTCTTAACTTTCTGACCCCTAGCTCTTAAAAGGCCCCCACCAGCACCTGCATGACTCTATCTAAAGGTGTATGCCTGAGTGCCTGCTCAGTGTGTGGGTCTGTGTGTGGTCGTGTGTGTTTGTGTTCATACATGCCTTGACACCAAAAGCCCTTTAAAGTAACTGGTGGCTGTGAAGTCATTCCAAACCTTCTTCCTCTCCTGCTCTCAGCCAAGCCCAGCATCTTGCTCCAGCCTCTTGAGCAGTCCTGGCTCGGTGAGCATAGAGCCAGAGAACTCACCAGTCCAGCATAGGTCCAGGCCACTTCGGTGGCATAAACCACAGATGCAGGAGAATGCAGAGGCAGGGCTGGTGTGGTTCCAGAAGATGCCTTAAGGCAAGACTGAAGGTAGATAAGGGGGTTACTGATGGAGGCTGAGAGGCAGTACTGGGTGACATAGCAGGCCCACGTGATGAGAAAGTTGTCCCAGGAGAGGCATAGGTGATACTGGAGCCCAAAAAAGTCAACTATGAGGATGAGGAGGGTCACGGTGAAGCAGAAGCACCAGATGAACATGGATCAATTACTTAGTTCCACCGTCCAAGTGCCCACTCTGGCCACCAGGGAGAAGGCCATGCAGACGGAGAGCAGCTTCGGGAAGTGGAGGGAGGAGCCCACGATGGTCAGAAAGCCCAGGCCGGAGGATGGTCAGAAGGAGGATGTGATGGTCCTGCGGGTCACCGTCGGAGGACTGCACTTTGATCCTCTGGAACAGACACCTGAGAAAGATCTAGATCAAGAGACAGATCAAGTCAGACACCTGGAAAAACCTCAGGGCCCTGTGAGGGCTGAGGCTCAGGATCTGTGGAGTTGGAACCAATGGCTCAGACACTCGGGTAACAGCACAGCAGCTCCAGAATGGTTCTCCCCACCCATCACCCTTGGCCTTGTCAGGAGACTTGTCTTATTCCAAACCTCACTGCTGGATTGGGTCTGGCTTCAAACCGTGAACATTTTTAAATCTCTTTGTGTTTTGTACCATTATCTATACATTATCTATACAGTCCATGGAATTCTTCCAGGCCAGAATACTGGAGTGGGTAGCCTTTCCCTTCTTCAGGGGATCTTCCCAACCCAGGGATTGAACCCAGGTCTCCCACATTGCAGGCGGATTCTTTACCAGCTGAGCCACAAGGGAAGCCCCCAAGTATACTGGAGTGGGTAGCCTATCCCTTCTCCAGTGGATCTTCCCGACCCAAGAATCGAGCTGGGGTCTCCTGCATTGCAGATGGATTCTTTACCAACTGAGCTATGAGGGAAGAATACTTTTAAAAAAAGGTTCCTTAGAAAATTTGACCTGAACAGACAGTAGACACTTCATGCTTTTTATTATTTTACTTAGTGTGAATACTTAAAAGTTCAGTGACAGAAACACTAATGTGTATGATTATAAGGTGCTGGCCTCCCAGTGGGCCCCGCCAGGTGTGGGGGAGGGGCACCAGCTATCAGGGATGCCGGCAAAGTCTTGCTGTCTGTCTGCAAATTTGTTCCCAACTTAACCTCCATGAAGTAAGCCTGTGATATATACTTATGGTTAAATGACAAGTTTGGATCCATTGAATGGCATAGAGTGAGTTTTTGGGGAAGGAGAGCCATGGGGGTTCCTGCTGTGTGACCCTGGGTAAGGCCTGTGCCCTCTCTGGGCCTCAGTTTCCCCACCTGGAAAGCAGCAGCTTTGCCTGAGCCACCCAGCAGCCCCTCCTCCACTCTAATCTGTGAGCCTGGACATGGTGACCCCGTCAGAGCACAGGCTGGATGTGGCTGAGCCCTGCCTGCCCAGCAGCCAGGCGTGTGGACTGGAAGACAGGGAGCTGGGAAGGTCATGGCTGGGACAGAGGAAGGAGGAGGAGGTGCAAGAAGGGCAGAGAAGGAGGAAGCTAGTAGGAAAGACACTCAGAGTGACAAGGAAGTTGAGGGTCTATCCGAGGACCTGTAACATGGTGCACTCAGTCATGCCAGCTACCTGTTCCCTTACCCATCCCCCTCACAGAGGACCCAGAAGGCCCTGCCCCACTCTGCACATAAGCACATGCAAGCTTGATTTGCTCCATATCAGAGACTGCAAACCAGTTGTTCTGGAGGTGGCCCATAGGTGTGTTAGTTTTCCTTCACAGTGTAAAGTATTATTTCTTCACTAAGTGTTTGGTAGCTGCAGTGTTTTAATTTCACATGAAAATCCACATTTCCAGCTCCTTTTGAAGCCTCAGGAGATCTGGTGTCACTGGGCTGTATTCCCTCAGGAAGGCAAGTAGATGGAGCTGAGCAGCTGCTATGCCATTTATATTGTTTTCCACTCTCATCTCAGTTTAATGTTTTCTCTATTTTCTTCTTCTTATGTATAATGGACATAAAGCAGGACCGTGATCATCTCCCATGTGCCCCTTTCCCCTCTTGGGCGTGGCCAGGCTTCCTGCCTGCTCACAGGAGTGTCCACCTCCCCCATCCAGGAAGCACCCAGGTCCTCAACCTCATGGACAGCCTTCAACACATTTCACAGGCTCTGAAATCATATGTAGACATGTGTGTACATACATGTACATGTGTCTGTAGGGCATATCTGTATTTTTTTTCCTGTTTTATAAACATGAGATTTTGTCATCACACAATATCTTGTTTTTCTACCACCCCCGACAGTTGCAGCTGGTCCTCTGCAGGCTCCTTCGTCCTCTCCATCCCCTTTACTTATTTCCTTCCCTCCTGGCTCCTATGGGTGTTTGGACTGACTCACTTGTCTAGGTCAGTGGATCCTCCCCTGTGAGTCTCAGACACAGGGAGGACCCAGGATATGACAAGGGGTCTTGGAATCTATGTGACTATCATGCTCTAGAACAGGAGGTCAGAATCCATTTCTGGAAACTTAGAAAAAGATATGACAAAGACTCTATTTTTTACTTCTGAGTATTCATCTTGGTTTCCTTTAACTATATCCAAAAAACTATTACTATTTTGATTGCTTAAAACAACAGAAATTTATGTCCCATAGTTCTGGAAGCCAGAAACCTAAAGCCAAGTTTTCAGCAGGGCTGTGCTGTCTCTGATGCTCCAGGAGGGTCATTCCTCTGTTCTTTTAGCTTCTGCAGGCCCCTTAGCTTGGGCTTCCCTGGTGTCTCAGACGGAAGAGTCCGCCTGCAATGTGGGAGACCTGGTTTCGATCCCTGGGTTGGGAAGATCCCCTGGAGAAGGGAACGGCTATCCACTCCTGTATTCTGGCCTGAGAATTCTATGGACAGAGGAGCCTGGCAGGCTACAGTCCACAGTTGGACAGGACTGAGCGACTTTCACTTTCACTGGCTTGTGGCACTAGTGGTAAAGAACCAGCCTGCCAGTGCAGGGGACATAAGAGAACTGGGTTCAATTCCTGGGGCAGGAAGATCCCCTCTAGAAGGGCACAGCAACGCCCTCCAGTATTCTTGCCTGGAGAATTCCATGAACAGAGGAGCCTGGTGGTCTACGGCCCATAGGGTTGCAAAGAGTCAGACACAACTGAAGCAACTTAGCATGCACACATGCACAAAGAGAAAACAGGGGAAAAGAGAGTTATTGGAGTGGGGTGGGCAAGGCTGCTGTCTTCGGTGGGTGGATGCTGGGAGCCGGTGAGGCATTCCACTCATGACAAAGGTCATGAGGAAGGAGGCTCGGCATACGCAAAGGCGGGATCGAGCCTCAGGAGTCCCCCCGGATATTCTTGAGCATCTACCCCCCAAAAAACCAGAGTCTGCCTACTTTATTGCTTTGTGCTCTCACCTCTGACTTTACTGGGGGCTGTCCCCCACCACCATCTCGCTCTCTCTGTCAAAGAGTTAACTTACAGCTCCAATTAATAAAGTTCCTGGGCAATTAGGAGTGTTTAAATCCAAACCCCTCAGATGGCTCTCTAACTCACCTGACAAGTTTACCCGGACTCCTACAGCTATACATACGATTGTTTACAGTCTCCCAGCCTCGAGAGGCACGGAAGCTTAAGATATTCAAATAGCTTAGAACCTCTCAGAGAGTTAGAAACTGTCAGAATAAACTAGTAAAAGATTTCATTGATGAGCCAATGCTTGCTGCCAAGTTTTCACATCCCCTGAATTGTATCCTTGAATGTGTATTAATTAATAGTTGGTATGTAGAAAAAAAAGTAGTGGCCTTGGTGTTAGTAACTTTAGACCCTTAAGGTAATAAATTCTTTCCTTTGTTGTAAACCCATTACACATCCGCCGTATAGGAATGCAATTTTATCTTCGGAAGATGGCGCCAAACCTTAAAATAATTACTCTTAGAGAAAGTAAGTCTTTGTTGTTAAGTCCTTGTCAAGAGTCATAAAATGTTAATAGGCCTTCTGGCCAGAAGATGATGTAAATCACCTAAAGCATTTGTATGCGATAAATATGCAGGAAAGAAACTCTGGTTTTTGATAAGGATCAAAAACTGCTGACTTTGCATCCCCTATTATCCTCTATGTGTAACTTAGGGTATATAAGCCCCTGTTGAAAATAAAGCTACGTGCCTTGCTCACCAACGTTTGGTCTCCCCATGTAATTCTTCCCTTTAACTTCCAGCTGAGTCTCCATCTGGAGCACGGAACCCACCATGTTTACTAATTATGCCTGGGCTTCTAAGATCCGACCGGGTAGGCCTCAGTGTCTCCTCTCCTTCGGGAGAACGGAAGGACGCCCGCGGCCTACGTAAGTGGTGCAAACTTCTTGTCTTGAAGTTTTATTGGTCTCTCGCGTAAACCAAGCTACTCAGCTTCTTTTCTCCACTGAATTTTCCTACTGAGCTATCCTCATTCTATTACTCTTTATATCTTTGATAAATATGTAAATAGTCGCCGACGCCGTCTCCCCTTCGAATACCCTGGATCAGCTGGGGCTGGACCTCGGCAGGTGGAGATCAAGATGCTTGATGGATGTGACGTATAAGAAGATACTGAATGAAGTGAACAGGTTCTATGATGACGACTCCCCAGTTCCTGCCTCCGGAGCTGATCTCTCTTGGATCCACAGTCACACCCAACCGCCTCCTGATCTCTTCCTCTGGATGTTTCAGGACACGTCACACTCAACACGTCCAGTCCCACCTTTCAATCCCCCACCCCCAACATATACTGATCCTTCCTCCTCTTTCCCATCTCAGTCACTGGCACCACCTTCACAGATGCTCTTCACAAAATACTTGTGAACCCACCTACTCTTCTTCATCTCTAAAGACACCTTCTTCATCCCCAGATCCATCCATCCCCTCACCTGCAGCTTCTAGTTGATTCCTCTATTTCCATTCTTCCCTCAATGTCTGCTTGGACTGAACTCAAACTAAAACACCTTTGAAGGCTTTTCTTCACTCTCTTGGGATGAAACACAAACTCTAAAACATCACCTCCAAAGCCCTGCAAGCTCAGACCCCTTTCTACCTCTCCAGCTGCCTGAGTCCAGCTCCAGCAGCCAGGGAATCAGCTTGAAGGGATGAGTGGTGTCGGTGGAGAATGATGTAGCCTCTGACTCGAGGTACAGGCCTACATGTTTATTTCAAGCTTCAGGTTCTCTTTTATACTTTTTCAAAAGCATCAGGTAAGAGGTTTGACATTTGCAGTTCCCCCTCACCCAGATTATTGTCTCATTGCTGCCCTTCAAACAGAGTTCCTGCTTCAGCGATTCTCTCAGAATCGTGTCTACTTGTGTTTACATTGTAACTCATGCTTATGTCTGGGCTGCATACCACATTCCTCAGTTTATTTCTTATCTTTCTAAATCCTGCTTGCCCCTAGTATCTTAAGCTCACTATCTCCTAAAAAGGCTTCTAGCTATTCTTAATTATTCCTAAACCCTAAGCTCAGTAAACTTCCTTTGCCATAAACATTTCCCTCACAAACAGATCTCAGATACCAATCCTTCCCATGGCCTCAAGCTGTGGCCTACGTGCTCATCCTGGAACAATCTTCGTAAAGATCCTTGAACAAATGTCAATGGTTACTTTATAGATTATTTTCTGGGCACAACTACAGAAGGCTTTGTGCTTTCTCATGTTTCTCTCAAGAACAATAAGCACCTTAACATTCTTTCCAGATAACTCAACTGAAGAAAGGAAGAAACAAGTCAGAATCACAAGAGCTGACTCCTTCATCCCGGGTCTGTGCCTGCGGAATGAAGAGATGGGGCTGGGGCTGTGCCTCCATTTTGTCAGTAATGCCTAACGCGGCTCCCGACATCCAGCCTCCTCACCTCCCTCCTTTTGAGAGAGTCTGAGCCACTGAGAATGTTTTCCAGTTCCTCTTGGTCATCTCAGAGCCTTTTCCCTGACATGTCTACACACCTCCAACCCTGAACTGAGACCAGAGCTCAGCCTGGCACATGGTAGTCTTGTGCTCAGTCAATGCCACTCTAAGCTTCAGTTTCCTCATCCAAGGAATGGTTATAGCACCTGCTTTTGGACATGACAAATCCTAATTACATCCTGTAAAGAATATCATTGACAACTTAAGCAGAGAACAACTGTCCTAGAAGCCTGCTGGGTAGCTTGGAGAATTATTAGGGAGAAACCAGGCTTAGACCAGGCTTAGATGAGGAAGGGAAGGAGGGGTGCTGGGCAGCCATAGCCTAGGGCAGTTGGTCCAGGCACTGTGGCCACTGGAAGCAGACAGCGGGTGCTACTGCTTCCAGTATTCCAGCTATTCCTACTGCAGGCCCCGCAGAAGGAGTTCTGATCTGACCTGTGTCTGTGTGTCACCTACTACTTATGTGTGTGTCCAGACACCACTTGAGGGGAAAATCAGCTATTTATCTGGCCTCTTAAGTTTCTTATGTGTCTGAGGCCTAGTCTCTCACCAAGACTTACATGATGAGGACATCTTTAAATACTGTCTCAGGTTCTCAGTTGTCCCCTCCCTGGAGACATCCTTCATGCAAGGACTTGGGGTTGTTAGGAGGAATATATGAGATAAAACATGTCTGGTAATTCTCAAACATCTCCCCTAAAGGCAGAAGAGTTGGAATGTATCTTGATTGGGAGGTCTAGCCTAGAGTCTGATCCTGTAAGCTCCTGTAATATTTGTTCCACAAATACCTCAATGTGCCATGCTCTCTTCTCAGCATTGGTAATACTTTAGTAGACTCACCCAGCAGTGAGTGCCCTCCTCAGGGGGATGGGGCAGGTTTGTGCAGAATGAGGGTGGATGGGGCAGAATCCCAGTTTGGAGGATGCTGCTGCCACATTTGTCACAAACAGTGTGAGGCCGTGAGCAGACAGCCAGCCTGGTGAAAGGACACCTGGTCCTGACTCTGACTCTGCCACACACAGGGTGACTCTGGACAAGTCCTGTCCCTCCCTGGGGTCCAGCTGCTCCTCCTCTATGATGAGAGGGTTGGACTAAGCAGAGGACATTTACACTCTCTTTTGAGCTCCACAGTGAGGGACTGGACCAGGCTTGGAATTGTGACAAATGACCCTTAATCCCCCAACAGGAGGGATGGAGAAGCCACCCTCATGAACCATGAGGCTTGGACAGTGAGCCCCTCAGGTGAGCCCACCCTGGGCATTTCTTCTACTAAAGCAGAGAGGCATTTCCATCCTCCTGGGAAGTGAGATCCCAGGGCTGTGTTCAATTTGATTCAGGAAAAGATCATGAGTTTCCTGCATTTAACTTGTGGAGGTAAACACATACTTTCTTTTGTGGATGAAAAACTAATAATCAATCTATTAGGAAAATAGATGGAAAATTTATTTCAAGCCAACCTGAAGATTGCAACTGGGGAGAGAGTCTCTCTGTCTGTTCCCAGGATGTAAGAGGGGGAGGACAATGCCTATATGACTTGGGGGAGGGGACATGGCAACCAGCACACAGCTTGGTAGAAGGTTACTTCACTCAGGAGGAACAGATATCTTAGTTAATGCTTTTAGTGCTTTTCTAAGTATGGCAAGATGCAAGAAACTGGGCTCATGAAAATTTTTCCTGGAGATATCTAAATATCTGAGGGCCGGTTCTGTCAGTTTTCTCAGAATACTGAGTGCCTCAGCCTGATCTTCACTCTGAATTCCTTCCAGGATTGATTTTAAGTCAAGGACTGCAGTGGTTAATGACTTAATTCTTGTAGAACTGGGTGGTGGGCAACATTTTTATATCACAGTCCCTTGCCTTTTGGTCTTGATTTCAACCAAGGTTTGGGAGACATTCATAACCGGTTTGTCCCAGGACACCAGGTATGCATTCCCAGGTCAGGAGAAGATTTTGTTGGTAGGCCTCACCTAGTCCTGTTAATAGTAACCTCAGTCCTCTGAACCACCTGTTTTACTAGTTTGTCAGATTCCAGCAAATATTCCCCCCTGTTGCTTCTTCCCCTCTCCAGAGTCATACTGTTACAACAATGGATCTTACAGTACTATACTTTAGGTCAATCATTTCAAGTCATCATTATTTCTATCTGAGGCTCAATCACATATTTTTTTTAAAGCAGGAAGGAATTATCTTAGGAAAAGCACAGAACACAAATAATATGGCCTATGACATTAACCCAGTCATAAGTAAGTAAGGATGTCTTCTAAGGAGTTACATGATTGGGGCCTGAAGAAGAAAATTTATCTTTATGGTGGAGCAAGTAGTTTTGCCCTTGAGGAAGTCAGGTTAACGCATAATGCAGATAGATGCACACTGCACACCAGAGGGGAGAGAGGAGGCCCAAAGAGCAAACTAAAAATTTTGTCTAAATTTTTATTGTCTTGCCTTAAAATAGGGAAATTACTACATCTTACCATTTTTTCGCCACAGGGATCACCTCCTGGGAGCCCTCCCCATCCACCCTATCTGCCTGTGGGTGAAGATCACACACTTCATTCCAGTACAGGATTAAGGGGCAGCAGTGGGGGGCCTTCCCCTGCACCCCCCCCCCCCCGCCACAGCTCTGCTTGCCTGGCCCCTGTGGCCCTGCTGACGCCAGGATGCTGGGTTCTGTGGGTTTGTGGTTGGGAGCAGGAGACTTTGGGACCATCACAGCCACTAGTTACTGCAGACAGCTGCTGGTCTCAGTGTGCTCATGCCCAGGAACACACACACTGAGCATGCACACAGGCACATATCTTTATAGAGGGGTCTCCAGGTGCTATCATGGCCCCTTTAAGAGCTAGGGGACAGAACGCTGGGCATTGGGGTGGGACCCAACCACTAGATCTGCAGCACTGAGCCAAGCCCTTAGGTTCTGGCTAATATGGAAATTGGGAGACAGTGGGACAGGTTTACAGAGATGGTGGTTTGGGTGAGAATGGAAGTCTGCTCAGTTGCTTCAGAACTCTAGGCAAATTTGGGTCAATTAGATTGTTGATTTTGTTTTTTTTTTTTTTACTTTTATCTTTCTATTTATATTTTTTAAAAAGACATTATGGATGAAGGAGAAGGAACAAGCCTTCTCGCTATGATTCAAAGCAGGGACTGTTGGGACCAAGCAACTCCAGGTAATTCTTTAAATTTATGTACATTTATGTAGATCATGTTATACATGAGTCCCAGAGAAGCATGTAGGAGCAGCAGAAAGCAACTGGCACACGGAAACTTGCTTGTGTAACATAGTCAGGCACTGGAATTATGTTTACTGTTGTAGCAATAATATCCACCCACCCAACCCACCTGCCAATTGAAAAAGGGTTGAAAGACACTTCCCTTTAAGAATAAGGTCACATAGTAATTTGGCCCTTGATCAAAAAGAAAAGAAACGAAAATGATGAAAAAAAGAGCCTCTTGATGAAAATGAAAGAGAGAGTGAAAAAGTTGGCTTAAAGCTCAGCATTCAGAAAACTAAGATCTGGTCCCATCACTTCATAGCAAATAGATGGGGAAACAATGGAAACGGTGACAGACTTTATTTTTCTGGGCTCCAAAATCACTGCAAATGGTGACTACAGCCATGATGTTAAAAGACGCTTACTCCTTGGAAGGAAAGTTATGACCAACCTAGACAGCATATTAAAGAGCAGAGACATTACTTTGCCAACAAAGATCCATCTAGTCAAGGCTATGATTTTTCCAGTGGTCATGTATGGATGCGAGAGTTGGACTATAAAGAAAGCTGAACGCAGAAGAATTGCTGCTTTTGAACTGTGGTGTTGGAGGAGACTCTTGAGAGTCCCTTGGACTGCAAGGAGATCCAACCAGTCAGTCTTAAAGGAAATCAGTCCTGAATATTCATTGGAAGGACTGATGTTGAAGCTGAAACTCCAATACTTTGGCCACCTGATGTGAAGAGCTGACTCATTGGAAAAGACCCTGATGCTGGGAAAGATTGAGGGCAGGAGCAGAAGGGGACGACAGGATGAGGTGGTTGGATGGCACCACTGACTCGATGGACATGGGTTTGGATATACTCCGGGAGTTGGTGATGGACAGGGAGGCGTGGTGTGCTGCAGTTCATGGGGTCTCAAAGAGTCGGACACAACTGAGCGACTGAACTGAACTGAACTGAGTGTGAAATGGAGTATTTCCTGCCATATCAATAAACAGGATGTCACAGTCTTCCAGCCCTCTAAACGTGAATTTCTGAGCCCAGGAAGAACAATGCCTGCTGTCCAGCAGCTACTGAGTTGGCAACATGAGCTGCTGCCACTCCCTACCATGAACAAAGAACTAAGGATGTGAGTAATCAAATCTCTGGATGCTGGCCCAAGACAGCTGAGATGCAAATGAAAGGAATGATTTTAGTAAGCTCAGACTCTTGCATCTTCTCACAGAAAAGTGTTAAATTCCTTTAACTAGAGAGATCTGGATTTCCTTAATTAGCAATAATTCTTTGATGTTTAGATTACCTCCTCCTTGTTACAAGCTTCTATATAATCTGACTCCTGCCCACCTCCCAACCCCGCCTCCTCAAAACATATCTCTCAGGGTCACTTGAGATGCTGGCTGCCGGGCTTGAAGTCCTAAAAACTCCCATCAAATAAAACATAACTCTCATCTTCTAGGTTGTGACTACTTTTTAAAGTTGATACTAGCTAACATCAGCTTTAAATGGCTATTTTTCTTTAAGCGGCAAGGTCCATGTTCTTCTGCCTGCAGAGGCAGGATATGCAGTTTTTAGCTCTGAGGCTGTCACATCCCTGCCCCTCTGAAATACTTCAGAGGTTGTCTTCAAGAAACTGCAGTTCTTTTCCAGTTCAATTTTTGACTCCCCCTAGTGTAATTGGAATGGAAGCCATCTACCTCTTGCTAGCTTTAAGATGAGGTCTAGGCAGAGGGTTATAGTGAGCCCACAAAATTCTGGAGCCAATCTCAGGTGGGACTGAGCAACAGGCAGGGCCTCTGGATCCAGGGTCTCTGCTTTAAGCTTGTAACTCACTGAAAGCTATTGACCTCTGGAGTTTTTTCTTTTAACTGAAAGGGGAAGTGCACTGTACAAGGCCCTATCCTGAGAGAAAGGGGGTCAAATCCTTAGCTACCTGCACATACACCAAACACACACAGCAACTAAGGCACCGTCAGGGAGACAGACACCCTTTGGCAACGAGGCCCTCTGGAGGCCCAGGGTGTGAACAGCTGCACAGAGGGCTGTGTGCTGTGGAGTCAGCACCTTAGGAGGTGGGAAGGGTGGTGGACAGAGAAGGAAGGAGTCTCGGGTCCTGATAGTGAAGGAGGAAACAGACAGAACGGGCTGCATCTTGAAAGCAGGACTCCATCTTGGGCCGGACTGTGGACTTTGAGCCCAGTATCTATGGAAACAACATACCAACTGGAAAACCAGACCCCATCCCCACCCCTTCACCCCCCATGGAAGAACCCCAGGGCTCGTACTTAGACTCTCCCTCGCCTAAAAGAATACCGTAATTATCTGTGTAAACCAATAGAATCATAAATTCTATTATGCTTACTGGAATATAACCACAGGCCTATTGATAACGGTCCTCTGTTAACTACCTAGGCCTAAGGCATCTGAGGAGAAGGCAATGGCACCCACTCCACTACTCTTGCCTGGAAAATCCCATGGATGGAGGAGCCTGGTAGGCAGCAGTCCATGGGGTCACAAAGGGTAAGACACGACTGAGCGACTTCACTTTCACTTTTCACTTTCATCCATTGGAGAAGGAAATGGCAACCCACTCCAGTGTTCTTGCCTGGAGAATCCCAGGGACAGGGGAGCCTGGTGGGCTGCCGTCTATGGGGTCGCACAGAGTTGGACACGACTGAAGTGACTTAGCAGCAGCAGCAAGGCATCTGAATCATGGGTCATCTTTGACTGTATCTTTCTTTTCCTTTGTTCAGACTAGTTTCAGGGAATTTGGGGAGGTGGGTTTGGGCATGTACACTTAAGGTATATAAAGTTTTCACAAAAACTGGTCCAGGTCCTTGACTAAGAGGAGACTCTGCCTTGGGCCCACCAGTGTAATAAACTGTACTCCACTATCTGCATTATCCTTCTGAGTGAGTTTGTTTCCTGGAACGCATGGTTATGACAATAGATCCAAAGAAGGAAAATGTCCTGGTCTGGAAACAGGAGATGAGAAAACCAAGAATAACTGAAAGAGGGCCAAAAGCAGAAAATGTAGGAAAGGTGAGAGAAGCAAGAGAAAGAGGTAAAACAGAATGTGGGCAAACATGCAAGACAGGATGGAGACAGAGCAGAAGGAGAGAAGGAAACAGAAAAGAGAGTGAGATGAACGGGGGAGGATGTGAGGAGGGAGAGAGGAGCCAGGAAGAGGGCATCAGAGGAGGCAGAGCTCGGTAAGAAGAGGGAATCTGGAGCCCCTGCGTAGAGCCTCGGTCACTGACCACAGTCAAGATCATCAGGTCCGCCACGTAAATCAGCAGGTTGATGGCTGTCAGGATGGCCACAGCAAGTCGTTGGTCCCAGACGCACATGTAGGAGGTGCGCTCATCAATGCACCTCAACTCGTTGGAACGCTGGGGCTGCCCACCGAACTGCCCATTGAACTGGTAGAGAGGCCAGAGGACCAGAGCAGTGGTGTAGAGGAGGATGGAGAGCACAGACTGCCCAAACCCCAAACAGGAGTAGGGCAGACTCTTGTCACAGTCACACCGGTGCCACAACATAGCCACAGCCCCCAGGATGAAGCAGATGCAATACACGGCCACACACCACACCAGGGCTGGCTGGTGCTCATACGGGTAGGTGTTGCTGAGGAAGGCGAAGATGACACATGCCACGAAGATCTCCAGCCTCTTGAGCAGGCCTAGCAAAGAGTAGAAGGACTTGCCAGTCTGGGCACAGGTCCAGACCACTTCGATAGCATAAGCCACAGAAGTGATGCAGGAGAATGCAGTGGCAGCAATAACATGGTGTTGGGGGGAGCCATCGGGAAAAATCTGAAGGTAGATGATGGGGTAAGTGATGGAGGCCGAGAGGCAGAAAAGGGTGCAGTAGCAGGCAGAGGTGATGAGAAATCTATCCCAGGAGAAGTGAAGTTTATCCTGGAGTGCACATAACTCAGCTATGAGGGTAAGGAGGGTCATGGCGAAGCAGGAGTACCAGACAAACATGGACCAGTTACTTATGAGCACACTCCAAGTGCTCTCCCTGGTCACCAGGAAGAAGGCCATGCAGGTGGAGAGCAGCTGCAGGAAGTGGAGGAAGTAGCTCTTGTTGGTCACAGAGTCCAAGCCTGAGGACAATGACGCGGATGTCATGATGGTCATGTGGGTCTCTGTCAATGGAATGGCCATGGTCCTTGCAAAGGACTCACCAGGTAAAGATCCAGCTCTGGAAGTGGATTAAGTCAGATGCCTAGAAAAGGCTCAGGGCCCTGTGACAGCTGAGGCTCAGCATCTGTGGAGTTTGAACCAATGGTTCAGACACCTGGGTAACCGCACAGCTGTTCCAGAATGGTTCTCCCCACCCATCACCGTTGACCTTGTCAGGCTTGGCTTATCCCAACCTTACAGCTGGGCTGGATCTGGCGTCAGACCATAAACATTACTTATCTCTTTCAGCTTTTGCCATTACTATCAGAGACACAAGGTAGAATTGTCCTTATCTGTAACTCCAATCTCCAAGGCTCTGAAAATTATACAAGTTTTAAAAAATTTATTTCATAAGAATATTTGGCCTGAATGGACATGAGACAATTTATGGTCTTTATTTCACTTAGTGCAAAAATTCAAAAGTTCAATTGCAAAAACACTAACATATTTGACTGGATCTTCCCAGGTGGAGCTATGGTAAAGAATCTGCCTGCCAACGCAGGAGATGCAGGAGACATGGGTTGATCCTTGGGTGGGGAAGGGTCCCTGGAGTAGGAAATGGAAACCCACTCCAGTGTTCTTGCCTGGAGAATCCCATGGATGGAAGAGCCTGTTGGGCTACAGTCCATGAAGTTGCAGAGTTGGAGATGACTGAGCACACACAGAACCGAATGTGTTGATTACTAAGTGCTTTCAGAGCCCAGTAGGGTTTTATCTCCTGTAAAGTAGATGCACCATGTCACCTGCCCGAAACTGAAAAATTCTGACTCTGGAGCAGATCTGACCTCAAAGTTTTCAGAACAGTGATTGTATAAATACATTGTCCTCCTAATCATCTGACAAAGAGAAAATTAGGCTCAGGGAACCAAGTGCCTCAAATAACATTCCGTGGATAGGAGTGAGAACCCAGATAAAAACGCCAAAGCTGGGAGCCTGAACACTTTGCTTTACAGCCCACATGTCACCAGGGCCCATGGGTGGGAGCCAAGGAAAAAAGCTTGGAGCTCTGGGACCCAGGACACGCCTTCAGGGCCATGGCCTCCTTCCACAGCAACCTGAAGACACACGTGTCCCGGCCTCTCCTCCCTGCAGCATCACCAGAAGGAGCTGCCATCTGAGGGACACAGCCCCACCTGGAGGAGGGCAGCTCCAGGGGTGAACAGGGAGGAGCCAGGGGTGATAGCAAGGCCGTGGGGACAAGATGACATGGGAAGTAGGGACTGTTGTGAATTCCCTCCCCCAGTTTTGCCTTCACATGTGACTTTCCCACTGGGGAAGGGAGACCCCAACCTAGCAAGACTCCAATGTGGAGTATCATGGGGGAACCACAGAATAAATTAACATAATGTTTGGTTTTTAAAGGGCTTCCCTGATAGCTCAGTTGGTAAAGAATCTGCCTGCAATGGAGCAGACCCCAGTTCAATTCTTGGGTGGGGAAGATGCGCTTCTTGGGGTTCCCTTGTGGCTCAGCTGGCATAGAATCAGCCTGCAATTCGGGAGACCTGAGTTCGAACCCTGGGTTGAAGCTGCCATCCCACTGTGAGTCTGGGAAGATCTAGGACTAGCCCTACCTGAGTGAAGATTTTAGGCCTGTGAGACTGGTTCAGCTGTGTTATGCTTAGTCGTGTCTGAGTCTTTTTGGCCCTCCAGACTCCTCTGTCCATGGAATTTCCCAGGCAAGAATACCAGAGTGGGTTGCCATTTCCTTCTCCAGGGGATCTTCCCAAACCAAGGATCAAACCTGTGTCTCCTGCTTTGGCAGGTTGATTCTTTACCACTTAGTCACCTGGGAAGCCCCACCCCCTCCCCTAGCCCCCAGTTAGCAGCTTCCAAGCTGGGAAGAAGGGATTGGAAATAAACAAGGATGCTGTGTCTGATTATGACATGGAGCCTTTCAGGGTATCCAGGGAGGGGATGGGGATGGACAGATGATGGGGCCCTTTTTAAGGGCAGGAGCTGAAAGAGGAGGCACTGAATGGACCCCGTGGGAGGGACAACCCTGAGGATGCACCCAGGACTGGGGTGGGGTTGGGAGTGGCAGAGTGGAGATGACTGGGGGGATCCCAGGGTCCCAGTGGCCCTGAGGCAGCCCAGTAGGTGTCTTCTGACTCAGAAGGGATGCAGGCATGGAGCCAACCTTCCCCATGGAGGAGGGGCTTGGACTGCAACTGAGACAGAAGAACAGGGGCCTAAAGGGGTTTCAGGGCTGTGACAGGGACATGTGGCCAGAGTGGCAGGGACCCTGGAGACCACGGAATTGCCCAGGTCACCTGCCCAAGACAGTCCCGCCAGCCAGGGCTGCAGTCCTGCTCACACAGGGACTCCTCCAGGGTCCAGTGTGTGGGGGGAGTAAGGCCCCTCCCAGCCTGCCCCCTCCTCAAGGACAGCTGCCCTGTTTCCAAGGGACTATTTGCTGAGAGGGCTGAAGGGCCAGCAGCCTGAGCCCCAGCCAGCTTCCTGCCATCAGGGGCCCTGTCACCTCTGCTGATAATAAACCTGGGACAAGCTGAGGCTGGAAAGAGAAACACAGAGCAAACCCTGAGAACCTCCCTGGACTCACAAAGTTCTTTCAGCCCCAATTGCCAGTGGAGCCCTGGAGCCTGTTGGCCTCCCAGTGGGCACTGCCGGGGTCGGGGAGGGGCCCTGGGGTGAGGGAAACTGGAGGGTCATACTGTCTCTTCATTTTTCCCAACTTACTACCAAAATGACCCTATGATTCATACTTAAGAGTAAATGACAACTTTGTGTCCATTTAATGTGACAGTCATGAAATTAAAAGACACTTGCTCCTTGGAAGGAAAGCTATGACAAACCTAGACAGTGTATTAAAAAGCAGAGACATTACTTTGCTGACAAAGGTCTGTATATCAAAGCTATGGCTTTTCCAGTAGTCATGTACGGATGTGAGAGTTGGACCATAAAGAAAGCTGAGCACCGAAGAACTGATGCTTTTGAACTGTGGTGCTGCAGAAAACTCTTGAGAGTCCCCTGGACGGCAAGGAGATTAAAACAGTCAATCCTAAAGGAAATCAACTTGAATATTCATTGGAAGGACTGATATTGAAGCTGAAGCTCCAGTACTTCGGTCATCCGATGAGTAGAGCCAACTCACTGGAAAAGACTGTGATGCTGGGAAGTATTGAGGGCAGTAGAAGGGGATGACAGAGGATGAAATGGTTGGATGGCATCACTGACTCAATGGATATGAGTTTGAGCAAATTCTGGGAAATTGTGACGGACAGGGAAGCCTGGCATGCTGCAGTTCATGGGGTCACAAAGAGTTAGACATGACTTAGTGACTGAACAACAACAGCATGTTTGGTTGCTGTACAGCACTTTAATTTCACTTGAAAATGTAGATTTCTACCTCCTTTAGAAGACTCAAAAAATATGGTGTCACTAGGCTACATTCCCTTGGTGATAGATAATACGGTTGGGTGGCTGGAGCTGAGCAGCTGTTACATGCTCTATATTGTTTCCATTCTCATCTCTGTTTAGTTTTCTATATTTTTCTTATTCTCAGGTGTCATTGACATAAAGCAGGTCTATAATTATCTCACATGTTCCAGTTTCCCTTCTTGGACTTGGCCAGGCTTCCTGCCTACTCACAGGAGTGTCCACTCCTCCATCCAGGGAGCATCCATGTCCTCAACCTCATATACAGCCTTCAGCACATTTCACATGCTCTGAAATCATATATAGATATGTGTGTACATACACGCACACATGTTTGTACAGGGCACCTGTAGATTTTTTTTCCTACTTTATAAACATGAGCTTATGTCATGCACAGGGCATCTTGCTTTTCCACCGCCCCTGACAGATTCAGTTGGTTGTCTCCAAGGACCTTAGTCCTCTCCATCCACCTTACTTATTTTCTTCCCTCGTGCCTCCTGTGGGCGTTTCCACTGACCACCCTTCTCTAGATCAATGGATCCTCCCCTGTGAGTCTCGGACACTAGGGAACCCAGGATATGACAACGGGTCCTGGGATCCTTGTGACCACCATACTCCAGAGCAAGAGTAGGGCAAGCTTTTCTGGAAACTTTAAAAAATATGACAAGGATTATATTTTTAATTTCTGCTATCTGGAATATAGAAAGAAATTTGCAACTTAATAATAAATAGGCAAACAACCCCCCAAAATGGGCCAAACTTCCTAAGAAGTTTTAGTGTATCTGACTGATTTAAATGAGAGAACTTTTTAATATTTCTTTATGTATTATAGAATTCTAACAACAAAGTTTTCATTTGGTATTTTATCCTCTATACAAATTTAAGTCTTGCCTCCGGGGTCTGGGTCTACGAGAATGGTTACTGTTTTACAAAAATGAAAATTAATATAAGAGATAAATGATTTAGATGCACTAAACCCACCTAATCACCAATTGTGCTCTTTTGGAAAAGTGTATAAATTGTGTCAACTGATAGTTGCACTGTGTTGGAAAAATGAGAGTTCATATAAGAAATAAGTCATGTAGTTCAAATGGCATAGCTTGATTGCAAAAATAGGCTGAAATATTTTATAAAGACTGATATCTAAATGGTAGGTAAACACATTAAAAAAATACTCAAACTCATTAATAGTGAGGAAAATGCAAGGTATAACCTCAATGAGATATCACTACACACCTTAACCAATGCAATGATAATTTTTAAAGAAACAGTGAGCAATAAGGCAGAAAACACAAGTCAATGCCAACTGAAGAGGATCTCAATTGTCACAAGGAGAAGTTTGAGTTTTATCTTTTAAAAGAAGTTTGAGGATTTTGAGAAGGGTAATGATATGATTTTAAATGAAGTTTCAGAGGACCTCCCTGGTGGCACAGTGGTTAAGACTGTGCGCTTCCAATGCACAGGGCACAGGTTCAACCCCTGGTCAAGCAACAAGATTCCACAGGTTGCATGGTCCTGACAATTAAAAATAAATAATAATAAATAAATAAAACTGGCACACTATAACTGTTTAAAATTAATAAAAATAAAGTTTCAGGAAGATTAACACATTCATAGAATGGCTAATTTAATAAAATGATGTAACATGAAAAAATCTAATAAAAACATAGTATTTCTTTTAATAGAAGGTAAGTATTAAAGTCATTAAAAATCTGATGGCCTAAGATAAATAAGCAAATCTGATTGTCCATTTGACATGTTTAAAAAGTTGGGACTAAACTTATCTTGCAGCATCTCCAGGAGTTTATTCTATTGTTTGAATATTTTTACAGGACCTTCCCCTTAATACATTCTGCTACTGTTACTGCTGCTAAGTCGCTTCAGTCGTGTCTGACTCTGTGCGACCCCATAGACGGCAGCCCACCAGGCTCGCCTGTCCCTGGGATTCTCCAGGCAAGAACGCTGGAGTGGGTTGCCATTTCCTTCTCCAACGCATGAGAGTGAAAAGTGAAAGTGAAGTCGCTCAGTCATGTCCAACTCTTCGAGACCCCATGGACTGCAGCCTACCAGGTTCCTCCGTCCATGGGATTTTCTAGGCAAGAGTACTGGAGTGGGGTGCCATAATACATTCTAACTTTGTATAAAACAATAGTTGTAGACAATTAGCTGGAATATTATCACATAATAAAAGACAATAATGCCTTAGTCTTTCTATAATTCACTCATTTTAACTCTTCACTATCTGACTATTCCAGATGTTCAAGCTGAATTTAGAAAAGGCAGAGGAACCAGAGATCAAATTGCCAACATCTGCTGGATCATACAAAAAGCAAGAGAATTCCAGAAGAACATCTACTTCTGCTTCATTGACTAACGCTAAAGCCTTTGACTGTGTGGATCACAACAAACTGTGGAAAATTCTTAAAGAGATGGGAATACCAGACCACCTGACCTGCCTCCTGAAAAATCTGTATGCAGGTCAAAAAGCAACAGTTAGAACCAGACATGGAACAACAGACTGGTTCCAAACTGGGAAAGGAGTACATCAAGGCTGTATATTGTCACCTTGCTTATTTAACTTTTATGCAGAATACATCATGTGAAATGCCAGGATGGATGAAGCACAAGCTGGAATCAAGATTGCCGGGAGAAATACCAATAACTTCAGATATGCAGATGATACCACCTTTATGGCAGAAAATGAAGAACTAAAGAGCCTCTTGATGAAAGTGAAAGAGTAGAGTGAAAAAGCTGGCTTAAAACTCAACATTCAAAAAGTTAAGATCATGACATCTGGTCCCATCACTTCATGGCAAATAGATGGGGAAACAATGGAAACAGTGGCTGACTTTATTTTGGGGGGCTCCAAAATCACTGCAGATGGTGACTGCAGCCATAAAATTAAAAGATGCTTGTTTCTTGGAAGGAAAGCTATGACAAACCTAGACAGCATATTAAAAAGCAGAGACATTACTTTGCCAACAAAGGTCCGTCTAGTCAAAGCTATGGTTTTTCCAGTAGTCGTGTATGGATGTGACAGTTGGACCACAAAGCTGAGTGCCAAAGAATTGATGCTTTTGAACTGTGGTGTTGGAGAAGACTCCTGGAGTCCCTTGGACTGTAAGGAGATCAAACCAGTCAATCCTAAAGGAAATCACTCCTGAATATTCGTTGGAAGGACTGATGCTGAGGCTGAAGTTTCAATTCTTTGGCCACCTGATGAGGAGAACTGACTCCTTGGCAAAGACTCTGATGCTGGGAAAGGTTGAAGGCAGGAGGAGAAGGGGACAACAGAAGATGAGATGGTTGGATGGCATCACTGACTTGATAGACGTGAATTTGAGCAAGCTCCAGGAGTTGGTGATGGACAGGGAGGCCTGGTATGCTGCAGTCCATGGGGTCGCAAAAAGTCAGACGCTACTGAATGATTGAACTGAACTGAAGCTGGCTACTTAGTTTTGCAAAGTTAATTTTTTGTGTTTGGCAAGACATTCTCAATGAAGGAAGCAGTGCATTGATTCGCCGGCCCAGCCTCCTTCATCTGGGTCATGTCTGTCTTGCCACTGCAGCTGGACCATCAGCACAAACTCCAAACTAAACTTAAACTCCAGGCCCCATTGTCTGGCACTGGTCATACCCCTGGATCTTTGGACAATGTCAAATTACTATAAAAGTTTATAAATGTTCACTCACTGTGTGTACTTATCTCATTGTGGACCAAGAACAGTTTGCAACTGGTACTACTCCACAAACTGCATTTTGAGGAGCACTGTGCAGAGCGCTCTCTGGGAAATGATGGATGAGCCCCAGGCTGGGGTATAATGTAGAGATGAACTAAAGTTCTAAAGAGATCCCTCCACTAAGGGATTCTCTGATGCTGTGCTTTGGGAAGGCGACAAGCTTGGGAAATTAAAAGCTCAGAGAGGGTACCAGATCTTTCTGAACCTGCTTGTCCTGATGCCAAGAAAGATCACTGCCCCAGATGGGCAATCCGGAGAGATCTCAAGTCCATGCTCCCTCACTTACTCAGTTTGGTTTAGGAACATTGGCAGAGCCTACTTCTTTGGAGTTATGCAGGAACCACCCAGAGACTCTTTAATATTTTCTGCACGTAAATCCGTTTGACTATATGATTGTCCCAGGAATATGCATTCACATGCATTGGAAATGTTGCATTCAGTTACAGGGCTCTTGTAGATCTCCTAGAGCCCATTCCAGGACATTAGTGGACCCATGGGCCTCAGGGTAGGAAGCAGCCTTGGAGAAGTAAGTCAGGTGATTCCTGCACTACCTTTCCTTCAGGTGTGGGTGAGCAGAATCCTGGGCTCATACTTAGGGCTCCCCCTTGTGGCTCCTCCCCACAAATACCAGAGGCCCCAGATAGACAAGAGAGTCCCTCTGGAGGCAGACCAAGGAGTCTGAGTCCTGACAATGATGCCCACACTCACCTTCATGGTCCCCTTTTCCTGCTTTGATTTAGGAGTTTGGGGACCCCCATCACAGGACCCTCAGAAGGTAACTATTTAAACCTTTGGGGAAGATGGAGTGCTGCTGGATTCTCTAACATTTGGATCAAACTCTTAAGAGTTGATTGTGGTCTGAAATATGCATCCTCAGGGAATGAGGGGCTCCTGAACAAAGGGCTTTGTTGGGGGAGGGGTAATTCTCACAGGAGAATCCAGGGACAGAAGGAGTGAGCAAGGTTTATAGGAGAGAGAAAGTGAGAGAGAGAGAGAGTAGACTCTGGCAGGAAAGGCCATCCCACCCTTGGGTACCATATTAAGCATTTGGGACTCAGTGGGAAGCCATGCTGAGATGTAACCAGATGTTCACATACAGAGAAGCTTCTGGATTTCCCTCCAGAGAGCAAAATGGCAGATATGCAATAGGGTCAGGGGAGGGTTCAAAAAGTGAGAGGGACCCTGAGCTCAAACTAGCAGGCCTTCCAAAACACTGGGCAGGTGCAGGCACATGCTGGGGTCTGGGAGCTCACCCAGGTAGAGAGGTCCAGGGAGGCGGGCTGGACACTAGGAACTGAGGCCACACGTGGGCCCTTGCAGCTCAGTAGATGTTTATGAGGCACCTGCTCTGGGCCAGGCTGGACCAGAGGCTGAGGACCCAAGTGAGCAAGGCCCGGCCCATCCTTATGAAACCCTCAGATGAAGGCAGGGAGACCCATGACCTGACCATCAGCAAATCCACGGGGCATGTCCACAGAGGGGAGGGCAGGTGTCCTGAGCGGGGACGGAGGACGAGGGGCAGGCAGGACACCAGTTCTGAGTGGAGGGTGAAGGCCGTGTCTTAGTGGAGGAGGCGGGAGAGGGGGCCCAGGAAGGAGAGAGCCCGAGCTCCAGCCTGAGGAGTGGGTGTTGGCTTGTCTGGGGAGAAGGGATGTGCAGGAGGCGGGGGGTGGGGCTGAGTTTGGGCCCCTCTGTAGGGCCTGTGGCACCAGGGACTGAGGATAGAGAGTTATCACCTGGATTCACTGAAGAGCCCTGTTCTCAACATGCTGAGCAAGGAGACTTGTGGAAGTCAGTACGTAGTTGCTTTTGTAGATAAAAAATTAATCAATAGTCAATCTAAGAAAGAAACTGAAAATTTATTCGAGCCATCCTGATGATTATAACTGGGGAGACAGTCTCTCAGGAAGCTCTGAGAACTGTTCTGAGGAAGTAAGACTGGAGGCCTTAATGTGTATGTGACTTGGGGGGAGGGGGACATGCAATCAGCACACAGCTTGGCAAGAAGGTAACTTCACGCAGGAGGAAGGGATATCTTAGTTAATGGTTTTAGTGCTTTTCTAAGTATGGGAAGAAGTGAGAAACGGGGTTCATAAAAACTTCACCAGAAAATGTTGACCAGAGGGCTGGTTCTGCAAGTTTTCTCAGAGCACAAAATGCCTCATCCTGACCTTCGCACTGAACCCCTTTCATGGTGGATCATAGGTGACTGCAGGGACTAATGACTTCATGCCTGGAGAACTGGGCTTGGGCGACATTCTCTATTACACAGTCCCCTCCATTTCTCTCTTATTATCCATTTTCAGAGGCATTTTTTGACTGACTTGTCCCAGGGTGCTGGGAATGTTCATTCCCTGCTCAGAAGACAAGTCTGCTGATAGACCACGCAGTGTGCTGTTCCTCATCCAGTCCCGTAAACAGCAGCCAAAAGCCTCTGCACCACCTGTCCTACAAGTCTGTCAGCTCCAGGAAATGGTTTCCATTTTTTGCTCCTTCCCATCTCTAGGGTCACAAGATTACACTCATGGATCTTATAGAGCTGAATATTATATAAATAATTTCAAGTAGCCTAGTCGTCATTAAATTTCATCACAGACACAATCACAGAACTATTAATGGAAAAAACAAGAACCTTATAAAAATAGGCAGAATACAAGTAATAAAGGTAGTGATATTAATCTAAGTATTGTACTATATGTGTGTTAAGCCGCTTCAGTCATGTCCGACTCTGGGTGATCCTATGGACTGTAGCCCTCCAGGCTCCTCTGTCCATGGGATTCTCTAAGCAAGAATACTGGAGTGTGTTGTCATGCCCCCTCCGGTGGATCTTTCTGACCCAGGGATCAAACCCATATCTCATATCTCCTGCATTGGCAGATGGGTTCTTTACCATTAGAGCCACCTGGGAAGCTGGTCATAAGTATCAGGTTGGTACAAATATAACTGCGGTTTTTGCATTATTGAAATTTGCTGTTTGGTATTGGAATACATTCTAAATAAATGTGGATATGCTACGCTACTGCTGCTGCTGTGTCGCTTCAGTCATGTCCAACTCTATGTGACCCCATAGACTGCAGCCCACCAGGCTTTACCATCCCTGGGATTCTCCAGGCAAGAACACTGGAGTGGGTTGCCATTTCCTTCATGCATGAAAGTGAAAAGTGAAAGCGAAGTCGCTCAGTGGTATCCATCTCTTAGTGACCCCATGGACTGCAGCCCACCAGGCTCCTCCGTCCATGGGATTTTCCAGGCAAGAGTACTGGAGTGGGGTGCCATTGACTTCTCAGTGGTTATGCTATATATCATTTTAATTACACGTATCTCATTTTATGTTTTTTGCTAATGACTTACTACTTGCTGTTTATTTTATATTTATTTTAGAATATGGAAATGCTGTTAGACAAAAAGCAAATTCAAGTGATTTTCTTATTTGAGTTCAAAATGGGTCTTAAAGCAGTCTTTAAATGGGTCTTAATTGCAACATCAGCAATACATTTGCCCCAGGAATCGCTGACATACAGTCCAGTGATGGTTCAAGAAGTTTTGCAAAGGAGACAAGAGCCTTGAAGACAAGGAGCATAGTGGCCGGCCATCAGAAGTTGACAATGACAACTGAGAGCAACAAGTAAAACTGATCCTTTTACAAATGTACAAGAAGTTGCTGAAGAACTCGATATCAACTGTTCTAATGTCACATGCCATTTGAAGATATTGGAAAGGTGAAAAAGCTTTATACCTGGATGCCTCATGAACTGACCAAAAATCAAAAAAAACATCTATTTGAAGAATCTTCTTCTCTTTTTCTATGCAACACAGCGCTGTTTCTTGATCAGATTGTGGCATGCAACAAGTGGATTGTAGGGGAAGTGGAACGGATGTTCAAGAGGGAGGGGTCATAAGTACACCTGTGGTAGATTCATTATTGTTGTATGGCAGGAAGCAACACAATATTGTAAAGCAATTATCTTTCAATTAAAAATAAACATTTTTTTTCTTAAAGTGGATTGTACGTGACAACCAGCAATGACCAGCTCAGTGGCTGGACTGAGAAGAAGCTCCAAAGCACTTTCTAAAGCCAAACTTGCACCAAAAAAAGGTCATGGTCACTGTTTGGTGATCTGCTGCCCGTCTGATCCACTACAGCTTTCTGAATCCCGGTGAACCCAATACATCTAAGAAGTATGCTCAGCAAATCAATGAGATGCACCCAAAACTGCAATGCCTGCAGCTGGCATTGGTTAACAAAGAGGACCCAATTCTTCACAACAACACCCGACTACACGTCGCACAAGCAACACTTCAAAAGTTGAACAAATTGTGAACAAGTTTTGCCTCATTCGCCATGTTCACCTGACCTCTCACCAACTGACTAACACTTCTTCAAGCATCTTTGTACAGAGAACACACTTCCATAACCAGCAGGAGGCAGAAAATGCTTTCCAAGAGTTTGTTGTATCCTGAAGCACGGATTTTTATGCTACAGGAATAAACAAACTTATTTCTCATTGGCAAAAATGCAGTGATTGTAATGGTTACTATTTTGATTAATAAAGATGTGTTTGAGCCTAGTTATAATGATTTAAAACCCATGGTTTGAAACTGTAATTGTGTTTGCACCGACCTAATATGTAGGCAGCATTATCTTCTAAGGAGTTATTTTTAAAAATTAACCTTTATGGTGGAGCAGGTATTTCTGCCCTTGGGAGGGCTGGTTTGCACATAATGCTGATGCACAATGCACTAGACGGGAGGGAAGCGGTCAAAACCGGGAGAGATAATTTTTGTTTAAATTTTTCTTATCTTGTCTTAAATTGTGAATTTTATTTCATTCCTTCTTATGATTTTCCCCAATCCAACAAAGGCCGCTGGTGCTGATCACTTGATTCATCCCAGTACAAGAGTGAGTGAGGACTCAGGGCCACAGTTTCCTTCCACAGCAACCTGAAGACACAGTGTCCCGGCCTCTCCTCCCTGCAGCATCACCAGAAGGAGCTGCCATCTGAGGGACACAGCCCCACCCAGAGGAGGGCAGCTCCAGGGGTGAACAGGGAGGAGCCATGGTGTGACAGCAAGGCCGTGGGGACAAGATGACATGGGAAAGTAAGGACTGTTGTGCATCCCCTCCCACCAGTTTTGCCTTCGCATGTGACTGTTTCCCATCGGGACAGGGGACCCCGACCCAACATGACTCCAAGGTGGAGCATCATGGGGGAACCACAGAATAAGGTAACATAATGTCTGTCTCTAGCTCCAAAGCTGCCATCCAGGTGTGAGTCTGGAAGAATCTAGGAGTAGTCTTATCTGAGTGAGGATTTTCTTGGCCTGGGGACTGCTTCAGTTCAGTTCAGTCGCTCAGTTGGTGTCCGACTCTTTGAGACCCCATGAATCGCCAGGCACACCAGGCTCCCTGTCCATCACCAACTCCCAGAGTTCACTCAGACTCACGTCCATCGAGTCAGTGATGCCATCCAGCCATCTCACCCTCTGTCGTCCCCTTCTCCTCCTGCCCCCAATCCCTCCCAGCATCAGAGTCTTTTCCAATGAGTCAACTCTTCGAATGAGGTGGCCAAAGTACTGGAGTTTCAGTTTCAGCACCATTCCCTCCAAAGAAATCCCAGGGCTGATCTCCTTCAGAATGGACTGGTTGGATCTCCTTGCAGTCCAAAGGGACTCTCAAGAGTCTTCTCCAACACCACAAGCATCAATTCAAAAGCATCAATTCTTCGGCACTCAGCCTTCTTCACAGTCCAACTCTCACATTCATACATGACCACAGGAAAAACCATAGCCTTGACTAGACGAACCTTTGTTGGCAAAGTAATGTCTCTGCTTTTGAATATGCTATCTAGGTTGGTCATAACTTTCCTTCCAAGGAGTAAGCGTCTTTTAATTTCATGGCTGCAATCATCATCTGCAGTGAGTTTGGAGCCCAGAAAAATAAAGTCTGACACTGATTCCACTGTTTCCCCATCTATTTCCCATGAAGTGATGGGACCGGATGCCATGATCTTCGTTTTCTGAATGTTGAGCTTTAAGCCAGCTTTTTCTCTCTCCACTTTCACTTTCATCAAGAGGCTTTTGAGTTCCTCTTCACTTTCTGCCATAAGGGTGGTGTCATCTGCATATCTGAGGTTATTGATATTTCTCACGGCAATCTTGATTCCAGCTTGTTGTTTCTTCCAGTCCAGCATTTCTCATGATGTACTCTGCATATAAGTTAAATAAGCAGGGTGACAATATACAACCTTGACGTACTCCTTTTCCTATTTGGAACCAATCTCTTGTTCCATGTCCAGTTCTAACTGTTGCTTCCTGACCTGCATACAGGTTTCTCAAGAGGCAGGTAAGGTGGTCTGGTATTCCCATCTCTTGAAGAATTTTCCACAGTTTATTGTGATCCACACAGTCAAAGGCTTTGGCATAGTCAATAAAGCAGAAATAGATGTTTTTCTGGAACTCTCTTGCTTTTTCAATGATCCAGGGGATGTTGGCAATTTGATCTCTGGTTCCTCTGCCTTTTCGAAAACCAGCTTGAACATCAGGAAGTTCATGGTTCACGTATTGCTGAAGCCTGGCTTGGAGAATTTTGAGCATTACTTTACTAGCATGTGAGATGAGTGCAATTGTGCAGTAGTTTGAGCATTCTTTGGCATTACCTCTCTTTGGGATTGGAATGAAAACTGACCTTTTCCAGTCCTGTGGCCACTGTTGAGTTTTCCAAATTTGCTGGCATATTGAGTGCAGCACTTTCACAGCATCATCTTTCAGGATTTGAAATAGCTCAACTGGAATTCCTTCACTTCCACTAGCTTTGTTTGTAGTGATGCTTTCTAAGGCCCACTTGACTTCACATTCCAGGATGTCTGGCTCTAGGTGAGTGATCACGCCATCGTGATTATCTGGGTCGTGAAGATCTTTTTTGTACAGTTCTTCTGTGTATTTTTGCCACCTCTTCTTAATATCTTCTGCTTCTGTTAGATCCATACCTTTCTTTCCTTTATTGAGCCCATCTTTGCATGAAATGTTCCCTTGACATCTCTAATTTTCTTGAAGAGATCTCTAGTCTTTCCTATTCTGTTGTTTTCCTCTATTTCTTTGCATTGATCGCTGAGGAAGGCTTTCTTCTCTCTTCTTCCTATTCTTTGGAACTCTGCATTCAGATGCTTATATCTTTCCTTTTCTTCTTTGCTTTTCGCTTCTCTTCTTTTCACAGCTATTTGTAAGGCCTCCCCAGAGAGCCATTTTGCTCTTTTGCATTTCTTTTCCATGGGGATGGTCTTGACCCCTGTCTCCTGTACAATGTCATGAACTTCATCCCATAGTTCATCAGGCACTCTATCTATCAGCTCTAGGCCCTTAAATCTATTTCTCACTTCCACTGTATAATCATAAGGGATTTGATTTAGGTCATACCTGAATGGTCTAGTGGTTTTCCCTACTTTCTTCAATTTCAGTCTGAATTTGGCAATAAGGAGTTCATGATCTGAGCCACAGTCAGCTCCTGGTCTTGTTTTTGTTGACTGTATAGAGCTTCTCCATCTTTGGCTGCAAAGAATATAATCAATCTGATTTTGGTGTTGACCATCTGGTGATGTCCATGTGTAGAGTCTTCTCTTGTGTTGTTGGAAGAGGGTGTTTGCTATGACCAGTGCATTTTCTTGGCAAAACTCTATTAGTCTTTGCCCGGCTTCATTCCGTATTCCAAGGCCAAATTTGCCTGTTACTCCAGGTGTTTCTTGACTTCCTACTTTTGCATTCCAGTTCCCTATAATGAAAAGGACATCTTTTTTGGGTGTTAGTTCTAAAAGGTCTTGTAGGTCTTCGCTTTCAAGCTGGGAAGAAAGGATTAGAAATAAACAAGGATGCTGTGTCTGATGCTGATAGGGAGCCTTTCAGGGCATCCCAGGGAGCGGGGTGGGGATGGACGAATGATCCGCCCCCTTTAAGGGAAGGAGCTGAAAGGGGAGGCACCTGCTGGACCCCCAAGAAGGGACGTGTTGAGGATGCATCTGGGAGTGGGGCTGGGGTGAGGGGCAGGGATAGAGTGGAGATATGCAGACCCAGGAGGGGGATTCCAGGGTCCCAGTGGCCCTGGGACAGCCCAGTATGTGTCTTCTGACCCAGAAGGGATGCAGGCATGGAGCCAACCTGAAATAGGGTTTCAGAGTTGTGACAAGGACACATGGCTAGAGTGGCAGGGACCCTGGAGACCATAGAATTGTCCAGGTCACCTGCCCAAGGCAGTCCCGCCAGCCAGGGCTGCAGTCCTGCTCACAAAGAGGCTCCTCCAGGGTCCAGTGTTGGGGAAGTGAGGCCCCTCCCAGCCCGCCCCCTCCACAGGGACAGCTGCCCTGTTTCCAAGGGACTATTTGCTGAGAGGCCTCCAGGGCGGAAAGGCCAGCACCCTAAGCCCCAGCCAGCTCCCTGGCATCAGGGGCCTTGTCTCCTTTGCTGATAATAAACCCTGGGACAAGCTGAGGTTGGAAAGAGAAACACAGAGCAAACCTGAGAACTTCCCTGGACTCACAAAGCTCCTTCAGCCCCAATAGCCAATGGAGCCCTGTCATCACACAGCATCTTGCTTTTCCACCAGCCCCCGACAGGTGCAGCTGGTCCTCTCCAGGGGTTCCACTTCTGGAAACTCATTTTTGTTTCCTAGGGCAACTGCAATAAGTTAGCACAAGTTGGGAGACTTAGCACAACAGAATTGTATTTTCTCACAGTTCTGAAGGTCAGAAATTTGAAATCAAGGCCAGCAGAGCTTTGCTGTCTCTGATCTTCCAGGGGAGGGTCCATCCTTGGCTCCTTTAGCTTCTGGAGGCCCCTTTGCTTTGGGGGCATCTCCGCCTCCCCCTCCACATGCTCATCTTCTCTCAACCCTGTGTGTGTAAACTCTCTGTCCTTTCTCTTATGAAGATGCCAGTGGTGCTGCAGGATCCACGGACAGGGCCCACTGTGGACGGACCTGAACTCCAGAGACATACATTGGATTTTAGCTGTAAGTGATGAGGCCTCACTGACATTCTGTAAGGAAGGGCTGATCCATCAGAGGCCCACTCTGGAATTAAAACTCTGGTTGTAGAAGAAAAACTAAATCAAGTCCACCAAGAAGCTAGGCGGCCAGTTTGGAGGCTGATTGTACAGTCCCCATATGGGATGATGGACCTTGAGGAAAGCCACTTCAGGGGTGGAGGCAGAGGCAGATTTATGAAATATTTGGGAGCAAATATTCAACTGGTCTTGATGAGGGGAGGGGCCATGATTACTGACACTTGATGCCCCAGGGGCAGCTGTAACCTCACCTCTCCCTTCTGCTCCCTTGACATCTCAGGCTCTGTCCAAGGTGCTCCTAGCGCTCTGCCCCTCTCCCTGGGCACCACCCACTGAGTACTCTGGGAAGGGAGGCTAAGAAAGGGGGAACCAGCTGGAGCTCAGGGAGGCAGCCTGGGCTCCTGCCTCTGCATCTCCTTGAGACCCCTCCAGATACACGTGCTCATCTCTCACCTGCACCTGAGGCCTGGCTCGCGTGCTTCTAGAGGGATGAAATTTATTAAGAAATGGATCTCTCCCCGCAGTTCACCTGAGTCAGGAAACCTTGTCTGGAGTGATGGTCCTCCTGTGGCTCAGCCTCTGTCCTTCTGTCTGTCCCTTCCCCTCCTCCCCTTCTCCCATTGTCTGAGTGTCTCAGGCCACTTAGACGATCTCTTCTCTGTGCACCTTCTCGTCCTCATCCAGGCCGATAGCTTTAAGACTTCACTCAGTTGACAAATGATGTTGTGTACAGAGTGTGTGCCATGCACCGTTCTAGGCACTGCACAGAGAGTAGAGAAAAGAACCAGTAATTCTGCCTCCATGGAGCTTACACTATAGTACAGGAGATGGAGAATGTGCAAACCAATATGTATTAGGTCATTGGGTGATAAATGCCATGATAAAGGGAAAACAGGTGAAGAGAGAGTTATTGGAGTTGGGGGTGGGGGGTGGGCAAAACTGCTATTTTATTAATAGGTAGGTAGAGGTCAGGATGCTCTATGAATGTGACACTTAAGAAGATATTGAATGAAGTGAACATGCCATATGATGACAACTCCCCAGTTCCTGCCTCTTGAGCTGATCTCTATTAAGACCCAGAATTGTGCGCAACTGCTTTCTGATCTCTCCCTCTGGGTGCCTCAGGACACCTCACATCCACCAAGTCCAATCCCACCACTTGAGCACCCTTCCCCCCACCCCCGACACTGATCCTCATCTTTCCCATATCAGTCGATGGCACCACCTTCACAGATGCTCTTCACAAAATACTCCTGACCCACCCACTCTTCTTCATCTCTAGAGCCACCTGGTCCACATCCACCCATCCCCTTACGCAGATGCCTGCCATAAGCTTCTATTTTCATTCTTTTCTTCAATGTCTACTTTGGAGTAATTGCAATGCAAATTAAAACTGAGTGGAGTAAATTCAAACTAAGGTACCTTGAAAGCTTCTGTTTGCTCCCTTAGAATGATACACAAATTCCAAAAGATTAAGCCAAAGCCCTGCAAGCTCAGATCCCTTTCTACCTCTCCTGCCTCCTCACCTCCCTCCCTCCAGCCACTGAGAACTTCTCCCAGTTCCTCTTGGCCATCTCAGGACCCTTCCCCTGACATATCTACACATCCTCAACCCTGAACTGAGACCAGAGCTCAGTCTGGCACACGGTAGTACTATGTTCAGTCAATGCTGCTCTAAGCCTTAGAGATTCCTGCACCCAGACTTGGTAAGGTCAATGCATACATGCATTTGTGGATGAAAAATGAGTCAGTAGTCAACCTAAAAAAGAAATGGAAATTTTATTGAAGCCAACTTGAGGATTATATTTGGGCATACAGTCTCTCAGGAAGCTCTGAAAACTATACTAAGGAAGCGGGGAGGACTGTGTGTATATGACTTGGGGAAAGGGGAACATGCAACCAGTACACAGCTTGTAGAAGTTACTTCACCCCTGAGGAAGAGATATCTTGGTTAATGTTTTTGGTGCTTTCTGGTTATGGGAAGATGCAAGGAACTGGGTTCATTGAAAGTCTCCTTAAATTGTCTAAGTATCTGAGGGTTGGTTCTGCCAGTTTTCCCAGAGCACAAAGTACCTGATCCTGACCTTTTCCATGACTTCCTTTCAGGGTGGACTGTAGGTCAGTGACTGCAGTGGCTAGTGACTTGGTGCTCGTAGAACTGTGTGGCGGGCAACATATTTTATCACACAATCCCCTCCATTTCCATCTTAATTTCAACCAAGATCTGGGGGGAATTTTGACCATGTTGTCCCCAGGCTTTAGGAGTGCTCATTCCCAGGTTGGACAAGGATAATTGAAAAACCGCTCAGTGTGCAAGTACTCATCTAGTCTTGGAAACAGTAGCCAAAATCCTGAGGATCGCGTGTGCTACTAGTCTTGTCAGCTCCAAGAAATATTTCCCTCTTCTTGTTTCTTCTCATACCTAGAGTCACACTACTGCAATACAATCTGATAGAACTGTATATGAGCTCAAGGGTTTCAAGTCACCTGGTCATCATCATTTTTGTCTAGGCTCAGTGTTACATCCATTAATGCAAGAAACAATACTCTTGTAAAATGGCAGAATACAAGCAATATATTAAGAGCTACTGACACTAATAAGGTCATAAGCAGGCAGTGTTATAAAAGTTAACACGGCTGGTGTAGAAGAACCAAACTGGTCTTGATGGTTGAGGTATCTCCGCTCTTAGGAGGGCTGGTTAACACATACTGCAGATGTACACTAGAGGGGATGGAGGAGGTCCAGATGTGCAGAGAAAATTTTTATGTTGATATGCTTTTTGTCTTGTCTTAAAATATGAGTCTTATTACATTGTTCCATAAGATTCACCTCCTGGGAGCCTTCCCCATCCACCCCATCCACCCCCCCCTGGGTGAAGAGCTCATGCTTCATCCCAGTACAGGAGCGAGAGGCAGCAGCGGGGGGCCTTCCCCCACCCCCTTCCCCACAGTTCTGCTTGCCTGGGGCCCCTCTGGGCCTGGTGACGCCAGGATGCTGGGCTCTGAGGCTTTGTGGCTGAGAGCAGAAGAAGAAAAAAGATTGTGGTGTCTTCCTGGCCATCAATTATTATAAAGGTTCCTGGTCTCAATGCATGTGTGGCATACAGGCACATATACAGGAAAACACACACTGGGCATGCACTCAGGCATGCATCCTTAAATACAGTTATTCGGGGTCTGGTCCTTCAAGAGGCAAGGGGACAGAAAGTCTAGTGTGGGGGCACAACTGCTAGTTGTCTTGGGCTGGGCCATGCCCCTAGGTTCTCAGGAAAGGTGGGAGTAGGGAGACATTGGGAAGGGCTCCCAGAGATGGGGGTTTGGGTGAGAACAAAAATCTGCTCAGTTTTTCTGAGTTCTAAGAAAATTTGGGGCAATTAGGGTATGTTGATTTGTGCTTTATTCTTTTATATTTGTGTTGAGGTTTAAAAAAGAACATTATAGATATGGGAGAAAGGACAGGCTTCTCTCTATGAACAGCAGGGTTTGATGGTATCCAGAAATTCCAGAGAATTAAAAAATATATGTATATTTACATTTATTTAGATCATATGACAGGTGGGTCCCAGAGAAGCAGGAAGCAACAACAGAAAGCAGCTGGCACATAGAAACACACGTGTGTACAGCACACACCCAAGAAATGCAGGTTCTTCAACAGTAGCAGCAGCAGTGCTCATCCACCCAACACCACCCCCAAACAAAACTTTGGAAAGAAACTTTCCATGCAAAATATAGTCTCCCCATAATTTTTGCCCTTGAGACAATAAAAAGGAAAAGAAAATACCCCAGACTAACATCATCTTAAGGTTGACAGGGCCATGCTCTTCTCCCTGCAGAGGCAAAATGAGCTGTTTTATCACTGAGGCAGGAGGGCCACATCGCCGCCCCTCAAAAACACTGCAGGCAAGTGTCTTCAAGTCTCTGTGGTTCTTCACCAGCTCTTTTTTTTAATTCCCCAGAGAGTAGCTGGGATGGACAGTATCTACCCCTGGCTTCCTCTAAGATGGCCTCTAGGCAGCGGGTGTTTAGTGAGCCTGCAAAAATTCTGGAGCCAATCTCAGGTGGGGCTGGAACACCCAACCTGGAGCACCAGGTGGGGCCCAGGGACCAGGGTCTCTGCTTCAAGACTCCTGCCACTGAAAAGTACAGACCTCCAGAGATTTTAGTTTAAGTTAAAGGGCAGGTGCCCTGTACACTCCCCTCCCATGGGAGGTGGGGGCCGAATCACACAGAGGGCTGTGTGCTGTGGAGTCAGCACCTTAGGAGGCGGGAGGGGTCAGTGGGCAGAGAAGGAAGAGTCTCAGGTCCTGATGGATCAGAAGAAGGAAGATGGGGAGAGGTGGTCAGGACACATGCTGTTATTATTGTTCAGTCACTAAGTCGTGTCTGACTCTGTGACCCCATGAGGCACACCAGGCTTCCCTGTCCTTCACTGTCTCCCAAGGTTTGCTCAAACTTATGTCCATTGAGTTGATGATGCCATCCAACCATCTCATCCTCTGCCGTGCCCTTCTCTTCTTGCTCTCAGTCTTTCCCATCATCAGGGTCTTTTCCAATGAGTCAGCTCTTCACGTCAAGTGGCCAAAGTATTGGCGCTTCAGCATCAGTCCTTCCAATGAATATCAAGGGTTTTTTTTCCTTTAGGTGATAAGGAAAAAAAAAAGGATGACCAGAAGAGGGGAAAAAGCAGAAAATATAGAAAAGATGAGAGTGGAAAAAGAAGGCAGCTAACAAGGTAAACAGAGAGACAGAGCAGAAGGAGGGAAGGAAATGAAAAGGGAGGGAGATGAATGGGGAAGGATGTGAGAGGGGAGAGAGGGAACCAGGAAGAGAACATCAGAGCTCAGTGAAGAACCTGCAGGTGAGAAGAGAAATAGGGAGCCCCAGGGCCCATCCTTGGTCCCTACAAAGCCTCCGAGGCCATGTACAGCAGGTCAGCCAAGTAAATCAGCAGGGTAGCGGCTGTCAAGACAGCCACAGTCCAGCATTCATCCCAGACGCACACAGAGCAGGTGAGGGTTTTTTTTTTTTCCCCTCTATTTTATCATGGCAGCTCACATCACTGGACCACAGAGGCAGCCCACCCAACTTCTCGTGAAAGGGGCAGAGTGACCAGAGATCAGAGCGCTGGTAAAGAGGAGGATGGAAACATAGTCTCCTTTTACAGTAAAGGATAGTAGACAGGTGTCCGTGTTTCAGTGTCATCTTTGAGCAACAGGGTGGACATCATCCCTAGGTAGAAGCAGACGGAGCACAGGATCGTTTGTCTCACCATGGCAGACGTGTACTGGAAACGGCTGTTGCAGTTGATAATGGTATGAAAATTAAAGCCAAAATGACATAGAGCAGGAAGATCAACAGTCTCTCGAGCATGCCTGGACCAGCAGGCACAAAGCAGGATGTGTCGCCAGCCAGGGCGCAGGTCCAGGCCCCTGCGGCGGCGTAAAGCACAGCACTGATGCAGGAGGAGGCAGTGGCGGAGATGGCCTGGTTCCGGGTGTGGCTCTGAGGCAAGAACCGGACATAGTTGGTGGTGAAAATAGTGGAGGCAAAGAGACAGAATAGGGTGAAATAGAAGGCACAGTGGTAGAGAACGTCATAGCAGGACAAGGGGAAGTGGGATTGGAGCCCACACAACTCCACTATGAAGACGGTGAGGGTCTCACCGAAGCAGAAGCACCACAGGAACACAGACCGGTTGACTGTGCACTCACTCCAAGTGTCCATGCTGGCCACCAGCAAGGAGGGCAACCAGGCGGAGAGCAGCTGCCCCAGGTGGAGGAAGAAGCCCACCGTTCTGGAGCCCAGGCCTGAGGAGGTTCCCGTGGTGATGGTGACGGTCAGGCAAGTCACCAGCACAGGAGTTGTAACCTTACTGGTTTTAAAACCAAAGGCTTGTGAATAATTAAAAAACAGCTCAGGGTTTTGACGGACTGGTTCAGTTTCACTCTGCCTGTTTAGTTCTGTTTCTGTCTTTGTTTTTCCAGAAAGATACAACCACCAATCCTAACAATGTAAGGACCACACTCACGGTCTCACTCCAGCAAGATGGTTTCTGGTTCCTGGTTACTGTTCAAAGAAAGAAGTGCAGCACACCCGCAGTGTGCAGCCTGCAGCCACTTCTTGCTCCCCTCCATGTAAGTTCCCCTGGCTGAGCCTTGCTGTGTTGGGAGTTGATTCTTCTGAGTAGTAAAAAACCTTCTCCCCTGGTGGCTGGCTTCCTTAAGATAAAGCTACTTTTCTTTTACCCAGTGCTTGTCTCTCTGTATTGGCTTCTTCTTCTTTTTTTTTTTTAATGTAAATTTATTTAATTTAATTGGAGGCTAATTACTTTACAATATTGTATTGGTTTTGCCATACATTGACACGTGGCAGATTCATGTCAATGTATTGGCTTCTCAAGCAACGCACAGTCGAGACTAGCTGGGGGACAATGCTGTGCATCCAGGCAGGAGTCAGGTCCCCTAGGCTCAGCCCCTCCACCTCCTTCTGGGGCGAGGAGAGGGGTGAGGCTGAGAAGGTTGGGGAGGATCTATAGGCATTTTCAAGCAGAAGCAGAACTTGCTAGTTTCAGGAACTTGCCTGTCCCTCCCACTCCTCGCTCACAGCCTGTGTTCGCTTTCTGTTGAGAGACAGAAACTGGCCTCTTAAGGAGCAGTTGCGCTCTTGACCGAGTGAATAGAGGGCTGTGCACCTGGAGATCCCCCCATTCTCACCCATTTGGGAATAATATTTGCCCTTTGGGACTTTGGGGTCAACTTGGACACTGCAGGAGTGGAAAGTGGCTTGCTTGGGATTCTGTACGAGTCTCTCCTTGAGGCAGAATTGCTTTGTTTGAATTCCGTTCTGGGGGAGCAAGTGAAGTGCCTTCCAGAACTTCATAGGGGAGGCATCTTGGCAGGTTGCCAAACTAGACTATGACCCTGTAACCAACAAAAAAATGTTTTTTTTAATTATAAGCCAGGCTTCCCATGTATGTTTTCAATTCTGAAGAATGGTGGCCCCTAAATGTGTCTCTAAATTCCTCACTATTTTGCAGTTAGAACTGACTTGACCATGATCTGGTAAATGGGAGGAAATTCCATGTGCAGGCTTCCTTGTTTCTTACACTAAGGATTCTTCCAACAAGGGCCCTAAATTAACGGTAAAAGAGGCTGGGGCTGCCCCGGGGTCTTTCCCCGCACACCCCCCTCCCACCTGTCCCTGGAAGGAGGAGGAGTTCTAGTGTGGGGGCAGGGCAGAGCCTGAGTGTCCCCCAGCAGGAGGACAAAAAGGGGTCTGAAGTAGTTTCTCCCTTTAAGACCCCACAGGGCACTGAGTTTGCCTGCAGTGTGTCTCCTATCAGGGAGAGGCAGGGAGGGGATGGATTTTCACTAAGACGACTCCCTGCAGGAGGTTTGAGGACAGCCAATAGGCTATTATTGTTGTTATACTCTGTTTTCCACCTCAGACCTGCTAAACCGGTCAACTGCCAACCTTCTACATGGAGATGATCCACAAAAATAGTGGAAATGTTCATTAGGATTTTTCTCAAGCCGTCACCCAACACGGGCTGATGCGCAGGTTTGGGTGATAATTTTGTGGAGACCTGATGAGGGGTCATTCGTCCCTCCACACCCTCCCTGGGATGCCCTGAAAGATTCCACACCAGCATCAGACACAGTATCCTTGTTCGTTTCCAATCCCTTCTTCCCTGGCTTGCAAGCTGCTCACCAGTTTCCCAGGCCAGGAAAGTCCTCACTCAGGTAGCCCTACTCCTAGATCTTTCCAGACTCCCACCTGGATGGCAGCTTTGGAGCTTAAGAGACAGACATTATGTTAATTTATTCTGTGGTTCCCCCACGACACTATACCTTGGAGTCATGCTGGGTGGGGGTCTCCTTTCCCAAAGGGGAACAGTCTCATGCTGAGACAAATTGGGGGAGGGGATTCACAACAGTCCCTACTTCCCATGTCATCTCGTCCCCACGGCCTTGCTCTCACCCCATGGCTCCTCCCTGTTCACCCCTGAAGCTTCTCTCCTCAGAATGGGACTGTGTCCCTCAGATGGCAGCTCCTTCTAGTGATGCTGCAGGGAGGACAGGCTGGGACAATGTGTCTTCAAGTGCTGTGGAAGGAGGCTGTGGCCCTGAAGGTGGGTCCTGGGTCCCAGAGCCCCGAGCTTTGGTCCTGGGCTCCCATCCACGGGCCTGGTTGACCTGCTGGGCTGTAGAACGTAGTGTTCAAACCCACGGCTTTTTATTTTTAACAGGGATTTCCACTCCTCCCCTTTCAAACTAGGGAAGACACTTGACTCCTGGAGCCTTGGCTTTGCCATCTGTAAAATGGGGTTAGCAGGACAATCCACAATCCCTTTTCTGAAACCCCTGGGGTCAGATTGCTACAGAATCAGAATTTTTTAGCATCAGTCATGTAACTTGATGCATCTTCTCTATTGGACCTAACACCCTACTGGTGTCTAATGCACCTTTTAAGCAAAGGCATTAGTGTTTCTGTAACTGCGCTTTTGAACATTCACACTAAGTAAAATAAACAAAGACCATAAATTGTCTCATGTCTGTTCAGGTGAAACTTTGTTACCAAACAGCTTTTTAAAAAATCTTTTTCAATTTTGAGTATAATGAAGATTTGTGGTTGTAGGAAACGACCAGAGTACCCTGTGTCTCTGTAGATAACGGCTCAAAGCGTGAAAAAATGTGCATGGCTTTGTGGCCAGACCCAACCCATCTGTGAGATAAGACAAGTCTCCTGACAAGGCCGAGGCTGATGGGAGGGAAGAGTAACTGTAGAGCAGCTGTGCTGTTACCAGGTGTCTGAGTCATTGGTTCAAACTCCATGGATCCTGAGCCTCAGTCCTCACAGGGCCCTGAGCCTTTTCTAGGCATCTAACTCAATCCACCTCTGGAGCTGGATCATTCTCTGGGTGGTCCCCAGTGAAGATCACTACCTTACCAGTGTCCGTGAGCTGCCTGACCGTCATAACACCATTCCACCAGGTTGACATCCCCAGACCTTGGACACCACATTCCACTTCCTCCGCCTGCTGCAACTGTTCTCCATCAGTGTGGCTTTCTCGCTGGTGACCAGCATGGGCATTGGGAAGCAGGGGCCATAAGTAACTGGCCCGTGGCCATCCGGTGCTTTTGTTTAGCCATGACTCTCATCATCTTCATTGTTGAGTTATGTAAGCTCCGGTCCTGGCTTCCTGTCTCTGGTACCGCCTCCTCGACACCTACACCTGCCACGCCGCCCTCCTCTGCCTCTCAACCCGCATCATCCACTCCATCACCTATTATGTCCCTCATCAGGACTGGGCTGTCACTGCTACTGCTTTTTCCTGTCTCGCATCTCTACTGTATATCATAGCTGTGGCTTGGACATGGGTCTGCTGTGTGTTCAAGGAGATTTCCAGCTACATTCACACTGTGCCAGGCCTGCTGAAGGTGCTGGAGACCTTCGTGGACTGTATCATCTTTGCCTTCCTCAGCAACACCTCCCCGTACCTGCACCAGTCGGCCCTGGAGTGGTGCGTGGCCGTTACTCCGTCTGCTTCATCCCAGCAGCTGTGGCCATGCTGCTGAAGCCGGATGACTGGGAGGACAGCTACTCACCCCCTGCCCATCTTCCAGGTTGTGGTGACCCGCTCTGTCCTTTTCTACATCAGCGCTCTCGTCCTCTGGCTGCTCTATCAGTTCAGTGAGGAGTGTGACGGGCACCCTCGTTGGTCCGGTGACGAGGACTGCATCGATGACCTCCCCTACAGTCTGCGTGTGCACCTGAGATGAGCGACTGGCTGTGGCCATCCTGACAGCCGTCAACCTGCTGGTTTACGTGGTTGAGCTGCTGTACTAGGCCCGCCAGCTTTCTGTGGGGACTGAGGATACCTCCAGTGCTCCAGACTCTGTTTGCTCCCATTCAGTATCTTCACAGAGTTTGGATTCCTCTGATGCCCTCTTCCTGGCTCCCTCTCTCCCTCCTCACATCCTTCCCCTTTCATCTCACTCTCTTTTCTGTTTCCTTCCCTCCTTCTGCTCTGTCTCCTTCCTGTTTTCTTTAGTTGCCCGTGTCCTGTTTTGTCTCTTTCTCATCTTTTCTACATTTTCTGCTTTTTGCCCCTTTTCTGGTCATCCTTGGTTTCTCATCTCCTGTGTCCTGACCACCTCTCCCCATCTTCCTCCTTCTGATCCATCAGGACCCGAGACTCCTTCCTCCTCTGCCCACTGCCCCCTCCCACCCCATGAGGTGCTGACTCCACAGCACACAGCCCTCTGTGCAGCCGTTCACACCCTGGGCCTCGGGAGGGGCCTCATTGTCAAAGCGTGTCTGTCCCCTGGTGGTGCCTTAGTTGTATATGCATTTGGGGGTGGGGTGGGTAGCTACTCATTGGGCCCCGTTTCTCCCAGTGGAGGGGGATATATAGGCTACATCCCCATTACATCGAAAAAATTCTCTAGAGGTCAATAATTCCCAGTGGGCGAGAGTCTTGAAGCAGAGACCCTGGATCCCTGGGCCCTACCTGGTGCTCAGCTCCACCTGAGAGTGGCTCCAGGATTTTTGCAGGCTCACTGAACACCCACTGCCTAGAGAGCATCTTAGAGGAAGTCAGGGGTGAATGCCTTCAATCCCAGCTAGTGTCTGGGGAATTTTAAAAAAGGAGCTGAGAGAACTGTATGGTCGTGAAGACACCTGTCTGCAGTGTTTGTGAGGGGCAGCGATGTGGCCTGCTTGCCTCAGTGATAAAACAGCATTTGATCACTGTAGGGACAAGGGCATCCCACTTGTCCCCCCACCAACAGCCTTAAAGTGATGTTAGCCTCAGTGTTTTATTTATTTATTTATTTATTTTTACTATCTTCTGTTCAGGAGAGCAAAAATTACTGAGTGACCCTGTTTTGGGGTCTCTTTGATTAAAGACATTTTTTACATTGGTTTCTTTTTTTTAAGGTTTTTTTTTTTTTTATCATGGTAAAAGTCACATAGCATAAAACATGTGACTTTAACCATATTTAACTGTATAGTTCAGTGGCACTAAATGCATTCACATTGTGCAACTCTCAAGATCATCTCTCTCCCAAATTTTTCACCTTCTTAAACTGAAACTCCCCCCTTTAAGCACTAACTCCCATCCACCTCCTGTTCCTGGCATCTACCAACACACTTTCTGACTCTATGAATTTGACTCTTCTAGGTACCACGTATGAGTGGAATAAAGTAGTATTTGTCTGCACCTATTGTATATTGGAAGGCATTTTTAAAGTTAATACATGTGAGTGATTTTGTTCTTAAAGAGGAAGTTTCTTTTCAAATTTTCTTGGGCAGGTGTTCGGGGATGGGATACAGGTTGCTGGTCTCACTGTCCAAGGAACTGCATTGCTTGAGTGTGAGAGGACACACTCATGTATGTGTGTTTCTGTGTACCAGTTGCTTTCTGTTGCTGCTTCTTGATTCTCTGGGGCTCAGACACAATGTAATCTAAACCAATGTACATAATTTAAAAAAAATTTCTGGGGCTTCTGGTTCCTAATAGTCCCTGCTGTTAATCATAGAGAAGACAGTTCAACATTCTCCACATTGATAATGTCCTTTTCAATCACAATTCAAAGATGAAAGAAAAGAAACAAACGAATAAAAACCCAAAACAAAGTCCACATATTCTAATTGCCCCAAATTGCCTAGCACTCAGAAGAGTCCTAGTCAATTTCCACCCTCACCCAAACCTAGGTTTCTGGGAGCCCCTTCCACTGACCCCAGTCACACCTGAACCAGAGCCTGGGGGTGCAGCCCAGCCTGTGATGCAAGATGTTGGGCCCCACCCTAATGCCAACATCACAGGATGTTGTGCAGGCCATGACAGCACCTGGACACCTCTCTAGAAAGGTGTGTACTTGTATGCAAGCTCAGTGCACATGTGTGTACATGTGTACATGCCCACTGCTCCCCTGCATTGAGATCTGCAGCTCTTTACTGGTGGCTGTGAAGGCCCCACAAGTCTCCCAGTCTCAACCACAAAGCTACAGAGTCCAGCATCCTGGTGTCACCAGGGCCAGAGGAGCCAGAGCAGCAGAGCTGTGGGGGAATGGAGGGGAAGGACCCCCTCTACTGTCCCCTCACTCCTGTACTGCCATGAAGCATGTTATCTTCACCCAGGGCAGGTTGGATGGAGGGGAAAGGCTCCCAGGAGGTGGTCCTCGTGGAAGAAGATCTTAAGAAACAATGAAATAAAATTCCTATTTTAAGACAAATCAAGAAAAATTTAAATATAACAATGTTTGTCTGTCTGTTTCAGCCTCTTCCCTCTCCTCTAGTGTGCATTATTCATCTGCATTGTGCCTTAACCAGACCTCTTCAAGGGAAGAAATACCCATTTCACCACAAGGGTGACATTTTCTAGAGGAAGGCCTTGTAACACCTTAGAAGATAGCACTGCTAACTTACTTAGGACCTGATTAATGTCTCTAGTTGTATTACTTGTGTTCTGCCTACTTTAAAGATTTATGTCTTGTTTCTTGTGGTAACATATCTGTGATTAAGTCTGTGAAGAAATATAATGGTGACTAGTGATGGGCTCGATAAAGGACAGAAATGGTATGGACCTAAGAGAAGCAGAAGATATTAAGAAGAGGTGGCAAAAATACACAGAAGAACTGTACAAAAAAGATCTTCACAACCCAGATAATCACGATGGTGTGAGCACTGACCTAGAGCCAGACATCCTGGAATGTGAAGTCAAGTGGGCCTTAGAGAGCGTCACTATGAACAAAGCTAGTGGAGGTGATGGAATTCCAGTTGAGCTGTTTCAAATCCTGAAAGATGATGCTGTGAAAGTGCTGCACTCAATATGCCAGCAAATTTGGAAAACTCAGCAGTGGCCACAGGACTGGAAAAGGTCAGTTTTCATTCCAATCCCAAAGAAAGGCAATGCCAAAGAATGCTCAAACTACCGCACAATTGCACTCATCTCACACGCTAGTAAAGTAATGCTCAAAATCCTCCAAGCCAGGCTTCAGCAATACATGAACCGTGAACTTCCTGTTGTTCAAGCTGGTTTTTGAGAAGGCAGAGGAACCAGAGATCAAATTGCCAACATCTCCTGGATCATTGAAAAAGCAAGAGAGTTCCAGAAAAACATCTGTTTCTGCTTTATTGACTATGCCAAAGCCTTTGACTGTGTGGATCACAATAAACTGTGGAAAATTCTGAAAGAGATGGGAATACCAGACCACCTGACCTGCCTCTTGAGAAATCTGTATGCAGGTCAGGAAGCAACAGTTAGAACTGGACATGGAACAACAGACTGGTTCCAAATAGGAAAAGGAGTACGTCAAGGCTGTATATTGTCACCCTGTTTATTTAACTTCTATGCAGAGTACATCATGAGAAACGCTGGACTAGAAGAAACACAAGCTGGAATCAAGATTGCCGGGAGAAATATCAATAACCTCAGATATGCAGATGACACCACCCTTATGGCAGAAAGTGAAGAGGAACTCAAAAGCCTCTTGATGAAAGTGAAAGTGGAGAGTGAAAAAGTTGGCTTAAAGCTCAACATTCAGAAAATGAAGATCATGGCATCTAGTCCCATCACTTCATGGGAAATAGATGGGGAAACAGTGGAAACAGTGTCAAACTTTATTTTTGGGGGCTCCAAACTCACTGCAGATGGTGACTGCAGCCATGAAATTAAAAGACGCTTACTCCTTGGAAGGAAAGTTATGACCAACCTAGATAGCATATTCAAAAGCAGAGACATTACTTTGCTAACAAAGGTCCAGCTAGCCAAGGCTATGCTTTTTCCTGTGATCATGTATGGATGTGAGAGTTGGACTGTGAAGAAGGCTGAGCGCTGAAGCAGTGATGCTTTTGAACTGTGGTGCTGGAGAAGACTCTTGAGAGTCCCTTGGACTGCAAGGAGATCCAACCAGTCCATTCTGAAGAAGATCAGCCCTGGGATTTCTTTGGAAGGAATGATGATAAAGCTGAAACTCCAGTACTTTGGCCACCTCATACGAAGAGTTGACTCATTGGAAAAGACTCTAATGCTGGGAGGGATTGGGGGCAGGATGAGAAGGGGACGACAGAGGGTGAGATGGCTGGATGGCATCACTGACTTGGTCGACGTGAATCTGAGTGCACTCCAGGAGTTGGTGATGAACAGGGAGGCCTGGCATGCTGTGATTCATGGGGTCACAAAGAGTCAGACATGACTGAGCAACTGAACTGAACTGAACTGAGGCCTCTTGAAATGATTCATATAATATATATAGTTTATAAGGTTTGTGATTGTAATACAGTGACTGTCCCCATACGGCTCAGTGGTAGAGAACCCGCCTGCCAATGTAGAGGGCTCAGGTTTGATCCCTGGGTCTAGAAGATGCCCTGGAGAAGAAAATGGCAACCCTCTCCAGTATTCTTGCCTGGGAAACCTCATGGACAGAGGAGGCTTGAGGGCTACAATCCATTGGGTTGCAAAGAGTCCGAGATGACTTATCAACTAAACAGCAACAACTACAGATGTGGGAAGAAGCAACAGGAAGGAATCATTTCCTCAGGGCTTGGGCCCAGACCACCTTTTCCTCCTCATCAAACCCAGCAACTTTAGGATTCCACTCATCAGTAAGTATTCTTTTTCACCAAGTGTGTGTGTGCCAGGCCCTATTCTAGACACTGGACAGAGAGCAGAGAACAGAACCAAGAGTTCTGCCCTCATGGAGCTTACACTCTAGTACAGGAGACATGCACATCAATACATAACATCAAGTCAGTGGGTTATTAATGCCACAATAAAGGGAACACAGGTAAGAACAGGTACTGGAATGTGTATGGTGGGGGAAGGGGCAAGGCTGCTATTTTAGGTGGGTGGAGGTCAGGCTGCTCCATGGATACGACATTTAAGACGATGCTGAAGGAAGTGAATAGGCCCTGTGCTGACAACTCCCCAATTCCTGTCTCTGGAGTTGATCTCTCTTGGGACCCAGAGTCACACCTTACTGCCCCTAATCTCTCCCTCTGGATGTCTCAGGACACGTCACACTCAACATGTCCAATCCCACCTCTCAAACCCCTCAGCCCTCAACACACGCTAATCCTTCCTCATCTTTCCCATCTCAGTCAATGGCACCACCTTCCCAGATGCTCTTCACAAACTGCTTGTGAATCCGTCTACCCTTCTTCATCTCTAGACTATGTGGTCCAGATCCATCCACCCCCTCACCTGCTCTCCTGCCATAAGCTTCTAGATGCTTTCTGTAGTTCCATCAGTTCAGTTCAGTGGCTCAGTTGTGTGTGACTCTTTGTGACCCCATGGACTGCAGCATGCCGGGCTTCCTTGTCCATCACCAACTCCTGGAGCTTGCTCAAACTCATGTCTGTCATGTCGATGATGCCATCCAACCACCTTATCCTCTGTCGTCCCCTTCTCCTCCTGCCTTCGATCTTTCCCAGCATCAGGGTCTTTTCCAATGAGTCAGTTCTTCGCATCAGGTGGCCAAAGTATTAGAGCTTCAGCATCAGTCTTTCCAATGAATACTCAGGACTGATTTCCTTTAGAATTGACTGGTTTGATCTTGCAGTCCAAGGGACTCTCAAGAGTCTTCTCCAACACCATGGTTCAAAAGCATCAATGCTTCAGTGCCCAGCTTTCTTTATAGTCCAACTCTCACATCCATACACGACTCCTGGAAAAACCACAGCTTTGACTAGACTGACCTTTGTCAGCAAAGTAATGTCTCTGCTTTTTAATATGTGTCTAGGTTGGTCATTTCCATCTTTTCCCTCAAAGACTGGTTTAGAATAAAGTCAAAGTAAGATACTTTGAAGGTTTCTGTTTGCTCCCTTAGGATGGAACACAGATTCCAGAACATTACCTCCAAAGCCCTGCAAGTTCAGACCCCTTTCTACCTCTCCAGCCTCCTCACTTCCCTCCCTCCAGCCAGTGAAAACTGCTTCCAATTCCTCTTGGTCCTCTCAGAGCCTTTCACCTTACCTGTCTACACACCACCCCTCAGCCCTGAACATGGTAGTCCTGTGTCAGTCAATGCCACTCTAAGCCTCAGTTTGCTCATCCAGAAAATGGAGATTTAAGCTCCTGCTTTTAGTTATAAAAGCTGTTAACTGCACCCTGAAGGGAACATCTCAGCCACGTAAGCAGGGAACAACTGTACTAGAAGGATGCAGGATAGCTTGGAAAATCATTAGGGAGGCACCAGCCTGACTCCAGGCTGAGACCAGGAGGAGGGGTGCTGGGCAGCCAGGTCACAGCCAAGGGCAGCGGGTCCAGGCCCCGTGGCCATTGGAAGCACACACTGGACGCTGCTGCAGGCCCCGGAGAAGGAGTTCTGGTCTTTCTTTGTCTCTGTGTATCACCTGTTCTTGTGTGTCCAGGCCCCACTTATGGGGCAGGTCCAATATTTGTCTGGCCTTTTCTTTCTTAGTGAGGATCAGGCCCAGTCTCCCTCCAGGTCGCACACATGATGGGATTGTCCTCAAATATGGTGATGAGTTCACAGCCTCAGTGCTTTCCCTCCATGGAGATGTCCATCACACAAGACCAAGGATTGTTAGGATTAAATGGGAGAAAACATGACTCAGTGATTGTCAAAAATTTACCCAAAAGGCTAAAGGGATGGAATGTATCCCAGTCGGTAGTTCCAGGCTATAGTCTGAGCTGTAAGCACTTGTTATATTCATTTAAGAAACACTTGCCATGGGCCAACAGGGTAGTTACAGACATAAAAGTTTTAAGAGGTGTCACATACAGCGCTCACTACAGATCAAGCCCTGCTCTGGATTCATTTGTTCCTCCCAGCAACCCATGAACTATGCACAAAGTGTCCCCATTTTTACAAGCACACAAAGGGTAACGAGCCCAAGACCACACAAGTAGGAACTGGCAGAGCTGGGATTTGAACCCAGTCATGTGGGTGCAGGACCTTAAACTCTGATTGGCATTGATTTGTACCTTATATTCCAGAAAGATAAAGTAGCCAATATTTTTTGAACACCAACAGTCTAACAAGGTTGTCTTATTACCTCTATTTCATTTCATCTTCAGGGATATTATTACTGTGTCATCCCCATTTAACAGATGATGAAACTGAAGCACAGAGGGTACATTATGTTTTTAGCTCAGAGCCACACAGTTACTCCCTGACAGAGTCTGGACTTGAACACAGATCTGTCTCCCCCAAATCTCAGCAGGTAAAAGAACCTCAGGAAATGCTGAGCCCCTTCCCTCTTCTCTCAGATCCAGGAGCCAACCACACAGACAAGGGTCACATGGATCGGCCATCTGCGCTGGCACCCAAGGGAGATAACCAGGTGCCTGAGACACAGGAGGGAATGGCCCCAACTCTCCCCACTCAGAGGAGGACTGAGGAAAGGCAATCCCTGATTTTTCCAAGAAGTTGGTCTAGGAACACAGAATGGAAACATCTGTGCCCCAGGCTCTGTTCTGGATGCGGCTCAGGCCACAGTCCGGAGGGCATCAGCTGGAGTCATCGTGTGCAGAGGAGGCTCTGGCTGGCTGAGGAAGGAGCCTCTGGCCGCTGCCCCAGGAGACAGAAAGCCCAGGCCAGGCAGGGAGCAAGGGAAGGGCCTGAGGCTTCGGCACTGCAGGGGGCAGGTTGTCTATCAACTGTGTGTGCTAAAGGGCTAGGGGAGGCACTGGACACTAAGTAGGTTGGTTTGGGAGCCACAGCTCCCCCTCCCCATCCAAGTTGATTGGATAGCATCACCGACGCAATGGACATGAACTTGAGCAAGCTCCGGGAGTTGGTGATGGACAGGAAAGCCTGTTGTACTGCAGTCCATGGGGTCGGAAAGAGTCAGACCCCGAACCCAAGGTGCCTCCCTTCTCTCTGCCTTTGGAGACAGGCCTGTGTGGGCATCTCTCAGCTCCTCCCCCAGCCTGTCTGCTTTGGAGTCAGAGCAGATGTGACTGTGAATCCATTCGCGGACCCCAGATCTGCCTCCCTTCACTCTGGGCTTCTCTTTCATCTTCCCCTGCTTATGGTCAGCCCTCTATATGCCCAGCAGGAAGGAATTTGCTTTTCCTAAAGGGAACACAAGCTCCCTAAATAAGGCAAGAGCATTCTGGCTGCTGAGCTGGACTCTGAAGAAGTGGAAAGTCAAGAACGTGCCGAAATAAGGGAGTCTGGGAGACCTCAGATGTGGGGGCACCTGGAAGCAGTTTGTGTTTTTGACAAGAATCACTGGAGAGTCAGACCCCTGGAAAGTGACTGAGGAAACTCATGTTATGAAAGAGAAACATGTTCACCACCAAGCAGGGCTTGTTGGGAAGGAGGGTCTGTGTAATGAGGAAGGATGTGACCAATAAATAGGACCTGGCAGCCAAGAGGAAACAAGCAGAGAGGGTGGACAGAGGGGAGGGAGCCGGCTGCCATCTCCACGTCTGAGTCTCCAAGACTGGCAAGTCCAGGGGCTCCAGAAGAGGGGGGCTGGGAGGGACCAGGGGTCTCTGGCACCCCTCCCCCATCTAGCAGATGAGGAAACTGACTTAGCAGCAGTGAGTGCCCTCCTCACGGGGACGGGGCAGGTTTGTACAGGACTAGAATGGACGGGGCAGAATCCCAGCCTGGAGGATGCTGCTGCCACATTTGTCACAAGCAGCGTGGGGCCGTGGACAGACAGCCGGCCTGGGGACAGGGCACCTGGTCCTGACTCTGACTCTGCCACACACAGGGTGACTCTGGACAAGTGCTGCCATCCCTGGGGCGCAGCTGCTCCTCCTCTGTGATGAGAAGATTAAGTGTATCTCACTCAGTCATGTCTGGCACTTTTTGCGACCCCATGGACTGCAGCCCACCAGGCTCCTCTGTCCATGGGATTTCCCAGGTAAGAATACTGGAGTGGGTTGACATTCTCTTCTCCAGGGAATCTTCCCAACCCAGGGATCCAATCCAGGTCTCCTACATTGCAGGAGGATTCTTAACCTTCTGAGACACCAGGAAGCCCCTATGACGAGAAGTTTGAACTAAATATAGGATCATTACACTTTCTTTTGAGTGCCACAGTGAGGGGACTGGAGCAGCCTTGGAATTGTGACAAATGGCCCTTAACCTCTCAACAGGAGGGATAAAGCAGCCGCCCCCATGAACCGAGAGGCTTGGACAGCGAGCCCCTCAGGTGAGTCCACCCTGGATAATTCTTTTACTGAAGCACAGAGACATTTCCATCCTCCTGGGAAGTGAGGTCCCAGGGTTGTGCTCAATTTGATTTAGAAAAATATAAGAATATGAGGTTCCTGCACTGAGACTTGCGGAGTTCAATGCATATTTGCTTTTGTGGATGAAAAGTTAGGAAATAGTCAACCTAAGAAAGAATTGCAAACTTTATTGGAACCAACCTGAGAAGTGTAACTGGGGAGACAGTCTCTCAAGAAGCTCCGAGAACTGTTTCAAGGAGGTTAGGGTTGGAGATCAGTGTATGTGTTATTTGGGGGAAGGACATGAAACCAGCCCACGTCTTGGTAGAAGGGTACTTCACTCAGGAAGAACAGATATCATAGTTCATGCTTTTAGTGCTTCCTAAGCATGGACAGATACAAGAAACTGGGTTCACATAAAAGTCTCCTGAAAATATCCAAGTATGTGAGGGCAGGTTCGCCAGTTTTCTCAGAGTACAAAGAACAATCCTGACCTTTTCCCATGACTTCCTTTCAGAGTGGATTGCAGGTCAGTGAATTGCAGCAGCTAGTGACTTGATTCTTGTAGAACTGGGTGGTGGGCAACATTCTTTATCACACAATCTATTTGTTTCCATCTTAATTCCAATCAAGGTTTGGAGGACTTCCCCACGTCAGGTGAGAATTTCATTGATTCTCCACTCAATGTGCAATTATTCATCTAGTCCTGGTAACAGTAGCCAAAATCCTCTGGAACAATTGTCTTACTTGTCTGTCAGGCTCTTGGAAATGGTCCCCACTGTTGCTTCTTCCCATATCTCAAGTCACCTTATTATACTCATGGATCTTATAAAACTGTATATTAGGTCACCTGGTCATTACTGTTTTTATCAGAGGCTCAATGACACATTTGTTAGTGCAAGAGACAATATTCTTGTAAAACGGCAGACTACAAGTAATACAGCCAGTGACATTAATAAGGTCATAGGGAGCAGTGTCATATAAAGTTACAAGGCTGGGGTTAGAAGAACAAAAATGGATCTTTATATTGGGTCAGGTATTTCTGCCCTTAGGAAGGTCTGCTTGACATATACACTGCACACAACAGGGGAGGGAGGAGGTCAAAACAGGCAGAGAGAAACTTGGTTTAAAGTTTTCTTGTCTTGCCTTAAAATATGAATTTTATTTCATTGCTTCTTAAGATTTGCCCGTCATGGGAACCACCTCCTGGAGCCCTCCCCATCCACCCCACCCGCCCCCAGGTGAAGAACTCATGCTTCATCCCAGTACAGGAGCGAGGGGCAGCAGTGGGGGGTCCTTGCCTTCTCCTCCCCGACAGCTCTGCTTGCCTGGGGACACTCTGGTCCTGCTGACACCAGGATGCTGGGCTCTGAGGCTTTGCAGCTGAGAACAGGAGACTAAGAACTATATTGGTGGCTTCCTGGCCACCAGTTATTATAAAGGCTGCTGGTCCAAATGCACCTGTGAGCACAGACATACAGGCACATACACAGGCAAACACGCGCTGGGCATGCACGCAGGCACACACCTTTAAATACAGTCATCCGGGGTCTGGTCCTTTAAGAGCTAAGGGGACAGAAAGTCTAGTGTTGGGGACACAACTGCTAGTTGTCTTGGGCTGGGCCATGCCCCCAGGGCCCGGGGAAGGTGCGAGTGGGGAGACATTGGGAAGGGCTCCCGGAGATGGGGGCTTTCGTGAGAATAAAAATCTGCTCCATCCTTCCCAGCTCTGAGAAAATTTGAAGCACTTAGCGTATGTCAGGTTTGTGGGTTTTTTCCTTTTATCTTTGTACTGAGGTTAAAAAAGAGCATTACATTTGTAGGAGAAAGGGCAAGGCTTCATCTATGATTGATAGCAGGGGTGATGGTATCCAGAAATTCCAAAGAATTAAAAAATCCATGTATATTTACATTTATTTAGATCATATTATGTGTTTGTCCTGGAAAAGCAGGAAGCGGCATCAGAAAACAGCTGACACATAGAAACACATGTCTGTGCAGCACAAACTCAAGCAACACAGTTTCCTCGACTGTGGCATCAGCAATACCCACCCATCCAACACCACCCATCAACGAAGTTTTGAAAAGAAACTTTCCATGTAAAAATATAGTTGCCCAGTAATTTTTACCCTTGAGACAATAAAATTTAAAGAAAAATAAAACACCCAGACTAACATCACCTTTAATGCTGGCAGTGGCGATGCCCTTCTCCCTGCAGAGGCAGGACCTGCTTTTTGATCATTGAGGCAGGAGGGCCACATCACTGCCCCTCACCAACACTCCAGACAGGTGTCTTCAAGACTCTTAGTCCCTACAATAGCCTACAATAGCCTCACAGGCCAGGCACTCAGTGTCAGCCACATCAAGCAGCAGCTGGATAGGACGGCCGCAGGCAGCTGCTGGTCCCAGGCGCAAACCGAACAGGTGCGTCTGCTGCTCCAGCTCACATCACTGGACCGCTGGGGCTGCCCATCCAGCTTCTTGTTGAACTGGGAGAGCTGGCAGAGGAGCACAAAGAGCACCATCTGCTCAGACAGGATACCGGTAGGGAACAGAGCTTTTTGTCTTTGATTCGATCAAACCCCTTCACTATGAAGTTCACAGCTCCTTCCAGGAGGAAGCATATGAAGTACACAACCACGAACGTAGGGCTGGCTGATGCTGATACTGGTGGGGGATGCTGAGGAAGGCGATGATGATCCAGTCAGCATAGTTCTCTGGCCTCCTGAGCAGGCCTGGGAAGGCTGGCTTGAACCAGACCATGCCTCCAGGCTGGATATGATGCAGAACGCTTCAGTGGCATAGAGTACAGCAGCCATGAAGGCGAATGCAGTGGCAGTGATGACCCTGTTTTGGGCGGAGCCTGGAGGCAAGAACTTGATGTAGGTGGTGCCGAGGATGATGGACGTTGAGAGGCAGGAGATGGAGAAGTAAAAGGCATGGGCGCAGAGAAAGCCATCCCAAGAGAAAGGGAGGCGGGACCGGAGCCCACAAAACTCCCCTATGAAGATGATGAGGGTCACGGTGAAGCAGATGCACCAGATGAACATGAACCAGTTAATTACATTCCCCTTCATAAAAGTGTCCTCACTGGCCCCCAGCGAGAAGGGCACACAGGTGGAGACCAGCTGCCCCAAGTGGAGGAAGAAGCCCACGATGGGCTTGGTGCCCAGGCCTGAGGATGGGCACATGGTGATCATGGTGGTCAGGCAGGTCACCGGCACCCGTTTGTAACCTTGCTTGTTTCTCAACCAAAGGCTTATGAATAGTTAAACAGAGTTTGATGTTCTGGTTTCAGTTTTGTTTTGCCGGTTAAACGCTGTTTCTGTCTCAGTTCTTTTTCTCTAGAAAATATATAACCACTGAGTCCCTCGAACTGATGTGCTGATCTGAACAAAGTAAGGACCACACTCACCTTCTCAATCCAGCAAGGGGGCCCAGGGGTTACTGTAAAGTCCCCCAAAAGCACAACTCATCCCCGGCATGCAGCCTGCAGCCGTTTCCTGCTTCCCTCCTCATATAAATCCCGGCTGAGCCTTGCCATGCTGGGAGTTGATTCTTCTGGGCAGTAAAACAGCTTCTTGCCGGCTTCCTTAAGATAAAGCTACTTTGCTTAAACCCAAGACTTAGCTCTCTGTATTGGCTTCTTCAGCGACAAGCAGCTGGGCCTGACTTGGGGGACAGTGTTGAGCGTCCAGGCAGGAGTCAGGTCCAAGTCTCCAGCCCTTCTTTCTTCCTAGAGCAAGGTGCAGAGTGCCACTGGGAAGATAGGGTGGAAGTGCCAGCTACTCCTAGCGAAGATCTATAGGTCTTTTCCAGCAGCTGCCGAACTTGCTAGTTTCAGGAACTTGCCCTGTCCCTCCCCACGCCTTGCTCACAGGGTGCTTTCTCTCTCTGTTAAGAGAAGGAAACTGGCCTCTGAAGGAGCACCGAGCTCTTGACTGAGTGAGTAGAGGGGTGTGGGTCCCAGGAGCCCCCCTTCCCACCTGTTTGTGTGTATTCTTTGCTCTTTGGAACTCTGGGGCCAGTTGGACACTGCAGAAGTGGGAAATGGCTTGTTTGTGACTCTGTACCACTCTCTTCCCAAGGAAGAATTGCTTGTTTGTTTAAATCTGTTCTGGGGGAGCCAGTGAAGTGGGGGGAGGGGACCTACATCCATCCCTTCTACAAGTCCACAGGCACCCATCTTGGCAGATGGGCAAAACTGGAGGTATGACCCTGTAATCAAGAAAAAAATGATTTTCTACTTTCAATAAATACAACTTGGCCCATGTATATTTTCAGTTGTGAAGAACATTGGTTCCTGCATGAATCTCTAAATTATTCCAGTATTTTGCACTTAGAGCTCTTTTTTCAAGATCCGGAAGTGGGAGGGAACTCCATGCGCAGGTCTTCCTATTACTCCCTAATTAGGATTCTTCCAACAAGGGCACCAAATTAAAGGCAAAAAGGAAAGTAAACTGTGAAAAGCCTGCCATGTTCACAGAGGAGTCTGCAGGCAAGGGAGGGAGAAGAGGGGTCAGCTTCTTAGGGAACTGAATCCACCCCGACCTCTGTGGTTCCTATGATGCCCCAGGCAGGGGCTGCCCTGGTCTGCGCCAACCCCCTCCCCCTCCCCCCAACTCCTGTCTCCGGAAGAGGTGGGGTTCTAGTGTGTTGGTGGGGCACAGCCTTAGTGTCACCACAGCTTGAAGAAGAACGGGGTTCTGAAGTAGTCTTTCCCTTTAAGACCTGACAGGTCATTCAATTTGGCCAGAGTGCGTCCCTTATGGCATGGGGCAGGGAGGCGGGGGCGGGCAGGGCCCTGCAGGAGGTTTCACTGCAGGAGAAAAGTCTGTGACTGTTATTGAACATATGATCTTCTTCTCAACATAGACCTGCTAAACTGGAAAAAACCATCCTCCAAGTTGATCCACAAAAAATGGTGGAAACGTTCATTGGTATTTTTTCTAACCCTCTGCCCAACATGGGCTGATGCACAGATGTGGGTGATGATTGTGTTCACAGCAGAGGAGCGGCACCTTGTCCCAGACAAAGCCCGACACTTGTCTCTCAGTGTTTGGCTTCTTGAGGACTGAGTAGACAAGCCTGAGTTCAGGAACACAGCCACGGGCCAAGGCTCCTCCAGAAGCCAAAAGAGACAAGGAGGGACCCTCCCCTGGGGCATCAGAGACAGAGCAGCCCTGCTGACACCTTGTTTCAAAATGCTGACCTCCAGAACTGTGAGAGAATCCGTTTCTGTTGTTTTAAGCCATCAGGCTTGTGGTAATTGGCTGCAGTAGCCCTAGTAGAACAAAATGAATTTCCAGAAATGAAAAATATATTATTTGTCATATTTTTTTTAAGTTCCCAGAAAATCTTGCCAACCTCCTGCTCTAGAGTATGGTGGTCACAGGGATCCCAGGACCCCTTGTCATATCCTGTGTCCCCCAGTGTCTGAGACTCACAGGAGAGGGTCCACTGATCTAGAGAAGGGGGGTCAGTCCAAACGCCCACAGGAGCCAGGAGGGAAGGAAGTAAGTAAAGGGGATGGAGAGGACTAGGGCCCCTGGAGAAGACCAGCTGCACCTGCCGGGGGTGGTGGAAAAGCAAGATGCCGTGTGCATGGCACGGTCTTATGTTTACAAAACAGAAAATAAAGAAGATACTCCCTACAGGCATGTGTGCATGTATGCAAACACATGTCTAAATACATTTTCAGAGCTTGTGACATGTGTTGAAGGCTGTACGAGATGTTGAGAACACCGATGCTCCCTGGAGGAAGGGGTGGACGCTCGTGTGAGCAGGCAGGAAGCCTGGCCATCCCAAAGAGGGGGAAATAGGCACACGTGAGATGATCATAGCCCTGTTTATGTCGATTATACAGGAGAATAAGAGAAATATAGAAAACTACACAAAGGTATAAATGGAAAACAGTAAAGAGGCCATAGCCGATGCTCACCCCCAGCTACTCCCCCAACCCCAAGGGAACACAGCCCAGTGACACCAGATCTCCTGAGGTTTCTAAAGGAGCAGGAAATCTGGATTTTCTTGTGAAATTAAAACACTGCAGCTTCCAAACCCTTAGGGAAGAAACAATACTGATTCTACACCATGTCTTCCAGAAAATACCATGAAGAAAAACAAAACAAATCCTCGGGGCTACCTCCAGTACAAACTGGTTTGTGCCCCTAATCTGGAGCAAACCAAGCTTGCGTGAGCGGGCGTGGGCCTTCTGGGTCCTCTCTGAGGGGGAGGCGGAGAACCGTGAGACCATGAATTGTCTCATGTACATTCAGCTCAAATTCTGCTACAAAAATGAAATTTTAAAAAATTGTTTTCGATTTTGAGAGACTTGAAGATTTGAGGTTGTATGTAAGGATGATCCTACCTTATAACCCCAAAAGATAATGGTATGCAGCACAAGACGCCCCAAATATTCATGGTTTGGGGCCAGACCAAACATGGCTGTGAGATTTTGGGATGAGGCAGTCTCCTGACAAGGGCGAGGGTGATGGGTGGGGAGAACCATTGTGGAGCGGCTGTGTTGTTGTCCAAGTGTCTGACCATTGGGTCCAACTCCACAGATCCTGAGCCTCAGCCGTCACAGGGCCCTGAGCCTGTTCCAGGAGGCTGACTCGATCCACCACCAGCCAGACCAGCACAGCCCTTGGGCACTGGGGTGACACCTGAGACAGGGGCTTCTTGGAGGTCACATGCTGCTGTCTCTGCCTCCGCCCGCCACAGCTCTTCTCCACCTGTGTGGCCTTCTCTCTGGTGGCCGACATGGGCATCTGGAGAGGGGCCACAGGTAACTGGTCCATGTCCCTCTGGTGCATCTGCTTCGTTGTGACCCTCATCATCTCCATAGTCGACTTACGTGAGCTCTCGTCCTGCTTTCCTTTCTTCTGGTGCAACACCACCCTCCTCTGTCTCTCGGCCTCCATCATCTACTCTGTCACCTTTGTCCAGTTCCTGCCTGATGGTCCTTACCGGCACCGGGCCATCAGTGCCACTACGTTCCCCTGTGTGGCATCTGTGCTACATGCCCTGTAAGTAGTCTGCATGCGGATCACCTATGGGTTCAAAGAGACCTCCTGCTGTGTGCTCACCATGCCAGGCCTGCTGAAGGTGCTGGAGACCTTTATGTCTGGTTTCATCTTCACCTGCATCATCAACACCTCCCTGTACCTGCATCAGCCGGCCCTGGAGTGATGTGTGGCCGTGTAGTCCATCTGCTTCTTCCCAGCAGCCCTGGCCATCCTGCTGAACCTGGGCAAATGGCAATGCAGGCTGCCCAGCCTGTATCCCATTTTTCAGCTTGTGCTCAGCCTGCTCTCCGTCCTCCTCTATGTCAGCACTCGGTCCTCTGGCTGCTCTACCAGTTCAATGAGCAGTTTGGCAGACAGCCCCACTGGTCCAGTGATATGGGCTGCATCAATGGGCTCAACTACGACATGTGCTTCTGGGACCAGCGACTGGCTGTGGCCCTCCTGACAGCCATCAACCTGCTGGTTTACGCGTCTGACCTGGTGTACTGGGCTCGCCAGGTTTCTGTAGGGACTGAGGACCAGCCCAGGGTTCCTGACCCCCCTGCTCTCAGGAGGTATCCTCACCGAGCTCTGTCAGCCCCTGATATCCTCTTCCTGGCTCTCCTCTCTCCTTGCTCGTGTACTTCTCCACTCATCTCACTCTCTTTCTGTTTCCTTCCCTTCTGCTCTGTCTCCTTTCTGTCTTGTGTGGTTGCCCACATTCTGTTTTGCTTCTTTCTCTTGCTTCTCTCATTTTTTCTACATTTTTCTACCTTTTGCCCCTTTCCTGGTCATCCTTGCTTTTCTCATCTCCTGTGTCCTGACCACCTCTCCCCATTTACCTTCTCCTGATCACAGCAGCCTGGCATAAATCAAGCTCCCACTCAAGATCAGATTCACAAGTAAGATAGAAAAGATTGAAAATAACCCAGGTGTTCATCTATAGGATGCAGATCACAGAATTAACCTTCCTAGTCCACCTTTGAGAAGAGACAAGGGACTCTGCTCTCAGGAGGCTCAAGGCACCTACCCGGGAGCCGACATCGACTGCCAATCTGTGTGGCCCTTGTCTGTGTCACTGTCTTGTGGAAAAGTCTCTAGGAAGACTGATGGGCCAAGGAGATTCAGGCCAGGTTCCAATCAGTCCCTCCCTAGGGTCTGGACCCTCTCTGTCACGTACTGGCTGGCTTGCCAAGTGGAAGTGGTCTGGCTGGGATGGGAACTCAGCCACAGGACCTCTGGGTGGGGCACTAGAGCCAGACCAGGACACACGGGAGCCAGGAGATGAATCCTGGACCCAGAGAAGAGGGAAGGGGCTCAGCATTTACTGAGGTTCTGTTCCCTGCTGGGGCTTCCTTGGTGGCTCAGATGGTAAAGAATCTGCCTGCAAAGCAGGAGACTCATGTTTTATCCCTGGGTTGAGAAGATCTTCCGGAGAAGGAAATGGCTTCCCACTCTAGTACTCTTGCCTGGACAGTTCCATAGACAGAGGGAGCCTGTGGGGTCTGCAGTCTGTGGGGTCACAGCGTCAAACATGACTGAGCGATTAACACTTTTCTTTTTCCGCTTATGAGTTGCTGAGATTTGCAGGAAGACAGACCTGTATTCAAATCTGTCTCTGACAGGAAGTGACTGTGTAAACCTGAGCAAAAAACAGAACACACTCTCTGAGCCTAAGAATCATCATCTGTACAATGGGGGATGACAATAATAACATCCCTGAAGATGAATGAAATGGAAGTGATGTCACCAGGTCACTCTGTTGGTGCTGAAAAACATATTGGCCACTCTGTCCCTTTGGGTCTAAGGTACAAATCAAACCCAAGCAGATTTTAAGGTCCTAAACCCACATGACTGGGTTCAAATCCCAGCTCTGACACCTAAACCTCTGTAATCGTGATTGGTTGACCTCTCTGTGTGCTGTGAAAATGGGGACTGAGAACATAGTTCAGGGGCTGCTGGGAGGAACAAATGAATCCACAGCAGAACTCGACCTGCAGTGAGCACGACACATACGACCTCTTGTAACTGTTGTGTCCACAGCAGCCCCGCTGCAGCCCAAGTCCTCAGGGCCCCTTTCTCAGCTGACAGAACGTGTGAGCTGTCACCTGAGGTCTCTTCTGGAGCCAGGCTGGGCTGGTGAGGTTTGCCCAGTTGGTCTTTTCTGGGTCTGCTTCTGACCAGGAATGGAGTAGCAGTGGGGTGGGGGAGCTTAGTTCAAGCCCATCTCCACACCCCTCATTCCAACCAGCATCTGATTCCATAAATCCCTCAAGTGCTTGGCCCATCAGCCCAAACCACTGCCCCCAGTAACACTCCCATTGCTAGTGTGGGACCACTCCTTATGCATAAACCCTTAAAAGAAAGCCTGGTGTTCTTTCTGCTACTTTGGGCAGGAAATGCTTCTTGAATAGTCTGTTCCTGGAACTTGTCAGAGGCTGGCAGGACCCCAGAACCCTCCATCATCTCTCGGACCCTCTGCTCCTCTCTCACAGGTTTTGGCTCCCCCGTGTTCTACTCCCCCCGATCACATGTACTCTGATCCAGCTTTGTTCATGTGTCAACCACAATGTGCTTAAATATAGGCACATAAAGACCTCGTCTTCTAGTATCTTGACGCAAATAGGATGGCTCAGCCACCAGCCCATTAGTAGGAAGTTGTTACTTTTGTATTGAAACAAGTCTGATATGTTAAGAGTATATTATTATGGGGTATTATAAAAAAGAATGCAATATCCCACATTTACTATCATGGAAAACATGAGGCTTCAAAGATAAACTCTAGAATATAGATCCACAAAGCAGAGGTGTCTTGTCCTTTGTTCACTGAAGTTTTCCCAGTGCTGAGCAGAAGGCCTGGTATGTTGCAGGAGTTTATTGAATAAGTATTAACCGAGTTTACAACCTCAGGCTCCTTCCTGCCTGGACCTCCTGACCGGGATACATTCCATCCCTTCTGCCTTTAGGGGAAATGTTTGAGAACCAATGATTCCTTTGTTTTCTCTTTTAATTCTCCCACCTTTCCCATGGCCTTGTATGATGAACATCTCCAGGGAGAAGAACAGTTGAGAACCTGAACTTCCCCCCACCTCATATTTGAGGATGTCCCCATCGTGTGAATCTTGATGAGAAACTGGGCCTCACCTTCAATAAGAAACTCAAAAGGTCAGGTAAATATTTGACCTGCTCCCATGTGAAGTCTGGACACACACCTAAGGAGCAGGTGATACACAGACACCAGGTCAGATCGGATTCCTATTGCTGGGGCCTGAGTAGCATCCAGAGTCTGCTGCCAGGGGCCATGGTGGCTGGACCAGCTGCCCTTGCCTGTGCCCCAGCTGCCCAGCACCCCTCCTTCCTGGTCTAAGCCTGCTCTCAGGCCCGTCTCTCCCTAATAATTCTCTAGCAGCCTTCTAGTACAGTTGTTCTCTGCCTAAGTTGCTAGAGGTGTTTTCTGCAGGATGCAATCAAGAATCTTCTCCTTTAAAAAATGGTGCTATCTGTAAAGCAATTATCCTTTAATAAAAAATAAATATTTAAAAACTGGTGCTATTATCTCCATTTTCTGGATGAGGAAACTGAGGCTCAGAGTGACGTTGCCTGAACAGGACTACTATGTTCCAGGCTGAGTTCTGGTCTCTGTTCAGGGTTGGGGTGTGTGTAGACATGTAGCAGGAATGGCCCTGAGTAGACCAAGAGGAACTGGAAGTACTTCTCCGTGACTGGAGGGAGGGAGGCAATGAAGCTGGAGAGGTAGAAAGGGGTGCGAACCTACAGGGCTTTGGAGGTGACATTGTGCGGTTTGAGGGAGCAAAGAAAAGCGGTCAAAGGTAACTTAGTTTGAGTTCAGCCCAAGCTGACTTTGAGGCAAAGAATGGAAATAGAGGAAGCAGTGAGAAGCTTATGAGGGGAGCACAGGTGAGAAGGCTGGATGGATCTGGACCAAGATCAAGTGGATGCTCTAGAGAGGAGGAAGAGTGTGTGTGTGTGTGTGTGTGTGTGTGTGTGTGGTGTGGGTTCACAGTATTTTGTGAAGCGCATCTGTGAAGGTGGTGCCATCAACTGAGACGGGAAAAACAAGGAAGGGTCTGTGTGTGTTGGCGCTAGGAGGGTTCAGGAGATGGGACCAGAAATGGTGAGTGTGAGGCGTCTTGAGACATCCAGAGGGAGAGATCTGGAGGCAGTTGCATATGACTCAGGGTCTCTGTAGAGATCAGTCTGGAGGCCAGAATTGGGGAGTTATCATCATACAGTCAATTCACTTCACTGAGCTCCAACAAATCAGAATCTCTTGGTGAGGGGTGGGTCACATCCACAGAGTGGCCTGACCTCCAACCACCTAAAATAGCAGCCTTGCCCATCCCTGCATTCCAATAACTTTTTTTTCCACTTGTTTTCCCTTTATTATAGTATTTATCACCCACTGACCTGATATTACACATTGGGTCTCAGATTTTCCATCTTGTGCCCTAGAGGATAAGCTCCATGAGGGGGGAACTACTGGTTATCTTCTCTGCTCTCTGTCCATTGTCTACAAAACTGCCGGGCACACACTTGGTGCACAGGCGTATTTGTCAACTGAGTGGAATCTTAAAGTCATAGGACTGGATGAGGACGAGAAGGAGTGAGGGTGGGTAGCTAGGCATCGGGCCTCCTTTCTCCCAGTAGAAGGGCGTGTATAGTGCACCTCCCCTTTAAGTAAAAAAAAAAAAATTCTGGAGGTCACTGATTCCCAACTGGCAAGAGTCTTGAAGCAGAGATTTTGGATCCCAGGGCCCACAGATGCTCAGCCTCACACTGGCTGCCTAGAGGGCATCTTAAAGGAATTTGGGATAAGTTCCACCCCCAAGCAATCTCTGGAGAATCAAAACAGGAGCTGGTGAAGAACACGAGGGACTTGAAGACACAACCACGAACGTAGGGCTTGCTGTTGCTGATAGTGGTGGGGGCTGCTGAGGAAGGCGATGATGAGCCAGTCAGCATAGTTCTCTGGCCTCCTGAGCAGGCCTGGGAAGGCTGGCTTAAACCAACCATGCCTCCAGGTTGGATATGATGCAGAACGCTTCAGTGGCATAGAGTACAGCAGCCACAAAGGCGAATGCAGTGGCAGTGATGACCCTGTTGTGGGTGGAGCCTGGAGGCAAGAACTTGATGTAGGTGGCGCCAAAGATGATGACGTTGAGAGGCAGGAAATGGAGAAGTAAAAGGAGTGGGTGCAGAGAAAGCTGTCCCAGGAGAAGGGGAGGCGGGACCAGAGCCCACAAAACTCCCCTATGAAGACGCTGAGGGTCACGGTGAAGCAGATGCACCAATTCAGCGTGCACCAGTTAATTATGTCCCCCTTCAGAGTGACCTCACTGGCCCCCAGCGAGAAGGGCACACTGGTGGAGAGCAGATACCACAAGTGGAGGAAGAAGCCCACGGTGGGCTTGGTGCCCAGGCCTGAGGGTGGGCACATGGTGATCATGGTGGTCAGATAGGTCACTGGCATCAGTTTGTAACCTTGCTTGTTTCTCAACCAAAGGCTTATGAATACTTCAACAGAGTTTGATGTTTTCTGTTTCAGTTTTGCTTTGCCATTTAAGCTCTGTTTCTGCCTCCGTTCTTTTTTCTCTAGAAACCACTGACCCCTCGAACTGATATGCTGATCTGAACAAAGTAAGGACCACATGTTCTCAGCACAGAAAGGCTCCTGGTGGTTACTGTAAAGTTCCCCAAAATAGAAGCACAGCGCACCCCCGGCATGCAGCCTGCAGCCGTTTCCTATTCCCTCCTTGTATAAATCCCGGCTGAGCCTTGCCTTGCTGGGAGTTGATTCTTCTGGGCAGTAAAACAGCTTCTTGCCGGCTTCCTTAAGATAAAGCTACTTTGCTTAAACCCAAGACTTAGCTCTCTGTATTGGCTTCTTCAGCGACAAGCAGCTGGGCCTGACTTGGGGGACAATGTTGAGAGTCCAGGCAGGAGTCAGGTCCCCAGGTCTCCAGCCCCTCCCTTTCTTCCTAGAGCAAGGAGCAGAGTGCCACTGGGAAGACAGGGTGGAGTACCATCTATTCCCAGGAAGATCTATAGGTCTTTTCCAGCAGCTGCCGAACTTGCTAGTTTCAGGAACTTGCCCTGCCCCTCCCCAAGCCTTGCTCACAGGGTGCTTTCTCTTTCTGTTAAGAGAAGGAAACTGGCCTCTGAAGGAGCACCGAGCTCTTGACTGAGTGAGTAGAGGGGTGTGGGTCCCAGGAGCCCCCCTTCCCACCTGTTTGTGTGTATTCTTTGCTCTTTGGAACTCTGGGGCCAGTTGGACACTGCAGAAGTGGGAAATGGCTTGTTTGTGACTCTGTACCACTCTCTTCCCAAGGAAGAATTGCTTGTTTGTTTAAATCTGTTCTGGGAGAGCCAGTGAAGTGGGGGGAGGGGACCTACATCCATCCCTTCTACAAGTCCACAGGCACCCATCTTGGCAGATGGGCAAAACTGGAGGTATGACCCTGTAATCCAGAAAAAAATGGTTTTCTACTTTCAATACAACCTGGCCCATGTATGTTTTCAGTTGTGAAGAACGTTGGTTCCTGCATGAATCTCTAAATTATTCCAGTATTTTGCAGTTAGAGCTCTTTTGTTAAGATCTGGTAAGTGGGAGGGAACTCCAAACGCATGTCTTCCCATTACTCCATAGTAAGGATTCTTCCAACAAGGGCACTAAATTAAAGGCAAAAAGGAAACGAAACTGTGAAAAGCCTGCCGCGTTTACAGAGGAGTCTGCAGGCAAGGGAGGGAGAAGAGGGGTTCATCTTTCTAGGGAACTGAATCCAGCCCCAGCTCTGTGGTTCCAGTCCTGATGCCCGAGGCAGGCGCTGCCTGGGCATCTGCGCCCCCCTCCCCCCAACTCCAGTCCCCGGAAGGAGGAGGGGTTCTAGTGTGTTGGCGGGACACAGCCTTAGCGTCACCACAGTTTGAGGAAGAAAGGAGGTCTGAAGCAGTCTCTCCTTCTAAGACGGTCAGATCACTTGATTTGGCTAGAGTTTGTCCCCTGGGGTGCGGGTGGGGTGGGGGCGTGCCAGGGATGGATTTCCACTGAGACGATTCCCTGCAGGAGCTTTCAGTGCAGGAGAAGAGTCAGTGGCTGACCCTTCATACAATCTTTTTCTCACCTCAGACCTACTAAACTGGAAAAAAACAAATCCTCCAAGTTGATCCACAAAAAAAGGTGGAAATGTTCATGAGTATTTTTTTCAAACCACCGTCCAACATGGGCTGATGCACAGATGTGGGTGATGATTGTGTTCACAGTGGGGGAGCCGCACCTCATCCCAGGCAAAGCCCAGCACTCATCTCTCGGTGTTTGGCTTCTTGAGGGATGACGGGACAAGCCAGAGTTCAGTAACACGGGACGAGCTAAAGGGCCTCCAGAGCTAAAAGACGCAAAGAGAGACCCTCCCCTGGGGCATCAGGGACAGAGCAGCCCTGCTGACACCTTGTTTCAAAACGCTGACCTCCAGAACTGTGAGAGAACAGGTGTCTGCTGTTTTAAGCTGCCAGGCTTGTGATAATTTGTTGCAGATCTAGGAAACCAGATTTAATTTCCAGAAATGAAAAATATATTATTTGTCATATTTTTAAGAAAATTTCTCAGAAAAACTTGCTGACCTCCTGCCCTAGAGCATGGTGGTCACTTGGATCCCAGGATCCCTTGTCCCATCCTATGTCCCGTGTCTGAGACTCACAGGGGAGGGTCCACTGATGCCCAAGGAACCAGGAGGGAAGGAAATAAGGGGATGGAGAGCACTAGGATCCCTGGAGAGGACCAGCTGCACCTGTCTGGGGTGGTGGAAAAGCAAGATGCTCTGGGAACACGTGGTCTCATGTTGACAAAACAGGAAAAAAGATACAGATATTCCCTACAAACATGTATGCACGTATGCACAAACATGTATGCTTGTGTGCACACACATGTCTACACGTGATTTTACAGCATTTGAAATATATTGAAGGCTGAGGTTGAGGTTGAGGACATGGATGCTCCCTCGATGGAGGGGTGGATGCTCCTGTGAGCAGGCAGGAAGCTTGGCCATGCCGAAGACGGGAAACCAGTCACAGGAGAGATGATCATAGTCCTGCTTTATGTCAGTTATACATGAGAATGAGAGAAATATAGAAAATACTAAACAGAGATGAGGATGGAAAACAATATAAAGAAAGAGGCTAGCAGCTGCTTGTCTCCAGCAACGCCACTGCCAAGGGAACCAAACCAGGTGACACTGTATCTCCTGAGGCTTGAAAAGGAGCTGTAATCCGAATTGTCACGTGAAATTAAAACAATGTGCAGCCACCAAACACTCAGGGAAGAAATAGTAATGCTAGTGATCCCACATCATTTTTTCATGAAAACACTGATGGAAACTGTGATGGAAACTGAACACATCAAGAGTCCACCTGCAGTGCAAACTGGCTTGCAGCCCCTGATCTGCAGCACATCAAGCTGCATGTGCTGATGTCCAGAGCCAGGGCCTTCTGGGTCCTCTGTGAGGGGGGCGGGGAGGTAGCTGGCATGGATTAGGGTTCCATGTGACAAGCCTTCTGATGAACCTGTCACATGCTTTTATTCATTTAATTGACACAAAGTAGGTATAGAGACATTGAACAGAAGGGGAAACTGAGGTTCTATTGAGTAGCTTGCCATGATCATCCAGCTATGAAGGCTCTACTCCTTGTCACTCTGAGTGTCCATCTCATCTCACCCTTCTCTGCCCTTCTGGCACCTCCTCTTCCTTCCTCTGTTCTGGCCATGACCTTCCCAGCTCACTGTCTTCCAGTCCACATGCCTGGCTGCCGGGCAGGCAGGGCTCAGCCACATCCAGGCTGTGCTATGACCGGAGCACCACGTCCAGGCTCACAGATTAGAGTGGACGAGGGGCTGCTGGGAGACTCAGATAAACTTCCACTTCCTGCTTTCCAGGGCACAGGCCTGACCCAGGATCACGCGGTTGAAACCCCCATGCCTCCTCTTCTCCATATGCTCTCTCTAATGCATTCAATGGATTCAAAGCATTCAAGTTGTCTCTTATCTTAGGTGGAATTTCAGGGTGAGTTCAAGTAATTAAACTGGGATCAAACTGGGGTACACAGAGCATGACACTCCCTCCCTCACCCCAGTGCCCCTTCCCCACCCTGGCAGTGCCCAGTAGGAGGCCAGCAGGCTCCAGGGCTCCCCTGCAATGGGCCTCAAGGAGCTTTGTGAGTCCAGGGAGGTTCTCAGGTTTGCGCTCTGTTTCTCTTTCCAGCCTCAGCTTGTCCCAGGGTTTATTATCAGCAAAGGCAACAAGGCCCCTGATGGCAGGAAGCTGGCTGGGGCTCAGGCTGCTGGCCCTTCAGCCCTGGGGGCCTCTCAGCAAATAGTCCCTTGGAAACAGGGCGGCTGTCCCCGCGGAGGGGGCGGGCTGGGAGGGGCCTCATTCCCCCCAATACTGGACCCTGGAGGAGCCCCTGTGGGAGCAGGACTGCAGCCCTGGCTGGAGGGACTGTCTTGGGCGGTGACCTGGGCAATTCCATGGTCTCGAAGGTCCCTGCCACGTGTCCCTGTCACAGCCCTGAAACCCCTTCAGGCCCCTGTTCTCCTGCCTCAGTTCCAGTCCTGGCCCCTCCTCCATGGGAAGGTTGGCTCCATTCCTGCATCCCTTCTGGGTCAGAAGACCCCTACTGGGCTGCCTCAGGGCCCCAGGGACCCTAGGATCCCCCCAGTCATCTCCACTCTACCCCACCCCCACCCCAGTCCCGGGTGCATTCTCAGGGTCACCCCCTTCCAGGGTAACTGCTGGGGCCTCCTCTTTCAACTCCTGCCCTTAAAAAGGGGTGATCATCCGTCCATCCCCACTCCCTCCCTGGATGCCCTGAAAGACTATACATCAACCTCAGACACAGCATCCATGTTCATTTCCAATCCCTTCTTACCAGCTTGGAAGCTGCTAAGAAGTCTCCCAGGCCAGGAGAATCCTGCTCAGGTAGGGCTTCTAGATCTTTCCAGACTCCCACCTGGATGGCAGCCCTGGAGCCCAACACTATGTTAATCTATTCTGTGGTTCCTCAATGTCACCCCACCTTGGAGTCATGCTGGGTTGGGGTCTCCCTTCCTCATGAGGAAGCATCACATGTGAAGGCAAAAGTGGGTGGAGGAGATTCATAACAGTCCCTACTCCCATGTCATCCTGTCCCCATGGCCTTACTCTCACCCTGTGGCTCCTCCCTGTTCACCCCTGAAGCTGCCCTCCTCTGGGTGGGGCTGTGTCCCCTCAGACGGCAGCTCCTTCTAGTGATGCTGTGGGGAGGTGAGGCCAGGACACGTGTGCCTTCAGGTTGCTGTAAAAGGAGGCCGTGGCCCTGACGATGTCTCCTGTGTCCCAGAGCCCTGAGTTTTGGTCCTGGGATCCCACCCACGGGCCTGGTTGACCTGCTGGGCTGTAGAACAAAGTGCTCAAACCCATGGCTTTTTAATTTTTATCTTGGATTTCCACTGCTCCACTTTCAACCTTAGGGAAGGCACTTGACTCCTGGTTTTCCCATCTGTAGAATAGGGTTAGCACAACAATAAACAGTTCCTTTCTGAAAATCTTTGGGGTCAGATATTCTCCAGAATTCAGAATTTTTCAGTTTTGACAGGTGACATGATACATATTCTCTATAGGACATGACACCCCACTGGGGTCTGAAAGCACTTTGGGATCAAACACATTACTGTTTCAGCAAATGGACTTTTGAACATTTTACACTAAGTGAAATAAGAAAGAAGGAAGAAAGTTTAGTCTCTCAGTCATGTCCTACTCTTTGTGACCCCATGGACCGTAGCCTACCAGGCTCCTCCATCCATGGGATTTTCCAGGCAAGAGTACTGGAGTGGGTTGCCATTTCCTTCTCCAGAGGATCCTCCCGACCCAGGGATCAAACCCGGGTCTCCCACATTGTAGGCAGACGCTTTACCGTCTGAGCCATCAGGGAAGTCCATACAAAACTATAAATGATCTCCTGCCCGTTCAGCTCAGAATTGGTTACCAAACAATTTTTTTAAATTGTTTTTCTAATTTGAAGGTTTGTGATTGTAGAAAAAGACCACAGTATACTGTATTTCTGTAGATATTGACGCCCAGCAAAAAGACATAAAAATGTTGGTGGTTTGAGGCCAGATCCAACTCATTTGTAAGATGAGCCAAGTCTCCTTACAAGGCCAAAGGTGATGGGTGGGGACAGTCATTCTGGAGCAGCTGTGCTCTTACCTGAGTGTCTGAGCCACTGGTTCAAACTCCACAGATCCCGAGCCTCAGCCCTCATAGGGCCTGACCGTTCTCTGATCATCTCACTTAATCTACCTTCAGATCTGGATCTCTCTCTGATGAGTCCTAAGTGAAGACCACTCCATGTTGGTGACTCTAACCTGCCAGACCTTCACAACACCATGTCTAGCAGACGGATAATTCCTGAGGAAGATGATGTGGACACACTGTGCTACTTCCTCCGCCTCCCGCAGGTGATCTCCATTTGTCTGGCCTTCTCCCTGGTGGCCAGCATGGGCAACGAGAGGGGGGCTGTAGGTAACTGGTGCCTAGCCATTTGGTGCCTCTGTTTCACTGTGACCGTCTTCATCTCTATGTACGAGTGCTTTTACTGCGACTGGATACTACCTTTTTTCTGGTACAAATTACATATCACCTATGCCTGCTATGCGACACTTTTCTGCCTCTTGACCTCCATCATGTACCCCATCTTCTACGTCCAGTACCTGCCTTATGGTCCTTCCCGAGACCGGGCCATCGCTGCCTCTGCGTTCTCCTGCATCGCGTGTGTGCTCTATGCCATAGATGTGGCCTACACATGGAAACACTATAAGTTCAAGAACATCCCCTGCTACGTGCACACATTACCAGGCCTGCTAAAGATTCTGGAGAGCGCTGTGGCCTGTGTCATCTTCGTCTTCATCAGCAACACCTCCCTGTACCTGCACCAGCCGGCCCTGAAGTGGTGCGTGGTCGTGTACTCCATCTGCTTCGTCCAGGTAGCCGTGGCCATGCTGCTGAAGCTGAGTGGCTGGGAGAACAGACTGCCCCTCTGGCTCCCCATTTTCCATCTGGGGCAGACCATGCTCTCATTCCTCCTCTATGTCAGTGCCATGGTCCTCTGGCCACTCTACCAGTTTGACGAGAAGTTAGGTGGACAACCCCACTGGTACAGTGATATGAGCTGTGTTGATGAGCTTACCGACTATGGCTGCGTCTGGGACCAGCGACTGGCTGTGGCCATCCTGACAGCCATCAACCTGCTGATGTATGTGGCCGACCTGGTGTACTGGACCCGCCAGGTTTTGTAGGGACTGAGCACCAGCCCAGCACCCCTTATCCCCTCCACTCACAGGGAGTGTATTTGCAGAGCTCTGTTGAACCCTGATGCCCTCTTCCTGGTTCCCTCTCTCCCTCCTCACGCCCTTCCCGTTCATCCCGCTCTCTTTTCTGTTTCCTTCTCTCCATCTGCTCTGTCTCCTTCCTATTTTCCTTGGTTGCCCATGTCCTATTTTGCTTCTTTCTCATCTTTTTACATTTGCTGCTTTTTGCCCCTTTTCTGGTCATCCTTGGTTTACTCGTCTCCTACATCCTGACCACCTCTCCCCATTTTCCTTCTTCTGATCTATCAGGACCTGAGACTCCTTCCTTCTCTGTCTACCGCCCCTCCCACCTCCTAAGGTGCTGACTCCACAGCACACAGCCCTTTGTGCAGCTGTTCACACCCTGGGCCTCGGGAGGGGCCTCATTGCCAAAGTGTGTCTGTCCCCCGGGTGCCTTAGTTGCTGTGTGTTTCTGGGGTGGGAGTGATGGTGGGTAGCTAGGCATTGGGCCTCCTTTCTCCCAATAGAAGGCAGTGGATAGCGCACCTCCCCTTTAAGTAAAAAAAAACATTCTGGAGGTCACTGATTCCCAATGGGCGAGAGTCCTGAAGCAGAGATTTTGGATCCCTGGGCCCAGCCTGATGCTCAGCCTCACCTGAGATTGGCTCCAAAATTCTTCCTAGCTTACTCAACACTGGCTGCCTAGAGGGCATCTTGAAGGAATTTTGGATGACTTCCACCCCCAACCAGTCTCTGGAATATCGAAAAAGAAGCTGGTGAAGAACCCCAGGGACTTGCAGACACCTGGCTGCAGTGTTGGTAAGGGGCAGTGATGGCCTCCTGCCTCAGTGATCACAACTGCAGGTCCTGCCTCTGCAGGGAGAAGAGCATGGCCACTGCAGCCTTATGTGATGCTAGCCTCAGATTATTTTTTCCTTTCTTTTTCTGTCTTCTGGTCAGGAGGCCAATAATTATTGGGTGACTTGTTCCTAAAGAGAAAGTTTCTTTTCAGAATTTCTTAGGCAGGTGGTTTGGGGGTGGGTGTGGGGTGGTTGTTGCTGCCTCCATTGCCAAAGGAATTGCATTGCTTGAGTGTGAGGTGACACGTGTGTGTGTTTCTGTGTACCTGTTGCTTTCTGCTGCTGCTTCCTGAGTTTCTGGAATCAGGTAAAATAAACATAGAATTAAAAATTTTTTTCTAGATCTTTTTGTTTCCATCAGCCTCTGCTGTCAATCATCAGGAAAAGACTTGTACTTTTTCTCACACACATAATGTTATTTTTAATCTCAGTATAAAGATAAAGAGCGTCGTCAATGGCTCAGCAGTAAAGAATCCATGGGCAATGCAGGAGACAATGCAAGAGATGCCAGTTTGCTCCTTGGGTAAGGTAGATCCTCTGGAGAAAGGCATGGCCACCCACTCCAGTACACTTGCCTGGAGAATCCCATGGACAGCAGAGCCAGGTGGGCTACAGTCCATGGGGTCACTAAGAGTTGAACATGACAGAAGCCACTTGGCATGCATATAAATATGAAAGGGAAAAAAGCAAGAAACAAAAAGCCCAAAACAAAATCCACATATTCTAATACCCCAAATTGACCTAGAACTCAAAAGAGCCCTAGTCAGTTTTCACCCTCACCCAAATCTATGTTTTGGAGAATCACTCTCACTGACTCTCTACCTCCATCTGGACCAGAGCCTGGGGATGTGGCCCAGGCTGTGAGGCAAGAGGTTGGGCCCCACCCCAATGTCAACATCCTGCCCGCTACCTCTTAAAGGGGCCATGACAGCACCTCAAGGCCTCTCTTTAAAGATGTGTACCGGTGTGGATGTTCAGTGCACCTGTGTGTGTACATGTGTGTGTGCTCATGTCAGTCAGTCAGTTCAATCGCTCAGTCGTGTCCAACTCTTTGCGACCCCATGAATCACAGCACACCAGGCCTCCCTGTCCATCACCAACTCCCAGAGTTTACCAAACTCATTTCCATTGAATCAGTGATGCCATCTAACCGTCTCATCCTCTGTCGTCCCCTTCCCTTCCTGCCTTCAATCTTTCCCAGCATCAGGGTCTTTTCAAATGAGTCAGCTCTTCACATCAGGTGGCCAAAATATTGGAGTTTCAGCTTCTACATCAGTCCTGCCAATGAACACCCAGGACTGATTTCCTTTAGGATGGACTGGTTGGATCTCCTTACACTTCAAGGGACTCTCAAGAGTCTTCTCCAACACCACAGTTCAAAAGCATCAATTCTTCGGTGCTCAGCTTTCTTTATAGTGCAACTCTCACATCCATACATGACCACTGGAAAAACCATAGCCTTGACTAGACAGACCTTTGTTGACAAAGTAATGTCTCTGCTTTTTAATATGAGGTCTAGGTTGGTCATAACTTTCCAAGGAGCAAGCATCTTTTAATATCATGGCTGCAATCACCATCTGCAGTGATTTTGGAGCTCCAAAATATAAAGTCAGCCACTCTTTCCACTATTTCCCCATCTATTTGCCATGAAGTGATGGGACCGGATGCCATGATCTTAATTTTCTGAATGTTGAGCTTTAAGCCAACTTTTTCACGCTCCTCTTTCATTTTCATCAAGAGGCTCTTTAGTTCTTCTTCACTTTCTGCCATAAGGGTAGTGTCATCTGCATATCTGAGGTATTGCTATTTCTCCCGGCAATCTTGATTTCAGCTTGCTTCCTCCAGCCCAGCGTTTCTCATGACAAAGTCTGCATAAAAGTTCATATGCAACCCTGCAATGACACCAACAGCCCTATATAGTAACTGGTGATGAGAAATGCACCACAAGCCTTCTTCTCCTGTTCGCAGCCACAAAGCCTCAACCCCAGCATCCTAACATCACCAGGGCCAGAGGGGCCAGACAAGTAGAGCTGTGGGGGAGGGGAAGGGAGTGACCCCACTGCTGCCCCTCACTCCTGTACTGGGGTGAAGTGTGTGATCCTCACCCAGGGGCTGGATGGATGGAAGGGAAGGACTTCCAGGATGTGGTCCCTGTGGCAGGAAAATCTTAAGCAACAATGAAATAAAATTCCTATTTTAAGACAAAACAAGAAAAATCTAAATTGAACATTTTGGGTCTGTCTGTTTCAGATTCTTCCCTCTCCTCTAATGTGCATATTTCATCTGCATTATGCCTTAACCAGACCTCTTCAAGAGAAGAAATACCCATTTCACCACAAGGGTGACATTTTCTAGAGGAAGCCATGTAACTTCTTAGAAGATAGCACTGCTAACTTACTTAGGACCTGATTAATGTCTCTAGCTGTATTACATGTGTTCTGCTTATTTTAAGGATTCATGCCTTATTTCTTGTATTAACAGATGTGTGATTAAGAATGTGATGAAAAATTAATGGTGACTAGGCCTCTTGAAATGATTCATATAATGTATATAGTTTATAAGATCCAGGATTGTAATGCAGTGACTACTCCCATATGGCTCTGTGGTAACGAACCTGCCTGTTAATGCAAGAGACTTGGGTTTGATTCCTAGGTCTGGAAGATGCCCTGGAGAAGGAAATGGCAACGCACTCCAGCATTCTTGCCTGGAAAACCCTATGGACCGAGGAGTCTTGCGGGCTACAGTCCATTGGTCTCAAAGAGTCAGAGACGACTTAGCGTCTAAACCACAACAACAGCTACAGATATGGGAATAAGCAACAGGAAGGAACCATTTGCTCAGGACTTGGGCCCACACCACCTTTTATCTGGGAGCCTTTTTTGTCCTCATTCAGTCCGATGACTTTAAGATTCCACTCATTAATAAATATTCTTGTTCCCCAAGTGTGCATGTGCCAGGCCCTATTCTAGACACTGGATAGAGAGCAGAGAACAGAACCAAGGGTTCCGGCCTCGTGGAGCTTGCACTCTAGTACAGGAGACGTGCACATCAATACATAACATCAGTCAGTGGGCTATTAATGCCATGATAAAGGGAACACAGGTAAGAAGGGTTATTGGAGTGCCTGTTGGCGGTGGGGGGCAAGGCTGCTCCATGGATGTGACGTTTAAGAAGAAACTGAAAGAAGAGTGTAGGCTGAGGGAGGACAGCTCCCCAGTTCTGTCTCCGGAGCTGATCTCTACTGGGATCCAGAGTCATATACACCTGCCTCCTTATCTCCCCCTTCAGATGTCTCGGGACACGTCACACTCCGTATGTCCAGTCCCACCTCTTCAATCCCCCACTCCCAACACACGCTGATCCTTCCTCATGTTTCCATCTCAGTCAATGGCACCACCTTCCCAGATGCTCTTCACAATATGCTCCTGAACCCACCCACTCTTCTTCATCTCTAGACCACCTGGTCCAGATCCATCCATCCCCTCACCTGTACTCCTGCCATAAGCTTCTAGATGCTTCCTCTATTTCCATCCTTTCCCTCAAAGACTGGTTTGAATTAAAGTCAAAGTACGATACTCTGAAGATTTCTGTTTGCTCCCTTAGGATGGAACACAGACTCCACAACATCACCCACCTGCAAAGCCCTGCAAGATCAGACCCCTTTCTACCTCTCCAGCCTCCTCCCTTGCCTCCAGCCACTGACAACTGTTTCTAGTTCTCTTGGTCATCTCAGAGCCTTTCACCTTATATGTCTACACACCACTCGCAACCCTGAACTGAGACCTGAGTTCAGCCAGGTTCACAGTAGTCCTGTGCTCAGTCTATGCTACTCTAGGTCTCAGTTTGCTCATCCAGAAAATGGAGATAACAGCTCCTGCTTTTAGTCATAAAGGCTGTTAACTGTACCCTCCAGAGAACATCTCTGGCAGCATAAGCAGAGAACAACTGTACTAGAAGGATACTGGATAGCTTGGAGAACTGCTAGAGAGGGACCAGCCTGAGAACGGGCTCAGACCAGAAATGAGGGTGCTGGACAGCCAGCTCACAGCCAAGGGCACTTGGTCCAGGCACCGTGGCCACTGGAAGCACACTGGATGCTCTGCAGGCCCTGCAGAAGGAATTCTGGTCTGTCTTTGTTTCTGTGTATACCTGTTCTTGTGTGTCCAGGCCCCAGTTGTGGGACAGGTCCAATACTTACCTGGCCTTTTCTTTCTTGAAGCTTCCCTGATGGCTCAGACAGTAAAGCATCTGCCTGCAATGTGGGAGACTTGGGTTCGATCCCTGGATCAGGAAGATACTCTGGAGAAGGAAATGGCAACCCACTCTAGTATCCTTGCCTGGAAATCCCCATGGACGGTGGAGCCTGGGATGCTATAGTCCATGGGGTCACAAAGAGTTGGCCACGACTGAGCGACTGCACTTTCCTTTCCTTTTCTTTTCTTTCTTATTGAGGGTCAGGCCCAGTCTCTCCCCAGGTTGCACACATTATGGGATTCTCCTCAAATATGCTGATGAGGTCAGGTCCTCAGTGATTTCCCTCCTTGGAGATATCCATCACAGAAGGTCAAGTGTTGTTAGGAGGATTAAATGGGACAAAACATGACTCAGAGATTCTCAAATATTCCCCCCAAAGGCAGAAGGGATGGAATGCATCCCAGTTGGTAGGTCCAGGCTACAGTCTGAGCTGTAAGCACTTGTATTCATTTCAGAAACATTTGCCATGGGCCAACAGGGCAGGTATTGACATAAAAGTTAAGAGAGGTGTCACACACAGCACACACTGCAGGTTAACCACTGTTCTGGATGTTTTGTTCCTCCCAGCAGCCCATGAACTATGCACTCAGTGTCCCCATTATCACAGACACACAGTGGGTAACTAGACCAAGATCACACAATTAGGAAGTGGCAGAGCTGGGATTTGAACCCAGTCATGTGGGTGCAGGATCTTGTACTCGGATTGTCATTAATTTGTAGCTTGTATTCCAGAAAGATAAAACAGCCAACATTTTTTAGCACCAACAGTCCAGCAACTCCTTGGTGGCTCACTAGGTAAAGAATCCACATACAATGTGGGAGACCTGGGTTCGATCCCTGGGTCGGAAAGATCCCCTGAAGGAGGTCATGACAAGAATCAGGACCAGGCATAACTGTGGAGACAACCGTGGACACTGGATCTGTCTCTCCCTCTGGGTTTCCATTTCCTCCTTCACTGCTTGGGATCAGTCCCTTCGTTCTCTCCCAGCAGAAGAAACATTGCTTTCCCTAAAGGAAACACGAACTCCCCAGTCAGGGCAAGAGTATATTCCGGCTGCTGAGCTGGACTCTGAAGAAGTGGAAAGTCAAGAATGTGCAGGAATAAGTGAGTCTGGGACACCTCAAACTGTAGGGGCACCTGGAAGCGATTTGGGTTTTTGACAAAAATCACTGGAGAGTTGGATGGACCCATGGAAAGTGACTGAGGAAACTCATGTTATGAAAGAGAAACACGTTCACCACCCAGCGGAGCTTGTGGGGAAGGAGGGTCTGTGTAATGAGGAAGCATGTGACCAATAAACAGGACCTAGCAGCCAAGAGGAAACAAGCAGAGAGGGTGGACAGAGGGGAGGGAGCCGGCTGCCATCGCCACATCTGAGTCTCCAAGACTGGCAAGTTCAGGGGCCCTGGGAAGAGGGGGGCTGGGAAGGACCAGAGGTCTCTGGCACCCCTCCTCCCTCTAGCAGATTTGTCCATGGGGATTCTCCAGCCAAGAATACTGGAGTGGGTTGCCACTCCCTCCTCCAGAGGATCTTCCCAACCCAGGGATCGAATCCAGGTCTCCCGCATTGCAGGCAGATTCTTTACCCTCTGAGCCACCAGAAAGCCCTCTCCATTTGTTTCTGTATTAATTTCCACCAAGGTTTGGGAGGCATCTTTGACCATTTTGTCTCAGAATGCTAGGAATGCTCATTTCCAGGTCAGGTGAGGATTTCTTTGATATACCACTCAAATGCTATTACTTATCTAGCCCTGGGAATAGCAGCCAAAGGCCTGTAGATCACCTGTCTCACTAGCCTGTCAGTTTCTGAGAAATGGTCCCTCCTATTGCTTCTTTCCATATCTAGAGTCATACTATTACAATCATGGGTCTTACAGGACTATATATTATATGAATTGTTTCAAGTAGTGTATTCATTGTTATTTTCCATTACAGACTCAATCACAGATCTGTTAATGCAAGAAACAAGAATCTTGTAAAATAGGCAGAATACCAGTAGCACAGCTATGACATTAATCAGGTCATCGGTAAGTAAGCACTAATACCCTCTAGGAGTTGCATGGCTTTCACTAGAAAAATTCATCTTTACGGTTGAGCAGGTATTTCTGCCCTTGGGGACGGCTGGTGAATAATAATGCAGATGTACAGTGCACAGTGGAGGGGAGAGAGGAGGTCAAAACAAGCAGAGAAAAATACTGTGCTTTTTAAGTTTTTCTTTGCTTGCTTTAAAATATGAATTTTATTTCAGTCCTTCTTAAGATTTTTCCCATGATGTGGATCACCTCATGGCAGCCCTCCCCATTCACCCCTCCTCCACTGGGTGAAGATCACATGTTTCAGGAGCCAGGGGCAGCAGAGGGGGTCTTTCCCCTCCCCTCCCCCACAGCCCTGAGTGCCTGGCCCCTGGCTCTGGTGACATTAGGATGCTGGGCTCTGAGGCTCTGTGACTGAGGAGAGGAGATGGGTGGTGCCTTCACAGCCACCAGTTACTGTACAGGGTTGCTGGTCTCCATGCAGGGGAGCAGTGGGAACACACACATGTACACACAAGTACACTGAAATGCACACAACTGCTCACCTTTATAAAAAGGCAGCCTATATGTCACGGCCCCTTTAAGAGTTAGGAACGCAATTGGCATTGTGATGGGGCCCAACTGCTTGTATTGCAGGCTGGGCCACACCCTCATCCTGTGGTTCACATGTGGGTGGGGAGTCAGTGGGCAGGGCTCCCAGAGACCTAGTTTAAGGTGAGAGTGCAAATTGGCCAGGACTCTTCTGAGCTCAGGGCTTCCCAGGTGGCTCAGTGGTAAAGAATCCACCTGCCAATACAGGAGACATAAGAGATGCGGGTTTGATCCCTGAGTAGGAAGATCCCCTGAAGCAGGGCATGGCAGCCCACTCCAGTATCCTTGTCTGGAGAATCCCATGGACACATACAGACTGAAAGTGAAGGGCTGGAAAAAGATATTCTATGCAAATAGGGACCAAAAGAAAGCAGGAGTAGCAATACTCATATCAGATAAAATAGACTTTAAAACAAAGGCTGTGAAAAGAGACAAAGATGGTCACTACATAATGATCAAAGGATCAATCCAAGAAGAAGATATAACAATTATAAATATATATGCACTGAACACGGGAGCACCTCAATATGTAAGACAAATGTTAACAAGTATGAAAGGGGAAATTAACAATAACACAATAATAGTGGGAGATTTTAATACCCCACTCACACCTATGGATAGATCAACTAAACAGAAAGTTAACAAGGAAACACAAACTTTAAACAATAGAATAGACCAGTTAGACCTACTTGGTATCTATAGGACATTTCATCCCAAAACAATGAATTTCACCTTTTTCTCAAGTGCACATGGAACCTTCTCCAAGATAGATCACATCCTGGGCCATAAATCTAGCCTTGGTAAATTCAAAAAAATTGAAATCATTCCAAGCATCTTCTCTGACCACAATGCAGTAAGATTAGATCTTAATTACAGAAGAAAAACTATTAAAAATTCCAACATATGGAGGCTAAACAACATGCTGCTGAATAACCAACAAATCACAGAAGAAATCAAAAAACGAATCAAAATTTGCATAGAAATGAATGAAAATGAAAACACAACAACCCCAAACCTGTGGGACACTGTAAAAGCAGTCCTAAGGGGAAAGTTCATAGCAATACAGGCATACCTCAAGAAACAAGAAAAAAGTCAAATAAATAACCTAACTCTACACCTAAAGCAACTAGAAAAGGAAGGAAATGAAGAACCCCAGGGTTAGTAGAAGGAAAGAAATCTTAAAAATTAGGGCAGAAATAAGTGCAAAAGAAACAAAAGAGACCATAGCAAAAATCAACAAAGCCAAAAGCTGGTTCTTTGAAAGGATAAATAAAACTGACAAACCATTAGCCAGACTCATCAAGAAACAAAGGGAGAAAAATCAAATCAATAAAATTAGAAATGAAACTGGAGAGATCACAACAGACAACACAGAAATACAAAGGATCATAAGAGACTACTATCAGCAATTATATGCCAATAAAATGGACAACGTGGAAGAAATGGACAAATTCTTAGAAAAGTACAACTTTCGAAAACTGGACCAGGAAGAAATAGAAAATCTTAACAGACCCATCACAAGCACGGAAATTGAAACTGTAATCAAAAATCTTCCAGCAAACAAAAGCCCAGGTCCAGACGGCTTCACAGCTGAATTCTGCCAAAAATTTAGAGAAGAGCTAACACCTATCCTACTCAAACTCTTCCAGAAAATTACAGAGGAAGGTAAACTTCTAAACTCATTCTATGAGGCCACCATCACCCTAATACCAAAACCTGACAAAGATGCCACAAAAAAAGAAAACTACAGGCCAATATCACTGATGAACATAGATGCAAAAATCCTTAACAAAATTCTAGCAATCAGAATCCAACAACACATTAAAAAGATCATACACCATGATCAAGTGGGCTTTATCCCAGGGATGCAAGGATTCTTCAATATCCGCAAATCAATCAATGTTATACACCACATTAACAAATTGAAAAATAAAAACCATATGATTATCTCAATAGATGCAGAGAAAGCCTTTGACAAAATTCAACACCCATTTATGATAAAAACTCTCCAGAAAGCAGGAATAGAAGGAACATACCTCAACATAATAAAAGCTATATATGACAAACCCACAGCAAACATTATCCTCAATGGTGAAAAATTGAAAGCATTTCCTCTAAAGTCAAGAACAAGACAAGGGTGCCCACTTTCACCATTACTATTCAACATAGTTTTGGAAGTTTTGGCCACAGCAATCAGAGCAGAAAAAGAAATAAAAGGAATCCAAATTGGAAAAGAAGTAGTAAAACTCTCACTGTTTGCAGATGACATGATCCTCTACATAGAAAACCCTAAAGACTCCACCAGAACATTACTAGAACTAATCAATGATTATAGTAAAGTTGCAGGATATAAAATCAACACACAGAAATCCCTTGCATTCCTATACACTAATAATGAGAAAACAGAAAGAGAAATTAAGGAAACAATTCCATTCACCATTGCAACAGAAAGAATAAAATACTTAGGAATATATCTACCTAGAGAAACTAAAGACCTATACATAGAAAACTATAAAACACTGATGAAAGAAATCAAAGAGGACACTAATAGATGGAGAAATATACCATGTTCATGGATTGGAAGAATCAATATAGTGAAAATGAGTATACTACCCAAAGCAATTTATAGATTCAATGCAATCCCTATCAAGCTACCAACGGTATTCTTCACAGAGCTAGAATAAATAATTTCACAATTTGTATGGAAATACAATAAACCTCAAATAGCCAAAGCTATCTTGAGAAAGAAGAATGGAACTGGAGGAATCAACCTACCTGACTTCAGGCTCTACTACAAAGCCCCAGTCATCAAGACAGTATGGTACTGGCACAAAGACAGAAATATAGATCAATGGAACAAAATAGAAAGCCCAGAGATAAATCCACGAACCTATGGACACCTTATCTTTGACAAAGGAGGCAAGAAAGTACAATGGATTAAAGACAATCTCTTTAACAAGTGGTGCTGGGTAAACTGGTCAACCACTTGTAAAAGAATGAAACTAGAGCACTTTCTAACACCATACACAAAAATAAACTCAAAATGGATTAAAGATCTAAATGTAAGACCAGAAACTATAAAACTCCTAGAGGAGAACATAGGCAAAACACTCTCCGACATACATCACAGCAGGATCCTCTATGACCCACCTCCCAGAATATTGGAAATAAAAGCAAAAATAAACAAATGGGACCTAATTAAACTTAAAAGCTTCTGCACAACAAAGGAAACTATTAGCAAGGTGAAAATCCAGCCTTCAGAATGGGAGAAAATAATAGCAAATGAAGCAACTGACAAACAACTAATCTCAAAAATATACAAGCAACCCCTACAGCTCAATTCCAGAAACATAAATGACCCAATCAAAAAATGGGCCAAAGAACTAAATAGACATTTCTCCAAAGAAGACATACAGATGGCTAACAAACACATGAAAAGATGCTCAACATCACTCATTATCAGAGAAATGCAAATCAAAACCACTATGAGGTACCATTTCATGCCAGTCAGAATGGCTGCAATCCAAAAATCTACAAGCAATAAATGCTGGAGAGGGTGTGGAGAAAAGGGAACCCTCTTACACTGTTGGTGGGAATGCAAACTAGTACAGCCACTACGGAGAACAGTGTAGATTCCTTAAAAAACTGGAAATAGAACTGCCTTATGATCCAGCAATGCCCATACACTGCTGGGCATACACACTGAGGAAACCAGAAGGGAAAGAGACACGTGTACCCCAATGTTCATAGCAGCACTGTTTATAATAGCCAGGACATGGAAGCAACCTAGATGTCCATCAGCAAATGAATGGATAAGAAAGCTATGGTACATATACACAATGGAGTATTACTCAGCCATTAAAAAGAATACATTTGCATCAGTTCTAATGAGGTGGATGAAACAGGAGCCTATTATACAGAGTGAAGTAAGCCAGAAAGAAAAACACCAATACAGTATACTAACGCATATATATGGAATTTAGAAAGATGGTAACAATAACCCTGTATACGAGACAGCAAAAGAGACACTGATGTATAGAACAGTCTTATGGACTCTGTGGGAGAGGGAGAGGGTGGGATGATTTGGGAGAATGGCATTGAAACATGTATAATATCATATATGAAACAAGTCGCCAGTCCAGGTTGGATGCACGATACTGGATGCTTGGGGCTGGTGCACTGGGACAACCCAGAGGGATGGTATGGGGAGGGAGGAGGGAGGAGGGTTCAGGATGGGGAACACATGTATACCTGTGGCGGATTCATTTCAATATTTTGCAAAACCAATACAATATTGTAAAGTTTAAAAATAAAATAAAATTTAAAAAAATTTAAAAATTAAAAAAATAAATAACTGTACTTGGAAAAAAAAAAAAAGAATCCCATGGACAGAGGAGCCTGCAGGCTACAGTCCATGGAATTGCAAAGAGTCAGACACGACTGAGCACTAACACACACACACACACACACACACCTGTTCTGGACACAGCCTGGCCAAACTGAGTGTCCGTCTGGTCTTAAAGGGAAAGATTACTCAGACCTTCTTTCTTCCTCATGTTGTATGGGTGCTGACGCTCTGCTCCGCCCTCACACTAGAACCCCTCCTCCTTCCAGAGACTTGGGGGGAAGTGGGCACAGACCCCAGGGCAGCCCTACAGAACCACAGAAGTCAGGATGGACTCAGTTCCCTAAGAAGCTGACCGCCTTTTCTTCCTCTGTTGCCTGTGAAGACTCCTCTGTAAAGAGGGCAGGCTTTTCACAATTTAGTTTCCTTTTCATACTGAGACAGGAGGTAGATGGACCCCATCAGGGTAAAGTGATTGGAGATACATTCCCTATGGACCAAAACGCCAAGACTAGAGTAGCAAGACTATTAAGGTAGGAGGCTGGGCCCTGCATATTTCTCATTCTCCAAGTCAGGAGATCTCCCTGACCACACATGAGCAGAAAAGCTCCTTGGAAGTCAAAAGGCAGTGATGCTAACCAATGCCAGGCTACCCATAGGCCTCTTCGGAAGAATCCGGCCTGTGTAAGAGATGCATGCACATATGGGAGGATCCGGAGATATATCAAACATGGACTCGGAACCAGGCAAACCAAAATGATTGGCCAAAGGAAATCCAGAAGAAATGTCCCATAAAAGTAATTAAAACTGCCACGAGGGTGTGACTCAGTGACTCTCCCTGACTTTGCCCGGGTTTCTATCCACACGTACTGTACTCTTTTTCCTCATAATAAATACTTGACCTGTTTCACATCTGTCTTTGTGGAAATTCTTTTCTGCAAAGCTGAAGGGCCAGGGCCCTGGTCACTGACCACTGGCCTACTGGCTAGGACCTGTGCTTTCACCACCGGGACCTGGCCTCAATCTCTGCCTGGGAACCCAACCACCACTCTAAGCTGCTGCAGGCCAAGGCCACCCGAGATCAATACCATCAATGTAGTGCCTTTGTTGAAAGAATCTTTATTATAAAGTAACAGGAAAGCTACCTATGGCATTTCCTCCCACTTGCCAGATCTTTAACAAATCAGTTCGAACTGCAAAAGAGTGGAGGAATTTAGAGACCCATTCAGGGGGTACACTGTTCTTTAGACTAGAAAACATACACGGGTTAGGGTGTATGAAAATTTAAAAATCGTTTTTCTTCTTGGTTACAGAGTCATACTCTAGTTTTGCCAATCGACCAAGATGTGTCTACGTGGACTTCTGGAAGGAATGGAAGTAAAAGGCGTGGGGGAGAGAAAGCCATTCCAGGAGAAGGGGAGGCAGGACTGGAACCCACACAACTCCGCTGTGAAGATGGCGAGGGTCATAGTGAAGCAGAAGCACCAGATGGACACTCATCTATCCCCTTCCCCGTTTCAGAGCGTCCATGCTGGTCACCAGAGGAAGGGCGCACCTGTGGGGAGCAGCTGCCCCAGGAGGAAGGAGAAGCCCATGACTGGCGTGAAGCTGGGGCCTGAGGAGAGGCTCATTGTAATTCTCGTGCTTTTTAACCTCGTTTGCTGAATAGTTAAACAGCTCTGGGGTTTGATGGGCTTGTTTGGTGTGTCTGTTTTTCTCAGTTTCTGTCTTAGTTCTTCATTCTCTAGAAATATAAGACCACTGACCCCTTAGAACAATGACCTGCTGATCTGGAAAATGTAAGGGCACACCCAAGTTTAAAAGCCAGCAAGGTGCCTCATGGTTAATGCAAACGTCTCCAAAAATAGCAGCACAGGGTTCCCCCAGCCAGCAGCCTGCAGCCCTTTCCTGCTCCCCTCCTTGTATAAGTCCTGACTGAATCTTGCAGGGTGGGAGCTGGCTCTCTTGCACAGTGATCCACCTTCTCCCCTTTTGGCTTGCTGCCTTAACATAAGGCTCCTTTTTTTCTCTCCATCGCTTGTCTTTCAGTATTGGTTTCTTCAGAAACCAACAGTCGAGCCTGAGCTAGGGTACAATGCTGGGTATCCAAGCAGCAGTCAGGTCCCCGGTGCTCAGGCCCCTCCATCTCCCCCTGGGATGAGGAGGGGACTGAGGCTGGGAAGGTTGGGGAGGATCTATAGGTATGTTGCTAGAACTACAACATAAGAATTGCAACAGCTACGGAACTTACTAGATTCCGGAACTTGCCCTGTCCCTCCCCAGGCCTTGCTCACAGCCTGCTTTTGCTTTCTGTTGAGAGAAGGCAACTGGCCTCTGAAGGAGCAGCCGAGCTGTTGACTGAGTGAGTACAGGGTGTGCGCCCCAGGAGCCCCTCCCCACCCATTTGGACATAATTTTTGCCCTTTGGAACTTTGGGGTCATTTTGGACCCACCTGAGTGGGACATGGCTTGTTTACGACTCTGTACCAGTCTCTCCCTGAGTGAGAATTGGTTTGTTTGTTTGAAATCTGCTCTGAGTGAGAGAGTGAAGTGAAGTGGGAGGTCTACATCCATCCCTTCTAGAAGTCCACTGGGACGACTCTTGGCAGATTGGCAAACCTAGAGGCATGACCCTATAACCAAGAAAAAGGGGATTTTTAAATTATAATACAGCCTGGTCTATGTATGTTTTCAATTCTGAAGAATCGTGGCCCCTGAATGGTTCTCTATATTACTCCACCATTTTGCAGTTAGAATTGATTTGTTAATGATCTGGTAAGTGGGAGGATATTCTATGTGGGGGTCTTCCTGTTACTCCATAATAAGGGTTCTTCCAATAAGGGCACTAAATTAATGGTAAAAAGAAACTAAACTATGAAAAGCCTGTGTCCTTGACAGACTATTCTGCAGGGAAGGGAGGGAGAAGGGGTCAGCTTCTAAGGGAACTGAATACACCCTGACCTCTGTGGTTCCAGTCCTGATGCCCCAGGCAGGGGCTACCACAGGGTCTGCACCAACCACTCCCCCCGAAATCTGTGGAAGGAGGAGGAGATCTAGTGTGGGGGCGGGCACAGCCTGAGTGCCCCCACAACAGGAGGAAGAAAGGGAGTCTGAAGTAGTCTCTCCCTCTAAGACCCGGATTGGGTGGAGAGGCAGGAAGGGGTAGATTTCTGCTGAGACAATTCCCTGCAGTAGGTCTGAGTGTTAAGAGGACAAACAGTTGACTATTATCGGACTTATACTCCGTTTTCCACCTCAGACCTACTAAACTGGATAATTACCAATCCTCTATGCACAGATGATCTACAAAAAATGGTGGAAACGTTCATTAGTATTTTTTTTAACCCACCACCCAACACGGGCTGATGCACAGACATGGGTGATGATTGTGTTCACAGAGGATGAGTGGCACCTTGTTCTGGACAAAGCCCAACACTCGTCACTCGGTATTTGGCTTCTTGAGGGATAAGCAGACAAGCCTGAGTTGGGTAACACGGCCATAGGCCAAGGGGCCTCGAGAAGCTAAAAGAGGCAAAGACGGACCCTCCCCTGGGGCATCAGAGACAGAAACGCCCTGCTGACACCTTGTTTCAAAACACCGATCTCCAGAACTGTGAGAGAATACTTCCTGCTGTTTTAAGCCATCTGGCTTGTGATAATTGGCTGCAGTAGCCCTACAAGACCAAGATGAATTTCTAGAAATGGAAAATGTATTTTTGTCATATTTTTTAAGTTTCCAGAAAAGATTCCAGACCTCCTGCTCCAGAGCATGATGGTCACAGGGATCCCAGGACTCCCTGTCATATCCTGTGTCCCCCAGTGTCTGAGACTCACAGGGGAGGGTCCACTGATGCCCAAGGAGCCAGGAGGGAAGGAAATAAGTAAAGGGGCTGGAAAGGACTAGGTCCCTGGAGAGGACCAGCAGCACCTGTCTGGGGTGGTGGAAAAGCAAGATGCTCTGGGAAGACAAGGTCTCATGTTTACAAAACAGGAAAAAAGATACAGAAACGCCCTACAAACATGTATACATGTATGTACACACATGTCTACATATGATTTCACAGCATTTGAAATGTATTGAAGGCTGAGGTTGAGGTTGAGGACATGGATGCTCCCTGGATGGAGGGGTGGATGCTCCTGTGAGCAGGCAGGAAGCCTAGACATGCCGAAGATGGGAAACCAGTCACAGATGAGATTATCATAGTCCTGCTTTATGTCAGTTATACATGAGAATGAGAGAAATATAGAAAATACTAAACAGAGATGAGGATGGAAAACAATATAAAGAAAGAGGCTAGCAGCTGCTTGTCTCCAGCAACGCCACTGCCAAGGGAACCAAACCAGGTGACACTGTATCTCCTGAGGCTTGAAAAGGAGCTGTAATCCGAATTGTCACGTGAAATTAAAACAATGTGCAGCCACCAAACACTCAGGGAAGAAATAGTAATGCTAGTGATCCCACATCATTTTTTCATGAAAACACTGATGGAAACTGTGATGGAAACTGAACACATCAAGAGTCCACCTGCAGTGCAAACTGGCTTGCAGCCCCTGATCTGCAGCACATCAAGCTGCATGTGCTGATGTCCAGAGCCAGGGCCTTCTGGGTCCTCTGTGAGGGGGGCGGGGAGGTAGCTGGCATGGATTAGGGTTCCATGTGACAAGCCCTCTGATGAACCTGTCACATGCTTTTATTCATTTAATTGACACAAAGTAGGTATAGAGACATTGAACAGAAGGGGAAACTGAGGTTCTATTGAGTAGCTTGCCATGATCATCCAGCTATGAAGGCTCTACTCCTTGTCACTCTGAGTGTCCATCTCATCTCACCCTTCTCTGCCCTTCTGGCACCTCCTCCTCCTTCCTCTGTTCTGGCCATGACCTTCCCAGCTCACTGTCTTCCAGTCCACATGCCTGGCTGCCGGGCAGGCAGGGCTCAGCCACATCGGCTGTGCTCTGACGGGGGCACCATGTCCAGGCTCACAGATTAGAGTGGACGAGGGGCTGCTGGGAGACTCAGATAAACTTCCACTTCCTGCTTTCCAGGGCACAGGCCTGACCCAGGATCACGCGGTTGGAACCCCCATGCCTCCTCTTCTCCATATGCTCTCTCTAATGCATTCAATGGATTCAAAGCATTCAAGTTGTCTCTTATCTTAGGTGGAATTTTAGGGTGAGTTCAAGTAATTAAACTGGGATCAAACTGGGGTACACAGAGCATGACACTCCCTCCCTCCCTCACCCCAGTGCCCCCTCCCTACCCTGGCAGTGCCCAGTAGGAGGCCAGCAGGCTCCAGGGCTCCCCTGCAATGGGCCTCAAGGAGCTTTGTGAGTCCAGGGAGGTTCTCAGGTTTGCTCTGTTTCTTTTTCCAGCCTCAGCTTGTCCCAGGGTTTATTATCAGCAAAGGCAACAAGGCCCCTGATGGCAGGAACCTGGCTGGGGCTCAGGCTGCTGGCCCTTCAGCCCTGGGGGCCTCTCAGCAAATAGTGCCTTGGAAAGAGGGTGGCCTTCCTTGTGGAGGGGGTGGGCTGGGAGGGGCCTCATTCCCCCCACACACTGCACCCTGGAGGAGGCCTTGTGTGAGCAGGACTGCAGCCCTGGCTGGTGGGACTGTCTAGGGCGCTGACCTGGGCAATTCAGTGGTCTCGAAGGTCCCTGCCACTCTGGCCACGTGTCCCTGTCACAGCCCTGAAACCCCTTCAGGCCCCTGTTCTCCTGTCTCAGTTCCAGTCCTGGCCCCTCCTCCATGGGAAGGTTGGCTCCATTCCTGCATCCCTTCTGGGTCAAAAGACATCTACTGGGCTGCCTCAGGGCCCCAGAGACCCTAGGATCCCCCCAGTCATCTCCACTCTGCCCCACCCCCACCCCAGTCCCGGGTGCATTCTCAGGGTCACCCCCTTCCAGGGTTCCTGCAGGGGCCTCCTCTTTCAACTCCTGCCCTTTAAAAGGGGTGATCATCCGTCCATCCCCACCCCTTCCCTGGATGCCCTGAAAGACTATGCATCAGCCTTAGACACAGCATCCATGTTCATTTCCAATCCCTTCTTCCCAGCTTGGAAACTGCTAAGCAGTTTCAGGTAGGACTGCTCAGGTAGGACTTCTCCGAGATCTTTCCGGGCTCCCACCTGGATGGCAGCCCTGGAGCCCAACACTATGTTAATCTATTCTGTGGTTCCTCAATGTCACCCCACCTTGGAGTCATGCTGGGTTGGGGTCTCCCTTCCTCATGAGGAAGCATCACATGTGAAGGCAAAAGTGGGTGGAGGGGATTCATAACAGTCCCTACTCCCATGTCATCCTGTCCCCATGGCCTTACTCTCACCCCTGTGGCTCCTCCCTGTTCACCCCTGAAGCTGCCCTCCTCTGGGTGGGGCTGTGTCCCCTCAGACGGCAGCTCCTTCTAGTGATGCTGCGGGGAGGAGAGGCCAGGACACATGTGCCTTCAGGTTGCTGTAAAAGGAGGCCGTGGCCCTGATGATGTCTCCTGTGTCCCAGAGCCCTGAGTTTTGGTCCTGGGATCCCACCTACGGGCCTGGTTGACCTGCTGGGCTGTAGAACAAAGTGCTCAAACCCATGGCTTTTTAATTTTTATCTTGGATTTCCACTGCTCCACTTTCAACCTTAGGGAAGGCACTTGACTCCTGGTTTTCCCATCTGTAGAATAGGGTTAGCACAACAATAAACAGTTCCTTTCTGAAAATCCTCGGGGTCAGATATTCTCCAGAATTTTTCAGTTTTGACAGGTGACATGATAATATTCTCTATAAGACATGACACCCCACTGGGGTCTGAAAGCACTTTGGGATCAAACACGTTACTGTTTCAGCAAATGGACTTTTGAACATTTACACTGAGTGAAATAAGAAAGAAGGAAGAAAGTTTAGTCCCTCAGTCATGTCCTGCTCTTTGTGACCCCATGGACCGTAGCCTACCAGGCTCCTCCATCCATGGGATTTTCCAGGCAAGAGTACTGGAGTGGGTTGCCATTTCCTTCTCCAGAGGATCCTCCCAACCCAGGGATCAAACCCGGGTCTCCCACATTGTAGGCAGACGCTTTACCATCTGAGCCATCAGGGAAGTCCATACAAAACGATAAATGATGTCCTTACTGTTCAGCTCAGAATTGGTTACCAAAAAATTTTTTTTAATTGTTTTTCTATTTTGAAGGTTTGTGATTGTAGAAAAAGACCACAGTATACTGTATTTCTGTCGATATTGATGTGCAGCAAAAAGACATAAAAATGTTGGTGGTTTGAGGCCAGATACAACCCATTTGTGAGATGAGACAAGTCTCCTTACAAGGCCAAAGGTGATGGGTGGGGACAGTCATTCTGGAGCAGCTGTGCTCTTACCTGAGTGTCTGAGCCAATGGTTCAAACTCCACAGATCCTGAGCCTCAGCCCTCATAGGGCCTGACCCTTTTCTGATCATCTCATTTAATCCACCTTCAGATCTGGATCTTTCTCTGATGAGTCCTAAGTGAAGACCATTCCATACTGGTGACTCTAACCTGCCAGACCTTCACAACACCATGTTTACCAGAGGGATACTTCCTGACCTAGTATATATGGAAACCCTGTACTCTCCCTTCAGCCTCGTGCAGATGATCTCCATATATGTGACTCTCTTCCTGGCAGCCAGAATGGACAACGAGAGGGGGGCTGTAAGTAACTGTTGCCTAACCATCTGGTGTGTCTGTTTCTCCCTGACCGCCTTCATCTCTATGTTAGAGTGCTATTACTACGACTAGATACTTCCTTTTTCTGGTACAAATTACCCATCACCTATGCCTGCTATGTGGCAATTTTCTGCCTTTTGACCTCCATCATCAACCCCATCTTCTACGTCCAGTACCTGCATTATGGTCCTTCCCGAGACCAGGCCATCGCTGCTTCTGCATTCTCCTGCATCACGAGTGTGCTCTATGCCATAGATGTGGCCTGCACATGGAAATACTACAAGTTGAAGAACATCCCCTGCTATGAGCACACATTACCAGGCCTGCTAAAGATTCTGGAGAGCGTTGTGGCCTGTGTCATCTTCTCCTTCATCAGCAACACCTCCCTGTACTGGCCCCAGCCGGCCCTGAAGTGCTGCTTGGCTGTGTACTTCACCTGCTTCGTCCGGGTAGCCGTGGCCATGCTGCTGAAGCTGAGTGGCTGGGAGAACAGACTGCCCCTCCAGCTCACCATTTTCCATCTGGGGCAGACTATGCTCTCATTCCTCCTCTATGTCAGTGCCATGGTCCTCTGGCCACTCTGCCAGTTTGACGAGAAGTTAGGTGGACAACCCCACTGGTACAGTGATTTGAGCTGCGTTGATGAGCTTACCGACTATGGCTGCGTCTGGGACCAGCGACTGGCTGTGGCCATCCTGACAGCCATCAACCTGCTGATGTACGTGGTCGACCTGGTGTACTGGACCCGCCAGTTTTCTGTAGGGACTGAGCACCAGCCGAGTACCCCTTATCCCCTCCACTCACAGGGGGTGTCTTTACAGCGCTCTGTTGAACCCTGATGCCCTCTTCCTGGTTCCCTCTCCCTCCTCACGGCCTTCCCATTCATCCCGCTCTCTTTTTTGTTTCCTTCCCTCCATCTGCTCTGTCTCCTTCCTATTTTCCTTGGTTGCCCATGTCCTATTTTGCTTCTTTCTCATCTTTTTACATTTTCTGCTTTTTGCCCCTTTTCTGGTCATCCTTGGTTTTCTTGTCTCCTGTATCCTGACCACCTCTCCCCATTTTCCTTCTTCTGATCCATCAGGACCTGAGACTCCTTCCTTCTCTGTCCACCACCCCTCCCGCCTCCTACGGTGCTGACTCCACAGCACACAGCCCTTTGTGCAGCTGTTCACACCCTGGGCCTCGGGAGGGGCCTCATTGCCAACGTGTGTCTGTCCCTCTGGGTGCCTTAGTTGCTGTGTGTTTCTGGGGTGGCAGTGACGGTGGGTAGCTAGGCATTGGGCCTCCTTTCTCCCAATAGAAGGGAGTATATAGTGCACCTCCCCTTTAGGTGAAAAAAAAAAAACATTCTGGAGGTCACTGATTCCCAATGGGCGAGAGTCCTGAAGCAGAGATTTTGGATCCCTGGGCCCGGCTGATGCTCAGCCTCACCTGAGATTGGCTCCAAAATTCTTCCGAGCTTACTCAACACTGGCTGCCTAGAGGACATCTTGAAGGGATTTCGGATGACTTCCACCCCCAACCAATCTCTGGAGAATCAAAAAAGGAGCTGGTGAACAACCCCAGGGACATGCAGACACCTGTCTGCAGTGTTGGTGAGGGGCAGTGATGGCCTCCTGCCTCAGTGATCACAACTGCAGGTCCTGCCTCTGCAGGGAGAAGAGCATGGCCACTGCAGCCTTATGTGATGCTGCTGCTGCTGCTAAGTCACTTCAGTCGTGTCCAACTCTGTGGGATCCCATAGACGGCAGCCCACCAGGCTCCCCTGTCCCTGGGATTCTCCAGGCAAGAGTACTGGAGTGGGTTGCCATTTCCTTCTCCAATTCATGAAAGTGAAAAGTGAAAGTGAAGTCGCTCAGTCGTGTCCGACTCTTAGCGACCCCATGGACTGCAGCCTACCAGGCTCCTCCGTCCATGGGATTTTGCAGTCAAGAGTACTGGAGTGGAGTGACCTAGCCTGAGATTATTTTTTTTCTTTCTTTTTTTGTCTTCTGGTCAGGAGGCCAAAAATTCTTGGGTGACTTGTTCTTAAAGAGAAGTCTCTTTTCAGAATTTCTTAGGCAGGTGGTTTGGGGGTGGAGGTGGGGTGGTTGTTGCTGCTTCCATTGCCAAAGGAATTGCATTGTTTGAGTGTGAGGTGACACATGTGTGTGTTTCTGTGTATCTGTTGCTTTCTGCTGCTGCTTCCTGAGTTTCTGGAATCAGGCAAAATAAATATATAATTAAAAATTTTTTCTAGATCTTTTTGTTTCCATCAGCCCCTGCTGTCAATCATCGAGAAAAGCCTTGTACTTTTTCTCACACACATAATGTTATTTTTAATCTCAGTATAAAGATAAAGAGCATCCTCAATTGCTCAGCAGTAAAGAATACATGGGCAATGCAGGAGACAATGCAAGAGATGCCAGTTTGAACCTTGGGTAAGGTAGATCCTCTGGAGAAGGGCATGGCCACCCACTCCAGTACACTTGCCTGGAGAATCCCATGGACAGCAGAGCCAGGTGGGCTACAGTCCATGGGTCACTAAGAGTTGGACATGACTGAAGCTACTTGGCATGCATATAAAGATGAAAGGGAAAAAAGCAAAGAAACAAAAATCCCAAAACAAAATCCACATATTCTAATATCCCAAATTGAATAGAACTCAAAAGAGCCCTAGTCAGTTTTCACCCTCACCCAAATCTATGTTTTTGAGAATCACTCCCACTGACCCTCTACCTCCATCTGGACCAGAGACTGGGGATGTGGCCCAGGCTGTGAGGCAAGAGGTTGGGCCCCACCCCAATGTCAACATCCTGCCCACTACCTCTTAAAGGGGCCATGACAGCCCCTCAAGGCCTCTCTTTAAAGATGTGTACTGGTATGGATGTTCAGTGCACCTGTGGGTGTACATGTGTGCGTGCTCATGTCAGTCAGTCAGTTCGGTCGCTCAGTCATGTCTGACTCTTTGTGACCCCATGAATCACAGCACACCAGGCCTCCCTGTCCATCACCAACTCCCGGAGTTTACCAAACTCTTTTCCATTGAGTCAGTGATGCCATCTAACCGTCTCATCCTCTGTCGTCCCCTTCATTCCTACCTTCAATCTTTCCCAGCATCAGGGTCTTTTCAAATGAGTCAGCTCTTCACATCAGGTGGTCAAAATATTGGAGTTTCAGCTTCTACATCAGTCCTGCCAATGAACACCCAGGACTGATTTCCTTTAGGATGGACTGGTTGGATCTCCTTACACTTCAAGGGACTCTCAAGAGTCTTCTCCAACACCACAGTTCAAAAGCATCAATTCTTCGGTGCTCAGCTTTCTTTATAGTGCAACTCTCACATCCATACATGACCACTGGAAAAACCATAGCCTTGACTAGACGGACCTTTGTTGACAAGTAATGTCTCTGCTTTTTAATATGAGGTCTAGGTTGGTCATAACTTTCCTTCCAAGGAGCAAGCATCTTTTAATATCATGGCTGCAATCACCATCTGCAGTGATTTTGGAGCTCCAAAATATAAAGTCAGCCACTCTTTCCACTATTTCCCCATCTATTTGCCATGAAGTGATGAGACCGGAAGCCATGGTCTTAGTTTTCTGAATGTTGAGCTTTAAGCCAACTTTTTCACTCTCCTCTTTCACTTTCATCAAGAGGCTCTTTAGTTCTTCTTCACTTTCTGCCATAAGGGTAGTGTCATCTGCATATCTGAGGTATTACTATTTCTCCCAGCAATCTTGATTTCAGCTTGCTTCCTCCAGCCCAGCGTTTCTCATGACATACTCTGCATAAAAGTTCACATGCCACCCTGCGATGACACCAACAGCCCTATATAGTAACTGGTGATGAGAAATGCATCACAAGCCTTCTTCTCCTGTTCGCAGCCACAAAGCCTCAACCCCAGCATCCTAACATCACCAGGGCCAGAGGGGCCAGACAAGCAGAGCTGTGGGGGAGGGGAGGGGAGGGGAGGGACCCCACTGCTGCCCCTCACTCCTGTATTGGGGTGAAGTGTGTGATCCTCACCCAGGGGCTGGATGGATGGAAGGGAAGGACTTCCAGGAGGTGGTCCCTGTGGCAGGAAAATCTTAAGCAACAATGAAATAAAATTCCTATTTTAAGACAAAACAAGAAAAATTTAAATTGAACATTTTGGGTCTGTCTGTTTCAGATTCTTCCCTCTCCTCTAGTGTGCATATTTCATCTGCATTGTGCCTTAACCACACCTCTTCAAGGGAAGAAATACCCAATTCACCACAAGGGTGACAGTTTCTAGAGGAAGCCATGTAACTCCTTAGAAGACAGCACTGCTAACTTACTTAGGACCTGATTAATGTCTCTAACTGTATTACTTATGCTCTACTTGTTTTAAAGATTCATGCCTTATTTCTTGTATTAACAGATGTGTGATTAGTCTGTGATGAAAAAATAATGGTGACTAGGCCTCTTGAAATGATTCATATAATATATATAGTTTTATAAGATCCAGGATTGTAATACACTGACTGTTCCCATATGGCTCTGTGGTAACGAATGTGCCTGCTAATGCAGGAGATTTGGGTTTGATTCCTAGGTCTGGAAGATGCCCTAGAGAAGGAAATGGCAAGGCACTCCAGTATTCTTGCCTGGAAAACCCTATGGACCGAGGAGGCTGGCGGGCTACAGTCCATAGGTCTCAAAGAGTCAGAGACGACTTAGCGTCTAAACCACAACAACAGCTACAGATATGGGAATAAGCAACAGGAAGGAACCATTTGCTCAGGACTTGGGCCCAGACCACCTTTTTTCTGGGAGCCTTTTTGTCCTCATTCAGTCCGATGACTTTAAGATTCCACTCATCAATAAATATTCTTGTTCCCCAAGTGTGCATGTGCCAGGCCCTATTCTAGACACTGGATAGAGAGCAGAGAACAGAACCAAGAGTTCCGGCCTCATGGAGCTTGCACTCTAGTACAGGAGACATACACATCAATACATAACATCAAGTCAGTGGGCTATTAATGCCACGATAAAGGAAACACAGGTAAGAAGGGTTATTGGAGTGCCTGTTGGCGGTGGGGGGCAAGGCTGCTCCATGGATGTGACGTTTAAGAAGAAACTGAAAGAAGAGTGTAGGCCGAGTCAGGACAGCTCCCCAGTTCCTGTCTCCGGAGCTGATCTCTACTGGGATCCAGAGTCATATACACCTGCCTCCTGATCTCCCCCTTCAGATGTCTCGGGACACGTCACACTCCGTAGGTCCAGTCCCACCTCTTCAATCCCCCACTCCCAACACACGCTGATCCTTCCTCATGTTTCCATCTCAGTCAATGGCACCACCTTCCCAGATGCTCTTCACAATATGCTTCTGAACCCACCCACTCTTCTTCATCTCTAGACCACCTGGTCCAGATCCATCCATCCCCTCACCTGTACTCCTGCCATAAGCTTCTAGATGCTTCCTCTATTTCCATCCTTTCCCTCAAAGACTGGTTTGGAGTAAAGTCAAAGTACGATACTCTGAAGATTTCTGTTTGTTCCCTTAGGATGGAACACAGACTCCACAACATCACCCACCTGCAAAGCCCTGCAAGATCAGACCCCTTTCTACCTCTCCAGCCTCCTCCCTTGCCTCCAGCCACTGACAACTGTTTCTAGTTCTCTTGGTCATCTCAGAGCCTTTCACCTTATATGTCTACACACCACCCCCCAACCCTCAATTGAGACCTGAGTTCAGCCAGGCTCACAGTAGTCCTGTGCTCAGTCTATGCTACTCTAGGTCTCAGTTTGCTCATCCAGAAAATGGAGATAACAGCTCCTGCTTTTAGTCATAAAGGCTGTTAACTGTACCCTCCAGAGAACATCTCTGGCATCATAAGCAGAGAACAACTGTACTAGGATACTGGATAGCTTGGAGAACTGCTAGAGAGGGACCAGCCTGAGAACAGGCTTAGATCAGAAATGAGGGTGCTGGACAGCCAGCTCACAGCCAAGGGCACTTGGTCCAGGCACTGTGGCCACTGGAAGCACACACTGGATGATACTGCAGGCCCTGCAGAAGGAATTCTGGTCTGTCTTTGATTCTGTGTATACCTGTTCTTGTGTGTCCAGGCCCCGGTTGTGGGACAGGTCCAATACTTATCTGGCCTTTTCTTTCTTGAGGCTTCCCTGATGGCTCAGACAGTAAAGCATCTGCCTGCAATGTGGGAGACCTGGGTTCGATCCCTGGATCAGGAAGATACTCTGGAGAAGGAAATGGCAACCCACTCTAGTATCCTTGCCTGGAAATCCCATGGATGGTGGAGCGTGGCAGGATACAGTCCATGGGGTCGCAGAGAGTTGGCCACGACTGAGCGACTGCACTTTCCTTTCCTTTTCTTTCTTATTGAGGGTCAGGCCCAGTCTCTCCCCAGGTTGCACACATTATGGGATTCTCCTCAAATACGGTGATGAGGTCAGGTCCTCAGTGATTTCCCTCCTTGGAGATATCCATCACAGAAGGTCAAGTGTTGTTAGGAGGATTAAATGGGACAAAACATGACTCAGAGATTCTCAAATATTCCCCCAAAAGGCAGAAGGGATGGAATGCATCCCACTTGGTCCAGGCTACAGTCTGAGCTGTAAGCATTTGTTGTATTCATTTCAGAAACATTTGCCATGGGCCCACAGGGCAGGTATTGACATAAAAGTTAAGAGAGGTGTCACACACAGCACACACTGCAGGCTAACCACTGTTCTGGATGTTTTGTTCCTCCCAGCAGCCCATGAACTATGCACTCAGTGTCCCCATTATCACAGGGACACAGTGGGTAACTAGACCAAGATCACACAAGTAGGAAGTGGCAGAGCTGGGATTTGAACCCAGTCATGTGGGTGCAGGATCTTACACTCGGATTGTCATTAATTTGTAGCTTGTATTCCAGAAAGATAAAACAGCCAACATTTTTTAGCACCAACAGTCCAGCAACTCCTTGGTGGCTCACTAGGTAAAGAATCCACATTCAATGTGGGAGACCTGGGTTCCATCCCTGGGTCGGAAAGATCCCCTGAAGGAGAGCATGACAACCTGCTTCAGTATTCTTGCCTGGAAAATCCCCCTGGACAGAGAAGCCTGTGGGATACATTCCAAGGGGTCGCACGGAGTCAGACATGACTGAGCGACAAAACACACCACCAGTCTGACTAGGTGACTTATTATCTCTATTTTGTTTCATTTTCAGGGATATTATTATGGTCATCCCCATTTAAGAGATGATGAACGTGAGGCTCAGAGAGCACATTATGTTTTTTTCTCAAGGTCACACAGTTACTCTCTGAGAGAGCCTGCGTTGAATACAAATCTGTCTCCCCCACAGCTCAGCGAGAACCTCAGGAAATGCTGAGCCCGTTCCCTCTTCTCTCAGATCCAGGTATAACCTCCTGGCTCCTGTCTGTCCTGCTCTGGCTGCAGTACCTCATTCAGAGGTCCTACAGCAGCACCCCTGTCTCAGCCAGACTACCTATTTCCTGTTGAAAAGGGAAGTAGCCAGCCAGAAAAGTCCGGAGACAGCAGGGAGAAACTTCACAGGGGTTGATTAAAGCCCCCTTGTTTCTCCTCAGCTCCCCTGCCTCCCAACAGGCACTTTTAGACAGGAGCCAACCACACAGACAAGGGCCGCATGATCGGCTGTCTGCACTGGCACCCAGGGCAGATAACCAGGTGCCTGAGACACAGGAGGGAACGTCCCCAACTCTCCCCACTCAGAGGAAGACTGAGGAGGCTGATTCTGTCATTTTTCCAAGAAGCTGCTCCAGGACCGGAGAACGGAAACATCTGTGCCCCGGGCTGTGTTCTGGATGTGGCTCAGGTCATAGTCTGGGGGCGTCAGCTGGAGTCACCCTGTGCAGAGGAGGCTCTGGCCGGCTGAGGAGGGGGCCTCTGGCCACTGCCCGGGAGTCAAGAAGCCCAGGCCAGACAGGGACCAAGAGAAGGGCCTGAGGCTTGGGTAATGGGAGGTCTTCTCCATCAACTGTGTGTGTTGAAGGGCTGGGGGAGGCCGTGGTCACCAAGTAGGTGGGTTTCGGGTCCCCAGCTCCCCCTCCCCAGACCTCTGGACCCAAGTTGCCTCCCTTCTCTCTGCCTTTGGAGACAGGCCTGTGTGGGCATCTCTCAGCTCCTCCCCAGCCTGTCTGCTTTGGAGTCAGAGCAGATGTGACTGTGAATCCAGTCGCAGATCCCAGATCTGCCTCATTCACTCTGGGCTTGTGTTTCATCTTCCCCTGCTTATGGTCAGCCCTCTATATGCTCAGCAGGAAGGAATTTGCTTTTCCTAAAGGAAACACAAGCTCCCTAAATAAAGCAAGAGCATTCTGGCTCCTGAGCTGGATCTGAAAAAATGGAAAGTCAAGAATGTGCGGGAACAACGAAGTCTGGGAGACCTCAGACTGTGGGGGTGCCTTGAAGTAGTTTGTGTTTTTGACAAGAATCACTGGAGAGTTGGACCCCTGGAAAGTGATTAAGGAAACTCATGTTATGAAAGAGAGGCATGTTCCCCACCAGGCAGAGGTCATGGGGAAGGAGGGTGTGTTTAGTCAGGAAGGATGTGACCAATAAACAGGACCCAGCAGCCAAGAGGAAACAAGCAGAGAGGGTAGAGAAGGTGGACAGAGGGGAGGGAGCCGACTCCCTCTCCACATCTGAGTCTCCAGGACTGGCAAGTCCAGGGGCCCCGGGAAGAGGTGGGCTGGGAGGGACCAGGGTCTCTGGCACCCCTCCCCCATCTAGCAGATGAGGAAACTGACTCAGCAGCAGTGAGTGCCCTCCTCAGGGGGATGGGGCAAGTTTGTGCAGGACTAGGGTGGACGGGGCAGAATCCCAGCCTGGAGGTTGCTGCTGCCACACTTACAACAAGCAGCGTGGGGCCGTGGACAGACAGCCGGCCTGGCAACAGGACACCTGGTCCTGACTCTGACTCTGCCACACACAGGGTGACTCTGGACACGTCCTGCCCCTCCCTGGGGTCCAGCTGCTCCTCCTCTGTGACGAGAAGACTAAGGGAATTTCACTGAGTCATGTCTGACACTTTGCGACCCCATGGACTGCAGCCCACCAGGCTCCTCTGTCCGTGGGATTTCCCAGGCAAGAATACTGGAGTGGGTTGACAACCCGCCTCCAGGGGATCTTGCCAACCCAGAGATCAAACCCAGGTCGACGTGCATTGCAGGAGGATTCTTTACCATCTGAGCCACCAGGGAATACCCTAAGACTAGAGGGTTGGACTAAATATAGGATCATTACACTTTCTTTTGAGGGCCACAGTGAGGGAACTGGAGCAGCCTTGGAATTGTGACAAATGGCCCTTAACCTCTCAACAGGAGGATTTGACCAGCTGCCCCCATGAACCACGAGGCTTGGACAGCAAGCCCCTCAGGTGAGCCCACCCCGGAAAATTCTTTTACTGAAGCACAGAGACATTTCCATCCTCCTGGGAAGTGAGGTCCCAGGGTTGTGTTCAATTTGATTTAGAAAAATATAAGAATCTGAGGTTCCTGCACTGAGACTTGCGGAGGTCAACGCATACTTGCTTTTGTGGATAAAAAATTAGCCAATAGTCAGACAACCTAAGAAAGAATTGGAAATTTTATTGGAACCAACCTGAGAAGTTTAACTGGGGAGACAGTCTCTCAAGAAGCTCCAAGAGCTGTTTTGAGGAGATCAGGGTTGGAGGTCAATGTTTATGTCATTTGGGGAAGGCCATGAAACCAGCCCATGCCTTGGAAGAAGGTTGCTTCACTCAGGAAGAACAGATATCACGGTTCATGCTTTTAGTGCTTCCTAAGCATGGACATATGCAGGAAACTGGGTTCATAGAAAAGTCTCCTGAAATATCCAAGTATGTGAGGGCAGGTTCGCCAGTTTTCTCAGAGTACAAAGTGCAATCCTGACGTTTTTCACGACTTCTTTCCAGAGTGGATTGCAGGTCAGTGAATTGCAGCAGCCAGTGACTTGATTTTGGAAGACCTCAGTGGTGGGCAACATTCTTTATCACACAATCCATTTGTTTCCATCTTAGTTCCAATCAAGGTTTGGGAGGAATTTTCCCAGTTCAGGGGAGGATTCCATTGATGGGCCATTGGGTGTGCAATTCTTCTTCTAGTTCTGGTAACAGTAGCCAAACTCCTCTGGAACAATTGTCTCACTTGTCTGTCAGGCTCTCAGAAATGGTTCCCTCCTGTTGCTTCTTCCCTTATTTCGAGTCATGGATCTTATAAAACTGTATGTAAGGTCACCTAGTCATCACCATGTTTATCAGAGACTCAACGACACATTTGTTAATGCGAGAAACAACTCTCTTGTAAAGTGCTAGACAAGAGTAATATGGCTAGTGACATTAGTAAGGTCATAGGGAGGCAGTGTCATGTAAAGTCACAAGGCTGGGGTTAGAACACAAATGGGTCTTTATATTGGGTCAGGTATTTCTGCCCTTCGGAAGGTCTGGTTAACACGTACTGCAGATGCACACTGCACACTTCAGGGCAGGGAGGAGGTCAAAACAGGCAGAGACGAATTTTGTTTCAATTTTTCTTGTCTTGACTTAAAATATGAATTTTATTTGATTGCTTCTTAAGATTTGCATGCCACAGGAACCACATCCTAGAGCCCTCCCCTTTCACCCCACCCACCTCTGGGTGAAGAACTCATGCTTCATCCCAGTACAGGAGCAAGGGGCAGCAGGGGGGGCTTCCTCTGTCCCACCCCCTCCCCTGCCCACCACAGCTCTGATGACTAACTCCTCCAGTCCTGGTGACTCCAGGATGCTGGGCTCTGTGGTTTGTGGCTTAGAAAGGAGACTAAAGACAATAATGGTGGCTTCCTGTCCGCCAGGTATTATAAAGGCTGCTGGTCCAAATGCACCTGTGAGCACAGACATATAGGCACACAAACAAGCAAACACGCGCTGGGCGTGCACGCAGGAACACACCTTTAAATACAGTTCTCCAGGGTCTGGTCCTTTAAGAGCTAAGGGGACAGAAAGTCTAGTGTTGGGGACACAACTGCTAGTTGTCTTGGGCTGGGCCATGCCCCCAGGGCCCGGGGAAGGTGCAAGTGGGGAGACATTGGGAAGGGCTCCCAGAGATGGGGGCTTTCGTGAGAATAAACATCTGCTCCATCCTTCCCAGCTCTGAGAAAATTTGGGGCAATTAGCGTATGTCAAGTTTGTGGGGTTTTTTTTTTATTTTTGTATTGAGGTTAAAAAAGAGCATTACAGTTGTAGGAGAAAGGGCAAGGCTTCATCTATGATTGATAGCAGGGGTGATGGTATCCAGAAATTCCAGAGAATTGAAAAATCCATGTATATTTACATTTATTTAGATCATATTATGTGTGGGTCCTGGAGAAGCAGGAGGCAGCATCAGAAAACAACTGACACATAGAAACACACATTTGTGCAGCACAAACTCAAGCAACACAGTTTCCTCGACTGTGGCATCAGCAATACCCACCCATCCAACACCACCCATCAACTAACTTTTGAAAAGAAACTTTCCATGCAAAAATATAGTCAACCAGTAATTTTTGCCCTTGAGACAATAAAAATTAAGACAAATATAACACTCAGGCTAACATCGCCTTTAATGCTGGCAATGGCGATGCCCTCGTCTCTGCAGAAGCAGAACGTGCAGTTTTGATCACTGAGGCAGGAGGGCCACATCGCTGCCCCTCACCAATTCTGCAGGCAGGTGTCTTCAAGACTCTGGGGTTTTTCACCAGGTCCTACTTTGATTCCCTGAGCGTAGTTGGGATGGAGAGGCATTCAGCCTTTGCTTCCTTTAAGATGGCCTCTGCTGGCAGTGGGTTTCAGTAAGCTTGGAAAAATTCTGGAGCCAATGTCAGATGGGGCCAACCACCAGTTGGGGCCTAGGGACCAGGGTCTCTGCTTCAAGACTCCTCCCACTGGCAATTACTGACCTGCACAGACTTTTGTTTAACTTAAAGGAGTGGTGGACAGTATAGCCCATCTGCTGGGAAAAAGTGGGCCATATCCCTTGGTACTCACCTCCAACCCCAGCCTCCTTCCAACACACACACACCAACTAAGGCACCCCCAGAGGGACAGACTTGCTTGTCAACGAGGCCCCTCCAGAGGCCCAGGGTGTGAACAGCTGCACAGAGGGCTGTGTGATGTGGAGTCAGCACCTTAGGAGGTGGTGGGCAGAGAAGGAAGGGGTCTCAGGTCCTGATGGATCAGAAGAAGGAAAATGGGGGAGGTGGTCAGGACACAGAAGATGGGAAAGCCAAGGATGACCAGAAAAGGGGCAAAAAGCAGAAAGTGTTGATTAGATGAGGGCAGCAAGAGAAAGAGACAAAACCGAATGTGAGCAAACACACCAAACGGGGCAAAGACAGAGCAGAAGGAGGGAAGGAACGGAAAAGAGAGTGAGATGCATGGGGAAGGATGTGAGGAGGGAGAGGGGAGCCAGGAAGAGGGCATCAGAGGATGTCAGAGCTCTATAAAGAACACCTCTCATTTAGAAAGTGCAGTCTTAGTCCCTACAATAGCCTCACAGGCCAGGCACTCAGTGTCAGCCACATCAAGCAGCAGCTGGATAGGACGGCCACAGCCAGCCGCTGGTCCCAGCCGCACACCGAGCAGGTGCATCTGTTCCTGCAGCTCACATCAATGGATCGCTGGGCCTGCCCATCCAGCTTCTTGTTGAACTGGTGGAGCTGACAGAGGACCAGAGCACTAGGGCAGAGGAGCACAGAGAGCACCGTCCGCTTAGACAGGATACAGGTAGGGTAAAGAGTTTTTGTCTTTGACTCGATCAAACCGCTTCACTATGAAGTTCACAGCTCCTTCCAGGAAGAAGCACATGAAGTACACAACCTCGAACGTAGGGCTGGCTGATGCTGATACTGCTGGGGGCTGCTGATGAAGGCGATGATGATCCAATCAGCATAGTTCTCTGGCCTCCTGAGCAGGCCTGGGAAGGCTGGCTTGAACCAGACCATGCCTCCAGGCTGGATATGATGCAGAACGCTTCAGTGGCATAGAGTACAGCAGCCACGAAGGAGAGTGCAGTGGCCCTGATACCCTGTTTTGGGCGGAGCCTGGAGGCAAGAACTTGATGTAGGTGGTGCCAAAGATGATGGTCGTTGAGAGGCAGGAGATGGAGAAGTAAAAGGCATGGGCGCAGAGAAAGCCGTCCCAGGAGAAGGGGAGGCGGGACCGAGGCCACAAAACTCCGCTATGAAGATGCTGAGGGTCACGGTGAAGCAGACGCACCAGATGAACATGAACCAGTTAATTACGTCCCCCTTCAGAGTGTCCTCACTGGCCCCCAGCGAGAAGGGCACACAGGTGGAGAGCAGCTGCCTCAAGTGGAGGAAGAAGCCCATGATGGGCTTGGTGCCCAGGCCTGAGGATGGGCACATGGTGATCATGGTGGTCAGGCAGGTCACCGGCACCCGTTTGTAACCTTGCTTGTTTCTCAACCAAAGGCTTATGAATAGTTAAACAGAGTTTGATGTTTTCTGGTTTCAGTTTTGCTTGGCCAGTTAAGCTCTGTTTCTGCCTCAATTCTTTTTTTCTCTAGAAAATATACAACCACTGACACCTAGAACTGATGTGCTGATCTGAACAAAGTAAGGACCACACTCACCTTCTCAATCCAGCAAGGTGGCCCAGGGGTTAATGTAGTGTCCCCAAAATAGAAGCATAGCGCACCCCGGCATGCAGCCTGCAGCCGTTTCCTGCTTCCCTCCTTCTATAAATCCCGGCTGAGCCTTGCTGTGCTGGGAGTTGATTCTTCTGGGCAGTAAAACACCTTCTTGCCGGCTTCCTTAAGATAAAGCTACTTTGCTTAAACCCAAGACTTAGCTCTCTGTTGGCTTCTTCAGCAACAAGCAGCTGGGCCTGACTTGGGGGACAATGTTGAGTGCCCAGGCAGGAGTCAGGTCCCCAAGTCTCCAGCCCCTCCCTTTCTTCCTAGAGCAAGGGGCAGAGTGCCACTGGGAAGATAGGGTGGAGTGCCAGCTACTCCTAGCGAAGATCTATAGGTCTGTTCCAGCAGCTGCCAAACTTGCTAGTTTCAGGAACTAGCCCTGACCCTCCCCACGCCTTGCTCGCAGGGGGCTTTCTCTTTCTGTTAAGAGAAGGAAACTGGCCTCTGAAGGAGCATGGAGCTCTTGACTGAGTGAGTAGAGGGGTGTGGGTCCCAGGAGCCCCCTTCCCACCTGTTTGGGTGTATTCTTTGCTCTCTGAAACTCTGGGGCCATTTGGACCCTGAAGAAGTGGGAAATGACTTGTTTGTGACTCTGTACCACTCTCTTCCTAAGGAAGAATTGCTTGTTTGTTTTAAATCTGTTCTGGATGAGCCCGTGAAGGTGGGGGGAGGAGACCTACATCCATCCCTTCTACAAGTCCACTGGCACGCATCTTGGCAGATGGGCAAAACTGGAGGTACCACCCTGTAATCAAGAAAAAAATGGTTTTCCACTTTCAATACAACCTTGCCCATGTATGTTTTCAATTGGGAAGAGTGTTGGTCCCTGTATGGATCTCAAAATTATTCCAGTATTTTGCACTTAGAGCTCTATTTTCAACATCCGAAAGTGGGAGGGAACCCCCTGCGCAGGTCTTCCTGTTACTCCCTAATTAGGATTCTTCCAACAAGGGCACCAAATTAAAGGCAAAAAGGAAAGTAAACTGTGAAAAGCCTTCCATGTTCACAGAGGAGTCTGCAGGCAAGGGAGGGAGAAGAGGGGTCAGCTTCTTAGGGAACTGAATCCAGCCCCGACCTCTTTGGTTCCTGTGATGCCCCAGGCAGGGGCTGCCCTGGTCTGCGCCATCCCCCTCCCCTTCCCCCCAACTCCAGTCTCCGGAAGAGGAGGAGTTCTAGTGTGTTGGCTGAAGAAGAAAGCTTGAAGAAGAAAGGGGTTCTGAAGTAGTCTCTCTCTTTAAGACCTGACAGGTCACTCAGTTTGGCCAGGGTGCGTCCCTTATGGTGTGGGGCAGGGAGGCGGGGGCGCACAGGGGGGTGGATTTCCAAGAAGACAATTCCCTGCCGGAGGTTTCAGTGCAGGAGAAAAGTCTGTGACTGTTACTGGACATACGAACTTCTTCTCCACGTAGACCTGCTAAACTGGGAAAAATCATCCTCCAAGTTGATCCACAAAAAATGGTGGAAACGTTCATTGGTATTTTTTCTAACCGTCCGCCCAACATGGGCTGATGCACAGAAGTGGGTGATGATTGTGTTCACAGCAGAGGAGCGGCACCTTGTCCCAGACAAAGCCCGACACTCGTCTCTCAGTGTTTGGCTTCTTGAGGACTGAGTAGACGAGCCTGAGTTCAGGAACACAGCCACGGGCCAAGGCGCCTCCAGAAGCCAAAAGAGACAAGGAGGGACCCTCCCCTGGGGCATCAGAGACAGAGCAGCCCTGCTGACACCTTGTTTCAAAACGCTGACCTCCAGAACTGTGAGAGAATCCGTTTCTGTTGTTTTAAGCCATCAGGCTTGTGGTAATTGGCTGCAGTAGCCCTAGTAGAACAAAATGAATTTCCAGAAATGAAAAATATATTATTTGTCATATTTTTTTAAAGTTCCAGAAAAGCTTGCCAACCTCCTGCTCTAGAGTATGGTGGTCACAGGGATCCCAGGACCCCTTGTCATATCCTGTGTCCCCCAGTGTCTGAGACTCACAGGGGAGGGTCCACTGATCTAGAGAAGGGGGGTCACTCCAAACGCCCACAGGAGCCAGGAGGGAAGGAAGTAAGTAAAGGGGATGGAGAGGACTAGGGCCCCTGGAGAAGACCAGCTGCACCTGCCGGGGGTGGTGGAAAAGCAAGATGCCGTGTGCATGGCACGGTCTTATGTTTACAAAACAGAAAACAAAGAAGATACTCCCTACAGGCATGTGTGCATGTATGCAAACATGTGTCTAAATACAGTTTCAGAGCCTGTGACATGTGTTGAAGGCTGTACGAGATGTTGAGAACACCGATGCTCCCTGGATGAAGGGGTGGACCCTCGTGTGAGCAGGCAGGAAGCCTGGCCATACCAAAGAGGGGGAAATAGGCACACGTGAGATGATCATAGCCCTGTTTATGTCGATTATACAGGAGAATAAGAGAAATATAGAAAACTACAAAAAGGTGCATAAATGGAAAACAATAAAGAGGCCATAGCCGATCTCACCCCCAGCTACTCCCCCAACCCCAAAGGAACACAGCCCAGTGATACCAGATCTCCTGAGGTTTCTTAAAGCAGCAGGAAATCTGGATTTTCTTGTGAAAATAAAACACTGCAGCTTCCAAACCCTTAGGGAAGAAACAACACTGATTCTACACTATGTCTTCCAGAAAATATCATGAAGAAAAACAAAACAAATCCTCGGGGCTACCTCCAGTACAAACTGGTTTGTGCCCCTAATCTGGAGCAAACCAAGCTTGCATGAGGGGGCGAGGGCCTTCTGGGTCCTCTTTTAGGGGGAGGCGGAGAACCATGAGACCATGAATTGTCTCATGTACAATCGGCTCAAATTCTGCTACAAAAATGAAATTTTAAAAAATTGTTTTCAATTTTGAGAGACTTGAAGATTTGAGATTGTACATAAGGATGATTCTACCTTACAACCCCAAAAGATAATGGTATGCAGCACAAGACGCCCCAAATATTCATGATTTGGGGGCAGACCAAACATGGCTGTGAGATTTTGGGATGAGGCAGTCTCCTGACAAGGGCGAGGAGAACCATTGTGGGGCGGCTGTGTTGTTACCCAAGAGTCTGACCATTGGTTCCAACTCCACAGATCCTGAGCCTCAGCCGTCACAGGGCCCTGAGCCTGTTCCAGGAGGCTGACTCGATCCACCACCAGCCAGACCAGCACAGCCCACGTGCACTGGGGTGACACCTGAGACAGGGGCTTCTTGGAGGTCACGTGCTGCTGTCTCTGCCTCCGCCCGCCACAGCTCTTCTCCTCCTGCGTGGCCTTCTCTCTGGTGGCCGACATGGGCATTTGGAGAGGGGCCACAGGTAACTGGTCCATGTCCTTCTGGTGCACCTGCTTCGTTGTGACCCTCATCATCTCCATAGTCGACTTATGTGAGCTCTCGTCCTGCTTTCCTTTCTTCTGGTGCAACACCACCCTCCTCTGTCTCTCGGCCTCCATCATCTACTCTGTCACCTTTGTCCAGTTCCTGCCTGATGGTCCTTACTGGGACCGGGCCATCAGTGCCACTACGTTCCCCTGTGTGGCATCTGTGCTACATGCCCTGTAAGTAGTCTGCATGCGGATCACCTATGGGTTCAAAGAGACCTCCTGCTGTGTGCTCACCATGCCAGGCCTGCTGAAGGTGCTGGAGACCTTTATGGCTGGTTTCATCTTCACCAGCATCATCAACACCTCCCTGTACCTGCACCAGCCGGCCCTGGAGTGGTGTGTGGCCGTGTAGTCCATCTGCTTCATCCCAGCAGCCCTGGCCATCCTGCTGAACCTGGGCAAATGGCAATGCAGGCTGCCCAGCCTGTATCCCATTTTTCAGCTTGTGCTCAGTCTGCTCTCCGTCCTCCTCTATGTCAGCGCTCTGGTCCTCTGGCCGCTCTACCAGTTCAATGAGGAGTATGGCGGACAGCCCCACCGGTCCAGTAATATGGGCCGCATCAATGGGCTCAACTATGACATGTGCTTCTGGGACCAGCGACTGGCTGTGGCCCTCCTGACAGCTATCAACCTGCTGGTTTACGTGGCTGACCTGGGGTACTGGGCTCGCCAGGTTTCTGTAGGGACTGAGGACCAGCCCAGGGTTCCTGACCCCCCTGCTCACAGGAGGTATCCTCACCGAGCTCTGTCGGACCCTGATGTCCTCTTCCTGGCTCTCCTCTCTCCTTGCTTGCGTACTTCTCCACTCATCTCACTCTCTTTTCTGTTTCTTTACTTTCTGCTCTCTCTCCTTTCTGTCTTGTGTGGTTGCCGACATTCTGTTTTGCTTCTTTCTCTTGCTTCTCTCATTTTTTCTACATTTTTCTACCTTTTGCCCCTTTCCTGGTCATCCTTGCTTTTCTCATCTCCTGTGTCCTGACCACCTCTCCCCATTTACCTTCTCCTGATCACAGCAGCCTGGCATAAATCAAGCTCCCACTCAAGACCAAATTCACAAGTAAGATAGAAAAGATTGAAAATAACCCAGGTGTTCATCTTTAGGATGCAGATTAATAAACAGTGATGTAGTGCAAGAGGGAATACTCTGAACAGCAATAAGAAAATATCTCCAGGATACATGAAATAAAAATAGTTAAGATATAAATCAACATGGAGCATACTATATTTTATATAGTAAAAATGAGGGGAAATAATATTAAATACACCTGTATGTGCTTGACTGCATCAAGAAGCACAGGAGTGCATTGGAATAGCTACGTGGGCTGGGTGGGGGAGGGGAGCTGAGGAGAGAGTGGATGGAGCCACAGGTAGAAGTGAGGTTTCTCAGAACATGGCTTTTTCAGAATATTTTTATTTTGAACCAGGTAAAGATTCCCTTCTTAAAAAAATAAAATTTATGTTTGAAAAATATACCACTGGAGAAATCAGGTCAGGGGAGGGATAGTTGGCAGATGGTCTCCATGCTCCCTGCAGCCTTGACGGATAGGCTGCAGGAGGAGCTGAGAGATGCCCGCACAGGCCTGTCTCCAAAGCAGACAGAAGGGTGGCACCTTGGGTCCAGGGGTCTGAGGAGGGGGAGCTGTGGTCCCCAATCCCCCCTGCTGAGTGGCCAGGGCCTTCCCAAGCCCTTTAGCACACACAGTTGATGGAGAAGACCTCCCGTTGCTCAAGCCTCAGGCCCTTCCCTTGCTCCCGGCCTGGCCTGAGCTCCCTATGTCCTGGGGCAGTGGCCAGAGGCTCCTTCCTCGAAGGCCAGCCAGAGCCTCCCCCAGGCGGGGTGACTCCAGCTGATGTCCTCCAGACTTTCCCTGAGCCGCATCCAGAACACAGCCAGGGGCACAGATGTTTCCATTCTCTGGCCAGCTTGGAAAAATCACAGAATCAACCTTCCTAGTCTACCTTTGAGTAGAGAGAAGGGACTCTGCTCTCAGGAGGCTCCAGGCACCTACTCAGGAGCCAGACATCGACTGCCAATCCGTGTGACCCTTGTCTGTGACACTGTCCTGTGGAAAAGTCTCTAGGAAAACTGATGGGCCGAGGAGATTCAGGCCAGGCTGCAATCAGTCCCTCCCTAGGGTCTGGACCCTCTCTGTCAGGTTCTGGCTGGCTTGCCAACAGGAAGTGATCTGGCTGGGATGGGAACTCGGCCACAGGACCTCTGGGTGGGGACTAGAGCCAGACCAGGACACATGGGAGCCAGGAGATGAATCCTGGACCCAGAGAAGAGGGAAGGGGCTCAGCATTTACTGAGGTTCTGTTCCCTGCTGGGGCTTCCTTAGTGGCTCAGATGGTAAAGAATCTGCCTGCAATGCAGGAGACTCATGTTTTATCCCTGGGTTGGGAAGATCTTCCGGAGAAGGAAATGGCTTCCCACTCTAGTATTCTTCCCTGGAGAATTCCATGGGCAGAGGGAGCCTGCGGGGCTACAGTCCATGGGGACACAGCATCAAACATGACTGAGCGATTAACACTTTTCTTTTTCCGCTTATGACTTGCTGAGCTTTGCGGGGAGACAGACCTGTATTCAAATCTGGGCTCTGACAGGGAGTACCTGTGTGAACTTGAGCAAAAAGCATAACACAGTCTCTGAGCCTCAGAATCATCATCTGTACAATGGGGATGACAATAATAATATCCCTGAAGATGAATGAAATGGAGGTGATGTCACCGAGTCAGTCTGTTGGTGCTGAAAAACATATTGGCCACTCTGTCCCTTTGGGTCTAAGGTACAAAGCAAATCCAAGCAGATTTTAAGGTCCTAAACCCACATGACTGGGTTCAAATCCCAGCTCTGACACCTAAACCTCTGTAATCATGATCGGTTGACCTCTCTGTGCCTGTGAAAATGGGGACTGAGAACATAGTTCAGGGGCTGCTGGGAGGAACAAATGAATCCACAGCAGAGCTCGACCTGCAGTGAGCACGACACATACGACCTCTTGTAACTGTTGTGTCCACAGCAGCCCAAGTCCTCAGGGCCCATTTCTCAGCCGACAGAACCTGTGACCTGTCACCCGAGGTCTCTTCTGAAGCCAGGCTGGGCTGGTGAGGTTTGCCCAGTTGGTCTTTTCTGGGTCTCCTTCTGACCAGGAATGGAGAAGTGGTGGGGCTGGGGGAGCTTAGTTCAAGCCCATCTCCTCACCCCCCACTCCAACCAGCATCTGATTCCATAAATCCCTCAAGTGCTTGGCCCATCAGCCCAAACCACTGCCCCCAGTAACACTCCCATTGCTAGCGTGGGACCACTCCTTAGGCAGAACCCTTAAAAGAAAGCCTGGTGTTCTTTCTGCTACTTCAGGCAGGAAATGCTTCTTGAATAGTCTGTTCCTGGACCTTGTCAGAGGCTGGCAGGACCCCAGAACCCTCCATCATCTCTCGGACCCCCTGCTCCTCTCGCACAGGTTTTGGCTCCCCTGTTTTCTACTCTTCCGATCACATGTACTCTGACCCAGCTTTGTTCATGTGTCAACCACAATGTGCTTAAATATAGGCACATAAAGACCTCGTCTTCTAGTATCTTCAAGCAAATAGGATGGCTCAGCCACCAGCCCATTAGTGGGAAGTTGTTACTTTTGTACTGAAACAAGTCTGATATGTTAAGAGTATATTATTATGGGGTATTATAAAAAGGAATGCAATATCCCACGTTTACTTTCATGGAAAACATGAGGCTTCAAAGATAAACTCTAGAATATAGATCCACAAAGCAGAGGTGTCTTGTCCTTTGTTAACTGAAGTTTTCCCAGTGCTGAGCAGAAGGCCTGGTACGTTGCAGGAGTTTATTAAATAAGTATTAACAGAGCTTACAACCTCAGGCTCCTTCCTGCCTGGACCTCCTGACCGGGATACATTCCATCCCTTCTGCCTTTAGGGGAAATGTTTGAGAACCAATGATTCCTTTGTTTTCTCTTTTAATTCTCCCACCTTTCCCATGGCCTTGTATGATGAACATCTCCAGGGAGAAGAACAGTTGAGAACCTAAACTTCCGCCCACCTCATATTTGAGGATGTCCCCATCGTGTGAATCTTGATGAGAAACTGGGCCTCACCTTCAATAAGAAACTCAAAAGGTCAGGTAAATATTTGACCTGCCGCCATGTGAAGTCTGGACACACACCCAAGGAGCAGGTGATACACAGACACCAGGTCAGATCGGATTCCTATTGCTGGGGCCTGAGTAACATCCAGAGTCTGCTGCCAGGGGCCATGGTGCCTGGACCAGCTGCCCTTGCCTGTGCCCCAGCTGCCCAGCACCCCTCCTTCCTGGTCTAAGCCTGCTCTCAGGCCCGTCTCTCCCTAATAATTCTCTAGCAGCCTTCTAGGACAGTCGTTCTCTGCCTAAGTTGCTAGAGGTGTTTTCTGCAGGATGCAATCAAGAATCTTCTCCTTTAAAAACTGGTGCTATCTGTAAAGCAATTATCCTTTAATAAAAAAATAAATAAATTTTTAAAAACTGGCGCTATTATCTCCATTTTCTGGATGAGGAAACTGAGGCTCAGAGTGACGTTGACTGGACAGGACTACTATGTTCCAGGCTGAGTTCTGGTCTCCGTTCAGGGTTGGGGTGTGTGTAGACATGTAGCAGGAAAGGCCCTGAGATGACCAAGAGGAACTGGAAGTACTTCTCAGTGACTGGAGGGAGGGAGGCGATGAAGCTGGAGAGGTAGAAAGGGGTGCTTACCTACAGGGTTTTGGAGGTGATATTGTGCGGTTTGAGGGAGCAAAGAAAAATGGTAAAATGTAACTTAGTTTGACTTCAGCCCAAGCTGACTTTGAGGCAAAGAATGGAAATAGAGGAAGCAGTGAGAAGCTCATGAGGGGAGCACAGGTGAGAAGGCTGGATGGATCTGGACCAAGATCAAGTGGATGCTCTAGAGAGGAGGAAGAGTGTGTGTATGTGTGTGTGTGTGTGTGTGTGTGTGTGTGGTGTGGATTCACAGTATTTTGTGAAGCGCATCTGTGAAGGTGGTGCCATCAACTGAGATGGGAAAGACAAGGAAGGATCTGTGTGTGTTGGCGCTAGGAGGGTTCAGGAGATGGGACCAGACATGGTGAGTGTGAGGCGTCCTGAGACATCCAGAGGGAGAGATCTGGAGGCAGTTCCATATGACTCAGGGTCTCTGTAGAGATCAGTCTGGAGGCCAGAATTGGGGAGTTATCATCATACTGCCAATTCACTTCACTCAGCTCCAAAGAATCATAATCTCATGGTGAGGGGTGGGTCACATCCATAGAGTGGCCTGACCTCCAACCACCTAAAATAGCAGCCTTGCCCATCCCTGCATTCCAATAACTCTCTTTTTCACCTGTTTTCCCTTTATCATAGTATTTATCACCCACTGACCTGATATTCCATCCTGAAGGAGATCAGCCCTGGGATTTCTTTGGAAGGAATGATGCTAAAGCTGAAACTCAAGTACTTTGGCCACCTCATGTGAAGAGTTGTGTCATTGGAAAAGACTCTGATGCTGGGAGGGATTGGGGGCAGGAGGAGAAGGGGTGACAAAGGATGAGATGGCTGGATGGCATCACTGACTTGATGGACGTGAGTCTGAGTGAACTCCTGGAGTTGGTGATGGACAGAGTGGCCTGGTGTGCTGCGATTCATGGAGTCGCAAAGAGTCGGACACGACTGAGCGACTGAACTGAACTGAACTGACCTGATATTACACATTGGTTCTCAGATTTTCCATCTTATGTCCTAGAAGATAAGCTCCATGAGGGGGGTGTTGGGAAGCATAGTGCAAAATAGCCGTAAAAGGAGAAAGTCCTTGGGAAAATGGAAAAGGGCCATAAATACTCAGCTTTGCACTGCGGACAGAAAATCATCTCCTGCCATTGGTTATGCTCGGCGCCAAGAGTTAATAGGGATGTTACTTGTGAAAGCAGGTTGTGGGATAAGCCCATGAGTCATTTTAGAGCGCACTGTCCTTGAAATGTTTTTACTGATTATGTGTTAACTCCGTATGTGCTCTGCTGACCATATACTTTAAGCTCTTTGTTCCTGCTTCTATAAAAAAAGCTTGACTGCAGAAATAAACTTGTCAGTCCTTGCAAGAGACTGTCCAAGTGTCCTTCTTTCAGGTTCGTCGCTTCCAAGTCCCAGGGAGAAAATCGCAAACAGGGGGAAATACTGGTTATCTTCTGTGCTCTCTGTCCAGTGTCTAGAAAACTGCCAGGCACACACTTGGTGCACAGGCGTATTTGTCAACTGAGTGGAATCTTAAAGCCATCGGACTGGATGAGGACGAGAAGGAGTGAGGGTGGGTAGCTAGGCATCGGGCCTCCTTTCTCCCAATAGAAGGGAGTGTACAGTGCACCTCCCCTTAAAGTAAAAAAAAAAAATTCTGGAGGTCACTGATTCTCAACGGACAAGAGTCCTGAAGCAGAGATTTTGGATCCCAGGGCCCCACCTGATGCTCAGCCTCACACTGGCTGCCTAGAGGGCATCTTAAAGGAATCTGGGTTAAGTTCCACCCCCAACCAATCTCTGGAGAATCAAAAAAGGAGCTGGTGAAGAACCCCAGGGACCTGAAGACACGACCACGAACGCAGGGCTGGCTGTTGCTGATACTGGTGGGGGCTGCTGATGAAGGTGATAATGAGCCAATCAGCATAGTTCTCTGGCCTCCTGAGCCAGGCCTGGGAAGGCTGGCTTGAACCAAACCATGCCTCCAGGCTGGATATGATGCAGAACGCTTCAGTGGCATAGAGTACAGCAGCCACGAAGGAGAGTGCAGTGGCAGTGATGACCCTGTTTTGGGCGGAGGCTGGAGGCAAGAACTTGATGTAGGTGGTGCCAAAGATGATGGACGTTTAGAGGCAGGAGATGGAGAAATAAAAGGCCTGGGCACAGAGAAAGCCGTCCCAGGAGAAGGGGAGGCCGGACCGGAGCCCACAGAACTCCCCTATGAAGATGGTGAGGGTCACGGTGAAGCAGAGGCACCATGAACATGCACCAGTTAATTACGTCCCCCTTCAGAGTGTCCTCACTGGCCCCCAGCGAGAAGGGCACTCAGGTGGAGAGCAGCTAACTCACATGGAGGAAGAAGCCCACGATGAGCTTGGTGCCCAGGCCTGAGGAAGGGCATATGGTGATCACGGTGGTCAGGTAGGTCACCGGCACCAGTTTGTAACCTTGCTTGTTTCTCAACCAAAGGCTTATGAATACTTCAACAGAGTTTGATGTTTTCTGGTTTCAGTTTTGCTTGGCCAGTTAAGCTCTGTTTCTGCCTCAATTCTATTTTCTCTAGAAAATATACAACCACTGACCCCTCGAACTGATGTGCTGATCTGAACAAAGCAAGGACCACATGTTCTCAGCCTGGAAAGGCTCCTGGTGGTTACTGTAAAGTCCCCCAAAATAGAAGCACAGCACACCCCTGGCATGCAGCCTGCAGCCATTTCCTGCTTCCCTCCTCGTATAAATCCCAGATGAGCCTTGCTGTGCTGGGAGTTGATTCTTCTGGGCAGTAAAACACCTTCTTGCCGGCTTCCTTAAGATAAAGCTACTTTGCTTAAACCCAAGACTTAGCTCTCTGTATTGGCTTCTTCAGCGACAAGCAGCTGTGCCTGACTTGGGGGACAATGTTGAGCGTCCAGGCAGGAGTCAGGTCCCCAAGTTTCCAGCCCCTCCCTTTCTTCCTAGAGCAAGGAGCAGAGTGCCACTGGGAAGATAGGGTGGAGTGCCAGCTACTCCTGGGAAGATCTATTGATCTTTTCCAGCAGCTGCCAAACTTGCTAGTTTCAGGAACTAGCCCTGCCCCTCCCCACACCTTGCTCACAGGGTGCTTTCTCTTTCTGTTAAGAAAAGGAAACTGGCCTCTGAAGGAGCACCGAGCTCTTGACTGAGTGAGTAGAGGGGTGTGGATCCCAGGAGCCCCTTTCTCACCTGTTTGGGTGTATTCTTTGCTCTTTGAAACTCTGGGGCCAGTTGGACACTGCAGAAGTGGGAATGGCTTGTTTGTGACTCTGTACCACTCTCTTCCCAAGGAAGAATTGCTTGTTTGTTTTAAATCTGTTTTGGGGGAGCCAATGAAGTAGGGGGAGGGGATCTACATCCATCCCTTCCACAAGGCACGCATCTTGGCAGATGGGCCAAACTGGAGGTATGACCCTGTAATCAAGAAAAAAATGGTTTTCTACTTTCAATACAACCTGGCCCATGTATGTTTTCAGTTGTGAAGAACATTGGTTCCTGCGTGGATCTCTAAATTATTCCAGTATTTTGCAGCTGGAGCTCTTTTGTTAAGATCTGGTAAGTGGGAGGGAACTCCATACGCAGGTCTTCCTGTTACTCCATAGTAAGGATTCTTCCAACAAGGGCACTAAATTAAAGGCAAAAAGGAAAGGAAACTGTGAAAAGTCTGCCGTGTTCACAGAGGAGTCTGCAGGCAAGGGAGGAAGAAGAGGGGTCAGCTTTCTAGGGAACTGAATCCAGCGCCAGCTCTGTGGTTCCAGTCCTGATGCCTGAGGCAGGCGCTGCCAGGGCATCTGCGCCCCCTCCCCCCAACTCCAGTCCCCGGAAGGAGGAGGAGTTCTAGTGTGTTGGCGGGGCACAGCCTTAGCGTCACCGCAGTGTGAGGAAGAAAGGAGGTCTGAAGCAGTCTCTCCTTTAAGACGGGACAGATCACTCAATTTGGCCAGAGTGTGTCCCCTGGGGTGGGGGTGGGGTGGGGGCACACCAGGGGTGGATTTCCACTGAGACGATTCCCTGCAGGAGCTTTCAGTGCAGGAGAAGAGTCAGGGACTGACTCTTCATACAATCTTTTTCTCACCTTTGACCTACTAAACTGGAAAAAACCAAATCCTCCAAGTTGATCCACAGAAAGTGGTGGAAATGTTCATGAGTATTTTTTTCAAACCACCGTCCAACATGGGCTGATGCACAGATGTGGGTGATGATTGTGTTCACAGTGGGGGAGCCGCACCTCGTCCCAGGCAAAGCCCAGCACTCATCTCTCGGTGTTTGGCTTCTTGAGGGATGACCAGACAAGCCAGAGTTCAGTAACATGGGATGAGCTAAAGGGCCTCCAGAAGCTAAAAGAGGCAAAGAGGGACCCTCCCCTGGGGCATCAGAGACAGAGCAGCCTTGCTGACACCTTGTTTCAAAACACTGACCTCCAGAACTCTGAGAGAACAGGTTTCTGCTGTTTTAAGCTGCCAGACTTGTGATAATTTGTTGCAAATCTAGGAAACCAGATTTAATTTCCAGAAATGAAAAATATATTCTTTCTCATATTTTTAAAAAAAATTCTCAGAAAAACTTGCTGACCTCCTGCCCTAGAGCATGGTGGTCACTTGGATCCCAGGACCCCTTGTCATATCCTGTGTCCCCCAGTGTCTGAGACTCACAAGGGAGGGTCCTCTGATCTAGAGAAGGCTGGTCGGTCCAAACATCACAGGAGCCAGGAGGGAAGGAAGGAAGTAAAGGGGATGGAGCGGACTAGGGCCCCTGGAGAGGACCAGCTGCACCTCTCAAAGGTGGTGAAAAAGCAGGATGCTGTGTGCATGACATGGTCTCATGTCTATAAAACCAAAAAAAGAGATACAGTTATGGCCTACAAACATGTATGCATGTATGTACACACATGTCTAAATAATGATTTCAAAGCTTGTGACACATGTTGAAGGCTGTACATGAAGTTGAGGACATGGATTCTCCCTGGATGGAGGGCTGGATGCTCCTGTGAGCAGGCAGGAAGCCTGGCCATGCCCAAGGGGGGAATCTGGGCACGTGAGAGATGATCACAGTCCTGCTTTATGTTGATTATACATAAGAATAAGAGAAATATAGAAAACTACACAAAGATATAAATGGAAAACAGTACAGAGGGCATAGAAGCTGCTCAGCTCCAACCAACGCCCCCCCATTTCCCCCAAGGGCACACAGCCCAGTGACACCAGATATCCTGTGCTTCTAAAGGAGCAGGAAATCTGGATTTTCTTGTGAAATTAAAACACTGCAGCTTCCAGCCTCTTAGGGAAGAAACAATACTGATTCTACCCCATGTCTTCCAGGAAACACCATGAAGAAAAGCAAAACAAATCCTTGGGGCCACCTCCAGTACAAGCCAGTTTGCACCCCTAATCTGGAGCAAACCAAGCTTGCATGAGGTTATGTCTAGAGGGAGTCCAGGGCCTCTGGGTCCTCTCTGAGGGGGAGGTGGAGAACCGTGAGACCATAAATTGCCTCATGTACATTCAACTCAAATTCTGTTACCAAATGAATTTTTTTTTTAAGTTGTTTCCAATTTTGAGAGACTCGAAGGTTTGAGATTGTTATATGGACCATTCTACCTTGCAATCTCCAAAGATAATGGTATGCAGCACAACAGGCCCAAAATATTCATGGTTTGGGGTCAGACCAAACATGGCTGTGAGATCTGGGGATGAGACAAGTCTCCTGACAAGGCCAAGGCTGATGGGTGGGGAGAACCATTATGGAGCAGCTGTGCGGTTACCCAAGTGTCTGAGCCATTGGTTCCAACTCCACAGATTCTGAGCCTCAGTCGTCACAGGCTCCTGAGCCTGTTCCAGGCATCTGACTTAATCCACCTCCAGGGCTGAATTTCTCTCTGACAGGTCCTCAGCGAAGGTTACTCGCATACCAGTGACTGTGACCTACCGGACCTGTGTCTACCAGGCTGACATCTCAAGACAAGGGCTCCGTTTACGTCATGTGCTCCTGCCTCTTCCGCCTGCTGCAGCTCTTCTCCACCTGTGTGGCCTTCTCGCTTGTGGCTGACATGGGCATTCGGAGAGGGGCCATAGGTAACTGGTCCATGTCCTTCTGGTGCGTCTGCTTCGTTGTAACTCTCATCATCTCCATAATCGACGTATGTGAGCTCTGGTCCCGCTTTCGTTACTTCTGGTGCAACTTCTCCATCACCTATGCCTGCTACGCCACTCTCATCTGTCTCTCGGCCTCCATCATCTACTCCGTCACCTACGTCCAGTTCCTGCCTTATGGTCCTTACAGGGACCGGGCAATCGCTGCCACTGCATTCTCCTGCATCGCGTCTGTGTTTTATGCCCTGGATGTGGCCCTCATGAGAAACTGCTATGATTTCGATGACGTCACCTGCTACGCGCACACCATGCCAGGCCTGCTGAAGGTGCTGGAGACCTTCATGGCCGGTGTCATCTTCACCTTCCTCAGCTACACCTCCTTGTACCTGGACCGGCCGGCCCTGGAGTGGTGTGTGGCCGTGTACTCCATCTGCTTCGTCCCAGCAGCCCTGGCCATCGTGTTGAACCTGGGCAAATGGCAACGCAGGCTGCCCGGGCCCTTCCCCCTCTTCCAGCTTGTGCTCAGCCTGCTCTCCGTCCTCCTCTATGTCAGCGCTCTGGTCCTCTGGGCACTCTACCAGTTCAATGAGGAGTTTGGCGGACAGCTCCAACGGTCCAGTGATATGGGCTGCATCAGTGGGCTCACCTACAACCTGTGCTTCTGGGACCGGAAACTGACTGTGGCCATCCTGACAGCCGCCAACCTGCTGGTTTACATGGCTGACATGGTGTACTGGGCTCGCCAGGTTTCTGTAGGGACTAGGGGTCAGTCCAATGCTCCCGATCCCTTCCACTCACAGGAGGTGTCTTTACAGAGCTCTGTCAGCCCCTGATGTCCTCTTCCTGGCTCTCCTCTCTCCCTGCTCACATTCTTCCCCACTCATCTCACGCTCTTTTCTATTCCTTCCCTCCTTCTGCTCTGTCTGCTTCCTGTCTTGTGTGGTTGCACACATTCTGTTTTCCTTCTTTCTCTTGCTTCTCTCATTTTTTCTACATTTTTCTACTGTTTTCCCCTTTCCTGGTCATCCTTGCTTTTCTCATCTCCTGTGTCCTGACCAACTGTGCCCATTTATGTTCTCCTGATCAGAACAGCCTGGTATAAATCAAGCTCCCACTCAAGATCAAATTCAAAACTAAGATAGAAAAGATTGAAAATAACCCAAGTGTTCATCTTTAGGATGCGGATTAATAAACGATGATGTAGTGCAAGAGGGAATACTCTGCAACAGTGATAGGTAAATATCTCCTGCTGCTGCTCTGCTAAGTCGAGTCAGTCGTGTCAGACTCTGTGCAACCCCATAGACGGCAGCCTACCAGGCTTCCCCGTTCCTGGGATTCTCCAGGCAGGAACACTGGAGTGGGTTGCCATTGCCTTCTCCGAAATATCTCCAGGAGACATGAAATAAAAATAGTTAAGATAAAAATCAACATGGAGCATACTATATTTTATATAACAAAAATGAGGGGAAATAATATTAAATACACCTGCATGTGGTTGATTTTCATCAAGAAGCACAGGAAGGACTCCCCTGAGTTCATTGGAATAGTTACCTGGTCTGGGTGGGGGAGGGGAGCTGAGGAGAGAATGAATGGAGCCACAGGTAGAAGTGAGGTTTCTCAGAATATGGCTTTTTCAGAAATATTTTTATTTGGAACCATGTAAATAGTCCCTTCTTAAAAAATAACGCAGGTATACCTGTGGTGGATTCATTTTGATATTTGGCAAAACTAATACAATATTGTAAAGTTTTAAAAATAAAATAAAATTTAAAAATAAAAAAAAAATAAATTTTACATTTGAAAAATATACCAACTGGAGAAGAAGAGTCAGGGGACAGACAGTTGGCAGACGGTCTCCATGCTCCCTGCTGCCGAAACGGACAGGCTGCAGGAGGAGCTGAGAGATGCGCGCACAGGCCTGTCTCCAAAGCAGACAGAAGGGAGGCACCTTGGGTCCAGGGGTCTGGGGAGGGGGAGCTGTGGTCCCCAATACCCCTTGCTGAGTGCCTAGGACCTCCACAAGCCCTTTAGCACACACAGGTGATGGAGAAGCCCCCCGGTGCCCAAACCTCAGGTCCTTCCCTTGCTCCCTGCCTGGCCTGAGCTCCCTATCTCCCGGGGCAGCGGCCAGAGGCTCCCTCCTCAGCCAGAGCCTCCCCCAGGCAGGGTGACTCCAGCTGACGCCCCCCAGACTGTGTCCTGAGCCGCATCCAGAACACAGCCCGGGGCACAGATGTTTCCATTCTCTGGCCAGCTTCTTGGAAAAAATCACAGAGTAAACCTTCCAAAGTCCACCTTTGAGTGGAGAGAGAAGGGACACTGCTCTCGGGCGGCCTCAGGCACCGACCCGGAAGCCTGGCATCGAGTGCCAATCCATGTGACCCTTGTCTGTGTGGCTGTCTCTGTTGGAAATGTCTCTGTAGGAAGACTGATGGAACGAGGAGATTCAGGCCAGGCTCCAATCAGTCCCTCTCTAGGGTCTGGACCCTCTCTCATGTTCTGGCTGGCTTGCCAACAGGAAGTGGTCTGGCTGGGATGGGAACTCAGCCACAGGAACCTCTGGGTGGGGCACTAGAGCCAGACCAGGACACACGGGAGCCAGGAGATGAATCCTGGACCCAGAGAAGAGGGAAGGGGCTCAGCATTTACTGAGGTTCTGTTACCTCCTGGGGTTTCTTTGGTGGCTCAGATGGTAAAGAATCTGCCTGCAATGCAGGAGACTCATGTTTTATCCCTGGGTTGGGAAGATCTTCTGGAAAAGGAAACGGCTTCCCACTCTAGTATTCTTGCCTGGACAATTCCATGGACAGAGGGAGCCTGTGGAGGCTACAGTTCATGGGGTCACAAAGAGTCAAACATGACTGAGCGATTAACCCTTTTTTTTTTTTTTTTCGCTTATTACTTGCTGAACTTTACAGGGAGACAGACCTATATTCAAATCTGGGCTCTGACAGGGAGTACCTGTGTGAACTTGAGCAAAAAACATAACACAGTCTCTGAGCCTCAGAATCATCATCTGTACAATGGGGATGACAATAATAATATTCCTGAAGATGAATGAAATGGAGGTGATGTCACCGAGTCAGTCTGTTGGTGCTGAAAAACATATTGGCCACTCTGTCCCTTTCGGTCTAAGGTACAAAGCAAATCCAAGCAGATTTTAAGGTCCTAAACCCACATGACTGGGTTCAAATCCCAGCTCTGACACCTAAACCTCTGTAATCATGATCGGTTGACCTCTCTGTGCCTGTGAAAATGGGGACTGAGAACATAGTTCAGGGGCTGCTGGGAGGAACAAATGAATCCACAGCAGAGCTCGACCTGCAGTGAGCACGACACATACGACCTCTTGTAACTGTTGTGTCCACAGCAGCCCCGCTGCAGCCCAAGTCCTCAGGGCCCGTTTCTCAGCTGACAGAACCTGTGAGCTGTCATCGAGGTCTCTTCTGAAGCCAGGCTGGGCTGGTGAGGGTTTGTCCACTTGCTGTTCTCTGGGTCTGCTTCTGACCAGGGATGCAGAAGTGGTGGGGTGGGGGAGCTTAGTTCAAGCCCATCCCCTCACCCCCCACTCCAACCAGTATCTGTTTCCATAATACCCTCCAGTGCTATGCCTGGAATGAGGGTGAGCTTCCTCAGAGAACAAAGTTCCCCCAAACCACCCACCTGGGCCACCAGACTGCTCATGGGGTGGGGGTTCCCTCAGGCCTCCTCCCCTTCTACATTGACCCTGACAAGCCTTAGGGCCAATGACACCCTGTCAGCACTACAGCCAAAGGAAGGCACGCCCCTGGTCCCAGCTGTAGCCGCCCCCCCCCCCCACCCCTGGGCCCTGGCTGCCCAATGCTGCCAGCAGCATACCATCCTCGGGCCACCTGGTGGTCGCAGTGGTCCAAGTCCATGCTGAGCTGGGGCCAGCTGCCCATCAGCCCAGACCACTGCCCCTACTAACACTCCTATTGCTAGTGCTCATGCAAAACCCTTAAAAGAAAGCTTGCTGTTCTTTCTGCTACATCAGGCAGGAAACACTTCCTGAACAGTCTGTTCCTGGACCTTGTCAGAGGCTGGCAGGATCCCAGAACCCTCCATCATCTCTCTGACCCTCTGACCCTCTCCCACAGGGCCTTGGCTCCCCAGTTTTCTACTCCCCATCACACAAACTCAGATTCAGCTTTGTTCATGTGTCAACCAGAATGTGCTTAAATATAGGTACATAAAGACATGGTTTTCTGTCTCTTCAAGCAAATAGGATGGCTCAGCCACCAGCCCATTAGTAGGAAGTTGTTACTTTGTATTGAAACAAGTCTGATATGTTAAGAGTATACTATTATGGGGTGTTACTGGCACCCCACTCCAGTACACTTGCCTGGAAAATCCCATGGACAGAGGAGCCTGGTAGGCTGCAGTCCATGGGGTCGTGAAGAGTCTAACACAACTGAGCGACTTCACTTTCACTTTTCACTTTCTCGCATTGGAGAAGGAAATGGCAACTCACCCCAGTGTTCTTGCCTGGAGAATCCCAGGGACGAGGGAGCCTGGTGGGCTGCCGTCCATTGGGTCGCACAGAGTCGGACACGACTGAAGCGACTTAGCAGCAGCAGCATAAAAAGGAATGCAATATCCCACGTTTACTTTCATGGAAAACACGAGGCTTCAAAGATAAACTCTAGAATATAGATCCACAAAGCAGAGGTGTCTTGTCCTTTGTTCACTGAAGTTTTCCCAGTGCTGAGAAGAAGGCCTGGTATGTTGCAGGAGTTTATTGAATAAGTAGTAACACGAGCTTACAACCTCAGGCTCCTTCCTGCCTGGACCTCCTGACCGGGATACATTCCATCCCTTCTGCCTTTAGGGGAAATATTTGAGAATCAGTGATTCCTTTGTTTTCTCTTTTAATTCTCCCAACTTTCCCACTGCCTTGTATGATGAACATCTCCAGGGAGAAGAACAATTGAGAACCTGAACTTCCCCCCACCTCATATTTGAGGATGTCCCCATTGTGTGAATCTTGATGAGAAACTGGGCCTCACCCTCAATAAGAAACTCAAAAGGTCAGGTATATATTTGACCTGCCACCATGTGAAGTCTGGACACACCTAAGGAGCAGGTGATACACAGACACCAGGTCAGATCGGATTCCTATTGCTGGGGTCTGAGTAGCATCCAGAGTCTGCTGCCAGGGGCCGTGGTGTCTGGAGCAGCTGCCCTTGCCTGTGCCCCAGCTGCCCAGCACCCCTCCTTCCTGGTCTAAGCCTGCTCTCAGGCCCGTCTCTCCCTAATACTTCTCTAGCAGCCTTCTAGTACAGTCGTTCTCTGCCTAAGTTGCTAGAGGTGTTTTCTGCAGGATGCAATCAAGAATCTTCTCCTTTAAAAACTGGTGCTGTCTGTAAAGCAATTATCCTTTAATAAAAAATAAATAAATTTTTAAAAACTGGTGCTATTATCTCCATTTTCTGGATGAGGAAACAGAGGCTCAGAGTGACGTTGACAGAACACAAGACTACTATGTTCCAGGCTGAGTTCTGGTCTCCATTCAGGGTTTGGGTATGTGTAGACATGTAGCAGGAAAGGCCCTGAGTAGACCAAGAGGAACTGGAAGTAATTCTCCGTGACTGGAGGGAGGGAGGCAATGAAGCTGGAGAGGTAGAAAGGGGTGCGAACCTACAGGGCTTTGGAGGTGACATTGTGCGGTTTGAGGGAGCAAAGAAAAGCGGTTAAAGTAACTTAGTTTGACTTCAGCCCAAGCTGACTTTGAGGCAAAGAATGGAAATAGAGGAAGCAGTGAGAAGCTTATGAGGGGAGCACAGGTGAGAAGGCTGGATGGATCTGGACCAAGATCAAGTGGATGCTCTAGAGAGGAGGAAGAGTGTGTGTGTATGTGTGTGTGTGTGTGTGGTGTGGATTCACAGTATTTTGTGAAGCGCATCTGTGAAGGTGGTGCCATCAACTGAGATGGGAAAGACAAGGAAGGATCTGTGTGTGTTGGCATTAGGGGGATTCAGGAGATGGGACCAGACATGGTGAGTGTGAGGAGTCTTGAGACATCCAGAGGGAGTGATCCGGAGGCAGTTGCATATGACTCAGGGTCTCTGTAGAGATCAGCTCTGGAGGCCAGAATTGGGGAGTTATCATCATACTGCCAATTCACTTCACTCAGCTCCAAAGAATCAGAATCTCTTGGTGAGGGGTGGGTCACATCCATAGAGTGGCCTGACCTCCAACCACCTAAAATAGCAGCCTTGCCCATCCCTGCATTCCAATAACTCTCTTTTTCACCTGTTTTCCCTTTATCATAGTATTTATCACCCACTGACCTGATATTCCATTCTGAAGGAGATCAGCCTGGAATTTCTTTGGAATGAATGATGCTAAAGCTGAAACTCAAGTACTATGGCCACCTCATGCGAAGAGTTGACTCATTGGAAAAGACTCTGATGCTGGGAGGGATTGGGGGCAGGAGGAGAAGGGGCTCATAGAGGATGAGGTGGGTGGATGGCATCCCTGACTCGATGGACTTGAGTCTGAGTGAACTCCAGGAGTTGGTGATGGACAGAGAAGCCTGTCATGCTGCGATGATAATCCAGTCAGCATAGTTCTCCGCAAAGAGTTGGACACGACTGAGCGACTGAACTGAACTGAAATGACCTGATATTACACATTAGTTCTCAGATTTTCCATCTTGTGTCCTAGAGGATAAGCTCCATGAGGGGGGGAACTACTGGTTATCTTCTCTGCTCTCTGTCCAGTGTCTAGAAAACTGCTGGGCAGACACTTGGTGCACAGGCGGATTTGTCAACTGAGTGGAATCTTAAACCCATTGGATTGGATGAGGACGAGAAGGAGTGAGAGTAGGTAGCTAGGCATCAGGCCTCCTTTCTCCCAATAGAAGGGAGTGTATAGTGCACCTTCCCTTTAAGTAAAAAAAAAAAAAAAATTCTGGAGGTCACTGATTCCCAATGGGCAAGAGTCCTGAAGCAGAGATTTTGGATCCCTGGACCCCACAGATGCTCAGCCTCACACTGGCTGCCTAGAGGGCATCTTAAAGGAATTTGGGATAAGTTCCACCCCCAACCAATCTCTGGAGAATCAAAAAAGGAGCTGGTGAAGAACCCCAGGGACTTGCAAACACCTGTCTGCAGTGTTGATGAGGGGCAGCGATGTGGCCCTCCTGCCTCAGTGCAGGTCCTGCCTCTGCAGGGAGAAGAGCATGGCCACTGCAGCCTTAAGGTGATGTTAGCCTGGGATTTTTTTTTTCTTTGTTTTTGTATCTTCTGGTCAGGATGCCAAAAATTATTGGGTGACTTGTTCTTAAAGAGAAAGTTTCTTTTTAAAATTTCTTGGGCAGGTGGTTTGGGGGTTGGGGGTGGGAGTGGTTGTTGCTGCTTCCATTATCAAGGGAATTGCCTTGTTTGAGTGTGAGGTGACACGTGTGTGTGTTTCTGTGTACCTGTTGCTTTCTGCTGCTGCTTCCTGATTTTCTGGAATCAGGTAAAATAAGTAGATAATTAAAATTTTTTTCTAGATCTTTTTGTTTCCAACAGCCCCTGCTGTCAATCATCAGGAAAAGCCTTGTTGTTTTTTTTTTAATTTTATTTTATTTAACTTTACAATATTGTATTGGTTTTGCCATATATCAAAATGAATCTGTCACAGGTATACATGTGTTCCCTATCCTGAACCCTCCTCCGTCCTCCCTCCCCATACCATCCCTCTGGGTCGTCCCAGTGCACCAGCCCCAAGCATCCAGTATTGTGCATCAAACCTGGACTGGCGACTCGTTTCATACATAATATTACACATATTTCTATGCCATTGTCCCAAATCATCCCACCCTCTCCCTCTCCCACAGAGTCCAAAAGACTGTTCTATACATCAGTGTCTCTTTTGCTGTCTTGTATACAGGGTTATTGTTAGCATCTTTCTAAATTCTATATATATGCGTTAGTATACTGTATTGGTGTTTTTCTTTCTGGCTTACTTCACTCTGTATAATAGGCTCCTGTTTCATCTACCTCATTAGAACTGATTCAAATGTATTCTTTTTAATGGCTGAGTAATACTCCATTGTGTATATGTACCATTGCTTTCTTATCCATTCATCTGCTGATGGACATCTAGATTGCTTCCATGTCCTGACTATTATAAACAGTGCTGCAATGAACATTGGGGTACATGTGTCTCTTTCAATTCTGGTTTCCTCAGTGTGTATGCCCAGCAGTGTATGCCCATTGCTGGATCATAAGGCAGTTCTATTTCCAGTTTTTTAAGGAATCTCCACACTATTCTTCATAGTGGCTGTACTAGTTTGCATGCCCACCAACAGTCTAAGAGGGTTCCCTTTTCTCCACACCCGCTCCAGCATTTATTGCTTGTAGACTTTTGGATCACAGCCATTCTGACTGGCGTGAAATGGTACCTCATTGTGGTTTTGATTTGCATTTCTCTGAAAATGAGTGATGTTGAGCATCTTTTCATGTGTTTGTTAGCCATCTGTAGGTCTTCTTTGGAGAAATGTCTATTTAGTTCTTTGGCCCATTTTTTGATTGGGTCATTTATGTTTCTGGAATTGAGCTGTAGAAGTTGCTTGTATATTTTTGAGATTAGTTGTTTGTCAGTTGCTTCATTTGCTATTATTTTCTCCCATTCTGAAGGCTGTCTTTTCACCTTGCTTATAGTTTCCTTTGTTGTGCAGAAGCTTTTAAGTTTAATTAGGTCCCATTTGTTTATTTTTGCTTTTATTTCCAATATTCTGGGAGGTGGGTCATAGAGGAGCCTACTGTGATGTATGTCGGAGAGTGTTTTGCCTATGTTCTCCTCTAGGAGTTTTATAGTTTCCGGTCTTACATTTAAATCTTTAATCCATTTTGAGTTTACTTTTGTGTATGGTGTTAGAAAGTGCTCTAGTTTCATTCTTTTACAAGTGGTTGACCAGTTTTCCCAGCACCACTTGTTAAAGAGTTTGTCTTTTCTCCATTGTATATTCTTGCCTCCTTTGTCAAAGATAAGGTGTCCATATGTGCATGGATTTATCTCTGGGCTTTCTATTTTGTTCCATTGATCTATATTTCTGTCTTTGTGCCAGTACCATACTGTCTTGATGACTGTGGCTTTATAGTAGAGCCTGAAGTCAGGTAGGTTTATTCCTCCAGTTTCATTCTTCTTTCTCAAGATAGCTTTGGCTATTCAAGGTTTTTTGTGTTTCCATACAAATTGTGAAATTATTTGTTCTAGCTCTGTGAAGAATACCGTTGGTAGCTTGATAGGGATTGCATTGAATCTATAAATTGCTTTGGGTAGTATACTCATTTTCACTATATTGATTCTTCCAATCCATGAACATAGTATATTTCTCCATCTATTAGTGTCCTCTTTGATTTCTTTCACCAGTGTTTTATAGTTTTCTATAGATAGGTCTTTAGTTTCTTTAGGTAGATATATTCCTAAGTATTTTATTCTTTCTGTTGCAATGGTGAATGGAATTGTTTCCTTAATTTCTCTTTCTGTTTTCTCATTATTAGTGTATAGGAATGCAAGGGATTTCTGTGTGTTGATTTTATATCCTGCAACTTTACTATAATCATTGATTAGTTCTAGTAATGTTCTGGTGGAGTCTTTAGGGTTTTCTATGTAGAGGATCATGTCATCTGCAAACAGTGAGAGTTTTACTTCTTTTCCAAATTGGATTCCTTTTATTTCTTTTTCTGCTCTGATTGCTGTGGCCAAAACTTCCAAAACTATGTTGAATAGTAATGGTGAAAGTGGGCACCCTTGTCTTGTTCCTGACTTTAGAGGAAATGCTTTCAATTTTTCACCATTGAGGATAATGTTTGCTGTGGGTTTGTCCCACTCCAGTACTTTTGCCTAGAATATCCCATGAATGGAGGAGCCTAGTAGGCTGCAGTCCATGGGGTCGCTGGAGTCGGACACGACTAAGTGATTTCACTTTCACTTTTCACTTTTATGCATTGGAGAAGGAAATGGCAACCCACTCCAGTGTTTTTGCCTGGAGAATCCCACGAACGGGGAAGCCTGGCGGACTGCTGTCTATGTGGTCGCACAGAGTCGGACACAACTGAAGTGACTTAGCAGCAGTGGATTTGTCATATATAGCTTTTATTATGTTGAGGTATGTTCCTTCTATTCTTGCTTTCTGGAGAGTTTTTATCATAAATGGATGTTGAATTTTCTCAAAGGCTTTCTCTGCATCTATTGAGATAATTATATGGTTTTTATTTTTCAACTTGTTAATATGGTGTATTACATTGACTGATTTGTGGATATTGAAGAATCCTTACATCCCTGGGATAAAGCCCACTTGGTCATGGTGTATGATCTTTTTAATGTGTTGTTGGATTCTGATTGCTAGAATTTTGTTAAGGATTTTTGCATCTATGTTCATCAGTGATATTGGCCTGTAGTTTTCTTTTTTTGTGGGATCTTTGTCAGGTTTTGGTATTAGGGTGATGGTGGCCTCATAGAATGAGTTTGGAGGTTTACCTTCCTCTGAAATTTTCTGGAAGAGTTTGAATAGGATAGGTGTTAGCTCTTCTCTAAATTTTTGGTAGAATTCAGCTGTGAAGCCGTCTGGACCTGGGCTTTTGTTTGCTGGAAGATTTCTGATTACAGTTTCAATTTCTGTGCTTGTGATGGGTCCGTTAAGATTTTCTATTTCTTCCTGGTCCAGTTTTCGAAAGTTGTACTTTTCTAAGAATTTGTCCATTTCTTCCACGTTGTCCATTTTATTGGCATATAATTGCTGATAGTAGTTTCTTATGATTCTTTGTATTTCTGTGTTGTCTGTTGTGATCGCTCCATTTTCATTTCTAATTTTATTGATTTGATTTTTCTCCCTTTGTTTCTTGATGAGTCTGGCTAATGGTTGGTCAGTTTTATTTATCCTTTCAAAGAACCAGCTTTTGGCTTTGTTGATTTTTGCTATGGTCTCTTTTGTTTCTTTTGCATTTATTTCTGCCCTAATTTTTAACCCTGGGGTTCTTCATTTCTTCCTTTTCTAGTTGCTTTAGGTGTAGAGTTAGGTTATTTATTTGACTTTTTTCTTGTTTCTTGAGGTATGCCTGTATTGCTATGAACTTTCCCCTCAGGACTGCTTTTACAGTGTCCCACAGGTTTTGGGTTGTTGTGTTTTCATTTTCATTCGTTTCTATGCAAATTTTGATTTCTTTTTTGAATTCTTCTGTGATTTGTTGGTTATTCAGCAGCGTGTTGTTCAGCCTCCATATGTTGGAATTTTTAACAGTTTTTCTCCTGTAACTGAGATCTAATCTTACTGCATTGTGGTCAGAAAAGATGCTTGGAATGATTTCAATTTTTTTGAATTTACCAAGGCTAGATTTATGGCCCAGGATATGATCTATCCTGGAGAAGGTTCTGTGTGCGCTTGAGAAAAAGGTGAAATTCATTGTTTTGGGATGAAATGTCCTTTAGATATCAATTAGGTCTAACTGGTCTATTGTATCATTTAAAGTTTGTGTTTCCTTGTTAATTTTCTGTTTAGTTGATCTATCCATAGGTGTGAGTGGGGTATTAAAATCTCCCACTATTATTATGTTATTGTTAATTTCTCCTTTCATACTTGTTAGCATTTGTCTTACATACTATGGTGCTCCCGTGTTGGGTGCATATATATTTATAATTGTTATATCTTCTTCTTTGATTGATCCTTTGATCATTATGTAGTGACCATCTTTGTCTCTTTTCACAGCCTTTGTTTTGAAGTCTATTTTATCTGATATGTGTATTGCTACTCCTGCTTTCTTTTGGTCCCGATTTGCATGGAAAATCTTTTTCCAGCCCTTCACTTTCAGTCTGTATGTGTCCCCTGTTTTGAGGTGGGTCTCTTGTAGATAACACATGTAGGGGTCTTGTTTTTGTATCCATTCAGCCAGTCTTTGTCTTTTGGTTGGGGCATTCAACCCATTTACGTTTAAGGTAATTATTGATAAGTATGATCCCGTTGCCATTTACTTTATTGTTTTGGTTTCGAATTTATACACCCTTTTTGTGTTTACTGTCTCGAGAATATCCTTTGGTATTTGTTGGAGAGCTGGTTTGGTGGTGCTGAATTCTCTCAGCTTTTGCTTGTCTGTAAAGCTTTTGATTTCTCCTTCATATTTGAATGAGATCCTTGCTGAGTACAATAATCTGGGCTGTAGGTTATTTTCTTTCATCACTTTAAGTATGTCTTGCCATTCCCTCATGGCTTGAACAGTTTCTATTGAAAGATCAGCTGTTACCCTTATGGGAATTCCCTTGTGTGTTATTTGTTGTTTTTCCCTTGCTGCTTTTAATATTTGTTCTTTGTGTTTGATCTTTGTTAATTTGATTAATATGTGTCTTGGGGTGTTTCGCCTTGGGTTTATCCTGTTTGGGACCCTCTGGGTTTCCTGGACTTGGGTGATTATTTCCTTCCCCATTTTAGGGAAGTTTTCAACTATTATCTCCTCAAGTATTTTCTCATGGTCTTTGTTTTTGTCTTCTTCTTCTGGAACCCCTATGATTCGAATGTTGTAGCGTTTAATACTGTCCTGGAGGTCTCTGAGATTGTCCTCATTTCTTTTAATTCATTTTTCTTTTTTCCTCTCTGATTCATTTATTTCTACCATTCTATCTTCTAATTCACTAATCCTATCTTCTGCCTCTGTTATTCTATTATTTGTTGCCTCCATAGTGTTTTTAATTTCATTTATTGCATTATTCATTATATATTGACTCTCTTTTATTTCTTCTAGGTCCCTGTTAAACCTTTCTTGCATCTTCTCAATCCTTGTCTCCAGGATATTTATCTGTGATTCCATTTTGATTTCAAGATTTTGGATCAGTTTCACTATCAGTATTCGGAATTCTTTATCAGGTAGATTCCCTATCTCTTCTTCTTTTGTTTGGTTTGGTGGGCATTTATCCTGTTCCTTTATCTGCTGGGTATTCCTCTGTCTCTTCATCTTGTTTAAATTGCTGATTTTGGGGTGTCCTTTCTGTATTCTGGCAGTTTGTGGAGTTCTCTTTATTGTGGCGTTTCCTCGCTGTGTGTGGGTTTATACAGGTGGCTTGTCAAGGTTTCCTGGTTAGGGAAGCTTGTGTTGGTGTTCTGGTGGGTGGAGCTGGATTTCTTCTCTCTGGAGTGCAATGAAGTGTCCAGTAATGAGTTATGAGATGTCTATGGTTTTGGGGTGACTTTGGGCAGCCTGTATCTTGAAGCTCAGGGCTGTGTTCCTGTGTTGCTGGAGAATTTGCTTGTTATGTCTTGCCCTGGAACTTGTTGGCCCTTGTGTGGTGCTTGGTTTCAGTGTCGGTATGGAGGCGTTTGATGAACTCCTGTCAATTAATGTTCCTTGGAGTCAGGAGTTCCCTGGAGTCAGGGTTTAGATTTAAGCCCCCTGCTTCCAGTTATTGGTCTTATTTTTACAGTAGTTTCAAAACTTCTCCTTCTATAGAGCACCATTGATAAAACATCTATGTTAAAGATGAAAAGTTTCTCTACCATGAGGGTCACCCAGAGAGGTTCACAGCGTTACATGGAGAAGAGAAGAGGGAGGAGGGAGTTAGAGGTGACCCGAATGAGATGAGATGGGGTCAATAATGGAGAAAGTGGGCTAGCCAATAATCACTTCCTTATGTGCACTCCACAACTGGACCACTCAGAGATGTTCACGGAGTTATACAGGGAAGAGAAGATGGAGGAAGGAAACAGAGGTGGCCAGAAGGATAAAAGGGGGGAATGAAAAGGAGGGAGACAGATCCAGCCAGTAATCAGTCCCCAGTCAGTTGGGTAGAGTAGAGAGGGGTTAGGGAGGAGACACAGGTGACCTGGTGGAGAAAGAGGAGAGTCCAAAGCGGGAGAGAGCAGTAAAGCCAGTAATCTCGTTCCCTAGTGAAAAATGGGTACTGAAGATTGGGTTCTTAAAGGTACAAAATTGGTAACAAATACATAAAAGCAAAAATTAAAAATCTAGAGCAGAGTTTGGAATTTTAAAAATACGATGTTAAAGAAAAGAAGAAGGAAAAGAAAGAGAGAAAAAACGAACAAACAAAAACAAACAAGGTCGCAAAAACTATAAAGAAAATATAGGTACAAAATTGATAACTAATACCAAAAAGCAAAAGTTAAAAATCTAGAGTAGAGTTTGGCATTTCAAAAATACAATGTTAAAAAAAAAGAAGAAGAAAAAGAAAGAGAAAAAACAAACAAACAAACAAAAACAAACAATGTCACAAAAATTATAAAGAAAATACAGGTACAAAATTGATATCAAATATCAAGAGGATAAATTAAAAATCTAGAGTAGAGTTTGGAATTTCAGATATACAATGTTATATAAAAGAAGAAGAGAAATAAACAGAGAGAAAAAAAAGTCACAGAAATTATAAAAAAACTATAGGTACAAAATTAATAACAAATACCAAAAAGCTAAAATTAAAAATCTAGAGTAGAGTTTGGAATTTCAAAACTACAATGTTAAAGAAAAGAAGAAAAAAAAAAAAACAAGGTCAAAAAATTATAAATATATATATATGAAGTTTGCTGAAGAAAAAAAAATAGGGTCTTTTTTTTTTGCAAAGTAATAGGTTATAAAAGTGAAAATTAAAGGAATAATAGAGGACTTAAAATTTTTTTTCTGAATTTTAAAAAAAGAATGAATGAATGATCATAAAAATAGTAAAAATATATCGAAGACGTTTCTCTGGTTTTGTTGTGAGTATTGTGGGTTCAGCTCATTTTTGGCTAGTTCCTTGGTCCGACTTTTATTTCTCAAGACCTATAGGCCCCTTCCTATGTAGTCGGTAGTAACCACAGGGTTTTAATCTATTGCCTGTAGCTTCCAAGGCGGTTCCCTCTGTTATAGCTTCTTCTGTTTGCTGGACTCTTCAGTGTCTGGTTTCCGCCCTGACACAAAGGGGATGGTGGAGGACACTTTTTTTTTTTCTTTTTAGGCTCACTTGTTCAGTCGCACTGTGGGGAGGGAGGGAGGGATGCTGCAAACAAGTAACACTGGCGTGTGCTCCCAGTGCCTCAGCCACACTGGGTCTGCCCCCACTCACGGTGCATGTAGCCTCCCTGCCCACACTGCTCAGGCTTTAGGTTGCTCCACTGGGAACCATCCGTGGCCAGCCCTGGGCTGCCTGCACCTCCCAGGTCCAAGCCACTCAGGTCCAGGCACTTGGGTAGTCCTCAGAGGCACAGACTCGGTTGGGCCTGCGTTTTGTGCCCTTCCCAGGTCCGAGCAGCTCAGGTGATGAGATGTTTAGCGAGCGCCATTGCTGCAACTTATCGCCTCCCCGACGCTGGGTTATCTAGGTGTACAACCGGCGCACCTTCTCAGGGAGATGTTGACCGTCCAGACCCCCAAGAAGTTTTAGTTAGCAAAGAAGCCTGCTTACAGTTTTATAGATAATGTCTCTCTGGGGCTGCAATTGCCCGCTTCTGGCTCTGGCTGCATGTCACCAGAGGGGGAAGGTCTGCAGCCGGCTATCTCTGTTCAGTCCTTTGTTCCGTGCGTGGGTTGGTGGTGTCTTAGGTTAGGGCTGGCTTTTCGCGTGATAGATATCCCACAGTCTGGTTTGCTAGCCCAGATTATTTCGCTCAGATAGCGCTCAGGGTATTCAGGCCAGATCCTTACTCTAAGCGATGCAGCCCATGCCGCGCCTCCCTGCCCAGCCCCCGATGCTAATGGCGTGTGCAGGCATCTGCGCTGCTTCTCCGCTGGGGGAGTTATTGTAGGGCACGCAATCTGAGAGTTTTTATTGTTTATTTATTTTTTCTCCCTGTTATGTTGCCCTCTGTGCTTCCAAAGCTTGGCACAGATTCAGCAGTGAGAAGGTTTCCTGATGGTTGGAAACTTCTCTCTTTTTAAGACTCCCTTCCCGGGACGGAACTCCATCCCTCCCTCTTTTGTCTCTTTTTTTGTCTTTTATATTTTTTCCTACCTCCTTTTGAAGACTTGGGTTGCTTTTCTGGGTGCCTGATGTCCTCTGCCGGCATTCAGAAGTTGTTTTGTGGAATTTACTCGGCTTTTAAATGCTCTTTTGATGAATTTGTGGGGGAGAAAGTGTTCTCCCCATCCTACTCCTCCGCCATCTTGGCTCCTCCCTACCAGGATCTTCTTCACTTTTGGCCATAAGGGTGTTGTCATCTGCATATCTGAGGTTATTTATATTTCTCCCAGCAATCTTGATTCTAGCTTGTGTGTCATCCAGCCCAGCATTTCGCATGATCTACTCTGCAATAAAGTTAAATTAGCACGGTGACAGTATACAACCTTGATGTACTTCTTTCCTGATTTGGAAATCTTTTCCCAATTTCTCAACAGGAGGAATTGAGCAGCCATCCCATGAACCATGAGGCTTGGACAGCGAGCCCCTCAGGTGAGCCCACCCCAGACAATTCTTTTCCTGAAGCACAGAGACATTTCCATCCTCCTGGGAAGTGAGGTCCCAGGGTTGTGTTCAATTTGGTTTAGAAAAATATAAGAATCTGAGGTTCCTGCACTGAGACTTGTGGAGGTCAACGCGTACTTGCTTTTGTGGATAATATATTAGCCAATAGTCAGAGAACCTAAGAAAGAATTGGAAATTTTATTGGAACCAACCTGAGAAGTTTAACTGGGGAGACAGTCTCTCAAGAAGCTCCAAGAGCTGTTTTGAGGAGATCAGGGCTGGAGGTCAGTGTTTGTGTTACTTGGGGAAGGACATGAAACCAGCCCACGCCTTGGTAGAAGGTTGCTTCACTCAGGAAGAACAGATATCATGGTTCATGCTTTTAGAGCTTCCTAAGCATGGACATATGCAGGAAACTGACTTCATAGAAAAGTCTCCTGAAATATCCAAGTATGTGAGGGCAGGTTCTGCCAGTTTTCTCAGAGTACAAAGTGCAATCCTGACATTTTTCACGACTTCTTTCCAGAGTGGATTGCAGGTCAGTGAATTGCAGCAGCCAGTGACTTGATTTTGGAAGACCTCAGTGGTGGGCAACATTCTTTATCACACAATCTATTTGTTTCCATCTTAATTCCAATCAAGGTTTGGGAGGAATTTTCCCAGGTCAGGGGAGGATTCCATTGATGGGCCACTGGGTGTGCAATTCTTCTTCTAGTTCTGGTAACAGTAGCCAAACTCCTCTGGAACAATTGTCTCACTTGTCTGTCAGGCTCTCAGAAATGGTTCCCTCCTGTTGCTTCTTCCCATATTTCGAGTCATGGATCTTATAAAACTGTATGTAAGGTCACCTGGTCATCACCGTGTTTATCAGAGGCTCAATGACACATTTGTTAATGCGAGAAACAACACTCTTGTAAAGTGCTAGACTACGAGTAATATGGCGAGTGACATTAATAAGGTCATAGGGAGGAGTGTCATGTAAAGTCACAAGGCCTGGGTTAGAAGAACAAAAATGGATCTTTATATTGGGTCAGGTATTTCTGCCCTTCGGAAGATCTGGTTAACACGTACTGCAGATGCACACTGCACTCTTCAGGGCAGCTGCTGCTGCTGCTGCTGCTAAGTCGTTTCAGTCATGTCCGACTCTGTGACCCTATAGACGGCAGCCCACCAGGCTCCCCTATTCCCGGGGATGCTCCAGGGAGGAGGTCAAAAAAGGAAGAGATGAATTTTGTTTAAATTTTTCTTGTCTTGCCTTAAAATATGAATTCTATTTGATTGCTTCTTAAGATTTGCCTGCCACGGGAACCACGTCCTGGAGCCCTCCCCATCCACCCAACCTGCCCCCGGGTGAAGAACTCATGCTTCATCCCAGTACAGGAGCGAAGGGCAGCAGGGGGGGCCTTCCCTTGTCCCACCCCCTCCCCTGCCCACCACAGCTCTGATGCCTGACTCCTCCAGCCCTGGTGACTCCAGGATGCTGGGCTCTGGGGTTTGTGGCTGAGAAAGGAGACTAAACACAATAATGGTGGCTTCCTGGCCACCAGTTTTTATAAAGGCTGCTGGTCCCAATATACGTGTGAGCACAGACATACAGGCACATACACAGGCAAACACGCACTGGGCATGCACGCAGGCACACACCTTTAAATACAGTTCTCCGGGGTCTGGTCCTTTAAGAGCTAAGGGGACAGAAAGTCTAGTGCTGGGGACACAACTGCTAGTTGTCTTGGGCTGGGCCATGCCCCCAGGGCCCAGGGAAGGTGCGAGTGGGGAGACATTGGGAAGGGCTCCCGGAGATGGGGGCTTTCATGAGAATAAACATCTGCTCCATCCTTCCGAGCTCTGAGAAAATTTGGGGCAATTAGTGTATGTCAAGGTTGTGGGTTTTTTCTTTTATCTTTGTATTGAGGTTAAAAAAGAGCATTACAGTTGTAGGAGAAAGGGCAAGGCTTCATCTATGATTGATAGCAGGGTTGATGGTATCCAGAAATTTCAGAATATTAAGAAATCCAAGTATATTTACATTTATTTAAATCATACTATGTGTGGGTCCTGGAGAAGCAGGAGGCAGCATGAGAAAACAACTGACACATAGAAACACATGTTTGTGCAGCACAAACTCAAGCAACACAGTTTCCTCGACTGTGGCATCAGCAATACCCACCCATCCAACACCACCCATCAACAAAGTTTTGAAAAGAAACTTTCCATGCAAAAATAGAGTCAACCAGCAATTTTTGCCCTTGAGACAATAAAAATTAAGAAAAATATGACACCCAGGCTAACATCACCTTTAATGCTGGCAATGGCGATGTCCTTCTCCCTTCAGAGGCAGAACCTGCTGTTTTGATCTTTGAGGCAGGAGGCTACATCGCTGCCCCTCACCAACTCTGCAGCCAGGTGTCTTCAAGACTCTGGGGTTCATTCACCAGGTCCGACTTTGATTCCCCAGAGAGTAGTTGGGATGGGGAGGCATTCAGCCTTTGCTTCCTTTAAGATGGCCTCTGCTGGCAGTGGGTTTTCAGTAAGCTTGGAAAAATTCTGGAGCCAATGTCAGATGGGGCCCATCACCAGTTTGGGCCTAGGGACCAGGGTCTCTGCTTCAAGACTCCTCCCACTGGAAATTACTGACCTGCACAGACGTTTGTTTAACATAAAGGAGTGGTGGACAGTATACCCCATCCTCTGGGAAAAAGTGGGCCATATCCCTTGGTACTCAACCCCAACCCCAACCTCCTTCCAACACACACAAACGCACCAAATAAGGCACCGTCAGTGGCACAGACTTGCTTGGCAACGAGGCCCCTCCAGAGGCCCAGGCTGTGAACAGCTGCACAGAGGGTTGTATGATGTGGAGTCAGCAGCTTAGGAGGCAGTGGGCAGAGAAGGAAGGGGTCTCAGGTCCTGATGGATCAGAAGAAGGAAAATGGGGAGAGGTGGTCAGGACACAGGAGATGGGAAAGCCAAGGATGACCAGAAAAGGGGAAAAAAGCAGAAAGTGTAGATTAGATGAGGGCAGCAAGAGAAAGAGGCAAAATAGAATGTGAGCAAACACAAAACAGGACAAAGACAGAGCAGAAGGCGGGAAGGACCAGAAAGACAGTGAGATGCATGGGGAAGGATGTGAGGATGGAGAGGGGGGCCAGGATGAGGGCATCAGAGGATGTCAGAGCTCTATAAAGAACACCTCTCATTTAGAAAGTGCAGTCTTAGTCCCTACAATAGCCTCACAGGCCAGGTACTCAGTGTCAGCCACACAAGCAGCAGCTGGATAGGACGGCCACAGCCAGCCACTGGTCCCAGCCACACACTGAGCAGGTGCATCTGTTGCTGCAGCTCACATCACTGGACCACTGGGGCTGCCCATCCAGCTTCTTGTTGAACTGGTGGAGCTGACAGAGGACCAGAGCACTAGGGCAGAGGAACACAGAGAGCACCTTCAGTTCAGACAGGATACAGGTAGGGAACAGAGCTTTTTGTCTTTGACTCGATCAAACCCCTTCACTATGAAGTTCACAGCTCCTTCCAGGAGGAAGCATATGAAGTACACAACCATGAACGTAGGCTGGCTGATGCAGACACTGGTGGGGGCTGCTGATGAACGTGATGATGAGCCAGTCAGCATAGTTCTCTGGCCTCCTGAGCAGGCCTGGGAAGGCTGGCTTGAACCAGACCGTGCCTCCAGGCTGGATATGATGCAGAACACTTCAATGTCATAGAGTACAGCAGCCACGAAGGCGAATGCAGTGGCAGTGATGACCCTGTTTTGGGCGGAGCCTGGAGGCAAGAACTTGATGTAGGTTGCACCAAAGATGATGGTCAATGAGAAGCAGGGGATGGAGAAGTAAAAGGCGTGGGTGCGGAGAAAGGCATCCCAGGAGAAGGGGAGGCGGGACCGGAGCCCACAAAACTCCCCTATGAAGATGCTGAGGGTCATGGTGAAGCAGACGCACCAGATGAACATGCACCAGTTAATTACGTCCCGTTTCAGAGTATCCTCACTGGCCCCCAGCGAGAAGGGCACACAGGTGGAGACCAGCTGCCCAAAGTGGAGGAAAAAGCCCACAATGGGCTTGGTGCCCAGGCCTGAGGATGGGCACATGGTGATCTGGTGGTCAGGCAGATCAGCGGCACCCGTTTGTAACCTTGCTTGTTTCTCAACCAAAGACTTATGAATACTTCAACAGAGTGTGATGTTTTCTAGTTTCAGTTTTGCTTGGCCAGTTAAGCTCTGTTTCTGCCTCAATTCTTTTTTCTCTAGAAAATATACAACCACTGACCACTAGAACTAATGTGCTAATCTGAACAAAGTAAGGACCACACTCACCTTCTCAATCCAGCAAGGTGGCCCAAGGGTTAATGTGAAGTCCCCAAACTAGAAGCACAGCGCACCCCCAGCATGCAGCCTGCAGCTCTTTCCTGCTTCCCTCCTTGTATAAATCCCGGCTGAGCCTTGCCGTTCTGGGAGTTGATTCTTCTGGGCAGTAAAACACCTTCTTGCCGGCTTCCTTAAGATAAGCTACTTTTCTTAAACCCAAGACTTAGCGCTCTGTATTGGCTTCTTCAGTGACAAGCAGCTGGGCCTGACTTGGGGGACAATGTTGAGAGTCCAGGCAGGAGTCAGGTCCCCAAGTCTCCAGACCCTCCCTTTCTTCCTAGAGCAAGGAGCAGAGTGCCACTGGGAAGATAGGGTGGAGTGCCAGCTATTCCCAGGAAGATCTATATAGGTCTTTCCCAGCAGCTGCCGAACTTGCTCGTTTCAGGAACTAGCCCTGACCCTCCCCATGTCTTGCTCACAGGGTGTTTTCTCTTTCTGTTAAGAGAAGGAAACTGGCCTCTGAAGGAGCACCGAGCTCTTGACTGAGGGAGTAGAGGGGTGTGGGTCCCAGGAGCTCCCTTCCCACCTGTTTGGATGTATTCTTTGCTCTTTGAAACTCTGGGGCCAGTTGGACACTGCAGAAGTGGGAAATGGCTTGTTTGTGACTCTGTACCACTCTTTTCCCAAGGAGGAATTGCTTGTTTGTTTTAAATCTGTTCTGGGAGAGCCAGTGAAGTGGGGGGAGGGGACTTACATCCATTCCTTCTACAAGTCCACTGGCACGCATCCTGGCAGATGAGCAAAACTGGAGGTATGACCCTGTAATCAAGAAAAAAATGGTTTTCTACTTTCAATACAACCTTGCCCATGTATGTTTTCAGTTGGGAAGAGTGTTGGTCCCTGTATGGATCTCTAAATTATTCCAGTACTTTGCAGTTAGAGCTCTTTTTTCAAGATCCGGAAGTGGGAAGGAACTCCATGTGCAGGTCTTCCTGTTACTCCCTAATTAGGATTCTTCCAACAAGGGCACTATATTAAAGGCAATAAGGAAACGAAACTGTGAAAAGCCTGCCATGTTCACAGAGGAGTCTGCAGGCAAGGGAGGGAGAAGAGGGGTCAGCTTCTTAGGGAACTGATCCAGCCCCAGCTTTGTGGTTCCTATAATGCCCCAGGCAGGGGCTGTCCTGGTCTGCGCCACCCCGCTGCCCCTCCCCCAGTTCCAGTCTCCGGAAGAGGAGGGGTTCTAGTGTGTTTGCGGGGCACAGCTTGAAGAAGAAAGGGGTTCTGAAGTAGTCTCTCCCTTTAAGACCTGACAGGTCACTCAGTTTGGCCAGAGTGCATCCCTTATGGCGTGGGGCGGGGTGGCGGGGGCAGGCAGTGGCGGTGGATTTCCACTAAGACAATTCCCTGCAGGAGGTTTCAGTGCAGAAGAAAAGTCTGTGACTGTTAGACCTGCTAAACTGGAAAAAACCATCCTTCAAGTTGATCCACAAAAAATGGTGGAAACGTTCACTGGTATTTTTTCTAACCCTCCGCCCAACATGGGCTGATGCACAGATGTGGGTGATGATTGTGTTCACAGCAGAGGAGCGGTACCTTGTCCCAGACAAAGCCCGACACTCATCTCTCAGTGTTTGGCTTCTTGAGGACTGAGTAGACAAGCCTGAGTTCAGGAACACAGCTACGGGCCAAGGCGCCTCCAGAAGCTAAAAGAGACAAGGAGGGACCCTCCCCTGAGGCATCAGAGACAGAGCAGCCCTGCTGACACCATGTTTCAAAACGCTGACCTCCAGAACTGTGAGAGAATCCGTTTCTGTTGTTTTAAGCCATCAGGCTTGTGGTAATTGGCTGCAGTAGCCCTAGTAGAACAAAATGAATTTCCAGAAATGAAAAATATATTATTTGTCATATTTTTTTAAAGTTTCCAGAAAAGCTTGCCAACTTCCTGCTCTAGAGTATGGTGGTCACAGGGATCCCAGGACCCCTTGTCATATCCTGTGTCCCCCAGTGTCTGAGACTCACAGGGGAGGGTCCACTGATCTAGAGAAGGGGGGTCAGTCCAAACGCCCACAGGAGCCAGGAGGGAAGGAAGTAAGTAAAGGGGATGGAGAGGACTAGGGCCCCTGGAGAAGACCAGCTGCACCTGCTGGGGGTGGTGGAAAAGCAAGATGCCGTGTGCATGGCACGGTCTTATGTTTACAAATCAGAAAATAAGGAAGATACTCCCTACAGGCATGTGTGCATGTATGCAAACACATGTCTAAATACAGTTTCAGAGCTTGTGACATGTGTTGAAGGCTGTACTAGATGTTGAGAACACAGATGCTCCCTGGATGAAGGGGTGGATGCTTGTGTGAGCAAGCAGGAAGCCTGGCCATACCAAAGAGGGGGAAATAGGCACATGTGAGATGATCATAGCCCTGTTTATGTCGATTATACAGGAGAATACGAGAAATATAGAAAACTACACAAAGGTATAAATGGAAAAGAGTAAAGAGGCCATAGCCGATCTCACCCCCAGCTACTCCCCCAACCCCAAGGGAACACAGCCCAGTGACACCAGATCCCCTGAGGTTTCTTAAGTAGCAGGAAATCTGGATTTCCTTGTGAAATTAAAACCCTGCAGCTTCCAAACCCTTAGGGAAGAAACAACACTGATTCTACACTATGTCTTCCAGAAAATATCATGAAGAAAAACAAAACAAATCCTCGGGGCTAGCTCCAGTACAAATGGTTTGTGCCCCTAATCTGGAGCAAACCAAGCTTGCATGAGGGGGCAAGGGCCTTCTGGGTCCTCTCTGAGGTGGAGGCAGAGAACCGTGAGACCATGAATTGTCTCATGTACATACAGCTCAAAAATGAAATTTTTAAAAATTATTTTCAATTTTGAGAGACTTGGAAGATTTGAGATTGTATATAAGGATGATTCTACCTTACAACCCCAAAAGATAATGGTATGCAGCACAAGAGGCCCCAAATATTCATGGTTTGGGGCCAGACCAAACATGGCTGTGAGATTTTGGGATGAGGCAGTCTCCTGACAAGGGCGAGGGTGATGGGTGAGGAGAACCATTGTGGGGCGGCTGTGTTGTTACCCAAGAGTCTGACCATTGGTTCCAACTCCACAGATCCTGAGCCTCAGCCGTCACAGGGCCCTGAGCCTGTTCCAGGAGGCTGACTCGATCCACCACCAGCCAGACCAGCACAGCCCACGTGCACTGGGGTGACACCTGAGACAGGGGCTTCTTGGAGGTCACATGCTGCTGTCTCTGCCTCCGCCCGCCACAGCTCTTCTCCACCTGTGTGGCCTTCTCTCTGGTGGCCGACATGGGCATTTGGAGAGGGGCCACAGGTAACTGGTCCATGTCCTTCTGGTGCATCTGCTTCGCTGTGACCCTCATCATCCCCATAGTCGACTTATGTGAGCTCTCGTCCTGCTTTCCTTTCTTCTGGTGCAACACCACCCTCCTCTGTCTCTCGGCCTCCATCATCTACTCTGTCACCTTTGTCCAGTTCCTGCCTGATGGTCCTTACTGGAACTGGGCCATCACTGCCTCTACGTTCCCCTTTGTCGCATCTCTGCTACATGCCATGTAAGTAGTCTGCATACGGATCATCTATGGGTTCAAAGAGACCTCCTGCTGTGTGCTCACCATGCCAGGCCTGCTGAAGGTGCTGGAGACCTTTATGGCTGGTTTCATCTTCACCTGCATCATCAACACCTCCCTGTACCTGCATCAGCCAGCCCTGGAGTGGTGTGTGGCCGTGTAGTCCATCTGCTTCATCCCAGCAGCCCTGGCCATCCTGCTGAACCTGGGCAAATGGCAATGCAGGCTGCCCAGCCTGTATCCCATTTTTCAGCTTGTGCTCAGCCTGCTCTCCGTCCTCCTCTATGTCAGCGCTCTGGTCCTCTGGCCGCTCTACCAGTTCAATGAGGAGTCTGGTGGACAGCCCCACCAGTCCAGTGATATGGGCTGCATCAATGGGCTCAACTATGACATGTGCTTCTTGGACCAGCGACTGGCTGTGGCCATCCTGATAGCCATCAACCTGCTGGTTTACACGGCTGACCTGGTGTACTGGGCTCGCCAGGTTTCTGTAGGGACTGAGGACCAGCCCAGTGTTCCTGAACCCCCTGCTCACAGGAGGTATCCTCACCAAGCTCTGTCGGCTCCTGATGTCCTCTTCCTGGCTCTCCTCTCTCCTTGTGCACGTACTTCTCCACTCATCTCACTCTCTTTTCTGTTTCCTTCCCTTCTGCTCTGTCTCCTTTCTGTCTTGTGTGGTTGCCCACATTCTGTTTTGCTTCTTTCTCTTGCTTCTCTCATTTTTTCTACATTTTTCTACCTTTCGCCCCTTTCCTGGTCATCCTTGCTTGTCTCATTTCCTGTGTCCTGACCACCTCTCCCCATTTACCTTCTCCTGATCAGAGCAGCCTGGCATAAATCAAGCTCCCACTCAAGATCAGATTCAAAAGTAAGATAGAGAAGATTGAAAATAACCCAGGTGTTCATCTTTAGGATGCGGATTAATAAATGATGATGTAGTGCAAGAGGGAATACTCAGCAACAGTGATAAGTAAAAATCTCCAGAATACATGAAATAAAAATACTTAAGATATAAATCAACATGGAGCATACTATAGTTTATATAATAAAAATGAGGGGAAATAATATTAAATACACCTGTATGTGCTTGACTTGCATCAAGGAGCACAGGAAGGACTACCCTGAGTGCATTGGAATAGCTATGTGGTCCAGGTGGGGGAGGGGAACTGAGGAGCGAGTGGATGGAGCCACAGGTAGAAGTGAAGTTTCTCAGAATATGGCTTTTTCAGAATATTTTTATTTTGAACCAGGTAAAGATTCCCTTCTTAAAAAAATAAAATTTATGTTTGAAAAATATACCAACTGGAGAAGAAAGGTCAGGGGAGGGATAGTTGGCAGATGGTCTCCATGCTCCCTGCAGCCTTGACCTATAGGCTGCAGGAGGAGCTGAGAGATGCCCGCACAGGCCTGTCTCCAAAGCAGACAGAAGGGAGGCACCTTGGGTCCAGGGGTCTGAGGAGGGAGAGCTGTGGTCCCCAATCCCCCCTGCTGAGTGGCCAAGCCTTCCCAAGTCCTTTAGTGCACACAGTTGATGGAGAAGACCTCCCGTTGCCCAAGCCTCAGGCCCTTCCCTTGCTCCCTGCCTGGCCTGAGCTCCCTATGTCCTGGGGCAGTGGCCAGAGGCTCCTTCCTCGAAGGCCAGCCAGAACCTCCCCCAGGTGGGGTGACTCCAGCTGACATCCTCCAGACTGTGTCCTGAGCTGCATCCAGAACACAGCCCAGGACACAGATGTTTCCATTCTCTGGCCAGCTTGGAAAAATCACAGAATCAACCTTCCTAGTACACCTTTGAGAAGAAAGAAGGGACTCTGCTCTCAGGAGGCTCCAAGCACCTACCCGGGAGCCAGACATCGACTGCCAATCCGTGTGACCCTTGTCTGTGTCACTGTCTTGTGGAAAAGTCTCTAGGAAGACTGATGGGCCGAGGAGATTCAGGCCAGGTTCCAATCAGTCCCTCCCTAGGGTCTGGACCCTCTCTGTCAAGTACTGGCTGGCTTGCCAAGTGGAAGTGGTCTGGCTGGGATGGGAACTCAGCCACAGGACCTCTGGGTGGGGCACTAGAGCCAGACCAGGACACACGGGAGCCAGGAGATGAATCCTGGACCCAGAGAAGAGGGAAGGGGCTCAGCATTTACTGAGGTTCTGTTCCCTGCTGGGGCTTCCTTGGTGGCTCAGATGGTAAAGAATCTGCCTGCAAAGCAGGAGACTCATGTTTTATCCCTGGGTTGAGAAGATCTTCCGGAGAAAGAAATGGCTTCCCACTCTAGTACTGTTGCCTGGAAAATTCCATGGACAGAGGGAGCCTATGGGGGCTGCAGTCTGTGGGGTCGCAGCGTCAAACACGACTGAGCAATTAACGTTTTTTTTTTCCGCTTATGACTTGCTGAGCTTTGCAGGGAGACAGACCTGTATTCAAATCTGGACTCTGACAGGAAGTAACTGTGTAAACTTGAGCAAAAAACATAACACAGTCTCTGAGCCTCAGAATCATCATCTGTACAATGGGGATGACAGTAATAATATCCCTGAAGATGAATGAAATGGAGGTGATGTCACCGAGTCAGTCTGTTGGTGCTGAAAAACATATTGGCCACTCTGTCCCTTTCGGTCTAAGGTACAAATCAAATCCAAGCAGATTTTAAGGTTCTAAACCCACATGACTGGGTTCAAATCCCAGCTCTGACACCTAAACCTCTGTAATTGTGATCGGTTGACCTCTCTGTGTGCCTGTGAAAATGGGGACTGAGAACATAGTTCAGGGGCTGCTGGGAGGAACAAATGAATCCACAGCAAAGCTCGACCTGCAGTGAACACGACACATACGACCTCTTGTAACTGTTGTGTCCACAGCAGCCCCGCTGCAGCCCAAGTCCTCAGGGCCCCTTTCTCAGCCGACAGAACCTGTGACCTGTCACCCGAGGTCTCTTCTGGAGCCAGGCTGGGCTGGTGATGTTTGCCCAGTTGGTATTTTCTGGGTCTCCTTCTGACCAGGATTGGAGAAGTGGTGGGGCTGGGGGAGCTTAGTTCAAGCCCATCTCCTCACCCCCCACTCCAACCAGCATCTGATTCCATAAATCCCTCAAGTGCTTGGCCCATCAGCCCAAACCACTGCCCCCAGTAACACTCCCATTGCTAGTGTGGAACCACTTCTTATGCAAAACCCTTAAAAGAAAGCCTGGTGTTCTTTCTGCTACTTCGGGCAGGAAATGCTTCTTGAATAGTCTGTTCCTGGAACTTGTCAGAGGCTGGCAGGACCCCAGAACCCTCCATCATCTCTCGGACCCCCTGCTCCTCTCTCACAGGTTTTGGCTCCCCCATTTTCTACTCCCCCGATCACATGTACTCTGATCCAGCTTTGTTCATGTGTCAACCACAATGTGCTTAAATATAGGCACATAAGGACCTCGTCTTCTAGTATCTTCAAACAAATAGGATGGCTCAGCCACCAGCCCATTAGTAGGAAGTTGTTACTTTTGTACTGAAACAAGTCTGATATGTTAAGAGTATATTATTATGGGGTATTATAAAAAGGAATACAATATCCCACGTTTACTTTCATGGAAAACACGAGGCTTCAAAGATAAACTCTAGAATATAGATCCACAAAGCAGAGGTGTCTTGTCCTTTGTTCACTGAAGTTTTCCCAGTGCTGAGAACAAGGCCTGGTATGTTGCAGGAGTTTATTGAATAAGTATTAACAGGAGCTTACGACCTCAGGCTCCTTCCTGCCTGGACCTCCTGACCGGGATACATTTCATCCTTTCTGCTTTTAGGGGAAATGTTGAAGAATCAGTGATTCCTTTGTTTTCTCTTTTAATTCTCCCAACTTTCCCATGGCCTTTTATGATGAACATCTCCAGGGAGAACAATTGAGAACCTGAACTTCCGCCCACCTCATATTTGAGGATGTCCCCATCGTGTGAATCTTGATGAGAAACTGGGCCTCACCCTCAATAAGAAACTCGAAAGGTCAGGTAAATATTTGACCTGCCGCCATGTGAAGTCTGGACACACCTAAGGAGCAGGTGATACACAGACACCAGGTCAGATCGGATTCCTATTGCTGGGGCCTGAGTAGCATCCAGAGTCTGCTGCCAGGGGCCATGGTGGCTGGACCAGCTGCCCTTGCCTGTGCCCCAGCTGCCCAGCACCCCTCTTTCCTGGTCTAAGCCTGCTCTCAGGCCCGTCTCTCCCTAATAATTCTCTAGCAGCCTTCTAGGACAGTTGTTCTCTGCCTAAGTTGCTAGAGGTGTTTTCTGCAGGATGCAAACAAGAATCTTCTCCTTTAAAAACTGGTGCTATCTGTAAAGCAATTATCCTTTAATAAAAAATAAATAAATTTTTAAAAACTGGTGCTATTATCTCCATTTTCTGGATGAGGAAACTGAGGCTCAGAGTGACGTTGACTGAACACAAGACTACTATGTTCCAGGCTGAGTTCTGGTCTCCATTCAGGGTTGGGGTGTGTGTAGACATGTAGCAGGAAAGGCCTTGAGATGACCAAGAGGAACTGGAAGTAATTCTCAGTGACTGGAGGGAGGGAGGTGATGAAGCTAGAGAGGTAGAAAGGGGTGCAAACATACAGGGCTTTGCAGGTGATGTTGTGCGGTTTGAGGGAGCAAAGAAAAGCGGTCAAAGGTAACTTAGTTTGAGTTCAGCCCAGGCCGACTTTGAGGGAAAGAATGGAAATAGAGGAAGCAGTGAGAAGCTCATGAGGGGGCACAGGTGAGAGGGCTGGATGGATCTGGACCAAGATCAAGTGGATGCTCTAGAGAGGAGGAAGAGTGTGTGTGTGTGTGTGTGTGTGTGTGTGTGTGTGTGTGTATTCAAAGTATTTTGTGAAGCACATCTGTGAAGGTGGTGCCGTCAACTGAGATGGGAAAGACAAGGAAGGATCTGTGTGTGTTGGCGCTAGGGGGGTTCAGGAGATGGGAGCAGACATGGCGAGTGTGAGGCGTCCTGAGACATCCAGAGGGAGAGATCCGGAGGCAGTTGCATATGATTCAGGGTCTCTGTAGAGATCAGTCTGGAGGCCAGAATTGGGGAGTTATCATCATACAGCCAATTCACTTCACTCAGCTCCAATGAATCAGAATCTCATGGTGAGGGGTGGGTCACATCCATAGAGTGGCCTGACCTCCAACCACCTAAAATAGCAGCCTCGCCCATCCCTGCATTCCAATAACTCTCTTTTTCACCTGTTTTCCCTTTATCATAGTATTTATCACCCACTGACCTGATATTCCATTCTGAAGGAGATCAGCCTTGGGATTTCTTTGGAAGGAATGATGCTAAAGCTGAAACTCCAGTACTTTGACCACCTCATGCAAAGAGTTGACTCATTGGAAAAGACTCTGATGATGGGAAGGATTAGGGGCAGGAGGAGAAGGGGACGACAGAGGATGAGATGGCTGGATGGCATCACTGACTCGATGCACGTGAGTCTGAGTGAACTCCAGGAGTTGGTGATGGACAGAGTGGCCTGGCGTGCTGTGATTCATGGAGTCACAAAGAGTTGGACATGACTGAGTGACTGAACTGAACTGAACTGACCTGATATTACACTTTGGTTCTCAGATTTTCCATCTTGTGTTCTAGAGGATAAGCTCCATGAGGGAGGAACTACTAGTTATCTTCTCTGCTCTCTGTCCAGTGTCTAGAAAACTGCCGGGCACACACTTGGTGCACAGGCATATTTGTCAACTGAGTGGAATCTTAAAGCCATCGGACTGGATGAGGACGAGAAGGAGTGAGGGTGGGTAGCTAGGCATCGGGCCTCTTTTTCCCGATAGAAGGGAGTTTATAGTACATCTCCCCTTTAAATAAAAAAAAAAAATTCTGAAGGTCACTGATTCCCAATGGGCAAGAGTTCTGAAGCAGAGAATTTGTATCCTGGGTCCCACCTGATGCTCAGCCTCACACTGGCTGCCTAGAGGGCATGTTAAAGGAATTTGGGATAACTTCCACCCCCAACCAATCTCTGGAGAATCAAAAAGGAGCTGGTGAAGAACCCCAGGGACTTGAGGACACAACTACGAACGTAGGGCTGGCTGATGCTGATACTGGTGGGAGCTGCTGATGAAGGCGATGATGAGCCACTCAGCATAACTCTCTGGCCTCTTGAGCAGGCCTGGGAAGGCTGGCTTGAACCAGACCATGCCTCCAGGCTGGATATGATCCAGAACGCTTCAATGGCGTAGAGTACAGCAGCCACTAAGGCAAATGCAGTGGCACTGATGACCCAGTTTCGGGTGGAGCCTGGAGGCAAGAACTTGATGTAGGTGGCACCGAAGATGATGGTCATTGAGAGGCAGGAGATGGAGAAGTAAAAGGCGTGGTTGCAGAGAAAGCTGTCCCAGGAGAAGGGAGCCCACAAACTCTCCTATGAAGATGGTGAGGGTCTCGGTAAACCAGAGGCACCATGAACATGCACCAGTTAATTACGCCCCCCTCAGTGGCCCCCAGCGAGAAGATCACACTGGTGGAGAGCAGCTGCCCCAAGTGGAGGAAGAAGTCCACGATGGGCTTGGGTGCCCAGGCCTGAGGTCGGGCACATGGTGATCATGGTGGTCAGGCAGGTCAGCAGCACCAGTTTGTAACCTTGCTTGTTTCTCAACCAAAGGCTTATGAATAGTTAAACAGAGTTCATTGTTTTCTAGTTTCAGTTTTGCTTTGCCCGTTAAGCTCTGTTTCTGCCTCAATTCTTTTTTCTCTAGAAAATAAACAATCACTGACCCATGGAACTGATGTGCTGATCTGAACAAAGCAAGAACCACATGTTCTCAGCCCAGAAAGGCTCCTGGTGGATACTGTAAAGTCCCCCAAAATAGAAGCACAGCGCACGCCCAGCATGCCGCCTACAGCCATTTCCTGCTTCCCTCCTCGTATAAATCCCGGCTGAGCCTTGCAGTGCTGGGAGTTGATTCTTCTGGGCAGTAAAACACCTTCTTGCCGGCTTCCTTAAGATAAAGCTACTTTGCTTAAACCCAAGACTTAGCTCTCTGTATTGGCTTCTTCAGCGACAAGCAGCTGGGCCTGACTTGGGGGACAGTGTTGAGCGTCCAGGCAGGAGTCAGGCCCCCAAGTCTCCAACCCCTCCCTTTCTTCCTAGAACAAGGTGCAAAGTGCCACTGGGAAGATAGGGTGGAGTGCCAGCTAGTCCCAGGAAGATCTATAGGTCTTTTCCAGCAGCTGCTGAACTTGCTAGTTTCAGGAACTAGCCCTGCCCCTCCCCAGGCCTTGCTCACAGGGTGCTTTCTCTTTCTGTTAAGAGAAGGAAACTGGCCTCTGAAGGAGCACCGAGCTCTTGACTGAGTGAGTAGAGGGGTGTGGGTCCCAGGAGCCCCCTTCCCACCTGTTCGTGTGTATTCTTTGCTGTTTGGAACTTTGGGGCCAGTTGGACACTGCAGAAGTGGGAAATGGCTTGTTTGTGACTCTGTACCACTCTCTTCCCAAGGAAGAATTGCTTGTTTGTTTTAAATCTGTTCTGGATGAGCCAGTGAAGTGGGGGGAAGGGACCTACATCCATCCCTTTTACAAGTCCACTGGCACGCATCTTGGCAGATGGGCAAAACTGGAGATATGACCCTGTAATCAAGAAAAAAATGGGTTTTCTACTTTCAATACAAGCTGGTCCATGTATGTTTTCAGTTGTAAAGAACATTGGTTCCTGCATGGATCTCTAAATAATTCCAATATTTTGCAGTTAGAGCTCTTATTTCAAGACCTGGAAGTAGGAGGGAACTCCATACCCACGTCTTCCTGTCACACCTAATTAGTATTCTTCCAAGAAGGACAATTAATTAAAGGCAAAAAGGAAACTAAACTGTGAAAAGCCTGCCCCCTTATAGAGGTGTCTGCAGGCAAGGGAGGGAGAAGAGGGGGTCAGCTTTCTAGGGAACTGAATCCAGCCCCAGCTCTGTGGTTCCAGTCCTGATGCCTGAGGCCAGGGCATCTGCGCCCACCTCCCCCTAACTCCAGTCCCTGGAAGGAGGAGGGGTTCTAGTGTGTTGGTGGGACACAGCCTTAGATCACCACAGTGTGAGGAAGAAAGGAGGTCTGAAGCAGTCTCTCCTTTTAAGACGGGTCAGATCACTTGATTTGGCCAGAGTGTGTCCCCTGGGGTGGGGGTGGGGTGGGGGCATGCCAAGGGTGGATTTCCACTGAGACGATTCCCTGCAGGAGCTTTCAGTGCAGGAGAAGAGTCAGGGGCTGTTATTGGACATACAATCTTTTTCTCACCTCAGACCTACTAAACTGGAAAAAACCAAATCCTCCAAGTTGATCCACAAAAAAAGGTAGAAATGTTTATTAGTATTTTTTTCAAACCACCGTCCAACATGGGCTGATGCACAGACGTGAGCGATGATTGTGTTCACAGTGGAGGAGCGGCACCTCGTCCCAAGCAAAGCCCAGCACTCATCTCTCGGTATTTGGCTTCTTGAGGGATGACCGGACAAGCCAGAGTTTAGTAACATGGGACAAGCTGAAGGGCCTCCAGAAGCTAAAAGACGCAAAGCGGGACCCTCCCCTGGGGCATCAGAGACAGCAGCCCTGCTGACACCTTGTTTCAAAACGCTGACCTCCAGAACTGTGAGAGAATATGTGTCTGCTGTTTTAAGCCGCCAGGCTTGTGATAATTTGTTGCAGATCTAGGAAACCAGATTTAATTTCCAGAAATGAAAAATATATTCTTTGTCATATTTTTTAAAAAATTTCTCAGAAAAACTTGCTGACCTCCTGCACCAGAGCATGGTGATCACTTGGATCCCAGGATCCCTTGTCCCATCCTATGTCCCGTGTCTGAGACTCACAGGGGAGGGTCCACTGATGCCCAAGGAGCCAGGAGGGAAGGAAATAAGGGGATGGAGAGCACTAGGATCCCTGGAGAGGACCAGCTGCACCTGTCTGGGGCGGTGCAAAAGCAAGATGCTCTGGGAAGACATGGTCTCATGTTGACAAAACAGGAAAAAGATACAGATATTCCCTACAAACATGTATGCATGTATGTACACACATGTCTACACGTGATTTCACTGCATTTGAAATGTATTGAAGGCTGAGGTTGAGGACATGGATGCTCCCTGGATGGAGGGGTGGACACTTCTGTGAGCAGGCAGGAAGCGTGGCCATGCCGAAGACGGGAAACCAATCACAGGAGAGATGATCATAGTCCTGCTTTATGTCAGTTATACATGAGAATGAGAGAAATATAGAAAATACTAAACAGAGATGAGGATGGAAAACAATATAAAGAAAAGAGGCTAGCAGCTGCTTATCTCCAGCAACATCACTGCCACGGGAACCAAACCAGGTGACACTGTATTTCCTGAGGCTTGAAAAGGAGCTGTAATCCGAATTGTCACGTGAAATTAAAACAATGTGCAGCCACCAAACACTCAGGGAAGAAATAGTAATGCTAGTGATACCACATATTTTTTCATGAAAACACTGTGATGGAAAACTGAACACATCAAGAGTTCACCTGCAGTGCAAACTGGTTTGCAGCCCCTGATCTGCAGCAAATCAAGCTGCATGTGCTGATGTCCAGAGCCAGGGCCTTCCGGGTCCTCTGTGAGGGGGGTAGGGAGGTAGCTGGCACAGATTGAGGGTTCCATGTGACAGGCCTTCTGATGAACCCGTCACATGCTGTTATTCATTTAATTGACACAAAGTAGGTATAGAGACATTGAACAGAAGGGGAAACTGAGGTTCTATTGAGTAGCTTGCCATGATCATCCAGCTATGAAGGCTCTACTCCTTGTCACTCTGAGTGTCCATCCCATCTCACCCTTCTCTGCCCTTCTCGCACCTCCTCGTTCCTTCCTCTGTTCTGGCCATGACCTTCCCAGCTCACTGTTTTCCAGTCCACATGCCTGGCTGCCTGGCAGGCAGGGCTCAGCCACATCGGCTGTGCTCTGACGGGGGCACCACATCCAGGCTCACAGATTAGAGTGGAGGAGGGGCTGCTGGGAGACTCAGATAAACTTCCACTTCCTGCTTTCCAGGGCACAGGCCTGACCCAGGGTCACGCGGTTGGAATCCCCATGCTTCCTCTTCTCCATATCCTCTCTCTGATGCATTCAATGGATTCAAAACATTCAAGTTGTCTCTTATCTTAGGTGGAATTTCAGGGTGACTTCAAGTAATTAAACTGGGATCAAACTGGGGTACAGAGAGCATGACACTCCCTCCCTCCCTCACCCCAGTAACCCTTCCCCACCCTGGCAGTGCCCACTAGGAGGCCAGCAGGCTCCAGGGCTCCCCTGCAATGGGGCTCAAGGAGATTTGTGAGTCCAGGGAGGTTCTCAGCTTTGCTCTCTATTTCTCTTTCCAGCCTCAGCTTGTCCCAGGGTTTATTATCAGCAAAGGCAACAAGGCCCCTGATGGCAGGAAGCTGGCTGGGGCTCAGGCTGCTCTCCCTTCAGCCCTGGGGACCTCTCAGCAAATAATCCCTTGGAAACAGGGCGGCTGTCCCTGTGGAGGGGGCGGGCTGGGAGAGGCCTCACTCCCCCCACACACGGGACCCAGGAGGAGGCCCTGTGTGAGCAGGACTGCAGCCCTGGCTGGAGGGACTGTCTTGGGTGGTGACCTGGGCAATTCCGTGGTCTCCAGGGTCCCTGCCACTCTGGCCACGTGTCCCTGTCACAGCCCTGAAACCCCTTCAGGCCCCTGTTCTCCTCTCTCAGTTCCAGCCCAGGACCCTCCTCCATGGGAAGGTTGGCTCCATGCCTGCATCCCTTCTGGGTCAGAAGACCCCTACTGGGCTGCCTCAGGGGCTCTGGGACCCTGGGATCCCCCCAGTCATCTCCACTCTGCCCCCTCACCCCCACCCCAGCCCGGGCGCATCCTCAGGGCTGGCCTCTCCCAGGGGTCCTGCAGGGGCCTCCTCTCTTAGCTCCTGCCCTTAAAAGGATTAGATTTGCACGTGGATTGGTGCTTTGGAGCTTAAAAAGCTGGCATTTTAACATTTCGTTCCTTGGTTCCTCCATGACGCTCCACCTTGGAATCATGCTAGGTTGGGGTCCCCTGACCCAATGCAAAAGAGTCACATGTGAAGGCAAAATTGGGCAGGGGAGTCACAATAGTCCCTACTTCCCATTTCATCCTGTCCCCACGGCCTTGCTCTCACCCCATGGCTCCTCCCTGTTCACTTCTGAAGCTGCCCTCCTCCGGGTGGGGCTGTGTCCCCTCACATGGCAGCTTCTTCTAGTGATGGCTGCAGGGAGGAGAGGGCTGGATTCATGTATTTTCAGGTTGCTGTGGAAGGAGGCTGTGGCCCTGAAGGTGTGTTCTAGGCTTTGGTCCTGGGCTCCACCTAAGGGGATTTCTGCCATGTGTGCTGTAGAGCAAAGAGTTCATGCCCACGGCTTTGGTATATTTATCTGGGGTTCCAACTTCATGGTCATGCCACCTTAGGGAAGGACTTAATTCCCCTACCTTAGTTTTCTCATCTGTAAAATGGGGTTAGTCAAAAGGACACTCCACAGTCCCTTTTCTGAAACCCTTGGGTCAGATATTCTCTAGAATTCAGGATTTTCAGCTCCATACAGGTGACATAGTACGTCTACTCTACATGACATCACACCCCACTGGGGTCTGAAAGCACCTTGTAATCATACACATTAGTGTTTCGGGAACTGAACTTTTGAACAGTCACATTAAGTAAAATAAAAAAAGATCATAATTTGTCTCAAGTTTCTTTGGGTCGAATTTTGTTACCAATTTTTTAAATATTCATTTTCAATTTTGAGAGACTTGAAGGGTTGGGATTAAAGATAAGGACCATCCATCTCTGTGTCTCCATAAATAATGGCCAGCTTAGGGAGATCCACAATGTTCATGGTTTGAGGCTAGACCACAACCAGCTGGGAGCTTTGGGATAAGACAAGTCTCCTGACAAGGCCAAGGGTGATGGGTGGGGAGAACCATTCTGGAGCAGCTGTGCTGTTTGTTACCTGAGTGTCTGAGCCATTGGTTCCAACTCCACAGGTCCTGAGCTTCAGCCTTCACAGGGCCCTGAGCCTTTTCCAGGCATCTGACACAATCCACCTCTGGAACTGGATCTTTCTCTGGTGGGTCCTCAGGGAAGACCACTGCTGTACTGGTGACCGTGACCTGCCTGACCATCACAGCACCATGCCCACCCGGTGGATACACCCAGGCAGTGACTCCATCCTCTGTGTGTTCTGGTTCCTCCGCCTGCCACAGCTCTTCTCCACCTGCGTGGCCTTCTCGCTTGTGGCCGACATGGGCACTCTGAGAGGCGCCATAGGTAACTGGTCCATGTCCTTCTGGTGCGTCTGTTTCGCCATGACCCTCATCATCTCCATAGTCGACTTACGCAATCTCTATTATGATTTTCCTTTCTACTGGCATAACATCTGTGTCACCTATGCCTGCTACGCTGCCCTCATCTGCCTCTCGGCCTCCATCATCTACTCCATCACCTACGTCCAGTTCCTGCCTGATCATCCTTACCGGGACCAGGCAATCGCCGCCACTGCTTTCTCCTGCATCGCATCTGTGCTGTATGTCATAGAAGTGGCCGGGATGAGGGCCTGGTATGATCTTGAGGAGATCTTCTTTTATGAGCACACCATGTCAGCCCTGCTGAAGGTGCTGGAGACCTTCGTGGCCGGTGTCATCTTTGCCTTCCTCAGCAACACCTCCCTGTACCTGCACCAGCCGGCCCTGGAGTGGTGTGTGGCCGTGTACTCCATCTGCTTCATCCTGGCAGCTGTGGTCCTCCTGCTAAACCTGGGTGAATGGGAATATATGCAGCCCAGGCCCTTCTCCATTTTCCAGCTTTTGCTCACCCTGCTCTCCGTCCTCCTCTACGTCAGCTCTATGGTCCTCTGGCCACTCTACCAGTTCAGCGAGGAGTTCGGCGGAATGCCCCAGCGGTTCATGGACATGAGCTGCGTTGATGAGCTCTCCTACAACGTGTGCGACTGGGACCAGTGCCTGGCTGTGGCCATCCTGACAGCCATCAACCTACTGATGTACATGGTCGACCTGGTGTACTGGGCCCGCCAGGTTTCCATAGGGACTAAGGATGTCTCCAGTGCTCCTGATTCTGTCTGGTCCTATCCGGTGTCTTCACAGAGTGAAGATATCCTATGATGTCCTCTTCTTGGCTCCCTCTCTCCCTCCTCACATCCTTCCCCATTCATCTCACTCTCTTTATGTTTCCTTCCCTCCTTCTGCTGTGTCTCCTTCTTGTTTTGTTGCCCACATCCTGTTTTGCCTCTTTCCTTTGCTCCTCTCATCTTTTCTATATTTTCTGGTTTTCGCCCCTCTTGCATTCATCCTTGGCTTTCTCATCTCCTATGTCCTGACCACCTCTCCCCATTTTGCTTCTTCTGATCCATCACGACCTGAGACTCCTTCCTTCTCTGCCCACTGCCCCCTCCCACCTCCTAAGGTGCTGACTCCACAGCACACAGCCCTCCGTGCAGCTGTTCACACCCTGAGCCTCTGGAGGGGCCTCATTGCCGAAGCATGTCTGTCCCCCGGCAGTGCCTTAATGGTGTGGTTGGGAGAGTTTAGGGGATGTGGGCAGATAGGAAGGGATTGGGATTTTTTTCTCCCAGTGGAGCAACTGTACAGTGCACCTCCCCTCTAAGTTAAAAAAAGATCTCTGAAGGTCAATAATTTCTAGTGGGTGAGATTCTTGCATGAGATATTCTGGATTCCTGGGCCCCACTTCGTGCTCAGTCCTCCAAGAGATTGGCTCCAGAATTTTTGCAGGCTCACTAAACATCCATTTCTTAAAGGGCATTTTAGAGGAAGCCAGGGGTAAAGGCCTCCATCCCAACTACTCTCTGGGGTATCAAAAAAAAAAAGAGCTGGTGAGGAACCCCAGAGTCTTGAAGACACCTGTCTGCAGTGTTTGTGAGGGGCAGCGATGTGGTCCCCCTGACTCAGTGATCAAAACAGCAGATCCTGCCTCTGCAGGGAGAAGAGCATGGATGCTGCCAACCCTAACACTGTAGTTTGTCTGGGTGTTTTGTTTTGTTTTGTTTTCCATTTTCTTCTTCTGGTCTGGAGGCCAAAAATTACTGAGTGACTCTGTTCTTCAAGAGAAAGTTTCAAATTTTCTTGGGCAGGTGGTTTGTAGAGGGTGGGTTTGCTGCTTCCATTGTCAAAGGAACTGTATTGTTTGAATGTGAGGGGACATATACGTGTGTTTTTCTATGTCCGTTGCTTTTTGATGTTGCTTCCTGCTTCTCTGGGACTCAGGCATAATTTGAACTATATAAATGTGCACAATTTAAAAAGATTTTCTGGAGCTACTTATTCCTATCAGCACTGCTGACAATCATAGAGAATGGCTTTTTCTATTCTCCCACATTCATAATAACCTTTTCAACCTCAATATAAACATGAAAGAAAAGAAAGAAAGCAAAACAAAACAAAATCCACATACTCTACTTGCCGCAAATTTGCCTAGAGCTCAAAGGAGTCCCAATCAATTCCCACCCTCACCCAAACATAGGTCTCTGGGAGCCCCTCCCACTGGCTCCCCACCCAGGCCTGGACTAGAGCCTGGGAGTGTGGCCCAGCCTGTGACACTAGATGTTGGGCCCCACCCCAGTGCCCAGTATCCTGTCCCCTAGTTCTTAAAGGGGCCGTGACAGCATCTGGATGCCTCGCTATAAAGGTGTGTGCTTGTGTGCATGCTCAGTGCACTGTGTGTACATGTGTATGCACCCTTGTGCTCCCCTGCATTGAGATCAGCAGGCCTTTACAGTAACTGGTGGCTGTGAAGGTCCCACAAGTCTCCTGTTGTCAATTACAAAGCCTCAGAGCCCAGCATCCTGGCGTCACCAGGACCAGAGGGGCTGGCAAGCAGAGCTGCGGGGGAGGGGAGGGGAAGGACCCCCTCTGCTGCCCCTCACTCCTGAGTGGGATGAAGCGTGTGATCTTCACCCATTGGTAGGGGGCTACAGGGGGAGGGCTCCCAGAAGTTCATCCTAATGCAGGCAAATCTTAAGAGGGAATGAAATAAAATTTTTATTTTAAGGCAAGAGAAGAAAAATTTGCAAATAAAATGTTTCTCTGCCCATTTGGGCCTCTTCTTTCCTTGCTAGTGTGCATTGTGCATGAATCTGACCTCCTTAAGAGCAGAAATATCTGCTCCACCATAGAGATCAATTTTTCTAGCCCAAGCCATGGAACTTCTTAGAAGATAACACTGCTTACTTACTTACGACCTTACTGGGGTCACTAGATGTATTGCTTGTGTTCTGCCCATTTTACAAGATTCTTGTTTCTTGAGTCAATGATGAAAAAAATTAGATAACTAGGCTACTTGAACCTGCCTGCAATGCAGGAGACCGTGGTTCAATTCCTATGGCAGGAAGATCCCCTGGAGAAGGGATAGGCTATCCACTGCTGTACTCTTGGGCTTCCCTGGTGGCTCAGTCAGTAAAGAATCGGCCTGCAATGTGGGAGACCTGGGTTCGATCTCTGGGTTGGGAAGATCCCCTGGAGGAGGGCATGGCAACCCACTCCAGGATTCTTGCCTGGAGAATCCCCATGGACAGAGGAGCCTGGAGGGCTGCAGTCCATGAGGTCTCAAAGAGTTGGACACAACTGAGTGACTGAGCATACATAAGCACTGGCTACTTGAAATGAAATATATAGTTCTCTAAGATCCATGATTGTAGTAGTGTGATTCTAGACATGAGAAGAAGCAACAAGTGGAAACCATCTCCTGGAACTGAGAGACTTGTAAGACTTGTAAGACAGGTGGTCCAGCCGTCTTTTAGCTACTGTTGCCAGGACAGAGTGAGTAATAGCATGTGAGTGGCCTATCAGTGAAATCCCCATCTGACCTGGGAACGAGCATTCCTAGCACCCTGGGACAAATTGGTGAAAAGTGTCTCCTAAACCTTGGCTGAAATTAAGACAGAAATAAAGGGAATTGTGTAATAAAGAATGTTGCCGACCACCCAGTTCTACAAGAATCAAGCCAGGACTTCCTTGGTGGTCCAGTGCCTAAGACTGCACTCCCAATGCAGGGGCCTCAGGTTTGATCCCCGGTTGGGCAACTAGATCCCACATACTGCAATTAGGACCCAGCCTAGCCACATCCATAAATAAAATATATGCTTTTGAAAAAGAGAAACAAGTCATTAGCCACTGCAGTCGCTGATCTACAATCCACCCTGGAAGGAATTCAGGGTGAAAATCAGGATAAAGTACTTCTCTGGGACAAGTGTGAGAACCAGACCTCAAATAGTTAGATATTTTCAGGAAAACTTTTTTATGAGCCCAGTTTTTTGCATCTTCCCATATTCAGAAAAGCACTAAAACCATTACCCAAGACATCTGGTCCTCATGAAGAGCGGTAACCTATACCAAGCTGTGGGTCTCCAAATCACATACATCCTGCCCTCCTTCTTACTTCTCCAGACAGGTCTCAGAGCTTCCTGAGAGACTGTCTCCCCAGTTACACTTCTCAGATTGGCTCCAATAAAACTTCTATTTCTTTCTTAAGTTGACTATTGATTAATTTTTCATTGACAAACACATTGATACACCCAAGTTTTTGTGCAGGAGTATCATATTCTTATATTTCCTGAATCAAATGGAACACAGCCCTGGGACCTCACTTCCCAGGAGAATGGAAATGTCTCTGTGCTTTAGTAAAAGAATCACCCAGGGTGGGCCCACCTGAGGGGCTCACTGTCCAAGCCTCATGGTTCATGAAGGCGGCTGCTCCATCCCCCCTGCTGGGGGGTTAAGGGTCATTTGTCACAATTCCAAGGCGGTCCAGTCCCCTCACTGTGGATCTCAAAAGAGAGTAGAAAGGTCCTCTGCTTAGTCCAACCCTCTTGTCATAGAGGAGGAGCAGATGGACCTCAGGGAGGGGCAGGACGTGTCCAGAGTCACCCTGCGTGTGGCAGAGTCAGAGTCAGGACCAGGTGCCCTGTCCCCACGCCAGCTGTCCATCCATGGCCCCACGCTGCTTGTGACAAACATGGCTGCAGCATGCTCCAGGCTGGGATTCTGCCCCGTCCACCCTCATTCTGCATAAACCTGCCCCGTCCCCCTGAGGAGGGCACTCACTGCTGCTGAGTCAGTTTCCTCATCTGCTAGATGGGGGAGGGGTGCCAGAGACCCTGGTCCTTCCCAACGCCGCCTTTCCCTGATCTTTTCTGCTGGGAGTACAAAGGGACTGATCTGAAATAGTAGAAGAGGAAATGGAAACCCAGACTGAGAAAGAGGTAGATTGGGGTCCACAGTCACATGTGGTCCTGCCTCCAGTCAAGTGGCCCCAGAGCCCTGGTCTGGTCTCCCTGGAGATGAACCATGAGTTGGATGGAGAGCAGAGCCCAAGAGATCTGGTTTCTGGTTTCAGTTCTGCCACAGGATAACTCATGAGCATGGATGAGTCTCATCACTGATCTGAGCTCCAGTTTCCCGTTTATAAAATAGTAAAATGAGGCTAAAATGATGGTTTTTAAGCTATGTCCTCTGGAGACCTTGGTTTCTAGTGAGATGGTGGGGTTGCAAGTAGGGTGTTGGCCCACCCCGCATTTTCTCGAACCAGAGCAATCTGGCTTGAATCAGACTCCCACTCAAGATCTCATTTGAAAATAAGATTGGAAAGATTGGAAGTGATTCATATGTTCATCTTTAGGATGGTGGTTAATAAACTATTGTGTAGACAGAAGAAGGAATACTAAACAGTATGAAAAAATGAGGATGCTCTCAAATAATGATAAGGATATTTCCTTCTTATATACAGTATATTTCCTCCAGTATATACAGAGTAAAAACAGTAAGATATATAGTATGCTATTTTAAAATGTATAATAGGGAGAGAAATACAAATAAAAATAAAGATATCTATATAATTGGTTTGCTTCAAGAAACACAGAAAGGACCCCCATGAGTTCAGTGGAGCAGATGCCTGGTCTTAATCAGGAAGAGGAACGGAAGAGAGAGTAGATGGAGCCACAGGTAGAAGTGAGGTTTCTCAATATATGGCTTTTAAAAGAATATTTTTATTTTGAACCATGTAAATATATTACCTTTTCAAGAAAATAAAATTTAAGTTTGAAAACTATACCAACTGGAGAAGAAGGGTCAGGGGAGGGATAGTTGGCAAATGGTTTCCATGTTCCCTTCAACTTTGATGGACAGTCTGGGGGAGGAGCTGAGAGATGCCCACACAAGCCTGTCTCCAAAGGCAGAGGGAAGGGAGGTGCCTTGGGTCCAGGGGCTGGAGAGGGGGAGCTGTGGCCCCCAAGCCCACCTGCTATGACCAGGACTCCCCCAGCCCTTTAGCACACACAGTTGATGGAGAAGCCCCATGGTGCCCAAGCCTCAGGCCCTACCCTTGCTCCCTGCCTGGCCTGGGCTCTCTGTCTCCCGAGGCAGTAGCCAGAGGCTCCCTCCTCAGCCGGCCAGCCAGAGCCTCCTCCAGGCAGCGTGACTCCAGCTGATGCCCCCACTCCCCAAGACTGGCCTGAGCCACATCCAGATCAGAGCCCGGGGCACAGATGTTCCCATTCTCTGGCTCTGCAGCAGCTTCTTGGAATAATCATGGAGCTAGCCTTCCCTAATTTACCTTTGAGTGGAGAGAAGAGGATTTCTTCTCTCCGGGGCATCAGGCACCTGGTTATCTGCCCTGGGAACCAGTGCAGGATGCCAGTCCTGGTCCTTGTCTGTGTGTTTGTCTCCTGTCTCAAGGTGGGTGTAGGGAGGCAGATGAGCTGAGAAGGCAGGGTCTAAGGTCTCCACGCTCTCTCTGGCATTTTCTGGCTGCCTCGTCAACAGGAAGTGGTCTGGCTGAGATGAGGGCACTGCTGCAGGACCTCTGCTTGGGGCACTGCAGTTAGACCAGGACAGACAGGAGCCCGGAGATTATTCCGGGACCCAAGAGAAGAGGGAAGGGGCTCAGCCGTTCCTGAGGTTCTAGTACCTGCTGAGTTTTGCAGGAAGCCAGACTTGAACTCCAGGCTCTGACGTGGAGCAACTGTGTAACCTTGAGCAAAAGATATAATGTAGTTTTGGGGCCTCAGTTCAACATCTATAAAATGGGGATGACAATAAATATATCTCTGAAGATGAAATAGAAATAAGTCACCTAGTCAGAGTGTTGTTGCTGCAGAAATGGCTACTCCATTCCTCCTGGGTCTAAGGTACAATGCCAAATCCAGGGAGAGTTTAAGATCTTGAACCAAGTATCTAGGCTCAAATCCCAGCTCTGCCACTTCCTATCTGTGTGATCTTGGCCAGTTGACCTTTCTGTGCCTGTGAAAATGGGGACACAGAGTGCATAGTTCAGGGGCTGCTGGGAGGAACAAATGAATCCACAGCAGAGCTTGATCTGCAGTGAGCACAACATGTGTGACCTCTTGTAACTGTTGTGTCCACCACAGCCTTGCTGCAGCCCAAGTCCTCAGGGCCCCTTTCTCAGCCGACAGAACCTGTGAGCTGTAATCTGAGATCTCTTTTGGAGCCAGGCTGGGCTGGTGAGATTCTTTTCTGAATCTGCTTCTGACCAGGGGTTGGGAGGTGATGACAGGAGCTCTGTTCAGGCCCATCTGTTCAACCTCCACTCCAACCAGCATCTGTTTCCATAAATCCCTCCAGTGCTTTGTCTGGAAGAAGAGTGAGCTTCCTCAGGCAACAAAGTTCTCAGAAACCATCCATCTGGGCAGCTCACAGAGTGGGGCTCCCTCTGGGCATCCTCCCCTCCCTACATTGACCCTGACAAACCTTAGGACAAATGACACCCTCTCAGCACTACAGCCAAGGGAAGGCACTCCCCTGGTCCCAGCTGCAGCCCACCTGACCCTCGGGCTCCCAGCTGCCCACTGCTGCCTGAAGCACGCCATCCCTCAGGTCACCAGGTGACTGCAGTGGTCCATGTCCCTGCTGAGCCAGGGCCAGCTGCCCATCAGCCCAGACCACTGCCCCCAGTAACACTCTCGTTGCTAGGCTGGGGCCACTCCTTATGCTAATCTCTAAGAAGAAAGAGCTTGTGTTTCTTTCTGGTGCTTCAGGCGGAAGGAGGGATTCCAGAATATTCTGTTCCTGGACCTTGCAGAGGCTGGCAGAGACCCAGATCCCTCTACCATCTCAACCTCTGCCCCCCACCACAGGACCCTGGCACCCATGCTTTCTCCTCTTCCCGCTCCACAAACTTGTTTGAAGCTTTGTTCTTGGTGTCAAAAAGTTGCTCCTTACAGGCATGTAAGGAAACAGGGTTCTGTGTCATCAAGCAAATAGGGGGACAGAGTCCCCAGTCCATTTGTAGGAAGCTGTTATTTTTTTGCTGAAACAGGCCTGATATGTTATGTGTATAATATTATGACCTATTGTAAAATAGAATGCAAAACTCTACATTCAGCTTCAAGTTAACTCTGAGGCTTCAAACATAAACACTACAATATAGATGCACCAGGAAGAGCATTTACCTCTTTCACTCATGACTATATTCCCAGCACTGGACTGGGCTGACACAGCAGTATTTGTTGAATGAATATGACTTTATAATATAGGCTTATGAATATTACCTCACAGCCTCACGATCCAGGTTGAACCTCCTGACCAGGTTACATTCTGTCTTTAGTGGAAATGTTACAGAATCACTAGGTTTTGTGTTATCTCATTTAATCTCCTAACAACATCACGGTCATGTATAATGGACATCTCCATGAAGGAGAATCACTGAGAATGTGAACTCTCCACTATATTAGAGGATGTCCCCGCCATGTGAGTTTTGGGGAAACACTGGGCCTGAACCTCAATAAGAAAGATAAAAGGGCAGGTAAATAATAATTAACCTGACACACCTGGGCTTGGACACACACCTAAGGAGCAGGTGACAAACAGACACAGATCAGATCATTTCCTTCTGCGGGGCCTGCAATAGCATCCAGTGTGTGCTTCCAATGGCCATGGTGCCTGGACCAGCTCCCTTGGCTGTGCACTGGCTGCCTAGCTCCTGCCTTCCTGGTCTGAGCCTATTTCTGAGCCTGGTCCCACCCTAATAATTCTCTAAGCTACCCAGCAGCTCTCTAGTACAGTTGTTCTCTGCTGAAGTTGCCAGAGATGTTCTCGCAGGTCTGATCAAGAGCCCATCATGTCCAAAAGCAGGTGTTAATTATCTCTATTTTCTGGATGATGAAACTGAGGCTTAGAGTATCATTGACTGAGCACAGGACTGCCATGTTCCAGGCTGAGCTCTGGTCTCAGTTCAGGGTTGGGGGATGTGTAGACATGTCAATGGAAAGGCCCTGAGATGACCAAGAGGAATTAGAAGTTCTCAGTGACTGGAGGGAGGGAGGCAAAGAGGCGAGAGAGGTAGAAAGAGGTGTGAGCTTGCAGGGCTTTCAAGGTGATATTTTGGAATGTGTGTTTCACCTGAGGGAGCCAAGAGAAGCCTGAAAACTTTTCTTAGTTAAGTTCAGTCCAAAGCAGACATTGAGGTAAAGAATGGAAACAGTCATTAGCAGGAAGCTTATGGCAGGAGAGCAAGTGAGGATGGATGGACCTGGACCAGGTGGTGACTCAAGATGAAGAGAGGATGGATTCACACGTATTTTGTAAAGAGCATCTGTGAAGCTGCTGCCATTGACTGAATGAGAAAGATGTGAAAGGATCAGTGTGTTTTGGGGGTGGGAGTTTCAAGAAGTGGGATTGGACATGTTGAGTGTGAGGTGCCATGCATGATTCAGAGGGAGAACTCGGGAGGTAGCTGGAGCATTCAGGAGGTAACTCTACTCTAGTACTCAGTAGAGATTAGCTCTGGAGGCAGGAATTGCAGAGTTGTCATCATTCTGCCTATTTACTTCATTCAGCATCTTCTTAAATGTCACATCCATGGAGCAGTCTTATCTACTCCCCACATTCCAAAAAGTGCCTCTTCACCTCTTTTCCCCTTGTCATTATATTTATTACCAGATAACATGCTATTATATATTTGTTTGCATATTAGTCATCTAGATAAGTAGGATTCGTGAGGGAAGAAACTATTGGTTCCATTCTCTGCTCTCTGTCCAGTGCCTAGAACACTTAAAGCCATCTGACTGGATAAGGACTAGAAGATACACAGAGAAGAGGTGGTCGAGGCTGGAGTCCTGAGGACCTGAGACCCTCAGACAATGGAAGAGGAGGAGGAGGGAGAAAAGGACGGATGGGAGGCTGAGGAGCAGGGGGACCATCACTCCAGAGAATCGTTCTTGGTGAATTGTGGGCAGAGAGCCATTTCTTAATAAACTTCCTCCCTCTAGAAGCACACGAGCCGGGCCTCAGGTGCAGGTGGAGGAACAGCACGTGTATCTGGAGGGGCCTCAAGGAAACGAGGAGGCAGGAGCCCAGGCCGCCTCCCTTGAGCTCCGGCTGGTTCCCTCTTTCTTAGCCTCCCTTCCCAGAGCACACTCAGTGGGTGGTGCCCAGAGGGAGGGGCGAGGCGCTGGGAGCACCTGGGACGGAGCCTAAGATGCTAAGAGAGCAGAAGAGAGAGGTGAGGTTACAGCTGTCCCTGGGGCATCAAGTGTCAGTAATCATGGCCCCTCCCCTCATCAAGACCAGTTGAATGTTTGCTCTCAAATATTTCATAAATCTGCCCCTGCCCTCCACCCCTGAAGTGTCTTTGCTCAAGGCCCATCATCCCATATGTGGGCTCTACAATCAGCCTCCAAACTGGCCGTCCAGCTTCTTGGCCAACCTCCATCCCATTTTCCTCCTACAGCCAGAGTGTCAATTCCAAGTGGGCCTCTGATGGATCAGCCCCTCCTTAGAGAATGTCAGCAAGGCCTCATCACTTACAGATAAGATCCTACTTGTGTCTCTGGTGTCCAGGTCCATCTACACTGAGCCCTGTCTGCTGCTCCTGCAACACCTCCCTTCCTCCCACCTCACCTGTTGTGCTCACGTGAGACCCAGGAGCTGCCCACATCAGATTACTTCCCAGAAGTGTCACTCTGGAAGCAATCGGAGATGGAGTTGTTGGAATCAAGGAAGACCTCCTGGAGGAGGTGATTAAAAGTCAAGTCTTAAAGGACATATAAAAAGGTTAACAAAGCAGAGAAGTGAGGAAGAGTTTTCAGTTATATGATTTGCTCAAGGATCTCATGAAGTTTCAATGGCAGATTGGATGTGACTGCTGCTTGTGTGTGGGAGGAGGGAGAAGAGAGAATTGACCCTGGCCAACTGGAGGCTGGTCTATATGCCCACTTGGGTCAGGAATAAGGTTTGGGGTGGCAGAAAGTAACGAGTTGGAGCTGAGACACTTCCCTAAAGACACGACCACATTCTTCACAACCTCAGAGGTAGAGTAGACAAGGAAAACCATGCCCTTCAGCAAGAGGAAAGGTCAAGGCTAATACCCACCTTGACAGGAGTTTTGGATTTTTTTTTAAGTCTCCACAAGAGAAGCAAAATCTAAGTCTTCATTTCTGGTGAAATGGGCCCAAATATACATGACCTCTGAGGTCAAACAATGCCAACCTGGAAATTAACACAATTGGCACCCAGCAGGTGTTTGGCCTGGAGGGTCCTGAGCAGAAGCAAATGCAGTTATTCTGGGTGAAGCTTCCAACAAAGGTGTCAGGACCCTCCCAGAAAAGCGAGTCCTGTAAAAGGGGGCTCACAGTTTAATGACAAAGTACATGAGGGATCAACCTGCTGTGAGTCCCAGGAACTCCAGTGAATACACACCGATATGAAATACTCAGCAAACCAATACACTTTGAGAAACAAATACACTAATGATAAACACATTAGAAAAAGACACCGTGAAAAAAAAGACAGGAAGATAGGAAAGAGAACTGTAATGAGTTGAAGAGGGTCCTCCTGAAACTCATGTCTACTCAGAACCTCAGATCGCGGCCTTATATAGAAGCATGGTGATGCAAACATACTTAACTAAAGATTTGGGGATGGAAATCATCCTGGATGGAGGGTGGGACCACAGTCCAGTGACTGGTGTCTTTATGAGAGAAAGGACGCAGAGATTTACACACACAGAGTTGAGAGAAGATGAGCACATGAAAACAGAGATGGAGTTAAGGGGGGGTGCAATATAAGGGATCTCCAGAAGCTAAAGGAGGCAAGGACGGATCCTCTTGGAGCATCACAGGCAGCACAGCCCTGCTGACACCTTGATTTCAGACTTCTGACCTTCAGAACTGTGAGAAAATAAATCTCTCTTGTATTAAACCACCAAGCTCATGGTAACCTTATGCAACAGCCCTAAGAAATAAAAATAAATAAAGAATTGGAAAATATAGTCTCTCATTATTTTTATAAATTACCAGAAAAGCTAGCTGACCTACTCTAGAGCATGGTAGTCACATGGATCCCAGGTCCCCTTGTTATTTCCTGTGTTCCCCAGCATCTGAGACTCACAGGGGAGGGTCCACTGATCTAGAGAAGGGGAGTCAGTCCAAACGCCCACAGGAGCCAGGGGGGAAGGAAACAAGTAAAGGGGATGGAGAGGACTAGGGCCCCTGGAGAGGACTAGGGCCCTTGGAGAGGACCAGCTGCACCTGTCAGGGGTGGTGGAAAAGAAGGAGGCTCTGTTCATGACATACTTTCACGTGTATAAAATGGGAAAAAAAAACGCAGATATGCCCTACAAACATGTGCATTTATGTACACACATGTCTACATATTTCAGAACATATGAATTGTGTTGAAGATTGTACATGAGGTTGAGGACACAGATGCTCCCTGGATGGAGGGGTGGACGTTCCTGTGAGCAGGCAGGAAGCCTGGTCATGCCCAAGAGAAGAAATCAGGACATGTGAGATGATCATAGACTTGCTTTATGTCAATTACACAGGAGAATAAGAGAAATATAGAAAACTACACGAAGATATGAATGGAAAACAATATAGAGAGCATAGCCACATCAGCTCCAGCGCCCCCCACCCAGCCCCTCAAGGACACACAGCCCGGTGACACCAGACCTCCTGAGGCTTCCAAAGGAGCTGGGAGTCTGAATTTTCATGCGAAATTAAAACACTGCCGCTTCCAAATCCTTAGGGAAAGAAATAGTGATTCTATATCATTTCTTCATAAAAACACTGTGCTGGAAACTGAACACATCAAGAGTCCACCTGCAGTGCAAGCTGGTTTGCAGCCCCTGATCTGCAGCAAATCAAGCTGCATGTGCTGATGTCCAGAGGGGGCCAGGGCCTTCCGGGTCCTCTGTGAGGGGGGCGGGGAGGGGAACAGGTAGGGGACATGGATTGAGAATGCCCTGTCAGAGACCCTCTGAGGAGTCCTTCATGTGCTTCTATTCATTTAATTGACACATAGTAGGTTATAAGCCCAGTGCACAGATGGGGAACCTGAGGCTCTGATGAGTAAATGGACAGGATCATCCAGTTATGAGATGTCTTATCCTTGTCACTCTGGTGTCCATCTTCCCTCTTCCTTCCCTGTCCTTCCAGCACCTCCTCCTTCCTTCCTTTGTCCCGGCCATGACCTTCCTGGCTCCTTGTCTTCCAGTCCACACGCCTGGCTGCTGGGCAGGCAGGGCTCAGCCATATCCAGGCTGTGATCTCTCTGGGGCACCATGTCCAGGCTCACAGATTAGAGTGGAGGAGGGGCTGCTGGGAGACTCGGGCAAACCTCTTGCTTTCCAGGTGGGGGAACTGAGGCCCAGAGAGGGCACAGGCCTGACCCAGGGTCACACGAAGGAATCTCATCCTCTCCTTCCCCAAACCCTCCCTCTGTGCCATTAAATGGATCCAAAGAGATGGGAATACCAAACCACCTGACCTGCCTCTTAAGAAACCTATATGCAGGTCAGGAAGCAACAGTTAGAACTGGACATGGAACAACAGACTGGTTCCAAATAGGAAAAGGAGTATGTCAAGGCTGTATATTGTCACCCTGCTTATTTAACTTATATGCAGAGTACATCATGAGAAATGCTGGGCTAGAAGAAGCACAAGCTGGAATCAAGATTGCCGGGAGAAATATCAATAACCTCAGATATGCAGATGACACCACCCTTATGGCAGAAAGTGAAGAGGAACTCAAAAGCCTCTTGATGAAAGTGAAAGAGGAGAGTGAAAAAGTTGGCTTAAAGCTCAACATTCAGAAAACGAAGATCATGGCATCTGGTCCCATCACTTCATGGGAAATAGATGGGGAAACAGTGGAAACAGTGTCAGACTTTATTTTTGGGGCTCCAAAATCACTGCAGATGGTGATTGCAGCCATGAAATTAAAAGACGCTTACTCCTTGGAAGGAAAGTTATGACCAACCTAGACAGCATATTCAAAAGCAGAGACATTACTTTGCCAACAAAGGTTCGTCTAGTCAATGCTATGGTATTTCCGGTGGTCATGTATGGATGTGAGAGTTGGACTGTGAAGAAATCTGAGAGCCAAAGAATTGATGCTTTTGAACTGTGGTATTGGAGAAGACTCTTGAGAGTCCCTTGGACTGCAAGGAGATCCAGCCAGTCTATCCTAAAGGAGATCAGTCCTGGGTGTTCTTTGGAAGGACTGATGCTAAAGCTGAAACTCTAGTACTTTGGCCACCTCATGTGAAGAGTTGACTCATTGGAAAAGACTCTGATGCTGGGAGGGATTGGGGGCAGGAGGAGAAGGGGACGACAGAGGATGAGATGGCTGGATGGCATCACCCACTCGATGGACATGAGTTTGAGTGAACTCAGGGAGTTGGTGATGGACAGGGAGGCCTGGCGTGCTGCGATTCATGGGGTTGCAAAGAGTAGGACATGACTGAGCTACTGAACGTAACTTAAAGTTGTCTTTTAGCCTTAGATGTAAATTGCAGGGTCATTTTGTTGAGGTAAGTTGGGAACAGCTTCAGGGACAGATACCCCCATCAGCCCTCATGCCAGTACCCCTCCCCACCCCTGGCATGCCCACTGGGAGGCCAGCAGGCTCCAGCGCTGCCCTGCAATTGGGGCTCAGGGAGCTTTGTGAGTCCAGGGAGGTTCTCAGGTTTGCTCTGTGTTTCTCTTTCCAGCCTCAGCTTGTCCCAGGGTTTATTATCAGCAAAGGTGACAAGGCCCCTGATGGCAGGAAGCTGGCTGGGGCTCAGGCTTCTGGCCCTTCCACCCTGGGGGCCTCTCAGCAAATAGTCCCTTGGAAACAGGGCAGCTGTCCCTGCAGAGGGGGCGGGCTGGGAGAGGCCTCACTCTCCCAACACACTGGACCCTGGAGGAGCCCCTGTGTGAGGAGGACTGCAGTCTTGGCTGGCGGGACTGTCTTAGGCAGGTGACCTGGGCAATTCCGTAGTCTCCAGGGTCCCTGCCACTCTGGCCACATGTCCCTGTCACAACCCTGAAATCCCTTCAGGCCCCTGTTCTCCTGTCTCAGTTCCAGCCCAGGCCCCTCCTCCATGGGAGGGTTGGCTCCATGCCTGCATCCCTTCTGGGTCAGAAGACCCCTACTGGGCTGCCTCAGGGCCACTGGGACCCTGGAATCCGCACTCGTTCCCCCACTCCAGTCATCCCCAGTCTGTCACCCAGCCCCTACTCCAGTCCTGGTTGCCTTCTCAGGGCTATCCCCTCCTAGGGGTCCGGCAGGTGCCTCCTCTTTTAGCTCCTGCCCTTAAAAGGGGGCCAGTCATCGGTCCATCCCCACCCCCTCCCTGGGATGCCCTGAAAGACTTCACATCAGAATCAGACACAGCATCCTTGTTCATTTCCAATCCCTTCTTCCCAGCTTGGAAGCTGCTAACCAGTCTCCCAGGCCAGGAGAATCCTCACTCAGGTAGGACTACCTCTAGATATTTCCAGACTCGCATCTGGATGGCAATTTTGGAGCTTAAAAGCTAAACATTATGTTAATTTATTCTGTGGTTCCTCCGGGACACTCCACCTTGGAGTCATGTTGGGTTGGAGTCTCCCTGCCCCAGTGAGGAAGAGTCACATGGGAAGGCAAAATGCGGGGGAGGGGATTCAGAACAGTTCCTATTTTCCATGTCATCTTGTCCCCATGGCCTTGCTCTCACCCCATGGCTCCTCCCTGTTAATCTCTGAAGCTGCCCTCCTCCGGGTGGAGCTGTGTCCTCTCAAATGGCAGCTCCTTCCAGTGATGGCTCCTGGGAGGACAGGCCAGGACACGTGTCTCCAGGTTGCTGTGGAAGGAGGCCATGGCCCTGAAGGTATGTCCTGGGTCTCAGAGCCCCGAGCTTTGGTCCTGGGCTCCCACTCTGGCTGACCTGCTGAACTGTAGAGCAAACACTCAAACCTACAGCTTTGGCATTTTCATCTGGATTTCCCACTCCTATGTAAGGGGCAACCTCAGGGAAATACTAAACCACCCAGCTTCAGTTTTCTCATCTGTAAAATGTGGTTAGCAGTACAATCCAATATCCCATTTCTGAAACCTTTGGGTCTGCTCCAGAATTCAGAATTTTTCAGCTTTAGAATTCAGAATTTTTCAGCTCCCGATAGTGACATGGTGCATCTACTCTGAGATATCACACTCACTGGGGTCTGAAAGCACCTTGTAATCAGATACAGGAGTGTTTCTGCAACTGAACTTTGGAACATAAATTGTCTCATGTTTGTTCAGGTCAAAACTTGTTACCAAATGAGTTTTTTCAAAATTCTTTTTTCAACAAACACATGAAAAGATGCTCAACATCACTCATTATCAGAGAAATGCAAATCAAAACCGCTATGAGGTACCATTTCATACCAGTCAGAATGGCTGCGATCCAAAAGTCTACAAGCAATAAATGCTGGAGAGGGTGTGGAGAAAAGGGAACCCTCTTACACTGTTGGTGGAAATGCAAACTAGTACAGCCACTATGGAGAACTGTGTGGAGATTCCTTAAAAAACTGGAAATAGAACTGCCTTATGATCCAGCAATCCCACTGCTGGGCATACACACTGAGGAAACCAGAAGGGAAAGAGACACGTGTACCCCAATGTTCATTGCAGCACTGTTTATAATAGCCAGGACATGGAAGCAACCTAGATGTCCATCAGCAGATGAATGGATAAGAAGGCTGTGGCATGTATACACAATGGAGTATTACTCAGCCATTAAAAAGAATACATTTGAATCAGTTCTAATGAGGTGGATGAAACTGGAGCCTATTATACAGAGTGAAGTAAGCCAGAAAGAAAAACACCAATACAGTATACTAATGCATATATATGGAATTTAGAAAGATGGTAACAATAACTCTATGTACGAGACAGCAAAAGAGACACTGATGTATAGATCAGTCTTATGGACTCTGTGGGAGAGGGAGAGGGTGGGAAGATTTGGGAGAATGGCATTGAAACATGTATAATATCATGTATGAAGCGAGTCGCCAGTCCAGGTTCAATGCACAATACTGGATGCTTGGGGCTGGTGCACTGGGAGGACCCAGAGGGAGGGTATAGGGAGGGAGGAGGGTTCAGGATGGGGAACACAGGTATATATAATGGTGGGTTCATTTCGATATTTGGCAAAACTAATACAATATTGTAAAGTTTAAAAATAAAATAAAATTTAAAAAAAAAAATTCTTTTTTCAATTTTCATAGCCTTGAAGGGTTGGGATTGCAGATAAGGACCAGCCTAACTTCTGTCTCCATAGATAAAGGTACACAGATCAGAGAGATAAAATATTCATGGTTTGAGGCCAGACCAAACATGGCTATAAGATTTGGGATAAGACAAGTCTCCTGACAAGGCCAAGGCTGATGGGTGGGGAGAAACATTCTGGAGCGGCTGTGCTGTCACCCGAGTGTCTGAGCCATTGGTTCCAACTCCGCAGATCCTGAGCCTCAGCCCTCACAGGGCCCTGAGCCTTTTCCAGGCGTCTTGACTCCAGAGCTGGATCTTTTTCTGGTGGGTGTCAGCAAAGACCACTGCCGTATCGATGACCTAGGCCTGAACAACCATTAGGACCTCCACAGGATCGTCCTCAGGCCTGGGCTCTCTGACCATCATCATGGGCTACTTTCTCCGCCTGCTGCAGCTGCTCTCCACCTGCGTGGCCTTCTCCCTGGTGGCTGGTGCAAGCACTTTGCAGGTGGCTGCAGGTAACTGGTCCATATTTGTCTGGTGCTTCTGCTTCATCGTGACCCTCATCATCCTCATAGTCGAGTTGTGTGGACTTCAGTCTTGCCTCCACCTCTCCTGGGATGGCTTTCTCATCACCAGCGCCTCCTGTGCCACCTTCTTATGTCTCTCAGGCTCCATCGTCTTTGCCACTGCCTGTATCCAGTTGCTGCCTCACAGCCCCTTCGGTGACCACGCCATTGTGGTCACTGCCTTTTCCAGCCTTGCATCTGTGGCTTATGCCACTGAAGTGGTCTGGACCTGTGCCCAGTCTGGAGAGTTCTCCTGCTCACCTTGCCAGCCCTGCTTCACAGGCTGGAGATCTTCGTGGCCTGTGTCATCTTCGCCTTCATCAGCAGCCCCCACCTGTACGTGCACCAGCCGGCCCTGGAGTGGTGCGTGGCTGTGTATTGCATCTGCTTCCTCCTGTCAGCCGTGACCCTCCTGCTGAACTGGTACAACTGGGACAACAGGCTGCCCGTCCCCGTCCCCCTTGTGCATTTGGGGCTGACCCTGCTCTCCGCCCTCCTCTATGCCTCCGCTGTGGTCCTCTGGCCACTCTACCAGTTCAACAGGGAGTTCGGCGGACAGCCCCAGAGGTCCAGGGACGTGAGCTGCCGTGATAAGCTCAGCTCCTACGTGTGCACCTGGGACCAGCGACTGGCTGTGGCCGTCCTGACTGCCGTCAATCTGCTGGTTTACGTGGTGGACCTGGTGGACTTGGCCCGCCGCTGTTTTTATCAGCTTCTGAGGCTCTGCACCAGGCCCCCCGGTTCCCTCTTATTGTCAGTGGAGGCATCTTCACCAAGCTCAGTCGTTCTCTGATGTCCTCTTCCTGGCTCCCTCTCTCCCTTCTCACATCCTTTCCCATTCATCTTGCTCTTTCCTGTTCCCTTCCCTCCTTCTTCTCTGTCTCCCTTCTGTCTTGTGTGCTTGCCCATAATTCTGTTTTGTCTCTTTCTTGTGTTGTTCCATCTTTTCTACATTTTCTGCTTTTTGGCCCTTTTCTGTTCTTCCTTGGTTTTCTCGTCTCCTGTGTCCTGACCACCTCTCCCCATTTTCCTTCTTCTGATCCATCAGGACCTGAGACTCCTTCCTCCTCTGCCCTCCCACCTCCTAAGGTGCTGACTCCACAGCACACAGCCCTCTGTGCAGCTGTTCACACCCTGGGCCTCTGGAGGCTCTGGTTGTCTGTCACCCTGGCTGTGTCTTAGTTGGTACAGATGTGTGGAGTGGGGTGAGTGTGGGTAGCTAGGAATTGGACCCCGTTTTTCCCAGTGGAGGGAGTTGTAGAGTATTATTGTTGTTCAGTGTCTCAATTGTACCCGACTCTTTGCGACCCCATGGCCTGCAGCACACCATGCTTCCCTGTCCTTCACCATCTCCTGGAGCTTGCTCAAATGCATGTCCATTAAGTCAGTGATGCCATCTAACCATCTCATCCCCTGTCACCCCCTTCTCCTGCCTCCAATCTTCCCCATCATCAGGGTCTATTCTAATGAGTCAGCTTGTTTTTAAGTTAAAACACAATCTCTGGAGGTCAATAATTCCCAGTGGGTGGGAGTCTTGAAGCAGAGTCCTTGGGTCCCTGGGCCCCATCTGGTGCTCAGCCCCACCGGAGATTGGCTCCAGAGTTTTTGCAGGTTCACTAAACACCCACTGCCTAGAGGGCTTCTTAGAGGAAGTTGTGATGATTTCCATCCCAATAACTTTCTGGACATCGAAGTAGGAGCTGGCAGAGAACCCCAGGGTCTTGAAGACACCTGTCTGCAGTGTTGGTGAGGGGCAGCGATGTGGCCCTCCTGCCCCAGTGATCAAAACTGCAGGTCCTGCCTCTGCAGGGAGAAGAGCATGGCCCCTGCAGCCTTATGTGATGCTAGCCTCAGATTATTTTTTTCTTTCTTTGTCTATCTTCTGGTCAGGACGCCAAAAATTATTGGGTAACTTGTTCTTAAAGAGAAAGTTTCTTTTCAGAATTTCTTAGGCAGGTGGTTTGGGGGTGGGGTGGGTGTGGTTGCTGCTGCTTCCATTGCCAAAGGAATTGCATTGTTTGAGTGTGAGGTGACACGTGTGTGTGTTTCTGTGTACCTGTTGCTTTCTGCTGCTGCTTCCTGAGTTTCTGGAATCAGGTAAAATAAATATATAATTAAAAATTTTTTTCTAGATCGTTTTGTTTCCTTCAGCCCCTGCTGTCAATCATCGAGAAAAGCCTTGTACTTTTTCTCACACACATAATGTACTTTATAATCTCAGTATAAAGATAAAGAGCATCGTCCATGGCTCAGCAGTAAAGAATCCATGGGCAATGCAGGAGACAATGCAAGAGATGCCAGTTTGATCCTTGGGTAAGGTAGATCCCCTGGAGAGGGTATGGCCACCCACTCCAGTACACTTGCCTGGAGAATCCCATGGACAGCAGAGCCAGGTGGGCTACAGTCCATGGGATCACTAAGAGTTGGACATGACCGAAGCCACTTAACATGCATATAAAGATGAGAAGGAAAAAAGCAAAGAAACAAAAAGCCCAAAACAAAATCCACATATTCTAATACCCAAATTGACCTAGAACTCAAAAGAGCCCTAGTCAGTTTTCACCCTCACCCAAATCTATGTTTTTGAGAATCACTCCCACTGACTCTCCACCTCCATCTGGGCCAGAGCCTGGGGATGTGGCCCAGCCTGTGAGGCAAGAGGTTGGGCCCCACCCCAATGTCCACATTCTGCCCCCTACCTCTTAAAGGGGCCATGACAGCACCTCAAGGCCTCTCTTTAAAGATGTGTACTGGTGTGGATGTTCAGTGCACCTGTGCGTGTACATGTGTGTGTGCTCATGTCAGTCAGTCAGTTCAGTCGCTCAGTCGTGTCCGACTCTTTGTGACCCCATGAATCACAGCACGCCAGGCCTCCCTGTCCATCACCAACTCCTGGAGTTTACCAAACTCATTTCCATTGAGTCGGTGATGCCATCTAACCATCTCATCCTCTGTCGTCCCCTTCTCTTCCTGCCTTCAATCTTTCCCAGCATCAGGGTCTTTTCAAATGAGTCAGCTCTTCACATCAGGTGGCCAAAATATTGGAGTTTCAGCTTCTACATCAGTCCTTCCAATGAACACCCAAGACTGATTTCCTTTAGGATGGACTGGTTAGATCTCTTCACAGTTCAAGGGACTCTCAAGAGTCTTCTCCAACAGCACAGTTCAAAAGCATCAATTCTTCGGCGCTCATCTTTCCTTATAGTCCAATTCGCACATTCATACATGACCACTGGAAAAACCATAGCCTTGACTAGACAGACCTTTGTTGACAAAGTAATGTCTCTGCTTTTTAATATGAGGTCTAGGTTGGTCATAATTTCCTTCCAAGGAGCAAGCATCTTTTAATATCATGGCTGCAATCACCATCTGCAGTGATTTTGGAGCCCCAAAAAATAAAGTCAGCCACTCTTTCCACTATTTCCCCATCTATTTGCCATGAAGTGATGGGACCAGATGCCATGATCTTAGTTTTCTGAATGTTGAGCTTTAAGCCAATTTTTTCACTCTCCTCTTTCACTTTCATCAAGAGGCTCTTTAAGTTCTTCTTCACTTTCTGCCATAAGGGTAGTGTCATCTGCATATCTGAGGTTATTGCTATTTCTCCCAGCAATCTTGATTTCATCTTGCTTCCTCCAGCCCAGCGTTTCTCATGACATACTCTGCATAAAAGTTCACATGCCGCCCTGCGATGACACCAACAGCCCTATATAGTAACTGGTGATGAGAAATGCACCACAAGCCTTCTTCTCCTATTCGCAGCTACAAAGTCTCAACCCCAGCATCCTAGCGTCACCAGACCCAGAGGGGCCAGACAAGCAGAGCTGCGGGGGAGGGGAGGGGCCCCACTGCTGCCCCTCACTCCTGTACTGGGGTAAAGCGTGTGATCCTCACCCAGGGGCTGGATGGATGGAAGGGAAGGACTTCCAGGAGGTGGTCCCTGTGGCAGGTAAATCTTAAGCAACAATGAAATAAAATTCCTACTTTAAGACAAGACAAGAAAAATTTAAATTGAACATTTTTGGTCTGTCTGTTTCAGATTCTTCTCTAGTGTGCATATTTCATCTGCATTGTGCCTTAACCAGACCTCTTCAAGGGAAGAAATACCCATTTCACCACAAGGGTGACATTTTCTAGAGGAAGCCATGTAACTCCTTAGAAGATAGCACTGCTAACTTACTTAGGACCTGATCACTGTCTCTAACTGTATTACTTGTGCTGTGCTTGTTTTAAAGATTCATGCCTTATTTCTTGTATTAACAAATGTGTGATAATGTGATGAAAAAATAATGGTGACTCGGCCTCTTGAAATGATTCATATAGTATATATAGTTTTTTAAGATCCAGGATTGTAATGCAGTGACTATTCCCATATGGCTCAGTGGTAACGAACCTGCCTGCTAATGCAGGAGACTAAGGTTTGATTCCTAGGTCTGGAAAATGCCCTGGAGAACGAAATGGCAACGTACTCCAGTATTCTTGCCTGGAAAACCCTAAGGACTGAGGAATCTGGCGGGCTACAGTCCATTGGTCTCAAAGATCAGAGATGACTTAGCATCTAAAACACAACAACAGCTACAGATACGGGAATAAGCAACAGGAAGGAACCATCTGCTCAGGACTTGGACCCAGACCACGTCTTTTCTGGGAGCCTTTTTTGTCGTCATTCAGTCCAATGACTTTAAGATTCCACTCATCAATAAATATTCTTGTTCCCCAAGTGTGTGTGCCAGGCCCTATTCTAGACTCTGGATAGAGAGCAGAGAACAGAACCAAGGGTTCCGGCCTCATGGAGCTTGCACTCTAGTACAGGAGACGTGCACATCAATACATAACATCAGTCAGTGGGCTATTAATGCCACGATAAAGGGAACACAGGTAAGAAGGGTTATTGGAGTGCCTGTTGGCGGCGGGGGGCAAGGGTGCTCCATGGATGTGACGTTTAAGAAGAAACTGAAAGAAGAGTGTAGGCTGAGGGAGGACAGCTCCCCAGTTCTATCTCCGGAGCCAATCTCTACTGGGATCCAGAGTCATATACACCTGCCTCCTGATCTCCCCTCCGGATGTCTCCGGACACGTCACACTTAGTATGTCCAGTCCCACCTCTTCAATCCCCCACTCCCATAACACGCTGATCCTTCCTCATGTTTCCATCACAGTCAATGGCACCACCTTCGCAGATGCTCTTCACAATATGCTCCTGAACCCACCCACTCTTCTTCATCTCTAGACCACCTGGTCCAGATCCATCCATCCCCTCACCTGTATTCCTGCCATAAGCTTCTAGATGCTTCCTCTATTTCCATCCTTTCTCTCAAAGACTGGTTTGGAGTAAAGTCAAAGTACGATACTCTGAAGATTTCTGTTTGCTCCCTTAGGATGGAACACAGACTCCACAACATCACCCACCTGCAAAGCCCTGCAAGATCTGACCCCTTTCTTCCTCTCCAGCCTCCTCCTCTGCCTCCAGCCACTGACAACGGTTTCCAGTTCTCTTGGTCATCTCAGAGCCTTTCACCTTATATGTCTACACACCACCCCCCAACCCTCAACTGAGACCTGAGTTCAGCCAGACTCACAGCAGTCCTATGCTCAGTCTATGCTACTCTAAGTCTCAGTTTGCTAATCCAGAAAATGGAGACAATAGCTCCTGCTTTTAGTCATAAAGGCTGTTAACTGCACCCTCCAGAGACATCTCTGGCAACACAAGAAGAGAACAACTGTATTAGAAGGATACTGGATAGCTTGCAGAACTGCTAGAGAGGGACCAGCCTGAGAACAGGCTCAGACCAGAAATGAGGGTTCTGGACAGCCAGCTCACAGCCAAGGGCACTTGGTCCAGGCCCCATGGCCACTGGAAGCACACTGGATGCTCTGCAGGTCCTGCAGAAGGAATTCTGGTCTGTCTTTGTTTCCGTGTATACCTGTTTTTGTGTGTCCAGGCCCCAGTTGTGGGGAGGTCCAATACTTATCTGGCCTTTCTTTCTTGAGGCTTCCCTGATGACTCAGACAGTAAAGCATCTGCCTGCAATGTGGGAGACCTGGGTTCGATCCCTGGATGAGGAAGACTCTGGAGAAGGAAATGGCAACCCACTCTAGTATCCTTGCCTGGAAATCCCCATGGACGCTGGAGCCTGGTATGCTACAGTCCATGGGGTCACAAAGAGTTGGCCACGACTGAGCGACTGCACTTTCCTTTCCTTCCTTTTCTTTCTTATTGAGGGTCAGGCCCAGTCTCTCCCCAGGTTGCACACATTATGGAATTGTCCTCAAATATGGTGATGAGGTCAGATCCTCAGTGATTTCCCTCCTTGGAGATATCCATCACAGAAGGTCAAGTGTTGTTAGGAGGATTAAATGGGACAAAACATGACTCAGAGATTCTCAAATATTCCCCCAAAAGGCAGAAGGGATGGAATGCATCCCAGTTGGTAGGTCCAGGCTATAGTCTGAGCTGTAAGCACTTGTTGTATTCATTTCAGAAACATTTGCCATGGGCCAACAGGGCAGGTATTGAAAAAAAGTTAAGAGAGGTGTCACACACAGCACACACTGCAGGCTAACCACTGTTCTGGATGTTTTGTTCCTCCCAGCAGCCCTTGAACTATGCACTCAGTGTCCCCATTATCACAGACACACAGTGGGTAACTAGACCAAGATCACACAAGTAGGAAGTGGCAGAGCTGGGATTTGAACCCAGTCATGTGGGTGCAGGATCTTGTACTCGGATTGTCATTAATTTGTACCTTGTATTCCAGAAAGATAAAACAGCCAATATTTTTTAGCACCACAGTCCAAGCACCTTCCTTGGTGGCTCACATGGTAAAGCATCCATGCAATGTGGGAGACCTGGGTTCGATCCCTGGGTCGGAAAGATCCCCTGAAGGAGGGCATGACAATCTGCTTCAGTATTCTTGCCTGGAAAATCCCCTTGGACAGAGGAGCCTGGAGGGATACAGTCCAAGGGGTCGCACGGAGACGGACACGACTGAGCGACAAAACACACCACCAATCTGACTAGGTGACTTATTATCTCTATTTCATTTCATTTTCAGGGATATTATTATTGTCATCCCCATTTAAGAGATGATGAAAGTGAGGCTCAGAGAGCATGTTATGTTTTTTCCTCAAGGTCACACAGTTACTCTCTGAGAGAGCCTGCGTTCAATACAGATCTGTCTCCCGCAAAGCTCAGCAAGAACCTCGGGAAATGCTGAGCCCATTCCCTCTTCTCTCAGATCCAGGTATAACCTCCTGGCTCCTGTCTGTCCTGCTCTGGCTGCAGTACCTCATTCAGAGGTCCTACAGCAGCACCCCTGTCTCAGCCAGACTACCTATTTCCTGTTGAAAAGGGAAGTAGCCAGCAGAAAAGTCCGGAGACAGCAGGGAGAAACTTCACAGGGGTTGATTAAAGCCCCCTTGTTTCTCCTCAGCTCCCCTGCCTCCCAGCAGGCACTTTTAGACAGGAGCCAACCACACAGACAAGGGCCGCATGATCGGCCGTCTGCACAGGCACCCAGGGCAGATAACCAGGTGCCTGAGACACAGGAGGGAACGTCCCCAACTCTCCCCACTCAGAGGAAGACTGAGGAGGCTGATTCTGTGATTTTTCCAAGAAGCTGCTCCAGGACCAGAGAACGGGAACATCTGTGCCCCAGGCTGTATTCTGGATGTGGCTCAGGCCATAGTCTGGGGGCGTCAGCTGGAGTCACCCTGTGCAGAGGAGGCTCTGGTTGGCTGAGGAGGGAGCCTCTGGCCGCTGCCCGGGAGACAAGAAGCCCAGGCCAGACAGGGAGCAAGAGAAGGGCCTGAGGCTTGGGTACTGGGAAGTCTTCTCCATCAGCTGCGTGTGTTGGAGGCCTGGGGGAGGCCGTGGTCACCAAGTAAGTGGGTTTCGGGTCCCCAGCTCCCCCTCCCAAGACCTCTGGACTCAAGTCACCTCCCTTTTCTCTGCCTTTGGAGACAGGCCTGTGTGGGCATCTCTCAGCTCCTCCCCCAGCCTGTCTGCTTTGGAGTCAGAGCAGATGTGACTGTGAATCCAGTCACAGACCCCCGATCTGCCTCTCTTCACTCTGGGCTTCTGTTTTATCTTCCCCTGCTTATGGTCAGCCCTCTATATGCCCAGCAGGAAGGAATTTGCTTTTCCTAAAGGAAACACAAGCTCCCTAAATAAGGCAAGAGCATTCTGGCTGCTGAGCTGGACTCTGAAAAAATGGAAAGTCAAGAATGTGCGGGAGCAAGGAAGTCTGGGAGACCTCAGACTGTGGGGGTGCCTGGAAGCAGTTTGTGTTTTTGACAAGAATCACTGGAGAGTTGGACCCCTGGAAAGTGATTAAGGAAACTCATGTTATGAAAGAGAAGCATGTTCCCCACCAGGCAGAGGTCATGGGGAAGGAGGGTGTGTTTAGTCAGGAAGGATGTGACCAATAAACAGGACCCAGCAGCCGAGAGGAAACAAGCAGAGAGGGTGGAGAAGGTGGACAGAGGGGAGGGAGCCGGCTCCATCTCCACGTCTGAGTCTCCAGGACTGGCAAGTCCAGGGGCCCCGGGAAGAAGGGGCTGGGAGGGACCAGGGTCTCTGGCACCCCTCCCCCATCTAGCAGATGAGGAAACTGACTCAGCAGCAGTGAGTGACCTCCTCGGGGGGACGGGGCAGGTTTGTGCAGGACCTGCGTGGACGGGGCAGAATCCCAGCCTGGAGGATGCTGCTGCCACATTTGTCACAAGCAGCGTGGGGCCGTGGACAGACAGCTGGCCTGGGGACAGGACACTTGGTCCTGACTCTGACTCTGCCACACACAGGGTGACTCTGGACAAGTGCTGCCATCCCTGGGGCCCAGCTGCTCCTTTTCTATGAAGAGAAGACTAAGTGTATCTCACTCAGTCATGTCTGACACTTTGCGACCCCATGGACTGCAGCCCACCAGGCTCCTCTGTCCGTGGGATTTCCCAGGCAAGAATACTGGAGTGGGTTGACAACACGTCTCCAGGGGATCTTGCCAACTCAGAGATCAAACCCAGGTCGACCTGCATTGCAGGAGGATTCTTTCCCATCTGAGCCACCAGGGAATACCCTAAGACTAGAGGGTTGGACTAAATACAGGATCATTACACTTTCTTTTCAGGGCCACAGTGAGGGAACTGGAGCAGCCTTGGAATTGTGACAAATGTCCCTTAACCTCTCAACAGGAGGATTTGACCAGCTTCCCCCATGAACCACGAGGCTTGGACAGCAAGCTCCTCAGGTGAGCCCACCCTGAACAATTCTTTTACTGAAGCACAGAGACATTTCCATTCTCCTGGGAAGTGAGGTCCCAGGGTTGTGTTCAATTTGATTTAGAAAAATATAAGAATATGAGGTTTCTGCACTGAGACTTGCGGAGGTCAACGCATACTTGCTTTGTGGATAAAAAATTAGCCAATAATCAGACAATCTAAGAAAGAATTGGAATTTTATTGGAACCAACCTGAGAAGTTTAACTGGAAGATAGTCTCTCAAGAAGCTCCAAGAGCTGTTTTGAGGAGATCAGGGTTGGAGGTCAATGTTTATGTCATTTGGGGAAGGCCATGAAACCAGCCCACGCCTTGGAAGAAGGTTGCTTCACTCAGGAAGAACAGATATCACAGTTCATGCTTTTAGTGCTTCCTAAGCTTGGATATATGCAGGAAACTGGGTTCATAGAAAAGTCTCCTGAAAATATCCAAGTATGTGAGGGCAGGTTCTGCCAGTTTTCTCAGAGTACAAAGTACAATCCTGACCTTTTTCACGACTTCTTTCCAGAGTGGATTGCAGGTCAGTGAATTGCAGCAGCCAGTGACTTAATTTTGGAAGACCTCAGTGGTGGGCAACATTCTTTATCACACAATCTATTTGTTCCATCTTAATTCCAATCAAGGTTTGGGAGGAATTTTCCCAGGTCAGGGGAGGATTCCATTGATGGGCCATTGGGTGTGCAATTTTTCCTCTAGTTCTGGTAACAGTAGCCAAACTCCTCTGGAACAATTGTCTCACTTGTCTGTCCAGCTCTCAGAAACGGTTCCCTCCTGTTGCTTCTTCCCATATTTTGAGTCATGGATCTTATAAAACTGTATGTAAGGTCACCTGGTCATCACCATGTTTATCAGAGGCTCAATGACACATTTGTTAATGCGAGAAACAACTCTCTTGTGAAGTGCTAGACAAGAGTAATATGGCGAGTGACATTAATAAGGTCATAGGGAGGAGTGTCATGTAAAGTCACAAGGCTGGGGTTAGAAGAACAAAAATGGATCTTTGTATTGGGTCAGGTATTTCTGCCCTTCGGAAGGTCTGGTTAACACGTACTGCAGATGCACACTGCACACTTCAGGGCAGGGAGGAGGTCAAAACAGGCAGAGACGAATTTTGTTTAAATTTTCCTTGTCTTGCCTTGCCTTAAAATATGAATTTTATTTCATTGCTTCTTAGGATTTGCCTGCCATAGGAACCATGTCCTGGAGCCCTCCCCATCTACCCCACCCGCCCCCGGGGGGAAGTACTAATGCTTCATCCCAGTACAGGAGTGAGGGGCAGCAGTGGGTTGCTTTCCCCTATCCCCCTTACTGCCCCCACCACAGCTCTGATGCCTGACTCCTCCAGTCCTGGTGACTCCAGGCTCTGGGGTTTGTGGCTGAGAACAGGAGACTAAGCACAATATTGGTGGCTTCCTGGCCACCAGTTATTATAAAGGCTGCTGGTCCAAATGCACCTGTGAGCACAGACATGCAGGCACATACACAGGCAAACGCGTGCTGGCTGTGCACGCAGGGACACACCTTTAAATACAGTCATCCGGGGTCTGGTCCTTTAAGAGCTAAGGGGACAGAAAGTCTAGTGTTGGGGACACAACTGCTAGTTGTCTTGGGCTGGGCCATGCCCCCAGGGCCCGGGGAAGGTGCGAGTGGGGAGACATTGGGAAGGGCTCACGGAGATGGGGGCTTTCATCAGAATAAAAATCTGCTCCATCCTTCCCAGCTCTGAGAAAATTTGGGGCAATTAGCATATGTCAGGTTTGTGGGGTTTTTTTTATCTTTGTATTGAGGTTAAAAAGAGCATTAAATTGTAGGAGAAAGGGCAAGGCTTCATCTATGATTGATAGCAGGGTTGATGGTATCCAGAAATTCCAGACAATTAAAAAATCCATGTATTTTACATCTATTTAGATCATATTATGTGTGGGTCCTGGAGAAGCAGGAAGCGGCATCAGAAAACAGCTGACACATAGAAACACATGTCTGTGCAGCACAAACTCAAGCAATTCAGTTTCCTCAACTGTGGCATCAGCAAACCCACCCATCCAACACCACTCATCAACAAAACTTTGAAAAGAAACTTTGCATGCAAAAATATAGTCACCCAGTAATTTTTGTCCTTAAGACAATAAAAATTGAAGAAAAATAAAACACGCAGGCTAACATCACCTTTAACGCTGCCAGTGGCGATGCCCTTCTCCCTGCAGAGGCAAGACCTGCTGTTTTGATCACTGAGGCGGGAGGGCCACATTGCTGCCCCTCACCAACACTGCAGACAGCTGTCTTCAAGACTCTGGGGTTCTTCACAGTCCATTGTTTATTCCCCAGAGAGTGGTTCAGATCGAAAACACAGGCCGAGGCCACCCCAGATCAATAGCATTAATGTAGTGCCCTTGTTGGAAGAACCTTTATTACAGAGTAACAGGAAAGCTGCCCATGGCATTTCCTCCCACTTACCAAATGTTAACAAATCAGTTCTAACTGCAAAAGAGTGGAGGAATTGAGAGACCCATTCAGGGGGTACACAGTTCTTTAGACTAGAAAACATACATGGGTTAGGACGTATGAAAATTTAAAACTCATTTTTCTTCTTGGTTACAGAGTCATACTCTAGTTTTGCCAATTGGCCAAGATGCGTCCCAGTGGACTTCTAGAAGGGATAGATATGGCCCCCTCGTTTCACTTTGCTTGCTCCCCCAGGACATATTTCAAATAAACAAATTCTTCTTCAAGAAGAGGCACACACAGGGTCATAAACAAGCCACATGCCACTCCTGTGGTGTCCAAACTGACCATAAAGTTCCAAAGGGCAAATGCTTTGCCCAAACAGGAGGGGATGGGGGGCTCCCGGGGCACACACCCTCTACTCACTCAGTCAAGAGCTCAGCTGCTCCTTCAGAGGCCAGTTTGCTTCTCTCAACAGAAAGTGAAAGCAGGCTGTGAGCAAGGAGTGGGGAGGGACAGAGGAAATTCTGGAAACTAACAAATTCAGCAGCTGCTGGCTTAACCCTGTAGATCCTCCCCAGCCTTCCAGCTGCACTCCTCTCCTCGTCACAGAAGGAGTTGGAAGGGCTGGAGCACCAGGGACCTGACTCCTGCCTGGATGCCCAACACTGTCCCCCAGCTCAGGCTCAGGCTGCTCTTCACTGAAGAAGCCAATACAGAGAGACAAGCACTGGATAGAAGAAAGGTAGCTTTACATTAAGGAAGCCAGCCACAAGGGGAGAAGGCGGATCACTGTGCAAGAGAACCAACTCCCAGCACTGCAAGGCTCAGCCCCCATTTATACAAGGAGGGGGGCAGGAAACGGATGTGAGCTACACCCTGAGGGTATTGGAGACTTGACATTAACCACCGGGAGCCTTGCTGGGGACTGAGAACGTGAGTACGGTCCTTACTTTGTTAAGATAAGTGCATCTGTTCTAAAGATCAGTGGTTGTATACTTCTGAAAAATCAAGGACAGAGGGAGAGCTGAACCGGCCCAGTGAAAGAGGAAACAGAACATCCAACTCCGGAGCCGTGTTTAACTCTTCACAAGACTTTGGGTGGAAAGCAAGCAAGGTTACACACAACACCGCAGCCCGTGACCTGCCTGACCATCAGGAGCACTATGAGCTCGTCCTCAGGCTGGAGCCTCTTCCTCTGCTCATCCACATGCCTGACCCTCTCCCTCCGCGTGGGGCAGCTGCTCTCCACCCTCCTGCCCATCTTGCTGACCAGTCAGGACACTCTGAAGGTGGGTGTAATCAACTGGTGCCTGTTCATCTGGTGCATCTGCTTAAGCCTCACCTTACTCGGCTTCATACTGGAGTTGTGCAGTCTCTTCGGACTGCCATTATGTAACATCCAGTCCCTCCTCCGCTTGTCTGATAAGTTCCAGTACCACCTCCGCTTGTCTTGGGATGGCGTTCTTCACGCCTTTTGCTCTTACTTCGCCGTCGTCTGCCTCTCAGCTGCAGTCATCTTCGGCCCTACCTACATCCAGGTCTTTCCTCCAGGCCCCGCCCGGAATCGCGCCATCACCGCCACCGCCTTCTCCTGCGTGGCTGCTCTGCTTTATGCCATCGAAGTGGCCTGGGTCTGTCGACGACCCGGTGGAATGTACTGCTTTTGGCCAACCTTCCCAGGTGTGCTCAGGAGGCTGGAGAACTATGTGGCCAACATCATCTTCGCCTTCGTCTGCAACACTGACCTGTACCTGCACCAGCCAGCCCTGGAGTGGTGTGTGGCCGTGTACGCCATCTGCTTCATCCTGGGGGTCGTGAACTTCCTTATGAATGGGTGTGACTGTGACAATGACAAAAAGCTTCCCCTCCGCTTCCCCTGGTTGCTGCGGGTGCAGACTGTGCTCTCTGTCCTCCTCTACGTCACGGCACTGATTCTCTGGCCCCTCTACCAGTTCCACGAGAAGTGGGGGGGGCAGCCCCAGCGGTCCAGCGATATGAGCTGCGGTGATCATCTCAACGTCTTTGTCTGCATCTGGGACCAACGACTGGCTGTAGCCATCCTGACAGGCATCAACCTGCTGGTTTATGTGGCTGACACGGTGTATTTAGTCCAAGAAGCTTTTGTAGGTGGCTCAGAGGGTAGAGAATCTGCCTGAAATGTGGCAGACTAGAGTTTGCTCCCTTAGTCATCAAGGTCCCTGTGAGAAGGAAATGGCAACCCACTCCAGCTTTTTGCCTAGGAAATCCAACGGACAAAGGAGTCTAGCAGGCTCCAGTCCATGGGCTCGCAAACAGTCAGGCACAACTAAGCGACTAACACCTTCACTTTAACACAAGGCTGGCCCGGGGACACTTAATTCTCTTCACTGCAGTTTCTCCACCAATTTCTGACATCCCCTAACACCCGCTTCCTGGCTTCCTCTCTCCTCTCACATCGTTCCCCATCATCTCATGCTCTTTTCTCTTTCCTTCCCCTCCCAGCCCTGCCAGTGCCCCTGGGCTTGTCGGTCCTGGAGATTCAGACGTGGAAATGGCAGCTGGCTCCCTCCCCTCTGTCCACCTTCTCTGCTTGTTTCCTTTTGGCTGCTGGGTCCTGTTTATTAGTCACACCCTCCTGATTATGAAACAGACTGGGACCTGAGATCCTTTGCTGCAATGCTTGTACATGGACACATGTCTCCTCCAGCAACAAAATGCAAAGAAATTTGTGCTTGTGCACTTGGGGCCAACTCCAGACAAAGATACAAAGAGACCAAAAAAGAAAAAAGAAAAACCCAAGGGCCACTTGTGAAGAGCCTGCAAAAAGAAGCACTTGGGAGAAAAGCAGGGTTTTGAGCATGCCCCCTGCACACACCACCACCCAAGGGGTGGGCAAACCACCTCTGCCACCCCTCCATCCTGACCCCTGGACACACCCCTACCCTCACCGCATATCAGGAGCAAGCTTTCCCCACCTTCTCTGCCTCATGGAGCGAGCAAAGGAATCTGTTACTTGTTCTCACTTCCCCCTGTTTCTACAGGGCCTCCAATAAAGTCTTGCCTGAATTTCTTGTCTGGCCTCTAGTCAGTCTCCATTGATTGAAGGGGCCAAGAATCCTGGTTGGTATATATTTTGTGGCGCCCAATGTGGGGCGTATGTCCCCTTCTGGGGAGAAGATTTGGCACCTCGTAGACCACTGAAAGCAGCTTCCCTGTGGGTGACAAGTGGCCATCTGACCCTCCTGTTTCAACATCACTGAGTTTGGTAAGTTTGTCCCTGGCCCTGGGGGCCTTCAGTTCCCTCATTCAGGCAACTCTCTCCCCCTCCCCTTTCCCTTTCCCTCTTTTGAGATCTCTCTACTTTTCTCTCTGCTGGCTCCCATCTCTGTCCTGTGGATATCAGGCAGCTACAGCTGCCTCAGCTCCATTCAGTCATAAGACCCGCTCCCTCCAGCCAGCAACCGCTCACCTTGACAGGTGATTAAGAGAAAGTGGGAGAGGCTCACCGCACACCATGCAGACGGTGCTCCATCGGCTCTGCCTGACCGGAGACTGCTCAGAGAGAGAGAGAGGTTAGCCCCTCACGCATGTCGTGGCTGGAAGTCTGATCATCTCACTCTTCTCCCCTTTATTTTCCTGCTGAGGCAGGAGAGAGATAGGCATTTATGACTGGTCTCCAGTTTTCTTAAGGACGAGAACAAGTTGAACTTCAGGCTGGACACTTACAACCGGCCTCCTGTTTGCATTTCCTGAGACAGACGTTAGGTGGGCTCCAGGCTGGCATTTACCATCAGCCTCCTGTTTGCTTTCCGAAATGGGAGTAACAACAGAAACAGAGTAAGCAGCTTTGTCTCCGGTGGACACCTGAAGGTAATAGTCACAGCAGGACCAGAGAGGGGCTAAACCTTGTTCGAGTAAAGGATCAAGAGATTTTCCCCCTCTTTGGAGCTAGAGAGACACTACACACGTGCAGAAAGGTTCCTTGGGGGCCAAAAGTCAGGGGACGGTGCCAGGCCATAAAGAGCCTTGCTTCTCCCAGAAGCCCTCTTGGTTGAGAATTGTGTGCACACCTAGGGGCAAGGTTCTGAGACAAATCAGCCAGGGGTCAAAGCAGGATGTCTGGCCAGAGGGAAGACAAAGACCTGCCTTACAGAACTGATTGAACTGCCTCTTTCCTGTGCTCCTCTTCTCTAGGGGGCACGCCGACACCCTTTCTCTCCGAGCGTTCATCTCTGCCTTGCTTCTGTCTTAGTTAAACTAACAGTTTCTCAGTGTCCTCTTCCACTTCTTGCTCTTCGGTGTCTCCGATAATAAACTTTGTACCTGCATTTAAGATTTTTGCTTCTATGAGAAGTGCATTTTTCACTCCGGGCAAGAGCCAGGGGAAAATAGCTTTTAGCCTCTAGCCCTTGCTGGTCTGGAGGCTAGGATTCCTGGCTTTCATCCAGGCTGTGTGTGTGTGTGTGTTCAGTTGCTGACATGTCCAACTCTTTGTGACCCCATGGATTGTAGCCGCCAGGCTCCTCTGTCCATGAGATTTTCCAGGCAAGAATACTGGAGTGGGTTGCCATTTTCTACTTCAGGGGAACTTCCAGGGGATCGAACCAGTGTTGCTTTCATCTCCTGCATTGGCAGGTGGATTCTTAACCACTGGGAAGCCAGGCTACTCAGGTTCAATTCCTGGGCAGGGAATTAAGATCTCACTTCACACCACTTCTCACTGCTGCCTCACTGAGATCAGAATTGTGTGACAGGCTGACTGTGAAGTTCCTGAGGATAGTCCAGCTGGACAGCTTAGGAGTTTAAGAAGAGGCTAGTGAATCATGAGGCTTCCCAGGTGATGCTAGTGCTAAAAAACCTGCCTGCCAATGCAGGTAGACGTAAGAGACGCAGGTTCAATCCCTGGGTAGGAAAGATGCCCTGGAGGAGGGCATGGCAATCCACTGCAGTATCCTTGCCTGGAGAATCCGATGGACAGAGGAGCCTGGTGGGCTACCGTCCGTAGGGTTGCACAGAGTCAGACACGACTTAACTGACTTAGCACGCACGCATGCAGTGTCATCTCCTAAAGGAATAATTGAAGTTACCGACATGAGTACAATTTCCCATAAAGACTAGGCAGAGTGAGAAGCAGAGATGGTTGAGAAGGGAGAACTGAGAAAACACTGGTATTTAAGCAGCAGGCAGAAGAGGAATCTGCCAAGAAGTAGGCAGGATCAAGAGGAAAAGATCAAGAGGCTCCTGTCATTCAAATAATAATAGAGAAGAGAGTGTCAGGAGGATGTGGTCAATATGGTTACATGCTGTGGAGGTTAGCAGAGTTCATGTGGGATCAGCACTGAAAAGTGTTCATTGGATGTGAGTATTTGAAAATCTTTGAGAGCCTCAGGACAGAAGCCAGTGCATTTGAGACTGAGAATGAGAAGGAAAGACTGTAAATACAGGTTTCTCCTGGGGCAGCTAGTGTCTGTGAGGGGAAGGAGAGATAGGGTCATAGTGGACATGAGGGAACGGTCAAGGGAACTTACATGATAAGCTTGCAGAAGGACATTTACTATAGGTTAACTTCAACCCAATGGAACATCCAAATACTGATCCAATGTCCAAAGGGGAAAATATTTTTTAAAGCCCAAAACATGACAAAACATGAATCATAGGGACAGTGGATGAAATCTGCTAGTAAATAAAGAATATGTTATTGAATAGTGTGAACATTCAACTCTTCTCAAGGCAAAACAGGAGATGAGAAAGAAGACAGTAAAAGTTATTACTGTGGCGAGACCCATGGCTACCACCTCAGAGTCACCCTTCTTGTTTCCTTCATAAACCCAGTTCTGAGCAGAGCACACTGATATTCCCAGATATTGTCACTGCTGTATGTATGTCCCTCACAGTTCTTCCAGTTCTTGTTTTATCCACATTGTTCAATATATTAATAGCAGCCAGTAGATATGTTTGGCTACTTCACTTTTAATTAATTAAAATTAAGCAGAATTAAAAATTCAGCCCCTCAGTCCTACCAGCCACATTTCAGTACCTATTCCCACATGTTGTTAGCAGTTTCTTTATGGGACTGGAGGAGGAAATGGCAACCCACTCCAGTGTTCTTGCCTGAAAAATTCCATGGAGAGAGACCTGGAGGGATACAGTCCAAAGGGTCGCAAAGAGTCAGACACAACTGAGCGACTGAAGATGCACTGTGCTGGACAGGGCAGGTGTTGGACTCTTCCATCATTGTGGAACGTTCTCCTGGGCTGCCCTGCTGCATACATTTTGAGGCTATGTTGTCAGATTCATATATGTTTGTGTTTGTCATATCTTCTCCATCTATCTTCATTTTGTCAATATTCATAACATATTTCCTTATCCCATATGATGTTTGTGATCTTCAATTCTATTTGTCAAAATTTAAATTTGTAACCCAGGCTTTAGCTGATTTCAGATCGGATCAGATCAGTCGCTAGGTCATGTCCAACTCTTTGCGACCCCATGAATCCCAGCATGCCAGGCCTCCCTGTCCATCACCAACTCCCAGAGTTCACTCAGACTGACGTCCATCGAGTCAGTGATGTCATCCAGCCATCTCATCCTCTGTCACCCCTTTCTCCTCCTGCCCCCAATCCCTCCCAGCATCAGAGTCTTTTCCAATGAGTCAACTCTTCGCATGAGGTGGCCAAAGTACTGGAATTTCAGCTTTAGCGTCATTCCTTCCAAAGAGATCCCAGGGCTGATCTCCTTCAGAATGGACTGGTTGGATCTTCTTGCAGTCCAAGGGACTCTCAAGAGTCTTCTCCAACACCACAGTTCAAAAGCATCAATTCTTTGGCGCTCAGCCTTCTTCACAGTCCAACTCTCACATCCATACATGACCACAGGAAAAACCATAGCCTTGACTAGACAGACCTTTGTTGGCAAAGTAATGTCTCTGCTTTTGAACATGCTATCTAGGTTGGTCATAACTTTCCTTCCAAGGAGTAAGCATCTTTTAATTTCATGGCTGCAGTCACCATCTGCAGTGATTTTGGAGCCCAGAAAAATAAAGTCTGACACTGTTTCCACTGTTTCCCCATCTATTTCCCATGAAGCGATGGGAACGGATGCCATGATCTTCGTTTTCTGAATGTTGAGCTTTAAGCCAACTTTTTCACTCTCCACTTTCACTTTCATCAAGAGGCTTTTTAGTTCCTCCTCACTTTCTGCCATAAGGGTGGTGTCATCTGCATATCTGAGGTTATTGATATTTCTCCCGGCAATCTTGATTCCAGCTTGTGTTTCTTCCAGCCCAGAGTTTCTCATGATGTACTCTGCATATAAGTTAAATAAACAGGGTGACAATATACAGCCTTGACAAACTCCTTTTCCTATTTGGAACCAGCCTGTTGTTGCATGTTCAGTTCTATCTGTTGCTTCCTGACCTGCATACAAATTTCTCAAGAGGCAGATCAGGTGGTCTGGGATTCCCCTCTCTTTCAGAATTTTCCAGTTTACTGTGATCCACACAGTCAAAGGCTTTGGCATAGTCAATAAAGCAGAAATAGATGCTTTTCTGGAACTCTCTTGCTTTTTCCATGATCCAGCGGATGTTGGCAATTTGATCTCTGGTTCCTCTGCCTTTTCGAAAACCAGCTTGAACATCAGGAAGTTCATGCTTCACATATTGCTGAAGCCTGGCTTGGAGAATTTTGAGCATTACTTTACTAGCGTGTGAGATGAGTGCAATTGTGCGGTAGTTTGAGCATTCTTTGGCATTGCCTTTCTTTGGGTTTGGAATGAAAACTGACCTTTTCCAGTCCTGTGGCCACTGCTGAGTTTTCCAAATTTGCTGGCATATTGAGTGCAGCACTTTCACAGCATCATCTTTCAGGATTTGAAATAGCTCAACTGGAATTCCATCACCTCCACTAGCTTTGTTCGTAGTGATGCTTTCTAAGGCCAACTTGACTTCACATTCCAGAATGTCTGGCTCTAGGTCAGTGATCACACCATCGTGATTATCTGGGTCATGAAGATCTTTTTTGTAGAGTTCTTCTGTGTATTCTTGCCATCTCTTCTTAATATCTTCTGCTTCTCTTAGGTCCATATCATTTCTGTCCTTTATCGAGCCCATCTTTGCATGAAATGTTCCTTTGGTATCTCTGATTTTCTTGAAGAGATCTCTAGTCTTTCCCATTCTGCTGTTTTCCTCTATTTCTTTGCATTGATCACTGAAGAAGGCTTTCTTATCTCTTCTTGCTATTCTTTCGAACTCTGCATTCAGATGTTTCTATCTTTCCTTTTCTCCTTTGCCTTTCGCTTCTCTTCTTTTCACAGCTATTTGTAAGGCCTCCCCAGACAGCCATTTTGCTTTTTTGCATTTCTTTTCCATGGGGGTGGTCTTTATCCCTGTCTCCTGTACAATGTCACGAACCTCATTCCATAGTTCATCGGGCACTCTATCAGATCTAGGCCCTTAAATCTATTTCTCACTTCCACTGTATAATCATAAGGGATTTGATTTAGGTCATACCTGAATGGTCTAGTGGTTTTCCCTACTTTCTTCAATTTAAGTCTGAATTTGGCAATAAGGAGTTCATGGTCTGAGCCACAGTCGGCTCCTGGTCTTGTTTTTGCTGACTGTATAGAGCTTCTCCATCTTTGGCTGCAAAGAATATAATCAATCTGATTTTGGTGTTGACCATCTGGTGATGTCCATGTATAGAGTCTTCTCTTGTATTGTTGGAAGAGGGTGTTTGTTATGACCAGTGCATTTTCTTGGCAAAACTCTATTAGTCTTTGCCCTGCTTCATTCCGTATTCCAAGGCCAAATTTGCCTGTTACTCCAGGTGTTTCTTGACTTCCTACTTTTGCATTCCAGTCCCCTATAATGAAAAGGACATCTTTTTGGGGTGTTAGTTCTAAAAGGTCTTGTAGGTCTTCATAGAACCATTCACCTTCAGCTTCTTCAGCGTTACTGGTTGGGGCATGGACTTGGATTACTGTGATATTGAATGGTTTGCCTTGGAAACGAACAGAGATCATTCTGTCGTTTTTGAGATTGCATCCAGGTACTGCATTTCGGACTCTTTTGTTGACCATGATGGCCACTCCATTTCTTCTGAGGGATTCCTGCCCGCAGTAGTAGATATAATGGTCATCTGAGTTAAATTCACCCATTCCAGTCCATTTCAGTTCGCAGATTCCTAGAATGTCGACATTCACTCTTGCCATCTCTTGTTTGACCACTTCCAATTTGCCTTGATTCATGGACCTGACATTCCAGGTTAGTTGATTTACATTTACCCAAAGAATCTTCTCTACATTGCTTTATTCCCTGCCACACCTGAAATTTTCATAATCTACACAAATGTTCCAGGTTTCTGGCCAATTGAAGGGATAAGGGAATCACAGAAACTGAGGGGTTTATTCACACAAAATGGAGCCTATCAACTTTGCTGAACAAGTCCACTAAGAAATTCATGCTTGTTGATTCAAGTCAGTTTCACTTTCAGATTTATACAGTAATTTCTTTCCTGTTTTTGTTGATTACTAAATGTCCCCGTCCACTGGTGAATAGTGAGAAAATATACTGTTTCCTTAAATCCCATAAGTCCCTCTTGTAGGCTGAAAAAAAAAAATTCTCCAGAGAGATTTCCATGTCAAATTCCTGTACCTTGTGAAAGTTACTTTATTTGGGGGAAAGAACATTGCAGATCTGATTAAGATAAAAATCTTGAGCTAAGAAGCTAATCCTGGATTTCTGGGTGAGCCCTGAATGCGATAATAAGTGTCCTTATCAAAGAGATGTAGGACTCTCCCTGGTGGTCCAGTGGTTAAGGCTCTGCGTGTCCACTTCAGAAGGCGTGGGTTCAATCCCTGATAGGCGAGCTAAGATCTGGCATGCCTCAAGGTGTGGCCAATAAAGAAGGAGGTCATAGCCCAACACACACGGAGGAGACGGTGGTGTGAAAACGGAGGCAGAGATAGGAGTGATGTTGCCAGAAGCCCTGGAACACTATGGAAGACCAGCAGCTACCAGCAGCTGGAAGGACAAGGAATAGATTCTTCCTCAGGTTTTCCAGAGGAGTGTGACACTGCTGATACCTTGAGTTCAGATATCTGGCCTCCTGAACGGTGAAAGAATAACTTTCTGCTATTTTAAGCCATCGAGGTTATGGTAACTTGTTTCAGCAGCCCTAGGAGACTACAGTAAGTCCCCTACATATAAATGAATTTTGTTCTGAGAGCACATTTGTAAGTCCAATTTTTTCGTGAGTCCAGCAAAGTTAGCCTAGGTACCCAACTAACACAGTCGGCTATATAGTACTGTACGGTAACAGGTTTATAATACTTGCCACATAATCATACATAAAAACCAAACATAAAAACAAACATTTTAAATCTTACAGTACAGTATCTTGAAAAGTACTGTAAAACTTGAAAAGTTCAGTAAGACGGCTGGTATTAGAGAGGCTGGCATCGACTGAACAGTCAAGTACCAGCTACATCTTCGCTGTGTTTACACTTGCTTCTGGACATCCGGGACTTGAAATAAAGATAATGTACTACCGTACCTTGGGTTTCCCTGGGGGCTCAGCAACAAAGAATCCACCTGCCATGCTGGAGACTCAGATTCTATCCCTGGGTCGGGCAAATCCCCTGGAGGAGGAAATGGCAACCCACTTCAGTATTCTTGCCTGGGAAATCCCATGGACAGAGGAGTCTGGCAGGCTACGGTCCCTGGGGTAGCCAGAGTCTGACATGACTTAGCCACTAAACCACCAGCAACTCCACTACTGCACCCTGCGCAGTACTATACGGTAAAGTACACAAAAGCACAGGCCCTTGGAGAGGATGCAAGCACGTGACGCTGTACACCAGACAATGAATGAACTTTCGTAAACGTGCGTTCGTATCTTTGAGTTCACAACATAAAGCTTCATATGTAGGGGGCTTCCTATAGTATATTCCCATAACTCTCCTATCTTCTGCTGAAACCCAGAACTACAGCTGTATTCCTGCAGCGGGGTTTGTAATTTCTCAACTTCTCCCAACTATAATTCAAAATATCTCTGTATCTCCACCTTTTCTAAATCCTCTTCTTTTGACGTGGTCGTAACTGTTCCTCCTTCTGTCCATGATTGACTTCTGTATTTTTATGCTTTGCCCTGTCTCCTACACTCCACAACCCTGGACTTTCAGTTACCCTCTCTGAACAGCATCACTTACTGATGCTGCTTAATAATAACCATAAAATATTTTAGATATTCAGAAGCATATAAATAATATATCACTTGTGTACCTGTCACTTTACAAAGGTGAAGCTCCCTGTGTCTCTCTTTCCAGTCCAATTTACCTATCTGCCGCATTGCACTTTAAGTTCTTCTAAAAATAACACCCAAACAATTTTTTTAAGTAAATAATGTACCAAAGCTTATAATAGAAAACCATTGTTCCCCAGGCCAAATCCCCCCGTCCTTAACAATTGCTACCCAATGTAGCCACTTTCAGTTCACTTAGTTCTCTTTTATGGTTGTCACTGCTATATTTCAATACAGCATGCTTATATTGGTGCTTGTTTCTTTTCTTCTTTGGAATATTTTTTACTGACTCCTTCCTATGAAATGTAAAGATAAGAGGTAAGGACTTCCCTTGTGGTCCAGGGACTAAGACGCCCACACACCCAACACATGGGCCCAGGTTCAATCCCTGGGCAGGAAACTAGATCCCACACGCTGCAACTAAAATTCTCAGGCTGCAATTAAAATCTCCTGGAGATGCAGTAGAGCTCCATGGCTGCCCTGGCATCTTCCACCGAGTTGTGTCCCAGGACGCTGTACCACACACACGGCACAGAGAGGGGACTGGGGACTGAATCCAGGCACCAGGTGACCTGGGCCTTCCCTGCCCACACCCTGACGTCCAGGGCTGAAGTGGGTCAGGGGTGAGTCTCCCGGGCCCCTGACACCCTGGACTCAGCAGGTGTCTGGAGCAGGCCAGGCTTCACCCATGAGCCTGGGGCCCAGGCAGGGCCAGGCACAGAATCCAGGTCCTGAGGCCACGTTTGCCCTCCAGGGGCTCCCATCTGCTGCGGGGGGGTGGGACACTGCAGGCTTGGCCTCAGACCCAGAGGGGCTGGAGCAGTTCTCACAGGGACCCCAGGGGCCGGGGAACAGGGACAGAGATGTTTCTAGAGTACTCCTTGCTCAACACGTTGAGAACAGGGCTCTTCAGTGAGTCTAGGAGCTGACATTCTGTCTGGGTCCCTGGTGCCCCAAGCCCTACAGAGGGGCCCAAACTCAGCACCATCCACCACCTCCTGCACATTCCTGCTCCCCAGACAAGCTGCCCCCCAATCCTCAGGCTGGGCCCCAGGTCTCCCCTCCCCGGCTCCCTTCTTATGTCCTTTTCCAATAAGACACACCCTTCACCCTCCACTCACACCTGGTGTCCTGCCTGCTCTCCATCCTCCATCTCTGCTCCAGACACCTGCCCTCCCTCTGTGGACACACCCCGCAGATGTGCTGATGGTCAGTTCGTGGCCCTACCTCCCTTCAACCAAGAGTTTCTTAAGGACCTGCCTGGCATTGCTCACCTGGATCCTCAGCTTCTGGTCCAGCCTGGCCCCGAGCAGGTGCTTCACAAACATCCACTGAGCTGGAAGCCCCATGTGTGGCCACAGCTCCCAGTGTCCAGCCCACCTCCCGGGGCCCCTCCATTCTGGTGAGCTCCCCGCACCCAACACATGCCTGCCACTTCTGTGGGGTGGTGGAAAAGGGGGCTGCTGTTGGGCCTGTGGGTTTGAGTTCAAGGTCCTTCTCTCATTTTTTTGAAATGTTTCTCATTGGGTATCTACCACTTTCCTATCTGAAGGGAAATTTCAGAGGCTTTTTTCTAAGTGACTGCTACTCCTGTGGGTACATCTCAACAATGGCTTTCTACTGAGGTCCATATAGTTAAAGCTATGGTTTTTCCAGTAGTTATGTATGGCTGTGAGAGTTGGCCCATAAGAAGGTTGAGTGCCAAAGAATCGATGCTTTTAAATTGCAGTGCTGGAGAAGACCCTTGAGAATCCCTTGGACAGAGAAGTGTGACCAGTCAATTCTAAAGAAAATCAACCCTGAATATTCATTGGAAGGACTGATGTTGAGGCTGAAGCTCCAACATGTTGGCCACCTGATGTGAAGAACTGACTCACTGGAAAAGACTCTGAAAGATTGACGGCAGGAGGAGGAGGAGACAGAGGTTGAGATGGTTGGATGGCATCACTGACTCAATGAACATGAGTTAGAGCAAGCTCTGGGAGTGGAGAAGGACAGGGAGGCCTGGTGTGCTGCAGTTCATGGGGTTGGGAAGAGTTGGATATAACTGAGCGACTGAACAACAACAACTCAAAGGCATCTGCCATCTGCCTCTGGGGAGGCTGAGTCCTGTGCTGCTGCAGCTGCTGACCTTTGACACTCCCTGGTGAAGGACAGGAAAGCCTGACATGCTGCAGTCCATGGGGTCGCAAAGAGTTGGACACGACTTAGCAACTGAACAATAACAATGACCTGCAATCCCACTCCTGGGCATATATGCAGAGCTGACTCATTGGAAAAGACCCTGATGCTGGGAAAGATTTAAAGCAGGAGGAGAAGGGGACCACAGAGGATGAGATTTGGGTGGTCCCACCAACTAGATGGACATGAGTTGGAGCAAGCTCTGGGAGTTGGTGATGGACAGAGAAGCCTGGCGTGCTGCAGTCCATGGGGTCGCAAAGAGTCAGACACGACTGAATGACTGAACTGAATATTCACTGCAGCACTGTTTACAGTAGCCAAGATATGGACGCAGCCTAAGGTGTCCCTGTCACAGCCCTGAAACCCCTTCAGGCCCCTGTTCTCCTCTCTCAGTTCCAGTCCAGGCCCCTCCTCCGTGGGAAGGTTGGCTCCATGCCTGCATCCCTTCTGGGTCAGAAGACCCCTACTGGGCTGCCTCAGGGCCCCTGGGAACCTGGGATCCCCCCAGTAACCTCCACTCTGCTCCCCGCCCCCACCCCAGTCCCGGGTGCATTCTCAGGGCTGTCTCCTCCCAGGGGTCCTGCAGGGGCCTCCTCTTTCAGCTCCTGCCCTTAAAAGGGGATGATCAACCGTCCATCCCCACCCCGTCCCTGAGATGCCCTGAAAGGCTCCACGTCAGCCTCAGACACAGCGTCCTTGTTCATTTCCAATCCTTTCTTCCCTGGAAGCTGCTGACCAGTCTCCCAGGCCAGGAAAATCCTCACTCAGGTAGGACTTCTCCTAGATCTTTCCAGACTCCCACCTGGATGGCAGCTTTGGAGCCCAACACTATGTTAATCTATTCCGTGCTTCCTCAATGTGGCCCCACCTTGGAGTCAGGCTGGATTGGGGTTTCCCCTCAATGGGGAAGAGTCACATGTGAAGGCAAAAATGGGTGGAGGGGCTTCACAACAGTCCCTACTTCTCATGTCTCCACGGCCTTGCTCTCACCCCAGGGCTCCTCCCTGCGCACCCTTGAAGCTGCCCTCCTCTGGCGGGGGCTGTGTCCCCTCACACAGCAGCTCCTTCTAGGGATGCTGCAGGGAGGACAGGCCAGGACACATGTGTCTTCAGGTGCTGTGGAAGGGGGCCGTGGCCCTGAAGGCATGTCCTGCATCCTAGAGCCCAGAGCTTTGGTCCTGGGCTCCCATCCACGGGCCCTGATGTGTGGGCTGAAGTGCAAAGTGTTCAAACTCACAGCTTTGGCATTTCCATATGGGGTTCCCACTTCCAGTCTTTTGACCTTAGGGAAGGCACTTGATTCACCAAGCCTTAGTTTTCTCATCTGTAAAATGGAGTTAGCAGCACAATCCACAGTCCCTTTTCTGAAACCCTTGAGGTCAGATACTCTTTAGAATTCGGAATTTTTCAACTTCAGACAGGTGACATGGTACATCTACTCTCTATGACATTAGACCCCTCTAGGGTCTGAAAGCACCTTGTAATCAGACACATTAGTGTTTCTACAACTGAACTGTTGAATAGTCGCAAGTGAAATAACAAAGATCATAACTTGTCTCATGTGTCTTCTGGTCAGATTTTGTTAAAAAACAATTTTTCAAGTATTTGTTTTCAATTTTGAAATACTGAAGGTTGGGATTTTTAAATATTTCTTTTCAGTTTTGAAATATTGAGGGTTGAGATTTGAAGGTTGGGATTAAAGACAAGGACCATACTACCCTGTGTCTCCATAGAATACGGCACACACAGCCCAGAGAGAGACAAAAGGTTCATGTTTGAGGCCAGACCCAGCCCAGCTGGGAGGTTTGGGATAAGACAAGCCTCCTGATGAGGTCAAGGGTGATGGGCGGGGAGAATCATCCTGGAGCGGCTGTGGTCACGGCAGTGGTTTAGTCACTCAGTCGTGTCCAACTCCTGAGATCCTATGGACTGCTGCCTGCCAGGCTCCCCTGTCCATGGGATTTCCCAGGAAGGAATACTGGACTGGGTTGCCATTTCATTCTCCTGGGGATCTTTCTGACCCAGAGATCAAACCTGCATCTCCTGTGTCCCCTGCGCTGGCAGGTGGATGCTTTACCACTGAGCCACCCGGCTGTTACCCGAGTGTCTGGGCCACTGGCCGGAACTCCACAGATCCAGAGCCTCAGCCATCACAGGACCGTGAATCTTTTCCAGGCGTCTGACTTTTTCCACCTCCAGAGCTGAACCTTTCTCTGATGAGTCCTCAGTGAAGACCACTGCTGTACTGGTGACTGTGACCTGCCTGACCATCACAACACCATGTCCACACAGTGGACATCCCCAGACCCGGACGTCATGGCCATGATGTACCTCTGCCTCCGCCTGCTGCAGCTGTTCTCCATGTGTGTGGCCATCTCCCTGGTGGCCAGCAGGGCCACTGAGCAGGGAGCCGCAGGAAACTGGTCCATGTCCATCTGGTGCTTCTGTTTCACCATGACCCTCACGGTATTCATTGTTGAGTGCTATGGGTTCCATTCCCACTTTCCGTTTTTCTGGTTCAACTTCCCGTGGCCTATGCCTGCTACACCACCCTCCTCTGCCTCTCAGCCTCCATCATCTACTCCATCATCTATGTCCACTTTCTGCCTGATGGTCCTTACCAGGACTGGGTCATCGCCGCCTCTGCCTTCTCCTGTGTCACATCAGTGCTGTGTGCCATAGATGTGGCCTGCACGTGGGTTGCCTATGGGTTCAAGGAGATCCCCTGCTGTGTGCTCACCGTGCCAGGCCTGCTGAAGGTGCTGGAGACCTTCGTGGCGTATGTCGTCTTTGCCTGCATCATCAACACCTCCCTGTACCTGCACCAGCCGGCCTGAGAGTGGTGTGTGGCCGTGTACTCCATCTGCTTCATCCCAGCAGCCCTGGCCATCCTGCTGAACCTGGATGAATGGGAATACAGGCTGCCCAGACCGTATCCCATTTTCCAGCTAGTGCTCACCCTGCTCTCCATCCTCCTCTATGTCAGTGCCCTGGTCCTCTGGCTGCTTTACCAGTTCAGCGAGGAGCTCGGCGGGCAGCCCCAGAGGCCCAATGATGGGAACTGCAGGGACGAGCTCACCTACGACATGTGCGCCCAAGACCAGTGCCTGGCTGTGGCCGTCCTGACAGCCTCCAACCTGCTGGTTTACATGGCCAACCTGGGGTACTGGGCCCGCCAGGTTCTGTAGGGACTGAGGACCAGCCCAGGGACTCCTGATCCTCTGCTCACAAAGGTATCCTCACCGAGCTCTGGTGTTCTCTGATGCCCTCTTCCTGGCTCCTCTCTCCCTCCTCACATCCTTCCCCATGCACCTCACTGTCTTTTCTGTTTCCTTCCCTCCTTCTGCTCTGTCTCTTTCCTGCTAAGTGTGGTTGCCCAAGTCCTGTTTTGCTTCTTTCTCTTGCTTCTTTCATCTTTTCTACATTTTCTGCTTTTTGCCCCTTTTCTGGTCATCCTTGGTTTTCTCATCTCCTGTGTCCTGACCACCTCTCCCCATCTTCCTTCTTCTGATCCACAGTCTTCCTTCTCTGCCCACCGCCCCCTCCCATCTCCTAAGGTGCTGACTCCACAGCACACAGTCCTCTGTGTGATTCGGCCCCCACCTCCCATGGGAGGAGAGTATACAGGGCACCTGCCCTTTAACTTAAACTAAAATCTCTGGAGGTCTATAATTTTCAATGGCAGGAGTCTTGAAGCAGAGACCCTGGTCCCTGGGCCCCACCTGGTGCTCCAGGTGGGGTGCTCCAGCCCCACCTGAGATTGGCTCCAGAATTTTTGCAGGCTCACTAAACACCCGCTGCCTAGAGGCCATCTTAGAGGAAGCCAGGGGTAGATACTGTCCATCCCAGCTACTCTCTGGGGAATCAAAGTAGGAGTTGGTGAAGCAACACAAAAACTTTAAGACAGCTGTCTGCAGTGTTGGTGAGGGGCAGCGACGTGGCCCTCCTGCCTCAGTGATCAAAACACAGGTCCTGCCTCTGAGGGGAGAAGAGCATGGCCACTGCAACCTCAAGGCGTGTTAGCCTGGGACTTTTTTTCTTTTCTTTTTTTCCTATCTTCTGATCAGGAGGGCAAAAATTACTGGGTGACTCTGTTCTTAAAGGGGAAATTTCTCTTTAAGTTCTCTTGGGCAGGTTTCTTTGTAAAGGGTGGGGGTTGCTGCTTCCATTGTCAAAGAAACTGCATGGCTTGAGTGTGAGGGGCACACACATGTGAGTTTCTGTGTGCTGACCGCTTCCTGCTGCAACTTCTTGATTCTCTGGGACTCAGACACAATGTGATCTATAAAATACATATAATTTAAAATTTTTTCTGGAGCTTCTGGTGCTGTCAATTGTAGATAAAACCCTCTTCCTTTCTCCATTTACAATATCCTTTTTAACCTCAACATAAAAATGAAAGAAAATATAAACCCCCCAAAACAAAATCTGCTCTAATTGCCCAGATTTGCCTAGAGCTCAGAACAGTCCTAGTCAGTTTCTACCCTCACCCAAACTTGGAGTCAGCCCCTCCCACTGACTCCCACCCACCCCTGAACCAGAGCCTATGGGTGTGAGCCAGCCTGTGACACAAGATGTTGGGCCCCACCCGAACAGGGACTCGAGAATCGGAGCGCAACAACGGCCACTGCCCGTCAGGAGTGAGGTGTGCAACGAGGAATTCCTAATTATTTGAAGTAAGGGGCAGGGAGTTTTATTGTCGAGAGTAATAAATCATGGGACAAGGCAGTAGCCACCAGTTATTTGTACATATGTTGAAAACTTTGTTAAAAGGCAGGGGAATTCATGTAAATAAGTTACAGCTAGAGAAGTTTTTACTTTTTGTAGAAGTTTGTCCTTGGTTCCCAGAGGAAGGAACAGTTAGTCCGGAAACTTGGAAGAAAGTAGGAAAACAATTGCAGACATATTATTCCTTACATGGTCCCAATCGTGTCCCTGTGGATGCTTTTTCTTTGTGGACTCTCCTAAGAGACTGTCTGGATCCTGAACATGAGGGACATAAGATTCAAACGGCCCTCCGGGATTCCACAGAACCCGAAGTTGCAGAGCCTTCCACCCCTCCGCCTGAGCCGCTTTATGCCGTGCCTGAGGGAACAGCTTGTAAGGCTGGAAGGAATGATGATGTGTTAAGCTCTGATGAACAGGAAGAGTTAAATGAACAAGCGGCTCAGTACCATAGAGAGGATATGCCTTGGGAGATGATGGTTAGCATGCAACCCTCCTCAGGAAAAGGGGAATAGCATTCAGGGCTTTCTGAAGAACAGCTGGAGAATTTAATTCAGAAAATTGTTATAGCAGTAAAAAAGGATGCACAGGGAGACTCCCACTCCAGCCAGCCTGCGCCTCCAGCATATCCTCCCTCGGTTCTTGCTGGACTTGATCCACCTCCGCCTTTCGTAGAACCACAAGAGCTTATATCTATCCCTGCTTCTTTGCCCGGTGAAAACATAAAAACTAGAAGTGAGAAATTATTATCTCCTCTTCAACAAGCGATTAAGCGAGCTAATGATGAAGGAGAACATATTCCCGGGTTTTCAGGAATCTATCCAGGATTTGAAAATGCTCAACAGCAGAGGTATTATGAACCACTACCCTTTAAGCGTTAAAAATGGCTTGTGCACAATACGGTCCGACTGCGCCGTTTACTCAGGCTATTATAGAGGCTTTAGGAAATCAAAATTTGCCACCTAATGATTGGAAACAGGTTGCTCGGGCTTGTCTATCTGGAGGAGATTATTTACTATGGAAATCTGAGTTTGCTGAGCAGTGTGGGATCACAGCCAATATCAATCGGCGACAGGGACTGAACACCACTTATGAAATGATGGTGGGAGAGGGGGATTATCGAGGCACTAATAATCAACTTAATTATTTGCCTGGAGCCTACCCTCAGATTAGTGCTGCGGCTCTACGAGCATGGAAAAAATTTCCAAATTCTGATAAAAAGACCGAAGATTTATCTAAAATTCGCCAGGGGCCAGATGAACCATATCAGGATTTTGTTGCCCGCCTGCTTGAGGCAATTAGTAAAATGATAGGGGATGAGCAGGCGGGAATGGTGTTGGCTAAACAGCTTGCTTATGAGAATGCCAATTCGGCTTGTCAAGCTGCCCTGAGACCTTACAGGAAAAAGGGAGGCTTATCCGATTATGTACGGATTTGTGCCGATATTGGCCCTTCGTACGTTCAAGGCATAACTTTGGCCGCGGCATTACAAGGAAAGACAGTCAAAGAAGTACTGTATCAGCAACAAAAGCGGGATAAAACTAGTGGTCAGCCTCGAGTCCTTGGCCCTCTGTGGGAGAGCGCACGTGGGCCCCTGGCCTCGCGCCCGCACAGCCTGGCTAAAACTCAACAGAACTGGCTGTTTCAGTTTAGCGACAACTGGGTTATTGCTTTAGCTGGCTTTAGTGGACGGCTTGATAATCATTATCCCTCGGATAAAATTTTGCAATTTGCTCACTATCACCAATTTCTCTTCCCAAAAACCGTTGTTTCTCAGCCCCTTGCCAATGCCCTAACTGTATTTACTGATGGCTCTTCTAATGGAATAGCTAGTTTGATTATACAGGACAATACTGCCACCTGGCGTACTAATTATAAGTCTGCTCAAGAAGTAGAACTATTTGCTGTTTTTCAGGCTCTATTACACATCTCTGCTCCATTTAATTTATATTCCGACAGTCAATATATCATAAGAGCCTTAAACACTATTGAGACTGTTCCATTTATTGGTACCCTGAATTCTACTATCCAAATTCTTTTTCGTGATATACAACATTTAATTTCCTCCAGAGTTAATAAATGCTATTTCGGTCATATTTGTGCTCACTCTGGACTTCCTGGACCTTTAGCACGAGGCAATGCTTTGGCTGACGAAGCTACACGTATGATATTTCCTTCCTTGGAACAAATGGCAAAAACTTCCCACAGCTTACACCATCAAAACAGCAATAGCTTAAGACTTCAATTTGGCATTACTCGAGATGCTGCCAGACAGATTGTTAAGCAATGTCAAACATGTCCTCAATTTTTTAGCGTCCCCCATTATGGAGTTAATCCCCGAGGATTGTTGCCAAACGACATATGGCAAATGGATATTACCCATATTTCTGAATTTGGTAAACAAAAATTTGTTCATGTTACTATTGACACCTTCTCTGGCTTTTTACATGCCTCTCTACAATCCAGAGAAGCTAGCAAACATTGTATAGCTCATTGCATTAAATGTTTTGCTGTTATGGGAACCCCTAAGACCATAAAAACAGACAATGGTCCAGGATACACTGGAAAAAATTTTCAACTATTTTGTATGCAATTGTCTATCTCACATAAAACGGGTATCCCTTATAATCCTCAAGGTCAAGGAATCATTGAACGGGCACATCAAACTCTCAAACATCAATTGCAAAAACTAAAGAAGGGGGAATTGTATCTCAATACCCCCTCCAACTCTCTAAACCATGCTTTATTTGTTCTAAATTTTTTACAATTGGATATACGTGGCCGTTCAGCAGCACAGCGATTTTGGAACTTTGATGCGCACACAATAAGACCTAAAGTCTTTTGGAAAGACCCACTTGTAGGAAAATGGTATGGACCAGATCCTATAATAATTTGGGGACGAGGGCATGTTTGTGTTTTCCCACAGGATGCTGAAGCGCCACGCTGGCTGCCGGAAAGGTTGGTACGCACGGCGGAGACGATCTCTAGTAAACCAGATGAGGAGATTGAAGATTCAAGAGCATGATGAATTACCATCTCGGCAACAACTCCAGGCATTGATGCGAGAGGCACAGAATCGCGTTGTTATGCAGGGTGATCCGATATCACCTTTAAGCTTCCTGATAACCTTATTAATTATCTTAAATGAGATTAATACTGCACATTCTGAAGAATATTCAAGTGCTTACTGGGCTTATTTTCCCGACCCTCCCCTTCTCCAACCGGTGGGTTGGGAGGGTCGGTCCATTCCCATATACACTAATGATACTGTGGCTTTGGGTGGTTTTTCAGATAAACGTATTATTCCTAATCAAGTTAATTTCTCTTATCATGGAGTGTTTGATCGTTACCTATTTGTCTGTCTAGATATTTTAATTCAATAGGATGCCTTTTTGTTGGGGAGTCAGGACATGCTGATTATGACAATGGTTGGAGCCTATATATTGCTGGAGTAACGAAAGAATCTGGAATTCCTCAATGTCGTAATGGAACTGGTCCTTTAGATATCCCTTTCTGCGACTTTGGAAGAAGGGGAAGAGTCACTGCTGCACCATGGAAGCTGTGTCAAGATGGAACTGCTACGGTTTATAACATATTTGGGACAAATAAATCATTGTGGGACTGGTCTCCAGATTCGAACAGAAACCCTGGAGCACAAGATAATAGAAAGTTTGCATCCCATATTTGGAATTTGGGCGGCTCTAAAGTGTTCCAAACAGAAATCTGAAAACTAGCTGCCGCCCTTGGATGTGAGGGTTCCTACCTTCAGGTGGGATCAAAAGTGAGACACGGTTATTTATGGAATCTCACCATGAGGTACCCTCGAGCATGTGTACCTCACCCTTATGTTTTATTAGTAGGATCTATAAATATACAACTTGGGTCACGAAATTATAATGTAACTTGTAACAATTGTACTTTGACTAACTGCATCAGGGGAATTACTAATCAAACTAGGGTTCTAGTCTTAAGACAGCCTGCTTTTGTTATGATTCCTGTAAAGATTAATGCGTCTTGGTATGATGAAAAAGGACTTGAGCTTTGGAGAGAAGTAGAGGGTGCTTTAATGTGTTATTGCAGGGGAATAGGGTTAATAATTCTGGGATTTATAGCTTTGGTAACCCTTATCGCCTCCTCGATTACTGCAGCCCTGTCCCTGGCACAATCAGTGCAAACTGCAACTTTTGTTGATAATCTGGCACAAAATGTATCTGTTACCCTGGGGACTCAAGAAGATATTGACAAAAAGCTAGAGGACTGATTGAATGCCCTTTATGATGTTGTAAAATGTTTAGGTGAAGAGGTTCAAAGTATAAAGTTGAGATTATGGGTACAATGTCATGCCGATTTTCGATGGATCTGTGTTACCCCCCAAAAATATAATGGTAGTATAACTGCTTGGGATAAGGTGAAAGCTCATTTAGAAGGTATTTGGCATAATGAAAATATTTCCTTAGATTTACTGTATCTACATCAAGAAATAATGAATATTGAGAATGCACCTAGACCTGATTTGGATGTTGCAAAAAGAGCTGAGTCTTTTGTTAAAGAACTTTTTCGACATGTACCTACCATCAATAGTATTTGGTACTTGGGAGCAGCCATAGGAGGACTATTCTTAATAATTTTAACTGTTTTATTTCTTGCACCTTGTTTAATTAAAAAGCTGATTGATGATCTATGGATGATAAAGGCTTCCATCTATGGAAATTGTCTGCAGTTAAAGGAACATAAGCATGCGCCTATAGAAAAAGAAAGGGGGAGATGCGGGGAGCTGCCCATGAGAACGGGGTCCTTTATCTAAAGGATACAGCTCTGGGAGCTGCCTCAGTCCTTGAGAGTTTGCTTGCAAACATAGCTCTCTGTCCCGCCACCCCAGAGATTAGGCGATTATTTACTGCAGACACCTGGAGTTCTGGACAAACTTCTCACGCACAGGGAAATGTTATCTGGTGTAAGAAATAATAACAGGGTGCTATTCCCATGCTCTCAAGATTTCTTGTGATTTTTGTAAGATGTATAGGTCAACCAAGAAAAAAATCTTAACTGTCTTGTTTTTCTCTTGCTCTCCTGTATAAATATAAGATGCTGAATAAAGTCGTGGTCAGACCGTTTCCCTTTGTGGAGACGTGTCTGAACCTCTTGACCCCATCTTTGCTGTAGTATTCTTTCTCAGCCGCGTCGTGCACATTCTCGGGACCTGATTGACTTTGCCGGCTGGCTCCGGCAAGACAGGAGAGGGAATACTATACAGCTGGAAAAATATAAGGATGCTCTCAAATAATGATCATAAATATCTCCAGGATATGCTAAATAAAAGGAGTAAGATACAAATCTACGTGCAGTATGCTATTTCCTATGTAATAAAAAAGGAAAAAATAAAAATAAATACAATTGTATTTGCTTGATTTGTATTAAGAAGCTTGAGAAGGACTCTGGAGAGTTTAGTGGAGCAGTGGTCCTGGAGGGGTAGGGGAGATGAGGTAGAGTGGATAAAGCCACAGGTAAACCCAGGTTTCTCAGTGTGTGGCTTTTTAAGAATATCTTTATTTTGAAACATGTCAATATATTATATTTTTAAAAAAACAAAGCTGAAGTTTGAAAAAATGTACCAAGTGGAGAAGGGGAAGGATGCTTGGCAGATGGTCTCCATGTTCTCTGCAGCCTTGATGGACAGACTAGGGGAGGAGCTGAGAGATGCCCACACAGGCCTGTCTCCAAAGGCAGAGGGAAGGGAGGCAACTTGGGTCCAGGGATCTGGGGCAGTGAGGGGCGCTGTGGCCTCCAAGCCAAGCCAAGGCCTTGGTGACCAGGGCCTTCCCCAGCCCTTCAGCACACACATTTGATGGAGAAGCCCCCAGTGCCCAAGCCTCAGGCCCTTCCCTTGCTCTCTGCCTGGCCTGGGCTCCCTGTCTCCCGAGGCAGCAGCCAGAGGCTCCCTCCTCAGCCGGCTAGCCAGTCAAACCTGGGATGGGACTTGTGCTGCCGCAGAAGGAGAAGGGATTTGATTTGCCAGTTCCCTACATGACTAGAAATTTGCAAGCGTCTTTTCCTCTAATAGTATTCAAGTCTTAGACCTATCACTTAATCCCTGTATGACTTGGCCAAGTTATTCAACCTCCCTGTACCTCAACTTCCTCATCACGAAGTGAGCAGAATAACAGCCCATACTACACACAAGATCACACATGTGGAGCACCTAGAATGGTGCCTGGTGCCCCAAGAGCCCTGATAGATGCCGGCCACTGTCACTTGGTCCTGGTGCTGTGCTGGGCTGTGTGACTGGCATCGCTCAGGGAAGGAGGGGAGCTCGAGGAGGAGGATGCTGAGGTCAGACATGAGATGTCTTATTCCAGCATTTGGTAAGAATGGATTCATCCCGCCTTCCTTCCTTCCATCATTCCATCCATCTCCTCACTCACTGGCAGACACCAGGGCCTGCGGCAAGCTCTGGGGATAATGAGATCACAGTGGAGCAGCCCTGACCTCAAGGATCTCACAGGAGAGTGAGGAGGAGGAGAGAGAAATCCAGCCAGCACGACCACAGGCGTGTGGGGACCCAGGCAGGTCAGGGGTCCAGAGGGCCCTCAGGAGCGGCTCTTCCTTTACTAGGACCAGCGGTGACAGTGCTGTTCATGGGTCCCCCTCCCCCAGCCCGATGCCGGGCACCCTGTCTATGGGGTCTCAGTCCCCTTCTCAGCCCTTTGATGGACGAGACCCTCATCTCACAGAGGGAGACACGGAGCCAGGTGGGCTGACTGAAGCTGGGGTCTCTCTAGAGCATCAGCCTGTCCTTCCTCATGACTGGGCTTTGTCCACTGAGAGCTGGCTGTGCAGGAGGCAGGGGCCAGGGGTGGGGGCGGGGCCACAGCACATGCTGTCCTCTGGGGTCTTGACCCTCACCTCGGGTCCACCTAGGAGGTAAGCCCCCCAACCCAGCTCTTTCCTCCCCTGGGGCATCCAAGCCCCAGAGCCGGAAGCAGGACGTCAGGTTAGAGATTTCCTTTGGGAAAGCTTTTCCTCTGGAAATCCTGGCTCCTCCTCTTTCCAGGAAGCCTGAAGCCCTGGAAGGACTCGGGCTGGTAGTCACGGAGCCTGGGGGTCACCTTCCAGGCCAGGCAGCACCACTGCCCCGGTTGCCCTGAGCCTCAGCTCAGGAGCTGATGAGGGCATCTAGAGGGTCCCTGGAGCCGCCCTCCATCCATGTTAAAGACCCAGTCCCTCACACAGCCTGCCAGAGGGTCCCTCAGGCTGGTTCTACCTACAAGTCAGTAAAATGGTTCAAGGGCTCCATCTAGTGGCCACTCACAGGCAGACAAGCAGCTGCACCCAACAGGTTCCAAAGTTCATTAACGATCAGCAGAGGTCTGGACTCCAAAACGCAGGAGACAAGGTAGGGGAGAATCCAGACAGATCAAACTCAACTTCCCCCTCGCCTTCCCTAGCCAGGCTTTCAGAGGCCAGTGGCACAAACGGGAGGCTGCCATTGTAAAACAGACTGAGTGTAAAGCCCCGGAGTTTGGAGTCAGATGGGCCTGGATTTGAATCCCTTGGGTTTAACCTCACCTGGAGCCCCTCATCCCTGCAGTGGGCTACTGAGGACACATTCAACACATTTACTCTCTGCATGAACAGGCAGCCAAGAGACTTGGAGGGGGTGAAGCTGGACCAGTGACCACAGTCCCCCTGGTGGTACTCAGCCCTTAGGCCAGTGGCTCATCCTTGGCTGTACAGCACAGTCGCCTGATGTGGGAAGCGCCTCAAAGCATGGTCCCTGGATCAGCACAAGACATCAAGGGGGTACTTGTTGGGAATGCAGATTCCTGGGTTTCCCCCACCCAGCCCTGCTGAATCAGAAACTCTGGGATGGGGCCCAGCAGCCCCCATGTGATGCTCAAGTACCAGGGTGATGAAAAGGTACTTTATGTGACTTGAATGTCTTACACATCAGAATCACCTCTGGAGGTCAAAATACTAACAGGTGCCTACCCCCCCACCCCACCCCCACCCCCCACATCCAGGGATTCTGGTTCAGTGAAGCTGAAGAGGAACCCAGTCAGGGATTAAAATAACGACTCTGCAGATGATTCTACTGCATAACGTTGGACCTGGGTGTTATGCTCAGGAAACAGTTCCCCCTTCTGGGTATAAATGCAGCTAGAAAGGCAGGTGGAGGTAATTAATTGTGTTGTCACAAGGACTTCTTCGCAGACTCGCAGATTCAAGACGTTAAGGAAACTGACACTCCTTGACATTGACACCTCTTAAGTGATGGGAACACTTGAGCCTCCATCCCAGTTCATGTTGGCTGCCCTCTCAAGTGCTGGGTGGGATCCACCAATGCCCAGTTCAGAGAGAAGAAAGAAAAAGAAGAGGATCCAAGGGAGTAGAGAAAATATAGAGCTATTTTACTGCTAAAAATGCATTTTACAAAAGCAACAAAGTTTTTGTTCTGAAGAGACAAAAGGCCTCTAGTCCTTGGGGAGGGGGCTGGACTCCACCAGGCATGCAGCCCTCACTGCTCTCGAATTCTCCTGGAGATGCGGTAGAGCTCCATGGCTGCCCTGGCGTCTTCCACCGAGTTATGTCCCAGCACGCTGTCCTGCAGACACAGGACAGAGAGGGGCTGGGGGCTGAATCCAGGCACTATGGGACCTGGGCCTTCCCTGCTCACAGCCTGAGTCCAGGGCTGAAGTGGGTCAGGGTGAGTCTCCATAGCCCCTGATACACAGACTCAGATGGTGGCTGGAGCAGGCCTGGCTTCAAGCAGTTCTCACAGGAGCCCAGGGCCCGGGGAACATGGACACAGATGTTTCCAGAGTGCTCCTTGCTCAGCACATTGAGAACAGGGCTCTTCAGCGAGTCCAGGAGCTGACACTCTGTCCTGGATCCCTGGTGCCACAAGCCCTGCAGAGGGGCCCAAACTCACGCCCATCCCCTGCCTCCTGCACATTTCTGCTCCCCAGACAAGCTGCCCCCCATCCCTCAGACTGGGGCTCAGGCTCTCCCCTCCCCAGGCCCCCCTCTCCTGCCTCCTCCACTAAGACATATCCTTCACCCTCCACTCAGACTTGGTATCCTGCCTGACCCCGTCCTCCATCCCTGCTCAGGATGCCTGCCCTCTCTGCTCAGATGTGTTGATAGACAGGTCATGGGCCTCCCTCCCTTCAACCAAGAGTTTCTCAAGGACCAGAGGGATCTTCCTCACCCAGGTCCTCAGCCTCTGGTCCAGCCTGGACCCGAGCAGGTGCTTCTTAAACATCCGCTGAGCCCAAGTGGCCGCAGTTCCTAGTGTCCAGCCAGCCTCCCTGGGCCCTGGTGAGCTCCCAGCATGCCTGCCCCTGCCTGGGGCTCGGAGTTAGGGCCCCGAGAGCAGTATCAGCCGCGGCCTGATGGGCGCTGTGTGTAAACAATGCGGCTCCCTGGGCACACCCGAGGTCTGCGCTATACACTGTTTCCTGAGGTGGGCTGGAGGGTGAAGCCTCAGTTACCCACAGGGAAACTGGCCTGACTGAAAACAAACTAAATCACTTTGATGGGCTGCCTTCCCTTTCCTGGCCCTCGGCCTCACCCTACAGGCTTCCCAGGTCAGCTCTCAGATGGACGCGGTGCCCGCCCTCCTTCTGGGGAAAGCCCATGTCTCTCAGAGCACACAGCCTCTCAGGACTACGTGGGGGAGTTGGGGTGAGCAGAACATCTCTGGGGCTGCATATGTGCTGTGGAGGCACTGGGGGACTTTAGAGTCCTGCAGGGAAGGCCAGCCCCCCACCCCCGCCAGGTAACAGGGTGGCCCTCACCTGGATGCGCCGCCCGAGGAGGCGCTGGCTCAGCACCCGCAGGGAGACCCGCCGGCAGTACTGCAGGCCAGCCTCGCGCCACAACCGCCGGTCGGCAGCCGTGTCATAGATGGCGTAGTCGCTCATGTTCTCCTTCAGCGCCTTGAAGTCGTGCTTCAGGTCGTGGCCCACCACCAGCTTGCCCTTCAGCACCTGCAGGATCTGGCCAGGAAGACAAGGGCCCCACACGTCACCCAGGGCCCTTCCAGGTGGGTCTGGGGCAACTCGGTGCCATCAAGGGGGCGGGCCTGGAGCAGCCCCTCCTGGACTTGCTGTGTGAGCATGAGCAAACCACCATCCCTCTCTGGGCTTGGGACATATCTATCAGGGAGAAAAAGAGGCTGGAGCAGGCCCTTCATCACCTTCAACTGTTTAGTTCTGCCCGAAGGCCTATCCCAGCTTCTTTGGTGGTTGCCTTGGGGGTTTCCCTGGTGGTTCAGACGGTAAAGAATCTGCCTGCTAATGTAAGAGATGGGGTTCGATCCCTGGGTTGGGAAGATCCCCTGGAGAAGAGAATGACAACCCACTCTACTGTTCTTGCCTGGAGAATCCCATGGACGGAGGAGCCTGGAAGGCTACAGTCTGTGGGGTCACAGAGAGTGGTACACAACTGAGCGACTAATAGTTTACTTTGAATAATAGCAATGCCAATGGTCCCATGAGCCAGGCACTCACTGATATTCATCACATACATTATGTTATTTAATCCTTTCAACAATCCTCCTGTGGCAGGTGGAATAATAACCTCCCAGAGATGCCCACTTCCTAATCCCCAGGACCTGTAAACATGTTACATGGCAAAGGGAAATTAAAGCTGCAAATGAACTTCAGGTTGTTAATCAGATGACCTTAAAAGAGGGGGAGTTTCTGAGACTTCTCTGGTAGTACAGTGGTTAAGAATTCAACTGCCAAATGCAGGGGACACGGGTTTGATCCCTAGTCCAGGTACTAAGAGAAAGCCCACATGCAGCAACAAAGACCCAGAGCAACCAAAAATAAAGGTAGGGAGAGTTTTGGGATGATTCAGAGGGGCCCAGCATAATCAATCCCAAGGTCCTTTTATGTGAAGGTCAGAGAGATCTGACTTGAGAACTTGACAGTCTGCCGCTGGCTGTGGAAGTGGAGGAAGGGGCCGAGAGTCAGGAACACAAGAAGCTAGGAGCTGGGAAAGACAAGGAAATGAATCCTTCACCAGGCCTCCTCTGGGGTTTCCCTGGTGGCTCACAGGGTAAAGAATCTACCCACAATGCAGGAGACCCGGGTTCGAGCCCTTGGTCAGCAAGATCCCCTGGAGAAGAGAATGGCTACCCACTCCAGTATCCTTGCCAGGAGAATTCCATGGACAGAGGAGCCTGGTGGGCTACAGTCTATGGGATCACAAAGAGTCAGACGTGACTGAGCAACTAACACACATCGGAGGCTCCAGAAATGAATACAGCCCTGTGGACACTTCAGTCTCAGAAGAATGACACCCCCATTGGGTTTCTGAACCACAGAACTGTAAGATTATAAATTTGCATTATTTTAAACCACCAGTCTATGGTTTTGTTATAGCAGCTGTAGAAAACCAGTACAGCTATGAGGGAGGGCTGTGTTTAACTGAATTTTGCAGTTGAAAAACACTGAACTATCAAGAAGTGGAGTAATTTACTCAAGGTGATTCTGATGATTTTTAAATGTTTGCAGATTCCTTGACACTCCTCTCAGAACAGACAGAGCCTAGGACTTCCTTGGTAGACTAGCGATTAAGAATCTGCCTGCCAATGCAGCGGACATGGGTTCGATCCCTGGTCTGGGAAGATCCCACATGCTGCAGAGCAGCTAAGCCAAGGCGCCCCAGCTGCTGAAGCCTGAGTGTAGAGCCCGTGCTCTGCAACAAGGGAAGCTGCAACAATGAGAATCCTGGGCACCACAACTGGAGAGCAGCCCCTGCTCATCACAACTAGAGCAAGCCCACTCGGGAGGCAGGAATGAAGAAGATCCAGCTCAGCCAAAAATAAGTCACATTTTTAAAAGAAAAGAAAACATGCCATCTGGTTCCCTTCACCTTGAATATGAGCCAGGCTGTGTGATGTCTCACCTCCCGATGGAGCCAGTGTCCCAGGATCCCTGAGTCTTCCTGAAACCACCATGCTGCAGAGACCACCCTGAGTTACAGAGTTGTGCCCAAGGAGCCCCAGCCACACGACAGGTGGGTGAGTGACCCATCCCGTGATTCCAACCCCGGGCCTGCCAGGTGCCTCAGCCGATCAGCTGTCCCTGTCCGAGCCCTGCCCAGATTGCAGATGTGTGGGTGCCATAAATATTGACATTGTTTGGAGCACTTGGTTTTGGGGTGACTTGGTAAGCATCATTTGATAGTCACACAGTTAGTTCGTGGCAGGGCCAGCCCTCAAAGCCAGCAGGCATGGCTCCAGTGCCTGCTGGTCATACTATGTTATATGGAAGAGCCTCCCGCTCCCAGCCTCTGCCAGCCCCCCAGGCAAGCTGCAGGGGGCGACCCAGAGAGTGCCCCAGCCCGGTGCCCTGCCCGTGTGCCCAGGCCACCCCTAGCTTCTGTTCTCACCTCCTTTCCCACGGTGGCCAAATGGACAGCCTCAGTCACTGGCCACACAGAGGGGTCACCTTTCCTTCTCTTGGCTGCCCTTGGGGAGGACGGAGTTGGGAGGGTGCTTGGGGAAAGCTGTTCCAGGTGCCGTCTGGGCAGCAGCTCATAGCCATCCAAGGCCCACCTTGGACAGCTCTTCAGCAGCCTTCGTCTCTTCCTCTGTGCCCAGGAAGGAATCTCTAGGTGGCTAACACCCTCCCGTGTCCTGCTTCTGCTTCTAGCTTCTTCCCCAGACATCAAGTGGGACCTTTGACTTGCTCCCCCTTGTGGCCACTTTGCAGAACAGAAGCCAAGTCTCCCAGAAGTGACTTCCTGGTGGTCCAGTGAAGAATCCACCTTGCAATGCAGGGGAAGTGGGTTCGATCCCTGGTTGGGGAGCTAAAATCTCAAACACTATGGAGCAAATAAGCCAGCATGTGTCAACTAGAGCGACCATGCACTGCAAGGATAAATCCTGGATGATGCAACAAAAATCCCGCATGCTGTGACTAAGACGATGCAGGCAAATAAGTAAATTTTTTTAAAAAGTGAGGGGACCTGTCCACAGTCACAGCACTGGAGACAGGGTGGGTCCATCCTACCATCAGCCCCTCCATTACTGAGGTTTGGTTGGGAATGGTGGCTCAGGCGGTAAAGAGTCTGCCTGCAATGCAGGAGACCTGGGTTTGATCCTTGGGTTGGGAAGATCCCCTGGAGAAGGGAATGGCAACCCGCTCCAGTATTCTTGCCTGGGAGAATCCCCTGGATAAAGGAAACAATCCATGCGATCACACAGAGTCGGACACAACTGAGCAACTAACACTTCCTCCAGACAGACTCCTGCCCAACCTAGGGACTGGAGAACAAGCCCCGGGAATGAAGCTGGGACACTCCTGAGAGACACCAGTGCTTGTCACACTTGGGCTTAGGGATCAGCTAGTCAACCTCACCAAAATCTGGATTCGACTGCGGGATTCTGCCTTTCTAACAGGTGGTGCGGATGCTGGAGGTCTGGGGGCTCCCTGAGCGATGAGGGCACATGACCTCTGAGCAGAGGCTGGGGGAGAACCCTACGTGTGAAGAAAAGGGCTCAGGCAGCATGCAGGGGAGGGCTCGAGGCCCAGGGCCAGAGGGTATGGCCGTGCTGGGCGGCTGGGGATCACATACCTTTCCTTGCTGACGTCTTTTATGTTTCTGAACAGTGGGGCCTGTTTTCTTGTCTAGGAGATGACTCAGCTCTAGTTCACACAAGCCCTGAGGGGGCTGTGACATCCCAGAGTCAACCGCAGTAGCCGGTCCCAGGCTAAGAGGGCCAAGTCATCATGGGATGGATTCCCGGGAAATTCATCACTTCCCAAGCCCAGGGTCCCCACAGTGGGTGGGGGGTCGGGCATGGTTACATTCAAGACCATGAGACTCATCATGAGACAAATAAAATAAGATGAAGAGGATAAGAAGTAGAAGGATGAAGAAGCAGGAAAAGGAGGAGATCTGACTCTTCAGCAGAGAGATGTCAACTCTTCAGGACAAAGATTCTGGGACTTGCTGTGTGGTCTCAGGGAGGTCAAGGACCATCTCTGGGTTTCAGTTTTCCTCTTTGTAAAGGGAGAGCCTGGAGAGGTGAGCTCCACGGACTTTTTGAGGCAAGGCAGAGAGGGAAATCCAGGGTGGTGTGGAGGTGCCAGCTGGCAGGGCCTCCGGGCTATGTGACCTGCTGGCTGCCGACCTGCCCTCAATCAGTGTCGTGAGGCAAATGTGTCCAATACACTGGTTTGCGGCTCAAGTTCCTGGGAAGAACTGGAGGGGGTGGGGGAAGGGACAGTCATCCATCCGTTCTCATTGCCTGGCACTGGGTCAGGTACTTTCCTCACCTCATCATGAGGCCTCACAGCAAGAGTGTTCTTAATGTCATTTTATAGTGGAGGGGGCTGAGGATCAGAGAGGGTAAGAGGCTTGCCCAGGTCACACAGCGGGTGTGTTGACTACTGAGATGCCATGTCCAGACCTGCCTGAACCTGTCACTATTATTACAGTTGTTATTATTACCATCTATTGAGAATCTGGGATTGTATTATCATTATTAATTTCAGAGTTGAAATTAATAATGTCTAGGGAATAGAATAGATATATGAATGGCTAGGGCTTCCTAGCCCCAGGTGGCTCAGTGGTAAAGAATCTGCAAGGAGACCCAAGAGATGCATGTTCCATCCTTGGGTTGGGAAGGCCCCCTGGATGAGGAAATGGCAACCCATGCCACTATTCTTGCTTGGAAAATTCCATAGACAGAGGTGCCTGGAGGGCTATGGTCTATAAGGTCACAAAAAGCCAGACATGACTGAGCGACTGAGTGCACATACACACATACGTATGGCTGAGGCCCTTCACCGTTCACCTGAAACTTTGTTTGTTAATTGTTAATGTTAAAATGTTAATGTCAAAACATTGTTTGTTAATTGCCTATGTGCGTGCTCAGTCGTGTCTGACTCTTTGTGACCCTATGGACTGTAGCCTGCCAGGCACTTCAGTCCATGGGATTATCCAGGCAAGAGTACTGAAGTGCGTTGCCATGCCCTCTTCCAGGAGATCTTCCCTACCTAGGGATCAAACCCAGGTCTCCTGCATTACAGGCAGATTCTTCACCAACTGAGCCACTGGGGAAGCCCCATTAACTGGCTATACCCCAATACAAAATCTGTGAAAACTTCTGAAAGAGATGGGAATACCAGACCACCTGACCTGCCTCTTGAGAAATCTGTATGCAGGTCAGGAAGCAACAGTTAGAACTGGACATGGAACAAAGGACTGGTTCCAAATAGAAAAAGAAGTACATCAAGGCTGTATATTGTCACCCTGTTTATTTAACTTATACGCAGAGTACATCATGAGAAACACTGGGCTGGATGAAGCACAAGCTGGAATCAAGATTAATGAGAGAAATATCAATAACCTCAGATATGCAGATGACACCACCCTTATGGTAGAAAGTGAAGAGGAACTAAAAAGCCTCTTGATAAAAGTGAAAGAAGAGAGTGAAAAAATTGGCTTAAAGCTCAACATTCAGAAAACTAAGATCATGGCATCCAGTCCCATCACTTCATGGCAAATAGATGGGGAAACAGTGGAAACAATGGCAGACTTTAATTTGGGAGGCTCCAAAGTCACTGCAGATGGTGACTTGCAGCCATGAAATTAAAAGACGCTTACTCCTTGAAAGTTATGACCAACCTAGACAGCATATTCAAAAGCAGAGACATTACTTTGCCAACAAAGGTCTGTCTAGTCAAGGCTATGGTTTTTCCAGCAGTCATGTATGGATGTGAGAGCTGGACTACAAAGAAAGCTGAATGCAGAAGAACTGATGCTTTTGAATTGTGGTGTTGGAGAAGACTCTTGAGAGTCCCTTGGACTGCAAGGAGATCCAACCAGTCCATCCTAAAGGAGATCAATCCTGAGTGTTCATTGGTAGGACTGATGTTGAAGCTGAAACTCCAATACTTTGGCCACTTGATACGAAGAGCTGACTCATTTGAAAAGACTCTGATGCTGGGAAAGACTGAAGGCAGAAGAAGGGGACAACAGAGGATGAGATGGATGGCATGACTGACTCAATGGGCATGAGTTTGGGTAAACTCCGGGAGTTGGTGATAGACAGGGAGGCCTGGAGTGCTGCAGTTCATGGGGTCGCAAAGAGATGGACACGACTGAGCGACTGAACTGAACAATGCAAAATAAAAACTTAAAAAAAAAACAACAACAGTGTTGTAATAACCCTAAATAAAATATTATATAACCGAAAAAAATTAATGAATAATTTCCACTGCTGAATCCATGACAGCCCTCAGTAAAGATTTCTGATTCCAGAATACGGGCCCTATGAGGCGGGGATTGTCATAGCATCTTACCCACAGGTACAGGGGCTGCCGGGTGGTGTGTACCATGTCACTCATTAGGGGAATGACAGGCCCAGGTGCAGGAATCTGCCCACATCCTCTTTCCACTGTGTTTCCCCTCTAGTCCAAGTATTTCCCAGATGGGCCTGATCAAAAAATCACTGGGGGCCCTTGTTAAAAGACCAGAGGGCGGGGCCCTACTCCAGCCCGGCTGAAGCATCGTCACCAGGAAGGGGCATTAGCAAATGTTCCAGGGTATTCCTCCCATCTGCCTAGTTTGGAAATGCCAGCTCTGATGTCTGTCCAGCCCCTCAGAGCCTGCTGCTCCCATCATGCATCCGTCTTTCCATCTGTCCATGCGTTCATGCCTGGGTGCCAGGAGAGGTGATTATAAGGCACTCTGAAGAATGCTGCCCTTGTGGAGGTCCCCTACTGTCATCGTCAGGAGTGGCCCTGGACCCCTTCTTTCGTCCTGTCCCCTGCCAGGCTCTCCGGGTGTCCTGGCCCCTAGCTTGTGTCTGCTTCTCACAAGGCTGCTTAACCCGTGGAAAACCTGGATGACAAAGTTGTCCTCCTTCACCTGGCTGAGCCCCAGAAAGACATGCCAGGTGTCGGGACCCCAACAGGGTCCTTGACCCAGGCAAGGGCTATGTCACTGGTACAGCTGAAACCACTCGCTGCTCACAAGCCACCGTGGCTCCCTTTCTGTTTGCCACCTAAACTACGATGACTCACAAGGTTCAGTTTCTCTATGTGCGAACTAACAGCATCATTCTCATTCTCCAATCCCAGTCTTGGGGTGGATGCTACTCACTATACCAGGTTAACATTAGAAGAGTATTTATTTACAAAAGTATGTTACGGACTTTCCCTGGTGGTGCAGTAGATAAGAATCTGCCTGCCGATGCAGGGACACAGGTTCAATCCTTGCTCCAGGAAGATCCTACATGCCATGGAGCATCTAAGCCCACGCGCCACATACTGAGCCCACGTGCCTAGAGCTGCGCTCCACAATGAAAGAAGCCACTGCAGTGAGAAGCCCACACACGCAATGAAGACGCAGTGCAACCAAAAATAAAACAAATAGAAAACTTAGGGTTTTTTTAAAGTGAGTTACAAGTTACTGACCATCATCATTAGATTAAAATATGAATTAAAAGAGTGTTGAGGGCCTCCCTGCTGGTCCAGTGGCTAAGAATCTGCCTTCCAGTGCAGGGGACGTGATTCCATCCCTGGTTGGGCAGCTAAGATTCCACGTGCTGAGGGCCAACCGAGCCTGCGAGCCACAGCCAGAGAGACATCCATGCACCACAATGAAGAGTCCATGTGTCTCGACTCAGAGCCAAGGCAGCCAAATAAATAAATATTTTTTTAAAAAAGAGCATTGACCTGTCAGGTGAGAGCTCTGAATCTGGGCACCGAGCTGTAGCCCAGCCTGCTGTGTGTCCTTAGCAAGTCAGTGCCCCTCTCTGGACCTCGGTCTCCTCACAGGTTCCCTCCTGTGCTGACAGCCTGGTTTATGGGGCTCTCTGTAGACCAGGGTTCTCAACCTTGGAACTACGAACATTTGGGGCCCGATACTTCTTTGGTGTGAGTCTGTGTTCTGTGCATTGTAGGATGTCTAGCACCATCTCTAGCCTCAAGCCATTGGATATCAGTGACAGCCTTCCCCGCCTCACTTACGACAATCAGAAATGCCTTCAGATGTTGCTAAAAATGTCCCCTTGGGGGCAGAATCACAGTGCACTGAGAACTACTGCGTTAGATGACAGTCAGACCTACAGGTGTCAGAAGATAACAAGGCAATTACCTCGCATTATAAAAGCAGTGTCAGAACTTCCCTGGTGGTTCAGTAGTTAAGAGTCTCCCTTCCAATGCAGGGGACATGGGTTCGATCCCTGGCCAGGGAACTAAGCTCCCACATGCTGTGAGGCTACCAAGCCCATGTGCCACAATCACTGAACCCAGACACCTCCACTACAGACCCCGAATGCTCTAGAGCCTGTGTGCCCCTACAAAAAAATACCACATGTGACAGCAAAGATCCTGAGTGCAGCAACTATGACCCAACACAGCCAAATCAATAAATATTTAAGATAAATAAATAAAAGCAATATGATACCATTACAAAAAATAAAAAAGAGAACAGGGTGAGGGAAGTCCACTCAAAGCTTCAGTGCCTTGTGGCCACAATGCTCCTGGGTGTACCAGGTGGGCTAGCAGGCTTAGTGGCTCCTCGGAGCCCGCCTGGCTTCTACGACCTGGTCGATGGCTCACAGCTAGTCTGGTCCACTCGCCATTCCCATGGGAGGAAGAGACAGGTTGGTGAGCCACCTTTGGAAAATGCCCTGCAAGAAACCTCGACTCACCTGAGAGGTGTCACCTGGCCTTGTGGGTCTGATAAATGGCTAATAGACTTCTGCCCTTTGGTGAGTCCCCCTGTACATCTCGGGTTAAATGAGCCTGGCCTTTGGGATTAAAATACTGAGGATGACAAGTGGGGTCAATGTGTCTCGATGTCTTAGTTCATGAAAACAAACGACGGGGGCTTCTCTGGTGACTCGGTGGCGAAGAACCTGCCTACTAGTGCAGGGGAGACAGGTTCGATCCCTGATCCGGGAAGATCTCACAGGCAGCGGAGCAACTAAGCCCGTTCACCACATCTATTGAGATTGTGCTCTGGAGTCCGGGAGCTGCTACTACGGAAGCCGTCTCACCCTAGAGCCCACCCCGTGTGCTGCAACTAAAGAATAACCCCGCTCGCTGCAACTGGAGAAAAACCCTTGCAACAGTGAATATCCAGCACAGTCAAAAATAAATAAATAAAAATTTAAATATATATATATATATATATATCTTAAAACAAAAAGAAAATGATGGCAGTTGCCTCACCCCTCAGCTTCCCTCTCATGCTGCCCTGACACTGTGTGTACACCAGGCACAGAGAAGACTCTTGAGAGTCCCCTGGACAGCAAGGAGATCAACCCGTCAATTCTAAAGGAAATCAACCCTGAATACTCACTGGAAGGACTGATGCTGAAGCTGAAGCTCCAATACTTTGGCCACCTGATGCAAACAGACAACTCATTGGAAAAGACCCTGATGCTGGAAAAGATTGAAGGTAGAAGGAGAAGAGGGCAACAGAGGATGAGATGGTTGGATGCTATCACCGATTCAGTGGACATGAACTTGGGCAAACTCCTGGAGATAGTGAGGGACAGGGAAGCCTGGTGTCCTGCAGTCCATGGGGTCACAAAGAGTCGAACAGGACTTGATGACTGAAAAACACCACCAGGCTCTTAGCATTCACAGTTAAGTGAATTCACAGGATTCACACACTGATCACAGGATTGGAACATCGCAGAGTAAGTCCTGGGGACAGAATTTGAGTCTCTGCTCCTCCCCTTCCTTGGACAGTCTGCTCAGCCTTGTGCCTTAGTGTGCTCATCTGTAAAATGGAGTGATGAGACTACCTTCCAGACTGTGGTGGGGAGTAAAGGTAGTGGTGTGCTGAAAGCACTTAGAACAGGGCCTGGACATCTTGCTGGATACACCTGTGCTACTTTGTCACATCACCCCTATGTCACAGAGAGGTTTAGCAACAAGCCGGAGGACATGGGGCAATCAGGAGGCAGAGCTGGGACTGGACCCATGTCCAGCCAAGTCTGAAGAGAGTGTGCTTGCTCCCTGCCCCCTGCATGTATTACTGCATCTTGACAGCAAAGGCCAACATGAGGGCAGAGGCAGTTCTGGTCCACGCAGCTGCCAGGACTCCTGTGCATGCTAAGTCACTTCAGTTGTGTCCAACTCTTTGTGACCCCATGGACTGTAGCCCACCAGGCAAGAATACTGGAGTGGGGTGCCGCGCCCTCCTCCAGGGAATCTTCCTCCCTCTTCAGTCCGCCAGGGACTGAACCTGTGTCTCTTAGGTCTCCTGCATTGGCAAGCGGGTTCTTTACCACTAGTGCCACCTGGTAAGCCCCAGGACTCCTGTACTATTATGAAAATCGGTTCAACTCCAGCCCCACAAACATTCTCAGGGCACCTGTTATGTTCAAAGCACAGTCTCCAACCTGGGGTAGATAAAATACCCTGCAGGAGCTGCAGAGCTAGGCAGGCCCATGCGCGTGGGTAGGCAAGCTCTAAAGTGTGCCGTCTCTGGGACTTCCTGGCGGTCCAGGGGTTAGGACTCTGCACGTCTACTGCAGGGGGCATGGGTTTGATCCCTGGTCAGGGAACTGAGATTCTGCATGCCAAGTGTGTGGGCTAGAGCAAGGAGGGTGAGTGGGGGGTGAGTGAGTGGATGGAGTGGGGGTGGGGAGGGTGAGGAGTGAGGAAGAGCCTCACACAGGACACCCCTGGCCTGAGCCTGCCAGGACGGCAGGGGAAGGAATGGGGAATGGGAGGGGCACGGGATGGGGCTGAAGCACTGGGGGGTGATGGCTGAGCTGAGAGAGATGCCAGAAAAGGTAAGTAGATGGGGTTTGAGGGACTATGGACGTTGGGTTAAGGGGACTCTAGGCAACAGGCAGCCTTTGCAGGTATTTGAACCAGGGGGTGGGGATGAGAGTGGGGACTGTGATCTGAGCCAGGCCTGGGGAAGTTTCTCTGACAGCCGGATGGGAGAGATGAGCAGGGAGCTTACCCTGTGCAGAAAATGAGGACCAGAATCTAAGCCCGCAGTTCTCAGGGGAAGTTGGAGAGAGGACTGGATGTAAAATTTGAGTTTCTGCCCTGCCCTCTCCAGGGGCACATGGAGTGACAGTCAACCCTGAACCAGGCACTGTGCTTAGAGCTACAGACCACATCACCACACCCAGCGTTCACAAGGCCAGGGAGGACGCATTAGCCCTCCTTCACTGATGAGACAACAGAGGCTCAGAAAGCTTCAGTAACTTGCCAAATGTCACACCAACCATCAGTGACAGAGCAGGAAATGTGAACCACAAGGTGGTTCCCGAGAGCTGCCCTGCCTTTGGATTCCCGCCTCCCTCCTTGTACGGCTGTGAGTGTGTGTGTGTGTGTGAGTGTATGTGCTCAGTTGTGTCCAACTCTTTGCGACCCCATGGACTATAGCCCCCAGGCTCCTCTGTCCTTGGGATTTTCCAGGCAAGAATACTGGAGAGGGTAGCCGTTTCCTTCTCCAGGGGATCTTCCCAACTCAGGGATTGAACCTGTGTCTGTTGCGTCTCCTGCATTGGCGGGTGGATTCCTTACCACTGGAGACACCTGGGAAGCCCTCTTGAATGGCTATTAAGCGCCTACTCTGGGCAGCACCCCATGTCACACACCAGAAGGGCCTGGCATCATCTCCAGCTGAGAAACAAAAGCATTTCAGCACCAAGTGTGGATGAGGACCAAGGTGTCCTAACTCCCAGGCTGGTGCCTGAGGGCGTCCAGGGAATTGCATTTCTCTGTGGCCTCCTCTCCCCTGCTCTGGACTCTTCTGCCCTTTCTTCCACCTTGGGGTAGGGAGGGATGGGGAAGGAGGAGAAGAGATGCCATGCCACCCACCTGACTGCTCAGTGCGGATCTGAGTGTGGGCAGCTCCACGCAGGGTCCCTTGGCCTCCCATCGGCACCTGAACAGCCGCACCTCCCTTCGTGTTGCCCTCCCCTTCTTGTTCTCTGTCCTAACATTTCCTTCTTGCCCAATCTCCAGATGCTGCCGATGACTAAGATCCTTGCGACAGCTCCTCAGTCTCTCTGATTCCTCTCTATTGTCATCTCCTTCCTCACTCCCATCCAGTCTCCCCAGCACCCCAGTTCAGGTTTTATTGACAGTGGTTTTGATCCTGCTATGCTCTTGCTCAAGAACCTTCAGTGGCTCCCTATGGCACACTGAGCTGCAAGCACTGAATCCTCCCACTCCTTTGGCAAACAGTACCAGCCTCGCCAAGCCTTTCTAGAACCCCCTGACATACTGTGGCCCCTCCTCTGGGCTCCGTAGTATCCTGTTAGCAACTCTAGAACAGTGGTGTCCAATAGAAAGAAACATACCATGAGCCACGTGTGTAATTTTAAATCATCAACAGCCATATTTTAAAAGTTAAAAGAAATAGGTTAAATTACTTTCAATATGTTTTATTTAACCTAACATACCAAAATATCATCAAACATATAATCCATGTTAATTATTGAGGCATTTTATGGTTCTTTTTAAAATTCAGGTCTTTGTAATCCAGTGCGTATTTTATATTTACATCTTAGTTCAGACCAGCCACTTTCCAGGTGCTCACTAGTCACAGGTGGTGCTCTATTGGACACACAAGTCTAGAGGTTTTAAGCCTTCTACATTCTATTTATCTGAACTTGTAAGAGATACTCAGTGATATGGGTTGAATATGTTCCCCCTCAAATCCACTTGTTGAAACCCCAGCCCCGACCATCTCAATGGGGTCACGGCAGATGTTATTTTTACGATGTCATAATGGAGTATGTTGGTTCCGTAACACAGGGGTGCCCAACTACCAGTGCATTGCCCGTTAGGAACCAGATCCCACAGCAGGAGGTGAGAGGAGGTGTGAGCGAAGCCTCCCCTGTATTTACAGCCGCTCTCCATCACTCACATCACCACCTGAGCTCTGCCTCCTCTCAGATCAGTGGTAGCATTAGATTCTCAGAGGAGCTCAAACCCTACTGAGCTTGAATCATCCTGAAACCATCCCCCCAGCCCCATGGAAACATTGTGTTCCATGAAACCAGTCCCGGATGCCAGAAAGGTTGGGGACCACTGCCCTAGCAAATATGACAGGTGTCCTTATAAAAGGGAAATCTGGGTACAGAGCCCTGCATGGAAGGAGAATGCCGTGTGAACACGAAGACGGAGATTGGGGTGACATTTCTCCAGACCAAGGACCATCAAAGATGGCCAGCAGGATAAGAATCTGCCTGCCAACGCAGGGGATGTGGGTTTGATCCCTGGTCGGGGAAGATTCCACACGGCACAGAGCAACTAAGCCACAGCTATTGAGCCCGTAACTACCAAGCCAGCATGCTGCAGCTACTGGAGCCTGTGCACCTGGAGCCTGTGCTCCAAGCCAGCGAGAAGCCTGTGCTCCGCAACGAAGACCCAGTGCAGCCCCAAATAAATGAACAGACAGATGGCCAGCAAACCGTCAGCGGCCAAGACAGAGACACAGGTCAGGTCTGCCCCCCTCAGGAGCCTTCTGACACCTTGACCGGGGACTTCTAGCCTCTAGAACTGTGAGAACAGACATTTCTCTTGTCTAAACCACTTTGCAGTACTTTGTTTCAGCAGCCCTAGCAAACCAACATTTAGTTCAAGAGACTCAGTTTCCTCATCTGTAATATGGGAACAAGGGAAGAATCGTAACAAGTAGCAGGTTTATTCTGTTCTCTGTGTGGTTTTTTTTTTTTTGGCCATGCCACACAGCATGTGGGATCTTTGTTCCTTGACCAGGAATCAAACCTGCACCCCCTACACTGGAAGTGCAGGGTCTTAACCACCAGACCACCAGGGAAGTCCCTAGTTAATGGGTTTTTAATACTTCGATAGGCGCTCTTTCCAAGCCCTTTCTCAATCCTCACAATAATCCTGTGAGATTGCTACTGTTCTCACTCCCATCGGGGAAACGGGATACAGAGAGTTCAAGGAACCTGCACAAGGTCACTTAGCAGGTAAGGGGCAAAGCCAGGATTCAAACCTGGCCCTCTTGGCCCTGACCTAACAGCTCCAGAGGACGCTCCTGGCAGGCTGCTTTGTGAGGCATGATTGAGCTCCCAGATGGAACTCGGGGAGCATCCAGTGAGTAGCCAGTGCTCAGAAAACAGTGGCTATTGTTCTGGCCTCGTCTCTGGCACAGGGAGCCGCACGCATGAGCAGTACATGGGACTAAAGTGAACCCTGGGCCTTTGTGTTCTTCGTGAACTTCCCCAAATTGAGCTCACCTTCCCAGAAATGACTAAACCCTGGTGCCACTTCTGGCGGGGTTGAGTTTCCTTTTCACTGAGTGATTCAGAGAAACAGAAAGTAAACTAGAGGCGTTGCAAGCTGGAGGACAAGAGGACTGGGAGACTTTGGCACGCCCCACCCACCTGGAAGGATGGATGGCCTGTGGGGGTCTGGGTGTGAGCTCTCCCGGGGGCTCAGGGAGGGGCCCCCTGCCAGTGAGGGCCTCCAAGACCCATCCATCCCCCATTTCCCAGAGGCAGCCGGTGTAGGGGAGAGAATGGGGAATCTAGCCCCCAAATCAGTGTGCAGGGAACATCAGGCAGGACTGTGTCCCCATCATGAGACCAGCAAGGTGGACCAGATGCCGTGAAGGCTGCTCCCAGAGGCAAGCCTAAGGGTGTCTGATGTCTGATCTTTGGGGATGCGATGGCCACACCAATGGGTTTCTCATGCCCTGGTGCAGGGGTGGCGGGGAGTCGGACATGGCTGGAATTACGGGTCACAGATCAGCACCCAGGGGAAGCGCCAGAGGAGCGTGTATGTGTTGGGGCGCGCGCGTGTGTGTGTGTGTGTGGGCCTGGCTGGCATCCGGCCCTTCGCTTACCTCCAGCCTGGCCACGGCAAACGGAGTGGCCCCCTCCATGTTCCGAGCTGTGATTCCGCTGACCGGGGTCCTATAGTCAGTGATGTCACCCTCGGGCCGGATGAACTTGTCGTACAACACGGAGCCGTGGTAGTCCACAAGGCTGCAGCGAGCCAAGCCACTCTCCCGGAAGGGCCCCAGCCCCACCATCTCACAGTCCATGGCCACCACGTCCGCGCTCCTTGCCATGCTCCACCAGGACCCTCAGGTGTGCTGGACAGGGGGCGGCAGGACAGCCATCATTTGAAAGGCCGGCCGAGGTGCCAGGCGTCCTCAGCCACCTCCAGGCAGCCTACACCCTCTGCCCTGCCCTTCGTCACAACCACCACCTGGCACAGAGAGAAGCTGGCTGCTTGCCACCCCAACCGGCCTCTTCACCTGGCGATCCCACGGCCTCTCCCGGTCCTGCCAGGCAGCCTCAGGACCAAGATGCCCCCCTCCCACCACCACCCCTGGCCACTGCCCCGGAGAAATGTCTGGAAGCCCCCATCCTGTCCCCCACTCTCACCTGCCTGCCTCTCTGATGCCCCTTTCTCAGCTACTGCAGTTGCTCTTAGCAGTGACTCATCTCTGACTTCAAGCCGGGAATCTGACCCTGTTTCAGTTTCTGGTTTGTTATCAAGTGAAGTCAGGGGTGGAGGCCGGGCACGTGGGCTGGGCTGCCTCGTCTCCTAGGGCTGCCGGCCTGTCGGGAGCTCAGTAGCTTGAGTCAGGACTGATGAAGCTGGCTGACTCAGGACTGACGAGGCTGACACATCCGTGTCTGGGTGTCCTATCTGTCTTTGCCCCTGCCCCTCCACCTAATCCCTCAAGCCCACCCCTCCTCAGGTGACGCGGCTGATGTGAAATGTTGTAGATTGCAACATCTGTCTCTTGTTTCTCACCCTCTGCTCAGAGAATAAACATCCCCGAGACTGGAGCCCGCAGACAGTCCCACAACTTCCGGAGCCGCCACCAAATCTGACGTTCTGTGAGGTCTTTCTCGAGGGCAGGGAGAACTGGCTCTTGGGACACTGAGGTTACTCACTGGGACACAAGGGGGACTGGCCCCAACCGCTGACCCAGCAGAGGCAAGGAGGCAGTGAGGGAGCCCTAGAGACTCCACCAGCTTAGGGGTGTCTCAGAAACGGTCATGTCTGCCTTTGAAGGGCTCTGCCTCCGGCTATGCTGACACTGTTTGAGGACAAGGAGAAGCAGGCTTGGGGGGAGTCCCCACCAGCCTGGCTGTATTACCTAGGGACTATAAGCCTGGTGTGCTGCAGTCTATGGGGTTGCAAAGATTTGGACACGACTGAGCAACTGAATTGAACTGAACTGATGCTCTGAGAAATGGAGTATCTCCTGCCATATCCGTAGACAAGGATGTCACCATCATCAGCAGGATAGCCCTCCAGTGTGAGCTGGTGAACCCTAAGGGCACTCAGGAAGGTAAGAGTACCTGCAATCCAACAGTCATCAGACTGTAGCCACTCTCCGTATGGTGAGCCCAAGGGAGCTAAGGATGTGAAAAGAACACAGGATACTGGCCTGGGATAGCTGAGATGCATATGAAAGGCATGACTCCAGTGAGCCCAGATTCTTGCACCTTCCCATGCATAGAAAAACACTAAATTCCTTAAGTTGGGATATCTGTGCATGCATTCAAGCTATGTCACACTGTTTGCATCCCTATGGACCACAGCCGGCCAGGCTCCTCTGTCCATGGGATTCTCTAGGCAAGAAGACTGGACTGGGTTGCCGTGCCCTTCTCCAGGGGATCTTCCCAACCCAGGGATCGAAGCCACGCCTCTTACGGCTACCTGCATTGGCAGGCGGGTTCTTTACCACTAGCACCACCTGGGAAGCCCTTGGGATATCTGGTTTTCTTTAATTAACAATAATCTTTTGATGTTCAGACTACCCAAAACTTTTGCAGAACTTTTGTTACAAAAGTTAAAAACTTCCCTTTTGTTTTTTTTTTTGCAAAACTTTGTTTCAAAACCTCTGTATAACCTGGTTCCTCCCCTCACCTCCTTGAAGCAGTTCTCCCAGGGTCACTTCAGATGCCGCCTCCCTGGCCTGAAATGAAAGTCACTCAGTTGTGTCCAACTCTTTGCAACCCCATGGACTATACGGTCTATGGAATTCTCTAGACCAGAATACTGGAGTGGGTAGCCTTTCCCTTCTAAATGGGATCTTCCCAATCCAGGGATTGAACTCAGGTCACCTGCATTGCCGACAGATTCTTTATCAGCTGAGCCACAAGGGAAGCCCAAGAATACTGGAGTGGGTAGAAGTCCTAAAAATCCCACTGAATAAAACGTTAACTCTCAACTTTTAGATTGTGAATATTTTTTTAAGTCGACAGCTCTCCCAGGCTAGAACTCTGACCCTTTAGAACAATGTCTAGTACATAAGGAGCACTCAGTATCTATTGAATAAGAGAGTTACAGCTGGGGCAAAAATAAAATCAGCTTTAATGAGGAAATTGTCTGTAGGTACTGGGGTGAGTTGATCACCCCCCTCTTACTTCCTACCCCAGATCCAGATGGAACAAGATTTGAGCTGTCAAATCTGCCACCAAACTGTCACAAAGATTTGTGGCTTGGAAAGGAATTTCCCCAGGTTCTTAATGTATTCACCATGAGACATCCAGCTTCATTTAACAGACCTCAAAAAGAAAACCGGATACTGAAATATGTGTGAAGGGTATGGCATTGTTGCTGTGTGTTGTTCTTGGTTCAAATTTGAGTTAGAGGTTTTGGTTCCCATTCTGAATGAGCAACTTTTCCTTGAATTCAGACTGTCTGGGGATTTCTTGTTCCTCAAATGCATAAAGGATTATTACCCTGATTTACGAGAAGATGCAAAATTCTTGCTACTTGAACATACATTGAAAAAGTTAACTCCCTAAAGAAGGCTGAGCCCTGAAGAATAGATACTTTCGAATTGTGGTGCTGGAGAAGACTCCTGAGAGTCCCTTGGATAGCAAGGAGATCAAACCAGTTAATCCTGAAAGAAATCAACCCTGAATATTCTTTGGAGGGACTGATGCTAAAGCTCCAATACTTTGGCCATCTGATGCAAAGAGACAACTCATTGGAAAAGATCCTGATGCTGGGAAAGACTCAAGGCAAAATGAGAAGGGGGTGGCAGAGGATGAGTTGGTTGGATAGCATCACCAATTCAATGGACATGAACTTGAGCAACCTCTAAGTGATGATGGACAGGGAAGGCTGGCGTGCTGCAGTCCATGGGGTCGCAAAGAGTCGAACAGGACTGAGCGACTGAATAACAACCGTGTGCTGAGGACACAGGAACTGCTAACAGCCTAGGGGAGGAATGCCTGACTCCAGCCAGGCGATGGGCTGCAGGGTTCCTAGTGGTGCTGCTTCCCAGGTTTAACTAGTGTCACTCAGACCAAGTCCCCAGGCGCCAGCAGGAAAGTGAGTCACTCCTGGCAAACCTCTCCACCTTAGCTGACCCATACCCTGCCACAGCTGGCCCATTGGTAGGTCACATCCCTCTCCCTACAGGCAACCTGCCCTTTGAAATCCAGCGGTCACAAACCCCTAAAATATGTATGTGAATTCCAAAATTACATACCACAGATGGAACCACCTCAGTCGGATATAGCAATTCCATGTGGTTCAACTTAAAACACACCAAACTGTACTAGTGGAATACATTTTTAAATACACAAAAAGAATGAATTAAAAATAAACTATATACCAATAAACATGTGAAAAAGATGTTCAACATTAAATCAGGGGAGTGCAAATCAAAACGAGTAACCACCTCACACCTGTCAAAATGGTTATTACCAAAAAGATGACAATAACATATATTGGTGAGGATGTGGAGAAATTGGGACACTCGTGTAGCCATTGGGAATGTAAAATGGTGCAGTCACTGTGTAAAACAATGTAAGATCCCTTAAAAAATTAAACGCAGAACTACCATGAGCCAGCAATCCCATTTTTCTGGGTGTATATCCAGAAGAATCGCAAGCAGAGTCCTGGAGAGACACAGTAGCATTATTAACAATAAAAATGCTGGTCCGTGGATGGATGGATGAATAAACGATGGCATGGACATCCAAATGAATGTTACTCAGCCTGAAAATGGAAGGAAATGGTGACACATCCTACAACCTCAGAGATGAACTCTGGGGACATTTTGTTAAGTGAAGTAAGCCAGACACGAAAAGGCAAATACTGTAGGATTTAACTTATCATTTTTCAGTCATGTTCCACTCTTTGCAACCCCACGGACTGCAGCACACCAAGTTTCCCTGTGCTTCACTATCTCCTGGAGTTTGTTCAAACTCGTCCATTGAGTCAGATTTCACTTATATGAGGTACCTAATCAAACACACAAAATCAAAGTGGAATGGGAGTGGCCAGGAGCTGAAAGGAGGAGGGTCTGAGGGGTTATTGTTTAATGAGCATAGAATCTCAGTTTTGTAAGATAATAACAGTTCTGGAGATGAGTTGCATAGTGGGTGTTTAACACTATTAACTCTACACTTAAAAATGGTTAAGATGGTAAATTTTAAGCTGTGTATTTTATATTTAAAACTAAAAAAAAAAAAAAAGATAAAAAGTGAGTACATAGCTTCAAAGAGAAACAAGTTTAATAAACTTGTACTCTATACGTGATAGGGCACTTACATAAAAAAATAAACTACATACATTCTGTAGCTCTAAGATTTTCTGGCCACATTCCAAAGCACCATCTTGAAAGCCACCCACCTCAAAGGCCAAAGCGCCCAGCAAGACTCGGTGCCCTGGGGTCCCACAGCCCTTCAGCAAGTCCCTTCCCACCTCGGCTGGAGGATTCAAAGAAAAGGCCATTTCACCCACTTTTGCAGTTGGGTTTTATTCCAGAACGGTTGTACAAAGCTGATTTTAAACCCAGTACACCTCCACATGTGAACAGCTCCATCCCTCAGCCCAAAGCCCAAAGCCCTTAAGCAGCTGCTCAGCTGTGAGTGTGGCATCAGCTAGGCTTTTCAGGAGCCTAGAACAAAGTCTTGGAAGCCGATCAGCAGCTGGTCAGTGACTCAGCCAGCTCCCAGAACAGTCTGCGGCCCTGCGTTTGCTGTTTCGTTTTCAGGAGTGTCTCTCACTCTCTGGCCCTGCTGCTTTGCTGACTGATACCAAATCCGTGCAGCACAGGGAGCGTGAGGGCCCACAACCTCTGAGCTGTGCTTGGTGGCCCGTGCCCCACCTACTGGAATAGCCACAAGAACAAGTCCTGTCTGGGCAAAAAATGCACAACGTGAGAGATGCGAGTTGTTTTATTTGGGTGCAAAATGAGGACTGCAGCCCAGGAGCCAGCATTTCAGAGCTCTGATCTGAGCAGGCGAGGAGTGGAGTCAGGTTATATAGGAGTTTTGAAACAAAGGGCAAGTGGTCCCAAACATCAAAATACGATGCTAGTTAAAACCAGAAATCTCGAATTAAGGAGTTTAGTGCTTTTCTATGTATGGGAAGATGCAAGAGTCTGGGCTCAAGCTGAAATCATTCCTTTGACTTGCACCTCAGCTCTCTGGGGCTGGTATCCTGTGTTTCACATCCTGAGTTTTCTCAGGGCTCTCCTGTAGGGAGTGGCTAGTCTGATGACTGCTAGCTGGCAGGTATTCTTTTCAGCCCTGAGTTTCTTCCGGGTTCATCAGTTCACTGTTTAAGGGCTGCAATCTGCAGTTGTTGATGACTGTGACTTCCTTTGTTTACTGATAAGGCTGGAAATATTTCATTTCTGGGGTCAAAGCCCTCAAATGGCCCCAGGGTGTGTTCAGGTGTTACTTGGAAGAACCTAACACTAATCCTTAAAAAAAACACAGCTCACAGAGCCTAACAATCCTGTGAGGTAGGTGGTACCCTTATCCCCATTTTACAGATGAGGGATCAGACTTGAGTGAAGTCACACACTTACCTAGGTCTCAAAGCTATTAAGTGGCGAGCTAAGATGGGGCTCAGAGTTTCTGTGTGACTTGAGCTCTCAGGTACCCCAATACCACAAAACTGGTCCTTTAGGGAAAAAGGACAGAGGGGTGGGGGATGAATCCTGACAGAGAACATTTTTAGTAATTTAGAGAAAACCCACCCACTCACCCAACCACAAGTGGCTGGGGGCACCCACCCAAGTGTGAGCACAACTACACAGCTGCTAATGCCCAGTCTAACCCTGGCAGACCTGCCCTCTGCACCCCTAGAGACCTGTGGTCTTGCTCTCAATAAATAAAGATCCCAGTGGGCAATTCTGCAGAGGGGTCCCAGAATTTAAACTGCTCTACTGTTTCTCAGACTTCTGCTTGAGGGACTAGCGCTGGGTGGGCAGGAGGAATACCTGCCTTGGGTCAAGATACATATGCCAGCCTCCACCCAGAGCTTATCTGCCTTCCCTCCTCCCAGAAGAGCACCTGGTGACTCCTCCCCGCAAGCAGGTGAGGACCCAGCTCCCCATGGTCTGAGGTCTCTGCTGTTCCATTGCTGCCAGAGTTCTAGTTCAGAAAGGGACAAAATGGCCTTGGAGTGGCCTTAACTGTATAGCCTCAGGGCATACTTATTCTCTAGAAAGTGACTCTGGAGGAAGAGGTAGCTGGTGACAACAGGGAAGAATACTTTGCCCCAGGTCACTGGGTGGAGATAAGGGAACTCTGGAATACTGACACCCCCACCCAGCACCCCCAAGGAGGCTGATCCCTTTAGAGCACAGCATGAGGGTGGGGGTGGCTTGATGCCATCCGTTGGTGCATTCCCTACTTCTGCTGGGTTCTAGCCCACCTGCCATTTTCACGGCGTCTATAAAGTGCCATTTGCAAAACCACAGGAGTTGGGGGAGGAAGGGCTGACAACAGCCCTAGAGAGGGGAGGGCTATGCTGTGGGCAGGTGGTCCCAACTCTTCAGACCCTGGGGGCAGCCAGGCATCCTGCCCCAGGCGCTCTCCTGTCCCCGTTCCCCAGGGGAGCTTCTCCTCCCTCACTCCCTTCTGCCCGGCGCTGCCCCCGGGTCTCCGCTGGTGCCCTGGGCCGGGTCCGCCGGCCAGTACTGGTCCTCCATGTACTGCTCCATGTCTGTGCTGCTGTCGGGCTCTCTGTCCTCAGGCGGCGCCCGGAGGCTGCTGGCCACCTGCTGCTCCCACTGCACCTCCACCAGCCGGTAGAGCTCCATGGCTGTCACGGCGTCTTCTACTGACGAGTGCCCGTGCTGGCCCACCTGCGGACGAGAGCCCACGTGTCACTGCCCGCGGTCCTGGGGGGAAGTTAGGCGACCCGGGCTCTGGGTCAGGGCCCAGGGACGTGTACTCTCAGAACACGGGTGCACAGCCTTGTGAGAAGGACATGGGACCCAGTCACAAAGAAAAGCGCTGGAATGCCAGCGGTATCACAAACCATCTCTTTCGCCTATCTCCTTAAATATAAAAACTAGTTTAAAAATCCCTGATTCTGGGCTTCCCGGGTGGCTCAGTGGTAAAGAATCTGCATGCCAATGCAGGAGACATGGGTTCATTCCCTAGTCCGGGAAGATCTCATAGGCCATGGGCTTCGCTCACACCCTGCAACAAGAGAAATCACTGCATTGAGAAGCCCGAGCACCGCAACCAGAGAGCAGCCTCCACTTGTCGCAACTGGAGAAGGTTCGCAGGCAGCAACAAAGATCTACTCGACGCAGTCATATGGAAAAAATAAATACATTAAACCCAATTCAAAGGCTTGCGGAGCAGATGGAATAATGAATGTGAAACACAGGAGGACCAAGACTGACAGGTACCCCTGACCACTCCTGGTTGGAGGAGATGGAATTCTACACGTGAACGAGAGGACAGAAGCAGGAACTGGGTGGGAGATGGATCTAAAGAGAGCAGCCTGGGAGCAGGTGGCTTCCAGTCACAACTTACTGAAGAGGAGGGTGGAGAGAAAATGCCCAGGGTTCTGTGTACACCTGGGAGTCCCAGGACCAGGCTGGGGAAGTGGCAGGCCCCGCACTGCCTGCCCATGGCCCCTGGCTCCCCGCTCCACTCCCCTCCGGCCCCACACACCTGGATCTTCTTGTGCAGCAGCTGCAGGGCCAGGTCCTTAAGAGAGACACGATTCCGGACGTGGAGCCCTGGCTGGCTGAGGAGGCTGGGGACGGAGGTGGTATCCCGGGTCTGGCCCCGAGGGTGGATGTACTTGAGGGCCTGGAAATCGTTGTGCAGGGCGTGGCCCACCACCACCTTGCCCTTCAAGAGCTTGAGGATCTGTGAACAGAGGAGGAGTCAGGAAGGGCCACATCTCAGTGGTCCAGGGACCCCTGTGGGGGGAGGCAGCGTAGATAGGGGTGACCATGGGCCCCACAGTTAATCAGGCTGCTCAAAGTTTGAATGCAGACCCTTGACTCATTACTCACTATCACCAGGGGCCTGTTTAAGCTTCCCCCACACCTGCAAAATGGGAAAGCTGGCAACCACATTGGTGGGGTGGCTGTGAGCACTAAGGAGCTCTTAGATGGGTAGGTTATCCCAGACAAGCATATTTCCTCCTGGCCCAGCCTCTTCTCAGCCTGGAAGACTTAGCCACCCCCGACCCTCTCCCACCTACTTCTGCCCCCAACTTCCACCAGCCCCTCTCACATCAGGGCTCAGCTTTAAACATCAGGAGTCTGCCCCGGCTGCCACCAGGACCCCTGCTGCTCTCTCCTCTGGGGGATTAACCATGTTGTCTAAGTACCTGTTCAGCTCCGCATGGCCTGTTCAGCTGCCCCTCAATGTAAGCTCATTGTAAAATGCAGGGACATGTGTGCCTAGACTAGTGGTGCCCAGTGACAGCTCAGCTCACAGGAGGGAGTCCGGGGAGACGTGCCAGGTGAAGCCAAAGAACTGTGCCAGGCACTGGAGACACGCAACCAAGGACAGCTCTTTCAGCACTAACGCAGCAGTCCCTGTCTTCTGGATTCTGTCCCTTTGCCCCTCTGCCGTCCAGGACTCCCACCTCTCACCCTCGGAACCTGCTCTCTGGCTCAGCTCAGACCATCTGCACAGGGTGAGGCTCTCTTTCCTGACTTCCAGGGGAAGCCACATCCAGGGCCACGGGCCTGCAAACCCCTGGAGCCCTCTTCCCTGGGCTCGCATCTCCTTATCACCCACTGCCAGCCTCCTACAGCCACCTCTGCTGGCGACACATGATTTATCACTAAACTCAGCTTTCATAGCACATGGATAAGGCACACTTAGACTTCAGTGGTAGGGATAGGCCACCACCCCACACACATACACACAAGCCACACGGTGGGAAGGGACTCAGCACACCCCATTCATACTGGCTCAGAGTGTGAGCCGATCCAGCGTGGGCCTGCTTTTGGCAGGCCAAGAGACGTCCCTAGGAGCTGGGGGTCACCACCCGTCTGCCTTCCTGCTGCCTCTATTCCTAATCAGCTCACCTGAAATATCCTTTTAAGAGAAATGCTTACACTGTATCTGCTGTGAAAAAGGAAGACACAAGATGACTTGTATCAGTATTCCCTAAATGTACCTCATCCCAAGAACAAATCAGAAATGTTAAGTATAGCTTTGCTACAATGCTTGGTTTAAAAATGCAGAATGGTCCAACCTGGTTGATGGGACTTGAGAGTAATGCAAATTTTGCCCTTGATAAACATTGAGTGAATGCAGAAACCATACTCAGTTTAGCAGAGCCACAGGGAAATCACAAAGTGCCCACACCTCAGAAGTCTACCAGCCAGCTTAGCTCACCTGCATGCTTCCCACACCTGGCTTCCCACTTCCTAACTTCAGGTAACACCCTTAACCGCTCCACCACAGCACAAGCCACCATCCTCTCGACAGCTACTTCCCTGAGTGCTCCAGGTCTTATCAAGGCAAGTTCAGTTCAGTCGCTAAGTCGTGTCTGGGTCTTTTCAAGGCAAGTTCAGTTCAGTTCAGTTGCCAAGTCAGGTCCGACTCTTGGCGACCCCAGGGACTGCAGCACATTAGGATCCCCTGTCCTTCACTATCTTCCGGAGTTTGCTCACAAAGCACCATATGTAAATTTACACTTTCCTTAACCACTGAACCTGTGCAAAACTGTGCTTCCACTGTTATTAGGCTTCTATCTTTTTATCTGGGGGGTCATTGATAAAGCTTAAGTGTTGTGTCTCTAACCCCATTTTCCCCATCAGCTCTAGGGTATTTATCATACAGGTTTGTACAGCACGATGGTTTTTAGAAACACACATCAATTCCCTCCCAAGACCTAGAGACTTGCAGGATCCTCTACGGAGAGGATCTGGGACAAGAATCCAAAATTGTTAATAAGGATTTAGGTATATTTCCTATGCTCAAGGATGTTTGGGAGTTCCTGGCACGTTAGTGTGGTCCCAACCACAAATTAATTTTCCTCAAAGCAATGAGTCCGTTGGACAGCAAGGAGATCAAACCAGTCAATCCTAAATCAACCCTGAATATTCACTGGAAGGACTGATGCTGAAGCTGAAGCTCCAATACTTTGGCCACCTGATGGGAAGAGCTGACTCACTGGAAAAAATCCTGCTGCTGGGAAAGATGGAAGGCAGGAGAAGGGGACGACAGAGGATGAGATGGCTGGATGGCATCACCGACTCAACGGACATGAGTTTGAGCAAACTCCAGGAGGTGGTGAAGGACAGGGAAGTCTGGCATGCTGCAGTCCATGGGGCCACAAAGAGTGGGAATATGACTTACTGACTGAACAACAACAAAGCAATTAAAAACTAACATAAAAAAATACCAAAATATTAACACCTGAAGGTGACAATGCTATGGACCTTATACATTTTATGCAGACACGTAGTACTTTTATAACAGAAGAAGAAAATGTGGAGTATAAGCTGTTTCCCATCTTGTGGGAAAGGCACAGCCTTTCCACACACACCACCACGTGGGACGGCCAGCAATCGCTCCATGCAGGTAAGGCAGGATTTCTACTCACCCTTTCCTATGGAGAGGAAACCCATTGTTTGAAGAAGCTTAGTAAGGTTCCCAAGGTCTCTCTGCTTCCAGTGGCTACACGTTAACTCAGACCTGGGCTAAGCCCCCCGCCCTGCCCTCACCTCTTTCTGGGCCACTTGGAAGGGGGTGGCTTTGCGCATGTGCTGCCGGGTGATGCCGCTCCAGCGCGTGCGGTAGTCCACGATGGGCATCTCAGGCCGGATGTACTTGTCGTAGAGGACCTCGCCGTGGTAGCTCACCACGGAGCAGCGGGCCAGCTCACTCACGCGCCCTCGGGGTCCTGTGCCCACCATCTCGCAGTCGATGGCCACGCATTTGCTGGGCAAGGGGCCGGCAGAGTCCCTGGGAGCTGGCTTTCTGCTGCACCCAGCACCTCCAGGTTCAGCCCGCGGACGCTGCCTGGCACTGCTGGTGGCTTCTGTGCCTGGCGGGGCCCCGGGCAACGTAGGCAGAGGGGAGGGTCCTGGCTCCCAGAGTGGGCTCAGCAGTCCCTGCTCCTGCAGCAAGGCCTTCCGGGCCATGAAGCGCTGGTGCTGTCGGCTCTTCCTCTTGTGCTTCCTCCGAAGCACATCCTTGGCATTCGGGCTGGCCAGGGAAGGGCTCGGGCACTGCACTGACTCAGAAGCTTCCTGGGGTACCATCCCCATCTGTGCACCGCTCAGGGCCAGGGAGACCTGGGAGGTGATCTGCCAACAGGGCAGCAGCCTGGGAGAGAAACAGGGCAGAGGGGCGGGGTGAGGAGCAAGCCCGGCCAGCCCTGCCCCCCACACCCCTTCCCTCCAGCCAGTGTGCAACTGCTGTACAGCGTGCAAGATACCAGACAAAGCCAAGGACCTGTTTTAATGATAACTGCACTCACAGAGTCAATATCACCTGCAAAATCACTGTCTTAAGTACTTTACATGGAATCACTCAATCTTTCCCACAACTCAAAAAGGTATTATTATCCCCGTATTGTAGGTGCAAAAAGTGAGGCATCAAGGCTTAGTAATTCATCCAATTAATAAACAAAGGCTGATGTGAACCCAGAACCCAGGCTTTCAAATTCTACACCATAGCCTACCTCCAACATTGTTAGCTTAAACTAAAAATTATGAAAAACTTTTAGAGAGGTTTAAGAGAAAATAAACAAAATGAGAAAATAAAGATTACAGAGGTGTTACATATATACGAAATCCCATTTTGGATAAACAAATAAAAGCTTTATGCAATGTAAAGGTAGAACCTTTTCTACCCACAGTAGAACTTAGAGAAACTATTTCACAGGAAGCCCACAACAGTTGTATTTTTGGTATGTGTTAACCAAAATGACATATGACTTTCTAATTCACTCGTCATAACACTGTCTACAAACATTTAACATAGTTGGACTCGTAGTTTAATCATGGAGGTCTAGAGGCATAGGTGAGCTGGTAAACCAGCTCAAATCGAAAATGGAGAAACAGAAAAAAGCCCTGAGGCACAGTGCTGCGGACTTCCGTGGGACCTCCTCCAAGCTCTCCCTGCCTGAACACTGGGCTGACAGGAGATCCTGTCACACACCATGGTCACAGGAAATAGCTGTTTGTTCACGTGGGTTTACAAACCCCATGCAGTAAGACCGGCATCTTCCCAATAGTCAAGGATGTAGCCTGGGAAGCCTCATCTCATTTGCTGTGCTAAGTCAGCTGGTAGATTTTGAATAGACCAGAAAACCAGCGCTTTGAAGCAGTCAAGCAGGGACTAACTCAGCTCAGAATAAGTACCTAACCAATTCAGGTTCTTTGCATGTAAACCCACCCTTCCCTTGTGAAGAGGAAATGGTAAAATCCATGTGTATTTTTTTTAATTATTATTATTTTAAAAGTTACTGGAGTATAACTGATTTACAGTGTTATTAATTTCAGCTGTATAACAAAGTGATCAGTTATACACACACACACACACACACACACACATTCCTTTTCATGTGCTTTTTCATTAAGATTTATCACAGGATATTGAATATAGTTTCCTGTGCTATACAGGGGGCTTCCCCAGTGGGTCAGTGATTACAAAAAAAAATCCACCTGCAATGCAGGAGGCGAGGGTTCTATCCCTTGGTCGTGAATATCCCCTGGAGGAGGGCATGGGAACCCACTCCAGTATTATTGCCAGGAAAATCCCATGGACAGAGGAACCTGGCGTGCTGTAGTCCATGGGGTCACAAAGAGTTGGACATGACTGAGCATCTGAGCAGCAGCAGCAGCGCTATACTTGTTTATCCATCCTATATGTAATAATCTGCATTTGCTAATCCCAAACTCCCAATCCTTCCCTCCCCCACCCCATTATTTCAGTCTCTTGGTTCATTAATCCGTCTTTCATCTAGACTATATGCTTTGATGTAGCCTTTGAAATCTTTACAGGTGACCAATTTTAGTTGCAACTATATTCATGAAAATGCTATTTCCTAGTACATCTGATTAAAATTGAGCTGCTCATTCTTAACTCCTGAATCAACTATTCTTCATAGCATCAAAGGGATTTTCTGTGGAGTCAGCAGTGTCATATCCTAGGCTTTCCACTGGTTAGTATATATTTGTATTGTGGCCAAATCCCCATTACGCTACATATTTACATTTATTATATGTATACATTATAAACTCCCTGCATACACCCACACACACACATAAATATATGAAAGGACCCACGACTGTCATCAGGCCAGGTATTTAAAAAGCAGACACGCTAAGTTAGAGAAGGCCTGGCAGTGGAGGAGACACTTTGAAGGGTTTCAGAAAGGTCCACGAGTCAGCCCAGGAAGGGAAGGGCACGCAGACAGAAAAAAACATGGACACGAAGTCCAAGAGGCAAGACAGATTCATGGTGGGAAAGCAAGGATTTGGGTGCAGCAACTGGAAAGAAAGGAGGTAGGAGCGAGGAGACCGGGAAAGTAAGAGAGAACTGTCCCTGGAGAAAAGTCAAAGTTGGGGCTTCATCCAAAGGTGGGTGGGAACCATCAATCTCCAGAGTTTTAGGGAGAGGGGGACAGGATCACAACTGCCTTAAAGGAAGAGACATGGAAAAAGAACATAGGAATCTGCGCAAGGGCAGCAGAGATTAAGAGAAATGGGAGGAGAGATGAACTACCTACCATTCAGTGATGCCTGGACCAGAGGGGAGTTTCCGTGACCCATCCTCCCTCTGCTTCCTGACCCCTTACCCCAAGAACTCTTCTCCTTTTTAAACGGGCTCTCAACTATAATCAACTTCTTCATATTCACAAGTCACCTACTGAGGCTGACAGATACAGAACCTCAACTTGCCTTGGCCCAGTAATGGGGAGAATGAGGTCTAAGAAGACAGAGACCCACTAATAACTGCCTTCTGTAGGGGAGGAGGGACCTTGTCCTTCTCTGAGATGACTAAGGACCCTGCAATGTCAGGAGCCGAGGCCCAGACTAGGGTCGATGGCCTCCCTAAACCTGTTGACAAAGTTTCAAAGAAGCCAGAAATTGGTGGCATGGTGGTAAAGAATTCACCTGCCAATGCAGGAGACGCAGGATCCCTGGGTCGGGAAGATCTCCTGGAGAAGGAAACGGCAACCCACTCCGTATTCTTGCCTGGGAAATCCCATGGACAGAGGAGCCTGGAGGTCCGTGGGGTCGCAGAGTAGCATGGAGGAGGGGGAAAAAAAAGTCTCAGGGGCTCTTTGTTCCAAGAAATGAAAGCAGTCCTCTTCTACATGTCCTGACTTAGCTGACACATCAGAACCAACAATTAATCATCAAGGGCACATAGTCCTCTTCTTGGGCTCAGTGAAGCTAGGGAGAAGCTTCGCTCAAACAACAAATGTTTCAGTGAAGCAAACAACTCTCTCTCCCACCCAGAACCAACATCTGAATCAGCAGCCACCAGGCCTTTGGACAAAGGAACTGCAAAGTCAGAATCGCCAGTGGCCTCAAGGCCACCAACTTGCTGGCCATCAGGAAGATGGGCAGTTCTAGACCCTGCTCTGGCACTAAAGAGCTGGATGAACAGGACCAACAGGACCGCTCCCACCTAGGTCCACTGTCTCCTAACTCAGGGGTCCCCAACCTCTGGGCCACAGACCGGTACCTCCTGTCAGATCAGCAACACCATTAGATTAGAAAGAACCATAAGGCACTTGAATCATCCAGAAACCATCCGCCCTGCCTTCCCAGTCCATGGGAAAATCTGTCTTCCAAACCTGTCCCTGGTGCCAAAAAAAAGTTGGGGATGGCTGACCTAACATAAAACTAGGGTTTATTAAACCCAGCGTCAACTAGGTTGCTGCTGCTGCTGCTAAGTCGCTTCAGTCGTGTCCGACTCTGCGCGACCCCAAGACGGCAGCCCACCAGGCTCCCCCGTCCCTGGGATTCTCCAGGCAAGAACACTGGAGTGGGTGGCCATTTCCTTCTCCAATGCGTGAAAGTGAAGCCACTCAGTCATGTCCTACTCTTAGCGACCCCATGGACTGCAGCCCACCAGGCTCCCCCATCCCTGGGATTCTCCAGGCCACCCACCTCCAAAAAGCAGCTCATTATCAAAAACAATCAAGACGTCTGTTTAAAAAGTCTGATTTCCAGGCCTACCCCCACACCTTAACTGCCATTTGGGGAAAAGGGCCCTCGAATCTGTATTTCAGACTGCGCGGCCCCGCCCCCCGCAACAGGACACTAATAATCGCGGGAATTTGAGAAAAGCCGGCTCGATGAGATCCCCTGTGCCGCTGAAAAGTTAAAATGAGACAAGAAAGTCCGAGGAGAGCCTGCTCAGTCTCCCCCGGCCGCCGGCGTTCCCGGGGAGTGACTTGCGGGCGGCCGGGCCTCACCAGGGAGGGACTGAGGCATTGGTCACTCAGGGGTCGCGGCTGCCCGGCCAACGCCCACCAGGCCCGGGCCCACTGCCCAGCGCCGCCCACTCAGACCCGAGACCCTAGAGCAGGGCGCGATGCGGGCCAAGAGGCGCCCCGGGCCGGGCCTGCACTCCCGCGGCCCCGGGAGCGGAGCCGGCCCGGCCAGGAGTCCCCGGCCACAAGTTGGGGGCGGACACCTCTCGCGGGGCCCCTCCGCGGCCTGGACATGTCGCGCCAGCCAGCCCCACCCCGAGATCCCCGGCAGGGTCCCCGAGCTCACCTGAAAGCCCCGCGAGTCTCCTCACGCCAGCACGTGGCGTCCAGGGAGCCGGCAGCCGCTACACGCCCGGGCAAGCCCCGCCGCGGCCGCCCGCCTATTGGCTAGCTGGACGGCAGCTCCCGCCTAAGGCCTCTTCTGATTGGTCGGAAGCCTAGCTCGCTGCCGGTTGGCAATGGGAGCATAAGGGGCGGGGACTCCCAGAGGGGCGTGGTTTGTGCCCAGGCGGGCCCCGCCCGCGGAACTTTTTAAAGCCGACTGGAGGGGACTGTGGCCTTTTTTCTCGCCAGGGTCCGCTCCCACCTAGGTCCCCAGGCTCCAATTCATCCCCTTCCCTGGGTGAGGATGTGGACTCTTATGAGTTCCGTGCCACTAAAGGCAGAATGACTTACTGTGTACACACCCACATTTGAAGAAGGTGGCCCCTACCTCCTCCGGTGCTGAGGAGACCCGGTGAAATAATAATATACCTGATAAGCACTAAAGAAAGATTTTTTTAAATTAGGATTGCTTCTTCGGCGCTACTTTTTTCACTGATCCTTTTGCAGTACTTTATTCATAAGTAGTAAGTTCCTACCATGGGCTCCGCAATGGGATACATAGAATAAGCTCAGTTGGTGGAGATTCTAGTTGCTCACAGTTCGGCACAGTAACAGAGGTTAACAGCTAACTTACTGCAACGTGAATAATAAAAACAATAATAAAGAGCTTGCATTTATTATTGAGCATTAACAATATGCCAGGCAATACACCCATTTAGTCTAATGAACTCTTTGAGATACTATTTCTGTTTCACAATTAAGGAGATTGACATTTAAAGAAATTAAGGAAAAACAGCTCGAATCCAAACCAAGACCCTTACCTAAGAAGTCAGATTCCTTCTAGCTCCATTTTGCAAGCATCAGTGCCATCGCAAGGTAACCAGAGGCTCAGGGGTACCTGGGCCTATTTCTGATCAGAATACAGATTTAAGGGAAGCAGGACAAAGGATAAGGCCGCTAGAGAGATAAGCATTCCTACTCAGATTCCTGACAGTTTGGGGGAGCTGAAAGAGTTTCAGCCAGAGCTGGTTCACCAGCAGATTTACTTTTGAGGGAGCTCACTCTGGCTGCAGTATGAGAGGAATGGACCATGCCTGGAGAAAGAGGAGTGGGAGCAGGGTGACTGTGGACTCTAAGGCAGGATAAGATCCTAATGGCCAGAGTGGTGCATGTGTGTGTGCCTGCTCAGTTGTGTTTGACTCTTTGCAACCCCATAGACTGTAACCCACCAGCTCCTCTGTCTACGGGGTTTCCCAGGCAAGAATACTGGAGTGGGTTGCCATTTCCTTCTCCAGAGATCTTCGTGACACAGGGATCAAACCTGCATCTCTGTGTCTCCTGCCTTGGCAGGCAGATTCTTTACCACTGCACCATGTGAGAAGACCAGCCAGAGTGCTAGGTAAGGAGGATGAAGAGCTTGGGACAGATTCCTGAGCTCCCTAGGAGGCAACATTGAGAGGACAGACAGAGAAGGGAAGGAATGCAGAGCAGCTGTTTTCAGACAAGGTGACTTTGTCAGAGGCAACTCTGGGGACAGGAAGGGTTTTAATAGAGTCAGTTACCAGATCCTTGACTCCCATGGGACTAGACCTGAGAATGGAACTGGAGTCTTTAGAGTACAGCTTCCCTCTCCCCTTGTATAACCAGCTGTCTCCCACTTTACAAAGGAAAGTCACAGACACACACCCAGTCTAAACTTTGCTCTGCAACATTACCCTAGGAAATAAAGGAGTCTCCCAATTCTGAATATGAATTGGGTTTCCCAGGTGGCTCAGCAGTAAGGAATCATCTGCCAAGCAGAAGATATGGGTTCTATCCCTGGGTCAGAAAGATCCCCTGGAGAAAGAAATGGCAACCCACTTCAGTATTCTTGCTGGGAAATCTTATAGACAGAGGAACCTGGTAGGCTACATGGGGTCACAAGAGAGCTGGACACGACTTAGCGACTGAACAGCAACAATAACAGTGGGTTATTATCCAGGACTGGCAAGAAACCCTTCTACAAGTCTATTGGTTTCTGATTCTTTGCTTTCGCTATGATCCAAGGAGGATTTAATCATGTTTTCAGCTAATAGGTCATTAAAAATATTGTTTTGAGGCTGGATAATGACCAGGAATCAAAAGAATTGAGAGACATTGCTAGGAAAACTTCCTTCCACTTCTGTCTTTTATCTGAACAATGTTTATTAGTGCTTATATCCATAAAAACAAACTGGAAGGCCCAACTCTTTCTCATTCTCGCAAAAAGTATATTCATCCCTGGATTTATAAACTTAATGGAAAAAATAACTGGTTCAATCCATCTCCTAAAGGGACACATTTCCAATGGCATTTCTGGTGAAAATTTACTTTTTATGTTTAAAGATTATTTTTGGACAATGAAATGCTGTGTTTTATCATTTGCTGACTTGCAATACAAATAATGCAACAATATCTCAATCCGGAAGGAAAAAATATAACACTTAGACCCCTATGGGTCACAAGACAGAAAAAAGAATCACGCTTGGAAACTTTATGGGTCACAAGACATTTTTCTAGTGTTAACAAGTTCAAATGGATGTACATAATTTTGCGGCATTAAAATGAGATCAGGTTCTCCAGAAATTATTACCAAACATGAAAATAGATGATGCTAGGATAAAACGCCATAGCAGAAGGTGAATGGAAATATAAATTGAAGAAGAACAAAGAATGTTGCATATAAATTAAAAAAACAAATCCAGATTAAGTAAGGAGAAACTATTTGAAAGGATTAGTAGGGTGGATGATTGGGAGGAGAGATTTACTGCAATCGAGAAAATGCTCTGCTAATTCTTAAGAGTTAGGCAAAAAGAGTTTCCTTTTATAGGGAGGAGAAAACAGGGCCAGAAAGAATACATTGTGGAAGCAAGAGTGACCAGATCCTTTTATATCAGTAGATATTAGATTTGGAGATTATTTTATCCTGCTGCTGCTGCTGCTGCTAAGTCGCTTCAGTTGTGTCTGACTCTGTGCAACCCCATAGACGGCAGTCCACCAGGCTCCCCTGTTCCTGGGATTCTCAAGGTAAGAACTGGAGTGGGTTGCCATTTCCTTCTCCAATGCATGAAAGTGAAAAGTGTAAGTGAAGTCGCTCAGTTGTGTCTGACTCTTAGTGACCCCATGGACTGCAGCCTACAAGGCTCTTCTGTCCATGGGATTTTCCAGGCAAGAGTACTGGAGTGGGGTGCCATTGTCTTCTCTGTTTCACCCTGAGGCCAGCTTATTCTCTGGAGGGGTCCAGAGGGATAATAAACTGGCTCTGGGTGGGCCAAAGTTCAAGGGACCTGAGGGAAGAAAAGAAGCTTAACCAATGTTTGGTTATAAGCATTTTATTCCAATTGATCCATAGGTCCAACAGTTTAGTTAATCACCAAAGAGGCAAAGAATAGGAATTTGGAGCGGCGGTGCCAGGACTCAATCCAGGAGTCTTACCACAGTCATATGGGGCACCGTATTTCTTTGCAGTAACTATTTTCTGGAACACAAAAGGATAGGGGAAATTTCTTCACCATTGATGTTTTCTAGGTGCACAGGGCTCAGATAAAATTTAACATTGTCAATAAGAGTTTTTTCCATGTATTTAAAAAAATGGTTAATGTTGGTATCAAACTACTATGATATATATAGCAGTTTGAAACAAATCTTAAAAAATTTTTAAAGACTTTTTTTAAGACTTTTTTACATAGATCATTTGAAAATTCTTATTAAATTTGTTACAATATTGCTTATGTTGTTTATGTTCTGGTTTTTTGGCCACTAGGCATGTGGGATTTTAGCTCCCCAGCCAGGGATCAGACCCAAACCTCCTGCACGGGTAGACTAGGTCTTAACCACTGGACCTCCAGGGAAGTCCCCGCTGCTCAGTCTCTCAGTCACATCCAACTCTTTGGGACCCCGCGGAAGCATGCCAGGCTTCCCTGTCTTCCACAATCCCTTGGAGTTTGCTCAAACTCATATCCATTGAGTTGGTGATGCTGTCCACCCATCTCATCCTCTACCTCCCGCTTCTCCTTTTTGCGTTCCATCTTTCCCAGCGTCAGGGTCTTTTCCCATGAGTCAGCTCTTCACATCAGGTGGCCAAAGTATTGGAGCTTCAGTTTCAGCATCACTCCTTCCAATGAATACAGACACGTTAAAAAAAAAAAAAAAAAGATGTCAATATTTCCAATACATCTTTTGTAACTATCATGGGTTATGACAAAACATTATCCAGCAAAAAAGTTCGAAGTCCACAAGTATACAATATGGATGGCCCAATATTGGCATATCTTGTCTGTGAACTCCAAACTTTAGGGCTCTCACCCTCCCATTCTTTAAATGAAACTGCCTCCTCCTTCCACAAAGAGTGGGGCTCCTCTCTAACAGACCCCTTTGAGCTGGGCTTGATGAGGGAAAGCCCATGATCCAAGTCCTGCCCTTTCTCCCTCTACCTTGTCAATCAAGCAGCACTTGAGATGTGTGACTTGTGTTTTCCCTTACAAACCATCAAGCCACACTCTCGAAGCACCATTCTGACTTCCTTACGTGCCTATTTTTAAGACTTTTTTTTCTTTTTTTTATGTGGACCATCTTTAGAGACTTTATTGAATTTGTTACAATACTGCTTCCATTTTATGGTTTGGTTTTTTGGCTGCAAGACATTGGGGATCTCAGTTCCCCGACCAGGGATTGAACCCACACCCGCCTGCGTTGGAAGGCAAAGTCTTAATCACTGAACCACCAGGGAAATCCCTCATGCCTGTTTTGAGGACAATCTGGGACCCTATAGGGATTCCCATGTAGCTGGACCCAGTGCAGACAGGAGGGTGGGTGTCCATCCAGCCATGGTTTGCAGCAGTGGTTCTCTAAGGGTGGTCCTCAACCAGCAGCCTAGGCTTCGCCTGGAAACAGGTTGGACCCACTGACTTAGAAATTCAGGGGTGGGTGGGGCCCAGGCGGTCTGTGTTTTAACAACCTGATTGACAGCTTCCTGATGCATCCTCAAGTTTAAAATCTGATGTGTTAGAGGGTATGAAGCTGGCACAACTCTGGGAGCCGATGTAAGTATCTTACTCATTCTATTCAAGCACACTCCTCTCTACTAGCATTCTTGATCCAACAGTGACTTTGGATCTCTCTGTGGCACCTTTATATCTTCCCCTGATTTCAGAGGCACGCAGCAGTAAGTGGCAGCAAGTGGTAGCTGGAAGCAAGGTCTTTAGTTTTCCAGACTGGGAGTCCTAACCACTGGACCACAGGAGCAAGCAGTTAGGGCTAGGTCCCTAGTCTTGCTTGTCTACTCAAGAATGAATTCAGGCAAGGAGACAGAAGGTAAAGGGCAAAGTAAAAAGTTTATTGAAAAGAAAAGTACGTGTGGAAAGACACCTGGGTGACCTCGGAGAGACAGCCGCACCTTTGAAGTTTGAATCTTTTATAAGTAAGGGGACAGTTTTCTAGGTCTTTGTCTTCCCTCAGGCCAATCATCTTGCTTTGTACCACCCGCTCCACTCTGGTTAATTTGTCTCAGGACCCTCCCCTGGGGTGCACACGCACACCTTACTAAGATGGATCTCAAAGTGAGGGCTTCTGGGAGGAGCAAGACTCATTATGGCCTGGAGTTATCCTGTCTTTTGACTCCAAGGAACCTTTCTGCCCATGTGTAGTATTTCCTTTATCCTTTACTCAGAGTTTTCGCTTCTCCTTGTCCTCGCCATGATTATCCCCTGAGGTGTTTACGAGAGACAAGGACTGGCTATTTACCCTGTTTCTGTTGTTACTTCCATTTCCAAGAGCAAACAGGGAGCTGATTGTAAATTCCTCTACTGGAGCCCACCTATCTCAGGAAATGCAAAGAGGAGGCTGGCTGATTCAGAATTTCCCAACCTGAAGCCCATCTATCTCCTACCTCACCCCCAACTCCTGAGACTTTCCAGTATTTTTAGAACCGTGTCAAGTCTCACATGACAGATTTTTCATTTATATATCTATCTTTGGCAGCGCTGCGTCTCTGCTGCTGTGACGGCTTTCCTCTACTTGCAGCAAGCGGGGGCTACTCTCCAGTTGAGGTGCGCAGGCCTCTTGCTGCAGTGGCTTCCCTCGTGGGAAGCACAGGCTCTAAGGTGTTCAGGCTTCAGCAGTTGCGGCTCACGGCTCTAAAGCACAGGCTCAGTAGTGGTGGTACAGGGGCTTAGTTGTTCCATGGCATGTGGGATCTTTCAGAATCGGAGATCGAACCTCTGTCTCCTGCGTTCGCAGGCAGATTCTTTACCACTGAGCCCCCAGGGAAGCCCCACATGACTGATTTTTAATAGAAAACTGGCAAGGTTTGATCCAGGGGAATTTTATTCTCCACCGTAAGTTTTTCCATTCTAGGCTACATTTTCTTCACTTAGAAAATTCATCTGTAATTATTCCTCAGTTTTGGCTGAACATTGGAATTGCCTGCGGAGTTTTAAAAAATGTTGGCACTTGGGTGACACCCCCAAGATTCCGATATGACTAGCCCGCAATGTGAACTGAACTTTGGAGATTTTTTTTATTATTATTATTATTTTTAATTTTATTTTATTTTTAAACTTTACATAATTGTATTAGTTTTGCCAAAAGGTCACCAAGTGGTTCTAGTTTGCCCCCAAGACTGAGAATGGGCGCTAAAGCGCAAATACCTGAAGGACCCAGCAGAGGGCGCTGCCTCCCTGCTCATCCTTGGAAACGTGCGCGCTCATCGGGCTGCTAGCTACAAAAAACCCGGGTGATGCAGTTAAGATAAGGGACCCCAGATACCTGATCCTTGGATTAAGAACCATTTTGTGTTCTGAGACTCCTAGAAAGTTACCTTGAGAAGTAATAAGCTGTCTGTTTTTCTGAGTAACTTAGAGGTAAGTCAAACAACCCAAGTCTTGGTTTCTGCATTTTTAAAACGGGAAAGTGGGGGAAGGGAAAGGGAGGTGGGAAACTTGGTCTATAGTCGTTCTTTAGATATATATTGAGCCTCCTGAAGTGGGCAAAATACTGATCTGGGGGGAAGGATAAACATTTAAATGGGATCCCTGGGTTGGGAAGATCCCCTGGAGAAGGAAATGGCAACCCACTCCAGCATTCTTGCCTGGGAAATCCCATGGACAGAGGAGCCTGGTGGGTTACAGTCCATGGTGTCACAAAGAGTCAGATGCGACTTACACTTTCAACACATGGTGGATCTCATTCGTTCCTAGTTCAAGGAAGGGGACCTGTGGGTACCCTCAGATACCAGAAGAGAAAAACTATGAAACAAGAGGCCAAGAGACTACTGTTGAGTATTTACATGTGCCATTATATATTATGACACCTCTCTTGATTAATTATCATAACCTAACAAGGTGGACATGATCAGTTCCATTTTATAATTAAGACATCTGAGGCTCAGAGATGTTAAGTCACACATCTCTTTGATGCCTCAAAGTCACACAGCTACTAAGTGATGCATCCAGGATTGGAACTGGGGTGTGTCTGAATTGGAAGCCAGGCACCCCTACCCACCCCCTAGGAAGTGCCTCGCTCCCTCTACTTTGCACCTTGCCCCTAGCAACAGCAGCACTCCTGTCCATCTCTCAAATCAGGAAAGCACCCACGACCCACCCTGCCAGATGTTTGTTTCACAGAGGCAGGATCTCTCTCCCATCTGTCTCCACAGCAACCCTGGATACTGAAGACTGCCTGGGAGAGATTTGATCCCCCTCCTCTCCCGGTTCTCCACTTCTGTCCCCTTCTACCCAGTCCAGCCCCCTTTCCTCCAGTGAAGGGCACGCACCTGCTGAGTGACAACAATTTGCAGCCTTCCCAAGTGTGAATGAGATTTCTAATAGGACTGGCTGCCCACCTGCTTCAGGCAGGATTGGAATAAAGAGAATTTAAGAGGCAGGAAATGGGCATTAGGAGAGCCAGTTCAAAGGAGCTGAGACAGCGACCTCTGGATGGACGTGAAGGGCTAATTGGTTCAGAGAGGTCCAGTGCCTGGCCAAAGGTCACACAGCTGGCATGTGGCAGAGGCAAACGTGAGCTCAGCAGCGGTTGCAATTTTAGGGTTCCTTAAAGGAGTACAGCTCCCAACCCAATTTAAATTGGCAAGATGTGTTAGTATTCTTAAAAAAAAAAAAAAAAAAGACTTTCCAAGAGTCTTTTTGCCTCCCAAGGCTGCTGACCAACACTTCCCTTTTCTGACCCAAGGATCCCAGGAATGCCTCCTCCAGGGTGGAGAGGAGGCAGGGAATATACTTAGAAAGGACTTTGTTGTATTGTTCAGTTCGCTAGGTCTCGTGTCCGACTCTTTGCAACCCCATGGATGCAGCATGCCAGGCCCCTCTGTCCTTCACTACCCCCCAGAGTTAGCTCAAATTCATGTTCCACTGAGTCAGTGCTGCTATCTAACCATCTCATCCTCTGCCACCCCCTCTCCTTTTACCTTCAATCATACAAAGGACTGAGGAGGACATTTGAGTTTGCTGGCTGAAAAATTTGTCCTCATGGAGAGAATCATCACTGGAATTTGGCCACCATCCGAGGGCAAGGCAACACCTCCCCCCAGCGTCCCCCCACAGAGACATAGACAAAGGCTGGGAAATGGTTTTGATGACCACTGCTTCTGCCACAGTGGGGGACTGCTGTCCAGGCTCAGTTGGAGTCGTGAGCCTCCTCACCTCAGTTTTCCCCTGGTGATGCGTCTGGACTCAGCAGCACAGAGGCAGATTCCGGGGTTGAGAAGAAGGTCTGTCCACACAAGTCCGCCTCTCCCATCGGATAGGCAAGGCGAGGTCCAAGCGGGCCAGAGCCAGGCATGCCCTCCACCGCCAACGCAACAGCATCGCAGGCACCAAGGTCATGAGCAGGTGCCCCCTTGTGGAGGATGGAGACCCTGGCCACCCCTCGCCCCACAATACAGTCAGTTCTTGTTTCTGGAAGAGTCTGCCTGAAGCGTGCCGCCCAGAGCGGGTGCTCAGAGTAGTTTGGGAGATGTTTGCTAGGAGACAGAGAAGGCGCAAAAAGAACACAACGGAAGGACAACCGCAAAGGGTGTGCTCGGCCCCGCCCCTGCCCCGGCTGCGGTGGCCGGCACCATGCGGCAGACTGGGACTTGTTGTTGAGCGCAGGAGACAACAACAAAATCACTAGTCTTCCAGACGGGGCTGGCTGCTCCACGGCGGCAGCGCACACATGATCCATCCCGCCAGGCGTTCGGTGACGTTGGACCCGCCCCACCTCAGCCAGCCTGACCCTGCAGCCGCACCAGCTTGTGTCCAAACCCGTCCCCTCCCCCACCCCAGAATTCTCCAGAGCCTCTAATCAGTTGTGGGGAGTAGGGATTGTTTCCCTATTTTCTTTTTCTTTGGAGGGTTCCATGTTCTGTAATGAGTATACTTCCTTAATAATGATAGGGGGGTGTAATTTTTAAAGGGTAGCAGCAGGCGGCTCATCTCTCAGCCTTGCTTGGGTAATCACAAAGCTCTGTGCTATTATGGAAAAGGGAAAAACAAAGAGCTCCAGGTTATGGTGACCTGTCTCTACCAGGAACCCCCATCTCTACCCAAGTCTACAGTCAAGGCCTCGGGTGACAATGCCCTCTGTACTCAGAGAGCCACAGCTCTGAATGAAGTGGGAGTAGGGGTGCTGGGCCTCACAGACTAGAAAGGGGAGGGAAAAGGGGAAGCGGTGCAGGGAGGGGGTAGAAGGGGTTCTAGTCCTGCCCCCCTACCTCCACCCCGCCCCACCCCCCACCCCAGCTGGGCTCTGTGCTTCATTTCCTCAGGCCTGGACCCTGATGGAGGGGAGGGAAAGGGCCCCCGCCCCGCCCTTCGCTGGCCAGGCAGGCCACTAATTGTCCTGGCAGGGGATATCCGCTTCTTAATTAGCCAAAGCCACAATATCCTGGCGGCTCCAAGACCACGGCCCTAATTGTATTTCTGCAGCAGCTGAAGGATAATTACCCTTCCCTTTTGTGCTGCTTTTAATTCTTTCTCTTCTTAATTACAGGCTCTTCCTCTGTAGCCCATCCCTCCATCTCTGGGCTGGTTCTCTCCACCCGCCTGGAGTGGGGAAGGGCTGGCCCAGAGCAACTGAAGAGGAGGGGATGTGGAGGAGACCAGCAGCACCCAGCTGGGAGGCTCAGCCCCTTCCAGCAGTCAGCCTGATAGAGGGGAGAGGGGTGTCCCTCTCCAGGAGGCTAAGACTGCCCCCTCCTCCACTCCCTAGCAAGGTGCTAACTCTGCAACTCCAAGGTGCAGGGCCTTGAGGGCTCCCCATCCCAGCTAAGTCATCAAGGAAGAAAGAGGGATTTATTGCCGATAACTTCTTGTAAAAGAAAATAACTGTGTGTGTGTGTTTTAGTTGCTCAGTCGTGTCCGACTCTTTGCGACCCCATGGACTGTAGCCTGCCAGGCTCCTCTGTCCATGGAATTCTCCAGGCGAGAATACTGGAGTGGGTTGCCATTTCCTTCTCTAGGGGATCTTCCAGGTCTCCTGCATTGCAGGCAGATTCTTTACCTTCTGAGTTACCAGGATGGTTAAGACTCCAAGCTTTCACTGCAGAAGGTGCAGTTTCAGTTCCCTGGTGGAGCAAACAAGATCCTGCATGCTGAGTGCTGCAGCCAAAAAGTTTAAAAACAAAAAACCTAAGTCTCTTTGGCACTGTTGAGAGAGGACTAGTTCATCATCCTTGGTGTGCAGTTTCAGAGACAAGAGTGCTAATATCAGGGGGCAAGGCTAACCAAGGTGAAGGGTCACTGGAGGGGCCAGAGCCCTAGGTATTCCCAGGAAAAACTGGCCTTTCCCAGCAAGCTCTCAGGTAAACTTCAGATAGTAATAGATAAGCTAAAAGGTATTACATAGAGAGTTTGGAGAGACTCCTGGACACTGCCATGTCCTGCTATGCAGGACTGTCCAGTCCAGCCCATGTGAGCAAATCCTGCCTCTAAAGCCACCAAGGGACTGTCCTGCTATCAGCTCACCATGCAAGCAGGGACTATTTTGCTGATGATTATTTTCCAAAGCCTCGCAAGAGCCTGGCTCATATTAGATGAAACTGATCAGCAGTGAGGCAGAGTTCAGAGATAAGAGTATAATCATGAGGTGTGAACACAACAAATCCACTGTCATTGGCTTTTTCCTTGCAGGACCAGTGGAGATGGCCTTGAACCTGACAGCAGCCCCAGTTTTCTAAAATTTTTAAACTCTGGGCTCCGTCTGGGTTGGGGGGAAGATGCAAGAAGTGAAAGAGGCTGCTGAAGCTTCAGAGAAATGTACTTTGAAAAACTGACCTGCCCTTGAGCCCATCAACTCCCTCTCCCCACTTTTAGTTTCTTTCCTCTGAATTTAGCACCATCCCCTTAGCAACGCTTGTTTCCATGGTTTCCTCCTTGACAAAGATCCCCAAACCCCTCCTCTCTTTTTCCTTCTGACAGTAAGGGGTGATAGGGATCCTCAGGGTGGCCATTCCATGTAACCATGGAAACAATTAACTGAGCCTTCATTTATCTTTTTGTGAAGAGAGCTAGGGAATATGGGAAGAGAGGGGCGGGGGAGGGTGCAGGCTACAGCTGCCATTGTCATAAACACGAAGTTGAGGGACTTGTCCTGACACTAGCCTGTAAGATTCAGTTCAAATACTTGCTGAGTCCCTACTTTAAGTGTGACTAAGCTCCAGGGAATCAAAGGTATACATGACATAGCCCCTATTATTGAAAGGCTTAGAGTTAGGTCATTGCCCCAGTCAGACTCTGGCATAGATGGGGTCGCTAAAGGAGGTGGCTCTTGATAGCACCATCATGGTCGAGATTCTGTCCACTCCCAGGATCCCCTCCAGCCAAGAACAAGAAAAGACTGACCAATGGGGTCTGTACTTACATTAAGGTTTCTTAGGCTGTTGTCAGATGATTTCTGTCTTGGAAGAGAAGGAACTTTGACGTGCCCTTGGTGGCTCAGACGGTAAAGCGTCTGTCTACCATGCGGGAGACCCGGGTTCGAGCCCTGGATAGGGAAGATCCCCTGGAGAAGGAAATGGCAATCCACTCCAGTACTTTGCCTGGAAAATCCCATGGACAGAGGAGCCTGGTAGGCTACAGTCTGTGGGGTCACAAAGAGTTGGACACGACTGAGTGACTTCACTTCTTTTTCCTTTTTGAGAAGTGGAGACTAATGTGAGCATCCCTAAGCAAGACTGTTTGGAAGAGGGAGAAAGAAAAAAAAAAGACCTGCCCAACTCCAGCACCATGAGAGATTTGGGTAATCTCCAGTCCCAGGGATCTCTACCACCTACCTGTCACAGCCTTCCTGGAAAGTTATATCTTCTCTTACACCAAATTAGAGGGTCATTGTCTGCATCTATCCACCTTTTCGTCACTGAAAATGTAGGCCAGAAGACAGCTGTGAAGAATTAAAATAGAAAAACAAACAAATACAACTACCAGGGACATCAAAGTTGGACAGAATGAATCCAAACGCTGAGATATGCGTTCATCATAAGGAACAAAGCTCTTTCCTCTTCTAGCTTCCCAACCTCAACTCAGTTTTCACCAAATCCCTTAGGGTGAGGAAAAATTCTATACTTCTAAGGGAAATCACAAAGATCCCTGGACCATTGGTGTGCTGATACCCATAATCTGCATGGACTTGGAAGAATGATGATCGTAATATATTTTAAAATGAAAAAAATTCACAGAATAATGTGTAATTCAGGACTTCCTCATGGTCCAGTGGTTAAGAATCTGCCTGTCCAATGCAGGGAACAGGGGTTTGATCCCCAGTCCAGAAAGATTCCGCATGCTGCGGAGCAACTAAGCCCGAGCACCGCCACTACTATGCCTGAGCTCTAGAGTCCATGCTCCACAAGAGAAGCCAATGTAATGAGTAGCCTGCACATCGCAACTAGAGAGTAGCCTCTGCTCATCACAACTAGAGAAAGTCCAGGCAGCACTGAAAACCAAGCTCAACCAAAAATAAAATAAAAATTTTTTAAAAAAGAATAATATGTAATTCAGATGTGTTCGAGTAAGCTACAAGTAACTAGGTAACAAAATTCATCTTTGCAAGTCAAATGAATCTGAATTGGCCAAAGCAAATAGCACATCCTGGGTCTCAGAACTCTGAGTTCCATCCTTTACCGCTACTGGATGGTACTAAAGCAGATTCAATCATTCTGGGTACCCTGCTCACTTGGCTAGTTAGAAAAGGATAAATGGCATCCTCTGATTGGTTGACAAGGCAACATACACCAACCAATGAAAGAATGCTTCTTCCCTTCTGGCCAGTAAGATCTCAGTTCTCTTCTTGAAAGCAAAGTAGACCCTTTGTCCATAAAGAAAATGAGCAGAAAGAGAATAATAATTAAAAAAAAAACAACACTGTTGCTATGGGACTTTATTGATGTGATCAATGATAGCTGCCCCAGAGAATTCATAAAGGAAGGCACTTCTTTGGGAAGAAAAGTACAAAAAGCAGACCAGCTGTCTGGTCTGAACTAAAAAGAAGTTTCTATAGTAACGTGTGAGGGGAAAGCATTTTAATGTAAATGTCCCCAAAATTATATCTAGCCAGCCTATGGAGGTTAATTTTGGCATTCAACTTAGTCTGGAATTATAATGATCTTTTAAAAAAAATTTTACATTAGCAATGAGTGAAAGAAAAGGTGAAAAGTAAGGATATGTGTGTCTGTAATGCAGAGCAACAAAGATAAAAATGATAGTTAATACCTGGAAGAGAGATTTCCTCTATTCCTCTGTTGTCAAGTGATAGCTCAGTTTAAAACAAGGTTTTATTGTAGAAAAAGAAAGTTCATAGCTCTTAAGAAGTATTCTGAGTAAAGTAGTGCGTAGAGCTCAGGTTGTTCTGTTAACTTACTGGCAATTTCCCCTTCAGTCATCCTGAGAATGTTACATCTGCCTTTGAGAAATTATGGGTAAAGTGATTTTCTACCCAGATACTGTGAATGAATGCAGGCAGACTAGTCTGATAGGTGAAAAGCAGAATCAGTGTTTGTCAATCCAGGGAAATGAAAAAGCTCAGAAGATTTGAAGCTTTAAGTGCTTCATTTCCTAATTATGAAGGCAGAGCTAAGAGAAAGAAAATAGAATTTTGAGGAATCTGATGCTGGTGATGCAAATGGCTTTTGCAAGGGAGTCCCATTTTTCACCACTTGTGCTTTCTGTGTGGTCTGTGGGAAGAGGTGAAAAGAGAGGGGTAATCAAGAATTCACCCTCTCCAGCATGAGGGGTGTTTAGGAAGGAAGGAATCACTGCCAAACCAAGGAAAAAGCCTCTCTCTACTGGAGACACTGTTGGACAGTTTCCTCTCTCCCTCCAGTTCATGAAGAACAAATGTGTCTTTCTCATGTAAAGGGAAAAAAGCAAAGCGCACAGGGCTGGGGTGGCAGGGGATGAGCCCTTCTGTCTAAAGGATCATAGGAGAAAATAAAAGCCCCAGTAAACCCCAGAGAAAGGACAGGGTAGGATATGATTACCTTTCTGAAGGAGGTGGGAGAAAGGAAAGGAAGGACTGAGGTGGCAGAAAGGTAGCTGCTTCGCCAGGCACCTTGATTAAAAAAAAAATAATTTGCCTTCCAGGATTTACTCTTACCCCCAGGAATTTTGAGGAAGCGGTTGTTGACTCACATCCAGACCAGCGAAGGCAGGAGCACCAAAGCAGATATTTTCAAGAATAAAGGTGCTTACAGATAAATTAATAGCCAAAGACCCTCCACTCAGTGTAACCAGGGAAACAAGAGGCTGGGCTGGTTGCCTGGCAACCACACTCTAGTTGGGGGGGGGGCGGGGTCCTGTCCCCCTCTCTTCCTCCACCACCCCTGTTAGCCCTTTTGTGATAACATCTTCCCTTTGGTGGCTATTTTCCTTCTTGGCAAAATAGTCATTCACCTCCTAACACAAAGGGCACTCTGTGCTCCTTTGGCTAAACGGACCTCAACGTGCAATTTGGACAGATTTCATCTTCACTAAGTTGTTGCAGCCCTGATAAATGTGGTTTTTACCTTGACCTCCATAGCTCGATATCTCCTCCCACCATTCCACGCTTTTCTCTTCATTTACCGGCATTAAGGCCTATGGAGACTTCGGGGAGAGTGAGAGAGAAGGGGGTTTCGCAGTAGAGAGAATGTGACTTGGAACCACTGTCCCACTTGTGCCTAAGCTCACCACTTACAGGTGCGCATCTTTCCTCTTCGACAACCTGCCTGTACTTGGCACCAAGTTATTCCAAATGCTTTTAGAGGAGGGACGATAGAATGCCCTCCCAGAATTTGATACTTAAACTCCTGAAAATAGGGAAGATGAAACCCTTCCCCTCCTTTTCTTGGTGAACCCTGTCTCTCCTCCCAGCCTCCCTCGCGAGGGATCTGGGGAACTGGGCTAAGAAGCAGAGTACTGGCGGGAACCCACCCTTGGGCGAAGACCGGCAGGGCGCTGTCCACCCTCTGGTGCTGAAGCTGAAGTCTCGGACTCGCTGCGGAGGGGCTCTGGGGACCATCAGCCGACCCGTTTTAACTCCGAGGTAGGGACGTAAAGCGCAGGCGCTCCGTCTGCCGCCAGGGTAAAAGGCTAGACTAGGACTTGTCTGCACTGGATGCGCTTTTTGCAGTAGACCCGACTCCCTGCCCGGCTCAATCCCCCGCGCCTCTCCTTTTCCTTCCCCGGGTTAGCGGGATGATTTGCCACAATAACAGTGCGGCAGTTTGCAGTGGGATAATTACCCGGTGGCCTCCCAGCACTTACACCTTTTCTCTTTCGGCATTAGGCTCTCGGCGTCTGCACGAAAGGTCCCGGGGGCTCCTGGCTGTCAGATCTCGTGGCGGGCGGAGGCCGGCAAGGCGGGGAGGAGAGCCCTGGAACACCTCACCCTGACGCTTTTCTGCGTGCAACAGGTCGGCTTGAATTCGGAATCTGAAAAGCGAGGAGCGCGGGAGACCGGGCGGCGGCCACGGTGAGCTTGGGGAGGTTGTGGCCGGAGACCGCGCACTCCGGGGTCGGGGGGTGCTGCGCATCTCGGATGGGGCGCTGAACCCAGCCAAACAGACGGAAGACCGGGTTTCACGTCGCCCGGCGGAGTGGGTACGAGAACTAAACGCCCCCATTGCTCCGAGCGGGTCGAGCACCCTCTTTGGAGCGCTGGGGTGTCAGGTTTAGGAGCCGCTTCCTGCTTTCCAGGCGCCCTTACCGTCTTCCCCGCCCCGCTTCCTGAATTTGGGGGCAGCTGCAGCACCTTTGGCAGATGCCCAGGTCGGTTGTCCCCTTTTGGCCCCCCAAGGCAGCCCCAGGCTCATCCTGGGGAACCTCAGTTCCGCTCTGCAGTTCCTCCAACCCCACACCCTTGGCCCTGAGGCAGAGAACTGGACCGGGGATCCTGGTGGGGATTTTACCTGGCTTGGGTCGCCACGGCCTGGAAGAAAGGTCACTGCTCTCCACTCCTCTCTGGAAGAAATCCCCTCACCACCCCGCCGCCGGCTCCTCGCGTCTCCCCTAAAAGCTGAAGATGTGGGGGCAGGGGTGCGGGTAGGAGCGGGGAGGATTCGGGAGGGAGATGGAGCTTAAGGAAAAAACCTGTGAAGCATCCTTGAACACTTGCCTCTCTCCTAATCGGTGCTGTCCGGAGCAGTGGCCGCTCCGCCCGGGCGAGAGGCGGATCCAGAGTCCCGGCAGGGTGCCCTCGGCGCTGACACCGTCGCTGCAGCTGCGGGGGTCGGGGGAGAACGGCTGCTTTAAAGGCGAGACCGACCCACAGGTAGCCAGTCAGCGCCGAGGACGCCCATGACGTCATCCAGAAGGCGAGAGGAGAAGGGAAGTTGGGGGTGTGGTCACCGCACTTCACAGCAAAAGTCCGCTGTGGCCATGGCAACAGCTCGCGGAGGTCGCGGGCCAGCAGCTCTCTCCTTTTCTCTCTCCTGTAGAGCGACTGGGCTCCGGGATTCCAAGCCCCTGTATGGCTGAATGCTAGAGGAGGGTTCCAAGCCAACTTTTCCCCAACAGGACAGGCACTAGAGCTAGACTCGAGTCCACCTCTGTGTCCTGGCCCCGGGTGAGGGCAGGAGAAGGGCTGCCTAACCCCCAGGATACGCTGGAAGGAGGATAACGCAGAAACTTGCATTTCCACAAGGGCATCTCCTATAGCTTCACTTCCCCTAAATCGCCCGTGCCTGAGCAGATCAGACCCGGGTCACCTGACCGCACACAGAGACTACTTCTCCCTGAATTCAAAGATGCAAACACTTACTCTTTGTATCCACTCTTCGAGGATGCGCTGTGCCCGAGCCAGTACACCCAGGCAGCGCCCGCACGGAACCATCTGCCCCAATCCCCGCCTGTGTACGTGGGTAAACCGAGGCTCCGAGCTTACCTTATTGGTCCGGAAAACAGCCAAACCCACGAGAAAATAGCCACGGATCTAGGGTTCGCAAACTGGTGGCCAGGGGTCTAAATGGGGGCACAGAAGTGTTTGCTGGGCTCTCAGAATTTTAAAAAATGTGAAGTACTTGTCTTCGGGATTGAAAAGGTTCACACAGAAATCTGGGATTTCTGTCTCTTGAACAGGGGAGCTGGCATGGTGCATGCCATGAAAAAACACTGACCCTGTAGTAAGGGCTGAAATCCAGTCCAACCTAGGCCCATCTCTCCTTTTTTTATCTTTATTAAAAAAAAAAAACATAATTAATTAAATAATTTTGGCTGTGCTGGGTCTTCACTGCTGCACACAGGCTACTCTGCAGGTGCGGTGCACCGGCTTAGTTTCCCGGAGGCGTGTGGAATACTCCCAGACCGGGGATCGACTCCGTGTCCCCTGCACTGGCAAGCATCCCCTACCACTGGACCAGAAGTTCCCACCTCTTCTTTTTGTCAGTGTCACCAATGTTATCTTCTTTTTTTTTTTTTTTAACAGTAGAGAGGAAAGTGAAATATTTTTGTCTCCATCTCACCTGCTCACTTTTTAAAAAACTGATTTAGTTATTATCACTTATTATCATGAATGATTCTGTACAATTCGGTCAGTAACCATTTAGTTATCTATTACTGCCTAATAAATTATCCTCAAATTTAGCAGCTTAAAATAACAATCTATTGTTCTATGTTTCTGAGGCTCAAGGATTGGGGAGAGCCTAAGCTGGGTGGTTCTTACTCTTACCTGGTTGTAGTAAAAATGTCTCACCTGCTCACTGAATGTTACCTGTCAAGCCCTGCAGTCATTGAGTTTTCTGCCCCCCTGCTCCCCAACCCCCACCCCAGTGTCTGACAGGAACTGGTAATGGCTTCACTCAAGCTGAAATTTTTGCTTCACTATCTGCCCTGCAGGTCCAACCTTTGGCTGACACTTGGACATCTGTCAAAGAACACAGAGCAGGATATTTCCTGCTAGTAAAGCAGTCTTTTCTCCCCACCTTCCATTTTCACATTTCAATTATGCAGCTTTTGGAAACATTTAAAAAACATTTTTCATTGATCACCTAGAGATTTGTTTACATAAGACATTCTTTGCATTTCCGTATCACAGGAATAACATCTCATTAATAAAAATACAGAAAAATAGAAGAAAAAAATTTATCACTTATCCCCTAAGCAATGTTTTACTTTTCTGAAAAAAAAAATTGTGAATACAACCAACCAACTAACCTGCAGACAAATTAACAAAACCCACCACCATCAACAATAGAGCCATATAGTTGTGTCTCACATATTGGCTCTCACACAGCCACACTTACTGGGACAACCATAATGCGCATTTTGAATATATGCAACAATTGGGAGGGCAATTATCTTTTCTCTCCCTTAGCAGTAGAATCCCCCCTAAGGAGAAAGAAGTTTTTATTTATATGTACTTATTATCCAGGCAATTCTAGCTGAAAGCAAAGGTAACTTTGTACTAGGTCAACTCCCAGTCTTGCCCAATATGGATTACTTCTAGCTTATTCAGGAAAATGAGGGCTGGAATAGATTCTGCATCACTGTTTTGGTGGGAAACTGTTAGGTTTCTGGTTAGTACATGGAGTCCTCCAGCATCTCATCATTTGGCCTGATTTTGTTCCTTCACCCAGCATATTTTTCTTAGAGCCATTCTCTTTGTGAATTTTAGAACTCTAGGCTGTCGAAGTATTGAGAGTAACAATATTAATGTTCCATTGTCTTTCTAAACCACTTGAGAGTTCACCAACCATTTCACATGGTGTATCTCTGCTGATTCTAGAACCTTCTTGTTTTTTAATTAAATTTATTAATTTTAATTGAAGGATAATTGCTTTACAATATCATGTTGGTCTCTGCCATACATCAACACAAATCAGTCATAGGTATACATATGTCCTCTCCCTCTTGAACCCTCTTCCCACCTCCGACCCCTTCCTATCCCTCTGCGTGGTTACAGACACCTGGTCTGAGTTCCTGAGGCATACAGTAAATGCCTGTTGGCTATCTGTTTTACATATGGTAGTGTAGATGTAGAAACCACTTGTTTTATGGATGAAGAAACAGAGGTCAAACCACTTAATTCACCCTGAGTTATCAGTACTCTTTTTGCTGGACAGACCCAATTGTCTCCCTTATATGAATCATCAAAATTATTTATTCAGCAGCTGAGAGGATTAAACAGACAATGTACAAAAGTGGAAAAACAATGAATATACCAACAGTTGGGAATTTTTTTCCTGCTTTATCTAAAGTAGAAATGTGAATTATAACTATGGGATACCATTTTCCACATATGATGTTAACAAAAAATAAAGATGTCTACTTCCCAATGCTGGAGACAGTATGGTAAAATGAGCACTAATAACTTTTGGAGATTTTAAGTCGGTTGAATTCATGGGAAGGTAATCTCGCAAGTTGTATCAAGATCCATAAACATATTGACTCCCTTTGGGTCAGGAATTTTTCTGTGAATCTATTCTAATAAAATAATCTTAACTACAAGAAAATCTAAATGCATAAAATTGTCCATTATAGCATTATGTAATTTTTTTTAAATGGAAGGAACATAGATATCCAACAATGGGAGACTGGCAATTGTCTACTGAATGGATAGAATGTTTTACCAATTCTAAAAACCTATGCTAATGTTGAAACATAAGCAAAGAAAATGCTCATGATATAATTTTAAGGAGGGAAGTAAGTAGAATGTAAATTGCCTTTACAGTTGTGATTAAACTCATGGCTTCCTGAATTCAGAAAATATAAGACAGAGTACATCAAAGTGTGGTAAAATTTCTGCTAAAGTGAAGAGATTGTAGGTGGCTTTAAAATTTGTTTTCTTTTATCACTTTTTCCAAATTACCTGAAGTGTGACTATGTCATTTGTATAATTAGAATGTAATATGATACAAATATAGGAATAGATGACATTTCTTTGGGATCTATTACTTGTCTAGCACTGTTCCAGGTGGGCCTAGTTGGGACAAGTGTGGAGACTGGGTCTCAGACTCTGTAGGTTACTTCAGAGTTTGCCCAGGGTATTCAGTGACCACAAGAGGGTTTGACCTTATCATTCAAGTGCTGATACTGGACATTTGGTTGTTAGTAGACTCAGATGCATCATCAGCCCAGCTGATTGGCCTCATCCTCCTTCCCAGTAAGCTTGGTTCTGCTCCTAGTGTCTACTTCTTGACTATGCATTCTTCTGAACCGGAAGTAATAATGATGATGATAATTACATTTTCCTTACATTTTTAATAGTACTTCACATTTTTTAGTGCTCTCACATTATGTAAAATATATTTTACATAAATTTGTAACAGCTATTAATAAAAAACAAACTTAAATATTGCAATATTTAATTATCACAATAACCCTCTTAGATTAGGTATTCTGTTCTCTAGTTTTGTTGAACCTGTGTTTAAGAAACTTGCCAGGAACCACACAGCTGATTAGTGATGGCTCCATCCACAATTTGACTTTTAGACATTCCCTCTTCATAGGAAATAAACATCTTCGTGATGGATAAAAATTCTTCTTTAGAGTACATTTTAACTGAAGGACAGATTGGAAGCTTAACTGACTTGAGTTCCATCATCTCTAGCCAAATAAAGATAACCTTGGGTACTGATAGTTTCCTCAATGTCCTTATCCGTTTATTCCTTGGAATTTGCAAACCTTAGTGTGTATGTGTGTGTGTGTGTGTGTGTTTATCTGTGTCTGTGTTGGTCGCTCAGTCGTGTCCAACTCTTTTCAACTCCATGGATTGTAACCTGCCAGGCTTCTCTGTTCGTAGAATTCTCCAGGCAAGAATACTGGAGTGGGTAGCCATTCCCTACTCCAGGGGATCTTCTTGACCCAGGGATCAAACCCAGGTCTCCTGCCTGCAGGCAGATTCTTTACCATCTGAGCCACCATGCAAGCCTTAGCCCAAAAGTTAAAATATTATGGGAGGACTTCCCTGGTGGCCCAAGTGTTAAGACTCAGCACTTCCTCTGCTAGGCGGGGTGGGGCGGGGCGTGGGGGGCAGGTTCAGTCCCTGGTCCAGAAGTGCCACATGCCGTGGTGGAAAAAAAAAAAAAAAGATTATGAAAAGGTCAGGCATTCTGAAGGTGTTACTGAGTTTCTAGGTGGGTTAACATTTCAGAATGAAGCTTTTCTATCCTGTAAGCTAATGAAATTAGATTACAGCATCTGAGAGGCTCACCTGCTGTTGGTAACTAAGAAGGCCCCTGTCCCATGACAGCAACCACACATCTCAAATGTGGAATCAGAGAACAAGTGCAGCGAACACAGTTATCTCACCTGTACACACACGGTGGGCATCACAGTGAACTAAGGCTCTCTCAGTGTTCATCCCAAATGAGTAGCAAGTATTTCTCAACCCTTCCCAGATCCCAAAAGAGTGAAAATTTAATTTCAAGGATTAACCCAACACTTAGTGGGATGGCATCATATCTAAAGATGAGAGACTATTATTCTATAAAGAGAAAATAAATATAACATTGGCAATGAACACTGGTCCTTTGAAAGGCAGTTCTAAAATGTAGACTATACTTACCTGTGGGACATTCAAATCTAATAATGGAGAATTATAAATATATAAATAAATATATGTTATAATTTGATGGTTCAGCTAATCTGGGCAATTCTAAAAGTACCACAGATACACTGTAAAGAATGGAAAATTAATCATTTTCCCCAAGTGTGGGAAACTGTGCAAGACCAGGAGATTTTTTTTTTTGAAAAGGAGGTGATTATATACTTAAATGCCCATGTTTATGGCAGCATTACTCATAAAAGCCAAGAGGCAGAAGCAACCCAAAGTATTAGCTGCTCAGTCATGTCCAACTCTTTGAGACCCCATGGACTATAGCCTCTGCCCATGGGATTCTCCAGGCAAGAATACTGGAGTGGGTAGCCATTCCCTCCTACAGGGGAATCTTCCTGACCCAGGGGTCGAACACAGGTCTCCCATATTGCAGGTAGATTCTTTACCATCTGAGCTACCAGGGGAGCAACCTAAGTATCCTTCAATACGTGAATGAATAAAAAATGTAGCATATACATCAATGGAATATTAGTCAGCCTTAAATGAAGACAATTCTGACACACGCTGTAATATGGATAAACCTTGAGGACATTATGCCAAGTGTAATAAGCCAGTCATCACATTCAAAGATAGTAGGACAATCGGTAAGCTTTAAAAAATTAAAGTATAAAATTAGGTGTAAAAATATACCTAGTTTTTAAGGTCTTAAAAAGAAGGAATAGAAACCATGCTGAAAGAGTGGGCAATCATTTTCGAAATGAAGAAATATATTAAAGAGAAACCGAATTTGAATAAATGAAACTTCTTTAATGGATAGGTTAAGCAGCAGATTAGTTTGTACTGGAGAGAGAGAACTAGTGAGCTGAATGATAGTGAAAGAAATTATTTTTAATTTAGCTGAGAAATAAATTGATACAAAATAAGAAAGAAATATTAAGGGGTAAGAATGAATAAATGAGAAAGCCTAAAATATTTCTATTAGCTATTCCAGGAGAAGAAAATAGAGAAAGAGAATCAATATTAGAAGGGACAATAGCTAAGACTTCTCCAAAATTTATTTAAAAAACAACAACAAAAAAAACATGACTCTTCAAGTTAAAGAATCCACAAGTCTTGAGAATAATAAATAAAAAATAAATTCACACCCAGACACTTAATTGTGAGCCTACAGAACATCAAACACAAAAAGAAAATCATAAGGGTAATTGAAGATGAAAGACACATTAATAATAAACAATGTGTGCATTGTTAGTATTTTTAACTAGCTCTTATCATTAAGGTCAAAATGACATTTTCAAAGTGCTGGAGGAAAAGAAATGTCATCTAGAATTCAATACGCAACTAAACAATTATTCAAGAGTAAATTTGAGATAAAGAATATTTTAAAGAACCTGAAACTATAGAGCTTAACAGCCTTTCTTCATTACAAGAGCCACAAAAGGATGGGCTCTTTTGTTGTTTAACTTTTGGCTGTGCTAGGTCCTTGTTTCTGTGTGTGGGCTTTTTCTAGTTGCAGCAAGCAGGGGCTACTCTCTAGCTGGGGTGCATGGACTTCTTATTGCAGTGGCTTTTCTCGCTATGGTCCGTGGGCTATAGAACACTGGCTCGGTAGCTATGGGGCCTGGGTTCAGTTGCCCTGAGGCATGTGGTGTCTTCTCAGACCATGGATCGAACCTGTGTCCCCTGCATTGGCAGAAGCATTCTCTACCACTGAACCACCAGGGAAGTCGAAGGATGGGCTTTGATAATGAAAATACTGAGGGTCAAAAGAAGGAATGAGATGAAAGTTGTAATAAGGACAATAGAAATTAGAAAGTATGAGGACCTCCCTGGTTAAGACTTCCATTGGTTAAGACTGTGAGCTTCCATTTCATGGTGTACAGGTTTGATCCCTGCTCAGGAAACTAAGATCCTACATGCCTCATGGCAGCCAAAAAGAAAAAGAAATTAGAAAATGTGTTCATAAATCCAACATAACATATAAAATATAAAAATAATAATTTCTAATTTCAAATGGGTGGGACCAAAATATGAGAATAACTCAAGAAATTATGAAAAATGAGATTCATACAGACTACATGAAAAACAGGAGGGTGGTTATAGAGTTTAAGAGCTCAAATTTCTTGTTTTATTTCAGTATATCTTATTTATTAACTTTCTATTGTGCTAAATCAGGTATGTTAAGAAAACACCTTAAATTACAGAAATGATAAGTTTAACTTCCAAACTAGTAGAGGGAAAAGAAAGAATGAAGAAAATTAGATTGATCAGTGGAAAGTTAGAAAGAAAAAGAAAAGAAGAAGAAAAAATAAAAGATGAATCAAAAACAATAAATAAGATGGTAGAAGTAATTTTAATATTTCTAATCTCAATAAATGTACGTATTATATCTTCCTATTAAGAGAAGAAACTTTCAGACAGCTTCTAAAAATTCCACCTATAATCAAATTATGAGACATTCATAATCACATGGATATAGAAACTTTGAACATCAAGAGTTAAGAAAAAGTATATTTGGACAATACTAACCAAAACAAGCTTGGTGTAATGACTAGCACAGAATTTAAAGCAAAAAGCATTAAATGAGGCATGACAATGATTTTAATGATTATTAATTGGCCAGGAAGATATAATTGAATTGGTGAATCTTTAACAAAAATCCAGCATGCTCTGTCCTAAAACACATAAACCATCAGCTTCAGATGGTTTTATACCAAATTCTACCATAACTTGGAGGAACAGGATATCTCTGTATTACAGAACCACTCTTACCAGAAAAGAAAGGAAGGAAGGAAAGGAAATAGGAAGGAAGGAAGGAAACAAAGAAGGAGAAAGAAAAAAAGGAAGAAAGAGAGAGAACCAAAGGAAGGAAGGAAAGACAGAAAGAAACAGCAACAACAAACCACAGGATATATGGGGAATAAAGGTAGAGGCCCTTCTAATCTATAAACATAAGTGCAGAGGATCCTAAATAAATTTTTAGTAAGCCAAATTCATGTAATAACTCTTATTCAAGGAGAGTAATAATTTTTAACATTTGGAAAAAATCTATGTAAATTAATTCATTTTTAATAGAGTAAAGGAAAAACTCTTATGAGCAACTGAATGTATCTAGAAACATCTGATAAAATTAAATATTGATTTAAGATAAAGCATTTTAGCCAATCTGGAATGAAAGGAAATTGCTACTCCTTAATAAAGGGTATCACCCCACTCCAGTACTCTTGCCTGGAAAATCCCATGGATGGAGAAGCCTGGTGGGCTGTAGTCCATCGGGTCGCTGAGAGTCCGACGCGACTGTGCGACTTCACTTTCACTTTTCACTTTCACACATTGGAGAAGGAAATGGCAACCCACTCCAGTGTTCTTGCCTTGAGAATCCCAGGGACGGGGGAGCCTGGTGGGCTGCCGTCTATAGGGTCGCACAGAGTCGGACACGACTGAAGTGACTTAGCAGCAGCGGCAGTCATAGCTAACATCACATTTAATATTGAAATTAAAGACACATTCTCTTTGAAGTCAGGAATGTGACTACTTGTAATCAATATGGTACTAGACTGAACCATGAAGATGCCAAATTATCCTCATTTCAGAATACAGGATCATCTTTGTAGTAAATGTAAGAGAGTCTTCAGACAAATGCTATGAACTAATAAGACTATTTGATAAAATATCAATATCAAAAATCAATAGCATAATTGAGAAAAATCAATGAAACTGAAAGTGGTTATTTTAAAAGATCACGCTGGTGCTGCTGCTAAGTCGATTCAGTCGTGTCCGACTCTGTGTGACCCCATAGACGGCAGCCCACCAGGCTCCCCCGTCCCTGGGATTCTCCAGGCAAGAACACTGGAGTGGGTTGCCATTTCCTTCTCCAATTCATGAAGGTGAAAAGTGAAAGTGAAGTCGTTCAGTCGTGTCCGACTCTGAGCGACCCCGTGGACTGCAGCCTACCCGGCTCCTCCGTCCATGGGATTTTCCAGGCAAGAGTACTAGAGTGGGGTGCCATTGCCTTCTCCATTAAAAGATCATAGAAATTAACAATTCTCTCAGTAGGTTACCAAGAAAAAGAGAAGACTCAAATGACTAAAATCAGGAGTGAAAGAGGAAACATTAGTACTAATCTTACAGAAATAGGAAACATTATAAGAGAATTCTATGAACAATTGCATGCCAAAAAATTAGATAACAAATGAAATGGAAAATTCCTAACAATACACAAATGTTTAAAATTGACTCAAGAAGAAATAGAAAATCTGAATAGACCCCAACAAGTGAAGAGATCAAATCAGTAATCAAAAAACTTCTCACAAAGATAAGCCCAGAACCAGGTGGCTTCATTGTTGAGTTCTGCTGTTTCAAGAAGAATTAGCACCAATCCTTTGCAAATTCTTCCAAAAAATAGAAGAGGGAACACTTTCAAAGTCATTCTCTGAAGCCAATATTACCCTCCTATCAAAACAGACACAGACATTGTAAGAAAAAGAAAACTACATATTAACAGTCCTTGTGAGTATAGATGCAAAAAGCCTCAACAAAATATTGGAAAATCAAAATCAGAAGCATTTTAAAAGAATTATACACCATGATCAAGAGGGATTGATTCCAGAAATGCAAGATTGATTTAAAATCTAGAAATCAGTCAATGTAACTATCACCCATCACATTGGGTACAGTATTTCTTTTTGTTGTGATGAAAATATTCCAGAATTACTCATCTTGTGAATATTCTAAAAACCACTGAATTGTATACCCTAGAAGGGTGAATTTTACGTCATGTGAAATATTTCTCAATTTTAAAAAATACGTATTTATTTATTTATTTTTGGCTACGCTGGGTCTTCATTGCTTTGTGTGGGCTTTCTCTAGATGCGGTGAGCTAGGGCTACTCTTTTTGCAGTGCTTGGGCTTCTCACTGCAGTGGTTTCTCTTGCTGTGGAGCACCGGCTCTAGGCACACAGCTTCAGTAGTTGTAGCCCGTGGCCTCAGTGGTTGCGGCTCCCCAGCTCTACAGCACAGGCTGCGTAGTTGTGGTGCACAGGCTTAGTTGCGCTGTAGTGTGTGAGACCTTCCCAGATCAGGGATCAAACCCCTGTCTCCTCCGTTGGCAGGCAGATTCCTATCCACAGCACCACCATGGAAGATCCTATTTCTCAATTTTAAAAAATCAATAGCATTCTTGCATAACACCTTATTTTAAAAGATAATTTAATAAATGAACTTATTCAGAATAACAAGAAAAATTCTTAGATACCTAGGGATAAATCTAATCATGATGTGTTACTCATTGAGGATATTCTAAAATGTTATTGAAAGTCTTAAAAGAAGACCTTATAAATGGAGAGACATAGCATATTTGTGGATTATGACAGTATTCTTTCCTGGAGAATCCCATGGACAGAGGAGCCTGGCGGGCTACAGTCCATGGAGTTGCAAAGAGTCAGACACGACTGAGTGACTAAGCACAGCACAGCACAGGAGAATGGATAAATAAACTGTAGTCTATTAATGCAATTAAATACTATAGTTCAGGGGGAGAATACATAGATCAATTAACTTGCAGCTCTGCATTAATTAACTTGGGCATCTAGAAAACCTGTTCAGTGAGAAAAGCAAGTTATAAAAAGATTAAAAAACTATAACATGAATAATAAAAAGACTGTACACATAATCTTAATATATGTTTTATGAGTTTACAGAGTAGTAAATGCTTAATAACAAGGACAGAAGGATGGACAGATAGATAGCAACCTTAAGATAGCAATCACCTCTAGCAAGGAAGAGAGAAAATGGGGTGGTTAAAAACTGTTATCTGTATCCTTTTATCTACTTTTTTAAAGGAATCTGAAGGAAATATGTTAACAGTTGGGAGATAGACAATGTGGCTTTTACATTTTCTATATTTTACATTCCTTTGAAATACTTAATAATTTATTTTTACAAGTAGACACAATCCTTGCACAAGGTTGCTTCATGGTAGAAATTGATATTTGACCTTGGAGAGCCCTTTAACCTCTGTGTTACAGGTTCTCTTTACTCAAATAGGACTGGCGACCCTTCCTTTTCTCTCTAATAGCATTTTAGTGAGCATCAAATACACTTACACACCAGAGAGCACTTTGAAAACTATAAATTCTGCTTAATGCTGATACTATTGTTATCACATAAAATGAAATGGCAAAAATATAATGAGCTAAGAACAGCTTAATCTAAGATTTACAACTAGAGCACACACTAATTTTAAATTAGGTTATAGACAAAGAGACAGCACTCAATTTCCCCCTTCATGTGTCCCCAGGGTGTTCTAAGCAGTGCAGATAAAGGCGTTTTGCCTAAGGAGGTGGGTGAGAAGGTCCTGGGTTTAACGGTGGGCATAAATCACAACTTTGGCAGTCTTCTGTGTTATCCATCAGGGGAGCCTTTTAGTGGAAAATGCCAGAGGCTGCAACAGAAAGAAGCAGGTAGAAGTGATCAGTTAGTTTGTCTAGGAGGCAGACCGTTTCAGAGAGGATACTAGTGAGTTCCCGGCATCCCTGAGGCAGGAAAGCTCTGGAGACTTGCCTCTGGGCCTCTGTCTTCTCTTGCCCTTGGGAAGGAAATTGATGAGTTAATTAATATGCACAGGAGATGCACCATGGCTGACTGACTACTGCTGATCCTCACTGTTATTACTAAAATGAGCTCAGCCCTTCAGCAGGATTGGGAGAAACCAGTTTCCTGGGGAAATCTCAGATCATTGCTGTCCTCTCATCAGGTGGGAAATCTCATTAAGTGCTCCAAGGACCTTGGTTTTATAGGTTTGGGCTCCACAGCCCCTGGCAGCCTTGGCTAGGATTTCATGCTAAAATAATATTTCCTTTTGGTAAAAAATGTTTTGTTGCTCCAGGCTCTGTGGCTCAATGACCTTTCTGAGCTTTAGACTCCAGGGGACCCAGAGGTGAACTGGAGGTTTGCAATTTATGTCAAACACACACACGTGCACACACATACACACACACACACCCCCTCTTAGTTGGCCTGTAAAGACAAGTGGGGACTTCTGTGACTATCCAGACAGGAGCGATCCTGTGTTCTCATTGCATCATATCAGGGGGACCACAGTGGTATCATCTTATGGCTGGTGATGTTAGCCTTTTATGACCGCACGGGGTCTTCACTGCAGTGCATGGGCTTTCACTGCAGAGAGCAGGGGCTATTCTTGGTTGTGGTGGGCAGATTCCAGAGGGTGGGCTTGTAGTGCCCGGGCTTAACTGTGGGTGGGAGGGGCTTAACTTGTAGTGCACGGGCAGATCCCAGAGGGTGGGAGGGTAGTTGTAGTGCACGGGCTTAACGGTCCTGCAGCATGTGGGATCTTCCCAGACCGGGGATAGAACCCGTGTCCCCTGCATTGGCACTTGTATTCTTAACCACTGGACCACCAGGGAAGTCCAGGAGGTCTTCACATACAAAGAAATGATCACTTTGTCTGTGATATAAGTTGCGAATTTCTTCCCCCAGTTTATCATTTGCTTTTGCCTATTGAGGTCTTTGTCACGTATAACTTTTAAAAATTCTGTGGTGGCTGAATGTATTAGTCTTTTGGGGTATCTGCGGTTTATGTCATATTTAGAAAGGCCTTTCCTGTGCTAAGATTATTTTTTTAATTATCCATAGTTTGTCTAGTTTTGTTTACATTTAAATCTTCAAACCAATTTGTTGTCTTTCATTCCTATATAAATTGTAATTTGATTTTTTTTTTCTTACCCTAAAGAATTATTTGAAGTGAAGTGAAAGTCGCTCAGTCGTGTTCGACCGTTTTCAACCCCATGGACTGTAGCCCTCCAGACTCCTCTGTCCATGGGGATTCTCCAGGCAAGAATACTGGAGTGGGTTGCCATGACCTCCTCCAGGGGATCTTCCTGACCCAGGGATCGAACCTGGGTCTCCTGAATGGCAGATGGATTCTTTACCGCTGAGCCACCAGGAAAGAATTATTTAGGGGAATATTTAATTTGTCTAGGTAGATAATATTTTGGTTATCCCTTTAAAATTATTAATCTTGAATATTATTTCATTGTGTTCAGAGGTTTTGTACTCTGTATGATTTTTGAATTTTAGAATTTGTCCAGTTTTCCTTTGTAGCCTAAGACAGAGTCAATTTTTTGAGACTGCTCTCTATATGCTGTGTATGTATACATCGTTTTATTAAATTTTGTGTGTCTTTGTGTGCATATATGCATGTATGTATAAATGCAATATACATTTATATATTATCAAATTTAATTATGCTAAGTGAAAGCGTAAGTCTCTCAGTTGTGTCTGACTCTGTGATCCCACAGACTAGCCCACCAGGCTCCTCTGTCTATGGAATTCTCCAGGCAAGAACACTGGAGTGCGTTGCCATTCCCTTCTCCAGGGGATTTTCCCAACACAGGATTGAAACCATGTCTCCTGCATTGCAGGTAAATTCTTTACTGTCTGAGCTATTCCCTAAGTAATTGTGTTATCAAGTCTCTTATTTTTACGTAGTATCCAATAAACACAGTCAAAACCTTCTACCTTGTGGGTTTATTGGTTTTACTTTATTTTTCTATCCATTTTTTGGTCTATATATTTCAGTCATGCTCTTAAGTGCATAAAGAATATGATTTTTATTTACTTTTGTAGCTAAACTGGTAAAGAATCTACCTGCAATGCAGGAGGCCCTAGTTCTATTCCTGGGTGGGGAAGATCCACTGGAGAAGGGATAGGCTACCCACTCCAGTATTCTGCCCTGGAGAATTCCATGGACAGAGGAGCCTGGCAGACTAAAGTCCTTGGGGTCACAAAGAGTCGGACATGACCGAGCAACTTTCAGTTTCACATACACAAGTTAGTACACAAATACATCCTCATTGTTAAAATGCAAACAATACAGAAATGGAAGTGAAAGATCGCTACTCAGTATTCTATACATTAAAACAACAATGAGATACCATTTTCCCAATAATAGATTGGCAAAACTTTTAAAGACTGTTAACATTCTCTGATGGCAAGCATGTAGAATATACACATAGTCTCTTATTGCTGGTGAGCGTGTGACTAGGAGAGTCCTTACAGCATTGCCTGGCAGGTGTTAAATGTACAGTGAATGTGACCTCTTATGACAAGTGAAATTACCGAGTGTCATACTACCAAGCTGCCCACCTAAAGAGCTTTCCCCACTCTACATCAAGCCCACTCTGCCAAGTCCTCCTCTGGCTTCAGTGAGGGAAATCCAGTATAAATCATTGTTTCCTCTCCTACCATCAGACTTGTGCAAAGGTTCCAGGTTGCTGGAGATGCTAAGGCATTGGGATGACTCCCCAGCTCACCTGGGTTTCCCTGAAGCCAAGGATCACTGACCGCCCACACGGTTACTTCTCACCACCAGGTCCTGTGCTACACATGGCTTAAGGAATCCTTTGGTGAGGTTGGGAGCCCAGGTGCCTCAACCCACCTGAAATTGAATCCGAGCAGGACCCTGCGGGACTCTCCCAGGGACAGACTCTACCCCCTACCTTGCCCCTTCCAAGACTCCTCCCATTATCCCTTGTTCTGTGGCTTAATATTTTCCTAGAGGGGAAAGGCCTTTGCCTATAGGCTGTTTCTGCATTCTGTCCTGTTCTGATTAAGGAATTTCAAGTCCTGCTCAGCTACTAGAATTAAGGAGACAGAAAAGAAAATTAAAGTGTAAACAGATAAAGTGTGATATTTCATAAATAATCCTGCCACAATATCCTTCATGGTGATTCCATCTTAAAGCCTAATACTCCTTTCTTCTTTCCCAGCTCGCTTTGCATATGTACCCCTAACACACACACACACACACACACACACACACACACACTCCATTTAAAAAGACAGCTGGAGCAAATTGAGTCAATGCCAGCCAGGCCTTTCTTGCACCTCTCAGTGGAGCAGAGGCTCACGTTCAATAGCTGCTAACTAGGCTCTCTGGCCATGCCGCTCTCTTGGTCTTTTCTGTAGGATCATCAAGGTTGCCTGGCAACCACAAGCCCATTGGCCTATCACATGGTTTCCTTAAAGAAAATGGCAAAGCACTCGCTCCTGACGCAGTCCCAGCAAGGCCTAATTAGTGTGAACCAGCAATCAATCATAGAAGGGTGGGGGGGGGGCACTGTAAAAGGGTGTAAAGAGCACAGAGGAGGGTCTGTGATGGGCGCCTGGGAGCTGGTGTGAAAATAGCCGTCATTTCTTAATTTTACCTCTTGCTGTCTCCATGATGCAACCAGGACGGGGCATAGCAAGGTGGATGGTAGCAAGACTCGTGTCTGAGCTACTATTGAAGGAATCTTTAATGTGGAGAAGATTCCTTTAGAGAATTGGAGACGTGGTTGTCTTTAAATATTTGGAATCTGAGAGTATAAAAAAGGGGTTAGTCTGGTCCTGGGTGTACCATGAGGCAGAAGCAAATGTGGGCCCATTATGAGGTAGTGTTTTTTAACTTTATATTTTATATTGTAATATAGCCAATTAACAATGTTGCGATAGTTTCAGGTGGACTACAGAGGGACTCAGCCACACATATACATGTGTCCATTCTCCCTCAAACTCCCCTGCGGCCAGGTTGCCACATAACACTGAGCAGAGTTCCTTGTGCTATATAGTAGGACCTTGTTGGTTATAAATTTTAAATATAGCAGTGTGTACGTGAAGGAGCGGTTTTGAAAACTACATGTTTCCTAGAGGAAGGGGCTAGTCTTGAGGAGGTGGTAAATTCTCTGCAGCACAGGCATGCTTGCTGGGGAAGGATGTGCTCAGATGGACACTGATGCCCATGATATGTGCATGTACATCCACAACACCTCATCTTGGACAGATCAGAATTCCTGAGTGGCTCAGCGTGTAGGCACTGAGTCTGTCTCATCCATATCCTGGGTCCTAAGAACCAGACACCCTCTGGTCTCCATTGGCAAGTGCTGGGTATGCTGTTGACCTTCTCCTCATTCACCATGGAAATCCCAGCCCAGGGTCTCCTGAATGCACAGATGGGGTGGGGACCAAGGCTGGTGTGACCAGGGCTGCTGCTGGGAACACTGAGCGCAGCAATGGGGTTTGGGTGATCTCATGGATTGGACGGTAAAAAGATTGACCCACTCTTGCTGGAGTAGGTGGCAGTATGAACAGGGGACAGCTCAAAGGTTATAAGAAGGACTTCTGAAGTTGGAGTCAGGACCAGAAAATCATGGAGTGCATGAGAGAAAGTGGAGAGAGAGAGGAGTTGCTGCCACGCAACATCAAAATTCGTTTCAGATGCTGGGTGTGTCAAACTGAGATAAGAACAGGTAAGCAGGAGAAGCAGGCTCCTGAGGGGCAAGCTACTACACCCTGACCAGCGCTGCTATTTCCTGCACATCTGCCACGTGCCAGCGTCTTTCCATTGAACTGTCTTTGATCAGTTACAACTGGTAAGGCAGTCAATAATATCCCCTCTTTACAGGTGTGGAAACTGAGGCACGGAGGGGCCAAGTGACTTGCCCAGAGTGACTTACAAAGAGAGGAGTCAAGATGCAAACACAGATACGCCTCCTCCAAATGTCATCTTTGCTACTGATCAACCCCCACCCCACTCCCCCCAACCCCCCCACAGCCCCCCACCCCCCCTCCCCGGCCCCACCCCTGCATCAGCAAGCAGAGATCCAAGCATTAAGGCTCCAGTTGTGCACACACAGCCTGGGCTCCTTGGTTGTGGGATGGGGGTATGTGTTAAACCTAAGAGCTTAGCAACATTCAGTTGTGCGTTCCTTTTTTTAAATAGATTTTTTCTTTTACATTCTAAAGTAGAAGGATAACACAGAGACAGTACATGTATAAAGGACATTTAGGCATACAGCTGGTTGATGTTTTTACAAATGCGTTCGTCTGTATGTATAATCATCACCAAGGCAGGACACAGACTATGCATTTGTAAAACATCAAATCATCCAGGGACTTTTCTGGTGGCTCAGTGAATAATAATCTGACTGCTCAGCAGGGGATGTAGGTTCAATCCCTGGGACGGGAAGATCCCCTAGAGAAGGAAACAACAACCCAGTCCAGTATTCTTGCCTGGGAAATCCCACAGACAGAGGAGTGTAGCAGGCTACAGTCCATGGGGTCGCAAAAGAGTCAGACATGACTGAGTGACTAAATAACAACAAGGCAAGATACAGGATATTTCCAGCAGCTCCACTTGTGTTTTTCTTAACACAAATCGGAACTCTATTGGAACAGCTAAGCATATACATCAGTGGGTCATATGCTACTAGACAGAGCTTAGCAAGGTTTGCTAACACAGGCACTGTTTTCTCCCCAAATGCTATGGTTTCCAGAGCCCAGAAGAGGTGGGAATAAGGCTATTGGTCAGTAGATAAGATCCTCAAGCCCAGCATCTGAGATGATTGATTGTCTCTGGGCTGCAGTTCCCATTTTGTCTGATAATGGAGAGAGGGCAGTCTTGTTTAAACTCTCCCTGTTCCAGCCCCTTTTATCCAATCACGCTGCCCTGTTATCTCACTGAGACTAGACTTAACCTGTGTTTAAACTCCCAGGAGCCTCAGGGAGGGCTCATTATTGCTAAAAATCCATCTCTTAATGAAATTAAAGCAGTGTTCCTGAAGTGTTACCTGAGAACCCAGAGCTCTGCCTTATAGCTCTGGGGACTTTGGGGGTTTTCATTTTCCCCTGGCAGTTGTTCAGGACCCCTGCAGCCCACTGGCCTCGAGAAAGTGAGCAAGGAGGCCTGGGTGACCCTGTCTGGAGGATGCAAGTGCCAGATGGCAGGGCAGGTGCTCCAGCTGACTTAACCACTTATCAGATGCCCTGAGGGGTCCAGCCCCCAGCGGACAGTAATGTTTTCAGAAGGTGGCAGGAGAAGGTCTCCCCACTCCACTATCTCCTCCTCCCATCTCTTCAACCTGCCCCAGTTGGTCAGAAGGCCGTCCACTAGTCCTTAGCTGCTGGCTGTCACTCGGTCCCCATTGTACCAGATCCCTGACAAAGGCTGCTGGCTAGGTTCCTAGAAGGACATTGGGTGCCTCCGAAACACCATTTATAGACTGCCAGGGGGATGGGCTATAAAACTCCCTCCCTGGCTGCCCATAGGGGAGATTCCAGTTGGAGTAGAGGGTGATTGGTCTTACTGCGGTCACACTGGGGGGCTTGGACATCTGCAGAGGTCATCCTCTATCTTCTCTGCCCTCCTGAGCTGAGCCAGGACTTCTAGTCTTTAGTTTTCATGAATGGGGTGGAAGGAAGAAGAGTGTAACTCTGGGTGGCCTCTGGATGGGGTGGCCAACCTCACATCCAGCTACTGTGGTTATTGGCCATGTGTGTGTGTGTGTGTGTTTCCAGTGGCTCGGTCTTTTTTGACTGTTTGTGACCCCGTGGACTATAGCCCACCAGGCTCTTCTGTCCATGCGATTCCCCAGGCAAGAATACTGGAGTGGGTAGCCCTTCCCTAGGGGATCTTCCCCACCCAGAAATTGAACCTACGTCTCCTGGATTGGCAGGCCGGGTTTTTGTTTTTGTTTTTGTTTTTTACCAGTGTACCACCTGGGAAACTCTGTGGTTTTTGGTTACAGATGGCAAATATTAATTTCCAGTTCCAAATGCCCAACCCAGCGTCTTGGGATAGAACCCAGCTTCTTTATGAATATACCTAAAGTGGTCCTTTTCTTATATTCAACCTCTGGGGACCAGGGAGGGTGAATGTCCCCACAGCCACAATCTTTCCCAGAACCTCTGCTCCTGTAAATGACAGAAAGGAGCCTCCAGGTCAGTGTGGCTCCTTGCACACTTATGTTTTCCTCTCCCCTTCTCTAACTCCTGCGGCGATGAACAGAAGGAAACAGACTCATAATGATGAGGAGAACAGGAAGAGGGACCCACAATAGATTAAGTGATTAACAAGTTTCTGGAAGGCCGAAAGTAATGGGTAATACTGAGCCCAAACAGCTGAATACTCTCATAGGACACAGTTGTCACTTCCCCCAGAAAACTGCCAAATTCAGAGTCTGATAAGAGAGTGGTCGGTGAGGTTAAAGAAAAAAGAGAGTGAAGTCATTCAGTCGTGTCTGACTCTTTGCGGACCCATGGACTGTAGCCTACCAGGCTCCTCCATCCATGGAATTTTCCAAGCAAGAGTGCTGGAGTGGATTGCCATTTCCTTCTCCAGGGTATCTTCCTGACCCAGCAATTGAACCCAGGTCTCCCGAATTGCAGGCAGACACTTTACCTTCTGAGCCACCAGGCAAGTTACTTAGCATCATTGTGGTTACTTAGCATCTGTTCCAGGAGGAGGTGGAGCACTTGTCTGGGCACAGACCCCTTTGTCTCCTGTTGCATTGGATGATGCTTAGAACAGTTGCTCTCAAACTCTACTTCATTTTAAAATGCCTCCAATGCTCTGAAATATCCCCAAGCCCAGGCTGCATAGCAGATCAGTTAAATCAGAATGCTTGCGAATGGGCACCTTCCTGGCAGTCCCATGGTTGAGGCTCGGCTCTGTGTTTTCCTAGCAGGGGGCGCAGGTTTGATCCCTGATAGTTTATTTTCTTGGGCTCCAAAATCACAGCAGATGGTGACTACAGCCATGAAATTAAAAGACACTTGCTCCTTGGAAGAAAAGCTATGACCAACCTAGACAGCATATTCAAGAGCAGAGACATTACTTTACCAACCAAGGTCCATCTAGTCAAAGCTATGGTTTTTCCAGTAGTCATGTATGGATGTGAGAGTTGGACCATAAAGAAGGCTGAGGACTGAGGAATTGATGCTTTTGAACTGTGGTGTTGGAGAAGACTCTTGAGAGTCCCTTGGACTGCAAGGAGTTCCAATTAGTCCATCCTAAAGGAAATCAACCCTGAATATTCTTTGGAAGGACTGATGCTGAAGCTGAAGTTCCAATACTTTGGCCATCTGATGCAAACTGACTCACTGGAAAAGACCCTGATGCTGGGAAAGATCGAAGGCAGGAGGAGAAGGATCAACAGAGGATAAGATGGTTGGATGACATCACCGACTTGATGGACATGAGTTTGAGTAAACTATGGGAGTTGGTGATGGACAGGGAGGCCTGGTGTGCTGCAGTCCACGGGGTTGCTAAGAGTTGGACACAACAGAGCGATTGAACTGAACTGAGGGAAATATGATCCTACATGCATGCAGCGTGGCCAAAAACAAAGCAAAACAAAAGAGAATACTTGGGGGGGGGGCGGTACCCAGAGTTCAGCATTTCTAAAGCTCCCTGGTTGTGTTTATCAGGCAGCCATGATTGAGAACTATTGGTCCAGGGGACACTCTTCTTTCAGGGGATTGAGAAAGGAGTGATTCATCTTGTTCCCTGGCTGCTGATCCATAAGAGGGGATCCCTGGACACACCTCCTGGCCTGAGCCCTCATCACCTGGAAGGATGACCCAGACTCTCCCATCACTCTGGTCCTGGTTCCCACCCTCTTTGTCTGTCTCACTGCCCTTTGAGTGATCTTTCTAAGGATCAACGCTATTCCTGTCACCCGCTTTCCGTTCTTCCTACAGAACAAGTCCAGGCAGTGGAGACGCTTCAAAGATCCCTGTGCTTTTCCTTCCATTCTTCCACCAGCCCTGTGCTCTAATCACACTGAGGAGCAAGCTCATCTTGTTCTTGTGTTGCTTCCCCCACCCTCAGTGCCTAGCCAGGCACCATGCAGAAAAATGCTCGCATAAAGAGCTTGTCAAGCTGCTGAATTTTTTTAAAAAATTATTAAATATATTTGATTTACAATGTTGTGTTAGTTTCAGGTGTATGGCAAAGTGATTTGGTTATATATATATATATATAATATAATATATATAATATATATATATAATATATAATATTGTATATAATATATAATATTATATATAATATATAATATATAATCGGAAAAGGTATATATATATATACCTTTTCCGATTCTTTTGGAGAAGGAAATGGCACCCCACTCCAATATTCATGCCTTAAAATCCCATGGACGGAGGAGTCTGTAGGCTACAGTCCATGGGGTTGCAAAGAGTCGGACATGACTGAGCGACTTCACTTCACTTCACTTTTCAGATTCTTTACCATTAGTTATTAAAAGATATGCAGTAGAGTTCCTTGTACTGTACGGTAGGACCTTGCTGGTTATTTTATACTTAGTAATGTGTATGTATTAATCCTGAAAGTGAAAGCGTCAGTCGCTTGGTCATGTCTGACTCTTTGCGACCCTGTGGTTTCCCTGTCCTTCACTATCTCCCGGAGTTTGCTCAAACTCAGGTCCACTGAGTCGGTGATGCCATCCCACCATCTCATCCTCTGTCTCCCCCTTCTCCTCCTGCCCTCAATCTTTCCCAACATCAGGGGCTTTTCCAGTGAAATACCTTCTATTGTTCTTAAGTGAGGAATTCTACTGTTCTTAAGTGAACAATACAAAGAAATAGAGGGAAACAGTAGAATTCCTTCGCTTAAGGGCAGTAATGAATATTCTTTCCAATCAACACAGACTCATCCGAGACCTTTTAATCGCTGCCTGATCTTCCACCCTTCTTTTTTATAACCAGCATCCTCTTGGTAGCTGTTCCCAGTCTTACCTATAAAATTTTTAGTAGTGAAAACACAAAGTGTAAAATGTGAAAATGAAAAACATTAGAAGGTATGTCTTGTCTTGTGCTTTCTCACCTACTGTCCCCTCCGCTGCCTGCTCCCTGGACAGCCATGCTCCAGACCTGGTTAGAGATCACTTCCTCTTTCCCAGCTAAGGAACAGCAGGACTGGCTGTCACTTGTGTGTATCCTCATGGCCTGGTGCCGCCCTAAACCAGCACCTTCCCCGGTCCACTTTCTGTTTTCCTGTGTGAGTTACTTATCCGGATCCTCTGTGGGTGAAACAGAGGGAAAGAGAGGGAGGGGGTGCCGGCCCCTCCCCCACAGATTGCCCCTGACTCCTCCCAGCTCCTCTAGTGGCCCGTGGTCTATTAAGCTGATCGGAGCCCTGGCTTAGGCACCTTTGTTAGCCTTCTGCCCTCGCAGCCCCACAGTTCATGGGCTCCAGGCCCCCATACAGGGGATGGTGGCTACGGAGAGGCTCGTGTCTTGTGGGTGGCCAGGCCACCTCTCTCCTCCTCCTGTTCCAGGTGCCCCTATTACAAGGCAGCCCAGTGTGGGGCCAGGAAGGACTGTTTGTTCAATTGTCACAACAGAGCGGCGATTACTGGGTGCTGGAGGGGAGGACCAGCTATTTCATCTCCAAAGCTAGTCCTGGTTCCCCGACCTGAAAGCCTCCCTAGGTTTGATCGAATCTCTGTGTCTCACAATTGCCTCTAATTTCATTGCCTTCATGGGAAGAAGAGTGCTTTTCCTTGCAGCTAAGACTTTTTTTATGTTCCCTTTTTTTTTTTTTTTACTGTTTTTATGCCTCCTAGGGGGAGGTGGGAACCCAGACTCTTCATTTCCAGCAAGTAACATGAGAAATCCTCTTCTGGGATCTCTTCCTGTAACCCCCCCACCCCCACTCACACCCCAGCCATCCTCCCCTGTCCTGCTCCTGAGAAGGTGGAACAGGCTAGCCCGCAGGGACCCCTGGTTTAAGGCACACGCTCCACAGGGCTCTGCTCTGTGGTCGAAGCAGCCACATGCACGGTAAAGGGGAGGGACTGATGTATTTCCCATTTTTTCTTCCTCTCCGGAGACCTTCTTCAAACCTCCCATCTCAGGAACACCCAGAAGGACTTCAACTTCGGCTTAACTCATCCATCCATTCACTCACTCATTCAACACCTACTCATTAAGACTCTAATATGTGCAAGGCACTAGACAGTCAAAAACTTCTTATTTAACACAGACTCTGCTCTTGGCTTCCCTGGTGGCTCAGATGGTAAAGAATCTGCCTGCAATGCAGGAGACGCAAGAGACCTGGGTTTGATCTCTGGGTTGGGAAGATTGCCTGGAGGAGGAAATGGCAACCCACTTTAGTATTTTCACGGACAGAGGAGCCTGGTGGGGACTATAGTCTACAGGCTCACAGAGTCAGACTCAACTGGGCACACACGCCTCCTTCCAACTAGACAGCAGGCTTGTCTGAAGCAGGAAGCATGGCTTATTCACCCTGGTCCTGCCACACTCCTCACAGCACCTGGTACAGAGCCAGTGTTCTAGAAAGATTAGCTGAACAAGAAGAGACTGGTGAAGTCACTTGTCTAAAGTCACATTTTGAGCGTAGGGTAAAAATGAGATGTGAACCATGGGTTGCTGCTACCAGAAGGCACCTTTGTGTGAATTAGGACCAGGCTCCCTTTCTAAGGGGTTTGTCTTAAAAAAAGGCAAGACCTCTGGGTCAGAGAGAAAAAGACACTCCTTTCCTAGCAGATGCAGCCCTATGCTGGGGTCCTTGGGTCCCAGGGTCTCAGGGCTTGGCTGAGCCAGAAGAGCTAGATTTTAGCCCCTTCTCGCTCCCCATGGTTTCCAGACCAGCCAGAGTGAGGGACGGCCTGTTTAAACCCATATCAGCCACATTCCAAAACCTGTATTTTTCTTTTCTGCCACTCAAACAAGAGCAATTCTCCCCAAACATGTTGAAGTCAAGAGAAAGCTGTGAGTGTGTGTGTGTGTGTGTGTGTGTGTGTGTGTGTGTAAGAGACACACAGAGAGATTTTTGGTAAGAAATGAGTAAAATAGTAAAAGCTCAAACAGCTGCTGCCTTGTTCCTCTTGACCCCAATTTGGAAAGTTATTATCCCCCTATCCCACCTCGAAACCGAACAGAACAAAACTCATCCAGTTGTCTGAGCACTGAGTCTTAAGTGCAAGAGGCAGTGGGAAAATGTCTGAGAAAGACTGAAGGTTGCAGACTCACTAAAGGTTAAGAAAACAAACAAGAAAAAAGCTTCCTGGGGCAGGAAGCATTTAGCCAAGAACATGGGGGAAGGTACATCTTCACACAGTTGATAAGACTTTGGGTTTGAAATCTGAAAGCTGAGGAACTGCAAGCAGAAACTGAACATTTCTTGCAAATATCAATAAAGTAAGATAAAATAAAGGTCTTACAATAAAGGAAGACTTACAAAGAAGTGAACCTCATAAGGAAAGAATAGGGTGAGGTTTCCACAAGAGGGCTGAGTGAGACTTAGTCTCGGTTTCTGTGTGTAAAGCGGGGATAATACCTAACACACAAGGTTACCCAGGGGAGTGGATGGGATGACCTAAGCGAAATGAGTGACATGTGGTCTGGTGTACAGTAAATATGTACTAAATGACAATTTCAATTGTTTCTTGGCCCCGCCATGTGGCATGTGGGATCTTAGTTCCCAGACCACGGATGGAACCTCTGCCACCCTCCCCTGCCCCCCGCAGTGAAAGCACAAAGTCTTAACCACTAGACCACCAGGGAAGTTCCACAGTTTCAATTATTTTGATTAAAGATTGATGATGACGATGATGATGATGATGGTGGTGATGGGGTGGTGGTGGTGATATAACTCTCAGGATAAGAAATGTCTGCCACTTAAAACAGAAGTGAAGAGAGCTCACCAGCCTCCGCTAGAAAGGGAGAAAGAACAAGAGCCTCTTGTCCTGCTTTTTGTTCCCTTCTCCTCTCATGGCTAATGCAGAATGCAAGCAGAGCTGCTAAAAGCCTTGGCAGAAGGGCCACAGGAGGACGGAGTGAAAGGAGAGAGGCTCTCCAGCCCTTCAGCACCCCCATCACTCCAGCATCCCAGCCCCCGGGGACCCTGTGTGTATGGAGACTCCAGAGAAGGACAAAGGAGGCAGGGGCCTGGGGTGCAGTGGGGGCGCAGGACTTCCTGTTCTTCCTGGGGTGAGAGGACAGTGCGGGGGGGAGTGGAGGGGAATCAGAAGTTGGAACGTCTGGGAGAGGCAATTCTGAAGACCTGTGGAAACAGAGAGTGGTGTCCACTGTGCTTGGAGACTGCGGCACCGAGGCGCAGCCCTGCAAAACAGGAGACGCAAAGCAGAAACGTCCCGTCGTCCCATGGCATGTGCGCGCTGTCCTGTCTGACGCTGTGACCCCATGAACTCTAGCCCGCCAGGCTCCTCTGAGCTGGCTTCAAATGTCGCCCAGTCTAAATATTCTGTTTCCTTTCTGAGCAAAAGCATTCAACTACTTAGGCCCAATACCTTGGCATATTTTTGCCTTTTCTCTTCCTTTCACACCGCTATCCGATCCATTGGCAAGTCCTATTGACTCCAACTCCATATATATTCCACTTCTCACCACCTCCAGCTCTCTGACATCAGTCCAGGTTACCATCATCATCTCTTGTCCAGACTGTCACAGTAGACTCCTGGCTGGTCTCTTAATAGCCCTCCTTTCCCTGTGGCAGCCAGAGTCAAATTTCTAAAACATAAGTCTAGTTATGCTAGACCTCTGCTCAAATCCTTTTGTGCTCTTGATTTCATTCAGAATTGAAGACAAAGTCCTTGCAAAGACCTACAAAGTAGGCATGGTCCTGCCTCCGGTTGCTTCTTTAACCACAAACTCTGATAGCAACAGCAGCTGGAAAAAATGAAACAATCCACTTCCTAGAAAAGGCAGGGAGAAAAGACAACCTTAGGCCTCCTCTGCCACTGGCAGATTTTCCAGGAAGCACAGTGTAATGCTCTCCCCACGTAAGACTCTGCAGTAAACAGACAAATAGCAAGAAAAGTCATGGGAGGTCAGGGTATTTTCAAGGCATCACTGTGAGTAAAGTTAAAAATTAAAGACAAGTCTCACACAGGGAAAAAATGCTTACAGTCCTAACAAAGGATTGATATTCAGAATATAAAGATAGTTTCTATATATCAATAAGAAATAATATCCCAGTAGGAAAATGGGCAAAGGATATGTAAAGGCAACTCATAGTAAAACTGTAAATGGCCAATAAACACCTGAAAAAATAGTCAACCTCATCATAATCACGAAAATTCAAGTTAGAACAACGAAATACCTGGCATAAATAAGAAAGATTGACAATATGAGCAAGGGTGTGAAGAAATAAGAGTGCAAATTAGTACAACCTTTTTATAATGAGCATTCTCTATCTCAAAACTTTTTAAAGGCTTCCCTGGTGGCTCAGTTGTAAAGAATCCGCCTGCCAATGCAGCAGTCATGGGTTCAATTCCTGATCCAGGAAGGTCCCACATGCCACAGAGCAACTAAGGCTGGTGCCATAACTACTGAAGCTGAGCTCCAGAGCCCAGGTTCTGCAACAAGAGAAGCAACTGAAATGAGAAGCCCATGCACTGCAGTTAGACAGCAGCCCCTGCTCGCCACAACTAGAGAAAAGCCCGCATAGCAACGAAGACCCAGCACAGCCAAAAAATAAATAAATAGTTATTTGAAATAGAAAAAAAAAACTTTTTAAATGCCTGACTTCCCTGGTGGTCCAGTGGTTAAGATTCCACTTCAGAGGGCATGGGTTGGATTCCTGGTGGGGGACCTTCCTCATCTGTAAAAACCAATAAACATTCCTTACTCACTGAGATGCTGTAAGCCCTGTGGACAGAGCCATTCTTTCATGGACTGAATCTTCCTTGAGTGCCAGCAAGATGCCAAATGCTATAGAAGGTGAGGATAGATGAGAATACAGAACTAAACCCCTGCTCTCATGGAATTTACATTCTAGTGGGATCAAAGAAAACAGAACAAAGAAAGAAAACAAAACAAAAAACCAAAAAGGGTACTATCAGATAGAGATGAGTGCTATTAAGAAATAACACGATGGAGGTGAAATGAGAATGGTCAGACAAGCCTTCTGAGGAGGTGGCATTTGCTCTGAGATCTGAATTGTCTGGAAGAGGCTGACACCAGGAAGTTCAGGGGCAGACTCTCCAGAAATAGGACAAAGCAGAGGCTTCTAGGGAGACAATGTTCTTTAGTCCCTCAGTGGTGTCCGACTCTCTTGCAAAGCCAGGGACTGTAGCCCGCCAGGATCCTTTGTCCATGGGATTTTCCAGGCAAGAATACTGGAGTGGGTTGCCATTTCCTTCTCCAAAGAGACAATCAGATAACCTAAATGAAAGTCAAGTAAAGGTTACAGGATTAATTTAGCGCAAGACATTTTTACTATACATCTGCTGTGTGCTAATAAATATCTTAGGCATAGAGATCGGTACAGCCCCAGTCTTTATAGCACTCATTATTGAGGAGGAAACAACAGAAAACTGATAGTTTCTCAGCTGATGAAATGGTGCATATAATCAAGAGGTGACAATTAGTTTTTAATTCATATTTTTGCAAATGTGCCCAGAGGGTGCAGAGACATTGCCATAGGAGATCACTCAGTTGCTCAGTTTAGGGTTGTTGTTGTTCAGTCGCCCAGTCGCGTCGGACTCTTCACGACCCCATAGACTGCAGCACACCAGGCCCCCCTGTCCCTCACCATCTCCTGGAGTTTGCCCAAGTTCATGTCCATTGAATCAACCATCTCATCCTCCGTCGCGCCTTTCTCCTCCTGCCCTCAATCTGTCCCAGCATCAGGGTCTTTTCCAATGAGTCGGCTGTCCGCATCAGGTGTCCAAAGTATTGGAGTTTCAGCTGCAGCATCAGTCCTTCCAATGTTTAGGGTGCCTGGTTCCATTTTTCCTTCGCAGCCACTGTAACTGTTTTGGCTTTGACCCTCCCCCTTCCGGGCACCAGGGTGCGCTGTAACGTCCCTTAGTGTCAGCTGGACTGTGCCGCGCTCTCCCCTCTTCCGTTGTCGTTGTGCCGCAGTTCCGGTAGCTCGCGGAAGCAAGAGCCCGAGGCTGCAGGTGCCGGGTCCCAAGGCATGGCGGGGGCGGGGCCGGGGCTGGCGCGCGCCCAGCAGGCCGGGGTGTCCCTTGCCCCGGCCCTTTGATCCCGGACCGGACAGGTGAGGACTTCTCCTTCCTTGTTCCAGCCTCTCAGCCCGTCAGGCTCTCCCCGAGGCCTCCTCGATTTACCGCTATGGGGCTGCCCCCTCCCTGCATAATGCCTAGGTCCTGCGGCCCCCGCCTCGCTTAGAATGCTCTGCCCTTTGAGGCCCCGCCCCGGGCTTTTCTTTCCAGGGGCGCCCCCTTGGGCATGTGTGCCCGTCCCTAGGTGGCCCCTTCCCGTTTAGGAAGCCGTCAGAAAGAATAGAGGGTTACGTGCACCTGCCCGCATAGGGAAACTGACCGGGTATCTAGCTTAGTACCGTACCATGAGTTAGTGGCCACTTCAACTAGGCTTTCTTCTTTCGTTCAGTTGATAAAGTACGGATGCATGTTATGGGCCAGCTCCAGTGCTAGGCTCTGAAAAAACTAAGATGACCAAAGTAGGCATGGTTACTTCCTTTCTGGAGAGTTAATGGGGGAGTCGAACAGTAAACACTTAGCTGTGCAAACGAAAGTACAGATTCACATTATGGCAATGACTAGTAAGGACGCAAACGGAGAAGGCAATGGCATCCCACTCCAGTACTCTTGCCTGAAAAATCCCATGGACGGAGGAGCCTGTTAGGCTGCAGTCCATGGGGTCGCTAGGAGTCGGACACGACTGAGCGACTTCACTTTCACTTTTCACTTTCATGCATTGGAGAAGGAAATGGCAACCCATTCCAGTGTTCTTGCCTGGAGAATCCCAGGGACGGGGGAGCCTGGTGGGCTGCTGTCTATGGGGTTGCGCAGAGTCGGACACGACTGAAGTGACTTAGCAGCAGCAGCAGTAAGGACGCAAACAGGAAAAGCAATGGTAAAGCGAAAAAGATCTCTTTCAGCCAGGATGGTCAGAGAAGACCTCCTAAAGGAGATGACACTCAAGCTGCAACTTGAAAAATGTGGCAAGGGCCAGAGGAAATACCTGCTAGGTAGAGGAACAGACCCTGTGGATATTTGATTTGGTAAAGAACGTTCAGAAAAGGAGGCTTACAATGGGTCAAATCCATGTTGGGCTTACAGGATATAATGTTTGTGTACTGGCCAGGAGTTCACCATCTAGAGCCAGTTCCATTTGTTGTTTAGTTGCTTAGTCTTGTCTGACTCTTATGACCCTATGAACTGTAGCCCACCCAACTCCTCTGTCCATGGGATTTCCTGGGCAAGAATACTGGAGTGGGTAGCCATTTCTTTCCCCAGGGGAACCTTCCCAACCCAGGGATTGAACTGGCATCTCCTGCACCACAGGTGGATTCTTTACCACTGAGCCACCTGGGAAGCTATCTAGTGCCACAGACAGAAATAAAATGCAGAGATGAAGTTGCAAGTGTGTTGAGTGTTAATGAAGGTGACATATGACTGGTATACCTGATGGAAAGGTGAAGGAAGACTTCCCTGAGGAAGTGATGATTAGGCTGATGTCTGAAATAGGAGTTAAGTTGGCAAATTGAAGAGAAGAGCTTTTTTTAGACTGAGATGAAAAGCATGTGCCAAGGTTCAGAGACAGGAGGTGGGCCGCCCATTAAAGAAATGATTAAACGGGCAAAGAGAAGGCATGTAAGGATTTTGATCCTTTGTGTTAAGAGCAGTGGGAAGATACTGGGTTGGCCAAAAAGTTTCTTTCTTTCCCCTCTGGAGCTTCCCTGGTGGCTCAGACAACAAAGAATCCACCTGCAATGTGGGAGACCTGAGTTCAGTCCCTGGGTTGGGAAGATTCCCCTGGAGGAGGGCATGGCAACCCACTCCAGTATTCTTGGCTGGGAAATCCCATGGACAGAGGAGCCTGGTGGCCTACAGTCCATGTGGTTGCAAAGAGTCGGACACGACTGAACGACCGAGCACAGCACAGCACACAGATTAAGACAAGACGTAACAGAAAAACCTGAATGAACTTTTTTTTGCCAATCCAATACTTGTTTTAATCCACAGGGGAAAGGGTGTGATCAGAAATGAATATTGAAAAGATTGCTCTGGTTGTTAAGCAGATTGGAAGTGGACAGGAATTTAGGGAGACCACTTATGGAGTGGTTGCAATGATGTAGACATGAAGTTATGAACATTTTGGGTAAGGGTGCTGGCTGGTCATGATAGAAGGAAGGTAGATATTAGAGGACAGTTGAGGAGGTAAAAGCTTCAGAGTTCAGGGACTGAATGATCAGATATGGCGGCTGAGGGAAAGAGGTCCCAAGGGAGACTCTTAGGTTTCCAGTTCCTTTGGCAGCAGGCGAGTGGCTGTGCCATTAACTAGAGTAAGGGAAGGGTAGAGGGTCCACTTTTGGAAAAAATATCATAAGTCATTCTAACATTTTTAGTAGCTCCTACTCTGACTGGAAGGGACTTTCATTATGTACTTTTTCTATATTGTCTGAGTTTTTATAAGCATGTAGTTTATAATTGGAATAACAAGACAGGTTGAGAAAGACCAAATTCCACCATCTCTCTAAAAACTGTCATTGTGTGATATAAAATACGGAGCAGGTAGAGACCATACTGAGAGAAGGGTTAGGAAATTAAGTGACGATTTTCTGTATAGCTTGGAGCTGCTTGGAGCTGAAGCTAGCAGGCCTTCACCCCACCCCTCTTCCCCCATCACAGTACTGATGGCTTTTCCCTTAAAAAAGACAAGGCAGAGAATTTAAGGTGGGACTATTCAAAATGTATACACTTTTTTTTTTTTTTTTAGAGAATTAAGCATCTAGTTTGCTTAACATGATCTGTGATTGTAAGTCAAACAACTAGTGTGCTTTATCTGATTCGGTTATTTGTGGTTAGTCTGCTGTGCATGCTCAGGCACTTCAGTGGTGTCTGACTCTTTGCAACCCTATGGACTGTAGCCCACCAGGCTCTTCTGTCTTTGGGATTCTCTAGGCAAGAATACTGCAGTGGGTTGCCATGCCCTCCTCCAGGGGATCTTCCTGACCCAGGGATTGAACCCAAGTCTCCCGTGTCTCCTGTACTGCAGATAGATTCTTTACCTTTAGCCACCAGGGAAGCCAGTTAGTTTGCTGCTGCTGCTGCTAAGTCACTTCAGTCGTGTCCGACTCTGTGCGACCCCATAGAAGGCAGCCCACCAGGCTCCCCCGTCCCTGGGATTCTCCAGGCAAGAACACTGGAGTGGGTTGCCATTTCCTTCTCCAATGCATGGAAGTGAAAAGTGAAAGTGAAGTCGCTCAGTCATGTCTGACTCTTAGCTGCCCCATGGACTGCAGCCTACCAGGCTCCTCCGTCCATGGGATTTTCCAGGCAAGAGTCCTGGAGTGGGTGCCATCGCCTTCTCCTAAGTTAGTCTGCTGGACGGTGTCAAATGCCTATTCCTTCTTCCATTTGTGGGCCATACTTGGCTCTCATCCCCTGCTCGTCTCCCTGTCTGATTCCAGCCCCTATCTTGGGTTCGAAGGATGCGAGTGGCAACGATGTCCTGGACAGAGAGTGAGTGAGGTAGTTTTGTACATTACTTGGTATTTAAAACTGCTTAAACCTTACTAGTATTTTTTTTGGACTATATCAAAATGTGCACATGAACTATGTCACTGTGAACAGGAGTAGCTGTGTGAAACTCAATATTGTTTATTTTTGCTCAGAAGTGGAGGATATTGCTTACTGAATCATGCCAAAATCCTTTTAGAAAACTCATGAGAGATATTTTTTTAAAATTCAGTGCTGGGGATTTCTGTGCTTCTTCCAAGCAGCTATTAAGTTTTTATCTTATTGGCAGTGTAGAGTCTATAACTGTGTTTTCCTGTGCCTTGTCTGCTGAGAAACTCAGAGCCAACTTGGCAGTTCTGCAGTTTCTCATGGTATGCATTTTTGTGTACTTCAGACTTCATTTCATTGTCCTTTGTTGTCCCTTCACAGTGATTGTTTTCTAATTAAGAAAAATTCTGAGGAAGCACAAGTATTACTTTAAAAAAATATGTAATTTTAAAAGAGTAACAGTACAATGAATGCTAATTCAAGAAAAAAAAACAAAACACCACACTTCAGAATACTGCCAGGGTGTCCCTAACTCCCATCCCATTTCTTAAACTTCCTCAGAGGTAACCACTTTTGAATCTTATGTTTGTAATTCCTTTACTGTTTCTAATTATATGCCATATGTATTTGTGTTCTTAAACTAGAAATTGTGTGAAGCTTATATAAAGGAAATCGCACTGTATGTATTCTGTAACTTGCTTTTTTCATTCAACGCCGTGTCTGAGATTCGTCTCTGTTGTTATATATGACTGTAGTGCATTAATTCATTGCTTGCGTGTGGGGATTGCCGGGCAGTCCAGTGGTTAGAACTCGGTGCTTTCACTGCTGGGGCCTGTGTTCAATCCCTGGTCAGGGAGCTAAGATCCTACAAGTCTCATGGTGCAGCCAAAAATAAATAAAACAAAAAGTTTCCCCTGCATGGATGTGCCTGGATGAATTTAGCTAGTCTACTGTATTTTTTTTTTTTTTTAGCTAGTCTACTATTGATGGACATTTGGAGTATTGTCAAGATTTTGTTGTTGCCAATAGTCCCGCTACGGACATCCTTGTATATGTCTCCTGTTATATACATGCAAACATTTCTCTAGGTCAGGATTTTAAGCTCATGGGCTGTGTGGTCTTTGGTCTTAACAAATCAGCTACGCCGTTGTAAAGCAAAAGCAGCCATAGGCGACATGTGAATAAGTGGGTATGACTGTGCTTCAGTAAAAATTTATAAAAATAAACAGGGAGGCTAGATTTGGCCTGAGAGCAGTTGTTTGCAGTCTTTTGCTCTAGTCTAAATCAGTAGGAAATATATTAATGAATTGTGACTAGTAGTTTGAGAAACTTGATTTGTTTAGTCATACAAGTATACACATTTTTAACTGGACTAACTCAGCTGGTAAAGAATCCACTTGCAGTGCAGGAGACCCTGGTTCAATTTCCTGGATTGGGAAGATCCTCTGGAGAAGGGATGGGCTACCCACTCCTGTATTCTTGGGCTTCCCTGGTGGCTCAGTGGTAAAGAATCTGCCTGGCAATACAGGAGACATGGGTTCAATCCCTGGGTCAGGAAAATCCCCTGGAGGTGGGCATGGCAGCCCACTCCAACATTCTTGCCTGTAGAATACCCATGGACAAAGGAGCCTAGCGGGCTGCAGTCCATGGGGTCGCAAAGGGTCGGATACGACTGAGCAACTAAGCACGGCACAGATAGTATATATACTTACACCAGGTATTTCTAATTTCAGGAGACAGAATGTAAACAAATTCCCACTGTCTGTATGTTTTTATTTCTAAGATACAGATTGGATCAGTCACTCCTGCTTAAAACCTGTAATAACTTGCATGACATGGCACACAAAGTATTTTCTAATCTGGCTCCAATCTGCTTTTTTTAGGTTTCTCTTATCACTGTGTTTCCTGTGTTCTAACCACTTGGAATTGTGTTTCCCAAGTGTACCACACTACACTCTTTTTAAGTGTATTTTTTAAGCTACTTTCTTTCTGAAATGTTCCTCCTTTATTTTACCTAATGTGTTGTTTATCCTGGATGACCTTTGTCAAATGTTGTTCCATTCATTCATTTCTATTTGTGAGCACTTGCTGTGCTTCAGGCGCTGTCCTAGGTGCTGGAGATTCAGCAAGGAATTAGACAAGGCCCCTGCTTGCTGTCCAGTGTGGAGAGACAGATACTAAAACAGCAAACAAATGGTTTCAGAAAGTGATAAGGGCTGAAGAAAATAAAATAAGGTAAACAGCAGATTGATGTGGATGGGAAAAGGCATGACTTTAGGTAAGGTCGTCAGGGAAAAACTGAAGAGTTGCTATTTAGCTGAGATTTGAATGATCAAACAGTTGGTTCAGCACTTTAAAAATGTTGCTTTGCTTCTTTCTGGCCTCCGTAGTTTCTCATGAGACATCCACAGGTATATGCATTGTTGTTCCCTTGTGGGTAGTGTATCATTTATGTGGTTGCTTTCAAGATTTTTACTTCATGCTTTAGTTTTTCACAGTTTGACTATATGTCTGGGCATGGATTTCTTTGGGTTTATCATGTTTGCTGTTCTCTGAATTTCTAATCTTGGGTTTATGTATGTGTGTGTGTGTGTGTGTGTGTGTGTGTTAGTTGCTCAGTCGTGTTGACTCTTTGCGACCTCATGGTTTGGGGCCAGCCAGACTCCTCCGTCCATGGGATTTTCCAGGCAAGAATACTGGAGTGGATTGCCATTCTCTTCTCCAAAGGATCTTTCCAAGCCAGGTATCAAACCCGGGTCTCCTGAACTGCAGGCAGACTCTTTACTGTCTGAGCCACTAGGGAAGACTTGGGTTTATGTGTGGGAGGGTTTATTTCTCAGGTGTTAATTCTCTTCATTTGGTATATTTTTCTATCTTATGTCAGTGTCACACTTTTTTGAAATCAGTAAGTCTGAGTCTTCTAACTTTGTTCTTTTACAAAATTGTGTTTTAGGGTCCCTTGAGGTTACATGTACATTTTAGGATGAATTTTTCTATTTTTGCCAGAAATGATTTTAGAATTTTGATAAGAATTGCATTAAGTCTGTAGATTCTTTGGGTAGTATGGACATCTTAACAGCCCAGTCAGTAAATATATTTTTTATATGAATTACACACTGAATGTGTTTACACTGAGAAAATTTGATGTATTTGAAGGTTTGTTCTTTTGAATATTCCCAACAGCTGAGCGTGCTTCGAAGGTCTTCCTAGAGAATTCGGTCCTTCCCTCAAAAATTGAGTTTTGATAAGACTCAAAGCTATCTGGACCACTTACTAACTGTAGCTTGGGAAGGAGAAATGCCAATCACCGTCATCTTGGGAGCTCCTTCACCCAGGGTATATGGAGGAAATGTATTTGAATTGTGTATACACAGTTGATCCTCGAACAACTCAGATTTTAACTGTGCAGGTCCGCTTACACATGGATTTTTTTTTTAAAGCCATTCATAATTTTTATTTTATTTTTGGTGGAGGATGATTGTTTTACAATGTTGTGTTGGTTTCTGCCATACAACAGCGGGAATCAGCCATAACTATGTATATATTCCCTTCCTCTTGAGCCTCTCTCCCACCCCCACCCCCACCCCACCCCTCTAGGTCATCACAGAGCGCCAGGCAGGACTCCCCGTGTTGGACAGCAGCCTCCGGCTAGCTGTCTGTTTTACACGTGGCAGTGTATATACGACAGTGCTACTTTCTTAATTCGCCCCACCCTCTCCTTCCCCCGTACATGTGCATTTTTTCCAACAGTAAATACTGCACTACTGCACATCGCTTGAATCCATGGATGTTGAAGATCTGTGGAACCACGTATACTGAGCCAACTATACTCAAATTTTCAGCTGCAGAGGGTTGGTGCTCCTCACCCCCACCTTGTGCAAAGGTCATCTGTATTTATGTTTTGGTAAATTTTTGTTTTTTTGACTTCTCTTTTTTACTTTCCCATGCAGAGATGTGATAATGGATCATCATGTTTCCACCATCAAACCTCGAAGAATCCAAAACCAAAATGTCATTCACCGCCTGGAGCGCCGGCGGATCAGCTCGGGCAAGGCAGGCACCCACTGGCACCAGGTCCGGGTCTTCCACCAGAACGTCTTCCCCAACTTCACGGTCGTCAATGTGGAGAAGCCGCCTTGCTTCTTGCGAAAGTTCTCCCCCGACGGACGCTACTTCATCGCTTTCTCTTCCGACCAGACGTCTCTGGAAATCTACGAGTACCAGGGCTGCCAGGCCGCCGAGGACCTCCTGCAGGGCTACGAGGGGGAGATTCTGGCCAACGGCAACGACCAGCGGTCCGTCAACATCCGCGGCCGGCTCTTCGAGCGCTTCTTTGTCCTGCTGCACATCACCAGTGTCGCGGCCAACGGCGAGCACCTGAACCGAGAGTGCAGCCTCTTCACGGACGACTGCCGCTGCGTCATCGTGGGCTCCGCCGCCTACCTGCCGGACGAGCCGCACCCCCCCTTCTACGAGGTGTATCGCAACAGCGAGTCCGTGACCCCCAACCCCCGGTCCCCCCTGGAGGATTACTCCCTCCACATCGTTGACCTCCACACCGGCCGCCTGTGTGACACGCGCACCTTCAAGTGCGACAAGGTGGTCCTGTCGCACAACCAGGGGCTGTACCTGTATAAGAACATCCTGGCCATCCTGTCGGTGCAGCAGCAGACCATCCACGTCTTCCAGGTGACCCCCGAGGGCACCTTCATCGACGTGAGGACCATCGGCCGCTTCTGCTACGAAGACGACCTGCTCACCGTGTCGGCCATGTTCCCCGAGGTGCAGCGGGACAGCCAGACAGGCATGGCCAACCCGTTCAGGGACCCCTTCATCAACTCCCTGAAACACCGGCTGCTGGTGTACCTATGGCGCCGGGCAGAGCAGGACGGAAGCGCCATGGCCAAGAGGCGCTTTTTTCAGTATTTTGACCAGCTGCGGCAGCTGCGCATGTGGAAGATGCAGCTTCTGGATGAAAACCACCTGTTTATCAAGTACACCAGTGAGGACGTGGTGACCCTGCGAGTCACAGATCCGTCGCAGGTAGGAGCTGCCGTCCTGCCCTTCCTCCTTCCCCTCTCCTTGGGAAGGCTTCTCTCTTTGCCTGTGGCCAGCCTCTCAGAAATAACACATTTTATGTGGATCTTGAATTTTTGCTACCCTAGGGCTCAGCCGAACTTAAAACAGCTCCACTTTTCTCTAGCCACGTGTATTTATTTGGACAAATGGAAGCAAAATCTCAAGCCATTGACATATAGATAGTCAACCCTGTGAATATTGTCCTATTTCTTTTTTTTTTTTAATATTTATTTTTTTAATTTTACTTTTTTGGGGGCTGCACTGGGTCTTTGCTGCAGCAAGTGGGGCCATCTTTCTTGCCCTGCAGCATGTGGGATCTTCATTCCCTGACCAAGGATCAAATCTATGTCCCTTGGATTGGAAAGCAGATTCTTAACCACTGGACCACCAGGGAGGTTCCCAACCCTAATTCTTCTGCAGAGCATTTTCAGTACCCTGGAGATGGAAGCCCAGATGCTCTAAGGTTAAGATTTGACTCCCTATGGATAGTGCCTTGGTTTTGTGGAAGACTGTACTTATTGGTCTGTTTTAGTTCTGGCAATGAGAATGAACCCACCATACAAAAAAAGAAAATCTTCTAAAAAGTTTAGTCTTTTTTCTTACTTAAATGATGTCAGTATACTTTCTCACAATATCTTTAGATTGTAACTAGTCTTTTTTCTTACTTAAATGATGTCAGTATACTTCCTCACAAAATCTTTAGATCATAACCAATGGGACAGTTCATTTAACAGAATTAAGCTCTATGACTTTACTCTGACCTTGCCCACACGCTGGAACATAGATTGTGGAGCAGTGATAAGATGGGAAGGAAGCCAAAGTTTTTGATCTGCCGGTGAATCACCAGGACTGCAGGTTCTGAGGGGTTTTTAGTTTGGGTGAAAGATGTTGATGGGGAAGATCATTTCACAAATAGGAATAAGGTATTGTGTTATGAGTACAGAAACCATGAAGACGTTTGGGTTGAAACACCATGCCAAACCTCAGAGCGATGTGGACATTTCCCTTTGAGGAGCTGTCTACTTTATTATTGACCAAGTGAGAGACCTAACTTCTTTACAGTTCAATTCAGTTACTCAGTCATGTCTGACTCTTTGCAACCCCATGGACTGCAGCACGCCAGGCTTCCCTGTCCATCAGTAACTCCTGGAGCTTGCTGAAACTCATGTCCATCAAGTCGGTGATGCCATCCAACTGTCTCATCCTCTGTCAACGCTTTCTCCTCCTGCCTTCAATCTTTCCCAGCATCAGGGTCTTTTCTAATGAGTCAGTTTTTCACATCAGGTGGCCAGAGTATTGAAACTTCAGCATCAGTCCTTTCATTGAATACTCAGGACTGATTTCCTTTAGGATTGACTGGTTCGATCTCCTTGCAATCCAAGGGACTCTCAGGAGCCTTCTCCAACACCACAGTTCAAAAGCATCAATTTTTCAGTAATCAGTTTTCTTTATGGTCCAACTCTCAGAACCATACATGACTACTGGAAAAACCATAGCTTTGACTAGATAGACCTTTGTCGGTGAAGTCATATCTCTGTTTTTTAATATGCTGTCTAAGTTTGTCATAGCTTTTCTTCCAAAGATCAAGTATCTTTTAATTTCATGGCTATAGTCACCATTTGCAGTGATTTTGGAGCCCAATAAAATAAAGTCTCTCACTGTTTCCATTGTTTCCCCATCTGTTTGCCATGAAGTGATGGGACCAGATGCCATGATCTTCGTTTTCTGAAGTTTGAGTTTTAAGCCAGCTTTTTCACTGTCCTCTTTCACTTTCAAGAGGCTCTTTAGTTCCTCTTTGCTTTCTTCCTTAAGGGCGATGTCATCTACGTATCTGAGGTTATTGATTTTTCTCCCTGCAATCTTGATTCAAACTTGTGCTTCATCCAGTCTGGCATTTCATATGTTGTACTCTGTGTATAAGAGCAAGGTGGCAATATACAGCGTTTATGTATTCCTTTCCCAGTTTGGAACCAACACCCCACCCCCCCATCATTCTCCTGTTTCCACATTGTCTCCTTATATACGAGTTTGGAAATGTACAACAGAGCAAGCCAGTAAACTGCAGTCAGCTGAGTCTGGTTTCTCTCATTGACTTGTAGCTGATTCTGCCCTTAAGAGAAACTGTACAGAAAATTGTCTCCTGAGACCTTACCAACCATCCATGGAAAAATGGTTTCTAATATTTTTCTTCTGAATCATACCTTGTGTATTCTTAAAAAAAAAAAAAAAAGGAGCAGAGGTGACTAAAATGGTTGTTATTTAGTCACTAAGTCATGTTCCACTCTTTGCAACCCTATGGACTGTAGCCTGCCAGGCTCCTTTGTCCATGGGATTTCCCAGGCAAGAATACTTGAGTGGGTTGTTATTTTCTTCTCCAGGGAATCTTCCTGGCCCAGTGATCCAACCTGTGTATCCTGCATTGGAAAGAAGATTCTTTCCAGTGACACCAGGGAAGCCCATTGAGATCTGAGTAATACATTTGTTAGAGATTTTTTTTTTCCTGAATTTTTTTACTTTCTTATTAATGATGAAGTCACCATTGAGCCAGTCACCATTGTGAGTGAGTGTCCAGTTCATCTCAGGCGTCATGAGAGGGTGTTGGTAGAGCCCTTGACTTCTGTACCCTTCTGTCCTGTATCTCCCAGTCTGCCCTGGTGGGAATGTTAGTAAATGTTTGTGTAATTCTGTATTCACGCAGTCATGATGGGTCCTGGTGAAGCCGTCCTATATCAAAGTGTCGTCCAGGTTTATATAAAGGACATGAGTCCATCTTGTATTTAGGTTTGAGCTATAATTAGCTTTTTGTTTTGGAGGGAGTATGTTGTCTGTGACTGCCGCATTCGAGATTATCCTTTTCTCCTTCACTAAAATATGACCTCCTTATGTTCGGTAGCTACAGTAAGTCATAGCCAGCAACATTGCTAGGGCTCTGTGCTTTGCTTACAGAATTTGTAACTTTAAACCCAAACTCTCCCCTCGTTGTCCTCCAGCCTCCTTCCCCAGTTTAATTTGATAGGTTCCAATAAGGTTAATGAGTAAAAAGTGTACCTCAATACAAAGCCTTGCTAATATTATGGGTATTATTCTCAGATTACCCTCCAGCCTCTTTAATTTACAGCCAAATTTAATTTCCAGGTGACCGCAAAAGTCATGTAATATAAGCTCTGGGAAGGACTAATTACTGGTGAAACAGGTGGGCCAGATGTCTCCAAAAATTGGTAATGAAGATTCAGGCTTAATCCTAGGAGGCGGAATACTAATCCTAGCATTCTGGAAACTTCTAGAGTCCTGGTGGTAGCCCCACACTGCCACATTCACTGTGACAAAAACTTGGGGTACCTCGCGCTTCAGTGTTAAGCTGAGCAGAGCACTGGAGGTTCAGAGAAGAGGACCAGGCACCTGGGGACCCATTCAGAGAAAGCAGTAACTCTGCCACCCATAGCATTTGAATGCTTTTCATGTTTCCCCCTCTGATCTGAATTGCTACGAATGTCCAACATGTGTTACAAACGCTCTTGGCTAAAAGAACATTTATGAAGAAGGAAATGGAAAACACTTCTCTGATTTTTTCATTTGTTCAGCTCAGTCCCCCGCTTGGTTACAACTTGCCTAGGTGGACATGGTGTGCTTAAGATGTCTCTCTGCATGTTAGAAATATTAAGAGAGAAAGGAAATGCCCCCAAATTGAACTTTCTGCTATACACATACAAGAGAAAATAATTTGCCAACAGGCAGCTCCTGACTGCAAATCACTTTCTCAGCAGGAAGGAAAATTAAATCTGGCATTTTAGAAAAGTGTTTTTAATCTCAGAGTGGGTTGGGGCATAAGTAGGGAATAAGCACTTGAAAGGAAACATACTAAATTTGCACACAGGTTGAAATGAAAGATTGAAAGCCCTTTTATACATATATGCTGAGCAACTCAGTAATTCCAGCAGCACAGGTACAGTGGGAAATCAGTCAGCTCTGAGGCCCTTGATGGCTCAAGCCCACTGAGGCTTCCTCCGCTTCCAGAACCTCTGGGCATCACGCTGCTGTAGTGCCGGAGTGGAGTTGTTTGCTGGTTTTACTTGGGGAGTTTGCGTTTTCAGCCAAATGATGAATATGCTAGGTGAGGTCTTATGCTCAGCTGTCCCTTGGGTCTCCCTCTTCTTCCGCAGGCATCTTTCTTTGTGGTGTACAACATGGTAACAACAGAGGTGATCGCCGTGTTTGAGAACACGTCAGATGAGCTTTTGGAGCTCTTTGAGAACTTCTGTGATCTCTTCCGCAACGCTACCCTGCATAGTGAAGTCCAGTTTCCCTGCTCAGCTTCCAGCAACAATTTTGCACGGCAGATCCAGCGCCGGTAAGCTGCTCCACTGGACTTAACAAGCTTAATTTTTCTGTAGAAAATGTGTTGGTGTGGAGCCAGTAGTTGCTTACTTCGGGAAATCTTCCCATGTTCTTTCTGCCCACCTGGCCTTGGGTCGGTCTACCTGTTGTAACCTCCTGTGGCATCCTAAATGTCTGTCTCTTAGCACCTGAGGGATTACTTGTGTGTTGTCTGCGATTCCTCCTAGACTGTCTGTTACCTGCAGAGAGAGAGAGACTGTGTCTTTGTTTAGTTTATTGCTGTATCTGCAGTGGTGCACTGTCAAGCACTTAAAATAATTTTTGAATGAATCAGTGCAGTTCGGTTCAGTTGCTCAGTTGTGTCTGACTCTTTGCAACCCCATGGACTGCAGCAGCCCTGTCCATCACCAACTTTGAATGAATAAGGAAATAATTTTATAACTTTTGGTTAAACATGTGCATTGAACACATGCATTTATCTCTGCTGTATCCCAAAACCCTACTTAAAGTGACAATAAAGGATGAAGAGATGTAAACCTACAAGAGGAAAGAGAATGGGGAGGCGATATCAACCGAGTTTTAGAAGCTGAAGAGCCAATGGATGAGTGATAACTAACTTGACATACCTCAGAGAACAAAAAAGACTACAGAGCTTACCCATCAAGAAGTAAGTTGTCTTGCAGTAGAGAACTCTGGAAAAAGTCAAGAAACTGGAGGTCCTATATACTTCTGAAGGATTGGATGACATTCTTTTTTATTTTTGCTGTGCTTTGAAGCTTGTGGCATCTTAGTTCCCTGACCAGGGATCAAACCTGTGTCCCCTGCGGTGGAAGCATAGAGCTTTAACCACTGGACTGCCAGGGAGTCCCCTAGATGACGTTCTTAAAGGAAACAGTCAGATACTCTAGTTCCTTTCCTTAAGCCTCCAACTGCCAAATGACTGTCTCTTCCCCAACTCAGCAGAAGGCTAGAGGTTTATTCTCTGGAGAAATCAAACCATGCAGGCTCTGGTTTCAAGTTCATGAAACATGGCTGAGGATAGAGATGAGACTCATCATGCTTAAACCAAGAATTACGTGAAAAGTGATATACTGGTGGGGTAGACTCCTATTCCTCTTATCAGATATGGCTGATTAATTAACTCTAATTATTAGAGTTAATTCCCTAGGGAAACTGACCAACCTGAAGAAGAGACCCTTGGAGGCCCTTCTCAGAACACCTAAGTCACCCTCAGTTGAAACCCACCTGCTAAGAACCAGAGCTTCTCATAATTATCTGAGTATATTATTGTGAAATGACTAGTTATTTTGGACCAAGGGCCTGCCTGCAACACTACTTAAGTCAGTCAGTGTTTCATCAACATTCCACATACCTTAGCCAGTTATAGAAAATAGCTGCTTCAGGTTCCAGTACAGATCAGATCAGAGTGAGTGGATGAATCAGAATAAGCATTACTGCTGCAGGGGAAATGGGCAAAGCAGATATCTAATTCACTGGCATCGTATTCCTATAGAAGGATAGTACGTGGTTAAAAATAAGTGGATATTGATTTTCAGACAAGTAAACATGCCCTTTTATTTTTTCTGGTTCACACACATTTTCAGCCTGACTGGCATCTCTCTTCAGTATAGAAGGAATTTTTGGAAGCAAAATATGGATCAGCTTTTGCTTTTTTCATTTTGAAATGAACTTCTGTCTCTTAAAATTAACTTTTAAATTAAGTAGATTATTATCAACTAGTAACAAAAGCTGGGTACAGTTAAAGTATCAAAGAGATCACCAGAAGGCCCAAGCTCCATGAGGGCCGGGGTTTTTATCTGTTATGTATACACCGCCATATCCACAGCACCTCGGCCAGTGTCTTCCATGTGGGAGGAGCTCATTAGGCATTTGTTGAATGAATAACATCATCAGGAATTAGAGGAGGCTATGTTTTCTGAAAATTTATTTCACAGTGTACCCATAATTAAGTGAAATTGTAGGAAGAGAAAATAAACATTCTAGCTTCATGATCTTCAAAATTTTGCTTCTTACCAGCAAATGGTTCTGAAAACTGTAGATCTCACACATTAATGTTTAAGTTGCTCTTTAAATTTCTTACTGTTAAATTTAAATAATGGCAGAGGATGCAGTTTTCAGCATGTTAAACATCGACATTTAAAAATAAAAGTATTACAAGATATAATTGGCATATGACATTGTATAAGTTTCAGGTATTAAGACTTTTCAATACAGCCAAGGGACTCTATAAGACCATAGTGCTATAGTACTATAATGCCATAGTGATTTAGTGTTCATATTTGACATAAAAAGCTCAGGGTAAGTTTTTCCTGTACTGTTTGAACTTTTATATTTCTTCTTATTTTCAAATTTATCCCTCTTCCCCACAAAATTGTGTCCTAATAACATTTTATCAATCATCTTATCATACTTTGCTGCATTGAAAATACAATGTACATATAAATCAAAATTGTTTTTGTTCCTTGTGAAGGCATGGTTCTAACGGGACAATTTTACAGTCTTCAAAGAACTTCTGGTAAAAATGAGTGAAATGGATTTTTATTGTTACTATTATAGGTGAGAATAAACGGTTAAGAAAAAATGCACATCAGAGATTATGAGTCACTTAAAGAAAGCCTTTATTTTGAAAGAGAACAAGATAAAACAGTATAAAAAATGAACATGGTATTAATTGAAATAATTTAAACTATAAAAACAGGAACATTCCTAGACTAGTGATGCTAAGTGAGATACTTTAGAAATCTAAACTCTGTTAGATATGGTTTAGAAACTCTCCGAGAAAGTAGGAAAAAAAAGATAAGAGTAAGAAAATGGGAGAGAATGATTAAAAAAAAAATTTAGAGCATTTCCCCAGGAGATCCAATATGTGGGTACTTCCAGAAGGAGCAATAGAAAAAATGAAAGGGAGGAAACGATGTCAACCATTTCCTAATATTAATAGATACACATTTTCATGGGAGTTGCCTGGTGACCTAGTGGCCTGGCTTCAGTCCTTGGTTGGGGAACTGAGATCCTACAAGCCACATGACATGGCCAAAGGAAAAAGAAGAATACACACACACACACACACATACACACACACACTTCCAGATTGGCAAGCACCGTCCCATGCATGGTGTGCTGGAACTGGCTCATTCTGGCTTGTGAGAGCAAACTGTTAAACTTTCAGGAGCTTCTAAAATCAAGTTGTTAAACACAGCCATTATTAAAAATTAATTATTTCCTAATTATTAATTCACAGTTATTTTACTATTGTACTCTTGAGGTTATTTGTAACTATTTCACCTGTTTGGTGAAAACACCGTATAATGATGTGCTACTGCTCATCTCGTGACAGCTCGGCATTCAATGATGCCACTTTGGTGCCTTGAAATTGACCACACCAGAAGAATTTACAGCACAGATATTGGCAAGCACTGCAAACCATGGCTTTTTTCCCTTCAGGGAAATAATTATTAAACCTATCATCACATTGCAACTCCATCAAGTACCCAGTACAGTCAATAAAGAAAAGACCATACTGAGACATATCATCATGAAATTTTAGAACAATGGAGATAAAGAGAAAATTGTAAAAACTTTCAGAAAGAACACATACATTTCACGTATAAAAAATTAAGCCATTAATGGTATCAGTGTAATAATAATACTGAAAACTTGAAGCCATTACAATCATGTCCTCAGAATTCTGCAAAAAAAAGATTTTAAAACTAGAATTCTACATCGAAATAATAGGGTTTAACACAGACATTTTCATACACGTAAGGTCTCAAAAAACTACCTCCCGTGTTCTTTTTCTAAGGAAGCCTCTGAAAGATATTATCCCCCAATAAACCACGAAAGAATGATACAGGAAGTAGAGTCAAACAGTGGAGAGAAGCACAGAGAATTCCGAGGATAATGTCAAAGGGAGGCTCCAGGATGACAGGCTGCGGGTTGGACCAGGTGGAAGCAGGAAGGGGGAGGTTCCCATCACGGGTGTACCCAAGGAAAGGTTACAATATCTAGAATATCTGTTGGGTTTGAATGTATTAAGACGAGATTGTCTGTGCTGTCCCGGCAGGGTTCTCAGCATAGGCCTCACTGAGAAGGTGATGTTTGAGTAAAGCTTTTGAAGGAGGTTAGGGAGCAAGCCATGTGGCCGTCAGGGGAAGAATAGAGCAAGCAAAGGGAATAGTAAATGGAAAGGTCCAGAGGTGGTCTCAGACGTCTGAGGAACACCAGGGAACTCGGGGTGGCTGGGCTGGAGGAAGGAGGAGGCAGAGTAGGTAGAGGTGTGTGGTGAGAGACAGGACCAGACACATGTGGCCATTCCGAGGCTTTGGCTTTAACTGTAGATGAGATTGTGTAGTGTTTGAAGTATCTGAGCAGAGGAGTGACGTGGTCTCACGGACATTTTTTTTGGCCTCACCCTGTGGCATGTGGGATCTTAGTTCCCTACCCAGGGACTGAGCCTGTGCCCACTGCAGCGAGTGCTTGGAGTCTTAACCACTGGACCACCAGGGTGGTCCCTCCCACTCATGTTTTAACAGGGTCACTCTGGCTGCTGTTTTAAGAATAGATCATAGGGGGATAGGCTGGAAGTTAGTAAACCATTGCAGTGATCCAATAATAAAAGTACTACATTCTGTTTCCTGATGGGAGCTTTAAAAAGTTTTCTTTTCATGGCTTCTGTCAGTTACGAAGAAGGCAGTGCCATCCAGGAGGGTGAGCATGGAGGGTCGGGAGGAGGAAGTAGCCTTCGAGGGGAGAGGGCGACTTGCCAGACTGTGGGAATGCAGCATGAGTGCCTTGCAGCATTGTGGCAACATTTCTATCCATGAGTTCATGGGTATAAAGTCTGTGATTTCAACGATTGTGAAATGTAAGCTGGCTTAGGAAGGGAAAGAGTTCATGATGAAGGCATAGGATGGAGAGAAGTTGGTAGAATCAGTGGCATTTTGGTCCCATTTCAGTTGAAGGATGTTGAAGCTGGGATGAGCAGAGTTATCTGGAAAATTAGGAGAGAGGATAACTGGAGTCTTTGTGCTGCTCCCTGAGATTATGGAGGTGCAGTCATTGGTAATAGTGAGATTGAGGGTATGATGTGGGAATGCATTGCTGACGCAGAAAGGAGGTCCAGGAACTAGGAAGCCATGGTGTGGGAAGGATCACCTCTGAGAATTTTGAAATCGTGAATTGAGAGAAGGGTGGTTGGACAGAGGGACAGTGCACCAGGAGTTAATCAGCTGAAGACATCAGAGGGGTGACAGCTTCATCTTTTAGTTGTTGGGCATCTGAGAGTAGAGGTGGTGGGCGCTGTGGGCAATGGGAACGGCTTCAGCCTGTGGATGGTCATGGAGGCTTTGATTTGTGGTCATCACAGCCACGGGCCAGCCCCGTCATTTGAAATCACCTTTTGAAGCCAGTGAGCCAGGCAGGGTGGAGAACTAGATCTTGGCTGACAAAGGGCTGAAAACCAAGGAACCCAGGATCTTTGATACCAGCTCAAATGAAAAGGAAAGAAATAAGTTTTGTGTAGCCCAGGGTTTAATTTTAGGATTTATTCCAAGGCTGTGAAAAATTACTGTTAAGAGAAGTAATGGAAAAGCAGTGTTGACGCTCGGCTTCCTTCTAGGGGAACTGAGAAGTGTTGATGTCCATCTAGCCCTGCAGGTTGACAGTGAAAACAAAAATCAAACCCATCTCATCAACCTCTCTAGTCTCATCAAAATTAGGAACATTCGAGTTTTTTTATACCATTAGTTTCAAGGGTGAGATGTTATATCGCATTTCCCCTGGACTAAAAAATTATTTATTTTCCCTTTGATTATTAAACCGTATGATGTACTTCAATGTAGAGATTATAAAAAATAAAACTGATAAAAACAGCTATGACCATTTTGATGTATTTCCACTGTTTTTTTTTAAAGATGTTAATTTGTGTGTGTGTTTTCAATCATACTGTATATACGGAACATAGCTTACTGGTTTTTGTTTTTTTTTTTTGGCCGTGCTGTGTGGCTTGCAAGATCTCAGTTCCTCAAACAGGGATTGAACCTGGGCCACAGGCAGTGAAAGTCTGGAATCCTAACCCCTATTCCACCAGGGAGCTCCCCGTACCCTACTTCTTTTACTTGCCATTATGATAAACATTTCTTCTGTTACCACATTATCTTTGAAAATAATAGTTTTCCATTAGGTTTTTAATATTCCTGTCATTTTTTTTTCATTGTCATGACCACTGGTATATTGAATGTGCACAGGGATTTTTCTTTCCTAGGGCAGATTTCCAGAAGAATTGAAATACTTGGTCAAAGGGTATTAAGTTTAGTATTTATTATAATTGTGAGAAATAACTGCTCCATTGTTATTATTACCATAATTAAAGATAAGTGAGATAGATGACTCTGTGTTCCTATTATGTGCTTCTGGATTCTGGTGTTTCTGCAGAAGTATAGGTAGCTAGTTCCCAGCTTTATTTTTATTTTTTGGAAGCACAGAGTCTTAACCCCTGCACTGCCAGGGAATTCCCTCCCCAACTTTATTTAAAACAAAGGATCAGTAATTTTTCAAAAGATTTGATGCAAGTTGGCTTATAACTGATCTCAAGAAGAGTCAGACACTACTTCTGTCCAGGATCCTTTGCATCTCCTTGTTAATGCAGTCGAAGGCTCTAATTTGGGGGAAATATGTAAATTTCAACAGAAATAATTGTCAGAGGTTAGTTATACTCATTTTTAACTTTCGTAGGATCTTTGCTAACTTTTCTTAAGTAACTTCATGTTTCCAGTTTTTCATTCTGTTTTCTGCTTTTTTGAGAGTATTTGTACGTATGCAGAGGGGCTTCCCTGGGGGCTCAGATGGTAAAGAATCTGCCTGCAGTGCAGGAGACCTGGGTTCCATCCCTGGGTTGGGAAGATCCCCTGGAGAAGGAAGTGGCAACCTATTCCAGTATTCTTGCCTGGAGAATCCCATGGACAGAGGAGCCTGGTGGGCTACAGTTCGTGGGGTCACAGAGGGTCAGACAAAACGGATGAACTTTCACTTCTTCACCTTGGAGATATATAGACTTGGGAGGTGTGAGAGTTCAGTATCTAGATTGTGTTTTCAGGATATGTTGTTTTTAAACATGTTTGTCAATTTAAAACCAAGGAACTTGTGCGCCACTGACACAGCCTTCCTCCTCGGTGCTTTATTTCAGGTTTAAAGACACTATCGTCAACGCCAAGTACGGAGGACACACGGAGGCCGTTCGCCGGCTGCTGGGCCAGCTCCCCATCAGCGCCCAGTCCTACAGCGGCAGCCCTTACCTTGACCTGTCTCTCTTTAGCTACGACGACAAGTGGGTGTCGGTCATGGAGCGACCCAAGACTTGCGGAGACCACCCTATCAGGTGCTTCAACTGAGGCTGCCTGTGGGTGCGGGCGGCCACTTTCTCTTCCTTCTCCTGAGCATCACTTCACTGTGACTCCGTCTACTTGTACTAACAGGTTCAAGTCACAGGGCAGGCTGTTTCTTTAATGTGGGTGTTTTGGCTTCCTTGGTGGCTCAGCTGCTAAAGAACCTGCCTACTATGTGGAGACTTGGGTTCGATTCCTGGGTTGGGAAGATCCCCTAGAGAAGGGAAAGGCTACCCACTCCAGTATTCTGGCCTGGAGAATTCTATGGACTGTATAGTCCATGGGGTCGCAAGGAGTTGGACACGACTGAGCCACTTTCACTTTGATCATTTAGGGATTAGTATCAAAAATTAATTAGTTCTGCTCTTTGCCTCTCCTCAAAACATCCAATTCAGTAAGTATTGTTCTCTTTTTAAGGTAGCCACGGAAGAGAACCATACTTTTCAATTTAATGACCTAGTACCATTTCACAAGACACGTAAAAATAATTGAGACTTACATTTTACCCAGCTCAAATTATTTTATCCCCTCCTGTTACCTAATGGAAAAGTGAGACAGTTTGGGGGAACAAGTAGGTTTTGGAGAAACCCACGCTTGCTCGGTTGGAAGAACGTTGGAACGCAGGTTGCCGTGTTACTCTTAGAACCTTGCAGTTCCTTCGTCACGGGTGTCCAGCTCACAGACCCTCCTGTCCCTCGGTGCTGGGAGCCTGGGTTGTTCTGTTTTTGCTTTCACAGATGCTAGAGAGAGGAGCTGGCACCACTTCCACTGTGGGGTTATCTCAAGGGACGTGTGAGCTGGGTTCTGGAAGGTCTTCACAGAGAAACAGTGGTAGTTAGTATTTCATAATCCAGCTTCGTTGTGTATTAAGTAGGCTTGTGTAACATATTCTGTGCGATTAATTACTGTTTGTAATATTTCCTTTGGGAAATTGTAATCGAGTTCTGAAAATGTTTTTATTGCGGAGATTTTTAAACATATAAAAGTGGAAGACTGTAATGAAGCTCTGTACCCATCACCCCACCTCCGCAGCTGCCACTCACGGTCAGTGTTGTTTCATCTCCTTCTCCCACCACTGCTCCCCTCCCACCTGCCAGTCTGGAGTCTCACAGCCCAGGCATCATAGCATTTCACTTGTAAATATTTCAGTATGAATTTCTAAAAGATAAGGACTAAATGAAAATTAAACCTTTATAAAGATCACCGATAGCAAGTGAGTTTTCACGTTTTCCTATTGTTTTGTATATATTCTTTTTACAGTTTGTTCCAGTCAAGACCTAAAGAAGGTCCAAATGTGTTTTTTTGGTTGCTGTCCTCTAAGTCTTTTTTATTTTATGGGTTCTGCTTCCCTGTTACTTTTTTTGTAGTGAAGTTGTTGAAAAAACCAGGTTGTTCATCTGGTGGTATTGCCCACATTCTGGATTTTTGCTCATTGCATCCCAGGCAGTTCTCATTTCCCCGTTTCCTGTAAACTGGTAGTTAGATTTCGGAGCTCCAACAACTAGCTTTACATTATAAGCCCTTTGTGTGCTGAGGACCTTGTGGGTAAGGGGAAGGTTTTCACACATAAAAGCAGATAATTGGGCTCATTTGACATTGTCACGTAGCCCGAGATAACATTTCTCTCCCTTTTGACTGCCCTGCCTTTCTGATTTGAAAAAATTAACCTAAGTAACAAATCTGGAAATGCCATTGACCCTGACTTCTTGTAATTCTTATTTATTTTTTAATTTAAAATGAGAAATGTAAGGATATTAAAGTCATTTGAAGAGGTAATGCCATTACTCTAACACCTTTATTGTATTAAATATATTCCATTCTAGTCTCTGCCAGTGTGTGTGTTTACATTTATGCAGTCATAGTTACGGTTGGCATAGTACCTTGTAGCCTGCTTTTATTTAATAAACATTTTCCATATTCCTTAAAGTTACAGTCCTGACGATGGCATATTATTCCATAAAATAGATGTAGCATAATTTATTTTGCTGTTCCCCTGTTACTGAGCATTTATTCTCTACCTGCATTTTTACACTGGAGCTAATGCTATGTGCGTGCTAACTTGCCTCAGTCATGTCCAGCTCTTTGCAACCGTGTGGACGATAGCCCACTAGGCTCCTCTGTCTGTGGGATTCTCCAGGCAAGAATACTGGAGTAGGTTGCTATGCCCTCTTCCAGGGGATCTTCCCAACTCAGGGATCCAAACAGGTCTCTTATGTCTTCTGCATTGGCAGGCAGATTCTTTACCGCTGAGCCACTGGAGAAGCCCAAAATGCAATAGTAGCCATCTTTATTCACGTCACTATTTACTTTACTTAAAATAAATTCTGAGGATATAAGCTCTTGGATTATTGGATATTACGAATATCTTTGTATCTCCTGTATATTTGCTTTCCAAGAGGGACATGCATTGTAGAGCTCTTTATTTCAGAGCTCCTTTTTTCTTGAGCTTCCTCCAATTCAGCCCCAACCCTGCCAATCATCTCTGGTTCCCAAGTTCACAGGGCACTTGCTTTGCATATGGGCAAAAGGCATTTAAGTCCTGGGATGGATGGAAGCGTCTTTGTTCTTACCGTGTTAGATGAAAAAGTAGAAACTAGTTAGTATTTTGTTTTTGTGTGTGCAAAAGAAGAACCTTCCAAAAGAATTTCTTCTTAACAGTGAAAAAACTCAGGACTTCCCTGGTGGTCCAGAGGTTAAGATTGCACCGCAGTTACTGAGCCCACTCACCACGAGTGCCGGAGCCCGAGCTCTAGAGCCCATGCTCCTCAACAAGAGAAGCTACCGCAATGAGAAACCCTCACACTGCACCTAGAGAATAGCCCCTGCCCGCCTCAACCAGAGAAAGCCTTTGCACAGTAACAAAGACCCAGCCCAGCCAAAATTACATAAAATAAATTTTAAAAAGAGGAAAGAAGAACTCAAGATACGCGCCTAAATCTGCACTGTCCTCTAGTAACCACCAGCCCCCCATGGCTGGTGAGCACTAACATGAGATGTGTTCAAGTGTCAAATGCACGTCAGATTTCAAAGACTTAGTACAAAAAATGAAATATCTCTTTAGTATCTTTTATAGCATTGGTTGACATGATAATACTTTAGATGCCGACGTTAGGTTAACTAAAATATTATTAAAATTATTTTCACTTTTTCCTTCTTACCTTGTTTGACGTGGCTGCCTGAACATTTAAGCATGCCTGCTTGGCTTGCATTATCATTTCCAGCCCTGGCCTAGGCAGGTAGGTAGCTGGGCAGATAGCTGCTGGAAAAGGGGAAACCGTAATCAAGGCCATCACTAAGGGTCATCTTGGGAAAGACAAATGACCCAGTGATTCAGGCCAGCATAGTAAAGTTCATAATCTCTGTGCTCATAAAATGAGCTGATCAGACATAGGCGATTTTGACTGAGGGCTGACGTTAGAGGAGATTTCGTCAGTGAGGTTAATTCATGCTACTGCTGCTAAGTCATTTCAGTCGTGTCCGACTCTGTGCGACCCCATAGACGGCAGCCCACCAGGCTCCCCCATCCCTGGGATTCTCCAGGCAAGAGCACTGGAGTGAGTTGCCATTTCCTTCTCCAATGCAGGAAAGTGAAAAGTGAAAGTGAAGTCGCTCAGTCATGTCCGACTCTTAGCGACCCCATGGACTGCAGCCTACCAGGCTCCTCCATCCATGGGATTTTCCAGGCAAGCGTACTGGAGTGGCGTGCCATTGCCTTCTCCCGGTTAATTCATGAGTCCCCTGCTATTCAGGTTTTAAGGTGGTGGTGAATGTCTGTCTCATGCTCTCCTCCTCTCCTTGTTCTGTTTAGGTTCTACGCCCGGGACTCTGGTCTGCTCAAGTTTGAGATTCAGGCGGGCTTACTGGGCCGCCCCATCAACCACACGGTGCGACGCCTCGTTGCCTTCACCTTCCACCCTTTCGAGCCTTTTGCCATCTCTGTGCAGAGGACTAATGCTGAGTATGTCGTCAACTTCCACATGCGACACTGCTGCACGTAGGTGCCTCGAGGAGCCGGCTGCTCTGGTCTTCCGAGCCTCTGGCCCGCCCACCCTGCCGCCCCATCACGTCTCAGTGGGCTGTGAAGCAGAAGCTCCTGATGCCCAGCCTTGGAGTCCCAGGCTGTACCGCCCGCGTGGAGAGCCAGAGACAGGAGGAAAGAGGTGTGAGGGTGGCTTGAACACAATACAACTACTGATCAATCGACTTAAAAGTCCTCTTGCCTTTTCCCTGTGGGAATGCCCAGCATTAAGTCCATTTAATTTTTTGTCTTATTTTGCATTTTTTTGCTATGAAGATGACAGCATTACACCTCTGCCCCATTCGTGTCACTTCTTTGGCATTACAGTATGCAGCCTGCAGGAAACTCTTGTTTACTCATGAGAACTCTGTACATCCTTTCAATTAGCCAACAGCAGGGCTGTCTTTTTAAGGAAAAAAAAAAATAAAGCCTTGGTATTTTCTTAAATATATCCCGTTTGAGGACTGCCTTCTGTTCCGATCTCACCAAATGCTTTTCAAATACATAGGTTCCAGCAAGGCCTGTGAAAGGGACTAGAGGCCGCAGACCCAGCAGCGCCTGCTGGTAGGACTAAGTGGGGGTGGGCCGGCATGGAGGCCGGCTCTCTTCCGGGCTTGTGTCCTTCCCTGGGGTGTTTGCCCGGTAATTGTTACAGCTGGAGGAACGGAGCCTAATTGCCTGTCCCTGTGTGGAAGCATGCTCCCATCTGTGCCATCTGTGTTGTGCAGGTGGAGAGCAGGCCGTCCTCTCCGGCCGCAGCAGAGACAAGCTCTGTGCAGCACGTACTGTCGTTTGGAGGGGTGGGAGCTGACAGGCCCCAGGCGTCCCTAAGGAGACCAGCCGGGCTGTTCCTGGATGGCTGAACCATCACCACACTCCTCCAAACACCTGCCAGGCGCCAGGCAGCATCCCTCTCACATTCTCAGCTGGTCTCCCCACCAGAGATTGTCAGGACGTGTATGTTCATCCTTATAAATGTGTCCACCATTTATGAAGTGAGTTTGTTGTGCAGCCTCTGACTTTGAAGCTCGCCCTGGAGTGTTGGGTTTCAGAGAAGGCAGGGAAAGGAGCCGTGGATGCAGACAGCTGGATCCTCCATCCCTCTCCCGTCTAGGGACGAGCTTCCCTTGGGAGTGTAAGAAATGTGATATGAGATGCTGCTGCTGCTAAGTCGCTTCAGTCGTGTCCGACTCTGTGCGACCCCAGAGATGGCAGCCCACCAGGCTCCCCCGTCCCTGGGATTCTCCAGGCAAGAACACTGGAGTGGATTGCCATTTCCTTCTCCAATGCAGGAAAGTGAAAAGTGAAAGTGAAGTCGCTCAGTTGTGTCCGACTCCTATCGACCCCATGGACTGCAGCCTACCAGGCTCCTCCGTCCATGGGATTTTCCAGGCAAGAGTACTGGAATGGGTTACCATTGCCTTCTCTGGATATGAGATGCTGAGCCCCACCAAAACCAGTTCAACTAATTTCATCATCTTCAGTCTTGAACAGCTAAATTCATTCTCGTTCAGCGTTCAACATAAGATTTGAGCACCTACTATGTGTCAGGTAAATGCTGTGCCGAGATGTTGAGGATGAGGGGAGGAGTAGGCAAAATGCTAAAAAGCCCCCGAGGTGTGTATCGGACCCGTAGAGGAGATTGGAGGAGAAGCAGAGAAGGACAGCCGCGCTGGGGAAGGGATGCTGAAACTGGGTAGGTGGGAGTGTGTCATGTGGGCCAGGACAGAGGAAGCCTTGAGTCCTCACCTCTTTTTCTCTATATATTCTTTAGTTGATTTCATCCATTTTATGGTTTTAAATTCTAGGGATAAGCTAATGATTCTCGAAACTGTAACTCCAGCCCTGACTCCTTCCTTGAGTGCCAAATTCACATATCCCTTGGCTTACGTGGCCTCTTCATGTGCAGATCTAACAGGCATTTCAGAATCCGTGCATCCTAAACAATATTTTCCATTCCCACTCCCACCCCCAACCTGTTTTTCCTACAAGGCTCCCAAATGACTTCAGTATCTAGCCATTTACTTGCAAAACCTAAGGAGTTACTCTCAATTTCTTTTTTTTCCCCCACCCCCCACGCATCTGACTTCACTCCAGGGAAGTGCCCTGAGCAGTCTCAGCCAATTATGGTGGTCTCATACGAACTGCTAGTTACTAGAACTAAGCTAAGACCAGTTGGCATAGGGGTTAGTGTAGGAATGTCATGTGATGTAGTTCAGGTCAATAATACCCTGAGATAAAGGTGTCTAGTGCCTTTGAGGAAACATTTCTCTCTAGAATATGCTAATGAGGGGGAATTCCCTGGTGGTCCAGTTGTTAAGAATCTGACTGCCAATGCTGGAAACATGGATTTGATCCCTGGCTGGAGAAGAGTGCACATACCACGGAGCAACTGAGTCCGTGCACTGCAGCTACTGAACTCTCAAGCCCGAGAACCACAACTGCTGCAGCCTGTGAGCCACAGCGCCCGTGCTCCATAGCGAGAGAAGCCTCCGCAATGGGGAACCTGAGCACTGCAACAAAGGGTACCCCCACTCCCTGCAGCTAGAGAAGGCCTGTGCACAGCAGTGAAGACCCAGTGCAGCCAAGAATAAATAGATAATCTAAAAAAAGAATATGTTAGTGAGGAAACATGTAGCCCACACTCCTGCCATCCAACACCCTATGATCATGTTTCACTGAGAATCAGCCTTAGGATGAAGCTGGCCTTCTGGGTGGTAAAATGAAGAAAGAACCTGAATCATAGATGACAGAGGTGGCTGATGAGATCAGCCAACCCTGAAACCCACCCTACATCTGAATTTCCAGTTCCGTGAGACAGTAATTTCCTTATTGTCTAAGCTGCTTGAATTGGATTTGCTGTTTCTTGCAGTTGAAAGCAAATTAATAGATGCAAAGAGAAAGGCAAGTTGCCCATGGCAAGAGTCAGAAAGTTCCTTGTGTCTGGGGACCTTCTTAGATCCCGTTCCAGTGTCCATGAGGCCCCATTATGATTCCCATTCTTAGATCCCTGTTCTTGAATTTCTGTCAGATTTCTGGCCCTCCTGTAGGCCTCTTCAGCCACACCTGAGCTGAGCTGGCTGTTTCTCGTCCCTAAAATGACTTAACTAAAATGGGCGATAAAGCACTCAGCACATTGAATACTTGACCCATAATTAGTTCTCAAATCCTGTGTATTTGTTTACATTAACTTTGTTTCTAAAGGATTTAAAGCTGTGTTAAGTAAACTCTAGTGTCTTCTCTCTGCAAATGTTCACCCAGTAAACCTCAAGAATCTATGGAGAAAAAAGCTCTTTGAAACCAAAATGTTTAAGAAATGCAGAGACTTCAGATTTAAATTCTTCTCTGAACCTCTTTCCTCTCGTTCCTACTCGGCAGGGAGCTGGCATGTCAACAGTCAGTTTGAGGCTGCTGTGGACCCTTGAGAGAAAGCTTCCATGTAAATTCAGCAGAACCTCTTTCATTTAGAGTTCTTACAGAGAAGCACATAAATCAGTGAAAAGCCTAAATTAGATAATTTTTAAAAGAACCGTAGCTTCATTATTTTCAAGTACACAGAGTAACTCCATCTCAGCTATGAAGTGTTCCTTTGCAGAAGCCCTTTGGGATGTTCCTTAATGAGTAGATCATAATTATTGGTAATCAGCATAACGGTTCTCCTCAGTGCATGCTTCCAAAGCATTTGAGTGTATTAAGTGGTTTTGATGTTCTGTGGGGTAATTTTGTTTACAACATTAAACAACATTGCTCAGTGTATACCTTTATAGCTATAATCCTCTGTTGTTTTTTTTAAAAAAAATTCTGAAGGCTGTCTCCATTGTACAACATTTGATTACCAGAGGCAGAAATAATGTAGGAAGCAGAGAGATGCATAGGAAGACTCAGATCCTTTGCAGATGGAGCCCTGATAGAATTATGAGAACAGCTCAGGTTTGCAAATGAGGTCTGTGCTGCTAGTTATGTGACCCTGGGGTTGATAATGAGAACCTGATGGAGTCTTAGTTTCTCCTCTGTAAAATGGGGATAATTTCTCATTTTCAGGGTCAGTGTGAGCACTGAATGAGCATTAACTAAATGCTTCTTCATTCCTTGGTGACCAAGCAACATAAGCTTGCCTCCTCCAGGCCCAGCTCCTGATCACCCCCAGGAGACTGGTAGCATTACCTCTGTCCCCACTCGCCCATGTCTGAGAGGATCAGAACATCCCTAACCCTCTTTGCAGCCAGACATGTTGGCTAGAAGGGAACTTTGTTTGCTGAGAGTTTGTTACCATTGATTGTTAGCATTTAGTAAGAGCTTATTATCATGGACCTGGTGGTTCAGACAGTAAAGAATGTGCCTGCAACGTGGGAGACCTGGGTATGATCCTGGATTGGGAAGATCCCCTGGAGAAGGGACTGGCAACCCACTCCAGTATTCCTGCCTGGAGATTTCCATGGACAGAAGAGCCTGGCGGACTATAATCCATGGGACTGCAAGAAGTCAGACGTGACTGAGTGACTCACAACGTCTATCATGGACCAGAAGCTCTGTTAAGCACCTCACACAGGAAGGGATTTGTGTACTACTGCATCCATTCTGGGATGCAGTTTTCAAAATCGGACCCTATCTAAAGTTGGCATCTTCGAGTGTCAGCCAGGTGACAGTTGTGACGTCACTACTGTCACCTCCTCTGAGTGATCACATTGAGCATAGTCATTGTGTCATCATTTCTACCAAGTAATATGCATTACTGACATGTGACATGTGTTAAAGTTCTGTGCTGTTTAACGTGTCTTCCAAAAGACTGACCTATAATATTTGGTTTTCTCTTTCTGATTTACTTTACTCTGTATAACAGACTCTAGGTCCATCTACATCTCTGCAATGACCCAATTTCATTCCTTTGTCCTTTGTTTGACTGAGTAGTATTCCATCACATACATGTGCCACATCTTTATTACCCGTTCATCTGTCGTTGGACATTTAGGTTGTTTGCATGTCCTGGCTAACGCATATATGTGGAATCTAGAAAATAACCTATTTCCAGGGCAGGAATAGAGACACATATGTAGAGAACAGACGTGTAGACACAGAGCAGGAAGGGGAGGGTGGGATGAAATGGGAGATTAGGGTTGACATATATACACTGTCATATGTAAAATATACAGCTCGTGGGAACCAGCTACATAGAACAGGGGGCTCAGCTCTGTGCTCTGTGGGGACCTAGAGGGGTAGATGGGAAGTGTGGATGTATGTATACAGATAGCTGGTTCGCTGTGTTGTACAGCAGGAACTAACACAACATTGTAAAGCAGTTACACTCCAATTTAAAAGAAAAAAGGCGTTGTACCATGATTTGGTATTACAGTGAAAGGTTATTTTGTACTCAGAATGGTACAGCAGCAGTTTGAAAATGAAAGTGTTGGTCACTCAGTTGTGTCTGACTCTCTGTGACTGTAGCCCGCCAGGCTCCTCTGTCCATGGGATTTCCCAGGCAAGAATACTGGAGTGGGTAGCTATTTCCCTCTCCAGGGGATCTTCCCCACCCAAGGATCAGACCCACATCTCCTGCATTGCAGGTAGATTCTTTACCATTTGAGCTACCACGGAAGCCCATAGAAGCAGAGCAGTGGGATTCATTTTGGTATTAATGAAGCAAAGGTTTGCCATTTTAGGAATGAACATGAGGTAGTATTTTTTGCAAAACAGCAATCAGATGCATCTTGAAAGTGATGTGAAAGTGTTAGTCATTCAATCGTGTCTGACTCTTTGTGACCCCATGGACTGTAGCTTGCCAGGCTCCTCTGTCCACGGAATTCTCTAGGCAAGAATACTGGAGGGGGTTGCCATTCCCTTTTCCAGAGGATCTTCCCGACCCTGGTCTCCTGCATTCCAGTCAGATTCTTTCCTGAGTCACCACGGAAGCCCCCAGTGCACCTTAGAATTAAAGAAAGATACACACTAGTAATTGAAATTTTACTGACATGCTGAGAATGGTGCAAAAGGCTTGCCTATCAAACACAAAACAGGGCAAATGAATGATGGGAAAACCATCCCATCCTTTGGATTAAATGGACGAAGTTCCTAATGCAGTGAGAGGCCTGGTGTGACCAATTCATGCCAAACTGTCCATGGAATTCTTCAGGCAAGAATACTGGAGTGTATTGCCATTCCCTTCTCCAGGGGACATTCCCGACTTAGGGATTGAATTCGCATCTCTTGCGTCTCATGTACTGGCAGGCAAGTTCTTTACCAGCTGAGCCACCAGGGAAGCTTATATCCTTCATTGTTTTTTAAATTATTTTTTCTTGGAGTATAGTTGCTTTGCAATACTGTGTTAGTTTCTGCTGCACAGCAGAGTGAATCAGCCAGATGTCCGTTATACATATACACCCTCTTTTTGGACTTCCTTCTCATTCAGGTCACCACAGTGCATTAAGTAGAGATCCCTGTGCTACACAGTAGGTTCTCATTAGTTATCTATTTTATACGTGGTATCAATATTCATATAGTCCGGTGGTGAAGACTCTGCCTTCCAATGCAGGGGGTGGGGTTCAGTTGCTGGTGGGGAAACTAAGATCCTACATGGGGTCTATATGTCTACTAAAAAAAAAAAGGAATGGAAATATTCTGAACAGTTGAAAAAAGTAAAAGGTAATTTTCAGGCTTCTCCCTAATAGTTTTTGTTGGGGGTTATAAGGATTGAAATATATCCTTATGGAGGAATGTGTTGCTCAGAATAAATTGCCTCTGGACTGTTTTCCCAAGACAATATTTTTTTTTAAACTTTAGATGCCATTCTGTTTATATTTTTTTTTAAATAAAGTTTACCTGAAAAGTGATTCTCAACTTAGCATCAGTTAAGGTTAAGATTGAAGCGGTGGGCATATTCAAATCTTGAGGGAGATTCTGTTGAAAAAACAAGTTGGTAACCATTTTTATTGAAAAAATGGAAAATACGTATAAGTTTTCACATTACAAACTGGAGACACTGGAAAAAATCTTATCTGCTGAGGTTAAGCAAGAAGACACAGGGATTCATAACTGGGACACATCCTTTAAAACATCCTAGAGGAACAGAAGATTTTCTGGTTATCAAATAGGGAGATGTGTTTAGGGAGGCTGGAAAGCATTGTGTTAGAAAGAAGTTGGATTTCACACACACAAAAAAAGGTAGAATGGAAAAAGCTGGAGAAGGAACGTTTCTTTCTTTCTTTTTTTCAATCTTTTGGCCTCACCATGGGTCATGTAGGATCTTAGTTTCCCCACCAGCGACTGAACCCCACCCCCTGCATTGGAAGGCAGAGTCTTCACCACCGGACCACCAGTGAAGCCCCTGAGAAGGAACATTTCTATGAGCTCCTGAAGAGAAGATTCAGGGAGGGGCAGGCAGCAAGTGCCAAGGTCAGAGAAAGGTAAGGGATACAAAATGAACCTGTAATTGCTGAGGTGCTGTTGTCTTCTAGATTTCTATTTATAATTTTGCAGTGAGTAAGCCCCTTTTAAGAAGGGGAAAAAAAATCCTCGATAATACATGCAAATGGAAACTTGGGAAAAATTACCAAAATAAAATCAACCCGTTTGTCAAAGGATTGATTTCCTTAGTTTAAAAACATTTAAAATATTGACTATAGTTCTCTGTGCTACACAGTAAACCTTTGTTGCTTGTTGCATATGTTTTTTTTTAAAATTGGAAATCTAGCATTCTTTTCATTCTAAGTCAAACAAAAAGATGAACTATCCCAAAGAAAAAATGGGCCCAGGGTATTATTAGCAGGGTGTTCACAGAAAAAATAAATGCATGGTCAAAAACTATATGAAAAATGTGTATAATATTTATTTTTCACTAATCAGATTAGCAAAGGTTAAAAATATTTGATGACCCAGTATTGTCAAGAAGGTAGAGTGCTCTCACCCACTGTTAGTGGGACAGAAAGTTGATTCAGATTTCTTGAAAGACAAAGAGCAGCGTCTTAATAAATGTGCATATCTTTTAGCTCAGTTAGATGGTACATTATTAAGCCAAAACATATGTATATGTGCCTGAGATATATGCATGAGGCTTTTCATTGCAACTTTTTTATTATGAAAAAGTGGAAACTGCTGAATGTACGTCAAGAGAGACAGACTAAATAGATCATGAAATATCCATAAAATGGGATCTGATACTGCTGTTAAAAGTAATGAAACAGATCCATACATATTGATTTGGAAAGCTCTCTGAGACATATTAATTGAACAAGTGTGTTTAGTGTGATGCTCTTTTCTGTAAAAAAGAAAAATGAATCTGAAATGAAAATCAACATAGACATAAATACATACATATTCTTAGAGTCATAAAACATTTCTGAAGGCCCACAGAAGACACAATTATGGTGGTTCCCTCTGGGCCTGGGGCTGAGGGAAGGTGGACATTCACTTTTTAGCTTATCCTCTTTATCTTTGCGATTCTTTTACTGTGAACATGTATTTCTTAAAATTTTTAAATGAGTTTATTCCTAATTTGTAACTGTGGTAAACAAACATGTGACATGAAATTTACCATCTTTACTGCGCGTACAGCATTTCTGAGTGCACAGCTCAGTAGTGTTAAGTACACTCACACTGTTGAGCAGCCATCTCTACAACAGTTTCATTTTGCAAATCTGAAACTACAACTTTTTCAGCTTGCGAAACTCAAACTTCAAACCCATTAAACAAGAATTCCCCCATTTCCCTGTCACGCCACCCCTGGTAACCACTGTTCTACCTTCTGTCTCTATGAATTTGACCACTTTAATTACCTCAGATAAGTAGAATTATGCAGTATTTGTCTTTTTGTGTCTGGCTTTTTTCACTTAGCACAATGTCCTCAAAGTTCATCCATGTGAGAGCATCGGTTTTAAAGGCTGAATAATAATCCATTATATGTATATACTTGGGCTTTCCTGGTGGCTCAGATGCCCTAAAGAATTTTCCTGGAATGCAGGAGACCTGGGTTGGATCCCTGGATTGGGAAGATCCCCTGGAGGAGGGCACAGGAACCAACTCCAGTATTCTTTCCTGAAGAATTCCATGAATGGAGGAGCCTGGGGGGCTACAGTCCATAGGGTTGCAAAGACTGATAGACTAACATGTTTTCACTTTCAAATGTATATACAATTGAATACATTTTGTTTAATCTATTCATTCGTTGTTGCTGGACACAGGTTACTTTTACCTCTTTGCTATTGTGAATGATGTGTCTATGAACATATATCTCTTTGAGATCCCGCTTTCAGTTCTTTTGGATAAATACCCAGAAGTGGGATTTAAAGAGCTTTTTAAAAAGTGTTTAATGTGAATTTGCTTGTAGCAACAGAAGTAGCCACTCTGTGGGCTTAGTTGAGCTGAGTAGTCTGAGGTCATGATTTTCTTTACTTTACCAGCCTCCTGGAGGTTGAGCAATTTCATTCCTGCCCCCTGAGCCTTTCCTTTGCCCAGACAGAGAGGCCTTAACATGCTTGTGAACTTGCTGCTCCCTGCCTGCTCCTACCTGCATTGATTCGGCACATTTCTATAGCTCCCTGAAGGAAGAGACGTGCAGCAGCATTTAATTAGAGGCTGAGAACATGCTTTCCCAAGGACACGACTTATTCCTCAGCCAGCTGTTGCCAGTGGCTCCCTAGCAACGGGGGGGCACTCTCGCCTGATTGCTTCTCCCCAGGCCAGGTGGGTGGCCTGCCCACCTGCTGTCACAGCCTGGGGTGGGAGGGGGTGGGGGTGGCTAATTCTCCAGGGGAAGTGGGTGATCTGAACCTATTATTCCTGTAAAGCCAGAAAGGGGGCTAAAACCTCTGACCTACCTGTTTCACCCCGCTCCCTCAAGTTCATGATTAGAGCAGAGAGAAGGTCACCAGTTATAACACAGATGGAGCAATGTGATCCAGGAAAGTCTGCAGGGCTTGTGAAGTGCAGCTGGGAGACTCGGGGGCAAGAGAGGGGGAACTTGCCCCACAGTAGGCAGAGCCTGACTTTTGGGATGGTTGTGGGTGTGTGTGTGAGGGGGTCTCTGGGGGCGCCTATCCTGGGCACAGAGAGAAAAGAAAGCCTCATTCCAGGTGGCCCCAACTGCTTTGGGTTTCCTGGGCTTTTGGAAAGGGGTTGGGGGTGAGAAGATGTCAGCAGAAGCCACACCCTGTATCTGAACTCACCACCCTCCAGGGTGTGAGCAATGGCTACCCAGGAACAGACTCTAGGCCTGATTCCACCCAAATGCTTGCACAGAGTTTGCAAACTGGACACTGCAAACCCCATGTGGGGTTTTTAAAAATAATTATTTAGCAGGGCCAGGTCTTTCGTTGCGGCATGTGGGATCTAGTTCCTTGACTAGGGATTGATCCCAGGCCCTCAGCATGGAGCATAGTCTTAGCCACTGGACCACCAGGGAAGCCCCATAGTGGTGTTTTTACAGATTTGAAGGTTTATAAAATATTCTGCCTTTTCACATTGCCATTAGGCAGCCTGAGTCCCACGGCTGGGGTCCTCTTAGACCGGGCGTGTGTGTCTCCAGCTTGCATAACCCACTTCACTCATGTATTGGCCCATTTGCCCTGTGACCTCTGCACCTTTCTGTATCCATGGTGTGAACAAGGTTGCTTCTGCAGTGGTCCACTTGTATTTACTGCTTAATTCTTTTTTTTTACTCAGCTCTTTACACAAACATTTCTTGAGCTTCTTCTGAGCATCACAGCCTGAGCTAGGCACTGGGCTAATAGGATGGGAAGGCATGGTCCTTGCAGACCTGAGTTTATGGACTGGATCGGGAGACAGAGAAGGAAGCAGGCTGGGGTGAGGGAGGTCACTGAGAGCAGGCAGGAGATGGATGCGCAGGAAACAGGGGAGCAGAGACTCGGGCACCTGACCCAGGCTGGTGGTGTCCAGGAAGGTTTCTGGCAAAGCTGAGACCTCAGCTGAATTCTGAAGGATGAGAAGGGTTAGCCTGATGAGAAAAGGGGAGAGGAGAAGTCCACCAGAGGCACTGACCATCCCAGAGGGAGGGAGGCCAGGGAGTGGCTGAGACTTTGTTCTGTAGAATTCTCATTCCGTACCTTCTCAGTCTCTGACCCTAGAGTGTGGGCTCTCAGAGCCTGATTCTTCACATAGAGATGCACGTGAGTTCAGTTGTCTCTGACTCTTTGCAACCCCATGGACTGTAGCCCGCCAGACTCCTCTGCCCACAGGATTCTCCAGGCAAGAATATTGGAGTGGCTTGCCATTTCCTTTCCCAGGGGATCTTCCCGACTCAGGAACTGAACCCACATCTCTTGCATTTCCTGCATTGGCCTTCGGATTCACCACCAGCTGAGCAACTGGAGAAGCCCCATAAAAAGGCATAAGAGTACTGACTTTCGAGGGCCATTGTGAGGATGGAATTAGAGCCTGCACATCTGGGCCCCACCTGCATTATAGCGGGTGCCCAGTACCTGGGGCAGAAAACGCTTGTCAAATGCCAGGCTGGGCAGCCCCTGCCTGCCTCCCTCCCAGAGAGCACACGCCCTCTCCCTGGGTCCGGGTGGGTACAAGTGAGTGTTTGAAGGGTTAACCTGGCATTTTCAAGTCATTCTACCCATGGCAAGCCAGGACTAGCTTTTCCCATTTCTAGAGAGGCCATGGGAGATGGCGACTCATGTTTCTGCCTTCCCTTCCAGCTGCTGCTTGTAGTTGAAGTGAAAATAGGAAGCCACCCCCTCCGGGTTCGCCCACCGCGAAGGCAAAGGCCAGCTTGTCTCAGCCTGTGGACACCTTCTGGGTGTGGATTTTATATTGTGCAAGCCACAGCACAACAGGACGCCCGCTGAGGGGTGGGTGTGGAGGAAGGCTGGGGAAGAGTGCGTCCTCAACACGCCTTCTCTAGAAACAGAACAGAGCGAGCGGGCTCGGGCCACCGGTGCTGCAAGGAGCACAGGGCGGAAGGCAGTCAGGCATCGCTGCGTTCCCGTGTTGACCTCATGAGAGGCCATGAGATTCAGACATGCCCAACAGTTTCAAGTTCAAGGCCTCCATTCACCCTTATATTGACTTCAGTGGGCTCTCCCCTACGGTTCTGCTTTTCAGACCATGGAGTGCCTTCGTCATCTTGACTTCCTCTGGCATTTGAGCCTCTTTCTGGGTTTGTAGATTCTACATTTTATGAGTCCCAGTAGGGGGCCAGGGCTTCCCTGGTTGCTCAGCAGTAAAGAATCTGCCTGCCAATGCAGGAGACGTAGGAGATGCAGGTTCGATCCCTGGGTCGGGAAGATCCCCTGGAGAAGGAAATGACAACCCTCTCCAGTATTCTTGCCTGGGAAATCCCATGGACAGAGGAGCCTGGCAGGCTACATTTCATGGGATTGCAAAGAGCTGAACATGACAGAGCACGAGACAAAACAATAGGGAGCAAAGACCAGCTTACTCTATGGGGCCTCATAGCTGAGGCTCTGCCAGTCGGCCTACCAGGGCAGACTTCCTGGCCCGCTGGACAGGAAGGATACAGAGGCAGCCCCCTTCCTAGGGCCGTAGCCCCCAGATATTGATATTTTAGTCTAAAACTTTGTTTTCTAGATCCAGTTCCCATCAGGAAGCAGCGTCAGCTATTGAGATGCTGCTGTTGGAGTGATGGGGCTCAGGCAACATGATTCCCAGGTTATGGACCAGGAAACCAGCTACAGAACGAGAGCAAGGGAGTCACTGACGGGGCCAGCATCAGCCTGCAGCCTTTCCACTAAATTCTTTTTTAATAACTTTAAAAAATTATTTTTTAATTTATCTTTGGCTGTGCTGCGTGTAGTTTTTCTCTAGTTGCCGCGGGCGGGAGCTAATCTGTAGATGTGCTGCGAAAGCTTTTCCTGGCGGTGGCTGCTCTTGTTGCAGAGCGCAGGCTCTAGAGTGCTGGCTCACGGAGCACCTCGCTAGTTGCCCAGAGGCAAGTGGGATCTTCCCAGACCAGGGATCTAACCCATGTGTCCCCTGCATTGATTGACAGGGGGACTCCCAACCGCTTGACCACCAGGAAAGTCTCTCCACTGAATTCTTAAGGTCCCCATAGACTTCAAGACACTTTCCAAAGAGAGTTTTAAAATAACTTCTTTGGCTCTCCTTAAGAGAGTGCAGACAGCTGGAGTTGAAGGCTCTGCTGGAGTTAAAGGGGAGGTCAGCTGCCAGGGGTGACTTTTAGAGGTCAGAGGGAATGGAAGGGTCTAAAGAGAGTGAGCATTTCTTGAGCATATGAGCCAGGCACTGAGTCACACATTCTTTATGCATGTTAACTAATTGACTCAGTTCTCTGAAGTGCCTTGTCTCCATCTTAGAGATAAGGATTCAGGCACAGAGAGATGAGGTAACTTGCCAAAGGTCACAGAGCTGGAGTCAGAATTCAAATGGAGTTCAGTGTCAGCAGCTCAGGCCTGCTCCACGCTGTGTGTAATCAGGGGCCCGGGGAAAGGGCATGAGATCCCTGAGGGCAGATGGCATGTCTGGGACTCACTGCCAGCAGCCAGCCCTCTGGGAAGGGTGGAAAATCCCCATATGAGCCGCAGAGCCAAGGCAGGGGGACAGAGGAGGGATGCTGTGAGGGATAAGGGCCATCTTAAGGACACCTGAGCATCTCTGGCCAGGAAGGGTGGGTGACAGATGGGCAGCCATGGAGCCCGGCCCTGACCAGCTGTTGTTTGCAGAGTGCGTGGTGACAGCTGGATTAGGTGTACCCTGCAACCTCAGTGACCACGGGGGGAGGGGGGAGGAGATGCACACTGCGCCCTTCTGGCTGGTCCCTCCAGCACCTCCAAACCTGGGGAGCTTAGTGCTTGCTAATCTCTGTCCCCATGGCAGCAGGAGGTGAGAGGGCCATCGCTAAGGCCGTGGAATCTTCCACTTCTTGATGGCCAGGGAGCTTTTCCAAATGATCAGAGAAACTCCTCTCTCCTAGAAAGTAAGATGCCCAACTAAGATGATGGGCCCAGGGTCATCTGTAACTGTGATGAACTGTCTCTCTCCTGTCCTACTCAGTCCCTCTTTGGTCCACATGCTTTGTATCTGCTTTGATTTGGGGCTGCAGACTTCATTGGTTTTGTCTGCCCTCCTGTCTGTTTCCTGCCTCATTTCACAAAGGATTTGAAGCAGCTCTCAAAAATACATTGAAAATAATGTTGTTGTTCAGTTGCTAAGTTGTGTCCAACTCTTTGCGACCCCCTGGACTGTAGCCTACCAGGCTTCTCCGTCCATGGGATTCTCCAGGCAAGAATACTGGAGTGGGTTACCATTTCCTTCTCCAGGGTATCTTCCTGACCCAGGAATCGAACCTGGGTCTCCCACATTGGAGGCAGACACTTTAACCTCTGAGCCACAGGGAAGCCCTTGTGTCCAACTCTTTGAGACCTTATGGACTGCAGCACACCAGGCTTCCCTGTCCTTTACTATTTCCCGGAGCTTGCTCAAACTCGCGTCCATTGAGTCAGTGATGCTATCCAACCATCTCATCCTCTGTTGTCCCCTTTTCCTCCTGCCCTCAATCTTGCTTAACATCAGGCTCTTTTCCAATGAGTTGGCTGTTTGCATTAAGTGGCCAAAGTATTGGAGCTTCAGCTTCAGCATCAGTCCTTCCAATGAATATTCAGGGTTGATTTCCTTTAGGATGGACTAGTTTGATCTCCTTGCAGTCCAAGGGACTCTAGAGAGTCTTCTCTAGCACCAGTTTGAAAGCATCAATTCTTCGGTGCTCAGCCTTCTTTATGGGCCAACTCTCACTTCCATACACAGCCGGTGGAGAATAGAATAGTGAAATATGTATTTGAGTAACTTGGGGCCAGAGGACTGTATGGGTAAGCCATCAAGGTGTGTATGGAATGCCAGGATCCCTTAGCGACCCCTTTTCTCAATACTGCTTCTGGAACCACTCTAGTCTTTAATACTTTAATGCTTAGAACGACATTTGGGGCATATTTTGTTTTTCATGTAACAAAGGAATTTGATTAATTCAATAAATATTAAGTACCTTTTTAAAAAAAAGAAGCAGCAAAGTATTTCCACTATTTGCATTTCTAAATTCTTTTGTCATGTTTTGGGGCCATCAGTATGGTGGTCTTTCAGAATCAGATATGCTGGCTAGTGTTTTAAATTCTAGTGAACACTTCAGAATTCACTACTACGTATCATTTTAAGTGTGCATCTTGGTAAGCCAGAGTCTTTTCCTTATTGTCTTGGAATGTTTCTCCAGAAATGTTCTAGAAAACCATTTAAAAAATCACATTTTTCTAACGCTCGCCAACTTTCTCATAGTATCTGGATTATGGCTGCGTTTGTAACTGGGTATTGGCTCCCCGGCAGCATGGGCCAGTCTGGGAAGTCCTGGGTGACTGAGGTTGGAGGCGAGGCCCCCACTGCAGTCACTGGTTTAGGCCCCTTGATTCAGTGAGATTTACAGACATTTATTGATCCCAGGTGGTGCTAGTGGTAAAGAACCTGCCTGCCAATGCAGGAGATGTAGAAGATGCAGGTTTGATCCCTGGGTCGGAAAGATCCCCTGGAGGAGGGCACAGCAGCCCACTCTAGTTTTCTGGCCTGGAGAATCCCATGGACAGAGGGGCCAGGTGGGCTTACAGTCCATGGGGTTGCACAGAGTTGTACACGACTGAAGCGACTTAGCATGCACGTGTTGAGCACTTTCTTAGGCTCTTGTGAATCCACCAGTCCCTGCGTTCTTGGTGTTCCGTCCTAGCAGACAAAACAGAACACAAATGAGAAAACTAATACAGTGACATCATCTGGTTTATGTTTTGGCAACATCCCTTTGGCTGCTGGGTAGAAAATGGGTTGTGCTCATGGCCGGGGCTGGTGGGAAACAGGGAGCCCACTTGAGAGGCCAGGGCAACAGGCCAGGCAAGACAAGGGTGCGGCAGCAGATGTGGTGATAAGCGATCAGACTGGGACAATTGCAGGGTTCTGCGTAGAGGTAAGACAAAGGAATCAAGGATGTGTCCAGAGTTTTCTGGCCTGAACTGGGAAATGGTTCCATTAGCTATCTTATGTTAGACTGGGAGAGGGAAAGGGTTTCTGGAGAGGGGATGAGAATCAAGAGTTTTATTTTGGCCAGACTGGGTCGAGATACCTATGAGACAGTCAGTAAAAAGCTCCACAAACTTCTAGTGATCTGTCAGCACTTCTCTGAATCTGGGCTGGGTGTGCAGGAGCAGAGGGATGGTCCGCAAGGAACAGGCTGCCCAGTGCCACACTGCCTGTGATTAGGGCCACCCTGGACTCCCCTGGAATCCTCCTGCCCAAGGCAGCTTGCCCTAGACTTCTGCATTCATTCATTCGTGGGTCACATTCAACACATATTTATTGAGTGCCGTGATGGTTATTTTCCATTTGCCCCTCAAAAGTGCATGTTTTTGTGTAATCTAAATGGACAACATGTTCTTTTCTGGTGTTCCATTTAGTGTTCTACTTTTGGAAAAAAAAAAAAAGACATGAAAGCCAGCGGAGTGAGTGGCTCTGTTTATAAGATAGTTAATAAGGCCGACGAAGCTGGGCTCCTATAATCCAGGGCTGGTGGAAGGACATGTGACCTTAGAACCCTTTTATCTTATATGTCTGCTCCTTGGACCCCATTCCATCCCCCGAATGCTGTCATGCCTCTGATCAGAGCCCTGTTCAGAATCCTTAGGGGTGCACCAGATTCCTTTGCCTGGCCTTACCAGCCTGGCCTCAGCCCCTTTTCAGGCCTTCCACTTGGCATTCCCAGCCGACCCTGCCCCCGACTCTGCTCATCCTGACCCACGTGTGGATCAGGAGGGCTGTTTACAGAACACGCCGCCCAGCCTGACCTGGATGTTTTCCAGCCTTCCAGTCATGATTCCACTGCTCCACACCTGCACGTGATGCTTGGCAGCTGCAGCCCCCTGCGCTGTCCTCCCCTGGTCTGCCGCCAGAATGAGGGCCTTGCTCTGCTGTGCTCCTAACGAGCTCATCCACTGAGGGACTGAAACCCCCATCCAGCCAGTAAGCACTTGCTTGCTTGTGTCTGAGGAGCGGGATGAATCCTTTAGTCACAAGACATGGAAGGTGGGAAGCTAGGTCCCCAGGGCCCATGGGGCTCTGTGCAAGGTAGGAGCTGGCCCACCGTGATCCTGGGGGTCCCCAGTGTGTCTCATTCCTCACGACGCCCACCATGCGCCTAGCCCAGCCTGCACTTAGGCAGGATGGTAAAGGGGCTTCTTCATGCTCCCTTGGAACTTCTGCTAAAGGCCCCCAACGGGGGACCAGAGATGTTCAGTATCCTCCCAGGCTATAGCTGTGCTCTTTGCAGGGGGTGGGAGTGACTCCAAAAGCGCTAGCTGGCACTTGTCAGAAATGCAGACTCTCAGGTCTCAACTGAGATCCACCACATCAGAACCCACATTTTAACAGGGTCCCCAAGGATTTTGCATGCTCAGTAGAGGATGAGAAGGGGAAGGACTATCATACCCACACAGGACTTAATAAAGGAGAGCAAAATGAATCCAATGCCCACCACCCCAAAGGAGATTCGGGATTCGAAAAGGGTGTTCTACGCCAGTCAGGTTCACAGTTGCAGGAAACGGAAACCACTTTGGTGGTTTTAAGTAGAAGAAGATTTGTTACTGGAAATTCAGTGTTTACACTGATGGAAGGAACCGGAACCCACCTGCAGAATCTCTACAGAGTTGCTGCCTAGCCTCACCTGGAAGGCAGGGCTGCAGGAATGACTGAGGCTGTGGGCAACCTCAGTCCACTGCTTCTCCTTGACCTGAGGATGGGGACGTTGCCACGGCCACTGCCACAGCAGCCTCTCAACACTGACAAAAAAAAATCCAGCATCTCCCCAACCGAAGCAGCACGGAACCCCCTGCCCAAGGCAGCTTGCCTGTGCCTTTCTTCTTCCTTCCAAACCTAGCGCAAGCACAACTAATTTGCGGAACTGCTTGTGTAGCCACGGCTCCTTTCCCCTGCTTTGAGGTTAACTGATGGAAGAAGAGCTTGCAGAACTTGGGGCACTTATCAGAAGGAGACAGTGGTGTCTCATGCCTTGGCTGGTAGCATACTGGGGTGGAAAAAACCAGAGCGTGTTCTGTGCCATCTCTCAAGCAGGGTTCAAGTGTTCTCAGGAGCAAAACACTGAGGGTATCTCAAGAAGCGTGGGCGGGGCGTATTCATGAAGATGGAGGGTGGTGCCTGCTTCTGGCCAGGAGTATTCTGGAGGGGGGAAGTCAGCAGAGCAGGGCAAAGGGATAGGGTAAGCTGGGTAAGCCACACTGCTGGCCTTTGGTGGGTCGAGGATAAGTGAGGTGTCCCTAGGATCCCTGTGGCTCAGTGGGGACTGTGGAGGGAGCTGGGCTTGAGTCAGCATTGCTGGTACCCCACTCACCTAATGGGGTTCACAGGTCCCTGTAGGAGCACCCTGGGTGGGATGGGCCACAGGGTCAGGAGCTGAGACGGGTGGGGAGGGGTCAGCCAGAGAGCATGTGCTTCTCACTAAAGCGGTCGTGTTTGGATTCTCCAGACAGCAGACCCGGAGACACTCCTGGGTGGGGGATATTTATTAGGGAGTGGTCCAGGAGTGACCCAAGGGAAGGGAGGGAAGGCGGCATGGTGGGCAGAGAGAAAGCTGGCTATGTTGCAGCCTAAACCGAACCCCAGGGGCCCATCAGAGCTGGCCAGGCCCTAATGCCTGGGCCTCTACCAGCCACTGGATGGACGTGCCACTGGAAGGGTGACTGCTCTCTGTGGCTATCTCTGGGGCTGACAGCAGCTAGGCAACAGACCCTTCCTTTGTGGGGTGTCTAAGCAGCATCTCCATGTCCACCACAGAAAGGCCCAGGGTAGAGCACTCTGCATGAGGCGGGGGTGGGGACTGGCCCCAGAGAAGCCACCACGGGCCCAGGTGAGAGCCAGCCTGTCATGACGGAGGTGCAGTGATGGCCAGTGTCGGCCAAGAGAGCCCCACGGAGGCAGAAGGAGCTTTGCACTTCCGCCTCGTTCCATCCTCCCTTATCCTGACCCTGGAGAAGTGAAGACAGACTCTACAGAGAGGCGAGGGGAGAAGCTTTGAAAGGCCCGGAGATCAGAGTTTTCTAAGAGATTTGACTGGACTTTTAGATCCCTGGAAGACCAGGATAAGTCAAAATGGGACCTCTTCTTTTTAAAAATTTTTTTGGCTGCGCTGGGTCTTCATCGCTGCTCGTGGGTTTTCTCTAATTGTGTTGAGAGAGGGCTACTCATGAATTTCCATGTGCAAGCTTCTCACTGCAGTGGCTTCTCGTTTCAGAGCACAGGCTCCAGGTGCAGGGGCTTCAGTAGTTGTGGAGCATGGGCTTAACTGCTCCTCAGCACGTGGGATCTTCCTGGACCAGAGGTCAAACCTGTGTCCCCTGAATTGGTAGGCGGATTCCTAACTACTGGACCACCAAGGATGTCCCCAAGTGGGACTTATTCTTACAATTAAAAGAAGGCCATGGAATTTTCCTGAGATGAGGGTTTAGGTCTGTATAGAAAAGGAGATCTGATATAGGTAAGGCGAGGCAGTGATGGGAGAAAAATAAAGTTGTATCCTGAGAGTCCAAGTTCAGCCTGTTTCCTGAATTGGCCCTGGCTGAGGGGCTGCACAGAGCTGGCGGTGTCCTTGGTGGAGCACGGCAGGGGAGTGGGCCTGCACTCTTTGCTTCTCGCATCCAAGAGGCTCTGGAGCCCTTGTGGTGACCCAGTTTTCTGCCTCGACTGAGCAACACGCGCTCTGATTATAGGGGTGTGAAGGTCCTAAATGACTGTGAAGAACTTTTCAATCAGACAGAAAATAGGTGAGAAATGCATTTCCAAGAATGCTCCAATTATCCCAGTCTGAATAGGACAAAAACTTGTGCTTTGCCTGCTCCCAGGGACGTATCTCACGGTCCCCATGTTTTTCTCCCAGAGGCTGTGTGTGCTCTGCTCTCAAGGCTGAGGGCTGGAGAGGATCCTTGGAAGCACAGATTTTATTTTCTCGGGCTCCAAAATCACTGTGGACAGTGACTGCAGCCACGAAATTAAAAGACACTTGCTTCTTGGAAGGAAAACTATGACAAAACTAGACAGCATATCACTTTCTGACAAAGTCCTGTATAGTCATAGCTATGGTTTTTTCCAGTAGCCATGTATGGATGTAAGAGTTGGACCATAAAGAAGGCTGAGTGCTGAAGAATTGATGCTTTTCAACTGTGGTGCTGGAGAAGACTCTTGAGAGTCCCTTGGACAGCAAGGAGGTCAAACTAGTAAATCCTAAAGGAAATCAGTCCTGAATATTCATTGGAGGAACTGATGCTGAAGCTGAAGCTCCAATACTTTGGCAACTTGATGTGAAGAGCCAAATCATTGGAAAATACCCTGATGCTGGGAAGGGTTGAGGGTAGGAGGAGAAGGGGATGACAGAGGATGAGATGGTTGGATGGCATCACTGACTCGATGGACATGAATTTGAGGAAGCTCTGGGAGATGGTGAAGGACAGAGGAGCTGGCATGCTGCAGTCCACGGGGTCACAAAAAGTCGGGCACAGTTGAGCAACTGAACAGCAACAACTTGCGACGGCTGAGGCTCTTCTTCCCTTCAGAGGCCCAGCTGCCTGGCCTGGGGAGGCAGCCCTGTCAGTATCGCAGAGGCAAGGCCCACTGGCTCAGGGCATCTGTCCGCATGCCCTCCTGCCCCTCCTGTTAGACACTCACTCACTATGGCAGCTCTGGTGCTTCTCAGCCCCCTTCAACCCAGAGAGCAAGTTTGCCTCGTAAACCACTCTTGAACGCGTCCTGCCCTGCAGTCCTGCCTCTCTGCTCTCAGTCCTACTCTCACTTTCAGTCTCATCTCCAGGGGGGAACCTGTTTCTGGCTTCTACCAGCTTCTGCTGGCTGCAGGCAGTCCTTGGCTGACGGCTGTCTGGCTCCAGTCTCGGTCGTATGGTCACATGACCTCGTCCTCCTGTGTAGTCCTGTCTCCCGTGGCTTCTGTTTCTTAAGGGTTCATGTGATCCCACAGGGTCCACCCTGATCATCCAGGATAATATCCCCATTTTTTATTTTTTTTAAAGATCCTTTAACTTAATCACATCTGCAAAGACCTGGTTTTCGAATAAGATGACACGTTCAGATTCCAGGGTTAGGATCTGCTGTCTCTGGGGGCCGTTACTCAACCTGTTGCAGCGCCCCTCCCCGCAACTCCCCTCACATTATGCTGTGACCTGTTGGCAGTTTACTGCACAGACTGTCATTTCTGCCCTCTACCGTTTGTCCATGCGTGCACCCTCTCTGCAGAAAAGGTCACCCGTCGCCCCTAATTCCCCGAACTTGTCTCCTGATGGTCACTCTCTTATTTATTTGGCTGCACTGGGTCTTAGTTACAGCAGGCGAGATCTTTAGTTGCAGCATGTGGGATCTAGTTCCCCGACCAGAGGTCAGACCTGGGCCCCCTGCACTGGGAGCTTGGAGTCCTAGCCACAGGACCACCAAGGAAGTTCCCTAATGCTTACTCTTGTTTTGAGCTCAGGTTCACCTCCTGTAGGAAGTGTCTGTGACATCTCTTCTCATCACCACTACCAGCACACACACACACACACACACACACACACACACACACACACACTCCCCTGTCTGTGGTAGGACCAGGGAGATTACAATGGACTTTTTCTGAATTTCTCTCTCCTGCTAGCCTCAAAGCTGTTGAGGGGCAGCCACTAGGCTCTAGACTTATTTTATCTGAGCATGGAAACATTTTCAAGGAAGGAGGGATGAAGAAAGACTCCTGGAAAATAGACTTCAGAATCATTTGGCTTTTAAATTTAATTTTTGGCTGCACATTTGTAACAATCTGGCTTAATCTACATTTGAGTGGATTTAAGGGAGGAGGAGGTTGAGTGGTTGGCTCCTACAGAACATTTTCTGATTAAAATCACAGGGAAGAGAGCTTTGGGAATAGTAATGATAATCCTGGCAGTGAGATGGGCTTGCATCTGCATCCGCCACTGTTCTCTGCCAGGACCCCATAGACTGGGGCCCGAGGGAGCAGTGTGGAAAGAGCTCAAGGGCCAAGCGTGTACACAGCTGTCTGGGCGGATGCACCTAACTGCCACATGCAGGTGGAATAACTGAGGGTCAGACTGATGCTGAGCCAGGGTTCCAGCCAGGGCTGGCTGTCTCCAAAGCCCCAGCCCTCTCCACTGCAAGCAGGCTGGCAGGACCGGGCGGCTGGGAGCCCTGGGGGGAAATGCAAGGCCAGAAGAGCCAAGGGCGTTTCCAGGGCAGCCAGTAGGTCTGTGTCGCAGCCCTGCGGCTTCCCTCTACCCAGTGTGGGCTAGTACATCTGATCCGAGGCTGTCCTCCCCGCCATGGAGGAGCCGTGGCTCCCAGGTGCCATGTCCCATCCATCAACTGCCTCTTGGTCCTCAGAGGGAAACTGAGGTCCATCTTGGGGAGGGGATGTGGCTGACAGCCTGCTGAGTCAGTATTCCAGCTGGGTTGAGACAAGTGTCCTGCCAGCCAGGGCCCCCCGTGACACCACACTGCCCCTCAGTTGACATTTGCTTTGGGTCCAAGGGGATTACACAAATCCGAGGTGGTTAAGCTGCCTCAGGGCGCTATGGAAACGGGGTGCTGAGCTCTGTCTGCCCCCACCTTCCAGCCAAGCAGTAATGACACTGCTGTTCTGACTTTTTTGGCCAGACTTGTTAGGCTGAATTGCAGGGCATGTGCACAATTTAATTTGAACTTGGGCAGGCAGAGGGGAGAAGCCAGATTGATTACCAGAACAAATTGCAGAGCCAGGTCGGAAGACCTGCCCCAAATACTGGGCCAGCTGCAGGGTGGGGGGTGTTACAGGTCTGAGTGTGTCAAAACGTCTATTAAAAAATGTGATCTGCACACTTCAGGTAATTGACATAGCGCCTGACTCTGCAATTTCTACATGTTTCTTATAAATCAGCTATTTCTATTTTATTTTAGTCAGTTCATTATTTAATCTGAATAAGCAACAACATGGACGGCTGACCCTTGAAGAACACAGGTTTGATCTTTGAGGGTTCACTTATACGTGGAGTTTTTGTTTTTCCACTAAATCCTTTCAGTACTACGATGTCCCAGGTTGAATCCGTGGATATGAACAGTGGATCCAGAGGGTCATTGTGATGTTTTGTGTGGATCTCCAAGTGCGTGGAAGGTGGGTGCCCCTAGGCCTGGTGTTCAAGGTCAGCTGTACATGGCAACTTCTTCTGAAGGTGGAAAAGGTAAAAAGTCTTCCTGTTTCCCAGTCACATCATTTCTCTCCCTGGAGAGAATGTTACCATTTGGAGTATGTCTTTCCAGATAACTCAATGCATATGCATTTATGTATACAAATCCTGCCCTTTTCTACAACAATGCATGACTGTCCTCCACATACTCTCCTGCCCGTCCCACCCACAACCTCTGCTTTTTCACTTAGCAGATACATCTTGGCTTGTTTCAGGGCTAACATGCTGTTATACGGATGGACTGTAATTTCTTTAGCCTCTGTTGATGGGCATTTAGGTTGCAGTCTCCTTCCATTACTCAGTGAGTCAGTGAGCATGCGTCTCTGCCTACGCGCACCCACATGGAAGCCCGTCTCAGCCGCACCGTCCACTACGGTAGCCAACGGCCTCAAGTATTTATTGGGTTGGCCAAAAAGTGTGTTCTGCTCTTTCTATGGCACGTCACGGGAAAAACCCCAAACGAACTTTTTGGCCAACCTAATACATTCCAATTAATTTGAATGGAATAAAACTGAACTCTCAGCTCCTCGCACATGGTCATGCTGGCCACACTGAAAGTGATGGCGTGTCCTGGAGGTGCTGGTGGTGCTGTGCTGGCCCTGTGGTCCCAGGGCACGTCCATGAGCCGGGACTATACTGCTCCACTGAGGGAAATACCTCAGTGGGAACTGTGAATTCCAGGCACAGAGGAGCACTGACATATGTACACTACCACGTGTAAAACATAGCTCGTGGGAAGCTGCTGTGGCACACAGCGGGCTAAGCTCCATGCTCTGTGATGACCTGGAAGGGCAGGATGGAGGTGGGGCTCGAGAAGGAGGGGATATATGTACACATGGGGCTGATTCATGATGTTGTACAGCAGAAATGAACACAACATTGTAAAGCAATTATATTAAAATACCAAAACCAGAAAAGCAATGGGTCTATCCAGAGTAGGAAAAGGAAAGAACAAAGGAAGCCGGGGGAAGGCGTACACGCATTTTTTACAAATGGACACATCAGAGTCAGGCTGCAGGCAGAGGTGATTGGAAAGTGGTTTCTCCTAAAGTGCCTGGTTATATTCTGCGAGCATCCAGGTACCTGAGTTTTGTTGTTATTCAGTCACTCAGTCGTGTCTGACTCTCTGCGACCCCATGGACTGCAGCATGCCAGACTTCCCTGACCTTCATCATTTCCTGGAATTGCTCAAACTCATGTCCATCCAGCCATTTCATCCTCTGTTGCTCCCTTCTCCTCCTGCCCTCAATCATTCCCAGCATCAGGGTCTTTTCCAATGAGTTAGCTCTTCCCATCAGGTGGCCAAAGTATTGGAGCTTCAGCTTCAGCAGCATCAGTCCTTCCAGTGAATATTCAGGACTGATTTCCTCTAGGATTGACTGGTTTGATCACTTGAGTGTTAAACAGGCTTATTTTGATGGTGACGGTACAGCTCAGTGTCAGTGACTGACCTTGACTGAAAGGAGGGAAAACACTGCATCTATGCTGAAAGAAACTACATTTGCCTTTTCGCCTGCAGAGGAGAGGAGAAGTGAGGGGAGAGGGGAGGAGAGGCTTTCTTCATGTAGCCAGTCCCAGGCCACCAGCTTTGAGCTGCAGACAAATTCATAGCAATAACCGGAGGCCCTGCTGCCAGGAAACAAGGAAGTGTGTCACACGTGCTGATGCCAACACTCTGCTTGTGCAAACACTCAGGACCCAGGGCTGGGCTCTGTCTTCTTTGCCCAGGGGAAGTGCAAGCACATGGCCACCTGTGTCTCAGGCCTGGCAGGCTGGCTTCAGAGAAGGGCTTGTGCCAGTGGGGACAAGGCAGACTGGCATTTTGGGTGAACAATAAAGCCTTAAGTGGTCAGTGAAGATGCCTTAGTGCCCCCTGAGGAGGGTCCACTCTCTGAGGTCAAGACCCCATGATTAAGAGGTGATAGTCTAAGAGGGGCTTCCCAGGTGATGCTAGTGGTAAAGAACCCACTTACCAATGTAGGAGACGTAAGAGATGTGGGTTTGACCCCTGGGTCGGGAAGATCCCCTGGAAGAGGGCATGGGAACCCACTCCACTATTCTTGCCTGGAGAATCCCCATGGACAGAGGAGCCTGGTGGGCTACAGTCTACAGGGTCGCACAGAATTGGACACGACTGAACTCATGCACAGTCTGCTGCTGCTGCTAAGTCGCTTCAGTAGTGTCTGACTCTGTGCAACCCCATAGACGTCAGCCCACCAGGCTCCCCCGTCCCTGGGATTCTCCAGGCAAGAACACTGGAGTGGGTTGCCATTTCCTTCTCCAATGCATGAAAGTGAAAAAGTGAAAGTGAAGTCACTCAGTAGTGTACGACTCTTAGCGACCCCATGGACTGAAGCCTACCAGGCTCCTCCATCCATGGGATTTTCCAGGCAAGAGTACTGGAGTGGGGTGCCATTGCCTTCTCTGATGCATAGTCTAAGAAAGCACACATTCACTGGCTTCTTAGAGCCTGGACCCAGCAGGGCCCTGGGGCTCCCAGCAGTAAAGCTGTGTCATCTTCCAGGGCACCCTGACAGCAGCGCCACCCCAGCTGGCTCCTAGGCCTCCGCTATTTCTGGTCTAAGACCAGTGATCCTTTAAGGTCCCCAGCGTGCTACTTGTAGGCACTCTTAGTATCGTCCTTTTCAAAGCCCTCTTGGGAATAACACTTCCTAAAACTACAGCGTTAAGGAGGATTTCACTTCTGGAATGATGGAGACCACCTGTGCTTCCTCTTCACATGCCCCTCCCGAGCAGTTCCACACCTGCTCCCTCGGAGGCATGCCCTCCAAGGATGGACCAGAAACTGCCGTGTGTTCTGGTTCTTGTTGGATTCAGCCCTTGGGGATGTTGGGTGGTCAGAGGCTGGAGCAGTCAGGGTGTTTCTTCACTCTGCCTCTGAGGGGCTGAAGTTTTGGCAGAGGCTGCGTTCCTGTGACTGGAGCTTTGGCCAGGCTCGGGGGACAGGTCCTTCTCCTGCCCCTGCTGGTCCTCAAGGGCTCCAACGTGCTTATCCTGACCCTGTTGGCACTTCTGTAAAGTGAAATTGTTAGTTGCTCAGTTGTGCCTGACTCTTCACGAACCCATAGACTGCAGCCCACCAGCTCCTCTGTTCATGGAATTCTCCAGGCAAGAATACTGCAGTGGATTGTCCTTTTCTTCTCCAGGATATCTTCCTGACCCAGGGGTTGAACCCAGGTCCATCTGAGCCACCAGTAAGCCCCTCTTTTGAACCATCTGCCTCTTGCTCTGATTAACTGCTCCAGGCCCGCATGAGCCCTGTGTTTTTTAAGCATCATGTTTACATGCAGTTTTATGGTGAAAAGTGTTAACTCCCTACGGCAGTGGCTTTAACACCAGAAACCTTCAGTTGGGTTCCTTAGTCATTGGTCACAAGTTATCCTTCATAGGTCCTTCTCAGGATGGAGAAGGCAGCAGGGAGACACTTTCCTCCTAAATTCACATCTAGATCATGGTCTTTCTCCCTTCTCTAGCCTGTACAGCACAGCAGCTTTCCTATTTGAGAGGGCGTTTGTGGACTTACTACACGGAGCTCAGGCAAATCGCAGCACTTGGCTGGCTGGGCCCACGTGAAACCTGTCAGAGGTCAGCAGGCCCTTCCTGTAGACTCACCTCTGAGAGTCGTGCACCTTTTCATCTCCTGTGATGCTTTCATCCTTGGTCCTCTTCGTCTGAGGAAGGAGAGGTCTCTCCGGCTGGGCCCCTGGAGCCCCCACCTGTGGCTTCTGTGTAGCATCCAGTGACCCCAGAGCCCAGGCTGAGCAGGCAGTGCTACTTGGTGGGGCCGGCTGAGCTCACCTGGGTGGGGACTCCCTTTCCTGCACTTCTGTCTGGGCTCTGTGCTTGCCCATCCCACCATCCACACTAATTCCTGTTTTATACCATTCTCCCTTCCCTCCTTCAGGGCCACACAATCTTGGGTGTTCGGACTGCTGACGCCCATGGAATGTGGAAAGATGCCTTGACTGTGGGGAATCTCTGATGGTTCACGCTGGTTTTTTTTTTTTACACGTAAGGGTTGACATCTTTATTTTTAAAATTTGTATTGGAGTATAGTTGCTTTGTAATACTGTGTTGGTTTCTGCTGTTCAGAAAAGTGAATTGCCTATATATATTCCCTCTTTTATTGGATCTCCTTCCCATTTAGGTAACCACAGACCATTTAGCAGAGGTGATGGTTCACGCTTAAAACCCGATCCCAGGGCAATTCTCTTGTATTGTTAGGGCTAACTTTAGATGTTTCCATTAACAGTGAAACCTACTATCAGAATACTCCAGAGGTAGGGGGCAAAAACCTCTCAATTTGGGGTCAAATTACAAGTTAATAAGCAAAGTTGCTAAAGAGCTCTGAAACCTTGGTTTAGGGGCTAAAGAGGAAATACTTGAAGCCAAGGGGGACGGTGTCTGGTGCTCAGTTGCCCATATTTACATCTGACTCCTTCCACTGAGGGTCTCACCTCAATTCACAGTCTTGTTTTCAGGAACTGCAGGGAGGTTTAGGTCTGCAATGCTGGAAGCAAAAAAATTAACCAAAAACTCACAAATTACTACAGATGGTGGAAATAATTTTATTTTTTCAGAAGAGAAACAGCATTTACTGCTGGGAGTCTGGGTCAAGCTGTCCTTTAACTCCCCTTGTGTCCAAGAGAGGCACGGCCTCACTTCTAGCCACGCCGCTTTCCAGTCAGAGGAACAAGCAGAGGCCCCCGAGTCAGGAGGTGAAGCTCTCCCTTACTGTCTCAGGGTCTCAATGAGCCCTGCCTGGAGAGGCTGGACAGTGCATTTTCCACGAGGCCCAGCTGGAGGCAGATGGTGTCAGGTGTAGGCTTCCTGGCCCTCACAGCCTTCGCGCCTTCCTGGGGCGGCAGCCGTTGTGTGGGATGGGGGTGTTGTCTGTGATTGAGATCACTTCCAGGCCCCCCATGGTCAGGCCCTTGATGGCAGACTGGAAGGGGCAGGAGGAACAGGCTGATGGCACGGACCAGAGACGATGCCCCGGTGTCCAGACAGGGCTCGGACAGGGATGAGGGGTTGCGCCCGCAATCCAATCCCCTCCTCCCAACCCCTCCCCCAGGCCCTCAGCGCTGCCCACGTCGGGTCCCACCTGCCACGCCCCACCCTGCCCTTTACAACTTAAAGACAAAGACTACTGTAAACCTCAACACGTCTTAAGCATTGCTTTTGTAGTTCCCTCTGCCTGGAATGAGTCCCTCACCCCCAAACTCATAAACACACCTGGCTAGTCCCTTGTCATTCTTGAGAAATCAGTAGAAATGTCACCTCTATGGGGATCATATGTGATCACTTTGGTGATCACACCCAAGGGGCTCCCAGCACCCGGGGCACAAGCTTCCCTGCTGCACCCATGAGTCTGTCCCGAGGGACTCATTTGTGACAGGCCCCAGGGAACCCCTTCCTGTCCCCAGCAGGCACTCAGTAAGCGTCTGGGAAACTGAAACTACGTGATCAGGGCTGGCCTGGAGAGGTTCAGTGGATCAGAAGCAACGGAGACAAACTTCAAGCCATCAGGGAAGTCCAGTCCCTCCTCTGCCCCTACCCCTACTTCTCTCACTAACTGAAGGACGAAGCGCACAGGCTGGACTGTGAAGAAGCGAGGTCACTTACCAAGCGCCCGGGCCCCAGGCCTTTGACCACAACTCGGACGTGGGTCACGCCTTTCCCTGTAGCTTTCTGGCGAGGAGCAGCAAGTGGTTAGTGCTCCTGGGAAAGAACTGCAACAACCCCAGCCCTTGCTACCACCCACTGGAGTGACAGGGTTATGAGCTCCAGGGGACAGGCACCCACACAGGCAAACAGGAGAGGACAGGGAAGGAAGCAGAGGGCTGACGGCTACGGTGCAGGACAGACTAGTGCAGTCAGCTGGGGGCCCTTTCCGCCCGGGACGGCACTGCCACCTAGTGGATACTTCAAAATATTGCTCAGATTGTTCTCTGGATAAATGCAGAATTTCAGACCATAATAATCCCTGGACTCCTGGCTGAGCCTCAGTACCCTCTTAGAGCGTATTTTTTGACCATTTTAAATCTTTCATTACAGTTGAAAGCTTTCTTTCTTGATTATAAAGGCGGTTTATTACAGAAAGTCTGGAAAACTCACAGAAGTCACTCAACCCACCATGCGGAAGCCACCGTTAGTTAACACTGACATTATTTTCTAAGTGTATATAACGTGTTCATTTAGTGGCCGTTGGTGGCATTTTGATGGTCACTAATACAGTGCTGTCAGTATTTCGGGGCATGGAGCTTCATTCGAGGGTCAGGGTCTCCTTCAGGGGACACGCTGGGTTTGGCAGTGTGAACCTTTGTGGAGCCTGTGTCGCAGCAGCCAGTGTACAGACTCTGGGCCCAGACCTGGGCGGTTAGTTCAGGGAACCTGACCGGCTGCACGGCTCTGAGCAAGCGACACACTCTGAATCCCAACTGACTCTTAAAAACGTGGGTAATACTGAGGGTCTTCGAGGATTCAAGATAATGAACATAAAGTATCTGGTGTGTAGTAGATATGCTCTGCCCTGCTCAGTTGTGTCCGACTCTGTGCTACCGCACGGACTGTAGCCCGCCAGGCTCCTCTGTCCATGGGATTTCCCAGGCAAGAATACTGGAGTGGGTAGCCATGCCCTTCTCCAGGGCATCTTCCCCACCGAGGGACTGAACTCGTATCTCCTGAGTCTCCTGCATTTGCAGGTGGATTCTTTACTGCTGAGCCATAAGGGAAGCTTGCATAGTAGATACTCCATAAATACATACTAACAGCAGCACACTGCCAATTTGCTTCTAGAAAGATCTGCAGCAGTTCATGCTCAGTCTAGTACTGCAGAAGCGTCCTCACCACACCACACCTTCTCCAGGTGGACTCTCACCACAACCCCACCCCACCCAGCCCTCTGGTCTTTAAATCCAGGAGGCCTTTTGAGACTTCAGCACCTGGCCCCTGCTCCTTCTAGCTACCCTCACGTTAGGGGACCCGACACGAGTTGGCAAACTCGTGCTTCTGAAGGGCTAGTGCAAGGACAATCCTCCTCCCGGTGATCAGCCGTGCAGAAAGCGGAGCCCAGCACAGAGGGAGCCGGAAAGAACACGCACGCACGCGCGCGCACACACACACACACACACACACACACACACACACACACACACACAGACACCTACCGCCGCGGCAGCTATGCCTGCTGTCTGTGCTGCGATGCCCGTGCCCTTCTTGGCATTCCGAAACCCCTCTGTGCCACAGGAGGCGCGGGCAAGGGGCTGGTGAGCGGCCGAGACCACGTGGATCTGTGTGCTGGGGACGGAGGGAAGGTGTACAGAATATGATGTCTGTTCAGGGGAGTGAGAGAGCACCAACCTATGCCCAGACAAGCCCCAGTGAGGCAAGGAAAACACCATTTAGCTGCTTCCACCCTGAGGTTATCAGATTTTGAACTCTGGTAGGAGGCGTCAGAAAACGTCAGAATCAACCCCTAAACCTCTGAAAACTGACAAGTCGCAAACTCTACAAGAAGCTATTATACATGGAAAGTCTGTGTCCCCCTACCTAGATTCATGCTGAAATTCGAACCCCTAATGTGATGGCTCTGGGAGGTGGGGCCTTTGGGAGGCGATGAGGTCATAAGGGTGGAGCCCTTGCGAGTATCAATGGCCTGTCAGAGGGACCCCAGAGGCCTCAGCAGTCTCTTCCACCATGTGAGGACATGAGGAGAAGCTAGCCACCTGCAGCATGGAAGAGCTCTTGCTAGAACCTGACCCTGCTGTCATGCTGATCTCTGACCTGTGGCCTCCAGACTGTGGAAATAAACGTCTGCTGTTTCAGCCACCCAGTCTGGTACTTTGTTGTAGCAGCCTGAGCTGCTACACCAAGGCCATGATCTGAGGGCGCTGAGTGTCATCCACAGGAGGGGTGGCGTATTTTCCCCCTCACATCTTCCCTGCAGACAGTGTTTAAAGTAGATTCAAAATCTTTTTTGGCATTCTCCAGCCCCCCACCTCCCCAATAAATTGAATTTTCACATCGCGTAATTTTTAATGACTTTTCATCACGTAATTTTTAATGACTTTTCATTGTTAAAGTTTCAAATATACTCAAAAGCGGATACAATAAAGTCTGAACTCCCCTGGGCTCACCATTCAGCTTCAACAATTAGTAACTAATATACAATCTGGTTTCATCTATAAACTTTGTTTCTTCTACTCTCCTCTACTCTCTACTAAGGGATTATTCTGAAGCAAATCTTAGACCCATCATTTCATCTGTATTTCAGTATATATCTCTAAAACATAAGTAGTCTTCAACAAGTTAAATTAAAACTAAGAATAACTTCCATAAATCCCTAGATTTGCTTTCCACTCCCCCCTTAATCACCACCCGGTCTCATGGGCTGAAAAGCCCTCGAGAACTCACAAGCAGGGGAAGTGGAGGGTGGTTATAAGGTGACCTGTTGGAACCAGCCCCGGGCTGGGGCCAGCTGCTGCGGGCCTGGCTACGGCTGCCATTTCCCTCCCACGGCTTCTTGGGTCTTCTACACCAAACAGAAGCACAAGAGGATTGCTTGTCCCCGAGACAACCTCAGCAGAGTTCTACAGAGTAGGCCTCTTTAAAAAAGCAAAGACACAAAGAGAGCTAGCCTAACCGTTACCAGCCTGAGAAGAGAGGGACACCCAGGGGCTCTGACTCTGGGCTTGTAAGATGACAGCTGAAACGCGTCCTACGGCACCTTGCCTGGCGCCTCACCTCTAGCCCTGACCATCCACCGTCTTTTGTACTGTCCTCTAAGTTGCTTCGCAGGCCACTGCTGACCAAATACCAACCCCATCTCTAAGTGCGGGCTGGTCTGTGAGGATGTCACTGATGTCAGCAAGCTTTCCGCTGCCAACACACAGTTGGGAACTTCCCCGGCACCATCTGAAAGCCACACAGAATGCGAATCCTCCAACCTCGCTCAGCCCCACAAAGGCAGAGACCTGGTCCACAGTGGACCAAGGGCAAGTACTTTAAGTTGACCCTTATTTGGAGGTTTCCCTTTGCTTAGTTTGTTAGTAAACCCTATATTCTGAAATAATCTCCCTCATTTATTAATCATCCATCCCCAGTACCAACACTTAACAACTACACTTTCACAGGAAGACCTTCTGGCCCTAAAATATACTCTAGCTCTGGAGCAGAACCAGAAAATACAATTCCCAAGGATAGCAAAGGAATCTTTAACAATATGATACGGGCACCCAGTTCACAGTTCCATTTATTCTGAATCAACTTTATAAAAAGAGAGGAGATTTCCCCAAACAAGAAGGAATACTTGGTGGGGTGCTGTGCACCGGGGCCCATGTGACTTGCTCGCCCCCCTGCAGGGGAAAGAAGCCTCCCCCCCAGCCCTGCCCAGGAGTCCCTTCCGCACTTACTTGTTGTAGGATGCTTTAATATGTGCGATTGGGATCTCCTCGAATTTCTTTCCTGCCCACCTCAGAGAGCTTTCCTGTCCTGGAATTGGAGGGTAAATGCTGCAATTAGAAGAAAAATTTTAGGTAAAGTTGTTCTGATATTTGTTTTTCAATTAAAAAAAACAAAAAAACCCCAAAAAACAACCACGTAGTTGAAAAAAAGCCAAGAGCATAAACAAACTGGTAACAAAAGACAGCCGCCCTCTGCCCGACCTGCTGCTGAGGTTGCTGCCCCCAACACTTCTGGTGCTGCCAGAACACGGCATATGTGAACACCGTCCTCCAGTGGCTGTTTCCCTGAGTTGCTGACTCTGGACACAGCTAATGACTTTCTGCTGGAAAGAGAACTTAATCCATAATCCCCATCCTCCCTTATCTCTTCTGGTATAATCAGATCACTCTTTTCTGTCCTCTATATACTATTCTTTCTGCAATTAAATAAAACATGGGCTTCCCTGTAACTCAGTGGTGAAGAATCTGCCTGCCAATGCAGGAGACACAGGTTTGATCTCTGATCTGAGAGGATCCCACATGTCTCGGGGCAACTAAACCCATGCGCCACAACTATTGAGCCTGTGCTCTAGAGCCCAGGAGCCGCAACTACAGAAGCCTGAACACCCTTGAGCCCGTGCTCCACAACAAGAGAAACCACTGCAACAAGCAGCCTACACACGACACCTAGAGAGTAGCTCCCACTGGCTGCAACGAGAGAAAAGCCTATGTAGCAACAAAGACCCAGTATAGTCAAAAATAAGTAATAAAATAAATAAATAAAATTATTTAAAAAATTAAGTCAAACCTCTATTTCTTGCTGTATCAACCACAGATACCTCGACTATCTTTGTTAAAAACAAAGACAAAATAAACTTACAGTAATACTTATAAAGATCATTGTTGTTTAAAAAAAAAAAATCCAGTATCCCCTAGAGTGGAGGCCTGCACATTTTTTCTGTAAAGGGCCAGAGAGTAAATATTTTAGGCTTTGCTGGCCATGATGCTTCTGTTGCAACTACACAACTTTGCCACTGAGGTGCAGAAACAGCCCAGACAACAGTGAGTTAATAGGTGTGACTATGTTCCAATAAAGTTCTATTTATAAAAATCACTCAACTGGCCACAGGTGGGTGGGTAGGGGCCAACTTGCCAGCCCCTACCAAGACCAGTGGATATCAGGCTGGCTGAATGGCAGGACCATGTGACTCTGATGCTTCCACTCTGCCCTAGATTTCTGGATGGGACCTAAGAATCCATTTCTGAAGTAGCCCAGGTGAGTCAGATGTGAACTCAGGGGTTCACCACACTGGTCCAGACACTGCTGAGTTGAAAACCCCCCTGCCCGCCACCCGCCAGTCTGCTCTGTCCTCTGGCTATCTCTTGCTCAGGACTCTTCATTTTCAGGTCGAGAAACAGTACTGATAGGGGAACAGGGAAGCCAGGCCTTGGGCTAAGGGGCTTTACCTTGGTTCAGAGTTTTGCTCACCACCTGTGTTTTTAAATTCCAGACTCAAGCAAACCTGCTGCTGCACCCTGCCCGCGTGCACAGATCAGATCCGTGTTTGTACCTGCTCAGCCACCTGAACTACGGTGGGCTCTGATCCAGAGAATACTATTATCTGAGCACCATCCTGTCTACTGGCTTTCCTGGAGATATTTAACAAAACAAAACTGTAACACTGTTGGGTATTCAGGAATTACAAGTGTATTCCTTCCTGCTCTGCCTGATCTTAGAGATGATTTAGCATCTCGGCAGGTTGCCAGCTTATCGGCTACATGCTGAGACTGACTGTGAAGGAGGCTCTGTTGTTATTTAGTCAGTCGCTCAGTCGTGTCGGACTCTTTGCGACCCCACGGACTATAGCCTGCCAGGCTCCTCTGTCCTTGAGATTTCCTTGGACAGAGTATGAGGCTCTGAGATGACATTAATGTTTAAAACCTTATAAGTTCCCCATTAATAATTTCTTCTATGGACTTGCAGGTCAAACACTTAAGCCTTCTGAAGTCTGAACATGCCAGCATTGTGCCTTTAATAGGGCAAGATTTTCCAACTAGAAAGGATCCGGAGCTTGAATCATTTAACTGAGGGTGCAGACAAGATCAAGCTTTTAAGCTTCCCACGTCCAGTGAACAAGTGGTTCACCCCAAGGCAGCCCAGGAAAGGGAAAGACAAAGCTTTCTGGTGCTGCTCTGCTGGCTCTTCACACCCATCCTCAAAGCACGTCTGCACACACAGCATGTCTTTCAAACGGCTGACGAGGACTGAAAATAGGAGGCACAGGTGGCCAGAGGAAAATACACAGGAGTGCCTACCGTCCTCTCTCCATGTCATGGTTTCTTGACCTCGGTGCCACTGACATTTTGGGCAGGGGGATTCTTTGGCAGGGGGGCTGTCCTGAGCACTGTGGGTGCTTAACAGCAGCCTGGCCTCTACCTAACTAGGTACTGACCCTTAAGCTGTGACAATCAAAAATGTCTTCAGACGTTGCTACAAGTCTCCTTGGAGACACAGTGGCCCCAGGCTGGGAACTGCTGGTTTACTTTAATGACTTCCAGCATCAAGTGGGCCCTCAGTACAGCTGGCAATCACACAGCGCATCCCCTGCTTAATTGCCCATTCACTGTCCTGGATGGCTAGTTTGTACTTTCTTTTGTCCCCTCAGACCTTCAACTCCTTCCTGCTTCCTTGCTGCCAGCTGATGACCTTCACAAAGAAATAGAAGCAATCAGGTTTTCCTTCAGCTCCCACTGCTGAACAGCTGTGCCCCCAGTCTCTGCCTTGTCTCCCGTGATGACATTCCACCTGCGTGTCTGCCCCTCAAGGACAGCACTCCGGCAACGTTCCTGCTCCATCATCTGCATTCTTCCCCCTCTCCACCGCATCATTCCCATCGGCAAAACATGCAGTCATTTCCCCAGTCTAAAACCAAACAGAAGCCTCTGGATGCCAAAGCCTCCTTGAGCTCCTGCCCGTTTCTCTATCCCCCTTAAAGGACTGACCATACCTGCTGCTTCTTCCTGTCTTCTATTCTCCCTGAACCCACACCATTCAAACCTTAGCCCTTCATACTCCACCAAACGTGCCCTAGTCAAGGTCACCACAAATTCACAGTATTAAGCCCTACGAGCAGTTCTGTTATCAGTCTATGGACTAGTCAATCATATTAGTAGCATGTGATAAAGCTAACCTACTTTTGAATCACAGGAAAAAAAAAGTCTCTCCAGGTTTTTTTTAGTACCTCTCTGGAGGGTCCTTCTTTCTCTTCTGCTGATTCCCCAAATCTCTAAAAGCCAGAGGCTCCAGGGTTCAGTCCTTAGACCTCTCCTTCACTTTACCTTCCCCTTCTCTCTTGATGATCTTGTATCTTATGATTTTAGACATCATCTAGGGAATTCCTTGGTACTCTCATTGCCAGGGGCCCTGAGTTCAATCCCTAATTGGGGAACTAAAATCTTAAAAGCCGTGTGAGAGAAAAAGAAATCATCTATGGATTGTTTTCCAAATGTGTATGTCTACCTCAGATCTGTGACCTGAATTCCATTTCTAATTGCTAATATTGTATCCCCACTTGGATGTTAATTAAACATCTCAAATCTACAATTCAAGCTCCTGCAGTCTTCCCCATCTTCACGACAACTCTATCTTTCTAGTTGTTTAGGCCAAAAATTTTAGAATGTCCCTTCAGTTCTCTCCTTTGCTCATACCTTACATTAACAAATTCTGTTGGTTCCACCTTCTAAGTGCATCTGTCTGACCATTTATACTATCTCTACAGCTGCCACTCTGGTCCCTGCCAGCATCGCTTCTCACTGAGATTATCTCATTAGTCTTCTGATTGCTTAGGAGACTTCTCCCATCTTCCATCCTCGCTCTCCTACAGTTTAATATCAACGCAGTGGCCAAAAGAATCCTTTAAAATGTAAGCATGAGCATGTCAACCCTCCACTTAGAATTCTCCAGTGACTTCCCTTTTCTCTCAGAATAAGGTGAGGTTGTCTCCTCACAATGGCCCACAGGGGACAACAGGATGTAGCCCTGCATGCCTGACGCACCCCTCACCCTCTTCTTCTCACCATTCATTTTTACTTCTCACTCCACTGTGGCTTTCTTGCAGTGGAGTGAGACTTGCTCAGACACTAGACACACTCTTATAATCTGTCATACTTCTTTTTCTTATTTTCTATTTACTGTCCCCTATCCCCTCAAATTTAAGTTTCACCAGAGCGGGGATTTTTGTGTGTTTGGTCACTGATGTGTCCCCAACACCCTGAACAGTATCTGACATTGTTGAGTGACCACAACAGAATCTTCGCTTCAATTCCTTTGGCAGCTCCCCACTGCCCACAGTGGGGAGTGGATAAAAGCCCCACTGTATCTTGTAGTTTTAAACATCATCTGTGTGATGAGTCTTCCAAATGTCTATGTCTGACTCACATCTATCCCTTGAACTTCATCTCTAATAGCCAATATTGTATCTCCACTTGGATGTTAATCAAATATCTCAAACTTAAACATACAAATCCAAGCTCCTACAGATTAATGACAACTCTATCTTTCCAGTTGTTTAAGTGAAGTTGCTCAGTCGTGTCCGATTCTTTGTGACCCCATGGATGGCAGCCTACCAGGCTCCTCTGTCCATAGGATTTTCCAGGCAAGAGCACTGGAGTGGGTTGCCATTTCCTTCTCCAGGGGATATTCCTGACCCAGGGATCGAACCTGGGTCTTCCGCGTTGCAGGCAGACACTTAACCATCTGAGCTACCAGGGAATACCTTCCAGTTGTTTAGGCCAACGGTTTTAGACTGCTTGTTATCTACAGATAAGGCTCTTAGCATTCTGATTCCTTCTCACCCTGCTGGCCTCATCTACCATCTCACACACACACACACACACTTGACTACACAACATTCATACCACGTGCCTTACACAGACTGTTAATTTTGCATAAAATGACCTTTCATCTTTTCCAGCTGAGCTCCCATTCAATTCAGCTCTTAGCATCACATTATTTTCCTGGCACTCTTGTCTGATTTCCTCAGAAGTTAGACACTCATTCTTTCATACTTCAAAGCAACCAGCTCTTACCTCCAGTAAACTACTGATCAGTTAACGGTGAAGACGTGTGCATGTTTGTCTTTCCTGGTTGACTGTGAACTACTTGTGCGAAGGAATGATTGTCTGCATTTGTACCCTCAGAACCAAGCAGGTTCTTAGTAAATGTCTGCTAAATGCATGTGAAGTACAACTAGCACACAGAGGCAGTGTCCCTGGCAGGAAGCAAGATGCCAGTTGCTGGCTGAAGCTGAGTACAAAAACCACCCTGGACCTTAGACCAACTCTAAAAAACGCATAACAACCTTTACCTTACTACCCCTTCCGCCCATTTTGTATCGGAGACTCTGATCCCATGAGGGAAACAAAAGTGGTGATATTTATTATACACCTTCGACATCCACTCATTCATCAAAAGTTCACTGATCCTTACAACCTTTTCCACTATTCTTTCCACTTTAAGAGGAAAAAGCTGAGGCTCTAAGGTTAATCTGCATAAGGTTCCACAGTGACAAAGAGCTGGGAATTCACTGGTGTTCTGACCCTGGAAGGTGGTGCTACTCGCCAGAGGGCTGGACCTAAGTGGCCCTTACCTGAAGCTGCTGCGGCTCGGAGCTGGAGCCGGAGTCTCCGCCTTCTCAACCTCCTCCTTGGCCGCTGCGTCTTGCATCTGTTGGGCGCTCATGTGGATGGTGGGGGCCGGCACTCCGGCCACGACCCTGCGGAGAAAGAAAGCTCGGGGAGGTCCAGACCTAAGCGAGTCCTAACTGGACTCTAGGAGTCCAAGTGGCTCATGGGACACGGGCAGGAGCGCATTGACTGTACGCTCGGAATGAGTAACCATCTTACCTGGTCGTCGGCGGCCAAGCCCATGACCGCAATAGCCAGGACCCAGCGTTTCTTAAAACCTGCATAACTTAAGTTGACCTCAGTCAGCTCCCATCCGCGGCGACCGCGGGACTTAGCTCTTCCCGTCATGCTGCTCCCGCGCTGCCTTGTGGGAACATAGGATTGGCCCAGGACCGCGCCGGGAACCGCGGAGCGTTGTGGGAAGTTTGAAAGATGGCGGCGCCCACAAGGCGCACTGTGTTAGGGCTGGCGAGGTGCTGGCGGCGGTTCGAGAGCCCCTGGAGTCTGGGTTCTCGTAGCTTGACCCTTGCGGCTGCACCGTCGAATAGCGCATCTCCATGGCGCCTGTTGGGTGCGCTGTGCCTGCAGCGGCCACCGCTGGTCTCGAAGCAGTTGACCCCGATGCAGGAAGAGATGGCAGCCCTGCTACAGCAGGTGGGTTGAGGTGCGGGTTGTGGCTTCTAGGTGCATTTGGGGACGCAGTAGAGGTACGCTGGCTTGGGTTTAATCCTGGCCCCACCACTGATTAGCTTGTGTGACTTTGGGCAAGTCACTTCACTTCTCTGAGCTTCGGTATGCTTTCCTGCAAAATGGTACGTACCTTCTGGGTTCCTGCGGTACGTTGTACGCGTTCAGTAAGAGGCACGTCGTTTTCATTGATCTTCTCTGTCGTTACCTTCGGCAGCTCTCTGGAGAGGCTCTTCTTTTTTTCCGACACATAGGGGTGCGATGGTGAAGTAGACGGATTCAGTCCCCATCATAGGTGGTTGACAGTTTGGAGAGGAAAATGGCTTTGTCATGTGATGAGCGTAAAGAAAAGGCAAAGGGCACATCCGTAAGATGTCTGTGATAGAGTCTGTTTATGTGAGGGGCAGGTGAAGAAACATGGACAAAAACGGTGTATTGGCAACGAAGGTCCTAAATCCCCACAGGTAGTGATTAAAGATACTATGTCTACCTAGAACCTGAGGCGTTTTTGTCTTAGCTACTGAGAGATACAAGCTTCCTTTCTGTGCCTTTTATTTGGCTTGTTAACTTACTCTGCAAACGTTTAAACATCACCTTTTAAACTTTGTGCAGACACTGTGCTAGGTTGTAGGGATGTGGTGGTGAATAAGACAGACATAACCCTGGTTCTTAGAGGGATTCAGTTTGGTGAAGGGGGCTGTCAATCAATAACCAAATAACCACATGGTTATGGAATTGCAGTCTCTGGTGAGTGTAATAAAGGAAAACACAGGGTACTGTAATACTGTTTAACAGGGATGTTAATTTGATTTTAATGGAAGGTGTTAAGGAATATCTTTTAAAATAAGTGATATTTAAATTGAGATCTGAAGGATGAGTAGGAATCTCCCAGGAGAGCATGAGGGAAAACATTCTAGAAAGAAGGAATAGCATCTGTAAAATGCCTGAGGCAGGATAGTCCATGGAGAGTGAGATTCTGGGCAGAGACTGGCATGACTGGAGGGTGGTGAGTGGGCAGGCACTGCCAGTCCTAGTCCTCTCTTGGTTGTGGCAGTCTTGATGTTTGAACGCATTTTAATATTTCAGGAAATGCAGCTCAAGCCCACAGGGCAGTTTTCCTCTGTTTTCTTTGTGGTGTTCTGATCATGTGTCTGGTTATGTTGGGGGTAAACTTCTGAATCTGTCAAGTGCACTGTAACTGTGTTTTATTGTTTTTCTTTTCTTTTAATTTTCCCAGTTTGGGGTAGATTTTTGCTCTTTTAATTTTCCCAGATGGAGATAGAGAGAAGCCTGTATTCAGACCATGAACTTCGTGCCTTGGATGAAGCTGAGCAACTGGAAAAGAAAAAAAGTGACCTTTATGAAGAAAAAGACGAGAAGAATATATTGCTGGTGCAGGACTTGGAAGACATGTGGGAGCAGAAATTCCTGCAGTTCAAACCTGGAGCTCGAATAACAGGTTTGTGGTCTCTTCAGGCCAGTTAGAGGTAGGAGAGTGGATATTCTGATTTGCAAATAAAGAATAATTGCTTATTCTCTGCTTTGTGTTTTAAATAATAATTTCAAATGATAAAACTTTTTAACATGGGAGAACAATTCTTTTCACAGTTCTTCACATCCATCCTAATATAATATTTTAAAAGTCTGTGTTATTTTTGAGTAGGATGTATGGTTATTGAGGGACCTCTCCAGGTGGCTCGGTGGTAAAGAATCTGCTTGCCAGTGCAGGAGCTGCAGGAGAGGTGGGTTTGATCCCTGGGTTCAGAAGATCCCCTGGAGAAGAAAATGGCAACCCACTTCAGTATTCCTGCCTGGAAAACTCCTTGGACAGAAGAGCCTGGTGGCCTACAGTCCTTGGGGTGGCCTAGAGTCAGACACGACTGAGTGACTGAGTACACATGGGTGTTGGGACAGCTGGGTCTCAGTTAAGCCTCAGGAATGTTATCTGGATTTAACTCCTAGTTTGGGACTGAGAGTAGGGGAAGTTAAGCCTTTCCCACTCGTTTCCTGTGTTTTATCTGGAATCCCTCCCAAAGCAGGGGGTTAAGTTCTCTTATTCTTGTTTCACAGTGAAAACTGAAGTAGAGCCTGGTTAAGTCAGTAATAGTGTCAAAACCAAAGAATTAGTAGTGTCTGGGAATTGCTTCTTTTCCAAAGGCTCAAAGGTATTTTGTGTTCTGCTCTTCAAAGGAGGAGTGCAGCTTTGGGTTTCTTCTTGTTAAATTTTAGTTTCCTCAAGATTATGGGACTCTATCCTGAGAGAGGTCAGAGTTAGAGAGATGTGGTCAGGGTTCTAATTTGATTATAAGTTCTTTGAGGGCAAAGATTGTGGCCCTGCCTTAAAGGAGGATCCTAAAGCCCTAATCTTCTTGGTTCTGGCAGAACATGCTCCTCCTGTCTCCTGTGACCCTCCCCATCTCTTCTATACAGACGCTGACGTAAAGAATGACCGAAGCTCACTGCACCGGAAGCTTGACAGGAACCTTATTCTACTGGTCAAAGACAAGCTTGGAGACCAAGATGTTTGGATGCTGCCCCAGGCCGAGTGGCAACCCGGGGAGACCCTCCGCCAAACAGCTGAACGAACCCTGGCCACACTCTCAGGTGAGCCCTCTGCCTCACTGCTAAATCCCGCAAGACACACTCCAGACTCAGCCTCAGGATTTGCAGGCTGACTGTGGGCCTGGCTTTTAATAGTAGGCTAGTGGAAACTTGGGCTTCCCAGGTGGCTTTGCGATAAAGACTCTGCCTGTAATTCAGGAGACCTGGGCTTCGATTACTGGGTTGGGAAGATCCCTTGGAGAAGGGAATGGCAACCCACTCCAGTATTCTTGCCTGAAGAATCCCATGGACAGAGGAGCCTACCTGAAGGATGGAGAGTTTCAGCCTCTGCTCACTAAAGCTGTCTTCCCAAGAAAGTACAAAACATTCACCTCTCAGTTTCCAGTTTTGCATTCTTTAAAATTTTTCAATCTATAAAAATAGGTGATTGTAGTACTTTTTCTGGCTTAAGTGGCCCCGATCTTCTTTGGGGCCCAGTATCATAAAATATTTTGTCATCATAGCTATGAGAGATCCTGTTGCTTTAATAGGTTCTACTCGCCTTCCCTTCAGTGGCATTTCTGCCCTTCCACTCGGAGCACCAGTGAAGCTATTTGTTCCAGCGGGGTCTGGTGATCAACACTTACAGTAAAATGTGCTTCAGTTTTTATGGCACTCAAAGTGTCATTTCTCATTGTTCGTGATTTCCTGTCACAAAATTGATTAGGATTAGTTATATGGTTTTCTCCTTTCCTACATTTTTGATTCTTATAATTATGGATTCTTGAGGAAGTGGATTTTGTGTGTGTGTGCCTCCACATAGTGTGAATCTTTTCCTGATCTGTTTTACACAGTCACTCCTTTCCCCTCGCCCCTATTAAGGCAGCGTTTTTGTGCTAAGGATTTAGAGGACGTGGAATTTCTTTAATTCTGTCACATCTAGAGCATGGTCTGTCGTACTCAGTTCTCTCCTCATCTCATAGTTCAGATCCTAAACAAGTGTTGCAGAACCTGATTTTAGGGGACCCACTGCCTTCTCAAATTGACTTTGAATTTTGGGTGTCTCACTGAAAAATGAGATTTTTCATTCCTTGGCCATCTGGTATCATTTTGAGGAAGATCCCTTGGTTGGTAATTATCTTTTACTCCATATTGCTCAGCATTTGACAATATGGGTTGTCCCTAACAGACCTGTGATTTAGATTCTGTCCCAGGGCCCAGCACAGAGAAAGCCAACCAAGAAACGCCCAGACTTTCTCTGAAAGAGGTTCATTTGCTTAACGTAAAGCATCAGCGTGGGGGACAGTTCACACATCTAGGGGCCTGCAGAAACACGCTTCGGGGACAGAGGTTGAAGGTGCTATCCCTGTGCTGTTCCTTGCCCCGTGGAGGTTTTAAAATGTAGTCCATTCAGAACTGATGCTCCTGCCAGCCTCAGCCTGCTTCTCTTTTTGTCCCTGTGGCCTTGCTTGTTGGCAGCACCACTTGACGCATTCACCCAACTAGACACCTCAGAGTTATCTGTGACCTCATTCCGGCATCCGCTAAGTTCCTGAGTTCTACCTGGTCTGTTCTAAATAGTCCCGTCTTTGTGCCTGCAGCTCTTCAGGGAGTCGTTTCACTTCCCACTAGATCAGGGTTTCTGAGCCTTGCCTTGGCACTCTGGAAATTTGGGGCAGGATCATTCTTTGTGGGGGCTTCTGTGGTTCTGTCTAGGTTATTTACTGCAACATCTCTGGCCTCTATCTGCTTGATTGTAGTAACATCACTTTGGTTGTCCCTAGTGTAACAACCAAAAATGACTGAATACTGCTGGAAATTACCTGGGGTGTGGATCTCTGGTTGAGAGCCGCCACCCTGGAGTACTGAGGCAGACACCACACAAGCCCCGTTCTTGCTTCTGTGTTGTCGTTTTCAGTGCCGCCAGAACAAGCCTTCTTAAACACAAATACCTTGTCACTTCTCTGCTCGAAATCTTAAAAGGTTTCCCATAAAAGCAGAATTCTGAGCACGGCCTACGCATACTTTTTGCTCTGGTCCCAAGCTCATCAGTCTTCCGTCTTGCTGCTCATTCATGTATGTTCTAAGTTCAAACCTAGCAAGGCTTTTGAATAATGTGGTATTTCTTGTGTCCCGGCTTTGGGGCCTGCCTGTCCAAGACAAAGCTTTGGTTCTACCTAGTCTGACTGCTCGGTTTTAAAAACTCAGCTCGTCCCTTCTGCCTTCCGTGGTGAAAGCTTCTGGGTAGAGAGCTCGACTCCTCCCTCTAGGCTGCTGTAACACTCACAGAGTGCCCTTACTCAGGTTATACAGCAGACACTCTCTCTGTGCCTACTTGTTGCTGGTCACTGTCCAGGCAGTGGTGTCACAGTGATCTACAGGACGCTACCTGGGCCTCCTGGGGGCTTATGTCCTAGGGAAGAAGATGCTCTTCATTCCATTGCTGTTTAATTGTTGATTAACAGACGATTTCTTCTCAGCTAGCATTCTGAAAATACGGATAGGATTTTGTCCTTTCCATCATCCTGGTTCTCAGCAGAGTACCCGGCACAGAGCAGGCACTTGCTGAATGTTTGCTGTTGTTCGTTTGCTAAGTCATGTCTGACTCTTTGCAACTCCATGGACTGCAGTACACCAGGCTTCCCTGTCCTTCACCATCTCCCGGAGTTTGTTCAAACTCATGTCCACTGAGTTGGTGATACCATCCAACCATCTCCCATCCAAATGCTTCCGAGATCAGACGAGATTGGGCGTGTTAGGGTGGTATGGCCGTAGGCCCATCCAACCATCTCATCCTCTGTGGCCTCCTTTTCCTCTTGCCCTCAGTCTTTGCCAGCATCAGGATTTTTTCCAGTGAATCGGCTCTTTGCATCAGGTGACCAAAGTATTGAAGCTTCAGCTTCAGCATCAGTCCTTCCAAAGAATATTCAGGGTTGATTTCCTTTAGGATTGACTGATTTGATCTCCTTGAAGTCCAAGGGACTCTTCAAGAGTCTTCTCCAACACCACAGTTCAAAAGCATCAATTCTTTGGCGCTTAGCCTTCTTTCTGGTCCAGCTCTCACATCCGTCCATGACTACTGGAAAAACCATGGCTTTGACTAGATGGATCTTTGTTGGCAAAGTGATGTCTCTCCTTTTTTATATGCTGTCGAGGTTTGTCATAGCTTTTCTTCCAATGCTGAGTGTTTAATGAGTAAATGATATGGTAGTGTAAGCACACAACTACTGTTCTGGCTCTGCCACCAGCGTGAGTACTGCTAATGAGACATAAGCAGCCTCTGTGTGGCCCCCTTGATCCTGTCCCGCCAGCAGCCTGTATGGCCGCAGGAGAGGGAGTGAGATGGTGGAATGAAATGGGAAAACAGGAGGGCCCTTTGCTACACTCCAGGCTTCCTCAGCCATCACGCAAAAGTTGGTGGCTGGGTTTCTTCCCAGGATCGTTGAGCTCAGATCCTCAGCTTTCTTCTGCTCACTCACAGTGCTCAGTTTCGCCTGCTGGGCACCACATGGAAAGGGGCTCCCCTCCTCTTGGTACCACACTTTCCTCCCTTGAACATTCCTGTTGCCATAACGAAGAGTGAAAAGATATAGTGGTTTCTTATAGGTGCATAGAAAATGAAATAGGTTGATTTATTTCAAATTCATTAAAATCATAAATAATATGAAATAATTAAAATGACAAAGGAAAGCTCGGGCAGCTTATAAGTACAAAAAAGTCAGAGTCTGTTCCTTTCCCTCTGTTTGGCATACTTCCTGGGTATTTCTGCAAGATGGTATTCCTAGAAGTGAAATTCATGGTCAAGGATGGACACATCTAAGATTTTGCTAAGGTACCACCAAAGTGCCCTGCAGAACATACTTTAAAAATTTTTCACTGTCCAGTCAGTAAAAAAAAAGATCTTTAGATTAGCGGTCTCCTTTCTTTTTTGTTAGGTAATGTGTTTATTTGGGTTAGTGGCTACTGGTTAGAGTGGCCATCTCTGCATATTTTTCACGTGGCTATTGGTTCTTCTTTTTTCGTGAACCGCTTATTTAGATTCTTTGCTCATGTTTATAATGAACCATCTTTTTCCCCCTTTCTGATTTAATTTAATCCATTTCCCCAGGTCATAGAACAGTAATATGTATCCATTGACTTAAGTGGAAAATTCAGAAACGTGTAAAGAATCACGCCAGTGTAATTCCACCACCCATAGATCCCCACTGCTGACATTTTATATTGTAGGTGAGCTCACATCATACGTGGATTCCTCATCTAATGCTGATAGTGTTGTTACTGTTTTTAATATTGGCAAAAGCCATTCATTGTATATGGTGAAAACGTATCACAGTGTCTGGTAAATGTAAAACTGTAAGAGTAATAGGTAATTTTCCCGTCTTAGAGGCAACCGCCATGAATAGTTTTTTTGTGTATCCTTTTAGCAATTGCAAGCACATACTTTTTTCATCTGTTCCTTTTTTCCATGAAATGGGCTTAACATGTACTTAAACATGTACATATATGTATATACACATGGTTACGTACCTTCCTTTTCTTATACACAGCTTTTAAGCATATCTCTGTATCAGCAAGTGAAGACATATCTTATACTTTTAACACCAGTGTAATGTTTCATATTTGTATGTACTGCAGTTTGTTTAAGCAGTCTGTCACTTTTATTAAAAAAAAGCTTCAGTGAACATCTGTGTACACTCCTTTGCTCACATGGGCAAATAAATATATTGAGGAGGGTGAAATTCTAGAAGCAGAATTGTTAGATCAAAGGGTTTGTATTATTAAAATTGATATCTCCTGCCAAGTAGAGCAGTTATGCTAATTATATACCACGTACATTTGAGAGAACCCAGTTTGCCTTTATCCTTGACGAGCAGTGTACTGCTCAAAGTTTTTGAACTTAAATAGTAATGGTATGTCTTTGTTGTTTTAGTTTGTATTTATTGAGTTATTAATGAGTTGAGCGTCTTTATGAGTTTATAGTTCATTGATAATTTATCTTCATGGGAACTTGTTGTTCACATGCTTGGTTCGTTTTTCTCTCAGAGTTGTTGGCTTTCTCCTCACTGATTTCTAAGTCCTATTTAACACTTTATCTTAAGATGCTCCTTTGTTCAGTGTGTCGAAAATATTTTTCCTAGTTTGTCATTATGTCTGTGACTTTTTTATGCTTCATTTTTCTATGCAGAAGGATTTTAACTTTTATGTAAATAAATATGCCTATTCTTTTTTGCATTTTGTGTCTTGGTTAGCACTTCCCCTCTCAAAAATGATACAGAAAGTATCCCACATTTTTTTTTTAATAGTACTCTTATGGTTTCTTTTTTCTTTAGTGAAGAATTTTAAAATACAGAAAAACTCAGAAAATATTAAACATCCATGAAACCATCACTCAAAAATGAACAAACCTTTTGTGAAAATTTTAACTTTGTGTTAGATCTTTGATCTGTAGGGTGTCAGTTTGGATATGAGGAGTGAGGTTGTGATCCAGTTTTATTTCTTCGCTAGCCCATTCTCCCGGTTCCATTTAGTAATTGATCCATTATTTCCTTGTCCTTTGAAATGCTGTGTTGGTGTTATTAACCTATTGTTATAGATTGCAGAGATGCTCCATCTGTCTTTGCCTTTTAACTTCGGTTTTCACCTTGCAGCAGTCAAATTGGGACCTTTCCATACTTTCCATGATATTCCCTTTAAAAGGGCTGATGAACTTTGCTTTACAGATACAAGTGTCTCAGTCCTTCGTCAACAGCTGGTGACCAGGCTGAGTCTAGAAGCTCAGTGCTCTGACTCCCAGGTAGGGCTGTTTAGGTTGCCTTGTGGACTTCAGTCTGAGAGCAGTAGCTTGGCATGAGGAATGCACCCAGAGAATCTGGAACCCACGGGCCAGGAGCTTTTGGCTTGAAAGGAGATGAGGGTCTTCAGGACCGACCCTAGTCCTCATCCTCGGGACGGCGTTCCCCTCAGGCCAGAAGCAGCTCTCACAGAGACCCCCCAATGCTTTCAGGCACTAGGGTAAACAGGTGGGTGTGTCCTCATCTTCTACTTCTGTTCCCCGCTCCCCTCCTCCTCAGAAAACAACCTGGAAGCCAAGTTCCTGGGAAATGCGCCCTGCGGCCATTACAAGTTCAAGTTCCCCCAGGCAGTGCGGGCGGAGGGCAGCCTCGGGGCCAAGATCTTCTTCTTCAAAGCCCTGCTGCTAACCGGAGACTTTTCCCCGGCCGTGGAGAAGGGCCGTCACGTGTGGGCCAGCAAGGAGGAACTGGGTGACTATTTGAAGCCAAAATACCTGGCCCAGGTTAGGAGGTTTCTCTTGGACCTCTGACGAACCTCTGATGGACTGAGCTGCCTGTGGACAGTGCTTGGACAGGTCTGCGGTTGGGCCTCAAGGACGTGGTGTGGTGTTCCCATCTCTACGGGAATATCAAGCGGCAAACTAAGTTCTGAGAAATAAATGGGTTTACCATTGTGTGGGTCTCAGTTGATTTATCCTTTGAGGACTGTTGTCTTCTCCTTGTGAAGAGAGAGCCATCTCTTAGGGTGTTTTATCCTTTTTCTCCCGAGCTCGTGATTAAGTAGTATTGCATTGCTTCGTAGTGAATCAGCTGGCTTCGTGCGCCCAGGAAGAAAGAGCAGAAGGAAGTGAATCAACTTTCTAAAAACCTTGAGCTTCTGTGAAAGCCTCTAGGTCCAAGAAAAAAAAAACAACACCTCGTGCTCTGTAGTTTCTTAGTCATTTTCTGTTTTGTATTTCTCTTCCTACTTGATATGAAAATGTATCAATTTAGCCGAGGAAACGATTCCTTCCTTGTTTTCTGTTTGCTTTGCTTCCTTCCCCCTCCCCTCCCTTCCTTCCTCTTTTCATTTTTTTTTTTAACGGCATTTTCTATTTAAGCAATAGAATTGCTGCTTATATATTTTGAAACAGTCATGTGAAGTGAGCAGGGTCAGCCTGTTACCTGCCATCTTGGGGGTGGGAGTCCTGGTCAGGTGTGACTGGCTGAGAGTTGCTGCAGGTCACTGATGGTGCAGGAGGAGACTGCCTATCCCCTGCCTCTTGGCTGGGGCTCTGGACCCCTCGCCATGTTGCCTGGGTCCCCACTGGGCCTGGTGCCTGGCACATGGAGGGCACTCAGTGAACATTTGCTAAATGAGAGGAGGGGAGGGAGGGTCTTAAGCGTGCTTGTTTCTGCCCAGAATAGTGGTCCCAGGAACAAGACTGCAGTCCTGGATCCTATTAGACTTCCTGGTTTCCTCTCAGAAGGCATTCTGGGTTAAACAGACTGGCCTCTAGCAGTCTGCACACAAGAGGGATCCTGGGAGCCTCTGGTTTATACCCAGTGGGTCAGAAGCACACATGAGCACTTGGAAGTCCAAGTGCTTAGGTGCAGCTGACACCTAAGAGGGAGAGAAGGGGTCTGGTAGGATGGAAGCCCTTAGCCTGTGGGATCCACCGCTTTCTTCAGGTAGATAGGGTCAGAATTGAGTTGAATTGTTGGACATCTAGCTGGTGTCTGAGAATTGCTTGGTGTGGGGAAAAAAATCCCACGCTTTCAAGTTGATCCCACAATCTTAATGGCCATTCATAAGATGGGCTGTTTTGTTACAGAGTTGTTTCTTTAAAGGGAAACAGCATCTGTAAAATTGGTAAGGGGAGAAACTGTGTCATGTCAACCTGAAATTATAGGTCGGTTCCTGTGAGGTTTTCCCCAGTATTTTGAAGTGATCAGGGTCAGGGTGGAATACCTTAAGACAAAAGCTAAGAATTTTATAGAAGTGCCTTCCTTTATCACAAGGAGTGTCTAGTAGCTTCAAGACATACCACGAGCTTTCCTACTCTGTTAGACTATCTGGGGGAAACTAGGTGGGAAGGAAGACCCTCCCCCTCCACCCCCAACCCTGCTTTGTTTTATGCAGTTGATGACGAAGGCCCCATCCTGGGTCACATTTTTGATTTTGATGGAACTAGTTTCTGCTGGGACCCTCCCCACCCCCTCTCCCCCCATCCCAAAGAAGCTGCTGTATGTCTCGGGAAGAAGAAAGAAATGTCAGGATTTGAGGCTGCAGGGGCCCAATGCACATGGCAGTGGGGCTTTAATGGTGTTAGTGTGGTGTGGGACTCGATTCTGGTTTGTTAGCACCCTGGCTACAAAATTCTATAGATTTTGTGTGGTCTTCCCCAGCCTCCTTAGCTCACGAGTCCTGCTATTTTGGGAGTGTGATTTTGCAGAATGCAAATGTTTTTGACACTATATTATTGGTAGAAATGACCAGATATGCTGAGTGCCAGCCTGCATCTTCCATTGCCTGCCAGACATAACCGAGAAACTTTCTGGCATGTTCTTGCGGGGGAGATGACCAGGGAACAAAGTAAAATACATGTTCTCTGTATTTTGGAAATCAGTGAGAGGAGGAAAGAATACTGTGTGTGATATGGGTGTTAGGAGTTGCAAGTTGAGGTGTGCTTGTATGCTCTGAGTAGAGAAATGCCACTGTGTGTGTGTGTGTGTGTGTGTGTGTGTGTGTGTATACCATGTAAAACAGACCACCTCAGTGGGTGTGGGGGTGGGGGTGGGGGTGTGGGTGTGTGTAACATGTAAAACAGACCACCTCACTAGAAGACCTCTCTAGAAGTTTAGCCCCACCTGGTCATCTTCTTCCCCAATGATTTCCAGTCACTTCTGTTTCTCCCCCTTTGCGGGGGCTACAGAAAAAATACCACCACTTTTGTCAACTTGTTTTCCTGGTGATGTAGCCGCAAGAGCCACCTCCTGCTGGGCCGCTTCTGCACCTTGAACGTGTATCTACGCATCACACTTCGTAGGGCCATGGTCTGGCTCCCAGCCTAACTGGTCTTCCAGATCCTAGGGCAGAACCTGCTTCAAGGCCATACTCAGGACATATTTAAGTGAATCAGCTTTTTCCCTCATGAGCACTGAACTTGGAAGTCAGAAAATCCAGTTTTGAATTTGTTGTATGACCTTAGGCGAATTACAAGTACTGTCACTGTTTAACAACAGTGGAATGACCCCTGAGTGCCGGAAACCAGACGAGCTGGCACCTGCAACGCGCAGGGCAGGCAACTGTTACTCCCAGTTGACAGATGAGAGGATAGGCTCCAGAGAGGTTAGTCAACTTGCTTAGGGTTACTCACTAGTCATTTGAACCCAGATCTGTGTACAAAACTAGTTCTTAACCTGTCTTAATTTTTGTCATCTGTTAAAATGAAGATGATACTATTTCTCAGGTAATGTGTTAATTTATGTGAAAGCACTTAGCACCATGCATGGCTTGTTATAAACACTCAGTAAATGGTTCCTGTCTTCCGACATAGTTAGGTGCCTGAAATCTCCAGAGTTCAACTGTGTGGTCTTTAGCTTTTACAACTCCTGTCCTCACCTTTTCCAAGTTATACGTGTGACAGCCAAGCATTTCTTACCTATTTGGAGAGGGACATGGGTGTTTGGACATTGATGGATTCCATCAGCCCATCTCAGAGTGGATGAATGGCAGGTCAGTCCCACATACGCATGCATCTGGACAGGCCTGTTTCCCACCGTGGACCAGGAAATCCAGAGCCACTGTTAGGCCCATTCCTATGGGGCGCTAAAACCAGAATGGACGGGCTGACCCTTTCCATCACCCCAGCAGGGGGAAGAGGAGCACAGCAGAAGGGCCAGCAACCCAGTTATTAAGAACTCACAGGAATTTCCCTGGTGCTCCAGTGACTGAGGCTCTGCTCCCGATGCAGGGGGCCCCAGGTTCGATTCCTGGTCAGGGAACTAGATCCCACATGCCACAGGATCACATATGTTGCAACTAAGACCCAGTGCAACCAAGTAAGTAAATCAGAAAAAAAGAACTTATAGATCATCAAGCTGCAAGCACTCGCAGCATGTAAAAGCCTGTTTGCCTGAAATCTTGAGGCAGCCTCAGTCCCCTAGTGTCTTCTGCTTTATTTCCCAGAAGCCTGGATTGTAACCAGTCATTCCAGGCCAGCAGTCACCACCCACCTGCCTTGGAATGTCAGTGCATAAGACTACAGGACATGAAGGAGGAAACTGGTCTTGTCCTTGATTGCAGAAGTATCCAGAATAGGTGCCTCTGTGAAGGGTCCAGACAGTGAGACACTGCTGCAGCTGAGAGGCTGGCCCTGGGAGGTCCCCTGTGAGTCGGGAGGGGATGGCCAAGGAGGACATCACTAGCCCAGAGCAAGGAACAGGTGCGTGTGTACTCACACACGCACACACACCCCTGCCCCAAAGCACACACACACACACCCCTGCCCCAAACCACATGTGCACACACACCCCCTGCCCCAAACCATCCTCGATGGGCCAGAGGAGCCAGCAACATGTTCTATTTAGAGGATTTGGCATCACAGACGCACCATTGATCACTGAAAAAATCAGATGTCTGGGTCTCATATAGCTGCTAAGTGGCTAATGAAGGGACAGAGATAGGGGACAGGACCACCCCCCACCAGGCTCTGTTTTGGTCCAGGAGGGAGAAAATGGTTCTAATAGTGTTAGAAGAGGACGTTTTGAGGACGACAGGACTGGTAAAGTTGAGAACACCCTGGGGCTGGGGGTTTGGGAAGATGTGTTGGGAAGCCTTGGGGTAGCAGGGCTGAGAGGAGGAGAGGGAACACCCCGGAATAAGCTGGCTGGAGGCAGAGGGGTGAGGCAGGGCTTCAGCAGGGTGGGGTGGGCTCTCAAGCGCATGGGCTCCACAAGGTGGCAGGATTCGCCTGACAACCGCTTTGTTCCCCACAGCCTGACCAGTTCTGGCCTTGGAGAGGCCCCGGCGCCCTGTCCCCTGGGGTGAGACATGCACTGGCCAGGGCAGATGGGGTGTGTTCACATACTCTGCCTCGCCTGATCTCACAGCATCCCTGCCTGGCAGCTTCTCTTGTGTTTTGATCAGCAGACAAGCCCGGGAAGGTGAAGGAAGTCTGTGAGGGTCTCCGTGCCAGTGTGTGGTGGAGCCGTTGAACCCAGAACTTTGAGATTCTAAAGCCCACTGCTGCCCGTGTTACCTGGATGATTACCTCTGGGTCAGAATTCCCACACCTGTCCCCAAGGGGCAACCTACTGCAGACCCCCAGGCCCCTGGAAAGGCCAGAGCTTTGGGAGAAGTTTGGGAGAACGTGAAGAGGATTTGGAGGGGAGAACGATGAGACTGAAGAGATTGAAGTTACTGAGCTTGGAGAAGAGAAGGACGAGAGTCATGGTCCTCGAGTGCGTGTGTTAATTATGCAGGGGAAGTCAACCAGTCTCCTTTGAGTTAGAAGCAATAAGCTCGGAATGCAGCGAGGGAGTCTTTGGGAAATTACAACATGGGAAGAGTTCCTTGACATTTAGGATTACTAAACATTCAAATGAATTCCTGAGACATTCCAGTCCTCATTCAACAAATGTGTGTGGAGGAGGTGGCTTGACTGCCAAGCACTGGGGATAAAATGGTGATCAAAAGCCTCCTGGCCATTGTGTCCTCTTGATGGTTTAGGGCTGAGGTTGGGGGCAGGGGACAGACCCATCAACCAGCAAAGGGTGTCGTGTCACAGAAGGACATGCATGTGCTGGGCACTCACTCAGCCTGGTCAGGGGCTCGGAGAATGCCTCTGGGCTGACAGACTTGGCTAAGCTGAGGCCAGAAGGATAAGAAGGAGTGAGCTGGGGAGGGAAGAGCGGAAGGGAGCTCCTGCCTTCTGAGGCCTGAAGGAAATTCTGTGGGGCTGCATGTGGAAATTATTTTAGTGTTTGACCTCCTTAACTGTCCCAGACAGTTTGAGTTGTTTTGTCCGAAGGCAGGAAAATGAGTTCCATGGTCTCTTACTACAGTGAAGCTGCATCTGACCTGGGGGTTGAATTCCAAAGTCAGTGCCTAGGGAATTCCCTGGTGGTCCAGTGGTTAGGACTCTGTGCTTTCATGGCCTTGGTCCCCAGTTTAATCCCTGGTTGGGGAACTAAGATCCCACAAGCCGTATGGGGTGGCCAACAAAACAACAAAAGAAAGCCAAGTGCACAAGTCACAATCATACACAATTAAAGTTACTGTTGAACTGTCCCTTAGAAAGGTATCACATATATGACTGACATGGTCTGTCGGGGGAATCCAGCATGGCCAGTGTTTCCCCAGTGATGGAACCCATCATGATTTATCTGGTTGAGCACAAGATGAACCGGTTGGCTTGGCTTTAGGTCTCTATTGTATAAATCGCTAGGGTTCCCATTCCTGTCACTGAGGAGCAATTGACTACAGGTCTGTTCCCCCCACCAGGAAAGGCCTGAATTGGGGCAGTTTGGGAGAGGATGAGGAAATGTTATGAGTTGCTCACACATAGTTATGAGATGCTCACACATAAATAGGCCTTCAGGACCCAAGATGGAGTTGCCTCACCCGTCGAAGGCTCGCTGCGGGGAGGGAGCCCTGGGAGCAGTAAGCTCATCAATCGTGGGTGGAAATGCCTGTGCTATTGACAGATTATTGGTCCCCTCTTTAAAAGGTTCAGTATAGGGGACTTCCCTGGTGATCCAGCAGTTAAGACTCCATGCTTCCACTGCAGGGGGCACAGGTTCCATCCCTGGTTGGGGAACTAAGATTCCACATGCTGCATGGTGTAGCCAAAAGGTTTAAAAAAAAGCCCCAGTATAATAGTTTGAATTCATAAAAGTCAGATGTACATATGATGTGATTGTATGGTATTCATTTGGTTCCTAGTTCCTTTTTGAAGCTCCCAGTACACTCCCATCTGCAGCAGCTCATTATCACGCAGTGATGCTTATACCCAAATAACCAACATACCCAGAGGAGGCTTGACCTCAAAGGTGACACATTAGCATTTAAAAACATTTTTTTATTTTTAATTGAGGGATAATTGCTTTACAGTATTGTGTTAGTTTCTGCCATATATCAACAAGCATTTTTTCTTTTTTTAAGGTGAGAGATTTGCATTTTGGAAAAGTTCCAAGTAAAGCCAGAGATGAGACTGATTAAGTGATTAGAGTTGGATAATTCTAACCTCAACCAATAAGAATAAGTGACGATGATAGTAAGGAGTGTAGACTTTACATGTGGCACACAAACTGACTGAAGGCAGGTCCCAAAACTTCATTGCACTTTGGCTGCATCAATAAAACACAAATTTAACATTTTCCTTTTTTAAAAAAATGAAGACTTATTTTTTTAAGACTGCTACTTTGAAGCAGGTGACACTCATTTGGATGGAAACATAGTAAAAAAGTTTGTTTGTTGTAGTCGCCTCTTACATACAGCCTTCTCTGAACATCATCATTTTTACTCATTTTGAATGAAGAGTTTCAGTTACACATCTGTCCCCAGCAAAGACACATGGCCCCATCTTCTCCCATGTCCATAATGTCCATAGGGAACATCTCTGCTTTTCCACTCTCCCAGCCCCGCTCCTCAGCAGTCTCACACACACCTTGCATGTCTCACACCTCTGAACATTCACATCACCCAGCTCTGAGCATGCACAGCACATACCCACCTCCTTGAACATTCACAGCGCACACACACACACACACACACACACACACACACACACACACACACCCTGAGAGCTTTAAATATTCTTGTCACATAAACACATACCCTTGAATGTTCACATCACACACAAACCCTTGGATGCTTGTTCCTATCACCCATTTATTCAGCCCCCTGAAATCCATCTGATACATACGTATCCTTGAACAGTCACACTGAAACACACACACGCACATTCCACACACACACACATGCCTTTGAAACTGATAGCAGAATACACATGCGCATTCTTGCATATTCACATCACACACAGACCCTTGAAGATTCACCTCACGTGCTGTTCACTGTTTAGGTCATTTACCTATTTCTCTCAGATTTATTCCCTTCCCTTCCCCTGCTCTGCTCTGCAGTGTGTGTGTGTGTGTGTGTGTGTGTGTGTGGGTGTGTGTGTGTGTGTTGAGGGGGGATGCTGATCCCTGAAGATTACATTTTCCAAGCCTTCTTGCCACTGGATTCCAGCTGGGTTTGGCCAATAAGAGTTGACCTGTGACAGGTGGGAGGGTGAAGGGAGAAGCTAGGCTTTTCCCCTCCTTTGTTTGGGTCGCTCTCCCAGCATCCCTCTGTGGTCCCCTCCCCTGCTAGCAGCCTTCTTCATGATTCCAGGTCCTAAGGATGGCAAGGGTCCTGACAGCACCACCTCCTTCCTCTGTCCCTCCAGCTCTAGGGGTGGTGGCAGCTTCTACTCTTGCTAACCTCTGCGTCATTTCATCATCCCCCGTTTTAGTTTTCCAGTCTTTCTGACACTTCTGTAACTAGCTCTTGGTATTAAATTCCTTCTTTGAGCTACCTGGCATGGGTGACTTTTCCCTAACTGGACCCTGGCCACTGCTCCACCCTTTAAAACAGTCTCATCCCTGACCGACACTTGCCTCCAGCCGTGCTCGTGTCTGTGTTGGATGGTGTCCTGGTACAGAGTAGGGCTTCAGTATTTGTTGATGCATGGGTGCAGTGCCCCTTCCTGTTCCAGGACTTTTCTGGGGCGGAGCTTGTTGGACCCCTGAACTAGGTGGCTCGGGGCACCTTCCGCCCTCTCTAGATAGACTGTGATGACCACATTTAGCACAGCCTCATAGAGATCCAGGCCATCTCAGCCAGAGCCCATTTGGAGAGTGGAGGGTGAGTGACCTTCAGCTGAGTCGTGGAAGCTGTCATGAAGCCTTATGATTTTTGCATCACTGGGCCAGATGTGGTATCAGAAGCAAGGGGACTCTCGATGCCTGAGATAAACGGAGTGGAATGGGAGTGTCTGTCTCTCATGATTTGAGTGCACCTGTGGTCTGAGAAATGCCCTCGAATGTAAATTCCTAGTTCTGAAACTGACTTGGGCAAGCTGTTATTTGTCTCAGGATCCTGCTTATAGAATCACGAGGGACCATGACCCATCACTTACTTCCGTTTATAAAATGTCTAAGGAACGGTTTAGTCTTGAACATTAATACATACCCACGTATATTTTCTCATCTGCAACCTAGGGAAGTTGTCTTCACAAGGCTGGAGGCTGCCAGGGGTTGGTGACTGGTGGTCGGGGTGGGTCTCAGGCAGTACTTATGTTGTCCACAGGGAGGCGCCACACACAAATTCATACACAGCCCCGGACGCTGCTCCAGCCCAAGCGGCCACGATGCCCCTGGAGTCAGAAAGCCCATGTTCTTCCTCCCCAGAGCCTCCCCGGCATGCCAGTTCCTCTGAGTAGTCCTCCGCCTATAACAAATTGAGTTGAAGCATCGAAGATCACTGCGAATATGCAGTGACAGGGTGAGGCGGAGTCATTAACACATTAGAATGAGCTCGTAGGATTAAACAGAATCACGAAGAGGGTGTGGGTACCCGGGACAGGTATAATTTGAAAGGAAAGACAGAACCAAGAAAAAATAAAGTAATAACAACATCCAAGCATTTTCACACATACATGATTCAATTTAATACAGTTTTACTTTGAACTGACTGACATGCTGTATTTCCCTGCCGTCCAGCTTCCTACATTTATGTGATCCTTACAGCATGCCCCAGGACAGCAGGGCTGTGGAGCTGGCCCCCATTGATGGATACAGGTAACCGGGAGCCAGGGAAGTGGAGTGGTGAGGCCCTTGTCATATACCTACCCAGTCACAGAGCTGGAATGTCAACCGGGGTCCTCATGAGCCAGTAAGGATACCCCTGGGTACTGGAAACAGTTAATGGGGTGATTACCTGCCTCAGGGTGGTTGTGATGGTTCTGTCCGTGAGACATGAAGGCAGTGCTGCCCAGAGTCACACGTGGCAGACAGGAAGCCAGCGAGCTCCTCAAATCACCTATGCTTCGGTTTCTCTCTTTGTGCGTGTGCGTGCTGAGTTGCTTCAGTCGAATCTGACTCTTTGCAGCCCTGCCAGGCTCCTCTGTCCATGTGATTCTCCAGGCAAGAATACTGGAGTGGGTTGCCATGCCCTCTTCCGGGGGATCTTCATACTCAGGGATCGAGCCTGCATCTCTTCTGTCTCCTGCAGTGCCACGGGGAAGTGCCTCTCTTTACATTCAGATAACAAGGCCCAGAGGGAGAGCCTCTCATCTCAGGCCTCATATAGAGCCAGAGGCCCAGGCAGGAGACCCAGGGAGTCCAGACTTCCAGCCCCAGGCTGTTTCCCAGACGCCACGTGGGGTCTTCATGGCTCCAGTGTGAGATATGTTACTTCTAGAAGCCTAGGGAACTCCCCTCCCGCTCTCAAATGCCAGGCTCTGAAGAGCTGCCACGGCACTGGTGATGGCCTCTCCTCTGGTAGGGCTCCCTGGCCCTTATATCCCTCACCCGGGATTGCTCAGTATCTGGGGCCTGTGGAGGTGGGAGAACTGGACTCTTTGCACAGCTTCCCTGGGATTCCAGGATAAGGCATGCGAAGGGACACGGGCTCATCCATGTTAATGGGCTATGTGGAAATAAAAGTATAGTCATCTCCCCTGCCATCTGGTCTTGGCACTGCTGGCCAGGACCTCCCTGAGGTCTTTTCAGGCCCTGCGTGGGCCTGGGCCAGGGCTGGATGTGCTTGTCGGGCCCGGGGCCAGTCCAGGATTTTCCAAGGGTCCTCGTAGGGTTTCTACCCCCTGTGCCAGAGAGAGGAAGGCAGGGCCCAGCAGCTGCAGCTCAAGGAGGGATGCGGGAACCCATTCATTACCGTTACTACCACAGATGGACGGCCCACCTGCTCATGTAATGAAAACTCAACCTTGCATTTTCAAAGGCCTCATTAGGCACATTTCTGGGTCTGGGGGTTTGAGGGGAGGAGGATTTTTATCAAGATTAGATGCAAAGATCTCCCATCCTCCATGAGAATGGAGATAGCTTGAGAGATAGAATGTGTTTCTGAAGCCTAGCCTGCCCTGCCTTCAAGGAATAGGAAGTCAGGTTTTCTGTAGCTGGTAATTTGGGTTCTGCTTTCTATGGCTTCCCCTATGGCTCAGATGGTAAAGAGTCTGTCCACAGGGTGGGAGACCTGGGTTCAATCCCTAGGTCGGGAAGATCCACTTGGAGAAGGGACTGGCTACCCACTCCAGTATTCTTGTCTGGGGAATCCCCATGGACAGAGGAACCTGGAGGGCTATACAGTCCATGGGGTCGCACAGAGTCAGACATGGCTGAGCAACTAACACTTTCATGGGCCCAGAGTCCACCGAAGCTTTTGAGGGAGGAAGAGAGGCAGGGCTGTGTCATGGAGGGGAGAGGCAGCTGGACTCTGGCTCCAGATAGCCAAGTCTGAACTTAGCTCTGCCCCGCTGATGTCTGTGTGGTTTGGGGCGAGTCATTCGACCTCTCTGTGCCTCGTCTGCAGAATGGGGTTACACAGAGGACATAGCTTATGGGGTAGCTGTGAGTATCAAATGAGTGCGTATGTTTACTATAATACATTTATTATAATAAAACAGAAGGGTCCCTGAGTCCAGAGGCCATCCCGAGTGTGAGGTTGTGGCTGATGCTTAGTCTGTGCCAGTGGTGTGCTGGTGGACAGGTCCTTGGAGGTGGTGGGCAGTGGGGCAGGAGTGTTGCTTTGTAGAGCTTGCCACTTTCTGTGGTGTAAATAAGGCTTCCCAGGCGGCTCAGGCGGTAATGAATCTGCCTGCAATGCAGGGGACTGGGGTTTGACCCCTGGGTCAGGAAAATCCCCTGGAGGAGGAAATGACAACCCACTTCAGTATTCTTGCCTGGAGACTCCCATGGACAGAGGAGCCTGGTGGGCTACAGTCCATGGGGTCGCAAAGAGTTGGACAGGACTGACTAACACTCACTTTTTTCACTTCATGGTGTGAATCCTCCTACCCGGCTGGTTTTGAGCCACCACCGTGGTACCACTAAATAAAGGATTGGGGAGGTGTGCTCATCGTTGACTCTTAGGCGTTGGTGCAGACTGGTTCTGGCACAGCTCTGGTCCAGGACTAATGGTGTGATCAGGCTGCTTAATAAATATTAAAACTTTCCGTACTGGTTGGTAAATAGCCACTGGCTCAAGAGTCCTCCTACCACTCTAGCAACCCTGGCCTTCCCCTTACCATCCTCCCAGAGCTCCCACCGGTCCATTAACTAAAGCAGTTATGGGAACCCTTTCCTGTGATTTGGCCAGTGTCAGTTCTGATTGCTCAAGGATGTGCCAGACCGGTAGGTAAATTATTTGGCATCACAGGTCTATAGCCTGGGGGTGTCGGGCCAGTAAGCTGAGTCACCCTGGCTTGTGGATGTGATGCCTGGCCCACCACCCTCAGGTACCTTGTGCAGCCCCATCCCCACAGTGCTCCCCAGCACAGCTATAGGACAAAGGCAGAGCCCTGCATCTATCTGGAGGTTGAACTGGGGCAACAGTATATACCTCTGTTAAAGATGGTTTGCTTCAATGATTAAAAAATGTAATCAATATGACCTGCTTCACCAGCTCGGAATGCAGATGCTATCACATTTCTTTTATGTCTTCAGTTAAGTGCTTGGTTGAGCAGTCTGTTTTATTCAGGGGCTATCTTTTGAGAATTCCTGCCCCAGTGAATCACTGGCTCAGGATGAAGGAAGAAGGCTTACTTCTAAGTTCCAGGCAGAAAAACAACTGGAGTCTGACTAGTCTGCTCACAGGCTGTCTTGGTGAGTGGCCGCTGTGGTGCCCTCCCTCAGGACTCCCAGCCTGACCTGTGTGCTGAGGTAGTTGGATCTTGGGGTAGTAGGGACCCAGACAGGTGGCAGAAATGAGTGTGCTGGGTTGTGGGTGACAATAGAGAGTGGTGGGGACTGTGGTGAAGTGGCGCGTGCGTTCCTCCAGCCAGTTGTGGCCAAATAAGGACCTTGTATTGCCAGATTTTCTCATGTTTTCAAAAGAAACGGGATACATGTGGGATTTTATTTTTGAGGCATAATGTGCATACAATAAAGTATACAAATTTTTTAGCATATATATATACATTTTACATACATAACCACTGTCCATATGAAGATAGAGAATATTTCCATCTCTTAAAAGTTCCATTGTGCTTCTTTCTAAGTCAGTACCTACCCCTTCTTCACCAAAGGTAACCATGACCTCTATATCTGTAAGTTAGCTATGTTTAATCTTGAACTTCCTACGATTGACATCTTACAGCATGTATACTTTTGAGTCTGGCTTCTTTTGTTCAATATAGGACCCTTGAGGTTTTCCATCTGGCATGTTATCAGTGAAAGTGAAAGTTGCTCAGTCGTGTCTGACTCTTTGTGACCCCATGGACTATACAGTCTGTGGAATTCTCCAGGCCAGAATACTGGAGTGGATAGCTTTACCCTTCTCCAGGGGATCTTCCCAACTCAGGGATCGAACCCAGGTCTCCTGCATTGCAGGCAGATTCTTTACCAGCTGAGCCACCAGGGAAGCCCACATGTTATCAGTAGTTCATTCCTTTTTATTGCTGAGTACTACCAAATGCCACACTTTGTTTACCCATGTTCCTGTTGAGGGATATTTGGACTGCTTTTACTTCTTGACTACTGTGACTACAACTGCCATGTGCCTTCAAGTGTAAGTTTTTTTTTTTCCTGGACACAGGCACTCATTTCTCTTGGGTTTATTGCATATGTGTGTGTGTGTGTGTGTGTGTGTGTATAACAGATACACACAGCTTGGAGTAGTATTGCTGCTGCCGCTGCTGCTAAGTCACTTCAGTCGTGTCCGACTCTGTGCAGCCCCGTAGACGGCAGCCCACCAGGCTCCCCCGTCCCTGGGATTCTCCAGGCAAGAACACTGGAGTGGGTTGCCATTTCCTTCTCCAATGCATGAAAGCGAAAAGGGAAAGTGAAGTCGCTCATTCGTGTCCGACCCTCAGCGACCCCATGGACTCCAGCCTTCCTGGCTCCTCCGTCCATGGGATTTTCCAGGCAAGAGTACTGGAGTGGGGTGCCATTGCCTTCTCCGGTAGTATTGCTAGGCCATAGTATAAATCTGACACTTAATTATCGATGGACAATTTTCAGGACTTCTCTGGTGATCCAGCGGTTAAGAATCCGCCTTCCAATGCAGGGGACATGATTTGGTCTCTGACTGGGGAACTAAGATCCCACGTGCTGCAGAGCAACTAAGCCCATGCATCACAACTAGAGAGAAACCCGCACACCGCAGTGAAGGATCCTGCGTATCACAACAAAGGTGTCATGTACAACCAAGACCCAACACAGCCAACTAGATAAATAAATTTTTAAAGAAGAGAAATGGACAATTTTCCATAGAGGTTATGTCAGTTTACATTTTCACCAGCAGTGTGTGGGTGTTCCAGCGACTCTGCATCCTCAACAGCACTTTTGGCCATCCTAGTGGGAGTGTAGTGGTGCCTCGCTGTGGTTTCAGTGTGTATATCCCAGTGACTACTGATATACCTTTATGTGCATCTATTGGCCATTCAATATTTTCTGTTCTGGTGTTCCTCTTTAATTCCTTGACCATTTTAAAAATTGGAGTGCCTTATTTTATTGGGCTTCCCTGGTGGCTCAGATGGTAAAGAACCTGCCTGCAATGCGGGAGACCCGGGTTCGATCCCTGGGTCAGGAAGGTTCCCTGGAGAAGGACATATATACTCTGTGTTCTTTATATATCCTGAACACTAGTCCTTTGTCAGATGTGTGCTATGACTGTTTTCTCCCAGTCTGTGGCTTGCCTTTTCACTTTCTTGGTGCTGCTGCTACTTTTTCCTCAAATGTTTGGTAGAATCCATCAGTGAAGCCATCTGGGTCTGAAGTTTATATAAGATTTTAAACTACAGATTAAATGAACAAAATGAAATAGGATTTCCTCTTCTCACGTCAGTTTCAGTGGTGATTTTCAAGGGATATTTTTCATTTCCTCTGAGTTGTCTAATCTATTAACATAAAGTGGCTCATAATATCCCGTATTATCTTTTCAACATCTGTAGGATCTATAATAATTTTCTTTTTTATTCCTAATATTAGTATTATGTTTAATCTCCTTTTCCTTGATTATTTTTATTAGACATTAGCCAATTTAATTAATCTTTAAATAACAGAAGTTTTTACTTTTTGAGATTTCTGTTATTTTTGTCTTTTTAAATTTTTTTGTTTATTTGTTTATTTTTGGCTGCAGTGGGTCTTCGTGGCTGTTCACAGGCTTTCTCCAGTTGTGGCAAGCAGGGGCTACTCTCTAATTGTGCGTGGGCTTCTCGTTGCAGTGGCTTTCCTTGTTGCAGAGCATCGGCTCTAGGGCTCAGTAGTTGCAGCGCACGGGCTTAACTGCCCTTTTGTATGTGGGATCTTCCTGGACCAGGGATCGAACCCATGTCCCCTGCATTGGCAGGTGGATTCTTAACCGCTAGACTACCAGAGAAGTCGTCCTTTCTTTTGATTGTTTGCTCCTATATTTTATTTTCTTTCTTCTATTTTGGGTTAATTTTGTTCCTTTTTTAGCCTCTTGAGGTAAAATCTTTGGCCATTGTATACATTTATTCTTTTTTAATAGGCACCTTTTAAAGCAATAAATTTCCCTCTAAGCATTATTTGGCTACATCCCACAGATTTTAGCATGCTGTTTGTTCAGTTCAAAAATATTTCTCATTTCCTTGGGATTTCTTCTTTGATGCCTGGAGTTTTGTTGTTATTATTTGTTTTGTCTTTTAAGAGTGTTACTTAATTTGTACATATTTAGAGACTTTCAGGTTTTGTTTCGTTGATGATTTCTATTTTGATTCATTGTGATCAGAGAGCATATTCTGTATGACTTTAACCACTGAGATTTATCAAGGTTTGCTCTGTCTCTCAGACTGTGGATTATTTTGGTGACTGGTGCAGATTGTAGTCGTTGAATATTGTTTTCTGGGAATATTAATTCGATCCAGCTAATTGATAGTGCTGTTCAAATCTTCTATATACTTCTTGATTTCTTGACTAGGTGTTCTATTAGTTGAAAATATTCGTCTATGATTGTGAATTTGTTTCTCTCCTTAAGTTGTGTTAGTTTTTGCTTCATGTGTTTTGAAGCTCTATTATTAGGTGTATATGTGGTGTATATGCATTTACAGTTGTTGGATCTTCCTGATGAATTGACTCTTATTATTATGACGTGTTCCCTTTATTTCTAGTAATATTCCTGTCTGGAAGAATATTTGTCTGATGTGAATATAGCTATACAAACTTTCTTCTGATTAACATTTCTATGGTATATCTTTTTTCATCCTTTGCTTTCAAATTATGTCTTTAAAGTGTGCCTCTTACAAATAGCATAATTTGAGATTGATTCTTTATCCAGACAATCATTTTGTAAAAAAGTTGAAGTGTCTGGTATATTTACATTTAGTGTAATTAAGGATATAACTGGCTTTAAGTTTGCCCTTTTACTCTGTGTCCAATTTCTATCTCTTTTTTATATGCTTCTTATTTTCAATCTTCTTTTGATTAGTTAATCAAGCATTTTAAATTATTCCTTTTTATTCTCCTGTTGGCTTTTAAATTGTACTTCCTTATATTATTTTAAATGTCTCTTCTAGACATTATAATATGTATTCTTAACTTAAATTTTGTAATTAGTATTAGTGTTATTCCATTTAATAATGTAAGAACCTTAGAAAGTATGATTCCTTTACTTCCTTTCCCACCATTGGTGTTATTTTTAATGTATTTTACCTATACCAATATGTAATATACTAATATACCCTTTCCACCTACAGTATAGCACAGGGAACTCTGCTCAGTGTTATATGGCAGCCTGGATGGGAAGGGAGTTTGGGGGAGAATGGATAGATGTATGTGTATGGTTGAGTCCCGGCGCAAGTTCCTGGAGTTGGTGATGGGCTGGGAAGCCTGGCGTGCTGCAGTCCGTGGGGTTGCAAAGAGTCGGCCATGACTGGGCGACTGGACTGAACTGAGTCGCTTTGCTGTGCACCTGGAACTATCACAATATTGTTCATCAACCATAGGTGGCGCTAGTGGTAAAGAACCTGCCTGCCAATGCAGGAGACAAGAAACACAGGTTCCATCCCTGGGTGGGGAAGATCCCCTGGAGGAGGCCATGGCAACCCACTCCAGTATTCTTGCCTGGACAATCCCATAGACAGAGGAGCCTGGTGGGCCACAGTCCATAGGATCGCAGAGTCAGACACGACGGAAGCGACTTAACACGCATGCATGGATACTCCAATATAAAATAAAAAGTTAAAAAAATATTTACCCTTTCCCTTTTACTCTTCCTTCCTTCCTGAAGATCTAGACCTCCATTTGTACCTCAGTCAGAGAGCTTCTTGTCGTATTTCTTTTGGTGCACTCTGCTATTGGTGAATATTCTCTTCTTTTGTTTTGCTGAAAATGTCTTTATTTTGCTTTCATTTTTGAATAATATTTTCACAGCATATAGAATTATAGATTTTTTTCCTTGCAGCAGCTAAACTATGTCATTCTATTGTTTTCTATAAGCCATATTGAGATATTTTCTGTAAATCATATGGTTATTACTCTAAATTTAATGTCCCTCCCTTTTCTGGCTGCTTTATAATTTCCTATTCATCTTTGGTTATCGGTGATTTGACTATTACGTCATCAGATGTGCTGTTCTTTGTATTTATCCAACTTGACATTCACTAAACCCAAATCTGTAGATTGATGTGTTCCATAAACTTTTGAAAATTTTGGTCATTTTACCTTCAGATATTTGTTTTACCTCAGTTCTCTCTTTCCTCTTCTTGGACTCCAGTTGCATTTATATACACTGTTTGATTTGTTTTTCCCACAGCATTCTGATGTGCGTATTTTTTCCTTCTTTTTTTTTTTTTTTTCTCTTTGTGTTTCAATTTTGTTATTTTCTTGTTGATCTTTTTTTAAAAATTTACTGGTCTTTTCTTCTTCTTTGTTCAGTTCATTATTGAGTTACTTCTTTATTTCAGATTTTTTTTAGTTCTGAAATTACCATTTGATTCTTCTTCAGAGTTTCTGTCTCTGATGAAATTCTCCATTGTTTTACCCATCATGTTTATACTTTCTACTAATTTCTTAAAATATTTACAATTGTCATTTCAAAGTTCTTGTCTGTTAATTCATTATCTAGGTCATCTGTAGGTGTGCTCCTTTGGACCATTTTTTTCTTGATTAGAGTTGTCATCCTTCTTTGCATTTATTGTATTTTGGGGTCAAAAGCTAGATGTTTTATAGAAAAGAACAGTAGAAAGTGAAGAAGGTAACATTTATCCCTGGAAAGACGATGTCCTTTCTTCGGCAGTAAAATAGTGGTTTTATCATTGGTTTCAAATGCCTTAAAGATAGGATCAGGGCTCTTCTCTGGGCCCTAAATAGTAAATGACCTTAATCTCTCTCTCTGATTCCCTTTCCTGCTTTCACATTTTCCTTCTGTGGGAGACTTCTTGCTTTCTTTCCAGCCCAAGTCCACATGCTGCGGCATAGTTGATAAACATCCTGTGGGGGAGGATTGGCAGGTAGTGACTGCCATCTCTACCTGAGGGCTCAATCAGAAAAATCCAATTCATTATCCCAGCCCTTCTGGTCATTATGAGTTAATCTGGTTTCCTCTTAGTTCAGCAAAGTACCCCTGTCTATTATAAATTTGCTTCTCTGCCTGCCCGTGTTTCCAAGAATAAAAACAGCCGCTGGTCTCTATTCATTTATGAAAGGCTTGTCTCTGTCTAGAATTTAGTTCATTTAGATCTCTCTGCATCCTTAACTCTTTGTTGGGTTTCCAATATATAATTTTACGGTTTATTTGATGTTTTCCCATTGTTATGGTGATAGTGACTGTCTTCTATGACCTTCTCTATTGATTGGAAGCCCAGATGATTGTTCTTTTAGTGTGAAATCATCTCATTTTCAAGGTAGCAAAAAATTCCAATATTTAAAAAATGTTCTGCAGAATGAAGGAAATACTTTTGCGGGCTAACTGCTTTTTAGCCCATAAGGCTGTAGGTTTGTATCCCCTGATCTTAAATAATTCACCATTACTGATGAGATAACTGAATTATTGTAATATCTTAGTTGTCTGAGAAATGCTTTGAAATTTTTGTTAAATCTGTCTGTACTTAGGGTGTCTTTCATTCTTACATTCTTCACATATCTCTCAAGTGTTACAACAGGGGAAAATGTGAAGAATCTGATTGATAAGGCCATTGGTGCCCATGGTCAATAGTCCTTCAACCACTTAAATCCTTGGATCACAGCACGCTCTGCTTTGAGTTCAAATAGGATGAGATCTTTGGGTGGGGGCGGGGGGCAAGGAAAGAACTGTAGTTGCTAGGGTTGTGTGTTCGCATATGTGTGTATGCAGGGTTGGGGGTGGGGAGCACTTGGGAAAAATAGTTAGCTGCATAGGGCCAATTGGTAGTCCAGATTGTCAAGTCCAGTGTAGTGTATAATTTTAAAGACCTGGGCAGAATGCAAGGCTGCTCTTTTTTCCGAGTCCAGTGAGAGCCTGAAGCATGAATCAAGAAGTCTGTCAGAAGGATCCAAAAGATAGAGAACAGCCTGAGGGGCAGGGGCCGGGAGATGAGCCATATCCAGTGTAAGTAACACACTCATTTCAGCAGATCTCATGTGATATTAATAAAATCATATATATATGTATTTTATCTATCTCATTGTGAAAAGTTAATCTTACTCTTCTCAGATATAACCCTTAATGAGCTCTATGATAGAATTCTTGACAGAGCCTATCATTCTCCATTATTTGAAGTTCTGCCAAAAGTTTTCCCCTGGGGTCTTAGAGGTGATCATTGAAAAATCAGGAACCCGTTTTTTTGAATATGGAGGGCAACAGCAGGAGTGAGAGGTGAATAGTGTCTGAGATCACTGTGATGCTCATATTCATTACGTATTTCCTATCTTGGGCCCCAGTCATCTTGATATAGCTCAAGTTGCTGTAACAAAATACCAAAAACCAGGTATTAAACAACAGATACATATTTCTCATAGTTCTGGAGCCTAGGAAATACAAGCTCAAAGTGCTGGCAGATTCAGTTCTTGGTGAGGGCTTTCATCCTGGCTTGCAGATGGCTACCTTCTCACTATGTCCTCATAAGGTGGACAGAGGAAGTTCCGGTGTCTTTTTTTTTTTTTTTTAAACTTTTATATTTTGTATTGGAGCGTAACTGATTAACCATAAGATATGCAGATTTGATCCCTGGGTTGGGAACATCCCCTGGTGAAGGGCATGGCAACCTGCTCTAGTATTCTTACGTGGAGAATCCCATGGACAGAGGAGCCTGGCAGGCTAAAGTCCGTGGGTCGCACAAGAGTGAAGTGATTTAGCACATAGCTGATTAACAGTGTTGTGATAGTTTCAGGTGGGCAGCAAAGGGATTCAGCCATACATAAGTTATACATGTATCAATTCTCCCCAAACTCCCTATTTTTTAAAAAATAAGGGCACTAAGCCTATCATGGGGGCTCCATTCTTAATAGCGCATCTAAACCTAATTACCTTCCAGAAGCCCCTTCTCTTAACAGCATCTCATTGGGAGTTAGGGATCCAACACATGAATTTTGGGAGACACAAACATTGAATCCATGGTACTTATTGACGATGGATATCACACTATCTCTTTGTCTAGTCTGTTCTGCAACATTTTCTTTCCTTCAGTTTGTAGTCTTCCCTGCATGTCTTCACTGTGATTGTTTCACTTCAGCGTTACAGTTCATCTCATTGCTTCTCTAAAGTTGTCCAAGCAGTTTCTTTGTGGTTCCTCAGAGTTCTTGTATTTGATTAGCCATCTTCGCTCCTCTTGAAAATTTAAAACCTTTAATTAGTTATAATAAATAAATGTACAAACATGCACATTTTTGATTAAGCAGAGAAATGCTCAAAAGCATGCAATTTTGTGAATATTTTTATATATTACGTTAAGAGAAAGGTGACATGTTTAGCACAGCATTTTTTAGAAATTCAAAGGTTAATTTAGAAAATTAAATAAATACATGGAAAATGCATATCATTCTTTTTTTTTAATTAGCTGATACTTTTATTTTTTTTATTATTATTTTTTAAATTTTATTTTATCTTTAAACTTTACATAATTGTATTAGTTTTGCCAAATATCAAAATGAATCCATCACAGGTATACATGTGCTCCCCATCCTGAACCCTCCTCCCTCCTCCCTCCCCATACCATCCCTCTGGGTCGTCCCAGTGCACTAGCCCCAAGCATCCAGTATCGTGCATTGAACCTGGACTGGCATCTCGTTTCATACATGATATTTTACATGTTTCAATGCCATTCTCCCAATTCTTCCCACCCTCTCCCTCTCCCACAGAGTCCATAAGACTGTTCCATACATCAGTGTCTCTTTTGCTGTCTCGTACACAGGGTTATTGTTACCATCTTTCTAAATTCCATATATATGCGTTAGTATACTGTATTGGTGCTTTTCCTTCTGGCTTACTTCACTGTGTATAATAGGCTCCAGTTTCATCTACCTCATTAGAACTGATTCAAATGAGTTCTTTTTAATGGCTGAGTAATACTCCATTGTGTATATGTACCACAGCTTTCTTATCCATTCATCTGCTGATGGACATCTAGGTTGCTTCCATGTCCTGGCTATTATAAACAGTGCTGCGATGAACATTGGGGTACACGTGTCTCTTTCCCTTCTGGTTTCCTCAGTGTGTATGCCCAGCAGTGGGATTGCTGGATCATAAGGCAGTTCTATTTCCAGTTTTTTAAGGAATCTCCACACTGTTCTCCATAGTGGCTGTACTAGTTTGCATTCTCACCAGCAGTGTAAGAGGGTTCCCTTTTCTCCACACCCTCTCCAGCATTTATTATTTGTAGACTTTTGGATTGCAGCCATTCTGACTGGTGTGAAATGGTACCTCATAGTGGTCTTGATTTGCATTTCTCTGATAATGAGTGATGTTGAGCATCTTTTCATGTGTTTGTTAGCCGTCTGTATGTCTTCTTTGGAGAAATGTCTATTTAGTTCTTTGGCCCATTTTTTGATTGGGTCATTTATTTTTCTGGAGTTGAGCTGTAGGAGTTGCTTGTATATTTTTGAGATTAGTTGTTTGTCAGTTGCTTCATTTGCTATTATTTTCTCCCATTCTGAAGGCTGTCTTTTCACCTTGATGATAGTTTCCTTTGATGTGCAGAAGCTTTTAAGGTTAATTAGGTCCCATTTGTTTATTTTTGCTTTTATTTCCGATATTCTGGGAGATGGGTCATAGAGGATCCTGCTGTGATGTATGTCAGAGAGTGTTTTGCCTATGTTCTCCTCTAGGAGTTTTATAGTTTCTGGTCTTATGTTTAGATCTTTAATCCATTTTGAGTTTATTTTTGTTTATGGTGTTAGAAAGTGTTCTAGTTTCATTCTTTTACAAGTGGTTGACCAGTTTTCCCAGCACCACTTGTTAAAGAGATTGTCTTTAATCCATTGTATATTCTTGCCTCCTTTGTCAAAGATAAGGTGTCCATATGTGCGTGGATTTATCTCTGGGCTTTCTATTGCATATCATTCTTATAAATACTTTTATATACAGTTCCAAATAGATGACATGCATTTAATATCAATATGTAGAAATTCTAAATTCAGTTTAGAAATACCAGGTAAACAAATGTTCAGAAGCATATCAATTCTTTCAAAGGCAGTCACCAGATGGATAGGCATGTTTTTCAGTGGCCGTAGTCATTGTTTAAAAATATGCACGATCAGTAGAATCTTGGGGAAATAAGCCTTTGGATTTTATATGTCAATAAATTATTAGGTTCATAACTCAGCCCTGCTTCGCTCCAGCCTCAGTAGAGGCCTGAAGAGTAGCAGGAGGTGGGAGCACTGACAGAGAATCCATCAGGTTGCCTAGTACCACAGTTCTCAGCTCAGCATTCATTCCTGCCCCCAGGGCTTAGTCCCGAGGACATATGGTCTGACAGCAAGACCATCTCCAGGTATGTAGGGTTGAAGACTCTGATGACCAGCTTACTGGGTGGGCAGTGGCTGATTGTGTCTGAATCTAGCTGGGCTGGGCCAGCAGGGATCCAAACCGTGGTGCTGATGTCCTCTCCTTGTTCCCCTGGGTGACTGCACAGTGGAGAAGAAAGAGCCTGTTCCTTAGGCTGAGAAGTCCTGTTGTGAGACTCTGCTCCCATACTTAGCAGCTGGACAAGTCACTTACTAGTCAATAACCTATTTAGCTTCCCTAATCTTCAGTTTTCTTACCTATAAAGTAAGACTAATGATGCCTTTCTTACAGGACTTTAGGGAGGATGAAATTAGATAATGGATACAAGAATGCTTGCTAAATGGTATAATGTGCTGCATACAGTGCTAATTAGGTCTGCTGCAGATATTCATTTCAATTCAAGAAGCAGGTATTAAGCACTGCTGTTTACCAGTATTAGGTCTTATATTAGGCACTTCAAGGAGGGAGAATGATGAATAAGAATCAGCCGTTGGTAGGAAGATAAGATACACTGAAAGTAGCTATGATGGAGTTACTATTATTATTTTTTAATGCAGATTTACATTTGCAATGGAAATGCACTTTTTAAAAGCCACATATGCAGTTTAGGGTAGGTGGTTTGGGATAAGTTATAGTGGACATGTGTTATTTTTCTCTCAAGTATCCTTTCCCTATTTTCTGGTAATAGTATCGCCTGTCCCGATTTTAATCTGGAAGCCCGCCTCTCTGTGTCTCTCAGCCCATGTGGTTTGAGTAGACTCTATCCCTGCCAGGGGTAGAGTGTAAGGCTCAGTCTTAGACAGCCAGTGCACTTCATCTCCCTGCTGACAATGATTGTTTTAGGAACTAGCATCTCTAGACCTTAGAGATGAAGAATCAGGTTTCCCTGATACTCTCTGAGTGACTGGATTCAGCCATGCCTGAAGCCAGCCTACCTCTCAGCTTTTCAGCTACAGTATCACTGAATTCTCTTTTGGCTTAAAATAATTTACACGGGGTTTTGTGCCTCCTGACTCACAGCAGGATGCCTTGAAGAATCCTCCAGTAGGCTCATTGCAGAGAAGACCACACAAGGTAAGTATTTTACTTCATGGTCGCCCTTACTGCTACGGCTCTTCCATATACATACCCTCACCAATTGAAGACCATGAAGAAACATCAGGACCCAGATATTTCTTTCTCCAGTTTTCCTGAGGTAAAATTGACTCAGAATATTGTATACAATGTGATGATCTGTTATATTAATATGTGTATATTGCAAAATGAGTACCTCAGTAAGGTTAGTTGACACACCCATCACCTCAGATAGTTACCATTTTGTTGTCGTTGCTGTGGTGAGAACATTTAAAATCTCTTCTTTCAACTTTCCTGTGTACAATGCAGCGTTGTTAACTCTAGTCACCATGCTGTATGGTAGAGCCCGAACCTGCTCATCTTATACCTGCGAGGTTGTCCAGTGTCTCTCGATTTCCTCTCCCTGCCAGCCTCCTGCAACCACCAACCTACTCTCTATTTCTAGGAGTTCAGCTTATTTATTTATTTATTTTTAAAATTGAAAAACTTAAAATTTGTGGCACATGGGATCTTAGTTCCCCAACCAGGTATTAAACCCATGCCCTCAGTGAAAGCGAGGAGCATTAACCACTGGACCACCAGGGAAGCCAAGCTCAACATTTTTAGATTTCACATAAAATTGGGATTGTGCAGTATTTGTCTTTCTCTGTCTGACTTAATTCACTTAGCATAAGGCCCTCAAAGTCCATGCAAGATTTTCCTCCAAGGCGTCCATGGAGGCCCTTGACATCCATCCATGTCAAGATTTTCTTTTCTCTCTCTCTCTCTCTTTTTCTTTAAATGGCTGAGTAAACCTTTCAACAGGATGCTGGTCTGCTGTTCATGCAGGTGTACCTGCCCTGTGACAATGACTCGGCCCCTTCTCCCAGGCAGTGTAAACTCTTTCTGGGTGTCATTTTCTGCCCTCTCCGTGCCCTCTTTCAACCAGTTCTGGGCCCTGGCCTCATGCAGGGAATCTTTTCTGACTAAGTGGGGGAAAGTATGAATCATCTTCTCTTTTACATCCCACCCTACTAACCCAGCCTGAGATGTTCATCAGCCAGAGAAGCTGGAAGGGCAGACAGTGTAAGTTATGTAGGTGCAGCAAGCACGCGTGTGTGCCTGTGCTCTCAGTCGTGAACTCTGTGACCCCTGTGGACTGCCCACCAGGCTCCTCTGCCCATGGAATTCTCCAGGCGAGAATACTGGAGTGGGTTGCCATTTCCTCCTCCAGGGGATCTTCCCGACTCAGAGATCGAACTTGTATCTCCTGCATTGGCAGGCAGATTCTTTACCACTGAGCCATCTGGGAAGCCAAGGTACAGAGAGAGAAAGTGACTTATCCACCTTCATTTAGTGAGCTAGTTTCAGCGTCAGGACGAGCAATCAAGTCTCTGCATTTCAAGTATGGCCCCCGTTCTGCCACTGTGTGACTAATTGTTTTTTTTTTTTAAACATTCTGTATATTTCCATGGGACACCCTAGATACTTTTAGACCAGTGTGGTCTGTCTTGATATTTACACTCCTAGGGAGCAGGGATGATGCTGTTCAGTTGAGTCATAAAGCTCCTCTGGTTTGGTACCCTGCTCACACAAGAGTATGACAAGAGTTTCTGACGGCAGGCTGAGGATGGAGAGGTTGGGTGGGCTATGGGCTCAGGTGGACCAAATGCCAGGCTAGTCAGTGAGGAGACACAGGATGGACCAGTGTGGCGTGTGGGTGGGTCAACCCCACAGGGACTCAGCTGAGTTCCTCACCTACCATAGGGACTTCCTTCTTTGGACTCATCGTTCCCCTCTGGGAAATGGGACCGATGCTTTGCTCTCATGTCCTTGTCAGAGAATAAACTTGAGGGCAAGCTCTCCTGGTGAAGAGTGACCTTTTGGAGGGCCAGTCTCCAGAGAATATGTGACAGCATGTGCACCTCAGCCTGCACAATCTACTTATCTACAGCACCCCCAGTCGCTGGAAGGGGCTTTCTGTTCCGTGGCATCCTTCTCCCCCCTTGACCTCTGCTGATTAGACCAGGGGTGGGTGGATGGCCCAGTCTGATCTGTTTTCCTCTCCCAAGAATTTGGAATCACGACTCCAAGGAAATGGGTTGATGAGCTGTGGGTGCTGAGTGGGGAGGGCCTGTGGAGTCAGAGATGAATCAGCCACACACGGAAGCCCATGGAAAGCCTACATTGTGGGTGAGCCTGAACCTAAATCCTTAGACAAAGCTCATCCATGGAAAGGACTGAGTGCATGGTCAGGCCACTCAGAAACAGGGGGCAGAGAAGGGGGAGAGATGCCCTGGGTGATTTTGAGCTTCCCTGAGAGTTACTTTCACTTCCTGCTCAGTATTTCCTTGGCTTTCCCTGGCAGCCCCTCTATCACTTCCTCTGCCAGTTGGGCTCATCGGAGGCATTTCTGTTCCCTGTGGCCAAGTGACCCCTGATAAGGACAGTGTCTCACCCATGCCACATCCCCAGCTCTTTGCGGCAAACCCTGAATGTTTGCTGAATGCAAATGCGGGCAACTGAGGGCTGTGGGACTGCAACAGAGGAGCGTTCAGCCACCCAGTGGGCTCAAGCTTCTTAACCGGACAGGGGCTCTGGGGAGGGTGAGCCGCTGAATGTTTCTGGGATGTTCCTAAGGGAGGCTTGTTTCCAGGACAGAAGACAAATAGCTGTGGCATCCCCCAAACAGGTGGGACTTGGGTGTCACGCTCTCCGGTGTTCTTACCAACACTTTTAGAGCCCTTGGGCCTCCTCTGTGCCTGAGACCTGGGGTTCTCAAGTTGCTCCCTGTTCCCCTTGGGACCCCTAATCTGTCTTGCCTCAGTTGTTTGAGTATATCTATTAATTGCAATCTCATTCCCTCTCCTCCTCCTCCTTCTGTTTTTTTTTTTTTCCTGATATTGAAAATCTGCATACCTACCCATTAAGGAGTCTGTAATCCAAGGTGACAGATATTCTCTCCTTCAGCCCTGTGTCCCCAGGGCCCAGCCTAGCTCCTGACCTCCAGTCACTTCTCCCCAGGGCTGGTACCTATGTCTAGCAACCTGTTCTATGCCTGGCACATGGTAGGTGCCAGGAGACTTTGTGGTGTTGAATTGGAAGGGGGGAACACACCTGATATAATCAGATGCTCTACAAGGGGGCCTTAGGATTGTAGGGCTTCAAGTCCTTGAGGGAGTGGAGAAGAAGGGGACGGAGGTCTGGGAGACAGTCAGGGCTATGGTAGGAGGTGGACAGAAGCAAAGACACGTTATGGGCAACTGAACTAGTCAGGATCGTCCGACTGCTGCAACAGAGAAGCTCAAGATGCAATGTCTGAACACAATAGAAGTTTAGTTTTTGCTCAGATAACAGTGTGTGTGTATTTGACAGGTGGCCTCCCAAGCGGTAGTTCAGGCATTGGTTCTCCTTCCATTTTGCAGCTCTACCATCCCCAGGACCTCAGAATACTCTGCTGGGTGGGACACTCGACATCCAGCTTACAGAGATAGACAGACAGAGGCAGGGAGACAGACAGAGAGAGACAGAGACAGAGGGAGACAGAGAGAGAAACTTGTATGGGGACCCCTTGTGGGTCAGCCCCAGAAGTGTTATCTTTCATTTCCGATCACATTCCATTGGCGAGGTTTGCAGCTATGGAGACAACTGCCACTGAAAAGTTGGTTTATTGCTCACAGTTCCTGAGAGGAGGGTCACGTCGGGCCATGTAGGACCACACGAGGATGCAGCAGGATCAGTCAGGAAGCAGAGGGAGAGCAAGGGGAACACAGAAAAACCTTCACTAGTGTTTTCAGTGGGGATGAATGGGCGTGGCAGGGTAAGCAGGTTTAGGATTGACCAGATTGAATAATTTTGGGGGGCTTAGGGTGTAGGGGCTGCCTCTAGTTGTCTGATGCCTGGCCCTGGAGTGATTGGGCAGAGGGATGGTGTCCCGTAGGATGAGATCCCGAGACAGAAAGGTCTGGGGCTTGGGTTTGGACTGGTTAGTCTGCTTGTGAGAGGTGTGCTCTTGGGAGAGTGTGCTGTCCTGGGAAATCTGTTTACTCCAGGAGGACACTTTCCCCAGGGTCAACAAAGACATCAGAATAAAAGGGCCTGCTTAATTCAGTGACTGGGGTTCCCCCGTGGCTCAGGGGTAAAGAATCTGCCTGCAAATGCAGGAGATGCAGGAGATGCAGGAGACTAGAGTTCAATCCCATGGACAAAGGAGCCTGGTGGGCTATAGCCCATGGAGGTTGCGAAGAGTCACACATGACTGAACAACTGAACACGCATGCACAATTCAGTGACCACACTTAATTGTAAGAAAGGCAGGGAAGTATCAGCTAGCTGTGTGCCCAGGAAAAAGAGACCAGTTTTGGTGAGCACATTTAGTGTCTCCGTCTGCACTTAATTAAGCCAAAAGAGCTTCATGTTTGGAGTTAGAAGACGGGGATTGAACTCCTGACCCTGTGGCATGGAACTGTGTGAGCTTGGATGAGTCACTTTCTGACAACATCAGTTCCATTAGCTCTCAAAAGGAGAAAATAATTAGAGCTACATCTCATGGCAGTTGTTATACAAGATGCTTTGGGCACACTCCAGAGCGCTGTTCAAATGCTAACTGTTTTCTGTGGTCTTTCCAAGTTTTCCGGGGGCCCATGGTGGCTCTTGGAGACAGCCCTCTGCTGTCATTTAAGTGCAGGTCTGAACCCCACCCCCGCCATCATGCTTGGAATGGGACCAGAGAAGCAGCTGGGATGACCTGTTTCCCCAGAGCCACGTGCAGAGGGTCTTTACAAGGATGCTCAGGATTAGCAGATGTGGCCGGGGGATTTCATGCCATATCCAGCTGGGAACACATGCGGCTCTGGGAAAGATGGTGATTAGTGACTCTGCCAAAGCTTTTTAAAAATGATTCTTTTTCCCATTTTAAATCAGAACATGCTCATTAAAGAAACAGGGTTAAATATAGAAAAATACAAAGAACAAGGCACTCCTCGTACCACCACACAATCACTAGTAACATTTTGTTTCTGCTTTTTTTTTTCCTTTTGGTGTTTTCCCTCTGTGAAATGGCTTTCAAGTCATTTATTCTTAATCAAAAATTCAATCTGATTCATAGTACATACAAAATTCAAAAGTTACAGAAGGTTATGCAGTGAAAGAGAAGTCTCCCCCCACCCTCCCAGTTCCCTTCCTGGAAGGCGGCCTCAGTTACCAGCCCCTTGAGTTTCCTTCCAAAGTTAATCAATGCACATATAAGTATATGCATGCACATTCTTTTATTTTTAAACGTATATTCTTGCATGGTATATACCCTCTTACTAAGTTGCTTTTCCCCATAATAATGCGTCTTAGAGAATGCTCCACGTCAGTTCATAGGAGCTGCCTCATTCATTTTAAAGGCTGTATAATATTCAGTTGTATGGATTGTATCATAATTTATTTAACCAGTCTGATGTTGAAGGATATTTAGTTTGTTTCCAGTCTTTTGAATTTTTCACAATGCCTCAATGAATATTCGTATACATATGTCATTTCATACATGGGCAAGCATACCCGTAGGATGATCTTCTGGAATTGCAATTGCTAGATGAAAGACTACACATTTTAAATATTATGGTTTATTGCCTCTATAAAGGTCACATGCATTGCAAGCGCATAGAAAGAGAATGTCAGTTTCTTCACATGCATGCCAACAATCTGTTAGTAAGCTTTGTCAAGTTGGCCAACCTGATAGGTAAAAATGATATCTTATCAAATCGTTTTGTATGTTTAAAATCCACTTTGCTCCAGTTACTGTTAACTATTTTATCTTGTCCATGTTTTCCTGTTGGACTGCTGATCTTATTGATTTATAGAAGCTCTTTATATATTAAGGGAATTAAACCTTTATCTGGGATATATGTTGCAAATCTTTCTCTCAGTTTGTTATTCTTCTCATGACTCTTTTTCATAAAGAAAACTTATTTTTTGTTGGTGTACTCAGTCTTTTCTATCATAGTATCTGGGTTTGTATCACACTTTAAAAATGTCTTTCCCACTCCAAGAATAAATTTTACTTTATACACTTTAACCTTTTTTTTTCCATCAGTAATTTATTTTGGTGTACGGAGTATGATTGAGATTAAACTTCCTTTTTTCCTGGTAGAGATGCAGATTATCCCAACATTGTTTATTGAATACTGCATCCTTTGTTTTACTGACTTGAAATGTCGTACTGACCATGTTTGATATTTTCCCTTGTATTTGGGTATGTTCTGGGATCTGAAATCTGTTTCATCGATAGGTTATCTAAAGGTAAGCTGTAGACTGAAGTAGGAGTGGTCAGGGAAGATCTATGTGAAAAGGTGATGCTTCAGCTCAGGCTGGCAAGGCCTTTCAGATGGAGAGAATTGCAGCATGTGTGAAAGCGAAGACTTGGTTGCATTAGAGGAACTGACAGTGAAGCCTGGTGCTCTGGCCCCTAAGTCAGGGAGCAAGTGATACGAGATGAGGCTGGAGAGATGGGGAGGGGCTTGATTAGTCCCCGTGGGCCATGTTGAAAGGTTTGCATTTATTCCACACAATCAGGAGCAGTTGAAGGGCGTTAAGCAGAGGAGAGACACAGTCCATTTTACATAGTTTTTGGGGGGCTGTGCTGGGTCTTCGTTGCTGCGTGGACTTTCTCCAGTTGCAGTGAGCAGGGGCTACTCTCTAGTTGTGGAGCTAGGACTTCTTGCACTGGCTTCTCTTATTGTGGACCACGGACTCCAGGGTGCGAGGGCTTCAGTAGTTGCAGCTTCCAGGTTCTAGAGTGTGGGCTCAGGAGTTGAGACTCACAGGCCCAGTTGCCTCATAGCACGTGAATCTTGCCAGACCAGGGCTGGAACCCATGTGCCTTACGCTGGCAGGTGAATGCCTTACCACTGAGCCAGCAGGGAAGCCCCTACATAGGTATTTCTAAATTTCTCTTTTAAAATGTTTAAGATGCTTGTTGGATGAACGAAGCTCCTAGATGTAAACTTCATTCTGCAGGGCCCGTCACTCTTCAGTCTTGGGGTTTCCAGAAGCCACCAGGCCCTCCCACCCCTCTCTGCCTGACTGTGCTGAAAGCAGTGAGACTGGCATATTAGCAAGTAATTAGCTTTTAATTAGAAAAGCATGGCTTTGCCTTCATGAAGGGACAAATACCTTTAAAAATCAAATCACTTTAATTGAATGAATCTTTTAGCAGATAGTTCTGAAAATTCTAGTCCTTTCATTAGGAGCCCCATCGAGCAAAGGCATTTGAAAATGCTCAGTTAATACAGCAGTCACTGGAGCATTGTGTTGAATATATGTAGTTGTTTGATCATGAAGGGCAGCCCAACTCTTGACCAGAATAGCGCTCTTCCCTGATGCTCAGGGCCTCCCTTGTGGATTCTCTTGAGTGTTGCTACTCAAAAAAACAAACAAACAACCCCCCCCCACCCCCCGCCACAAAAGATCCCAAACCAGCAACATCAGCATCCCCTGGGAGCTTGCTGAAAATGCAGGATCTCAGGCCCCAACTCAAACCTCTTGAAACACAATCTCTGGGGTTGAGGGCAAGAAATCTGTGTTTTACAAAGCTCTCCAGGAAGTTCCTAGGCACACTCAACTTTATATTCAGAACTCAGAAGGTAACTAAGAAGCTTTGTCCCATCAGCCTGTGGAGAGAGGATCCCCATCAAGCCACCCTCTCACAGACCTTGCAATCATTCATTTGCTCTACAAACAATTATGGAGCAACTAGAGAATGTCAGGCACTTCCTAGGGAATGCGGGTACAGGAGAGTTCTTGTCCTTTGGGAATTTTATCTAAGAGGGTTTTTTTGTTGTTGTTTTGGTTTTTTTAATGACGTGGAGTCATTTTAAAGGGAAGTCCGGGATTCCATGGCACCCCAATGGGCATATCTGAGGTGAGCTTTCCATTCTTGGGGGTATTTTCCTATGCTTTGGGGGAGCCACCTCTTTCCTACCCTCAATCTTTTATGTTTCAGAAAAAGCTAGGCCCTGCTCCAGATTTCCAGGGTGGTTGAGAGTCACAGCCCAGGTCACAGAGATTGCTCATATCATGCTTAGTGATGGACAGCATTAACCACAACTAGCCCTGCTCCTTTTTGCTCCGTGCCTGCCTCCTGGTCTGCTGACACCTCCTCCTGTTGTCTCCCTGAGGCCTGTGGATGGTCACGGTTGCCCTCTATGTGCAGCACCATCTCTGGTGAAGGACCAAACCCCCAACTAGAGCCAGTGAGAGGCAATGAGATTTGGGGGGATTTCTGAGAAAGAGGCTCCCCCCATCCATTGTGAAGTTGAGCTGCTGCAGGCTTGCTTCCCCAGTAGCTCAGTGGTAAAGAATCCACCTGTCAATGCAGGAGATGGAAGAGACACAGGTTCTATCCCTGGGTTGGGCATGGCAACCACTCCAGTATTCTTGCCTGGAAAATTCCATGGACAGAGGAGCCTGGTGGAGTCCACTGGGTCACAAAGAGTCAGACACAACTGAAGCGACTTAGCACACTTGCACGCGCATGCACACCAGAGCTGCTGCAGTCCCTGGTGACCCTGAGGGGAGAGACTGTCTGAGAATCAAGACAACTCACGAAGGAGAAGAGAGTCAGGCTAGAACACAGTCACCCTGGTGACACTGTTTAAGCCCTTGTGCCAAGCCAGGCCTGAAGCTAGCTCACCCCCTGGAATTCTCAGACATGTGAGGTAACAAATTTCCTTTTTGCTTAAGCCAGTTTGAGTAGGGTTTCTTATCCTTGCCACCACAGGAGTACAGATTTTCCATATCAGAACAAAATTATAATACTGTAAATCAGTATTTATCTTATATGATGCTGAAATACTAGCATTGCTACTGGTATTTTAAAATTAAGTATTTAAAATTCATTTTTAAATAATCAGTGAAACTAAAACCTTAATAACGTCAAATATAAAATATGTGTAGACATATTACAAAACATCAACTAAAAGTGCTAATTAAAGTATTAACATTATACAAACATTACTAAGCTCGTCTCATGCTCAGTAATGGACACATTACCCACAGCGCCCTGCTCCTTCCGCTCCGTGCCTGCCTCCTGTTCTGCTGACAGCTCCTCCTGTTGTCCCCTTGAGGCCTGTGCATGGTCACGGTTGCCCTCTGTGTGCAGCACCATCTCTTTTGTTTTCTCTAAACCCTGCTCACCCCTTTGTAAACTGCCCTTTTATTAAACTCTTCTCAATTATCCACTTTGAGTTTACCACGTGTTTCCTAATACATGTCTTGACTCCAAACCAAAAACTCTCACTGGGGCTTCCCTAGTGGTTCAGTGGTTAAGAATCCCTTGGCGAGTGCAGGAGACACGGGTTTGAGCCCTGATCCGGGAAGATCCCACGTGCCATAGAGCAACTAAGCCCGTGGGCCACAACTGTTGAGCCTGAGCTCTAGAGCCCGGCAGCCACAACTAATGAGTCCCCGCACCCTAGAGCCCGGGCTCCACAGCAAGAGGAGCACCGCAAAGAGCCCGCACACCATAATTGTGAGTAGCTCCTGTTCTCCGAGCAGCAATGAAGACCCAGCACAGCCAAAAATAAATAAATTACAAAAAATGCTCACTGAAGTGTGCTACCTGATGCGGCTTGAGGGGGAGGTGATCAAGGCGGACTTTCTGGGGGAGAAACTTTGTGCACTGCTTTGGAGGGATGAATAGGAGTTAGGCAGGAAAATGGTGATACAGCTCATCCCTCCAGACTGATCCTTGGGCTCGCCTCCTCCAGGAAGCCTTCCCTGATCCAGAGGAGTTGGGGGATGGCAAGGAAGATACGCCTATCAGAGACAGCAATACGTTAGGCAGTACATACCAGAGGGCTGAGAGCTGCAGGTGTGTCGTAAGGTGTGAACATAGGTCATAAGGAGGAGGGGAGGTGAACAGAAGGCTAGAGGGGTAGGCAGAGTCCAGGGCCCCTCTTTGACAGACATATGATGTGTTCTGTAGTATCTGGCCAGATCAAGGATGATAATGAGTCACCCATGGGGTGAGGACCATGTCTTTTGCTTGGATGTTTGAATTGGTGCTCATCCTTTTTTTTTTTTAATAAACTATTTATTTATTTATTTATTTTTGACTGTGTTGGAACTTCATTGCTGTGCTGGTTTTTCTCTAGTTGCAGTGAGTTGGGGCTACTCTCTAGCTGTGGCGCTTGGGTTTGTCCGTGTGGTAGCTTCTCTTATTGTGGAGCACAGGCTCTAGGGCATGCAGGCTTCAATAGTTGTGGTACATGGGCTCAGTACTTGTGACTCCTGGGTCCTAGAGGACAGGCTCAATAGTGTGGTGCCCGGGCTTAGTTGCCCCAGGGCATGTGGGGTCTTCCCAGATTAGAGATTGAACCTATGTCTCCTGAACTGGCAGGCAGATTCTTCACCCCTGAGCCAGCAGGGAAGCCTGGTGCTCATCCTTGGTGGGAGTGGAGCAGTTTGTGGTTGGTCCCTGGGTTTCCCAGAAGCCCAGGAAGACCCTGGAGGGATCCTTAGTTAGTCCAGAAGACTTCTCTTTCTAAAAGGAAAAGGGAGGGGATCCTCTCAGCTCTGACCAAAGGATTTGGCCAGTGAGGTTAGGAGATGTTTCTTGATGAAACGATTATGCCACTAACTGTACATGGAGGGAACAAACAGCTGAGGCTGGGGATGGAGAGGAACCTAGGTTCTAAAACTCTTATCAGCAAATCATGCCAAAAACAGAGAAAGTCATCTCCAAAGACCCTGGTTAATTAATGGCCTTGAAGGATGGCTTCTGGCTGTGTGCTTAGACACGGAGGTGAGCTTGGGAGCCGAGGGCTTCCCAGGACAGCTGATGACTTTCTGCCCCCAGCTGTGCAAGGAGATTGGGCGAGGACTCCATGAATGGGGGGTGGGCCCTGACACAGGGCACTTTCTCCCATGATACTCTACACCTGGGACAGAAGGGATATGAATACTCAGTTATGCTCATCTGAAACACAGGTAGACTCAGGGATACCAAAGTTTATTTCTCTGACATGTGATGGAGACAATGGGGGCAGGAGAGGAGAGGGAAAGGAGATAGCCATTTAATCCAGTGCTTACCCATGTGAAAAACATGAACTAGGCTCTCAAAAAATAAACCTCACAAACATCAAGAGGCAGGCATTATTTATGTCTGTCTTATAGACGATAAAATTTAGAAGGAAGAGGTTAAGAAAATTTCCCAAAGTCACACAACTAGTAAATGGTGAAGCTGGGATTTGAACCCAGGACCACCTGACTCGAAAAGCCATACTGAGCTCTTTTACTGAGGGTGTACTTGTACCAAAAATCGATATTGATGTTGTCTTTGATTTAAGAGCTAGACTGTGTGTGTTGATCCTGAGACTGACTGGGGGATGTTGGGCAAGGTCTTGAAACTTTCTGTTCTTATTTTTTTTTTTTAATACAGACTTAAATTTTTCTTTTTTTAAAAAATTTTTGGCTGCACTGGGTCTTTGTTGCTGTGTGCGGGCTTTCTCTAGTTTTGGAGAGCTGGGGCTACTCTCTAGCTGTGTGTAGGGGCTTCTCATTGTAGTGGCTTCTCGTTGCAGAGCAGGTTCTAGGGCACACAGACTTCAGTAGTTGTGATGCATGGGCTTAGTTCCTCTGTGGCATGAGGGATCGTCCCAGACCAGGGATTGAACCCATGTTCCCTGCGTTGGCAGGTGAATTCTTAACCACTGGACCACCAGCGAAGTCCCTGTTCTTCCAGTTTTGCAGCTACAGCTAACGATGGGTCATTGTGTGGGGGCCTTCTTGCTCGGTCAGCTGTAGAAGACCATTTATTTAGAGGCTGTATTGCACACGGTCTCCAGAAAGACTTCTAAGGAATGGCAAGCTTTCCTTTGTCTTCTGTGTCTGCCACCTCATTCCCTGGATGGGGACAGAATTTCTCCTGGGTCATGTCCAGTATTGATTATTTCCTTGTGCAGGTCTTTGATTTGTTAATTTACGAAAGACTGAGGAGCGAACCAACATTTTTGATCACTGTCATTCCCTCATCTCTGCCTTCCCCATCCAGCCTCACTCTGTAAGCATAGGCCTGAGTGACTTCCAGGGCTTCAGCCGAGGGTTTGCCGACCCCTCTGTGGTTTGGGGCTTGCCCTGTGCCATGAAGAAGTTATGTACTAGGTACTTTTACAAATATCTCAGAGACATCCTGCCTCAAAGGCTTATGAGGCAGATCTTTTCTGGATCTAATTTAAAGATCTGGAAAATTGAGGCTTAGAGAGGACAAATGACTCTTTAAGGGACCACTCATAAGGGTTGGAAGAGAGCTTCAGACGGCCAGAGTTTGCTTCTAAAGGCCAGAATCTACTTCTAAAACCACACTGTCTTTCAAAGTGTGTCTTTTAAAGCGTACTTGTGTGGGTGCAAGCATGAGAACATGAATGAGTGAGTGTGAGTGAGTGTGTGTGAGAAAGTGTGTGTGTGTATGCAAAACTTTCCCAGACACAGGTGGACAGAACAGAAGCCCTGAGTGGAGTGGCTCCTGACCTAGAGCTGCTTGATGGAAAAGGACGAGGATTCTGGTTATAATACAAAGAAATTCAGGATGGCTGGCTTCACGTTCCTTCTCATTAGAGCTGGTCCAGGCTGCCGTGTCAGGGACGAGCAGAGAGAACCCGAGCCAGGGCAGGGTGGCCAAGCATCTGGGGTTTACGGAGAACCCTCTCTCCTGAAGGGGGGTGGGGAAGGTGGCGCTGAGCTTCCTCCCGAGCTCCGAGACATTCCCACGACTGCCAGGAGGTTACCAGGGTGACCGGAGAGCCACAGGACCCTGGGCTTTCTCCTGGCGGGTGTGGGTGGGTACACAGGTGGGATGGTGGTCCAACACCAGGCCTCTCCAGTGTGTGTGCGTTCGGCAGTTGACAGGAGCCATTTGGCTGGGCCTCATACTCACAAAGGGCTCAGATATGGGCTCTTGATATTATCCCCAAATGAGGTTATACACGCAGTCCGAGATCTGCTGACAAGATGGAGAGGAGAAGGCATCCATCATGCGCTCTGAGCACATCCCATTACTGAGGCCCACAGCCTGCAGTGCCCTGGGAATTAATAGTTCATAAATCCAATCATTATTTGGTGGAGGACAAAATTATATTGCATTTAAAACACACCATGATAATTTGTTACATGTAAACACTTAGAACAGCTGCAGACATGGGGACTTGGTTGTAATTTCTCATTCTTTAATATCCTAGGAGCCCCCGAAACTGCAAGTGGTCTAGATCTCTCGTGACTTGTGAGGACCCCTGAGTGTGGGTGTTTATGTCATTGAGATGGAAGACGCTTATTTGTGTGAGGGTGGGTGACAGAATATGTTCATGAGCCTGTGAAGGGGTGTGCGTGTGTGTCTGTGTGTGCATATGAGCATGTGGGTCAGTGTGCTTGTGAGAGTGTGTTTGTATGCTGCTGGGGGCCTGGAGTCGGACCACTGTGGTCTATGGGGACTGGTAGAGGAAGGAAGCTGTCAGGGCCCTGCAATCCTAAGACGTCAGGGGCATAACTTGATTTGATGACTTGGCCTGAGTAACCCTCTCAAAATAGAAAAATCAAGGACCCAGCATGGAGGCAGCCTGTCTGGGTTTGGGCTGCTAATGAGGACTAACAAGGGTTGATGGAGCCCGGGGGCGATGGGCTGAGATGGCCCCAAGCTGCCTGGCACCCTGGGCCCTGCAGCCATCCAGGGCTGCCCAGGCCGGCCTAATGCTATAACCCGCGGAGATCCTCTCTGATAAGGGCTGAGGGAAAGGGAGAGAGCAGCGTCGCAAGCCACGGCAGAAGGACAGACCCGACAGGAAGCTGCCTCTGTGGGCTGGCCAAGCTGAGATCCCTAAATGGAACTTTCTGGAGGGTCCCTCAAGTACCTGTGAGGGGTTCTTACCTATCCTTTGAAAATATGTTACACAAATACATGTTGCTTTTAGGAGATTTGGAGATATAGGTTATCATAAAGAAAAAAGAGGGGCTTCCCTGGTGGCTCAGTGGTAAAGAATCTGCCTGCCAATGCAGGAGATGTGGGTTTGATCCCTGGGTCGGGAAGATCTCCTGGAGAAGGAAATGGCAACCCACTCCAGTATTCTTGCCTGGGAAATCCCACGGTCAGCGGAATCTGATGGGCTACAGTCCATGGGGTTGCAAAGAGTCGGATATGACTGAGCACAGAGCACTAGTAATATGAAAAATGCATATCTTGATGCATTAGACTACATTCAGCACGGGAGGATGCTCATGTCTAGAAGGGGAATTGGGGGAATTTCAGCAGCCTTGTGCTTCCATCTCACTCCTGGGCTCAGTGAGTAGAGTTGGCCAGTCAGAGCTGCACTATTTAAGTTTTTCTCTCTCTCCCTCACCCTGGGCTCTGTATAGAGTTGAATTCAGAGAAGTTAAATGCATGTATGATGTGACTCCACTGTATACCTCTTCGGTCTTTGCCTATGCATATGAATACATCTACATGACTGACTGGTTGGTAAAAGCAGGATCATACTTTATAGGATCTTCTCAGCTATTAGATCCTGGAAATCCTTCCATGTAACATCCATATCATCCTTTTTCATGACCTCCTCTTATGCCACTGGAGGAGATAATACCATAATTTGTGTAATTATGTAATCAATCCCTTATTGCAGGGCATTTACTTTCAAACTTTTGTTATCCTAATAATTGCTGCAATAAATTTCCTCCTGCAGGAATCTTTGCTTTCCGATCTAATTAGTTTCCTAGAAGAGATGTTCTCAATGAGGAATTCTGTGTCCAACCTACTTACCAGTTTAAGTCTTTGGCCCCAGCTCACCTGCTATTTTCACTCTTATTCAGGGAAAAGGAAGAGCTCAGAAACATTTCTCAGTATACCAGAAAGAGGTGGATTGGTCCTCTGTCTGTGGTGAAGGGTGTGCGACAGTGGTTCCCATCTAAACTCCTCTATTAGTCTCACCATCTTCCATCGACCTCAGGTGCCCTATCATTTGCAAATGGGATGAGTTAGGCTCAGGTTATTCCTGGTTTCCTTGGAGCAAGAGAGATGATCCATTACATTTATGGAGAAGTCCTTTATGGATTTCGAGGCAATTTTATGAATTTTATCTTGTTGAAGCTTCACCAGGCAGGTTCTATTCATTCTTCATTTGGCAAAGGTGAGGATGAAGGTCCAGAAAAGTTAAGGGAGATTTCCAGGTGTGCAGATAATCAGAATTGGGAACCAGGCTTTCTGAATTTTAGTTCATCAAACCAAAGTGCTTCTGGGATCCCAAGGTGGAAATAGCCAGGGTCTTAGTTCGAAGGTTGTACTGGTCACTGTCCCTCTCGTAGGCGAAAGGATAAGCCAGACTTCCTGGCCAGGAAGCTGTTGTTTCTGCTGGCCCAACATCCGTTCTCTTTTCCTTTAGTAACATACTGAATTTGATTTGAGAACCAAATCAAATTTTAGGTTTGTCGTTGCTAACTTAAAGTATATGCTACATTAAAAAAATTTTATTCATTTGTTTGGCTGCACTGGGTCTTAGTTGTAGGCTCGTTAGATGCAGGATGGTTAGTGGCAGCGTGCGGACTCTAAGTTGCGGCCTGTGGGATCTAGTTTACTGACCAGGGATTGAGCCCAGGCCCCCTGTGTTGGGAGTGTAGAGTCTTAGTCACTGGACCACCAGGGAAGTCCCATGTATGTGCTCCACTTAATCTGGCAATCCTCAACTCCACCAGGTGTTACTTCTCCACTGGTGTTATCACTTCAATGGTTTGTTCTTCTGTTCTTTAAGGCCAGGTGCTTTTTGGTGAAATATATGGGGAGAAATACATGAGAGAAACACATCCTGCTCTTCAGACTTCATCTTGTTTTCACGGTTCAGGGTATGCGTATCACCTCGGTCTGGCACATTCTGTCCCCTAGGTAGCAGCTGATGCAGTGACGAACATGTGACCCAAATGGGATCAGTAAGATTCAATCTAAGGACTTATTTTTTTTGGAAGTGAAACTCTCTTCCTACTTGATTTGGAGCTGGTAGGAGCCACTGTGGGAGGGAGAACCTGCTTCAGAAATCTCATCTGAGGAGACCCAGGGCAGAGGAAAGCAGAGCCAGGAGATGGAGATGGAGACAGCAAGCTCTTGATGACATTTTAAAAATACTGAAGTAGAGTTAGTTTACAGTGTTGTATTAGTTTCAGGTGTACAGTAAGGGAATTCATATATATATATGTATATATGTATATATTCTTTTCCATTATGGTTTATTGCAGGATATTCAGTGTATATCCTGTGCTATACAATAGAACCTTGTTTATCTATTCTATATATAATGTAGGACAAAGGAGTCTGGTGTGCTGCAGTCCATGGGGTCACAAAGAGTTGGGCACGACTTAGTCACTGAGCAGCAACCGCAGTGACAACAGCAACAACATATGTAGTAATTTGCATCTGCTAATCTCCAACTAAACGCATCCCCCACCACCCTCAGCAACCACACATCTGCTCTCTATGTCTGTGAGTCTGTTTCTGTTTCATAGAGAAGTTCATTTGTGTCATAGTTTAGACTCCACATGTAAGTGATATCGTATGGTAATTTTGTCTTCCTTTGTCTGTCTTCCTTTGTTTAATGTGATAGTTTCTAGGTCCATCTGCTGCTGCTGCTGCTGCTAAGTCACTTCAGTCGTGTCCAACTCTGTGCGACCCCATAGACGGCAGCCCACGAGGCTTCCCCATCCCTGGGATTCTCCAGGCAAGAACACTGGAGTGGGTTGCCATTTCCTTCTCCAATGCATGAAAGTGAAAAGTGAAAGTGAAGTCGCTCAGTCATATCCGACTCTTAGCGACCCCATGGACTGCAGCCTACCAGGCTCGTCTGTCCATGGGATTTTCCAGGCAAGAGTACTGGAGTGGGTTGCCATTGCCTTCTCCATCTATGCACCTGCAAATGGCATTATTTTATTCTTTTTTATGGCCAAGTACTATTCCATTGTATATAAGTACCACATCTTTATCCATTTAATAACATTGTTTTATCCTCTGGAAATCCTGTACAAGGTGTGACCTTTTGCTTAACCGCTACAGAAGCAATAAATGGGACCTCCACTGCTCCAGAGCTTTCTACCGTAACTTCTGCAGAACTGCTAAGACCTCACACTTGCTCGTACCCTCACTATTGTCCCATCTGCTTTCCCGGTCTCATGCTGAGTCATTTGCTTGAAGGAAGCTAGTCTCATGTCTCTACCTTATTTATTTGTTTTTTAACATGTCTCATTTTATTTGGTATTGTACCCATGATTTTAAAAGAATTGGTGATACAATTAGTAATATGTATTTTCTGCATATAACTTTAGAGGATCCATATCTTTCTGAGACATTAATAATCCAGGAATTTTTTCATTGTTGTTACATGGACTGTAGTGTAAATTAACTCACATCCTGAGTAAAGTCACAAAAGTATCAGCTGTGAACTTGCTTTATAAACACTAGAAAGTCATAACTTCTCTGGTCTCAGATCTTTCCTGTTACACACAAGAGGAGTTGACCAAATCTCTAAGGCACCTTCTTAACTAGATATATTTTCTAATATACTCCTGAAAAAGTGTTTTTACTAATTAACTTCCTTAATATACAAAAGTAGATCTCTGGGAAGGGAGAATACTTTTTGAGTGCTTACTACAAGCCAGACAATACTTAGGCTGGTATTTCCTAAAACATTTTAGAGTATCTTGTTCACAAAGACTAGGTTCTTGGGAAACCTGAAGCCTGGCATGCTGCAGTCCATGGGGTTGCAGAGAGTTGGAAATGACTTAGCGACTGAACAACAACAAATTTCTCTTCCTTTAGGACAGTCACATGGCTGACTGACAGTATGGGGAGGGAGGAGGGAGGAGGGTTCAGGATGGGGAACACATGTATACCTGTGGCGGATTCATTTTGATGTTTGGCAAAACTAATACAATTATGTAAAGTTTAAAAATAAAATAAAATTAAAAAGAAATTAAAAAAAAAAAAGTAGATCTCGTAAAACGAGTGAAAGCTGCAAAGTGAAGAAGAGTATGATCAAGTCTATACCTTAGTTAAAAGGAAGCCTGGAAAATGTAGTTTTGGGACTGTATGTTGAAAAGGCAGTCCTTCCACCATGGACGTGTTCGACAGTTACAGATGTTACTATGATCTACCCCTTGGCTGCCTCGCATTCCTATGTACCCTCTTTTCATCCTTACATTTCCAATCATAACAGTAGCAGTAACCTGTGCTCGCTTGCTGCTGCTGCTGCTGTCGCTTCAGTCGTGTCCGACTCTGTGCGACCCCATAGACGGCAGTCCACTAGGCTCCTCTGTCCCTGGGATTCTCCAGGCAAGAATACTGGAGTGGGTTGCCCTTTCCTTCTCCAATGCATGAAAGTGAAAAGTGAAAGTGAAGTCGCTCAGTTGTGCCCGACTCTTAGCCACCCCATGGACTGGAGCCTACCAGCTTCCTCCGTCCATGGGATTTTCCAGGCAAGAGTACTGGAGTGGGGTGCCATTGCCTTAATACAACTATTGCTAGGACAATCAAAATGTACTTCCTCAAAGGGAAGACCCAGAGTTCCATTAGTTGCTGCACCTAGGTACAAGTTCAGGTTTTCTGGGTGATGACCATGTCTCCTCTGGTTCAGTCATAATATCATATTGGTATTCTGTAACCTCTGGACCAAACTGTAAACTCACACAGACTACGTAAATATTAGAAAAAAAGGGGATGGGAGGAAAAAGAAACTTTATTACATACTCAGTATGTACATGACACAGCAGGCAAAGAAGCAAATGTGGCTAGCTGCCACAGAACTTATTGACGCAGCTGGCCTCGAGGCTGTGATAGCGTTTGTCATGTCCTTCCCCCCCATGCCCATTTATGTTCCCTTTGTCCTCAGCAAAAGAGTTGGCTGGCGGCTGTGGCTCTTTATCTGGTGGGGTGACCCAATCTTCATTCTTGGGGAATCTGAATACCTACGGGCTCTGTCCATATGGGGTTAGAACTGTTAACTTTTTATCACTGAATATGGTAATTTTAGACATGCCCCAGGGAGTCCCTGGGTTTACAGAAATAGTCCTTTCCACTCTCATGTGTGACAGCAGTCTACTTTGATAATCTGGATCAGTCATTTTGTCCAACAGGGCATGATAAGTCTCCTATGTCCGTGTGAAAGTCTCTGGTTCCAATTCATTGGGCCTATTATTGTGTCCCCTGGTTAAAAAAAAAAGTATGCTTCTCATTGGTTCAAAGACCTTTAAATCACTGGAGCCCAAAGCCACAGAAGGCAAAAATTTAGCAAGTGGTTCATTAGGTTCCATGATGTGAGGAGCAACCCCCACCTCTTGTTTCTAGAGGTGAAACAGGGTCATTAACTTAAAGAATAGACTGCATTTTTTATTTACTCTGTTTTTGACTGTGCTGGGTCTTCGTTGCTGTGCGCAGGCCTTCCTAGTTGTGGCGACCAAGGGGCTACTCTTGGTTTCGGTGCACGGGCTTCTCATTGTGATGACTTCTGTTATTGTGGAGAACGGGCTCTCTGCACACGGGCTTCAGTAGTGCAGCACTTGGGCTCAGTAGTTGTGGCTTGCTGGCTGGAGGGTGCGTGGGCTTCAGTAGTTGTGGCATGTAGGCTCAGTAGTTGTGGTGCTTGGGCTTAGTTGCTCCCTGGCATGTAGAATCTTCCCAGACCAGGAGTCAAACCCATGTCCCCTGCACTGGCAGATGGATTCTTATCCACTGTACCACCGGGGAAGCCCCAGAATGGACTCCATTTTGTAGGGCCACACTTCGTGAGCTTATTCCATAGCCTGCTTACTGTGAACTTCCTCCTCAGTGGAAACCACCAAGTGTTCCCACTCTGTCCATTCTGAGAGGTCCATCCACGTGCCCCTTCTCCAATACTCCTTGTCACCAATTCTCCAATCTAGTTTTCTCCAAGCCTGATCACACCGTTAACCTCGGCCTATGAAACCTAGAAGATCCATGACCAGGTTAGCTCTCTTTCCTATAAAGTGGAACATGAGATATACTCTTAAAAGTCTGCCCCGCTGGGAGACATTTCTTTTCCTTCGTGTTCTATAGAACTATCTCTGTGTGGGGTGATAGTCCATTTTCATCTAAAGCCTGCATATTGTGCAGAACTACCTGAAAATCAGGCTCTAGTTTTTACCTTTTTAGTCAGCTGGTCATATGGAACACCTCTTAAGATTCTATGCATAGGAAGGTATGCGAATATGGAGGGAGTAGACACCCTGGAAATATAATTCATGCAATTTTCCTGTATCTGTTGGATTAGCTAAGTTTATACATTATTGCCATTTCCATCTGATCATGAAGTGTTTTTGGATACATTCTAATGCTGGCCAGCCACCCCTAGTGAGAGACGGGTAACTTAATTGTGAAGCCACCATTTTTCCCATTGTTTGAAGTTTTTGTCTCTGCCAGGACCAATAACAAACCATGGACTGTTGAGGTGACATCACCAAGATGGCAGCGGGGTAGTTCCTGACTTCACTCTCCCTTGAAAGAAGAACAACTAACAAGTATTCATGGACGAGATACCAACGAGAGACTCTGAGAACCATGTGGTGAGGTCTCCCCTGAGTCTATGGTTCCTTCAGTGGGAAAAGAGAGCCCAAGGGGCTCCCCCAGTATTGTGGGTCTCGGGAGCCCCCACTCTGGTCTGACCCTTTGGAGATTACAGGGGAATCTGCAGGGCTTCATCAGTGGATTTCTGGTTGTGATGGAGAATGGGGTAGGGTTTGTAACAACCGGCATTTGGATCTAGGTGGACTGAGTTCCTCCCTGCAGAGCACAAGCAGCAGCCCAACCATCGCTTTGCTTATCTGCAAAACCAAGTCAGTGGTGCAGTCCGGCCAGGAGAACAAGAGCCCGGCCCTGCCAGAACAGAACAGCTAGAAGCTGTGTAGCCCATACCACGAGCTGTTAAGGGAACATCCACCCACTTGAAGGCCAAGGCTTTGTTTCAAAGCCTCAGATGGCTCAGCTGTGGTTCTCATATAGGGGCTGACTGCAGGTTCTACAAGGCTCTCAATGGGCCACAGATCTACCAAGTTATGAAGACCTAGTGGCAGAGCTTTGCACAGCATCCAGGGCCAAACAGAGCCTTCTCTTGCTTGTCTTTCCCACAAAAGCTGGCAGTCTTATGGGCTACGCCATGAACTGGTGAAATAACCATGGCGGGACTCACATCCAGCTCCAGTAACCTTTACTTCCACAGGCTTCTGCCATAGCAGTGGTCCACAGTGATACTGTGTTGCCAGGGACTAGTGTCATCTCAGAGGCAGGGTTGAGTAGTCCCTCCAAGTTCTAGGAATTCCTTTTTATCCCTCTAGGGTACAATTTAATGTGTGTTCTGAAACATAATTTGTGTCTTTTTGGTAAACAGTCAGGCAAAAGTGTTATGGCACAAGCTTATAATGTTATTGTGTGTGCATGCTGAATTGCTTCAATAGTGTCCAACTCTTCAGGAGCCTATGGACTGCAGCCCACCAGGCTCCTCTGTCCATGGAATTCTCCAGGCAAGAATACTGGAGTGGGTTGCCATTTCCTGCTCCAGCGGATCTTCCCTACCCAGGGATCGAACCTGTGTCTCCTACATCTCCTGCATTGTAGGTGGGTTCTTTACCACTAGCATTACCTGCGAAGCCCTATAATGTTGCTACATAATTCTTTTTTTAAATTTTTATTTTTTTCCTTTATTTTTTTTTTTTACATAATTCTTTTTTAATAGTACCCAATCTCCTTTTCAATCAGAAACTCTGATCTGAGACTGGGTGAGAAGCAGTGAGTTCCTATAATAGTGGCTCAAGTCAATCTTCTCTGCTTACTAATAAGACTAGCTGTTTATCGTTGTTGTCACACAGAGTAAAACCTCAGGGATAACTCATTTATTTAAGTCGTAGAGGCCTAATTATCTCCAAAGATCCCAATAGGTAAAGAAAGCTATTTTGTTCCTCTGGTTCTGCTTCCTTGGTGGCTCAGATGGAAAGAGTATGCCTGCCGTGCAGGAGACCAGAGTTCAATCCCAGGGTTGAGAAGATCCCCTGGAGAAGGGAATGGCTACCCACTCCACTATTCTTGCCTGGAGAATTCCATGGACAGAGGAGCCTAGCAGGCTACAGTCCATGGGGTCACCAAGAGTAGGAGGCCACTGGCTGACTAACACTTCTCTGGTTCTGCTGCCCATTATGGTAACTGCATCCGCCTCTTCTCTGGGATTTGAGTCCACATACTAGACCTTTGTCATCCTAAGTTTCCATCACTGTCACTTGAATCAAGGAGCTCGTTATATTGGCAACATTTCCTACTTCTATCCTCTACCTACAGTGGTTAGTATGATTTTTACCTAACGCGATTTTAAAGGATATTGGTGCTCTTCATCATCAATGCATTTCTCAATACTATGATGAAGAGATTGTCTTCTGAATGCTCTTGTGGGTTATTTTAGGGGTGCGAGTTGTGAACACATGATAAATCTGTTCTTATATTCTTATCTCCTCAGTTTTTTGGATTCTTTCCTCTATGTTCTATCAAGTTCTTTTTGGCATCTCAAATTCATGTAGGTTACTGTTGACTTTAGTTTTAGTCCATCAACCAAGCAAATAAATGGAATCCTTCCCAGTAGTGTGAGTCAATATTTTGCATCCAGAGTCCCTTGTAGATATTCACACATTGAAAATTTGACCTGATCTAAAATTATGTCCCTCTCTTCACGTTCCAGGTCCCTGAGACTCCATTCCCACACATATTCTTCATATTTAAAAATTTTTAAATTAACATCCAGTAAAATTGACTCTTTCCGAAGCATATAATTCCATGAGCTTTAACACATATAGAGTCATGTGATTACCACCACAATCAAGTTACAGAATAATTCCTTCACCTTGGGATCTTCTTTGTGCTGCCTCTTCATAATCATATCCTTCCCCTATACAGATGGAAACTGTCCATCTGTTCTCTATCTCTGTGCGTGCATGCTAAGTCACTTCAGTCTCATCCGACTCTATGCAACCCTATGGACTGTGAACCGCCAGGCTTCTCTGTCCATGGGATTCTCCAGACAAGAATACTAGAATGGGTTGCCATGCCCTCTTCTGGGGATCTTCCCTACCCAGGGAATTGAACCTGCATCTCTTGTGGCTCCTGCATTGCAGGCAGATTCTTCACTGCTGAACCACGGGAAAGGCTCCTATATCACAGTACTATCTTTTTGAGAATGTCATGTAAGTGGAATCATGTAGTCTGTAGCCTTTTGGGACTTGCTTCTTTAATTTATCGTAGTGCATTTGAGACTCATCCACATTATTGTATGTATCAACAATCTGTTTATTGATGAATTTTCCAGTGTATGGATGTACCACAGTTTGTTCATCCTTCCAGCTTTTGAAGGATATTTTGGTTGTACCTAGATTTTGGCGATTATGATTAGAGCTCCTATAAACATTCATGTATAGATTTTTTTGTGAATGTTTTTGTGTGAATGTAAGTTTTCATTTCTTTAGGGTAAAGCATCTGCCTACAATGTGGGAGACCTGGTTTTGATCCCTGGGTCGAGAAAATCCCCTGGAGGAGGAAATAGCAACCTACTCCAGTAGTTTTGCCTGGAAAATCCCAAAGATGGAGGAGCCTGGTAGGCTGCAGTCCATGAGGTTGCAAAGAGTTGGACACGACTGAGCGGGCACACTTTCACTTTCCCTATAGGGTAAATACCGGAGGAGTAGGAATGCTGAGTCATATGGTGGGTATAGGTTTAACTATAAGAAACTGCCAAACTGTTTTCTAGAGTGGATGTATTGTTTTGCATTTCTGCCAAAAAGGTATAAAAATTTCAGTTCCTCGCCATTCTTGCAAACTCTTGATATTGTCACTTTTCTGTTAGCCATTCTAATAGGTATGCTTTATTGATAACTGTATCCTTATTCCCATCAGATTAGATAGTCATTTAGTCCTGTATTTCCTCAAAGATTTATTGCTCTTTATATTATTTACTATTTTGCTCAGTGTTCAACTGCAAATGACAGAAACCATTTTGCCAAGTGTGAGAAAGAAGAGAATTAAAATAGTATATATGTGTGTCTTAGTTTGTCTGGGCCACTGTAACAAAAGTACCAAAGCCTTTGACTGTGTGGATCACAACAAACTGTGGAACAATTCTGAAAGAGATGGGAATACCAGACCACCTGACCTGCCTCCTGAGAAATCTGTATGCAGGTCAGGAAGCAACAGTTAGAACTGGACATGGAACAACAGACTGGTTCCAGGAGCACGTCAGGGCTGTATATTGTCACCCTGCTTATTTAACTTATATGCAGAGTACATCATGAGAAATGCTGGACTGGAAGAAACACAAGCTGGAATCAAGATTGCTGGGAGAAATATCAATAACCTCAGATATGCAGATGACACCACCCTTATGGCAGAAAGTGAAGAGGAACTAAAAAGCCTCTTCATGAAAGTGAAAGTGGAGAGTGAACAAGTTGGCTTAAAGCTCAACATTCAGAAAATAAAGATCATGGCATCTGGTCCCATCGCTTCATGGGAAATAGATAGGGAAACAGTGGAAACGGTGACAGACTATTTTTCTGGGCTCCAAAATCACTGCAGATGGTGACTGCGGCCATAAAATTAAAAGATGCTGACTCCTTGGAAGAAAAGCTATGACCAACCTAGACAGCATATTCAAAAGCAGAGACATTACTTTACCAACAAAGGTCCATCTAGTCAAAGCTATGGTTTTTCCAGTAGTCACATAGGGATGTGAGAATTGGACTATAAAGAAAGTTGATCGCTGAAGAATTGATGCTTTTGAACTGTGTTGTTGGAGAAGACTCTTGAGAGTCCCTTGGACTGCAAAGAGATACAACCAGTCCATCCTAAAGGAAATCAGTCCTGAATATTCATTGGAAGGACTGATGCTGAATTTGTAACTCCAATACTTTGGCCACCTGATGCGAGGAACTGACTCACTGGGAAAGACCCTGATGCTGAGAAAGATTGAACGTGGGAGGAGAAGGGGATGACAGAGGATGAGATGGTTGGATGGCATCACTGACTTGATGGACATGAGTTTGAGTAAACTCTGGGTGTTGGTGATGGACAGGGAGGCCTGGTGTGCCGCATTCCATGGGGTCACAAAGAGTCCAACACGACTAGCAACTGAACTGAACTGAACTGAACAAAAGTACCACAGACTGGATAGCTTATAAACAACAGAAATTTATTTCTTATGGTTCTGGAGGCTTAAGAGTGCAAGATTAAGGAACCTACAGATTGAGTGTTTGGTTAGACCTGTTTCTGGTTCATAGATGTCTTTCCACATGTCCTCATATAGTAGAAAGAGCAAGGGAGCTCTCTAGGGTGGGTTCTCTTTTATAAGGGCACTAATCCTATTCATGAAGGCGCCTCCTTCATGACCTTATCACTTCCTGGAAACTTGACCTCCTAATACCTTCACAATGAAGGTTAGGTTTCAACATATGAATTTTGGGTGACACAGACGTTTAGTCTATGGTACTGTGGTAGGCAGAATTCTAAGGTGGTTCCCAGATTGTGTCCCCTTGGAGTACTTGTCTTGTCTAATTCCCTTTCTTTGAGTGTGTGAAGAAACTTTAAATATGACAGGATATTACTCATAGCTTTATGTTATATTATATGGTGGAATGAATTTTGCTGCTGTAATTAACATCCCTGATCAGTTGACTTTGAATCAGTCAAAAGTGAGGTTTTTCTGAGAAGGCAATGGCACCCCACTCCAGTACTTTTGCCTAGAAAATCCCATGGACGGAGGAACCTGATAGGCTGCAGTCCATGGGGTTGCTAGTCGGACACGACTGAGCAACTTCACTTTCACTTTCCACTTTCATGCATTGGAGAAGGAAATGGCAACCCACTCCAGTGTTCTTGCCTGGAGAATCCCAGGGACGGGGAAGCCTGGTGGGCTGCCGTCTATGGGGTCGCACAGAGTCGGACACGACTGAAGCAACTTAGAAGCAGCAGCAGCAGCAGCTGACCCAATCAGAATATCTTTTAAAAGCTACAAGAAGAAAAGCATATGCCTTTCTCCTGGCCCTAAGGGAGTAAGCTGCCATATTGTAGAGAGGACCATGTGGGAAGGACCCGAAAGCAGCCTCTAGGAGCTGGTAGTAGTCACCCGCTGACAGTTAGGAAAAGACATGGCCATGTAACCATGTGACCATGGAGAAGTAAATTTTGCCAGTGGCCTGAGAGGGTGTGGAAGTAGATCTTTCCTTAGTTGGGCCTCCTGAAGAGGGCACAGCTGCTGACACCTTGATTTCCATGAGATCCTGAGCCTCTAGAGGACCAGGCTAAAATGTGCTGGATTTTTGATCCATGGAGATTACAAGATAATTAATGTGTACTGTTTTAAGCTACTAAATTCATGGCAACATATTATGCAGCATTAGAAACTGAATACAGTATACTAACAGTTTTTAGATTTCTAGAAGTTTCAGTCCCCAAACTTGAAAGCTACAAAGCTGAAATTGACACAGCCAGGAGACATGCCCGACGATACAGCGAGACTGTTGTAGCTGCACTCCTGCTGGTACTTTCATCTGATACACAGCATTCATGAAACCAAAATCAAACATCATAAATAAAAGCCGTGCACCATGGCAAGACTCAGATCGCATGTTGTTGTGATGCTTTCTCATCTGTGAAACAGGAATCATAATAGTACTTACCTCAATAGGTAGTTATAAGGATTAAATGAAATGAAACTTTAAAAATTTATTTATTGATTTATATTTATTTTTGGCTGTGCTGGGTCTTCATTGCTATGCGGGCTTTTCTCTAGTTGTGATGAGTGAGGGTTATTGTTGCAGTGCCTGAGCTTCTCATTGTAGTGGCTTCTCTTGTTGCAGGACACAGGCTCAGGGACACTTGGGCTTCAGCAGTTGTGGCATGTGGGCTCAATGGTTGCGGTGTCCAGGCTCTAGAACACAGGCTCAGTAGTTGTGGCACACGGGTTTAGTTGCTCCACAGCATGTGGGATCTTCCTGGACCATGGATCGAACCTGTGTCTCCTGCCTTGGTAGGCAGATTCTTTACCACTGAGCCACCAGGGAAGCCTGAAATAAAACTTTTAAAGTATTCGAGTAATACACAGTTCTTAATGTTCTACATGTATTACCTATTATTATTTAGAATTGACTTGCCCAAGACCACAGAACTAGTAAGAAGCTGAGTGGAGACTTAACTTTCTATCTGTCTGCTACCAAATTTCATTATCCTTCTCCACATCCCCTTCTTCACTTTAATGGGAAGAGTGATCAGGAGCCCAGTTTATTTATTTATTTATTTGGTTGGGTTGGGTTGGGTCTTTGTTGCCCTGCGTGGGCTCTGTTGTTGTGCTGGGGGCTCAGTAGTTGCCCTGTGGTGTGTGGGATCTTAGTTTCCTGACTAGGGATCAAACCTGAGTTATCTGCACTGGAAGGTGGATTCTCAACCACTGGACCACCAGGGAAGTCCCCAAGAACTCAGTTTTAAAGAGGCTTTGCCCATTTCTATTCTTAGGCTCTCTGAAGAGGCAGAGGAAGTTCTGCATAATGGAGCATGAATGTTTTATGAATTGATATTCACTGAGTAAATTAAAGAGTCATTAATATACTCATTAACAAGTGCCTCACTTTGTTTGGAATTCTGAGAATGGTTGGACCATGCACAACCTAATGAGCTCATGTGGACTTCTTGAAATTCCCTAGGTCAGCCTCCTTGCTTTCACAACTTTCTGTCTCTCCTGACTTTTGCGTCTGGTGTCTTACACCATGTTCCAAATATATGTCTCTTTTTCTCCTTTGCTAATTGAAATTCTTTGCCTGTCACTGGGAGGAAAAGATGTGGAAGTTTGGAATGTCTGTCTTTACTAGCTATGGAAGATATTTGTCTGTGTGTGGACATATGCATGTGTATGCATGCTTGGAGAGCAAGGCAAATGGTTTGGTGAGATTGTTTTAGACTCTTAGAATTGATGGAAAGAAGAGTAATTCTAGTAAGAGTGAAGAGTGAAGGGGCTAGTGAAGTTGATCCAATCCAGGGGGTAAAATAATTAATGGTATTAAGAAGGAATGAAATATGATTATTATAAAACTAAATATTTTAAGTCAAAATGTTAATTAAAGAATTAAAAAACTGGACTTCCCTGGACAGTGGATAAGAATCCACCTGCCAGTGCAAGGTATGCAGGTTCAATCTCTGGTCCAGAAAAATTCCACATGCTGCGGAACTATGAAGCCTGTGTGCACCAGCTACTGAAGTCTACGGCCTAGAGCCCATGAGCAGCAGCTACTGAGCCCATGTACTGCAGCTACTGAGCACACCTAGAGCCTGTGCTCCCCAGCAAGAGAGGCCGCCCCAGTGAGAAGCCCGTGCACCTCCACTAGAGAAAGCCTGTGCCGCGAGAAGACCCAGTGCAACCAAAGAAAAAAATTTTTTTCAATTAAAGGTGGCAGTGATTTGAGGTGATATTTTCAGGGAAAGCATTGCATAGCCAGTGACTATGGAGAGGTCCTTGAAGCTACTCAATGTAGTCAAGATCTGAACAACATGCAGGTCAGTATAAACCCTAAGTACTAGTCTCAGCCTTTGATTGTAAACATCAGAACTTGCTCTGGCTGATTCAAACCAAAATGGGTATTACCAGGAAGCCTATTGAAATACTCACTAAATAAATGACAGAAACCAGGAGGACTGAGTTTAAGTGATGAAATATATGAGAACTGAGCAGGATGTTGCTCAATTTGTATAATAAAAATATTTCAAAGGATTTATGGCTGCAGATAATGACAGATGGCCCTATATCAGACTTCCCCAGTGACAACAATTTTATTTTATTATCTTTTTATAGTTTTATGTATTTTAATAGCAAACTTACAGGAACAGTACAGAAGACAGACAGCATTAAAAACATGCACTTGCATGTAGGATAACTCAGTTAGAAAGGTATAGTGAATGGATGGAATCTACTGTATGATAAAAATGCTACCAACACCATTTAGTTGCGGTCAATAAGAAATTTACTTGTCCAGAAAAATTTAACAGGTTTATTTATAATTGTTGTAAAGTTGAACTGCTAAAACTTGTTCACTGAAACATTTTGACTTGCATTAATGCTTTATGTCCCCACTTTTATATTAAAAATTCACACACAAATGAAAATGGAGAAACTGCCAGTACCTGATTTCTGTCCCTGTTTTTCCATTTGCAGTCATATACTTAGGTACCTTTTGACCCCATGGGAAAAAATTGCTTAACGTTCAGAACAACCAATAATAGGAAGAAGAGAATTTTTTTTAGTTTTTTTTTTATTGAAGGATAATTGCTTTACAGAATTTTGTTGTTTTCTGTCAAACCTCAAAATGAGTCAGCCATAGGTAAACATATGTCCCCGCCCTTTTGAACCTCCCTCCCATCTCCTTCCCATCCCATCCCTCTAGGTTGATATGGAGCCCCTGTTTGAGTTTCTTGAGCCATACAGAAAATTCCAGTTGGCTATCTATTTTACAAATGGTAATGTAAGTTTTCATGTTCCATGTATCTCACCTTCTCCTTCCCTTTCCCCATGTCCATAAGTCTATTCTCTATATCTATTTCTCCATTTCTGCCCTGTAAGTAAATTCTTCAGTACCATTTTCCTAGATTCTGTATATATGCATTAGAATACAATATTTATCTTTCTCTTTCTGACTTACTTCACTCTGTATAATAGGTTCTAGGTTCATCCTAGAAGAACCAAGAATTTTTTTTTAAATTCTTTCTGGTCATACAATACACACCACAAACATGGAAAAAGTCTTTGATTTCTTTTTGGGTGTGCTACTTTGTTAAATGTCTACTTCTTTTATCATTTGGAAGATTATAATTACTTAAAGAAGCTACATTCTTATTATGAGGTTAATTACTGAGCATAATAAAGTTTATATCATTTTAGAAAAAAAAATAAAAAAGAATAAAATGATTCCCAGCATAGTCAATTCTTAAGCACATTCTCCACTTAAGGGGTGTGGTAGCTGGATCTCTTTTGGCATAATTGTTACACGTTTGGCATGGAGGACACACGTTAGTATCTTCAAAACGGCCAACCTGATTATCCTCACTTTCCTCCTGCAAAGCACCAAGAGCTGCACTGGAAGCGCAGATCTGTTCTGAAGTTCTGAGCACTTTTCCACACCAGATGCTAGAAGGGAAGTTGGTGAATGAGAAGCTCAGTGGATTTTTGATTAACAGCTAATTTCGTGGAGTGGCACGGGACCAGGCCTGTGATGATGAGGTTTCTTCGCCCCTCCAGTAGAGGGCGCACTCTTGTGACGTGCTTTTGTAGCAGTGTCTGCCTTGGTGCTTTACCGCCAGTTGATTTGCAGGCAGTCAGCTTTGTACAAGCCATGGTACAGAGACCTCCTCACTTATCCCCTTTCTCCTCCGACTGGAGCTTGGTGAGCTAGAGGCTGTGCTGGAGAGCAATGGTGGCACTGCGACGGCTGTGAACACAATTCAACAATTGAAAATTCTTGGTAAAATAAAAAAAAAAAAAAATAGTTGTTTGAAGGCACAGTAGAGTGACCTAAAGCAGGCAGAAACTGGAGGGGTTACAACCTAAGAAAGAAGCAAACATCCTAGAAAGACCCACACTCACCTGTCTTTCCCCAAGGGCACTTTCCAGTCTACTTAATGTATGGTAATAGAGCCCAGAATTAGTCATTCTGAATTACTAATAACTAATTACTAGTACTTCAGAATTACTAATGGAGTAAGGAAACAGAGTTGGAGTTCAGGGCTGCTAGAATGGCTGAAAATAGATGGGGAAAAAGTGGAAACAGTGACAAATTTTATTTTCTTGGACTCCAAAATCACTACAAATGGTGACTGCAGCCACAGAATTAAAAGATGCTTGCTCCTTGGAAGAAAAGCTATGACAGACCTAGACAGTGTATTAAAAAGCAGGGACATTACTTTGCTGATAAAGGTCCATATAGTCAAAGCTATGGTTTTTCCGGTAGTATGGTTTTCCAGCAGAAGGAGAATGGAGAGACAAAGGATGGGATGGTGGGATAGCATCACTGACTCAATGGACATGAGTTTGAGCAAACTCCAGGAGATCCATGGGGTCACAAGGTTGGATATGACTTAACTACTGGATGACAACAAGAACAGAATGGCTAAAAGTTAAGGGGGCTATTTAGGAAAAGAGGGAGTCATGAGAGAGAGCTCCCAAATCTGCAAATCTTTCTTCAAATCCTTAGCTTACTGTGAAAACACAGGGCAAGACTCCAAGGAATCCCAGAAGAAAGCATGAGCAATCTTCCTAGGCAGGTATTACAGCCTGTGCTGTGGATACATAATTTAGAGTTCAAGTTCTGCCAAGATAAGAGCTTGACAAATACCTTAGTCTTTTTGTTAAAATATCAGAAGGATCAAACTCTAGGAGTAAGGACCATGTATAAGGACTAAGGACTCCTCCTTAGGCTAAAGGAACTACTGTAAAGACCTACCTTAATAAAGCTTAAAATGAAGTCCCACAAGAAAAGTTATCTGCCAGTAGTTTCACTCCTTGCTAGGACAAAAATCGATACTTTTCTAAGGAAGATAATGGTGTCTAGAGTTCTATAACATATCATCCTCAATGTCCTGTATGTAATAAAAATATTATTAGATATGAGAAGAAACAGGAAAATGGGACCCAGAGCCAAGAGAGAAAACAGTAAATAGAAACAGACTCAGAGATGATCTGGATTTCAGTTTTAGCAACGAGTTAAAACAATTGTGATAAATAGGTTGAGTCTATAGGAAAAGATGATATAATGGATGAGGAGAAGAGGGATTTCAAAAGATATATGAAAACTGTGAAACAGAATCAATGGGAATACTAACACTAAAAAAATAAAATATGCATAATGAAAATTCTATTAGATGAGATTAATGCAGATTTGGCAGAATAGAAAAAAGGGTGAGTGAATTTCAAGACAAGTCAGTAGAAATTATCTGAAGATAAACACAGAGAGAGAAAGAATGGAAATAAAATAATAGAGTCTCAATAACCTTTGAAAGAAATATTAAGGAGTTTAGATTACATGTATTTGGAATCCTAGGGAAATAAGAAACAAGAACGTGGGATAGGAAAAATAAAAATTTCCCAGTTGACAGCTTGTTTGGAGGTTCTAGCAGGGGAGTGCAGCTACTTGTATGCCCTTGACTGAAGACTGGTCCTCCTCTATCGGGGATGGTCGTCCTCTTCGACCGAGCGTGCAGCTTCGGGAAGAACGCACATGGAGCAGTGAGGGAGGAAGGGGACACCCGCCTAGCCAGCCAGATCAGCCGAATCAACCCTGGTGATCAATGGGGTGACAGATGTAGCAACCAGATTGGGAGAATGGCATTAAAACATGTACAATATCATATAAGAAACAAACAAACAAAAATTTCCCAGTTGATCAAAAATCAGCAGTTTATAGAAAAAAAGGAGAGCAAATCCCAAGGAAGATAAATACAAAGAAAATCACATTTGATCAGAATGATGAAAGCAATGGCTAAGAAATATCTTAAAGGGATCCAGATAAGTCTAAAAAGGCAGCATATAGGGGAAAGATGGTATGAATAACAGCTGACTTCTCATAAAAACATTCCAGAAGAGAATGTAATGACATATTTAAAATCAGAAAAAGTTAATCTGTCAAGTGAGAATTCCATATCTAGTGTAAAAATCTTTCAAAAAACGAAGGCAAAACGAAAGAAAAATGAAGGCAAGAATAAAGATAAAATGAAAAAAATGAAGGCAAGAATAAAGATATTTTCACTTCTTATAGTGAAGGCTGAGAATAAAGATATTTTCACTTTTTATAGTGAAGGCTGAGAGACCTGCAGTATAAGAAATGCTAGTGGAAGTTTTTGAAGAAAAGGAGAAATGATATCAGATGGAAATTTCAATCCATAGGAGGGAATGAAGAGTAATAAAATGTGAATATATGGGAAAAGAAAGATAAAACATTACTTAAATGACAATTCTTTAGAGTGAAAATAATAACAGTATACTGTGTAAAAGGAAAATATTTGATAGCAGTATGAAGAGTGAGAGGTGAAATGGAATTTTACTGTTATAAGGTTCTTGTATGTAAAGTAGCATAATATTGATTCAAGGTACATGGTGATAAGTTAAATACGTATATTGTAATCCTAAGAGAACCATCAGAAAATAATGCAAAGATGTATAGCTTAAAAGCCAATAAAGGAAATAGACTGGAATACTACAAAAAAAGAAAGAAAAAGATTAACCCAGGGGACAGTAGGAAAAGAAAGAACAGAGAAACAAAACAAAAAAAATAGGAGACATATAGCAAAAGACAGTAAGGTGATAGAATTATATCCATCATATCAATTAAGTTTTAAAATCTACATGGGCTAATATTAAACACTGCAGTTAAAAGATAGAGATCAGCAAAGAGATAAAAAAAAATAAGACCCAACTATATGCTTTCTATGAGAAACTCATTAGTCTAAAGACTTGGCAGGATGGAAAGATGTATAATTTGTAAACACTTAGCATAAGAAGACTGAAATGGCTATGTTAATATCAGACAAGTTAAAAAGTGTTACACAGATAGAAGGCTCATCTTACAAGAAGAAAGGAGTCAGTTCATCAGGAAAATATACTAATCCTAAATGTGTATGCATCTAATAACAAGCCACAAATATATGAAGCAAAATTTGATGGAAATAATGGTAGAAAAAGAAAAATCTATAATTACAGTTGTATGTTTTAATATCATCTCACTGTAATTTATAGAGTCAGTAAGTAAAATATCAGTAAGTATACAGAAAATTTGAACAACACTATGAACCAACTTGACCTAACTGACAATTATAGAACAATGTACCCAACATCTGTAGAATATACAATCACATGCTTTTCTAATGCATATGGAATGTGCACTGTGTTAGAACATATGTTGTTGTTTAGCTGCTGAGTCGTGTCCAACTCTTTCACGATCCCATGGACTGTAGCCTGCCAGACTCCTCTGTCCTTTGGATTTCCCAGGCAAGCATACTGGATTTGGTTGCCATTTCCTTTTCCAGGGGATCTTCTGCATCCAGGGATCGGACCTGCATCTGCTGTATTGGTAGGCAGACTCTTTACTACCGAGCCACCTGGGAAGCCCATGGTAGAACATACAGTGGGCTATAAAACTAGTCTTGATGAATTTTAAAAGATTGAAATGATACAGAATATGTTCTCTGATCATAATGAAATTAAATTAAGAGGTCAATAACAATAATATATTTGGAAAGTTCCCAAGTGTTTGGAAATTAAATAATACACTTCTAAATAACCCAAGGTCATGGAAGTAATCATAAGAGAAGTGAGAAAGTACTTTGAACTAAATGATACTAAAAGCACAGCATGTAAGAATTTGGGACAGAAATAAAGCATTATTATAGCTTTATATCAGCTTGAAGTGCTGATATGAAGAAGAAAGGTTTAAAATCAGTAATCTGGTTTCCATGTTAAGAAGCTAGAAGAAGAGAGAAATTAAGCCTACAGTTAATAGTGAAGAGGAATTAATAAAGATTACTGTTGAAGTCAATAAAGTAAAAAAAATATGTCAAAGAAAATGGAGATGATAGAGAGTCCAGTGGACTTGAAGACAAATGAATAGAAATTCTCTTGTCTGAAGTAGAGCACGAAAATGATTGAACATAAAAGAAAATAGAATGGTGGGACAATATCAGAAGGTCTCATGTCTGTAGAATTGGAATCTCAGAAGAAGAGAGAGAGCATGGGGCAGAACAGAAAATGTTTGAAGATATAATGGCTGATTAATAAACCTGACGATATTAAAACAAAAACACCCCATGACCAAGTGCCCAGGCCATACCCCATTCCATAGCGTCAGAATGAGTTAAATTCATCATGTAAACAGACTGAAGGAGAGGAACTGTATGAATAGATGCAGCAGAAGTCGGAGCTGCCAGCCCAGCCAAAGATTGATGTCACCTACACATGTGGAAAATCATGGTCCCTTGCATGGTTTCCAGATTTCTATCAGTTCTTAAACTCAGAGCTCATTGATCGAAAGGAGCAGTGACCTCCAGGGAGCACGGTGAAGATCCTACTTAATTGGAAATTGCAGCTACCACTTGGCAACTTTTTGGTCCTTAATGTCAGAGAAACCAATAGGAAAAGAAAGGAGTTAGTGGGTGGGGGAATAATTAACTCTGATTACGGTGAGGAGCTAGGTTTGCTGCCATGTAATGGGCAGAAGGGCTTATCTGATGGTTCAGACAATAAAGAGTCTGCCTGCAATGCAGGAGACCTGGGTTTGATCCCTGGGTTGGGAAGATCCCCTGGAGAACAGAGTATCCGCCCACTCCAGTATTCTTGCTTGGAGAATTCCATGAACTGAGGAACCTGGCAGGCTATAGTCCATGTGATATTGCAGAGTCAGACATAACTGAGCGACTAACACTTTCACTTTTTTTTTTTTTTCTGATGGGCACAAGGAAGATAATGTCAGGAACCTGGAAGATTCCCTGGCAGCTTATTTTGGTGCTCCTGTGCCCGAGAGCAGCACTGGCAACGGTGGCTCTACCAGTCCTAGGCAACTAAGTAAGGACTTCGACTTCTGGAGGATGAAGGTGTAGGTCACCCAGCAGGGAAGAAACACAGACTAGTCAGAATGGATGCTGAATGAGTGTAGTGGTAAATGTCAGTTTTGACATCTCTAGGACCAGCCAGAGTAGCACAGAAGTACCAGGTTTGGCTTACTAAGCTTCTTGAATTCTTTTTGGAGTATTGCAACTTTCCAGTACCTTGAAGAACAGAATTTTCTATCTAACTTCTTGGGGAAGAATTGAAGGTGTATTGTCCTAAGATCACGTGTTCCAAGTGGCTATGAGCAGATATGAAAGGCACAATGGGTAATTGCATGGGACCCAAGTTTTGTGCCACCTTAAGTCCATGTGTCCACACCTTCCCTCTGCCTGGGCCTTGGTCACTTGCCTTGCTCTCCTGTTGAGCAGGCTTAGCGAGAGCTCACCCTATTGTTCCCACAGCAGGAAAACCAGATCTCTAGCATTGCCATCACTCCCACTGCAGATGGAGGCTACTTGAACAAGAAAGACTGATGGCTCTGTTCTGGACCCTCAGAAGCTCTGGCTCCATTAGAAGTTGCCTGGGGAGACCAGGTTACACCTTTCAAACAAGCAAGGGAAGAAATGCTCCATAGAGCCGACTTTGACCAGTGGGAGATGAGGGCTGGGAAGGAATCAACAGATTAATTCTTCTCTATTCCTCCTCACAAGTAAACTATGAAGAAGTGCAGCAGATGGGCAATGAAGATCTGAAGATCTGCAGGACTGAACAGCCCATTGCATTTGTCATGAAACTGGGGCTTGCTTCTTAAATATCCCCTCTATTTGTTGCCCCTCTTTCTCTGCCTCAGTCTCTTTTTCCCTGGTATTGCACTCTGCAGCAAAACATCGGTAGGCCAGCTTCTCCCCCAGGCAGGCCCTATTTTCCAGGGAGCCTGGGTTAAAGATGGTAGTAATAATGTTGTTAATGATGTTGCTGTGGATGAGGATGGATGAGGATGTTGCTGTGGCTGTGACGAGGCTGGTGATGGTGGTTTTGGAAGTGACAGAGAATGATGGTGCTTTGGGTGATGACAATGTGAGTGGTGTTGGTGAGAACTTACAGATGTACTGTGAGGAAGTTGAAACCCTGGGAAGTCAAGGGTTATGGGAGATTGTATAACCGTTCAACTCATATTTGGTGTCTTTTCTTTCAGACTCTTTGGAGAAGGATTACACATCTCTATCCTTTTGAACCTAAGCATAGCCATGTGACTTGCTTCAGCTAATAAAGAAGCTGTAAATGCCAGTGTGTGACAAGTTCACTTTCCTTCTGTCTCAATGATTAGAGATTTCCAGTAGGCTGTTCCTTTAGCACAGTTCTTGGAGCAGAGTCATAACTGATCTGTGACAGAGAGGCACCATGAGAGAGAGGCAAAAAAAAAAAAAAAAGCAACAGGTGCGTCTAAGGCCGCTTTAGTTGGGGACATAGCATTGCCTGAATGGCCAAGGAGGAGATGATATTTAAGAACAGACCCAGGAGTGAGTAGCAATGAGCGTTACGAGATGCGTTCTTTGCAGCCGTGTGGATGCATGCACACACACAGGTGCACGGGCAAAGTAAAACCATGGATATCGAGGTAAATGAATTAGCACACCGAAAAACTCTCCAGATTAACAAGTTTATTATCCATTGAGCACCCAGGTGATTTCACTGCCAACAAATTAGAAGTAGATTTATTTTTTACAAAATTAATTTAACCCAGCCCTCTTAAGCAGGCTAAGCATTGCTTTCTTCATATTCCAGGGCCTTCACTATGAACATCATGACTATTTGATGCTCCGAGCAAGTGCTTCCTCAGGATTTATTTAGGGGTGTATAATAATTTTATCCCACTGAGATGGCTTCAGACTGCCTTGCTTTTTGAGTTCTTATGTCTGCTTTTTATAGTTTGCTGTCTCTTTCTTTGCTGTCGGGCTGTCAACTGTCACTTCCTGCAGCTGTCAGAAAGCCTGGCTTTGGCAGGGCTCACCACTACCCCGCCCCCCAACACACACACTCACCGATTCCATTCTGATCAGGTATCACTTGGAAGTCAAGACTTGGCTTCTCTAAAACTGTGAAGCAGTGGTCCTTAAAGTAAGGTCACTGGTCCAGCAACATCTGGTTCACCTGGGATTTTGTTAGAAATATGGACTCTTGGGCCCCATCCAAGACCAGATGAATCAGAAACTCTGGGGGTGGGGCCAGTGGTCTGTATTTAACAAGCCGTCCTGGTGATTCAGATGTCGCTTACAGACTCAGTGCTGAAAGAAATGATAAATAGAGTCCAAGTGAGGGCTGAATTGCTCTCCCACATGCTAAGTGTATGCTCGTTACAGCATTAACTGTGGTCTGTGTTCTGTCCAATCAAGAGACTTGTGTCTCTTCCTGGGTCCTGGGTTCAGTGTGATTGGGTTGTTACAGGGTGGAAAGGATATGTGAGCATGTGCTCTGAGGGTGCATACATACACACACACGGAATGAAGGACAGAAAGACAGTAAAGTCTGGGACCCTGAGAGAGCAGTGTCCTGTGGTTCACTTACTTGCACTTAGCTGTCAGAGTTTCCCGCAAGTCCTGCTTTCAGAGCTCTGGCCTAAACCCTGCAGCTTGGGGTCCCAGTGGTCCTTAGATGGTAGGAGTGTCTCCTGACCACCCCCTCCTTCCACTGTGATGGCTGCCTGAGGCCCAGACTGAGCGTCAGGAACACTCTGAGAAGCACCAGCTGGCGGTGACACCGCCAGAGACTCTCCGAGCATGGATCTTGGGGAGGCAGCTGGGATGTGTGTGGGAGCCTCGGAGATGTACGGGTCTGGGTTTGTAAACACGGGCCTGTTAAATTCGGGATGGGCCATGGGCCTGGGAGAGCGCCGTAGCATCTTTTTGGCAAATGCTGAACATTCTGAGTGGTTTTAAAACGTTGCTCATACCTTATATAGTAGGAGGCCTGTTTTAGCACAGCTCATCATCAGGGGGAGGAGGGAGGAGGGGTTGGACACCCACCACCCTCTGTGTGCCAGGGACTCAGCATGAGCCATCTGATTGTGTCTTTGTGCCCTCTGAGAAGGGCTGGGCTTGTCAGCGCTGCTCTATAGGCGAGAACGTTGACTGAGAGCAAACATCTGGGCCCGAGGGGCTGACCTGAGCTGATGTGGAGGATATGTTTTGTGAGCAGCCAAGACTTTGGCTGGTGGCTGACATGATGGTGATGAGGATGATCTGCCCACAGTGGGAGCACGTGGTCACAGTCATGGCCACTGTTGACTGTCACACAGAGTTGGCTCTCCCTTATGACTGGCTGCTCACTTTGCCTAAATCAGAGTTTGCTAGAGAGAGAGCTAGAGGAGAGAGAGAAGGGGGTTGGGAGAGAGAGAAAGAGAGAGATCTGCCAGACAAGAATTCCATGAGTTGCTTTTCACCTTCAAGGCCCCACTGCCCAAATCTGTTTGGAAATTGTCTTAAAACTCTATTCTAGGGCTTCCCTGGTAAAGAATGGTGGCTCAGTGGTAAAGAATCTGCCCGCCCAATGCAGGAGACATGGGTTTGATCCCTGGTCCAGGAAAATCCCACATGCCTTGGAGCAACTAAGCTCATGCACCACAACTACTTAGCTTGTGCTCTAGAGCCCGGGAGCCACAACTGCTGGGGCCCGTGCACCCTAGAGCCCGAGCTCCACAACCAGAGAAGCCAACACAAAGAGAAGCCTGTGCACTGCAACCAGAGTAGCCCTGCTCACCGCAACTAGAGAAAAGCCTGCACAGCAATGAAGACCTGCTGCTGCTGCTGCTGCTGCTAAGTCGCTTCAGTCGTGTCCGACTCTGTGCGACCCCATAGATGGCAGCCCATCAGGCTCCCCTGCCCCTGGGATTCTCCAGGCAAGAACACTGGAGTGGGTTGCCATTTCCTTCTCCAATGCATGAACGTGAAAAGTGAAAGTGAAGTCACTCAGCTGTGTCTGACTCTTCACGACCCCATGGACTGTAGCCTACCAGGCTCCTCCATCCATGGGAGTTTCCAAGCAAGAGTACTGCAGAGCCAAAAATAAATAAATAATTAAAACAACAACAACAACAAGAACAAAAAAACTGTATTCTACTCTTGGAGATTGTGAAACATGATGCAGACTTGTATCAGGCAGAGTCCAACCAGAGAAAGAAGACCAGTATGGTAGATAGAAAGTAGACAGGGATTTATTGCAAGGAGTTGGTTAATGCCATTGTGGGGGCTGGCCAGACAAGCCTGACATGGGAAGGGCAGGCTGTCAGGGAGGGCAGGCTGAAGCTCTCTGGCCTGGGGCGCAGCTCCAGGCCATAGACAGCATTTCTTCCTTGGGGAGCCTCCCCTCTGCTCTTAAGGCCTGTGGACCGATTGAATCAGGCCAATGCAGATTATCTAGGATTATCTCTCTTACCTAGAGGTAACAGCTTGTGAATTTTAATCACATCAATAAAATACCTACACAGTAGCACTTAAGGTTAGTGCTTGATTGAAGAACTGAGGATTTCTTCTAGACTTACAAAAACTGAGCACACAAACAAACACTCTGAGAAGTCCTGTTCTGAGGACACGTTAGTTTTTTTTTTTTTTTTCCCATTCTTTTGGCCTCATCACGCAGCACATGGGACCTTGAAGTTGCTCAGTCATGTCCAACTATTTGCGATCCTATGGACTGTAGGCTTCTCCATCCATGGGATTTTCCAGGCAAGAGTATTGGAGTGGGTTGCCATTCCCTTCTCCAGGGGATCTTCCTGACCCAGGGATTGAACCTGGTTCTCCCACATTGCAGGCAGATGCTTTTACCGTCTGAGCCACCAGGGAAGTCTTAGTTACCTGACCAGGTATCAAACCTGAGTGCCCTGCAGTAAAAGTGCAGAATCTCAGTCTCTAGACCACCAGGGAAGTCTCAAAATTTTATTTATTTATTTGGTTGCACTATGTGGCATATGGGATTCTAGTTCCCTGACCAGGGATTGAACCCGCACCCTCTGCGTTGGAAGCCTGGAGTCTTAACCACTGGAAGTCTGCGTTATTTTTATTTAGGTGCATTCTGTTATATCCCAAAAGGATCTGAGTGACCAAATCCGTCCTTTTGGGGAACAGGTCCGTGGTCCTCGGAAAGTTACTTTAACTTTGGTGAGCCTCAGTTTTCACCTCTGCAGAGTGGGATTGTGACAGGACTGGCCTCCTTAGGGTATTAAGGGGATTGACTGGAGTAGAACAGGCAGGGTGCCTGGAGCTTGGCGGTTATTCCAGGAATGTTAGATCCTTACCCTCCCAGGAGGGAAATTGAGTCTCAAGGTCTGGCTTGCAGAGGCGGCCTAGAGTGGGGGAGCTGGCAGGACCTTGGCTTCCTCAGGTCCATTTTCTGGATGAAGAGACCTGCTGGAGGTCCCAGAGCTCCAGGCCAGGGAGTGTCCTCAGCCATGATGGGAACAGCCCCAGCTTCTGTGGAACAACCAGTCCTTTGTGGTTCTCGATTCTGCCCAGTCTAGGGAGAGGTGCTGAGGGCACGCAGGGCTCGAAGCCCCCAGCCCCTCTCAGAGCCTCTTCCTCAGGCTGCTCGAGTCAACTCATCCTGTTCCGCTGGCCATGGTACAGAAGCTGGAGCGCCATGGCAGATGTATGGATGATGCACCCCTGCTCGGCCCAGGCCAGGCCGTGCCAGGAGGGTTATTAATGGCCCTTCATCGAGCACTTCAGGTCTGCAGACTTAGTCCATTGCCTAGTTTGCAGTCAGGTGTGGACAGGCATGCCTCACCAGCAAAACCCTTCTCTTCACTCAGTGGTCCGCGCGGGCTCCCCTGGGATCAGAACCCACAGCCCTTCTTCCTTCTGGGTCCTGTCACTCAGCCACTGAGCTGTGTCCCCAGAAGGAGGGACACATCTACTTGGTAGCCTCAGCTGTGGTCAGGGTGACGAGCACTCACTCAGGTCTCCAGGGGAAGCCAAGAATACGAGCCTTGGGTCAGAAGCTCCCGGTTCTGGGCATTGCCACGTACCAGATGGATTGACATGAGGGACAGCCGCTGTACCTCTCAGAACCTCAGTTTCCTCCCCTGTGAAATTGGAACAGTGATAGCCACCCCACAGGATGGTTGTGAGTATTCATTGAGTCCTGGGTCAGAGGGGCCTGGTAGGGGCTTTCTCCCCGCCCACAACCCCGGGTCAGCACGGGGCCACACATTGGGTGAGCCCATCCTCATTGCCCAGGAGCCTCAGTCACAGCAGGGCATGGCCCCAAGCTTGTAAGCTGGGACACAGTCACCCCACGGCAGTGTCAAGGGACTCCTGCCCCAAACTTTTGAAGGACATCATCTTCCCAACCAGGGAGAGCTTGAGTAGGGACTCCATAACCCCCTCAGCCTCAGACCTTGGAGGAAGGACATTTTCTAGGCTGTCAGTCATTCATCAGTAGAGGAGTGGACACTGATGGAATGGCCCTGCAGCAGCATCTCCGGAGGCCTCATTAATACTGTGGCCCTATCTCAGACCCCAGGGTGGAACAGCTCACTATCAGTGATGAGGGACAGGCCCTCCAATGCCCTGGTACCCAGGAGGTCTTTCTGCTCCACTTTCAGTTCTGGGTGTCCCCGTCCAGCACTTCAGATTTAAGAGGTTGGCCTGGAAGATCCCTGAGGTCCCTCCATCTGTCACTGTGCTCTCAGGAGGGAGTTCCAGAGAGGGAGCAATGTCTCATCCCTGCCATGGGGGTGACTGAGTTCTTGGGGCTGCAGACATGCTGACCCACTGATCCCGGGGGGCAGGATGGAGCCCCAGAGTGGCTGTTCCTAGGACCACAGCTAGCCCTGCATTTCAGGATGTGTCTGGTGGGCTTGAGCCAAGAGGATTTTCTAGCTATCTCCCTGCTAAATTCCTAAACTGCTCCACCTCTCCAAAACACACTTGAAAAAACTATCCTGAGCTGCAGAGCAGTTAGCAGCCCACAAGGCTGTTGTTGTTTAGTTGCTCAGCCGTGTCCAGCTCTTTGGGATCCCATGGAATGGACGTAGCCCACCAGGCTCCTCTGTCCATGGGATCTCCTAGGCAAGAATACTGGAGTGGGTCTCCACTTCCTTCTCCAGGGGATCTTCCTGACCCAGGGCTCGAACCTGCATCTCCTGGCAGGCAGATTCTTTACCACTGAGCCACCTGGGAAGCCCAGCAGCCCATGATGCACCCGAGTTATATGTGAGGTGGACTTGTTGGAGATCCTTTTTCTTCCCCAAGCATGACAGACCCCACCTGCCTCTCCTGAAGCATTTCTCTATTCAACAAACATTGGCTAAGAATGCACTGTGGGGACATAAAAGTCACAGTCTCTGAGCCTCAGGAAGCTATAGGCTGGAGGGGAAGAAGACAGACTCCGAATCCAGGAAGACTTTTGCAGGGCCACAGGCTGACTGACGGACAGACATGTGCCCAGGGCTCCGGATGGCCTCCCTGGAGATCTAGCTGGAGAGGTCGGTAGGGCCACTTCTGGCTTCTCCGCAAACAGCTGGGCTTAACTTTGAAGTCAGTGTGACTCCTCACTCCCCTTCCCCACCCCAGCTGACCCTGGCTGGTAGAGACCCTCCAACCCCTGCTCATCCCAGGTTCTGATTTGGGGTGTGGAGCCTTGGATCTGCTTTGGACCCTGAGCTGCGCTGCTGGCCGCCCCTCTTCTCAAGCCCTGAACAAGCAGCTGCTGGAAGGACACTCTCCTCTGGTGAAGATGGGAGTTTACCTGCTCCCTCTGGACCTAACACAGCCTGGCCTCAGAGGGGCCCCTGGGGAAATGAGCACAGAGGAGCCTGGCAGTTTAAAAGCCCTGTAATTGCACTGCCGGTTTCTAGCACCACTCTGGGCTTCCCAAGTTAAAGAATGTTTTCAAGAGCCCCAGAAACAGTCAGCTGCCAGGAGGCTGCAGGGATGTGGGCTGGGGCAGCAGAGAGAGGAAAGCCTTTCAGGAGGGATCCCTGAGATCCCTCCATCCCTGTGAGCCCCGGGGGCTGAGAAGGAAGGCTCCCCGGATACAGGGAGAGAAGGTTCTAGGGGTGGGGAACAGGGGGTGGAGGAGGGACATGGAGAGAAGAAGCATTTAACAGTCAGCACAGAGAGTGAGAAAGAAATTTCTAGAACAGCATGCTGGGATTGCTGGGCAATACTGAGGGTGCTTTGTCGTTTTCGGTCTTTTAAAAAATTACTCATTTATTTTTGTCTGTGCTAGATCTCCACTGCTGCGCAGGCTTTTCTCTAGTTGCGGAGAGCGGAGGCTACTCTAGCTGTGGTGCTGGGACTTCTCGTTGCGCGGTGACATCTCTTGCCGTGGAGCACAGGCTCTAGGGCACACAGGCGTCAGTGGCTGTGGCATGTAGGCTCAGTAGTTGTGGCTCCAGGGTTCTAAAGTGCAGGCTCAATAGTTGTGGCACTCAGGCTTAGTTGATTTGCGGCATGTAGCATCTTACTGGATCAGGGCTTGAACCTGTGTCTTTTGCATTGGCGGGCAGATTCTTTACCACTGAGCCACCAGGGCAATCCAGTTTGTGGCCTTGAATTTAATGCCTCTTTGTAATGGCAACCCACTCCGGTACTCTTGCCTGGAATATCCCATGGATGGAGGTGCCTGGTAGGCTATAGTCCCTTGGGTCGAGAAGAGTCAGATGCGACTTGAGCAACTTCACTTTCACTTTTCACTTTCATGCACTGGATAAGGAAATGGCAACCCACTCCAGTGTTCTTGCCTGGAGAATCCTAGGGATGGAGGAGCCTGGTGGACTGCTGTCTATGGGGTTGCACAGAGTCTAACACGACTGATGCGACTTAGCAGCAGCAGCAGCAGCAGTGGTTTGCTTGACACACTTGTTGAGCAACAAGTGTTGCTTGTCACTTGTTGAGTGACAAGATAGCTGGCAGAGGACTAGGCAGTAAGAAGAATAAAAGACACATTCCTGCCCCTCAGGCAGTTTCACCTCTGTGGGAGAATTAAGTCATGGTTACAAACAACTATAAAATAGACCAATATGAGGCTGTGCAGTGGGGAAGGGCTCAGAAAGGTGTGAGAGGCTCTGGAAAGACCTTGATGGGCAAGAAAGACTTTGCGGACAGACAGGCATGGACTTGAACCCCAATTTTCCCATCCCTGAGCTGGATACTCTCTAAGGCAAGTCACAAAAGCTCTCTGAAATCAGATTTTCCAAATTATAAAATGGGGATCATCCTACTGATCTAATAAGTCTGGAATGGTGATTAACTAAGGAAATCTCAATAGATCTTGTGCAGAGTAGGAATTTAATGATTACCTGCCATGGACATTCATTAGTCAGAGCAGGGCTGGCAAATTATTAGCATGAAGTATGGACCAGTCCTGTCCACTGTCTTTTTGTACAGGCCTTGGTATAAAAATGATTGGCATGTTTTAAATGGTTGGGGGAGAAATTCAAGAGGAATAATATTTCATGACATGTGAAAATGACATAAAATTCAAATCTCAGTGTTCATAAATAAAGTTATATTGGAACATAGCCATGACCATTTGTTTACGTATTGTCTCTGCTGCTTTGACTCCACAACTGCAGAGTTGAGAAGCTGGTTGTGACAGAGACCATATGGCCTAGAAAGGCTGAAATATATACTATGTAGACCTTTATAGAAAAAGGTTGCCAACTTCTGACTTAGAGAAAGGAAGGAGAGATTGAACTGGGTACTCAGAAAGATGGCTTCTGTTCTTGTCTAGTTGCTAAGTAGAGTCTGACTTTTTGTGACCCCATGGACCGCAGCACACCAGGCTGCACTCAAGGCTGCTTTGTCCTTTGCTATCTTCTGGAGTTTATGCAAATTCATGTCCATTGAATCAATGATGCCATCCAACCATCTCATCCTCTGCCACCCCTTCTCCTTCAATCTTTCCCAGCATCAGGGTCTTTTCCAATGAATTGGCTCTTGGCATCACGTGGCCAAACTATTGGAGCTTCAGCTTCACAGTCCTTCCAATCAGTCCTTCTGATGAATATTCAGAGTCGATTTCCTTTAGGATTGACTGGTTTGATCTCCTTGTAGTCTAAGGGACTCTCAAGAATCTTCCCTAGCACCACGGTTCTCCTGTAAATCAATTTCTCTTTTTCTTGAAGGAGGGACAGGCAGGAGGCTGGACTCCATAGGAGTCCTTTCTAAGAAAGGGCTGTGTGTTTTGGGGGTGGAGGAGGGTGTTCCTGGGCTTGGGTTCCTAAGCTAGTCTCCTGGAAAGCCAGAGGTCCCTCTTTTCAAGACCTAAAAGGAAAATAGAATGAGCCAAAGGAACATTAAATGAAAAAGGCACGAGCTATGTGGATTTGGATCTGCAGGGATGAGGGCAGCAGGCCCTTGGGTGTGAAGCAACCTTCCATTTTTCTCTTGCTAACAATTATGATGACTGTTCCCACCTTTCTCCACTGTCCTCAAGGCTCTGAGGCCATCCATGTGCTCACTTGGCAGAGGACCCCAACCCCAAGGTCAAGGAGACCAGGCTACCTGCTGTGAAGTCCCTCTGAATTCCCAGGGTTTCTTCCTGCTGCCCCAAGGAAGAAGTTTCCCTACCTCTGTTCAGGCTAAGCCTTCCACCCATGCTTTGATCTCATCCCCATGGCTCCCCTGGGCTCTTTGCTCTGTTAATTGTATATCTTTCTTTCATTCTTTCTTGTGTCCACTGGCACTTTTCCCTTCCTCTTCTTGTTGGGAAGGTGACTAATATTTAATGAGTTCCTATTATGTGCCAGCAGTCTTCTAGGTGACTGTGTATGCTGTTTCATTTGATTCTGACAAAAGCCCTAAGGTAGTGTATTAGTCAGGACTACAGTTGCCAGGGAAAGAAGCACAGCTCCAACTGGCTTAGTGGAAATTTATTGGCTCATGTCATGGGAAGTTCAAGGGCAAACTTCAGACACAATTAGATTCAGGTCCTTAAGTAATGTCCTAAGGAATTTCTGAATTTCTTAGTTCTGTTTTCTTCTCATGCACACCTCATGTGGTTGCAAAGGCAGCCACCAGCAGCTCTAGACTTATTCTATCTTTGTAGCAATTTCAAACAAAGAGAGCTTCAGCAAAAATCCCAGGGTTGACTCTCATTGGCTTAGCCTGGTCACATGGCTTTTCCTGAACCAATCACTGTGGCCAAGTGTTTGCTTGCTCTCACTGGTCAACCCAGGTGTGTCTTCCCACTTGTGCTGGTGGGGGCATCACCCACCTAAACCATATGGACTAGGAGTAAAAAAGATGTGATTTCCCCAAAGGAAAATCATGGTGTTGACATTGGAAAATGAGAGAATGGTTGCTGGGTAGATGAAAATGACACTTGTCCATTAGAGACATGAGACCCTCATGGTATAGTTGAAGAAACTGAGCCTAAAAGAAGTTAAATGTCTGGTACCAAGTTGTACAACTGAAACTTGGTAGATGCGCAATTTCACCCAAGTTGGGCTCACTCTATTCTGCTTTGATTCCTTGGAATTGCTGTGAGAATTCAGGAAAATTCAGCTTGCTCAGGGAGTAGAAGGGAACAGGAGAGGAAATGATAAGAAAGAAAATATGGTTTTGTGGAGTAACCAATGTCAAAAAGAGCCAGTGACTGGGTAAACCTCCAGTGGACCCACATAGCTGGGCAGAGGTGATGGAAATCAAGGAGTCTCTCCAGGAGACGCCTCCATTGGAGAGCCTTGGCTTCTGTGTCTTCTTAATAGCACTACTTGTCTGTTTGTTCAAAGCCTTTTCCAATCAACCTTATGTTTGGCAAATACTGTTGTGTTTTACCCAACACAGCTGAGCTCAGAGGGCATTACTGTGAACACATACAAGCCCTGTCGTTTCACAGAGTGACATCAGAGAGGAGAGGAGTCCTCTGACCCACGGAATTAATCCCCACATTGGGATGAGCTGGACAGATACCACCCAACCAGATATTTAGGGTCTGTATCCACCTGGAACTTAGCACAGGAGAGGGACCCTTTGAACAAGACCATGAATGATAAAAGAATTTGCCTGGGGGAAGCGGTTTTCTGCTGGTCTAGAGTGGGACTGCTTTCTAGAAAATTTGGGCCCAGTTCTATTTATGTATCGGAGAAGGCAATGGCAACCCACTTCAGTACTCTTGCCTGGAAAATCCCATGGACGGAGGAGCCTGATAGGCTGCAGTCCATGGGGTTGCTAAGATTCGGACATGACTGAGTGACTTCACTTTCTTTTTTTTTTTTTTAATTTTATTTTATTTTTAAACTTTACATAATTGTATTAGTTTTGCCAAATATCAAAATGAATCCGCCACAGGTATACATGTGTTCCCCATCCTGAACCCTCCTCCCTCCTCCCTCCCCATACCATCCCTCTGGGTCGTCCCAGTGCACTAGCCCCAAGCATCCAGTATCGTATATCGAACCTGGACTGGCAACTCGTTTCTTACATGATATTTTACATGTTTCAATGTCATTCTCCCAAATCTTCCCACCCTCTCCCTCTCCCACAGAGTCCATTAGACTGTTCTATACATCAGTGTCTCTTTTGATGTCTCGTACACTGGGTTATTGTTACCATCTTTCTAAATTCCATATATATGCGTTAGTATACTGTATTTATGTTTTTCCTTCTGGCTTACTTCACTCTGTATAATAGGCTCCAGTTTCATCTTTCACTTTTCACTTTCATGCATTGGAGAAGGGAATGGCAACCCACTCCAGTGTTCTTGCCTGGAGAATTACAGGGACAGGGGAGCCTGGTGGGCTGCCGTCTCTGGGGTTGCCCAGAGTTGGACATGACTGAAGTGACTTAGCAGCAGCAACGATTTCATGTATACATATGGAAAGAGGAGAAAGACACACACACATTCTTTTCTTTCTGGATCACTGTATCTATGACCTCCAGACTGTGATGAGGAAATAAAGACCCTGATCAAGACTCTTAAGTAGGGTATGCTGGGAGTTAGGGAGTCCTGGGGGATGCAGGGCACCAGGAGGGACCCTGTGGGAGGGAGGATGAGAGGGTTGACCCAGGAAGGAAAGAATTGGGACCATGTGTGTCACCGTCTCCTGGTTCTGCTACTGCCTCTTCCAAGAGGCAGAGACAGTGAGAGAACCCAGCCTTGGACCCCCAAAAAGACACCATTGAATTGGAGGACAGCTGCAGAATGGACATTTGAGAGCCTTGCCTCCCGCCCATAGCCCCATCCTTAGTGCTGCCCACCCCTCCCTGTGTTTCAGTCTGAACTGCTGGAGGATGAGGCGAAGTGAGGGGAACATTTTCTGTTGCTGCTTGGAGGCTTTCTCTAGTTGTGGAGAGCTGCGCTACTCTTTGTTCTGGGGTTCAAGCTTCTCAGTGCGGTGGCTTCTCTTGTTGTGGAGCGTGGGTTCTAGGCATGCAGGCTTCAGTAGTTGTGGCTCTTGGGCTCTAGAGCATGGGCTCAGAAGCTGTGGGGCACGGGCTTAGTTGCCACAAGGCATGTGGGATCTTCCCGGACCAGGGATCGAACCAGTGTCCTCTGCATTGCAAGGCATACTCTCCACCACTGGACCACCAGGGAAGCCTTGTAACACTTCTGAGCATAGACTGTCTTGGGCTTGGAACCCATGGGAACCTCAGAAGTAAATTCATCCCTCACTTAGTGGAAAATGCCCTCTATTGGGCATCATAAGATGCTTCATCATCAGGAAAGTTCCTCCTTCTACCACACCCAATCTGCCTCCCAGGAACTCCCAAAGAATGGTCTCAGCTGGGGCCAGTTGGCATCAAGCTGGACAAACCTGTGCCTCTTCCCAAGTTAGAGCCGGCCCCAGAGGTGTCAGCAAGGTCACATGGTCCAAGCAGACCCACTCCCCATGTGCATGCACGGGCTTGGCATGTGTTGGGGTGGCAGCGTGTATGGTTGTACATTCAGGCAACCCAACTGGTGAGTAAATGAGGAGCTATATTTATCTCTGCCTTCCGGGCCCTGGAGCTCCTACTCTGCACCAGAGAAAGAAAAACAAGCATGTGGGGGGAGATGCCTCACATTATTGTGACAAGTAATTAGGGGATGTGAGATATTCAGAAATTACTTTATTAGACAAATGCTGCTTAGAAACCCCACGCAACAAACATTCCTGGGGAGCTGCCTCTGGTCCTAGGACTCTGCTGCTCAAGGAATCCCAGCTCTCCTGTCCTTCCACGTGGCAGGCTGTGTGCTGGGAAAGATCTGAATTTGGAATCCCTGCTCCGCGCCTTCTAAGTGCATGATCTTACGCACATCAACTCATCCAGCTCAGCTGCAGTGTCCATAATGCTCTTGGCTCTCTGCTTCAGGAGGTGTCTCCAGCAGAGCCTACCTCCACCAGGGCTGGAGGGACAAAGACAGTGGTGATAGCAGATCCCAGGCATCAGGACCAGCCTTCGGGGCTGGGACAGTTGAAGAGGTGTTTCTGATGGGAAGAGAATTTTAACTGAACATCTGCTATTGCTAGGGACTGGAACAGGCCTAAGGGACATTGTTGAGCGAGATTCTTCCTCAATTCACTCATCATCCACAGAGAAGACAAGAAATTCTAGGACAAGTGCTGTTTGAAATAAAAATCATAGTAGACTAGATTTGGGGTCAGCCAGCTTTTCTGTTAAGTCAAGGGCCAGAGAGGAAATGTTTCAGACTTTGTGGGCCATGCAGTCTCTTGCATCACTCTACTGTGCCCTTGTCATGCAAAAGCAGCCTCAGACAATACGTGCACAAACGTGCGTGCCTGGATTCTGATGAAACTATTTATGGACACTGAAATTTGAATTTCACATCATTTTCACATGTCCTGACATATTCCTCTTCTTTTGATTTTTTTTAAAGCACTTAAAATTGGAAAACCATTTTCAGCTCATGGTCCATAAAAAGGCAGATGGTTGGCTGGATTTGGGTCACAGTGATCACTCATCTAGAGCCAGACATCATGGAATGTGAAGTCAAGTGGGCCTTAGAAAGCATCACTACGAACAAAGCTAGCGGAGGTGTTGGAATTCCAATGGAGCTATTTCCAATCCTGAAAGATGATGCTGTGAAAGTGCTGCATTCAATATGCCAGCAAATTTGGAAAACTCAGCAGTGGCCACAGGACTGGAAAAGGTCAGTTTTCATTCCAATCCCAAAGAAAGGCAATGTCAAAGAATGCTCAAACTACCGCACAATTGCACTCATCTCACACGCTAGTAAAGTAATGCTCAAAATTCTCCAAGCCAGGCTTCAGCAATACGTGAACAGTGAACTTCCAGATGTTCAAGCTGGTTTTAGAAAAGACAGAGGAACCAGAGATATATTGCCAACATCTGCTGGATCATGGAAAAAGCAAGAGAGTTCCAGAAAAACATCTATTTCTGCTTTATTGACTATGCCAAAGCCTTTGACTGTGTGGATCACGATAAACTGTGGAAAATTCTGAAAGAGATGGGAATACCAGACCACCTGACCTGCCTCTTGAGAAACCTATATGCAGGTCAGGAAGCAACAGCTAGAACTGGACATGGAACAACAGACTGGTTCCAAATAGGAAAAGGAGTATGTCAAGGCTGTATATTGTCACCCTGTTTATTTAACTTATATGCAGAGTACATCATGAGAAACGCTGGGCTGGAAGAAGCACAAGCTGGAATCAAGATTACCGGGAGAAATATCGATAACCTCAGATATGCAGATGACACCATCCTTATGGCAGAAAGTGAAGAGGAACTCAAAAGCCTCTTGATGAAAGTGAAAGAGGAGAGTGAAAAGTTGACTTAAAGTTCAGCATTCAGAAAAAGAAGATCATGGCATCTGGTCCCATCACTTCATGGGAAATAGATGGGAAAACAGTGGAAACAGTGTCAGACTTTATTTTTCTGGGCTCCAAAATCACTGCAGATGGTGACTGCAGCCATGAAATTAAAAGATGCTTACTCCTTGGATGGAAAGTTATGGCCAACCTAGATAGTATATTGAAAAGCAGAGATATTACTTTGCTAACAAAGGTCCGTCTAGTCAAGGCTATGGTTTTTCCAGTAGTCATGTATGGATGTGAGAGTTGGACTGTGAAGAAAGCTGAGCACTGAAGAATTGATGCTTTTAAACTATAGTGTTGGAGAAGACTCTTGAGAGTCCCTTGGACTGCAAGGAGATCCAACCAGTCCATCCTAAAGGAGATCAGTCCTGGGTGTTCATTGGAAGGACTGATGCTGAAGCTGAAATTCAAATACTTTGGCCACCTCGTGCAAAGAGTTGACTCGTTGGAAAAGACCCTGATTCTGGGAGGGATTGGGGGCAGGAGGAGAAGGGGACGACAGAGGATGAGATGGCTGGATGGCATCACCGACTCGATGGACACGAGTTTGAGTGAACTCCAGGAGTTGGTGATGGACAGGGAGGCCTGGCGTGCTGCGATTCATGGGGTTGCAAAGAGTCGGACACGACTGAGCGACTGAACTGAACTGAACTTGCAGACCCCTGGTATAGAGTAAAAGCAATGGACCATGAGGGGTCCATTACCGACTCAGTGGACATGAATTTGAACAAACTCCGGGAGATAGTGAAAGACAGGGAAGCCTGGTGTGCTGCAGTCCATGGGTTGCAAAGAGTCAGACACAACGACTGAACAACAACAGTGAGGGGTACCAGGCAAGGCTTTGCTGGGTCTGAGTCTCTCATGATTTGATGGTTTCCTGGCACCATGTGCTGGGGAGGGGAAGAGTGAGCCTTCCATGCAGAGGCAAGTGCAGTTACCTGGGTGAAAAGGAGCAGGGGATCAGAGTGTCTTCCTGACAGTGAGGGGTTTGGAGTGACTAGACTATAGCTGCGAGGTGGGGGAGGGGGTGGTGAGCGGGTAAGACTGGAGAGAAGGGTGGGGTGTGACTAGGAAGTGCTTATAAGCCCTGAAAAGGAGTTGAGCTGATCCTGAGGGCCATGAAGCTCTAGTGGAGATTTCTTGACTTTGTAGGAAGCCCCTCCAACCCCAAGTCATGACAGCAGGGCCAGGAAGAGGTTGTCTTAATAGATTGGGAGGAGTGATGATGAGAGCCTGAACAGAGTCAGTGTGAGCAGAGACAGGAACAAGAAGCCAGACTGAAGATTCCTGAGAAGAATCCATAGGTGGTACCAACCCAGGTATGGGGGCAGGGAGGAGAGGAGGTCATCTCTGAGGTTGCATTCCTGCTGGGGTGCCATTCCTCAGCCAGCATCCCATCATATGCCCTCACTGTGATGGCCAGTGGGTATCTAAGTGTTTGTCGCTCAGCTGTGGGACTCTGTGACCCATGAACTATAGCCCACCAGGCTCCTATGTCTGTGAGATTTCCCAGGCAAGAATAGTGGAATGGGTTGCCATTTCTGTCTCCAGGGGATCTTCCTGACCCAGGGATCGAGCCTGAGTCTCCTGTGGCCCCTGCATTGGCAGACGGATTCTTCACCACTGAGCCATCTGGGAAACCCCCGTGGGTATCTAATGGTGCCTCAAAGCCGGGGCAACGAGGGGCCTCCTGCTCTGCTCCAGGCTGTGCATCATGAACTTTATAGACATCCATTTCCACCACTTTCCTACAAAGGGAGTTTATGGTCTCACTTTGCAGATGAAAACACCAAGGCCTGGAAAGGTTAAGCAGTTTGGCCCTAGGCTGCACAGCTGGTAGGTGACAGAGGGGAGCTTGGATATTGGGTTCATCACTCTTTATGCTGATCTCTTTCAACCTGGACACCCTGCCGGGGCCAGTTTGGGAGCAGGATATACTCAGAGCCCAAAAGACACTTTTATAGGCACCTGGTCACATCAGAGGCTGTGGGAGAGAGCACAGCAGAGTAGGGGTTTGGGGCAGGGGTCAGGGTGACAGAAACAGGGCTAGTAGCACCTCTGCTGGGAGTCTGTATTTAACTCCCCAGCTCGAAGTCAAGGGTGTGGTTGAGAGAGGTCTCTGGCAAGCTGCTGAGCCTTCCCTTTGTGAAGCCTGGCAGCGTAGGGGGTTGGTAGGAGGGGGTTGGGGGGGTGTCTGTCATTGTGGGTGGGGATCCTGAAGGGGCTGTAGGGGTGTTTCCGGTCACCCTGTATACAAAGCTGTCTTCCCAGAAAAGTCATCTTCCCAACCTCTGCCAGGGCACCATTCCCGAACCCCGAATTTTCTTCCATCCCTCTACTGCTCTAAAGTGCCTGGCTTCTGGTGGGTTACTGCTATCTGTAGGACTCCTCTGGCTCCCCAGCCTGGCAGGGGAGGCCTGGCCACCACAGGGCTCTAGTGGTAAAAGAGGAAAGACAGGGCTTCAAAGACAAGCCAAGGGTGTTGAATCCCATAGCAGAAGACCCTGGGTACAGGAAGAGGCCAAAGGAGGAGGCAGAGATCACTGGGAGGCATTAACCATGGGATCCTGAAGCGGGGGTAGCTGAGTGTGTTGGGGAAACATCCAGATTACAGGCCAGAGTCATCACGGGGCTCCCCTTGTCACCCTGCTTCCCACAGGACTATCATGAAATATGCAGTGGAAACACCTATTTTGGGAGGTGGTGAGGCCATGGTTATGGGGTGGGGCTGGGAGGGCTTTGTATCTCAGGGAGAGGGCCTCGTAGGGAATAAAACTACCTGGATAAACCTTAAAACATCTAAATCTCCATGTGATATCAGTGGCCACAGGAAGCTCCACAGCCTGGAGGAGGCGGGTTATACTTATGCCTAACCCTTATACTAATTGTAAGGCTGTGACCTTGAGTAGCTATTGAACATTCACAAGGTGCTTTCAGCTGCACCATGTCATCCTTCTGAGAACTGGATTATTTCCTGCCATATCAGTAAACAAGGTTGTCACAGTCATCAGCGATTACAGCCCTCCAATGTGAGACGGTGAGCCCTAAGGGCACAGGAAGGAGAATACCTGCTATCTGGCAGCCATCAGACAGCTGTGAGCCCCAGGGGAGCTTAGATGTGAAAAACAGAAGACACTGGCCCGGGATAGCTGAGATGCTTATGAAGGGGATGATTCCATTGAGCCCAGACTCTTACCTCTTTCCATACATAGAAAAGCATTAATTCATTAACTTGGGTTATCCAGTTTTCTTTAATTAACAATAACCTTCTGATGTTCAGACTACCTGCCGCCCTTTGTTGGAAAGCTTTTATATAACCTGGCTCCTCCTCTCACCTCCTTGGAGAAGTTCTCTTGAGATGCTATCTCTCTGGCTTGAAGTCCTAAAATTCCCACCAAATAAAACACAACTCTCAACTTTCAGATTGTGGCTATTTTTCAAGTTGACACCATCTTCATGACAATCCAGATCAATGGGTATTGTAATCCCCATTTTACAGATGAAGATGCTGAGGCTCAAAGTTAAACATGACTTGCCAGGGTCTTCCTCATGGCTGCAGTGCTGATCTTCAAGCTCATGAGGAAGCCCCCTTGAGCTCTGTCCTACCAGGAGGGCACAGTGTTTGCTATGTGTTAACCAGGAGCATGTGAATTAGCTTTTCAGAAGCTTCTCACACAGCTAGTAAGTGATGGCAAGCTTGGGAGTCAAATCTACTTTTATGCTCCTGATCACACCCTTGTGTTGTTACCTAGCTGCAGGTGTGTGCACCTGTGGCCTCGATGAAATTATATGCTCCTTGAGGCTAGATACTTTGTTTCTTGTTTTGTGTAAGCTCTGCTTTGTGCCAGACACTAGTACATTGTACACACCTAGCCAACCTTTTGTCTTCCTTGGTGGCTCAGCGGTAAAGAACCTGCCCGCCAATGCAGGAAACGTGGGTTTAGTCTCTGGGTGGGGAAGATCCCCTGGGGGAGGAAATGGCAACCCACTCCAGTATTCTTGCCTAGGGAATCCAATGGACAGAGGTGCCTGGCGGTTTGAAGTCCATGGGGTCTCAAAAGAGTCAGACACAACTGAATGACTAAATAACAACAGCCAACCTTTGGCTGAGTATGTCTTCTCTCCTATCCCAAAGGCAACAGGTTTGCTGCCAAGTCATTCTGCTTTGGAAGGAGAGGTGGAATGCTGTCAGTTTCTCTGGGATCCCCTTCCCTTTGGGAGTTTCTCTGGGGAGTTTCCAGAGTGGACCTTGGGAACAGAGATTCCATTCTTGCCACTTGGGGCATTTGTATCCTGATTACATTCATTCCCATGATGCATCTTCTCATGGACCATTCCGATCTTTGCCTGGTGGGAAGGCATTGGGGAGGAGATGGCCTGTCTCCATCACTTAGGGCTGCAGATTCTCAGATGCTGGTTTCTCATCCTTGGCCCCGTCTCACTGTTCAGCGCGGGACACTTAAGCTCTCAGGCCCACTTTGGAGCTCAGGAAGAGCCAATCCTCCTTCCCCATTCATCTCTGCTTCATCTCTCTTTCATCTAATGGTTTGCCACCTTGGCAGGAAGGGTGCTGCTGGGAGCTGGGGAGGCCCCCTCCTGCAAGTTCTCTCTCCTAGCAGGGGGCACTGTGTTTGCTAATAGGTGTTAAATGGGAGCATCAAATTTTAATCAGCGCCTTAATGGAGTCCGGGGACCTGGGGGAGTTCTCGAGTCCTGCATTATGCTGCTCGCTGGAGCCAAGTTGGATGCAGTGAGTAGGAAGGTGGGGTGGGCAGCTGCCATCACAGCCAGAGCTCCTGGAAGATGAGGTGGTGCCGGCCACTTTCTTCCATGGTGGCCCAGCTTAAGTGGCCATGTCACTACTGTGGATGCTCTTGGTGACACATCTATCACTGACTTCCTCTTGGTGAGAAGCAGGTCTAGTAGCAGATATGGAAATGGGAAAACCTTGGCATTGGAAGACCCTGGTTCATATCCTAACATTTTCAAGTTGAGTGAATGACTGTGGACAAGTCTGTTGATGTGGTTGTTGCTGTCGCTGTTTTGTTGCTCAGTTGTGTCTGACTCTTTGCGACCCCATGGATGGTAGCCCACAAGGCTCCTCTGTCCATGGGATTTCCCAGGAAAGAATACTGGAGTGGGTTGTCATTTCCTCCTCCAGGGGATCTTCCTGACCCAGGGATAGAATCCGTGTTTCCTGCATTGGCAGGTGATTCTTTACTGCTGAACCACCAGGGAAGCCCTTCTCAGTGTGGTAGCCAGCTTATTTTAATCAGGACCCCCAGTGAATCAGGCCTTTTGTGATGGGATGTTGCCATACTCCCATTTAGAGGCTAAGTTTCTTCATTTCCATCACACTGAGTTGTTCTACGACTTACTTTGACATAGACTATGGTGTCAGTGTCATAAGGAAGATCTGGAGTCTTGGCCTTAAGAGACCTTGTTGCTTTTACTTTCTACCCTCTTGGAGAGACCACTAGGAAAGGAAGCCTCTCCAACCTAGTGGAGGCTGAGAACCCACATGCAGAAGAACCAGGTGCTCCCATCCATGGTAAGTAAGTAAGTAAGTAAGTAAGTGAAGTCGCTCAGTCGTGTCTGACTCTGCGACCCCGTGGACTGTAGCCTACCAGGCTTCTCCATCCATGGGATTCTCCAGGCAAGAATACTAGAGTGGGTTGCCATTTCCTGCTCCAAGGGATCTTCCCAACCTGGGGATTGAACCCAGGTCTCCCACATTGGAGGCAGACACTTTAACCTCTGAGCCACCAGGGAAGATCCATGGTAGTAGTAGTGTTAGTCCCTCAGTCATGTCCGACTCTTTTGTGACTCCATGGACTGTAGCTGACCAGGCTCCTCCATCCATGGGATTCTCCAGGCAAGAATCCTGGAGTGGATTGCCATTTCCTGCTCCAGGGGATCTTCCTGACCCCAGGGATCAAGCCGGGGTATCCCACACTGCAGGCAGATTCTTTACTGTCTGAGCCACCAGGGAAGCCCATCGTAGCCAGCACCAACTGCCAGATGTGTAAGTGAGGCGACTTTCCAGGTCCAGGTGAGCTGTCAGCTGACTGCAGCTGTATGAGAGAGCCCAAGACCGGAAGAAAGACCAACCGAATTATAAACCCAGATTGTGAGAAATAAAATGATCATTGTTTCAGGGAAATTCCGTGGACATGGGAACCTGGCTGGCTACAGTTGATGGGGTCACAAAGAGTCGGACATGACTGAACAACTAAAACTTTCACTTTCTTTTTCATTTTTTTATTGATTAATAGATGAATGCTGGGCTCCTCTGAGCCTTCTATTCTCAGATGTAGCCTAGGACCTCCAATGAGCACTTGCCCCTGGGAGGGCTCAATGAAAGTTGCTCGAGACATAGGAAGTCCGCAGGGGGAGAGAAGCGATGTCAATGAGCCTGGGGAGAGGGAGGCTGGCGAGGAAAGGCCTTGATGGCCACAGCAAGGAGAGGTGACAGCGGTGATGGGACCAGGGGATGATGGTTAAGACGTTTCTGAGACAAAACACTGGGACTTGGTGAATGACTGTACGAGAAAAGAGGATGAGTCAGATGCCATGGAGGTTGACAACCCGGGGAAAGGAGTAAACAGTGCGGCGGAGGAGGCCGGGAGGAGGGCGAGCCTGAGGTGGAGATGAACAGGTACCTGGAGGAGACAGGGGACGCTGTTGGTCACGTGGGTCTGAGCTCAAGAGAAAGGCCGAGGTGTGGGACTCCTCGGAGTGCAAGGAGCCATAGAAGCCTGCTGGGTGACTGTCTCAGTCTCCTCCTGCTGCTACAACAAAACACCACAGACTAGGTGGCTTGTCAGAAACAGAAGTTTATATCTCTGACTTAAAAAAAAAAACTAGTTAATTTATTTTTGGCTGTGCTGGATCTTCGTTGCCATGCAGGCTCTTCTCTAGTGTCAAGTGTGGGCTACTGTCTGGCTCTGTGTGGGCTTCTCATTGCGGTGGCTTCTCATTTCCAAGCATGGGCTGTGGGGTCTAAGGGCTTCAGTAGTTGTGGCTCCCAGGCTCTACAGGACAGGCTCAATAGCTGTGGCTCGCAGGCTTAGTTGTTTGTACGGCATATGGGGTCTTCCTGAACTAGGGAATCGATCCTGTATCTTCGGCATTGCCAGGCTAATTCTTTACCATTGAGCCATCAGGGAAACCCTTGCTGACTTCTTAATTAACATCAGACTCCTTCTAAACACACCACAGGTATTATCTGCCCCAACCTTGTAATGATGCTACTGTCCCCATTTTATAGACACTGAATCAGAGGCATAGGTTACTTCGTGCACAGAGTGCTTCTAGTAAGTCCCAGAAGTCTAGTTTAGAGGCCACAGTATTAACCAGTGCCTCCTAAGCCACCCATGGGCACGATGCACATAGTAGGCACCTACGAAATACATGTGCAGTGAATTAAATCAATCAGATTGCTATTTCCAAGAAAGCCAAAGATCATAAATTCTTAGGAACATGAATCCCTTTAAATGCCACTTTTAGAATCTCAGTTACCAGGAAGAAAATGAAATAAGGGGGTGCGTGAGCCTTCAGGAGGAATTTTGCTCTTCCTTTTCTGCAGCTTGTGTGACTTGCTGCCCACTCATCTTGCCCCTGCCTGAAAGCCCTTCCTCCCGTCTTGCCCTCTTGGGGGAAGAGACGAGATGGAGCACCACCACCCAGCGTGGCAGACAAGAGTGGGGGTACAGCGACAATTGGTGTTCTAGCTGCTGCTGGAGCCTGTGAGGCGAAGGCCAGACGAGCTTGAGCTGCCTGCAATTTTTGTCAGAGTTCCCTTTCCGTCTGTGAATGCAAATCCTGAATTACAAGCCATCCGGATGACAAGCTGACATTTTAGCTCCAAACATTCTCCTATAATTAGTAGAATCTAATGCAATACAGGGAATGGCTCCATTTTACACACACATTATCGTAATGCCTTTAAATAAGATAATTGATTATGCCTCTGCATAAGAAAGTGAAATATTCAGTGTAATTAAAACCAGCATTCCGATCCTGGCTCCCTGACGGGTGACCCACGTGTCACTTTATAAACCCTTAAAGTACCGCTCACACCCACATTCAAAGTTTGTGGGAGAAAAAATTTTGGAGAATTTTTTTTGTTAATGGTTTCCAGCTTTGGGTCTGGAAGTCTGAGTGGGGGTGGCTACTGACTTTGGGGGTATTTCTGTATTCTTCCTCAGTTCCATGACCTTATCACAAACTCTGCCTCCTCTTTCCACACTAGATTTTTCTTCTGTAGATGAGGAAATTGAGGCACAGGGAAATGACAGCCGTTACGTGACAGCCAGGCTTGGAACTCAAGTTGTCTGTCTCACAGCCGTTGCGATTAGATTTTAATTCAAGTCCTTTTGCTTAAAGTGAGAAAACGGTGGTTTTGTTGACAGAATATAGTGTTGGAATCGGGAAATCTGGATTCTACTTTTCTTGGCAATCAGCTAACTTCTGTGAGCTTCTGTTTCCCCTATTCATTGATTGGCTGGGGAGAAAATTAGATCAGAGAGGTAAAGTGATAAATCTTAACATTGAGTTGGCCATAAAATGTCTTTGAACTTTTCTGTAAGGTGTCATGGAAAAGCCTGAATAAAAATTTTGGCCAACTTTATAATAGTGATACAGTAGGTAGACTCCTGGGTTGTCCAGGGTAGAGGTGGGGAGATTATATATTTGAGTAAAGAAAAGTCAGGTATGGCTGTGCAGTGACCTCAGTGACCTGGGGGTCTAGGGAGTGCTCAGTACTGCCCCATTACTCTTTTATAGTTTTATTTATTTTTTGGCTGTGCTCGTTTTCGTTGCTGCACAGGCTTTTCTCTAGTTGCAGAGAGCAGGGGCTACTCTCTGGTTGCGGTGCTTGGGCTTCTCACCGTGGGGACTTCTCTTGCTGTGGAACGAAGGCTGTAGCACTCGAGGTTCAGTAGTTGAGGCTCGTGGGCTCAGTAGTTGTGGCTCTCAGGCTCTAGAGCTCAATAGTTGTGGTATATGGCCTTAGTTGCTCCGTGGCATGTGATATCTTCCCAGACCAGGGATTGAACCTGTGTCTCCTGCATTAGCAGGTGGATTCTTTACCACTGAGCCACCAGGGAATCCCCTGCCTCATTACTCTTGACCTAACTTGCAGCTCCTGGACGTTTTAGTGATGGAGAAGAGATGGGATACTGGTAGGCAAGCTAGGTGAAAATTGTGTGGGCAGCTCTTTGCCTTGTTGGTATTTGGAGATGATGTAGATATCTCAAGTGGCATTAACCTACATTAGAGTCCTGCCTTAGTCCCACTCTGTCATTGTTTCCCAAAGACTTAGTCTGTGACATGCTTTTGTGGGGCAGCTGGTTGGTGTTGGGTGAAAGCCATCGGATAGAAAACCGAACTTCTCCAATTGCCTATTCAGGGGCAAACTAATTACTTTGTGTTTATTCTCATGAACCTCATAGCCTCATCCCAATAGCATTACTAACAATAGTCTAGCTCCCTATGGAGATGTCAAGACTTTTACATTTGGGCAAGAAAAGCTTTTCCCAGTGTTGTCCTATTCATGTTCACCTTTGTATTAGTTTCCTATTGTTCCTGTAACAAATGACTACACATCTAATGGCTTAAAATAACACAAATTTATCATCTTGTAGTTCTAGAGTCAGAAGTCTGAAGTTGATCTTGCTGGGTAAAATCAAATCTTGCTGGGCAATCACGTTCCTTCTGGAGTTTCTAGGGGAGAATCTGTTTCCTTGCCTTTTCCTGCCTCTAGGATCTGCCTGCATTCATTGGCTCATGGTCTCCTCCTCCACCTTCAGAGCCAGCAATGTACTGGGTTGGCCAAAAAGTCAGTTTGGGTCTGTTTATTTATTTACTTAATATATGGCTGTGCTGGCTCTTCATTGCTATTCACCAGCTTTCTCTAGTTGCAGCGAGTGGGGGTACTCTGTAGTTGTGGTGCACTGGCTTCTCACGGCCATGGCTCATGGCTTCTCTTGTTGCAGAGCATGGGCTCTAGGGTGCACGGGCTTCCATAGTTGCAGCACATGGGCTCCATATTCACAGCTCCCGGGCTCTAGAGCATAGGCTCAGCAGTTGCGGCATGTGGCTTAGTTGCTCTGTGGCATGTGGGACCTTCCCAGACCAGGGATTGAACCTGTGTGTCCTGTGTTGGCAGGCGGACTCCTCACCACTGAAGGAGAAGCCCGTTAATTTGGATTTTTCCATACGATGTTATGAAAAGACCTGAATTAGCTTTTTGGCGAATCCACTATGTTAAGCCTTTCTTACTGTGCCTAGTTTCTGATTCTGGTTCTTCTGCCCATCTCTTCCTCACTTAGTCACTCTTGTGACTACACTGAGCTGATCAGGATAATCTAGGAATATCTCCCCATCTTGAGACCCTTAACTCAGTTTCATCTGCAAAGTCCATTTTGCCATATAAAGTAACAGATTTCAGGGACTAGGATTTGGGCATCTTTTTTGGGGGGGGGGTGTTGTTATTCCATCCTACCACTGTACTCTAGCCCGAAGGATAATTGTATTAGTTATCTATTGTTTCTTAACAAATTACCTCCAGATTTCATGGTTTTAATGACTATTTACTGGTTCATCATTTCTTCTGGTAAGAAACCCAGTACCCCAGGCTGGGTGTCTCTCACAAGGCTATATTCAATGTTGACTGGGGCTGTAAGTCACTTCAAGCCTTGATGCAGGAGAATTCACTTCCAAGTTCACTCTCACAGCTGTTGGCCATCCTCAGATTGTTGTGGGCTGTTGGCTAGACACATCAATTCCATCCCACCTAGACCTCTCCATAGGGCAGCTCACAGTATGGTGGGTGAATCCCTTCAGAGTGAGTGAGTGTGAGAACAGGAGGGTGCCCAAGATGGAAGCCACAGTCTTTTTATAACCTAGTGTTGGAAGTGACATTCCATCATTTCTGCCATATTCTATTTGTTAGATATGAGTCAATAAATCCAATCTACACTCAAAGAGAGTGGATTACACAAGATCAGACAGTAATCGGGAAATGGGGATCAAATTTGGGGCCATCTTGAAGGCTGCATCCCCCAGCAGTCACATACACCGCTTCCCTTACACAGGGCTGATCCCTAATGGTCAGAGATGAGGCCTCCAAGAGTCAAGCAGGAGAAATCAGACTGTAGAAACCTTATCCTAATGCATAGGAGAGTGAGATATTGGGGTGGGGGTGTGTGGGTTGGTGTGTGGTTGTAAAACTTTCTTCCATCTAAGTCCATGGTTCTCTAACTTAGGAAGTATATTAGAATTATCTGGAAATGGAAAGCAAGATAAAATATCTAAGGCTCTAAACCTATAGGTTCTTATAGGTAGTTCTTATGGACTGAGGTAGAAATCACACATGTACATTTTTTTTTTTTTTAGAACTCTCAAAGTAATTCTGATTTGTATCAAAGTTTGAGAAATTTTGATCAAAAGATTTTGCTTATATCTAAAAGAAGGGATTTGGAGATACCATGAAACTCTTTGAAATCTGAACGTTCCAAATGATGATGATAATGATGATGATGACAAAATAAGAATTACTCTTCATGTGAGTACTTAATACTTGGCAAGCACTGTCTCCTGAGTCTCCGTTCCCTCATCTACAAAGTGAAGAGAACATCAGTCAACAGGGAGACAGTGAAACCTAAATGATTTAAGTCTGTATGCCCTTGGGTTTATATCAGCAGCTTCCTGTCTTCGCCATCTCTGTGCTCTTTTTGGGGATCCAAGATACTACAAAGCAGGAGACCACACCCATCCCACCACCCTAGCACACTGGGACTGCATGACAAGGGCAAGTGAACTCAAGCACTTACAAAGGTCATTGTGTAATGACCACAGGTCTAATGGGCTGCCCAGGAGGCCATTGTGCAGGCTTGGGCTCGGGCAAGGTTGGCTCTGTGGTGTTCCCAGGTCTTCCATTAAGAGGCCTGGACCACAAACCTAAGCCAAGAGCAGTCACCAGGCTATTTTTACCTCCAGGTGACAGAGCTGAATCTATTCCTCTTCTCTTGCAGCAGATGCATGGCTGTATCTTGGAGGCCCCAGTCCACTTCTTATCACTGATGAGTGAACTCCACTGACAGTTATTCCCAGTCTTTCCAGACCTCTTAGGCTTCTTCAGCATTCCGTGGTAGTCGGGGCTGGGGTTAAAGGGAATGTGATTCTTTGTGGGCAGGTCTTTTGACCTCCCCTGCTGAGTCATCCCTTGTTTCAAGTACAGATATGCCTGTACTAGTCTCTTCTCATTCCTCCTAAACAGGAAAGCGGCAAGAGCTGATGGATGACCTAAGCCATCCTCTGGTCTTCCATGAGTCGGAAAACCAAGGCAGAGCACAGGAATTTATCTGCTTACAGATGGTGTGAGCTCTGGCTGTATTTGGAAAGTTCCAAGCCTCCTAGAAGCTTCAACCCAGTGAGGATACTCATGGACGGAGTGTTCTGTGTGTTCTCTTCTGCCGGAACCCGAGCTCCTGGGGACAGATAACAAGGATGAAAGTTACGTAGTTCCAGTTTCAAAGGGTCTAATTTCAAGACTCAAGCTAGTTTTGCAATATCAAACTTAGCTTCAGAAAGAGTGTCCTCTCAGTCCTTGTTTTACCACTTTCTTGCTGTAAAGGCACATTAGTTCACTTCACCTGTTTCAGTTCTGACTTTCTTACCTGTGACATGGGTCTATCAGTCAGCATGGGCTCATGCTGCAGGAACAAACAGCCCTCAAAACTCAGTTGCTTAATATAGCAAAGATTTATTTCTTACTCACTCTTCGTGTCCATCATTGGTCTACTGAGGGCTCTGTTGTTTTTCTTCTAGGACAGAGCTGGACAAAAACAGTTACCATCAGAAGCATTGTTAATTCTATGGTGTTGGGACAGGGAGAGTAGGAACAAATGTTGGTGCATCCACCTGGAAGTAACACGCATTACTCTGCTCATGTTTCGTTAGTCAGAGCAAGTCACATAGTCATCTGTAACTCCAAGGGTGCAGGGAAGCATGGTCCTGCCACGTGCTCAGAAAGGGGGAGATCTGGAAAGTTTTGGTGAGCAGCCACCATTGGCTCTCACAATGAGTATTGTTATGTCAACTTCCCTCCAGGTTACTGAAAGCATTAAAGGAGAATATAGATGAAAAAGCACTTTGCAACTAATAGACACGAGTAAAATGTTGTTCAGGTCTCATTTGATGTCAGCCATCATGTGACACACACTATCCTGGATGATCTGTAACAGCAGCACACCCCCGGACAGGATTCTGAAAGGGAGGGGCTTGCTTTCAGAGCCTTGGCTATAACCATCAGGCAGGGCCAATGAGCCCAGGTGTATATGTGGAATGAGAACTCTTCCTCAGCTGGAGGCTCCTGGATGCCGTCCACAGTATTTCCTGGGAAGGGCTCACTCTGGTGACAGCTGAACAGTGATCCCCAGAAGCAGAGACAACCTGGGCTGTCCTGATGTCAGCCTCTGAATCCTCCTCACTAAGGAGTGGGTCAGGTTTCTTAGCTCAGTGGATTTGAGAATGGTTGTGGTCTGCTGTGGATTTTGGTCCAAGTGCCCATCTGTATACTGGGATCTGCTCTGTGCTGAGATGTCTGCTTCTTGCTTTGAGGTCCTTGGAGTGGGAAGTCTTTGTTATCTGGGGAGGTCCTGTAATATGGCAGTTCCCTGTCCCCATCAGTGGCTTTTCTGGCAGGAAGAAAAAGCCCTTTGAGATCAGCAATGTGCTGGTGACTGTGCTCCAAGCTATCTGACCATTGAAATTTTCGATGTTAAGCACTCTACCCCACCTGCCCCCCCACCCACCCCACCACCTTGTTTTTTGGCTGGGAAGAATCTTTACTTGAAATTTAAACTAAAAAGAAATCCCTACGTCCTTAACATTCTGTGTGGGCCAATAGATACGCCCCTGGCAACAGTAGCTCAGAACTTAGTCATTCCTGTGCTCAATATACACTTGCAAATGCATTTTCTTATTATAATTCCACAGGATTATTCTACTGATGATTTTATTACTGGTAATGAATTATTAATTTATTAGCAATAAGTACCAATAATATTATTCTACCAATAGTCCTGTGAAATGGCTGACATTCTCATCCCCGATTTACAGATGAGGAGACTGAGGCTCGTGGAGCTTATCCACCTTATTGAAGGTCCCACAGGTAACAAGTGGCCTGCATTTAAATACAGGTGCTCAGACTCCACCCTGGAGAAGAAAATGGCAACTACTCCAGTATTCTTGCCTGGAAGAATGGGCAGAGGAGCCTGGTGGGCTCTAGTTCATAGTGTCTCAGAGTCAGACATGACTGAACATACACACAGGCCTCGGACTCCAAGCCCCATTGTCCCTTTCACTCTACGCTCTCCTTCCTCATGCTACTTATCTTTTTTTGTTGTTGTTTGTTTGTTTGTTTTGGATGATAGGAGATCCTGACTAGCCATCAGAATTTTAGAGCTAAAGGGGATTTTCGAGATGATCTGCCCCAACTCCCTTATTTTATGGAGGAGGAAGCCTGAAGCTCACAGATGGCTGCCTGATGGCTCACATTGAGCTGCATTTCACTCCTTCGCTTTTTCTGCTATATCCTAACCACTATGATAGTTTTTTTTTTTCTTTATTTCTGTCCATTCCCTGCCTCTCTTCTATAGCATCTCATCCACATTTTGTAACACCACCTCCTAGAAGCCTCCCCTGATTATCTTTATTCCCCCAGGTTTGGTGCTTACTCAATGCAATGTAAGAGCCCCTGTAGCCTTCCAGATTATAGGATATACCCATTGAGTTGTGATAGTTTACTCATGGATAATTATGGACCCCCCTTATCCCACTGGGGACAGAAAATATGCTTGTTCTGCTTGACCCTCTCTACTTGGGGGCTTCCTGGTGGCTCAGTGGTAAAGAATCTTCCTGCCAATGCAGGAGATGTGGGTTTGATCCCTGATTTGGGAAGATCCCCTAGAGCAGGAAATGACAACCCACTCCAGTGTTTTTGCCTGGAAAATGCCATGGCCAGAGGAGCCTGGTGGGCTACCGTCCACAGGGTCACAAAGAGCCAGACACAACTGAGTGACCAAACAAGAACAGCAACTATACTTGGGGCTGATCCTTAGCTGGTACTCAGAAAATGTTCATAGATGGAAGGGAGAAGAAAAAAAAGGCAGGCAGAGAGGAAAGAAGGAATGGAGGGAGGGGGGGAAGGCCAGCTGACCCCGTGTGACTTTCCGCAAAGGCCCTCTCTTGCAGGGTGGGTGGGGGGCAGTGCCTCCTGAGGGGCTCTTCCGGTTGGGGTCTCCCAGGGGTCAGGGAGCAGGAAGACCTCTCTGCTGCATCATGGGGACCTGCCCCCTGCCTCTGCACTGCTGTTCTTGTTCTTACCAGCAGCCTTTGAGAAGGGAGCTGAGTTGAGTGAGGAGGAGAGCAAGAGAGATTGAGGGGGAGAGCAGAGAGGAGGTGCACTGCTCCAAGACAGGAGAAGAGCACTTAAGAAATGTCACTTAGGATCCCTGAAAGAATAAGCTGGAAAAACAACCACACACTCTCTGCCGGGTGACGCAAGTCAAAGAGAAACGCGATGCAATTAGTCACTGGTTCTGAGTAGGAGGTGGGAGGGGGCAGGGAGGCAGAACGGGAGGACGGTGAAGGGAGGGGGGCCGGTGGCAGCCTCCCTCACAAGCTCTGCATCATCTGCTGCACGCAGCCCCCGTCACCCTGGAGGAGATGTTATTTCTTCCCTTCCAGCCCTCTGTGCTGGCCAGAGCCCCTCCTCGCTTCTCCTCTTTCTCTCCCAGGAGGTGGCATCCTCCCCCTGTGTCCACACAGCTGAGGTCGAGAAGCAGGGAACCCAGAGTCTGTGAGGGAGGGGCTTGGGAGACCAGGGGTCACGGGGAGGGTGAAGGGGGGAAGTCTTTGGCCTTGGGCCCACCCTGTGGACCTCAGCTCCCCACTTTCCCTCCCGCTTTGGTCCAGAGTGAAATGTTTCTCCTTTTCAGGACTGCAAAGAGGGCAATTTGCTCACTCCATTACCTACCAAACAGTTGTTAAACACCACGTGCCGGACCATGCTCTCATGGAGCTCATGGTTTAAGTCAAAGAGATGGACAAGGAAGTAGGCAAGCAGGAGGATGCTGAGTGACGGGAAACGTGCTGGTGGTTTTCCATTTTACCCACATGGGGCTGAAGGAAGGACCCAAATGAAGGAAAGACCCTTGGTTTCCTGGGTAAGGGAGGAGTCAGTGGTGATTAAAAGTTCTGGGTGTATTACATGAACCTCACACTGAAAGGATTTTGAGTTTCCTGGCAAGAGAGGTAGATTTTGGAAAGAAGCATCCTGAGGGTACTTTTAGGGGCTGGAGTCTCCTGTCAACTACTGCTATTCACAGCAGCATCAGCATCCCCTGGGAACTTATTCAAGATCCATGGGCTCCACTCAAACCTGCTGAATCAAACTCTCAGGGCGCAGGGTCCAGGAAACTGTGTTTTAATAAAAATTCAGGTGATTTCATTGTGCATGGAAATTCGAGGTACCCTGTCTAAAAGACTAGCTGAAATTGACTCAAATCCTCACTAGCCTGTCTTTGGGAAGATGAGGCCAATCTAGCCGCCTGCCTTGGGTTTTGTAAATTTCAAAAGCTTTCCTAGCCAACTCTGTCTCTGATGTGGTGGGGGGTGGGGGGGTTGATAATTCTTGTTTTCTGTTTAGTGCCATGGACCTTTATCTTCCCCTGGGTTACAACTCTGATAAGGGACACAAACTTTTCTTTTTTAAAGAATTTTTTAAAATTGAAGTATGGTTGATTTAAATTGTTGTGTTAGTTTCAGGTGTGTAGCAAAGTGAATCAGTTATACATATATGTATATCTGCTTTTTTACAGATTCTTCTCCCATATAGGCTATTACAGAGGATTGAGTTGGGTTCCCTGTGCTATATACAGCTAGCCCTTTTATATATAGCTATTTTATATATAGCAATGTGTATATGTCATTCCCGATCTCCCAATTCATCCCTCTCCCCATTTACCCCCGATAGCCATGTTTGTTTTCTACATCTGTAACTCTGTTTTGTAGATAAGTTCATTTGTACCCGTTTTTGGTTTTTTTTTAGATTCCACATGTAAGTGATATCATATGATATTGCCTTTCTCTGTCTGATGTACTTCACTCATTATGACAATCTCTAGGTCCATCTGTGTTGCTGCCAATAGCATTATTTCACCTTTTTAATGACTGAGTAGTATTCCATTGTGTGTGTGTGTGTGTGTGTGTGTGTGTGTATACACACCACATCCTCTATTGATGGACATTTGGGTTGCTTCCATGTCCTGGCTAACACACGTTTTTCTTGACCCACCTTTTTTGCATGTTCACATGCCCCAAATATAGTGCATATGAGGTAGTTGTGCATCATAGATTTTTCCTTGTGATTTGAAGGTACATTGAGGAGAAGAATATCACAGAACTGCAGCCAGATAATTTAAGGTCGAATATTTCGCTTCTCTGTCCCTCAGCCATTTTTAACACCTCAAACCTCTAGTGATGTTCCTAGGCCTTCTCTCCCGCTCCTTTCCCTCTTCTCCACATCTAAGTTTCTATGCATTTAATTTGCCTAAGAGCTTAACTCTCTCCTTGTTTCCTTCCACCCCAGTTTTCCAAGATCCCACATTGCAACCACCTAAGAAACTGATGATATTTTTACAAAGATAGTTCCTTGCCTAAGAGACTCTCTGGTGCCATATGGTAAAATGGTAATTTTCATCACCCTACATTAGCAATCAAGCTTCTTTTTTTAAAAAATAATTTTATTTATTTGTTTGTTTTTGGCTCTGCTGGGTCTTCGTTGCTGTGCAGACTTTCTCTAGTTGTGGCGGGTGGAGGCTGCTCTCTAGTTACGGTGTTTGGGCTTCTCATTGCAGTGGCTTCTCTTGTTGCAGAGCACAGGCTCTAGGGTGCGTGGGCTTCAGTGGTTGTGGCTCCCGGGCTTAGTTGCTCCAAAACATGTGGGATCTTTCCAGATCAGGGATCACACCTGTGTCTCCTGCATTGGCAGGCAGATTCTTTACCACTGAGCCACCAGCGAAGCCCCAAGTTTCTTATTTAGTCCCAAGAGCGCTCCCATAACCATGGCCTTGATGACTTCCTGCTCCTTTAGGCTGAAGGGTTGTGGTCTGTTCTTCCCACTCCAGCATGCTCTCAATCTGGGATGCTCTCCCGTGGCCATACTACTGATTTGCTTCTCAAGTGGATGCTTTACCCGTTAAACAAATTTCCTAACAGTTTTTCCTTCTCTAACTTGTCCTATTTTATTGCTGTTTTTTCCCCAAAGACCTTTCTTCATTCAGCACACTCTTTTTCCCTTCTTCTTTTCAATCCCTCAGTCTTCCTTCCCTGCCCAGCTCTGACCACTCCCTTCTTGCTGGAAGGAATAATTTCTCTGACCAGGCCTTGAGCACTGCCTCAGTGCTATCTTCTTATTCCCCACCAGCTTGTACCCTTTTTATCTGTTTCCCAAACTGTTGATTCAGTTGATGTTATTTAAGCTTTCAGGGTAATAAATGAAGGTAAACCATGGCACCTCCTCATACCCACCCCAGAATAAGCTTGTGATTAGACTCTGAATGGAAGGAGAGTGGGTGCTTCACCAGAGAGGAGATCCCACCCTCCATGAATACGCAGAAGCTCATTAACCTTCTGGGCATGAATGGATGTCAAAAACTGTTTTGGTCCTCACCCTCTTGACCTGTCCATCACGGGCAGAACTGTCAACCTCACTCTTTCCTTCCATTCTTTCTTCAGTCTGGTCCTGATGTTGGGTCCTTCTGAAGATTTTCTCCTTCTATTTTGAGCATTCCTTTGAGTGTTCTTGTCTTGTAAGATGAGCACCTCTGTCTTGCCAGGAGTACTACCTAGAGCCAAATATTGGGAATCAGGAATCAGGCAAACATGCCCCTCCCAGTTCCAGTGGAGTTTTTCTGAGTCTTGTGCGTGTCATGGGATAGGAGTCATTTGGAAAGGGCTCCCTGCAAGGTGACCCCCCAACAAAAAGAGGTTGTGTGGGTTGTGCCACTGGATGTGGACTCTAGAGGAAATGGCGAGGCATCACCGGAGAGTACTTCCCTTGCACAAAGACACCACACACACAGAGTTCCCAAAAGGGGGAGGTCGGGACTCAGAACCCCTACAGACTCCTACAGCTCAGTAGCAAAAAGTCAGACAACTCAATTAAAAATGCACAAAAACTTGAAGAGACATTTCTCCAAAGAAGACATACACATGGCCAATGGATATAGGAAAAGATGCTTAACATTACTAATCCTGCGGCTCAGCATTGCAGTGAATTATTACCTCATATCACTTAAGATGGCTATTATCAGAAAACAAAAAAGATAACAAGTTTTGACTAGGACAAGGAGAAATGGAACTCCTGTACATTGTTGATGGTGCAGCTGCTATGAAAAACTGTATGGGAGTTCCTCAAAAAATAGAAAATAGAATTACCATATGATCCAGCAATCCCACTTCTGGGTCTACATCCAAAAGAATTGAAATCAAGATCTCAAAAGAGATTATCCGCGCTCCCATCTTTATTATTTACAGCCGAGATGTGAAAACAACCTGAATGTCCACTGATGGACGAATGGATAAAGGAAATGTGGAATATACATAGAATAGAATACTGTTCAGCCTTAGAAAAGAAGGAGAGCCTACCATTTGCAGCAACATGGCTGAACCTGGAGGACATTATGCTGAGTGAAATAAGCCAGGGATCTAAAATAGTTAAACTCATAGAAACAGAGAGGAGCACAGTGGTTGCTGAGGTTTGCAGGGAGGGGAAAATAGGAGTTGCTGTTTAATGGATGTGAAGTTTTAGTTATATAAGATGAGTAAGTTCTAGAAATCTGTTGTATACAACATCATGCCTATGGTTAACCATACCTAATGTGCATTTAAAATTTTGTTAAGGGTGGGGACTTCCCTGGTAGTCCAGTGGTTAGATTCCACATTTCCAATGCCAGGGGTGTGGGTTCAATCCTGGCTCTGAGAACTAAGATCCTACATGCCCCTGCTAAGTCACTTCAGTTGTGTCCGACTCTGTGTGACCCCATAGATGGCAGCCCACCAGGCTCCCCTGTCCCTGGGATTCTCTAGGCAAGAACACTTGAGTGGGTTGCCATTTCCTTCTCCAATGCATGAAAGTGAAAAGTGAAAGGGAAGTCGCTGAGTCGTGTCTGACTCTTCACGACCCCATGGACTGCAGCCCACCAGGCTCCTCCATCCATGGGATTTTCCAGGCAAGAGTACTGGAGTGGGGTGCCACTACATGCCCCCAGATGCAGCCAAAAAATAAAGAAAAAAAATTTGTCGAATGGATCTTACATTAAGTGTTTTTACTGATAATAATATTCTTTTAAGAGTCATCAATGGCAGAACACAATAGTAACAGTCCAGTGAGAACAGCTCTGACCCTTATTTCTCCTCCCTCCCTAGCCCTCTGGCCCTTTCCTAGAGGCACTGGAAGTGGCTGAGTGAAGGCGGCAGAGAACAGACAAGAAGGATGGAGGGGCGCGTGATGTCTTACTTCCCCATTACAGTCTCCGGGCAGGAGGAATGGAGCCCTGTGTGAGGCAGGTGCCCTGGGAGGTACCCTGGGGTGGCATCAGAGAGTTCTGGGGGAGTCCGCGTTCCAGGTGGGCTTGTCAGCCGCCATCACAGGAAAGGTATTGTGCAGAGCAGAGACAAGGCCTGTGGGTCCTCAGCCCTGGCCCACACCACCGGCTGGCCACGTCATCGCCTGAACCTGTTTCCCACCCAGGGCAGGATCCTAGTACCTGCCCTGTCCACCTCCCAGGAGTGTCTGAGAAGTCCTCTGTGGCATCACAAACTTGGCTCAGCACCTCAGGTGGACCTTGTCTCATTTGGCTACCCAGCATCCAGGCACACTTTTTACTTAGGAGAATCCCTGCTTTGAGAAAATCTTGGTGGGAGGCAGAAATGCCACCTCCTACCATGGGAGGCAAAAGAGGCCAGCCACTTCCTCTCCTGGAATCCACCACCCCCCACCTCTCCCTCTCCCCTCTCCCTCACACACTCACACACACACACTCACACACTCACCCATCCTAGTCTGGGCCCTTGGAGGCCGCTCCCTGGACCCGCGAATGTGAAGGGAGTGGTGCACAGACAGAGGCGCAGCAGAGACGAATCACTGGGGCAGAGACGACTGAGGGGAGTTGAGGAGCCTCACCCATAAGGTGTTGGTGCCAGGATGGTGAAAGCCCCACGAGCAGGGTCCCAGTCAGCCTTTTCCTCTGATGTGAACTTGGAGGAGCTGGTGGCTGCTGGGTCTCTACTGACTTCTCCCACATACTCTGGGAAACTCATTAGTTCTTCTGACCTCTTTCCAACACTCTCCTTTCCTCTATCAGGTATAGAGGTGGCTTTTATTGTCTGCAACGAAGGGCCTGGTGGGTACAGCTCCCATCAGCTGCATTTCAGGGACATTTATAGTGACTGCTGCCACCCCTGAATTCCTCCCAGGGAGTTCCCAGAATCCTCCGGGCCTGTGGTCCAAGACCCAGCTCACCCTCGTGCTTCTCCTTCCTGGATTTCTGAGGCTCCACTGGAAGTGTCTGGTGTCTTGTCTCTGCACAGGATATTCCTATGGTACCTGTCTTCTTTAGAACCTTCTTTTTGCACTGTGCAAAAAGTGCAGAGGCCTCCAGCTTGCAAGCTCTGAGGACAAGCTTTGGTTTCAATAGGCTCGGCCTGAAATCACAGCTCTGCCTGGAGTCAGAGCCCTGCCACCTACTAACTCATCATGGATGAACTTGTTAACCTCTCTGGGCCTCGGTTTCCTCTTCTGCACAGTAAGGATAATAGCAGCACCTTCTCATAGGGACACAGAAAGAATGAAATGAGACCCACCTCCTTACACTCTAAACGGATGAGACTAGAGCTGTTATTATTACTGACTTTATTGTTCTGCTCATACTAGAATGTGGCTTCCTTTCCTTGCTCTGCTTTGAATCTAATTTACAGTCACCCGTGTGTGTGTGTGTGTGTGTGTGTGTGTGTGCGCGCACGCACGCGTGCGTGCACGCTTAGTTGCTCAGTCATGTCCGACTATTTGTGACCGCATGGAGTGTAGCCCGCCAGGCTCCTCTGTCCATGGGATTTCACAGGCAAAAATACTGGAGTGGGTTGCCGTTTCCTTCTCCAGGGGATCTTCCTGATACAGGAATCGAACCCGCGTCTCCTGTGTCTCGTGCATTGCAGGCAAATTCTTTACCTGCTGAGCCATTGCGGAAAGGTTCCCCTGTAAACCCAGCCTTTTTTCCATCTTGGGGACATGGGAGGAGAGGTCTGAGGTTGAGTTCTTTGAATGCTTGGGCTTTGCAGTAAGAAAAGGGACCTGGAAGTAGGAAGCAAGGGATTCAGGGATTGAGCCAAAGTTTTTAAATTCCCAGAGTCACAGATCTGTTGCTGTTACTACTGAGTTCGTCATGGCTACAGCTAGGAGATGCTGTGTGTAATGCGTACCGCTGGCCTCCTCACCCTATCAGCTTTCCCAGGCCTGTCCCAGGACACTGCTGAGGCCCAGCTGGCATCGTGATATCGGGCCTGGGCAGGGGAAGTCTCTGTGCACCAGACTCTCAGGACATGAGGGACTTCAGGGCCACCTTTTCTGATTCCCTTTGCTTTATGGATAAGAAGACCCAGATTCAGAGAAGGAAAGAGCCTCAGGGAACCCAGTCTCCTGACTGGAGAGGGGACCATCTCTGCTCCCTGCACTGCCTCTTGGAGCATCGCTGAGCTCACGTGTGTGTGTGTGTGTGTGTGTGTGTGTGTGTGATCTTACTCCCCTCCTCCTCCTCCTCTGCTGACCTCCCCCTCCCCGTGCAGCCCCCTGGTTTATCTCACCACAAGACTCTCGGATGAGCTGCAACATCGAAGACGGATATGTTCTCTGGAACAGCTTCAGCTGACTGCTAGCTTGGGGTTTAATAACTTATTTATCACAGGTCTCCTTCATAAATAGATTTCTTTCCTGAGCTCACAATCCTGGTCACATGCTTTTGAGAGGCTGCGGAACAGACAAATTCACAAATGAAGCCCAACCCAAAGCAGGGGCTCGATAGAGCGGGAGGGCAAAGGGAGGGGGGAAATGAGTACTTTTTTGAGTGGCTATGAGGCACACAAAATGAGCTCTTGCTGAATTTTCTCAGGCTCCTTCCTACAAGCTATTTCCCTACTTTACAGGGAGGGAACAGGTCCAGAGAGGCCACGGAAGCCACAGAGCCAGAAATCAAAACCAGTCTGTCTGCCTCCAAGGTTCATGAGAACCTTTGACTGCAATTTATTCAAGTTTCTGGAGACGAATTCGACATGTTTGGGAAAAATTCATTCTAAGAAGAAAGAATTTCTCACCTTTCTGTCCTTTTCTGTCCTCCCACCTAAACCCATTCATTTTGAGACTAGTGTCCACTTGCCATTTCCTCTTTCTCCTTCTCTCCCTCACTCCCTTGTCTTCTTTTTCACTCTTATGGGTGTCTAAGGTCATCAGATATCCTGAGCTGAGCCCCACACTGAATCCAGTGGCTCTGGGTAGAAGGCTGGTGACTGTGGGCAAGTGGCTGAGGCTGGCAGGTTGGTGTAGTCAGGCTGGGGACAGGCTGGAGTCATGGCTGAGGCTGTGTCCTAGCTGCTTCTGGCTGCAGGACTGGCTTCCTGGAGAGATACAAGTGGGCATCACACTGGTGGCCTGGTGCCTCTGACACTCTTTTGGCCTAGGGACCACTGGCCACAAGGATGTACCAATAGGCTCATAGATGGAGGGCTGCCCGCCAGGCAGAGTGCCACACATCAGGACATCCTGTGCTGTTCTCAGGATGAAGTTACGTTGTCCAGGAGGTGGGCAGGTGGGATGGGAAGTCTGCAACTGATTTGGCTCCCCGAAATTTCACCAGTGAAAGAGAGAGGTCACTCTATAGTGTAGGTGTAAAGAATATTAACTAGGGTATTGATTCATCTACTCAACAAGTAATTACTGAGGACCTGGTCCATACTAGGTCCTTTTTTAGATACTAGAGACTGATGAACATTGCAGATAAGTTCAGGATCTCAAGAAATTTCACTTCCAGTGGAAGAGAGAAATGATAAGCCCCTCTTCTGAGTGCGGAAAAGATGGAGAAAAAGGGTATGACTGTTAAGATCTAAGACCTCTATTTCTCTTCTCACTGCCTCTTTAACCTGTTTCCTACCTGAGTGTTAATTTTCGCCAACTGCAGATTGCTGCCAGCATTAAAGACGCCGGATGTGGATGATCAAAGATTCATGATTTAAGCAGCACAGACAGCTTCTCTCTTGTATCTCACAAGTCGATGATACCACTCTTTGCTTTGGGCAAACGCTCATGCAGCTCTGTGTCTTCAAGGAGCATCTATAACACCATGCCCTGAGTGGATAGAATGATCTGTGGACAATTTTTAAGGAGTAACTTTTAGGTCACGGCATTTAATGGCAGGCCTTTTTATCTTTTCATAGTTTTTTCTTTTTTAATTGAGGATCACCTACAATTCATAGAGCACTGTGATGTGCGTGAGACCATCCAGGCTATCACTGAGGGCCGTGAGGAACCTTAACTCTCTTACTCAAGAGAATTTGTATTCTTCTTGTTGATACACCTGGTCTGTTACCTTCAATCACCGCCTGTATGGCTAAGAGGAGATGAGGGTCAGAACTTACTTCAAACTCTGGGTCTGTCATTTCCTAGCTGTGTGATCTTGGGCAAGTTACTTCATCTTTCTGAGCTTCAGTGACCCCTTGGGAAAGAGTGTAGTTGAATGGAAAGAGCAGAGCCTTTAAGGTTTGAATCCTGGCTCTGTCTCTTACTTGCCGTGTAACTTTATGCAAGAAACTTACCTGTGGGAACTTGGTTTCTACATCTGAAAAATGGAAATGAAAATGCCTACTTCACAGGGATGTTTTAAAGATCAGAGAAAAAAACACATTTCAAGCACAAAGTCTGTATATATATTAGTTGGTAAATATGTGATTTTCTTTTAACCTTTCGTTTTATATGAAATAAAACCTTTTGGGGATGACTTCATCCTCGTCTTATAACTGGCACTACCGTTTACCCACATGCTCAGGCCAAAAACCTAGAGGTCATCTCATCTCAGATTCATTTATTTTATATCACCCCTCCTGCTCCCCTTTCCTGAGCATGCAATTCAGTAGCAAGGTTTTTGGCTTGACTTCTGAATGTATCTTGAATCTTTTTCTCCCACAGTATCTATTTCTATGGCAATAGTCATAACCACTGTCGTCTCTCCCTTAGCGATTTTAAATCATGGTCTTCAAGCTCTTTTGCACTCCTCTCATCAAGAGGTGGGGGTTAATGTTCCCTCCCCTTGAACCTCCATGGACTTGGGACCACTTTGACCCATAACATATGGTGGAAATGATACTATATGGCTTCTCAAGATAGGTCATCAAAGACTTCTCTTTGGTTCTCTTGAAACACTCCCTTTAAATACTCCCTTTTATAATGAGCTGTCCTGCTGTGAGGAAGTCCAGGAGAGCACAAGTAGGGGATTCCAGTTGACAGTTGCAGCTAAACCAAGCTTTTGCAGTTCCCAGCCATTTTGCCATTTAACACCTCCCAGCTGAGAATTCCGGAGAAGGCAATGGCACCCCACTCCAGTACTCTTGCCTGGAAAATCCCATGGATGGAGGAACCCGGTGGGCTGCAGTCCATGGGGTCACTAAGAGTCGGACATGACTGAGCGACTCCACTTTCACGCATTGGAGAAGGAAATGGCAACCCACTCCAGTGTTCTTGCCTGGAGAATCCCAGGGACGGGGAAGCCTGGTGGGCTGCCGTCTATGGGGTCGCACAGAGTCGGACACGACTGAAGCAACTTAGCAGCAGCAGCAGCAGCAGCAACTGAGAATTCAGACCCCACAGAGCAGGGGGAAGCCATCATCCCTGTGCCCTTTCTGAATTCTTGATTCACAGAAGCCATGAGCATAATAGAATGGCTATTGTTTTGGTGCTACTAAATCTGGTTTGTTATGCAGTGACCGGTAATCAGAACACTACCCTTGTCTGCTGCAGTGCCCTCCTATCTTCTTCCCCTGCTTCTACTAACATCCATTTCTCCACAGAGCAACCACAGAAATCTTTTGGAAATATAAATGAGATAACGTGTGTGTGTTAAATCAATTCAGTTATGTCTGACTCTTTGTGACTCTATGGACTGTAGCCTGCCAGGCTTCTCTGTCCATGGGATTCTCCAGGCAAGAATAAGAGGGAGGGGACATATGTATACCTGTGGCTGACTCACACTGATGTATGGCAGAAACCAACACAATATTGTAAAGCAATTATCATTCAATTAATATATATATATATATATAAATTTATATACATATAAAGAATATTGGAGAAGGAAATGGCAGCCCACTCCAGTATCCTTGCCTGGAGAATCCCATGGACGGGGAAGACTGGTGGGCTGCCGTCTATGGGGTCGCACAGAGTCGGACACGACTGAAGCGACTTAGCAGCAGCAGCAAAGAATACTGGAGTGGGTTGCTATGGCCTCCTCCAGGAGATCTTCCCAACCCAGGGATCAAACTTGCATCTCTTACATCTCCTGCATTGACAGGCAGTTTCTTTACCACTAGCTCTACCTGGGAAGCAAGTGAGGAAGATAATACCACTGTGCATATACACTCTTTCCAAACTTCCTACCTGCCTAGGCCTGTTAAGCCCCACGTGACCTGGCCCCTGTTCTTAGGTGCTTGCTGTAGGTGTGGGATACTATCATCTTCTACATGGAAGTCAGAGGCTGGCTAAAGGCATTTGACATGGGACACAGAAAGCACCTCTTGCAGCTCAGTCTCAGGTTCCCACTTAAAGGGCCAAGGCAGGATTTCCTATACCTGTATAGGTGTTGGAACCCTGATCCATGACCTCAGACCCTCTGTGGGTGGTCATGACCTTTCCTGTACCTTTTTAGCTCTGACTGCTGTCTTAGTTACTGGCAGTTATTACGTCTTAGTTATTACGTCTCTCCCTCCCTCCCTCCTTCCCTCTTTCTTTCTTTCTGTGCAGCCATATTTTAAAAATAATATCAATTGTTTCTATTTGTCTGTAGCCAGAGGGGAGAACTCCATCAACTTAACAGACCATATTGCAAGAAGCCTGAAAACTCTTATTATCTGTACACAATGCGATCATCTACTTAAGAAACGAGCTGAAAAGTTGTTAGAAGTTAGCACATTTGGCAAGGTGGCTAGATATAAGATCTACATATCCAATTGACTTTTTGGTGAGAATGGTAGATTAAGCACAGTCATTTAAATTCGCTTTGTTCTGAAATGCCACTAAAATTCTCGATAAAGTTTTTTTCCCCCATAAATCCACAAAAATGGGGAGGATGAAAGTGGAGACATCATTTGGGGAGCTAGAAAGCAGATGGGTGAATGGTAACTTATGTAGCTGATATAAGAAAGAATACTCCTAAGCTAGCAGAATCCTGAACGAGGAGAATCCTCAGAATCAACCAGATGTACACTGCAGAGTGTGAAGGCTCAGAGACTGCTTGCATTAGAAACTTTTGAAGCTGGAGGTGGAGGCGGGGAAAAAGATTGGTGGAAAGCTGTATAAAAAGCAGTTAGGAATGGGAGTTTTTACTTAATGAGTACAGTGCTTCTGTTTGGGGTGATGAAAATTTTTAGAAGTATGAGTGGTGATAGTTACAACAACAACTTGGTAAATGTACTTAATGCCCTCTCATAACATGGCCATGAACTTCCTCAAAGCCTACAGGAGACTGACTCACTCCAGTCTAAGATAGAGTCTTTTTTTTTCTTTTACTGTTTTTTTTTTTTTTTAATTATTTTTTAATTGGTGGAAAACTGCTTTACCAATTTTATGTTGGTTTCTTCCATACAACAATACGAATCAATCATAAGTATATCCCCTCCCTCCCTCCCTTCTCCCAGCCCAACCCTCTAGGTCATCATAGAGCACCAGGCTGGGTCCCTGTGTTATTTAGCAACTTCTCACTAGCTATCCTTTTTACACATGACAGAGTATATATGCCACTGCTGCTCTCTCAGTGCATCCCACCCTCACCTTCCCTTGCTGTGACCACAAGTCTGTTCTCTGCTGGGTATATCAGCACCATTTTCCTAGATTCCATACATATGTGTTAACATATGATAATTGCTTTTCTCTCTCTGACTTACTTTACTCTGTATAAGAGGCTCTAGGTTCACCCACCTCACTACAACTGACTCTAATTTGTTCCTTTTTATGGCCAAGTAATATTCCATTGGGACATAGATGGGGAAACAGCGGAAATAGTGTCAGACTTTATTTTTGGGGGGTCCAAAATCACTGCAGATGGTGATTGCAGCCATGAAATTAAAAGATGCTTACTCCTTGGAAGGAAAGTTATGACCAACCTAGATAGCATATTCAAAAGCAGAGACATTACTTTGCCAACAAAGGTCCATCTAGTCAAGGCTATGGTTTTTCCTGTGGTCATGTATGGATGTGAGAGTTGGACTCTGAAGAAGGCTGAGCACTGAAGAATTGATGCTTTTGAACTGTAGTGTTGGAGAAGACTCTTGAAAGTCCCTTGGACTGCAAGGAGATCCAACCAGTCCATCCTAAAGGAGATCAGTCCTGGGTGTTCTTTGGAAGGATTGATGCTAAAGCTGAAACTCCAATACTTTGGCCACCTCATGTGAAGAGTTGACTCATTGGAAAAGACTCTGATGCTGGGAGGGATTGGGGGGCAGGAGGAGAAGGGGACGACAGAGGATGAGATGGCTGGATGGCATCACCGACTCGATGGACGTGAGTTTGAGTGAACTCCAGGAGTTGGTGATGGACAGGGAGGCCTGGCGTGCTGCAATGCACGGGGTCGCAAAGAGTTGGACACGACTGAGAGACTCAACTGAACTGAACTGAATATTCCATTATATAAATGTGCCACAACTTCTTCATCCATTAATCTGTCGGTGGACATCTAGGTTGCTTCTGTGTCCTGGCTATTGTAAATATTGCTGTAATGAATATTGGGGTACATGTGTAAGACACAGTCTTTTTAAAATATTTTTTATTGGAGGATAGTTGATTTACAATGTTGTATTTCTACTCTATAGGAAAGTGAATCAGTTATATATATACATACATCCACTCTTCTTTAGGCTCTTTTCCCATATAGGTCATTACAGAGTATTGAGTATAGTTCCCTGTGCTATACAGCAGGTCCTTATTAGTTATCTGTTTTGTGTATAGTATTGTGTATATGTCAATCCCAATCTCCCAATATATCCCTCTCCTTCCCTTTCCCCACAGTAACCATGTTTGTTTTCTACATCTGTGACTCTATTTCTGTTTTGTAAGTTTATTCATCTCATTTTTTTTTTAGATTCCACATATAAGCAATATCATATGGTATTTGTCTTTGTCTGACTTACTTTACTTAGTATGATAATCTAAGGTCAATCAATATATTACCCATTCTGCAAATGGTATTATTTCATTATTTTTATGGCTGAATAATATTCTGGTTTTTTTTGTGTGTATATATATATATGCATACATACATACACACACACACACATACATATCACATCTTCTTTATCCATTCATCTGTCCATGGACATTTAGGTTGCTTCCATGGAAGACAGAATCTTATATAATATAATCACATGAGTGACTATTGCATCACCTTTGCCATATTCTGTTGGCTAGAAGCAGAGTACAGCTTCTGTTCAAACTCAGAATATACAAGGGCGTAACTCATGGAAGATCATCTTAGAATTCTGTCTACCTGAACTGAAGACCAAAAGAAGCTCTAATAAGCTTCCAGAGAGAAATAAATAGGTTCATTTGAATAATCAGGAAGTAGAATAATTCACCTTTCTCAACAGCAGTGTTGGAAGCTATGGAGTAGTGCTATCAAGATTCTAAAGGGAAAGAATTTCATACCTATCTTTCTATACCCAGCCAAGCTATCCATTGAGCATGAAAGTAGAATACACACATTATTGGGAATAATGTCTCAAATATTCATCTCCCACACACTCATTTTCAGGAAACTATGCTTTATAAATCTAAGGAGTAACTAACAAATAAGACAACTGATCCAAAAGACAAGAAATAAGAAAAAACTCCAGCATAATAGTGAACATTTTCCAAAGAGGAATCTGACCAGATTAGAGAAGGTCAGAAGGCTTGAGGAGGGGGAATTCATCAGGATGAAATTTATAGGGCAGTTGAGATGAGTGAATGTAATGGAAAAAGATTTAGATGACTGGCAGGGAGTTTTGAGTTGACTTAGTGATAACATAAAAACTTAATCAAACAGAATAACAATTATTAACTTCAGGGATATAAAAATTATTCAGGAAAGGAAATGGACTACATGGCTTAGCTCTGAATAACTAGAATTAAGTTCATTACAATGTAAATACTGCATGTTAATCTAACCAGAGTGATGGTGTAATTACATAGTTCTGGAAGGGTGGTCTTATGGATTTGAGTCCTAGCCCCAGTAATTGTGACTGTGATCTTATTTGGAAATAAGGTCTTTGTAGATGATCAAGTTAAGGTGAGGTCATTAGGGTGGGCTCTACTCCAGTATGACTGGTGTCCTTATCAAAGGAGGAAATTTGGACATAGAGACAGAGACACAGCAAGAACATCATGTGAAGACTGCGGCTAAGCTGCCACAAACCAAGGCAGGCCAAAGGTTGCTGAAAACCCACCAGAAACAAGGAGAGAGGCTTGGAGCAGATTCTTCCACACAACTCTTGGAAGAAAAAAACCCTACAGACACTCGGATTTTGGATTTCTAGCCTGCAGTACGGGAGAAGGCAATGGCACCCCACCCCAGTACTCTTGCCTGGAAAATCCCATGGACGGAGGAGCCTGGTGTGCTGCAGTCCATGGGGTCTCTAGGAGTCGGACACGACTGAACGACTTCACTTTCAATTTTCACTTTCATGCATTGGAGAAGAAAACGGCAACCCACTCCAGTGTTCTTGCCTGGAGAATCCCAGGGACGGGGGAGCCTGTGGGCTGCCGTCTACGGGGTCGCACAGAGTCGGACATGACTGACGTGACTTAGCAGCAGCAGCAGCAGCCTCCAGTGAGACAATGTATTCTTGTTGTTTAAGATATCCAGGGGACTTCTCTGGTGGCTCTGGGGTGGTTAAGGCTCTGTGCTTTCACTGCTGAGGGCATGAGTTTGATTCCTGGTCTGGGAACTAAGACCCCACATGCCACGCCATGTGGTGAGGTCAAAACAAAATCAACAAATACATAAATCTTTAAAAAAAGATATCCAGTTTGTGGTACTTTGTTACAACAGCTCTATTAAGCTAATAGGTATGGAAAGTATGTGGGTATTGATGGTGGGGGAGTGGAAGGGAAGGGAGAGGAAAGACTAGCACTTCATCTTTAGTGGGACGTTAACAGATCGTTCCTACAAAAAAACGAATCAAGAAATAGCAGTTTAAGCATGATATTTAGAGATAGCAAGATACAATTCAAAATAATCACCCAAAAGAATTAAAATTTGTTGCATTGGGGATGGCTTAAGTAAGTAGGGAGGAAGAGGGCTGGAACTTGACGTTTATCTTTGCACCAGGCGATGCTGTAGGTCATCACAGAGCACGGAGCTGAGCTCCCTGTGTCATACAGCAGCTTCCTGCTAGCTGTCTGTTTTGTACATGGTATTGTATGTATGTCAGTTCTAGTCTCTCAATTTGTTCCACCCTCTCCATCCTCCATGTCCACAAGTCTGTTCCCTATGTCTCCTGCCCTGCAAATAGGTCCATGAGTACCATTTTTCTAGATTCCATATGTATATACATTAATATGTGATATTTGTTTTTCTCTTTCTGTATCAGCAGTTATTAACCAGAAAGTCCAATAGAGAAAAATTCCATTCACAAGGGCAGTAAAGCCTATATAATGGTGCCCAAGAATAATTCCGAATAGGACATGTGCTGGATCCTTCTGGAGAAAACTCTAAAATTTTACTGCAGGACAAAAGTAAATAGAAACTGGACCTTGCCTCAAGCAGTGCATGCAATGGACGCGAAGGCAGGTGAACATTATTATAGCACTATGTACAAGGGGCTATGGAGAAGGCAATGGCACCCCACTCCAGTACTCTTGCATGGAAAATCCCATGGACGGAGGAGCCTGGTAGGCTGCAGTCCATGGGGTCGCTAGAGTCGGACACCACTGAGCGACTTCACTTTCACTTTTCACTTTCATGCATTGGAGAGGGAAATGGCAACCCACTCCAGTGTTCTTGCCTGGAGAATCCCAGGAACGGGGAATCCTGGTGGGCTACCATCTATGGGGTCGCACAGAGTCGGACACGACTGAAGCGATTTAGCAGCAGCAGCAGCAGCAGCACAAGGGGCTATTTGGTTAGGCAAGAAGAATCATCGAACTCTGCCTGGGGAAGTCAGAGAAAGTTCTACAGGTAATGTGGACTCTGAGTGAAAGCTTGAAGTACAGAGAAGATGGGCAGACATTCCAGGTAGATAGCAGAGCCTTAACCAGTTTGCTGTGTGTTTGGGGAATAGTAAAGTGCTTGACTTGAAGGAGAAAAGTGGGCATAAGAGTGATGGGAGATGAAACCAGACAGTGAGACAGAAATTGGATCATTAAAAAGCCATGTACACAAATCTTTGAAGGTTTTCAAGTAGCAGAATGAGAAGGTGATGTGTGTCTCATGGAATAAGCATGTGGGTAACTTCTCAATACAAGATGTTGCTGTGGATAGAGAGCCTGTGATACTGGCTTGAATTCTTCAGGCAGGATCTCAACTGATACTTCTTGACAGCCACCCTAGATCTCAGTAAGCCATTGATCCAGGGGCTGAATTATTAGGTGCTGTTATACCTGGCTGAGGAGGTGAGCTCCATGTCCATTGCAGACACCTCCAAGGAAAGAGGCCCTGCCAGGCACAGGTGTGTTCAGCAGACCACTTGACCACTCAGAACTCATGCCTTCTGCAGCTCCACCTGCTCATGGTCAGAAGGATGCAGAATTGCTCTGCCGAGATACTGCAGTACCAGTGTAGGCATGGGAGATGTGGATTCTTCCTCCAAAGAGCTCCGGAAGGACCTGTGATCAGTCACAATATAAAGAAGAGAGATTATAAAAGAAAAAATGGTGCCTCTTGACTCGAGGATCAAGGGCTTTTTTTTTTTTTTTTTTAAAGTAGTTAACTTTTGACTCTGCTGGGTCTTTGTTGCTAAGTACAGGCTTTCTCTAGTTTCGGCGAGCAGGGGCTACTCTTTAGTTGTGGTATGCAGGCTTTCTCATTGCAGTGGTGTTTCTTGTTGCAGATCACAGGTTCTAGGCATGTGGGCTTCTGTGGTTTTGGCTCACAGGCTTAGTTACTCTGCTGCATGTGGAATCTTCCCAGACCAGGGATCGACCCCATGTCCCCTGCATTGGCAGGCATATTCCTAACCACTGGGTCTCTAGGGAAGTCCTGTGAGGGCTCTTATATCAATGTTGGCAGACGGTCCTGGGTGCTCTGTGGCTGAGTGTGGCTCAGCAGTGTCACACTGAGAAGGCAGAGCACTGGGGAAGAAGGTGGCACATAGACCCTCTTCTGTGACTGAAGCTTCTTACCTGGGCTGGCTTACCCAGCCCTGGTCAGCAGACCTCAGCCTGTTTCTCTCGTATTCTCCTCCCAACTGGCCACCTCCAGTCTTCAGTCATGCTGACCTTCCTGGGGTCTTCCAAGTATCCTGGCTTGGTCCAGCCTCAGAATCTTTATCCTTGCTAATCCCACTTTCTGGAGTGTTCGTTTCCTGGGTCTTCACACATCTAGCTCCGACTCATTCTCTCGGGAGCAACTTCTCATGTAGCCTAAAGAGCAAGTACTCTGGAGCTATCCTGACTGGATTCCAATTCCAGTTCTGCCACCTTGAACAAGGTAAGGACTCTGTGTGCCTGAGTGGATGAATTGTTGTGGGGATTAAGTGAGTTGATGTAGATATAAAGTCTTAAGATACTGCCTATGGCATGATACATTCCTGGAGAAGGAAGTGGCAGCCTGCTCCAGTGTTCTTGCCTGAGAAATCCCATGGACAGAGGAGTCTGGTGGGCTACAGTGCGTGGAGCTGCAAAAGTTGAACATGACTTAGTAACTAAACCACCACCACCACCATGGTAAATTTGTGTAAGAATTAGCTATGATTATTGGTTCATAATTATAAACCTTTTATTAGAATAGTCCTCTACTATCCTCATTCTCTCCTCTTACTTACTATCTGAGAATATATTATTGATTTGTTTTCTTGTTTATTGCTTCTCTCTCCACCACTAGAATACAAGGACCGTGAGGACAAAGTTCTTGTTCACTGCTGAATTCCAAGTACCTAAGTAGTATCAGGCATATAGTAGATGCTCAAGAAACAGATATTGAGTGAAATATTATAATCAATGAATTTCTCTGAGTCAATAATTATTTCTTGGGAATTCTAAGTGGGTAAAGAATTCATGTGAAGCATAACATGACTTTTCCATAAAAATTAATTTCCTACTTTGCGCCCTTGCTTAGATCCTCTAATAATATCAGCATTACCACTTAGTGTCCCAAGGACAGTGGACATTATGATAAATGATAAATTTATCAGCTACTGCAATCTAGACACATGATTTTCTAATAATTCATGGTATATATCTTAGTAACTGAGCTTTTGCCAAAGGGCCATTTTCAGCCCTGACAAAATTGCAATGTGTCTTTTCTTCCCAAAGAAGAAGGAGATATGACTTCTTCTAAACAGCAGAACCCAGAGGGAGCTGAGGTAGGGCTACAGATGAAGAGAAGCACAGCAGAGCCATGGAAACTGGGGGACAAAACTGGTAACAGATAACTTTCAGGGCTTGTTGGATGAGGCAGCCCTTTCTTCTTTTATTTTTGATAGAGAATAAATTTACAGACTCCCTTGTAGCTAGGTATATTCTATGACCAGTCCTAGCCAATGGGATATAAGTAGAAGAGATGAGTGCAGGTACTAGGAAGCTTCCTTGAGAGGACTTTTCTTCCTTTTCTTTTTCCTGCTGTCTGAGAGTTGATGGCTGGAGCTGAAGCAACCATGTTGGCTCATGAGGTAAACAGAGGCTGTGGCTGGTAGGGCTCTAAGTGAGAAGGAGCTTGACTTCCTGAAGATTTGGTGGAGCAGAGCTGCCATTCTCCCTAGACTATTCAGCTTTCAATTTTTATTTGAGAGAGAAATAAACTTCCATCTTTTACAGCCGTTTTTATTTTGGATTTGCTACTTCTCATAGCCAAACCTAATCTTAGAAAGCACAGAAGCATAATGGATAAATGCTGAACTAAAATTTGACCTGTTACATAAAAACTAGGGGTTGTCTGCAAACAGAAGCCCGTGACACAGGAAATGCACACCAGTCTGGGTTGAGATCAGTGTAGGAGGAACAGCAGAGGTTCAGCAGATCCTCGCTGCACAAAGTAGAAAAGATCCAGACCGGGTTAACAGTTCTCTCAGCTCAATCCAGTTAAACACTTCCTTGGTTCTATAGTGATAAGAAATTAAAAATTAACACCACAGCCTTGCTAGATAGCACACAGCGCTTCCTCTATTTGAGAGCAGGTTACATTCTTCAGAAGTCTATTTGTTTGAATCCAGAGGGACCAAGGCCCTGGGAGCATAACTTAATCAGAGTATGTGTCCTTGGAAACATTAAAACCAGCAGATGCTGCTTCTTCACACTGATAAGTATTTCATGGGCAATTTTTTGTCCCAGCAGCTCAGTGCACTAAGGAAATGTGTGGAGCGGGTAACTCCCTCCATCTCCTGAGTCCCTCAGCCGCCATGACACTGCACTTTCCATCTCCCCACTCACTCTAACAGGACTGTGCAGACTTGAAGGGCCTGGGACCTCTGATCCTCCCCTGGTTATCAGCTCCCCACATCACCTGCCCCCTTCCTCTGCCCTGGGTTTCCATCACTGCCCCCTATTTTGTTTCTTTCATAGCACTGATTGCATTTACATGTTCATGGTTTTTGTCACCTATATCTATCCCTATGTCCCACTGACTAGGTTTTCGAGAGTAAGGACTGCATCTTTTTTAGTCACCATCATGTTCCCAGTAGTCAGCAAGTATGTTTGGCTCATGTTAGACATTAGTAAAACCAGTGATGAATGAATGAACACACAGCTCAATGGCAGCACTTTGACCACTCTGCCATTAGGTCCTTGAGCAAAGTCTCAGCTTTGTCCTGCATTAATACCTGGCTCATGGGCAGCCCACAAGGTGCTCATCTTGTAGCTTCTTGCTCTCAAGTTCTTGCCTTGTTCTTTTCCCTCCCCTCTTGCTGATTATCAGGGATGGTGTAGCATGGCAGGTTGCATGCTAAGCACTTTCTCTTTCTGGACTGTGCATCTTTTTTTTTTTTTAATTGAATGCTCTAGAAATAAAGTCTCTGGTTTATTTATTTAGTTATTATTTTTTGGCCACACCATGTGGCATGTGGGATCTTAGTTCCCTGACCAGGGATTGAACCTGTGCCCCCTGCAGAGAGTCTCAACCACTGGACCACCAGGGAAATCCCTATGAATCCTTTTGGAATGAATCACAGCACATGAAAACAGCAATCATTATATTTTCTCAGCACTTTCAGTCTTTTATGATTTCTTCTTTCAGTTCCATCACAATCACACACCTTTTATTTCAGACACTGTAAAACTTTTGCTGCTCTTGTAGATGCTAGGCACAGTGGGATTAACCATGCTAGCAAACGGCTGCAAAACTAAGAGGTAAAATTGCTGCTGCTGCTAAGTCACTTCAGTCGTGTCGGACTCTGTACGACCCCATGGACAGCAGCCCACCAGGCTCCGCCGTCCCTGGGATTCTCCAGGCAAGAACACTGGAGTGGGTTGCCATTTCCTTCTCCAATGGATGAAAGTGAAAAGTGAAAGGGAAGTCGCTCAGTCGTGCCTGACTCTTAGCGACCCCATGGACTGCAGCCTACCAGGCTCCTCCATCCATGGGATTTGTCAGGCAAGAGTACTGGAGTGGGGTGCTATTGCCTTCTCCAGAATTGCTACTTATCAACAAAGGACTCTATGGTCCAAACTGAAAGGAAGTTGCACTACATTCTACCACAACCTGTTGGCAGGAGGCCAAGTTCATGCACTCTTGTTTCGTAGCTTTTGTTTGTATATAGGAAAGTTTATGGGCTTCCCTTGCGGCTCAACTGGTAAAGAATCTTCCCACAATGCAGGAGACCTGGGTTTGATCCCTGGGTTGGGAAGATCCCCTGGAGAAGGGAAAGGCTACCCACTTCAGTATTCTGGCCTGGAGAACTCCATGGCCTGTATAGTCCATGGTGTCACAAAGAGCCGGACATGACTGAGTGACTTTCACTTTCACTTTCACTTTCAGGAAAGTTTATAACTTGGAAATTCATAAGTAGGGAGGTTTTTTTAAATAAAATCTGTAGGTTGTTAGATTTAATTATACTTAAGTTAAACCCAGAGTGTAATCTCCTTAGATAGTGTGTGAGTTCAAACATTCTCGTTTATTTGTGTTGAATCCTGAAGTCTGGAGATAAAGAATTCTACTGAGTATTGTTATAGTTCAGTTTGTCCCAAATTGTGTTCTGTGGGGTGTTAATGGGTATTCCTTCATAATATTTTAATAAAATATATTTGGGACTCATTTAGCATGCCTCATTCACAATGTGCATTATAATTTATTTATTTTATTATTACTATTGTTTTTTGATATTTCTTTTTATTTATTTATTTGGCTGCAATGGGTCTTACTTGTGGTATGTGGGATCTAGTTCCCTGACCAGGCATTGAACCCAGGCTCCCTGAATTGGGAGCTCAGAGTCTTAGCCACTAGGGGATCAATAGAGAAGTCCCTACAGTGTGCATTCTCATTTAAAAGACTCTCCTTAACCAGTGTGTTATCACCTAGAAGTCTTTTTTTCTTTAGGAAAAAAAAAAAAAACTAGTGTTTTTCAAACTTGGTTGATTGTAGAATGCTTTCCTAATGTAACATCCCACGTTCCAACATTACTAAGGACATGCAGAGATCGACCTATGTATGTATGCATGCATGTATGTATGTATGTATGTATATATCCATCTATATCTAGTATGTTTCTTGGAGTCAAGATTCTGGAGCAGAGGGGCCAAAACCATAATCATAGCCCTCTTGACAGAATACTGCCTTTGCAAAGTTTATTTCAGACCTGGGGTGCATCTCTTTAAAACAACCCAGCCACAGAAGACAATACCTGTTTGGCATTCAGGAAAGGGTTCTCACGCTGTCTAGCTCAGAACTGCTCAGCAGGTAATGCAGTGTCTCAGCAATCGTTGCATTTTGTTGAAGAGAAACACAAGACAATTCCAGCAGCTCCAGGAAGGCTTAAAGCACATGCTTTGTTTTTTGAGTAGGCTCATCTTGGCTTGCACATGTCTTAGTATGAGTAAGGCGAATATTATTCACAGTGTGGGTGTGGCAGCCCAGGAGGACAATGATAGAAGTTCCAATTTCACATTTTCCTCTATTTGGTCATACATCCTATACATCAAAATGATAAAGAATGTCCCACTGTCCCTCTAAGAGATCGAGATGGGAAGACTCCACGGTTGAGGCATCATTTAAATAATAGTCCTCACACCAGAATTTATATATGTGTGGTTTCTCTGTGTGTTTCTCTCTGTGTGTGTCTTTCTATATGTGTGTGGTGTGTGTGTGGGTGAGTTATGAAACATTTCATAATTTTCTTGGTGTTAGGAATTTAAAATTGAAGGACCCAAACTCAGAAAACTGTGGGAGTGATGATATTATTGTACATTTGCACTTTCACTCTTGATGTCTGGTTGTCAATGAGCTTGAGAAGTTCAGAGTGTGTGACTATCAGCTTCTAGCTACTTCGTGAGAATAGTAAAGAATCAACCAACTGTGGGTACTGGCCACTTAATTATATTTCATTATTCCTAATACTTTTAGAGTCTCCCTTAAATCCATATAAGTGATAGGCGTTTGTCTGGCAATGTTACTGTCACCAAGTGGTCACAGATGACTAACTTGATGAGTTGTTTGACTTGATGATCCATGTCTTCAACTTTCTAAACACATTTTTAAAAAACTTTTTATTTCACTTTGGAGTATAGCTGATTAACAGTGTTGTGATAGTTTCAGGTGGAAGCAAAGGGACTCAGCCATACATATACATGTATCCATTCTCCTCCAATCAAGCCAGTCAATCCTAAAGGAAATCAGTCTTGAATATTCATTGGATGGACTGATGCTGATGCTGAAACTCCAATACTTTGGCCACCTGATGTGAAGAACTACTCATTGGAAAAGACCCTGATGCTGAGAAGGATTGAAGGCAGGAGGAGAAGGGGATGACAGAGGATATGATGGTTGGATGGCATCACTGACTCAATAGACCTGAGTTTGAACAAATTCTGGGAGTTGGTGATGGACAGGGAAGCCTGGCATGTTGCAGTCCATGGGGTCGCAAAGAGTCGGACATGACTGAGCAACTGAACTGAACTGATTCTCCTCTAAGCTCCCCTCCCATCCAGGCTGCCACACAACATTGAGCAGAGTTCCCTGTGCTAGACAGTGGGTCCTTGTTGGTTATCCATTTTAAATATACCAGTGTGTACATGTCCATCCCAAACTCCCTAACTATCCCTTTCCCACATCCCTCTCCACTGACAATCGTGAGTTGGTTCTGGAAGTCTGCTTCTGCCAGGTGTCACAGTGCTAAAGACTCCACCTGCCAATGCAGGAGACACAGGAGATAAGGGTCCAATCCCTATGTTGGGAAGATCCCCTGGAGAGGGAAATGGCAACCTACTCCAGTATTCTTGTCTGGAGAATCCCATGGAAGAGGAGCCTGGTGGGCTCCAGTCCATGGGGTTGCAAAGAGTTAAGACATAACTGAGCATGCACACATTGAACTTATTTGTATCACTTCTTTTTAGGTTCTTCATATAAGGGATGTCATATGATATTTAAACACATTGTTTAAAGTTAAATTTCTGATTTGCAAATGAACTGGTGCCACAGATGAATCCAGAGGAATGACCCTTGCATGCATTTAATTCCACAGAGAGTACTTTTGGAAATCCATTGATAACTTCTGGTCTGTGGGCTGTTCCATTGGCATAAATCTCTTAGACATGGATTCCCAGGGATGTGATCCAGTTTCTTGGCAAGAGGCGTTTGTGCTGCTATTATAATTATCTTCATCAGTGTCATTACCAACCCCTACATTGTAAAACCATACTCATGGAGACTCTTGGTGACAACTGATAGCAAACCCATTCAAGCTGGCTTAGCAAAATCAGCCATTATTGGCTCACGAAACTTGAAAGTCCAGAAGTAGAGGTGGATTCAGTCATTCTACTTAAATAACACCGATCCTTCAGTCTTCATCTCTTACACTGCTTTAATTTTTCTCCATAGCACTTGTTATTACCTGACATGGTGTTCTGTGTCTGTGAAAAGTGAAAGTGCTAGTTGCTCAGTCCTGTCTGACTCTTTGAGATTCCATGGACTGAGGAACCCCATGGACTGTTGCCCTCTAGGCTCTTCAGCCCATGGAATTGATTCTCCAGGCAAGAATACTGGAATGGGTATTTCCTTCTCTGGGGTATCTTCCCAGGGGTTGAACTCAGGTCTCCTGCATTGCAGGTGGAATCTTTACCATCTGAAGCCCATTCTATGTCTCACTTCAGTTGCTCAGTTGTGTCTGACTCTTGGAGACTCCATGGACTGCAACATGCCAGGCCTCCCTGTCCATCACTAAATCCTGGAGTTTGCTCAAACTCATGTCCGTTGAGTTGTGATGCCATCCAACCATCTTATTCTCTGTTGTCCCCTTCTCCTGCCTTCAATCTTTCTCAGCATGAGGATCTTTTCTAATGAATCAGTTCTTCGCATCAGGTGACCAAAGTATTGGAGCTTCAGCATCAGTCCATTCAATGAATATTCAGGACTGATTTCCTTTAGGATTGACTGGTTTGATCTCCTTGCAGTCCAAGGGACTCTAAGGGTCTTCTCCAATACTACATTTCATAAGTGTAAATTCTTCAGTGCAATTCTGTATCTACTTGGTATTTATTGCTTGGAGTCCCCACTGGAATGTGTGCTCCAGAAACGTAGGGTCTTTGTTCTGTTCATCCCAAATGCTGAGTATCCAGAAATGGACATGGTCTATAGGAGGAATGTGATAACAGGTTGTATGAAAGAATGAATTCATGCAGATATTCACATGATGTCACTGGAAATTTGTCTTTAAACATCGCTTGTTGTGCTTCTCTTTGTGTTGCTCTCATTCTTTGAAATGCTTCTTCCTTGTGGGGGCCAGATGGCTCCCAACAGAAAGAGAACTTCTTTTTCTCAATAGAACCAGCAAAAGGCTCACTGGCCAGATTGGGTCATATGTCCATCCCTCAGCCAGTGAGCATGTCCAGGGGGATGTGGTTGGTCCGAGTGAAACACAAAGTCTGAGGGCAGGAGGCTATAAGCTAGGCAAAATTAACAAGAAACTTGGCTAAAATAGTAAGAGTTTATCAGTTGCTCTTGGGGGCACTTTATCAACTGATACTCACAAAACCTTGCAAGGAGAGTACAACATTATTCTCCCCATTTACAGATGAGGAAATTGAGGCCTAGGGAGGGCGTACTTCTTTGAGCAATTAGGAAGCAGTAGAGCCCTGTCTTGACCTCAAGTCTTCTAGGGCTTCACCGAGAATTCTTTGTCCTGCAACAGACCTGACTGGATAGCTTTCAGTGTGGAAGAAAATAGCTGTGCCCCAGCTCTCTCATTCTGAGATCAGCAGTAGAACATTTATAGAGTTTTCCAGCTCATGGTGTCATTTTGTCTAGAAAACACCGAACTGGCGATTTCAAAGCTGAAGACCCAGGCTGGAAAAGAGGAAAGTCACTTGTTAAGCTGGTGTGGCGATAAGCAGAGAGACTGAACTTAAACCCAGGTTTAAACGAAAAAATCCACTTCAAGTTGTTTCCAGTAAAGCCAGTACTTCTCAAGAGCTTGACCTGGCTGGGTCACACTCTTGGGGTTCTGGTTTAATTGCTCTGCGGTGTGGCTGAAGTGTCTGGATTTTCAATTTCCCTGAGGGGATTCTGATGGACAGTGGGCTTGAGAAAAAAGTGGAAGTGTTAGTCGTCTCTGACTCATTCTGATCCCACGGACTGTAGCCCACCAGGCTTCTCTGTCCATGGGATTCTCCAATTAGAGTGGGTTACCATTCCCTTCTGCAGGGGATCTTCCTGATCCAGAGATCGAATCTGGGTCTCCTGCATTGCAGGTAGATTCTTTACTGTCTGAGCCATTAGGGAAGCCCCACTACCACTCCATGTGCTGAAATGCAAGGCTGTTGCTTGTTTTGGGAAAGCACAGAGGGAGTCAGGGTAGAAACAATTTGGAGAGCACTTGAGAAGATTATTGGAGAAAAGAAGAGAGCTGATATCTTTCTGGAAGCTGCCTGGGCTGATGGAGGAAGCTGATATTGGCTTCTTTTTATTTATTTATGGCTGCACTGGATCTTCACTGCTGTTCAGGCTTTTCTCTACTTGCGGTGAGTGGGCGCTAGTCTCCAGTTGCTGTGTGAGGGCTTCTGACTGTGGGGGTTCTTTTGTTGTAGAGCATGGGTTTGAGGGCGTGTGGGCTTCAGTCGTTGCAGCGAATGGGCTCTAGATTGCTGGCTCAGTAGTTGTGGCACAGACTTAGTTGCTCTGAGGCACGTGGGATCTTCTTGGACCAGGAATTGAACCCGTGTCATCTGCATTGGCAGGTGGACTCCAAATTACTGGACCACCAGAGAAGCCCGATTTTGGCTTCCTGATGCAGCCTGTCTTCAGGACTGGGGACAGGGTTACTGCTAGTCCATGGGTATTTTTGTGCAAATTAGAAAATCATTCCCTTTAGCAGCCTCAGCCCTGCAGTCACCCAGGTCCGCAAGAGGATGGTTGCCTTGGAAATTTTCAAGGAAAACACTCTGCGTGAAGGATACAGCCATGCACCAGGCACAAGGCCCAGTGAACAGAACAAGGACGGAGTCTCACCTCCGCTTGTCCTCTAGAATGCCTGCCTTGTGCAGTGAACAACCTGCCCAGGAACTAAGGCAGCTCTGGATGGGAAAGTCCAGCCTGAAATTCCATGCAGCAACAAGCTGATGTCTAAAAACAACAAGCTGTTTTTTGGTTTGCCTTGGGCTTCCCAGGTGGCTCAGTGATAAAGAATCTGCCTGCCAAGCAAGAGACTTGGGTTTGATCCCTGGGTGGGGAAGATCCCCTGAAGAAGGAAATGGCAACCCACTCCAGTATTCTTGCTTGGGAAATCCCATGGACAGAGGAGCCCACTGGGCTATAGTCCATGGGGTCACAAAAGAGTTAGACATGACTGAGTGACCACAGCTGCAAAGAAACTGTTAAATTCATCCGTTGGTGGACAGGGAGAAATACACATGAGGTCTTGATATTCTAGTCCTTGAACCGATAAGGAGAAATTGGTTGGTAAAAAAAAAATGACTAGAGTTCCTGGGACGCTCCCGTGGTAACTCGTAGTGGATGAAGCTGGGCATCATCAGACATATTCCCTAAACATTAGGAAGGTGGACCTGAGTAGAACTAAGGAAACGATGGCCAATTCATAGCACAAGACTTGGAAAAGAAGATGGCTCAAGGGAATTGAAAGATTGTCAAAAGCATGACACTTAAATATTTTTTTCATGTTACAAGAGCAATCCAAACTAATTGCAGAAAATGTCGAAAATAGAAATGAGCCAAAAGAAGACATGCCATTTGAAATGTTACTACTCAGAAATAACCACTAGCAGTTTTTTGTTTATCCTATCAGTCTCTTTTCTATGCTTATAGATACATTCATACATACTGCAAAACAGGATCATTATGTATAGACTGCCTTGTAAGCTGCTTTGTAACTTAACAATATTCCACATTTTCCATGTCATTAACTGTTCTCCTACCTTGTTATTTTATGGTTGCATGGTAACTCTCTTAATGATTGTGTCATAATTTAATACATTTCTATTTTGAAATTTACATTGTTTCCTAGTTTTTACATTTTAAATAGTGTTGGGTGAACATTCTTTGAGTTACACCTAATCCCATATATTCCTGAATAAATGCTTAATGGGGAAATCAGGGTCAAATACATCTTGTCAAATAGCTCAGCAGGATTTTCTGCTCCTACCAGTGATGGATGAGAAGGTGGGTCTCCTAGAAGTCCCTCCAATGCAACTCAGAACAATATCTCTGCTTTAGCAGTTCGTTAGCTTGAAATGAGATGGTTGTTGTTGCTGTTGTTCAGTCACTTAGTTGTGTCCAACTCTATGTGACCCCATGGACTGCAGCACACCAGGCTCCTCTGTCCTCTGCTATCTCCCAGAGTTTGCTCAAATTCATGTCTGTTGAGTCAGTGATGCTATCTAACCATCTTTTCCTCTGCCACTCGCTTCTCCTCCTGCCCTCAATCTTTCCCAGCATCAGGGTCTTTTCCAGTAGTCAGCTCTTCGCAGCAGGTGGCCAAGGACTGGAGCTTCAGCTTCAGCATCATTCCTTCCAATGAATATTCAGGGTTGATTTCCTTTAGGATTGACTGGTTTGATCTCCTTGCTGTACCAGGGACTCTCAAGAGTCTTCTCCAGCACCAAATTTGAAAGCATCAGGTGAGATGGAGTAGGATGCCTTTCCTGGGATAGATGGACAAAAATTGAGACCTTGAAAATGCTGGACAGTCCTGAAGAGCTGGTTCCAGGGGCGTGTTCTCACACTGCAAGGTTTCAGATTGAGGTTTGTCTCTTCTGCACCAAACTTACTGGTCAGAGGAAGCAATTAAGCCTGCATCCCATTTCCTCCCATTGTCACAAGACCAGGGGCAGAGTTAGTTCTAGGCAAAGTCTTCCTAGGTATCCTCACGGCCTGGGGCCTGGGTACCCAGCACTGCCCCCAAGCACAGTGGGAGGGGCAGAGTGCGGACAGGATGCGTTCTCTAAAAGGAATAAGAAGACCCGAGAGGGACAGAATCAGCTCCCTTTCTGAGAGCCCTGGGAGGCATTCTACACATTGCCATATGAGGAGGACGCAGGCTTCTTTTCTTAGAAACTTCTTAATATTTGGTAATAAAGCTTAATTTTTCATCATAAAAGTAATGCACATCCTCTAAAGAAAATGTGGAAAGCCTGGGGTATAAAGTGAAGGAGAAATCGTGCATAGGCCCACTACCCAAGAACGAACGTTGGGACATGTCTCTAGTCTTCTGTGCATGTGAATGTGTGTGAGTGCAGTTGTTCTTTTGATATAGTCATATTCTTCCATCCTGCTCTTTCCACTTTAACTTCATACCCATTTTTCATGTTATTACATGGTCTTGATAATACTTTTTGATTATGTAATTCTCAGTTATGTGGATGGGCCACCATTCATTGTTCAGTGTTAATATTTAGACTTTTTTTTTTGTGTGCTGCACCTTGGAGCATGTGGGAACTTAGTTCCCTGAGGAGGGATCAAACCCCGGCCCCTGCAGTGGAAGCTCGGAGCGTTTACCACAATATTTAGACTATTATTTCCATTGCAGATAAGGAAACTGAGCCCCATAGGATATGAGATTCACTCAACACCGCAAGATTGGTAAGTGGTACAGCCAACATTTCATCTATTCAGCTGTTATTTAATTATTTGTTCATTCATTCAACAAACATGTATAGAGTACCCGCTGTCGTATCACGTACGTCCTCCACCCCTGCGTGGATCTAGGCCCTTCGCTCTGAGGCTGGGTCATTTAGGGCATGTGTATCTTCCTGATCCTTGACTTTTGTCTCAGACACGTCACTGGCTTTGGCTGACTGGATATTAGGAGACCTGGTGCAAGAGGGAACTAGAAATGCCTTGAGTGGCTGATTTTGCCCTCCTGAGCATCTAAGAAAAACCTGGCCGGCTAGCTCACTGCTTCTGGGAGGCAGATGAGTGAGGGACAGGTGGGGCAGAGTTGCTCTAGCCTGCTCCCTGAATCATGAGTGACACAGGCTTGTTCTTGGAAGTCTCCGAAGGCCTTTGAGATCTTGAGGGCTGTCAATGAGTTCTTTTTTTTTATGTATAATTAATTATTTTTGGCCGTGCTGGGTCTCCGTTGCTGTGCGGGCTTTTCTCTAGATGCGGTGAACCGGGTCTACTCTCGAGTCGTGGTGTGCAGACATCTCATCGCGGTGGCTTCTCTTGTTCCGGAAATCCGGTTCTAGCGTGTGCAGGCTTCAGTTGTTGCGGCTTGTGGACTCAGTAGTTGCGGCTCCTGGGGTCTAGAGTGCAGGCTCAGTTGCTCTGCGGAACGTGGGATTTTCCCGATCAGGGATAGAACCTGGGTCTCCTGTATTGGCAGGCAGATTCTTCACCACTGAGGCACCAGGGAAGCTGCATATAGCACTCCTTCACGAAGCCCCCAGACCTCTCAGAAACTTCCACCTGTTCTGCTTTCCCTGGGTCCTCTCCTCAGGGTCCCTCTGCCTGACCGCCCCCCCGCCCCCCCACCCCGCCACGACATCATTCCTGTGTCACAGACTCAGTCCCGTAGCTCCCATCATGATGTGGGACAGAAAGGACGGAAGCAGCCCTGGCCCTACTTCCTGTCACCCAAGTCTGCTCGTTTTAGAGACAAGCCCAGTGTGATCCAGCTCTCAGACTCAGATCTGCTGTTTCTTTTTTATACCCAAGGCCCCGAGCCCTTCTGTTCTACTTGGGATAAACTAATTCATCCAACACATTTTATTGAACCACTACTATATGCCAGTCCGTTCGTTGAAAGCAAAACTCTCCTTTTATTTTCCAAAGAAAATACTTGTTTGTTTTCATGTAAAACACCCAGTGCAATGCCTGCCGTGTAGCTGGTGATCCACTGATGGCAAACATATCGCTATTCTAGAAAAACACCGTAACAGATATATGTGTGCATAAGTCTCGGTTTCCATTTTTAAAAAAATTCCTTGTATTTTTAATTGCCAAAGCAGTGCATGCCTGTTTGAACAAATTAAAATATCAAATTACATTTAAATTTTAAATTAATTGACAGGAGCTTGGTTTTTGTATCTCCCAGGGAACTGTCTGGTGGGTAAAATGAGGCTCGGCTATGGCTCAGTCTTGTGTTATGTGTTTGGCACCAGGCCTGGCACAAAATAAACTCCCAATAAACGGTAACTGCTGTTTGGTTTAATTCATTTTTATTGGAGTATAATTGGGCTTCCCTCGTGGCTCAGACGGTAAAGAATCTGCCTGCAATGCATGAGACCCAAGTTCCATCCCTGGGTTGGGAAGATCCATTAGAGAAGGGAATGGCTACCCACTCCAGTATTCTTGCTGGCGAGAACAGTCCATGGGGTCACAGAGTCTGAGCGACTAACACTTAGATAGTGTTAGTTGATTTATAGTGAATGTTGTGTTAGTTTCAGGCGTACAGCAAAGTGAATCAGTTATACATACACGTATCTTTTAAAGATTTTTTTGATGTGGACTATTTTTAAAGTCTTTATTGAATTTGTTACAATATCGCATCTGTTTTATGATTTGGATTTTTGGAGGCAGATGGGATCTTAGTGCCCTGACAGGGGTCCGACCCACACCCCTTGCATAGGAAGGTGAAGTCTTAACCTTTGGACCACCAGGGAAGACCCCTACCCACTCTGTTTTAGATTCTTTCCCCATATAAACCATTACAGAGTATTGAGTAGAGCTCCCTGTGCTATACGGTAGATTCTTAATTACCTATTGTATATAATTTATATCTGTAAATTATACTGTGCTGTGTATATGTCAGTATAGTGGTGTGTATGTGTCAGTAACTGCTGACTATTCAGTATAACTGTAACCGTTCAATATTGCTGTCAACATCATCAATAAGCATAGACCCAGATGCTCAATCTTTGCTTTCCTCTGTCAAGGTGATGCTGGCCAGGCCCTGCATATTCCTGGCCCCGCCCTTTGTACCGCCTTTGTGAGTGCACACATGGGTGTGGCCCACCTGCCAGCCTTCTCCCAGAAACACCAGGTCCTGGTTGGCAGGAAGCATCCCTTCAGGCTCTCTCAGCTCCCATGGCTTTGTGGCCCGCCTTGCTCACTGTTCCCAGAGATGGGGATTCCTCCCTCAGCCTTCTCCTCCTCCTCCTCCGTCCTCCCGTGAATGCAATCAGGGGCCAGGTCCTTGCAGTTCCCGGTCCTCCTCTCCCTTGAGGAGTCTCGAGGGACTGTCCTCTCCTTCTCACTGTGGCTGCCACTGTCTGAGGTCAGGTTGGCAGAAACTCCTGCCAGGAACACAGAGATGGCCTCCCCTTCCTCTAGTCTCTACCTGCATCACCTGATTAATTAATTAGAGTCTGAGGAATTAGAATGTATAGCTCCGTTCCCATCTCTTGGTGCTGAAAGCCCTTCTACTTCTCCCTGTGGCTTTACTGAGTCACACCCTCAGTGCTTTAGGGCTCATGAATCTCTAACCCTCCTCATGAGCCATGTACACAGCCAACTGTACAGTTCCTTGAATGCACAGTGTACTCTCCTCCTTTTAGGGCCTGCTCATTGGAGAAGGAAATGGCAACCCACTCCAGTGTTCTTGCCTGGAGAATCCCAGGGACAGCGGAGCCTGGTGGGCTGCCATCTATGGGGTCGCGCAGAGTTGGACACGACTGAAGCGACTTAGCAGCAGCAGCAGCATGCTCTCCTTTGTCAGGAGCATGACGCCTTCTGTCCCCACCTTCCATCACATTTGTCCATCCTCTGCATTTTTGAGAGCTGCTCAAATGTCCCTTCTTTGTGAACCTTTTCCGATTTCCTCGACTAGGACTGATTTTGCTTTGCTCTGAGTACCACGGCACCATCAGCCCTCTGGACCAGGGCTTCTCCACCCTGTTGAGATTGGGGCTGAATAACTCCTGCTCTGGTGGCTTTCCTGTAGATTGTATTGATACAATGTTTAGCAGCACCCCTGGCTTTTATCCACTAGATGCCAGTTCCTCCTCCCAATCCAGTTGTGACATTGGCCCAAATGTTTCCAGACAAAGTCCACTGGAGGTGATGGGAGTGGGTCGAGTGAATCGTCACCAAGCCTAGGTGAGAACCACTGCTCTAGAGCAATATTTATGCAACAAATCCCCTGCCACACTCACTTGTGTCTTGCCTGGGACGATGCTACTTAGTTATGTCAGGCCCTTTCCAGTCTCTGAGCATCTGCACATCCTGTTCCTTCTCCCAGGAATGCCCTTCCCCTCACTTCTTCATCAAGGAGTTCCTCCTTAGCCTTCAAACCCTGGATGACAGATTGCCTCTTCTTGTAGCCCCTCCAACCTGCTTCCTTATTCCCCAGGCAGAATGGATGACTCTGGTCCCTGTGTTCTCACAGTACTTTGCACAGACCTTGATCATAGCCCTCACCAGAGCATGTGGTGTGCTGTAGAAAAAGATACCAAAGTAGAATGTGAGCTGTGACATGCGGGGAGCTCCGTGTGCCGAGGCAAGCCTCCCCAGCTGTGCCAGGCACAAGGCGATGTGCCAGAGTTGTCATGGGTAGCCAGGAAGTGTCTGAGCTCAAGCCTCCAAGTTAGGCATTTACAGTTGTATGATTTGGGGTGATTTATTAAGCTTCTCCGGAGGTTTATTTTCCCTTTCCGGAAAACCACCTTCATAATAACATCTGTCTCACAGGGGTTGTTCCAAGGATTTAGCAAATTAATACCTGTAAAATGCTCACCTGGAGCCAGGCATATAGCAAGTGCTCAGTAAAGCTTCCAGGCTTCCCTGGTGGCTCAGCGGTTTTAAAAAAAATTTGCCTACCAATGCAGGAGACACAACTTCGATCCGTTGGTTGGTTGGGAAGATGCCTTGGAGAAGGAAATGACAACCCACTCTTGTGTTCTTGTCTGGAGAATCCCATGGACAGTGGATCCTGGCAGGCTGCAGTCCACGGGGTTGAAAAAGAGTCAGATAAAACTTAGTGGCTAAACAACAACAGCAACAGTAAACCTTAGTCATGAACGAAGAATGAATGAGTGAGTGAGTGCTGAGCTGGGCTGTGCAGGGGTGCTGATCCCATGGGCTGGTGCACCCTAGGTAGCACAGTAGCCAGGGTGCTGCCCCTCACCCCCCACCTGAGGCTCTGCCCCTCCCAACCCCAGGTGCCCCCAGCATGGGCAGCCGGGACTATGAGCCCAGCCTGCTGAGGGGAGAGGGCTGTGGGCTCGCTTCACGGTAAGGTAGCCAGCCTGGGCGGAACAAGGACAGACATTAAAAACCTATTTTCTCACTGGGCATAAGTAATTGGCAAAAAAGCTCTAAATCCATAGCTGTCAGGTGAAGTCATTTCCGAGAGAAAAAGGATAGAGGGAGCGAGCTGGAGGGGGAGCTGGGGTGGCAGCCAGAAGGAGGGAGTGAAACGCAGAGCCAGGTGCCGGAGATACCAGGACAGAAAACCTTCTCCTTCCCTCTCCCAGATCAGACCCTTCTCTCATTATCAACTTCTCCTTTTTTTTTTTTTTCTCTTTTCTTTTCTGGAAAAAGAGATTTCCAAGGTGATAAAAGTAAGGAAAGCCAACTCTGGAATTATTTAATGAGCCAGAATGAATTGCGTTTGGAATCATTTAAATGGGATCTGGGAGCATTTAACTGCAGCTTGGGATCTTAACTAGAGTGGGGAAGGATCTTTGTGCTAATTGCTGGCAGTGATATTCCTACAGGGAGGGAGAGATAGCAGAGAGCGATTAGCAGACAAGAGCTCATTTCAGAGTCTGAGCTGCTCAGGCAGGGAGAGTGAGCACCTCAGCAGGGCTGCCTGGGGAGCCTGAGTCCCCCCCGAAGGCCGTGGGCGTGGCCTGGAGCCCTGGGTGGACAGAGATAGGGAAGTGGGGAGGGGGAATAGATAGGGCGACAAGGATAGGGCTTCCAGCAGTGGAGGATCCAGCATCTTTCTGAGGGATGGCCAAGTGGACAGGCATCTCCAGAAGGGGGTAAAGTGAAGCTTTTAGCCTCCCATTGGTCCCCTGCCCCACCTTCCAGAAAATCGGCTTTGGGAAGTGAAAGTGTTACTCACTCAGGCGTGTCTGACTCTTGGCAAATATCCTGCCAGGCTTCTCAGTCCATGGGGTTCTCAGGGCAAGAATAATGGAGTGGGTCACCATGCCCTTCTCCAGGAGATCTTCCTGGAGACTCAAGTTCGAACGCAGGGATCGAACTCAGGTGTCCTGAATTGCAGGCAGATTCTTTACCATCTTAGCCACCAGGAAAAAGCTGAGAAAGCAGCGTTTTGCCAACTTCCACATGAGGGGACAGAGGCAGTTGCATTTCGGTTCTGTTTCTTTCTGTTTTATCCCACATACCTCACTTAGAGGTCTCTCTGCTGGTTGCACTTTTAATCTACAGTTTTGTTTGTTTTGAACTGTGGGATTCTGCTGTTAGCTTTGAGATTGACAAATAACTCTGGGAAGGCATTATTATTTGCCGCATCCTCCATGGGGTCGAGAAGGGTTGGACATGACTGAGTGAGTGTGGTGTTGGACAAGACTCTTGAGTGACCGTTGAATTGCAGGGAGATCAAACCTGTCAATCCGAAAGGAAATCGGTCCTGAATATTCATTGGAAGGACTGATACTGAAGCTGAAGCTCCAATACTTTGGCCACGTGATGCGAAGAACAGACTCATTGGAAAAGACCCTGATACTGGGAAAGGTTGAAGGCAGGAGGAGAAGGGGACGACAGAGGATGAGATGGTTGGATGGTATCACTGACTTGATGGATGGACTCGACAGACATGAGCAAGCTCTGGGAGTTGCTGATGACAGGGAAGCCTGGTGTGCTGCAGTCCATTGGGGTCGAAAAGAGTCAGACTTGACTGAGCAACTGAACTGAACTGAGCAAGTAACACTTTCACAGATAAGAAAGGGCTTCCCAGGTAGCACTAGTGGTAAAGAACCCAATGCAGGAGACATAAGAGATGCAGGTTCAATTGGGTTCGATCCCTGGGTCAGGAAGATTCCCTGGAGGAGGGCATGGCAACCAGTATTCTTGCCTGGAGAATCCCATGGACAGAGAAACCTGGTGGGCTATGGTCCATAGGGTTGCAAAGAGTTGGACAAAAGTGAAGCAACTTAGCAAACACGCACAGATAAGAAATGGAGAAGGAAATGGCAACCCACTCCAGTGTTCTTGCCTGGAGAATCCCAGGGACAGCGGAGCCTGGTGGGCTGCCGTCTATGGGGTCGCACAGAGTTGGACACGACTGGAGTGATTTAGCAGCAGCAGCAGCAGACACGCACAGATAAGAAACTGAGGCTTCTGACTGTGACTTCGTTGAGGACACACAGTTGATGAGTGCCACAGGGTGTGTCCTGAACCTTCATCAACTTGTAGTCATGGTTACAGCACGCAGGCACATGTTGAACGCCATCGTCCCTGTCTGCCAAGACGAGTCTACGAGTCTCTGGAATCACTAATAATTATGACAGATCGAAAATGCTGACTTCCATATGAAAGTCAGAGGGGAGAGGGCTCCCTTCTGAATGGGTGACCAGCAGAGACATCACCTTGGAGTGTGGGTAGAATCTGGACATGTGGAGACCTGGAGGAGAGAGACTGTTGTAGGGGTATAACTTGAGCACAGACAGGAAGGGGGGGTGGAAAGCCTGGGGCGTGTATGGGAGATAACAGACGTTTCTCTCTGTCTGCAGAGGAGGGTGGAGCTAGGGGAAGAATTGGTGTCAGATAAGGGAGGGTTTTGCATGCCAGGCTAATGAGTTTGAACCTCATTTTGCAGGCAGTGAGGAGCTCTGGGTGGGTTTTGAGCCAGGGAGCAGTCGTGAGATTCATCTGGCAGTAGTATGGGGGAAAGGCTCAGTGTGGAGTGAGGCATGACCACTGGGACCAGTTAGAGATCATCGTGGTAGCGTATAGAGGAGGCAGTGAGAGTCTGAACTAGGACAGTGGTGTGGGCTGGAGAGCAGAGGACCCCTGCCCAATTCATGGCCACGCCCTCAGCGCACACTGGCTGGCCTAGGTATGTGCCACGGTCCTCCGCCACACTTGGACCTCAGCCTGGGTTGGAAAATACAGACCACGGATGCCACGTATGTACCGTGTTGGGGCACAAGGCTGTGTAGCCCAGAGGTCCTCTGGGCATCTGGATGGGTCCTTGCTTTTGACAAGTGATGACCAAAGCCAACCCAGACTAGGCCACTCACCCTGTCTATAACTCCACAATCCCTTCCTCTCCGAGGTCTGCAGTTCATCATCCTGACAGTCCAGAAAGCCTATGCTAGAGCTTCCTCCACTCTGAGCACGCGGATTTTCTAATTCTGAGTTATTGGCACAGGGAAGCTGCATCCGGGGTGTGGTTTCCACTTATCCCTGGAATGGGGCAAACAGGACAGACCTGTGCGGAGTGGGTTTGCATTTAAGTGTGGAACCGGGGGCTTGGACTGACTATCTTCCCACCCCAATTCTTAAGTTCCCTTCACTGTGATGCATGTTCCTTTTATTCTGTCCTCTGTGCCATCTCCTCCAGGAATCCTTCCCTGGCTCTCCACAGCCACCTGTGCCTCTCTTCCTGGGAGAGTTGCTTTCAATAGACTTATGCCTGCTTTGAGGGCAGAGCCCATGTCTTGTGCATATTCCCTGTAAGGCCAGCAGAGGCAAGATGGAGAGGAGTCTGTCATTCACTGGAGGGGGTGTTCAGTCGCTCAGTTGCCTACGTCTCTGTGACTCCATGGACCGGAGACAGCTTCCCTGACCTTCACTATCTCTCAGAGCTTGTTCAAACTCAGGCCCATTGAGTTGACGATGCCATCCAACCATCTCATCCTCTGTCACCCCCTTCTTCTCCTGCCCTCAATCTTTCCCACCATCAGGACCTTTTCCAGTGAGTTGGCTTTTCGTTTATCATGTGGCCTAAGTATTGGTGCTTCAGCTTCAGCATCAGTCCTTCCAGTGAATATTGAGGGTTGATTTCCTTTAGGATTGACTGTTTTCATACTTTGTTGTTATTTTGCTGTTCTTCATAATGCTAATAATAATAACAATTAATGTAGTCAGATGCTCTGACCATGTGGTGAGCATCTCAGTACATTATTTCTAATTCTCAAACAAACCTGCAAGAGAGGGATCATTGCTGTGAGTTTCAAACCAAGGAAGTGTGAGAGAGGCCAAGTCACTTGACCTCATTCCTACAGTTAGGACAGGAAGGTATCAGGATTTGCTCACACGCTGGCCAGCTCCAGAGCATGCCCTCTGTCTCTCTTTGGTGGAATGGAGTTATTGTGATCAGGCTTCAAACACCATCTCATGGTTCATAGCATAATAGCAGCAAACCATAGTGAGAGGGCTGAGCTTGGCCTATTGTTCATCTGAAGGTTCATCTAAGGGTTTAGCCCATGAGGAGAGGTTTGCTTGTTGTTCTGAATTCTCTGTTCATGCAACTTGCCTCAGCTCTAGGTCACTAGGGAGATCTACAGTTTCCAACTCCTGGCAAAGAGATCTCTGAGGAAATGCTATTGCTCTGGGGTCTTCCAGCCTATAGGTGGCGCTGTTGGACCCTGGGAAGTCCCATGCTGTGGAGGATGGAAGAACAATGCCAGGCTGTTCCAGCTCAGCTGGGCCAGTGGTGGGGGGTGGAAAGCACACCCTGGAAGCAGCCTAAATGACCGGCAAGATGAGCCGAGTTAAATACATGATTATACACCCACATAATGGAATGCCATGGAGCCATTAAAAATTATGACATGGATTTATGTTGATTGATCTAGAAGGATACCTCACAGTATATTTTGCTGAAGGAAAGCATGCCTCGGGACATTTGATATATATATAGCATGATCCCCAAGATACAAGACTGAGAAAGAGAAAGATGGATAGTAAGCAGGATGGATGTTCACCAAAATTATTAACAGTGCATGTAGATCTTTTTAGATGGTGAGATTTCAAATGATTTTTACTTTAGTTGTTTGTACTTTAACTTTATCTGTGATATGTGGATTTTTTAAAATGATAAACATATATTATCTTTGCAGTTGGGAAAAATAAAGCCATTTTTTCATTTGAAAATGTATAGATCCAACCAGAGTGAAGGTGTCACCCACTCTTTCCAAATCTAGTTCTGTTCAGAGTGTAGCTACCTCTGATGTCTCATCTCTGTGTTAGTGATTAGTTATTTCTTAGCAGAAGAATGGAGATATGTGTCACCAGTCTTGCACACAGAAGCTGAGGAGGGCACTCCTGGGCCAGTTCCAGGATCCAGTGGGAACTGAGGGCCAGGGTGGTTCCCAGCACTCCCTGCCCCTCCTTCTCCAGTTTCCACCTCCACCCTCCTCCCCCCATCCTCATCCTCCTCCGGGTGTCTCCAGCAGCTTTCATCTCCACAGATTCTATTCAGCAGCGAGTCCCTGAACTTTTCTAATTGAGATCAGAGATAAATATAGTGGGGAAGGAAGGAGGGAGAGGGAGGAGGCCTAGTTTTAATTTGCAGCATTTCCCATTAATAACAACTTCTAATTAAAAAGTCTCTATCTCCCAGCTGAAGTCCAAGCGTAAAGTCTCCCCAGGTCTGTCTGGCTGGAACCTTTGTGCCAATGAGTTCGGAGTGCAGATTTCTGCACCAGCTGAGCCCTCTCTATCAGAAGCCATAATTAAGCTGGGAAAGAAAAAAGAATAGAAAGGGGGAAAAAAAAGAGGGATGTCATCTAAGACCAAAGGGATCCTCCCTTGATGTAGTCCTAGAAGGAGGCCATCTGCCTTCCTCGGACAGTGGTGCCTGCTGGGTCGGTCCTCCTAGGGAAGGTGGCCAGGCCAGATGATGGAGGAGGCAGAGGTTGAGTAGGATGGGTGGGGATGTTATATTTTTTGGAGGTGGAGAAGCTAAATATCACAGGAGGTTGGAATCAGTGAGCTCAAAGAGAGAGCTCTCTGCCTCCATTCAGGGTGCATCTGCCCTATCTTCCCTTTCTCTTCTCCCCTCATTTCCTCTACAGAGGCTCTATTCTTCTGTGGTTTGTGAACATGTGTGTGTGTGTGTGTGTGTGTGTGTGTGTGTGTGTGTGTAGAGTGTGCTGGTACTGCTGCTGGAGGAGTGATGGCTGTTAATAGGCTAAGATAGTAGGGCATGCCATTTAGTATTGATCTAAATACAGGCCCCAGTTTATTTCTTTCGCCAAGAAACATTTTTATGCCTTTGCAACTTGCTGAACTGAAGTAGGTACTCAATAAACAACTGTGAATAAGTGAAGGGCTGAATGAACAAAAAGATCTTCTCCGAGCTTCAGTCTCATAGCCTCCTGGTTATTCAGCGCCTCTGCTTGGATCTTCAGTAGGCATCTCAGACATCCAGCCCCTGCAGGCACACAGCTCTGGTATTGCCCTTAAAAAAATGAACATAAATCAATGGGAGCCATTAAGAGGAAAGTGATCAGGGTGAAAAGACTCAAGACCATGCCATATGGTGATCTGGGTGCCAAAGAATTGATGCTTTTGGGTTGTGGTGCTGGAGAAGACTCTTGAGCGTCCCTTGGACAGCAAGGAGATCAAACAGTCAGTCCTATAGGAAATCAGTCCTAAATATTCATTTCAAGGACTGCTGCTGAAGCTGAAGCTCCAATACTTTGGCCACCTGATGCTAAGAGCCAACTCATTGGAGAAGACCCTGATGCTGGGAAAGATTGAGGGCAAGAGAAGGAGGTGACAGAGGATGAGATGGTTAGATGGCATCACCAATTCAGTGGACATGAAATTGAGAGAACTTTGGAAGATAGCGAAGGACAGGAAAGCCTGACATGCTGCAGCCCATGGGGTAGTAAAGAGTCGAACGTGACTTAGTGACTGAACAACAACAAGAGCTAGTTGGTTCAGGACTTCCCTGGTGGCCCAGTGGTTAAGACACTGTGCTTCCAGTGCAGGGAAGTGGAAGCACTTCCCTGATCACTTCCTTGATCACTGGTTGGGATGATCCCGTATACCACATGCATGGCCAAAAATAAGAAAAATTTAAAAGTACGTACTTAAGATCTGGTTGGCTCATCACAGCGCTGAAGAAATTATGGTCTACAGCAGGGATTGCCAAATGTTTTTGTATAGGGCCAGATCATAAATATTTTAGATGTTTCAAGCCATATGGCTTCTGTTACAGCTGCTTCAGCTTTGCTGTTGTAGTGTGAAAGCATCCATAGATGATAAAGAAATGAACAGGTGTGACTGTGTTTCAGTAAAGCTTTATTTATGAAAACAAGTGGAGGGCCAGATTTGTAGGTTGCTGATCCCTGGTCTATAGGATTGTGTCTTACTTAACATGGCTGAAGAAATGTCCAAAAGAGAACTGGTGTGTTCTGAGGGTCCTCAAGCGAAAGAAGTGGGGCTGAAGGATGGAAGTATAGGTCTGTTGATTTTGTTCCCTTTAAGGAAGATGTTTAAACAGCCAGAGCTTTTGGTTCTGCATTGGGCAGAAGGCTATGAGTCCTCATATGTGGATTTGTTGAGACAAAATTTAGGGTAATTTGGCTGAAGTGTTGCAGAGTGTGTTCAAATATTGGGTAAATGGTTGATTCAATCCTTGGGGACTTTCAAAATCCCTGGTTATTGGGATATTCTAAGGTATATGCATATTGACATTCAGGGAAACAAAGTCACAGATTTGGTGCCTCTCTAATGTATGAACCATTGCAATTTGCAGATTGAAGACAGTTTTATTTTTCATTTATATCACCAAACAGAATTTGTGCCTGTATCCATGGGCAAAACCCCACAAGAATGCATTGTCAACTTCATTTAGGATATAATCCATCTCAGCTCCCATCTGGGTCTCTCATGAAGACCCAGACACTAATCATAAACTGTAGTCACTGTCCTACTAATACAATAGCATGAGGAATGTATGAAAATTTGTTTTCTGTTTAGATGCAAGGAAAGCAAACATTTGGCATAGGGGCCTCCACTCCTCTCACATCCATGTATTTGAAAATACTGCCAATTGATCTTGACTCTCTTCCTAAACCTTGGCCTCAAATAGGTAAGGCCCTAGAATTTTTATAATAAAAGAGACGTAGGACCAGCTGCCTAGTTGGAATAGGAATGAGGGTGTGGAATCAAAGCTGAAGTATGTTCCAGAATGGAGGCAGGAATGACTGAGAGTCCCCAGTACCGCTCCCTGAGGACCCTTCTTGGTTCCCCACTGCCCCGCTTCCCCAGAATTCTTCCCAACACATTGCTCCAAGCAGCTAGCATCAATTTATTGGAGGCAGGTTGTTGTCACTTCTGGTTTAGAAAGTTCAAGTCCGTCAATTGGCATTTTCTATAACCTCCTAGAAGTTGGCCAGTGGACAGTAAGTTGATACCCTAAGATTCTCCACTGAGCATCCTGTACAGAAGGAATCAGGAAGATGGAATGTCTCAACATCTTTGACATCATGACTCCTTGATAAGATACTGGAAATGACTTACAGCTTTTGGGTGCAGGAGTATCCTGGGTCAAGACCTTGAGCCAGGTTCTGGCAAATGTGAAGAAAGTTGGTGACACCCACTCACCCAACCTTTTTCCATGTGCTCACACCACCTGTGTTTGTGCCCACCTGAGTTGTAGGGCGGAAGGATGAGAGGCGGGAGGGTGGGCTCCTGGTGAGACTTGGAGAGCAGTGGTCCTAGTGCTGTGTCCACACCACAAGCCGAGTATGGGCTGAAGGCGGGAAGCCAAGGGTGAGAGCAGAGGTAGTTGAGCGCATGTTGGTAGAGATGGAATGAGCCCAGTGAGACCATGTTTCAGGATGGCAGCCCTGAGGTTAGAGCACCTGCAGGCTGAAGTGGAGATAGTCAGGGTCCTGCCATAGGAAGTGGTACCCAACATCAAACCCCAAAGGCCAGGGTGACGATGTGAATGGTGTAATAAGCAGCAAGACTTGCCTCTGGAAGGGTTGACCACATGTTGGAATTAGATGTGACGGGTGGATGAAGGATGATGGTTCTGACCTAAGGCAGAAATGGTGAGGTGCTTGTGTTTGCATCTCACTCAGAATAAAATGGGTTTGATCCCTGCATTGGGGAAGATCTGCTGAAGGAGGGCATGGCAACCCACAGACAGAGGAACCTGGCAGGCTACGGTCCATAGGGTTGCAAAGAGTCGGACATGACTGAAGCGACTTAGCACACAAACACAGCACGCAGAATAAAATATAAAGGCATCACCATAGTCCAGGGCTCTTAACCTTGACATTACTGATACGTTGGAGCAGATAATTTTTTTGTTGCTTTGGGCGGCTGTCCTGCGTGTTAGAGGATGTTTAGCAGCATCCTCTGGTGGCACTCCCCCCATTACCTACCTCCCACATTGTCACAGCTACAAAAGCAAATTGCCCCAGATGAGAACACTGCATAGCCTGCCAGGTTATGGTACCCAGTGTATATTCTAGGGTGGAGAAGAGACCTGCCAGTCTAGACTGGGAAGTGGGGGATCTGGAAGAAATGAAAGAGGCTCATGGGTCTGGAAATTGACTAATTTGAAATCTCAGGACAGCTTCCCTTAGATTAAATTGGGTTCCATTTTCCTGACTTCCATTTTCCTAAGTTTTCCCTGGAGGCTCAGATGGTAAACAATCTGCCTGCAATGCAGGAGACCTGGGTTTGATCTCTGGGTGGGGAAGATCTTTTGGAAAAGGGAATGGCAACCCACTCCAGTATTCTTGCCTAAAGAATTCCATAGACAGAGGAACCTTGCAGGCTACAGTCCATGGGGTCGCAGAGTCGGACACGACTGACTGACTAACACTTTCACTTTTCCTGACTTAGAGTTTTCGTTTCCTATGCTCCCACTGTACCTCACAACTATTCCCAATAAAGCTCTTAATTTCTTGTATGGTAGACATTTGCATGCTTTTACAGCCATAAGACTTGAAATCCCTCTAGGGCAAGACTACCCTCCCTTATGGAGAAGGCAATGACAACGCACTCCAGTACTCTCACCTGGAAAATCCCATGGATGGAGGAGCCTGGTAGGCTGCAGTCCATGGGGTCGCTAAGAGTCAGACATGACTGAGCGACCTCACTTTCACTTTTCCTTTCATGCATTGGAGAAGGAAATGGCAACCCACTCCAGTGTTCTTGCCTGGAGAATCCCAGGGACGGGGGAGCCTGGTGGGCTGCCGTCTATGGGGTTGCACAGAGTCGGACACGACTGAAGCCACTTAGCAGCAGCAGCAGCAGCCTTCCTTATCTTTGTGTTTCAAGGATCTAGTGTGGTTCTTGGCATGTAGAAGTTGCTCACTGCATGTTTTCCAAATGCATGCATGAATGAATGAATTAGTGATTTGGGGATTGTGCCCTGGCCCTCCAGCATCACACATGGACCAGAGGTGTGGACCTTGAGTCATCGACACAGAGAAGATATCAGAACTGGAGAATGACGAGTCTTTCCCCTCTTCTGGAAAAAACATAAGTCAGCCTAGGAATGAGGTCCCTGAGTCACTGAGGGGAAATGAGCCCAGTGTGGGGACAAGTGGCTGAGCTCAGGTTTGGGACCAGGCCAGGGAGGCCAAGTCGGCATGCCTGATATCTCGAGAGCGGCCAGGCCCTGAGTCCCACTCGCATCCGCACGGTCCCCTGCAGCTGTGCTGACCACCTCGGCCTTGCTTCCCCACCCCGCCACTGCTCTTGGGGCCCAGCAGCTGGGAACACGCCCACCAGTTAATGGACCTCTTGAAGGGGGGCCGGGCCAGGAGCCATCAGCACAGCTCCCTACCCAACAGGCTGCTGGAGCAGTGATTTCAATTAAAGGACCATTACCATGAAATCCTATCCAGCCCCAGGTCCCATCGGCCAGCGGGAGGCCTCTCTTCTCCCTGTCCCAGGCCCTGCTCTGTGGTTACTGGGCAGCCCTCTCACTGGGGCCCACTGCCTTCGCTAAAACACAGCAGCTGCTGCTAATAAACAAACATATTGATCATACAGATATGGGATGTCAGGGACTTAATTCATGAATGAAGTGAGCTTTAAGAGTGTCCGGTGGGAGCTGGCTCTGTTTAAAGGGCCAGCAGCTGCCTGAGTCCTCTTGAAGTGGGATCCGAGACAGGGCAGAGAGGGAGCCTCTCCCTAACCTGGATCCTGTGGTGCCCAAGAGGTGTGCAATGGAATCTTCCGGTCCTTGGATACACCTCATCTGGACCCTTTGCCTTTGTCCTCCAGGACCCTCTTTGCAACATGGAGACCATCAGGCGAGGCTGCAGTGCTCTGAGGGTACAAGGGCTGAGCCAAGGCAGAGAGGGAGGAGAAGAGGGCCTGCCCAGGCTCCCCTGGCTCAGGCTCTTGGGCTCCCTGCCCTGATGATGGTGATAAAGGCCTCAGACCTGACAATTGGTCTCCTTGAGCACGTGCTGTCTCACTGGAATGTATAATATAAGAGCCCCAGGAACCCTGATGAGGGGTCCACTTTGGGATATTGAAGTTCCTAGACACTCCTTAGTGAGATCGTTAAGTGAGGGGCTGGGGACCTAGGTTAAGAAAATGTTGTCTTTGGCCCACAGTAAAGTGATGGAGAGGGTTTCCCAGGTGGTTCAATGGTAGAGAATCTGCTTGCCAATGCAAGAGTTTGTGGGTTCAATTCCTGGGTTGGGAAGATCCCCTGGAGGAGGGAGTGGCAACCCACTCCAGTATTCTTGCTTGGAGAATCCTATGGACAGAGGAGCCTGGCACGCTACAGTCCATGGGGTCGCCAAGAAGCAGACATGACTCAGTGACTAAAACAACAACAAAAAGTGGTGGAGAAGTGAGCAGGCAGGCGATATGAATGCAGTGTGGTAGGAGGAAGGGAGGACCAGCATCTGTGTGGCTGTGGGAGCCGAGAGGCACTTTGCCAGGGAAGCTACCTAAAGCCAATGGCTCCAAGTCCAGACAGAATGGTTTCAGAGCAGCGGTTAGCATGGGATACGTGGTGGGCGCAGTGGGGCAGGGATGTGCCCCGCAGAACAAAGGGATGATGATCTAAAGCAAACCAAGAACACTGGGAAGCTCATGCGGTGAGGTTCTGCTGGAGGACAGAGGACCAGAGTGGCTGGAGTGGAGAGGTGAGGGAGGTCGAGGCTGGAGACTGGCAAGAGTCTAGATGTGGAGCCGTGTCTAGTGCACTAGAAACGATGCTGCGGTGAGGAAGCTCCTGAGTGGTTTGAGGCAGAGGGACAATGAGACAGCATTTGAGGATTAGGATGATCACGGAAGCCGTGTGGTGCAGAAAGACCTGGAGATGGGGAGGTCTTTGGGGGCGAGTGTATAAGGTCAAGGAGAGAGAGTGCAGGCTTGGAAACTGGCTGCTGCACCAGGGGGCGAGGAAGAAGGGCTTTCAGGATGCAACAGTCAAGCCATTAGCCCACCAGCAATGAGTCTCATTAATTGAATTTGAGACCAGTTTTGTAAAAGGCCTGAGCTGCTCTTTACTTGGGTTCAGAAATCTTTCTTTAGAGAGGGCTTAGGTCCCCATACCATCAAACATGGTGAAAGCTGTTTGCAGAGGAAAACTTATAGCCTTACATGCCTTCATCATTAATGAAGAAAGTCCCCTCCCCACAAAGGGGTGGCATTAGGTAATCATCTCAAGAAATTAGGAAAGGAGCAATTGAATAAACTCAAAGAAAGTGAGCACAAAGATAAAAGCAGAGATTAATGAAATCCAAACCAAAGTATATTAGAGAGGATAAATAAAACCCAAACTTTGTTCCCTGGAAAGTCTAGCAAAATAGATGAATCTGGTTTTAGAGCTTGATTAAGGGGAGGGAGAGATATTAATGAGAGAGAAAACAGAGATGATATAAATTAATTGCCTCAGCAAGCATGCTGGGAGGAAATTAGAAATACAGAACTTGAGGTCCAAGAAGCTCCTGCGTTGTTCCTAGTAATGGACGTGGCAGCCCCTGTCCATGCTTATCCCTCCATTCCCCGAAGCCTGAGGAGACCAGTGATATTTTATTAACGTGATTCTCCTTACTGTCAGATAAAACAGTAGTGACTCACACTTATTGAGCTTTTTTTCCCCCTCTTTAAGCCAGACACTATGTTAACTACTTTGTGTGGATTTTATTTTAATCCTTCCAGTAGCTGAACCAGGTGGATCAGTGCCACGTTGGATACCCATTTTACAGATGAGAAAATCAAATTTAACACTCCAGTGTAATTTGCCCTAAGCTCCTACATCTCTCTAGAGGCAGAGGCAGCGTTAGTTGCAGGAGCCTGACTCCTGTTACCCTGTTGAACTTACTCCTCTCCCCTGCATGAAGTGCTCAGTCACTTCAGTCGTGTCCGACTCTGGGATCCCATGGACTATAGCCTGCCAGGCTTCTCCATCCATGGGATTCTCCAGGCAGGGATACTGGAGTGGGTTACCATGCCCTCTTCCAGGGGATCTTCCCAACCCAGGAACTGAACCCACGTCTCTTATGCCGGGTGGATGGGTTTGGAACTATTAAGGGGGAAGGAGCAGCATCTGGGTGCCCAGCCAGCAATGCTCTGGGCCCTGGGCTTCTGCAATGGTTTTGTCTCTTAGATGTTCAACTTTGGGAAGTCAATCAAACTTTCTGGAGTTCAATTTACTCTTCTTTAAGGGAGCTGGACTGGGCCCCTATAATTTAAAAGGTATTTTATGTCTTTAAAAGTGCTTCCTGTTCAGCCCTCATCACTAATTCAGACAAGCCTCGGCATTCAGTATCAGGTAGTAAGTTATGGATATTTCAGAACTGGGCATCTTACTCACCTTCCATCTGGGACGCCCCAGCTGCCCTCTAAGTAAATAGACCGGGACAAAAATGGCCGCAGTAGGTGGTGCTTGGAGCGGCAGTGCTGCCTAGACCTGGCAGCTCAAGCTCCCGTCCCAACACCCAGCCCACTCTGGTTCTCCTCTGGCTGTGCCCCTCCCCAAGGGCCGAGAGGGACACACTTAGCAGAACCCGCAGTCTCTTTGCCTCACTGCCTGGACGCCCAGAGTGCACTTCCGGGGCCTGTGTAGACCTGTGACCCTGGGCTGCTTCCTCAGGATGAACTCACTAGTACATGCACCGCCACCCCCCCACCTCCCCACAACACACACACACTCCAGGGGGTGGGCAGGGGCACACGAAGGGCTGTGAACAGAGCCTGACTTCTCTGGTCTTGGACTCCACAGGCAGGAGGACACCAGGCCCCTTGTGGTGTGAGAATGAATGGCAGTGGAAAGAGAAGGGGAGCCCAGGGAAGGGGCCCCCACCTGAAGTCTTATCCTGCCATACAGTGCCCCAGAAGAAGCTTGTTAATAAAAGGAAATTTTAGTTGCCTGGTAAGAGTTAAGGCTCCACAAAAGACATATTTATGATTTTCTTATTTATTTCATTTTTGGCTGTGCTGCTTCTTCACTGCTGTGCAGACTTGTCTCTAGCTGCGGTGAGTGGGGGCTGCTCTCTAGTTGCGGTGCGCAGGCTTCTCACCGCAGCTGCTTCTCTTATTGCAGAGCCCCGGCTCTAGACTGAGCGAGCTTCAGCAGCTGTGGCATGTGGGCTCAGTAGTTGTGGCCTCTGAGCTCTAGAGCACAGCCTCAAGAGGTGTGAGGCATGGGCTTAGGTGCTCCAAGACGTGTGGGATCTTCCTGGATCAGGGATCGAACTCGTATCTCCTGCATTGGCAGTCAGATCCTTTGCCACTGAGCCACCAGGAAAGCCCCACAAAAGACATATTTAGATGTGAATGGAACGCAAAATGAGAAGTCACAGGACAAGTCCACTTGACTCTTAGGGGGCTGGGTAAGTTAACAGTCTTAGAGAAAGAGAACCCCTCAGAAGGGAGTCAGGCTGCCACAGACAGAAAACCAGAGCTTGGGAGGCACACCCGGGAAAACCAGAGCAACAGCCATCTATCTCAGCTTTCTGATCTCACAACCACTCGTGTCTCTGGGCCCTGACTTGAGGCTGACCAGAGCAGTTCTCCAATGAGAACCTGGCCCTCCACAGGGATATGCCCGACTTGTGGACACAGAGGGGGAAAGGAGAGGGTGGGATGAATGGAGAGAGTAGCATGGAAACATACATACTACCATATGTAAAATACGTAGCCAGTGGGAATTTGCTGTCTGACTCTGGGAGCTCAAACTGGGGCTCTGTGACAACCTAGAGGGATGGGATGGGGAGTGGGACGTAGGAAGGAGGTTCAGGAAGGAGGGGGCATATGTTGCCCTATGGCTGATTCATGCTGATGTATGGCAGAAACCAACATGGTATTGTAAAGCAATTATCATTCAGTTTAAAAAAAAGGAGCAAGAGAGACAAAAAGATGGGGTTCATTCATTTCTCCATACGGTCATCGTCAAGTATTCATGGCGACCCCCCAGGTGTGAGGCACAGTGCCAGGGCCACTGGTGGGCAGAATCAGACCCACTCCTGCCCCGCATGGAAATACAGCCTTATGGTAGAGCAGTAGAAGAATCGTGCAGATGATGTAGAATGATGCTCGTGAGAAGCCCAGGGAGGGAAAGGGCCATGATGCCCCAAGGCTGCACAGCACAGGCCCTGGCCCAGCCTGGGGATCGGGGCTTCCCCTAGGAAGTGGCATTCAGAGGTGGGACAGTTATGTGTGCAGTCCTGGAGTGGGCAGCGGCCAGTCCGGCTAAAGGTGAGATATGGAGGAGAGAGAAATACCTGGATGGAAAGCCGGGTCATAGGGGAAGAGACAGCATTGGGAGAGCCTTCTAGATTCTAGTTCACTGTGATTGCTGGTGGGGCCATTTCCTAAAGTGGCAAAGTTCAGGGATGGGAGTTTGGGAGAGGTCATGAGTTTGGTTTTGGATCTGTTGATTCTGAATTACTTAAAAAATAATTTATTTTAAAATAATTTCAAACCTGAAGAAGAATTGGAAGAATAGCACAGAGAACTCCCATCTCCCCTCCTCCCCTATATTTAATATTAGTTTAAATATTAAACTAATTTAATATAGTTAAATTTAATTGTATCTGTCCATCACCTGTAAATACTCTGCAAAGACACTCTTCATCCCCATCCTAGAAGCCCCTAGTCAGGAGATAAACCATAGCGTGGAGCTGACTCATTAGAAGAGACACTGATGCTGGGAAAGATTGAAGGTAGGAGGAGAAGGGGATGACAGAGGATGAGATGGTTGGATGGCATCACCGACTCAGTGGACATGAGTTTGAACAACCTCCGGGAGATAGTGAAGGACAGAGAGCCTGGTGTGCTGCAGTCTATGGGTCACAAAGAGTTGGACATGACTCAGCAACAACCCCATTCAAATGTCACCAGCCATCTCAAGTAGGTCTTTTCCTTCCTGGCCCAACATCCCATCCAGGATGCATGTAGCACTTGGATGCCATGTCGTATCGGTCCTCTCCAGTCTGGAGCATTCTCTCAGTGTTTCCTTGACATTCCCGGGCAGTTGGAAGAGTACAGGTCTGTCTTTCTGTAGGATGAACCTCAGCCTGATGTAGTGTGAGGCTTCCTTGTGACAGGCTCAGTTCCTTTGTGTCAGGTTTATTGAGGTTTAATTTATATAGTAACACTCATCCTCTTTAGTACATGGTTCTGTGGGCTTTAACAAACACATAGCGCTGGGTACCCACCACCACAATAAATAAATAGAACATCTCTACCCGGGGCTGCTTCATGGGCATGTGACCTGTGTAGTTACATAAGGCTCAGAAGGGCCGTGTGCTTGGCTTAATGCTATCCTGTCAAGTCTTGAAGTACTTAACAATTTTTTTTCATCAAGGGGCCCTGCATTTTCATTTTGCACTGGGCCTTGTCAATTATGTTTTTATTCCTCTTGAATAAGTTGTTGTTGTTCAGTCACTAAGTCATGTCTGACTCTTTGCAACCCCATGGACTGCAGTGCACCAGGCTTCCCTGTCCTTCACTATCTCCTGGAGTTTGCTCAAACTCATGTCCATTGAGTCAGTGATGCCATCCAAACATCTCATCCTCTGCTGCCCCTTTCTCCTTTTGCTGTCAATCTTTTCTAACCTCAGGGTCTTTTTCAATTAGTTGGCTCTTTGTTATCAGGTAGCCAAAGTATTGGAGCTTTAGCTTCAGCGTCAGTTCTTCCAATGAATATTCAGGGTCAGTTTCCTTTAGGATTAACTGCTTGGGTCTCCTTGCAGTACAAGGGACTCTCAAGAGTCTTCTCCAGCACCACAATTTGAAAGCATCAGTTCTCCGGCTCTCAGCCTTCTTTATGGTCCAACTCTCACGTCCATACACAGCTACTGGAAAAACCATAGCTTTGACTACACAGACCTTTGTTGGCAAAGTGATCGTGATAATCAATAGAGTGAGATTGCTGGGTCAAATGTAAGTGTCTGTTTAACTATGTGAAAAAATGCCAAACTGTTTTCCAAAGTGGCCTCACCATTTTGCCTTCCCACTAGCAATGGGTGAGAGGTCCAGCCCCTCCACATTCTTGCCAACACTGGGTGTTTTCCACATTTTAAAATTTTAGGTGCATAGTGATTTTATTTTGAATTTCCCTTATAACTGATGTTGTTGGACATCTTTTCATGTGCTTGTTTGCCATCTGTATATCTTTGTCTGTTCAAATTTTCTGTCCATTTACAAACTGGATTTGCTTTTTACTATTAACCTTTGAAGGGGTCTGAATGTATATTCTGGACACATGTCCTTTATCACATATGTGTTTCATATATACTTTGTCCTCATGCACTTTTGAAAAACTCAGGTGGTATGTAGAGCTAATGATCAGAGGAAGGTTGTAGGCTGGTCACGTAAAAATATGATTTAATTGGTGTGTAAATAGAAATTGAAGACATGGGCATGGGTACAATTGCCAAAAAAGAAAGCGAAGAACTGAAAGAAGAGATAGGTCAAGATTGAGGGTTTAGAGATAACAAAATTAAACATCCAGATGGGATGGAATGGAATGAACGGGAATAGAAGCTTGAAAGAGAGCTGTCAGAACTGTAGAGAAACCCAGGAAAGAATGAAGTCAGGGAAGAAGAAAAGGGTATGTTTCAAGAAGAAAGGAATGGTCAAGAGTGTTGGATGCAGTTGAAAGATCAAATAAGATGAGGGCTGAAGGTTAGCTTCAGTAGATTCAGCAACCTGGAAGTCACTGATGACCTTAGCAAAGCTTTGTATGTGGAGTGGTGGAGCAAGGCTGGCATTCACACCATACCTAATGACACGGGGCCGTGCTGGTTGTTAGAGTTTTGCGATGATTAGGTACTGATTGGTGAATGGCTACCGCCCCAGCCCACTGGCTCTGTCCCTGGCTCCCCCATGGGCCTCCCCATGGTCCAGTAGCAAAGTCAACTTTCCAGCCAGCAGAGGATCTCTGGAACCCTGCTAGACTCTATGGGGAGTTGGTTGGTTTCCAGGCTATATCTGTATCCAAATATCCTGACGGTCACCGCTGGCTAGAAGCTGTATTTGAAGTGGATTGAGAAGTGAGTGGGAAGTGAAAAAAAAACTGAGATAATAACCATGAACAATTCTTTAGAGAACTTTGCTTCTGAAGAGGAGGAGAGAGACAGGCAGAAACTGGAGGAAGATGGTGACTCTGGGGGTGTGCGATTGTTTTCTTTGTCCTTTTCAGATGAGAGAGATTTGAGCATATTTAAATGCCAATGAGAAGGATGTTAATCAAGAGAGAGGGCTTTACTCAGACAGATCCAGGCACTTGAGTCTGCGTGGCCTTTGTGTTTATGTGTTTTTCAATGTAAATTAATACCTGAGAACTCAGTTGATATATTCTTCTGAAGAACTCAGTTGTCCTAAGTGACAGATCAGCTCTTAATGCTTGAGTACCAGATTCTGGGGTTTGGTAAATTCAATGGTGTAAAAACTACCTGGGAAAGCCATTCCTCCAGTTAACCCTTCCTGGCCCCGTCCCAACCTCCCTGTTAGAGGTCTGTTGCATCTTCATAACATCACCCACTCAAACCCAGGGCAAGGAACGCCACCACGGCATTTCTGAGGCAAACCCCAGCTGCTCCTGCTGACCCTGGTGGTAGCTGAGTGTGTAGGTCACTGAATATTGATTAGATATTGAACTCTGCCTCTGAGGAGCTTATCTTTTTAAAAATTTTTTCATTTAATTAGATTTTTAAAAATACTATTTCGGTTTTTTGGTGGTTGTTGTATATGTTTATTTATCTGGCTATGTCGGTTCTTAGTTTCAGCACTCGGGATCTACGATGCGTCATGTGGGGTCTTCATTGTGGTGCATGGCTTAATTAGTTGCTAGTTGTGGCGTGCAGGCTTAATTAGTTGCTCCGTGGCATGTGGGATCTTAGTTTCCCGACTAGGGATCAAACCCGTATCCTCTGCACTGCAAGGTGGATTCTTAACCACTCAACCATAAGGGAAGTCCCAAGGAGCTTACCCTGTGGAAGAAAAGACAGAACTAAACCAACTTGAGCCAATGCAACTGTTAGTCCCTCAGTCATGTCTGACTCTTTGCAGCCCCATGGATTGTAGCCTGCCAGGCTCCTCTGTCCGTGGGATTTCCCAGGCAGGAATACTGGAGTGAGTTGCCATTTCCTTCTCCAAGGGATCTTCCCAATCCAGAGATCAAACCCAGGTCTCCTGCATTGCAGGCCAGCTCCTTACCATCTGAGCCACCAGGGAGACTAAGCCAATACAACAAAGACTGCAGTGAGCCTTCATCAATACCAACCTGCGAGGGAGCTCAGAGCAGAGAGAGACAGGCTTGCCAGGGAAGAAGATTCCCATCTGTGATGTAATTGGGTGTCCTCCTCCCGAACCCTCTGTCTCATCCCCCTGGGACTCTGTGCACCATTGTGCATGTTTCAGGCCCAAGACATTGGTATCTGGGGTAGCTCCCTGGCCTTGTCCTGCCATCTGCACAGCTGCACATGGGTCAGGATTGAGCTGGACACAGTGTGCCGCCTCTGGGACTTAGGACATCATCACATCCCTTCTTTCAGACTCCATTCAGACCCTCCAAATAGGGCTGTCCGTCTTCACCCACGTCTTCCCCCGTAATCTCTCTGCCATATGCAGTCCTACCCCCACCTCAGTGACTGACAGTGAGTAATTCTTCCAGGGCTGCCTTATCAAATCCTCCCAGGAAGTTTTCCCACCACCTCTTTCACTAGAAAGAGAGGAAATCACAAGCTGGAGTCCACTGGAGCCTTTTTAAAAACATAGCTTATGTGTTTCTTTTATTTTTGGTTGTGCTGGGTCTCAGTTGCTACACGCAGGCTTTTTCTAGTTGCGGTGCGCGGGCTTTTCATCGCGGTGGCTTCTCTTGTTGCCGTCTAGAGCACGGGCTCTAGAGCTCGGGCTTCAGTAATTGTGGTGCACGGGTTTAGTTGCCCTGCCCCACGTGGGATCTTCCCAGATCACAGATCAAACCCATGTCCCCTGCCTTGGCAGGCGGATTCTTACCCACTGCGCCACCAGGGAAGTCCCCAGTGGAGCCTTTTGACACAGAAAATATATGCTTCGTCCCAAGGGGAAGGGGCTTCCTAGGTGGCGATAGTGGTGGTGAATCTGCCTGCCAATGCAGGAGATATAAGAGGTGCAGATTTGATCCCTGGGTTAGGAAGATCCCCTGGAGGAGGCCATGGCGACCCACTCTGGTATTCTTGCCAGCAAATCCCATGGACAGAGGAGCCTGGCGGGCTATGGTCATGGGGTTGCAGAGTCAGACATGACTCAAGTGACTTAGCATTCACACACAAGGCAAAGACCAAGTTCCCTTTCTTAACTGAATTTGCTGTAGACTTGCATGTGGCTCTTTGCTCACAGCGACTTACAAATTCCTGAGGTGTATTCCCCTCTCTGGATAGAATTACCTTCACTTTTCCTGTCTAGCAAGGGGAGGAGCTGTACCGCACAGTGCAGAAGGCTTCTTCCGGCTCTGCTGACTTATGGAGCCTTTGTCCTTTGTGGCGGGTATCCACCCTGAGCCAAGGACACCCAGGCACTGCCATACTCATTGTCCACCTGCAACAGCCACCCACACCGGATCTGTGCAGGGAGGCCACCCCAGTCTTGTGGTGCTTCAATGGCAAGTTTACAAAGTACGGATAATGACAAATAATGCCTCTTCATCATTTTTAACCTTTCAGAAGAATGTCTGTATGCATAAGCCAGAGGCTTTTATTTTAAAATCAATTGTGCTCATTGTGTTCTTTGGAAAAATAAATGAGACGCTAGGAAGAAAGAAGTGGGATCCGGGGTTTATTAACACAAAGAGGTTGGAGTGAAGTGTGGTTACATGGGCCTGACTAGCCCAGACTGCTATTGTCCTGGAGGACAGGGTTAGCAGCCGAAAAACCCCAAGTGGTTGCTATGGGAGGAGAGAGCTTCTCACGCTACAAAAATGTACCAGACATATGTGGGCAAGACAGCTGTCTTCCATTAGCCACAGGCACCCCAAGAGCCTCCATCCCCTTCCTAAGGAACATGGGACTCTTATCCCACGGAAGGACTTTTAAGTCTCAAAGGTCAGACGTCCAATCCGAGTTTAGCCATTTATTAGCTCTGTGACCTTGAGGGGGTCACTTGATATCTCTTCTGGAGAATGGAGGGAGCGATATACACTGCGTGAAGTTCTGAGAATCATGGACACCCTAAGCCAATGTAGCCAAAGGCTGTGAAAACCGCATGTAGACATGCCCTCAGGGAAGCAGGTGGATTGCTGGGATTGGGCTGGTAACCTGAGAGAACCAAGGCAAGATCTGTGGGTGGGAGAAGGGCTCTCATTTTGGCTCCGACCTCAGCTGGATCTGCCGCTGCCTTGGGAAACCATGGCATTCTGGTGACCGCACTCGGAAGACTGGGAATGCCACCATGCCCGGCTCCGAGGTGTGTGTGCTCGGTTCTCTGTAGAGAACACACAACATACGCGCACACTGTCTGCCCTCACCCCCATCTCACCACTCAGGACTGCACACTGCTTTTCCCAACTCACCTCCACTTGTGTTTTACAAGTTTTCTTTTTCTCTTTTGCTCCTTTCTTTTCTTTTTTTAATTAAAAAAGATTATTTACTTACTTTATTTGACTGTGTCAGGTCCTAGTTCTGGTGCCTGACATCTTCAAGTCACGTGGGCATGTCGTGTGGCTTGTGGGCTTGTGGGATCTTAGTTCCCTGACTAGGGATCAAACCTGAGTTCCCTGCATTGCACGGTGGATTCTTAACCACTGGACCACCAGGCAAGTCCAAGCAACTGCCACATCTTAAATGGAAAAGGAAGGGAACTCTATCACTTTTGCAGGGGAAACCATGAAGAGGTTGGTTGGTATTTAGACTCTGTATTAAGGGTTGGTTCATTTTTACTAGTTACGTCACTATACATAAGATAGCATCCCTCTAATGCATGGCACAGAGCAGATTCTCCAAGAGACCAGCAAGCTTTTCATTCTCCTTCTTTTTCCTTTTTTCCTGACTTCCGAATGGTACCAGTGGTAAAGAACCCACCTGCCAATACAGGAGACATAAGGAACATGGATTCGATCCCTGGGTGGGGAAGATCCCCTAGAGAAGGACATGGCAACCCACTCCAGTATTCTTGCCTGGAGAATCCCATTGACAGAGGAGCCTGGCAGGCTACAGTCCTTAGGGTCACACAAAGTCAGACACAACTGAAGTGACTTAGCACGAATAGATGTTGATATGAGGAGGGGTTGTCATTTGCCAACAGAGGCCTCAGTGATGGCAGAGATCTTACTGTGGAGGCCACATCCTCAGTTTTGTCCCAGTGATCTGCATTTATCTGTTCTGCTGTTTTCTAGGGTTCTCTTTTTATGACATATGTCCTAACAGGACCAAAGACAGAGGGCTGGAGTGAGGGAGAAGGATGCAAACAGTGACTGTTTCTTCTGACTCATCAGAGATTATTCATGAGGTTTGATCCATTGGGCTCGGGGTTAGTCGCTCAGTAGTGTCCAACTCTTTGCAACCCCATAGACTGTAGCCCGCCAGGCTCCTCTGTCCATGGAATTCTCCAGGTGAGAATACTGGGGTGAGTTGCCGTTTCCTCCTCCAGGAGATCTTCCCAACCCAGGAATCAAACTCAGAACTCAGAACTGGGGCAGGACTGAAGGTTCTGATTGCTCTGGGGACCAAGGTCGTCTTCTGAGACTCTCTTCAGCAGCACGGGCGCCTTCTCGGTGCTCCGTCATTGTGCCCCGTGTGGATGACACCCCTTGGAATGGTGCAGCACAGAAGCCCTGATGGTCATCATTCCTGAAACTCCAATTGCAATAGGCATCATTCTCTAAGCCTGCCATTTCCGCGGCTGTGTGGTTAAGCTATATGCCTGGAATGACTTTGAGTCAGCTCTAGAGGTGGATGGATGAACCTAGAACCTGTTATACAGAGTGAAGTAAGTCAGAAAGAGAAAAACAAATATCATATATTAACACACATATATGGGCTTTCCTGGTGGCTCAGATAGTAAAGAATCTGGCTGCAATGCTGGAGACCCAGGTTTCATCCCTAGATTGGGAAGATCCCCTGGGGAAGGGATTAGCTACTCACTCCAGTCTTCTTAGCTAGAGAATCCTGTGAACAGACGAGCCTGGAGGGCTACAGTCCATGGGGTTGCAAAGAGTTGGACACAGCTGAGCAACCAACACTTGAACTATGGAATCTAGAAAAACGGTACTGATGAACCCCTATTGCAGGGCAGCAGTGGAAAGGCAGGCGTAGAGAAGAGACTTGTGGGCACAGCAGGGGAAGGGGAAGGGGCCACAAATTGAGAGAGTAGCTGTGAAACATATACATCACCATATGCAAAGTAGATAGCTAATGACAAGTTGCTGTATAACACAGGGAGCTCAACCTAGTGCTCTGTGATGACCTAGGGGGGTGGGATGGGGTGGGGAGTTGGAAGGAGGTTCAAGAGGGAGGGGACATCTGTATACCTTCTTGTGGTGAGTCAGGGAATGGTAGGAAATATGTTAGAGAGTCAGGCTAGACCCCTCTTTTTGATAGACCTGGAGTGAGTTCTAGAATCAGATATTGGGGCACAAGGTCATTCCCAGTGTTCTGGGCAGAGAGTGTACAGCATTACCCTCTTGAAAGCATTTAGAGAGTTACCTTGACCCCATGCCCACCTGGAAGATGACATTCAAGTCCTAGACCACCTCTAAAAGCCCTTCTCACAGTGCAGCAGGGATCTAATAGGCTGTGTGGCTGGCTCTTCTTGGCTCAGGGACTGGCCGAGATGAGCCTGCAGTTGGCAGGGTTCAGAACCCACACAGGACATGGAGGAAGTCTGAAAAGGCTTAGCTGGGGTGTGGTCTGAGACCATTGACTAAATTCTGACCTTTGCTTTTTGAATTTTTCATGCTGTCCCTGCCCTCCATCAAGCTGGCTATGAAAAAGTTGTCTATGTCATACTTTGTCCGCTCAGGCTCAAATTACCCTTCTAGGAAGCATCCTCGTCTAGAACAGGATCTCTCCCTGCAAAGCGAGGACCCTTAAAATCCCACCTGCCAGATGGAGAACATCTTTTGAGATCACAGGACATTAGAACTGAGGATGCGTGCATGTGTGCTAAGTCTCTTTAGTTATGTCCGACTCTGTGCAACCCTATGGACTGTAGCCCACCAGGCTTCTCTGTCTATGGGGTTCTCCAGACAAGAGTATTGCAGTGGGTTGCCATGCCCTCCTCCAGGGGATCTCCCTGAGGGAGGGCTCAAACCTGCATCTCTTACGTCTCCAGAATTAGCAGGCGGGTTCTTTACCATTAACACTACCTGGGAAGCCCAGAACTGAGGGTGGTGGTGGTGGTGTCGTCACTAAGTCGTGTCCGACTCTTGACCCCATGGACTGGGAACCTACCAGGCTCCTCTGTCCATGGGATTCTCCAGGCAAGAATACTGGAGTGGGTTGCCATTTCCTTCTCCAGAGAACTGAGGATGCTAAGGCCCAAATAGGAATAGGTGATTTTCTAAGGCTACCAGCTGGTTAGTGGAGATGTCTGCCTTGGGTCAAGCCTGCTGGATGGCCAGTTTAGTGTAACCTGTTATTGTTGTTCAGTCACTGAGTTGTGTCCGACTTTTTGTGACCCCATGGGCTGTAGCCCACCAGGCTCCTCTGTCCATGGAATTTCCCAAGCAAGAATACTGGAGTGGGTTGCCATCTCCTTCTCCAGTGTGTCTCCCCCACCCAGGGATTGAAACCACGTCTCCTGTATCCGCAGGCAGATTCTTGACTGCTGAGCCACCTGGGAAGCTGCTTAGTGTAACCTGCTGCTGCTGCTGCTAAGTTGCTTCAGTCGTGTCCAACTCTGTGCAACCTCAGAAACGGCAGCCCATCAGGCTCCCCCATCCCTGGGATTATCCAGGCAAGAACACTAGAGTGGGTTGCCATTTCCTTCTCCAATGCATGAAAGTGAAAAGTGAAAGTGAAGTCGCTCCGTCGTGTCCAACTCCTATCTACCCCATGGATTGCAGCCTACCAGGCTCCTCTGTTCATGGAATTTGCCAGTCAAGAGTACTGGAGTGGGCTGCCATCGCCTTCTCCATAGTGTAACCTATGTGACACTAAATAATACATGGATGCGTTTCATGGGCTCCCAGAACAGCTGAAAAAATGGACATGTGGAAGTATGTTCATGGAAGCTGGGGCCGAGGGCAGACATTTATCGAAGTATCCTACTGCTTTGGGATTTTTATTATCTTCCAAGACTTGGGCTCAAGTCACTGAGAGAAAGACGATATCAGAGCTTGAGAGTTCTCAGACATCCACATAAGAGGTCCTCAGATTTTGATGGGTGCATCTCTTTTAGAATTAATTTTTAGAAGCTGACAGTGGGTCCAATTTGCTCTGGCATGGATGAATCAGTCATCTCTGGTATTTTCTGAAAATCAGACACTGCTCCTTATTGTTCCATTAAGAGCCGTGCTGGTCTTGCCATTAATTCTGACAACGATTCTCGTTTTGAGGAACCACACGATAGGTAGCTGATTTTCCTCTGTTGAAGTGGTTTACAGACAAAACTAATTCAAGAAGTGCTGTCATTCTTTGTGCTTTGTAGGTCACTCAAACGAGAATTTAAGGACCAATGAAGCAATCCATATTTGTCAGGGGAAGAGCAGCCCCTGGTGTTAAGAAGTCCTCAGGGGGATAAACTGAACTCCGAGTGACTGGAATAACTGACTCCCGTGTGCTCTGCATACAGATGGCCCGCATCTGCCTGTGTGGAATGTAGATACACCTCCACACAGTCCTGTGTCTTATGACTGTAGCATCACCCACAAACTCACACCTATACCTGCAAAGACACCCGGAACTGGGACACAGTGTGGTAGACAGCCAAGTGCAGGGACCTTAGAGCTAAGCAAACCTGGGCTCTAGTTCCAGCCCACCAGCTGATTGTCTAGAGCTAATCTCTTTCCTCCTCCGGGTCTCAGTTTCTCTGTCTGAAAAATGGGGATATTATACCAGCCTTTTCTGGTTTTAGTAAAAATTAAACGAGATCCCTTAACGACAAAAAAAGTGCATAACTTACAGCAGGGCCAATTTCTTTTCTTTTTTTCCTTTGCCCTCACAGTCTTCCAGCTACTTGGGGAAATTTGGTTCTCCCCAACCCCCTGACCCAAAGTCCCTGGAAAGTGCACATGTCAGAAACTTTACAGCCATGTGGTAAAGACCCAGTATGGCCACCAGAGAAGATGCAGGGAACAAGAGGCTCTTCTTGGCTTATCTTGGCTCTTCTCGGCTCTTCCCTCAAGCAGACACATCTGCTTCTCGGCAAAAAGCAATCACATCCCTCTTATCCCCAAAGGGAACCTGACTTCTGAGACCTTTTTAGGCATTGGGTATCAGGGTAATAATAGTAATAGCTTCCATCTCTTGTGTTTTTACTATATGCCAAGCATCGCATTAAGTACCGTACGAGTTTGCTTTCTACAGGCCTATCTGTGGGGCAGGAGCAGGCGGCCTCAGTACAGGGAGACCCAGGCCTGACGAAGGGAAGTTCTTTCTTTATTCGGAGTTATGCAGCTAAGAAGAACTGGAATCAGGATATGAGCCCCAGACAAAGGCTCCCCTCTAAATCCAGGGTCCCAGTAAGGCATGCGTACATCCACTTTTCACTGGTGTCATCTGCATTGTGTTACATTTGTTGTCAGTATTGCCTTGGCATTGAGGATGTGTGTTTTAAAATGTCAGACTAGCATCACTCACACAGGTATTAGGCAACGTTTGTCCCCCTCTCTCCCACTTGTTAAAATGTGTGTTTAGAAATTGTAGATAAGTGCTACTCAATGTGTGGTCTCAACTTCACGGGGAGTGGTCTTATTAGAAATGCAGATCCTCTGTTCCACCTCAGTCCTGCTGAATGAGACTGGTGTTGACCCAGAGATCTGTGTTTTAACCAGTCTCCAGGCGATCTGGAAGTGTGAGTTGCGCTGGCATGGAGGGCTCTTTGAGCCACCAGGTATATAGCCATGCAGGAAAGTGGAGAATTTAAATCCATCTTTCCCACATTGGCCGTCTCAACTCTTTGGATCTTCCTGCCTTGTGTTGGAGACCTTGCAATGTTCTTGTTTTGTTAGAACCCAGGCCAGACCTGTTATTTTGCTGAGAGCTGATGAATGAAGAGGGAACCATCCATTTCTTCTCTGACCAAGTCACTCCTCATACCCCGTTTCATCCGGTGACAATGGCAGCAAGCATGGCCACGCTCTGAAAGATTTATATACTCAATTAATCAATGAAATATTCCATTAGTGGGATAATCAGTTGCCATTGGCCTGATCCATAGTTACATCTCAGCTGGGCCTAACAAATTGATTCGTGATGAAGTTCTAATTGACTGAACAGTCTGATAAAGGGCCAGTTGGAATTTATTGAAATACTGGTGAGCAGTCCCCCGGGGCCGGGGCCTTTCTTAGGAGAAGGCGGGGGGCAGGGAGGGTGGCGTGGGGAGAGGGGCAGAGGAGCATAATTTATGCCCAGTTCTCACTACATCTTCTCTCCAATGCAGTGTTTATGAGTCCCGGGTGCGGGGTGCGTGCTCACAGCTGAAGTACAGGGATAAGACAGCCTTTCCGAGCCCATCGCTACTCCAGGCGGCAGGTGGTCAGAATGGGATTTGCCCAGACATCCTTGGGGCAGTGGTTTTCAAACTCGAGTGAGCTTAACAATGACTCCAAGAACTTCTTAGACTGTAGAGTCCAGGTCCTTGTCCCAGACATTCAGACTCTCTGGATCTGGGGCAAGGACCTAGGACTCTGCATTTTGGTCAGTTTCCCATTGATCCCGATACTGGTGGTCTCCAGACCTCCCTTTGAGAAATTCTGCCTTACGAGTTGGTGGCTTAGAAGCAGGCTGTGTCTCCGGGGCTCTGCTTCCCCGGGGGGATTCAGGTTTCTTGGACTTTGTGTGTGGGGACAGATGTGCATGTGTACTGTCGAAGGCTCCCTACCTCTTCATTGCCTGGCACCCTTTTCATTATGTTTTTCCCCCCACTTATTTTGAGTGATTTTTCCTTCCACATAATCTACATTTACTGCTAATGGATTTGCCTTCACATTTGATTGCTCAAAGACACAAAGTACGTAATTAAAACAGTATAGTATCACCTTTATCTGTTTGATTCACTAATTCACTGGCTTATTCTCGGACATCTTTTAACGATTTTGTGGCAGGCACTGAGGATAACTTTTTTTAAAAACATGAAATCAGCCAAATATATGGTTCCTAGTTGCAGGAGCTCATACTCCTTCAGGGAGACAGGCAGGAAAGTGAAATGTATATCTGAGGTAAGCACAGCGCCCCACTATAGGACTGCAGGTGATTTCGTAGGTTTTGTTGCAGGAAAAAAAAATATATGATATCCATTATTATTATTATTATTTTTTTTTAAATTTGAAAATAATTCTCACATCTCTGTATCTGTCTTTGAGAATTCTCTCAGCCCGGAAAGTCTCTGGCGAAATGAAGCCCTGTCAACTAAAGATACGCTTGGGTGGTCTATGAGTGTCCATGAGGATGGCTTTTCTCTGCTCTTCCGGAGGTGGGGTGGGGCCGGGGGACCACAGACACTGGTTGGTCTGAGGGGGCTAGATTTAGATATAAATGACCCAAAGTTCTGTGTATATAAAAAGGAGCTTGGGTTTGTCCTTATCATGAAGGGAGAATCACGGAAGAATTTCATACCGGGGAGGGCCACGATCAGATTTCAGATTTCCATTTCCAAATCAGATTTCTTATTTTCCATTTCTTCCTTGCCTTCTCTTCCCCTGCTCCTCTTTCTCGCCCCCTTCTTCCTTCTCTCTTTATACACTGTTTTGTATATATGCAGCTTGAATTTGTGTTTAGATAGAAATATTCAGTGTTCTCCCTGTGAAAATACATTGTTGTTTTGGATGATGTGGGACAGGGTTTGGAGCCTGAGAATGACTTCCTGTGGCCTGGGGCTATCGAGTGTTTTCATTCCTGTAGACACAGCCTTGCCCCAAAGTGCCATAGGAGCTTTTTGGTAGATGGAACCGTTAGTGTGGTTCACCATTCCGGCTCTGTCTCCTCTGTCATGATGTGCTGCTTCTGACAGAAACCACCAACTAGGTCAGAGAAAGCTCCTGGCCATGCCATCTCCCATCTTCTGTTTATTAAGTGACTCCGGTATAAGAGGCACTGCAGGCGATGTGACTGTCGTCTGGATGTGATCTTAGCCTTCAGAGGTCCATCGCCTGGGAGAGAGGCCCCTGGGTGGGTGTGGATTTCACTGGTGGGCACTGGGGATGACTTACAGGAGAACATGAAGGGCTAGATCACACAGTGGGAAAGATAATCATATACATGTGATTATTGTATGTAAAATCATACATACAATCTGTATGATTATTTTAGGTGAAAGTCTCAGCGTGGCATCCGTGCACTTTTAATACTTGCTAGTCTCCCTTTTAGAAGAAAAAATAGCAAGTCTCAGGCTCAGAGCTTAAGAGGGACTGTAGATTCCAGCTGGTCTTTGATAAAATTGTGAAGTTCTAATTGTATTTTTCTTATGTTTTTGGCAAATGTGATGGCTGATTTTATGTGTCAGCTTGACTGGGCCACAGCAGGGGCCCCAGACATTTGGTCAAACATTATTCTGAGCATTTCTAGATGAGATTAGCATTTGAAACAATAGACTCCAGAAGGCAGACTGCCCTCCCTTCTGTGGGTGGGCCCCATCCAATCAGCTGAAGGCATGAACAGAACAAAAGAGCTGACCATCCCTCAAGGAAGAGGGGATTCCCTCCTGCCTTGTGACCACATGGACTGTACCCTCCAGGCTCCTGTGTTTATGGGGATTCTCCAGGCAAGAATACTGGAGTGGGTGGCCATGCCCTCCTCCAGGGAGCTTCCTGACCCAGGGATCGAATCCACATCTCCAGTGGTTCCTGCACTGCAGGTGAATTCTTTACCACTGAGCCACCAGGGAAGCCCAAGAAGCTACATAAAGTGTCCTTATTCAATACATTTATTTAAATTAAAAAGAAGTCCATTTAAGGAAAGATATTAAGTAAATGATAATGGAGGTTACACACTGGTTTGGCAAAAATGGTGAAAAGGGTTTGTTTGGGAAATGCAGAGGTTAGGGCAGGGATGCAGAGAGCCACAGACCTGAGCAGGAATGAGGAAGGTACAAGAGGAGAGGCTGAAGTCCTGACCACTTGCCCTGCTCCCTGCCTACCCCTATCTGGGAATAGGGAGGGAAGCACAGATGGCAGGGAGAGAGGCTGGGCTCTGTGTCTGGAACACTGGACAAGTGAGGGGCTGGAGTTAGGCTCACTGACTGCCATCACGGGCAGCGTCAAACCTCAGCAGCTTACCCAGTCAGAGGTCCTTGCTTGTTCATTCACATCAGCTCCTGTAAAGACCACTTGGGGAGGAGGAAATGATTCTGTTCTGAGCTCTGGTTCAGGGGTCAGACTTTGCTCAACAGGGGGTCCATGGAGCAGCACCATCCTAGGGCTTTATGCACTGATGAACATGTTCTGTATCCGCAGTTTGATGATGGAGTACTTGATATGTGGTCACTGCCACTGAAAAATGGAATTTTAAATTTTCTTTCATTTTAAGTAATTTAAATTTGAATACCTACATGTGGCTAGCTGCTACCATATTGGACAGTGCAGTCTGGAGCCCCATACTCATTTGTAATCATTCAGGGAGAGGGAGAGAGGGAGAGATTGAGGAAGTTTTATGGGCTGGGCTGGGCTTGGAAAAGTTCATCACTTTCTCCCACATTTCTCTGGTCAGAATGTAGTCATTTGGCTGTGTCATAGTCCCCAGAATGAAGTCTAGGTATATGCCAGGAGGAAAGGGGAATGGGTTTGGTAAGAATCTAGCCTGTCTGCCACTACAGATTTGGCAGAAAAGGTGATGTACCTGGAAATAAGCAGTCTGGGGTAGGCATTGGGCAGTGACTTAATCAGGGGGCATCAGGGAGGTTGGGTCACTGATGGCAGAGTTCTTGTCCTGTGACTGAGGTTCAGGGTTGGGACTCTAGTCTCCAGGTACAAGGAAGCCAAACCGTGGAGGATGTGGGGAACAGAGACTATCGATACATCTGAGACACGGAAGAGGGTAGGTCAAGGCAACGAACCGACCAGAACAGAGGCAAGGATCAGAGTAGGCCCTCAGCAAGCTGTCCAGCTCTGAGTCCTGCCCGAGGAGGGCTGCCATAGGCTCCTTATAATCCCTCCCCTTGTTGTCCCCTTAGAGGTGGGGAAGGGCGAGAGGGCAGGAGGAATCCAGAGGTTCTAGCAAGGGAAGAGGCATGGTGGGGAGTCAGGCTGGGTATCTCAGATGGAATCAAGGATGGGAGAATACGCAACTTATTTAACAAGCATATGGAAGGCATACTATGGGGCAGGCAGAGAACAGGAGATTTCAGTGCACTAGTTTCAATGGTGAAACTTTTTTTTTTTTTTTGAAACAAAGCATTTTTTTTAAATTTTATTTTATTTTTAAACTTTACAAATTGTATTAGTTTTGCCAAATATCAAAATGAATCCACCACAGGTATACATGTGTTCCCCATCCTGAATCCTCCTCCCTCCCCCCTCCCCATACCATCCCTCTGGGTCGTCCCAGTGCACCAGCCTCAAGCATCCAGTATCGATGCACTGAGAAACCAAACTTTTATACTCTCAGCTGTTTTCCAACTAAGAAATGTACAAACCAGACGTCTGCACCTCATCTCCCAACCTCATCCCCTGGTCCACCTTCAACCATAGGGTGAGATTCAGTGACGGGATGGCAATTAGGATAAACTGGGACTCAGGAATTTTAAGCATAGTCATGGCTGAGCCAAATCAGTTGCACTGCAAAGGCTGCGTCAGATTGATCAAGAGAAAATGTCTCACTTTTTCCAGGTACTAAGTGTGGGCAGTTTTGTGGGGGAAGTGACACCTGAGCTGGGCTTTGTGGATAAAGTGGAATTTGACAGGTAGAGATGGAGGCGGGGAACATCCCAAGTTGTCGTCTGAATGAGCAAACTCACAGGATAGAGGAGGGTGGGTGTGTGCACAGGAGGTGGAGAATAGACCAGTTGGCCAGAGGGTGGGCGTGCTGAGAAAGATCCAGCTGGAAAGATTTGCTGGGGCCAGGTTCAGAAAGGTCTTGCATGCCTGGCTAAAGGCATCACCTTTATTCTGGGGGCTATGGAGAGCCACTGGAGGGTTTAGAGCAAGACACTGGCATAACCAACCTGGGCTGGACCAGTGGGGAGCGAGGAATGGTGGGGATGTGATTGGAGGCTGTTGCAGTGGTCTGGAGAGAAGCCTGGACAAGTGTGCTGGCCCAGGCAATGGACAGGGCTGTGCGTGTGTGTGGCTGGTAGTCGGGATGTGGGGGAAATGGGCAGGGGGATTAGTCATTCAAGGCCCTAATGTAGGATTTGCTTCATGTCCATTCTGTGCTTGCTCAGCCATGCCTGGCTCTTGGGTATGTGAACGGATCAAGAGAGTGGAGGCTTGTCACACACCACCATCCTTTTTCTATACGAAAAACTCAAGGAATGTGCTGCTTGCTTAGAGGGAAAAGGTGAATCCTGTTATTTCTTGTAAAGGAGCCACCTCAACCTGAGAGCGAGAGGCTGCTTCTGGGATGAGAAGCCCATGATTCTGTGTTTTGGGGGGATTAAAAGGTGCCGCTCAGCGTGGGTTCCCATGGGAGCTACCCGCAGGCGTAGGGAGATGAGAGGCAGGTAGATGGAGAGGCTGGGAGGGAAACGAAGCAGCAGCACTGAGCCAGGTGAAAGCACAGAGGTGAGCAGGTAAACCCTCCTGGCTGCCTCGGTGCTTGAAAGGGCAGCAGAGGCCTGATAGAACTGGGGGTTTTGCACATCACAGGACTGTGGCCTTCCCAGGGGGCGCTAATGGTAAAGAACCTACCTGCCAATGCAGGAGACGTGGGTTTGATCCGTGGGTCAGGAAGATCCCCTGGAGGAGGGCATGGTGACCAACTCCAGTATTTTTGCCTGGGAAATCCCACGGACAGAGGAGCCTGGCGGGCTACAGTACATGGGGTTGCAAAGAGTCGGACATGACCAAGCAGCCAAGCACGCACAGGACTGCCTGTGCAGGAGGCTGGGCTTTGGAAAGGAGGCATTTGGTGATTAAATTTGAATCTGTGGCAGCAACCTGATTCTTTTTACCAAGGCCAGCTGGGGAGAGTGATTTTCTTTGCCACCAAAGACTTGCAGTGTGGAAACTAACGTCCCTCCAGCAGGAATAATAGCCGTTCATATAGGACCGAGAAAGCAACAATTTCCTCATTGTATGTGTTTCTGTAGCGGCTGGGAGAAGCCCACATTCCCACCCGAGATAAGTGCCCAATTAGAGAGATTTCAAAGAGGGGACAGTCTTCAAGGTACTTGGTTTTCGGGGCTTTATTGATTCAGTTTTTCTTTTTAGTTTTCATTGTGGTTTTAATCCCAAATGGAGCTGGCAGCGTGTTATCCAGGCAGTTTATCTCCTGCTCATTACAGCACAGGGTGAGGCTGGCAGAGCCCCTCTTCCTCTCCAGTGTGAATTGGTTATAAATGCATGGGTTGGGCTGGAGCCACCCAAGCACCTACTGTATTTGCAGAGAAATCCTGACCCAGTGATCAGCAACGCGCATCATGTTACCTCCAGCTTCTGCAACACTCTCTCCACCTCCGAACCCACAAGGGTGAGCCCGGACCTCAGGGCAAGGTCCCATAAACATCGGAGTGCCCCTGGCTAGACTTTCGTCAACCTTCCACTCCCATCTTTCAAGTATCAGCCCATCAGAAATGTGTGAGTCATTGTCATCCACAAATGTGTCTCTGGAACCTGAGCTCTGCTCTGTGACTGAGAAACTTGCTTAGCTTCCCAAAACTTCAGTTTCCCCATCTGTCAAATGGGCATCTCTATTTTTTTTTTCTTTTAAGTTTTATTCAATTTTAATTAAACAGCCAAATACGCTGGAGGGCATTGTATTGAACACAGGGGTTAGTGGTGGACTCTAGAGGAGAAATCACTCCAGGGTGAGACTGGTTGGCCTTGCCCACAGTTGGCTCTAACAGCTGTCTTCTCCCCCCCACAATGCACGCACACACACACACCCTGACAGACATACACACACTCACAGAGAGCCTTTTCCGGGGGGAGGAACTCTCCTTGGATCTACTCCCACCCAGCCTACTCTTGAAGGAGTGGGGGAAGCAGAGGGCATCATCACAGACCCAGTGGAGAGGGTAACTGCTGCTGCTAAGTCACTTCAGTCGTGTCCAACTCTGTGTGACCCCATAGATGGCAGCCCACCAGGCTCCCCCATCCCTGGGATTCTCCAGGCAAGAACACTGGAATGGGTTGCCATTTCCTTCTCCAATGCATGAAAGTGAAAAGTGAAAGTGAAGTCACTCGTCGTGTCTGACTCTAGCGTCCCCATGGACTGCAGCCTACCAGGCTCCTCCATCCATGGGATTTTCCAGGCAAGAGTACTGGAGTGGGGTGCCATTGCCTTCTCCATGGGCATCTCTAACAAAAGTCCAGTTCCTGGGGGTGGCGGCTGTGAAAACAAAATTGGTCCCAGGGTGGGGCTGGGGAGCAGGCAATGACCTTGAGGGTTGGGGTTTGGCAAGGCTGGAACCTACCGCTGAGTGACCTTGATGGAGCCGGGTGCACACAGCATGGGATGGCTCATGCCTGTGGCACCTATGAACTGTGGGACTTGGAACACGTGATCTTAGCTGCAGGAACTTAATGTTCTTCTTCTTGGTAATGGGAGTAATAATAGTACCTGAGGCGTAGGGAGGTGAGAGGACTGACTGAAGTCATCGATGGGCAGAAACAGGAAGGGTGAACACAGGGCACTTAGCATGTGTGAGGTACTTTCCCATCACTCCCCCATGTCGTGGCCAGCTGGCTGGGCAGACATCCAACGTGTATGACGCACCTTGGCACACCTGGCACTGTGCCAGGCAACTGGGACCAACCGGGAATACGAGATGTGGTCCCTGCCCTCCCAGGCTGCAGTCCAGGTGGGGAAACAGGATGACAGGCCACAGGCCAGGAAGCGTGTTTCAGTGGGGAGCATGGGCGCTATGAGGATGCAGAAGCGGAGCTCACTGTATCCGAGATGCACTCAGCCCAGAGGAGGAGTTAGGAGGCTGGCGGCGTTCCGGGAGCAGCTGGCATCTTTCTGTAGCGCCTGGGGTCCTGAGCAGGGGCAGCTGGCCAGTGAGGGTGAAATGGGGCTGCCCTTTGAGTGGGATCTGGACTGGGAGGCGGGAGCACCCGAAATGCCAAAATCTGATTCCAAGAGTGTATGTTGGGAGCCTCTGTTTTCTTATCCCAGGGGGTCTTGTGAGCAAATGCTATTTTCCCAAGCCCTGAGGGTCCCAGGGAAGAGCAGGTGCAAGGGACCCCCCCCCAGTCCCCTCCCCACCCCATGGCTTGTGGGCTGCCCTCTCCCATTAGCCTTGAGCAGGCATTTTGTAGCAGGCATCTCTTCCTGTTCAATTTCCCTCCCAGACCTGCAGACCTGCATTCCTGAGCAGCTGAGCATATGGATGGAATTCACAGGAGACGGAGGGAGCGAGGAGGGGTGTCCAGCCCCAAGCGTGTCACAGATGCCCACGGAGAGTGGGGAGGATTAGAGCAAATCATTAATTGTCATTAATATGCTGGGGCTTGACAGCCCCGGATTTATTTTTACACCAAAGCCCAGACGTGCCTTGCACATGTCCCTGGGTTCTGGGCTCCAGGAGAGAAGGGAAAGCTGGTTGCACTGGTCACCTGCCAGGCTTTCTCCGGGATTGGACAGCCCGCTTTCAGCTTGGCTCCCTGGTCTGGCAGAAACCATGACTTCAAAGGGTCCCCTACCTTCCTTCCCTCCTTGGCTGTCCCCCCTCCCCAGAGAGGTTTCCTGCCAAAGAGAACCCTGATTTCCATTGCTTGTGGACTGTGCCAAGACCCTAGGGAGGGATGGAGGAGCTGGTCAGAGAGAAGATGGATAATGTTACAGGGAATGGTATTCAAAGGGTTAAACTGTCACCAAGAAATGCATTATTTCAGAAAGAAAATACTGTACAACAAGACTCCTAGAGATGCTACTGTCTCTATGGGCAAGTGTAACTCTGGGTTGCCTTTCCTTTCAAACAGGTGCTGAGAACCCAGGTTTGACTCCAAATTTGACCTGGTAGCCCTTATGAGGGTTCCCAGGTGGCACTAGTGGTAAAGAATCTGCCTGCCCATGCAGGAGACATCAGAGTCGAGGGTTCAATCCCTGGGTTGGGAAGATCCCCTGGCAGAGGGCACGGCAACCCACTCCAGTATTCTTGCGTGGAGAATCCCATGGACAGAGGAGCCTGGCAGGCTACAGACCTTAGAATCACAGAATCAGACATGACTGAAGTGACTGAGCACACACCAGCCTTCCCTGTCCTTCACTATCTCCCCGAGTTTGCTCAGAATCATGTCCATTGAGTTGATGATGCCATCCAACAACCTCATCCTCAGTCACCCTCTCCTCCTCCTGCATCAATCTTTCCCAGTATCAGGGTCTTTCCAATGACTTCGCTCTTCACATCAGGTGGCCAAAGTACTGGAGCTTCATCTTCAGCATCAGTTCTTCCTGATGAATATTCAGAGTTGATTTCCTTTAGGATGGACTGGATGGATCTCCTTGCTCTCCAAGGGACTCTCAAAAGTCTTCTCCAGCACCACAGTTTGAAAGCATCAGTTCTTTGGGACTCAGCCTTCTTTATGGTCCAGCTCTCACATCCATACATGACTACTGAAAAAACCATAGCTTTGACTATACAAACCTTTGTAGGCAAAGTGATGTCTTTGCTTTTTAATAGGCTGTAAGAGACCCCAGATGGGCTCTATAAAGGACAGAAATGGTATGGATCTAACAGAAGCAGAAGATATTAAGAAGAGATGGCAAGAATACACAGAAGAACTGTGCAAAACAGATCTTCACGACCCAGATAATCACGATGGTGTGATCACTCACCTAGAGCCAGACATCCTGGAATGTGAAGTCAAGTGGGCCTTAGAAAGCGTCACTACGAACAAAGCTAGTGGAGGTGATGGAATTCCAGTTGAGCTATTCCAAATCCTGAAAGATGATGCTGTGAAAGTGCTGCACTCAATATGCCAGCAAATGTGGAAAACTCAGCAGTGGCCACAGGACTGGAAAAGGTCAGTTTTCATTCCAATCCCAAAGAAAGGCAATGCCAAAGAATGCTCAAACTACCGCACAATTGCACTCATTTCACATGCTAGTAAAGTAATGCTCAAAATTCTCCAAGCCAGGCTTCAGCAATATGTGAACCGTGAACTTCCTGATGTTCAAGCTGGTTTTAGAAAAGGCAGAGGAACCAGAGATCAAATTGCCAACATCCGCTGGATCATGGAAAAAGCAAGAGGGTTCCAGAAAAGCATCTATTTCTGCTTTATTGATTATGCCAAAGCCTTTGACTGTGTGGATCACAATAAACTGTGGAAAATTCTGAAAGAGATGGGAATACCAGACCACCTGACCTGCCTCTTGAGAAACCTGTATGCAGGTTAGGAAGCAACAGTTAGAACTGGACATGGAACAACAGATTGGTTCTAAATAGGAAAAGGAGTACATCAAGGCTGTATATTGTCACCCTGTTTATTTAACTTCTATGCAGAGTACATCATGAGAAACGCTGGACTGGAAGAAACACAAGCTGGAATCAAGATTGCCAGGAGAAATATCAATAACCTCAGATATGCAGATGACACCACCCTTATGGCAGAAAGTGAAGAGGAACTCAAAAGCCTCTTGATGAAAGTGAAAGTGGAGAGTGAAAAAGTTGGCTTAAAGCTCAATATTCAGAAAACGAAGATCATGGCATCCGGTCCCATCACTTCATGGGAAATAGATGGGGAAACAGTGGAAACAGTGTCAGACTTTATTTTTCTGGGCTCCAAAATCACTGCAGATGGTGACTGCAGCCATGAAATTAAAAGATGCTTACTCCTTGGAAGGAAAGTTATGACCAACCTAGATAGCATATTCAAAAGCAGAGACATTACTTTGCCAACAAAGGTTCGTCTAGTCAAGGCTATGGTTTTTCCTGTGTATGGGTGTTTATGTATGGATGTGAGAGTTGGACTGTGAAGAAGGCTGAGCGCTGAAGAATTGATGGTTTTGAACTGTGGTGTTGGAGAAGACTCTTGAGAGTCCCTTGGACTGCAAGGAGATCCAACCAGTCCATTCTGAAGGGGATCAGCCCTGGGATTTCTTTGGAAGGAATGATGCTAAAGCTGAAACTCCAATACTTTGGCCACCTCATGCGAAGAGTTGACTCATTGGAAAAGACTCTGATGCTGGGAGGGATTGGGGGCAGGAGGAGAAGGGGACGACAGAGGATGAGATGGCTGGATGGCATCACTGACTCGATGGACGTGAGTCTGAGTGAACTCCGGGAGTTGGTGATGGACAGGGAGGTCTGGCGTGCTGCCATTCATGGGGTCGCAAAGAGTCGGACACGACTGAGCGACTGATCTGATCTGAAGAGACCTCAGGGATGTTCAGGCCCTGAAATAAAGGTTCTGTGAGGACACAAGAAGGTGGCCTTCTGCACACCAAGGAGAGAGGACTCAGGAGCAACCAAACCTGCGGACACTTCCATTTCGGACTTTGAACTTCTAGAACTGTGAGAGATGAATTTCTGTTACTACAGCACCCAGCCTGGTACTTTGTTATGAAAGCCCCAGCAACACCTCGATGGGCACGACGTTCATCCTAGCCGAGATCACCGTCTTACCTGGCTCAGCGCCCGTGGAGAAGTTTCCCATTGACCTGCAACCTCATGACCCTGTTGACCCTCCCACCCCCTTTCAACCTATGTTCTTGCAGCTCTCATTATTCAAAGGTGATTCTTTGGAACAAACATCACTTTCTCTGCCTGCATTTGTGTGGATTGCTTTTCCGGATTCTGGAGGAGTTATTGTGACCCATTTGAAGCTAGCCTTGATGAATCCAAGAACTACACATATCTGCAAGTCTCCAGGATGTGGTTTATAGTAGGCAGAGTCAGGAGACAATTGTGAAGGTCACTTAAAACACTTACAAAACGAGTTCACTTCAGGTCTCATTTTTCTTACCTTGAAGCAGAGGCAAGATTAGATTGGGGATGGCAAAGTTCAGGGATGATCAGTTCTAATCAATTCTGAGTGGCTGCATGGTACTAGTAGGAAAGAATCCTATAACCATTCAGCCATGTGTGCACAGAGAGAAAGGTAGTCCATATGCCAGGGCTGCCAACTCATGAGTTTTAAGATCTCCTCTAGCCCCAAGTTTCTTTTTTTAATTTAAATATGTTTTTATTCTATAACACTGTATCAAACCACAACACTCCGTAAGCCAATAGCATTATTTTGATGTGTATAAATATATAATGGTGTTTTGTCATTTGTCTTAATAGAACCAAGGGCAGTGTCAAAGATTTCTGGCACTGACTGTAACACCATGATAGAATTTCCTATTAGCCCCCAGTTTAGCCCCAAGTTTCTAAGCCCCCTGTTAATCAGAGATTCACGCAGACCTAGGCTACAAACATTCTCTGATATTGTGCCTGCAGTCATATCCCCATCCTGCTCCTCGGACCACCCAGGTCCTTGCACAACTCCTACTGTTTCTCTTTCGTTGGCTGTCTTCCCCTGCTGGCACCTTCACCAGGTCCCAGGGCTGCCCACTGCAAACGTCCCTCTGCTAATTAAGGCAGGGGTCCCCAACCTCTGGGACATAATGCCTGATGATCTGAGGTGGAGCTGCTGTAACCAATAAAGTGCACAGTAAGTGGAATGAGAAAACCTTCCTCCACCCCCCATCTTCTATGAAGCTGGCCCCTGGTGCCAAAAAGGTTGGGGACCTCTGAATTAAGGTATTTCTACTGAGCCCTATTGTTTAGCAACTCACATCACTCTTTAACCCACAGCCCCCGATTCCCACTGGAATCCAACTCTGATTTCATTAAGATTTGCTCCATTGCCGATGGCCATCAGCTGAAGATCAGCGTTTGGTCAGGCACACCCTTTGAAGTTCATCTTCACCACAAATCCAGCTGGGGAATGTGGGAGCTGGATTTTTTTCTCTCCTTCTTCTTCTTCTTCTTCTTTTTTTTTTTTAAAGAAAAGAGTGATGTGCTCATGTGTATGTGTGGTTTTTTTTTCCCCCCAAAGAAAGCATTTCAAATGCTCGTTAGGCAAAAATATCTATTTTACACACACCGTAATTGTTCTACCTAAGATGAAATATGTTATTTTTCTGAAGTAAAGCTACAGGCAGTTTATTAGCAGAGCTAATTAACCCACAATCAGCAACTGGCTCACCTCTAATCACAGCCTGCTTGCATTCTTCGCAGGCAGTGTGGTGGTGCCACAGCACTTATATTTATAAATACGTGCAATGCAATATGAACTATATTTATGTGGACAGCATCCATTTTTTTAGCCTCAAAATCTGACCTACCTAAAACAGATGGCAGGAGGACTGGACTACAGGTCTGAGCCTGGAGGCTGAGACCCCTCATCTTGATAGCCAGAGTCCCCCCCGCCTTTTTTTTTTTTAAGCCTTTCAGCCTGTTAGGTGTCTTTTCCTCCTACCAGGGATTCCCAGGTGAAGGACCGTATGCTGTTAGTGGCTATGCCCTTGTGGGAGGGTGTCAACCTTTCCCATCCCTCTTTCATTTTCTACCGCAGGAAATGAATGGGGGTTTCCCAGCCAGGTTGGGGTTGTTGGGGGAAGGTGGACAGGTCAGCTGGAGCTTGAGCAAAGATCAGGCTTGAAGAATTCCTCCAAGCATCCAAGGAGCACCACAGGCCTGGCAGAAGTGTTCCATTGGTGGCATATGGACATATTGGTGGAGGTTAGAGTTTGATGGTATGTAGTCCAGAGATAAAGGCAAAGGAGAAAAGGAAATACCTTTAGCCAGAAGCTAAAGGCAAAGGAGAAAAGGAAAGATATACCCATTTGAATGTCGAGTTCCAAAGAATAGCAAGGAGAGATAAGAAAGCCTTCCTCCATGATCAGTGCAAAGAAATAGAGGAAAATAATAGAATGGGAAAGACTAGAGATCTCTTCAAGAAAATTAGAGATACCAAGGGAACATTTCATGCAAAGATGGGCTCAATAAAGGACAGAAATGGTATGGACCTAACAGAAGTGGAAGATATTAAGAAGAGGTGGCAAGAATACACAGAAGAACTATACCAAAAAGATCTTCATGACCCAGATAATCACAATGGTATGATCACTCACCTAGAGCCAGACATCCTGGAATGTGAAGTCAAGTGGGCCTTAGAAAGCGTCACTATGAACAAAGCTAGTGGAGGTGATGGAATTCCAGTTGAGCTATTTCAAATCCTAAAAGATGATGCTGTGAAAGTGTTGTACTCAATATGCCAGCAAATGTGGAAAACTCAGCAGTAGCCACAGGACTGGAAAAGGTCAGTTTTCATTCCAATCCCAAAGAAAGGCAATGCCAAAGAATGTTCAAACTACCGCACAATTGCACTCATCTCACACACTGGCAAAGTAATGCTCAAAGTTCTCCAAGCCAGACTTAAACAGTACGTGAAGCGTGAACTTCCAGATGTTCAAGCTTGTTTTAGAAAAGGCAGAGGAACCAGAGATCAAATTGCCAACATCTGCTGGATCATCAAAAAAGCAAGAGAGTTCCAGAAAAACATCTACTTTTGCATTACTGACTATGCCAAAGCCTTTGACTGTGTGGATCACAACAATTTTTTCTATGGAAAATTCTTCAAGAGATGGGAATACCAGACCACCTGACCTGCCTCCTGAGAAATCTATATGCAGGTCAAGAAGCAACAGTTAGAACTGGACATGGAACAACAGACTGGTTCCAAATTGGGAAAGGAGTCCTTCAAGGCTGTATATTGTCACCGTGCTTTTTAACTTATATGCAGAGTACATCATGTGAAATGCCGGGCTGGATGAAGCACAAGCTGGAATCAAGATTGCCGGGAGAAACATCATTAATCTCAGATACGCAGATGACACCACCCTTATGGCAGAAAGTGAAGAAGAACTAAGGAGCCTCTTGATGAAAGTGAAAGAGGAGAGTGAAAAAGTTGGCTTGAAGCTCAACATTCAGAAAACTAAGATCATGGCATCTGGTCCCATCACTTCATGGCAAATAGATGGGGAAACGGTAGAAGCAGTTACTGACTTTATTTTTTTTAAGCTCCAAAATCACTGCGGATGGTGACTGTGGCATGAAATTAAAAGATGCTTGCTCCTTGGAAGAAAAGCTATGACCAACCTAGACAGCATATTAAAAAGCAGAGACATTACTTTGCCAACAAAGGTCCATCTAGTCAAAGCTATGGTTTTTCCAGTGGTCATGTATGGATGTGAGAGTTGGACTATATAGAAAGCTGAGGGCCGAATAATTGATGCTGTTGAACTGTGGTGTTGGAGAAGACTCTTGAGAGTCCCTTGGACTGCACGGAGATCCAACCAGTCCATTCTAAAGGAAATCAGCCCTGAATATTCATTGGAAGGACTGATGCTGAAGCTGAAATTCCAATAGTTCGGCTACCTGATGTAAAGAATTGATTCATTGGAAAAGACACTGATGCTTAGAAAGACTGAAGGCAGGAGGAGAAGGAAATGACAGAGGATGAGATGGCTGAATGGCCTCACCGATGCAATGGGCATGAGTTTGAGTAGGCTCCAGAAACTGGTGATGGACCTGGAAGTCTGGCATGCTGCAGTCCTTGGCGTGCAAAGAGTTGGACACGACTGAGCGACTGGACTGAGCTGAAAGTTTGATGGTGTGTCTGCCAGAGATGCAGGCATGCTCGTGCCATGACTTGATGATCTTTTTTCTTTTCTTTGACTCTTCTTTTTAAATTGAAATGTAGTTGATTTATAACATTACATTAGTTTCAGGTGTACAACAAAGTGATTTTTTTTTTTTTTTGGTAAGCCATAGCTTATTTTATTTATTTATTTATTTAATTTAGTTTTTAATTGGAGGAAAATTGCTTTACAATGTTGTGTTGGTTTCTGCTCCACGACAATGTGAATCAGCCATAATTATACATGTATCCCCTCCCTCTTGAGCCTCCCTCCCTGCACCCTATCCCACCGCTCTAGGTCATCAAAGAGCACCGAGCTGAGCTCTCTGTGCTGTTCAGCATCTTCCCACCATTGACAGTGAATACAAGTCAATGCTACTTTCTCCATTCGTCCCACCCTCTCCCGCCCCCAGCATGTCCACAGCTCTGTTCTCTACATCTGCATCTCCATTCCTTCCCTGCCAGTAGGTTTTTCAGTATTATTTTGACTATCCTTTATTTCAAGATAATGAATGGGAATGAAGAACTAAAGGGAGAGAAGAACCACTTTACTGATGCTGGACTGATGCTGAGCTGTATGGTGAAGAATGCCTTAAAGCCCCAATGCACATCTTCTGTGTCTACTACCTGTGACCATCTGAATGGAGGGAAAAATAAAAAGAGGGACAGCCGGGTCCCAAGAGGGGCCCCTGCATAGACTGGAAGCAAGAGACAGCTGAGTGTGGATTCACAACATCTAAAACTGGGGACCCAATGCACAGGGCCCAGTTGATGCTCTGTGTCTGGACCAGTCAGATACAGAGCTCTTTCTGGGGTGAGGGTGGGGTGGCAGTGAGGAAAGCGGGAAGGGAAATGCTGTGGGAATCTGATCCCTCCATACATTATGATTTATTTAAAGAAAAAAGGGAATGAAGGGAGAAAGGAAAGAAGGAAGGGGAGGAGAGGGAGAGAAAAGACAGAAGAACATGGTATTCAGAATCTACGATGTGTCAGGCCAAATATGCCAAACATTTGTACGTTCACTATTTTACTTACCTTCTCAGTCTTTGAGTAGAGCATACTACCTTTGTTTCTACGGACATGGAGTTAAGATAGAAGAATCTTTTTAAAATGTGTTTATTTATTTGGCTGTGCCAGGTCTTAGCTGCGGAACATGCAGCACATCTTTTAGTTGCTGCATGCAGGATCTAGTTCCCTGACCAGGGATCGAACCCAGGTCCCATATGTTAGGAACTCAGAGTCTTAGCCACTGGACCACCAGGGAATTCTCAAGATAGAAGAATCTTAAAAAAGAAAAATCAACATTTGGACCTGGGTCCACCCACACCTCTTTCTACTTCTCATTTTTCAAGTGTCCACTTAGGTGGAACAGATCTGTGTGTTGGATAATAAAACCACAAGTTGCTTAGCATAGTTTTAATCCAGAGTCTTGTTTTTCACATCAGTGGGGCAAAACTTAGGGCTTTCCAGGTGGCTCAGTGGTAAAGAATTCGCCTGCCAATGCAGGAGATGTAGGTTTGATTCCTGGGTCAGGAAGATCCCTTGGAGGAGAGCATGGCAACCCACTCCAGTATTCTTGCCTGGTGAATCCCCATGAACAGAGGAGCCTGGCAGACAGGCTATGGTCCATGGGGTCACAAAGAGTCGGATAGTACTGAGCACACACGCACCACGCTGGGGCAAAACTTACCTGTCAGTTCAAGCTGGGGAGTGTCAAGGTCTCACAGAATTTCTAGTTATATCAAATATGGCTCTTTAATGATTGGGTGATTTCATCTAAGTTAAAGGGAAATCTCAGGTATTGCATTAATTTTTCTAATACACAAATATGGATGTAATCGGTCACTTTGGTTTTAACTTCCTGGCTAAGTCAAGAGGTGTCCTTAGGGACAGGGAATCAGAATCAGATCAGTTACTCAGTCGTCTCCGACTCTTTGTGACCCCATGAATCGCAGCACGCCAGGCCTCCCTGTCCATCACCAACTCCCGGAGTTCACTCAGACTCACGTCCGTCCAGTCAGTGATGCCATCCAGCCATCTCATCCTCTGTCACCCCCTTCTCCTCCTGCCCCCAATCCCTCCCAGCATCAGAGTCTTTTCCAATGAGTCAACTCTTTGCATGAGGTGGCCAAAGTACTGGAGTTTCAGCTTTAGCATCATTCCTTCCAAAGAAATCCCACGGCTGATCTCCTTCAGAATGGACTGGTTGGATCTCCTTGCAGTCCAAGGGACTCTCAAGAGTCTTCTCCAACACCACAGTTCAAACGCATCAATTCTTCAGTGCTCAGCCTTCTTCACAGTCGAACTCTCACATCCAAACAAAATCACAGGAAAAACCATAGCCTTGACTAGATGAACCTTTGTTGGCAAAGTAATGTCTCTGCTTTTGAATATGCTATCTAGGTTGGTCATAACTTTCCTTCCAAGGAGTAAGCGTCTTTTAATTTCATGGCTGCAGTCACCATCTGCAGTGATTTTGGAGCCCAGAAAAATAAAGTCTGACACTGTTTCCACTGTTTCCCCATCTATTTCCCATGACGTGATGGGACCGGATGCCATGATCTTCATTTTCTGAATGTTGAGCTTTAAGCCAACTTTTTCACTCTCCACTTTCACTTTCATCAAGAGGCTTTTGAGTTCCTCTTCACTTTCTGCCATAAGGGTGGTATCATCTGCATATCTGAGGTTATTGATATTTCTCCTGGCAATCTTGATTCCAGCTTGTGTTTCTTCCAGTCCAGCGTTTCTCATGATGTACTCTGCATAGAAGTTAAATAAACAGGGTGACAATATACAGCCTTGACGTACTCCTTTTCCTATTTGGAACCAGTCTGTTGTTCCATGTCCAGTTCTAACTGTTGCTTCCTGACCTGCATACAGGTTTCTCAAGAGGCAGGTCAGGTGGTCTGGTATTCCCATCTCTTTCAGAATTTTCCACAGTTTATTGTGATCCACACAGTCAAAGGCTTTGGCATAGTCAATAAAGCAGAAATAGATGCTTTTCTGGAACTCTCTTGCTTTTTCCATGATCCAGCGGATGTTGGCAATTTGATCTCTGGTTCCTCTGCCTTTTCTAAAACTAGCTTGAACATCAGGAAGTTCACGGTTCACATATTGCTGAAGCCTGGCTTGGAGAATTTTGAGCATTACTTTACTAGCATGTGAAATGAGTGCAATTGTGCGGTAGTTTGAGCATTCTTTGGCATTGCCTTTCTTTGGGATTGGAATGAAAACTGACCTTTTCCAGTCCTGTGGCCACTGCTGAGTTTTCCACATTTGCTGGCATATTGAGTGCAGCACTTTCACAGCATCATCTTTCAGGATTTGGAATAGCTCAACTGGAATTCCATCACCTCCACTAGCTTTGTTCATAGTGATGCTTTCTAAGGCCCACTTGACTTCACATTCCAGGATGTCTGGCTCTAGGTGAGTGATCACACCATCGTGATTATCTGGGTCGTGAAGATCTTTTTTGTACAGTTCTTCTGTGTATTCTTGCCACCTCTTCTTAATATCTTCCACTTCTGTTAGGTCCATACCATTTCTGTCCTTTATCGAGCCCATCTTTGCATGAAATGTTCCTTTGGTATCTCTAATTTTCTTGAAGAGATCTCTAGTCTTTCCCGTTCTGTTGTTTTCCTCTATTTCTTTGCATTGATCCCTGAAGAAGGCTGTCTTATCTCTCCTTGTTATTCTTTGGAATTCTGCATTCAGATGCTTATATCTTTCCTTTTCTCCTTTGCTTTTCACTTGTCTTCTTTTCACAGCTATTTGTAAGGCCTCCCCAGACAGCCATTTTGCTTTTTTGCATTTCTTTTCCATGGGGATGGTCTTGATCCCTGTCTCCTGTACAATGTCATGAACCTCAGTCCATAGTTCATCAGGCACTCTATCTATCAGATCTAGGCCCTTAAATCTATTTCTCACTTCGACTGTATAATCATAAGGGATTTGATTTAGGTCATACCTGAATGGTCTAGTGGTTTTCCCTACTTTCTTCAATTTAAGTCTGAATTTGGCAATAAGGAGTTCATGGTCTGAGCCACAGTCAGCTCCTGGTCTTGTTTTTGCTGACTGTATAGAGCTTCTCCATCTTTGGCTGCAAAGAATATAATCAATCTGATTTCAGTGTTGTCCATCTGGTGATGTCCATGTATAGAGTCTTCTCCTGTGTTGTTGGAAGAGGGTGTTTGTTATGACCAGTGCATTTTCTTTTCTTCTTTTTTTTTTTTTTGCTATATTGTGTTTGCTTATAATATATATATTCACTTATCCACTCCTCTATCTATCCTTCCTTCTATCTTATTTTTTAAATTCATTCAGAGTATGTTGCAGACATCAGTACACTTCTTCCTAAATACTGTGATGTGATTTTATTTTTTTAAATTTAATTTATTAAAACTAAAACAAACAAAAAACCAGTTCATTAATTTATCTCCGCTGCTGCCCTCCTCCTGTGTCTGGCAGCCATTAATCTGTTCTCTTTATTTATTAGCATAGATTTTTAAATTAAAAGAATTTTTTTTTTAGATTCTACATATGAGAGAGTTCACAATATTTGTCTTTGTTTGACTGATTTCCCTTCACGTAATGCCCTTAAAGTTTATCCATGTTGTCACAAATGACAAGATTTCATTCTTTTTAATGGCATAATAATGTTCCATTGTATATATGTACCATATCTCCTTTATTTATTCATGCACTAATGAACTCTTAGATTCTTTCCATATCTTGGAAAATCATAGCCAAGACCTATGTCATTGTAAATAATGCTACAATGAACATGGAGATGCATGTATCTTTTTAGATTAGTGTTTTTCTTTTCTTTGGGTAAATACCCGGAAGTGGGATTGCCGGATTATATGGCAATTCTAAATTTTTGAGGAACCTCCATACTCTTTTCCATAGTGATGTATCAGTTTACATTCCTACCAACAGTGCCCAAGGATTCCCTTTTCTCCACATCCTGCCAACGCTTGTTACTATTTTTCCTTTTGATAATAGCCATTCTTATAGATGTGAGGTTGACCAGTGCATTTTCTTGGCAAAACTCTATTAGTCTTTGCCCTGCTTCATTCCGTATTCCAAGGCCAAATTTGCCTGTTACTCCAGGTGTTTCTTGACTTTCTACTTTTGCATTCCAGTCCCCTATAATGAAAAGGACATCTTTTTTGGGTGTTAGTTCTAAAAGGTCTTGTAGGTCTTCATAGAACCGTTCAACTTCAGCTTCTTCGGTGTTACTGATTGGGGCATAGACTTGGATTACTGTGATATTGAATGGTTATCACGGGGACAGGGAATAGGGCATGGGGATTTCCCTAGGCTTGTGCAGTAGGGAGAAACTTTGGTGGAAAGGAATGGGAACATTCCATAGAAGGTTTGTGCCAGTGTGTCTTGTTGCCCCTTCATGGACCAGGATTGGGCAGATGGGAGGACTGGCTCTCTGGTGTAGTGTCCATCCCCCTTCCCTGGCCTCTAACTCTCAGGACTAGGATTGGAGGCAGGTGGGGTCTAAAGGTTAATGGTGGCAGTACATGGAGCCAGAGCAGGAGTCTCAGAAGACTTTACAAGGGGACACTGCGTTAGGGCTGGTGAGGTGTCTACAGAGTGCTGGGGGCCTGAGACAGAGAGTGGTTCCAAGCTGCAGTAATAACTCACATAGAATCCAGAATAACTGCAGCAAGAAGCAATGACTCAGAATGGATGATCTGGAAAAGTTTCCCAAGTGGGATCCGGTGTCCTCTGGAGTTTACCCATGAGTGTGTCTGTGGGGACACCTGGTTTGCTCTTTTTTCCATGAGAGTCTTAGGAACAAAAGCTCAGTTCTTTTGAAGGCCACATCAATTCACTCAGGTAAGGTTTTATTCTCTGAGACAGGGGCAAGTCATCACAAAGTCGCCCTGATGACACCTTCTTTAAATCAGCATCCTCCAGACTTGTGAGGTTGGTTGGAAATGGGAGGAGAGAGAAAACAAATCAATAGGTAGCCAAGTTGTTCTTTGGGTCCAGGGACTCCCTTCCTGTATTTGGGGAGGGGGGTGGTTTTCTGGATGGAATCAGCATTGGATTCCTTGTTGCTTATCAGAAAAGGATTTTATTAATAAGGGGGAGGTTTACCAGATGTAGGAAGAGCCAGCTGCTCATTTCCAGAAGTATTTATTCAAATCTGCTGTAATTTTAAGGTGCTGGACCTATACTTAGAAATACAGATTCCCTTCTCTGAACTTCACCTTCCCCAGGTGTGAAATATAGCAGCTGAATTGGCCATCTTAGTAAGAACTGAAGCCCCACAGTTAGTAGGAATGTCCACAAAAGATCTCAAAAGCTGTGCTGCACAGTTGAACCTTAAAAATGAGCTCAGTGAAATCAACCAGTCACAAAAGGACAAATACCAAATGATTCCACTCATGTGAGGCACCTAAAATAGTCAGATTCATAGAGAACGAAAGTAGAATGGTGGCTGTCAGGGATTGGGGAGTTACTGTTTAATGGGCAAAGATACTCAGTTTGGGAAGATGAATGGTGCCAGTGGTTGTACCACAGTGCGAATGTACTTCGAGACACTGAACCATAAACTTGAAAGTGGAAAACCCAATAAATTTTATGCTGTATACATTTTATCACACACACACAAAAGCTGAGCTGCCTAGGCAGCTGGTCAAGAAACCCAGTTTGAAGAACTGAGACATGTTAGTAGTTCAATGAATAGGTCAACCCTTGTCCTAGACAAGGCTAATCATGGCCTAAAGGCCACTTAAAATTTTAAAATAGTGGTGAAATCTTTTTCCCCTAAAAAGCAAAACTTTCTTATAGTCCCACTACATTAAACAAGCAACAGAGGGATTGTAGCTTAGTGGGGTGATGGGCCGTGGAAAAGTCACAGTTGCTCAGAGCAGGATGCGATCAGCATTTTGTGCTCCAGGTAAGTGGGCCAGAGATCAGAGGCCACCGCTGCCCTGTGATGCTGGGCCCCAAACATTCAGAGAATCCCACGTAGTAAGGGGCATACGAGAGGCTTGTGTCTACAACCCTTGGTGTGCAACGTGGGCGTCCATCAAGTGTGTCTCTCTGGCAGCAAGGAGGCAAGACCAAGGTGCAGTGAACCCTCCCTTTGGCCTCCTGTAGGACCGCCTTGTGGAATCAGCCCCACTGGGAAACCTTTCATCTGGCCAGTGGCCTTTCTGCTTCCCTAATAGGTACCATCAGCATCAGCCAGAGATGACATCCTGCGTGGTCCTCTTTAATGGACTATCTGGATGAACGAAGACCCTTTGGGTCACCAGTGACAGAAGCTAAATCCAAAGTGGTTTAACTGCCCCTGCCCCCTGCAAAGATGTATTGGTTTATATAACTGAAATGTCAGGTACAACTGGCTCCAGGGGTTCAAATAATGTCATGAACTCACTCTATCTTTCTCTCTCATACTCTGATTTCTTTTGCATTTGTTGATTTCTCTCTCAGTCAGGCCCTCTCCACACGGTGGACCCTTGGTAACAATAGGCTAATGTCATGCCTTTGACAAGTTTGTTTACTCTCAGGCCCCTCCATGAGCTACTGTCATGGCCCGGGGATGGTGTGATCTGATTGGCCAGGCCTGGACCACTTGCCTGCCTCTGAAGCCAGAGGGTGGAGCCAGCATCACTCGCTCCTGCTAAACCCTCCCCAATTATGGGCTGAGTCGGGGTTGGGTGGGGGAAACAGCTGGTCCCTGAAGGAGAAGAGGGCACTATTACCAGAGCAGGTGGTGGACTCGGCCCAGGCGGTGACAACACACACACCTTCACAGCGCCACTCATGACGTGTGGTGGTGGGCACGAACGCTACCCTGGGCGTGGGGTTTCTCCCGCCTTGTCCTTCCACAAGCAGTGTCTCCCCAGTTTCTGTGCCTCATTTTGGCTCTTCTTGACTCCTGCTTTCTTTCCAGTTCTGGGGCCAGTGACCCCATTTCAGGTCATCTGAACTGGCCCAAAGACCTCCCTCCAGACAGACCTTCTGGTGCCGTCCCCTGCAGTCAGATGCTGCCCCAGCCCACAGAAGCTGAACTCTGAGAGGCGTCCAGGACAGGGCCCCAGGGACAGCGCCCTAGTTTGGGGGAACTCGCCTTTGGGGAGAGTTCAGGCTCACTTCCTGTGCCCTGCCAAGACTCGAGCCTTAAACTTTTGTCCCCCTTCCGAGTTATTTTCTTCCTTCGTCAGGTCCCTGTTGTGCTGTGCGGCGTTGGTTGTTGGGGGGTGTCGGTTTGTTATTTTCACTCTGCTCTGTGCACTGACACTTCACAGAGGTGTGGGCACATTCTAAAATGATGATCTCCCTGTGGTCAGGACAGCCTGGCCCTCCGCAGGGGTGGAGTGGCTCTGGTCTGGGGGAGAGGCTGGGGCTTCACTTGGGCCCTAGTGTGGGAAGGGCTGATGGGAAAGCATTTCCTTTGGGGATGCAGAGAGCCTGGGCTGGAAGGGAGGGGAGGGGGAAAGGAGTGAAACAGGTCCGGGTGCTGGGTCTTAGAGAGATTGGTCTTCGGGGGGAGGGCATCCAGTCTCCATCCCCTGCCCCACTCTCCCTAAGGTGAGCTCAAGGTCATCGAGGGCACCAGGCCCTGAAGAAACCTGGTATCTCATCTAACCAGCTGCTTGGAATGGTGAGGCTGATTTACCAGGGAGGATCTAGGTGGGGAGAGTCTTGGGAGCAGAAGCTGGAATCCCAGGTTATGACTGCTCACACATGAGCCCCACCTCACTAGTCTCAAGGTTCGTTCTATGATGCAAATGTGGTCCAGTGTCCTTGCTGGTGGCATTTGCTCTACCAGATCCAATTTTTGTTGCAAGCAGTTTCCTGCCCCTACGGGGGTCTCTCCTTATGTCCTTACTGGAGGTATTTCCATGGCTACCGTCAAAGGGTCTTTCTCCATGGTGGGCCATATGCCCGCCATTCCTGGACAGAGGAGGTCTTGGGGCTCTTTGAAGATAACCCCCATTTGCCAGCTTCTCACAAGGCCTCTCTTCTGTGTCTGGTTCTGGCCATGGCAATTCAGTCCATTTATAACTCAGTGGTATCTTGTGTGTGCTGTGCTAAGTCTAAGTCCCTTTAGTCGTGTCCAGTTCTGATGCCCTATGGACTGTAGCCACCAGGCTCCTCTGTCCATGGGATTCTCCAGGCAAGAATACTGGAGTGGGCTGTCATGCCCTCCTCCAGGGGATCTTCCTGACCCAGGGATCGAACCCGTGTCTCTTCTGTCTCCTGCATTGGCAGGTGGGTTCTTTGCCACTAGCACCACCTGGGAAGCCCTTGTTTAACATGGTGCAGATACCCAGTTTACGATGAGGCTTCTTGGATTATAAAGAAAGATGGTAAAGGGTCAGGATGAGAATGGACATGAGCTCTAAAGTGAAATGGAAAAGGATGTAAGTTCTGGCTCCACCCCAAGTGGAGTGGCATAGTCTTGAGTGGCACCTGCTACAGCCTCAGCTTCTTCATCAGCACATTGTAAAGACAGAATTGTCTTCTTTTGAGGGCTGTTGTGAGGATTAAATGAAGCAAACATTCATTCCTTCAGTAAGTATTTACCAAGTGCTGAGTACATGTCAGACACTGTTTTAGCTCTTTGCTACACTGAAAAAATAACATTTCCCACGGCTGTAATGCATGTAATGCACATGAACGGACTTACAGGGCAGCAGATCCTCCATGAAAGAAGGAGGGGCATGGTGATCCCACCACACAGCAGGTCATTGCTTTTGGAAGGGTTTACATTCCAATGAAATCTGTTCGAGGTCCTGATACCTTCCCACCCAGAGACTGGAAGCACAGGCTTGCCACTAGGTGTGGGACAGAGTCTGCATGCATGCGTGCACGCGTGATCAGTTGCTCAGTCATGTCTTTGCGACCCCATGGACTGTAGCCCACCAGGCTCCTCTGTCCATGGGATTCTCTAGGCAAGAATACTTGAGTGGGTTGCCATGCTCTCCTCCAGGGGATCTTCCTGATTCAGGGATCAAACCCGTGTCTCCTGCATCTCCTGCTTTACAGGCAGATTCTTTACCTCTGAGCCTCCAGGGAAGCCCCGCACAGAGTCTGCAGCACCCCTAATTTCAGCGTGCAGACAGCCCTGGCCAACCAGAGGGCAGCTTCCTCCGACCTCCCTGAGGTGGTGGGGAGAGGGAAGTGGATGGGAGGGGCCTCCAAATTCCGAGAGAAGAAGAACCCAGTTGACTAAGAGTGAAGATTCCTTTTGGGTTTGAAGCAATTGAGCAGCACCTGGGAGGAGGGGCTGCTACAGATGGACGCTAACGCCCTGCTTCTGGCTTACACTTGCTCCTTCCCCAGATCATCCTCACCTCTAAGGCCTTACTTCGGAGGGAGACTCTCTGGACCTGCCCTTCCCCCTTCCCACTAGGAAGGGAGCAGAGATGCTAAGGGTGACAGAGAAATGGAGACTGTGAGTTGCCAGTGGGGCAGACTGGCAAGGAGGACACTGCCCTCCTGGGACAGGATTTTCCTGTTCTTTTCATGTGACTCCGAATGGTCAAAGCTATAGTTTTTCCAGTATTCATGTATGGATATGAGAGATGGACCATAAAGAAGGATAAGCACTGAAGAACTGATGCTTTCGGACTGTGTTGCCAGAGAAGACTCTTGAGAGTCCCCTGGACAGCAAGGAGATCAAACCAGTCAATCCTAAAGGAAATAAGCCCTGAATATTAACTGGAAGGACTGATTCTGAAGTTGAAGCGCCAATACTTTGGCCACCTGCTGTGAAGAGCTGACTCATTGGAAAAGACCCTGATGCTGGGAAAGATTGAAGGGAGGAGGAGAAGGGGATGACAGAGGATGAGATGGTTGGATGGCGTCACCGACTCAATGGACATGAGTTTGAGCAAACTCAGGGAGATAGTGAAGGACAGGAAAGCCTGGTGTGCTGCAGTCCATGGGGTTGCAAAGAGTCTGGCAGGACTGAGCGACTGAACATCAACATACAAAAAAGGAGGCAAGGGGGCAGTGCCCTGGCCCAGGAGCACTGGGCTTCTCCCTCAGAGAGCAGGCCTCCCTCACCCTGTGTTATCTCCTGCCATGGTCAGAAATTCAATTTGCAAAGATTTTCCCTGATCTGGGCTCTGGCTTCTTTGCTTGGTGTCTCTGGCTGTTGCTGAAACTGGCCCCTCCCTTCCCTGTCTCCTTTCAGATTTCTTGGGTGAAATTTAAACCTCTCACCCCAATGCAGCTCAAAGCAGTAGGACCAGTGAGCATTTTCTGCAGCAAACTGTCTTCCTCATCTGATGAGCAGTGACTCTTGAACCCTCAGGTCTGGAGCATATGTGGGTGTGCCCGCGTGAGCCTATGTGATGATGTATATCAAGGGGAGAAAGAATTGAAGGAAAGAGCACAGCCCTCCTGACAGGGGTGAACGTGATGTTTCCAGACTCAGCCCCTTTTCCTCCAGGACTGGCCAGGGCAGGATGGAGCAGCAGGCTCTGCTGTGGTCATCTGCAGGGGCTACCCTTTCCCCCTGGAGGTTGATGGAGGCAGACAGAGGAAGTTTCCATCCTCAGAAGACGAGGAACAGGTATTTCTAGTGAAAACCCAGGCTTGTCGTGTAAAATTCCTCTCAATGTCTCTCTTTATCCCGTAGAGGTTGTTGATGGGGTGTTTCTGACGTCCGTGCTACTGGTGTCTTTTTGGGTCCCGTGGTCCTGAGCATCTTACCTAGACGTGCAGGATTCCACGTGCAGCTCGTTGCATTAGGTTCCCAATAGGACCCTTTCCTCTTCTCTTCTGTGCTCCAGTCCTCCAGTCTCCCAGGGTTTCCAGAACCTGCCATGTTCTTGCTCACCTGTGCCTTGGCTGAGTCCACCCTCCCACCTCCTCCATCCTTCCTACACGTCTCATTCCTCTCCTCATTCAAGATGCTGGTAGCGTTGAGCCCTCTCCATGACATCTCTGTGGACCACTGTCCCCATCAAGTCTCTGATAGTAATTCGCCTCGAGCCTGCAACCTTCAGCTGTCAGATGGGGCAGCATGCACTGTGGTGCCTTACCACTTACTCATGGTGTGATGTAGACCCAGTTTTGTTTTCTGTTGTCAAGTTGTCTGAGCCTCAGCTTTCTCATCTGGAAAATGGAAATCAAAGCACCCACCTTATAGAATTATTATAAGAAATCCATGAAATACTATACATGAAGGTCGTAGAATGGAGACTGGCATATAGTTACTAGAGGATATGTATCCTTTCTCCGAAGAGAGTGAAAAGGTCTCGAGAGAAGCCACTGGATCCTATTGCATCTTAGCGTTGCTACAGCCTAGCACAAAACTTACTACAGAGTAAGAGCTGTGGACTGAGTGTATGTGCATGCATGCTCAGATGTGTCCAACTCTTTGCAACCCCAGGGACTTGTAGCTCACCAGGCTCTTCTGTTCATAGGATTTTTCAGGGAAGAATACTAGAGTGGATTGCCATTTCCTCCTCCAGGAGATCTTACCGACCCAGGGTTCGAACCCAGGTCTCCTGTGTCTCCTGCACTGGCAGGTGGGTTCTTTACTCGTTGAGCCACCCATGAAGTCCCCCTGATGGTTTGTATCCACCTCAAGTTGTTCATTGAAATCCTAATCCCCAATGTGATGGAATTAGGAGGTGAGGTTTTGGGGAGGAGATTAGGTTATGAGGATGGAGCCCTCATGAATGGCATTAGTGCCCTTTTAAAAGAGACCATGGAGAGCTCCCCCACCCCTTGTACCATGTGAGGACACAGTGAGGAAACAGCCATTCACAGCCTCCAGAATGCTAAGAAACAGATGTTTGTTGTCTAAGCCACCCAGTCTATGGCTATTTGTCACAGCGGTGATACCTCAAAGTTATGACCATCAAATATATCTCCAGGGGCTTTCCTGGTTGCCCAGTGGTTAAGAGTCTGCCTGCCAATGCAGGGGGCAGGGATTTTATCCTTGCTTCAGGAATATTCCACATGCCACAGGGCAACTAAGCCCTCAAGCTGGAACTACTGAAGCCCTCACACCCTAGGGCCCATGTTCTGCAATGAGAGAAGCCATCACAATGTGAAACCCATGCACCACAGCTAGAGAGTAGCCCCTGCTTCCTGCAAATAGAAAAAAGCCCACGTGCAGCAACAAAGACCCAGCACCACCGTAAGGAAGTAAATAAATAAATATTTTAAAATGTCTGCAGACATTTCCGGATGTCCCCTCAAGGGCGAGATCACCTCTAGTTGAGAATTACTGCTCTGGAGCTTCGTTTTCACTTATTTTTTATGTAACAAATGCAGTCCCCTCTGCTTAGCACTGATTTCCCTTGTTCACCTGCCAAACTCCTAAATCACCTCTGGAAACCCAGGCCAGACATGAGTTCCTGGGAGAAGATCTCTGAGCCTCACTCTGATCCCCACAGAGGCCCTTTTCTGTGCTCCTGAATCCTGTATCATGTATCCCACTGTGCCAACCCACATTGTCCCCCATAGCAGCTGCCTATTTTTGCATCCCTTTCTTATCCACTGCAATTTGACCGCTTCAAAGCAAAGTCTATGATTTTTTCCCCACCTTTTTATCTTCAGCACATAATACAGGGTCTGGAATACAGCAGGTGGTTAGTGTGTTGAATGAATGAATGGAAGAATTGGTGAATGACTGGGTGAATTGATGGACAGGTGAATGGGTGAGTTGATAGATAAACTTGTAGGTAAGTAGATGGGAGAGTAGTTGCATGGAAAGGTGCACTAGTAGATGGAAGGATGGATAGGATTTATGAATAATTAGTAAATAGATGATTGAATAGGTGTGTGCTTCGATGCTTGGATGGAGGATAGCTAGATGAATGGGTGAATGGAGAAATGACCAGGTAGATAAATGGGTAGGTGATTAGATAGATGGGTAAGTGGATGAATAGTCGGATGAATGAATAGGTGGAGGTTGGGTTGATGGGTATGTGAGTTAATGGATGTCTAGGTGGTGGATGAACGGAAGGATGGATAAAATTTATGACTGAGTCAATGAACTGATAAATGGATAGGTGTGTGGTTTGATGAATGGATGGGAGGATAGATGGATGAATGAGTGAATGGATAGATAAAGGAGGAGATAAATAGGTTTAGTGGGTAGATGGATATGTGTTGTGGGTGAATGGATGTGTAGGTGGGTGAATAGGTAAACGTTTGAATGAATTAACCCAGTTAAGAAATAAAAGGAGTCAATGAATGGGTGGATGAATGCGTGGAAGGAGAATGTGAATGAGTCAATGTGAAGAAGCGCACACATCCTTCTGTACTTGTCTCCTCATTTGAACAGCCTGGAGGGAGAAGCTTAATCAGCAGGAAGGAGGGCCTCCTGAGGATCGGGACTTGTGAAGGGACCCAGAATTCCAACCTCACATTTATAGACAGTCTTTCCATATAGAGTCTCCTTTTGAGTTTTCTCTCTTTACAATCTCTTGTACAGTGGGTTAAGACAGACTCTTTTTTAAAAAAAAATTATTTATTTTTAATTGAGGGATAACTGCTTTACAGTGTTGTATTGGTTTCTTCCATACATTGGCATGAATCAGCAATCATCATATGTATGTCCCCTCCCTCTTTTACTGCCCTCCAACCCCCCACCCCTCTAGGCGGTCACAGAGACCTGGAGTGAGCTCCCCAAGTCACACGGCAAATTCCCGCTGGCTGTCTGTTTTACATATGGAAGTTTATAAGTGTCCATGCCACTTTCTCCATTCGTCCCACCCTCTCCTTCCCCACCCCCATGTCCATAAGACTGTTCTCCATGTCTGTATCTCCACTGAAGACAGGCTCTTTTAAGAAGCATTCTTTTGTCCCATTTTAGAGACAGAAATTGGATCATAGAGCGAGTCAAAGCCATTGGGTGTGGATTCCAGATTTTCAACTCCCAGGCTGCTACTCCCTGGAAAATGATGCCCTGACCTCTGCCTCTGGGGATCAAGACAGCCTGGCCAGGGACTAGGAAAGTCTGTTAGGTGTAGTAGAGAAGGGCCTGGAATAGTGGCTAGGAACAGTTTCTAAAGTCAGAGAGCCTGGGTGTGAATCTTGGCCCCAGTAATATCTTGTTGTGTGATCTTGTGTAAGATGAAGAGCACCTCTGAGCCTCAGATTCCTTGTTTGTAAAACAGGAGCAGTGCGAGTTCTCAGTGCAGTGAGGGTGAACCAAGATAATCGGTGTGAAACACAGCACAATGCCTGGCACGTGACACACTCTCAATAAATGTTAGTTCTCCTTTTTTGACGTATTTTGATCGTAAACATCTTGGTCACGATCATGGTCATTATCACCTCCTTGTATAAAGGGTCTATATTCCAATGTTGAATGATAGAACTGAATGGGGATATGAGAGGTCATCCAGTCTAGCTTTCCCCATAATGTGGACCCCAAGGCTTAGAGGTGAAATGACCCATCTAGACCCAAGGACGTGAGTTTGAGCAAGCTCTGGGAGATGGTGATGGATAGGGAAGCCTGGTGTGCTGCAGTCCATGGGGTCACAGAGAGTCGGACACGACTGAATGACTGAACAACAAGACCCGTGGACTGGTGAGTGACAGAGCTGGGGTGCTTGAGACTCTGCAGTCTCTTTCAGCTGCACCCCCATTGCTTTCCTGGGAGCCCCAGCTGTGTTCTCCTGGGGAGGACTAACTACTTCTCTTAAGGTGAGTGCTTCCCCAGGAGCAGAGTCCTGAGCTCAAGGAAGTTCTCCCTTCCTTCCTGTGGGGTTTCCATGGAGCTGCAGGGTGAGGTCTCATCCTGCCTCCCCCTGCCCTGGAACACACCTCTGGTCTCCTGAGTCACTCAGCACTCAGTTGTTCTTTCTTTCTGAGTTTCCCAGGTGGCGCTAGTGGTAACGAACCTGCCTGCCAGTTCAGGGGACATAAGAGACGATGGTTCGATGGCTGGGTTGGGAAGATGCCCTGGAGAAGGGCATGGCAGCCCACTCCAGTATTCTTGCCTGGAGAATCCCGTGGACAGAGGAGCCTGGTGGGCTACAGTCCATAGGGTGGCAAAGAGTCGGACACAACTGAGGTGACTTAGACTGCACATGCATGCAAATCGCTAGGGGAACAGGTGACCTACTGAACCCATCAAAGTCTCAATTTCCTCATCTGCGAAATGGTCTCATTTTGCGAAATCCTCTCACAGGGATATTTCCCAGGGTCGCCTCAAGGATAGAGACCCTAGAACAGTGCCTGGTACATGGAAGCGGCTCAACAAATGTTAGTTCCCTTTGTTTTTGGAAGAAGCTGGGGCCTAGGAGCCACGAGATGCCCAGCTGACCATCTCATTCTGGATTCAAAGGGGAGGAAAGCTTCAAGGTGCAAGGCCGGGCCCGCAGAGGCAGAGAGAAGTGAGGAGATAGATTCTGGAAAAGTCAAGGGCAAAGAACACTGCCCAGTGCCAGGAGCCAGAGCTGGAGTCTCATGCTGTGCTGGACTCTCTGATGATGGTCTGCATGCCCAGCCAGGCTCCAGTCTGGAAGCGAAGGTGTTAATCTGCCTGAATCAGCCACACAGGACTCAGATACTTATGCCAGGCTCCAGGCTCCCGGGAACAGGCGAGGAGGAGGCTTCCTAAATTAGAATCAGAGTGCAGAACTGGGGTCACACCTTGGAGCAAGGGTCAAGGGTGGGGGGAGCTCCCTCACTCTGCATGCGGATGGCTCAGATGGGCTGCTGCGAGCGGAGCGGAGCGGCCACCCTGGCCTCTGTTTACAGAAAGCAGACTGGAGGCCTGTGACCCGAGGCCATACATGACTTGCTGCCTGGGGGACCTCACCCACCCTCCCCGCACCCCACCCCCCCAGGCCCCAGGGGCATGGAGTAGAACCCATTTAGCTCCTGGGAGATCCAGAGAGGAGTAGGGTGAAGGAGGGAGCCGGGGAGAGGCTGGGCTGGGTGGACAGGCAATTAGGCTGCCTGAGCTGCCAGTGGCTGGGCTGCACGTCCTCCCCTCTGGACGGAGAGGGCCCGTCATTAGCTCTGGGCTGTAGCCCATCTCCAGCATCTTGGCGCGGCCTCTGGAGGTAGGAAGGATGGGCAGCCTCAGGTGGCATGGTTGCTGGTGAATAAAAGCATAAGATGAGGGCGGCACTCACTCCAGACATCCAGCGCTCCTCCTGTGCTTTCCCCTGAAAGCTCTGTTCCTGCCTAGGGCAGGGAAGAGGCTTGTGGCTGGAATCCTCATCACCAGCCCAGATCAGTTCCCTTTCCCAGCCCTTTGGCCAGAACCTGAGGCACAGGGCAGGGCTCTGGCCCCTGGGGAGTGGGGCTGGAGTCTGAAAAAGGAAGGTGAACCCTGGAGGCCTTGGTTCTAATCCTTCAACAAAAGATGTCTGGTTGGCTTGCCTGCCAGTGCAGGAGACACAGGAGACATGGGTTCGACCCCTGGGTAGGGAAGGTCCCCTGGAGAAGGAAATGGCAACCCACTCCAGTGTTCTTGCCCGGGAAAGCCCATGGACAGAGGGGCCTGGCAGGCTACGGTCCATGGGGTTGCAAAGAGTTGGATATGACTCAGCACACACACATACCCACACACACACAGGATCTGTTTGAGAATTGAAAACAGTTTTGATTTAGAATCAAGATGTTTGCAGGACATTCAGGTTCATCTCTTTTGTGCCCAAATGCATTTATTAACTATCTTCTGGCCATCAAGCTTAAAAGGTGTTAACAAGGCTTCTGCTTGGTATACCGGTGCTATGATAGGTCTCCCATATTCTTTTTGTCAGGTACTTGAAGCTGACACAGAGATTGGTCACGTGAAAGGGTAGAAAGCAACCTGGCATGATCCCAGGGAGCCTAGAATGTTCCAGAATAGGGGCAGTCTCTCTAGTTCCTGGGGCATTTTGTTTGGGGTTTAAACTCCAGTTTCCCATCTATTGGAGGATAGGGGACACCCCGTCTGTGGACCGAATCTGAAGATGGGTATGTGTTCCCCCAGCCCCCAGAGGCAGGGGATGTGAGAGGCTGAGGGGCCAGCCCCTCCCTCCACGGCTGGCCCATCTGAGGGTCCCATCTCTCCAGGCTGGGCAGGGGTGTACAGTGGTGAGCCCTGGGGCTCTGCTTCAAGTGCAGAGAATCCCAGAGTGGTGGTGGTGGTTGAGGGGAGAACTTCAAGACCTGTAGCTCTTCCTCTTCATGTTATAAACTGGGAATCCGGACACCTGATATGGTAAAGAAGTCAATGATGATCTTGCAGAAAAGAGCCTCGTGGTGAGGCTGAAGCCTTTAATGGAGCTGGGAACGCCTGAGGACGGAGAACGAAATTAGAATGGTGTGTGCATTCCCCCGGAGAATGGTTCTGGGGAGCTTTCTAGTATTTGCAAGAAGCCTGCATACAGAGCTGTTCACAATGGCTCATCTGACGGTGGACCTTGGTATCCTGGCAGGAGGCAGGGACTGGAGATGTCCACTAGCACAGAGATGGGCAGGAGGGTGCCTGCTGCTTGCCAGGGGAGGGGTGAGGACTCAGGAGGCAGCCCCCAGTGGCGAGAGCCCACCCTTCCCCCAGTCTAAACAGCATCCCACTCCCTCCCACCCCCTGAAGAAATGCAAGGCCCCAGCTGATGGGCTGTGTTTGTGGCCAGACCAGGGCCCTTTTGTTAAGCAAACACAGCAGCCCCCCATTTAGCAGAAATAGCTCTGGAGCGAAGAGAGAGTGAGTGTGTCCACAAACCCATTTGCCGTTTAGGTGTCAGAAATAAATTTTACCACTGGAGTCTGTAGCATCTGATTAGTGAATTATTCAGTTGGGATATTGCGTTCCCTCTGACCTCATTAGTAACCCCGAGGTGAGAGGGATGCATTAGAGTAACCACCAGGCTGTCACGGAGGAGCAGAGTGGGGGCATTAAAGTGGATTAAAGTGCTTTACCAAGAACTACAGCACAACTCATAAAAACAGCGCATTGTTAAACCAGGGCTCAGCAAATAAACAGGCGGACGCCACTGGGAGGAGGCGGGGTGGGGGGAACGTGGGGGTACAGAAGGGCAGGGAGGGGGAGGCGGACAGCTTGTAGCTGCATTGGCATTGGCTGGCTGGTGGCATTGGGGACCCGAGTCTGGGTACCCTGTCCTTCTTCTCCTAGCCTAGCTGATTTTTGTCTTTGTGTTCAACCCTTTCTCAAAACAACTGACCCCTCCCATGGTCATCCTTTTTCGCCCTCTTTTGCCAATGGGTCTGAAAGTGCTGGAGAGTTGACAAGTTCAGAACACGTGAGACCTGACTGCATATCTACTATGTTCTGGCCTCTTACTAGGAGTTTTCCATTTCAGCAAAATCTCCTGCTGCCTCTGGTTGATGCACAGCCACCTGGCAGAGCTAGAAGGCTGGGCCAGTCAGTCTTCCCAGAGCTCCAGCTTTCTGATTTACCCCCATGTGGAGAGAACCCAGACCCCAGGTCCTGTGTCTAGAAGGTGTGCTAGAAAGACTGCGCTGGTCCCTGGATCAGAGGGAGGCCTGGGGTGGGGATGAATGAGCCTCATCTTTTGTTCTTCCTGAGGAATTCATGTCCCTTCTAGCAGTTCCTTTTGTTGTTGTCAGCGGCTCAGTCGTGTCCAACTCTTTGCAACTCTGTGGACTGCAGCATGCCGGGCCTCCCTGTCCATTACCAACTCTCGGAGTTTACTCAAACTCATGTCTGTTGAGTCTGTGATGCCATCCAACCATTTCATCCTGTCATCCCCTTCTCCTCCTGCCCTCAATCTTTCCCAACATCAGGGTCAGGTTTTATGTATTCCAAACTATTCCTGGCTCGCAAACTCAGCCTCATTGAGCAGACCTTTGGGTCTGGCATCCTCCAGAGTGAGTAGAGGTTGGAAGAAAATATTGGAGGGCCAGCCCTCCTGCTGCTTATCCAAGCCAAGGGCTCGCCAAACCTGGCCTTTGCTTCAGGGAGTGGAACCTGTTGTCTAATCTTTAACACACAGACTCTGTGCCTGCCTCCGACAAGGGAACGTTAAACCATGGGTAGATGAGGTAAACAGGATCAGATTCTGAAGGCTAATATCTAAATAGTGGTTACTAACACAGTAGAGCCCAAGAACTCATGTCTATTCATGGCAGAGCATTGCTCATGAAGCAAAAGGTACTGGGGACTCCTTGGCAAGGGGACAGGGACCAGCCATGAATGGGGAAGGCGAGGAGATGGCGAGCTGCAGCAGTCCAGATCTGGATGGAGCTATAGAGCCCAGGGCAGGGCTGCTGAGGGCATATCCTCTCCTTTGTTTGGGGTTGGGGCCAGGCTGGTGTTCAAGGTGGTCTCAGGAGACCCGAGCCCCAGTTCGTGACCGGTGTGTTTGCAATTGTTTGTTCAGCAGCAGTCGCAAATGGATGCTAAAAGGCTTTGTGGTTCATTGATGGTCATGATCCTCTCCAGCCCATTCTTCATCCATTTCTTAGGTGAGCCACAAGCCCTCCACTGGCAGCCCCCACTACCGCTCTTGCTTGGTGCTGGGTCCTAAGCCCTGCCTGTTCTCGATCCTCCATGCCGGCAATCATAAGAACTGGATTCCTCTATACCTGTGTTTTGGAGACCCTTGGCAAGGCTGGGGTCTTGCTGGCTTCCCCCTGAGCTCTGAGCTTGTAGTAACTGGCAGAGCAGGTCCACATGGGAGTAACTGTGGTCCAGTGGAGGAAGTAGTTCATTCAAGGCACCCACAAGGCACTGAATCACACAGGGAGAGAGGCCAGAGAGAGGGGCTGCTGGGAGCTCCATTCTCATTTCACTGTGGAGTGTGTGTGTGCAGGCTCAGTTGTGTCCGACTCTTTGCAGCCCCATGGACTGCAGCCCACCAGGCTCCTCTGTCCTTGGAACTTTAAGTGGTCCCCAAACTTGGACTCGTAATGCTGACCCCCCACGAAAGTCGTAGGTGGAATGACTGTGCGGGCGAAGGCAAGACCTCCTTTTTACACGCCAAGAGACTCTTCCTCACAATCTGGAACATACGGGGACTAAGCCAGATGACTAAGGGGTGGGGGTTTCTGTTTCTTTCCGGGGTTCTAGAAAGGCTGTAGAGACGGTGGCACAACTCTGTAACTATATGCTCTAAAAGTCACTGAATCATATATCTTAAATGAGTGAATTGTATATGATGTGAATTACGTCTCAATAAAGCTGTTAAAAATAATCGATGCCCCCTTCCCCCCATCCAGCAGCCGTTTCCCCTTTCCCTTCTCCCTTGGAAGTAGGTCCCTCCCTGGCTTTGTGCTTCTTCCCCTCAGGGAGAGAAGCTGAGAAATATGAAACGCCTGTAGGTCTCACAGGCATTTGTGCTTCAAAAGCCTAAACCCCCATCAAAGTTAGATGAATTACGGAGACATGAAAGGAAGCAGGAAGAGATGCTTGGGTACAAACCAAGTGTCTTGGAGAAGCAAAAAAGAAAGCTAGACTTTTCATCCTGGACCGGAAAGAAATCCCAGGCAGGAGCGTGGAGGAGAGAGGTGTGCTGGTTCTAGAACAGTGGGGGCTCCTGCCCTGAGAACCCCCAGGGAGGAGGGTCCCATGCAGGTGTATCTGCATGGTGATGTATTTGGTGAGTGTTCCACCTACTAATGATATGTAACAAACTGCTCTGAATTTCGCAAAATGTTTTGTTATGTTCACAGTCTCTGTGGGTCAGGAATGCAGAAAGAGCACATTGGGAATGGCTTGTCCAAGGAGCACAATGTCTTGGGAGAGGCAAAGGCTGGGGATGACTTGCTAGTCGGGGGCTGGAATCGTCTGAAGGCTATTGCCTCCCGTGTCTAGCACTTTCTCCTGTCTGTCAATGGGGAGTCAGCTGGGGCTGTCAGCTGAAATATCCACAGGTGTCTTCTTTATGTGTCTGCTTGGTCTCCCTCATGGGGGCCTCCTGGTAGCTCAGATGGTAAAGAATCTGCCTGCACTGCAGGAGACCCGGGTTCAATCCCTGGGTTGGGAAGATTCTTTGGAGAAGGAAATGGCAAACCCACTCCAATGTTCTTGCCTGGAGAATCTCATGGACAGAGGAGCCTGGTGGGTTACAGTCCATGGGGTCGCAAAGAGTTGGACATGACTGAGTGACTGACATTACCACTTTGGAAAATACGGCCTGCCATATGGGATTATATGCAGCCTTGAGAAAGTGTCCTTGTCTCAAGTTCTGTGCAGAAAAAAGTACTGAGCCATCAGACCCAAACTGGCCACACAGAGAGGGATGGGGAATGATCTGACAGTGGTCCTCTGTGTGGAGAGATGGCGGATGGCATCCCTCACCCTGGGTAGCCCCCGTCATGTCTTGGCACAACTGAAGTCCTGACCTAATCCCAGGGAGTTTGATTGGCAGGAAAGCCTCAAGATGGACTAAGATGACATTTCTGCCAACTAGGAAGAAAGGGGCTCAGGATAGGAAACCATGTAGAGGGTTGGAATTGATGTTTGCAAAGAGCGCACACGTGGAGTTTGTAGCATGAACTTTGTTCTTGTCTGCATTCATTCGTCTCTACAAAGAGGTAACCATGGGGACAAGGGACAGACGCCGAACATGAAGCTAGCATTAAGGGCTAACTCAGCCTTTCAGCCGCCCCACGTCTCAGTCCATCCTGCCCCAGCATGCTGAGATTCCATGACGTATGATACAGAATATGGAGGATTGCTGTCTCTAGCTCTGTGCCCGGAATAGGATGGAGTGCAGTGTCAGGAGCGGTCATCACATCACTGCCCTACATCCCAAACTGTATGTGGCCCCTCTTAAGTCTGAGGGAGTCATATACCTTCCCCTAGAGCCTCGGAAGTTTGTCCAGAGCCACCAGTGTGTCCGCTGTCACTCGAAAACGACCTGTTCATTGTCAATCAGTGATTCTCAATGAGGGGCTCTTTTGCCCCGCCCCCCAGGGGATACTTGGCCAGGTCTGGGGACATTTTTCATTGTCACAACTAAGAGGGTTGCTACTGGCATTGAGTGGGTGGAGCCCAGGGACACTGCTAAACATCCCGCAGTGCACGACCAGCCCCTCAGCAAAGAAGAATGCAGCCTGAAATGTCATTAGTGCCAAGACTGCGAAACCCTGGTCCAGGGTTCCCAACAAGAAATAGATCCTTAGAGGAAATTTTTGAACCACTTGTCCTCTTTTACTCTCCTATCAGAATGGCATCCCTCCTCTTGTCCCACGTGTGTGCTCAGTCATCTCCGACTCTTTGCGATCCCATGGACTGTAGCCCGCCAGGGTCCTGTGTCCATGGGATTCTCCAGGCAATACTGGAGTGGGTTGCCATTTCCTCCTCCAGGGCATCTTCCCAACCCAGGGATGAAACCCTCATCTCCTGAGCCTCCTGCATTGCATGTGGATTCTTTACCACCGAGTCACTGAGTCACATGGGGAAGCCCATGCCCTCAAGGCGGTGACAATTTTTTCACCATTTTCCAGAAAAAAATCCAGCCAGGCAAAGTTCCTTAGGAGTATGAAATTTGAGTCAGTGGGTGACTTCTTTTTGCCTTTTGCAATCGTTCTCACGCTAAATATAATTTTTTATTTTTAAGGCATCATGAAATCTGCCTTCCTTATAGACCAAAACATTCTCCAAGGTAACAGTGAGTTTTATAAATGGGAAAAATAAGGTTGCTTGACAAGAAAAAGGATGGTGGGACCAGGGGACCTCAGGGGATGGCGGGACCTCAGACAAATGACTTTAGTTTGAGGTCAGAGATCATGAGTTTGGAGAAGCTGAAAGGAAAAACCTGGAGTGACTCCTTGATTCTGGTTGCAGGGATTTCCAGGAAGGAGTGGTCAAAAAGGCTGAGTGGAGAGACAGGCTTCGAGAAATGAAGAGGGCCAGTCAGAGGGGCAGGCAGTGCTGCTCGTGGGCTGTGTGCCCAGGGGCACACTGGCCCTGGGAACTCTGGGACAAGAGGTGGAGAGGCAGGTGAGCGGTGGCTTTGTGATGCTCAGAGAAGACAGAACTAGAGGATGGATTTGGCTTCCTTGGGGAACAGAGAAGGACTGGAGATGAAGAAAGGCAGAGAAAGATGGAGAAAAAAGGCAGACGAAAAGAAAGAAAGGAGGAGAGGGAAGGATATGAGAGGAGAGAGACCGAAGAGGCAGAAGGTAGGGAGCGTTGTCTGGAGATGGAGATGAAGCAAAGGGGTGAAGTGGGTGAGCTTGTGAATGACTTAGCGTCCTGTTTGGTTCCAGTTCTCTGTAAGCCTGGGGCTTCCCAGGTGGCGCTAGTGGTAAAGAGCCTGCCTGCCAGTGCAGGAGACATAAGAGATATGGGTTCCATCCCTGGTGGGGAAGATCCCCAAGAAGAAGGCATGGCAACCCACTCCAGTATTCTTGCCTGGAGAATCCCACGGACAGAGGAGCCTGGCGGGCTACAGTCCCTGGGGTCACAAAGAGGCAGACACGACTGAAGTGACTTAGCGTGCACGCACACCTTGCCAAGGACCTTTGTGTCTCGGACTGACTGGCAGAGGGTGGTCTTCTTGGCAGGACCTCTACAGAAGGGGCAGAAAAGGAAGCAAAGACATTAGATTAAGATCAGGACATTTGGAAAAGAGCTCCAAGCCCCTAGAAGTCTGGGCGCACTCAGGGGTGCAGCCAGGGAACCTCCAGTCACCCAAGCCAAGTCCTTTGTGTTCAAGAACAGCGCTGATTTTCTGTGTAACAGAGACACACAGAGATGGGCAGAACCTCTGGAGCACTCTCCTCTCCTCTGGGGAGTGTTTGTGGGGCTGGGAGGGCAGGCATGCTGCTGTTCCACGGAACTTGCTATTTCGGACCCACCAAAAGTCTGTTTTTCCTGGGTCTCCGCTCAAACATGAGTGACAAGATGCCTTGCAGCCATCTCTCTCCTTAACCCCTTTTACTGGGCCATCTGTTTAGAGCTCAGATGTGTGCTTCTCCTCAGAGTCATCATCCCATTATCCAGGCTTCTCGCCCACTGCAGACTCCGTCCTTCCCAACTGCTCCTGCCACACACGATAAAACCCAGCCACTTGCCGACGTCCAGAGAGACAGAGATGTCCATGGGCCCGTGGGCCAGTGGATCTCAGTTGAATGGAAATCGCAGAGGCCTGGTTCCCTGTTCAGCCTCCTTCAGATCTTAGCTTGTGACTCACCTCCATCCAATCCCCAAGCTGGCTTCAAAAAATGTCCCTCCTCTGTGTGGCGGTCGTGCCTCCATCATGGTCAGTGGGGAGCTGGGGCATTTCACAGCACACCCTGATCCTGCTGAAGGGTCCCTGGGGGCCCTGCACTGTCCAACAGAACTTTCTCCTGTGATGGAAATGTTCTGTATCTTCCCAGCCCAATACGGTAGCCACTAGCCACCTGTGGCAATGGAACCGTGAAATGTGGCCAGGGGGACTGAGCAACTGTATTTTTAAATTGTAGTCACTTAAGTTTTAATTGACTGAGATTTCAACTTAACGTAACCTCAGAGCAGCAGCTTCCCACGTAGCTCAGTGGTAAGGAATCTGCCTGCCAATGCAGGAGACAGAGGTTCGATACCTAGGTCAGGATGATTCCCCTGGAGGAGGAAATGGCAACGCGCTCCAGCATTCTTGCCTGGGAAATCCCATGGACAGAGGAGTCTGGCAGGCTGCAGCCTGTGGGATCTCATAGAGTTGGATGCAACTGAGCATGCATGCATGCACGCAGAGCAGCAGTCATCACTGCAAACCTAGGAACTAGCTAGAAATGCAGAATCTCAGGCCTCACCCCAGACCTCCTGGATCAGAATCTCTGGGGCTGGGGCCCCGCCATCTGGGGCCAATGTTAACCCACCCTCCTAGGGGTGTTTACACAGAGTTGTTTAAGAAGGCTAATTCCACCCAAGTCCTCGGGAAGCCCAGCTCATCTCTGAATGCTGCCACCCAGATCACCTGGGCCTTGGGAGAACCAGGGGTCCAGAAGCTGGCTCCGATCCACCTTTGGACCCCTGCAGTGGGTTTGCTGTCCACACCTCAGACAGAGAAGGCAAAACTGGCCTCCGCTGGTGCTTCTCACACATCTGCATAGCAGGCACCAGGCTGTGGGAAAGTCTGAGTAATGAATGCAGCATAGAGGTGTGCTGGCTTTTTCCATTCGCCTGCTGAGCGCCCTTCCCTGTGGGTGGGGTGTGCAGTCAGCATCCACCCAGGAGCAGTCTTCCCCGTGAGAACAGGCCTGGCCCCCGCGTCCCCCCTCACCCACGGGAAGCTGGGAGCTGGCTGGGGGCGGTGTCGAGCCCTGCCTGAGAACTCGGTGCAGCAAGGGGCTCCAGGGGGCTCTCTGTTCTTTCTCCCTAGCCAGTACTTACTGAGCTCATCACACAGGTTCTGGGGGCTTCCCTGGTGGCTCAGTGGGTAAAGAACCCTCCTGCAATGCAGGGGACACAGGAGACGTGGGTTGGATCCCTGGATTGGAAAGATCCTCTGGAGAAGGAAATGGCAACCCACTCCTGTATTCTTGCCTGGGAAATCCCGTGGACGGAGGAACCTGGTGGCTACAGTCCAAAAGGTCACAAATAGTCGGCCTGGACTGAAGCAACTGAGCCTGCACACGCACACGGGATTTTATGTGATTCACTTAATATCAGGTCGTGTGGAAACCTCCGTCCCCGTTCCTTCTCCATTTGTCTCTTTTCTCTTTCTGATTTTCATTGCCATCTCCCAACTCACAAGAGTGGAGTCGGGTCCCAAGCAGGATGCTTCCTGACTCCAGAGAGCAGCACGGGCAAGGCAAGAGCAGGCCCCCTTGACCTTAGAGGCTGGGAGGAGCCACCCAGAACGTCTGGGAGAAGAGAAGTGGCATTGTCCAGCCTGAGGGCACCTTTTGGCACTTGGCCTGCAGTGGCTGCCACGTGACCCCTTCCCAGGACATCAGAATCCCCAGGAGAGCTCAGTCCCTCCTGCCCCAGGAAGACTCCGTGTGTGTAATCTTCCAGCACTTTCCAGATCTGGTTCTAACCCTCGTTCACTCTCCATCTCTCCCCTGTGTCCTGTTTCCCGGCTCCTCTCCAGCTCTGCCCTGTCTCATTCCCTTCCCTCTCCTTCACACAGACTGCTGTCCTTGGGTATGGCTGCTCCATCTGCCCCCATGGCGTCTTGTTTCCTTCGGAGCATCCATATCACCTTGGAAGTTTGCCTTCTGCCCTTGGGGGTGGAGGATAAGGGTGGGGAGTGCTGGGATGAGAAGGGGTGTGACAGCCAGGCCCGAAGTGACTTCAGGAGGTTTTCCCTGTGTGGCCAGTAGGTGGTGCTAGATGCCAGCCAAGGCCCTGCTGCTGCGTTGGCTCAAACCGCAGCCCCAGCTTACAGGAAGAGGGGTCTGTCTGCCCAGCAGCGTTTTTAACGGGATGCCAGACACCCCAGGCTTCAGGGTTGATCCAGGACAGGCTGGGAGAATGAAACTGCTCTTCTTCACCCAACCCGGTGGCCCTTACAGGCTGGTCTCCCCTCTAGGACTTGGAAATGAGTTGAAAAGCACCTGCCTCACCTTTTTATCCCCGAAGGGCTTATAACAACTGGGATACAGGACTTTTGCTCCACCCTTGCTCAAATATCACCTCCTCTAAGTGGGAGCATTCTGTCTCCTCTAGGAGCTCAGAGCAAGCTTGACTTCACCCCACTGGGGCACTTTACACAGGGCAAGAATGAGTTGTTTCCATGGTTCCCTTACTGTCAGCTTCTGCAGCTTCTGGGATCATTTCCTTTTTTAAAAACTTTTTTTTTCTTTTTTATTGGAGTATATCGTGGCTCAGATGGTAAAGAATCTACCTGCAGTACAGGAGACCTGGGTTTGATCCCTGGGTCAAGAATATCCCCCAGAGAAGGGAATGGCTACCCACTCCAGTATTCTTGCCTGGAGAATCCCCATGGACAGAGGAGCCTGGATATGACTGAGTGACTTAACGTTTTCACTTTCATAGACGATAAACAATGTTGTGATAGTTTCAGGTGGACAGCAAAGGGACTCAGCCATACATATGCATGTATCCATTCTCTCCCAAACTCCCCTCCCATCCAGGCTGCCACATAACATTGAGCAGAGTTCCCCGTGTTATACAGTAGGTCCTTATTGGTTATCCCTTTTAAGTATGACAATGTGTACACGTGTATCCCAAACTCCTGGGGGTCATTTCTAATCATTCTGCATATCTACAGAAACTTCCCAGGCCCCTGCGCTCAGCACATGCTCAGAACTGGGTGCATGATGGAGGGAGTGAGTCGATGGTTGCACGGAGGCTGTACTACCCTTCCCCCTTGGAGGTCTTTAGAACCGAGGTGGTCCCTTTGCCTGAGGGTTTTAGCCGTAGCCCAGTGGAGAAACAGTGGGAAGGATGGCCCTTGAAGGCCCTTGGAAGCCAATGCCTAGCTCAGGACTTGAGAGGTCTGTTGAATATGCTTTATTTCCCTTCATTTGACATACATCTCTCCAAGCAAAAAAACCTCCTTGTGTCTACAAAGAAACCTCCCCACATCCTTAGAAAGAGGAACGGCAGGAAGCCTGAGCACTGGGGAGCTCCCCAAGTGTGCTAGCGGTAAAGAACCTGCCTGCCAGTTCAGGAGACATAAGAGACATGGGTTTGAGCCCTGTGTTGGGAAGATCCCCTGGAAAAGGGCACAACAATTCTCTCCAGTATTCTTGCCTGGAGAATCCCATGGACTCGTGGCTCCCGGGCCTGCTTCTCTCCACCTGAAGAGCCTGGGCTCCTTCACTGGTTTCTGAGTTTTGATTGTGTCCTGCTTGTTCCCCTAAGTGTCTGTTTCAGTGCATCGCATCTTTAAAAAGGCAGCTCTGGCTCTTTGTGGGGATGTACTGCAATAGAGATCAGAAATTAACAAAGGGAGAAGGAACGGAGGTGAGGGTTTCAACACGAGCTTGCATTGTATCCAATCCCAAGACTTGGATAAAATAAGCCAGATGGACTTGTAGCCAACATGAACTGGGGGAAGGGGAGGTGATTTTTCTGGATCTGCAAAGATCTGGACAGACAAGAACAGAAGGATGGAGCAATGAGGTGTTGAAATAACAAAGATGAAAGTCAAGTTCTGCCTCTAAAGCCAACTGGATGCAGGAGGCAAGGCTTCTGAGCTGCCAGCAAGAAAAGGCTTTGGTGCTTCTAATTGATCATTGGAAGGACTGATGCTGAAACTCCAATAACTTTGGCCACCTGATGTGAAGAGCCAACTCATTAGCAGTGACCCTGATGTTGGGAAAAATTGAGGGCAGGAGGAGAAGGGGGCAACAGAGGATGAGATGGTTGGATGGCATCACTGACTCAATGGACATGAGTTTGAGCAAATTCTGAGAGATGGTAAAGGACAGGGAAGCCAGGTCTGCTGTGGTTCATGGGGCTGCAGAGAGTTGGACATGACTGAGCGACTGAACAACAACAACAATTGAGCTGAGACAGCCTTGGGACGGAAGCGCAGCAGGAACGAATGCTCAGAGTGAAGACCAGAGCTCTGACCTGCTCTGCCCAGCCACCCTCGGGATGTTCTGTTCAGCTCTAGGAAACTTCCTGTGTGATCCGTTTCAGGCCAGCTCGTGTTGAAGCCCTCTCCTCCTTTCCTTCTCCCTTTGTTACTTTCCAATCTCTGTTGTTGTATGTCCCCACAAAGAGCCAGCGCTGCCTTTTAAAAGATGCGACGCACTGAAACAGACACTGAGGGGAACAAGCAGGACAGAGTCAAAACTTGAGAAACCAGCAAAGGAGCCAAGCTCTTTATCGTGGGGGGAACTAGGCCTGGGAGCCACGAGGCTGCAGATGAGCCAGTCTACACGGCCTGTGATGACTGCTGAGCAGACTGACTGTGGAAGTGGCAGAGTTCTCTGGAGGTTTGCCAGCCCAGGGTGGGGTTGAGTTTGAAGCCCTGAATTTCCCTCCGGGTCACAGAGACTGAGGAAGTCTCTGTCCATCCCTCTGCTCCAGGACAGAGTCTGGAAGTCTCTGTCCATCCCTCTGCTCCAGGGTCTGCCTTGGGGCCACTTAGCCACGACCTGAAGCAGCTGTAAAGGTCAGTGGCCTCACAGCTCCGTGTCTCCCAGTGGTCCTGTGGCAGCACCCCAGCCCTTTTCTGGGCCTGGAGTTGCTAATTGTGATGAATTCCCTTGCGTCTTGGATGAGGACAAGGGCCATCAGCAGAACTTCCGTCCTCCTGGGTCCCAGAGGGACAGCTCAGATACGAAGCTTTCTGTTGCTCACCCTTGCCCACTTCTCAGCAAGGAGCTGGGGTTCAAATTCTAGCTCGGTGATCCCAGTCAAGTCAGGGATCTTGGTCAAGGCAACCTCTCTGAGCCTCAGCATGGGTGGTGGCAGGTCCCCTCTACACTGACCATCCTTAGGAGCCACCTCCTCCACCTGCCATACTTCCCAGATGAGGACCCTGCCCAGAGACTGTTGTGTCCTGGCCTAGAGTCAGGGTGACCCACCTTCCTAGTCTTCCTGGAAGGAGGGCTTCCGGGATGCAGGATTTTCAGTGCGAAAACCTGAGAAGTTTCAAGCGATCCTTTGAAGGACACCTCAGGGCTGACATTGAAGACCGGTGCTCCCTCCTGCCCTTGGAGTTGCTTAAATCCCCGCACAGCTTAGGGACCCAGGGCAGCACCTCTCGTGCTACGGGCTCATCCTCCCTTTCTCATTTGCCAGCCATTCATTGTGCCCTGGAATGTCTAATGCATGTGGAAATGAGCCTGAGTCTCCCCCTCTGGTCATTCCATCCTGGGAACCAGTGCCTTGTGGTGTCCACTGCTGGGGAGAGGGGAGGAGTGACCCGCTCAGGCCAACCTTGCAGGAGGACAGTACAGCTTTGTTGCCCTGTCAACACTGGTGACTGTGTGGCCCCTAGGTGTCCAGGCTGGCTTCTGGCCGACACTCAATCTTCCGGGATGGACAAAGTTGACTTTGAGCTCAGTACCTGACTATCCTTGGAGCCAGGAAGTCATTGTGGTTGCTGGCTCTGTTCTCAGATCCTTTTACTTCCTTTCAGTTTGTCCCAAGGTCCTGCAGGAAGGGGAAGCCCGTCTCAACGCCCAAGAGACCCCACGTCGCTGAGGCCCCTTCCATAAAAACAGATGCTAATCTCCCATGGAGTTGGGTAGGGCACTCAGCCCCCATCTGCTTTCAACTTCAAACTCTGTCCAAAGACCACACTGCTCAGTTTGCAAATCTTGTCCCTGGGACCGCAAGGAAGATTCTGTTGGGATGGAAGATGGGGGAAGGAAAGAAGAGGACTTGTTATTTTCTGGTTTAATGTTCTAGTTTGATTCAATGCATATTAGATTGACACAGACTCCGGGCTCTGTGCAAATACAATAGGTCTGGTTTCAAGGCACCTAGAGTCCTGGAAGGAGGCAGAAATATGTCTGGCCGCCTCAGAACAGGAGAGGTCACAACAGATGTTGAGCCGGCACCCTCTCAACATCCAAGGGGGCGAAGAGGTTAGTAGGGGAACATGGGGAGGCTTGTCAAGGAGGGTGGATGTCCAGGGCTTTGAAAGCAAGGCAAAATTCTGATAGACTGTGGCCATGGGGCCCCAGGCGCCAAAAGACAGAGGTGAGTGAGAGTAGGGAGAATGAGGCAGGGAGTGAGCTTGGCTCAGGGACCGGGGCAGTCTGGTGACCAGAAGGCCGAGAAGCGAGGAAGGCTGAATCCTGGAAAGCTGATTGCTGAGCGATGGAGCCTGGACCAGAGTCCTGTAGGTCCATGAAAGGTTTTAAATCAGGAGAGAGCTGGAGAGTAAGCCATCTTTTGACAAAAGGTCCGCCACCCTGCCACTTCTGCCCCTTGAGAGCTTTGCATTTTAATAAGGAGGAGTTGGCCCAGCTTCCTCCTCAACCTTCCCTCCCTCTCCCACAACCACGCAGCAGCCAGAGGCCTTGGTCTGTCTGTACCTAGGGAGGCGCTGGCCCCTGGGACTGTGTTCACTCCCAGGGAGTTGGAGTTGCCTGTTCTCCTGTTCTGTCTTTGCATCCGATGCAGATGGAATCCACGCCTCTAGAGGCACCCAGCAGAGGGTCTGCCCTGGAGTGGACAGGAATTCTGCATGCCTTCCCCTGCTCGGTCCTCGGCCTCACTTCCTCCCCCTTATCCTGACAGTGGGGACCTCGCTCCCGCCCCATCCTCTGTCCACTGGGTCCCTCATCCCTAGCCACTTAGGCAGGGCCTTGAGGTCAGAGCGACCCAAGCTCGTGCCTGTCCTCACCGTGTGACCTCAGTGTAAACCTCTCCAAGCATCTGCTTCTTCACTTGTGGAGCTGAGCCAACAAGAGGGAGGTCCCTGTGTGGTTGGCAGTCTGCTGGCGCCTGTGCCGCTGGCCTTGGTGGCGTGCCCTCTCCTCCTGTCTCTCCCAGTTCAGGCTGGTTCTTGGCCCTTCAGGGGGCGGGTCCCTCTGGCTGTGGGGCCAGTGGGGTGTGGGGCTCCTTCCTGGGCCTCCCAAGATGCTGATGGCTTTTTCAGTTGCCTCTATCCAGGATAACATGGGCATAAGTCAGGGGACGTCAGTGTTCATCTCCGTACCGGAGTTGACGGCATCCTCTCGTAGCGGGGCTCGAGGCCTGTCTGAGGAGGACCAGCCAGGGAGGACCACAGGCCAAGGCTGCGGGGGTTAGTTCAGGCCAGAGCCAGGCCCCACGGGGGCCCCAGAGCCATGTGAGGACCAGCCAGCTGTGACTCCCACACGTGCCCTCCTATCTGGCCCACATCAGTCCTGGATCAGAAACCAGGAGCTGCAGACGGGTGGAGACTAGAACCTTCTCCCCAGAATCAGTTCAGTTTAGTCACTCAGTCGTGTCTGACTCTTTGCGACCCCATGGACTGCAGCATGCCGGGCTTCCCTGTCTTTCACCAACTCCTGGAGCTTTCTCAGACTCATGTCCATCGAGTCAGTGATGCCATCCAACCATCTTGTCCTCTGTCATCCCCTTGTCCTTCTGCCTTCAGTCTTTCCCAGCATGCCCCAGGATGTCATGCTGCAAAGCAGAGACCCCTCAGCTTGCCAGGGATGGTCTCTGACAGAAATAGGAGAGGCAGGGTCTTCTGCCGGGAGCCTTGAGGGGAGAGAGCCCAACAAGGGCAGGGGACCCTTCTGCTTCTCCTTCTAGGGGCTAGGAGGGGGCCGGAAGCAAGGCCAGCTCCATGAGAGTCAGCCAAGATAAAGAAGGACACCACAGAACCTCAGGACTTGGCAGGAGCTCCCTGGACTTCCGCCAGGACCCAGCTAGCTCACTGTCCCAACTGGGAGGGGTTTGTGGAATCCTCCAGTTTCAACCTGTCCATTTTACAGATAAGGAAAACAAAGACCAGTCAAGTACCATACTTGGTGATCAGCATCTTATTCCCAAAGCAGCTGCAAAGGATCTCAGTACACAGAACCATGCCCAGCAAGCAGGTAAATGAATAAAAACAATGGGAAGAGTGACGCCCCACACTCAGCATTACCCTCTTCTTCACATCCCCTGCTCTCCGCTGCACATCACAGATGACAGTCTGCTCTCCCCCTTGGCTGGGCAGGCAAACCCCGAGTTGTGTGAGACTAGAGACCAAGTCTGACATTCCCACTAACTTGCCTGGCCCGCGGCTTGCTCTCAGTCAAGTCATGTGATGGCCCAGGGTTCTTTTTCACATTCTCCGTGAGTCTGTTTGAGGCAGGGGTCCCCAACCTCTGGGCCCTGGACCGGTGCCTCCTGTCAGATCAGTGGCAGCATGAGATTAGAAATAAAGTGCATAAGAAATGTAAATGACCTTGGATCATCCTGAAACCATCCCCCCTGCCCCTGAGTCTGTGGAAAAATTGCCTTCTATGAAACTGGTTACTGATGCCAAAAAGGTTGGAGACTGCTGATCTGAAGTGAGGGATGCTGGGAGTGCAAGGATATTCCCATCATGCCCCATTGCAGCCCAAGAGTCAGCTGGAGAGAAACAGGCGGCCTTTCTGCTCACTGCCCCCCAGCACGGAATCAGCAAATTGTCCATCCTTAGGAAAGGTCAGCTGAATCAGCCCCCCTGCATGAAACGTGCTTGGTATTTTTAGAAGATTTTCAAGCCTGCACGCCCGAGCTCAGCAGGAGGTACTCGGAATCTTTGGCTATCCACCCCCAGCCCCTGCCCAGCCCAGCACAGCCCAGCCCAGCCCAGCCTGACTGTCGTAGCTCAGGCTAGTGCAGGCAGCTACCCCTGCACTGAAGCTGATAACAATCATTTTCAAGGCCAAGTGGGTATAGCCTGACCTCCTTTAAACTGTATAATACATGCTTGAGATCCTGTCCAAATCACTGCCCCAAGTCTATCCTGTGACCTTGGGAAAGTCACATTCCCACGTTACCCCCATCTGTACGATCATCATACTTACCTGTGAATCCATTTTGGAGAGGAGGCTGAATTAATAACCCAATGTATTTGAACATGCTCAGTTGTGTCTGACTCTTTGTTACCCCATGGACTGTAGCCCTCCAGGCTCCTCTGTCCATGGGATTTCCCAGGCAAGAATACTGGAGTGGGTTGCCATTTCCTTCTCCAGGGGATCTTCCCGATCCAGGGATTGAACCCACGTCTTCTTCATCTCCTGCATTAGCAGGGGGATTCTGTACCACTGCACCACTGGGAAGCCCCGCTGGATAAACAGGAAGCCAATAAACACCAAAAAATTGCTGTACTCCACTGAACTCTGGGAGACTGTTGTAAGGCCTGGGTGCGGTGGTGTTGGAGAATTTTGTGTTTCTTGGAAAAACCTGCTTAGAGAGATGATGTCATAAAAATCTGTCATAAAATGCTGTTGTGCTAAAAAGGTAGCTTTCCATTTGGGGAGAGGGGTATGTGGTCCAGGAGGGGCCAGCTGTATTTGGCACGTGAGGTTCTGAGAGCTGCAGCCTAGAATCTGGCTTTTGTTGTTGTTTTCTTCTTTGTTTGGATGGCAGGATAGAGGCCTTAGAATAGAAGCCTTTGGCTGTGGTCCTAAGTAGCTGTGTGGCCTTAGGGACATAACTCAGTTACCTTGGGCCTAATTTTTCTACCTATAAAATGACAGGATGGGCGAGGAGAGGCTTGGGCTGAATATATGCTTCTGAGAGTGGTGAGTTTCCACTGACAGTTTTGTGTTAAAACCCCAGAGGTCTTTGAGGACACAAGAGCAATACACATACCAGGATCACTCATTTTACTCCATGGAGAGATTTAAAAACATCAGTTCACACACCCTCACACACACATACACAGAAGTATTAGGCAGTAGAATGACACACTCAATTTTTAAAATACATTTCCGGCATGTTACAGCCCTTCTCCCACCTCTTCTGTCCCATCGTTCCCCACAGTGGTGGGTTTGTTTGCCTCTGGGCTTGGAGGTTCTGGTTGGAGAAACACCAGGCTGGTTAATGTAAGATTTTGTTTCAGATGTTAGCATTCTGTAATGATAGTGTCTAATTTATTCCTATGGTGGTTATTTTGGGTGTGTGTGCAGAAGGAGGTGGGGTTCATGATAAACTGACCTTACAGAAGACGACTAAATATTTTCTTTCTTCTCCCAAGAGTCCCAGGAATGGAAACTTCCGGCAGACTTAGAAGTTGAAGGGAAAGTGAACCGGCTTCCTCAGGCAGCAGAGAGTGACGGGAGAGAGAAAAGTGGGAGTCAGGAAGGAGGGTTGATACTTAAAATGTTCTGTGCCACTATCTTCCTCTCTGAGAGCTAGCAGATGAAAAGCTCGGCATCTAACCCCATCTGGCACAAGGGGGTGAAGATTCCCCTGGACACCCCTGATTAAGCAGCATCATTTGCCCCCCACCCAGCAACTGCCTTTAGCACCCACCCACCCTCGGCCCCCACCTTCCTCCCTGCTGCACACGTATGTGCACGCCCAGCACAGTCTAAATGCTCGCCCACCCGCCACGCGGCTCCCCCGTGCTCACCTGCACAGCCGGGCGCCCACAGGTGCCCCCAGGGGCTGGCGGCTCAGGCCTCAGGCTGTGCATCCACTCCTGCCCGCCTCTCCCGCCCCCCCCCCCCCCCATTGCTGCAGCTCACAGCCTCCCCCAGGCTTCGAGCACACACTTGCTCACCTCGTGGAAGATCAAAAATAAACTCTCCCTGGAACTTGTTCAAAGGCTAATGTGCATCCTCTCTTAATTATTGATTTGTTTATTACAGACGCTTGGGTAGGACATTCAATGAGGCCACTGTGCCAAGGGTCCACCTCTAGAATTCATACCCTTCGCCAGGAGGAAGCTGGGACGGCTGTCTCCTCCAGGGAAGGGGTTAGTTGCGTATTAGGTGAACTCACCCACAAGGCGGGATGCAGACTGATCATCCCCTGTCTAAGCCCGCCTGGGCCCTGACGCAGCCCAGAGTCTCCCCCACCTCTGTCCCGTCCCTGCTACTTGTTTAGTCGCTAAGTCATGTCCTACTCTTTGCGACCCTGTCCATGGACTGCAGCACACCAGGCCTACCTGTCCTTCACTGCCTCCTGGAGTTTGCTCAGATTCATCTCCATTGAGTCGCTGATGCTATCTAACCATCTCATCTTCTGCCGCCCCGTCTCCTTTTCCTTGTTACTAGGAGACAAGTGGCAGGAGAGGGCTGTCAGGGTGCAAAAGGGCAGGTGGTCCCTCTCCCCTGCAGAGGGGCAGCCTCCTCTCTCCTTACCACCTCACTAAGGACCGGTTTAACATCAGAGGTAGTTTGATGCAGTGGGTGTGTGTTTAGAGTTTTAAACTGGGCTCGGGGACTTCCCCGGTAGTCCAGCGACTAAAAGACTCCACACTCCCAATGCAGGGGACCTGGGTTCCATCCCTGGTCAGGGAACTAGATCCCACACTCTGAAACTAAGAGTTTGCACGCAGCAGCTAAAGACCCCGCACGTCACAACTAAGACCTGGAGCAGCCACATAAATAAATATCAAAACCTAAACCAAATTGAACTCATACCACATACCAGCTGGGTGACTCTGGACAAGGGATGTAACCTCTCTGGCTCGGTTTCCTCATCTGTAAAATGAGGCCTGTGAGGATTCAGTGAAATCATGTCTGTTAAAGGCATAGAAAAATGTTACACACAGAAGCCATTATACTGTGGTTGCAGCTGTCACTATCTTCATGGGCAGCATCGTTTTGCTCGTCTTCACCCCCAGAATCCCAGGACCGTAGGAAGTGGCCTGCTGTGGTCCAGGGTGAAGCTACATCTATCTGGACCTGCTACAGTCTCAACACACTGGGGCACAGAGCCTAGCACAATCATTAACTCTTCAGGAAGGGGCTGGATCCTTCAGACCAGCGTGCTGGGGAAGGCTGCCCAGCCTTGGGCGAGCAGATGGCAGAGCTGTCCCTGTGTTAAGGAACCACAGCCTCAGACACACTGGGAAGGGGTCACGGCCTACCATCTACAAAACTGGGCTCTGGGTGCTCTTTCTTGGAGTCCTGAGGATGGTTCTAGAACTCGACACCAGGAAGAGGGCATCCAAAGTGAAAGTGTTAGTCATGTCCAACTCTTTGCCACCCCATGGACTGCTCTGTCTAAGGAATTCTCCAGGCAAGAATACTGGACTGGGTAGCCACTCCCTTCTCCAGGGGATCTTCCTGACCTGGAGATCGAACCCAGGTCTCCTGCATGGCAGGAAGTTTCTTTACCATCTGAGTTACCAGAGAAGCCCTCAGCCAACTACAGCCTCAGGCACACTGGAAAGAGGTCACAGCTGTCTATCTAGAGGGCTGTGCTCCAGGACACTTTTTCTTGGAGTCCTGACGATGGTTATAGAGCTTGACACCAGGAAGAGGGCACCGAAGGGAAAGACCAAACGTTCCCCCCCTTTAGAGGTTCATCCAGCTTCTACCGGTTGGATGAACTCATGGTGTCTCCCAGATCTGCCTCCTGGCCAGGTTTCTGAGACTCTCTTCCCTACACCACACCCTCATCCCATAGCTCTGGCTCCGGCAGGTCTCTGGGACCCCCTCCCAAACACTGCACCCTCGCCCCATAGCTCTGGGGGTTATACCCTGGCGCTGGCACCTCCCCACTGCCGCATCGTCACTGCGTGTCCCACCCCCATCCCGGAACTCCCCGGGCTGGGCTTTTCTTTCCTCGGTTCCCAGGCAGTGCAGCTGGTGCTGTGGGCTGGGGAGGGGGTGGAGGACGAGGCAGAAAGCCCGTGGGAGGGAGCTGTCTCTTAGTTCCAACGGGAGGCATGGCTCCCCAGCAACACCCCCCCAATAACATAACGTTCCCCCCAAAGTCCCACACTGGTGTCTCAGCAAATAAGACTTTTTTTTTTTTTGGTTTTCTACTTGCTCTTGATACCCACTTAAGTGGGTGCACACGCACTGTCCCCGGCCACTGCCAGCACCAGAGGACATCGGAGCCCGGTCGGTGGTTTCTTGCTTGGAATCCCAAGTGTGCTGGGATCCTTCTTCTTCTCTGGGCCTGAGGACTTCAGAGAGTCACTTCTTCAGCCCTCTGAGGTGCTGGACATCTGTGCGGCTTAAAGAAATAGAAGCCCAGATGGTTCCTAGCTAACAGGCAGGGCAGAATTTGTGAGCACCCTAATATGAGGTCTGAACCATCTGGTGAATGTTGGACCAGGTGCCCCGCCCCCCTCGACCTGAGGAAGAATAGAAAGAAAAAGAAGGGAAAGGACAGCTACTGTATGCCAAGCCCCTCGGCTAGGTGCCTTCAGCACATTTTATGACTGCATTCCGGAAAATAGGTCTTGGGGGGCAATATCCATGAACAATGTCCAAGAGCACATTTTTTAGGTGAAGAGCATGAGGCTCAGCAAGGTGACATAATATGCCCAGGTCTCCAGCTAGCAGGGGCTGGAGCCGAGGTCTGAACCACATTTGCCTGGGGCTGATGCTCAAGCTTTAGCTGCTTCCTTTGAAAAGGGGATGTAATATATGGTGTGGATGGAGGCTGTTGCCTTGCATTTCCCTCTATGAGATCAGCTGTTTGGTAATTGCAGGCAGGTTGGGTATGAAATACTGATAGAGTATGCAAAGGTCCTGGGGTCTACTGCCTACTTAGTAGGAACCCATGTCTGTCATTTGTGTGGTGTTCAGGGAGATCAAACCAGTCAATCCTAAAGGAAATCAACTCTCAATATTCACTGGAAGGACTGATGCTGAAGCTGAAGCTCCAATACTTTGGCCACCTGATACGAAGAGCCGACTCATTGGAAAAGACCCTGATGCTGGGAAAGATTGAAGGCAGGAGAAGAAGGGGACAACAGAGAATGAGATGGTTGGATGGCATCACTGACTCAATGGACATGAGTCTGAGCAAGCTCCAGGAGATGGTGAAGGACAGGGAAGCCTGGTGTGCTGCAGTCCATGGGGTTGCAAAGAGTCAGACATGACTGAGCGACTGAACAATGACAACAGTGTTCACGAGACATTTTCATGTATAACATTTGATTTGATCCTTGGGATCGTTGGGCCCCCATGTTGCAGAGGAGGATGTGGAAGGATCAGAGAGGTTAAGTAACATGCCCAAGGGGAAAACAGCCCAATAGGCTTTTGATACTAAATGAACGAATTAGTGCAGAGCTGGGTCTGATAGCTGATGTTCTGTGAGCCTGAGCCAGGGCAGGGGAAGGTGTGACATAGGCTGCTTTGGTGAGAAGCAGGTGGAGGAAAGGGCACCGTGGGAGGTGTTGAAGGCATAGCAGCAGCCCAGGCACCGAACAAGAGTGGGCTGGCTTGGCTCAGAAGGATGATGGGATGGAGTGGGGCCCTGGAGCTGGGGAGGAGGGTTTGGTTTTCTGCAGCATGGAAGCCACAGCAATGGGGCTGCTGGGCCTGGGTGAGGGGGGCCTGCCTAGGGCCCAGGATGTCTGGCATTGCCCTGGAAGCTGCTCTTGCCGACGTTCTCCTAACTTTAGAGCTGAGAACAGGAGCTGCTCGTCTTTCTGCTATTTGTCCCACTAGAGACATGTCTGTAGCCACAAGTGTAACTCTGGGTGTGGAGGAGGTGGTCACCCCAAACTTCTCTTAAGGACACACATGTGGTTTGGGGCAGCAAAATGGTTCATTAAATCACCTCCGCATGTGTGGTGTCCAGTCCTGAGCTGGCCTAGAGGTAGATTCTGGTTTTCTCAGTGCTGATGGTCCCGGGGAAACAGACATGGAACCCTCATTTACAATGTGGTGACTGGTTTGAAAGTGCAGTGCATGAATGCATGCTAATTTGCTTCAGTCGTGTCTGACTCTTTGCAACCCCATGGACTGTTGCCCACCAGGCTCCTCTGTCTATGGGATTCTCCAGACTGGAGTGGGAGATACTGGATACTGGATATGGTATCCAGGATACTGGAGTGGGTTGCTGTGCCCTCCTCCAGGGGATCTTTCCAATCCAGGGATCGAACCCACGTCTCATATCTCCTTACGGACAGGTGGGTTATTTACCACTAGCACTTTAATAAATATGCACAGAGCATCTATTACATTTTCAGTATCGTTTCAGGGGCAGGCAAGTCAGAAAATAAAGCAGGCAAGGTTCTTGTCTTCAAGGAACTTACATTTTAAAAGCTGATAACAGGAAGAAAACTCCCTTGAGAATCAGAAAGGCGCCAGATAGATCTTTGCCCCACCATGTCAATTTCAGCTCACTCCTCTGCCAAGTGAAGGTCATGGCCCCTGGCTGCCCTCTGGTCGGTAAAGAGGTAAATGGCTGGGTATTGTGCAGAATGGGGTGTGATGTAAGTTACCGTGGAGAGCTTATCTGGGAAGGCACATGAGGGCTGTGTCTATGGTGAAGGGCGGGTGTGTGGGTGTGGCCTTGGGTGTGCGGGTGGGTGGTCCTCCCTGCCAGAGATGCTGCCTGAAGCCTCTTGCTGTCACTTTTCAGGAGCTCACCTGTCTGGCTCCCTAGATGCTTGCTGATTCCTGACACCTTGATTTTATTCTCGAATCATTCTGTCTGCTCTGGACTCTGTCCTCTGAAGGATGCACAGTGACCCTGCCCTGGGAACTTCCATGTGCCTGGACCTAGGCCACAGTGAGTTCCCAGCCCCGTCCAGGTGCTCACAGCCAGTGGTGAGCAGGGCTTACCCCGCTAAGGGCAGACCAAAGCCAGCAACCCCTCTCCCACCTTGACCCACTCCTGCAGGAGCAGCAAGCTGGCAAGGAACCAGGGAGGATCAGAGGGTTCTTTCTCAAAGGAGACATACATCAGCTTGGCCCACACCTTTTTCTGCAGGGACCTGGGAGTCAGACCCTCACCATTCATGACTCTGGGGTCTAGACATCTGGTTGGAAGCATCCATGAGCAACGGCTGAGCCCATCAGCCCAACACAATCCAGGAACTTGCTGGGGTCACTGCTCTGCACACATACAGGGTGAGCTTTATGGGGGCAGGGTTTGTGGCTGAGAGTTGGACAGCTGGTGCGGGCTTCCTGGGCAGGGCAGCAAAGCCCCCTGGGAAGCTCAAAAGTGGAAAAATGAAGTTAACACTCACCAAGTACTTATTGTGTGTCAAGTACTGCTCAAAGGGCTTCACTGCATGACCTCACGATAACCTTGTGAGTTGCTGTTTAGTGTTGTTGGTGTTTAGTGGCTAAGTCATATCTGACTCTTTTGCAACCCCATGGTCTGTGGCCTGCCAGGCTGGCTCCTCTGTTCGTGGAATTCTTCAGGCAAGAATACTGAGTGGGTTGCCATCCTCTTTTCCAGGGGATTTTCCCCACCCAGGGATCGAACCCACGTCTTCTGCATCGCAGGTGGATTCTTTACCACTGAGCCACCAGGGAAGTCCAGAGACTCTATGAATCTATCATTCAGGGTAAGAAGAATAAGTGGACAATCACCTGGGTAGCATCACTGATCCCTAAAGCCCTTCCAGACACTCCAACCAGGGCTGGAGAGGAGGAACTAGGTATCCTTCAGGCAATCTTCTTTTTGTAAAAACAATATTTCATTTATTTATTTGACTGCACCCAGGATCTAGTTCCCCAACCAGGGATTGAACCTGGGCCCCCTGCATTCAGAGCACGGAGTCTCAGCTACTGGACCACCAGGGAAGTTCCCAGGGAATCTTCTTTAATGGACAGGAGTGAGAGGCTCTGACCCTGGCAGGTAGCTCTAGGGCTTGGTGGGCCTGTGCCCAAGATCTTGGGACTTCAGTCAGGGTTAGCTGGGTCCTCCTGTGGCTGGATTTTCCTGCCCCTTTACACCACCTTGGCGCTTGACCATCCCTCCTCATGGGTGGGCTTTAAAAAAATTGTTTATTTATTTGGCTGTGCCAAGTCTTAGTTACAACACATGGGATCTTTAGTTGTGGCACGTGGAATCTAGTTCCCTCACCAGGGATCGAACCAGGGCTCGCTGCATCGGGAGCATGGAGTCTCAGCCACTGGACCCCCAGGGAGGCCCAGTGGGTGGGCTTTCGCTCTCCGTGTATGGTTGAAATTCCCTCCTTGGCGCTGAGCCTTCTGGATACCATTAAATCTTCTCAGCCTCCAACCATGCCTTTTCATCTCGCATCTTGAGTGTAGGCCACCCAGGAAACAGGACTTTCTTTGACCCAAGTCCAAGCCTGCCAGCTCCAGTAACTCTTTGGAACAGCAAACTCTCCGGGGATCTAGTTTTCGCTTTGTTTCCTCCTGGGCTCCCCCCTTCCCCACCCAGTCACCACCCAGAACCACAGTTCCCTTCCTGGCTCAGAGTAACAGTGGTGGGTCCCATTTCTGTTCAAACTAGAAAGTTCTGCAGCACAGTTCTTGGATTGAGGCTGACATCTTAGGAGAGGGGCATGGTGGGTAAATCCGAAACGTCTGGGGTCTGGCTTGCATCCCAGTAATGTGGTGGCTGACTTGGAGGTGGGTGTTCACTGGGAAAGGGGAGATGGCTGGGTTGGGAAGGGGGCAGACATGTGGGCAGCAGCCCAGCAGGGGTGGCACTGGGGCAGGGGGTGATGATCCCCCCTCAGCATTTTGTCTGTGTGTCTCTTGATTGTCCTCTCTCCTCCCTCCTTTTCTCTGTGGCAGAGAAGTTGGCTTTGGGGACACCTTACAAACACATAATCAAGGAGAAATCTCAGGTGCTCACCCAGCTGGTATATGCCCTTTGGGATGAGACATGTTTGGTTTCTCTAGATGTCGGGAAGTTTGGATCACTGTGCTCTGGAAGGCAGCCCCCTACTCTGGCCTGACCCATGGGCGTCCACATCCAGAGCTTAGGAATATTCCTGTCTTCTCCACACCCCTGGTACCAGAGGGTGCCTGCTCAGCATTAAAAGGTTTCTGCGCAAAGGGTCAGACATGACTGAGCGAATGAACTAAACTGAAGGTTTATTTACTGTTCAAAAAACTCTGCCCGCTCCTGCCTCTTGTTGATCAGCATGGCATCCACTGGTAAGTCTCCTCCTTTCTAAGATGCTAGCTGTAAGAGATGGGAGGGATTATCCCCTGATTGGCAGGTCACGATATTTCTAGGACCCAGTGGCTGGAGGCTAGGAATCACGGTGATGTGACAGCCACTCTTCCTTGTCAACCAGGACATTCTCGCCAAGCAGACAAGACACCCCAGATGCTCTGTACCCCTGCTGGCCAAGAGCAGGGTATCTGCACTGGACAATTTGTCCTGCCCCCTCTTTGAGATCTGGCTGTTCTCAGAGATTAAGAATGAATGAAGGATGAGAATATTCTCCCTTGCACTTGTAGTGATACTTCACAGGTCTGTTTTTTGACAAGGCCCTTGCATCTGAAACACCCAATTTTTGTCACCCTAACTGAATAATATTCTGAGAATCCACATCACTGTAACCTCTTTTTTTTTTTTCTTCAAAAGTCCCTTCCACCCAGGTCCATGTAGAGTCAGAGACTATCCAAGCGGGAAGGGACTTGGGGAGTCACCTCAGTACCTCTCACACTGTAATGTGTTCATGACTCACCTGGGGAGCATGTTAAAATGGATTTTCTGGTTTACTCAGTCTGGGGTGGGATCTCAGATATTGGGTTTCTACCAAGCTTCCAGGTGATGTGGATGCTGCTGGTCAAAGGATCACACTTTGGGCAGCGTGGACCAATCTAGTCATTTTTACAGATATGAAAGCCATACATAAGTGATTTCCCTAAGTTCCCGAATAGAACACTGCTCTCTCCACTCCTGGACCATCCTGTCAGCTTTTAAAAGGGCCTTCCTCCTTGTAAGTTGCCACTTCCTGCTCAGGCCTGGAGCTCCAGCATAAACATAACGCCTCATCTTAATCCCATCACACTGGAGGGATGAAAGGCTTCTTGTCTCATCAGGGCCCCTTGTTCCACAGCTGCCCTTGTACCATCTCCAAAGAGGTTTTACAAGTGTTTTAAATTTGTTCTGACTTATGGATGCCGCCCCTTCTCCAATGGAAGTGTTAAAAATCATTTCTTTCTCAACAAAAGTGTGCGCGGCACCTTTAAGACACAACCATCTTAGTTCCAGGCAGGAGAACTGATGCTGGGCCAAATCCACATGGCATACTCTGCTTACGGGACTTTCCCCAGACCTGGTCTGAGAAAGCTTCTCCCTGTTTTTCTGATACCGCCTGAAAAAAGGCCAAGGGACAGCTTCGAGTACGCCTCAGTTTCCCTGATTTTCAATCAAGAAATTCCAGAGCTCCTCACAGACTGGCACTGGGGGCTATCAGAGATGGCCTTGGGCCAGTAGGAACTGGTTTGAGACTCTATGAAGGTCTCCACTCTCTGTCCCCTCCTGCTGGTGGGAGGGCAAAATGCCAGTCTGGTAAGGAGGCCACACTGGCAACAGGGGGTAAAAGTCTCACCGAGGCCAAGGGAAGGTGGAATGTAAGAGGGAGTCGGGAAAAATTGCCTTTTATAGACACGTTCTTTTCTTTCTTTCTTTTTTTTTTTGCTTCCAAGTTTACTCACAGCGACAGAGCCACTCGCAGGCGCCCAGCCAGCCTGAGACTGCGCCCGGGTCGGGCCGGTGGCACCCGCATCTCCCCCATCCCCCCGTCTTGTCCGCAAGTTGCATGACCTGCATCGGAATCCACAGGGGGGCGGGGGAGAATCCTTTCAGATGCTGGATGCAGCTGAATTCAGCGTGTTCGCTTCCTCGCCTGCCCTCCTCCAAGTCGGCGAGGAGAGCGCCGCTTTCTTCTGCGTGTGAATGCTGTAGTGTGTCTGCCTGCTCGGACTTTCCTAACCCTTTCTTCTCCTTTCCCACCGCGAATGCTCCGGTTGTCTCAGCAAACATCTCACACTTGGCATTCTGACGTTTGATTAAAAAGAAAAATCGCTACCAAGGCGAAGAACGGGGGCTCGCCTCCTCTCCCGTGGGGAACCGAGCTCGCGTGTCAGGCTGCACCTGCTTTGCGCCCCTACCAGGAAGGGGTGCTTGTGTGGGAGGGAAGGGGGGGAGGTCCTGTGCCCCCGAATCCGGAGAAAGCAGCTCGCCCACCCCCTCGCCCGGCAGCCAGCGCAGCGCACCCGATCGCCGAGCCCGAGAAGCCGGCCTCTGACGGTACTGGCCTGGTGCTTGCCAAAAAATGCCCCTTGCATCTCAATTTCCCCGGCGGTTTTTCTCGCACGCACGGTTCGCCTCGAGCCACCTCGGATCTCCAGTGCAGCCCTTTCGGCGCTAGTTCCTTCCTTCTCGGCTCCCAAGGACGCAAAATCCGCCGCCAAGAAGGCGCAGGGGGCGCGGGGGCACCTACCCAGCCGTGTCCCGCAGTCCCCTCCCAGCCGATCCTAGGTCCCGGAGTCTAGATTACGGAAACGAGTGTCGCGTAGACCGAGGACCGCGCGTTCGTGGCGCGGGTCCCTGGCCCTGGGCGCCTCTCTGGGGTTCCTGTGCGCCCTCGCACTCCCAATCGCCGTCTCCGAGCCTGTGCCCCTCCCCAACCCCAGCCGGGCTTGGGAGCGCTCCCCGGTCACCTCGGCCGCGTTCATTTCACTTCCTTTCGCGGTCCGGATTGCAGCAAAACCGGGCAGCGCGAGGGCCAAAAAGTGGAAAGGAGAGCGCCTTTCCGCGTCGCGCCGCCAGCTCGCCAAGTCCCCCTCCCCAGTCCAGACCCTCGCAATCCCAACTGCAACTTTTCCCCTTCCGTCTGGCTTTTCCCTGGGCTGCGGCGAGCGGGCGCCGGGCCGCTAGGCGTGGAGCGGGCGGTCGCGCGGCTGCGGGTGGCGGTGCGGGCGAGCGCCGGGAGCCGGCGAGTGGGTGGGTGGGTGGGTGGGGAGGAGGGGAGAGGACGGGCGGGGAGAGAGGGAGAGGGGTGTGGGGAGGGGAGTGGGAGAGGGAGGGAGGGGGGAGATTCCGCTCTCTTGCCGCTCCCAGCCGGGGCGGGGGGTGGGGGGGAGGAGGCCGCGAGGAGGGAGGGGAGAGGAGGAGGGAGGGGGAGAGAGGGAGGGGGCCGAGGAAGACGCTCCGATAACCCGTGCGTTTCGTAAGGCTCGGAGCACTTGTGCATTTCTGCAGGCGCGCGGCGAGCCATTCGCCGCGGCTGCTGCGGCTCCGACTGCATCTTCCCCTCCTCCCGGCGCCGGGTGTATGGATGTGTGAGTGTGTGTGAGTGTGTGTATTTTGCAGGTGTGTCCGTTTTAATTCTGCCCAGTAGGTGGGACTTGGTGACTTTCGCACCATATTTTCCTTTTGCCTTTTTTTTTTTGCCTCCCCACCGTCTGTTGCCACCCTGCAAAGTCTCGGAGTCGGAGAGCAGTCGGCTCGCTTCCCGAGCCCCCGGACCCGGCGAGCCGGCGAGCGCCGAGCCGGCCACCATGCCAGGCAGACCGCGGCACTAGGCGCTCCCCGCGGCTCCCACCCAGCGGCGGCGGCGGCGGCCGCGATGGTTTCAGACGCTGAAGGATTTTGCATCTGATCGCACGGCGTTTCAAAGGCAGAGGCCCCCTCCCCCTTCCCCCCTCCCTCGCCGTCTTTGTTTCCTTCCCCCCCAGCTCTCCCCACTCCCCCCACCCCACCCCCTCTCCTCTCCTCCTCCTCTTTTTTAGAAGCAGCGATCGGAGATGGATGTCTCTCTTTGCCCAGCCAAGTGTAGTTTCTGGCGGATTTTCTTGCTGGGAAGCGTCTGGCTGGACTATGTGGGCTCCGTGTTGGCTTGCCCTGCAAATTGTGTCTGCAGCAAGACTGAGATCAATTGCCGGCGACCGGACGATGGGAACCTCTTCCCGCTCCTGGAAGGGCAGGATTCAGGGAACAGCAATGGGAACGCCAGCATCAACATCACGGACATCTCAAGGAATATCACTTCCATGTAAGTCAGGCGGCCGCTCCCCAGCCCCGCCGCCTCTCCCCTCGCTCCGCGTCTCGCTCTCGCCCGCCGGCCCGCAGCCGGGAGCCGGCCCTCCGCCCGCCGCAGCTAGCCGCTGCCCGCCTCCCGCTGGGCGCGCGTTAGGCTCGCTCTGGCTCGGGAGATGCTCCCGGGCTGCGTATTCCAGGTGACTCCGGCCTTGGCGAGGCGTGATCCGGCGATGCGTGTGTGTGTGTGTGTGTGTGTGTGTGTGTGTGTGTGTGTGTGTGTGCGCGCGCGCGCGTGTGTGTGCCTCTCCCCCGAGAGGACCCCAGCGGCCAGGGCACGCGGGACCCGGCTCCCGCCCCCACCCCCCACCCGCTGCGGCTCGTTTCGAGGGTGTGAATCGGGTTCTTGGCCCCCCACTAAATAGCAACAGTTTGGCCACGCTCAAGTGGAATAAAGTAGACGAGGTTCGATTCCCTGGCAGCGGCGCCGGGCAGCGACAGTGGCGGCGGCGGCAGCGCTTAGCCGGGAGGAAAGGTGACAGATAGGGACTGCTCTCGATCCAGCAGAGAGGTTTAACTCTTTCCGTTTGGAAACCTCAAAACACGCCGTCAAGTAAACAAGTTGGAAGCTGGCTGCTCGCTGGGAGACTTTGGACCTGTCGAGGCAGTCATGGACGCCTACCCCTTCCTCTTCCCTCTCGCCCGCCCTCTCCCACCCCATTTTGGGCATTTCCGAGACAGCCACCCCCCCACCCCCTGATTCCCACCCTCATCTGCATCTCGGCGCCTACAGATCCCGTTCCTCTTTGAGCTTTGATAACTGTTCCAGTAATTCCGAGTCAGGCTGCTGAAGGGAGGAGGGAAGGCTTGCGTGTTTGGGAGATGGGGCTTCTTCTGTGATCGTTTATTCGAAAAATCGAACTCCGACTGGCATTTGCTTGGTTCTGCCCCATCTGAGTGAGACCTATGGTAGCCTGCTCTTTTTTTTCTGGGAGGGGGATGGCATTTTTCTTTGGCGGGGTGGGGGTCAGACGCCAGGGCGGAGAGAGGGAGCCTGTCCAGATTCTCTTCCACTGACCTCAGCCAGGTGACCCCCCCCCCCGCCCCGCCCCCCGCATCCTACCATCCAGAGAAGGGTGTGGAGGGCATAGTGAGGGTTCAGGAGATAGCTCTCGCCTGTCTCCCCCCCACAAGGCCCCCACTCCTTGGAGACCCCCAGAGTGGGTGGGATGCTGAGAAGCGTTGACACTGAAGTGCTGGCTGGCGTCTGAGGAAGGCATTTGGGCAGATTCAGCCGTGGGAACTGTTCTCCTAAGCATCAGACCTCCCCGTGCCTTGGCCCCCAGTCCGATGGGGCTATAAAGCCAGGAGGAATTGCGGTCCTGCTCACTCCCAAGCCCACCAGCCCTCTTGGCTTAATGGAGACTCTGCTCGTGTTCTTTCAGCTAACAGTTTGAGGGAAGTGTGCAGCTTAGGAGGTGCCCCCTGAATCCTGGCTCAGGAGACAAGCTTGGCCCATATCTTGGCTGGACCATTCACCACCACCCGCCCCCCAACCCAACTTCACCACCTTCAACCCAGCTGGCCCTGGGGTGACAAAATAAACAGCCAAGGGTGGGGTGGAGGGGAGGGCAGGAGAAAAACGGCACGGACTCAGCGCAGCCTCTCCCACCTGCAGGCCACAGCATCTTGGCCTCCCTGAGGATGCAGTGAGGAGGGTGGGAGTGAGACTGCCCCGGAAACTCTGCCTTGGAAGTACCCTGTGGGGCGGGTGTGTGTGGCGGGGTGGGGTGAGGGGTTTCAGGGCAGCCCAGCAGTGGGTTCAGGAGCTCAGGAGCTGGACCTGGGGATTTCCAGGGGATAGGGTGGGTCAAGAGCTGGAGAGATGGTGGCCCGGGTGCCCACCGTGGGTCTCTGGAAGCTGGTGAGCTTCACTCAGCCTGTTCTCTGCTCCAAGGATGTGTGTGTCTGTAGGAAGCCAGTGGGAGGCAGGGAGGGTCACAATCACGTAGGCTTTTCACGGCCACGCAGCAGTCCTCTGAAAAATGGTCCCTCTGAAAAAATGAAGCTTGGGGAGGCAGTTTGACAGGGAAGAGCTGGTTGATCTTTCCAGGCGGAGGGTCTAAGATGGGACTGCTGGAGAGGTCAGTGACGGGAAGGGAGGAAGTGGCTTCTTATCCCCTGTGCCACTGAAGGACCAAAAGGGCAACTGTGGGGACAGGGAGCCAGGAGTAGATTGGGAGTCCCTCTGTGGGGGTCTCCATCCTTGTGTCAGGACTCCAACTCTTTGCCTGGGAGTTGGGACTCCTTTCCTTGAAGACACCCCAACACCTCAGAGCCAGGCAACTGGATTCCCACAGGAGCTGTGCAGAGCGGCAGGTGGGGGAAGGTCAGAGGTCACGGGTAGGATGACCCTTCCTCACCCCTTCTCCCCAGTGCCCTGTTATATCCGTGGCTGGTATGACTGAACTGGGGAAGGGTCCAGCCTCCTGGCCTGGAGGCAGATGACCGTGGAGAGAAGGAGGGGAGGTCTGCTCGCCCTGGGAAGCAGATGTCACCCCTCCGTATCTTACCCCATGAGGGAGGCTCTGGCTGCCAAATGGCTCCTGGGGGCGCACAGCCCCAAGCAGTGAGCCAGGCTTAGACCTCTGCAGGGCTGAGGTCCCACCCCAAAGCCCAGGCCCCCCACTCTGCAGGGCTGCGCATGGAGGCTTGAGGGCAGACAGGAGCCCTCTGGGCAGAAGAGGGGGCCTTCATTTAGTGGGACCTGGGAGGGGGGCTTCACTCCAACCCTGGGCTTTGCTGGAAAGGAATGTGTTCTTCAGATGTCTGATGGTATCAGAGATAAGGTGTCAAAGGGGTACCCCAGCCCTCCATCAGCCTGAAGCCCTTAATGCTGCTGTATGTCTGGGGGTGCAGCTTGGACAGGCTCTGGGGGCTGAGGAAGAGGCTGGGGCACATTCTGGAGTTCCAGCAGCCTTAGCTAAGGGAATCAGGGGTGACTGCCACCCAGCCACCCGCCTGTTCCTGGGGCTCTGGGGTCCTGAGGTTTCTCCTTCAGGTGCTGAACTGATGACACCTGAGTTTTCAGAGGAACTAGAGGTTTCCTGTGGTCCTTCCTCTTTGGGCTGGCATGTGGGTTGGTTCCTGCCTCCCCCGTGGGAGGCTGACTGAGGGTGCCTCTGATGGGGAGTTGGCAGCCCCACCGGCATCAGGAGGAGATCAGATGCAAGGCCTCAAGGCAGACGCGTGAGTCTCACCTCTGTCCCTCCCCAAGCGCCCTCCCTTTTGGCCTCTTTCTGTTCAGAAGGCCAGTCCCTCTGTGGTTGAAGCTCCTGACATACAGTAACCTTACCTAGAAGGGTCCATGCGCAGCCGCGCCCAAGCCGGCTCTGACGTCACAAAGGCAGAAGGGTGGTGGCGGGGAGGGGGGCCGTCTGGGCGTCTGGAGACCAAGCCTGCCTGGGGCTGGGTTGGAACCGTGCATCCTCAGGCTGTTAGAAAGACCAGGGAAAGAAGACAGCATCTCTGGGCTGGGTGTTCTTTGGCTTGAGAAGAACATGGGCTCTTGGCTGGGACCCTGAGCCACCAGTGGGGCCCCTGGCGTTTCCAGGGCTCTGGTCCCTTTATTTCCTCTGTCTTCCTGGAAGGCCCTCCCCTGTCTGGGTGAAAGATCATTTGGGGCTTCGCTTGCTGCTACACTGACTCCTTGATTCTCAGTCTTTCTGAGGGTCATGGGCAGAGCCAGCCTTGACAGTTACCAGTGAGAACCGGATTGTAGGCAGCGGTGGGAGCCAGGCCCCAAGAACATCATGGGGCTCACTCAGAAGCCCCCAAACTGAGGCTAGGCCTGAGGGAGGTAGACAGAGATGTTAAGGGTTTTGGGGGTGAAATTTAGAAGGGGGAGTGGGTATAGCCCTGGAGAGAAGCTGGGGACCGTGGACTGCAGAGGTCCCGAGCTTTTGTGTGGACGCCAGGCTGTGGGAGGGGGGTTCCAGGCATTCCCTGGAGGACCCTCCCGGGAGCCAGAACCCTGAGCCCAGCTCAGTCTTCTGAGGAGCACCCTGGGGCCCAGGACATCCATCTTGCAGCTCCAGGGGACCTAGCATGTGACAGTTTTGGATAAAACCAGCCCAGCCTGGCCCTAGCTTTGAGAGAGCTAGCCCCCTGAGGGCTGAGCCTGGAACTCGGTTGTCAGCTCAGCATCCTGCAAGTGGCGGACCACTCTCGTGCATAGCGGAAGTGGAACGCTGAGACTGTGCAGGGGGAGGGCCCTGATGCCACCTCCATTCTTGCCCCACTGGTCTCTGCCTGCTGCCCCCTCCTCTTTGATTGTTGGGGGCGGACTCGGCCCCTGCCCCAGCTGGCCCTTTGCCGAGAGTGTGGGTAACCTGTGACCCTCCCTTGGGGTGGATTTTGACCCCAGGCTCATGGCATCTCTGCTGCTGCCTGGGTCCCCCATCTTGAGGGCTGCATCCAGTGGCTTATCCTGGGACTACAGACACCATTTCCAGCCTCCCTTTGGGGTGTCCAGTTGGCCAGTGGAAGGGTAGGGTTAGAGAAAGGGATGGGTCATGTGAGTCAACCCCCCTAGATTGTCCCTTACCCTCTGTGGACCACGATAGAAGACTGTAGCCTTTCTGAGCCTGGAAATTCAACTATGAATTGAGACCATGGGGCAGTGTCCTTTCCGGCTTGAACATATGCCATCCCAGGGCCCAAGGAGGCTCTGCTGGACCACTTCTAAGGGCACCACCCCTGGGCTTGGTGCTGACCCCCATGATGCCACCCTGAGGAGGGCAGCAGGTGTCCCCTTGCTGGCCATTGTCTCCCCTTCCTTCCCCGTCCACCTCTGGAGGACTCTGGGCTCCCCAGTGTGGAGTCAACTGCCAAGACCAAGTGTCATGCTTAGCAAGAATGCACTGAAGCCTGTGGACTCTCACTGGAGGCCTCTCATGAGCCCCGCTTCTGTACCGTGAGCTCAAGGCGGGGAGATAGCCCCTGCCAAGCTTCAGCTCCTTGCCCAAGCAGGGGCCTCTGCTGGGTGTGAGAAGAAAACGTTAGAACTTCTATTTCAAGTTATTCTCGTTGAGAAAGGGGAATATTTAATATTTAATGTATGGATGGAAGATGTATAAGCATATAATTTAGTAAATAGGCATGTTTGGAGGTTACATGATGAAATTTTTATTGCTTAAGCATGCATAATTAGAAAAGCTCAGGGCCTGCTGTTGGGATTGGCAGGGCCTGGGCCAGCACTAGGAGAGGTGGTCCTGAAGCCCTGGCTCCCCTTCTTGGCTCTGTCCCAAGGGAAGGTTGATGAATTGGCAGGGGGAGCCGTGGTGTGGGAGGAGGGGGCAGGCGGGCTGGCAGGGGGATCAGGATTCCTAGGCCCCCTAGACCCGAGGCCAGGCCAGTGCTCAAAAGACAGTCTCCAGTAGCCCTCCGGGTCCTGCCCTTTGTCCCTTGTAGCAAATCCTTCACCTCCATGAATCCACCCTATTCATTTCTGCCTTGGTTTCCAGTTTCCAGTTGTTCATTTATTTTTGCCACAGCTCCTTGAAGAAGCAGGGATTATTAGCCCTATTGTCTTGATTTACCAAACAAAATGAAGGGGAGAACTTGAGTGTCTCACAGAAGGAAAGATCTGGAAGAGCCTTGAGCCCCCCGCTACCCACCTCTCCTCCGGCCCCCAACCATGCTCCCTTCATGGCCTCTCTGGCTCCCCAGTCAGGCAGATCGTTTTTATCCAGGAAGTTCCTTTTCTGCCTAGGGGCAGCATTAAGGCAGCAGCCCATCTGGGAGGGCCTTGTGGAGGGCAGTTGAGTGTCCTGGCAGCTGGGTCTAAGTGTGGCCTGAGTGAAGGCTGGACTTGGGCCCCCGGCTCTACCAATGACCCACTGAGCCCTCAGCTCAGGTCATCTGTCATCCCTTGAGCATTGCTGGCCTCCACTTTGAGAAACACAAACGCTCCAGGGCCGGGCATGCCTGCAACTCCTCTTTGATGGATTCGCTCATTAGACCATCAGGGATGAAGACTCCAGAAGCCCAACGCCCAGTGGAACCCTCACAAGGATCCTCACATTTCTGCCTACCCTCTGAGGGCAGGGCCTCCTGGAATTCAGAGCTGGAAGGGACCTCTTGAGTCAGCTTCTCCCTTATGTTCCCTGCAAGGGTCCCAGGAGAGGCACAGAGAGGGGCAGGGAGTTGTGGGCCCTCTCGGGCTGCTGGAGGACGTGCCTGCCCAGGTGCCAGCCCATCTTCTCCCACTCGGCTCTGGCAGTCTCTCCGGGCACTCTGTCAAAGCCGGAGCCTCGCCCACGACTGTGTCTCCCTCTGGGGTGATGATTCCAAATCTAGGGTCCCCAGAGGCAGCAACTATGCAAGGCTGGCAGCCCTAGGCTCTTCGCAGCCTGCAGCCCACGCCAATTAGAACCACATTGAGGCCTCTGCTGAGCTCTATTTACATAGAGGGCTCCAGGATCTGTGGGTGCAGTCGGCTTGGAGCCTGTCCTTTCTGACTTCCCCTTTGCCCCCGTCCTCGCATCTGACTTGTCCCATCGAAAGTGTGCCCCATTTGGGTGGCGGAAGATTCAGGATTCTCTCCCCAGACAGAATCATCCAGTAGGGAGTAGAAGGTGGCAGCTGGTTTCCCCATCAGCTCTCCGAGACCTGTCCTTTTCCTAGCTCTGGACAAACCCCTTTCCTTCTCTGGGCATCAGTTGCCTTCTCTCTGAGATAAGAATAATAATTACAACTACGGTTATAGCAGCACTCTGAGAGTCAGTGGCCTGTGTCATGCCGGGTAAAGGGAAAGCTATCGATACTAGTGGTAACTCATGACAGCACCTACTATGTTCCAGACACTGTTCCAAGCACTTCAGGGGCAATAAATACCCCATCATGGCCTCACACCAATTCTCTGAGATAAGCACTATTATGAATCCCATTTTACAGATGGGAAAAACAAGTCCAGAGTTGGCATGTGACCCTCGTCCTTTCACACAGCCAATCAGTGGCAAAGGAGTCTGACATTCAGTGTTGCCTATTCTCTTTTGCAGTACCCTTTATGCATGTGAATATATACAGCTATACACATGCATTCATGAATCTATGACCATCCAGATAAATTAATCATAAAGTAAAAGGTTTTTGAAAAATGATTTTATGAAGGTTTAGGAGGATCCTTTATAATTGTCCAGTTCCCTAACTCCCCTGGCTGGGCTTGGAGAGGAAGGCGAATGACAGAGTGGTGGGTCTGGTGTTGGCCAGTCTGCCGTGGCCAGTGCTGACACAGACAGGATGTAATGATGGGGGAGACTTGGGGTCCTCCTGCCCTGTTCCCGACAGCAGCCTCCCCAAGGCCGTGTCTCAGCCAAGCCCTCTCCCCAGACCTCCTTGGCCACCCCCTGGTGTCCCGGTTTCTGAAGTCAGGTCAATTCCCCTAGGAGACCAGGTGCCAGCTGAGACTGGCGGAGATTCAGGAAGCTGGCCGCTGGGTCCCTGCCAGCTCCGCTCTGGGCTGAGACACGGTCAGCAGGACTGTGTCCCCGATTGCCCATGGCCAGAGACAGCCTGGATGGAAGAGCGGAGGGTGGGGCGGCTTCTCCCAGTTCAAGTTTGGAGTTCTAAGGCTGCCACTGGATGTGGAGCACAAGGGGATGTCTGGTGTCTCCATCTCGAGCTAGAAGCTGATGTTTAGAGCATCTTCCTGGAGGGTGAATTCTAGTTCTTCCTGATGTTTCTGTTGCCTCCTCCTCAAATGAGCAGCCTTTACCTCCCTCTGCCCTTTCTCTTCTTGGAGAAGGAGATGGCCAACCCACTCCAGTATTCTTGCCTGGAGAATCCCATGGACGGGGGAGGCTTGGCGGGCTACACTCTCTGGGGTAGTGAAGAGTCAGACAGGGCTGAGCGACTCACACACACACACCCTTACTCTTGCCCTGTGTCTCAGTCCCCCTTGCCCAGGGATGCTCTGTCTCTCTATAGGGATGAACATGGGGAGCGGGTGGTTCCAGTTGTCCCCAGGGAGCGAGCTGGGGTCCCAGCAAACTGCTGAGACTGCAGGGCAGGAGTCTGTGGAAACACCCCATTTTGCTGCTGCTTGGCTTGAAGAGTTCACCCAATCTGGGAGTCCCTCAGTTTCCCCTTCTGGGAGCTGGGATCACCTCTAGAAATGGGAGCCTGTCTCCCTCTCGGGGTCACTGCCAGGTCAGGGCGATCACACGCACACTCCATAGACTCCCAAGCGCTAGGGCGCCATGTTGGTTGTTTTCATTTATAGATGTCTGGGAGTGTTTTTGAATTATGACAAAAGATCAAGACTTTGTAACCATAAATCATGACCTGGAAAGGGGCTCAGGAACAATTGGGGCCAAACCCTGTTTTACAGAGCGGGAACCTGAGGCTCCAGAGAAATGAATAGACTGGACTCAGTCACCCAGCGAGTTTCTAGCACTGCGAGACCAGAACGCACAAGGCCGCCTCCCCAGCTGGTGAGGCTCTCGTCCTCCCGCCCTCTGCTAGCATCTGCTCTGGGGCTGAGGGATCTAGGCTCTTCCAGAGGCAGGGAAAGGAGCCCTTAGACTCCTGCAAAGAGAGAGGGGATGAAGGGAGCAGTCTTAGACTCGCAGTCCTAATCTGGGCTGCCTCCCACGGTAAAACGGGCTGTCTGCGCGCATCGGGGGCGTCTTTGCGCACGCACAACTGCATCTCTTCCGTGTTCTCTGCACATCACGACTGAGGTCCCCGTAAACAAGCCTTAACGCCTTTGGCTTCCTGCCTGCCGAGATCGTCTGCGTCTAGGCTCCCGGGGGCCACCAGAGGGCAGTGCTGCGCACGAGACGATCCACGGCTGCCTTTGCCTGGAGCTGGGGTTGCGGCTCTCTAGTCCGGCGAGATGCTCACTGGCTGGCCTGGCTTGCAGAGCCTTTCTTGAGCAGGGAGGTAGGTCTCTCCCCTAGGCGGGGCCTCCCTCAGCAGAGCTGGTCCTGCCTGCACCATATCTGCAGCCCAGGCACGTGAGTCTCCTGGACCTGAGTTTCCCCCGGGAGGCGGCTGGGAGAGTGCCTTGGGTGAAGGATGTCCGCTGGAGCGCCCTCCTTCCCTCCAAGTCTGTCTGAGCAACAGCAGGAGGGGTCAGTCATCTGCTCAGGGGTAATGGAGATGAATGAACGGGGGATGGTTCCTGCCCAGGAAGATCAGTCTTGATGGGGACACAGAGAGGCTGACAGAAGGCTATGATGTGGGGTTAGTGTCATGGGAGAAGGGAGCCTTATGACCTCCAAGGCATCTCTCCCCTTTCTCTCCCTGCATCCCACCCCCGCCCGGTCCCACTCCTAAGTGTTGGAATGAATTACACACCGAGTAACTGCTCAGGAATTACAAGGCCCTGATATTTACCAGACGTGAGAGCTTGGTGCTGTCTCTCAACCTCTCTAGACCATCACTGTTCTCAGAGACACCCATCTACATTGGTGGGTATCAACGTGCTTTGCAAACCGGGGTCCTGGGCCCTCCTTGGATTGGCTTGTCGTTGTTCAGTTGCGAAGTCGTGTCCAACTCTTTGTGACTCCATGGACTGTAGCCCATTAGGCTCCTCAGTCCATGGGATTTCCCAGGCAAGAATACTGGAGTGGGTTGCCATTTCCTTCTCCAAGGATCTTCCCAGATCAGGGATCGAACCCATGTCTCTTGCATTGGCAGGCGATTCTTTATCCCTGAGCCACGGGGGCCTATTTTTGTCCTGTGCATGCTTTGGGCTCTTTTCTGGCTGTTCCAGGCAGTCTCGTATCTGAGCGGGTGCCGTCTTGTTCTGTGCACTAGTTGGTACGTGAAGGAGCTTTGTCCCACAGTTACCAGTTTTGGAGATGGGATCTCTCACTTTCATGGTGGGACCTGGGCCCATGGGCTGGGTGGGGCCTGCAGCTCTGCCCTGAGGGCCATCTCCTGGCTGCTGGACCCCAGGCTGCAGGTAGGACCCTCTCTGTTGTGGTCAGTCTTTCCCCATCTACTTATTTCTGATACTTTTTAATTGAGGCTGATCCTCTGAAGAGCAGGGATAAAGATAACATTTATGGCTGTCCTACTGGGTGGGAGAGTATTTGCCTGTATAACCTTGCTTATGAGCGGCATCTGCTAAATGAAGCTTGTGTTCGCAAGCCTGCCTCTTCCCAACTGTGTGACCCTGGGCTGGCTACTTTTTTGATCACAGTTTCCTCATTGGAAATAATACTGATAAGATTTTGATGAGAATGTGCACACACATGTGCGCGTGCGTGTGTGTGTAGAACTCTTAATGCTGGTCTCTCTCATTTTCTTCTTCTCAGTACCATTCTCCAGAACGTCACCCACAGGCATGGATGCTTGTAATGACCCTCGTCTGCTCTTCCTGAGTCCAGTCTCCCCTCCTCCCAGCCCATCCTACACACTGTACCAGATGCATGTTTTATTTATTTTTTTCTTAAAAATTTTTTTAAATTGGAGGATAATTGCTGTACAATATTGTGGTGGTCCCTGCCATCCATCAACATGAATCAGTCATTATATATATCCCCCCTCCCTCTTGTGCTTCCCTTTCCCCACTCCATCCCTCTAGGTCGTCACAGAGTGGGCTGGGCTCCCTGTACCGTTCAGCAGCTTCCCACTAATCATCTGTCTTACGCACTATAGTGTATATATGTCAGCGCTACTTTCTCAGTTTGTCCTACCCTGAATTAGTCTTTTAAACCTAGGTCTTCCATTAGAACAATTCTTGGGCCCTGATATTTTCAATGGCTCTTTTGTCTGAAAGGCAACTCAGTGTCATAGGGAGAGTAGTGGCTTCTTTGGCCAGATCGCCTTCAGTTTAAATCCTGGCGCTGCAGCTGCTGCTGCTGTGTGAGCTTAGGCAGGTTACCTAACCTTTCTGAGCCTCCATCTTTTCATCTGAAAATTTAGGTTTCCTAGATCCACCTTCCTAGAGCAGCTGATTAAAGGATGTTGCAGTAGGTACTTGGGATCTGGTGGGTACACAGAGGCCAAACTGGCAAATATACAAGTCAAGTCTCTCAGAGGTGAAGGGCAGGGGTATTTCTGGGTCCGTGAAAAGTGGGAATAGATAGGAGCTGGGACCTGGGCCAGAGTATAAGGAGGCAGCAGAATGATCAAGGTGGCGTGTAGTTGGGAAAGTGTCGGGGTGGCTGAGTGAGGCACGCGTCGGCTCAAGAGCAGGGAGGCCGTTAGGGTTGCTACTGATGACATCAGTTGGGAAACCAAGTGGCAGGGCCTGCCGCCCCACTCCTCAGCCTTGGAAGCTTAGGTGCCAGGAACCTCCATGCAGGGAAACTCAGGAGCACCCAGTCCCTTGCGGCTGTTGTTCTGTGCGGTTTTGCTGCTCTTCTTGTCCAGTGTAGCTTCTGGCTCTCTGGATGATTCTCTTCCAGTTATTGTAATTGACGAGGCTTGTCAGCTACAGATGGGGTTCCAGGACCAGCCCTGGGAGAAAGAATGTATAAGTTCGATGGGAAAGGGAATATAAGTGTAAATTCCCTCCCATTAAGAGCCTTCCATGCACATTCATTCCAGTTCCATGATCAGCCACAAGAGGGCACTAGACCACGATTTCTGCAGGGAGGGAGGCGCTAGTCGTCCGGCCCTAATATGCTCACCAGGTGGCTCAGGGGTAAAGAATCGGCCTTGGATGGCAAAACCGACTCAATGGGCATGAGTTTGAGCAAACTCCTGGAGATGGTGAAAGACAAGGAAGCCTGTTGTGCTGCAGTCTATGGGGTTGCAAAGAGGTGCACACGACTGAGCAACCAAACAACAGCAACAACAATGCAGGAGACTTGGAAGACACGGGTTCAATCTCAGGATCAGAAGGTCCCCTGGAGAAGGAAATGGCACCCCACTCCAGTATTCTTGCCTGGGAAATCCCATGGACAGAGGAGCCTGGTGGGCTACAGTCTGGAGCTGCAAAGAAGCAGACCCGCCTGAGCGACGGAACAACAACAACAAATATGATTGTGCCTTTGAATGAAACTGCACTTAGTCCCTCCCAGCACCTCTGCAGAGCATGGCAAGCCCGCTTGATTTACCCCGAACCCCCGACCCCGAGTCTGGTGTCTCAAGGGAGGCCAAAGTGCGTAGTGAATGGGCATGAAATTTGGTGTCAAACTTGGGTTCCAGTCCTTGTCCTCCTTTTTGCTTGTTTTTTTTTTTTTTTGAACTTTGAATAAGTTAATTTCTAAGGGTTTCCTTTTCTTCACTTGCAAAGTCAGGTGTTGCTGGGAGGTGTTCCTGTGAGAATTAAATTACATGATGTGTGTCAACTGTCTGGAACATGTTGGATACTCCATGATGGACCATCTCTTCGTTTCTGGAAGAAGGGTGAAATTAGGGCACAGTGCAGGAGATGTTTATGGGATCCTGTTCGCCTGGGGGGAGCAATAGCGGGGTGGTGGGTCATTTTACTCCCCAAGGAGCCCTCTATGGTTCCAGTTCATTAGGGGCAGCAGTGACACCAAGTGGCCAGAATGGAGAACAGCAGAGTCTTCTGACCTGGCGGGATGGCGGTGGTGGGCATCATTGGGCAGATGAGACTGACTCTGCATCAGGCATCAGACGACCCATCAGTTGAATTTCTCTCCCCTTCCGATGCCAGCAGCTAGAGATGGTCCTCTGAGGACACGAGTGTGATGATGGCCATGGGCCATGTTTGCTGCTGAGTCTGTGTACCTGCCTGACTTCATTGTGGCCAGCCAATTCCAGCGTCCAACAGCCAGACCCTTCCTGGTGTTTTCCTTGGGTGTTGACTCTTCTTGAGATGCTTTCATCCTGGGTCTATCTGATTGGGCTCAGCGATGAGATGCAGGATCTCTGAGGCTCAGTGTGTTTATCTGGAAAGCAGGGTGGGGGCGGATGGTTGGTCTGGTTGATGGGGAGGGCTCGTCTAGCTTGGATTTGAGTGTCAGACATTATTTCATATCCTTTACTCAGTGTGTGTGCATTCGTGTGTGTGTGTGTGCGCGCACGGGCATGTGTGTGTCTAGGGGTGTGGGATGACGTGGGAAGGATTTACTTTAGGCTTTCCTGGTGCAGAAACTCCAGCCCAGAGAAGGAAAGGGCTTCCCCCCACGGAGGCGTGGCTCTGAGGCTGGAATCGGGGTGCCGCTGGCTCCTCATCTTTTGTAGCTTCTTTATTATCCACCTGAGATCCAGGAGGGAGCCTTGGCAGACACACCAGGCTCAGGAAGTTATTTAATATCAGCTTTGCTCCAGATTGTGTTTCTGACTCCTTGCCACCTCGTAAGTGGCAGTCATTTTAACAAATGTGGCGACAAGACACCAAGTGGGAAATAACATGAGGGATGGGGAGGGGGCAGGGCATGGGGGAGGGCTGGAATCCTAGTCCCTAGGCAGAAACCTTGTCTTGGAGGCCCTGGGAATGCGCGAGGGCTCCTGGAAGCCCCTGGCAGTGAAGAGGAGGGCGTGGAAAGAGGTGCCTGGCTTTCTGGAGCATGTGGCCTGTGGCCCAAGTGTTCCCTGTTGCCTAGGAGCTTCCTGTGTGCTCTGGGGGAGTCTGGCTCCTGTCCCTGGGCGGGAGTTGAAGGGGGAGGCCTTGTGCTCTGCCTTCTCAAAGGACTGACTCCCAAGTGCATAACAGACCGTCGATAGGGGCCTGGCGCTGGTGTGTGTTCCCCTCGCCGTGGAGACTGAGCTGTGTCTGGCCCCAGGCTATGGGGGCCCAGGTGTCTAGCTGCCCGCCTCACCCACCCAGGCCCGGCCCTCTTGGGGAAGCATGGTCAGAGGCACTGGCTGGGCTGGCAGGCCCAGGAGAGAAGGGGCCAACCCTTTTTGTCCCAGCCCCGGGCTCCAGCCATGAGCCAGGCATGGTGCTCAGCCTTGGGATGGAACCCTCAAACGCAGAAGGCCGTGGCCCCTCTCTCTTGGAGTTTAGAGTCAAGTCAGGGTGGCAGCTCTGAGGGCTGTCTCAAGAGAAGCAGGGAAGAATTTTAGAAAATGTATTTAATGGAAAATTTGAAAGAAAAGCATAGAGATGTGAAAATAGAGCTTCCCCAGGAGGAAAGGGGACGGCTTTTTCTAAATGGAGATTCAAAATTCTAGATGTACCTGCTTTCGACTTCATCTGATTGGACACAGTAGTCTTGGCCGTGACCTTGACTCATCGTCCTGCTGTCTGTCCACAGAGACCCCGTGGGATCGTAGGGCAAGTCGCAAACAGAAGTCAGGAGAGGAGATTGTGTTTCTCCTCTTGTCACTTTCTGATTGTAAGAGACAGAGATTTGGGGGCCGGTGGTTCACGGGGAAGGTGACCCCGGGGCATCCTGGGGGAGGGAGTGAGCTGGAGAGGGAGGAAGCCAAGAACATCGGGTTCCGGGAGGTGTTGCTGAGCCTCTCCCCAGGCACTTGCTCATTTCCTGATTTCTGCATTTATTCAGCATGTTTATTTGAGAGCCGCTGCTGGGCCGGCCCCTTTTGTGAGAGCTAGGAAAACCGCAGGCAGTGCTTGCCGGGCAGCTGGGTCTGTGTTCTCCCCGTAGTTACAGGATGTGTAAGGTCAAGCCCCCTTTTCTTTCCACCTGGAGTTGACCTTCGGGCTCTGGGGAAGGTGGGCTGGGGTGCCGAGTGTGTGGCCAGGTCCCCTCGAGTTCCTGGGAGAAGGTTTCGTCAGAGGGTGACCGGGGGTGGGGGTGGGTCAGGTGATGGAGTGAGCGCCTGGGAGAGCAAGTGAAGACTGGTTTCACGTGTTGGTCCGGGACTGAGCCCAGCTTCCCTCCGGCAGCACCAAGTTGACCCTCTGCCCAGCCCATTGGGGGCCTGCCCTTCTTCTCAGCTCAGAGCCATTCCCCGGGCCTGGGGAAGCTGCAGTGGAGGAGGAATGACTTATCCCCTCCTGCAGGCGTCATGATCCAGGGTCACGTCCTGTCTCCATGGAAACGGCTGCTCCACTCTTTCCTGCTCCCTATCCTAGCCCGGCTACTGGCAGGTGACTCACCTGTTTCCTGGACTCTAATCAGGAGTATTCTGACCTTGGAACTCCACCCTGTTATCTTCCCAGGTGCCTGCCCAGGTGAGTCACTGGGCAGAGAGGGTGCTCAGCCAGCATCTTAGTCCCGTAGAGACTCCCTGGCACCGACGTGCCCTGGCTGGCATCAGGCTCCTGGACCTTTCCTCTCTGTGTGTGCAGAGGGCCGTAGCTGGCACCTCACAGGGACTCAGGAGAGACTTGTTGAATGGAATGGGCTCATTCCTGCCAGAATCTCTCACAGACCCACTGCAGATCCCAGCTTGTGGGCTCTCGTACACCTGCCTGGAGCACAGGGCACCTTGTTCTCATGGCTCCCGCACCTCTGTGGGCCCCGGCTTTGCCTTCAGCAGAGCAGCTGCTGGAGGAATCTTCTAGGGAAACTTGACTGATGACGGGGAAGGGCAGGCACTGTGCGGTGACCAGGTCCCGGGTGCTGTTCTCAGGACAGTCTGGTTTTTTTTTTAATTTATTTTTTAATTGAAGTACAGTTGATTTACAGTGTCGTTTGATTTCTGCTGTAGAGCAGAGTGGCTCAGTTGCACACAGATACACGTTCTTTTTATATATGGGACGATCTGATTCTAATCCTGTTTCACTCTTAGCACAATCCAGTGAGATAGGTTGGCATTAGCATCTTCATTTTATGGGTGGGGAAACTGAGGCACAGAGAGGCTCTGGCACTCGTCCTGGGTCACGAGAGCAGGAAGCGGCTGAGCTGAGGTTTGAATCAGCAGGTCTGCTCTGAGGCCCCTGCTCACACCCCCCGCCCCCACCCACCCTGTGTCACAGACCCTCTCCATTCCTGTCCACCCACCCGCTCCGGTCCTGTGGCTTTAGTGCTAGACCCTGCGCTCTGCCCCCGCAGCTCCCATCGCCCTTGGCCAGTAAGGCACAGTAAGTTCTGCCGTGTTCTGTTTCTGACACTGGTGCCGGGAAGGAGGGTGGGGCAGGAGGGGCCCCGGGGCCCAGTGGAGCTCGGCGTCCCTGAATTTCGTGGGAGCAAGTGTCTTGGCTGCGTCCTGAGAACGTCCTCTGAGTGAGGGCACTGAGGCAGGACGGCGTGCTCTGCCCCGTAATGGCCACGGACTTGGAGGGTGAGTCTGGGCAAGGCACTGGCCGCCTCTGAGCCTCCGTTTTATTACATTTCATCCTGGAGGCTTGACCGGGTGACTTCTGATTCCTCTTCTGGCTTTGACCTCTCATACTTCTAACGCGGGGGTTGTGGACTGGGTGGAAGGTTAGGGAGCACCAAGGCTGCAGAAGGATGTCTCGGGGCTGGACCCTGTGGGGAGGAGGGGTGTGGGGTCAGACCCTGGGGGTCCTCACGCTTCTGCGTGCGTCCTCTGGCTAAAGCCCCGGCTGCCGGACCCCAGCCCAGAGTGTCTGATTCTGCTGTGAGTTTTTGCCATGGGGCCGGAGGAGGCCATGTCTCGTCAGTGCCCAGGTGAGGCAGACGCTGCTGGTCCAGGGACCACACTTCCAGAACGACTGTCACACTGGCAGCTTTCAAACTGTGCTCTCCGAAGTGAGGTCAGAGCTGGTGTGGTGTTCCGAGGAAGGCATTTATGACGTTTGTGAGCCTGCTCAGTCGCGTTCGACTCTTTGCAACCCCACGGACTGTTGCCTGCTGGGGTCCTCTGTCCATAGGATTTCCCAGACAGGAATCTTAGAGTGGGTGGCCATTTCCTTCTCCGGGGGACCTTCCCAACCCAGGGATCAAACTTGCGTCTCCTGCGTTGGCAGGCAGGTTCTTTACCACTGCGCCACATGGGAAGCCCTTTATGAAGTTTGCCAGGCTACGAAGTGTTTGAATGTCTTATTGCTGAAGAACACTACCCGCCCCTAAGCACATTCTGAGGGTGCTCCCCAGGTGCTGGGTTCTCTTTCCATTTCCCTTTCGTCTCTTCTCTCTGCATTCCCCCCAAATGATGCTTGGCTCCGTCCTGACCTTGGCGCCCACTCACCTTTTCCCAGCAGGGCTGGGCTTGACCGAACACGCTCTGACCTATGTCATCTGATATGCAATTGAGAAATGAAAGAACGCTGTGTTTTGGAATGCCTCCCAGGCTCAAAGTTGACTTTAAAAAACTGTTTGGGTGGCAGGGAAGTAATTCGGTGACTGCAGCTCAGGAACGTCATTCGGGCCCTAATTGCTCCCGGGGTGAAGTTGAGCCTTTGGCGTTGGTGTTCAGGATCTCTTGGCTTCAGGATCTCTCTGTCTTACCTCCCATTCTTCCCCCATGAGAACCGTCTGCCCCAGCCAAACTCATCAACTGGGCAATCCTGAAACGTCCCCAACCGTTTCCTACTCTTAGTCTTTTGCTCAGGCCCCTGCCCTTGCCTGAAAGCCCTCTGGCCTTCATTCTGTCCACCTGAGCTCTGCCTGTCACTGGTGCCATCGTTGAGATGGTCTTCATTGTCCAGACTTGTGTTTACTGATTGCTCTATCTTTTCAGCCTCTGAGGCACACGGTAGGTTGAGGCGGCTGGTTTTGAGCCCTTGCTCTGGGCCAGGCAATGTATGCAGCGTCTCATTTAATCCACACCATCCTATGAATGGTCTGCCACTGCAGGAGACACAAGGACACAGGTTCCATCCCTGGGTCCAGAAGATCCCCTGGAAGAGGGCGTGGCAACCCAGTATTCTTGCCTGGAGAATTCCATGGACAGAGGAGCCTGGTGGGCTACAGTCCACGGGAGTCACAGAGTCAGACATGACTGAACGACTAACACACACATGTGAGCAGAGAACTGCTCTGATTTCACAAATGAGGAGATTGAGGCTTAAAGATGCAAAAGCTTGAGTAAGACCATAGCTGTTCATGGCAGAGTTAGGACTCAAACCCAGGCTAACTTCAGAGGCCATGGTTCCATATTCATTGCAAACCACTTGGGAACCAGCTCACCACGTCTTCAGGAGGGGAAAGGATGAGGAGCCGTGTGTGCATTAGGCTAGAATCCTGCATAGCATTTGCATTGAAAACCTTGTTCTCGGTGTAATAACCTGGCTAAACTTAAAAAAAAAAAGTTTTAGAATGACATACCATATATGTAAAATATTCAATATTCCGTGATAAACCATAATGGAAGAGAAGAGAAAAAAATGTATATATGATAACTGAATCTCTTTGCTGTATAGCAGTAATTAACACAATGTAAATCAGCTGTACTTCATTTTAAAGACACCACGATGACCAATATAATGTATTGTTTATACACAAAGATATATAGTAAACAGATAAGACCACGGGCTGAATACAGAGTGATTTCATGAGAGGCTTAGGAAGAGAGGAAGGGGAAGTGAAGGGCAAACACAGGACTCTTAACTTCATCTGTGATGTTCTCCTTCTGTTTTGGAGACCTTCGCATCTAACAAAATGGTAATATGTATTAATTCCAGGTGATGAATAAATAAGGTGTTTAATGCATAATCCTTTGTTTTTTCTCTATTATGATGACACTTGAAAGGCTTCAAGCAATAAAAAGATGACCACACCCACTAGATTTGTAGTTTGAAATGGAACCAACGTTAGGCCTCTCTTCTTGATTTGCCAATGGCCGTAGCCTTTTGTGTCTTCACATGGTTTTTTCTGCATTTGTGCTCTAAATCCTTTCATTTTATAGCATCAGTCATAATGCATTAGAGCCTGATGACCCCGTTTTAACTTAATTATCTCTTTAAAGACCTTACCTCCATAGAGAGTCACATTTGGAAGTACTGGGGCTTAGGAGTTCAGCTTATGAATTTTGGGGGGATACATGTCAGCTTAGAACAACCATGTGTGTGTGTGAGTTGCTGAGTCGTGTCCTACTCTTTGTGACCCCCGTGGACAGTAGCCTGCCAGGCTCCTCTGTCCTTGGGATTCTCCAGGCAAGAATGCTCGAGTGTGTTGCCATTCCCTTCTCCAGGGAATTTTGCAACCCAGGGAATAAAACCAGGGTCTCCTGCATTGTAGGCAAATTCTTTACCATCTAAGCCACCAGGGAAGCCCTCAAACAGCCGTAAGACAGACAATTTGCATGGCTGCTGAAATGAAAATAGAGTCTTAGACTTCTTGAGTGCAGAAAAGCTGAATTGTCCTCATTTTTTGGTGCCTCTGGCTGCTGATGCTTTAAACATACCTGCTTGTTTGGCCCTGGTGAGCCAAGGAGCCCTGTGGGGGAGGTTGTGCCTTCATAGGAGAAACAAAGGGGTAAAGGGAGCCGAGCCAGTGCAGAGTTTGAAAAGGGCCCCCGAGGACAAGTCTCTGGTGGTCTGATGTTTAGCAGATAGCAGGTGGAAATCGGAAAACAGCCCATATCAAATGCACTATGCACTGTCTCTCCTATGAATCAGCTAATTTAATTATTTCAGCAATTACCGGTGAGTACCTGATTTGTGTCACCACCAAGTTAGACACCCTCTCCCCCCACCAAAAGTCTCAGTGGGCTGGGACCACAGCGTATCTGTTTAGCAGAAAGGAAGAGCTTCCTGGAAGTGGGGCTAGGAAATTGCTGTCCTTTGTTTGCTGTTGTTGCTGTTCAGATGTTGTGTCTGACTCCTTGTGACCCCAAGGACTACAGCATGGGCTGTCTCCTGGAGTTTGCTCAAACTCATGTCCATTGAGTCCATGATCCTATCTTTCCTTGGGGCATGCAAGTAAGTAGGATTCTCCGATATCTGCCATTTCATCATGAAAATTTTTAAGCCTGTAGAAAAGCTGAAAATTTTTACAGTGGACAGCCATATCACCACCCTCTGGAGTCTGCAATTAATATTTCACTTACTTGCTCTGTTACGAGGTCTCTCCTTCTCTTAGTCCTTCTAGCCACTCATTTCCACCCTTTTTTTCTGACGCACTTCAGAAGAAATTGTAGATGTTAGTACACTATACTCTCCCTGAACACTTTCGCGTGTGTATCATTACACTAGAGTTCACTATTTGTTTTCACTGCAGGTAGTATTCTAGTCAATGAAATGTGTGAACTGCAAGTGTTTATTCTGTATTTTGACAAATGTATACACCTGTGGACCCCAAACCCGGCAAGATCTAGCTGATTACCCTTCGCCCAGAAAGTTCCCCCCATACCCCTCCCTAGTCCCTGCCCCCATCTCCCTAGAGGTGGCCACAGTTCTGATATTTTCCCACCGTAAATTGCTTCTATCTGAGTTACAGCTTCATATAAATGGAAATGCACAGTATGTATTTAGCAACATGTTTTTGAGGTTCATTCATGTTGTAGACAACAGCAGGCTGTTCTTGTCTATTGCTGAGTAGTATTCCATGGAATACCCGAGTTTGTTTAGTCTCCTAGTTGCTGGAACCCTGACTGTTCCCAATTTTGGACTATTATGGGTAAATCCGCTCTGAACATTCGAGCACAAGGCTTTTTGTGAACAAACACTTTCATCTCTCTTGGGTCTGTCCCCAGGAGTAGAATTTCTGGATTGGATGATATTTAACTTTCTAAGACACTGCCAGATCTTTTGCCAGAGTCGTTGTACCCGTCTACACAATGGGGCTGCTTTTGATGAATCTGGGTTAGGATAGACACACGTACATGACTCATCGAAACAGGTGCTGTTGTAGTTTTGTCTTGCAGATGAGGAAGTTGAGGGGCATGGGGTGGCAAGGTCACCCCACTGGTAGGGGGCAGGGCTGGGAGCCTGTCTGACTCAGAGCCCGTGGGGTTTCTGCTGTGACATGCTGCTGCTCCTGGGAGCAGGGCTGAAGCAGGCAGAAAAAGCAAGGTGCTCGCCTCGGGAGCACCTTCTGGTGTCCACAGCCCAAGGACGGTCCTGGTTCTTGCAGAGCGCCTGTCTTCTCTCTGACACCGTGGAAGCCAGGGCCGGGCAGGCGTGTGGTGCTCTCTGGCCTGGGCTTGGCCTCTTTCCTTCATGTTACTCATCACCTTAGTCGCTTGCCCCACTCAGTTCCCTGGGCTGGGTCCTGTGTGCTGTGGACAGATGAAGGCCAGACAGCAGCCCTGGTTCTGCATTTCCCCCTTGACGTGATGTAACCAGGGGACTTCCCTTGGTGGTCCAGTGGGTAAGACTGCACTTCCACTATGGGGAACATGGGTTCAATCCCTGGTCAGGGAACTAGGATCCTGCATGCCACGCAGCCAAAGACAAAAAAACAAAGTCATTCCCAAATGATGTAACCGAGAGCCCTGCTTGCTGAGCGCTCAGACATGGGGTGTGGGGGCCCCAGCCCACCTCTCAATCTGAGGTGGGTGCTGAGCGCAGGGCTGTAGCATCAGCCAGATTGGTCCTGCCTCTCAGAGCCTGAAGATTAGTGGTGCGGCCATGGGTAGGGACACCAACAAGCTTCATTCCTTCATGTTGGTGATGCCATGATGCACAAGACAGATAGAGTGTCTGGCCTGGAAATTCAATGGGCAGGGGCCATCAGCGTTGATATAAATCACTCAGATAGTGTCAGAGAGCTGTAAGTTCTAGAAAGGAACTGAACAGAGTGATGAGATGAGAAGCTTGACTGGGAGATGGGAAGTGGGCGCTGCTCCTGGTTTGGGTGGGGGCGGCCCCAGGAAGAAGTAGCAGTCTAGCTCTCACCTGGAGAGTGAGCAAGAGGCAGAGCTTCGGGAATATCCCTGAGGGTGGAATTTTTCTGGCAAGCTTGGCACTTTTGAGTTGGGAATGGACTAGATGTTGTTGGGATGGGAGAGAGGCTGGAGGAGGGTAGGGCAGGTGGGATGGAGTGAGCAAGGGGGAGGGTTGGGGCAGGTGAGGTTGGAGGGGTTGCAGGCCACGGGAAGGGTTTCAGCTTTCATCTGAGTGCAGTGAGAGGCTCTGGAAGCCTTTTCCGTTTAAACAGGATTTGATTCAATTTACATCTTAAATGGGCACAATAAATGTGTTGGAGAAAGCTCACCGGCTTGTGAGTTCAGATAGCTGGGGCTTGTGGAGAAGGTCCCCAGAGGAAGGGACCACTGACCTGAAATCTGAAGGGTGAATTAGACCCGTGGTGGGGGACACATGCGATGGATGCTATTCCAGGGTGAGAGAACGGTGTGAGGGAGGCCCTGAAAGCATGGGAACTTTTAAAGGGCTTGAGGATCTTCATTCTGGCTGGAGACGTAGGGAGGGGCCGGGCGAGGCAGGGATGAAGGAGGTGGGCTTTTTCTTGGGCCAGCTGTGAGCTTGTGAGGACTGGGGTCTGGTCTATTTTTTTTTTTTTTTTGATGTGTACCATTTTAAAACTCTTGATTGAATTTATGTCAACATTGCTTCTGTTTTATGTTTTTTTTTGTTTTTTGTTTTTGGCTAAGAGGCGTTTAGGACCAGGGTGTGAACCTGAACTCCCTGCATGGGAAGGTGATGTCTTAACCACTGGACCACCAGGGAAGTCCTGGGGTCCAGGCTTGATTATTACTTTCTTCCCAGTGCTCAGCAGCTGCCTGGCTAAATCAGTGCTGGGGCCACACATAAATGAATTAATCAATGAATTAATGAATTAGGGGAGTTTACGCAGGGGACCTAGAGGAGGTGGGACTTTTTCAAGGTCAGGGGAGCCGAGTGGGAGCCTTCGGTCATGAGAGGGGCAGATGTGGCTGGATGGGAGGTGGAGACCGTCACCCTGTGACGGTGGGTCCAGGCTGCCTGACCTGACTGCCCGGGAAGGGGCAGTAGGCCTGAACCTCATCTGCCCTCAGTAGGCTCCGGCCCACCTGGCAGGCCCTGAGGCCCATGCAGGAAGGAGCTCCCAGTTAGGAATGCCACTTGCGAACATCTATTTGTTTATTCAGGGATTTAATTAACATGTTTAAATATTAAAGAGTAAACAACGTGTGTCTAGTGGGATTCAGCGTTTACCAACAGGAGTGCTGACTTATTTAATTATTTGTGCTTTCTCGGCCCTCAGGGTCTTGTTTCTGGCTTCCTTCAAGGGAGGCAGTGTTCTCCCAGGAGTGGGTGGGGAGTGGGGTTGGGGGTGAGGGTGGGAAGTCAGAGGGAGGAAGAGGGGCTGGGGAGGGGGAATGGGAGGAGGGGAGTTTTCTGGGGAGGTGCAGCTGTCCAGGCCCAGAGGAACCAAGATGCTGGGTGGCTGGCCTGTGCAGAGGAAGAAGGGAGTTGTGAGTTTCAGGACAGTGAATCGGGGACTGGAGGGTCTTGGGGCCTCCTCTGTTTTCCTGTGCTGACGTTTGTTGGGGGCAGCTTCTCACCATGATGCCTAAAGGGTCTGTGGCCCAGATCAGAGCGGCCCTTAGTTCGTTCCTTCTCCAGAGGGAAGGACCAGGGTAGATGAAGAGGCCCCAGCCGCCACACAGGGGGACTCTGAGGCCAGAGGTGTTTTACAAGTGATCTGCATTATAACATCTCTGCAAATGAAGTCCTGGGTGTTGAGAGATTACACTGGGGGTTATTTATTGGCAATGTGTGCTAAGGTTTTAATTTTTTCTTTTTGCTTATTCAGGCTTTAGCTCCAGAGGAAAATAGCCTGGGGTGGCTCCGAAATAGATTCTCTCTGCCCCATTAACTTATTCAGTGAGTTTAATGGTCCTTTTTCCCCTCAGCCTTGAAGCCATCATTAAAAGGCAGAGATTTATAAAAGCAAAGACACTGAGCTTTAGTCAAACTTTTGCTCTGAGGAGGGAGAAGGGCAGGGGTGGGGGCAGCTGGGGTCCCCTGGGCCCCTCTGCTGTGGGTACTGTCCACGAGTGTGGAGTGAATCCTAACTCTCAGACAGAAGCTCGAGGCTGGCTGGCTGGTTTCTGAGGGTTGGGGGAAGTGGCACGGCCTAAGTAGGGGTGAGTGTGCCCCTCCAGGCTTTTCCCAGCTCTCACTGGGCTGGGGTGTCTTGAAGTGCTTCTGCAGAGTCACTGAAGGGCCAGGGTTGAGCTTCCCTGGTACTCAGGGTCTCCGGGGCTGTCATAAGGTCCATCCCTGCTCAGCTCACCGCCTGCTCTGGTCCATTCAGCAGAAAATCAGGTCACTGCATGCAGGGAGCAGCTTGTCAGAAGGCAGTCCCCCGAAAGCCAAGTGACAGAGAGCCGGTTGCCCAAATGATCGGGGAGCAAATGGCCAACTTGCCTGTAGGCCACTCATGGAAAGCCTGGCTGGGTGCTCCAGTTCGCCGAATTTACCAACACTTGGATTTAAGGAATAGAGTTATGGACTCAAGTCAAGCCAGGGCTGTCCAATTCATTTCAATCCAATTGGATCCACTTCACTTGCTCCATTATTTGAGCATCTGTGCTGTGCAGAGCTGGATATTGCAGAAACTACAAAAGAGAGCTTAACTATTCTGGGGGGAGGTCAGACTAGAAAGATCCTCGGTTCCTCCAAGGAAGGTGCCTGCGAGGAGCAGGGTCACCACAGAACGGGAGGCGGTGGGGCCAGAGTGGGGTTCAGGAGGACTTGAATGAAGCAGACTTCTCAGGTGGCGCTAGAGGTAGAGAACCTGCCTGCCGAGGCAGGAGATGCCGGTTTGTTCCCTGAGTTGGGAAGATTCCCTGGAGGAAGGCATGGAAACCCACTCCAGTATTCTTGCCTGGAGAATCCCCGTGGACAGAGGAGCCTGCCAGGCTACAGTCCAGGGAGTTGCAAAGAGTTAGACACAACTGAAGTGACTTAGCATGCTTGAGTGGGTTAAGTAGCTGATAATGGGGGTGTCTCTTGATACACAGTCAGATCTGGATTGGGAAGGAGGAGTAGGGGGCACATTTTGGGCTGAAGGTACAGCGAAAGTGCCCAGTGCATTAGAGGAAATGCAGGGTTCCCATTATGGAGCATGGAGGGGTGTAAGAGATACAGACAGATGGGCCTGAGACCGCTTTGAATGCAGGGCTTTGAATGCTCAACTGAGGCATCTGGACTGGATTGGGTGAGTGATTGAGTTGTCGAAGGTTTCAGAGGACAATCTTTAGATATAGTTCAAATGACTTCACAAAACAAAATGTATGTTTGTTAATGGAAAATTAGAAATAGCCAATAGTAGACAAAGAAATCACTCATCGTCCCAGCAACCTGGAAAGAAAACCATGCTTTGGGAGGGTTTCCTTCAAGTCTTAGATTAGGGTTGAGTCTGGAGCCTGCTTAAGGCAGAAAGTAACCCCTGAAACACTTTGTGCTCACTGTGAGGGGCAGGTGGGAGCTGAGGCCAGCCAGGGGCACAGCGGTGGAGTCGCAGCTTAGTCTGATAGAGGTTCTCATCAAGCGAAATGGGGACCGAAGCACCAGGGGCTTGAAATAGTTTTTATTTTCCTTTCTCACTCTTCCTGGAAGCATAAGCCAAATGGCATAAATTCAGCATTTGGACTGATGCTGACGCTCCAATACTTTGGCCACCTGATGCAAAGAGCTGGCTCATTGGAAAAGACCCTGATGCTGGGAAAGATTGAAGGCACAAGAAGGGAAGACAGAGGATGAGATGGTTGGATGGTATCAGCGACTCAATGGACATGAGTTTGAGCAAACTCCGGGAGATGGTGAAGGACAGGGAAGCCTGGCATGCTGCAGTCCCTGGGGTTGCAAAGAGTCAGACACGACTGAGCGACTGAACAACAGAATAGCCCAGCATTGTGTGCGTATGTGTGCACGTGTGTGTATTTGTGTGTACGTGAGCAGGTCATTTTGATTTGTGTTTTAAGAAGAATCGAAATGACAGGTATACCATGGGTTAAGGAAGAGGAGAGGTAAATGGTAGAGAAAGAAGGCAGGGGTGAGTGCAGTAACTCAGGGATGGATGCAAGGAGGGTGGAGAGGGAAGGGATTTTAAAGACCCGACAAACATTTCAAAGGACTTCGCTGGTGTTCCAGTGGTTAAGACTCCTCACTTCCCATGCAGGGATGCAGTGGGGCTTGAGTTTGATCCCTGGACAGGGAACTAAGATCCCATGTGCTGCATGGTGTGGCCAAAAAAGAAAAATGCATATGGAATTTCAACTTTTCAAAGAACTCTGATCACACTTTCTGAGTGAGTGATAGAGACATGAAGGGATACTGAGGTTTTTAGAACTTGACTGAGGGGAGGACATTGCTGCCTGGAGCAGGTTTAGTTGAGAAGCTAAGATGCTGATGTCTTCTGGGGACACCTGAGTTCCTGGGACTTGGGAGAGGTGCTGAGGGTACAGGTTAGGAACCCGAGCAGGCCTGGGTGTCCCTGAACGGGGCCCTTCTCTGAGAAGTCTCACCAACTGACGAAGCAGCTGGGGTACTTGTTAAAAAGGGGCTGTGTCCACCACCAGGCTTCTCAATGGCCATCCAACCAACTGCTATTTCTTTAGGAGAGGGTCTTTTGCCTGGGAGAGTTTTGTTAGAAACAGTAGCTCCAGAAACATCTCACCTTTCTGTATTTACAAGGCCCTTTGGGCTTCTCTGCTCCTCTCTCCCTTCTATCCCTCACCTCACCACTTCTGTAGGTAGCATCCTGCCTCTTATGCCAAATAAGGACAGCAAGGTAATAAGGGGAGTCATGATGTTGGCATTTGGGTGGAATAACAGGGAACCTGGTTGCTAGATGGATGTTAGTAATCATGGAAAAGTTCAAATGATAATCACTGACTTACACTCAAATGCCTTTTCACAATCACTTCTTACTGCCCTATGACGAAGGCTGGCCAGACCTTACTGTCCCGTTTTCCAGAGAAGGCAAATGATTTATTTCAGATCTTCTGTCTGTTGAGAGGGGAAAGAATCCTTTCCACAACTTCCAGTTTTCCCACGATCATATTCTCTGACTCCAGAGTGAGAACATGTGGGCACATGTATGAGAACAGCAGGACCCCATATGTGGACTTGGGAAATCTGGCGTCCTCTCATCCTCCTCTGAGCTGAAAAGTTCTTATAAATAATGATGCTGATGATGATAATGATGACAGTTGTTAATAAGAGCGTCACCCAAACTCCGGTGCTTACTACGTGCCAGGCTCTATGCTGAGCGCTTTTCATTCCATGGCTTTGATTCTTAGACGACTGAATGGGGTAGGCATTATTGGTCCCATTTTCTAGATGAGCAAACTGAGGTGGCAGTGAGAACTTAGTTTGTATATGCCCACGATGACCCAGTTTAGCAAGCAACGAAGTGGGTTGGAGCTCAGGCAGCCTGACCCCTGAGCCCATGCTCCCACACCCTCTGTTCTCGATGACAGCCTCAGGTCTTTGGACTTCCCATCTAGCCCACACCCAGGGGTGCTGGGACCACCCGTCCCGTCCCAGCAGTTGCCTTATAACTCGGTTAGCTTTTCCAAGCGGGAACAGATGTTCCTTGTGGCAGTTCAGTGAGAAATTCTGCTCCATGCTCCCTGGGCTACATTGATCCATTCACCTCAAATAAAATAAACCGTGTGGGGAACGAGATAAAATATTTGTCCCATTGATTGCTTCATTTTGTGTGGTTGGGAGGTGGGAGGGAGCAAGTGGCTGTGAGCAGGTGGGGGGAGGCTGTGCCCGCCTGTGTGCAGAGAGCAGATGGGACAAGGCCTAGGGCTGCTGGGTCCCCTGGGCATTGCCTGGTGCACCCAGATTGACTCTTGACAAGGGATGTTGATACCCCTGGTTAGACACCACAGTAGCCACTGATCCAGGCACCTTCTTTTGCATGGAGGGGAGTGGATGAGGGCAAAAGCTTGAGGAAGATACAGCCCTTCCCCATATCTCTAAGGGGTCCTAAAGAAGAAAAGGGCTTCCCAGGTGGCTCAGTGGGTAAAGAATCCACCTGCAATGCAGGAGATGCAGGCAGTCACGAGTTCAGTCCTCGGGTTGGGAAGATTCCCTGGAAGACGGCATGGCAACACACTCCAGTATTCTTGTCTGGAGATTTCCATGGACAGAGGAGCCTGGTGGGCTATAGTCCACAGGGTCCCAAAGAGCCAGACATGACCGAAGAGACTGAGTACAAAGAAGAGGATTTGGTAAGTGCATGGTCTTTTTGCTCATTGAGTCACTCAACAAACATTGGAATACAGCATGGCGGGAAGCAGGTCAGAAAGAGCCTGGGTTTAAGAGTCGGGCAGATTTGATCCTGATTCACCTACTCATAGGCTCTGAGATGCTGGGCAAGTCATATAACATGTCTGAGCTTCAGTTCCTCGTGTGAAAAATAAACAGCCATGCTGCAGGGTCACTGTTAGCATTCAGTGAGATCACTCTTGTGATCTTGCATTTGGCTGTAACTAACTGAAAACTGGAGCTATTGGTAGTTGCCCTCTACTCTTTCTCAGTAGCCTACTGGACACCTTCTGACCTGGGGAATGCGTCTTCCGGTGTCATATCTTTTTGCCTTTTCATACTGTTCATGAGGTTCTCGCGGCAAGAATACTGGAATGGGTTGCCATTCCCTCCTCCAGTGAACCACGTTTTGTCAGAACTCTTCACTATGACCTATCTGTCTTGGGTGGCCTGACATGGCATGGCTCATAGCTTCATTGAGTTATACAAGCGTCTTCACCATGACAAGGCTGTGATCCATGAAGGGGATCTAATACCAACAGCTGTGGGACATGGTGGAGGACAGAGGAGCCTGATGTGCTGCAGTCCGTGGGGTCGCAAAGAATCAGACATGACTTAGCGACTGAAGAACAACAACTGAAAACCAATTTGGGTGATTTAATCAAACGGAGGAGGTGTTGGTCCATTGGGAAGGAGAGCGATGCCTCTGGTTTCTCACGCTGGATTTGGGTTTGGCTTGGAAAATCCACAGGCGTACATCTGGCTGGTGGTTGGAGTTTCAGGGCCAGCCTTGGGCTTAGCGGGAGGTTTGCAAATTCTGTGCCTAAAGGTGAGAGCTGAAGCCAAGGGTGTAAGTGAGCAGTGAGAAGGGAGTAGGGCCAGGGAGAGAAACTGAGCTGTCTCCATTTGGAGGGGGGAATGAGGAGAGAGGCCAGGCAGGGCGCGGGCTCGCAGGGAGAGTGCATGGTGTGGTCGCCAGGGGGATGTGGCCTTTTGGACCAAAGAGCAAAGTGCTCAGCCAAGGCCATGGCCAAGCGAGGGTGGATTGAAGGGGAAGGGGAAGGGCACGTGAAGCAGTGATGCAGACCCTTCCTTCAAGGGCTTTGGTTACCCTGATGGCCTGGCATGCCCGTGGAAGGCAAGGGAGGGATGGAGCCCTGGGAGGCTGATGTAAGGGTTGGAACAACAAGGCCCAGATGTGGACATGGGGTAGGTTGGAAAGAAACACTTTTTTTCCTCAAAGGCCTGAATGTGCTTGTGGCCAGAATGGAAGGGCCATTGGAAAGAAAAGGCTGATGGAGCAAGACACACTGACTGGGAGGAGAAAGGGTTCATGGAGCTGGAAGTTAGTGAGGGACACAGATGGAAGCTATGGTTCCTAGAAGGCTGGACACTGGTTTGTGTAGCTAAATCTGCCAGGTCTCATACAACACTGGATCCTGAGTGAATAAAAGAAAAGGGACCCTCTTTCTCTGTGAAAGGAGGGCAAGTGGAAAAGGTGACTGTCCAGATGCCCTAGTGAAGCGGAGAAAAGGTGAAAAAGCTCACATCAGTGTCCTAGATCTTCTCAGTGAGTTATATAACCTCTCCAAGCCTCAGTTTCCTTATTTATAAAATGGGGATAGTATTCCTAGCACTTTCTCAGTGGGTTATTGGGAGGATTAAGGTAGACAATTTCTGTAGAATGCTTGACGCATGCTGAGTGCTCTTTAAAAGTTCTGTATTATTACTGTGATTTATTTTATTGATAGTGGAATGGGAAATAAGATCCTTCATTGATGTGGAATGGGAAATAAGATCCTTCATTGATGTGAGTGTGAGCCCAAGGGCAAGGATGGGGATTCAGTGGAGATTTGCATCAGCCACAGGTTGTACGCAGCCCAGAGGTGACTCAGGGCTTCCCTGGGTACCCAGGGTGGGCCTGAGAGCAGGGAGGAAGGGCTTCTGAAGCTGAGCATCCTAGGCCCTAAGATCTCCCGTCGTCAGAAGGGCCCTGGCAGCTGACATCCTCTGGAAACCACTGTCCACCCACTATGGGCCACGTCTAGAACAATCTGTGCCTGGAACTGCAGGGGCCAGATAGTTCTCTGGGAGGTTGTTTTTGTTCAGTCACAAAGTTGTGTCCAACTTTTTTGTGACCTCATAGACTGTAGCCTGCCAGGCTCCTCTGCCCATGGGATTCCCCAAGCACGAATACTGGAGTGGGTTGCCATTTCCTTCTCCAGGGGATCTTCCCAACCCAGGTATCCTGCATTGGCAGACAGATTCTTTACTGCTGAGCCACCAGGGAAGCCCCTCTCTGGACTGAGAATATAGTAAAACGTGTGGTCCACATACTGTACCCTGATCCCCAGCCTTCCTGGGCCTCTTGAGGCTTGTCCCATCCACTCACACATGGCACTTTCCATGATCTACACTCAGCGATCCTTGGTGATGTGCTCAGGGGTCGGAGCCCAGGGGTACGGAGGGAAGGACATGGGAGGGGCACTATGCTTCCCTGGGGCAGCTGGCCTGTGCTGCTTGAGTCTTAGACCTCTCTGCCTCAGAGCTGGGAATCTAGAGATGGTCTAGTTGTCTTCTGTCAGTCCACAGATGAGGAAACTGAGGCCCAGAGAAGGGAGGTCTTAACCTGGAGTCATAATGTGGACAAGACACAATGAGAAGTCACACCCGCAGCTTTGACTTCATGTCCAGTCCTCTCTGGACTTCTGGGCTGCTTCCTGGAATGCCTTTGGCTTGTCACATCTGCCCTTTGCACAGGTCATCTGTCTAGGGTAGAGGAGCCCAAGTCTGGGGCAGAAGCAGTGGTGGGCTGTGTATATCAGGGCAGCGAGTGACCGCTGACCACAGTCTGTAAGGCCCTCAGGACACATTTGGGTCTTGTTGCTCCAGCCCTTACATCAGTCTCCCAGGGCTCCATCCCTCCCTTGCCTTCCATGGGTGTGCCAGGCCATCAGGGGTCCTTGCATTTCTGGATTTCTGGAGAGGACTGAGGATCTGATCTGTGGGGATCTGGGCTGGGTAACATCAGCATTGTCAAGAGAATAGAAGTGGACTGCTCCCGGCTGGTTCTGAATGCTGGGATCCTGCTTTATGAATTGAGATTGTGGAGTGACTTACAGCAGAGATGTTGAGAGAAAGAAAGAGAGGCCTTCCCACGCTCTGAAGCCCTGCCCCAGCTCCTCCTGCCTCTTTCCCCGACCTCCATTCGCTTCACACTTCATTCATCTGCAGCTCGCTTTGGGGGGGCCTTCTCTGAATAGCATCCAGGGGTTCCTCCTACAGAGACTGGAGCATTCTTGGGGTTTGCAGAGAGGAGGCGGGGGGAGTGGCCTCTGCAGTTCCCACTGGTTCGTCTCTTTCGGATTAGGCAGAGGGTGCAGCCCCTGGTCTCCCCAGCCCAGTGGAGAACTCAGTGGTGTGAAACCTGTATGTGAGGCTTTCTGTGCAGAAATGTCTTCTCTTACTCAAGCGAAAAGTGAAAGTTGCTCAGTCATGTCCAGCTCTTTGCAACCCCATGGACTGTAGCCCTTGAGGCTCCTCTGTCCATGGAATTCTCCAGGCAAGAATACTGGAGTGGATAGACATTTGCTTCTCCAGGGGAATCTCCCCAACCCAGGGATCAAACCTTAGATCTCCTGCTTTGTAGGCCGATTCTTTACCATCTGACTCTGTGATTGGAGGGGCAGTGATCCGTTGGGGTTTCTCAGCGGGTCCTCCTCTGTTTCATCTTGAGGTTCCTTCCCTTTGATTCTGGGGCATCACTTGCTGACCCAGGAGCATGGCCCCCTACACAGCCCCTGTGAGAAACCCCATTTTTCTTGAGTCCTCTTGGCAGTACTGGCTGACATTTAAAAGAAAAAAAAATGACTAAATACTCAGGGAGAAGAAAGTGGGATAATTATAGGGGGAAAAAAGCAAACATTATCAAAATAGTCAGCGTTTCAAAGAAAAGGGCTGCCGTTGTGCACTTGCTGAGCCCTGCTCCCCGGGGGTCGATGTCTTTGTGTAGAGCCCGCCCCCCATCCCCAGAGGCTCCCTCCCGGAGTGCGGGGGCTCGTACACACCTCTGCCCGCCTCTGTGCAGGGTGCCTTGTGAAGCAGCCTCCCTGTCGAGGCAGGGACTCCTCAAGGTCAGGGGCAGGCAGGTCTGAGCAGCACCTGCCTTTTCAGCATCACAGCTCTTCTTTGTGGTGGGCGACTGGGGCCTGCATTCCTGTTGAAGAAGGGGCATCAGCGACCACATAGCTAACGAGACTCATGGTGACTGTCGTGAGAGCTGCTCTTTTGTTGTAGTTGTTCAGTCTCTAAGTCATGTCCAACTCTTGGTGACCTGGTGGCCTGCAGCATGCCAGCCTTCCTTGTCCTTCCCCATCTCCTGGGGTTTGCTCAGTTTCACGTCCATTGAGTTGGTGATGCCATCCAACCAAGCTCATCCTCTGTTTCCCCCTTCTCCTCTGTCCTCAATCTTTCCCAGCATCAGGGTCTTCTCCAATGAGTCGGCTCTTTGCATCAGCTTCAGCTTCAGCATCAGTCCTTCCAATGAATATTCAGGTTTGCTATCCTTTAGGATTGACTGGTTTGATCTCCTTGATGTCCAAGGGACTCTCTATAGTCTAGTACTGGCTGCTGTTTGTTGAAGTCTTAATATGATCCAGGCCCTGCTACCTATTTATGGAGATGATCTCAGGAATTATTACCATGTTGCTCTGAAGTGGGAATTCATAAAGTCATTAGCCCCATTTGACAGATGAGGAAACTGAGGCTCAGAGAGGATTATGGGTAACATGCCTGAAGTCAGTCAGCTGGGAGATGGGGGAGAGAGTCCCTGGACCCGGCTTGTCCAGGCCCCAAAGTGCAGCCCGTGGGGACTTGTCTGTGGTTCCAGCAGGCAGGGGTTTGAAGGTTCCTAACTACTCGCTATGGGGGCCTTAGACTCTGACCCCTCAGCTTGCCCTGATGCTCTCCCCCAGTTCTAAGTCCTGAGCTGTGGTGCCTGGCACAGGATCGCCCCCCACTTTGCATGTAGAACCTTAATCTGAACTTGGGCCTCATTCCTCTCAAGGCCAGATGCTCACAGAGGGCCCTGATGCTAACACTGCGCCATCTATAGGGTGGGGGTCCTGGCTGTTGTGTTACAGTCTCTGCACCTGTGCAGAAAGGCAGAGTCTGAGATCTGAGCTAGGTGGGCATGATGGGGTCCTCCTAGTTACGGGGATTTGGGGGTGTGTCTCCTTAACTCTTCAGCTCTCTGGAGTCCACAGAATGAATGCCCCTGACTGCTCCATCCTGTCTCCAGCTCTGTCTCCCCTACTTCATGTCCCTCGACTCCTCTATCTCTGGTCTCTAGGCTGTAACTTTCCAGGTCTTCCCCTCCCACCCCATTAATCACAATAACGACTGCCTTTCGTTAAGCTCCCGTGTCGTGCCCTTGGCGTGCAACATCTCATCTATCCCTCCTGTGGTCCAGGGAGGCAGATGACCCTGTGATGGCCATTTTCCATGGAGAGAAGTAAATGGAGATGCAGGGGTTCTGGCTAACTTTGAGCGCATAGAGCATCAGAGTGCCCAGTGCTGGGCACCTGGCCACCCCACTGCCGTCTTGTTCCTGGTGCAGCCCTCCGTCTGCCAGCTGCTCCTTTGCCTCCGAGCCTGTGGGTGGAGGGGCTCCGGGGGGACAGGGAGCAGCAGGCAGTGGGGCACAGATGTGACTGCCCTGCTCCAGGCCCTCATGCCCAGCGACACAGGCCAGCGAACCCTCCTGGGTGGCCTTGCTGCGACACCGTGCCCCGGCCAGTTGGTCAAGGACAGTCCTCTGGGAAGGTCACTGTACGCCGTGGACCCCGCGTGCTGGGGATGTTCCAGCTAGACCTGTGGGCATCTGCCTTCTGTCGACTGAGCCCCGGGCCCCTCCCTGGCCTGCAGCGCGGGGGCAGATGGGGAGCGAGGGCCTTGTTACCTCACCCCCTGCCCACCCGCCTGCCTCCTGGCCTTTCCTCCCCTCCCCACAGCTAGTTCTGAGCTCTGGGCCACTGAGTGATGGGGTGAGGCCATTCAGCATCCTTAAAGGATGCTGGTGGCCCCACAGTGACCCTTTAGTCAAACTCAGCTGCTGCCTGGGCAGTGAATGTCCATCTGGTCATGCCCTCTCCCTGGGCTTCGGATTTCCTTGTCTGCTTTTTTTTTTTTTGGTATTTTTATTTTTGTTTATATACTTGGCTGTGTTGGGGTTTAGTTGTGGCATGCTGGGTCTTCAGTTGCAGCATGTGGAATTTAGTTCCCTGAACAAGGATCGAACCTGGGCCCCCCGCTTTGGGAGCACAGAGTCTTAGCCACTGGACCACCAGGGAAGTCCCTTTTTTTTTGTTCTTGAAAGGCTGTTTCAAGGGTAAGAGCACAGGCTGGCACCTGCCTGAGTTTGAATCCTAGGATTGCTTCTGGCCAGCGGTGTGACATTTCCGTGCCTCAGTTTCCTCATCTGTCAAGTGGGGATAATAGTGGTATCTGAGTCACAGGTTTGTAGTGAGGTTTGAGCACCGGCTGTGTGCCAGGCTCAAAGTCAGACCATGTGTTGGGGGGACGTGTAGATTTGGAGTGTGTCAGAGTTGGGCTCTGGGGTCGGAACGGATGCCTGTGTAACAGGGGAGGTCTGGGTCCCTGCTAGCTGACACGCAGCTCCTCCTTCGTATCGCAGGGCCCTCCCTGGGCTCAGAAGTTTGCTTTCTGGCTCCTGCTCTGAGGCCAAGAGATTCTGGCTGCATTTAAGGTCTGCAAGAAACCCTCGCTCAGGTTGCAATCTGTCCAGTGTCACATAAGCCGTATTGATCAATTCATCTTATATAGTTGGGACCAAACAGCCCTGTAATCTTTCTATTGTGCAGCCTAATTGGTCTCTAGGCCTGTGTCATTAGCTCGCTTGTTTGTAATCTGACTCCCTGGGCCGGCCTTTGTGAGCCGGCGGACAAGAAGACCCCAGCCTCGCCTGCCCCATTTGCCCATCCCCGGGGTGGGGGCTGACCTTGGTGCCCCTTCATCCTGGCCTGGACTCCTTGATAAGGTGTGACAGGCAGGGGCAGGTGAACTCCTTGGGTCAAGGAGTGAGCATAGCAGTGGGATCACTGGACCTGGGTCCCGGCCCTGCACTTGGCATTTATCAGCTGCTCACCTTGTTTATTTACTGTGTTTGAAATCGCTCCATTTTTTCATCTTTATTGATCTTTCCTGTGAATGTGTAATGACATTATAAAACACTTAACATAAAATCTAAGTGAAGGAAAGCTAGGATTCAAGTTGTATATCCATAATTATCTCATCTGCCCAAGAATGAAGATGAGTGAGGATGCCCCCAATACTGAAGGTGGCTGTCTCTGGGAGACGTGATTATAAGTGACTTTAATTTTCTCAGTATCTTTTCATTTTTTCCCCAAACTTCCTGCAAGGAGTCTGTATTACTTTACAACCAGGAAACGAATCATTGAAATTAGTCAGCATTAGGTTCAGCAATGATAGATTTTCTTCATTTATAAAATCAAAACATTGGACTGGATTCCCAAGCCTGGCTCTCTGTGCACTAGCATCCCCAGAAGAGCTTGCTTACTACAAATTCAGAGGACTGAGCCCCATGCCGGGGACTGTGATGCCGGCGTTCCGGCTGTGCATCGAAGGTTTAGAACCTTGGATGTGTTTCTCTCTTGGACTCTTTCTAACACGATCATTCCCCATGGATGCGTTGTTTCAGACCGTGGGTGGGAACAGGGAGCCCTGTGGCCAGCCACCTCCCTGGCTTCAAGAAGGTGCTTTTCGAAGCTGGGAAGAAGCCGGTTCTGGAGTATGTGGCCTTTGGCTACAAATGGGTGGTCCCAAAGGTGCGTGGGCACGTGGCTTCGCCCAGAGAGGGGCCCTTTGTTCAGCCAGCTGCTTCTCAGAGCCTTGCAAGGTAGAGTCATTTCCCATCTGATCACATTTCATCCCCAATAATTCACACTCTTAGGGTTCCTCTCCCCATTTCCCACATAGGAGGCACAGGAAAGCTAAGCGACTTGCCCCGTGCCACACAGCTGCTCCAGGCAGAGCCTGGATTTAAAGTCCCATCTATACCTGCACATTTTAAAAATTTCCAGCAGGTTCCACTGGGGGCTGGCTCTCAGGTCTCCAGCTTGGGGGTCTTTGAGGTCCTAGCTGTCCCTGTGGGCAGCAGAAGCTGGGATTTTATTTGTGTGGTTTTTCTGGTGGGCTGTCTTCCCTTCTCCTTGCCTCCAGCAGGACGCCTGGCTCGAGGAGTCTCCCCTCCCCGCCCCCAAATGCTTAAGCTGTTTTCTTGTTTGGGGCGCTTTTGCAGTGTCTCTCTGTGTGGCCCCGCGCCACGGTCATTCTCATTGTCATCCTTGCCATTGGCATTCTTTTTCTTTCTTATTTCACTTATTTTATTTTCTCTTATTGTATTTTGGTCTTCTGATGACATCAGCTCTTAAACCCAAGCCAGCTAAATTATAGCCAGATTTGCTTGGGGATTTTCTGCAGGCTTTTGAAGCGCTTCCCTCCAGGCTGTACACAGGTGACATTTTAGGTTGGACTAGTGGGAGCATGGGAGCAGGTTGAGGGCAGTCCTGGGTTTGAATGCAAGTTTCCCACTGAGGGCTGTGTTACCTCGGGGGTCCCTGGTTTCCCTGTGTGTGCAGTTGGGTAATGACATCCGTCTCAGTGGGGTGTGCAGTGCAGGGTTGTATTTACTCAGTTGCAGAGCATGGGTCTGGAAGTGCTCAAAGTTTGTCAGTCACCACCATCAGTGCTCTTCTGGTCTTGATTTTGGGCTTCCCCGGTGGCTCAGTGATAAAGAATCTGCCTGCCAATACAGGAGATGCAGGTTCGACCCCTGGATTGTGAAGATTCCTTGGAGAAGGGAATGGCAACCCACTGCAGTATTCTTGCCTGGAGAATTGCATGGACAGAGGAGCCTAGCAGGTTACAGTTTATGGAGTGGCGAAGAGTCAGACACGACTGAGTGACTGGACAACAAGTCTTGATTTTGGAAGCCTGAACAAGTCATCACTCCAGGAGCTTTGGTTCCTGCCAGGATAAACTGCTCTGAAAATGGAAATGCCCTCATAGTTGGGCTGGCGGAGGCCTGGCCTTGGTCAACCTTGTCCAAGGAGAATGATGACTACTTCTAGAGTTCCCAGGGCAAGGGGGACAGGATAGGTTCTAACTCCTAAGCTTCCTCTGGGCTCCCTGATTGCAGAGCACTGAAGCCAGGAGGCCAGCCTTCTGCCTCGAGGGACCAGCCTCCAGTGGCTCTGGGGTCCCCATGCCGCTGCAGTGTCCCAGCTGCCAGCCTGGGCTCCCCCTCCCTTCCCAGTTATCAGGGACCTGTCAGTTCGGAGCAGATAGCACCATTATATACCAACAGCCACACAGCTGGCTGGAGAGGATTAAACTTAATTTGCTGCAGGATTTCCAGCCTCCCCTGTCCCTTGCCCATTGATTCTTTCTCTTTGATGTTGAAAGGGGAAGGCGGACTTGGCTAATGGGCCTCCCCCTGTGTCCAGGTGGGTGGTGTCCCGTACGTGTGTGCACCTCTGGCCCTCAGAAGCCCTTCCTCCATACATGGCTGGTGGCTGTTTACTTATTTCCCATCAGTCTGTGTCCAAGAGGTTGTCTCCTGTCATGGTTGCTAGGCCTGTTGCTATGGAATTTGTCATCCAGGCTGTGTTGTGAGAGAGACCAGGTGGGTGAGCTCATGCCCTCTGTGGTATAAGCTGTCCTTGCTGCTAGGGTGGAGAAAAGTCTCAATGGGAAATGCAGGTTGGGTTTATAGACAGGTGGGTTTGATGAGAAGGAAGAAGTCTTAAGCCAAGGGAATCCCAGGCAACCTGAAGCTCCTCCTCTTCCAAGGGTGAACATAAAGTCAGAGCCCCGGGGAGGGGGTCAGGGGGTCAGGGACTGATGCTGATGGTGACGTTTTCGAGCTCCTGGTCCTGGTGTGGGGTCCTGGTCTCAGCACAGTCATGCATGGCCTGGGGGTAACACCTCCCAGGAACCCCAGCCCTGCAAGTAGGCTGTGAGCTGGAGAGCAGGCACGTAGGGGCTCTGCTGACAACACAGGTGGTTAAAACTCAGAATGTTCATCATCATAGTGCGTGCTAAGTCGCTTCAGTCATGTCCGACTCTTTGTGACTCCGTGGACTGTAGCCCACCAGGCTCCTCCGTCCATGGGATTCTCCAGGCAAGAATATTGGAGTGGGTAGCCAATTCCTTCTCCAGGGAATCTTCCTGACCCAGGTCAAACCCTGAGTCTCTTGCATCTCCTGCATTGGCAGGTGGATTTTTTACCACTAGCCCCACCTGGGAGGGTCCATCATCATGGTTCCACTTCCTAAATGCCTTCTGGATGATGGCTACTCAGCAGGAATCATCTCTTGTTCTCAGAACAGCTCTTGTTGGTGAGCATTATTTTCCCTTTTACAAAGGAGAAAATCTAAGCTCAGACAGATCCAGAAGGTCTCAGAGGGTCACACACCTAGGAAGTGGTAAGGGCAAGCTCCAGTTCAGCTATGGCAGGACTCTGTAGTCTGAGTCTCCTCCACTAATGACCATGGTCTTGTTGCAGAGGCCTGGGGCAGTTTTCTATGGAGGCCTGGGGCAGTTTCTTTGCAGGCCTGGGGCAGTTTTCTATGGAGTCCTCCTAAGAAAGCCCATGAGATGCATCAGTTCAGGGTACCTGCTTACACCGAAGTCAAACACTCTCCTCCTGTCTTTTTATAAAAAAATTAATTAATTAATTAGGCTCTGCTGGATCTGAGCTGTGGCATGTGGGATCTAGTTCCTTGACCAGAGATTGAACCCGGGTCCCCTGCAGTGGGAGTGAAGAGTGTTAGCCCCTTGACCGCTCCTCCTGTTTTGTAGGGTGTTGTGTGATTTGCCCGATGATGTGCAGAGAGTCGAGCCAGATTAGAAAGGATTCCTTGGGCACAGCTGGGTTCATCTCAGGGTTTGAGATGGTCTGGGCCTGGAGGTCATTGGGAAAAGCCGATATTCTGTGCTCCAAGTGTTATTCCAAATTGGCAACTCCAAGGCAGCCTGGAGGATGGGCACAGAGTCTGGTTTTCCTTTTTCTAATTGTGATAAAATAAACATAACATAAAGTTCATTTTCTTCATCATTTTTAAGTGTGCAGCTCACTAGTATGAAAAGCATTCACATTATCATGCAACCTAACCCCAGAGCTCTTTACCATGCAGAACTGAAACTCTGTACTCATTAAACTGCGCGCTCTGTCTGGGGCTTCCCAGGTGGTGCTAGTGGTAAAGAACCTGCCTGCCAATGCAGGAGGCTTAGGAGATGTGAGTTTGATCTCTGGGTCAGAAAGATCCCCTGGAGGAGGGCATGGCAACCCACTCCAGTATTCTTGCCTGGAGAATCCCATGGACAGAGGAGCCTGGCGGGCTACAGTCCATAGGGTCGCAAAGAGTTGGACAGGACTGAAGCAACTTAGCATGCACGGAAGCATCCATTAAACAATAATTTCCCATTTCTCTTCCCCACCTCCGTCCCTGGCAACCAACCTTCTACATTTTGTCTCTGTGAATTTGACTATGCTTGGGACCTCATGTAAGTGAAATCCTACAATATTTAGCTCTTTGTTACTTGCTTATTTTATTGATACTTGGTATAGCCTCAAGTTTCATCCATGTTGTAGCGTGTGTCAGAATTCCCTTCCTTTTAAAGACTAATAGCCCATTCTCTGTATACACCAAAGTTTGTTTCGTGTATCCATTCATCCCTTGGGATGACACTTGGGTTTCCTCAACCTCTGGCCATCATGAATGTTGCAATGAACTTGGCTATACAAATCTCTCTGTGAGACCCTGGTGTAAAAATTTTTCTTTTAATAATCCCTAGAAGTAGAATTTCTGGATCATATGATTTAAAAAAAAAATTTATTTATGGCTGCTCTGGGTCTTTGTTGCTGTCCACAGGCTCCTCTCTAGTTCTATCGAGCGGGCTACTCTCTCTCTGTGGTGTGCGGGTTTCTCGCTGCAGTGGCGTCTCTTGTTGCATAACACGGGCTCTAGGGCTCAGGCTTCAGTAGTTGCAGCACCATGAGCTCCAGAGCACGGGCTCAGCAGTTGTGGCACATGGGCTTAGTTGCTCCGCCGTATGTGGGATCTTCCCAGACCAGGGATCAAACCTGTGTGTCTTGCTTTGGCAGGTGGATTCTTTACCACTGAGCCGCCAGGGAAGCCCTGGATCATATGATTTTTAATGTTTTGAGAAACATATGGTTTTCCATGCTGGTTGCACCATTTTGCAGTCTAATGAACAACTCACAAGGGTTCAAGTTAGAACCACATTTCTGCCGGCATGCCTTACTTTCTGCTTTTTTGATAGTCTATGGTTTTTCCAGTAGTCGTATATGGATGTGAGAGTTGGGCCATAAAGAAAGCTGAGCACCAAAGAAGTGATGCTTTTGAACTGTGGTGTTGGAGAAGGCTCTTGAGAGTCCCTTGGACTGCAAGGAGATCCATCCTAAAGGAAGTAAGTCCTGAATATTTATTGGAAGGACTGATGCTGAAGCTGAAACTCCAATACTTTGGCCACCTGATGCGAAGAACTGACTCCTTGGAAAAGACCCTGATGCTGAGAAAGATTCAAGGTGGGAGGAGAAGATGAGGTGGTTGGATGGCATCACCGACTTAATAGACATGAGTTTGAGCAATCTCCAGGAATTGGTGATGGACAGGGAAGCCTGGTGTGGTACAGTCCATGGGGTCGCAGAGTCGGACACAGCTGAGCAACTGAACTGAACTGAACTGATCCTAACAGTGTGAGGTGGAATCTCATTAAGGTTTTGATTTGCATTTCCCTAGTGGCTAATGATACTTAGCATCTTTTCATGTGCTTACTGGGCAAAGAGTCAGGCTTTGCAGATCTGTCAATTTGGAACCCTAAATTGCTGAGCTTGTCTCACTCCACTGGTACTTTGGAGTCACAACCAAATATAGTTCTTATTTGCAGGGCATTTGTAGATAAAGACAGGTGGAACCTGAGGGTATTTCACAGACAATCACAGTAAAGCCGGATAAAGGACATTTTCTAAGAGAGGGGCAGATAATAGATTCTGGAGTTCTTGGAGCAGGAGGAGGCTGTGTGTTTGGGATGACCCTGAGCTCCGTTAAGAGGGGGTTACAGTAATTCCCCAAGCAACTAGCCACCCACCCTTCTGGGTCACCTCTGGAGGTGTGTCCCCTGGAATCCTGTTCTTGGGGAGGATGGGTGAGGTGACAGGAGACACGTCCAGCTTGGATTAAGGAGAATGTGCCCATGTGTTTCAGCCCTCTGCCAGGTCTCCCTGCCAGTTAGGGGCTGGCAGAATTCTTCCTCTGCTCCGACCTGGCGCTGGTGGGGCCAGGCACTCAGGCTGGGCGGGTGAACCCTGGGCACCTTTGATCTACAGCCAGGTGTCTCTCTTTCGTAGGCTACAAGTGCTTAGGATGGCCTCTCTCTGAGTGGGGACAGGTGCCTGGGGCCATGATGTACGGGTTTTCAGTACCCAGCCCTGGACCCTGGTGTGGCCAGCAAGTTGGACCTTAAACCCCGGGGTATGTAAATAAAACTTGAGAGGCCTTTTTCATACCCCAGCAGTTTTGTCCCTTTGGGATGAGGGGTCAGCAGTTTCTGCCGTCCTTACCCCAGGTGACCTAGAACGTAGCAGCCCGTCCCTGCCCCTCATTTAAATGATTTATTTATGTATTTTTGGCTGTGCTGGGTCTTCGTTGCTGCACAGGCTCTTTCTCTAGTTGTGGCGAGCGGGGGCTGCTCTCTGGCTGGGGTGTGCTGGCTTCTCATCGCGGTGGCATCTCTTGTTGCTGAGCGCAGGCTCTGAGGGCATGCAGGCTTCTGTCGTTGCAGCGCGTGGGCTCAGTTGTTGCTGCTCGTGGGCTCTAGAGCGCCGGCTCAGCAGTTGTGACACATGAGCTTAGCTGCTCTGTGGCAAGTGCGATCTTCCCAGATCAGAGATCAAACTCATGTCTCCTGCAATGGTAGGTGGATTCTTTACCACTGAGCCACCAGGGAAGCCCTCCACCCTTCGCTTGATCCTGCATGAAATGGGAGTGCTGTGGGCCTGGGGCTGCCGGCACTCCTGATATAGGCACTGCCCCCTGCTTTACTTACGTTTCCTTCTTCAGGTCTCATAACCTAAGGAAGACTGGGGATTGTTTCCTCCCTGGGCCTCATGCCTTGCAGGATCTCAGTTCCTTGACCAAAGATTGAACCTGGGTCCCTGCAGTGAAAGCCTGGAATCCTATCCACTAGGCTACCAGGGAACTCCTTCCATTTTCTGATAGAATAGGGATTAACAGAAAAAATCCTTTTTATGAATGTTTGCATTTTTATTATATTTCTTCTTAGTCTGTGTCATTCTTTGCAGCTCAGGATTCAAAAGGTACAGTGGAAAGTTGCCCTTCTAACTGCCAGCTTCCTTTCCCTGGAGGCACCCGATGGCAAGTTTCTTACCAGAAGTGGTCCACCTTGCACTTGGTTTGCAAAATGCCTCTGTGCGTCCACTACTAGCGTTAGATCTGAAATTTCTCTGTCTCTCATTCTATAGGTCCTTAGGCCTTGTTTCTTCTCCTCTTTCATCCCTGCGTTAGCCTAACTCTACTGAAATCTGCCTTTTGACCCTTTGAGTTTCGCTCCCAGCAGCTCCCTCCTGGCATCCTGAGAGGCAGCAGACAATACTGAGTGTTGTGGGGGGAGAGGGGAGGGGTGAGTAGTGATGGTGTTATGCAGGGGTGAATGCGTGCACAGCGAGTAATAGCTCAAAGAGAGAGGGGATGATGGGGACCAGGAGAAGCCGAGGGTGTGCGTTTGCCCTGGAGCCGGGCTGCTCCGGCCATCCCTGCTGATAGCAGCTTTCCTTCCTGATCCCCAAGGATGACGCTCCGTTCGAATCTGGATTTGCCAGCGAAGCTGTGAACAAACTGGGATGTTTTCTCTCTGATAAACTGTTATCGCTGAACTTCAGAATTGCTTCCTGAGCCTAAATGCTAGGCAAGGGAGGAAACCAGACACAGGAATGGGGAGAGGAAAGAGGACTCAGAAAGCCCTCTATTCCCCACCCCTAGGCTGAGCCCCTGCTGCACCTCAGGTGCTGCTCTGGACGCCTGGGTGTGAAGATGAACCCTGGGGGTCCGCCCTTAAGGATCTCTTCTCCTTGTGGAGGGACCGACCTGTCCCCAGCTGGCTGTGAGGATTGGACGGCGAGTTCCTTTCAAGCTAGGATCACATGGCAGGCATGCTGGGGAAGCTGGTCTCACCTGGGAGGATGCTGCGTGTTTACCGGGGGTTCATTTTCTGTCTTGATTCTCTCTGGTTTCATTTTCTGCTTTATATTTTCCTGGCTCAAGGGAATCTTGGCTCTAGTTACTTTTCTTTCTAGAAACAGTGTAGCGTGGTGACTCTGCTGGGTTGAATAATGTCTTCCTAAAAGTCACGTCCTCATGGAAACTCAGAATGTGACCTTACTTGGTCTTGGCAGTGTAATTAGTTAAGATGCAGTCATACTGGATGAGAAAATGAAAGTGTCAGTTGCTCAGTCGTGTCCAACTCTGCCATCCCATGGTCTGTAGCCCGCCAGGCTCCTCTGTCCCTGAAATTCTCTAGGCAAGAATACTGGAGTGGGTAGACGTTCCCTTCTCCAGGGAATCTTCCCAACCCAGGGATCGAACCCAGCTCTCCTGTATTGCAGGCAGAGTCTTTACCATCTGAGCCACGAGGGAAGCCCTGTACTGGATGGGAGTGGGCCCTGAATCCAGCGACTGGTGTCCTTATAAGAAGGCTGTGTCCACAAGAAACGATACTCAATATCTTGTAAACCTATGATGGAAAAGAGTCTGGAAAAGAGTATATAGGGACTTCCCTGGCAATCCAGTGGTTAAGCCTCTGTGTTTCCAATGCAGGAGGCACAGGTTCTGTCTCTAGTTGGGAAACTAAGATTCCACATGCCCTGTGGCCAAAAAAGATATGTATATATGGCCGAGTCACTTTGCTGTGCACTTGAAACTAACACAGTATTGTAAATTAACTATACTTCAATTTAAAAAGAACAAAAACTATAATAAAAAAAGAGTTAAAGGAGAAAAATTATACATTTTCCAAAAAGAAAAAATAAGACCATGTGAAGACACAGACACACACGGGGAGGAAGGCCATGTGAGGATGGCGCCAAGACTGGAGGAATGCAGGGAGAAGCTGAAGGATGTTAAGGATTGCTAACAGCCACCGGAAGTCAGACGAGGCCAGGAGGCTTTGACCCCTAGAGCCGTCAGAGAGAGTGAGGCCCTCCAGACACCTTGGTTTCAGACTTCTAGCCTCTAGAGCTGTAAAAGAAGTAATTTCTGCTATTTTAAGTCATCCAGTTTGTAGTACTTTGTTGTGGGAGCCCTGGAAAACTGTACAGTGGCTAAGAGCATCTCAATTCAAACCCTGGTTATACTGTGTGACCTTAGGCAGGTTACCTGGCCCCTCTGTGCCTCAGCTTCTTCTCTGTAAAACAGGGATCATAGTAGTATTTCTCTAAAGGGTGAGTGGGGGTGATGATAAATGAATGACTGCAAACATTTAAAACAGCGCCTGGCAGAGAGTTGGCCCTATGTGCCCACGATGATCATTTGAAATCCATCGACACATCTGCTTCTGAACCACAGAGCTCCCTCCACCTGCCCAGATGATGCCAGAGTGCCGTGTGTGTGTGTGTGTGTGTGTGTGTGTGTGTGTGTGTCTGGACTTTGCGGTGTCAGCTTTAGTGAGAGAAAGGCCAAGACAGACCTGAAAAGACCTTCAAGTCTGTGTGTCGGGAGCTTTGTCCTGGCCCCTCCCTGTTTCATTCTGGGTTTTTCTTTAGGTGTCAGACGGGAGCGATGCTCTGACTTCAGAGTCTTGTGGGGATGATGTGAAGTGAGATTTGCTCACCCAGGTTGTAGGTGATCAATACATCTTCCTTGCTCTTCTTCCCATGTGTCTGAGGAGGAGCCATGCTAGAAAGCTAATCGTGCTGATCTCTGACATCATAAAGGCATATTTTTATTTTACTGCAGTATAAACCCGGGGCAAGCAGGTGCCCAGAGCAGCCACCTTCCAACCCTGTGGAGGCTGGACATACGCATCTGTGTGTGTGTGGCAGGAGTGCTTCTGACCCAAGATGGGGTGAGGATGGAGTTGGGGCCCACCCAGTCCAGAGGTCTAAACCCTGACTTTAGGCATGGTTCTCAGCCCAGATATTTGCAGATTTGCCTGCTGAGTTTCTCCTTGGCTTATGGCAGCCCAGAAGTGGAACACAGTGCTGAGTGTGGGGGGCCTGGTGTGTGTGCTGAGTGTGGGGGGCCTGGTGTGTGTGTGTGTGTGTGTGTGTGTGTATGATGCAGTGACCAAAAATAGCTTTGATGAAGCTTGGGCCAGGTTGGGAAGGTGGGAAGAGCTGAGAGAGGGAAGAGTCAGGGGTAGCCAATTATAGTAACATGGCTGGGTGGGACAGGGGTTCACTGACATGGAAGCTTCTCATAAACCCACAGCGAATAACAGCTTCCTCTCTTGCTCATCTCACGTCTAATAACCTTGAGGCCTTCCTTGTGACTAGCTCATAAAAGACCTGCATCACGGGCATGCGTTAAAGAATCTGTGTGCCAGACAGTCGTGTGCTGAAGAAACAAACTGTTAGAGAGAGACTTTCATGGATGTTTCAGGGTTGTTTCTTTGGGCTTCTTCACGTTTGATTCACGTATTAAATCAGACATTTAGAAAGCAATGTATCTGGGCTGTATTTTCTTTGCTTTATCCTACAAAATTGGCTTTATCGAATTACAGTTGAAATGTGTTCATGATCCATATAGAGTTGATTAAAAAGAAAAAAAATCAAATCCACTCATTTGAAGAACATTTCTATCTCTTGCAGAAAGATAAAGATTATGTTTTCCACAATGTCACACACAATCTTTTATACAAGGATCCATGTTATGGATGCCTTTCTGGATTTACTGTTAGGGGAAAAAATGGTTATCTCTACAAATGACTTTTGCTAACTTGATTTGCTTCCTTTTTCACCTGAGCTGCCAGGAAACCCACAGCGAAATTCAGTGCCTGATCATGGAAATTAGTTTATCTTGGAGTCCTGATAACATATACTGTTTTGTTCTCTTTTAAGAGTATGTTTTGCTTATGTACCCAAAATTGCTATTTTATATTATGTCTGTATTATGCTACTACTGTTACTAAGTCGCTTTCAGTCATGTCCGAGTGTATGTGGCCCTATAAACTGTAGCTTTCCAGGCTCCTCTGTCCATGAGATTCTCCAGGCAAGACTACTGGAGTGTGTTGCCATTTCCTACTCCAGGGAATCTTCCCGACACAGGGATCTAACTCACATTTCTTGTGTCTCCTGCATTGGTAGGCAGATTCTATACCACTGTGCCACCTGGGAAGCCACATTATGAATGTACTAAATGCTACGAAATTACATACTTTAAAATGGTTGCTTTTATGTTATGTCCATATTTTTCAATAAAAACCAGGAAATATTGCATTGAAATTAAAAAAAATGAGTGGAGCGTAGAAATCCAACTGGAATGAAAGGGAGGCGTTGGGAATCTGGATGAACTATCTCTTTGTTCTGGGGCACGGGCAGAGCACGTCCCCCTCCTTCCCTGCTCTGAGTCTTCCCTGAAGCTGTGTCCTTTGCAGACGGCACATGCTGCCCAGTGCCTGGTCTCTGGTTAAAGGTACAGGGATGGTTGTACTCACTGCCGCAATCTTACGATGCGCTTTCACAGCCATTTGCAAATATTATCTTGGGCTCCAAAATCACTGCAGATGGTGACTGCTGCCATGAAATTAAAAGACACTTACTCCTTGGAAGGAAAGCTATGACAAACCTAGATAGCGTATTAAAAAACAGAGACATCACTTTGTTGACAAAGGCCCACATAGTCAAAGCTATGGTTTTTGCAGTAGTCATGTACAGATGTGAGAGTGGATCATAAAGAAGGCTGAGTGCCAAGAATTGGTGCTTTTGAACTGTGGTGCTAGAGAAGACTCTTGAGAGTCCCTTGGACAGCAAGGAGATTAAACCAGTCAATCCTAAAAGAAGTCAACCCTGAATATTCATTGGAAGGACTGATGCTAAAGTTGAAGCTCCAGTACTTTGGCATATTCATTGGAGAAGACCTTGATGCTGGGAAAGATTGAGGGCAGGAGGAGAAGGGAGCGATGGAGGATGAGATGGCTGGATAGTGTCACTGACTCAATGGACATGAGTTTGAGCAAACTCTGGGAGTTGGTGATGGACAGGGCAGCTTGGCATGCTTCAGTTCATGGGATTGCAAAGAGTCAGACACAACTGGGGAATTGAATAACAACAAAGCCAGAAGACTTTGGTGAGGTTGGTGGTGTTGAGGGCAGGCCTGGGCTTTCTCCTTGAACTTGATAGAGATGCACCTAGAGGAGTTTCTAAGTAAAACCAGATGCAAGTGGCCCTGGGTCTTGGCGACCTCTGGGGCTTGAGCACGTCCAGGCAGCACCCTGTTCAGGGGCACTTCCAGAAAAGTTACTGCTGCTCTGAGCTTTCCCTCTGGCCAGTTTGTTCTGTGCTAGACCATCACGGTGAAAAGCCAAGAAAGGAGTTTAGGGATCATAGAGCCACAGCTGCTTGAGATACAGAACACTCTGCAGGATCAGTCCCCTTACTTCTTTCAAAACCAGAGGCTGGGGCAATTTTCTTTTCATTCTGAGAATTTCTTCCGTCTTCAGGATTCCATGAAGAAGACAGGGCAGGCCATGCTTCTGTTTTGGAATCAGCACCCTCTTGGAACTGCGTCTCTCCTGGTGCTTCCAGGTGGTCTGCGTAGTTCAGTGGGTCTGGGAGTGCCTCCCATTGACAGGCCCTTCCTATTCCAGGAGAAGAATTTTCTCTTCATAGGTGTGGTCTCCCTTTAATTGTTCTTTTTTGTTGTTTTTGGAATATAATTGCTTTACAATTTTTTTGTGTGTTAGTTTCTGCTGTACAATGCCGTGATCATGTGATCACTTCATGGAAAATAGGGGAAAAAGTGGAAGCAGTGGAAGATTTTCTTTTCTTGGACTCCAAAGTCACTGTGGACGGTGACTGCAGCCATGAAGTTAAAAGATGCTTGCTCCTTGGAAGGAAAGCTATGACAGACCTCGACAGCATATTTAAAAGCAGAGATGTCACTTTGCTGACAAAGGTCCGTATAGTTAATGCTGTGGTTTTTCCAATAGTTGTGTGCAGATGTGAGAGTTAAACCATAAAGAAGGCTGAGAACAGAAGAACTGATGCTTTCAAGTTGTGATGTTGGAGAAGACTCTTGAGAATCCCTTGGACAGCAAGGAGATCAAACCAGTCCATCCTAGAGGAAATCAACCCTGAATATTCATTGGAAGGACTGATATTGAAGCTGAAGCTCCATTACTTTGGTCACCTGATTTGAAGATCAATCTCATTGGAAATGACCCTGATGCTGGGAAAGATTGAAGGCAGGAGGAGAAGGGGGTGACAGAGGATCGTATGATTGGATAGTGTTACCAACTCAATGGACATGAATTTGAGCAAATCCAGGAGACAATGGAGGACAGAGGAGCCTGGCGTGTTGCAGTCCGTTGGGTCACAAAGAATCAGACACGACTGAGCAAAAGCAACATACAGATATCCCCTCCCTCTTGGACTTCCCTCCCACCCACCCCTCAGGGTCATCACAGAGCACCGAGCTGCATCAAAAAATTCTACAAAACAATGAATGCTGGAGAGGATGTGGAGAAAAGGGAACCGTCTTGCTCTGTTGGTGGGAATGTAAATTTATGCAGCCACTGTGGGAATAGTATGGAGGTTACTTAAAAATCTAGTCACTGAAGCACCATATGACCCCGCAGTCCCACTCCCAGGCATATACCCCCGGAAAACCATGATTCAAAAGGACACATGTACCCCAATGTTCATTGCAGTGCTATTTACAGTAGCCAGGATGTGGAAATGATCCCTCTTTCTTAGCTTTTTCTGAGAACGGTGCTTCTCAGACACTTGTGCTCCATGGCACAGTGAGAAGCTGATCAAATTTGCTAGCACCAGGGGAATAACCAGAGAGGGTATTTGCAGCTAGAGGTAGGTGGCGTCTCCCCAGCTCTGTTGCTGACAGTGTCTGCAGGACATTCTGGGCAGCTGTGCTCTAGGGCATGAGGGGGTTCTAAGTGCAGGGGAAAGGGGTGAGGGGAGAGGGCTGTTCAGCCTGCTTTGGCCAGAGTGAATCTGTCCTTTTCCTGTAAGTGCTCAGATCCCGTCCCTGTCCTTCCAGGGCCTGACCCCTGAAAGTTCCATCTCCCAGGCTCCTTTGCCAAGTGGCTCTAGGCTGCAGCTGGCCAGTGGGAGCCACAGAGGGGGAAGAAGGAAGGGAGAAGAAGGCAGGCACACCCCCACCCCACCCGCTTGCTGCCCGAGGGTCAGAGTATTATCTTCGCATCTTTGGCAATGGCTGCGTCTCTCAGTGCTTCCTGCTGCGTGGTCCCCACTGTCACCAGCCCCCAGCGGGCTCTGACCCTGGGCTTCTTGACACCACCTCCTCGCTTCATCCTTCATCCTGGGGGCTTCCTGCTGTTGCTGATCGCTGGGTTGCCCGGTGGCTCCCCGTTTGGTTTTTCTTTATCTCTGTGTATTTATTTGTGGCTGCACTGAGTCTTTGTTGCTGCCTGTGTGCCTTCTCGCGCTGCGGAGAGTGGGGCTGCTCTCTGTGGCGTGCGGGCTTCTCACTGCGCTGTCTTCTCTTGTTGCGAAGCTCAGGCTCTAGGTGCGCGGGCTCAGTAGTTGTGGTGCACAGGTTTAGTTGCCCCGTGGCATGTGGGATCTTCCTGGGTCAGGGATGCAATCTGTGTCCCCTGCATTGGCAGGTGGATTTTTAACCACTGGACCACCAGAGACGCCCTGTTTGGTTTTTTGGCCACTCTAAAATACCACTACTTTCATCAAATTTCTTGTGTCAGGCAGAAGGTGTGGGTGCTGGTTTTCTGATCGGACTCTGGCTTATCAGGCATCCTGGCTGCTCCCAGTGGTCCTCCAGTACACCAGTCAGTAAAGAGAACATGCACTGGGGTGACCTTATACTTCATGCTACACTTTCTTCATATACCCAGGGCAGCAGTAGGCAGCCGGCCCAGAATACAGGACCCTGGGTCCTTGCCAGACATCACCCCCTGTGACCAAGAATGGGGAGGAACAGAGGCCTGAGACAGCTGCTTCCTTGTCTGCCTAGAAAACTCCTATTCATCCTTTAAGGCCCAGATATCACTGTCTCTTGATGTCTGACTTTTTTCCCCCTTCTAATTTCACCTAGACTGGATCAGTTGCTCCCTCATCTATTATTCTCAGCTTATCTGAATATGCCTTTTATTACTTTTTCCGATAGAGACATGAGTGGACCTGTTCCCCTCATTAGTGGACATGCTCACTGAAGGCGTGGACCTCAGTTCTGAGTGCCAGTGGAATTGAGCCCGTGATGCCTGGCATGGAACAGGCAATGACAGTTTTCCTGTTCGAATTGAGTGGGGCCATAACCAGGCTCCATATTAGGGTCACCTGGAAAGCTTAAAAAATTTCAAATATTCAGGCTCTACCCTAGACATTAGAATCTCTGAATTGGGGCCCAGGCACTGGAATTTTAAAAGGCTCCTTTGTGGCTCAGACAGTAAAGAATCTACCTGCAATTTAGTAAACCTGGGTTTGATCCCTGTGTCAAGAAGATCCCCTGGAGAAGGGGATGGCAACCCACTCCAGTATTCTTACTTGGAGAATCCCATGGACAGAGCAGCCTGGCGGGCTACAGTCCATGGGATTGGAAAGAGTCAGACACAACTGAGTGACAAAAGCCTTTTTTCCCTTGGTAATTTTAATGCACAGCCAGGTTAGTTTAACTACTTTACCTTATCACTTGGTGTGTGTGTTAATGATTCCTTCCATCAAACCCAGGTCCTCTTACAATTTAATCCGACCTAACAAATCTTTCTGAGCACCTTCCTTGTGCCAAGAATTGTGTAGACAGACTCTTGCTACTCTGCATTCCATGGGCCACCAACCTGGCATCGCCTGGAGCTTGTTAGAATTGCAGGATCTTGGGCTCCACTCCAGACCTGCTGGGTCAGAATCTGCGTTGTCGCCAGCTCCCCAGCTGGCTCGCATGCACGTCACAGTCTGACAAGCAAGGGTGCGGGTCTTAAACAAAGGTCAACTGCTTGTTTACCATGAATCACGTTTCCTTTCTTATCCACTGTTTTGCTTCCCTTTATGGTTGCTCAGATGGTAAAGAATCCGCCTGCAATGCGGGAGAGGGGGTTTGATCCCTGGGTCAGGAAGATCCCCTGGAGAAAGAAATGGCAACACACTCCAGTATTCTTGCCTGGAGAATTCTATGGACAGAGGAGCCTGGCAGGCTACTGTCCATGGGGTTACAAAGAGTCTGACACCACTGAGAGTCTTTAACTTTCATGGGGGTATCATTTTGCATTCCTTTCTCCAGCTCAAACGGCCCTCCCAAGGAAGTGGAGACCATGCAAGAGTCAGGTGAGGGGATAGATCCCCCTGAATGTGGAGGGGAGGTGTTGGTATGGGAGGTCTTTGAGAGATGGAAGCCTTTCAGCGCACACTGAGCACCAGTGCTCGGGAGGCCTCTGGGATGGGCTGTTTGGAAGGGATAACTCCCATTTCTGACATTACCATTTCCTTGGGAACGGTCCAGGCATCCTGGAGGGATGCTGTGGCCGTGCCGGATGTAGGACGGCAGTAGATCCGATTGCCAGGGAGCGGGTTGGCAGTGATGCGGGCAGAGCAGCCGTGCTTGCCTCATGCTTTGGTGGGGTCCAAGCACAGTAGGGAGTTTCAAGAGGTTGACCTGTTGAGATCCACAGGGTTTCCTGTTATTCAGGTTTAAATGGAGCGCGGTGACCTGTGTCCACCAGAGTCATGACTTCTAAAGGCAACCTGGAGTGTGCAAGACCCTTTTCATATTCACCTGAGCACGAATGCTCTGAAGAGGGGCACAGGGCTCTGTGATAATGTAGGTCTGGGGGACCTGGGCACGTCTTGGGGGTCTGGAAAGGCTTCTCTGAGGCAGCATGCGTTCTCTGAGACTTGAAGGAGCTGGCCATGTGGAGAGGGGTGTGGAAGGATCATCTCTGAGGCAGGAGGGCTAATACACAGTCAAAGGCCCCGGGCAAAGGGTGCCCTTGCAGGGGTGAGGCTGAGCGTGGGGAGGTGGGGTTGAGGGATGGGCAAGGCCCGGCCCCACTGCTCGGCCACGTTAAGGACTTTGAGCTTATCCTCAGACTCAGCATCCCCACTGAAGAGTTTCGCTAGTGTGTTTGCAGATTGTCTCCAGTTGCTGTGGAGAATGGGTGAGAAAGGGGTCGGGCAGGTGCTGGAAGGAAGGCAGTCATTGCAGCCAGACACCTGCTTTAAGCCGTCTCTTCCCACGGCGCCTTCTGGTCTGCGAGTGGAAGCAAGATGCATCCTCCTGGGAGGCCCTGGGCATGTGGGGGGCAGGGTCTGGGCCAGCTCAGCTCTGGGAGGACAGAGTCCTGGGCGACTTTCATACAGTCTGTGCACCCTCCCATCCGCAAACTATCCAGGATCCGTCTCTTGCGGTCAGGATCACCTGACTATTTATTTATTCGAGGCCTAAAGAAAGGAGGGGTCAAGTGGGAATGAGAAGTTGAGCCTGGGGTCCCTGGTTCAGAGGCTGAGGGCAGCCACTGTAGGGCAGGACTGTGTGTGGCTGAGTCACGTGTTGGGGCTCTGGGAATCAAGGGCTCTGGCTGGGTGTATTTCCTGGATCTCTAGGATGACTGTTGGAGCTCATGTCTGTGGAAGTTCATAGCCTCCTACGAAGAATCTTAGTCTTCTCTGATGGTTCAGTGGTTAAGACTCTGTGTTTCCAGTGCTGTGGGTGTGGGTTCAATCCTTGGTCAGAGAACTAAGATCCCATATGCCCTGTGGCACGGCCAAATAAAAAACAGAAGGAGAAATCTTTGGCAGATCTGATAATGGGTCCGTGTAAGCATCATTGCCATGCTGGGCTCTCAGTCCCCTTGGACGTTTGGATAGGCACTTGCACAAAGGCCTCGGTGACTAGGGGACCGGGTCTGAGTGCCCAGAACTGCATCAGTCCCTCTGGACACAGACATACCTTGTGTTGTCCACATGCTCCCTGGGGCCAGAGAGCTTTGTGCTGGTTCCTGTTTCTTCCCTGACAGGGACACTAAGGCGTCAAAGCTCTAACTGAGACCTGTCTCAGAAACTGAGTCAAAATCTGTTGTCTTCCCATCGTGTATAGAACAACATGCTAAGGCTGGCAGCAGGGGCAGAAAACCCCTCTTCATGAATGTCAGTGTCAACCCTCAATTTTTTTCCTAATATTATTTATTTGGCGGCTCCAGGTCCTAGTGGTGGCACGAGAATGCTTAGTTGTGGCGAAAGTGCTAGCTGCTCAGTTTTGTTCAACTCTTTACGACCTCATAGACAGCCTGCCAGGCTCCTCTGTCCATGGGATTCTCCAGGCAAGAATACTGGAGTGGGTAGCCATTCCCTTCTCCAGAGGATCTTCCTGACCCAGGGACTGAACCCATGTCTCCTGTGTTGCAGGCAATTCTTTACCATCTGAGTCACCGATGTGTTAGTTGGGGCATGTGGGATCTACTTCCCTGACCAGGGATGGAGCCCAGGCCCCTGCGTTGGGAGCGTGGAGTCTTAGCCACTGGACCACCAGGGAGGTCCCTCAGCCCCGGTTAACTTTCTCTTTTCTGTCCAGTTTCACAGTGCTCCTAAGAGTTCTTATTTTCCTGTGGGAAGGGATGGGGTGAGGGGAGATACCAACCTGATTTTAAATTTAGTTTTTCATTAACAGTGAACCCCAGAAATGCCTCATAGCTGCCATCACCTCCTCTTCTCTTTCCATCAAAATGGAGCCAAGCAGGGCAAACTGGGTTTGATCCAAAGAGAGAGGGGCTGTGTTTCCTGGGCCAGGTGGTCCCTTCCTGCTGAGCGGTGACCCCGGACGAATGCACCGGAGGTGATGACTGAGGCCAGCAGGTAGCAGGCCCTCGGTGGAAATGCTGGGAGATGGTGCAGAGTAGTTGCCCTACCTGAAGGAGAGGCAGGCGACAGACCTGGGCTATTTGCTGCTCAGTACCCCTGACACTAGGCCTGCCCTGGAGAGAGCTTTCAGGCTGAGATGCAGAGCCTGGTGGCCAGGAGCCAGCCACCAGCATGAAGTGGTCCCGGGGACATCAAGGGACACAGGACATGGAGTGTTTGCTCTGTAAGGTTTGTCTTGTCTCACTCAGCCCTGACCCTATTTTTCTGCCAGCCATTTGCGTGTGTAATTCCTAGCCTCTCAGGCTTTAAGTCTGTGGTCTTGAGCCTTGGTTGTTCTAGGTTCTCAGCTCTGAGCTGAAACCAGGCCTGTGGTACCCGCCCAGCCTCTTGGAGACACAAGTTACCTCCTGCAGTTGGTAGCCACGCTGCAGCATCCTCCTGTCCAGGAAACATGGTGTTGCAAGGAGGTGGGCTGGACCAGTGATGGAGAGGCAGCCCCCGGAGGAATTCTGGGACCCGAGCTGTCCACACCCTGAAGATGAGTGTGGATGGGTCCTTTGGTAAAAAGGACACCTTCAGCTCCCCTCACCCACAACCGTCCAGAGGAGCTTGCTGAGTGCCCGGGGCTTTCGGAAACACTGACTCACTCTCTGGGTTGTCTGAGGCTTCTGCTTTAGAGAATGGGGCATTCTGCCGCCAAGTATGATTTCAGATGCAGAGATCAGCTGGCGGGAGAGGAGATGCATGACTGAAGGGAGAGCAGGGAGAGGAAGCCAGCGAACTGGGAGGGGATGCTGAAGGGAAGTGAGACCGAGAGAAGCTGGCAAGGCTGCTGAGAGGCAGGCTGGTGGTGGCGAGAAGCTTCCCCCACCCTGGGTGGGGGTAGCATTTTTTTTTAAATATATTTATTTTATTTGGAGGATGGGTAGAGAACACACCTGTCAATGCAGGAGACTCAGGAGACTTGGGTTCAATCCCTGGGTCAGGAAGATCCCCTGGAGGAGGGCATGGCAACCCACTCCAGTATTCTTGCCTGGAGAATTCCATGGACAGAGAAGCCTGGCGGGCTACGATCCATGGGGTCGCAAAGAGTCAGATGTGACTGAATCGAGTGAGTCAGCGCGTGATGGTTTTTGCCGTACAGTAACATGAATTGGCCATAGGCATACATGTGTCCCCTCCCTCCTGAACCCCGACTCCCACCTCCCTCCCTGCCCCATCCCTCCAGGTTGTCGTGGAGCACCAGCTGTGGGTTCTCTGCGTCAGACTTCAAACTCCCCCTGGCTATTTTAGGAGGGGACCTAGAAGAGGGCTCCTTTGGGCTTGGGGCAGCAGTAATCACCTGGGGAAAAGTCATTAAGGAGTGTCTGGGAATGCTAATCTGTGAACTCCTGACCCTCTTTGTTTGCAGGTAGATTTGCAAATTTTGACCCCACTGTAGTCTCTTTTGGAAACGTGTTCTCCTTTTTACAAAGAAAAGAAGGAAGGAGGGAAGAGAAGAGGTCAGAATAGAATAATTTAGAGCCCCACTCACGTTTATTTCATAAAGCTGCTAGCCCTAAAGGAGAGCTTGGTGTGCCCTACGGAAGTGTTTATTCCAGGGAAATCTCTAAGTAGTCAGTGGACTGGGCCTTTAGAAAACAGGCAGTTTCCATTAAGAAAAAGTCTGGCATCTTGGTGTTCTGTCCTTTTGTTCAGAAGTGTTGGGGCCCCCAGGCACCCCCGTGTTGTTTTTGTCGCTAAGTCATGTTCAACTCTTTTGACCCTATGAACTGTAGCCTGCCAGATTCCTCTGTCCATGGGATTTCCCAGGCAAGAAAACTGGAGTGTGTTGCCATTTCCTTCTCCAGGGCATCTTCCTGACCCAGGGATCGAATCCCAGTCTACTGCGTTGCAGGCAGATTCTTTACCAACTGAGCCACCAGGGAAGCCCCCCAGATGCCTCAGGCAATGAATGGCTCAATTGTCTCACAGATTTAAGCACAGGGACTGGATGACTCAGCAGCATCTCCACCTTGGTGGGCTGGCCAAAGCCCCCCTGAGTGCAAACGGTGTGAATTGGGAGTGTAGGTTTTCAGTGGGCTCATTTGCAACTTGACCCCTTCTCTGCACAAGGTGGCCATTGGGAAGCGCTGGGAAGTGAAAGTGTGTGTCAGGCAGTTTCCTCCAGCGTCTGAACTGAGCACAAGCCGTTTTCCACCTTCAGGAAATGAATAAGCAAGTGCTGTTCTGGACTGGAACTTACATTCTTTTTTAAAATGAATTATTATTGATTCATTTGACCACAGCGCGTGGCATGTGGGATCTTAGTTCCCCAACCAGGAACTGAACCCAGGCCCCCTGTATTGGAAGCTCGGAGTCTTAACCACTGGACCACCGGGGAAGTCCCAGACTTGCATTCTTCTTTTTTTTTTTCAAAGAGCACTGGAATACTAATTGTGTTAATACTTAATTTCCCTAAAAGATATTACAAATCAAATAGAAATAATAATTTTTGAAAGCCTGCTATAAGATAGCTGATTTAACAAACTTTACTCAAGTTGAAATATGCTGAATATCTGTAATTTAGAGAATACTACAGACTGGCATTCTTGAATTGTGCATGATGGTGGGGCAGTTTGACAGGCCCCATCATACTCTCATATACGCAGGGACAGGGCCCTGGGATCCGTTGGTGGTAGAAGCATCTATTGGACATTTCAGATTCCCAGGGCCGTGCTGATGAAGGGAAGGAAGAAAGCTAGGAACAGGTGAGTTTAGGTTTTAGGAAAACTGACACAGCTCTTGTTCTGGTGGCCAGAGTATAGTCAGCATTCCCACTCCAATCTCTCACGGTGGAGTAGGGTATTGGGGCTGGGGTCTAACCTGGGCTGGTGTGGCTGACAGTGAGCTCTCAATGGGGGTCTGGGTACCAGTGCTATTGTTAACAGAAACTGAAAATGCTATGATTCCAAGGTGGGCAGACAGGAGCCCACGTGATGTGAAATTGGGCCCATGAGCCATTAGCAAGGTGGTGATGAGAAATCATAATCAGGACCTGGGCCCATCCGATGGGAAAAAGAGGCTGATGTATCCTTTCTGGGTCGTTAGGGCCCAGTTGAGAGGCTAGAATTTGGGCAGGGTCCCCAGCATTCTGACTCCCAGTGAAGTGACGACCAGAACCTGGGAAGAGCTTCTGACCTATTGGTGGGACCCAGGGAACATGAAGTGGGGCCCAACGCTTGGTGCCGCAGAAAGCCTCTCTGGGTACACAGATGCTGGATGCAGGCAACTGGCACATAGTAGGTCCTTTATAAATAAGTGAATGAGGACTTCCCTGGTGGTCCAGTGGCTAAGACTCCATACTGTCAATGCAGGGGTCTGGGTTCGGTCCCTGGTCAGGGAACTAGATCCCACATGCTGCAGTGAAGATCCTGTGTGCTGCAACTGAGACCCAGCTCAGTCAATAAATAGATAAGTGAATGTATGCAGTGGAGTTCAGCGCCCCCTCTAATGAGGTTCGGCCCTGCTAGACCAGGCCAAGATGAGCCCGTGGGGTGAAGGTGCTCCAGGCTGATAGCGGCCAGAGCCATCGAGTCCTTCCTGGTGGTGAGAGCAGCTGGGCGATGCCAGCCTGGCAACAGAGGCTTCTCCAGTCAGTGCTCAGTCATGCTGCCAGCTCAGTTACTGTCACTCTCCCTTCTGACAGCCACGGGCACAGGCTCTGCCTTCCTTTCTCCTTGTACAGGGGCCGAGAAGAGAACTATTGGGGATTGAGATGTGCCAGGAAAACCCCACATCTTCTGACTCTAGCTCCTGCCCCAGCTTGTAGAGGTCCTCTTTCCCGGACTCACTGGGCATCACTGGCACTTTCTGCCCTGTACCATTGCTCCTGGAAGGGGGCCCCCAGGCAATCCTGTCTGCTGACCTCCGGGGGGAAGCTAGCGGTGCAGTTGCACGTTGCCAAGCCCCTCGGTGTCCTGAGTGAACCCGGCTGTCAGCAGCCTGGAGAGGAGGATGTCTGCAGGGTTGGGGCAAAAGCCAACTTCTGGACAGGATTCCTCCAGGTCTTGGGGTTGGAGGCTGAGATGCTACCTTGACCTTGGGGTTTCTAGCACCTCCAATGAGAAGGTCAGTCTCCAGGGGATGTGCGTGACCAGGCTCCCTAACAGAGCGTCACTGGTGTCTTTGTCATTCAGTTTTCTTGTTCCGCGGGGTACTCCCAGATGGCGCCTCAGGCATCCCTTCACTGACAACAGAATTAAATGCTCTTGCCCCAGGGTGAAGCTGACAGCAGGAAAGGAGAGCTCCTGGTGTACCCACAGCTCCTTTACTGAGGGCTTCTGAGAGCCGGATGGGTGTCGGATTTGGTGCTGGGGATGCTGAGATTAAAAAAAAAAAAAAGACCAGTCCCTGCCCCTAAAGATCTCCAAGGCTTGCAAGTATTGGAGGTGTCAAAGGGTATAAGACAACATGATGAGGTCCGTGTGGAGCTGATACTGGTCTGCACACTCGGCTAAGGTGGGGATGTTAAGATGGTGAAGTGCTTCTCTGTGTGCGTGCTAAATGGTTTCAGTCGTATCCAACTCTTTGCAGACTGTAGCCTGCCAGACTCCTCTGTCCATGGGATTCTCCAGGCAAGAATACTGGAGTGGGTTTCTATACCTCCTCCAGGGGATCTTCCTGACCCAGGGATCTTCCTGACCCAGGGACTGAACCCGCATTTCTTATGTCTCCTGCATTGGCAGGTGGGTTCTTTACCACTAGCGCCACCTGACATGCTTCTGAAGCAGTGGTTTAAGCATCTGCATCCTGAGCTTGGTAAGTGACCACACCCAATTCTCCAGTCACCCTGGTCCCTCCGGGATCCAGGAGCTAAGTAAGCATCAATGCCTGGCTTGGGAGGAGGCCCTCGGGGGCCCTGATCCAGCCCTCTGGCCGGAGTCCTCTTTGCTGGGAGTTTGTGCTCTACTTGTTATTGTTCAGTTGCTCAGTTGTGTCCAGCTCTTTGCAACTCCGTGGACTGCAGCACGCCAGGCTTTCCTGTCCTTCAGTGTCGCCTGGAGTTTTGTCAAACTCATTTGCATCAACTCATTTGAGTTGATGATGCTGTCCAACCCTCTCGAGTATCAGTGCTATTTCTGGGACAGACAGCACAGCCGAGGCACACTCAGGATCTGGAAGGGGAAGACCAGGGAAAGCTCCCGGAAGAAAGGGCCTGTCTGAGCTGAGTTTTGAAGGAAGACATCAGAGAAACGTGGGCCAGCATCTTCTCTCTTCGGCCCCATGTTTTATGCTTCTCTGAGCCTTGACATTGGACCCCAGCCCTGCCCCATACCCTAGACAGCTCTTCTCTGCCACAGGCTGGAGCCCACCTCGTCCCAGTTTCAAGGAGAAGCTGCTTGGAACCTCTGAGGTCTCTGCCCACTTGGAGCACAGAACCAGCACAGAGCCAGAGGAGGGTGAACAAAATAGACTTCAGAGGACTCTGTCATCAAGGTCAAGGAATTTACATGCTCCTGAGGGGAGAGCCCCTGGAGGAGGAAGTGGCAACCCATTCCAGTATTCTTGCCTGGAGAATATCATGGACAGAGGAGCCTGGCGGGCTACAGTCCATAGGGTCACAAAGAGTCAGATACAACTGAAGTGACTAAGCATGCACAAGGGAAGCCAGGCACACGTAGGTGACAAGCTCACAGACACAAGTCCCCAGGAGCTGATCAGCGGGATCACTGATCATTGCAACTGGACGCGGATGATTTGATAAAAGCTTAGCAGAGGAAGGGGCTTCCCTGGTGGCTCAGATGGTAAAGAATCTGACTACAGTGAAGGAAATCAAGGTTTGATCCCTGGGTCAGGAAGATCCTCTGGAGGAGGAAATGGCCACCTACTCCACTATTCATGCCTCGAGAAGCCCATGGACATAGGAGCCTGGAGGGCTACAGTCGAAAAGAGTTGGACATGACTGAGTGACTAATGCTTTTAGTGGAAAGAGGAAGATGCAGCATATTGGCACCCCCCAAAAGATGTTGAGCTTCTGGAACATTCGTTAGGTACTCAAGGTACCTGGCAGGCAGAGGAACAGAGGAACAAGCAGAGACAGTGGCTCAGAGCAAGCAGGAGGGAACCAGCCCTGGCAGCAAGTGCTTTGTTGGGCTGACTTGTAAAGTGCAGGCTATGTTCTACGAGGAGGCGGAGGTGTGGGGAGAGGTGAGAAAGAGGGTCTCGGGCTACATGCGTGTCACAGCCTCAGCATGGCAGCTACAAGCATGGTCACTCTCCTGGGCACAGAGGCCCCGGTTCCTGACCTCAATCCCTGTTCAATCCCGCGACAACTTGAAAAGCAAAGACTCACATCCACTTCTCTGTTCTGCTCTTAGTACAGTTCTTCACTTCTGGCCGTCAGATGTGTGATTTCCCTCCATACCGGTCAGTCCTCTAATTCTCAGTGGCCACTGAGTGGGTGTCTTCCAATTCAATGCAATTCTGACACTAGCTTCCCGGAGCGAGTGTCAGATCCCATGGTTAAGGGCTAGGTCCCATAAGGCGACGTCACGTCACCTCAGAGGCAAATCACAAGTCCAGGTTGTCACTTGAGCTGCTGACCGACCAGATCAGAGGTTCCCTGGACCCCCTCCTGGGGTTTGGTAATTTGCTAGAGTGACTCACCAAACTCGGGAACACAGTTCATTTGCTGTTTATTGTATGTGCATGCTAAGTCGCTTCAGTCATATCCGACTCTGTGTGACCCCATGGACTGTAGCCCACCAGCTACAGCTCTGCCCATGAGATTCTCCAGGCATGAATACTGGCATGGGTTTCCTTCTCCAGGGGATCTTCCTGACCCAGGGATAGAACCTGCATCTCTTATGTCTCCTGCATTGGCAGGCAGGTCTTTACCACTAGTGCCACCTGGGAAGCCCCTTAGTGTTTATTATTACCAGTTTATTATAAAAGGGTCCAACTCAAGAGCAGCCAGATGGGAGAGAGACACAGGGAGAGGCATGGGAGGAGACAGGGAGGTTCCATGCCCTTTCCGGGTGTGTCTGCCTCCCAGCAGCCCCTTCTGGTCGTGAACCTGGAGGCTCCTTGAACCTCGCTTTAGGATTTGTATGGAGGCTTCATTATGTAGGCATTATTGATTAAATTATTGACTTTTGGTGATCAATTCAGCCTCCAGTAAGGTGAGGCTGAAGGTTCCAACAGTTTAATCACTTGGTTGGGTTCCTTGGCTACCAGCCGCCCATCCTGAGGCCATCCAGGAGCCCCCGGCCACAGGCCATTTTGATGTTGTTCAATCGCAAAGTCGTGTCTGACTCTTTGCAACCCCATGAACTGCAGCACGTCAGGCTCTTCTGTCCATGGAATTTCCCCCCACAAGAATCCTGGAGTGGGTTGCCATCTCCTACTCCAGGGCATCTTCCTGACCCAGGGATCAAGCACACGTTTCTTGTGTCTCCTGTATTGGCCAGCAGATTCTTTACTGCTGCACCACCCAAGAAGCCCAGATTTGGTTAATGGTGTTTATGTGGCCCTTCTGTGTCCCGTGCCCAGGACGGACATCACTAATCAATCACAGTTCTTTTTCCAGTTCAACCACAGCCTCCTTCTAGACACAGCAGTCTGGGTTAACTCTCAACATCCCATTGATATTGCAGAAAAATTGAAATCTATTAACCATCTCTGCTTTAACATTTCAAGTCGGGAGGACTCAGCAGAGGTACCTTGGGATAATTCAGAAGGAAAGAGTGAGCTCTCCTGTCCATATTTTTTATTTTGTTCTGAAGTGTCCAGGAGGATACGTACTGTGAGAAAAGGAAGACAGGACAGTGGATAGGTTTAGGCATTAATGGTAGACCTGTGGAACTGGAATTCATCTCTAATTAGGCAGTTATTGAAGGCATGTGGATAGAGAGATGTCTTCCAAGAGGGTGAGTAGATGGGGAAAAGAACAGACGGCTTCTTGCCAGAAGATAGGAAATGGCTCACGATGCTGAAGCAAGAAAGTGAAAAAAGTTAACAAGAGAAAAAACTGCATTTCTTTTTCTGAGGAGTTAGGCCATCTCTCCAGCTCCCAAAATGGAATGCTCTGGAACCTTAAGGAATGGCAGTGCGGGTTTCCTTACAGATGCCAGAGACTAATGCTGTTGACATCTTCCTTTTCAGTCTTGGATGTAACCAGGGTTTCTTCCACTGGTGATGCTTTAAAGGAGCATGCCTCTCTCCCTGCTGCCTCCCACTCCGCATCCGGCTTCCAGTCTTGGCCCGGCTCACCCATCCTCCTCTGTCCTGCGACATCTCTCTTCTCTGTGGCCTGGTCCCATCCCAGCTTACCATGCAGAGGGAGGGCTGGGTACCACCCACGTGACCTTGCCTTCCTGATGATTACCTTGACTAATCACTCTGACATCCTGGTTTCTGGGGATAATGATTCCTGTAAAGTCAAGGACACCCTTTCCTTCCAGTGACCTGGATTACCCTCTCATAAGGAAAGCTCCCAGAGCTTTGGAGTGACTTTTCCACATTAACTCTAAGGCCGAGTTGCAGTGAGGAAATCTACCCTTTTAATAGGGGAAAATATTGCCCTTGTCTGTCTTTATGCAGTGCGCTTGAGCCTAATGCTCACTTACCAATGCGCCTTTATAACTTCCATATTGAGTGAATTAAGTCCTCCATGTGGGTAGGCATTAAAGAAGTGATAAGTGCTTTATAATTCAGTAAGGGGTGGCCTGGCCATTCTGTATTTTCCTAAGGAAATTGGCCACTCCGAGGGCAGCACTCTCAGGACCCCTGGGGCCGGCTGCTCTCAGGCACAGAGCGTGCACTATTGGATTACTCTCAAGCCAGCTGCTCTGGCCTAGACCCGACTTTCCTTCTTGCTCAAACTGTCTCCTCCAAGGCCCACTGGGGAGGAAGGGTCAAAGCTAGTGTCCCTCTCTGCCTCAGGCTGTTTCTGCTTTGGATCCAAGACCTCCTCTTTCTCTCCTGGTTCAAAGCTGAGATGTCTAGGAGGGATTGGAAGTTTTATGATCAATGTGCTTTGAGTAGACGAGAGACTACTGTCTCCAAGGGGCCGTAGGGCTCTGTCTCCTTCCCCAACCCCACAGGCACAATGGGCTTCTTTACACCTTGGTCTCTTCAGAGAGTTGGAGAACATGCTGGTTCCATCAAGACATTGGGAGCCACGGCCTTTTCATGACTTGCTGCAAGGTCCTAGGGTTCTGAGGAAGAACAGTCATTTGTTAATTTGTTCCTTTAAATCTTCTGCTGCTGCAACTGCTGCTAAGTCGCTTCAGTTGTGTCCGACTCTGTGTGACCCCATAGACGGCAGCCCACCAGGCTCCCCCGTCCCTGGGATTCTCCAGGCAAGAACACCGGAGTGGGTTGCAATTTCCTTCTCCAATGCATGAAAGTGGAAAGTGAAAGTGAAGCCACCCAGTCATGTCCGACTCTTAGCGACCCCATGGACTGCAGCCTACCAGGCTCCTCCATCCATGGGATTTTCCAGGCAAGAGTACTGCAGTGGGGTGCCATTGCCTTCTCCAAGAACTGGGCTGCATGTTGTGGATACAACAGCAAACAAGATGACAGGTTGCCTGCCCTCAGAGATCTTGCATTCTGTTGGGAGAAAGAAACAATAGACAAGTAAATATGCACATGAGGTCGTTATAGATTTTGGCTACAATATAAAGGAAATAACTAGAGCAACATTTCTCAAGCTCCATACTATTGACATTGTGAAAAAAGTGAAAGGCACTCAGTCATGTTGACTCTTTGTGACCCCATGGAGTACACTGTCCATGGTATTCTCCAGGCCGGAATACTGGAGTGGGTAGCCTTTCCTTCTCCAGGGGATCTTCCCAACCCAGGAATCAAACCCAGGTCTCCCACTTTGTAGGCGGATTCCTTACCACCTGAGCTACCAGGGAATTCTTGGACATTCTTTGTTGTAAGGCACTGTCCTATGTTGTAGCATATTTAATAACATCCCTGGCCTCTACCTGGAGAAGGAAATGGCAACCTGCTCCAGTATCCTTGCCTGGGAAATCCCATGGGCAGAGGAGCCTGGTGGGCTACAGTCCATGGGGTCACAGGAGTTGGACACTTAGTGACTAAACCACCACCACCTGGCCTCTACCCACTAGAGACTAGTCATGACAATACAAAATGTCCCCAGACATTGCCAAATGTTCTCTGAGGGGCAAAATCCTCCCCTGGCCTGACAACACTGGATCCAGAGGAAGGTGATGCAGAACAGCTTTGGCTGGTTGGTCAGGGAAGGTCTCCCTGAAGAGAAGACGTTGAAAGGGAATCCAAGCACTTTTAAAGGCAAAAACAAGTGCTAGGTCCTGAGAAGGGGGAGGGAGCTTGATGTTTTGAAGACTAGAAAGGAGACCAGTGAGACTAAAGCCAAGTAAACAAAATTAAGGTTAGTTTGAGCTGAGGAGGGAGAGGGATGAGCCAGACACGGAGGATCCTGCTGGCTGAGGTGGAGACTGAATTCCACCCCAAGTACAGAAGCCATCAGGTGCTGATTTTGGGGGGGAGAAGGTGGAAAAGAGGGGAATGATCTAGTTTAGTTATTTTTAAAATATATATTTTTAAAATTCTGCTATGCCAGGCCTTAGTTGCGACACATGGGATCTTTGATCTTTGTTGTAGTATGCGAGACCTTGTTCCCTGACCAGGGATTGAACTTGGGTCCCCTGCATTGGGACTGTGGAGTCCTAGCCACTGGGCCACCAGGGAGGGCACTGGTTTATGTTACAAAAAGCTCATTCAGGCTTCTGTGTGAAGACAGGTTTCGTCAAGTAGAAGTGGAAGCCATGGAAGCAGTGGTCATGTTTTGGAGGCAGTGGTCTTCGAAAGAGACGTGGCAGCCTGGGTGGTAAGAGATGATAAGAGTGGAGATGGTGGGCAGTAAGCAGAGCCAATGATCTCCTGCGGAGGTGGACTTGCTAAGGTGTGGGTGTTGGAGAGAGGGAAGGGAGCAATCGGTGATGAAATTTGACTTGGACAAGTGTGTGGCATTGAGGCCATTTACTGAAATGGAGACGCCCAAGTGGGAGGATAGCAAGGATTGATGTTGCTGACGTATCATGGAAGAGCCTGGAGCTCAGCTGGGAGGTCTTACCAGAGATACCTTTGGGCGCATAGATGATGTTCACAGCAGAGCACCTGGGTGAGCTCCCCATGGCCTGGTGAGGGTGAGACCTGGAGACTCCACCACTGATGGATAAAGACTATGGAACCAGCAAAGGAGACTAAGATATGCTAGCCAGGGAGATGGAAAGAAATCCAGCAGAGAGTGAGGTTAAGGGATTCATAGAGAAGAGAATGTTTTCAGAAAGAGAGAGTGGTTAATTAGGTAAAATGCTGCTGAGAGACTGAGAAACTGGATGGCAGAGAAGAATTTGCCCACGTGGAAACCACTGGTGACCTTGACAATATCGTTTCAGTGGAGCGGTGGGGATGAAGACAGATTGGGATGAAGAATCAAAGGGAGGTGAGGAAGGAAGGCCTGGGAATGTGGGCAATTCTTCTAAAAACATTTGGCATATGGAGATGGAGAGACATGAGTTGGTAGCTGAAGAACATCGAGTCGAGGAGATTTTCTTTGAAATGGGCTTTCCTTGGATGTGTTTATATGCTGATGGAAAAATCTAAGAGGGGGAGAGTGAGGGGACTTGGATGAGAAGGAGAAAAATGGAATGAGCCCTGGATTAGTGGATGTGGGCAGGGGAAGGCCCACAGAGGAGCTGGTAGAGGGCTATCCATTTCAGCTCCGCTGTTGATCACTTTGAGGTTCATCCATTTGTTCAGATGTCACTGAGCATTTTCATGGAACTGGGGACACAAGCTTTCCGAAAACTCATATTCTGGTGAAGACCATAGTCATGTGGGGAAGGGAAGGATGGAGAAGATGTGCTTAGGCACCAACAGCATTTCCACCTTATCTGCTCCAGTGTCTGGTGAGAGGAGGCCCTGCCCACTGCTCCACTCCTGACCCTGATGGTGGGCAGTAGACCTGAGATCTCTCCTGGAGGCGGGGAGATCTGGTCCAGGTCTGGTCCTGAGATCTCTCCTGGAGGCAGGGAGGTATGGTCCTGAGATCTCTGGGATCACCCCATCTCTGGGCTCTACAGTGATTCCCCAAGTTGCCTGTCCCCATTTGGGCTGTTGAATCATGTGCCCTGGGCCACATTCTTCTTCAGAGATCAAGCTCAGGGTTTCTGCAGGTTCAGGTACTGAGCAGGGCCCAGGGAGAGGACCGTGGAGATGCTGTGCCTGGAACACCTCTGGCGTGAGTTAGGACATCTAGATGGCTACTTAGCACCAATCTGGGTGACACCCTGAGTATATACTTACCCTGGGGCAGCATTTGAGATTCTGGAGGTAAGGGAGTTGAGAGTAAGACAGATAAGAGCTCTGTTCTCATGCATCATAGTTCTAGGGACACAACAAACACATAATCAAATAATCAAATAAGACAATTACAGATGGTTATTAAGGGATGTGAAGGACATAAACAGGGGCTTGCGCCAGAGAGCAGCTGGCGGGGAAGGGAGGGTGGGCTCACAGAGGAGTCGGCTGGCTTCTCCGAGAAGGTGACCTTGGAGGGGAGGCCTGAGAGATTAGAAGGAGTCAGGGAAGAGCGTTTCCTGGAAGTTCTGATCAGGAATTAGCCTGGTAGGTTTAAAGATCAGAAGGCACGTCCCTGTGGCCGGGGCTTGGAAAGCCAGGGGGGTGTGTTCTGGGAGGGGACCATGGAAGCAGCTGGTGATCATCTTGTGGGCCACTACGGCCTGGGTTTTGGATTTTATTTTAAGGAGCAAAGGAAGTAGTTGGAGGGTTGTAAGCAGGAAAGAGGAGGATTGCGCTGGAGGAGAGTCTGTTGGGGGAGGGTGAAAGCTGGGAGGCTAGCTCAGAGGTGGTGGCTGTTTGCAGTTATAGGCAGTGGCTCCCTGGCATGTGGATGTGAAGGCAGCAGTGAACATGGGGAGAACCAGACAGACTGGTGAGGGGCAGGCCAGTCTGGTCACAGGCTGGGACCTGTGCAGGGCAGCCTGGACTCCCCAGTAAGCTGGCTGAGCCCCCAGATGCATGCCTTTGACTGTTCCTCCATTAGGAGACATCGCATTTCAGCAGGTGGAGAGCATAGGTGTGCACACAAACAGCCCCTGTTCCTGGCACGAGTCTCAGAGTGGATCAGAAAGCCGGCACAGATGCTGTCGCCTTCCATCTGTTCACCACACGACCTGAATGTTCCTTTCTGCGGTCCCGGGGGTGCCTGCGCCGTGGGGCTGGTTCACCATGGTCCTTGGCGGGCAGCTGCTTGTAGAGCTGGTGTGCTCACATGCTGGCATGCTGGGGTTGCCAGCCCAGGAAGGCTCCCCAGGCGTCTGGTATTCCCCTTGACGCCTGTCAAGGGAGGAGAGCTGAGTGACTTGGCTGGTGCGATCCGAGGCAGTTCTTCCCCAGTCCTCTGGTGCTTGAGCTCCATGGAGCTATCGCTCCAGACGGTTTGTTTATAATGCTAAACATATCAGATAATTGAAGGCTAATGCTTCTGTCTGGATCACTAGACATAATAGGCCTGGATAACAAATCAATTTTCTCCTTGCCCTACAAGGTTGGGAAGTCGAACATCCAGCGTATTCTTGGTGAGTGTGTGTGCATGGGTATGCATGTGTGTGTGAGTGCATGCATGTGCACACTCATGCATCTGTGTGCTCTAATACTGACTTATTAGAAAATGAGATCCCAAGCTAGTTTCCCCAGGCACCCAATTCTATACTTCAGTTTGGGCCACCATCTTAGATTTGAGTGAGAAGGTGATGGGAGCCCCATGTCTTACAGAGAACAGGGACATCTGGAGGTGAAAGGATGGGATGTCTGTCCAGCCTTGATATCTGAAACTCCTGTGTTCTTGGAGGACTGAGTACTCATATAGAAAGCATCTGAGAAATGCCAGTTTCAGCTACCTCCTGCCAGGATACACCTCCAAGAATGGCAAGAGGAACATGTGAATTATGAATTAACAAGAACACTTACTTATCTGGTTAGCTCAATCATCCAGAAAGGGTATGCAAAACAATAAGAAAACAAAGGCAAATGTCTATCTATCTGTGTGTGTGTGCACGTGCATGCACACACACATACATGTCTGTGCGTGATTTTTTTCATATTCTCTTAAATTCTTACTCAGATTCTTACTACTCTGACTTAAGGCACAGTTCCAAAGGCAGTCATAGAGTCAGCTCTGATTTGCACTGGTGCTGAGTGTCAGAGCTGAACGGAGGACGTGGGCATGGCCTCAGCTAATCCTCAGAGCACCCAGATTTCCTGGTAGGAAACTGAGGTCTGGAGAGGCTGGAGTTACTTGTCCTGAGGCATCCAGTTTCCAAATTCTGGATGTGGGTGTTGAGTGTCCACTGTTATTTGTTTCTTCTTCTTTATTTTTATGGAAGAAGGACAGGGAAGCCTGGCTTGCTGCAGTCCATGGGTCGCAAAGAGTCGGACACAACTGAGCGACTGAACAATAGTTGTTTACAATGTTGGTAATTCCTATTGTATAGCAAAGTGTTTCAATTATATATATATATACATATATATAAATAATATGTATATAATATGTTAGATAGATAGATAGATAAATGGGCTTGCCTAGTGGCTCAGAAGATAAAGAAACTGCCTGCCATGCAGGAGACCCAGATTCAATCCCTGGGTCAGAAAGATCCCCTGGAAAAGGGAATGGCAACCCACTCGAGTACTCAGTATTCTTGCCTGGAGAATTCCATGGACAGAGAAGCCTGGTGGGCTACAGTGCATGAGTCGCAAAGAGTTGAACACCACTGAGCAACTAACCTAGTAAAGTAATGCTCAAAATTCTCCAAGCCAGGCTTCAGCAATACGTGAACCATGAACTTCCAGATGTTCAAGCTGGATTTAGAAAAGTCAGAGGAACCAGAAATCAAATTGCCAACATCTGCTGGATCATCGAAAAAGCAAGAGAGTTCCAGAAAAACATCTATTTCTGCTTTATTGACTATGTCAAAGCCTTTGACTGTGTGGATCACAATAAACTGTGGAAAATTCTGAAAGAGATGGGAATACCAGACCACCTGACCTGCCTCTTGAGAAACCTGTATGCAGGTCAGGAAGCAACAGTTAGAACTGGACATGGAACAACAGACTGGTTCCAAATAGGAAAAGGAGTACATCAAGGCTGATTGTCACCCTGCTTATTTAACTTCTATGCAGAGTACATCATGAGAAATGCTGGACTGGAAGAAACACAAGCTGGAATCAAGATTGCCGGGAGAAATATCAACAACCTCAGATATGCAGATGACACCACCCTTATGGCAGAAAGTGAAGAAGAACTAAAGAGCCTCTTGATGAAAGTGAAAGAGGAGAGTGAAAAAGTTGGCTTAAAGCTCAACATTTAGAAAATGAAGATCATGGGAACTGGTCCCATCATTTCATGGCAAATAGATGGGGAAACAGTGGAAACAGTGGCTGACTTTATTTTTCTGGGCTCCAAAATCACTGCAGATGGTGTTTGCAGCCATGAAATTAAAAGACACTTACTCTTTGGAAGGAAATTTATGACCAACCTGGACAGCATGTTAAAAAGCAGAGACATTACCTTGTCAACAAAAGTCTGTCTAGTCAAGGCTATGGTTTTTCCAGTGGTCATGTATGGATGTGAGAGTTGGACTATAAAGAAAGCTGAGCACTGAAGAATTGATGCTTTTGAACTGTGGTGTTGGAGAAGACTCTTGAGAGTCCCTTGGACTGCAAGGAGATCCAATCAGTCCATTCTGAAGGAGATCAGTCATGGGTGTTCATTGGAAGGACTGATGTTGAAGCTGAAACTCCAATACTTTGGCCACCTGATGCAAAGAGCTGACTCATTGGAAAAGATCCTGATGCTGGGAAAGATTGAGGGCAGGAGGAGAAGCAGACAACAGAGGATGAGATGGTTGGATGGCATCACCGACTCAACAGACATGGGTTTGGGTGGACTCCAGGAGTTGGTGATGGACAGGAAGGCCTGGCGTGCTGTGATTCATGGGGTCGCAAAGAGTTAGACACGACTGAGCAACTGAACTGAACTGAACTGAGCAACTAACCCACACCCCGCCCCATAAACATACATCTATTCCTTTAAAAATATTTTTTTCCGTTATGGTTTATCATAGATTCTTTTTTTTTTTAATTGGAAGATAGTTGCTGTGCAATGTGTTGTTAGTTTGTGCTGTGTAACAATGGGAATCGTTCTATGTATACATATATCCCCTTCCTCTGAGCCTAAGTCACTCAGCACCCAGCTGACCTCAGAGTGTCCACTCTTGATCTCTGTTCTCCAGTGGACTGCAGAGCAGCATGTTAGAAGGGCCCTGGGGTCACAGCTTGATAGCAAAGAAGAGCCAGAAAATCTTTAAAAAATGGAAGCAGTAGCCCTTAGAATTCAGGCATCATTTCAGGATAGGATCATTTTGGGCAGGGATACAGGTTCTACCTACTTCAAGAGTCTCTGAGCCTAGCTCAGAGGGACAGGTAAGTTGATCACAATGATCCAGGATCTTCAAGAAAATGTTCTAAGTCATGTTCTGTCTGTTTTGTTGTTGTTTAGTCGCTAAGTCGTATCTGACTCTTTTGCGACCCCATGGACTCCAAAGACTATCAGCTCCATATGTATATATGTCCCCCCCACGACCTTGAACCTCCCTCTCACCCCTCTGAAAAGTGAAAGTATTAATCGCTGTGCTGCTGCTGCTGCTAAGTCACTTCAGTCATGTCCGACTCTGTGCGACCCCATAGACGGCAGCCCACCAGGCTCCGCCATCCCTGGGATTCTCCAAGCAAGAACACTGGAGTGGGTTGCCATTTCCTTCTCAATGCATGAAGGTGAAAAGTGAAAAGTGAAGTCGCTCAGTCGTGTCCGACTCTTAGCGACCCCATGGACTGCAGCCCACCAGGCTCCTCTGTCCATGGGATTTTCCAGGCAAGTGTACTGGAATGGGTTGCCATTTCTTCCTTCAGGGGATCTTCCCCACCCAGGGATCGAATCTGGGTCTCCCACATTGCAGGCTGATTCTTCACCCCTCTAGGCCATTACAAGACACCGAGCTGAGCTCCCTGTGTTATACAGCAGCTTCCCACTAGCACTTCGAAGGCTTCTTCATTGCATGGGAATATGAAATGTTCCATGCAGAGAGTCACGCCAGTGGCCTGGCCCTGCCCCCTTGTTACTGCCCTTCCCTTATGCCACAGAATCAGGACACTCTGCCGAAGTTCTGCCAGGAGCCAATGTGCAACATTTTTCCAGGGAGAGGAAGGAAGGAACCGAGGCTTAGTTCATCACAGCACTGAGCTCTGGAGCCAGAGCTGAGCTCAGTGTTACAGCTCAGAAAACTTCCATAAGGTCTTGGTGGGGGGCCCTTGGTCAAAGCACATGCTCCTTCTAGGTAGACTTGGGAAGGATGGAGTCACTCCCAGTGGCTCATCAAGCATTTATTCCTGGAGATAAACCCAATCCACAGCTGCTTTGAACCCCTGTAGGGATGAGTCAGAGCACAAGTGAAATGCTAATTAACGTGCGTGTGCATGGGTGCGTGCATGCTAAGTCCATTCAGTCGTGTCCAACCCTTTTGCAACCCCATGGACTGTGGCTCGCCAGGCTCCTCTGTTCATGGCATTCTCCAGGCAAGAATACTGGAGTGGGTTGCCATGTCCTTCTCTAGGGGGTCTTCCCAACGCAGGGATTGAACCCGCATCTCTTAGGTCTCCTGCACTGGCAGGAGCATTCTTAACCACTAGCACCAGCCGCTAATTAATTAGACCCCTGTTAATTAATATATTCATAGAGAATATAAAAATCCTTTGCATTAGAATTCATCCAATTGTGCTTTTGTACCATTATTTCTTCTTCCTTCTGTTTGGCTAGGGCCAGTATGGTAATGAACTGGCAATCTCCAAGTGCATGAAAGCTAGACGGTGCAGACTGTGGTCTTTATTTTAATTAAAAATATGCCATGTGGATATGTTTAAGAGTTGTTTGTATCTCCAGTATTTAAAAGTTAAACGCAGAAAACTCTAGAACACGGCAACATTCAAGTCCGTACAACACCGGAGGGCTAAGCTGGCTGTGGATGCTCATGAGAGGGGCGAGGCGCCGTGTACCTGGCAGAGCTCTCCTGCTCACCTGGCTGCCTAGAAAGATAAGGACTGTCTGGTGGGACAAAGGAGCGTCCTGCCTTTCTTTAATGCAGCAGGCCCAGTATTTCCTCATCTTCCCAAGCTTTTCTCTCTCCTCCCTGCTGTCAGATGGCTGTTATTTTTCCCTGTGATCCCTCACTGCTATTAATCCCTCACTGTTCTTCATAACCAAATTTTCCAGACAACAAAATTTAAATACAGAACCTCTGCATGTTCAGCCTCCTCACCGGATGTTTCTTCTTTTCCCTAAGATGCATTACACACCTCCTTAACTTTTGAAGCCAAGTAGACAAGAACACGGGGCTTCCCTAGCGGCTCAGCGGTAGAGAATCTTAAATAGAAGCGTTGTGTAATAAAGCAATGTTTCCCATCCTGAATACCATGGACATTTGGGGCAGATAATTCTTTGCTGTGGGGCTGCTGCCTGGCGGATGGTGGAATGTTTAGGAGCATCTCTGTGGATGCCGGCGCCGCTCCCTGACCCCCGTGTGGCCATCAAAATGTGTCCTTGCCTGTGTGCTCCGTCGCTTCAGTCATGTCCGATTCTTAGAGACTCTATGGACTGTAGCCTGTCAGGATCCTCTGTCCATGGGATTTTCCAGGCAAGAATACTGGAGTGGGTTGCCATGCCCTCCTCCAGGGGATCTTTCCGACCCAGGAATCAAACCTGGATCTCCTGCATTGCAGGCAGATTCTTTACTGCTGAGCCACAGGGAAGCCCCCAAAATGTCTCCAGACATTGCCAAATGACCTCTGCGGGGCAAAATTGCCTCCAGTTGGGAACCACTGAATTCAAGAGACTAAAGTGGAGGGAATTAGAGTAGGTATAGGAGCCCGGGGTCACACTGAGGTGAGGCTGCAAGTCTTTGCGGGGCCAGCACCACCACACGCTCTGTGCCTGAGCAGACAAATGCGGGATCTGGGCTCCTGCTGACCTGTGTTCCTGGCACCGCTCTGAGTTCTCGAGCCCTCCACAGTGGTGGCAGGTGAGTGCGATGCTGCCCCTCGGATGGGCTGGTGCAGCCTGTCGTCCTGGGAGAGGGTGACCAGTGACTGCCCTGCTGGACAGGGCTCAAGGGCCTAACCTTCCTTTAAAAACATGATCATTCTTCTTGTTGTTTAGATGGTAAGTGGTGTCCCACTCTTTTTGTGACCCCCATGGACTGTAGCCCGCCGGGCTCCTCTGTCCATGGGATTCTCCAGGCAGGAATATTGGAGTGGGTTGCCATTTCCTTCACCAGGGGATCTTCCAGATCAGGAATAGAACCCGAGTCTCCTGCATTGGCAGGTGGATTCTTTACCACCGAGCTACCTGCGAAGCCCGCGATCATTTGTGATTCTTTTCCAGATGACAGAATCCATGCGCCATGCAAACAGCCTGGACAACCCAGAAAACCACACCAAAAGAAGTCACATGTGATTGTACTGGGCCAAGGGAACCACTGTTTACTACAGACCAAAGCCAAGCGGATCTCTCTCAGACTTGGTCTTATTTATTTATTATATTTTTAGAGCCTGCCTTTTCCACTTAAACTCACGGTCTCTGCATTAGCACAAAGCAGCCAGCAGAGTTACAACCCCTGGGGCTGGTACCAAGTGGTGAGTCACTGGGAAAGCTTGGCAGGCGCCCTGCCCATGTCAACGGCAAATGTCAGGCTGCACCTTCGTGGTTCTGCTCTTCCCTGAGAACCCGCTCGGCGCTGCCGTCTGTGCATCCTCTGACGCTGTTTATAATTTCAGCTCGAACAGTTTTCCTGGAGGTCATGGATGACAGGTTTACTGCCCCTCCACCCTTCTGCCACTCGGAGTTTTTATCAATGATGGCTGAGAAATGACAACTTCCAGAAGAACCAGGCTGCCCTTTTAGCATGAAAACTGAGAAGAGACTGCTTGGCCTCTATAGAAGTGAAAAGAATGAACATGTTAGCTGCTTAGTCATGTCCATATCTTTGTGACCCCACGGACTGTAACCCCCCGAAGGCTCCTCTGTCCATGGGATTTTCCAGACAAGAATACTGGAGTGGGTAGTCATTCCCTTCTCCAGGGGATCTTCCCAACCCAGGGATCAAACCCAGGTCTCCTCCACTGCAGGCTGATTCATTATGGTCTGAGCCATCAGGGAAGCCCAGCCCCTACAAAGCCTGAGGTTAAAAATAATCATCACAGTGGGCACTCCCTGAGGACTTACTCTGACCCCAGCTGCTGTAACGGCTTTTTAATGTAACGTGCAATCCTTACGTCCTTATGCTGGAGGTATTCTATTATTCCCATTTGACAGATGAAGAAACTGAGGCACAGACAAGTAAAGAAACCTGGACAGGGTCCCATAGATCGAGGTAGCGATGGAGATAGGATCTGTATCCTGGCAGTCAGGCTCTAGGCAGGGGTCAGCAACCTTTTTCTATGAAAGGCCAGAAAGTCAATATTTTAAGTGAGCTTCTGCGGCAATAACTCAACTCCATTTTTGCGGAGAAAAGTGGTCACAGACAAGAGTAAATGAGCAAATATGAACATGGAGATTTAAATTTCATATACTTTTCACATGTCACAAAATAGGATTCTACATTAGATTAAAAAAAAAACTGTTCTTATTTCTCAGGTTGTACGGAAATGGGTGGTGGGCTGGAGTTTGTAGTGGCTAACCCAACTTTGGAGCACCAACTCCTAATCACACATTTGCTATAAAAGTGCCATTCCCTGATGTAGGAAAATTCAGACTCAAAAAAAGATACAAGGGGCTATGTGGAATAGACAAGAGAGCCCTGTGCACCAAGGACTTCAGCCATCATCCTGCCGTGACTCTGCCGGGGAAGGTCATTTGTGGGCATAAGGACAGGAAGGCTGAGAGAAGTCAAGTACTTGAATGCAATAATGATTGACAACTCAGCCATAATAAAAACACATTTCTGGAATTCTAATGTGGGCTCAGAAAACTGATTTCATTTATTTAAACAACTTGATTGACAACTGCTTGTTGGGAGCGTGTGTGAAGCTGGGTTCCCATGAATGAATACCCGTCGGTAGGAACACTGCAATCTGTTAACACTTGGTGGCTTACATGGACTGAGTGGATACCCCGGGTTGGGGTGGGGCTGGCACAGGTCCTTCTGCTCCCTCTGGCCTTCCTTCTCAGCTGACATGGAGCCGGGGTCCCTGCCCTGGCGAACCCAAACTAAACAAACTGTCCTGGGGCCATGCGGCTTCCAGGGGAGAAGGCTTTGGAGAAGGAATTCAGTACCGACCTGGCCACCTGGCCCATGTCCCCAGCAGATGCTAATGTGTCTGGCTGCTTAGCAGGGGCTCCGAGAGAATGTGGTACAAAAAGGGCTCTTGGCATACCTTGTCGCTGCGCGGCTCTGAAATGCTTCCAGAGGCCCTGGCCACCGCCTCCCTGTGGCCTTCCTGGCTCTGGTCCCACCTGATGGCAGATGGCATAACCATGGGTAGGGTGGGGCCTGGGAGGGGATGTCTGGGGAAGGTGGCTGTCTTTTCTGTGCCTTGGGTATCACTGTCCCAGGGTGAGCTGTTGTGTCTTTCCCCTCCTCTCCAAGAGGATGCTTAGACTTTGGGGGCACTGATGGGAGAGTCAGATCCCAGGAGGGCAGTGCGAGGCCTTTTCCTGTGGCCCCCTGGAGCTCCTTGGGGTGGCAGGTGCATATGAATGGCCTCCTCTCAGATGACTTTGGAGCTGGAAAGGACCTTGGTAATCAATAGTCTAATGCAGAGGTCCCTAACCTCTGGGATCTAAAGCCTGATGATCTGAGGTGGAGCTGATGTAATAATAATAGAAATAAAGTGCATAATAAATGTAATACACTTGAATCATCCCCCAACCACCCACCCTCTCCAGTCGGTAGAAAAATTGTCTTCCATAAAACCAGTCCCTGGTGCCAAAAATGGTTGAGGACTGCTGGTCTAACGGTTCTCAATCTGGACCCCAAAGCAGTAATGTAGGATGTTTGTCCCTGGTGTTCTCTCTCTCTCTCTCTCTCTCTCTCTCTATATATATATATATACACCAAACAAAGGAAATAAAATCCATACCCATGACAAGCCCTTCCATGCTAACAGTACTTTCAAGAATTCCTTTGCTTTGGGCTGGAATTTATCTGCTGGGTGAGTCAGTGCTGGTTTATGCCCGTTGATAAAAAAAAACTCTGGTTAACAGTGATTTATATCTTGGATTGGTAAATCTGAGAAGATGAATTAATTATTGCTTAATAAGTGTGTGTGCTTGCTCGACACATGTTTAGGGAGCTAAGCATGAAATCTCTCGGGAGAAAGTTCTAAGAGAAAATCTTTGTGAAGAGATGGGGGAGAAACTGCTGATCTGGTGTAACCCTCTCCCCTTACAAATGAGGATACCAGAGGCCCAGAGTGTTGAGAGCTCATGCTCAAAGCCATGGCTGCTAAAGTCCCAGAGACAAAGCTGGAATCCGGCTCCTCTAATGCCAGCTTCCTGCTCTTTCCGTGACACCCAGGCGTTTGGTCATGCCTCCTTTGTGGAGTTGGTTCTGCCATATGAAGCCACTGATGTCCTTGACCAGATGAATTGGGTTGTGGTAACCAAAGGGGGCTTCCCTGGTGGCTCAGATGGTAAAGAATCTGCCTGCAATGCAAAAGACTCAGATTTGATCCCTGTGTCAGAAAGATCCCCTGGAGAAGGGAATGGCTACCCACTCCGGTATCCTTGCCTGGAGAATTCCATGGACAGTGGAGCCTGGCAAGTTACGGTCCATGGGGTTGCAAAGAGTCAGACATGACTAAGTGACTAACTTTCACTCTCATCCAAAGGGGGTCGTCAGTGTCTGGCCCCTAGGGGACCCTGCGGTGGTGTGTGTTCCTTCTGGGCTTTTCCACTCAAAAGCCATGTTCACGAAGCAAGCTCCCCCCAACCCCTTTAAAAAAAAATCACTTCATTTGTGTTGTTTCTGTGGGCAGGAATGTAGAAAATGAGCCTATTCTTAAAAAAAAAAAAAAAATTCCTAGAAGTTAAAAAGAACTAAAAGAGAATGGAAAGAAACTGAATTAGGAAGACCTGCAGGGAGATTGAATCTCAGGAATTTAAAGAGTAGTCTTTCTAGAGCCCAGGGGATGCGGGGGCATTAAGCGCTATCCATGGGCTCAGAACCTGGGATTCCCCCAGCAAGCCCATCAGCCAGGTGGTGTGTGTGGCCCCACGCAGAGAGAGAATGGAGCAGGCTCAGAGATCACTGGGGAGTTGGTGGAGAGCCTGGCTCGCGGGTGGCTGCTCCAGGATTTAAGCCCAGGTCTCTGGCACTAAAGCCAGCATCTTTCCGGTGATCCTTCTGCTGACCTGAACCTTGCCTCTCCTCCCTCCCTGCAGACACATAGAGAACTGGCGCGGTCTGCACACGCTCAACGCTGTGGACATGGAGCTCTATACTGGCCTCCAAAAGCTGTGAGTGCACCAGCTCCCGGTGGGGTGGGGGCAGGGGCCAGCCCATACGTAGTTCAGGCTTCGAGATACAACCTGAACCCACGTCCCCCGGGTTAGTGCTTTCCTCAGTCCCGTGCTGGACTGATGGTTCACAAGGAGCAGGGATATTTCCAGTCACCTCCTCCTTTGGATTCAGTGCGAGTGACTGCGGGGGAATTGGGTGGGGAAAGGGAGGAGGCTGCAGTGCTAGAGTTGCTGGACCAGAGTCTTATCCACTTGCCAGGATGGGCACATTTCTCACACTCACCCAGGTCCCAGTGGGATGTGAGCCCAAATCCTGCCCGCTCGTCCTGTGGTCCTGTCCCTCAACTGGACCACAAGTGATGACCGGCGATGAAGAGATGCATTCAGTTTACAGAGGCGACTGTTGTCCAGTCTTGGCCTCACTGCTGTCAGTCTTGGCCCAGAGCAGAGCTGTATTGCTACCCCGTAAGCTCTGCTGACCCTCTTTTCCTCTCTCTCTTCAGGACCATCAAGAACTCAGGACTTCGGAACATCCAGCCCAGAGCCTTTGCCAAGAACCCCCACTTGCGCTATATGTGAGTAGAGCTGGGTCCGGGCTGCAGGGAAGTTGGTGGGTGGGTGGGTGGGTGGGTGGGGACAGGCATACGGCAGGGAGAGAGTCCTGGGCGGTGAAGCCTGAGGCCTGAGATCTGGACCTGGCTTCGCTAGTGTGTGTCCTGGGGCAAGTCCCATCGCTTCTCTGGGCCTCGGATTTTTGCCCCTTAAGATGAGGGTTTTAGATTTGATGATCTCTGAGGTTCCTATTGGAAGGTAAAGCCTGAGACTAGGGAATTGGTTTACTTTTTATGATGAAATTTGCAACTTAATGGGAATGTAAATGAGAGGAAATTCCCCATATAAGTGTAGTGTGTGATGTGAATACTACTCTTCAGAGACCATTTGTAGGTCCGTAAGCGCGCGCGCGCGCGCGCGTGTGTGTGTGTGTGTGTGTGTGTGTGTGTGTTGGGGTGGGGTTGGCTGAGAGAAAGCAGGGCCAGGCCAAGTGTCACATCTAGATAGATCCTGGGTTCAGTGGCGAAAGGCTCTGAAAAGCAGAGACACCAGTATATAAAGTCACACAGCTTTGGGACGCGCTTGAGGTGACCCGGCTCTGCTGGGATCCTGTCTGTCTGAGCCTCCTCCTCCCGCCTCTCCCCTCCCACCACTGTCGTGTGTGATGGTGGTGGGACCTCCGCAGGCTCAGCTCTGCCTAGCCCTGTGCAGATGGAATCTCACGAACTTAGTGCTTCCTCTCTAAGCCTAATTCTGGGCTGAAGACTCTGGGGTTTGATGGGAGGACTGCCATTTCCTGGGGAGAGACAGGCTCGAAAGGAAACCTGGAGCCAGCAATTAGGGAAAGTGCTAACACACTGCACCCGTGGGGGTCCTTGGTGTTCGGTCAGGTCTTTGCAGATGGTGGCCATCTTGGACATCTATGGGGCATGTTCTCCAAGAGCAGACATTCCATAGTAACCAGCAGGGTGGAGTTGACTGTATTTGGCCAGAAAATGGAGGAATGGTATGCAGACGAATCTTTCCTTCGGCCACCTGAGAGTTGCTCTGGTGCAGGCACTTTGGACTTGAAGGGCATCAGGCTGAATAGGAATCTCACAGGAAGAGACAGAGCATCCAAGGGAAGTGGAGGGGAGGTGGAGGACGAGAAAAGATCGTGGAGAATTGTGGTGGGCTGTTGTTTCTCCTTTGGGGGGTCCTGGCCTCACCCCTGGGCCTTTGTGTGTTTTTCCAAACACCTAGTGAATGCTTAGGGCTTCCCTGGTGGCTCAGCAGTAAAGAATTCACCTGCCAATGCAGGAGACACAGGAGATGTGGGTTCCATCCCTGGGTTGGGAAGATCCCCTGGAGGAGAGCATGGCTACATACTCCAGTATTCTTGCCTGGAGAATCCCGTGGACAGAGGAGCCTGGTGGGCTACAGATCATAGAGTTGCAATAGAGTTGGACATGACTAAATTGACTGAGCATGAGTGAGGGCTTGATAAGTATTTTTATTTTTGAAATCAGTTATGGCCACCTGACGGAGGAGCCTGGTAGGCTGTAGTCCATGGGGTCGCGAAGAGTCGGACACGACTGAGCGACTTCACTTTCATGCATTGGAGAAGGCAGTGGCAACCCACTCCAGTGTTCTTGCCTGGAGAATCCCAGGGACGGGGGAGCCTGATGGGCTGCTGTCTCTGGGGTCGCACAGAGTTGGACATGACTGAAGCGACTTAGCAGCAGCAGCTTTGTGCTGAACTTTCTTTCCTCCCTTTGGACATGGCACACTGCAGGGCCATTACTCAGGGTCTTATGTAGTAGCCATGGGGGACCGAGTCCCCCTCTATGCCCCACCACAGCTGTCTCAATTATTTGTTGCCCCCTTGCCCTAGCAGCCATGAAATTAAAAGACGCTTACTCCTTGGAAGGAAAGTTATGACCAACCTAGACAGTATATTAAAAAGCAGAGATATTACTTTGCCAGCAAAGGTCCATCTAGTCAAGGCTGTGGTTTTTCCAGTAGTCATGTATGGATGTGAGAGTTGGACTATAAAGAAAGGTGAACACCGAAGAATTGATGCTTTTGAACTGTGGTGTTGGAGAAGACTCTTGAGAGTCCCTTGGACTGCAAGGAGATCCAACCAGTCCATTCTGAAGGACATCAGTCCTGAATATTCATGGAAGGACTGATGCTGAAGCTGAATCTCCAATACTTTGGCCACTTCATGCGAAGAGTTGACTCATTGGAAAAGACCCTGATGCTGGGAGGGATTGGGAGCAGGAGGAGAAGGGGACGACAGAGGATGAGATGGCTGGATGGCATCACCAGCTTGATGGACATGGGTTTGGGTGAACTCTGGGAATTGGTGATGGACAGGGAGGCCTGGCAGGCTGCAATTCATGGGGTCACGAAGAGTCGAACACGACTGAGCGACTGAACTGAACTGAACTGCCCTAGTTGAGCCTCTGTGGTGGGATTCTCCTGATGTGTGTTCTTTGCAGCTGGGGGTGTAGCTGGGACCAGAGGAGGGTCTTGGACCAGATGTTGCAGGTGTTTATTTTACTGGGGATTTGACTTTCCATGTAAACTGTCCCAGGGGACGAAGCTTTTGACCTCTGAGAAGTCTCCTTTTCATACTAACTCATATGAGGGTCACAGAGCCAAATGCCCACAGAAGACCAATGGGGACAGTGGGAACTGGGGACCACGTGTTCCCTCTTAGGGCCGGCCTGTAAACAGTTCTAGCAGACTGCTGCTGTAAGGAGGTGGGGCCTTGGGTTGCCAGATTTACTGTGGTTTTTTTTTTTTTTTCCCCAAGAAGAGCTGGAGGTTTAGTGAAACCTCTCAAATTTTAAATACTGGCACTAAAAATAAAACCTTTCAACACCATGGGCCAGGCAACATCACACTGTGGACAGAATGTGACATAGGGAATGCCAACTTGGGGGCCGGGGTCAGACTTGGGGGACAGAAGCTGCCTGCATGGGAGAGGCTCTGTCCTTTTAGACGGCAGTGGCTTGGTGCTCAGAATCTGCCTGCGCACCTATCAGCTGCAGCTCTCCAGGCATTTGAGAGGGTTTTCAGACGTGTCACATGTCCAAGGGCCACAGAGGTGGGGGGAGGCATGCAGCTTGGGTTCCAGGTATCTCTGAAGTGGGTTGTACTAGAACTTGTCTTTGAATTACCCTTGAGATCCCTGAAGAGGGCTGTGACCCACCATCTCTTTTGAGATGATCCGGGTCTGCTGGCAGTGACAGGCTGGTGGGGCTTTGCAAGATTCCCCAAGGCTTTAGGGGCAGGAAGGATATCAATGGAATAGGTTCTGATGATACCAGTGAACCTGCCCATGACCTTGGGCCCCGTTTCCTCCTAGACACACTGGCCAGCTCTTTCCCAGGTGTTGTGGTTGGCTGCAAAAGGATCAAGAGTGAGATAGACAGGTCACCGTCAGTCCAACTCCAGTTTGGGCCTGTCTGCATATTAGGGATGAGCTGGCTGCTCAGATCCACGTGATAGGGTCAGCATCTGGCCCAGGGGCTGCTGGAGGAGGAGCCTGGGGGTCCCAGAGAGGAAAGTCAAGAGGTCCAGCCACGTGCACTGGCTTCATCGATGGGTTCACTTACTAACTTTCCCATTTACAGAGACATGTCCCACATCTCGACTGAGTGAATTTCCCGGCAGCTCTGGGACAATTTCTCCTGGCAAATGGGCAAGGTTTCTCTGCTCTCTCACATGTCTTCTATTTCTGTCCTCTAAGTGCATTTACAAGTTTTCAGGCCCCAGCTGAGCAATCACAAGATGGTCACTTACTCCAGCACTAATTGCCGAGCTCTGGCTTGGTGGCTTTTTTCCCTGCTTCTTCTTCTTTTTTTTTTTTTTTAGGGTAATGGCTAAGTCTTTTCTTCTCCCCTTCTGTACACAATAAGAGGCAGGAGGTGAAATCATTGCCTTCTGTACCGATGTCAAGTTATCCAAGTTGTTCTGATTGGTTCAGCTGTCCCGCACCTCTAAGCTGCTGTTGCATTAGTCATAATACTCTCTCATGCCAGAAAATGAGCCAGCCATATGAAGGCCAAATTGTCTGCCACAAAGAAGGCTGGAGACTAGGACTCTTCAAGGTTTATGAGTGACTGAGCATCTCTTTTCGACCGCGTCTGTCTTTTTTGTCTTTTACTGAGTGTGAAAAACTAAATACTGATTTATATACATTTGAGAGACTGGAATATTCTTGACCCTTATATATCCTTTCCTTGGTGAAAGATTTTGGATTTTGAATTCTTAAGGATAAGGATTTTCCAAATAGATCATTGGAGCCACTATTTGCTCATCTGTAAAATAGGTGTAATGAAGGTGCCTGTTCTAGTGATAGGATATGATAAAGATTTATGATAGGAGGCACATACAGCACTTAGCCCAGTGCCGGTAAATAGTGTTTATAAATGCAAGCTGCTAATAGTGATGGAATTACTGTTATTACTGGGGTGGTGATCCTCGAATCAATGAGGAGAGATAATACAGCTTTGATGGCGATTATGACCACTTCTTTATTAAAGGAAAAGCTGGATTTCTGTCCTGTGTCTCTCTGATGACTTTAGGACTCCAGTCTACACTCTCTCTGATGATTTTAAGACTCCAGTCTACACTCTCTCTGATGACTTTCTTCCTTGAATGCTGATTGATGAACAAACCCTGATAGATCCTCTATAGTCTCCATTTAGTCCGTCTTGCTCTAGTTTGGGGATCCCTAACCTTTTTGGTACCAGGCACTGGTTTCATTGGTTTCGTGGAAGATAATTTTTCTATGGACAAGACAAGGGGCTGGAGGGATGGAGTGTGCAACCAAGATCCCTCAAATGCGCTGTTCACAGCAGGATTTGCGGTGCTATGAGAATCTGATGCTGCCACTCCGCTGACAGGAGGCGGAGCTCGGTCGTAGTGTGAGTGATGGGGGACTGGCTGTAAATACAGATGAAGCTTCCCTTGCTCACCCGCTGCTCTCCCGGTTCCTAACCACAGACCGGAACCCACTGGGGACTCCTGATTTAGACTGTGTGCACACCCTTCTTACCCCTGTTAGTTTCAGAAAGGATCCAACCAGTGGCAACTGGTGAGCTTACACTTTGTTGATTTCCATCTCACTTGAGACCACACCCACCAGGACCACAGAATTTGGATTGCTTGCTGAGTGCTCTAACCTCACCTCCTGCAGCAGACTCTTCTCTTCCTTTCTGTGGTTAAGTCTTCTCTGGGATGGCTCACATACATAACAGATAGCCGCAGTTTGGAGTCCGCATAAGCAGAGTCATGACAGTGTCTACCTAAGACCTGCATGCAAATGATGGTACTTGCTTTCATCTGTAGAGCACTGCCTGGTTTCAAAGTAATTTCTCCTATATTATCTGCAAGGGAACATTTCATGCAAAGATGGGGTCGATAAAGGACAGAAATGGTATGGACCTAACAGAAAGCAGAAGATATTAAGAAGAGGTGGCAAGAATACACAGAAGAACTGTACAAAAAAGAGCTTCATGACGCAGATAATCACGATGGTGTGATCACTCACCTGGAGCCAGATATCCTGGAATGTGAAGTCAAGTGGGCCTTAGAAAGCATCACTATGAACAAAGCTAGTGGAGGTGATGGAATTCCAGTTGAGCTATTCCAAATCCTGAAAGAGGATGCTGTGACAGTGCTCCACTCAATATTCCAGCAAATGTGGAAAACTCAGCAGTGGCCACAGGACTGGAAAAGGTCAGTTTTCATTCCAATCCCAAAGAAAGGCAATGCCAAAGAATGCTCAAACTACTGCACAATTGCACTCATCTCACACGCTAGTAAAGTAATGCTCAAAATTCTCCAAGCCAGGCTTCAGCAATATGTGAACCATGAACTTCCAGATGTTCAAGCTGGATTTAGAAAAGGCAGAGGAACCAGAGACCAAATTGCCAACATCCGCTGGATCATCGAAAAAGCAAGAGAGTTCCAGAAAAACATCTATTTCTGCTTTATTGACTATGCCAAAGCTTTTGACTGTGTGGATCACAATAAACTGTGGAAAAGTCTTCAAGAGATGGGAATACCAGACCACCTGACCTGCCTCTTGAGAAATTTGTATGCAGGTCTGGAAGCAACAGTTAGAACTGAACATGGAACAACAGACTGGTTCCAAATAGGAGAAGGATTTCGTCAAGGCTGTATATTGTCACCCTGCTTATTTAACTTATATGCAGAGTACATCATGAGAAACGCTGGACTAGAAGAAGCACAAGCTGGAATCAAGATTGCCGGGAGAAATGTCAATAACCTCAGATATGCAGATGACACCACCCTTATGGCAGAAAGTAAAGAGGAACTAAAAAGCCTCTTGATGAAGGTGAAAGAGGAGAGTGAAAAAGTTGGCTTAAAGCTCAATATTCAGAAAACGAAGATCATAGCATCTGGTCCCATCACTTCATGGCAAATAGATGGGGAAACAGTGGAAACAGTGTCAGACTTTATTTTTTTGGGCTCCAAAATCACTGCAGATGGTGATTGCAGCCATGAAAATAAAAGACGCTTACTCCTTGGAAGGAAAGTTATGACCAACCTAGATAGCATATTGAAAAGCAGAGACATTACTTTGCCAACAAAGGTCCGTCTAGTCAAGGCTATGGTTTTTCCAGTGGTCATGTATGGCTGTGAGAGTTGGACTGTGAAGAAAGCTGAGCGCCAAAGAATTGATGCTTTTGAACTGTGGTGTTGGAGAAGACTCTTGAGAGTCCCTTGGACTGCAAGGAGATCCAACCAGTCCATTCTGAAGGAGATCAGCCCTGGGATTTCTTTGGAAGGAATGATGCTAAAGCTGAAACTCCAGTACTTTGGCCACCTCATGCGAAGAGTTGACTCATTGGAAAAGACTGTGATACTGGGAGGGATTGGGGGCAGGAGGAGAAGGGGATGACAGAGGATGAGATGGCTGGATGGCATCACTGACTCGATGGACGTGAGTCTGAGTGAACTCCGGGAGTTGGTGATGGACAGGGAAGCCTCGTGTGCTGCGATTCATGGGGTCGCATAGAGTCGGATGCGACTGAACTGAACTGAACTGAACTGAATCCCTTTACCATCCTGGGTGGGGGAGTGTGGTAGGCAGCCTTCCTTTATAGCCTGAAAGACAGATCCAGGGAGGGCCTGTTTTATAAATAGCAGAAATACAGCTGCACTGAAGTCTTCTGGTTCTCTTTACAAGAATCTTTCTCCTGTGGTTCATGGACTGGAAGGGACAATGTTTTTCAATGATGCAATTAAAAAATTTCATTTTTACAAAATCGCATTAAAAAATGCAGGTATATGAGGAGAAGGGGAAAGACTAATACTGATTAAGAACTTACTATGTGCCAAAGACTGGACCTGCTGCTTTGGCAAATATAATCTCACTCCTCACGGTGACTTTTAAGTTTGGGCTCCCCATCCCCATTTCATAGATGAGAACACTGAAACTCAGAAGTCATAACTGAGTTTCCCCAAGGTCACGTAGTGATTAGTGGTACAACCAGGATTTGGACTCTGATCCTTTAGGCTCTAAAGTCCATGGGCTTTTCTACTCCCTTGGCATGTTTTGTTTCTCTGTCAAGCTTTCACAGCAACAATTCCTTGTGGTGGTGGGGGGGGGAGAGTCTTTAAAGTTTTATTAGAGAGCAGCCATTTCCCCGGGGGTATTTAGCACCATCCATCCTCAAAGAACTCCCGTTTAGAAAGCTCCATTTCATTTATTTTCCTATTCAGGTCAAATCCTATAACAACAGCTACATTATGACCTGAATATCTTTGTTGTAAAAGATTTCTTAACGTTAGCCTGTGGCCCACTTATTTCCAAGAATATGTAATGTAAGATTCCAGCAAGCCAAGAGAATTTATTTAATCCCTTAGACTGGTTGTGATGGGACCTTTCTTGTGTTCAGTTGGTTGATTTCTCCCCCTAAAGCTCTGAATGTCACACTAAGTTATTCCTCTGCAAATGTCTGTGGGATCTTCCCCCTGAGAGAGCCAGCCTGGAGCTGATCTGTATGGGAGCAGGATGGGGTGGGGAGGGGAGAGTGTCCTGATTTGGGCATGATTATTGTGTTGATTGTGGGCATGTCAATTGTGTTATGTTCACAAGGAATGAAAGTCAGCAGCACTGGGCAGATAGGATTAGAGGAAGTGGCCAGGGTCCCTGCCCTTTCAGCGATACATCTGAGCTGGCAGCACATTTTTCTGGAGACCGCTGGGGTGAACACTTGGTGAGATGGATTTATGATGTGTTGTAAACCACTCGGTGTTCTGTCTCCTTGAAATAACCACTGTAGTCTGGGTCTAAGACAGTGTGCAGATATTGTATCAGTAGACTTGTGCCTCTCGGCCTGCCCTTTACTTCTGCGCTGACTTTTCTCCAAGTCCCAGAGGGCTTGTAACTGGCACACTTGTCCCCAGATCTCTTCTCCACGCATGCCCTTCCTTTTACGTAGAGAACTTAGCCATTGGGCATTGTGTAGTAACAGTCAGGAATGTAGGCTTTGGAGACAGAAAGACCAAAGTTCCAATCCTGTATCTTCCCTGTACAACTTTGGGATGTTAGGCAAGCTGATGAACTTCCGTGAGCTTTGAAGGGAGTGTAAGAGTTCCCACTTCGTGAGATTGTTCTGAGCTTTAAATGAGACAATGCTTCAAAAGTGCTTAAGATGGTGCTTTACAAAAGACTCAATATTTTCTTTGCTGCTATTAATGACTTCTTCCTTGTTGGTGGTCTCTGATTTCACAGAATCATGGATAGTTAAAAGCGGAAGGGGCGTTAGCACTAAACCCCTAACTTTATATTCCTCACCTTGCTCCCATCCTGGCCCTTTGGACTCATAAATCAAGCTGCCTGGCTGGCATCTTTACTTGGGTGGTTAACACACAAGACAGACTCAACTTGGCCAAAACAGAATTCTTTATTTCATTCCCCGTCCTGACTCCAAGCCCTCAATGTTTCTTGTTTCCCTGAATGGTACCATCCACCAGATCGCTGAGGCCAGAACCTTAAGAGTCATTTCTGACTCCTCTTCCCTTTCCCTGCCCTGCTCCACCCTTCTACCATTCAGTCCGCAAGTGCATAGGCTGCTTTATATCCATCCACTCTCTCTCCCTCCACATAGGCTGTCTTGATGCAAACCACCGTCCTCTCCTCTGGCTCTATGATAACAGCCTCCTAACTGGTTTTATTTCATCCATTTTGTCCCCTGCATTTGATTCCCAACACAGTTGCCGGAGTGATATTTTAAACACATAGATCTGATTGTATCCCTGTACTGCTTAAAGCCCTCCAATTACTTCCCTCCTTACTGACAATAAAGGCTAAACCTCTCACTGTGGCCCGGGGACTTGAGTTGATTTGGTGTCCGACTCCCTCTCTGCTTCCCTTGCACTCTTCTCCCTGCCCCTCCGCTGCAGCCTGGGAACCTTTCTTTCAGTCCTTTCAACGCACCGAGCTCATGGGCCTCCTTGGAGGGCTGGTGCTTGCTGGTGCATCCTGCGTGAATCCCTCTCCCTAGCTCGCTGCAGTGTTCGCTCCTCCTCCTCATTTCCCCCAATGACCTCTCAGCAAATCGTCTCTAGCCTCCCATCAGAGTGGCCTTTCTTCACCTCACTCTTCGCTACACTGTTTCCTCAGCCCTTATTACTTCTGATGATCTGAAGGCATGCGTTGTTTTCAGTCGCTAAGTCGTGTCCAGCTCTCTGCGACCCCATGGACTGCAGCGCACCAAGCTTCCTTTTACCAGTCCTTCACTGTCTCTCTCAGAGTTGGCTCATATTCGTCTCCATTGAATCGGTGATGCCATCCAACCATCTCATCCTCTGCTGCCCTCTTCTCCTGCTGCCTTCAATCTTTCCCAGCATCAGGGTCTTTTCCAGTGAGTCGACTCTTTGCATCAGGTTGCCAAGGTATTGGAGCTTCAGCTTCAACAGCAGTCCTTCCAATGAGGCTGACTTCATTTAGGATTGACTGATTTGATCTCTTTGTAGTCCAAGGGACTCTCAAGCGTATCCCATTTTCATTTATTTACTTGTTTATGCTCTGGCTCCCCCACTAGAATGAACTTCCACAGAGCAGAGACTTGGCTCCCGTGCCTAGAAGAATGCCTGTCGCATGGGCAGTGGTCCTTGGCTGTTTGTTGAGTGTGTGAGTGATGCTAATCTGCCTTGATCATTCTATGGAATTTCTTCCCATAAGAAGCCTTGCACATACATGCACTGTTTCTCACGCATTTTCAGGAATTTGCAGACTTCCCTTGAATCCTGGGTTAAGAACTGTTTCCAAGTGTGTCCCAGAAAGAGGTGTGTAGTTTCTGGGATGTAAGGATTATACCTAGCAGGTCTTGGCCATTTAAAAAATATTATACCAAAAGCAATGAATGAAATTTATGTTATGTCATATTCTCATGGGCATAAAAGAATGCCTTAATAGTTTAAAATATTGAGTATAGTTCTGATAAATCAGGAATATAGTGGTTCAGGATTTCTTTTTGGGATGATGAGAAAATGTTCCAAAACGGATTATAGTGAGGGTTCCACAACTCTATGAATATACCAGAAACCAGCGACTTGTACATTTAATCAGGTGCCTTGTATGTAAATTGTATATCAATAAAACTGATGAGTGTGTATGTGTGTGTATGCGCACGTGCATTCACGTCCCTCCTAGCAGAAGCTTTCAGAGCCTGTGTGTGGTCCATCGTGTCTCTTTGCCCTCTGTCACGGGACAGAGGGTGTTAATGTTCCAGACGGAGGCTGTTCCATTAGCCTGAGTCTTGCTGGGGAGGTGATGGGAGCGAAGCCACAGCTGACATGCTGTGGACTTGGAGTATGGGAAAGAAGGAAACTTTTGCTGTGGTTTAAAATAAAAGAGAGAGAAAAGGATAAACCAGGAACTCATGGCAGTAGCTGTAACCAGCTGTGCCCAGGTGGGCTGCCAGGAATGCACACTCACTCTTGGTGCCTTAGCTGCCATCCTGTTCCTTTCGATCTTCCTCAAGAGAGGGTCTCAGGACACAAGTGAGATGGCTTTGGACCTTCTCTAATTTATATGTATAAAGAAGAAAATCATAAGCAAGTAATGTTTCTTTTATTATTGGAGGATAATTATGTCACAATGTTGTTAGTTTCTGCTGTACGGTGAAATGAATCAGCTATACGTATACACACACCCCCTTCCTCTTGAGCCTCCCTGCCACTTCCCGCACCCCATCCCACCCCACCTAGCTCATCACAGAGCCCCGAGCTGAGCTCCCTGTGCGGTAGAGCCGCTTCCCACTAGCTGTCGGTTTTACACAGGGCAGTGTGTATATGTCAGTGCTACCTTCTCAGTTCATCCCCTGTCTCCTTCCCCCGCTGTGTCCACATGTCCACTGTCTAATCTCTGTCTCCATTCCTGCCCTACACATAGGTTCATCTGTACTATTTTTCCAGATTCCACATATATGCATTATGCATTATTGATGACAAAGGTGTGACCACTCACACCTTTGAAGCTCTGTACTTTCTCCAGTCTTTGAACACAAGGCAATGGAGGGGCCGCTGGTTTAGCCTGTAAGTGTGATTGTGGATCAGGGTTGGAGCATCTGAGGAGGCTTCCTGGAGGAGGTGTGGGTTTGGATGGGTGGACAGCCTACTCATGGCACAGGGGCTGCCGCTCACTGCAGGGTGAGTACAGACCTTCTCCAAAGGTCTTCCTTCGGAGGACCTTCCAAATTATTTTGGAATTTCTCCCAGAGCTGTGTAGACACATGTTCATGGTTCCAGGCCATCATGTCTGGTCAGCAGGTAAACACTGAAAGAATTCCAAAGGAACAGAATTTTGAAATGGAGCCATGTGTCAAGGCAGTGGGATTTTTGCAGATCTAATATTGTGGGAAGCGCGAGTCAGTGGTGTGTCTGGGTGGTGATCCGGAGTGGAGAAGATGCTGAACTCTGGGTCCATGTCTGAGTGCGGGGAAGGACTTGGCCCTTGACTGGCTGTCAGCTGTGAGAGGTACTCTTTGCTATGACAGTACTACTGGCTGACCATACCTTACATGTGATTTTGCCCTTTTTCTGCATTATCTGTGACCCTCGATAAGCTGTGTAACCCATTTAATCTGTTTTCACATCTGTAAAGGAGGCAATGTTGTAAAGGCCCAGTCTGGGCCTCGTTGAATTTTAGGAAATTCTTTCTGGAAGAAAGTGTTAGTCAGTCGTGTCCATCTCTTTGCAACCCCATGGACTGTAGCCCATCAGGCTCTTTATTCATGGAATTCTAGCCAAGAATACTGGAGTGGGTAGTTATTCCCTTTTCCAGGGGATCTTCCCGACCCAGGGATAGAACTCGGGTCTCCTGCATTGCAGGCAGATTCTTTACCCTCTGAGCGGTAAAAGTGGCCATCAGGGGCATGGCCAGAGGAAAGCTGTTTTCAGTTGATTTTGGCCCTCCACCCCTACATCCCTGGAATGGTAGTTGCTCCAATGCAGTGAGTTCCAAAGACATCTAGAAAGTACTGGGAGGCCAGGCATTAGCTTGTATGCACATATTATGTCACTTTATGCTCATAATAGCAAGTGGACACTATTGCTGTCTCCATTTTACAGATGGGGAATTAAAGGCACAGAGAGCTTAAGTGACTTGCTTACACAGCCGCTCAGTGGCAGAGACAGAAGCCAACCCTGGATGGGCTGCCTCTAGAACTCCAGAACCCATGGTCTTCATCATGGTCTTTATGGACGGTCTCTGGTCTACCGTCCATTGACTGTGGCCAACTCAGGTCCAACCTGGGCTGGTGTCAGTTCTCTGGAGCCCAGCTGGACAGGAAGGTCGAGTAATAAGCTTCAGAGCAGTGCTTCTCAGAATGGGGCCCATTTGGGAAGAAAGACCACTGGGTGACTAAGAAGGACTCCCTGAAACCGAGTCCTTCTTTAACTGGCTGCCAAAAGGGTCGAGGGGAGCAGGCGATGCCCTTTAGCCTACTGGCTGGCACTCAGGAGGGCCGTTAGCAGATGGTCACACAGAGCGGGTGCTCCACAAAGAGTGGAGCAGGTGGAGATAAATTCATGCTATGATATGTGGGTGCAGGAGCAGTGGGCATTCACCCACCCATTTTCAGGAAGCTCTGGGCTGCTTTCCATGTCATCAGCTCTGGGCAGGGCTGTGTCTGTAGGTGGCAGACCTCATTGCAAGATCTGAGCGTGGGAGTGGGAAAGGAGGGGATGTGGAGCAGATTAGAGGCACTCTGAGGCCCAGGCTCTGCCGAGCCATGATTTCATGCCCGTGTTTGCAGCTTCAACACTTGTTACCTCCTGATGCAGTAGAGTCGTGTTTCTGTAGAGGTGCCTGCATCCTCACGCACTTCCCATGTCCCAGCTCCTGTGGCGTCTGATGACTGCAGGGAGAGCCTCTGTTGTCCTCTTTTTTTTTTAATTAAAAAAGTTATTATTATTTTAAAGTTTATTTGTTTGGCTGACTGGATCTTAGTTGTGGCACACAGGATCTTATGGTTGTGGCGTGTGGGATCTAGTTCCCTGACCAGGGATCGAACCTGGGCCCCCTGCACTGGGAGCATGGGGTCTTAGCCCCTGGACCACCAGGGGAGTCCATGTTGTCCTCTTAAACGGATACTTCTTGGTCCTACTGAATCCAATGTGTGTTTTGTACCCTAGAACTCCAGATTTTCAGTTTGGAGTTTCTTAGTCTCCACTCGTTTCTCTGCTGCCTCCAAAGAAAGTAGATTTCTAGTCCACTCACACCCTCATTTTCCTGGGAGATTGCCCCTCTGGAGCCATGGGAAAGAGTGGCTCATTGGTCCCTAGGGAGGCAGGTGGCAAGCTTCCTAAATCGAGTTTCTTTTTTCTTGTCCATTTGAGTCTCTCCTTCAGGCTTCCTATGGTCCTGGGATTATTCACATCTTCCCTCATTATTTCTTTGTTTACTCTTTGTTTTGTGGAAAGCATTGTGATCCACCCGGGGCAGACCCAATGTGACCCAGACGGTATGGCCATGCACCTCCCTTTACCAGCCACTATCTGTGTTATCTATTTTGCGATTGTCGTACTCAAAGCCCTATATTCAGCATAAAGGCTGTGTTCTTTCTCATTTCAGGAAACTTCTTTCTCTAGGATACTCTGGACTGAACTTTAAGAGTTTTATGTAACTTCATCAGCTTTGCCTTTAAAAGCTCAGTCCAGTGCTGAGTAAACACTCTGGACTGCATGTCTCCTGGCCTTGGGGATTAGACTGTGTGCCTGTATTTTCCAACCTTGATTATCCTCAGTAGATTTTCTTTTCTTTTTTCCTCCCCTCCCCTAAGGCGTCATTACTTCCCATTTGTCCACAGCTCTTTTCTTCATTTTTCTTGTTAAGGACAGATTTAGAAAATGAGATTAGTCTCGTGGCTATTTTGGAGTCATCATTAATTTTTGTCCCTCTTCATGCCTTAGCAGGCTGGCAGGCTTGTGTCTTTCTTCCTGGTTTCCTCTTGATGGCTTTGTAAAAGTCTCTTTTGTTCCTGGGTTAACCCCTTTTGTCTCATGGGGCTCGCCTTGGTTTTGAGGGGCATCTGCCTTTTCTGGGTGGTCTTCTAGGTTATGCAGACATTGTGACTGTTCTGGCTTGGAAGGGCTTGGGTCTCTCAGATCAGGCCTGGACCATCTGCTGCCCTTGATCTAAGCCATGGCAGTCCCTTGGCTGCCAGGAGGGGCTCCTCCCCGTGTTTACTTTGAAACCCTGAAATAGACCTTTAGAAAGGTATGTCTCTCCCTATGATGTGCAAGGTCCTTGGGAGGGAAGACTAGGTCTTATATCCGTTATGTTTGCTTCATGCTAATTGCAGGTTTGAAAAATGAATGAATGAGGGAGTAAATGGAAGAGTGGAAACAGCATATACTTTGGAGGTGAAATTGGATCTCCAGCTTTGCCAACTCTTTCTTTAAGCTGATGTTCTCCGCCAAGGAATGATGTCTCAGTATCCCTCCCAGAACAACGGGAGGGAATTCCTGCCATCCAGACCTTCATGTGAGGATTGAAAGAGTGAGCACACAGCACCTCCCTTGGTGGCTGCAGGTGGTAGGTGCTCAGCACCCAGTCTGTCCTGTATCTTGGAAACCTTTGCAGAAGCTCAGAAGTTCAGTCCTTGTTTAAGGCACTTGGAAGCCCAAGCTCTAAATAGGCGGATCTCAGGCTTCCCTGGAATTCTAACCCAGTATTTGGGGAAAACCAGGAACTCAAAGATAGGGGGGTTGGAAGGCTGTGTTGAGGAGCTGGTTGGAACCAGTGGAGCCTGGTTCTCCCTCCACATCCCTCACTATATGCCCCATTTGCTGTCAGGCAGTAAGGCTCAGACGCCTCCTCATCTCCTTCTAGAGGGAGGGCTTGGTGCTTCCCTGCCAAGAGCCCCAGCCTCTCTTACACATGTGTGTATACTCCGTTGCTAGTCCCATCCAACTCTGTGCAACGCTATGGACTGGAGCCCACCAGGCTCCTCTATCCATGGGATTCTCCAGGCAAGAATACTGGAGTGGGTTGCCATTTCCTTCTCCACAGGATCTTCCCAACCCAGGGATCAAACCCATGTCTCCTGCATTAGCGGGCAGATTCTTTACAACTGAGCCACCTGGAAAGCCCTCTCTTACACACCAGTGTTCTAAGAGGTTTCCCCAGAGCTGTCAGTCTTACCCCCATCCTGCGATTGTTTTCTGTGCAAAGGGAGAGGAGATTTTTTTTTTTTTTTAATTTGGTTGCACCATGCAGCATGTGAGATCTCAGTTCCCTGACCAGGGATTGAACCCATGGCCCCTGCCTTGGAAGTGTGAAGTCTTAACCACTGGACCACCAGGGAAGTCCCAAGGAGATTGTTTAAACATTTCAATCAGAGCCTCATGAATGTGCCTCTGATGCTCTTAGACTAAGAACCAGATTCCCTTGGTCTTCCAGGTGAGCATGTGGCCTGGACAGAGATCTGAGTGGGAAGCAATACAGCCCTGGTAGCAGCCTGGGGACTGACATCTCCCTCTCCACCTCTTCTCTTGCTCCTGCTGCCCTGCATTTCTCAAACCTCCATCATGCCATGCTCACGGTGGTAATCCCTTGGGTGGGAGACTTTCATTCAGCCTCCAGGCTCTTTAGTTAGCTCTTACCCTTCCTTCCAGTTCCAGCTCAATAATGGATTGAAAGCAAGCTTTTTATGACCCTCAGCCCAACCCCTGCCACAAGTGCTGTTCGCATCACTTTTCTTAGGGCCCTGTTCTTTTGCTTCCAGGACACTTGTCTCATAAAATATACATTGGAATTGAATAATTATCTTTTAGTTCTGTGAAATCTCTGGACAAGAATTCTGGAGTGGGTGGCCATTCCCTTCCCCAGGGGATCTTCCTGACCCAGGGATTGAACCCTGGTCTCCCACATTGCAGGCAGATTCTTTACCATCTGAGCTCCCTGGGAAGCCCCCATTCTGTGATGTTTGTTGTCTCTCCTGGGCTGAAAGCTCCCTCCTCTACCTCCTCTCCCTCTCCTTCCTCTCCCTCCTCTGCCTCCCTCCTCTACCACCCGGTACCCAGTCCTTGGCAGCCCCTGACACATGGCAGGCACGTCAGTGGATGAATGAATGGGTGACTCGATAGAAGGGTTGTATCATCATTTGTTTCCCTTTCCTCACTGGGTAGCTCTGAAGCCCAGAGGCATTTGGGGTCTAGCCACTGGGCAATAGAAAGTAGGCTTCTGCCTTTGAGAATCTGATCAACCTCCTCTGATGCTTGTTGAGTCTGGTTCCATACTGTGTCGGTGTCACTCAAAACCAGTTGCCCCCAGAAATGCCTGCTCCAAGGGGAGGATCGGCGGGATGACCTCACCCACCCACAGGCCACCCCAGCATCTTCCTCCAAAACTGAATGGGCACCTTAGTCCCTTGTCTTTTTCCACATCTGGAGAGCTGGGCTGTGTCCCAGGGGTCGGGTAGCTCACCCCCTCCCGGCAGCAGTGGGGCTGCCCCTGTGAGTGCCAGCTGTCTGTCTGCAATCAGGAGTCTCTGCCGATGCCAGGGAGGGTGGTGTTTGCAAAGAGCAACCATGTGCTCCTTATTTATTGTGCAGAAAAGAAAACAAATTAAGGCCTTGTAATTATACAGTGAGACATGTTCTTAAATAAAGCTTAAGCAGTCAGAACTCCATTTGAAATATTAATAATCGCATTTCCCAGCAGCCTTCTCTCTCTCTCCTCTATCCATCTCCTCCCATCCTTCCTTATTCCTTTTCTCCTCTGTATCTCTCATGGGGTTAGGTCTCTGCCGGGACCTCAACAGTCTCCGGAGAGCTTTGCTTGCCGGCTGGGACTGGGCATCCTTGTCATCCCACGATGGTCTTTTTTTAATGTATTTATTTGGCTGCATCAGATCTTGCTTGCACATGGCATCTTCATTGCATCACTCAGGATCTTTGTCGTGGCACATGGGCTTAGTTGCTCTGTAGCATGTGGGAATCTAAGTTCCCAACCAGGGATTGAACCTGAGTCACCTAAGCTGCAAGGCGGATTCTTAACCACTGGACCACCACGGTAGTCTCCACACTTGTCTTTTCAAAGATCATCAACATTTTTTGTAGGTGTTTTCAGAGGCACGGGGCTGGTTGTGCTAGGATTTTCTTGACCACTAACCACCCTCATTCCAGTTAAGCCTTGAGAAGAGGGTAATGTTGTGTTGAGGACCCGAGGACTGGAGCCAGTTGGAACTGGGCTCTATTCCCAGCTTGACTGCTGACCAGCTGCAAGACTTCAGTGAAGTTCATCTAATCTCTCTGAGCTGATTCTTCCTCTGGAGATAAAATCACCTCCCTCATAGGCTGGTCTTGGGACTCAGATGAGATAATGCTTTTAAAGTCCTTACTCACAGCAGATTCTTACTTATATTAGGTCTTTTCTTTGGATCACACCAAAATTTGATGGAGCTTGTTTCTATTGGGAGCTTCCCTGGTAGCTCAGTTGGTAAAGAATCTGCCTGCAATGCAGGAGACCCTGGTTTGATTCCTGGGTCAGGAAGATCCCCTGGAGAAGGGATAGGCTAACAACTCCAGAATTTTGGGGCTTCCCTGGTGGCTCAGATGGTAAAGAATCTGCCTGCAATGTGGGAGACCTGGATTCAAGCCCTGGGATGGGATGATCCCCTGGAGAAGGGAATGGCAACCCATTCTAGTATTCTTGCCTGGAGAATCCCCATGGACAGAGGAGCTTGGCAGGCTATAGTCCATGGGGTCACAAAGAGTTGGGCATGACTGAGTGACTAAACATAAGCACATTTCTATTGACCTGGACCCACACTTTCATTGATGTACCTAGAACATGCTAAGCACCTCTTAGGTCTCCCTAAGTGATTAAGAATCCACCTGCCAATACAGGAGATGCAGGTTCCATCCCTGGGTCAGAAAGACCCCCTGGGGAAGGAAATTACAACCCACTCCAGTATTCTTGCCTGGGGCATTCCATGGACATAGGAGCCCAGTGGGCTGTAGTCTGTGGGGTCACAAAGTGGTGGCCTTGACTTAGAGACTGAGCATGCGTGCAGGCATCTGTGAAATGAGTGCATGTGTCTGGGGCCCTGCAGGTGGACACACGGTGGGGCTGTCACTGTCACGCATGGTGTACATTTCCTTTTATGACTAACGCCTGATTCCTGAATAACATGGTCTCATAACCAACATGGCTGCAGTGCTTTATACCACTTCTCAAAAGTACCATCTCATTTAATATGTAGTATTAAGGTGAATGAGGTTCGTGACATTGTACAGGAGACAGGGATCAAGACCATCCCCATGGAAAAGAAATGCAAAAAAGCAAAATGGCTGTCTGGGGAGGCCTTACAAATAGCTGTGAAAAGAAGAGAAGTGAAAAGCAAAGGAGAAAAGGAAAGATATAAACATCTGAATGCAGAGTTCCAAAGAATAGCAAGAAGAGATAAGAAAGCCTTCTTCAGAAATCAATGCAAAGAAATAGAGGAAAACAACAGAATGGGAAAGACTAGGGATCTCTTCAAGAAAATCAGAGATACCAAAGGAACATTTCATGCAAAGATGGGCTCGATAAAGGACAGAAATGGCATGGACCTAACAGAAGCAGAAGATATTAAGAAGAGATGGCAAGAATACACAGAAGAATTGTACAAAAAAGAGCTTCACAACCCAGATAATCACGATGGTGGGATCACTGACCTAGAGCCAGACATCCTGGAATGTGAAGTCAAGTGGGCTGTAGAAAGCATCACTATGAACAAAGCTAGTGGAGGTGATGGAATTCCAGTTGAGCTATTCCAAATCCTGAAAGAGGATGCTGTGAAAGTGCTTCACTCAATATGCCAGCAAATGTGGAAAACTCAGCAGTGGCCACAGGACTGGAAAAGGTCAGTTTTCATTCCAATCCTAAGGAAAGGCAATGCCAAAGAATGCTCAAACTACTGCACAATTGCACTCATCTCACACGCTAGTAAAGTAATGCTCAAAATTCTCCAAGCCAGGCTTCAGCAATATGTGAACCGTGAACTTCCTGATGTTCAAGCTGGTTTTAGAAAAGGCAGAGGAACCAGAGATCAAATTGCCAACATCCGCTGGATCATGGAAAAAGCAAGAGAGTTCCAGAAAAACATCTATTTCTGCTTTATTGACTATGCCAAAGCCTTTGACTGTGTGGATCACAATAAACTGTGGAAAAGTCTTCAAGAGATGGGAATACCAGACCACCTGACCTGCCTCTTGAGAAACCTGTATGCAGGTCAGGAAGCAACAGTTAGAACTGAACATGGAACAACAGACTGGTTCCAAATAGGAAAAGGAGTTCGTCAAGACTGTATATTGTCACACTGTTTATTTAACTTCTCTGCAGAGTACATCATGAGAAACGCTGGACTGGAAGAAACACAAGCTGGAATCAAGATTGCCAGGAAAAATATCAATAACCTCAGATATGCAGATGACACCACCCTTATGGCAGAAAGTGAAGAGGAACTCAAAAGCCTCTTGATGAAAGTGAAAGTGGAGAGTGAAAAAGTTGGCTTAAAGCTCAACACTCAGAAAAAGAAGATCATGGCATCCGGTCCCATCACTTCATGGCAAATAGATGGGGAAACAGTGGAAACAGTGTCAGACTTTATTTTTCTGGGCTCCAAAATCACTACAGATGGTGACTGCAGCCATGAAATTAAAAGACACTTACTCCTTGGAAGGAAAGTTATGACCAACCTAGATAGCATATTGAAAATCAGAGACATTACTTTGCCAACAAAGGTCCATCTAGTCAAGGCTATGGTTTTTCCAATAGTCATGTATGGATGTGAGAGTTGGACTGTGAAGAAGGCTGAGCGCCGAAGAATTGATGCTTTTGAACTGTGGTGTTGGAGAAGACCCTTGGACTGCAAGGAGATCCAACCAGTCCATTCTGAAGGAGATCAGCCCTGGGATTTCTTTGGAAAGAATGATGCTAAAGCTGAAACTCCAGTACTTTGGCCAACTCATGCGAAGAATTGACTCATTGGAAGAGACTCTGATGCTGGGAGGGATTCGGGGCAAGAGGGGAAGGGGACGACAGAGGATGAGATGGCTGGATGGCATCACTGACTCGATGGATGTGAGTCTGAGTGAACTCCGGGAGTTGGTGATGGACAGGGAGGCCTGGCGTGCTGCGATTCATGGGGTCGCAAAGAGTCGGACATGACTGAGAGACTGATCTGATCTGATTAAGGTGAAGTGACAATTACTATCATCCTCATTTTATTGCTGAAGAAACTGAGTGAATTGGCCAAGGCCACAGAGCTGGAAGCAGTGACATATGGATCGAGACCTACACATGACTCCAGGCTCTTGGTCTTTTCTGCTACACTGTGCTGTTTAATAAGTCATCGCTGACCCCAGGAGGAGATTCACCTCAGGGTCCTGATGATGCTCTGAGACTCACCATAGATCAGTCACCACCTTGCTGTTCATTTCACTTTTTTTGTGACGTGGGAAACACATACCAGTACAGGGTTAGTGGTGATATGATGGTAGTTGGATCGTTGCATGTGTGCTCAGTCACTTCAGTTATGTCTGACTCTGTGTGACTCCATGGACTGTAGCCCTCCAGGATCCTCTGTCCATGGGATTCTCCAGGCAAGAATACTGGAGTGGGTTGCCATTTCCTCCTCCAGGGGATCTTCCCAACCCAGGGATCAAACCTGTGTCTCCAGCAGATTCTTTATCACTGAGCCAGCGTGGAAGCCCCTATTTGGATCATTGCCAGAAACTAACTCCAAAGTAGTTTGAAAACATTCAAATATTGTTGGGTTCAAGTCTCACCAATGATTGCTGTTACAGTTGAATCAATAAAGACTTTGAGTATCAGTAGATACCTCTATTAGATGATTGTATGGATGACATCATGAAGGGCCTTTTTAAATGCAGGTAACAGGTGCTCAAAAATGTCTCCATGTGACCAGCACTGTAACCTGAGGAAGGGGGAAGGAATGGAGATACTAAGACAGTACTTGTTGCAGGTACAGTTGAAATGTTCAGTCTAGTCAGGAAGATAAAATTAGCTTTCTTAGACCAGAGAGGCTAATATGCTAATATCGACTGGTGTTGACCATACCAGGCAGAGATTCTTGTATTCTGGGAATGCTCGAGAAGAATTGAAGAAGGACCTGGGTCTTAAATGTGTCTTTGAAGGAAGATAAGCAATATTATGTGGGTTTCCCAGGTGGTTGCCAATGTAGGAGATGTAAGAGACTCAGGTTTGATCCTTGGGTGGGGAAGATCCTCTGGAGGAGCACATGGCAACTCACTCTAATATTCTTTCCTGGAGAATCCCATGGACAGGGGAGCCTGGCGGTCCACAGTCCATAAGGTCACAAGGAGTCCTCATGACTGAAATGACTTAGCATACAAGCAATATTATATAGGAAGAGGGAGAAAGCTCATGAAGTGTGTGTGGTGCACTCACGGTTACAAGCAAACAGGGAATGAAGCCAAGAGAAAAAGGGAAGAAACATTTATTGTGTTAAGCTCTGTTCTAGGCACTCTTCCAACAGTAATCTTGCTCAAATAAGGAGTATTATGTTTTACAAATGAGAACTCTAGGGCTCAGAGAGGTTATGTATCTTGTCCAAGGTCACACAGCTAAAGATATGAACTCATGTCTATAAATGTCTGCTTCAGAACTCACTTTTTGTTGTTGTTGTTGTTCTATCATGGTGCAAAGGCCAACTCACCTATCTGAGGGTGGTCAGGATCCCAACTTTCCCCAAAAAGAACATCAGAAAATTGTTTCCTCTTGGCAGAGAGACTGGTATCTTCTCAGTACCACTGTTTTTGCTTATCATGTTCTCAGCCTCCATGTCTCACTCCCTGGGGATTCAGCACCATGGCCAGAGCCCAAGGAACTCTCTTGGGCTCTCCAGAGAAAGCTGAGAACAGCTCTCCAGAGAGAAGCTGCCAGTCTGATCTCCCCTGTATCTTCTCTCTAGCATCATCACAGCCGCTCACCTGTGTCCTTAAGTGCCATGCAGCACTCAGGAAGAGCCTAGCACATGTGGTGGACAGCTGACCTGCTGTTTGCCAGCCTTCCCGGTGGGGTCCAGATGCAAGGAGAGGAGGAGATGTGAGAAAGGCATGCCTGTCTAGGCTCCTCTCCCCCACCAGACCCCATACAGAGGGAATACGGACTTGTGATTTATGACTGGGTTACCCTGAACTGGGGCATCATCTAAGACCACGGAATTGGGAAGGAGATGGGAAGTTGGAGTGGGATTCTTTCTTTCAAGGCAGAGCTCCCAGGGTCTGTGGTTCAGGTTTGCTGTGCTCATCGCTCTGGCCAAGACTGTTCTGTTTCTGTTGAGCGGGGGCCCTGAGCAAGCACAAGTTCACGTGCCTTCTCAGAGAAATAGTCAGAGGATATAGACTGTGGGAGAAACAGCAGAGCTGGCTGAGTTATGGGTTTGTCCTGTGTGACGATGGGGGTTTGTCCTGGTGGGTTTGTCCTACATGACAATGTGCTTTTGTTCTTGGAAGGCTTTCATCTGAAGGCACGACACAAAGTCCCAACTGGAGGTCACATCTTCTGGCTGATGTGTGTGTGTATGTACACACTCACACATCACACACAGGTGCACACTGCAGTAGTGTGCTAAGGGCGTGGATTCTGGAATCAGACATAATCATTCAGGTGCTGTTTTAACATTACCAGCTTTGTGACCTTGAACTAGCTACCTAACCTCTAAGCCATGTTTTGTTTTTTGTTTTTTAAATGAGAGCAAATCATAGCAACAATGTGGGCCATAAAAGGTTTTGAGAAAGATTCAATGGACTAACATCTTTAATATCTTTAGTGATTAGTTCCTAACAAGCACTCAATAAATGTCACCTATTAGTTCTCTTTTTCAGGAAATTATTTCTGTATCCCAATTTTCTTTCGTTTATTCACATGATTATTGTTAATGATTCTGGGAAAAGTCCCATAGTGGGGAAAAGTGATTAGCAAGTTAATTAATTATTTGCATTTGTCTTCAAAGCTCATGGTTTAAATTAAGCCGAGGTCAGCTATAGTCGTGCCAGAATAAAAAAGAATTAGTTGACTTTGGCACCCTGTTTAATGAAAGATTTGTGAAATTCAGACCATTCAATGAAATTTACCTGTGTGCTTTTATTTAACTAACAGTGATGGTGATCAAAGTGCTAACTATGTCTTCCACTCTGTGAAAAGAGCTGCCCGCAGAAACAGGATTCACAGATTCTGGTGTGGACGGTCACCCCTGGATGTGCCAGCCTTTGCCAGACTCAGGCACGAGTGCTCTTTCCGTCTGTTCTTCTCTCTCTCGTTTCTCTAAATCTCAGTTTAGATTCAGGGCGTGAATAGAGACACAGACGTGGAAAACGGACACGTGGACACAGGCAGGGGAAGGGGAAGTGGGACGAGTGGGGAGGGTAGTGCTGGCGTATACACACCATGTGTAAAGCAGATGGCTGGCAGGACACTGCTGCACAGCTCAGGGAGCTCAGGCCGGTGCTCTGTGCGGACCAAGAGGTGTGGGACGAGGGTGTGAGATGGGGGGCGGGGAGGCTCAAATGGGAGGAGTGTATGTATACTTACAGCTGATTCACTTTGTTGCACAGTAGAAACTAACACAACATTGTAAAGCAACTATACCCCAATTAAAAAAAAAAAAGTGCCTTGTCTCTGTAGGCAAATGCCCTCCCTTCTAGCTTAGATTCCAGCCTCATGCAGCCTGGGAGAAGGTGAAGAAACAGCCCCTTGGAGGCCGTTCCACTCTACATGGAACCAAGTTGAGGGATGGTAGATTCTGGGTTCCATGAATTCAGTATAAGAGTTCCCATTTCATTTCTTCCCTCTGTAAGTCCCCATGGACTCTGTCAGGTCTCCGCAGGAGGGAGTACATGGTGAATAGGAACAAGCCCTGCTTCTCTCAAACATTTTGCAGAATTGGACAATAGAGACCAAAAGACTGTGCATGGTATAAATTACAGAAAACAGTGGTGTAATGACATTGTTTGGTGAATAAATTAAAGCCCTGAGTCATGAGGCCAATAACAGAGCGAGCAAGCGAGTTGGAGAAGTATAATTAAAAGGAGAAAAGAGATGTTTTCAGCTGATACTGGAAATGAGACCAAGATGAGGGTGGGGTGTCTGGATGGGGGCAGCTGGCCTCTTCCTATGGCTATAGCTCAGCAGAGAGGACGCGGCTGTAAGAGGCAGTCTAGCAAGGTGAGAGAGGAGGCCAGCACTTCTGAAACCAAGGAGGACAGAGAGTGGCGGCCTGCAGAATTTTAGTGGAAGGAAAAACCACATGAGCTTTGAAAATAGAGATAATTGTAGATCCTGAACTCTGCAATGATTTAGAATAAGGCGGGATGGGAGAGGTCTGTGCAAAGACGGATAAACTGGGGAATGAGAAGGGGCATCAAGATTGGGGCTGGGTGTCCTCAGGGTCATGGGGTTCTGACGATTGTTCTCTTGAGTCTCATATTTGCAGCTCTGGCCTTTCTTGAAAATAAAGTTACTTGCCCTTTCTAAGGATTAGAAAAAACAAGATATCTTATACAAGGACACCAAACGTGGGCCAGCTGACATGCATAGATGTGGACACTGTAGCCAGGCTGACTGCATCTCACAACCCTGTGGGGCCAGGAGAGGTTTAAGACGATGCAGAAAAAGTCAAATTCTGAGCCACAAGCAAACTTTGTCAGACAGGTCCCTTTCTCTGAATTCAGATGGAAATGTTATCAATGAAGGGGTGGGGGAACGTGTCTTGTTCACCAGTGCCTAGCCTTGCCTGGCAGAGACTAGGTTCCAGATCAGTATGTGTCGAATGATGGAGGGGTGGGGTTTACCTTTCAATGGAGTAAAAGCTGCGATGAGGCTAAAGCTCATTTTGTTTAGAGGATTTTCTCAGCTTTTTTGTTCTGGGCTGTAAAGCAACACCCAGAAGAGGGCGTGACATAGAGTAGGAATTTATTACAATTATCGTCCAAACTGGGATGCTTCTGAGAGCAGCGGGGGAACTAATGGGATGTGATTCCAGGACCACAGGTATAAAGTGGGACTGTCTGGGTACACCTTGCTGTGTGGTCACTTGTCGTCAGTACTTAGTGAATGAATTAATCTTGTATTCTTGCAGATATATAAGGAAAAGGGAATGTTTTGCAGGTTTGCCTTCTTTCAGCTAAATTGCATTCACTTATCCTTGAGTTCATTCAACAAATATTTACCAAGCACCTACCAGGTGTATACCAGGTATTCTGTTGTATCAAGTATACAAAGAGACAGGGAATAAGGATGCCTGCCGTCTAAAAGTGAGCCAGAGTGTTGATAGGCACATTATATGATGCTATGAAGTGAAAGTGAAAGTTGCTCAGTCGTGTCCAACTCTTTGCGACCCCATGGACTATACAGTCCATGGAATTCCCCAGGCCAGAATACTGGAGTGGGTAGCCTTCCCCTTCTCCAGGGCATCTTCCCAACCCAGGGATCAAACCTAGGTCTCCTGCATTGCAGGCGGATTCTTTACCAGCTGAGCCACCAGGGAAGCCCAAGAATACGGGAGTGGATAGTCTATCCCTTCTCCAGGGGATTTTCCTGACCCAGGAATTGAACTGAGGTCTCCTGCATTGCAGGCAGATTCTTTACCAACTGAGCTATGAGGGAAGCCCTGTGATGCTATGACATCTGGCTCTTCTAAGAATGTCTGATACACTTCTTATCACCCTCCATGACTCCCTAAAATGTCCCTCCTCTAACCAGCCTTCCTAACCACCATCTCCAGACAATGCATTCTCCATGCACATGTGGAGATAGTGGTTAGGAAGGCTCCTTAGAGGAGGGACATTTTAGGGAGTCATGGAGGGTGATGAGGCGTGTACCAGACATTCTGAGAGGAGCCAGACGTCAAGAAAGCCTGTCCAGGGCAGAGAGTTTATTCCAGATGCTGGGAATAGAATTGTGACAAGGACAGTGTGTCTCTGGCCTCACAGCCAGATCATCTACAAGTCCCCTCTAACGCCTATATCTCCATTCCTTGCCTGCAGATAGGCTTATCAGTGCCATTTTTCTAGATTCCATATACATGCATTAATATACAATGTTTGTTTTTATTTTTCTGACTTACTGCACTCTGTATAACAGACCTGTGGACACAATGGGGGAAGGAGAGGGTGGAAGGAACTGAGAAAGTAGCATTGACATATATTTGCTATTCACTGCTGCTGCTGCTGCTAAGTCGCTTCAGTCGTGTCCGACTCTGTGCGATCCCATAGACGGCAGCCCACCAGGCTCCACCGTCCCTGGGATTCTCCAGGCAAGAACACTGGAGTGGGTTGCCATTTCCTTCTCCAATGCATAAAAGTGAAAAGTGAAAGTGAAGTTGCTCAGTCGTGTCCGACTTTTTGCCACCCCATGGACTGCAGCCTACCAGGCTCCACCGCCCATGGGATTTTCCAGGCAAGAGTACTGGAGTGGGGTGCCATTACCATGTGTAAAATAGACAGCTAGTGGGAAGCTGGTGGGAGCTCAGCTCTGTGCTCTGTGGTGGTAACTGCATATATAGTTACAACTGATACACGCTGTATGCCAGAAACCAATGCAACGTTGTAAAGCAATTATCCTCCAATTAAAAAAAAAATAGAATATCGTCTGATCCATCAGGTCTGGGATGGGGGAATTACAGTGTGTGACGGGAGGCAGGAGGCTTGCTGGGGGTGACCCTGGCAGAGCACTCGGCAGGGAAAGAGACTTCCAGGTCCTCAGTTTGACTGTGAAGGGGTAGCTGAGCATCGCCCGCCCCTGCCCGCCTCCTGTCTGGTGATGTGGGGTAGGTTTTTCACCCTGCCCTCCTTCTTCTGCTATTGTCAGTGGGCAAACAGAGCAGCTACAAGACTGGACCGGGGCAGCCACTGCCGTGTGCAGAGGTGGGAGGCTCACAGGTCTCCCTGGGCTGCCTGGAAGTCTCTGGATCCAGGGGAAGAGCCTGGGTGGGAGGTGATGGGTAGACAGGAAGCCAGTGCAGGGGGAGGGGGTCCGGGTATTGCTTCGATAAGGCCCATCTGCTTCCCCATCCAGAGCTTTTGAATATAATATGAAAATGTTCCTCATTATTTTCCTTGGATGGGTTTGCTATCCTGATGATATTAATTATTCTTAAAGGTCAACAGCGCTCTTTCGAATCCCCTTCTGTTCTATCATGTAATCAGTTAATTAATTGGAAACCATTTAGCAGCGTCTGCTGAGCGCGTTGCCGGGTGCGCGTTTTCTTGTTTTGCTGCTTCTGTGGTGATGGTTCCCTCCACGTGCCTCTTTTCTTCCAAGAATTTGGGAAATTGAGCGTGGGCCGCACCCTGCATCCCCCCTCCCCTGGTGGACCCCCCACTTTGTTCACAGTTGTCATGTCATCAGCTTTTTTCCTCTTGAGTCTCTACGAGTAATAATAGCTCGTTTCCATTCAGTGCCTACGCCGGGCACTGTGTCCGTGTGTATTAGTTAATTCTCACTTTCTAATGTGGTAGAGATTTTGTTCCTGGGTTCCATCCCTGAATCGGGAAGATCCCCTGGAGTAGGGAATGGCTACCCACTCCAGTATTCATGGTGGTAAAGGGAGCCAACCAAGAATTATATAGCTAGAAAGTGGCTGAGCAAAGACAGAAACTTCTAGAAGCCTTCTAGCCTGTGTGCTAGGATGCTGGTGCTTCAGAGAATCTGGGAGAGGAGACTTGGGTCATCGCTGAAGAATCTTATTTAGACTTCTTAGTCACAAGTGTTGCTGGTTCGTAATGTGTGTGTTTAGTTGCTCAGTCGTGTCTGACTCTTTGTAACCCCTTGGACGTAGCTCGCCAGGCTCCTCTGTCCATGGGATTCTCCAGGCAAGAATACTGGAGTGGGTTGTCATTTCCTTCTCCAGGGGATCTTCCTGACTCAGGGATCAAACCCACATCTCCTGCATTGGCAGGCAGCTTCTTTACCACTGAGCCACCAGGGAAGTCTTAGTGGGTTGTTACAGTGTGTGATGGGCTATTATATGCACAATCTTTAACGAGCGCGAGCCCAGAGTGAGGACCACTGGGCATGTGAGCTCCTATCACTAATACCACCTGGAATAGATCAATGACCTCAGCCAGGCACTGAGTACCTGCTATGAGCCAAGAACTTGTTTTGGGGCACATGCACTAATTCATCTTGATTTTCCAGGCTGCTCTTTAAGCCTTCTGCTTTTGACTTCTGTGGTTTGGACGCACAGACTGAGACCCAGAGAGGTTCAGTAACTTTTTCAGGAAGAATCATCCAATTCGGGAGGGCCAGAGCCACCCAGCATCTAGCCGGATGGTCTGACTCCAGAGTCTGGGCTACTTACCAGTAAGCCAGCAGTTCTCACACTTAAGCCTGAGTCAGCGTCACCTGGAGTGCTTGATACCACAGGATGCTGGGTGAACCCCGTGAGTGCCCTCCTCAGCAGCCCTGGGGTGGGGGCCCTGGGAATGTGCATTTCAAAGTCCACACTGCTGCTGCTGCTGCTGGTCTGGGGACCACGCTTGGAAAGTCTCTGCCTGCCCGACAGGATTCGGCTTCACGGAGCGGTGCAGCCAGGACATGATGAGGGTCTCCATCACACGGGCTGACACGGGGCTCCCTGCAGTGGCATTTGCCCGTGCAAACTCCATCTTAAAGGTTAATCTGTTACCCAGTTCCTCAGATGTTCTTTGTGACTGACTCTCCTGGCCAGACTGGGCAGAGGAGAAGGCCCTGAGCACCAGTGGCATTTGTTTGTCCTCTGGGCTCTGCCAGACGCTGGGCAGGCAGCATCTTCAGCTCCTTATTTCTGCAGTCTGTGGTCCGGGATGGGGAGGGCCAGGGAGGGGGAGGGAATCTGAACTGCTCTGGTTCATAGAAGCCCACAGCCCGCAGGCCATTGTCAGCAAAGTCACTTCTGTTTTGCCCTGGCCACTCCAGAGAGTGGTCTCAGTTAGCCATTTGTCCCTAATCGATGACACTGTGCTCTAAGCTCCTAGAAAATCTCCAAGCTCCTCCAGAGGGCCACTCCTCAGGCAGCCAGGAGTGTGGCCTTTGGCATAGAGCCACAGGCACAATCGTTTCTCCCAGAGTGTGGCTCTGGCCCGCTGTTGCCATGCACCTGCCTGCCGCCTGCCTCTCCAGCACCACCCTCTCTGCCCTCACCCCGGTGGCCCTTCCACTCGCCGTGCTCCCCAGCCCCAGGGATCGCACTCGTTGGTTTGGAGGCTGTGGTTCTGTCCCCTTGTTCTTTCTGTGCTCCCTTTCCACAGGTCCGTTTCTTGGGTCTCCTTCACTGACTCTCACTTTTCCCTTCATCCTCCAGGGTCTCCAGATATGGAGTTCCAAAAGCCCTCCTTCCTGGAGGGAGTCCCCATGGGGGTTTCCCTAAAACAACCTCCAGGTGGTAAACCTGGGTCCCACGCTCAGAAATCGTGCTAAGGAGAGGGGCCAGGGGTGAGGGTAGGGAAAGCAGACAGATTCATCCTGCAAATCCAGGAGGCACTTTGATCCAATTTGTTCATTTCCATCAATTTCCAGTGTGGTGACAGCCCTTCTCCAGACTTCTCAGTGGCATCTCCCCATTGGCGATCCTCCACCAAATTGCAGGCGGGGATGGCTAAGTCCCCTTCCTAGCTATGAACAATGAGATTTGTTCCTAGGAGCCTTTATAGGAATTGCTTAGCTCCTGACAGAGTGTCTCTTTACATGCTTATTTTCTTATGTATGTTTGATCGTCCAACCTTTCCCGACAGTAGGATTTGACAGGTGCTCCCATGTGGCTCGGTGGTAAAGAATCCACCTGCCAGTGCAGGAGATGCAAGAAACGTGAGTTCAATCCTTGGGTTGGAAGGATCCCCTGGAAGAGGAAATGACAACCCATTCCAGTATTTTTGTCTGGGAAATCCCATGGACAGAGGATCCTGGCGGGCTAATGTCCATGGGGTCGCAGAGTCAGACACGACTGAGTGACTGAGCATACGTGTAAAGTAAACTCACTGGGAAAGCAAAACTTCACTAGATCAGTGGTTCTTGAAGTAAACTTCCCAAACCAACAATATCAGCATCCCTTGGGAGCTGCCTGGAAATGCAAATTCTTGGCCTGAGTCAGAATCTCTGGAGGGAGGTGGAGCCCGGCTGTCTGGTTTACAAGCCTCCGGGTGATGCTGATACTGAGTTGGAAAACCTCTCTGCAGATGCTTGCCTCAAATCCACACCTGGCCTGTGTTTCTTCAAGTGCTCATCTTGAAGGAGGGTTGGGATGCCATGTCAGCCTAATCCAATTTCTGTTTAAAAAGGCCCAAAGCAACTTTTTGCTCACAAGTGTAAGAGAACCATGTGTTGTTCAGTCACTAAATCATGTCTGACTCTGTGATCCCAGGGACTGCAGCACACCAGGCTTCCCTGCCCCTCACTGCCTCCCAGAGTTTGCTCAAACTCATGTCCAGTGAGTCAATGATGCTATCCAATCATCGAATCCTCTGTCACCCCCTTCTCCTACCCTCAGTCTTTCCCAATATCAGGGTCTTTTCCACTGAGTCAGCTCTTTGTATCAGGTGTCATAAGTATTGGAGCTTCCGCTTCAGCATCAGTCCTTCCAGTGAATATTCAGGTTTGATTTCCTTTAGGATTGACTGGTTTGATCTCCTTGCAGTTCAAGGGACTCTCATAAATTTCCCTTAAATCCCAAGAGTAGATCTCAGAATGAAGATAGGTGACTGGCCTGGCTACCAGGTAATTAGCAGGAAAGTGCTTTCTGCATCTTGAAGAGCAGCATGGCCTTCCTGCCCCTGCCTGTCTCCCTCCCCACCTGCCTCCCTTGGTCTCAGGTTTCCCTGGTCCTGACAGCATCTCATGTAGATGCCCAGGCAGAGCCTGCACCAGGTTCACCTCTGGCTCCCTCCTCCCTCAACAGTCCCTGCTTCACTCTTATTCTCTACACTAGTCATCCCTCAGTATCATCTAGGGGGATTGGTTCCCAGACTCTGGCCATATTCCAGACTCCGAGGATGCTCAGCTCCTTTATGTGAAACAGCATAGCACCACCTGCCCTCGCTATGTGCAAGTTCTTCATCCACTGATTCAACCAGCCGTGAATTCCATCCATGGTTGGTTGAATTAGTGGATGTGGGACCCGAGGATGCAGAGGGCAGACTGTATCGCTGTTTCCAGGTTTTCTCACAGATGCTCTCTGCATCTTTGCTTTTCTCCCGCCACGACAGCTCCGGAGTAAAGAGTAGGTGTGATGCTTTGGCCCCCATCACCACATCATCCTCCATGGACTGGAGCCTCTCTTGGGGTGGTGGTGCTCCCCAGCCAGGCCAGCCTGCTCTGCCCCTGAGCGGGCCACTGCTGGAAACGCCTGCATCTGCCAGGCTGTGGCCGCCGGGCTGTGCCTGCCCAGGGCTCCAGTGACTGCTCACGTACTTCAAGGCAATTAGCTTTTTGTTAATTTGTCTGAAAAGAAACTCCCAGGGACTAAATCCCCCAGAATAGTCTCGGTGACACTCGAGGTCTGGTATGAAGCAGCGAAGTGAAGGAGCAAAGCTGACTTTCAGGCCTTTTTTGGGGTTGTTGTTGTTTCATCACTAAGTCACGTCCAACTCTGTGACCTATGGACTGTAGCCCACCGGCTCCTCTGTGCATGGGATTCCGCAGGCCAGAATACTGGAGTGGGTTGCCGTTTCCTCCTCTAGGGGATCTTCCTGACACAAGGATCAAACCTGGGTCTCCTGCACTGCAGACAGATTCTTTACTGTCTGAGCCACCAGGGACCACATACTAAATATTTTAGACTTTGAGGGCCTTTCGGTCTCTGTCACAGCGGCTCAACCCTGGTGCTGTAGTGCAGAAGGGACCTGTGTTTGTTTTCTTTTGCTGGTGTAACAAGTTGCTGTGGACTTGGCTTAAAGACAAAGTGATTTTCTTACACTCTGTGGGTTACAGGTCCCACACGGGTCTCCCTGGGCTAAACTCAAGGTGTTGACAAGGCCGGGTTCCCTTCTGGGGCCTCTAAGGGTGAATCCATTTCACTGCGTCTTCCAGCTGCTCGAGGTCATGTGCATGTCTTGGCTTTTGACCCCCTCCCCCCATTACATCTCTCTGTGCTTTCTTCTGTGTTGCAGCCCTCTTGACCTCTCTGCCTCCCTCTTCCACCTTTAAGGACCTCTGTGGTTACTCTGGGGCCACAGGATAATTAAAGGTAATTTCCTCATCTCAATTCATACCGTCAATCACATCTGCAAAGTCTTTTTTGCCCTAGAAGCTGATGTATTCACAGATCCCGTGGTTGAGGCCGTGGACATCTTGGAAGATATTTATCCCACCTGGACCGTAGACATAGTACATGCATGCTTACTCCCTCAGTTATGTCCAGCTTTTTGCACGCCCGTGGATTGTAGCCCACCAGTCCTATGGGATTCTCCAGGCAAGAATACTGGAGTGGTTAGTCATTCTCTTCTCCAGGGGATCTTCCCGACCCAGGAATGGAACCTGGTCTCCTGCATTGCAGGTGGGTTCTTTACCATTTGAGCCACCAGAGAGAAGCTACAATGTGCAAATAAATGGACATGGCTGTCTTATAATAAAACTTTATTTACAAAAGCAGAGTGCTGGCCCACAGGCCATAGCTTGCTGACTTTAGCATTCAATGATTAATGAATCTGCATCCAATTCTAACGTGACTTTCCCCGCCATCAAGCAATTCTGGGTCACCAGCTGAGGGTCTCACAATTCAACTCAGTTCTGACCTTATTTACCTTGAAATAGCATCAGACTACATAGATTAAGGGTTCAGTCCCACCAGACCACCCTCCACTACAGATGGTAATCGCAAGTCCAGGTTGTCACCTGGGTTTCTGAGCAACTGGCTAGAAATCAGAGGTTTGATGACCTATTCCTTGTTGCTGCTGGTACTGCTAAGTTGCTTCAGTTGTGTCCGACTCTGTGCGACCCCAGAGATGACAGCCCACCAGGCTCTGCCGTCCCTGGGATTCTCCAGGCAAGAACACTGGAGTGGGTTGCCATTTCCTTCTCCAATGCATGAAAGTGAAAAGTGAAAGGGAAGTCGCTCAGTCGTGTCCGACTCTTAGCGACCCCATGGACTACAGCCCACCAGACTTCTCCATCCATGGAATTTTCCAGGCAAGAGTACTAGAGTGGGGTGCCATTGATCAATTTGCTAGTGCGGCTCACAGAACTCAAGAAACTCTTTTACTTTCTAGATCAGTGGTGTATTGCAAAGGACATTAAAGGATACAAGCCAACAGCCAGATGGGGACTTCGCTGGTGGTCTAGTGGCTACGACTTCATGCTTCCAGTGCAAGGGACCTGGGTTCAATCCTTGGTCAGGGAACTAGAGCCCATATACTATAGCTAAGTTCACATGCCTCAACTAATGATCCTGCCTGCCACAACTAAGATCTGGTGCAGCCAAATAAATAACTATATAAAAAAAAAAAATCAACAGCTGGATAAAGAGATATGAAGAACAAAGTCCTAAACAAGGGAACCTCTGTCCCCATGGAGTTTGCAGCTTGACATGGTGACACACAGAAGTATTCTGGTTTCCCAACCCCAAATCCTATCCTCCTGGGGTTTCATGGGGGCCTCATTACATCGCTGGCCATTGGTGATAGATTTCCTCTCCCCTCACTGGAGATCAGTGGTGGGGCTAAAAGTTCCAACCCTCTACTCATAGTTGATTCTCCTGACAACCAGATGCACGTCTTTAGGGGATTTCTAAAGTCACTTTACTCTCTGAAGCAATTTTAGGAACTGAAGACAGGAGACTGAGTCTTATAACAAAAGATGCTCCTGTTTATCTGTCCTTAAGGAAATAACAAGGGTTCCGGGAGCTCTGTGTCAGGAACTGTGGATAAGGACCAAACATACACTTCTTATTATGACCATCATTTCTCGAATCAGCAGTCCCTAGTCTTTTTGGCACCAGAGACGGGTTTCATGGAAGACAGTTTTTCCCACAGACCGGAGGTTGAGGGGGATGGTTTCAGGATGATTCAAGCCCATTACACTTATCGTACACTTTGTTTCTATTGTTATTGCTTCAACTCTGCCTCAGATCATTAGGTATTAGATCCCGGAGTTCGGGGACCCCAGCTCTCAGTATATTTTGTGCAGTGACTATTTTTGCCTGACATTTCATGAAGAAGGTTCTGGGATCCAGTAAGTTTGAGAGGGGCTTCCCAGGTGGCTCAGTGGTAGAGAATCCACTTGCCAGTTCAGGACACCTAGGTTCAATGCCTGGGTCAGGAAGATCCCCTGGAGAAGGAAATGGCAACCCACTCCAGTATTCTTGCCTGAGAATCCCATGGACAGAGGAGCCTGGTGGGCCACAGTCCATGGGGTCACCAAGAGTTAGACACGATGCAGCAACCAAACAAGAACAACAACAAATTTGAGAGACTCGATGGGTCAGATCCTTCACTCGGTAAAAGTTCTGAGAAGTTCTGCAGTAAATAAGCCTGCTTAATTTCATTTAGTGCCACTTTTTTCAAGCAGCATGAGATTTTTGGCCTTGTAATACCCATTAGCACACAGAAGACCTCGGCTTCCCAGGAACGTTCTCTGGGAAACCCAGGGTTTAGCTCAGCCCCAGGCCTTGTGGACAAGCTGCCTCCAGTCTCCTGATCTCAGGTCAAGACACCAGTCACGTCACTTGAGATTTGATTAGAGAAAGCATTTTGGCTTCATTAAAGTTCATTAAATGAGCCATCCAGTGTAATTTAGCTGAATAAAAATGGCTCAAATGGCTTTAACCCACACCCCCCTTTTACAGCAATTTAATTGAGGGAAAAGCAAATATATCAACGATGTAGAAAAACACTCCTTGGCCTTCAAGAGGAACACTGGGTGGCAGCATCTGCTTCCTTGTCTCAGGGGCTGGATTTTAGGGGGTCGGCTCAGGGGGGGCCCTTCAGGGGTCGGCAGCAGCCCTAGTGATGAGATGACCGGGAGCTTCCTTCCTTCAAGGAGGCTGAGGGCAGCCACCCTCACTTCGCCCCATGGTGGGCAGCAGGCATCTCTGGTGTGGGACTGGTGTGTGCAGAGTCCACGTTCAAGATCATGAAGTATAAGCTCCCTGGTTCTGGGAGAAGCTCGCTGGTTCTGCCAGTCTCTTCTTTCTCTGTGGTTTGTTCCTTTTAAAGCAAACTCTCTGTAGGGCTAGTGCTGCATCAAGGAATTCTTCTTTCTTGGACTTTTCCTCCACATCCGTCAGCAATTTCAAACGAATCTTGGTGTGGCTTAGCAGCGGGGGGAGTTGACTGTCTTCAAGAAGACCAAAGAGATAGTTCTTTCATGGGAAAAATTCGAAAGGCAGAGACAAATTGCTGAGGGGGTGTGGGGTCTTCAGAAGGAAGAACGGCCTCTTTTATATGCTGCATTCGTGGATGGAAGAAGTCAGAATTACATCATGATGACGTCACCAAGCCACAGCCCCCGAGAGCTTGTGAGAGTGAAGGGGGTGGCCTTTTGTTGTTCTCTGGGTGGCCACGCCTGATGCTTGGAGCTCGTTGTTCAGTCACTCAGTCCTGTCCGACTCTTCGTGACCCCGTAGACTGCAGCACGCCTGGCTTCTCTGTCCTTCACTACCTCCCAGAGTTTGCTCAAACTCATGTCCACTAAGTCGATGATGCCATCCAACTGTCTCATCCTCTGTCACCCTCTTCTCCTCCTGCCCTCAAACTTTCCTAGCATCAGGGTCTTTTCCAATGAGTTGGCTCTTTGCATCAGGTGGCCAAAGTCTTGGAGCTTCGTACGGTTCTTAGAATAATGCTTTCTGTAAGCAGTAGGGTGAATCCTCTAGGAAAAGTCAGTGACTATGGCATTCACAATTGGGATGCCAGCTGGGCACACTCCTGGGTCTCTGTGCTCTCTTGTAACCATCTTTTGCAAGAGAAGACTAGCATATGCCCAGGGCAGGAGCTGACCAAGCGGACAGGCTCCAGATTGCATCTTCGTGGCTGGACCCTGATTGGGAAGCTGGTTTCCTGGGGTGATGAAACATAGGTACAGAGAGGGAGGGACTGAAAATCAAGACTTGGATGCTTTCAAGATCACAGTTGGGCAGCCGACTCTGCTGTCAGGACCTTGGGGGCAAAAGAGGGGCGAGGATAGGTGTGCTTGTCTGCTAGGGCTGCCATAAATGCTGCAGACAGGGTGGCCTTAACAGCAGAAATGATGACTTCTTCACAGTTCTGGAGGCTGGGAGTCCAAGATTAAGGTGTCAGTAGGGTTCCTCTCTTCTGAGGCCTCTTGCCTCAGCTTGTAGACACTGACTTTTCCTCCTGGTGTCTTTTTGTCATCTGCCTCCATGCATGTCTGTGTCCTAATCTCTTCTTATAAGGACACCAACCATATTGGATTAGGGTTCATGGCCTCCTTTAGCCTTAATAATTTTTTGTTTTCAAAGATGAAAAAACAATATTTACTTTAATATCTATTGCCATACATTACATTCCCAAATTTCAAAAAAATAAGGTTGTAGGCAGATGAAATTATGAGAAACCTAGCAAAGTGCAACAATAACATCATATTCAGTGATGAAACACTGGATGTTTTTCTTCTAGGTTTAGTAACAAGGAAAATAAGCTGTCTTACTTATACTCAACATCACACTGAAAATCCTAGCTAGTACAATAAGTCAAGAAAAAGGAAAATCAATTGGGTTGGGGGAGGAGCAGCCAGGGTTTAACACAGATTGTGAAAAATGTATCCAATTGGATATGTTCAATGCTTCTGAGGGCTTGGTAGCATAGGGATAGCTAGGCAGCTGTGGCCAACAGTCCGTTCCACACTTGAGTCCTAAGACCCAGGCTGCCCCGGGCCAGCCTCTGCTGGTAGGACAGGAGGCACTTCCGAAGTCAGCCGCAGCCTTAATCTGGAAAGTCCACGGAGACTTCCATCTTCAGCATCGCTTCGTGGGTGGGAATTAGCATCTCCTTCTCAACCTTTTTAGCAAACTGGAGGGTCAGCCCCCAGTTGTCTCAGTGTTTGGGGAACAGAAGTATTCACCTGGTTGGCTTCTTTTGATTGCAGAGTCCATCTTTTTTATTTGTTTTTTTAATTGGAGGAACATTGCTTTACCAGTCTGTGTTAGTTTCTGACGTACAACATGAATCAGCCACATGTGTGCTAAGCTACTTCAGTTGTGTTTGACTCTTTGCAGTCCTATGGACTGTAGCCCACAAGGCTCCTCTGTCCATGGGATTCTCTAAGCAAGGATACTGGAATGGGTTGCCATGCCCTCCTTTAGGGGATCTTCCTGACTCAGGGATAGAACCCTCATCTCTTAAGTCTCCTGTATGGGCAGGAGGATTCTTTACCACTAGCGCCACTTGTGAATCAGCCATGAGTTTACAGATATCACCTCCCTCTTGAACCTCCCTCCCACCTTCATCCCACCTCTCCAGGTCATCACAGAGCACTGGGCTGAGCTCCCTGTTATACAGCAGCTTCCTACTAGCTGTCTGTTTTACATATGGTAGTGTATATATGTGGAGAAGGCAATGGCACCCCACTCCAGTACTCTTGCCTGGAAAATCCCATGGATGGAGGAGCCTGGTGGGTTGCAGTCCATGGGGTTGCTAAGAGTCGGATACGACTGAGGGACTTCACTTTCACTTTTCACTTTCATGCATTGGAGAAGGAAATGGCAGCCCACTCCAGTGTTCTTGCCTTGAGAATCCCAGGGATGGGGGAGCCTGGTGGGCTGCCGTCTCTGGGGTCACACAGAGTCGGACATGACTGAAGGGACTTAGCAGTAGCAGTGTATATATGGGGCTTCCCAGGTGGCGCTAATGGTAAAGAACCTGCCTGCCAATGCAGGACACTTGGGTTTGATCCCTGGGTCAGGAGGATCCCCTGGAGAAGGAAATGGCAACCCATTCCAGTATTCTTGCCTGGAGAATTCCATGGACAGAGGAGCCTGGCAGACTGTAGTCCATGGGGTCGCAAAAGAGTTGGGCATGACCGAAGCACTGAGCACAGCAAGATCAGTCCAGTTCAGTCTAATCGCTCAGTCATGTCCCTTTGTGCCCGCAGTGTGCATATTGTCAATCCCAGTCTCCCAATTAGCCCCCCTCGCCTTCCCTTGCTTGTCCTTCTCTACATTTCAGGGTCCGTGTTGAGTGCTTTTGTTGGATGGTAGGGTTCCCAGGGTAGAGGGTGACATCCTCCCAAATCTTGGGGCTCCATCCTGCTGCAGTTGGGCTCCCCTTTAGGAGGGTCATGGAACTACTTTCCATCCTAAGGTTCCCTCTGTTCACCACGGGGCTAATGCTGGAGGGGCGACCTCAGCCTGTCTCCCGCTCAGGGTCAGATTTGGCCATCTGGCGCCTTGTTTCCAGAGCACCCAGGAGCTGCATCACCGCCGTTCGTTACTCTGGGCCCCAGAGTCTGGGCTGTGAGAGGAGCAATAGTGCAGGACAAAATTAATGGCTTTGTTTGGTAGTCTCAGATGAGGCATACGGGGCAAGGTCATGGGGCTTGATTTTGGGAAAGGGTTTGATGCATCATCTCGTAAAATCTTGCTCACCAAATTAATTCCAGCGGTCAGGTGACTTGGAAACTGGCCACGGACTCGAGCAAAAGTCAGAGACGGGTGATAATGGCTCTGTGGGGGAGGAGGCTCGGGGCTGCTATGCAGCTCAGAGGCAGGATGGTTCTTAATTAAACCTTTGTCTGATGAGTGGGGTAACTGGCCCATCAATAACTGATGACAGGTGAATACAGGCGAGGCATCAGCTACAAGGAAAAGCAGGGGCAGTGGGCGGTAAGCGGGTGGTAAGTCAGTTAAAACTCTTTACCTCATCTTTCCGATCTGCCCAGCACCTTGAGCGCTTGTAGATGCCTCCGAGGGCAGGATGGCCGGAGGCGTGCCCTGCTTGCCTTGTTGGGGGTGAATATGCTTGCCTTTACTGTGCTCTGTGTGTGCGTTTGCCTCTGGGCTGGATGCTTCTGTTGTGCGTCTCTGGCAGGCCGCGGTGTGCGGTTGTCCAGCTTGTGTATACGCTCTCCTCCCTGGACTTGGGCAGCACAGCGTTGCTCTCTCTGGGGACAGGCACTGTGCTGTGTGTATGTGGAGCTGGGCATTTACATGTCTGTGTGTTGGTTGCAAATGTTCCTAGGTATGTCGTTTTGTTGCCTGTTGCTGGAGTCTTTACGTTAAGACTGCTCAGAGCTGTTCAACTTTGATTGGCAGCCTCTGAGCCTCAGTTTCCTTATCTATTGCATGGAGATCATAGCAATACCCACCTTGTACAGTTGCTGTAAATATTAAATGAAATCGAGAAAGCAAAAGTGGGTAAATGAATTGTTATCATTGTTATTTTGTTGCTAAGTTGTGTCTAATTCTTCTGCAACCCCGTGGACTATAGCCTGCCAGGCTCCTCTGTCCATGGGGTTTTCCAGGCAAGAATACTGGAGTGGGTTGGCATTTCCTTCTCTGGGATCTTCCCAACGTGGGGATAAAACCCAGTCTCCTGCATTGGCAGGCGGGTTCTTTACCACTGAGCCAGTGGGGAAGCCCCAAGTAGCGGAGTAGCTGGTACTGAGTAAACCCTTAGTGAATGCAGATTTTGGTCTTGGAGATGATGTGGGGAGGCAGGAGGAGGTGAGAGAAGAAGAGGATCTGGACCCCCGAAGGTGAAGGTGGTTTGTGGACCATGGAGGAGGAGGAAGGGAAGAGGGCAGTCATGGACAAAGCCCTTGAGTCCTGCCATGGCCGCTCCATCTGGCCAAAGAACTGAAGGAATGCAAGGGGCTCTTTCTCCCCCAGTTGGGGCTTGGTGGGTGGGGGAGGCCTGGGGTGGGGAGCTACAGAGGGGACACCCCTGGGAGAGTGGGATCCCCCCTCCCCTGTATCCGGTCTCCCCTGCCCCTCCCCCTCAAGTTGTAATAAGGAGATAATGCAATTTCTTATTCTTTATTTGCCCAGAATGCCTGTTATTTTCTTTCTTTCAGAATCCAATTTTCTCTTGACATTTCTGCCTAATGTAGCAAAACTTGACCTTTGTGAAAGGACATTGCTGGCAGCCTGCTCCCTGCCTCGGGCCCCCCAAGAACTCCGGGCTGCTCTTCCCTCAGAGACGGGCGAGGGTCCCCACTTTACCTGGACCGCTCCTGGGTCCGCGCCTCCTCCTTCCTGTGGGGGCAGGGGCAGGGCATGTTTCCCAGGGCGTGGTGAACCTGGGGTTCCCGGCTGCTGCCTCTTATGGCAGCCACTGCTCAGCTTTAGAACCAGGAACTCTGTTCCAGGCTGTACTGGAGTCGGGCAGAGAGCTCAAGGCCCCAGGGCCTTTTCTAACTTCTGCTGCCTCTGGTGCTGTTATGTGTAAACCAGCAACAAGGTTCTGATGCATAAACTCACCTTTATGGAAACATCAGAGCAGCTGATGGTAATGGAGATACCTAGGGTGGTACCCAATCCTGTTATTCTTGACCCCAAGCTTCAGCTCAGGTCCACTCCCGGGTGTAAGGTCACGACTCTAACGGGCGTACATGTCTGATCGCCTGCTTCTCCCTTCTGAGCAGGAGATGCTCTGCTGGGAGCTGGGCGCCTGGGTGTCCTCATGGTCGTCATGCAGTTCTTCTAGCCACCTTCCCTTCCAATTCAGTGGGGGAATGAGGCGGTTTGTAGGAAAAAGATATGCCGTTGTTAGGGGTTTTGTGAAGCTGAGCATGCAGATGGGTTAAGGTTTATGGGCTTTTTTTTTTTTAAATTGTGGTACTGTATTGGGGCACTATTACAACAGCTAAGGCATGGAAGCAACCTAAGTATTCAATGGCAGATGAATGGATAAAGATGTGCTACATGATGGAGTATTACTCAGTCATTAAAAGGAGGTTTATAGGCTTTTGGTTTATAGGCTATAGGGTTAGGCTGTGTTGGCATTCACACCAGCATTCCACAGCCCTGCAGAGAGGAAGTTAGTGACAGCGAGGGGATATGAGGGGCCCTTCTAAAGAGGGCCAAGGAGAGAGTGCTGGGAGTTGGGGAGAGAGTGTGACAGTAAGTTTGGGGTACACCTCCTTGGAGACCTTCCCTTTGTCCCCAGTCCCTTACACCCCAAGAATGGGGTCTTCCTCCCCCACACAGTCATGGGCTGCCCCCAAATAGTGCTAGTTGCTCAGTCATGTCTGACTCTTTGTGACCCCATGGATTGTAGCCCACCAGTCTCCTCTGCCTTCTCCAGGCAAGAATACTGGAGTGGGTTGCCATTTCCTTCTCTGGGGGATATTCCTGAGCCAGGGATCCAACCCAGGTCTCCTGCATTGCAGGCAGATTCTTTACTGTCTGAGCCACCAGGGAAGCCCATGTCACCAAGATAGAGCTGCCTCAAATGCAAAGGGGAAGCCCTGTCCTGCAGCTTGTCCTTGGCTTTGAACATCTGCTCCTCCGATGAGCCATGATTACCCTCTGTGACCTCACCCAGGATGAGCTTCTCCAATGGGCTCCAGGCCCACACATCCAGCAGGCTGTCTTATGTCTCTCTGTGGACATCAAACAGGCATCTCAAGCTTAGTGTCTGCAAGGGGGAAGGTCTTGATCTCCATGCCACTCTCCAGTGGGGACCCTTCTGCAGCCTTGGGCTCATTAAATGACAGCACCACTCTCCTGGGCATTCAAGTCTCCCTCTGTGGCCTGATCCAACCCCACAGGAATTCTGGCAGCTCTCCCTCACCACCTAGCTTGAATTCATCAGCTTAATCATCTCTGTGCTCTCTTCTTGCCTGGAATATGGCAGCATCTCCTAATTGCTTTGATGGCTTCCAGTCTTGGGTTCCTGTTTTTAAAGATGCTGGTTAGGTTACGCCACGTCCCTACTTAACACCGTTCGGAGCTCTCCCATTGTTCCTTAAAGTAAAATCCAGATGCCTTACTTTGGCCCAAAAGGTGGGTGTGGCATGGCCCCTTCTGGGTGCTTACTCTACGTTTAGTTTTAAAATCTTTTGACCAAATGGCATGGGGATCTTAGTTCCCTGACCAGGGATCAAACCAGCAACCCCTGCCTTGGAAGTGCAGCGTTTTAACCACTGGACTGCCGGGGAAGTCTCCTCCTATTTATCCTAGACCACACTTCCCCTACTTGCTTTCTCACTGGCCTCCTTTCTGGCTCCCTTATCCCTCTCAGGGCTTCACACCTGATGCTCCCACTGCCTGGAACACACCTTCCCTGGCCCTCAGCTTAGCTTCACTCCTCTTGTCTCAGCTCCAGTGTCCCCTCTCAGAGGGCATTTATGGAAGCCTTTGACTTGTGGAATGTTCAGAATGCTTGTTTATGGCGATTATTTCATAGATATATATTATCTTAAACTCATCAATACATATACATTAAATATGGACAAAATTTTTTGGAAAGTCAACTATACCTTAATAGTAAAATAAAAAAGGAGGGATGAATTAGAAGTTTTAGGCTAGCAGATACAAGCTGCTGTATATAAAATGGATAAGCAGTAAGGCCTTACACACTTCTAACATAGCCCCGACTCTCTGCCCCGTTAGTTTCTTGCCCGACTTTGCTTAGACCCTTTATTCTACTCATCACAAACTGCAATTCTCTTGCTTATTCATTTGTAACTTGAACATATGTTCCCAAGAGACCTTATCTACTGTCCACCCCCTCGTTCCTTAGTGGAGCCTATATTTGGCTGTGAACAAATATGTGGTATAGAAGTCCTCTAAATATAGGTGCACTTGTAAGTCTATGCATATGTGTATGAACAGGAGCCTGTGCTTGCCTTTGTTACCGACGTGTTTGATAGACATAAATATGCACGTGCTTGTGTGTGTGGATAGGTATTTACCTAAGTGCAGTCTTTACTGCTCTCCTTTCTCATCACTAGATGAATCCCCACAGTTCCTGGGGTGCCACTTGGACTCCAACGTCTCCAGCTGCTGCCTTGAAGGACTGTTATCACATCGAAAGTTGTTTGTTGAGCCTGGCAAAGTAATAACCGTGGGTGTGTTTCTTCTTTTATTCAGAAGACTAATGACTGCTCCTTTCCCTGTACATCCTAATGAGAACAATTAAATAGCCATTACGAGGAGAACAGAAGTGTGAACAAAAAGGCTGATGTCTTGATCATCGATGGGCAGGGTAGCTGAGGGAGGGACTGGCTTGAAGGAATTATAGGTGTGGAGTTTTTTTTTGACTTGTGTGAATGTTAAGAATGTTTGTTGGTAACAGGGCACAATAGCCTCACTTATGAAGGGTGAAGAAGTCCCAGGTATCTACAGTACAGGGTGGGGCATATACAATATACAATAACAATACAGTATTGTACACTTACAATTTTGGGAAAAGGGTACATGTTCTATTAAATATTATTATAAAAAAAGGAGGGAAGAAACTTTTAGAGGCGCCAGTTAAGTTTATGGCACTGTTTATGGTGATCATTTATTTATATATATTATTTTAAACTCATTAAGACATATAAATATGTACAGATCTTTTGGTAAGTCAACTATGCCTCAGTAATGAAAAATGGGAGGTGGGATAAATTAAGAGTTTGGGATTAGCAGATACAAACTACTGTATGTAAAATGGATAAGCAATAGGTCCTACTGTGTAGCACAGGGAATTATATTCAGTTACCTATATAAACCATAATGGAAAATACTGTGAAAAATAATGTACTTTTGTGTAACAATCACTTCACTGTACAGCAGAAATTAACTCAACATTGTAAATCAACTGTACTTCATTTGAAAAAAATACTTGCTGGTTTGTACACGCTCTACCCTGAGGGTTCCCTGTCCTCCTGAAAGAGGGTGGGCTTAAAAAGGTGAAATTTTATTGTGGTGAGAGGACAGCAGAGAATGACCAAGAAAATTTTATTAATTTATTTATTCCATTCGATTTGTAAAGTCTTTTCTTTAAAAGATCTCAGCATCCTCTCAAGACATGATCTTTAGCCTTGACTACTACAGATGTGCTGTTAGCCAAATGGAACGAAGGAGAAGCACAGCTGAGCCAGGCTCCCATGAAATGACCATGCTTACTACACAGAGCAAGACTTATTCCAGATTGTCCTTTAATTTTCTTTATTTGTCCGTCTTACAGAAACCTGTCAAGTAACCGGCTCACCACACTCTCATGGCAGCTCTTCCAGACGCTGAGTCTTCGGGAATTGTAAGTTCAGTTTTGAAAACTGTCCAAATTGGTGGAGTGGTGGTTAGAGGTCGGGTGAAGCCACTGGAGGCTGGGCATACAACTGAAGGGGTTTTTGGGGTGGATGACATGGGTGTACCATGTTCAGTGAGAGGGAGTCACCTCATCCCTTGATTTCTGATACTCTTTCTGGGCATAGTACATTTCAGAAAATGGGAATTTCATCTCTTAGCAGGATGTAGTTTTGTGACTTGTTAGTAATTAGTTAATAACAGTATTGAATTTATAATAATAAAGAGAGTTAGTTTATAATAAATAACATTTGTAATATGTAAGTAGATTATTAGGTGTGCTTTCATTTACATGACCTCTGACTTATCATCACTAGTGTCAATCAAGGTAGGTATTATTATGCTTCCCATAAGAATGGTATCTCCACCCTTTAAGGTGAGGGTTTTTTAGCTCCAGAAAGGCATGTGAGACACAGCCAAGATCACCTTGCTAGGGACTGGCAGAACCAGGACTTGAACATAAGCCTTTAGTTTCAGATTGCATGGCTTTTCCACTTCTCATGATCTTCTGTCAGCCTATTTGGCTTGAGTATGGGCATCTTGAAGGGACAAAGCCCATATATTTATTCAATCTGCCTGTGGACCTAAGCTTAGCCTTGATGCATTCTGAGCCTGATCAGTGTGCTCCTACCCCAGCTAGCCATTTTCCACAAACACATATTGGATGGATGAGTGAAAAACCTGGGACCACTGCTGGAAAAAATAACTCATGTTGTCGTGTGAGTCATCAGGGTCAGCTCAGTGCACGAAGGACGGCATATTATGTTGAGAGAACAAATCAAGGAATAAACTGCAAAGGAATTGAGACATGGATGGAATTAGGGACTCAGTGTTCCAGAGACACTGCTCACGTGTCTTCTCTTTTACTTGGTGACTCCGGTCCAAATTCACTGAATGCAGATTGCTTTCCTATCCTTTACCAAGAGGCAATGAATGACCTTGGATCCCTGCCCAAGCTGTTGGCCTTTCAACTTTTTCTCCTTCCAACTGGTTAAGACCTGAGTTCAAGGAAGAGTCATAACCTTTTCTGACCCAGTTTGTCAGGAGGAAGAATATGTACATTGCCATGACAGTCCTGTATGTACCCTACTCATCCTCATGGAGTAGGTGCCTACATGATGCTGAAAGAGGCCATTCCAGGGATGGGAAGGGCAGAGAGGGTCTCTTTGACAGTGTTGGAGGGTTTAGGATCAAACCGCTTTCCTACCTTAGGACTTTGCCCTTCCCACTAGCCTTCTCCTCTGCCACAAGCACAATAGCTGTAGTGATCAGAGTTCATATATGGCTACCATATATCAGGTCATATATGGCTACCATCAGATGTACATCAATAAAAACTTCTGATCTTGAAAAAAGGTAAATATATACTCATGTGCATTCATGCTAAGTTGATTCAGTTGTGTCTGACTCTTTGCTACCCTATGGACTGTAGCCCGCCAGGCTCCTCTGTCCATGGGATTCTCCAGGTGGGAAAAATGGGGTGGGTTGCTATACCCTCCTTCAGGGGATCTTCCCAATCCAGGGATTGAACCGGCGTCTCCTGTGTCTTCTGCATTGGTAGGTTCTTTACCACTAGCGCCACCTGGGAAGCCCAAATATATACTCGTTAGTTTATAAAACACAGAGAAACTGGACAATGTCACAGAGATATCTCAGCGTCAGGTTGGTCCACCTGATGCACTTGTGTTCATTCCCATCTTTGTAGGTAGACAAGATGTTAAAGGTAAATGAACCTGACTGCTTTGATCACCACTAATGCTGACTTCTGAGATCTTAGTTTGTTGCAGGCACTGTGCCAAGCAATCTATTGAGTTAAGCATGTTATTTAATCCTTATAACAATTCTATCAGGTCAGAATGACTACTATCACTTCACCTTTGGGGACCCTGGGAGTACTTAGCAAGGCCAAGTATCTTGGTTAAGGTCACCTGTTAGTTGAATGGCAGCATATGGACTCAAGATCTTGACTATTATGCTCAGCCATCTCCCAACTTTTTCAGTCTTTTTTCAATCCAGGTGTGTTAGTCACTTAATCATGTCTGACTCTTTGTGACCCACCAGGCTCCTCTGTCCATGGGATTCTCCAGGCAAGAAAACTGGAGTGGATAGCCGTTCTCTTCTCCAGGGGATCTTCCCGACCCAGGGATTGAACCCAGGTCTCTCCCATTGCAGGCAGATTCTTAACCATCAAAGCCACCAGGAAAACCCTTCCAATCCAAGGATGGATCCATTCTATGATAATTTTCAAACAAATGTGTGATTGCAGTTTTTCCTTACCTTGCTTTAAAACTGACCAGGGGCCCTGCCCTAAAGGATCTAGTTGGGGGCTCTCTTTCTTGAGAATCTTTCATTTAGTTCTCCCAAGAACCCAGCCCTTTCATCTCTGGGAGTCTAGGGACAGCATCTCTCCAGGGGACTTCTTGGTCTGCCCTTGGAATTATCGAGACAGCGTTCAGTGCTCCTTCTAAAAGTCACTGGCTGCTAAATCAATGGTGTGCTGCCCCCGTGACCTGTTTCTTGGAGTTTTAGAAACAGTTGTTCCATGGATATATATTTAAAGAAAATGTCAGATTTCTCCCAGAGGCTCATGGGACTCTGCATTCATCTTTGCCCGGGATCAATACACCAGTGAGCTGGCTGTGACTTATGGTGGAATGAAGACGTTCCCTCCAGGCCGAGTCACTGTGGGAGAAGCACCATGTCCACGGAGTATTTTATTTCTGTCATATTGTTAAATAAGAAAAGAATTATATTGGAAAATAAAGAAACCCCTCTCTGAGGGAGCAGTCGCTTGATAGGGGTCTTTTTTTTTTTTTTTTTTGAGGAAGAATTGAATGTTGAGAGTGGAAAATTTATCTCTTGGCTGGAGGGGCCGCATGTTGGCTCTTAGCTGTGGCTGTGATTAAAATCCAAACAATCCCAGTTCCTGGCAAATGGAAGAGGGGGTCGTATTTTCTTGTCTGACTTCCTGATTAGTCCACATGGCGCCATCTGCCACAAGCCATGTAGACTGCCAGGGTCTGCCCAATGGAGCCTGCGGGCTGGGGTGTGGGGAAGGATTGGGTAGTTCCAGGAAGAAAGACTGTTGGTCCTAGAGGAGATGGCTCTGTGAACTGGGGCAGCCAGATCATCGCAAGGGTAGAGGTGTGAGGCTTCCAGTGACCTTCTGCAGGAACAGAAGGCTTGAACTGGGGCTTTTGACAGCTTCTTAGCACATTTTATTCCTTCGTGGGGGATCTCTGCCTGCCCCAACCAGCCCCTCCTCTGATCCTTGATAGAAGAATGAATGCTGTTGGGATTCCCCATCAGAAGGCTGAGTGTGTATGACTTTTCCAGTAGCAGAGAAGGAGAAAGAAGAGACGTCTACTGAGTCCCTAATGTATACAAGGACTTCCCCTGTGGCTCAGCAGTAAAGAATCCGCCTGCCAATGCAGGAGGCGCTGAGATGTGGTTCAGTCCCTGGGTTGGGAAGATCCCCTGGAGGAGGAAATGGCAACTCACTCCAGTATTATTACCTAGGAAATCCCATGGACAGAGGAGTCTGGCGGTCTACAGTCCATGGGGTCACAAAGACACGGACACGAATGAGCGACTAAACAACAGCAGCAATGTCTAAGAGGTCCACTCTCATCTCAGGGAACAATCCCACAGCGGGGTGGGGATGTCCTTATTCTCCAGTTTGACAGATAAGGGGTGGAGGCCTGGCCAAGTGAAATAACTGATCCAACATCACATGGCAAGTAACGGGAATTAGTACTGTGATTATTAGCATTGCTACCACCCAGGTCTGCTCTTTTCAAAGACCAGCTCTTTTCTGACCCAACTGAGCCCCACAGCCCACATGCTTTGCATCACCTTCCAGAAGCCACTCTCAACATGGCAGCTCCCCTTGGAATCAATGGGGGAAAAACAATGGAATCCAAAGGGAAAAAAAAAATCCAAACAAGTTAGCATCTCAGGGCCCTCGCCATGTGCCAGACACTTCTTTCACTCATTTCTCATTTACTCTTGTGCGATGAAGGGTATGGTCTTGGCTGAGCACCTGGCCCACTGCTTCTCACTGGTCCGGTCTGTTTTTTCTTACTGATAAAAACTGGAAGCATCTTTCAAGACTTCATTAGAGTAGCCGGCAGTCTTCCAATAGCACGGGTTTAGAGAAATTTGAGTTGGCGTTGCACAGTGCTCTCTGAAGTCTCTGGTTTGGGTAAGATGGTGTCTTCCCATTACCAAGAAGATGGGAATGGTCTGATGAGAAAGCCAAGCAAGAATCAAAGAGATTGCCTCCAAGATAAAGAATGAATTTGAAAGAAAAGAAGCTTGGATTCTGAATCCCATGATACAATTTAGGCAAAAGCGAGAGGCATCAGAGGATATAAACTCACGGTGCAGAAACCCTTCAGAAATACCCTAAGGACCATTAGTGTATCTCCAACAGGCTTCTCTTAATACCCTGCATGCACAGAGCAGACATGGTTAAAATAGATTGGAATATTTCATTTTCTTAAAGCAAAGTGATAATTGCATCTGGTATAATCTGCAGATTTCATCGACTTGGTAAAATATTAACTTGGTTTCGGGGATGGCTTTGTGCTAATCCTGGCACTTTCCTTCTCCCAGTCCTGGCACTGACTGCTTGCCACGGCTCTTCAAGTCACTAAACAAGCTGGTTAAGGGGTTCCCTGGTTGCTCCGTGGTTAAGAATCTGCCTGCCAGTGCAGGAGACTTGGGTTCCATCCTTGGTCCAGGAAGATCCCACATGCCTTGGAGCAACTAAGCCCGTGTGCCACAACTACTGAGCCTGTGAGCCGCAGCCACTGAAGCCTCAGCACCTAGAGTCCCTCCTCCACCACAAGAGAAGCCACCACAATGAGAAGCCCGCGCGCAGCAACTAGAGAGTAGCCCCCACTCACCGCAACTAGAGAAAAACCTGTGCAGCAGGGAAGACCCGGCGCAGCCTAAATAAGTAAATAAGCTTCCCAGGTGACTCAGTGGTAGAGAATCCGCCTGCAATGCAGAAGACCTGGGTTCAGTCCTTGGGTCGGGAAGATCCCCTGGAAAAGGAAATGGTAACCCACTCAGATATTCTTGCCTGGGAAATCCCATGGACAGAGGAGCCTGGTGGGCTACAGTCCATGAGGTCTCAAAAGAATTAGACATGACTTAGTGACTAAACAAGGAAAAGGCAATGGCACCCCACTCCAGTACTCTTGCCTGGAAAATCCCATGGATGGAGGAGCCTGGTAGGCTGCAGTCCATGGGGTCACTAAGAGTCGGACACGACTGAGCGACTTCACTTTCTCTTTTCACTTTCATGCATTGGAGAAGGAAATTGCAACCCACTCCGGTGTTCTTGCCTGGAGAATCCCAGGGACGGGGGAGCCTGGTGGGCTGCCGTCTATGGGGTCACACAGAGTCGGACACGACTGAAGTGACTTAGCATAGCATAGTGACTAAACAACCAACAACAGCAAAATAAGTAAATAAACAATCAGACTAATAATACTGTTATTATGATAATAACCTGACCTCTTTATTGCCCCTATAACTTCAGAAAGCATATTAACATAGATCATCACTAATTCTCACAATAACTGTGAGGATGGAAGATTGAACCCCTTTATAGAAGTAAAAACAGAGCCTTGCAGAATGAAGTTACTTGCTGTCTTCATATCCTAGGGCTGCCTTGACCTATTTCCACAAATTTGGTGGCTTTGAACAGTAGAAAATGATCCTCTCCCTGTTCTGGAGCCCAGAAGTCCAAACTCAGAGTGGCAGCAGGATACACACACTGCAGAGGCTCGAGGGAGAGCCCGTCCTTGCCTTTTCCAGGGCCTAGTGGCCTCCGGGGGTCCTCGGCTTGTGGTAGCACCATTCCAGTCTCTGCCTCCGTCTTCACGTGGCCATCTTCCCCACCTCTCTGTCTTTCATCTTTCCCTCCTTTCTGTTTCTCTCTCTCTTCGGCTGCACAGCATGGCTTGTGAAACTTCCCTGAGCAGAGATTGAACTCCAGGCTCCCTGCAGTGACCACTGGGGAAGTCCTTTCCCTCCTTCCTCTTCCGTGGATACCGGTCATTGGGTTTACGGCCCACTGTATTCCAGCATGATCTCATTCATGATTTAACTTGATTATATCGGCAAAGACTCTGTTTCCAAGAAGGTCACATTCACAACTACTGGGACTCAAGGCTTTGGTAGAGGAGGAGACACTCTTCAGTCTCCTACGGCCCCCCCAAGGTGACACGGCTGGCTCAACTCAGATCTTCGGGTACTTTTTTAATGATCGGGATGCTGGCATCTTCAGATGCCCTTTGGGCATATTTTCTTCTGTCACAACAGATTTGGGTCTCTTCCCCATTTTCCACTACCTGACACCAGGATTGCCACCCGCAGCACCGATACTGCGGAGGGGAGAAGAAAACCAGAGTGATGCCTGGCGGGGAATCAGTGTTTTCTAAACACCCAGTCTTGGCGTTGGCTGTTCAGCCAAGTGTCTGTGTGCACAGACTCAGATGAGGCTGAGTTAATCTGCAGGAAGCCCCAGGGGCCCTGCAATTAGGCCCCGGGCCATCTTGGGGCAAGGGCTGGGTGTTGGTAATCTGTGCTCTGAAGCAGCTGCTGCTGTATTATTCATGGGGCTGCCTGCATTATTGATGGAGCCCGGGAAGGCTGGCTTTAGGCTCCAGGAGTCTGTCCCTGAAGCCCTGGCTGAAGGCTCCACTGCTCCAGGCCGGACTGGATGGGAGAGCGGACAGCTTCATTTAGACCCAGGACTTGCCCTTCTTTGCTTCTGGTCCATTTCACAGATTTTTTGTTTTTTAAAAAAATAATTTTATTAATTAATTTATTTGGGGCCTGTGCTGGGTCTTCCTTACTGCGCGTGCTCTTCTCCAGTTGTGGCGAGTGAGGCCTGCTCTCTACTTTCGGTGCATGGGCTTCTCACTGCGGTGGCTTCTCTTGTTCCAGATCACAGGCTCTAAGGCACTCAAGCTTCAGTAGTTGCAGTTTCTGGCCCCAAGAGCACAGGCTGAATAGTTGGTGACTCATGGGCTTAGTTGTTCCACCGCATATAGAATCCTCCCAGATCAGGGGTCGAATCCGTGTCTCCTGCATTGGCAGACGGATTCTTTACCCATGAGCCAGCAGGAAAGGCCCTACTGCGCTATTTAACTCCCTCATCAGGTTATGAAGACGACAGGGGATTTGCTCAGTGAGATGCTTGGTGCACTACTGTTCTGAGTCTCAACATGCTCTCTGCTGTGTGTATGTCACGCTGTCCAGGAGGAGGGTCCAGAGGGATCGGGGGAGAACTCAGGGCTCTTCTACAATTTTCAGGAGACTCTGGGTGGGAGGAAAGGAACATGTCTTGTAGTGCTTGCCTTCTGGAGGAGAAAGAGGGAAGGAAATAAACAAGCCATTAGCGTGCCCATGCCTGGCGGGGTCTTAGCCATGCCCCACATGTCTCACCAGCTCCTCCTTCCAACCTCAGGGTGCTGAGGCATCAGCCTCCGTTCTGGGGGACACTCCTAAGATGTGGGGAAACACAGGAGTGCAGGGCTCAGACCAGAGGCAGAACTGAATAAAGCACATGTGACCTGAAGCAGCCCGGCCAAGCCTCTCACTTGTCTAGTATTTTCCACCCAAGTGGGTAATCTGTATTTTTACAGCTACTTAATAATGAATGACCACATCTTGTCAAGTAAGCAACTGGGAAAAATCAGGCTGACCTGGTTCAGTTTGCATATATTCCAGCATCTGGACCCTCAATATCCTTCCAACGGGGCTGGGGCTGACAGGCCTCTCCTCTCAGCCCCTGCAGTGTGAATCCCAACCAGTTCTCCACTTCCTTTCCCCCAAGGCAGGCTGAGCAGTTTCTTCCCTCCAGAAAAAACCTCTCTGGTTTTCTCCTGTCTACATTTTCTCTGTTCTCTTTCTCATTTCTCAGCCACTGCACATGCATCTATCTTAATCCCAGGGCAAACCCCTCCGAGGGTCCTTAATTTCATCCCTCACTTTCCTGCCCTAGGACCTTCCCTTCCCCTCCCCACCCCCCGGCCCTACCCCCACCCCAGCCCTGATACGTTTCCCTTCTTCCTTTCCACTGGTTTCTTCTCTTCTGTTTTTCAACCAAAGACATTTCTCTCCACCATTAACTTCCTGTGCCCTGGAGCATAAAACCTTGGGATCATATTTTACTCTTTCCTTTTCTTCTACCTCCAGTGAAACACCAAACACCACCTTGTCTTCCTTTATGATATTTGCTCCATTTTCCCCTTCACTCTCCCCAATTTGATTGCAGAATTCCAAATGTGAATGCAGAGTTTTCCAACTTTGAATGCATCCCTTTGAGTGAAGAGTTTCAAAGAATAGCAAGGAGAGATAAGAAAGCCTTCCTCAGTGATCAATGCAAAGAAATAGAGGAAAACAATAGAATGGGAAAGACTAGAGATCTCTTCAAGAAAATCAGAGATTCCAAGGGAACATTTCATGCAAAGATGGGCACAATAAAGGACAGAAATGGTATGGACCCAACAGAAGATATTAAGAAGAGGTGGCAAGAATACACAGAAGAACTGTACAAAAAGATTTTCATGACCCAGATAACCATGATGGTGTGATCGTTCACCTAGAGCCAGACATCCTGGAATGTGAAGTCGAGTGGGCCTTAGGAAGCATCACTCCAAACAAAGCTAGTGATGTTGGAATTCCAGTTGAGCTATTTCAAATCCTAAAAGATGATTCTGTGAAAGTGCTGCACTCAATATGCCAGCAAACATGGAAAACTCAGCAGTGGCCACAGGACTGGAAAAGGTCAGTTTTTATTCCAATCCCAAAGAAAGGCAATGCCAAAGAATGTTCAAACTACTACCACACAATTGCACTCATCTCACACACTAGCAAAGTAATGCTCAAAATTCTTCAAGCCAGGCTTCAGCAATACTTCAACTGTGAACATCCAGATGTTCAAGCTAGATTTTAAAAAGGCAAAGGAACCAGAGTCAAATTGCCAACATCCATTGGATCATAGAAAAAACAAGAGAGTTCCAGAAAAACATCTATTTCTGCTTTATTGACTATAACAAAGCCTTTGACTGTGTGGATCACAACAAACTGTGGAAAATTCTGAAAGAGATGGGAATACCAGACCACCTGACCTGCCTCTTGAGAAATCTGTATGCAGGTCAGGAAGCAACAGTTAGAACTGGACATGGAACAACAGACTGGTTCCAAAATGGGAAAGGAGTACGTCAAGGCTGTATATTGTCACCCTGCTTATTTAACTTATATGCAGAGTACATCATGCAAAATGCTGGGCTGGATGAAGCACAAGCTGAAATCAAGATTGCTGGGAGAATATCAATAGCTTCAGATATACAAATGACACCACCCAATGGCAGAAAGCAAAGAAGAACCAAAGATCCTCTTGATGAAGGTGAAAGAGGAGAATGAAAAAGTTGGCTTAAAACTCAACATTCAGAAAACTAAGATCATGGCATCCAGTCCCATTACTTCATGGCAACAATGGGGAAACAATGGAAATAGTGAGAAACTTTATTTTCTTGGGCTCCATAATAACTGCAGATGGTGACTGCAGCCATGAAATTAAAAGACACTTGCTCCTTGGAAGAAAAGCTATGACCAACCTAGACAACATATTAAAAAGCAGAGACATTACTTGCCAGCTTTGTCACATTGCCAACAAAGGTCTGTCTAGTCAAAGCTATGGTTTTTCCAGTAGTCATGTATGGATATGAGAGTTGTACTATAAAGAAAGTTGAGTGCTGAGGAATTGATGCTTTTGGACTGTGGTGTTGGAGAAGACTCTTGAGAGTACCTTGAACTGCAAGGAGATCCAGCCAGTCAATCCTAAAGGACATCAGTCCTGAATATTCATTGGAAGGACTGATGCTGAAGCTGAAACTCCAATACTTTGGCCACCTGATATGAAGAACTGACTCATTTGAAAAGACCCTGATGCTGGGAAAGATTGAAGGCAGGAGAAGAAGGGGACAACAGAGGATGAGATGGTTGGATGGCATCACTGACTCGAACATGAGTTTAAGTAAGCTCCAGGAGTTGGTGATGGACAGGGAAGCCTGGCATGCTGTAGTCCATGGAGTTGCAAAGAGTCAGACACATCTGAGCAACTGAACTGAACTGAACTCCCCAGTTTTTACCTCTGTATTCCAGGCTCTTAGTAACTGAGCAGCAGTTCTCTCATGGTGGTCCAGGGTCCCAGGGATCCCCAAGACCTGTACTGGCAGATCACAAGGTTAAATCTCTTTCCATAATAATCCAGCAATGTTATTTGCCTTTTTTTACTCCCATGTTCAAAGAAGTTTTCTAGAGGCCACGTGATGTATGCTAACATCCTTCCTCTGATGCTCAATGGAGTTTTTGCTAATGCATTCTTGTGTTTTTTAATTTCTAATATGGTAAATTATGATAAGTATCATGCACCTAAAAGCTCTTTGAGACCCTCAGTCATTTATCAGGGTGAAAAGGAGTTCTGAGACCAAAAAGCTGGAGAGCACTGACCTGGAGAGCCTGCCAGCCTGAATGGTGCCTATGTGTGCGTGAGAAAAGATGCCTCTTCTGGGCGGATAGAGCCCCATGCCTGGCACCAGGCCTGGTCAAGGGCGTGCAGGCTGGATTTCATCCCTGTTCCTCCCTTTGGCTGGGTGTTTTGAAACACGTACAAACTTCCCCACTGTACACTGTGACCCTGTGTTTCTCGACGTCCTGACTCATGTCCCGGTCTCCAGCTCACCCCCTCTCTGGTTCATCCTGTCCAGCACTGTTGGATTGCTCTTACAATTTTGTTCACATCACTGTCCAACTACAAGGACTCCAGTGGTTCCCACTGCCTTCTGGATGCGTTTCAAGCTTCCTGATGTGGCCATGAATGTCCTCCACCATCTGGCTTTCACTTGTCCTTCCAGCTTCATTTCCTGGTACTCCTTGACACAAACTCTCTGCCATGATGCAACTTTGTTTTTCTTGTTTTCACAGTCCAGTCAGTAACAGGCCCTCTAATTCTTTCCCTAGTCACTCCCTCCACAAGCCCCCAAAGTCAGGGGTCCTGCTTACTCCTCTTAGAATCCCCTATCTAGCAATTTCTTGCCTTGTGATAGATGATGAGGAAGGTGCGTGAATTTTGGAGTCCAGCAGGCCAAGATTTGAGGCCCTGAGGCTTCTCCTATGATTCAGCAAGTAAAGAATCCGCCTGTAGTGTAGGAGACACAGGAGACGGGTTTGATCCCTGGGTTGGTAAGATCCCCTGGAGGAGGAAATGGCAACCCACTCTAGTATTCTTGCCTGGAGAATTCCATGGATGGAGGAACCTGGCAGGCTACAGTCCATGGGGTCGCAAAGAGTTGGACACGACTGAGCACATACATCAATTCACTGTCACACACTAGCCGAGGGACTTTGAGTGCGTGACTTGACTCTTCCAAACATGAGCGGGGCAGTCCCTCATCTGTGTGGTGATGGGACTTGGCTGTCTCTGAGTGTAGTTGTGAGAGGCAGATGCTTGATAAAATTTAGTTTTCATCTCCTTTGCCGAATGAGTGTGGTGTGTGGAGAAAAATCACGGGCACTTTTAGACCAAGAGGATATCACACGGGGGTGTTTGCACATGCAACCTTTGCTGTCCTGTTGGCTGGAAAACACTGGTTCCTGCCCCCAAGGGCCTCTCTCTTCTTTTATTTTAAATATTATTTATTTATTTGACTGTGTCATGTCTTTGATCGTCGTTGTGGCATTCAGGGTCCTTAGTTACAGCATGTTGGGATCTAGTTCCCTAACCAGGGATGGAACCCAGGCCCCCTGTGTTGGGACTGTGAAGTCTTGGACACTGGACCACCAGGGAGGTCCCTCTCGTTGTTGTTGTTGGTTTTTTTTTTTTTTTTTGCCTGAAAGCTGGTTGATGCTGATGCCTGCTTCACTACTTTGGAATTTGCCACCTATCTGAGTGGAGTTACCCAAGCGCCCCTCCCTCTGGGCGTCAACAGAGTCATCCCCATACTGGCCCACAAAGAGAATCGTGATCCAGCCAGGCATTCCGATTTATCAGTTGCCCTTGACCTCAGGAGTTTTACATCAGCTAATGCCCTTCAGTTGTCCGCTAATAACTCCCTTCTGGATGGGTGGTGAGGAAGGCCTTGAACTTGACTCTGCCTCCATTAGATGGTCTTCTTCACCGAGATGAATGGTCCCAGGAAATAGGGACTGATGATTCATTTCCATTTCAATAGCACTCACTCCAGGCAGAGCCAGACATGGAAGAGGTGCTTATTAAGGATTTTGTTGACTCTATGAAAAAAGAAAGCTGGTCCCAAGATGGGCTTTGAGAAAATGTTGGAAATAGCTAACCACATTCTCTCCAAGGATAAAAGCTTCTTCCTTTCTTTCTACTTACCTTCCTTCCATTTTTCTTCCTCCTTTTATTCATTCAACAGGTATTTAAGTGCCAGGCTTAGTTATAGGTATGGGGAATACAGCAGTGAACCTAATAGTCAATGTCTCTGACTTTGACGGAATTTAATTTTTATTTAGGGAGATAAAGCAAATAAATATTTATTTTTTAAACTTTTTTCTGTATCCATTCTATATATAATAAATAGTTTGCATCTACTAGTCCCAAACTCCCAAGCAAGCAAATAAATATTTAAACTGATGCTGCTGCTGCTGCTGCTAAGTCGCTTCAGTTGTGTCTGACTCTGTGGGACCCCATAGACGGCAGCCCACCAGGCTCCCCCATCCATGGGATTCTCCAGGCAAGAACACTGGAGTGGGTTGCCATTTCCTTCTCCAATGCCTGAAAGTGAAAAGTGAAAGTGAAGTCGCTCAGTCGTGTCTGACTCCTAGCGACCCCATGGACTGCAGCCTAAGCAGTGGAGAAGGAAATGGCAACCATAGGAGATCGAGGGAGCTGATCTCCAGATATGTTCTGGGTCCAAAATCTGTAGACAGAGAAGACAACAGGTGCAAAGGCCCTGAGGCAGGAGCATGCAGGTCATCCTGCTGACCTTGACCCACAGCAAGGTCAGTGTGGCTGAAGAAGAGGAGGGGAGGGTGAGGCAGGTGATGAGAGATGACAGAGGGGTGGTGCCAATCCACAGGTCTTTGACTTTGACTTTTGATGAGTTGGGAGGCCACTTGGAGGGTTTTGAGGATAGGAGCTTCCCAAAATGGCATATTTAAAAGGTTTGTTTGCCAGATGAGTTCAGTGGAATGGATTTTCTTTTTAATAAGTTTATTCATTTAGAAACTATAAATTTGTGAACTTCTATAATGTTACTTCTTTAGCTGTTCAGTCGCTCAGATGTGTCTGACTCTTTGCAACCTCATGGACTGCATGCAGCATGCCAGGCTTCCCTGTCCTTCACTATCTCCCAGAGTTTACTCACAACTCATGTCCATAGAGTCAGTGCTGCCATCCAACCATGCCACCCTCTGTCGCCCCCTTCTCCTCCTGCCCTCAATCTTTCCCAGCATCAGGGTCTTTTCCAATGAGTCAGCTCTTCGCATCAGGTGGACAAAGTATTGAAGCTTCAGCTTCATCATCAGTCCTTCCAATGAACATTCAGGACTGATTTCCTTTAGGATTGACTGGTTTGATCTCCTTGCTGTCCAAGGTACTCTCATGCGTCTTCTCCAGCACCACAGTTCGAAAGATCAATTCTTTAGTGCTCAATACTTCTTTAGAGGTGCTGCTAAATGCCTTCTCTCATGGGTATGAGGAGCAGGTGGGGGCCCTTGGCTTCAGAGCCCTGGGAGGGAGTGGGGCCTCCCTTGGTCCAGGGGTTCCCTGAACTCGCTTCTCGCCCACAGGAGGTTGGAGCAGAACTTCTTCAACTGCAGCTGTGACATCCGCTGGATGCAGCTGTGGCAGGAGCAGGGGGAGGCTAAGCTCAACAGTCAGAACCTCTACTGCATCAGCGCCGATGGCTCCCAGCTGCCACTCTTCCGCATGAACATCAGCCAGTGCGGTGAGTGAGCCCCCCGGCCCAGCTGGCTCCACGCCGCCCTCCCACAGACCCAGGGACAGTCAGTAAAGTCAGTAAAGGAAGCCAGGGTGTTCCTTCCCCACTGCCCTCCCAGCCTCGAATTCGCCACAGTGGCTGCGGATCCGGCTCCCCTCTTACTTCCTGCTCACTCCTGTCCCTTCATGAGCCAGCTGTGGGAAGGTTGGTTTCAGGCAGCGGTCCCCAATCTTTTTGGCACCAGGGACTGGGTTCGTGGAAGACAGTTTTTCCGTGGACAGAGGATGGAGGGGTTGGGGGGAGGGTGGCATGGTTTGGAGATGATTCAAGCACATTACATTTATTGTACACTTTATTCCTACTTTATTACATCAGATCCACCTCAGATCATCAGGCCTTAGGTCCTGGAGGCTGGGGACTCCTGGTTTCAGGGATGCAGAAAAGGGCGCGTGTGCCCTTTGTGATCGGACCAGAGTCCCTGCACCCTGTCAGTTTCTTGTTAAGTAAACCTGAAGGAGTGCAGGTCCAGGTGTGGTCTCCGGGTCTCCTTTATCAGGACATCTAAGGGACTTTTAGAGAAGCAGATGTGTGGGCCTGATCACTCATCTCTGACTTAATGAGATCAGAGTGTCTGGGGATGAGTTTGGAAATCTGAATTTCTAGCGAGCTCCCCAGGGGAGTCTGAAGCAGATCAAGGTTTTGAGAGCCAGTGCCCAAAGTGGAAGATGCCATTTGACGTCATTGCTAGAGTTGCCTGCCTTGAGCAACTGTCCTCCCCTCCAACCCTGCCCCCACCACCATCCCCTCCACCAGTCAAGCTGCATGGGCTCACGTCCTGAGATCTGACGTCTGGAGCTGGTGTGAGGCTTCTGAGTCTTGGGGTGCTTTTAGGAGGTCAAGCAGGTTGTGTTGGAGTCATGATTAGACAAGGCAGGAAGTGCCACCATTGCCCTCGTGGACAGAGTTTTGGTCACAAACTCTTCCTTATCTATGCACCCGCCCTGTCCTTCCTCCCAGACCTTCCCGAGATCAGCGTGAGCCATGCCAACCTGACAGTACGAGAGGGTGACAACGCTGTCATCACCTGCAACGGCTCGGGCTCACCCCTGCCCGATGTGGACTGGATAGTCACCGGACTGCAGTCCATCAACACCCACCAGGTAGGCGTCCGAGCCTTGGGCCCTGCCACCTATTAGTCTTAAAGAGCTGAATCATGAAGAGAAGCAAGAGATGTAAGAAGAAGAAAGAAGAAGAGGGGAAGTTTGTGGTCCTCTCTCTACAAGAAGAAAGGCAGAGACTTGGGTGCCACCCAGCTGCAACTTTTTCTGGCCAAATTGATCTCAGACTATAAACATCTCTGTACCTTACCTTCCTCATCTGTGAAATGGGTATAATGCTACCATTGGCCTCATAGAGTAAGTGTGAGGGTTACCTGAGCTCTTGACTGTAGAGAGCTTGGCCTTTGGTCAGTGTGCCTTCACCGGAAAGCCCTCTTTCACTTTCTGCCCATCTTTCCTCTTGATTCCTGAAGGTGTTGGGGAGTGAGGTGGGGGAGGCTTGTGGAAACTGTTTGATTATTGCCTTTGTTTTGGTGCCATCATCTAATTTTTCTGTTTTGAATCTTTTAAAAAAATTTTTATGTGATAAAGTATACATAACTTAAAATTTACAGTTGTAAACATTTTTTTAGTTATTATAAAATATTAGCTCTATTCCCTGTGCTGTACAATATATCCCTGTAGCTTATTTTATACATCTGATGGTTGTCTGTTTTCTTGGGGTTTTAGACAAATCTGAACTGGACCAACGTACACGCCATCAACCTGACGCTGGTAAATGTGACGAGTGAGGACAATGGCTTCACCCTGACATGCATCGCTGAGAATGTGGTGGGCATGAGCAATGCCAGCGTGGCCCTCACTGTCCACTGTGAGTGGACGCCATTGTGGAAGGCGGGTGGGACCCTGGGGATCTCGGCACAGGAGGCTGGGACGGGGTGGGGCCGCTGCAATGAGCCTGGTCCACTAGGAGGGTCAGAAAGACTCCTCTGGGGCAGTACAGGGCAAGTCAAGTCAGTCCTTGGCTAGTAACCCCGGAAAGCGTGTCCCTGTGCCACAGAAGGTGCTGTACCTCCAACTCGGATTTGCTCACTCCTGCTGCTGCTGCTGCTAAGTCACTTCAGTCGTGTCCGACTCTGTGTGACCCCATAGACGGCAGCCCACCAGGCTCCCCCGTCCCTGGGATTCTCCAGGCAAGAAACACTGGGGTGGGTGTGCTCACTCCTAAGTTGGCCCAAGTCTGCCTTTTGCTAAACCTCTAAAGTTCTCTGAGGAGCTACTCCATAGAGACAGGGAATGGGCAAGCATACATATGAATTTTTGGGGCTGGGAAATACATGTAGTCATACACACTTCTTGGTAAATTACTGCTAATCACACCAAAAAAAAAAAAAACCCCACCAGATATCTGAAGTTAATGACTTTGGTGCTTATCTATGCAACAAATGCAAGTATCTGGGGTCATTGAATGACCTTTAGTATGAAATTTTGGTTCTCTTTTGACTTAACGGCGGATAAGGCAATGGCACCCCACTCCAGTACTCTTGCCTGGAAAATCCCATGGATGGAGGAGCCTGGTAGGCTGCAGACCATGGGGTCGCTAAGAGTCGGACACGACTGAGCGACTTCACTTTCACTTTTCACTTTCATGCATCGGAGAGGGAAATGGCAACCCACTCCAGTGTTCTTGCCTGGAGAATCCCAGGGACGGGGGAGCCTGGTGGCTGCTGTCTATGGGGTCACACAGAGTCGGACACGACTGAAGTGACTTAGCATAGCATACATAGCATTTGGCTTAACGGAGATGCTTTTAAGGGAAATTCTAGTGGGACTTCCTGGTGGTCCAGTGGTTAAGATTTTGCCTTCCAGTGCAGGGGGTGTGGGTTCAATCCCTGGATGGGGAACTAAGATCCCACTTGCCTTGACACCAAAGCATAAAACAGAAGCAATGTTGTAATAAATTCCATAGACTTTATAAATGGCCAACATAAAAAAAAAATCTTAAAAAAAAAGATAAATTCTACCAACTTCTCTTACATTCTTAGACTTTCTTTAGCCAAGAGGAACTCATCTCTTTAAGGAATTCTTAGACACTATAGTAGACTGAATATTTATGCCCCCCAACAAAGGTCATGAGAAGGACCCTCCAGCTGTAGTGGATCCAGGAAGCTTGGGTGAAGACAGACATCTCTTCACCTCTTTAGGGATGGTGTTGGTGTTGATGGGGAGTGGGGGACTTCTGAGTCCCTTAGTCTTTTTAGAGCTGATGGAGAAGATTGGGGCTTCCCAGGTAGCAGTAATAAAGAATCTGCCTGCCCATGCAGGAGACGCAGAAGACAAGGGCTAGATCCCTGGGTTGGGAAGATCCCCTGCAGAAGGAAATGACAACCCACTCCAGTATTCTTGCTGGGATAATCCTATAGACAGAGGAGCCTGGTGGGGTACAGTCCATGGGATTGACTGAGCATGCATGCATGCATGAAGAATTGGGCTGCCTGCCCCAGCTCCTGGAAGGCTGCTCCAGGACATGGGAGGTTCCGTGTCCTGGGCTTCAGCTGGCCTGTCCCCTGGCAGACCCCCCACGTGTGGTGAGCCTGGAGGAGCCCGAGCTGCGCCTGGAGCACTGCATCGAGTTCGTGGTGCGCGGCAACCCACCGCCCACACTGCATTGGCTGCACAACGGCCAGCCGCTGCGCGAGTCCAAGATCATCCACGTGGAGTACTACCAGGAGGGCGAGGTCTCCGAGGGCTGCCTGCTCTTCAACAAGCCCACCCACTACAACAACGGCAACTATACCCTCATCGCCAAGAACCCCTTGGGCACTGCCAACCAGACCATCAATGGCCACTTCCTCAAGGAGCCCTTTCCAGGTGAGGGTGGAGCTGCCCTGGAGTGGCTGATCCCTCCAGGCACTCAGGGGGGTCGGGGTGTGGGGGCTTGAGGGGAGAAGCAGCATCAACACGGATACCATCATCACCAGCAACACACACACTTTGGAATATCTTCAGCCACCACCTGAATTTTATGTAAACTAGATAAAGTCTCTGATGTTAGCAGTCACAGTAAAAACCAAGACCCCTTGGAAATACACAGCTATGCATATAAGGGTATATGGTATTATGGAAGAGTAAGTAGGGGCTTGAGAACTGGACCCAGTCCTTTGTTTGTTGGGGGACTCTGGGCCTGATCATTACCTCAATACCCTCATCTGTGAAATGGGCATGACGGTACTGCTCCCATAAGAATCTTGTGACTTTTATTAAATAACTTAAAATAGACAAAGCGTGTGTCACAGGCTTTGGTACCTAATGATGGTTTGATGACCTTCCGTGTAAGGGACTTCAAGGTCTATCTGATTCATCCCCATGTTTAACAGAAAAGTTAAATCTCTTTCCACTTGCTGGGTAGAAGCAAGGTTTTGCCTGGGGTTGAGGCTTCCAGGTCTGTGGCTCCTTTCCTCTAATGCTGTGGTGAGTTGATGGGTGGGGAGTTCCTGATGCCATCAACCTGGATGGTGCTGACATCCAGTGGATGGGTGGGGGAAGGAGAGGTCATTGAAATAATGAAAAAATTTTGTTTGAATATTTTGGAGGGGAGTCTGTCTTTGTCTGGGCTGGAATATTTCAAATACCTTCCTGATGTTGGAGGAGAAGAAAACACTCCAAGAGTTTAGTGAAAGTGGCTTCAGCATCTCTTGGTAGATTTGGCAGCTGATAAGTTTCTATTAGTGAAGTCATGTATCTTTGATGACCTTGCTGATTTCTGCTGGGAACAAGCTGGAGGACCTCTCAGACTTCAATTCCTAGAAATCCAGGCTTCTAATGAGGTAAAGGGTAAAGCAGATATCAGTAAAGATATCAGTAAAGACTGATATCATGCACGCACGCGCACACACACACACACACACACAGCAGTGGAGGACGAGCACTGCAGCATCTGCTTATGTGAAGGTGACTTTACAACGTACAGATAACCATCAGGAAGCAGCTCCAAGGGGCCTTTTAAATCTTAGCACAAGAAAACCTGAACTCAGGAGACACTGAGAGACACTCTCGAGAGGCAAGACTACCTGGGAAGCTAAACTCTTGCACAGAATTCTGTGGAGCAGTGATGACGCCATCACTCAGGAGAGGATGAGAATGTGCCAATGTTTGAGACCCTGGCCATCCCATATGGTCTGACATTTCCAACATCATTCCTAGTATACCCAGTAAAGGGCCTCAGGACACTTCCCACCGTGGGTCACACGGGGCTTTTTAAGAACTGGAAGAGTCCCGGTCGGCACTGTGGAAGCAGCGACCTTTAGATGCAGAGATGCTTTGCTTTTCGGGACCATAAAGTCAGGCTAGGCTTTGTTGGCATTAAGGGCTGGAGTGGCCCTTTGCCCTGTTCATGTCCATCTGGTGATTTCAACATCACTCATTATCAGAGAAATGCAAATCAAAATCACTATAAGGTACCATTTCATGCCAGTCAGAATGGCTGCAATCCAAAAGTCTACAAGCAATAAATGCTGGAGAGGGTGTGGAGAAAAGGGAACTCTCTTACACTGTTGGTGGGAATGCAAACTAGTACAGCCACTATGGAGAACAGTGTGGAGATTCCTTAAAAAACTGGAAATAGAACTGCCTTATGATCCAGCAATCCCACTGCTGGGCATACACACTGAGGAAACCAGAAGGGAAAGAGACACGTGTACCCCAGTGTTCATCGCAGCACTGTTTATAATAGCCAGGACATGGAAGCAACCTAGATGCCCATCAGCAGATGAATGGATAAGAAAGCCGTGGTACATATACACAATGGAGTATTACTCAGCCATAGAGAATGGAATCTGCTTTTAAAGAGGAGGTGTATTAACACTGACGGGGGAAAGATGAGGTGGGATGAACTGGGAGATTGAGGTTGACGTGTATACACTACTGTGTATAAAATAGATAACCAATGAGAACCTATTGGACGGCACAGGGAACTCTGCTTAATGTTCTGTAGTGACCTAAATGAGAAGGAAACCCAGAGAAGAGGAGATATATACGTACGTATGGTGATTCACTCTGCTGTGCAGCTGAAACTGACACAATATTGTACAGCCACTGTACTCCAATACATGTTTTCTTTCTTTTTTTTTTTAAAAAGAGGAGAATCTATACTCCCTCATGAGTGAGGAGTGAAGCTCCTGCCAAGTGATGCTTCTGTTCTCAAAGGGAAACTCCTGGGGTCTGGAGAGAGGGGGAGCCCTTGAATGTTTGAGAGGTGGGGCAAGACACTCCGGCTCCTGTCCACAGAGGGTGTGCTGGCCGTGGGGCAGGAGGACCAGTGGAATGGTGTGGGGCGTGGCTTTTCCCACTGGGAGGGAAGCTCTTCTCTGCATCCTCCCAGCCGTGTGTACACCTTCTCTGTCCCCAAGAGACACAGCTGCCCCTCCTCATCACCTCTGGACACCCCTATCACCTTATCAACTCTAATCAGGCCAGTCGTTCTCCAGGAGTGGTCCCCAGACCAGCAGCATCCACATCATGTGGGCAGGTGTTAGAACTCAAATCCTAGAGCCCCACCCAGACCTACTGAGTCAGAAATTGTGGGGTGGGGCCCAGCAGTCTGTGTCTTGACAAGCCCTCCCACCCGCAAAATTCAGACGCTCTTATTTGCCAACTGCTGCTGTGGCATATGGTGGACCGAGGAGGCAGGAGAGAGGGTGGAGTCATGGAGGAGCTTGAAGGCAAACTGCTCACCTGAAGCGGGTTTCTCGGACCCACCTGCACCCTGACAGGGCCATCCTGTGTGAAGGGTTACTTGTTCGTAAAGGAATCAATGGATGATGAAAAGGCAGTGACAGGGAAGAGATGGGCCAGTGGTGACAGTGAAAAAACAGCTAGGCATTCAGGAGAGTCAGTCATCCCATGACGCAGGCAGTAAACTGCACACCTGCTGAGCCCTGGGTACAAAGGCTCTTGGTGGATTCCTGTTCTTCTCTTGCTGTAAAGTGGTGGGGAGGTTGTATTTGTCATTTGTACCCCCTCGCTCCCAGACAGCAAAGCATAGAGGTTAAGAGCCGAAGGTCTGAAATCAGACAGACTGAGGTGCAAACCGCATCTGTGGTCCTACTGGACAGATGGCCTCAGCTCCTAGAATGGGGCTTGGCACACGGTTGGCATGAGGTGCCTCTGTTTCTTCATCTGTAAAATGGGGATAACTGGAGCTCCTGCCTAAATAGTCCTGAGGATGAATGAAGTGATGTTTGCCAAGTGTTTCGCTCTATGTCTGGACAGAGGGATGGTTCAACCGCTGTTGGCCTTGACCTGGATTCTGAGTGGAGAGTTAAGGAGTTGAGTTCAGGAGTTCTGGAACTGGTAGTCACTCTGTAATCAAGCTGGGAACTTCTAACAGACTGTCTTCAGGCAGTTTCATTGAAGGTAGTGGTTATGGAGTCACAAGCCAGGGTTCAGATTCTCACTCAGCTGCCCATCAGCTCTATGATCTCAGGCAGATTACTCAGCCCCCTCCCTTCTGCCTCAGAGATTGTGGTGAAGATTAATTCACAGACAGTGGATCAATCTGCCTAAAATATCTCCCATGGTGCTTGGTACAGAGTAAGAGCAGAATTAGTTTGTTTTTATTTTTATTTTTTTTTAAAAACACCCAAGGGCAACTGAAAGTGGATTTGTTTGGGGAGGGGATGGGGATCTGAAGGTGAAGGTCTTCTTTCCTGACTGTTCGTGGGTCGGAGGCCCACAAGAGACTGGATTGAAATGAATACATTGAGTGGAAACGTCTGAAGATGCAGAGGCTTCGATCAGAGGATTTTCTCCGAGCAGGACATTGAGATGAAAATGTTCTGGGAAAGCTTTTTGTAAGCTTCACATCCTATGCAAATGTTGGTGGTTCCTTCTGCATTTCCAGGGAAGCACTAGAATGTTCCACCTGGAGTTTAAGCCTTAGTGTAGGAGCCAGTCCTTGGAAAGGAAGATGTGTTCTAGGAGCATGGAATCCTCTTTCATGTTTCAGGATCTTAGAGAGGCCACCAAAAAGGATCTGGGTGTAAGAGTGGGACCATGAGGAGTCAGGGATCTGAGTGTCAGGGGAGGCTGGGGATCATGTCAGGGTCAGGGTGGTACCTGGAAGGTCACCATTAGGGATCCTTAGATGATGTGATAGAAGGGGGAATGTTGCCAAGGGGTATGTGTGTGTGTGTATGTGTTTGTATGTGTGTATGTGTGAATGTGCATGCATGCATGCATGTGTGTGAGTGTATGTTTATGTGTGTGTGTGTCTATTTATGTGTGTGTGTGTATGCAAGGGGTGTGCGCACACATGTGTGTGCATGTGTGTATGTGTACATGTATGTATTTATGTGTGTATGTGCATTTGTGTATATGCACAGTGTGCGTGCATGTGTATGTGTATGTATGTGTGTATATGTGTGTATGCAAGGGATGTGTGCGTGTGCATGTGCATGTGTTTGTATGTGTGTATCGGTGAATGTGCTTGTGTGTTTATATGTACATGTGCGCATGTATGTATGCATGTGTGTTTTTATGTGCATGCGTGCATGTATGTGTGTAAGCAAGGTGTGTGTGTGTGCACATGTGTTTGTGCATGTGTGTGTATATGTGTGCATTTATGTGCTTATGTGTATGTATGTATGTATGTGTGCATTTATGTTTGTGAGTGTGTGTTTATGTGTGTGCATATATGTGTATTTATGTGTGCGTGCACATGTATGCAGTTGTATGTGTGTGTTTATGTGTGTGTGTGTGTGTTTGCCTGCATTCCTGCAATGAATATCTGTGAATACTTAACGAAACATTTAGGAACAAGTGAGCTGCCATAACTCTTGAATTCTCCTTTTTTCGCTTGGCCAGGAAGTCTCTTCATTGTGACAGCAGAAACCAGAGTTCCCTCAGGGCCCTAGGTACCACCACGGGGAGAAACCATTGCGCTAGCGCCCTTAGCGGCATCAAGACTGGCTTCTTTCCCATAGGGAACTTGTTGAGACGAGAACATGCTCCCAACCAGCGGATGCTGGGGAAGTGGAGGGGCAGCCGCGTGTGGCCGTCTGCGCGGGGTCGGCCGAGCATGTGGACGCCTGGCGCGGCTCCCTCCTCTGTCCTCACATCTGAAGCCAGGCCATCTCTTCACGTCATCACGTCTCAGTGCATCTCTGTCTGTCTGGATGCAAGCTGCTGCCTCTCTTCTCTTTTCTCTGGACCCCACTGGCTTTTCCCACTGAGTTTTTCTTGAGGAGTTTGGGATCTGGAGGAGACATATGCCTTCCATTCGTGCCCGGTCCCCTTTGGGATTCAGATGCTGCTTTGGCACGCGAGTCCAGTTGTTTGTTCTCCCAGACTGCTGGTGCAGGCAGAGACAAGGACCATTCTTGGGTACCATCCTCTTCCAGGGTGAAGTTTTGAGTCTTCCCACAAGTTAAAGAGAACCCTGGAGGTCTGGCTCTTCCAGGTCTCAGGTGTTTCCTGGGTGAATACATGTCTCCAGGCTCCTACAAAGGAGCTAAGCATTCATAGGCTCACCGAGAGATTACAGGGTTCACAGATTGGGCCAAAACATTTGGCTGACATGAGATTATTCTCCAATAAAGGAAAACCTTATGAGAAACATGCAAATCAGTTTTAACTATGAGTTGATCTGGCATGTCTCTATTCTCTGAAACCACAGCTAGGGTCCCTTGACCCCCATCTTCCTCCCAAATCAGGTAGTTGGTCACTTGAAATTTAGAAGAGGCTGGGGGTATGAAGGGCATGCTCAGGAATTTGGACAAAGCTGTATCACTGTCCCTTGAAACAACGAAAAGCAGATGATGAACAAGAAATCTATTAACAGTGCATTTACTATACGTAGAACTTTCTTTAAAAGACTCCTTCCTTATAGAAAGCATCATTTTCTCCACAGGTAGAGAGCAGAGCTACGACTGCAATGACTGAAAGCTCAGCTAGCCAGATGCCTGGTAAATAGAAGGTCCATGATGAATGAAGGAATGAGTTGTTGTTTTTAGGGTGTGGTAGGCTTGTGACAGGAGGAGCTGTACTACAATGCAGGGGTTCGAAAAGGGAGCAGCAGCATCCTCATCACCTGAAAATTTGGTTAAAATGCAAATTCTCAAGACCCACTCCAGACCTCCTGAATCAGAAACTCTGGGATGAGGATTGATAATCTGTATTTCTTTTGTTAAAAAGTTAAAAAAAATTTTTTTTAAGTTCTTGATATTGAAATAGAGATTTACCCTCCCAAATTGCAAAAGAATACAAAAGACGTTCTTATACCCTTCACCCAGCTTCCCCCAATGTTGCCGTCTTACATAATCACAGTGCAGTGATCATAACCAGGAGTGATACTGATACAACCCTATTACCTAATCTACAGACTTTATCTAAATTTTATCAGTTGTCCTTCTCTTCTTGAGATCCAATCCGGGATTATACATTGCATTTAGCTGCCATGTTACCGTATTCTCTTTAAATCTGGGGCAGGTCTTCAGCCTTTCTTTGTCTTTCATGATCTGCGTACTTTGAAGACTCCTCACTCGTTATATGTAGGCTGTCCTACAGTTTGGGTTTGCCTGGCGTTTTCTCACAATTAAATGCCAGTTATGCGTTTTTGGTAAGAGCACCGCAGAAGTAATGTTGTGCCCTTTCCGTCCATTGCGTTGGGGATACATGATGTCTATACATCTTATTACCTGTGATGTTAACTTTTTCACTTGGTGAAGATGGTGTCTGCCAGATTTCTCCACTGCAAAATGATAATTTTTTTCCCTTCTGTAATTAATAAGCATCATATTTTGAAGCTTTATAAATATCATTTTTTATCATTATTTCACATATTAATTTTAGCATTCATTGGTGATTCTTGCCTGAAACAAATATTAACGTGCCATTTGTCAATGATTTTTTTCCTAGTTCCATCCTTTCCTCTCTATTAATTGGAATTTTATTGTAAGGAAGAGCTTTCTCTTCTTCCTCATTGGTTGATTAAATTGCTTCTTATATCAGTATGGACTCATGGGTATTTATTTTGTTCTGTGAATTACAATCCATGTGTTAATTTGCTAGAGCTGCCATGAGGAAAAGTGTCAGGGACTAAATGGCTTAAACAGCATAAATTTATCGTCTTACACTTCTGGAGGCTTGAAGTCTGAGATCAAGGTATCAGAAGGGCTGGTTCTTTATGAGCCTCTCTCCTTGACTTGCAGATGGTTGTCATCTCCGTGTGTCTTCATCTGCCTCTGTATAACTATATCCTAATACCCTCTTATAAGGATACAAGTCATATTGGATTAATGCCCACCCTAATAAGTTTATTTTTTCTGAACTTTTTTGCAAGGGGAGAAAAATATTTATTTTTTTAAATGGAGGATAATTGCTTTACAATGTTGTGTTGGCCTCTGCCATACAACAGTGTGAATCAGTCATAAGTATACATATGTCCCCTCCCTCTTGAACCTCCTTCCCACCCTCCTATCCCACCTATTCCTCTAGGTTGCTAATGACTTTAACTTAATTACCTCTTAAAGACTCTACCTTTAAATATAGTCATAGTTTAAGGTACTGGGGGTTAGGACTTCCGTATATGAATTTTGGGCAGATATAATTCAGCTCATAACAACCTATGACCGTCATTATATTTTGTTGCTCAAATCATCCCCGGTTTGGCCATTGGAAACCCCATCATGGTGGCTCCTGCATCCTTTCTTCCTTCCCCTCATAGTTTTTGTGTGCCTTCTTGCTTTTCAATACCGCAAGATGTTCTAGGCATATCTTTTACTTTTTCTTCCCCAGCCCTGGAATTATGCATTTCTCCAAGAAGCCCTCATTCTTTCTGTTGGAGGATCATAGTGGTCATCTCCTGGATGCTTCTGTGGCAGGCTGAAGTTTGAGAATCTCTTATAAACTGGTTCCGAGCCCGGGCTTGAATCCAGTTGTATCCCTTCTTAGATGAGTGACATTCAGTTAGTCACTTGATCTCTATATGTCTGTTTACTCTCCTGATGAAAGGGTGTAATGCTACCCATCTCCCAGGGTGGGTATAGGATTGGGTGATGTGTTACATAAAGCATTTTTCACACCCCCATCTCATAATCAATGCCCTATAATGATTGGCTTTCATTATTAGGTGATCATTTCTAAAGGCCGAAGACTCAATAACACATTTTCATCTGGGAAATAGATTCTAGAGGGATTCCCAAGCATGCCTTAGTGACCTATTAGATTAAATTTTACAATTGGGGAATTGTGATCTTGAGATCATAGCTGGCATTTCCCAGGTAGATCACAGAAGCCCATCCTGGAGGATTTCTTCTGGGTTCTAATGTTCCACCATCATCCCCAACACACTGGGTATCTGAGGGAAGGTTGTGGGTGTGACAGGGAGTCTGGATTTAATTCCTCAACTCATGGTTTGGTTTCTAGTCTCCAGGTGGGCCAGGCCACCTCCCTTGAAACCCAGGAGTTTTAGCTCTTATTCCTTCTCCATTTGGAAGACCACCTTCTAAAGAGTAATATGGTGTGGGGGAGGGGTGACGTGCCAAGGGTTTTAGTTTTCAGTTGCCAGGGCAACAGGGGATCATGGTGAGTGGGAGAGGTCATAGCTATGAAGAAGACAGAGCAAGGCTGTTCCGGTTTTTATTACGTTTGTTAATTATCTCTGTCTTTTTTTTGCAGAGAGCACGGATAACTTTGTCTCTTGTAAGTCTCTTTTACCTTTTGCTTTGAAAGTGATTTATTCTGATACTTTTGGTGACTATTGAGTCCAGATAGCCCTCTTTCCTGTTCTATCACCATCCCCAGACCCATGTCCACTGAGAGGATCTGAGTGAACCATGAAAGGAGAGCAGAAACTCTTCTTGGGCAGTTCCAAGCCCATGCCTCTTAGACGGTCACTTGCTGCCTCAGTTCTCCTGCAGTTTTCTAGGGTCTGACCATGGTGCGAGTCTTCCTACCTAGACAGAGAGAGGTGGTGTCAGGAAGCATGTGGGGCTCACGTGCCCCGGTGGGCCCGTGTTGAGCATCTCAGTTGTTCTTGCAGAGAGAATGTGGAGCCTATGATGTCAGTGTTTGTCACCTGCTTCAAGAGCCAGGGAATTTGGCTAGAACCCACCTAGGTGGCGCTAGTGATAACGAATCTGCCCGCCAGTGCAAGAGACCTAAGAGACATGGGTTCAATCCCTAGATCAGGAAGATCCCCTGGAGGAGGGCATGGCAAACTACTCCAGAATTCTTGCCTGGGAAACCCATGGACAGAGAGGAGCCTGGCGGGCTACAGTTCATGGGGTTGCAAAGAGTCAGACACAGCTGAAGCAACTGAGGACGCAAGACAAGTGGAGCTGTGACTGGCCAGGTCTCCCAGAGGCTCATCTGTCTTTAAGTGAAATTACTGAGGCTCAGTCTATAAGTGATTCGGGGCCAGGACTAGACAACTCCCTGGATTTGGGGGTTTGCTCGTGGACTGTAGGGGAACCCATATTTATTCCTTTTCCTTTTGTCCCCCATGGGAGAGGAATGGTGACAGCTGAGGTCATTTCAGCTTCCTATGTGGCCTGAGACAGCAGACGGTCTTTTTTAGGACATGCATTGTTGTTCTGGAGAAGGAAATGGCAACCCACTCCAGTGTTCTTGCCTGGAGAATCCCAGGGACGGGGAAGCCTGGTGGGCTGCCGTCTATGGGGTCGCACAGAGTCGGACACGACTGAAGCGACTTAGCAGCAGCAGCAGCAGCATTGCTGTTCGGCTCAGATGTAAATATCACCTGTAATTCCTTTATTTGTCCTTGGTCTTAGAGGACTTGTCCTCTCACAGAACATGCCTCTGGAGAAATTTGAACCGGGGGTGTCTCTGGATAAGTTGGTGATTCCAGATGGAGGTCCGAGGGAGGCTTGGCTGCTCCTCCAGGCCTTGCTGGGAAGACCTGGTGTTTCCTAGTCAGATAAACTTGTTGCTTAACTGAAGCTGCCACTGTGCTCTGAAATCTGCCTCAGGGCAATGGATAGTGGGTAGTTTGTGGGGCCACAGACCTCCTGGATCTCAACTGAGGAGTGAAGAGGGAACAGGAAGGGCGTAGAAAGAAGGGACAGGATAAGGGATGCAGAGAGGAGCTGTGTGTAGCCAGAGCTGCCTTCATGGACAAAATGGGCTGAATCCAGACCCTGGCTGTGATCCCAAACCATCTCCTTTCCTCTTATCTATCCAATAGCTCATGGTCCATGTTGCCCAGGTTAGGGTTAGGCTATTTACTCTGGGATGTGAATCAGGGGATGAGGGTGAAGGCTCTTTATGCCTATGCAGTCTGTCCTTGAGCTGTCAACACCTGCCAGGGAGCCTTTGGGGATCTGGTCTCTGGGGACTCCTGCAAAGCCTGGACAGGTCAGACAGAGTCTGACTTAAAAGGCATATTCTCTAGGAAGAACTTTCGAGAAAGCTTGGGAGTTGGGTAAGAACTGTGGGGGAGGTTCTTGTGGCCAGCAAACCAACGACTCTCCTGTTTTTCTGTTTGGTTTTCAGTCTACGAAGTGAGCCCCACCCCTCCTATCACTGTGACCCACAAACCAGAGGAAGACACTTTTGGGGTGAGTCACTTCTTGGTCAAGAGAAATGTGTTACTGATGCAGTGGTTTTCCGCCTTCTGTTTTAAGTTGTCAACTTTTCCAAACACTGCCTTGTTTGGAACTATGGCATAAAGAAGCTGTGATGAATGACCTCCTCTCAGGTGGTTGAAGCTTGATGAGAATAATTCATTGAGGAAATCTCTGAGGATCTGCTTTAAGCCCCAGGGCTTGGAAGAGAAAAGTTTGAGAATTCCCACTCCATCAGCAGCCAGCTGGGCCTGACTTGAAGGGGCTTCTAATTGTACAACCTTTTACAAAAGTCAGAGTTGTCCGGGGTATCTTCTTGGGTGGGAGGTGCCCCTACCCCGTCTCAGAGCCTGAGATTTCTCTGGGGAGGAAAGGAAAGAGGTCTTTTTAGAATCTCATGGTTAAGAATATTAGCCCAAGCAGGTCAATGTGAAGATGCAGGATTTACTTGCTAATTAAAACCACAATGAGACAATAGACAGAAGCCTCTCTGGGCTTCCTCCTGCGTCTGTTGGGATGGCCCCAGCTGAGAGGGCTCAGAAAACTGAATCATGGAAGTTTTCTCTAATTGATTTGGGTAATTTATTTTTTGATGTTCGTAGAACCTTATAAATTATGTCTTCTCAAGACTTTCCTCAGTCTGAGAAGTTCTGGAGTTTACTGAAGTTCTGGGAGGGCTCCGGTTGCTACTACAACAGGGCTGTTCTCATCTGAGCCCGTGTGTTACTCACACAGCCCTCGGGTTTTCAGTAACTGTGCTTGCTTGTCTGTGTTTGGCTCCTAACAGGTATCCATAGCAGTTGGACTTGCTGCTTTTGCCTGTGTCCTGTTGGTGGTTCTGTTTATCATGATCAACAAGTATGGGCGACGGTCCAAATTTGGAATGAAAGGTAAGGTGGGCTGTTCATTTGCGAGGGTTGCATCGGGAACCATGGCCCCTTTTGATCAAAAGATGCTGTTTTAATCTCTTTCTGCTCTCTGAGAGGGTCTCTCGTGGTGGGCTTAAGTGGCCCTGGCTGGTGACTCCTGTCTACACCTTTATTATTGGTAATGATGGATTGAAGGCAGTGTCGGTGTCTGTGAGGACCAGATTGTGGACCACTTGGTTTTTCTGTGATGACTGAAAACATGGCTTCAGTGGGCCGGTGCCAAGATGATGCAGAGAGGTTAAGAAAGTAAAGTGAAAATTTGTTTAAGCAAGGAGACACTCTTAGAGGGAGAGCAGGCAGACAGATGAGGGATTCATCTGTCTGGGTCTCTTTGGCAAGCCAGTGATGAGGGGCATATAAATGAACGGGCAGAATATTCACTGGGGAAGGAGGGGTTTGGGGGTAGACTTCCCTGATTTTTCATCCCAGCTCCATTTTCCCGAGGGGAGGAGGAGCTTCTGTCCCTGTTTAGCTTAGATCAAAAGTGTCATGGCCTTTGTGCATGATGAATACTTCCTATCTGTAAGGCTAACCTTGTTCTAATGAGAGGGTGTGTGCGTGCTAACTCTCTTCAGTTGTGTCCGACTCTTGGTGACTCCGTGGACTGTAGCCCAGCAGGCTTCTCTGTCCGTGGGATTCTGGAGTGGGTTGCCATGCCCTCCTCCAGAGGATCTTCCCTACCCAGGGATCAAACGCGCATCTCTTATGTCTCCTGCGTTGGCCGGTGGGTTCTTTACCAATAGTGCCACCCGGGAAGCCCAGCATGTAATGAGAACATAATGAGTAAAAGATGACGGTTACACTCAGGAGGTTCCTGCCTTTCCTTACCTATCTTTGTTTGCTGCCTGAACCCTTATCACCCAAAATATGTGGTTTCCTGTCAGTCTGAAGGTCCCTGCTTTCCTTTGTCTGCCTATGGACCCCTTCTGTTTACAGGATGCATGGTTTCTGGCCACCTGTCTCCTGCCCGTGTTTCTCTACTCAAACCTAGCTGCCTGCCTCCTGAAACAAAGGGACTTTCTGAGTAACCAGGTTTTGCGTTTGTCTGCACCTATGTGTGGAGTTGTGATGAGAAGGCATTCAGAGAGTTAGATGTTGGTGGTAGCCTCTGGCATTGAAAGTGGCCCATGCAGGGTATTCCAGCACATGGGTTTACACAGAGTTCCAGAAACGATGCCAACAGCATCATGATTGCTAAATTTGCTGCCCGGTTCCCACCACACAGAGCACTCAACCCCACGAACACTGGGATCAGGCGTGAGACGTGGCTCTCCACCAAGATTTGGGTTAAGGGGACTGGCACAAAAGGGGTTAATATGGTAAATTAGCATCCATCTGCCTGGTCCCAGGATGGATCTGACCAAATGGCTCAAGGGACGCCGGGTACCAATGTTTAAACAGAAACTTGAATTTCAAGATATATTCCCAGCTGGGGTTTCCATTTATGGCTGATGTTAATAGGAGATGGGTGGGGAGAGCTGATGAAGGGTTTGACAGGCCATCAGGTTCCTGAGGTAGGATTCAGGGTGGAGTTTTCTGATGAGATTATGGGGTCCAGAAAGATGATTTCTATGACTTCTGCACCAGAGCTGGTGTCTGTGGTGGGGGTCTTGACCTGGGGACTCAGGGACTGAAGGGGAAAAGCATAAAAGATTCACAGGGACAGTGCTCCCTTGAATTCAATGTGGGCTTCTCAGGTGGCTCAGTGGTAAAAACCCACCTGCCAGTGCAAGAGACATAAGAGACGAGGGTTTGATCCCTGGGCCAGGAAGATTCCCCTGGAGAAGGAAATGGAAGCTCACTCCAGTATTCTTGCCTGAAGAATCCCTTGGACAGAGAAGCCTGGCTGGCGACAGTGCACGTCAGATACTCAAAAGAGTCTGTGACTGTCCTATAAATCTAGAACACTGATGTATAGCAAGAGATATGGTGTGGAGAACCAGAAAGGTAGGAAACGGGACAGACTGCCTGGCTTCCTAGGAGCCTCCCGCCTCTCTCTGCTCTTGGTTAAGCTGAACAAGTCCCAGCAAGGCAAACCAGGCTTTCTTGAAGTATGTGAAATATTTCGTCCAAGAGAAATATGCACACAGGCAAATTATAAAACTTTCTATGTATACATATATAGAAGCTTGGCCCAAAGCCAGATGACTTATTAAACAAGAGGAGCCCATGGTCAGGTACCTTGGCTGGAGACATTTTATCTGCCAGTACCCCACATGCCAAATAGGGTTTCACAGGTTTGGAAGATAAGCCATCATCCTGTAAGGTTGGAGCCTGCAGTCTTCTTTTAAAAAAGATAATTAATTAATTTTTGGCTGTGCTGGGTCCCCTTGTTGCTGCACAGGGCTTTCTCTAGTTGCAATGAGCAGGAGCTACTCTCTCACTGTGGTGCACGGGCTTCTTACTAAACATGGTTTCTCTTTTTGCAGAGCACAGGCTGTAGGGTGCTCCGCTTTCAGAAGTTGTGGCATGCGGGCTTAGTTGCTTCACAGCATGTGGGATCTTCCCGGAGCAGGGATCGAACCCATGTCCCCTGCATTGGCAGACATATTCTCTGCCACTAGACCACCAGGGAAGTCCCTGAGTCTTCAATCTTAGCATCATGCTTGGAGTCCTGGCTTTGAGGACCTAGTGCTATCTCTTGTGCAGACTTTTCCTACCTCGGAAGGAACTTTCCTTTGTCTTCCTCCCTTCACCTGAGAAAACAGCAGAGCCTTGAGCAAAGGGAAGAATGAGGCATTCCTGCTTTCCCCACCGAGAGGCGCGCCACCCGCTGAGACCCTGCCACAAGCTTGGCAGCGCTGTGAGAGCAGATTTTTCCTATTAATTGTCATCCGGTTTCTGGAACAGCGTGTCCCCATGTCGGATGGATTAGGCAGCACCCAGGGCGGCGCCTTCCCCTCAGCTGTCCTTGGAGCCTCTCCCAGCGCCTGCTCCCCTCTCTCAGGCTGAACTGCTGTCGTCGGTCCCTATTGAGCTACAAGAACATGTCCATGAAGTTGGCAGTGAAATATTCCTTAAACTTAGGTGACCTAAAGAAGTTCCGCTAAAATGAGAGGCAAGATGAGATGGTGTATTGAAGGCTGACCCTGTTTAGAATTAAGCCTGCATCTTTCTGCTCTTTATTACACCTGATAGTATTTAGTTCTCATCTTAGGATGACTAGCAAATGCCCCAGGCTGCATCCTCCCTTGATCTTTGATTGCCAGAGGGCATCCCAATCCAGGAAAAAAAAAGGGGGGGGCAAAGATGTGGGTACCAGAAACCCCCCAACTCTGAAGCAGGCAAAATTCCTTCTAGTCTGAGCCACCCCATCCCCAGCTTTGAATTTTCAACTCTGGGTTAGAATCTATAATGTCACTTAATTGCTCTTTGTTCCCAGCAAAGTTACTTAACTTCTCACGGCCTCTGTTCCCCCAACTTCAAAATGATGCAGTGACCCCACCTCCCTCTTCGGATTGCCCTGAGTGTTAAGATCTGTGTGTGCCTGATGTTTGCAAGGGTGCCTGTGGTTGTCGTTTTCTTCTCTTCTTTGTGTATAAGCCTTTCCAGGCTCCTTTTATTCTCCTTCCAGGAAGGGCTGCCCTCCCAAGACTTAATCATGCCCTACTTTGTCCTGCACAGTATTTAGTAAAAATAGTTTTCTTCTGCCCTAATCCTCAGATCAGATCAGTCGCTCAGTCGTGTCCGACTCTTTGCAACCCCATGAATCGCAGCACGCCAGGCCTGCCTGTCCATCACCAACTTCCGGAGTTCACTCAGACTCACATCCATCGAGTCAGTGATGCCATCCAGCCATCTCATCCTCTGTCGTCCCCTTCTCCTCCTGCCCCCAATCCCTCCCAGCATCAGGGTCTTTTCCAATGAATCAACTCTTCACATGAGGTGGTCAAAGTACTGGAGTTTCAGCTTTAGCATCATTCCTTCTAAAGAAATCCCAGGGCTGATCTCCTTCAGAATGGACTGGTTGGATCTCCTTGCAGTCCAAGGGACTCTCAAGAGTCTTCTCCAACACCACAGTTCAAAAGCATCAATTCTTTGGCACTCAGCCTTCTTCACAGTCCAACTTTCACATCCATACATGACCACAGGAAAAACCATAGCCTTGACTAGATGAACCTTTGTTGGCAAAGTAATGTCTCTGCTTTTCAATATGCTATCTAGGTTGGTCATAACTTTCCTTCCAAGGAGTAAGCGTCTTTTCATTTCATGGCTGCAGTCATCTAGGGCACTGTTATTATTTCGCTCAGACGTCATCTGTCGTGTTAGACCAGGAGTGATTTGTCAGAGAAGCCTGTGATCACTCTGCCCGTATACCTGAAACTTTGCAGTCTGTGACAAATGGTTATTGAACTTAGAAATGAATGACTTTATTTTTACTCATTAAAAAAAAAAAAAGCACAGCTTGTTAATCAGTAATGGGCTAGTTAGGGCTCATTTGGAAATCTGAGCTGTCTGCGCAGTGGGAGGGAGAGTGGGGATGATCTGGGAAACTCATAAATAATTCCCACCATCCACATCTGAGGGCCTGGAACACAATGTGTGGATGGGAAGGACTTATTCAAATGAATTCCTTCTGAGAAATTAAAAAATATTAAAAAAATATGAAGATTAGTTAAACAAACACTCGTATTCCATTCCTGCCACTCAGAATGAGCAAACTCACTGTTTTGTTCTATACTGCATCTAATTTTTTGTTCTTATTACTGATAAAAAACTAAAATGGCTTTAACCGTCACCCCTGGTCCCACGGCCCCTCCCATTTCCCTAGGCCGTCATTAGCCTGAGTTCACTGTGCATCCAGCGGTTCACTTGTTTCGTCTCTCTCCCGGTATCTCTGCCTCTCTTTCTCTGCTGTCTCTGCACACCCACACTTACCCTCATGGTTCTCTCCCAACCAACCTCACACTCTGTCAAATTAGCAACTGCCTCCACCCTATGACAATCTTAGTGCCCAAGTGTGAAAACCAGTTCAATTTTATAATTCTACTTATATGTATATATATATATATATGTGTGTGTGTGTGTATTTATGCATATATATATATAGGCGATGGCACCCCACTCCAGTACTCTTGCCTGGAAAATCCCATGGACGGAGGAGCCTGGTAGGCTGCCGTCCATGGGGTCGCTAAGAGTCGGACACGACTGAGCGACTTCACTTTCACTTTTCACTTTCACGAATTAGAGAAGGAAATGGCAACCCACTCCAGTGTTCTTGCCTGGAGAATCCCAGGGACGGGGGAGCCTGGTGGGCCGCCATCTACGGGGTCTCACAGAGTCGGACACGACTGAAGTGACTTAGCAGCAGCATACATAGGTTATTTTTTGATATTACAGTTGCCTTTGTCAACAGATATCTAGAAAATAGTCAAAAATATTGGGTTGGCCAGAAAGCTTGTTCGGATTTTTTCCATCACCTCTTATGGAAAAACCACCTTTCTGGCCTATGCAATGTGTATATCTCTGTCTCTTATAGACCTTTTTAATAAATTTTATTTGGATAAGAGAATGTGAGTGCCAGAAGTTTTAATTAAAGACCGCAGACTCCCAAGAATTGTCATAGATATGGGCAAGATGTGAAGATATACATATTATATATGTATATATATTATATATGTATATACATATTGTATATGTATATATATGTATATATGTGTGTATACATATGACATATGTATACACATGTGTATACATATGACATATGTATATATATTGCATGTGTATATATATGTATACATATGTGAGTATATTTATAAGATGCATGACTTTGTGTATGTTTTAATGTATGCACATGTTATGCTGCAAGCACCCTTCCGCTTCTTGCTTTATTTACCTGTCGTTTGTTAGAGTTTTCGCCATGTTGGTATGTATAGGCATTCCACTGAGCAGTTGTTTTATTGGAGATTAATGTATGGACCAGAGCTTATACAAATGAACTGAAAATGCATTGTCTCAGACATCTTTTCACTGTTATCAGCTGCCATCCTGTTGATCAAAATTCTGGGCTGGGGAGAGGTCTGGATTCTCTCCTGTGGAGGCGTGAGGATTAGAGTTCCTCTCCTCTTGTGATCACAGAGATTCTAAAATGAGGCTGAGTGTCCGGTGGGGATTCTTTGGATTGTTGATGAAGCCCTGTGCTTTCGAGCAGGATGATCCTGAAGTACTTGGTGTGGTGTAGGCACTGGCCAGTCAGAACAGACACCAGCCCTCCTGCTGGGCAGGGCCCTGGGGCTCCCTGCGGGGTCGTGTGTTAACTCATGATCATTGCTGGATCATGGGGTGATTGAGGGGTGGGTGGTTGGGAGGTTCAGGGCAGGGGTCATTTACTGGGAGGTACAGAAATAAATGGGTTTCCCAGGTGGCTCGATAATAAAGAAACTGCCTACCAATGCAGGAACCACTGGAGATGTTGGTTCATCCCTGGGGTTGGGAAGACCCCCTGGAGAAGGAAATGGCAACCTGCTTCAGTATTCTTGCCTGGGAAGTCCTATGGACAGAGGAGCCTGGCAGGCTGCAGTCCACGGGGTCGAAAAAGAGTTGAACGTGACTTAGTGACTAATACAGCAAACAACAGAAATATTTAAAAATAGTTCATTATTTTAACATCTAATTATACTGTGCCCATGCATCCTGGGCCTGAAAGTGACATGGCTTAGAATGTATACCATGCTTATTCATAACATATGCTATTTTAAAATTATACATCAGAAGATCACGACAGGGATCTAGCCAGGCTTAACAACATTAGTATTTACAGATGAGAAAATGAGGCATAGGAGGTGCAAGAAAAGAGGTGACTTACTCTGGTTTCTCAGTCTATTAAGCTGGGTTGGGCCTAGAATTCCCCTACCTTGCATTCTCACCCATTTTTCATGGCAACTAGAATGACCTAACTGCTTCGTGTTGGCTGTCTCACCGTGAAGAGCCACAGTCCATCTGCCTTCTTTGTTTCACATGGTTGTTAGAATGATGACCAGGTAAAAGATGCTTTGTCTCAATCTGTCTTTAAATAACTGAACAGGTCCTGTAATTCTCATATAAGGTGACTCATTATTATTATTTTTTTTTAATTTTATTTTATTTTTAAACTTTACATAATTGTATTAGTTTTGCCAAATATCAAAATGAATCCACCACAGGTATACATGTGTTCCCCATCCTGAAGGAAGCAAATATGTGGGCTTTCTGGAGCCTGTAAAAAGAGCATACATTTGGAGGACTGCCTTGATGGTCCAGTGGCTACGATTATGTGCTCCCAATGCAGGAGACCCAGGTTCAGGAAATAAGTCCAGTATTTCTTCTTGATAGTTCCCTGGTTAGGGAGCTAGATCCCACAGGCCACACCTAAGACCAGACGCAGCCAAGTAAAGAAATAAATATTTTGAAAAAAAACCCAACAAAGGTCTTTGGTGCCCTGCGTCAGTAACTGGGGGCAGAGACTAAAATATATATATATATTTTAAAAAGACCATACATTCTTTGGTCTGTCTTATCTGACTACCTCTTATGTATGTGTGTATTTAGGTATGTGTGCATGCTCAGTTGTTCCTGACTCTTTCCAACTCTTTGCAACTTCGCCAGGCTTCTCTGTCCATGGGATTTTTCAGGCAAGAATACTGGAATGGGTTGCCATTTCCTCCTCCTGGGGATCTTCTGACCCAGGGATCGAAGCCAGGTCTCCTGCACTGATGCCTGCATTGGCAGGCATCGAGGATATCCACTGAGCCATTGGGGAAGTCACGTAAGCATCTTTATATATATCCAGATGAGAGTTACTCTGGCAGTGAACTTCCTTTGTCTTGGTTCCCTCTTACTTTCACAGAAGAACCAGAATAATCATTTATTAGAGTTGAAACAGACCTTAGACTTATTAGGCTAATGTCCCCATTGTACAAGAAAGGAAAGAGACCCAGGGAAATGAAATGGCATGCCATAATACATGGCTAGCTAGAGCAATGCTGGCCTGCTTTCCTTCATATGTGGTGTGCGCAGAGAGTCTGGGAGATGAAGCTGGATTATGAATAAATAAGCTTTGCTTATTCAGTATTTTATCTAATCATCTTTGAATACCATCCTACTTCAACGGGGCTTCCAAAAGTATGAAACTGCTTTTCTCAAGCTGGGACACACCTCGCCTGAGGAAAAGATGGGAGCTGATGGAAGAGTCTTGCTTCCCAGGTTTACAGGGCATCCTTTCTCTCTTTCTGGACACATTGGGGACCACCTGGCAAGGCAGAGGAAGAGGGAGGCTGGGAAGGAAAAGCTGCCTGGGCTTCTGGTAAAACCTTAAGAGCTTCATCTGCTTGTCGTCCATCCTAATGGTTGGATGTGTGCTGGTGCCTCTGATGCGCCTGTAGACGGGCACTCCAGGATTGTTCCATTGTGAATTAGCTTCAGCTAATAGGTACTTAAAGTGAAGTGGTTGCCTATTTGATTATGATTGGGGGTTATTAACATTTTTCCCCTCCATAAACAGATGGTAACTGTCCTCCAAGTGGATTGTAGAATCATGCCAGAGTCTTGAATTTGGAGGTACAGGCTGCTGCCAAAAGAGCCTGGGGGCGGCTGCCCACGTTGAATGGCCTTGTTGTGCCTCCGGTGTAACTGCTTGGTTCAAGGGGATGGTTAGACTTGGGAAGGAATCATTTCTGCCCTCTCTCCTAAGCTGGGGACAGTGGACTCAGAAGGGTTCTTCCAGGGTTGGGAGGGGTCCTATCCTAAGGTTTGATCCTCTCACTGGCATTTCTTCTTCTGTTGGGAGAGAGAATCCCTGTATTTATAGCTGGGAGCACAGAGCCATGGAATTGATACAAGAGTGGGTTAGAGACAGAGACTTCTGAGCCAGCTGGAAGGGGCCCTGGGCCCTGGACGAGGCCACCATTGGTGCTGCTGATGTGGTAGCTTCTTTTGTCTTGGGAAATACACTTATCTGGCCTTGATTTTGAGGCTTCTGAGCTTGGTGCTAGTGGGAAAGAACCCACCTGTCTATGCAGGAGACACAAGAGACGCCGTACTGCCACCACTGGTCATGTAAGACTGCCCTGCTCTGTTCCTCTCTCAGGGTATCCGGGAACCAGCTGTTTTCCAGCACCGACTGACTCTTCTATTTGAAGAGAAATCCCTGTTTTGTTTTTTTTTTTTTGAGTCTGATACAAAATGTTTCTCTACTGTAACTACCTGCTTGCAGGCTGTTCTTGGCAGGTCCCTGCTTCCTGCAGCAGGGCCAAGGGTGGCCAACGTGCCTGCCCTACAGCCAAAGCCATTGTCTCTCTGATTCATCTGATTTTGGCAGCAGAACACAGTTCTTGCTAGCCCATGCCATTGCAACAGGTTCCCACAGGGTTAACAGCCCTTTGATACTTCAGATTAGAAGTTCTCAGCTTTGCGTCCCCTGCTTCACATGTGACAAAGGACTGTCAGCCACATACCTTTGCCCTCCTGCAGGAATAACCAGGTTTTTCGACAAATAATGGCCCTTGCAGTAGCTTGATACCTAAAAAAAATAGATGAGCATACCAGTTAGCAAAAGAGATTTTTAAAACTAGGAATAAATCAGGTCCATGCTAATTTTTACTCTTAAAAAAATTCACAAACTTTGGTGTTTTATTAGCCACCCAAAGTCCTGGTGACAGACTTCCTTTCTGATCCAGAAATCTGTCTCTGTCTTGGTACTAGGCTGGAGGACTAAGAGGGTAAGGGGCTGCCAGCCATGATTTTCTCACAGTGTCCTTGGCCCAACGTGGTTTGCACCCCTGCACAGTCAAGCTGCAGAAATAGTCCCAGCAGGATCCCCTGTCTTCTTACAGCACGTTGTTTCCATCTCTGTATCTTCTCCTGCGGGTCCTGGGGGCTTTGCACTTGCCCTGAAGAGGAGGGACCATGGACTCTGTTTAATGGAAGCTTCCACAATGGCTGCAGTGCCTGAGCCCTGGGTTTAGGTAGCCTGTTCTCTCGTGAACTCTGCAGAAGCTTAGGGATGTCCAAAGAGTGGCTCATGGAACCACAGGCAGCAAAGCAGAGAGATGAAAATGGCAGTTGATGGGGGAACACGATTTTGGGCTCAGGGAGAAAAACCACACAAGGAAAATAATGTGAGACAAGAGAACCACTGCGAATCCCTGGTCCCAGCTCCCTCTCAGTCCGCTTTGTGCTGAGCATCCTCCAGGGGGATGAGCCAGATGAGGCGGAGGAGGGGTGTGCTGCAGGAGTAGGAAGGGCAGCCTGGATCGGGCTGGGGCTCAGCCCCCAGGGGTGTCTGCCACCCGCTCCGGGCCGGGACATCCCGAGGAAAGAAGAAGAGCGTCCAGTTGTTCCCTTCCTGGTTCTAGTGACATCCTCTCTTTCTCCCTTCCTTGATACCATGGTATGTTTATTTTAGAGATTCATCAGGTCACTCTGGCACTCACCCCGTTATTCTTTCTTCCTGTATTCATTCTGCCGCCACAAGCCAGAGACATCCTTGCTGACATCCTTGCACGGGTCCCCAAACCAGCTTCCTCCTTGACAGGACCAGCTGCCTGATTTGTGGGACCCGGTGCAAAATCTTCCCAAAGTACTAGAATTTCAGGGCAGCTACGGCAGAGACTTACACCCTAATCATGGGGCTCTTCTGAGCGTGGAGTCAGGGTCAGGCTGGTGAAGCCCGCTAAGCTTGCTGAACACCGGCTCCAATGCGGTTTCAAGCCCTGGCGCCTGTATCTTTTCCTGCATGGCCATGAGGGGAACTGATCTTTCTATACTTCTTTTTTAAAGAGAAGTTGAGAAGTTGGGGGTGTCAGCTGATTTTTCACTTCTGATCATAGTAAGGGAAGATTATGGGGACACTGGGCATTTAATGGGTACTTACTGTATGTTGTTCATTGTTCAGTTACCAAGTCATATCCAGCTCTTTGCGACCCCATGGACTGCAGCTTCCTTGGGGAAGGAAGGCTTCCTTGTCCTTCACCATCTCCTGGAGTTTGCTCAAACTCATGTCCACTGAATCAGTGATGCCATCCAACCATCTTATCCTCTGTGGCCCTCTTCTCCCCCTGCGTTCAGTCCTTCCCAGCATCAGGTTTTTTTTTTTTTTTTTCTTTTTTTTCCCCCCATGAGTTGACTCTGCATCAGGTGGCTAACGTGTTGGACCTTCAGCTTCAGCATCAGTCCTTCCAGTGAGTATTCAGGGTTGATTTCCTTTAGGATTGACTGGTCTGATCTCCTTGCTGTCCAGGGGATTCCCTAGAGTCTTCTCTAGCACCATATTTGGAAAGCATCAATTCTTTGCTGCTCTTACTGTATGCCTGCCCTGCCTTACTTACTGAATGTCAGATGTCTAATATACCTTATAACATTTAGTTCTTATATGTGACTATTCTCCCCATTGTAAGGATGAGAAAGATGCTCAGACTGGCTAACTTGCCCTGTGTTGTGTGACTGGTGAGTAAGAAAACCAGATTTTAATTGAGGTCACTCTAAATCAATGGTTCTCAATCTTTGCTGCACATTCCAATCACTTGGTCAAATTGTTTAACTCCATCAACCCAGGCGGCACCTCAGACCAATTAAATTCGATTCCGGAGGTGAAACTAGGGCATGGGAATGTTTTTTAATGCCTCAGGCGATTTCAATTGTGCAGCCAAGTTTGAGAACCAGGCCAAGATGCAGCTGCATATAGCCTCCCAGGTCATGTATGCAGTCTCTAGACTGATCTATCTGATCACCTTGGGAACTTGGGAAACATGCAAATGCCTGGGATTCACTCCACACCCACTAGGTCAGACCTGGGATGAAGTGGGGGTGATTTTGATGCTCAGTAACGTTTCATGACCGTGGCTCATGAATCCTGGGAGATGCTGGGGATCTTGGGAAAACGCAGATTCTAATTGAACAGATCGGACAAGGGCTGAGATCTAAGTTTCCAAAGGATGTTTCTCCAGGGCCCACAGTTCAGGTAACGAGGATTAAGTGAAAACCCCAGGCCTGTGATCTGGGGACTTAGGTCAATCACATCTCTGCTTTTCATTTCTTCCTGCACATCATGACCAAAATCAGCCTGCCTCAAAGGCTTACTGTACTAGCTGTGATAATGTGAGTCCTGGAGGAAGAAATGGCAATCTACTCCAGTTTCTTGCGTGGAAAATTCCATGGGCAGAGGAGCCTGGCAGGCTATAGTCCATGGGGTCACAAAGAGTCAGACACAACTGAGCATGCACACACAACAACAATATTGACTATCAGATTACAAAATAGAACCATGACTTCTAAGGTATTTGAGTTCTACCCTGGGCTTTCCTAGTAGCTCAGACAGTAAAGCATCTGCCTGCAATGCAGGAGACCCAGGTTTGATTCCTGGGTCAGGAAGATCCCCTGGAGAAGGAAATGGCAACCCACTCCAGTATTCTTGCCTGGAGAATTTCATGGACAGAGGAGCCCAGCAGGCTACAGTCCATGGGGTTGCAGAGAGTTGGACACAACTGAGCGACTAACACATACTCTTTGGGTAGCTAAGCCTCGCTTTTTTCCAAAGCAGTTTCTGTAGTGGATCCCTTGGTTTACACCGAACTGCCATCTCCTTCCACGCCAGGATACTTTGGAAGGCATGCTGCCACCTCTGATCTCAGTATGAGGTCCATCAATGTAAGAGTTGGGGACAGAGCCCCAGGAAGGTCAGCAGTCAGTGGGCAGGAGGCCTTCCCAGCCCAGAGTCACTTGTGCTCTGGTAATGCCTTTCCTCCTTTAGAAACTTCCATGCCCTGTTTCCTCTTCCTCCCATGGCAGATCTTGGAGGTACCACTGGGGGCTGTAGGAAATCAGAGCAGCTTGGACTGGCAGGCACTGATGTGGATCCGGAATAAGCCTTGTGGGTTAAGTCAGCGGTGGCCCAGGCCACCTGCCAGCCTCAGAGACGCTGTGCTTGGTGGCTGGAATGTTGTTCTCCTCACTCCTGCTGCTCCGGTGGTACTTACCCTGGATGCCTGCCCTGCGCTCCCAATTGACTGTGGAATAAGAGTTGCATAGCTGGCCAGAGACTGGAGCAGCTTCCTTATCAGTTCCAGAAATGCCAGGCCTCTCTACCTGACAGGCATCTGGAGTTCAGAGGGGCCTCGGTGCTGTAGCAGCCGTGCATACCTGTCCCCAGGTGGTGGAGAAGAACGCCAGCATCTGTCTGTCTGCCAATGGGGCCTGATGTGAACCACTAGGAGGGTGCCCAGGTGGTTCCAGGAACTACCTTTCCAAGTGAAGCCTTCCCAATTGACTGAACTCAGTGGGTTGGCCTAGGACCAGTGGAGGGGTGCTGGGGGCCACCCCATGGTTGGCTCTTTAAGGAAAGTGGGCAGGATCTGAGTCCTGTTATTGGCCATGATGTACAGATATGGCTCGAACAGCCTCGGTCGCTGCATAGGCTTGCTTCTCAGGAGGGAAAATGCCTGCCTGACTGGGCTGTGTGTGGGGCTGGAGGCCTTTAAGGAGAAGCACTGTCAGCAATGAGGGGCCGTGCAAGAGAATGGGAAAAATGGACACTCACGTTTTCTGTTGCTGAGTGTGCGGACTGAGGCTGCCTTTCTGGCAAGCCGTTTGGCAAGTTCTGTTATAAAGCTAAAGTCAGAAGAAGCCGATGCCCTAGAAACTCCACTTCTGAGAATTCAGCACCAGGTAGTGGTCACAAACAGCTACCCATCTTGATGTGTGTGGGCATTTATCCCACTGTGACTTACACAGTCAACTGGATCAACCAAGAATTGCTTAAATATCTAGTGATAAATGGCTGGTTAAGCACACGATGCTTTGATATAATTCAGTGAAGATATTTAAACTGACAAGTCATTATTTATTTTTCCAAACTTTAAAACTTTTTATTTTGTATTGGGGTATAGTTGATTAACAATATTGTGGTAGTTTCAAGTGAACAGCAAAGGGACTCAGCCATACATATACATGTATCCATTCTCCATCAAAACCCCTTCCACCCAGGCTGGCACATAACAGTGAACAGAGTTCTCTGTGCTAGACAGTAGGTCCTTGTTGGTATCTGTTTTAAATATAGTAATGTTTCCCAAAGTCTCTAACTGTCCCTTCCTGTGACCTGTGACCAGTCATCACGGCGTCATGCCCCTTCCCTCTGTAGCATCTCAAGCAGTTATTCAGTGTTTGCTGAACGCTCTCCTCTCCCAGAGTTTCGTCAGATTCATGTCCGTTGAGTCGGTGATGCTGTCTACCCATCTCATCCTCTGCTGCTCCCTTCTCCTTTTGCCTTTAATCTTTCCCAGCGTCAGGGTCTTTTCCAATGAGTCAGCAAACTCCAGGAGATAGTGAAGGACAGGCAAGCCAGGCGTGTTGCCGTCCAAGGGGTCACAAAGAGGCAGACACGATTGAGTAACTGAACAGCAACAACTCCTCTCCCAGTAGATGAACTGTGCTGGGCTAACTCACAGAGCATCACTGATGCAGCAGACTGCCCCAGGCACAGGGACATGTGAATATCCTCTGGCCACCTTGTGCTGTGCACCCTGAGACCTGAACCTAGACCTCCTCCCCTGACCACTGGTACCCAGTGTTGTGGCTACTGTGATGCGTTGTGTGATCCGAATATTTTCTTGTGATGCCTGGTGATTGCCTGTAAGATAGAGACATTTTCCAGCTAAAAGCTCTTTCCCTGCCTGACTTTTCTCCTTGCACCTCATGGGCGTTCCATGGACAAGAAGATGCTAGATGGACCTGCCTTTCCCTGTGTTTGCTTGGTCCTCTCTCACCCTTGATGTCTCTTCCCTTACCCACTGCCTTTCCACCCCCTCCTCCCCATGTGGCATTGGATCCACAGTATGGCTTCGTCTTCTATCAGCATCACTGAGACGTCTTCCTAGCCTACTAGTCACACACTTGGTGCCCTTTACACCTTAGACAGTGTGTGCGTGCTCAGTCACTCAGTCGTGTCTTACTCTTTGTGACCCCATGGAACTGTAGCCCACCAGTCTCCTCTGTCCTTGGGATTTTCCAGGCAAGCACACTGGAGTGGGTTGCCATTTCCTCCTCCAGGGGATCTTCCTGACTCAGGGATCAAACCTGTGTCTCTTGTGTTTCCTGCACTGGCAGGCATATTCTTTACCACTGCAATGCCTGAAAGGTTGGCAAGGAGTAGTGTCACCAGACAGACATGGTGTCGAATCCCACTTCTGCTGATTGGGAGCTGTGGCACTTACCGTGACTCCTTAACTCTCCTGGGTTTCCATTTCCTCAACTGATGAATGAGCGGGCCAGTTCTCACTATAGATGGTTTTGTGGTAATTAAATAAAATGATGTATATAAAGCAATTAGCTTAGTCCCTGGCCATGTAGTAATCACTCAGTGAATGTGGTGAGGGGAGAAATAATTATGACTTTTGCTCCATTCAGACAAGTGGTAAGTAATCCACAGATGCCATAATGGCTGGGGTTTGCAGCCTTGGGCTTACGTTAGGATTAACCTATGGATCTTTTACAAATTCCAGTGTCCAGGCTGCTCCCCAGACCAATTAAGTCAGAATCTCAGTGGACAGGACCAGACTCTAGTAAAAGGTGCCCGGGTAAGTGTAGTGGGCTTTGAATCAAGGCTGTGAACCTACCCTGTGGCTTCCCTTGCCCTTTGGGACAGAAGCGGGTGGAAGGGATGAAGACTCGGCAGGGAAGGCTTTTGTTGATTGTGTCGTGTGCTCAGTTGTATCCAACTCTTTGTGACTCCATGGACTGTAGTCCGCCAGGCTCCTCTGTCCATGGAATTTTCCAGGCAAGTATACGGTAGTGGGTTGCCATTTCCTGCTCCAGGGGATCTTCCTGACCCAGGGATCGAACCTGGGTCTCCCATGTCTCCTGCTTTGCAGGCAGATTCTTTGCCTGCTGAGCCACTGGGGAAGCCTCTGTCCATAGGATTCTCCAGGCAAGAATACTGGAGTGGGTTGCCATGCCCTCCTCCAGGGGATCTTCCTGACCCAAGGATCGAACCTGCGTCTCTTATGTCTCCTGCACTGGCAGGTGAGTTCTCTACCACCAGCTTGTTTATTGTGTCCCAACTACTGTGTCAGGCATGGTGCTTGGCCTTTATATGTTCTCGCTTTTCACTGTGATGCAAATTCTTGTACCTGTTCCTTACATGAGCTTCAGGAAGGATGAGTGCCTTGTTTTGTGTCGTATATCAGCTGGCTTAAGGATGAAGGGCTTCCCTGGTGGCTCAGACAGTAAAGAATCCACCTGCAGTGCGCGAGACTGGGGTTCGATCCCTGGATCGGGAAGATCCCCTGGAGAAGGAAATGGCAACCCACTCCAGTATTCCTGCCTGGAGAATTCTATGGACAAAGGAGACTGGTGGGCTACAGTCCATGGGACCACAAAGAGTCGGACGTGACTGAGCAGCTAACAAGGATGAAGGACCAAGAGATGAAGGTGGGACTGGGCTTTCTCGCTTTCCTTTTGGCTCCTCCTTCCCTCCCTCCTTCAGAGAGGTGATGGAGTGCCCTGGCTCTCACCCACTCTGCATGGGGACCGGCTGCCACACCTGTTTACCTGCAGTGTTTAATGACCCAGCCCTCCTGTGGTTCCTTAGGGCTCTCTGCCACCTGTTCTTACATGCACGGTTGACTGTGCTGTTTACTTAACGGAGAGATTTAAGTGCCCCGCAGAGGCTCCCTGTGGATAAGAGCAGAAACATCCACTGACTAGACGTGGGAGCCTTGTTGTTGTTTTGCTTTTTTAAAAACTGTTTATTTATTTATTTATTTATTCATTTTTGGCTGTGCGGGTCTTTGCTGCTGCTTGTGGGCTTTCTCTAGTTGCGGCGAGCAGGGGCAGTGTACTGCCTTCTTATTGCGGTGGTTTCTCTTGAGGCCGAGCATGGGCTGTAGGGTTCGAGGGCTTCTGCAGTTGTGGCGCACAGGCTTATTTGTGCTGCAGCATGTGAGATATTCCTGAACCAGGGATCAAACCCATGTCCTCTGCATTGGCAGGCAGATTCTCAATCGCTGAATCACCAGGGAAGTCCTGTTTTGGTTTTTATTGCCATTAATTTTTAGGCTCTCTTGTGGGTTGGGGAAAAGTACAGAGCGGGATGGACACAGAAAGGGAGAGAGAGTCTCTTTCTCGCCTGACTGTAGATCAGATGGCAAATTCTCTCTTTCAGAGAGTCTCCAGCTTTACTGTGCATGGCAGGACGAGAGGATCCTGGTAACATGCAGGCTCTGTTTCAGCAGGTCTAGGGCAGGGTCTGAGATTCTAAATTTCTCACCAGTTGCCAGAGGAGGCTGCTCCTGGTGTTCTGCCAGCCACAGCTGGCTTAACAAGGCTCTAGTTTCCATAATGGATACCCAAGTCTATTTTCTGAACCCTGCAATTTTTACTTTGGGAGATGTCATGGGATAGTTTAATGATCTGTGTTCTAGCCCTGCCTATACTCTGATCATATTTGGTGATTTTATGAACTTCATTTTTCTCTTCCTTAATGGGGAGGATCTGAATTCAGTGGCTTCCAAGGTCCCATGTCGTTGTAACATCCTGTGATTCATCGGTGGATTGGGGTGGGGGGGTCAGCGTAGATTAAAGGGAGCATGGAGTAAGGAGGATGGCAATTCCTTGGGACATGGGAGTTGAGAGGAGTGTCTGTTGCCTAAATTGGCTGTTCCTTTAAGATCAGTGGGTCTGAATCATGAGAGGTCAAAGGTTGAGGGAGATGGGCAATGAACTTTCTATTGTGCCATATGCCCACAACCCTGGGGTAGTCTCTGAACTCCTGGCAGGTAGGGGTGTGGCTCTTGCTTCCTCACTGGGAGGAAGGATACTGGGAGATATCTCTTATGCTGCAGGACTCCTGGAGGGCCCTCTCTGTGGGTCACAGGTCTAGACCCTGGGGACTGCAGACTTGAGTAAGACGAGTCTTACTTAAGACTTGTCTTAACACTTGTCCTTCTTTGTCTTCAGCAAGCAGAGTGTACCTGATCTCTCAGCCCTTCTATCGGGGGTGGGCACCCACTCCTTGCTTTCTGCCAGTGGGGTGCTGTTTTCTCCAGTTGCCACGATGGTTAGCCCCTTGGGCCAGCCCCTATGTGGTGGTGGTGGTAGTTTGGTCGCTCAGTCACGTGTCTTTGAGACCCCATGGACTGTTTGACAGGAGTTTGCCAGGCTCCTCCATCCATGGGGTTTCCCAGGCAAGAATACTGGAGTGGGCTGCCACTTCCTCTTCCAGGGGATCTTCCTGACCCAGGGGTCAAACACAAGCCTCTGCATCTCCTGAATTCTAGGTGGATTCTTTATTGCTGAGCCACTGGTAAAGTCCACACACTTATGCACACACACAGATACACCTGCATCTATGTAACTATCAGTCTATATACCTTAAATATCTATACTCACATTTATATTTTACACGTATGTTTAAATGAAAATTCAGTTCCCTGGTGGCTCAGGTGGTAAAGAATCTGCCGCAATAAAGGAGACCTGGCTTTGATCCCTGGGTTGGGAAGATACCCTGGAGAAGGAAATGGCATTCCAGTATTCTTTCCTGGAGAATTTCAAGGACAGAGTAGCCTGGCAGGCTACGGTCCATGGGGTCACAAAGAGTCAGACACGACCGAGCAATGAACACTTTAAATGAAAACAATCTTGACTAATCCATACAGTTGTTTTGACCTATTATTTTTCACTTAACAATGTGTCTTAAACATCTTTCCATGTTATCCGATAGGCCCATGTCTTTAGCCTTTCCGTTACTCTGTAAAGGTTGTTTTTCTTTCTTGCTTTTTTCTTTTCATGGTGCTTGTATATTACACCCTTTCATCTGGTTCATTCAGAATTTAATCCATTTTCCCTAGGGCGACAATAACAAAGGGGCAAAGGCTGCATTTATATGAATGAGAGTAAGAAAGACACAGGCCAGGCCTTCTCAGCTCCCCTCGGTTCCCTCTGTGCGTGTTTCCAGCCTGGCTTTGTCCAGGAAGCATCAGGTATGAGAGGCTTGGCAGCTGACCTTCTTCTGTGAGCAGTGGCACCAGTTCTCAGTCATGGGTCCCCCGAGTGAGTGTTAGTCACTGAGTTGTGTCCAGCTCTTTGCGACCCCGTGGAGTGTAGTCTGCCAGGCTCCCCTGTCCAGGGAACTCTCCAGGCAAGAATACTGGTGTAAGTAGCCATGCCCTTCTCTAGGGGAGCATCCTGACCCAGGGATGGAACCTGGGTCTCCTGCATTGCAGGCAGATTCTTTACTGTCTGAGCCACTGGGGAAGCCCACCATGGGGGCATTTCAAAGGCCTTGAGGGACATGGCTTATCTGTGAGCTTAAGCTGACATGGAAGCTGCTGCTGCTGCTGCTGCTAAGTCACTTCAGTCGTGTCCAACTCTGTGCTGGATGCACTCAAATGAAATATTTAGAATCGTCATCTTAACAGCAGCATCCTTTATCATATGCATGTACACACCCCAACAAAGGCTGAGGGTTGAGACGGGGGCTGTGGCAAATGGTGGCTAAGGGCACAAGTTTTGGGCTGAGACTGAACCTGGGGATTTCACTGGTGGTCCAGTGGTTAAGACTTTGCCTTCCAGTGTGGGGGGTGTGGGTTCCATCCCTGGTGGAGGAGCTAAGATCCTGCATGCCTCATGGCCTAAAAACCAAAACATAAAACAGAAACAATATTGTAACAAATTCAAGACTTCAAAAAAAAAGTCCACATTAAAAAAAAAAAAAAAGACTGAACCTGGAATCCCAGACTTGACACTTGCTCTGTGTCTTGGGTGAGTCACTTAGACTGTCTAACCTCAGTCCTCCTTGTTTGTAATGCGAATGAATAGTGCCGACTTGGTTGCATTTTGAGGGCATTACCTGGGCTTCCATGTGCAAAGCCCTTGGTGCAGTGACAGCCAGGTGTCAGTGTGCAGATGGTGGCCCCTGGCATGCTTTTAGGGCTCTCCCAGGTGGGAAGAAGGCAGAGCCTCTCTCTCTGTCTCTCTCTGTGTATTTCCACTCATGAGGTCACTTTCTTTGGATGAACTTTAAGTACTTCTTGGTAGTCATGTACAGATGTGAGAGTTGGACCATAAAGAAGGCTAAGCACTGAAGAATTGATGCTTTCAAACTGTGAGGCTAGAGAAGACTCTTGAGAGTCCCTTGGACAGCAAGGAGATCAAACCAGTCAATCCTAAAGGAAATCAACCCTGAATATTCGTTGGAAGGACTGATCCTAAAGCTGAAGCTCCAGTACTTTGGCCACCTGATGGGAAGAGCCGACTCATTAGAAAAGACCCTGATGCTGGGAAAGATTGAAGGCAGAGGAGAAGCAGATGGCAGAAGATGAGATGATTGGATAGTTCACTGACTCAATGAACATGAGTTTAAGCAAACTCTGGGAGATGGTAAAGGACCGAGAAGCCTGGCGTGCTGCAGTCCATGGGGTAGCAAAGTGTTGGATATGACTTGGCGACTGAATAACAACAGCAACAAAGTAGTTAATGGAGTTATTTTTCTTCAACCTCTGTATGAAGCACAGGGCAAAGATACAGCCCTGCTCTCATTTGACAGAAAGACAAATTCATACCCAGGGATGCAGAGGTGTGTCAGGGCTGGTGGAAGAGTATCAGACCAGTTTAAGGAGGTGTAGTCCTCCTCCAGCCTCGGATACTGACTGGCTGTGTGGCCTGCATGGTCACTGCCCTCTGATCCCCATTTTCATGACTCAAATTGAGCCAACTTGTGGGGATACCTCATCACTAAGGTCTTTCCCACACCCAGCCCTCTGACCTCAAGAGAGCAGTAGCTTGGTCTCTCCTCTTTCAATGGTTCCCTCATTCTGGGTGGACATTTCTGAGGCATTAAGCCTGGGTGGTCAGGCCAACACTCACTAGTATCCAAGAGAGCCCTGGCAGTTGTCTGGATTTGGCAGTGGCCAGCATACACTTGGGGCAGGGGTGGTGGTCGTGGTGGTGAGATGACCATCATGTCCATTGCCTCACTGGATTGTGCTTTTTCTCCCTGAGTGTAGCTCAGTTGGAATTACGTATGATGATCCTTCCTAGTCATTTGGGAAGATGAATGACTCTTAGTCATCAGAGCCCTTGCACAGCCTTCTCTTGGCTAATGTCTATTGAGACATCAGTCCATCCAGAGTGCCAAGACTGGAGAATTTCAGGCTTTCCATTGAATTAAGTGGGAACCAGCAGAGTCCTCCCAGGTTAAGCAGTAGCCCAACCTGCTGAAGTAGAGTAAGGAAACGGACACATTGTGTTCTACACATGAAAGTGGGGACTTCCCTGGCAGTCCAGTGGTTAAGACTTTGCCTTCCATTGCAGGGGGTGCGAGTTCAATGCCTGGTCAGGGAGTTAAGATCCCATGTGTCTTGAGGCCAAAAAACCAAAACATAAGACAGAAGCAATTGTTGTTGCTCAGTCACTCAGTCATGTCCAACTCTTTGTGACCTCATGGACTGAAGCACGCCAGGCTTCTCTGTCCTTTATCATCTCCCAGTGTTTGCTCAAACTCGTGTCCATTGAGTCAGTGATACCAGCCAATCATCTCATCCTCTGTCGTCCCCTTCTCCTCCTGCCCTCAATCTTTCCCACCATGAGGGTCTTTTCCAGTGAGTTGGCTCTTCCCATCAGGTGGCCGAAGAATATCCAGGGTTGATTCCCTTTAGGATTGACTGGTTTGATCTCCTTTCTGTCCAAGGGACTTTCAAGCGTCTTCTCCAGAACCACAATTCAAAAGCATCAGTTCTTTGATGCTCAGCCTTGTTTATGGTCCAACTCTCACATCTGTACATGACTACCGGAAAAACCGTGGCTTTCACTGTGTTGATAGCTGGCAAGTGGCAACAGCAAGAGACTGTCAAGGGCAACTCACCCAAAGTCAAAACATGGTGCTGATGGGCGAGTGGGGAGTCAGCAGCTCTAATCTTCATCCTGGTGAAAGAGTGTGAAGGAAGAAACAAGTGACCAAACGTTATGAAGACAGTGTCTCAGGCTGCAATAGGGAGACAAAGATTGTTTTTTTTTACATTATTATTATTGGAGTAGAGTTGCTTTACAATGTTGTGTTAGTTTCTGCTCTACAACGAAGTGAACCAGCTGTAAGTATACATCTACCCCCTCCCTCTCACCTCCCCTACCCCTCTAGGTCATCACAGAGCACGGAGCTGAACTCCCTGTGCTATACAGCAGGTTCCCACTAACTATCCCCTCCTCCACCCTCTTTTTGCTGCAGAATTGGACATTAGGGGAGAAATCAAGTGACTTCTTGGAGAACAGTGTTGGTTGGGACAGGACAAAGCTAGAACCCAATCTCTTGACTCCTGATGCTATAGTCCTTCCGCTGCAGCATTACTTCTATGAGCTTACTTCTCATAGAGTAGTAAGTAAGTAGGTAGTAAGTAAGCTTAGTTCTTCTGTGAGTACTTCCGCTGTACTTCTATGAGCTTACATCTGGGTCTCCTTGTTTCATAAATCTTTACAAATTTCAGGAAGTACTTGGGCAGCTAAGGGATGGGGTCAATCAGTAAAATTAAGGACCTTGATTTTGAATTCCTGTTCTTCAGAATATTCGCCCTCATCCAGCTCCTGTGGTTGTGGACTGTGTCGGCTTTTAGCAGCTCCTGCAGCCAGGACTCCTTGTCTCTTGCATGTGCTTTCTCCAGATTGTCTTTTTTCCCCCTTTTTATCACCTGGGTCATGTTTTCCCTTCCACTTCCAAATTCAGTCATGCTTCACATCTTGACTGCTTTCCCTGGTTCTGTGAACTCTCTCCAAGTTGCTTGCATCTTTCGGCCAACAGGCTGCCCAATGCGTTTCCACTGGTCACCTCCCTGGAGCCTCTCACAGTTTCCTCGATGGTCCCTGACCCCTATTCTGAAAGGGCCAGGGCTTACCCCACTCCGTACATGCTGACGACTATTCCATTGTATATGTGTACCACATCTTCTTGACTCATTCACCTGTCAGTGGACATCTAGGTTGCTTCCATGTCCTGGCTGTTGTAGACAGTGCTGCCGTGAACATTGGGATACATGTGTCTTTTTGAATTATGGTTTTCTCAGGGTATATGCCCAGTAGAGGTATTTCTAGGTCATAAACCATAAAAAGGAATGACAACTGGGTCATTTTTAGTGATGTGGATGGACCTAGAGTCTGTCAGTGTGAAGTAAGTCAGAAAGAGAAAAACAAATATCATATATTAATGTGTATGTGTAGAATCTAGAACAGTGGTGCAGATGGACATATTTGCAGGGCAGGATTAGAGATGCAGATGTAGAGAGCAGACGTGGACACGGGGAGGGGTGTGTATGGTGCGCTGGGAGATTGGGATCGACATGTACGCACTGTCATGTGTATAAAAGACAGCTAGTGGAACCTGCTGTACAGCCCAAGGAGCTCGGCTCGGTGCTCTGTGATGACCTAGTTGGACGGGAGTGGGGTGGGAGGGAGGTCCAAGGGGGAGGGTATATATATACCTGATTCACTTGGTTGTCTAGCAGAAACTGACACACCATTGTAAAGCAGTTATGCTTTAATTAAAAGAAAAATGCATGCCCTCCTCTTTCCATCCTGTGTCTCCAGCTGGCCTTTGCTCTGACACCTTGTCATTCATACAGACCCCTCCCCTCTCCAGAGTGTCTTTCAGGATTAAAGTTAGGTGAATGAACCTTCAGGCACACGATTTTAGAAGCTGAAAAAATCCCCAATAACCAAGGTTTTAAAAAAAAATCAATGGATATTTTGCATTAACTTAGTTTTTTTTTTTTTTAAAGACTATTACATCACACTACTATTTCTCTTCATTACTGAGCCTTTGGGGACCTCCTGAAATTTTGTGCCTGAGATGAATGCCTCGTTCATTTCACCTAGACCAGACCTGTCATTCATTCTCCATCTCACTGTGTTCTTTTCTCCTGATTTTTCTCCTAGTCATTCTTTCCTGTTATCCCTCTAGCCTTCTGGTCCTTGTTGACTTATTCCTTGTTAATGAATGTTCTGTTGACATCTTTATCCAGATTGTTAGTAAAGATGTTAACACATTCTCTAGGCCTCACTCCAACCTCTCCATAGCTTGTGTGCTAACTGGGGCCCTTCGTTCAAGAAAAGAAACTGCATTTTATCATGAGTTGTGTTGTTTACTGTCTCCCAGAAAGCATTTCCATATTCCCCAGATCTCTGTTATCCTCAGCCAAGCACCTTCATGGCTCATGTTCGAGACTTGCTGAAGCTCCACGAATGGCTTGAGAGATAAGCCCCTGTAAATTAATCCTTGTGAATGTTGGGAGCTGACAGCATGCATGGTCTGACCAATTTGGATTAATTTTTCAAGGGAGATTTGGGTAGAGGCCATGTCAAGAGCTTCTCTGAAGTCCTCCTCTCTCATCTCAGCTCCAGTCTCCTGGGCCATCTGCTTGTTTTGGTCAATCAGGAAAAACATTTCTGCCATAGTCAGATGTGACTTGCTCTTTATAAACCTCATTGTTCTTCCTGTTCTCCACCAGCCACATTAAAATATCCATCTCCTGTTAGCCTGCTTGTTTCAGAAGCAGCTGGAACTAAATTTACCTTTCTTTCTTTTGTCAAAGGAAAAGAGAGATTTTATAACATAAATCTGGTAAAATAGAAGGATACTGTAGAATGATACATCCTTTGTAAATAGGTATATGCTTTTAGCAGCCCACATATTAAGGAGGATGGTCATTTTCTTTGTTCTTCATTAAAGTAGAGAATGCCAGTAAAATGAATTTGGGAAATACAGAAAAACATTAAATCGTAACATCCTAAAATAACCACATGGGTTTACATCCCGGTCCATTTCACTCTAGTCTTTTTTACATATTTATTTATGCTGTGGATGCAATTTTATATCTGTTCTTTCATCTAGCAAGGTATGAGAATAGTCTCCGTATCATTACCTGATCCTTATAACCATCAGTTTTAAGGATTTTCTGCTCTATAATTCACATATATCTGCCTTTTAACAATTTAATCACTTGCCTTTTATTGGTCACTTAAGTGATAAACAACAATGAAATGAACATCTTTGTGCATACCATTTTCATTAGTTGGGATGAGTCCCCTGGTTTAGATTCCTGATGGTGTAATTACTATTAATACAGGGGAATGGTAAACATTGCTAGAATACTTTACAGATGAGTCTGATCAAGCAACAAGGCTACTATCAGCATATGAGGTGCTTCTTCCTACTTCTGTTCTTACACTTAGTGGAAGTCATTTTTATCTGTGAGTTACTCTTACCCTAAGAGTTCCTCAGCTAGACATATAAATACTTGTGGCACTCTTTAGAGTCCTCGGGTCCATTCATTTTATCATGCTAACAGCATCAATGATAGGAGCAATAACATCCCAACTGCTACCTGTCATATTCCTTCCACCAGTGCTGTCTGATAGAAATATATTTGAGTCATGTATGTATTGTTAAATGTTCTAGTAGACATATTAATCAAGGTAAAGTCAAACAGATGAAAGTAATATTAACACTACATTTTATTTAACATAATGTGCTCAAAATACATTTCACAATTTGACTTGTGGCACTAGCTATGTTTCCGGTGCTCAAACGTAGCCGTCAACCAAAAAAGCCAAAATGCATTGTTCAATTCTCTCTTCCTTCTTTTGGGTAGGCTGTTAAAGTCTTTTCTGGTTTTTTTTAGTCTTGAGTTCAGGTTTACCCAGAAGCTGACTCTGAGACAGGGACTTACTATATGGGTTATTTACTTGGGAGATGATTCTATGAGGCAGAGGGAGAATGCTAAGAGATGATGAGAAATGTGACAACATGCACTTCTCGCCGTGGGCACCTGAAACTTAACCCTGCTGGGAACCATCTGAGAATCTTGGGATTGAGGGACATACCTCAAAATTGCTCCCTTGAAGATCAAAACACTGGGGCATCTACTCACTGATCCTGGTCCTCTCTTCATTAGCTGTGCTTATCCCCAGGGGTGTTCACTGGGTTGTACCTACTTGGGGCCAAGCATACTTCATGGTGCTGGATGAAGTCCTCGGGCAAAGAAGAAAGACAGACTCTTGAGGGCTTTGGAGACTGTTTGCATAATTTCTAGTGAACTCAAATGGGTCAAGGATGTAGGGTGGGACCTCAGCAGCATTGGTCCTTTGGTCTTTGTCGAGGAGCACTGGGATCTTCTTGAATGGACACAACCCCAGTCAAGTCATTCCCAGTTAATAGTCATCATGGTTGGTTCAGTCTGAATTCTTATATACAAGCAATCAGAAACTGATTCTGGCTAACCAGGCAAAAGGTAATTGATGGAAAGATGTTGACAACTCAGATTGTAACAGGACTGAGGGTGCTGACCAGGTTTGGAAATGGGATGGAATAGACTTTTGCTGAATAATGTACATAGTAAACTGGCAGCATAGTTGACATCTTGTAGTGGAATAGAATGTCCTATGGTCCTTTGTTTGTTCTGGGCAAGGAAAAAGGTCACCCTGGTTTATTTTCAGAAGGTCGCCATCTAAAATTATCCTCCTACTTATACGATACACAGTGGAAGAAAGATGATGCCCCAATAAGAAATCAAGTTGCTATGAGGGAATAAGTGCTGGGCAGCTAAAAATGGACAAAAGACACTGAAAAAGGGATCAGGCTTTCTGGTGAAATCTGAGTAAGATCGTGCAGATCAATTTCCTGGTATTGATAATGCATTCTGGTTGTGTGAGATGTCACCATTGGGGGAAGCTGGGTGATGGATATTGGGGACCTCTTCTGTACTTTATTTTTGCAGCTTTTCATGAGTCAATCATCATTTCACAATAATAAGTTAAAAAAAGAAAAAGGGAAGGGAATTGGCTTGGAGATTTAGATCCTCCTTTGGAGTAGAATTTGGAGAAGTCACCTTCACTTCCAACCCTCAAGGGCACCAAAAATCACTGGAGCCAAATCTTTAGATCTATACATACTCTGTAAGCCTTCTAGACCTGGGAAGAGTGAAACACCCATTTATTTGGATTCCAATGGGTCTCTTGTCCTAGCCAATTTATTATATGTTTTGAAGTTTAACTTTGAAGATTTGACATTAATCTACAATAAATTGGGTAGGACAGCAGACAAGTCTGAAATGGGATGAGGATTTACAGGATTGGATTTGTACAACTCTCAGCTCTGTTTCAATACGAAGGGAATGTGGCAAGGCCACTTCTGTTGAGACAGTCGTCCAAACATCAGCTCTTTCTTTATGTGACTTCCCAGCCAGAGAATATTCTGGGTGTTGGGGTTGGGTATTACTAAGTTCTAGAATGTGATGATTGGCATGAAGATAGTCAATCCCCTAAAGAAAGTGAAAAAGACTCCAATGCTGGGAAAGACTGAGTACAGGAGGAGAAGGGGGTGACAGAGGATGAGATGATTGGATGGCATCACTGACTCAATGGGCATGAGTTTGAACAAACTCCAGGAGAAAGTGAAGCCCAGGGATAAGGAAGCCTGGTGTGCTGCAGTCCATGGGGCTGCAAAGAGTCAAAGACGACTTAGAGTCTCTTTCTCTTTCAAGAGAAAATGAGATGCTTCCATCCTTTCTTCTTGCAGTGCTTTAATGTCAATGGAAGTAGAGTCTGGACCCTTGGGGGCCAGGTACTGGCAACACCAGCTCAGAGTGCGGTCAATTTGGGGTGTGTCCACAACTCTCAGGTAATGGGAGTTAGGGAGCCATTCTTGCTTAAGTGAGATCTATGAGACGTCTACTGTCATTTAGCCATTAAAATTTCCACTAATAATTCTCTAAGGAGAATTGGGCCAATCAGACTCATTCTGTTATGATGGACTTAGACAGATTTAATCTAAACAATAATAATAATTCATAGTGTTGGAAAACACTGAGCTGTAATCTTCCCACTGTCTTTAGTTGTCACCTGGGAGTAAATCAAGTGTTTAGGGAAGTGCTTCCACATCTGCAGGGCACCGGGGCATTGCTCAGTCAGTGAACAGCTGTGGGAGAGGTGGGGGCAGCAGATAGTCCCCCAGGGGCTGGTTTCCTGCTCTGTGCCCTGCCCAACCCTGGAGTAGGGGTGGGTGGCTCCCATTTCATGTCATCAGCTTTATTTCCCGGAAGGTGCAGCCTTTTAGGGGTGTGATCTCGTTCTTTCTCCCAGCATTTTCTGGAGGCTGACAGGGATCTGCTTTGGGGATGCTGCTGGAAGATACATTTTTTTCTCTCCCAAGACCCCTTCCACAGCTCACTTTCTTCTGAAGCCTGCAGCAAAAGAGCCCACTTTGCTGGCCTTTTCCAGGGAGTTTCCAGGGAGTCACGTGACGTCTTTGCAGAGGAATGAAAACTCATCCTCTCCTCGTGTCAGGGATTTGGAGCTGGAGAGGGCTCCATGTTATCCTGGCTCCACCAGGATGGTGACCTTGCCTGGGGTTGTCTGCCCTTCCCCGCCCTCAGTTTCCTGTGGAGATGGGAGGGGGGTGATACCACCGCCTGCTGGCAGGGACTAGCTAGCAGGGAGCTCATGTTAACTTTACAACAGAAATACTGAAGCCCAGAGAGGGTTAAAGGGATCCTTACTGAGTCAGCAGCAATAGTCCTGCCTTCTGGTCCAGCGCACCCATGGGGGTGATGCCTGGATGGCCACCGTCACGGTCACAGCACTGACTCCAGGATCATCACAAGCATCACCAGAAACATACTGTGGTGACTTTTTTAATATATTTATTTATTAAAATTGTTTATTTACTTGGCTGCATTGGGTCTTTATTGCATCATGCGGGATCTTTCGTTGTGGCTCCAGAGCATCTGGGCTTCAGTAGTTGCTGCAGATGGGCTTCTTCTTTGCTCCACAGCATGTGGGATCTTAGTTCCCCGGCCAGAATTCAAATCCACCTCCCCTGTATTGCAAGGCAAATTCTTAACCATGGGGCCAGCAGGGAAGTCCCTGTAGTGACTTTTCTTTTTTTAATGAATAACTATGGCATTTAATGGATACAGTACTCTTTTTTTTTTTTTTAATTAATTACTGGCTTTATTTTTGGCTGCCCTGGGTCTTCATTGCCTTGTGGACTTTCTCTAGCTGGGTCTGTTGGGATCTACTCTCTAGTTGCAGCGTGTGGACTTCCCATTTCAGTTCTCTCCTCTTTTGTCGCAGAGCATGGCTCTAGGACAAGTGAGCTTCAGTAGTTGTGGCGCACTGGCTTAGTGGCTCCGTGGCATGTGGGGTCTTTCTTGACCCGTGTCTCCTGCATTGGCAGGCAGATTCTTTACCACTGAGCCACTGGTAGTGACTTTTAGATGCAGACAGAGCCTGTTTACATCCTCACTCAGCCATTTATGAGCTGTGAGATATGGGCAAGCTCTTTGCCTTTGCAGAATTGAGTTTCCTCACCTGTGAAGTAGAGAAACAGGTGCCTGCTCATAAGGATGAGAAGAGGAGTAAGTGCAGATAGAGCACCTAGCAGGCTGCCCGGCACATAGTAGGTCCTCTCGCAGTGTCTCTTCTGGATCCTCCCCTTTCCTGCTCCCCTGTCATGCTGCCCGTCTGCTGGTGATATCCTCCCTTTCTTCCTTCTTTGTTTCTAATTCCCTGGAGAACTGACTTTTTCCAGGATAATAGACGTTTGACTTTGTGATACAGAAGGAGGTTCCTCTTGCTAGAAAATGCTTCCCCATCTGTTTGAGATTCTTTATCAAGGGGAAAAAAATTATGTTTACATTGAAGTAGAGTGACATTTGGTTTTACCTTCTGTGGTAGGCAGAATAATGACAGCTCCCCTCCCATACACACAGACACAAATACAGGTCATTGCCCCTGAGACCTGTAACTGTTACTTTTCTAAGGAAAAAGAATCTTGACAAATGTGATTAAATTAAGGATTTTGAGATGAGGAAATTAACTTGGATTATGGAAGAGGGTCCTAAATGAAGTCATATGTATCCTTCTAAAAGAGAGGCAGAGAGGCCTTCCCTGTTGGTCTAGTGGTTAAGAATCTGCCTGCCCATGCAGGGGACGTGGGTTCGATCCCTGGTCTGGGTAGATTCCATGTGTTGTGGGGCAACTAAGCCCATGCACCACAAGTACTGAAGCCTGCATGGTCTAGAGCCTGTACTCCACAACAAGGGAAGCCACAGCACTGAGAAACCCAGACACTGCAGCTAGAGAGTACCCCCACTCGCCACAACTAGAGAAAGCCCACAAGCAACAACGAATATCCAGTGCAGCCAGGAATAAATAAAGTTGGAAAAGAAATAGAAGAGAGGCAGATAGAGACTCTACACAGAGGAGAAAGCAGGATGGAGCAGAGAGAGATTTGAAGGTGCTGGTCTTGAAGGTTGGAGAGATGTGGTCATGGGCCAAGGAATTCCGGCACCCACCTGATGCTGGAGCAGGACAAGACGAGATTTACCCCTAGAAGCTCAGTGACCAGAGCTGTGGTCCAGCCCTCAGAGGTTAACACCGCAATGTTGGTGGTTGGGTTTCATCTGACCTGTCTGTCATGATTGCCTGGGCAAGATTGCCTGTCTGTTGAGGAGCTTGAGACTGGTCAGAGCTGTAGGCACAGAGGACGTGAGATGCTTAGGAGACCATGCCTTGACTTGCTGCATCTTTATAAGACAGGAGGATGTCTTAGACCTGTGGTTCCCATCGGCCTCATTGTGATGTATGATCCACTGTGAAATGGTATGCATATAACTTGTTAGCAGTATTAAAATGTAGACTTTTGCAGATGATGTACTTTGTTCAGTCAATGAGGGCAGGGAACTTCTCCGGTGGTCCAGTGGTTAAGACTTTACCTTCCAATGCAAGGGGTGCAGGTTTGACCTCTGGTCAGAGAGCCAAGATCCAATATGCCTCTTGGCTGACAAACTAAAACATAAAACAGAAGCAATACTGTAACAAATTCGATAAAGACTTTTAAAAAATGATCTACATCAAAATAAAATGAAATAAATTAGGCCAGATTCATGGTGCTTTCACTAACTTGCACTCTGAGATGCTTTCTTGAGTAGGGCAGAACAGGGTGGGGTTTTAGCACACTGGGAATTGCTCACAATTTGGGAGACACTCCTCTGGCAGGAGAGCCATGGAGATAAAAATAATCTAAGAGCCATGCCCAAGGACCACTTACCCCTTCCCTCCAATCCACAACTACGAGTCAGAATTGTGTGATCTCCCCACCCTTGTGCCCATGGCAGACATCACTAGTTGATCACAGAGCTATTAGGTTTGAATTCAGACACTGAATCCTTCTTAACACAGGGCTTTAGTTATCCACTACCAATTCATCTGTGTTGACATATGTGGTGGCATACATTGACCATCGCTGCTAATTCCTCCCCGAACTTTAAGATACTACGAATCTGCTCCAATTCCCATCAGGCAGGCTAGTCCTTCCAAAGTTCCTTTCTAGGCATCCGTTTAGCAAGAAGTCTGGCCTCCTTTAGGACTTCCCCCAGTGGCTCAGCAGTAAAGAATCTGCCTGCAACGCAGGAGATGCTGGTTTGATCCCTGGGCCAGGAAGATCCCTTGGAGGAGGGTGTGGCAACCCATTCCAGTATTCCTGCCTGGAGAATCCCATGGATGGAGGAGCCTGGCAGGCTCCAGTCCATGGGGTAACGAAAAGTCAGACATGACAGCATGCACACATGCTGGCCTCTGTTCTCTGATCAGGATAGCCTGCAGGTAGTAAAGCCAGTTCCCAGTTTACCTCTGTTCCCCTTTCAGAGCTATGGCAGATGTCACAGCAAGGATTGTGCCTCTGGCTTTTCTCTGGGTCTCAGATCACAGAGGAGGCATGGGCACTAAATTTAGACGTCAGCAACTCTCTTGTGATGGGTGTTAGGTTGCTTTTTTTTTAAGGTGAGAATCTTCGTCAGATGCCTTGAGCACTGTCGCGCACCAGGTGCTGAGAGGGGCAGTGAGGGGAGGGATGTATTCGAGTCGTCTGGACTGGAGGCTACGAGCTGGCCACCTGAGAGGAAGAGATAGGAGGGGACAGCAGTGAGGAAGGAGATTTTGCAGCCTCTGGTGCCTAGAACTGTGGGTGGTAGTGGCTATTGGGATGATGGAAGGTGAAGGAGGAAGAGGAGTGGGCAGGAAGACAATGCAAGGCTGAGTGTTCACAGCAGGTTGGTTTGTGGATTTATTTATCTATTTGGTACTATACACCTGAGAGTGGCTAGAGAGGGACGGCTGCCATGTCTTTGCTGGAGGGAAAATGACCATGGCTGGATTTGCATTAGGAATTTCCTACTGGGGTCGCCTAGTGACGTGTTAGCTGCTCAGTTGTGTCCGACTCTGCAACTCCATCGACTGTAGCCTGCCAGCCTTCTCTGTCCATGGGATTTCCCAGGCAAGAATACTGGAGTGGGTTGCCATTTCCTTCTTCAGGGAATCTTCTTGACCCAGAGATCGAACCCATATCTCTTGCATTGGCAGGCAGATTCTTGGCCACTGAGCCACCAGGGAAGCCTGCATATATATACTACTATGTATAAAATAGATAACTTATGAGAAACCTACAGTATAGCTTAGAAAACCCTACTCAGGGCTCTGTGGTGACTTAAATGGGAAGGAAATCCAAAAAAGAGGGGATATGTGTATACATATAGCTGATTCATTCACTTTGCTGTACAGCAGAAACTGACACAGCAGTGGAAAGCAACTATATCCCAGTAAATTTTTTTAAAAAATGGTACAAATGAATTTATTTAGAAAATGGAAACAGACTCACAGACATAGAAAACAAACTTATGGCTACCAAAGGAGAAGGGGAGTGAGGGAGGGATAAAACAGGAGTTTGGGATTGCTGCTGCTGCTAAGTCACTTCAGTTGTGTCCAACTCTGTGCAACCCCATAGACAGCAGCCCACCAGGCTCCCCCGCCCCTGGGATTCTCCAGGCAAGAACACTGGAGTGGGTTTCCATTTCCTTCTCCAATGCATGAAAGTGAAAAGTGAAAGTGAAGTCGCTCAGTCATGTCCGACTCTTAGCGACCCCATGGACTGCAGCCCACCAGGCTCCTCCGTCCATGGGATTTTCCAGGAAAGAGCACTGGAGTGGGGTGCCATTGCCTTCTCCGAGGGGTTTGGGATTAGCAGATACAAACTATTATATATAAAATAGACAAATAACAAGGACTTACTGCATAGCACAGGGAACTGTGTTCAATACCCTATGACAAACCATAATGGAAAATACCATGAAAAAGAATAGATATCTATGTATAATATAGATATTTGTATGTGTATAACTGAATCACTGTTGTGTACCTGGAGCTAACACAATATTGCAAATCAACTATGTGTGCATGCATGTTCAGTTGCTTCAGTCGTGTCCAGCTCTGCGACCTCATGGACTGTAGCCCACCAGGCTCCTCTGTCCATGGGATTCTCCCAAAAGATAGTGGAGTGGGTTGCCATTTCCTCCCCCGAGGGATATTCCCGACCCAGGGATCAAACCCTTGTCTCCTGTGGCTTCTGCATTGGTAGGCAGATTGTTTACCACTGAGCCACCTGGGAAGAACCACATATTTCAGTTCAAAAATGGACATCACTTGATTTCTCTATTGTGAGCTCCAAAATGATCCAGACCCTGACTTGCCTTCTCTAAAGTGTCAAGTCTGTTGCGGGGAGGGGAGTCAATGCTTGCCTATTGAGTGGTGAGGTCAGCTGGTTATACCTATGGAAAACCAACGCCATGGCTTTTTTTTTTTTTGGTTTGAAGGCTAAAGTAATACATAGTTTTGAAGCAGTTTTGCAAATACTGAGAAGCACAAAAAAAAAGAGTAACAGTTCTGTGCTTTCCCACTACCCTGCGATAATTCCTATCTGTGAGTTTCTTTATATAAAATCAACATTGGATTCCACTGTGCCTACTTCATTCATTCAGCAGAAATGTATTAAATACCTATTATATACCAAGAATTGTTTTCAATGTTGGGAATATAGCAGTAACCAAAATAGAACCAAAAAAACCCTGCCCTTTGGGGATCTCAATTTAGAGGAGGGGGGAAATGGACCACCAATAAATAAGCAAAATACATAAAATGTTATATGGTGGTAAGTGCTTAAGGAAAAAAAAATAGAGTTGGGAAGGGGGTCAGAATGTTTGGGAGGAGTCTACAGTTTTTGATAAGATGTTTAAAGAAAGAAATCCTGATTGAAAGAATATAATTTGAGTCATTTGGGTAAATCCGACAGAGGTGAAGTTGGGAGCCCTGTAGATAGCTGGGGAAGAGTATTTCTGGCAGAAATGCATAGTTCAGAGGAAAATTCCAGTGCAAAGAACAGCATGTTCAAAAAACAGGGAGGACAGTGTGGCTGGCGGGGAGGGAGGGAGTGGGAGGGATGTGGAAGATGAAGTCAGTGAGGTTATGTGGGACCACGCTGGAGACTCTGGCAGCCGTTCTGAGTGAGTAGGGAGCTTGGGAGGGGTGTAAGGCAGGGGAGGACATAAGCTGACTTGTGTTTTATGGAGGGCTTCTGTGTGGGTATCAGTCCCAGGGGAAGCAGGAAGGGCCGCCCTGTCCAGGGGTGCAGGTTGCGCCCTGCTCAAGGGCAGGGGCCCGAGGCTGCAGATGGGTAGGCAGCAGAGTCCATGAGAAGTGAGCATCTTTCTTGAATTCATCCAAGGGATCCCACGGTTCCCAGTGACACAGCTAGTTTTGTAAACCACTCTTCCCCCTTAATAAGATGTCATAGACATTTCCCCTATGTCTTTAAATAGTCTTTGACACATGTTTTTTTAATGGATGAACAGTATTGCATCATTTGGATGCACTATAATGTAATTAATCTCCTATGTTAGACATTTAAGTTATTCCCAGTTATTCACTATTTTAAAAAATGTGCCATTGGACGTCATTGTATATAAATCTCTGATTATTTCCCTAGGCTAAATTTCTAGAAATGGAGTAGTTGGGTTAAATAATACACATTTTTAAGGCTCTTGGTTATTAAATTATTTTTATAGATAGTGGAGCTCAGGAAGGTTGAGGAACTGGCCTCCAGGCAAGCAGCCAGAAGTGGTAGAGTAAGATTTGAATGTAGGCGTGTTGGTTTCCAGACCCAACTTCCTCCCATCACATCACACTAAGGGCAGCTGAAATGTCACTCAGCCCACGGCCATGGCCCACGTGGCCTCAGCTTTGGTGATGATGTCGGCTGCCACAGAGATGCAACTAGCCAGTTTTCTTGAATCACTTTGTGCTGGGAACTGTGCTTGGCACAGAACATGAGTATTCCCACTAGATCCTCAAAGGAACCCTAAGAGGTGGTAAATAGATTTAGCTCCGTTGTATACATGGAGATACTGAAGGTCAGAGTGGGGAGGCAGCCTGGCTGAGGTCACACAGCTAGAAGGTAGGCAAGCCAGGACTGAGCCCTGTCTAATACTTGCATTCTCAGCCATCTTCTGCTGCAGGACTTTCCAAGATAGCAACCACGTCCAAGTGCCTTGAATGATAAATTCTAGCTCATGTGGGCTGCCTGTCTGTTTCACAGTCCATGCTTGGCCTGACAGCTTCCATGATGCTCGTGTGTGTGTGTATGTGTGTGTGTGCGCGCATGTGTGCTTAGTTGCTCAGTTGTGTCCTACTCTTTATGACCCCATGGACTGTAGCCCGCCAGGCTCCTCTGTCCATAGGGATTCTCCAGGCAAGAATGCTGGAGTGGGTTGCCATTCTATTCTCCAGGGGCTCTTCCTGACCCAGGAATGGAACCTGGGTCTCCTGCGCTGCAGGTGGATTCTTTACTGGCTGAGCCACCAGGGAAGTCCCTCCATGATGCTCTAGCTTAACAATAATAATTGTCACTAACATAATTGCATTGCTTTTATTTTACTACTGAATTTTATACTATTATAATAATAAGTTTTTATGCAGATATATGTATATTACTTTATGTATACTAACATTTATATATATTATACTGCTGTTACTACATGCTCTTATTGTTACTGCTGTTATTATATTATTACTATTAGTACTATATTGCTACTATTACCACACTCTGTGTTTCTCACTCTGGGGCCCCAGTGAAGGGACAGAGCATGTTCTTCTCAGGGCAGATGACAGGGGTACAGAGGATAATAAGTCTGTCATGCCTCTTAATTTATTGCCTCATAGTATTGCTATACTTATTATTATGAGGATAGTAATAATCATTATTATTATTATTACTATAATAAATATAGGAGCTGATACTTTCAAGCCAGTCACTGGGCTAAGTGTTTTGCTGGCTTTTCTCACAGCCGCCCCTTGAGCAGGTACTTTTATTTTCTTCAATTTACAGCTGGGGAAATCAAATCCTCGAAAGTTTCAGGACTTATCCACATCTCACACGGCTTCCCAGGTGACACTAGTGTAAAGAATCTGCCTGCCAATACAGGAGACGCAGGAGACAGGGTTTGATCCCCAGGTCAGGAAGATCCCCTGCAGAAGGAAATGCCAACCCACTGCAGTATTCTTGCCTGGGAAATCCCATGAACAGAGGAGCCTGGCTGTCTACTGTCCCTGGGGTCCCCAAGACTCAGACACAACTGAGTACACCATGCACACACAGCACAACACATCTTAGCACTGATACATTTTTAAGCAGCTCCATTGAGGCCTAATGTATTCATAGTAACCTGGAAGCCCTTCAAGGGTGCGGCATGGGGTTTGGTGTGCACTCAGGAAACCATAACCGTGGTCAAGGTCATAACCCTTTCCTGAGTCTGATGTCCCCGGGGCTCTGATGATGCTGGTGTGGGGTGCCTCCTTCTGAGACTCCCCCGTCAGTCTGTGGGTGTTGCCTGGTTTGGGTTTCTCTCATCTGTCCTGCTGACCACGGGAAGGACATCTCATCAGGGCCCAGGCTTTTTCATGGCTGCATCCACTTCCAGTTCCTTCTTGCCTCCACTTAAAAAAAAAAAAGTTTTAATGAATGGGAATGTGCATTTTATTTTTTGGCCTCACCACGTGGCATATGGGAGGGGTTCTCTGATCAGGGATGGAACCCATGCCCCCTGCATTGGGATCATGGAGGCTTTTTTTTTTTTTTGATTGACTTTTCAAAAAATGTTTTAATTGGAAGAAAATTGCTTTACAATATTATATATATTGTATATACAATATACAATATTATATATATATATTACAATATATATGTGTATATATATATATATACACACACCCTCTCCCCCTTTTACAAAATTATTTATTTTAAAATTTTAGTTTATTTTTAATTGGAGGATAGTTACTTTACAATATTGTGATGGTTTCTGCCCTACATCAACATGGCAGCCACAGGTATATATATGTCCCTCCCTCTTGAACCTCCTCTTCTGTCCCACCCCATCCCACCCCTCTAGGTTGTGACAGAGCATCGGTTTGAGCTCCCTGCATCATAGAGTAAATTCCCACTGGCTATCCATTTTGCATATGGTAGAAATGCATTTGAGTCAGTTCTAATGAGGTGAGCCTAGAGCCTCTTACACAGAGTGAAGTAAGTCAGAGAAAAACAGATATTGTATATTAATGCATATGCATGGAATCTAGAAAGATGATACTGATGAACCTATTTGCAGGGCAACGAGGGAGACTCAGACACAGAGAAAAGACTTATCCCCTCTCTCTTGAGCCTCCCTCCCCTCCCACTGGAGCGCAGAGTCTGAACCACTTCCCTTAACTAAGGGAAGTCCTTGCCCCCTCTTTTTGTGGTGCTTTCTGTGGCCAAGGAGCTGAAGTCTTGAGTGATAGAAGGGAACTTATTTCAGGGATGGCACCTCTAGCAAGCGGTACTTCGTGGGACCACTGTGCAAGGAAGATGGGATCCCAAGAGCAGAGCAGCCCCTCCCAGGAACACCCCTCTCCCCCCGAGGCCACTTGGGGACCAGAAGCCCCAACTGAGTGACCCTGTGGAGTCCCCCACCTCCCACTTTTCAGCTGGTGAACCTTGCTGAGTCTGCAGGGCCAGCTCTTTGGCTTCCATGCACAGATGCATTTCCTGGCTCCCTGGGGCACACACTTTGCCTCTGGGGAACTTGCTGAGTCAGGTTAATTGTTACAGTATCTTCACATGAGCCTCAGTTAGTATTCAGATGAACGGTGTGGGCAGAGTAATTATAAGTTGTGTGTGTGTGTGTGTGTGTGTGTGTGTGTTCCATTGCTGGAAACCTCTCTGTGACTGAATAATGTGATGAGCTGGGTCTCCTCAGGTAGAGCGAAGTTAACAGCCAGAAAGTCGGGGAAATGCAGGGATAGGCAGGGGGCCTGGCTCTGGGTGAGCTGAGGCTAGACCTCTGAAAACCACTCTCTGGATGGCCAGGGAGAGGTCAGTCCCGTTGATCCCATGGGTCCCAGGAGAAGACACTTGTGGAAGAAGGGCTCAGAGAGGTCAACTGTCCACCCCGAGGACCCAGCGCGTTGTGATTTTCACTGTCGAGAGTGACAATCAGTGGCCGCATCTGTGTCCCCACTGCATGGTGAGAGGGCTGTGCCTTTCTCTGGCATTTTGCTGGAACAGTGGTTCCTGCACTTGTCTGCACACTGGAATCACCTGTGTGAGTTGTGTGTGTTAGTTACTCAGTCGTGTCCGACTCTTTGCAACCCCATGGACTGTAGCCTGCCAGGCTCCTCTGTCCATGGAATTCTCCAGGCAAGAATACTGGCATGGGTTGCCATTTCCTTCTCCAGGGGGAATCACCTGGGGAGTTACTAAAATACTGATGCCTGGATGCCCCCTCCTTGGCACCTGATTTTATTGGTCTAGGGGTAGACTGCAGAGAAGGCAATGGCACCCCACTCCAGTACTCTTGCCTGGAAAATCCCACGGACGGAGGAGCCTGGTAGGCTGCAGTCCATGGGGTCGCTAGGAGTCAGACACGACTGAGTGACTTCACTTTCACTTTTCACTTTCATGCATTGGAGAAGGAAATGGCAACCCACTCCAGTGTTCTTGCCTGGAGAATCCCAGGGGCGGGGGAGCCTGGTGGGCTGCCGTCTCTGGGGTCACAGAGAGTTGGACACGACTGAAGTGACTTAGCAGCAGCAGCAGCAGCAGCAGCAGGGGTAGACAGGGGATTAGAATTTTTGTAAAAGCCCCCCTGGGGATTTTCCTGTGTGTGGCTTGATTTAGGTCTAGAATCTAGCACAGCACCATCTTATTGAATATAATGAGGGTCATGTATGTACTTCTAAGTTTTTAATAGCCACATTTTTAAAAAAGCAAAAAGAAACAGGTGAAATGAATTCTAATAATGTTTTTTATTTAACTCTACATATCCAAAATATTGGTGGCACAGTGGTAAAGAACTTGCTTGCCAATGCAGGCATCTCAGGTCTGATCCCTGGGTTGGGAAGATTCCCTGGAGTAGGAAATGGCAACCCATTGCAGTATTCTTGCATGGGAAATCCCATGAACAGAGGAGCCTAGAGAGCTAGTCTAATGGATCCCAAAGAGTCAGACATAACTGAGCATGCACACATCCAAAATATTATCATTTCAACATGTTTCCAATTCAAAAATATTAATGAGGGACTTCCCTGGTGGTCCAGTGTTTGACACTTTGCCTTTCAATGCAGGGAGTGTTGGTTCGATTCCTGGTCAGGGAGCTGGGCCTCGAAGCCAAAAAACCAATACATGAAACATAAGTGATATCGTAATATATCCAGTACTTTAAAAAATGATCCGCATAAAAAATCTTTTAAAAAATCGATGAGATGTCTTAAATCCTTTTTTTTTCCTTGTATGTTTTTATAATGATAGCACATTGCAACTTAGACTAATCAGCCTTCAAGTGCTTACTATGGAATCAGACAGTGCAGGTCTGGCACGTAGTAGGTGCTCAAGGGGAGTGTTTGAACACATAAACCAAGGAGGCATTCATGGCTAAATCTATAGTAATGAAACTGGGCAGCTGCTCCAAAGACTTTGAAAAGTGTGATTTGTTGGCAGAGCTCTGCACAGAGAACAGTTTTGCTTATGTCTTAGGATTTAGGCCTCAGACACCATTCCTACCATGAAGGCTTCTGTAGTCACCCTCTGTCCCACTCCTGTACTTCACCCAAGGCCTTAGGTGAACTTCTTAGACTGCAGAGCTTCAAGATCCTAGACTTGTTCTGTCATTACCATTGTCTGTCTTCTCAGTGTGACTGTCTGTCATGTAACCTGTAAGTTCCCTAAGGACATGGCCATGTCCTAATTAATCTCTGTATTCCCAGTGGCCAGCCCAGTTTAATTCAATAGATGTTTGTGGAATGAAGTAATAAACCGATAATAACATAGTGATTCAACTGCCATGCAGACCACTTTTGAGGAAGAAGACTAGCCCACAGGACAGGTCCTGTATAGAAGGCAGAGCTGACCCAGCTGATTTCTTATAGTCTGGTCATTAGGGACTATGATCATATGTTTTAGTCAGCTACTGCTGTATAACGCCAGGTAACAAACACCCCCAAACTCAGTTGCTTCCAACCAGCATTTATTAATAAGAAATAAATGCCTGTGAGTTTGCTGGGGTTTGGCTAATTCCAGCTGAGTTCTGCTGAGTTTTGCCCCATGGAGTCAGTCCTGTTCTTGTCCGTTTTTCTCATTCTGGAGCCCCAGCTGAAGGGGTAGAGCATGTTCTTCTCATGATAGATGACAGGGGTGCAAGGAAACATTCTCTCTCTCTTGGGTTGGAACTGTCCCTATTACTGTCTCTGCATGTCACCCCACCAAAAGTAGGTCACCCCACCAAGTTGAGCATCAGTGAGTCAGGGGAACAAGGAAAGAGAATATTAGTAATCCATCTTACCCACTATAATAGGCTTCCTTGACTATGAGTAATGGGGCTTTCCAGAAGCCCCATCCCTTATGTTGATGATGTTTGATTTTAAGCCTGTTTCTCAATGCAAGAAGAGAAGAGGGACTTCCCTTGTGGTCCAGTGGTTAAGAATCCACCTTCCAATGCCGGGGATGCAGGTTCAATCCCTGGTCAGGGAACTAAAATCCCATGTGCTGTGGCGCAACAAAGCCCACACGCCACAATCAGAATCTGTGCACCCAAGAAAATATCCCACATGACACACAGATCTCACATGCCACAACTGAGACCTGACACAGCCAAATAAAGAAATACATAAATAAGTACTTTTAAAGATATGACGGAGGGAAGAGGATTGGAGTTTCTTATCATCTGTAGCTTCTCTGTTGCACTAAATTTGCCTCTGCTCTATCTGACATTGACTACCTTGTTTTCTACCCTTTTGACCCCTGAATTAGTTAACATAAGCATTCACGCTGAATTCCCTTCTTGCTCTCTAGGGAAGCCATCAGGGATTGTCAACCTCTGAAATATAGATCATCCAACTGTGCTGTGTGTGCAGACTGTGCACATTCCCATAATGGTGCTTGCTCATGCTTCGATTCTATGGTTTTCTTGTTGAGGAGAGAACGTGCCTCGCCACAGGCTGGCCAGAGCTTAGGGTGGCCCAGCAAGTATTTCTCAGGATCCCTGCCTGCATTGAAAGGCATCTCTGAGGTTTAAGGACATCAACCCGCTCTTTTTCTTTGCCCTTGATAACCTCCAGCTTTACCGGGTCAGGGACAGAGAGATGTCTGTGATGTGGATATGAAACCTTAGGGAAGGCTCAGCAAGGTGAGGGGTGCATCCGAGGGGGAAGGGGAAGCCAGAGCAGAGCGTCATCCTTCATCCATCTGGTCTGGACCTTCCAAGTTCACTGCCGTTCAAGAGACCTTGCCAAAACCCACGACAGAGCTCCACGCCAGGGGCCCCGGGCCATTTCCAGAGGAACCTGCTTGTAGGGATTCTGTTTTGTCAAGATGCTACTTCTAATGAAGCAGAACGGAACTCCTGGCCAGCTCTCTCTCCCTCCTGCAGGCCTCTGTGGGCTCCGAGGAGCACAGCCTTGGCTGTGAACAGAACAGTGTGACCCTGACATAGCCCAACTGCTTCTACCCCCGCACCCCCACCTCTGCTTCTCCTGGTTTAATTTGGCCGCTTTTAGGACTCTGCCTCCCCGAGAGGTGAGCGGGGCAAGGGGGCAGTGAACACTCCTCCAATTGGTGGAGGTCTCTGGGGAAGCAGCGGCTTTGAACCCAGTTTGACCCTCTAAGGGTTCAAGTTCCTGTTCTCTTGGCAGCGTATGATTTCCTGTTTCAAAGAAAAAAAACCTGAGGTTTTAAGAGCTTTTTTTTTTTTTTTTTAAAAAAAGGCTTTTGGACACAAAACGGCTCTTACGAAACAACATGTTGATGAGTTTAGTATAAATGAATCGGAGACATATGGATTAAATTTCCCTTGCAATCCACAGGGGCTTCAAAATTGGGGGAAGAGTGTTTGTCAAAATGTGTGTCTGTCTCCCACCAGGGTCTGGGTCAGAATCAGAGCCTGGCCCACCCGCTTGCTCATGCCCCTGACCCCTGATGGGGGGACTAAGAGCCAAGGGGTTTACAGCAAGTCTTAGGTTTGCTCTTTTCAACCTGCAGCCTTTTTGCTCTTAATTGAGTTGTTCCCCACACCTCCCCTGTACCTTCAACAGGCCAGTGTCTGACTCCTGCAAAGACCCTGAACCTCTGCACAGAGAAATTGACACGAGCTGCCTTGACATGTGTTGTATAGGTGTTGTGCCTTGACTATGAACCGTCCCATGTTGACCCATCCTATCTTAACCTTCCTTGGCAACATATGCATCTATTAATATTAGTGTTCAGATGTGGCCATTAGAAACCTCCCCCACCCAATGGCCAGGGCATGGACCCCATAGCAGGGTGTGGGGTGAAGATTGGTGGCTTATATTTTAAGTTTCTCAGATCCCATTCTTGCTGTCAAGAGGGTTGGGGCTGGAGGTTTTCTGGTCTTGTGATAAGAATAAGGATACTTAAAGAAAGATGACTTTGTTGTCACCTGGAGTCATCCAGATATCCAAAGTGTGTTGATCTTGGTGGGGTTTTTTTTAAGATTTTTTTGACGTGGACCATTTTTAAAAAGTCTTTATTGAGTTTTTTTTTTTTTTTTTTTTACAATATTGCTTCAGTTTTATGTTTCGGTTTTTTGGTCACAAGACATATGGGATCTTGGCTCCCCCACCAGGAACTGAACCCACACCTGCATTGGAAGGCGAAATCTTAACTACTGAACCACCAGGGAATTCCTGGCCTTAGTTTTTTAAAAATCTAACTTCTATCTCTATTTTTGACAAAGGAGCAGAGAAATACAGTGTGTTTGGAGAGAAACCTAAGAAGCTTCTATTAATATCACTGTGTTGTCTTTTGGCCTTAGAACTCTTTAGGCAAGAGAAAGCTTAATGGAAGCCCCTTGTGTGTAACAGATAAACAGCTTCAGCAGACAAACTAGAGCGTAACTCACTCTCTCCTTCATACCCTCCCGCCCCACCTTCCCCTGCTTCGTGGGAGTCGTCGGTCCCCTAGGAACACAACTTGAAAGCACAAATGATGTTCTAGCATAGAATTCACTAAATTCTCTGGCCCTTAGTGCCAGCAGTGAAGCTAATGCATGTCTCATGGACATTATGTTGAGTGAAAGAAGCCAGACGCAAAAGAGAACATTCTATGGGATTCTCTTTACATGAAGTTTAGAAATAAGCAAAATGAATTAATGCTGATGGAAATCAAATAGGGGCCACTTTTAGCAGTGATTGGGAAGAATGCATGAAAGAACTTTCTTGGGAAGTGTTTTGTATTTAGATTTGGCTGGGTGACACAGGGGTATAGCTATATACATATTTCTTGAGCTGTTCACATAAGATCAGCACACTTGATTCTTTTGTTGTTGTTGTTCAATCACTCAGTCATGTCTTTGTGACCCCATGGACTGCAGCACACCAGGCTTCCCCGTCCTTCAGTATCTCCCAGAGTCTGCTCAAACTCATGTCCATTGAGTTGGTGATGCCATGCAACCATCTCATTCTCTGTTTCTCCCTTTTCCTCCTGACCTCAGTCTTTCCCAGCATCAGGGTCTTTTCCAATGAGTCGGATCTTTGGATTAGGTAGCCAGAGTATTGGAACTTTAGCTTCGGCATCTGTCCTTTCAGTGAATATTCAGTGTTGATTTTCTTTGGGATTGATTGCCTGGTTGAATCCTTTAGAATTCTCTTAATAGTATGCACATGATGTTAAACTAACCAACAGGGAAATTATTGTCAGGTTATTCCCATGCTAACGTCTGAAGGCACCCTGTCAAGTAAGATCTCTTTGCACAGTGACTGAGAGTCTGGGCTTGGGGATTGTTGGTGCAGAGATGATGGTTGAAGCAAGACACAGGGAAAAGTCAACTCAGGAAGCACAAGCAAGGTCTCCTGCTCTAAGCAGGGCTTGAATGACAAAGACGGTCACCGTGGAGCTGGGATGATCCAGGTGGGTTCTGATTGAGTAGATTCAGCCTCATCACAAAGGCCAAACTCAGAGGACGTCTGTGGGCTTGGGGGATCCTGAGAGGATTGCAAAAGGGCGGCACTAGTGGGCGGGGGAACCAGTCCCGCCTCAGGCACTTCTGGCCAAGTTATAGGGCGGCATGACCTGAGCCCCTGTGTTCACCATCTTGATATGCAGAAGAATCTAGGGGCTCTGAAGAGAGGGGAAGAGCACCCACACAGCCTCACCACCCCAGTCTTTTGGATTCAGAGGGACTTGGCACGTTGAAGGCAGACAAGAGAACAGAGTGTCCACAACCAGCCTGTCAGGTCTCCAGAAGGGGGCTGTGCCCCTTGCAGGAAGCGGGAAGGCTGCTTGAAGAAATGGAATTAGCCTTGCTGGGCTAGCGTGTCTGGATTCTGTCTGGAACACTGAACAAACTGTCAGTCAGTCAGATAGAGGAATATGGCCTGGACAAAGGACAGGGTTAAGTCTCCGACGGGAGGGGTGGGGCACCCTGGGTTGTTACCTGGTGGCCCAGCAGGTGTGGGGCACCTCCAACTCACCCCACACTCCCCTTCCCTCCCCTGCTGAGCCTCCACACCCATCATTGGATCCCGGCCCTGAGGCTTCCTGTCTCCTTTCTAGGGTCCACATGTGGGCCTGAACCTCTGCCAGGCCAAGCACAGTCTTGCAGGAAGGAGATTTCAGTTCCCTTTTGGAAAACAGTTTTCCTTCCAACCTAAGCAGCTGCCCCCCTGCCAACCAGCGCTAGAAGGCAACTATGCACAGCTCTTCTTTAAAATGACCCGCCCGGCTAATTCGTCCCAGCCTCTCTCTCAGTTTAGTGCTAAGGCAGGGAAACCAAGCACGGTAACTAGCAGAGACTTACACTGCCACGTATTGACACTTTCATTCTTGAGAGATAAGTACTCTTTCGAAACTTGGCTAGTTGGGCCAACAGTGCCAGTTATATCTGCGTGTGCCCACTTCCTTTCCTTTCTTTGGAGTTGCCGAACATCTGCTATATTGAGGCCACAGTGCCAAGCTTGTACTACCCCCTCCCTAACGTGACTGTTGCTCTACAGCTCGGTTCCCAGCTCGTCCCTTCACCAACCTGGGGTCCTTTGCTTTGGCCATCAGGTTGGAAAAGCCTTGTCATTATTGGATTTAGCTAAACATACTAGGGGTGTGAGAATTGTCCTGTGCATTGTAGGTGTTCAGCAACATCCCTGAGCTCTAGTGACTAGAGCTCTCCAGCAGCATGCCCCGCCTCAAGTTATGACAGCCAAATATGTCCCTTGCTGTTGTTCAGTCGCTCAGTCATGTCCAACTCTTTGCGACCTTGTGGACTGCAGCCTGCCAGGCTTCCCTGTCCTTCATTATCTCCCAGAGCTTGCTCAAACTCATGTCCATTGAGTTTGATTGATGTCCACTGATGCGTAGACATTGGCACAATTATGTAAGTGATCTTTGGTCCTCAGGCCCATGGTGGCTTTTGGAGTAACTTGTAAATTGCCTTTGGGTCTAATAAGCTCTCAAAAATCAGCATGAAGACGATAAACAAAAGGCAGGAACAGGCAATTCCTAGAATTAAAAAGGGGGAAAAAGTCAAATGGCTACTTAACATGTGGAAATTTGTTTAGCTGAAGTTGGGATTAAAGGGATACTAATTAAATCAGTTACAAGTCTCTGCTTCCCCCTGTTAAAGTGGTAAAAAATTAATAGTACATGGTGGTTTAGATGCAGGAAAATGGGGGCTTGTGAGTTTGATCCCTGGGTCAGGAAGATCCCCTGGAGGAGGGCATAGCAGCCCACTCCAGTATTCTTGCCTGGAGAATCTGATGGACAGAAGAGCTACACTCCATGGGGTCGCAGAGCCAGACATGCAGCATCATAGCACGCACATACACATTCCCTACTCTGAGGGGAGAAATGGGTACCAATTTTCTGGAGGGCTGTTTGACAGTAGTTTCCAAAAACTTCAAAGGATATTCTCTTTGACTCAGAAATTCCATGTCTTGGCAATTCTCTTACCTTAAGGAAATAATCAGAGACGTTCATGAGAGTTCATGTTCAAGGTTGAGTATCGAAACACTATTTGTGTGATAGAAAATTGGAAATGACTGAACTGTACAACAATACGGAATCTGTTATGTAAATCAGGGTTCATTCAAATAATGAAACACCATGAAATCATTAAGACATGTTGTAGAACAATATTTGATGGCTTGAGAAATATTTACAGTATTTGGTATCTAGAAAAAATTTTAGATTATAAGTCAGTGTATTCAGAATGATCCCAATTTTATATCAACAACAAAAAGGCCAAATAGATGCATAGGAAAAAAAAAGTTGGAAAGGTAAATGTCTGCAATTTCATTATGGTTATTTCTAGGTATGGCTATTATGGTGAATTTTATTTTCTACTTTGTGCTTTTCTTTTGCCATTTTCAAGTAAGAAATTGAATACATCCTTAATTGTTTGAAATTTAGATTGTTTCCAATTTTCCATTATTGGTAATACTTTAATGAATATCCTTTGCTTAAATGTTTTAAAGAGACTCTTCTCAATTCATATAATGGAATGTAGGTGGGGGCGTGGTGGTAATTGAAAACAAAAGTAAGGAACTTCCCTGGTGGTACAGAGGCTAAGACTCCATGCTCCCAATGCAGGGGGCCTGGGTTCGATCCCTGGTCGGGTACTAGATTCCACATGCCGCCACTAAGACCTGGTACAGCCAAATATGTAAATAGATAAATAAATAAATATTGAAAAACCAAAAAAAAAAAAAAAAAAAGGAGCAAAATCAAATCCTTGGAGGGTTTTGTATTAGAACATCCTTGCCTCCGGGCTTCCCCAGTAGCTCGGTGGTAAAGAATCCGCCTGCAGCGCAGGAGACACAGGAGACATGGGTTCGATCCCTGGATTGGGAAGACCCCTTGGAGGAAAGCATGGCAACTCACTCCAGTAATCTTGCCTGGAGAATCCCCATGGACAGAGGAGCCTGGCGGGCTATGGCCCATGGTTTTGCAGAGTCGAACACGACTGAAGTGACCTAGCACATTCTTGCCCCTAATCAGCCCCGTATCACCCTGCCTTATGTTCCTTGGGACACAAATCCCCATGTCCCTCTCATATTTGCTCTCTTTTGAAGTTGTGAGCTGAGAGTTTGTGACTCTGGTGCCCCAAAGACAGGATTTGCTGATGACCTGGGCTCTGCCACTTTCTCCCTCAAATTCTCACCTTACCCATTAGTCTCAAGCTTCTGAAACCAGGAGGCATCCTGGGTGTTCTGTTCCTTGAGCAGGTGGGTCAGGAAAGGAGAAAGGCTTGAATATATACTGAGTATCAGGTTTGTGCTGGGTGCTTCCCTAGATGTTATCCAAACCCTGGGACATCTTGGATGATTTTTCTTACTCTGCCTCTAACCTGGTCATCTTAGCTTTGCCTTCAGATTTTGTCACTGGTCTTGCCTCAGCATCTCCACCAGTGCCTCCACTTCATTCCCCATCACTTCCTGCTGCACAGCTGTGATGACCTCTTCTTGGCCCCCTCTGCTCCCTGTATTCAAATCTCTACCCAGTAACCAGAAGGGCCCTTTCTGGAATATACTACTGATTTTTCTTCTCTCCCACAAACCCACTGTGGTTTCCCATTTCATGCACAGAGTCCAGGGCTCTACACATCCCCACCCAGACCCCTGCCCCCGTCCCCCTTGCTTGTCTGCTGGCCACCCTGGCCTCGCTGCTGCTTCTCAGACATCCTGAGACCATCTTCCCTGATGACCCCTACCAAACCCGTTTCCCTCCTTTCTGGAATGCTGCACCTCCAGCCTCCTCGCTTTGTCAAGGTCTCTGTTCTGAAGTCATGTGATCTCAGAGACCTTCTCTGACCTTGCTTTCCCCTGCCCCTGCTTTATTTGTTATCATAGTACTATCAGGACTAGCCATGCAAGATCTCTTTTTCTTTCTCCCCAGTTAGAGTGGAAGCGCCCAAGAGTAGAGACTTAGCTGTGTTGCTACAGTTCTGCCCTCAGAACCTACCCTGGAGGATAAGTTCTCACAACAGTCCTTGAGCCTCTTGCTAGGATGACAAAGCTGGGACTCAGAGATGTTCATGCGCCCACCTGTTCAACGTCATGCATGGCATGAACGCATTGCAGATCCAAGCTCTAACAGCTGTTAGAGGTTTTCTCTCCTCCCAGAGGCAGGGCCCCTGGGCTGGGCTGCTGAACTGGCTGCGTTTCCCAAAGCAGTGGGAGCCACTGGTAGGATGCTTGTGTAGCTCAGGTGGCCCATAGATTCACATTAAGATGAGCTCTGAGATTTCCCACTGGGTTCTGCTTTTTTTCTTTGCAACCTGCATGGGTCTGCCTCTGCACTGCTGTGTGATTGTTGGTACCAGTGTTCCTACATCATTATGTCTTGGAAGAAGACTTACTTGCTTTTTTGTTGTTGCTGTTGTTCAGTCGCTCAGTCGTGTCTGACTCTTTGTGATTCCATGGACTGCAGCATGCCAGGCTTCCCTGCCTTTCACCATCTCCCGGAGTTTGCTCAAACTCTTGTCCATTGAGTCAGTGATGCCATCCAACCATCTCGTAAATGAAGATGGTTAGATAGCATCTCACCCTCTTCTTCTTTTGCCTTTGCTCTTCCCAGCATCTGGATCTTTTCCAATCAGTCTTTACCAATGGGGTAAATAAAGTTCCTTGACCCCGTGTGACAGTCCAGCCAGGGCTGTGGTTTCAGGATGCTCTGAGACATGGACTGAGAATGAAGCTGCATCCCAGCTCTGCATGCAGGAGGGACATTTTTGCAGTGTTTTACCCAGTGTTCCCAATTGCTCCTCCCCAGGGTTATTTACAATTTGTTGAGTGCCTCCACTGTGTTCAGTGCTCCAGGAGACATAAAATTCCCTGCCTAAGACCTTGCAGTCTAACGTGGGCAGATAAATGACTCCAGCATAAGCCACCTTCCCTGGGGAAGATGGTCATCTCTCCAAGGCACTGGGTTTCTCAAGGTTTCCATTTGCACGTGACTTTCCATTTTTAAACTCCCCTTGGAAGAAGTGGAGACAACTCTGGCAAGGATGGGGGAGGCAGGGCTGGGAGGGCAGAGTGGAAAATGTTGTCTGTGAAGGGTTTTTTTTTTCCAGAACAAATGGCATTCTAGGAGGCATTTCCAAGGCATGCAGTTTGTGACTTGAGACAGCTTGGGGTGGGGCCAAGATGATGTTGAGAAACAGAGAAAATGAAGGCAAACCCCCAGGGAATAGAGGCAGGTATGAGAATAAGGGACCAGAAGCCAAGTTTCGTAACTGAAGGTGTAGCAGCAAGGTCACCATCCATCCAGCCACCCAGCCCTTCATTAATTCAACTAACCCTTAGTCCATGTTCCATCTTAGCTGGAAACTCTGCCAGACCATGGGAGCTGGTTATTTACCTGCTGCTCCAGGAACTCATAAGTCTACCTACAGTAACATAGTTTCATCCTTGAAAGTATTTTAAAACCTGTGATGCTCTGACTTAGACTCTGTGATTCCCCTTGTGCTCTGGACTCTTCCATCACTGCATTCATCACAATTTTATTTTTTAATTTTTGAAACTAATTAATTGATTATTCATTAATTTGGCTGTGCTGGCTCTTAGTTTCAGCATGTGGGATCTCGTTCCCTTGACCAGGGATTGAACCTAGGCCCCCTGCATCGGGAGCTTTGAGTCTTAGCCACTGGACCACCAGAGAAGTCCCCCATCACAATTTTAAAGTATGGTGGGGTGTGTGGTGGCTTTTGAGTGTGTGGTGTGTATGCTCATCCGTTAAATATTCATCTCTCCTTCTGTAACTTTTTTGAGAATAAGGACCTGCCCATTTTCTTCATGCATCCCCATCCTGAGGGTAGGTGTTCAATAAATATTAATAGAATCAATGAAACCATGAATGAGTGAAGTGAAGACAGCCTCATATGAATGTAGTGGGAAACCAAAAAAGGACTCAATGGAGGAAAATTCACTTAATGATGTCTCCTTTGTAGTAGCAACTATAGCACCATCAACAGCAAAACCAGTTTCTTCCATACATGCAGCCAGGCTCTGAGCTGAATTCTTCACATACATGATCTCATGTGACATGAGTGTGACACTCCCTATTTTGTAGGCCTGGGGACTGAGGCCCAAGGAAGCTGGCTCATTTGTCTGTGGACCCAGGCATCGTCCATACGCTGGGGTTCTCAGAGGACCCCCGCCCCCAGCTGGCACTCAGTGTCTTTCTGCTTCATTGCCTGTAAACTGGCGTCAACTGTTCTTGCAAATTCCTATCGAAGACTGAACCAGGGGAGATTCCAGCAGGCTCGAGAAAACTTTGGGCTGCAGGGATGCTCTTCAAGAGGTAGAGAGCATTCCCTTTAGAGACGTTTGAGAAGGGAGTGCCAAGCTGTTAGTGTTAAGAGTTCTGGTGGGATCCTTCCTCTGCAGGGAAAGAGAGGGCTGGGGATTCTTCTGGGCTTCCATTCAGGACTGTCTCTCTTGACCATTAAACTGCTAATGGAAGGTGTCAGTGCTTGACATTTGGTAATTAAAACGTCCACTGACTGAATAATAACTTTTTATTGACATTCATATTGATGAAAGCAAAAGTAATTTGATTTTAGACATCCTCGTCATGGGCTCGGCTGGGCAGGGGCCCCTGCTGTGTGGAGTTGTTGGTGTGGTGGATGGCAGCAGGGCCTCTCAGGTGGTCTCCGTTCAGGCCAAGTGTGAGGTGGCTGGTGTGGTCTAACCCATCTGGGGAGACCAGCTAATTCAGGCAAGTAAGAGGTAGAGCACTGGGGCCGCTGGCTTGTGGGTGACCGTACAATTGCTCTTGGATTCTGGACTCTTTACTCTGGAAGGCGTTTGGGGAAATACTCTTTAAGGCAGATCTGTGAGGTGCCTTATCATCCATGAATAGTCAGAATAACCCTCAAAGCTGGGAAGCTTCTAGATCTTAGAGGAATCATTGTCGTGGAAGGTAGGGTCAGGTAAGGATGTTAAGAAAGGGAGGAGATGCCTTACATTATACATCAGCTCATTTCATTTCAATAACCATCAAAGCTAATTATGTTCTCCCCATTTTTATAGATGGGGAAATGGAGACTCTAAGAATTCAGTAGCTTGCATAAAGCTATCCTCCTATTTAAAGACTAGGGTTAATTTGTGACTGGCCAACTATAATCCTAGGAAACGCTTTATAATGAGTGTGATGGTGGGCTGGGGGTGCCCCAGGGAAAAAAGAGATTTGCTTTGTCAAAGCCACAGGAAGGCCAGGTGGCCATTGACATCACCATCCACCAGCAAGAGGATGCTGGATGAAGGCGATCTGGGAAAAAGGGTGTTTGCTACTCTGTAACCAGGGCCTGTGCTAGAATTTTGTCACCAGTTCTCTCGAGCTTGAGTCACCCAGGGACAAGGATCAGCCTGAAATCAAAGATGGAACTCACCATTGGTCGAGAGCTGAGCTCTCCAGTGCAGTGACTATTAACCACATGTGGGTCTTTAATTATGATTGAGTAAAGTTTAAAAACCAGCTTCTCAGTACCACTAGCCACTCTTCAAGAGCTTAGTAACCACAAGACAAGTGACTGCCATGTTGGCTGAATACTTCCCTTTATACGGAAGTTCTCGTGGACAGTGCCAGACCAGAAACCACTGGCTCTTTCCAATAGCATGGCAAGTGTGGATCCTGCTTCTCACTTTCAAACTGTGAAACTTTGAACAAAATGCTTACTTTCTCAGCATCTCTGTTTCCCCAACTATAAAAAGGGAAGGGGTGTTATCATGAGGGAAAATGATCGTGTATGGAAAGCATGGCCCATGGTGCTGAGTATACAGCTAGTGGTCATCAGAGGCTGCCACTGCCTTCCTGTCCACAAGAGACAAAGACAAGCCCTTTTGGTCTCGGATGTTTCTGTTGCAGATGGATTGCCATTTACTGAATTTACCTGAGGCCACCTGTCTTTCTGCTGTATGTGTGTGTGTTAGTCACTCAGTCGTGTCCGACTCTTTGTGACCCCATGGACTGTAGCCTGACAGGCTCCTCTGTCCCTGGGGTTCTCCAGGCAAGAATACTGGACTGGGTTGCCATGCCCTTCTCCACGGGATCGTCCTGACCTAGGCATCAAACTCGGGTCTCCTGAATTGCAAGCAGATTCTTTACCATGGAGCCACCAGGGTTCCTATTTGCTTTTTGAATAAATATCACCAGAAACAAACAAACAAACAAAAAAATACCTCACCTTTCCTCTCTTCTCATGTGAGAATGGCCCTGTTTCCATGATGCTAAAGCTATGTTCCCTTCTGGAGGACTGCAGCACTCTGCACCTTGGCCTGGGTCCTGCATCTTCAGATTTCTCTGTCTTGCCTTCTTGTCCACCTATCCCCCACACACCTATAACAAATTAAAACATTTCATTCCTGGAGCTTGTTTGTCACTGTGCACTTGGACAAGCTGAGGGTGTCTTTTCTTATCCCACGTGGCTTATTTTCTAAAATTTATGTTTAGCTTCTCTGGGTCTTGTTGCTGCGCATGGGCTTTCTCTAGTTGCGGCCAGCAGGGGGCCGCTCTCTAGTTGCGGTGCCCAGGCTTCTCACTGTGCTGGCCTCTCTTGGCAGAGCACAGGCTCCGTGTGTGTGTGGGCTTCAGTAGTTGTGATCCATGGGCTTAGTTGCCTGGCGGCATGTGGGCTCTTTCCGGACCAGGGATCGAACTTGTGTCCCCTGCACTGGCAGATTCTTAACCACTGGACCACCAGGGAAGGCCCTCACTTTGCTTACAAAGAAGAGGCAGCAGAAGGTAAAGCGGTTCTTAAACTTGGGTGCAGATTGGAACCACCCTGGAGGGCTTGTTACACTAGTCCTGGGGGCCCCGCATGCTGAGTTTCAGCGTCGGTCAGTCTGGGGGTAGGGCGACCAGAACTTGCATTTGTAACAAGTTAGAAATGCTGCTTGTCTGGGGACATACTTTGGGAATCTCTCTTTTAGGCCATGCTCCCCTGTATGCTGAGTGCCCTTGAAGTGTGCTATGTTAGTAGCTCAGTTGCATCCAACTCTTTGTGGCCCCATGGGCTGTAGCCCGCCAGGCTCCTCTGTCCATGGAATTCTCGAGGCACGAAAACTGGAGTGGGTTGCCAAACCAGGGGATCTTCCTGATCCAGGGATTGAACCCGGGTCTCCTGCATTGCAGGTGGTTTCTTTACCATCTGAGCCACTAGGGAAGCCCAAGTGTCCTTGAAGAATTGTGCATATCAGCATTACCTGCAGGGCTTATTAAAACACAGATTACTGAGCCCTCTCCCCAGAGTTTCTGCTTCATTTCTGGGGAGTTAGATACAGCCTGAGAAATTTGCATTTTTACCAGATTCCCGTGTGAGGCTGATGCTGCTGGTCTGGAAATCACACTTTGAGAACTGCTGGTATCTGTATACCAGTGTTAGCTCTGTGATCAATGAGATGTGAAGTCAAAGCCTGTCTCTGCCACTCTGTGAACCTAACACTCTCTGAGCCTCAGTTTTCCCATCTTTTGAATGGAAATAAGGGCTAAGGTTGTTGTGAGAATCAAGCAAAGAGTAGGTGCTAAATAAATGCTTTATATCTTCTCCCCTAAATGTGAATTGCTGTGGCTGGGCTGCAGTGAGGCTGCAGAAGACAGAGCATTCATAGCTCTGGATTTGTCCATCTGCGGCTTTTTGCTGTCCCCTAGTTAGCACTTCCCGCTCCCCCTCTCTGCTCCCCAAACCTGGCAGTCCTCATCAGCCCTCTCCCCAACACAGTTAGGCTGCCAGATCTCTCGGCCTCCAGATGCCCGCTGCACCACCGCCCTCTTGCTACCACTTCCTCAGATTTCCCAAACAAATTGTGTCCCATCAAATTGTACGTTAACTGTGTTACCATAAGAATAAATTGTGTTTATTTCCAGATGACCTGGAGTTTTTGGCTGCCTTGCCTAAAAATAACTAAAAGCAGTTTTAAAAGAGGGAAAAGAAAATGGAAAACAACAACAGAAAGTAAAGGAAAGGGCAGCTCCAGCCTGCTGCCAGATTTGGGAGAGTGGAGTTCACCTCCCCCCTCCACCCACCACCCCCTCACACCTGGCAATAAGTAACTAGCTGCCTTGCAGTGTCCTGCACTGCAGTGGATCCAGAGAAGCCCAGAGCATCCTGGAGCTGGGGCTTCCCTGGTGGCTCAGATGGTAAAGAACCCGCCTGCCATTGCAGGAGATGCAGGTTCGATCCCCAGGCCTGGAAGATCTCCTGGAGAAGGAAATGGCATCCCACTCCAGTATTCTTGCCAGGGAAACCCCATGGACAGAGGAGCCTGGTGGGCTACAGTCCATGGGGTTGCAAAAAAGTAGGACGTGACTTAGTGACTAAACAACAACAGAAATCCCTGAACTGGGTCTGTCTGTGGCATGTGGTCTTTCTGAGAGCCACCCAATGGGAAGGTGAGGTAGAAGGTTGGTTTTGTCCTGTAGTTTGTGAAAAGGGAGATAGCTGTCCTGGGATGCTTCATGGAGGAGCTCCTCTGGGGAGCAGAAACCATCAGGAACTGAGGCACAGAAGCAGAACTCAAAAGTGTGGCAGAGGCTGGGAGTCTGGGGCCATGCCATAGAGCAGGGGTCCCCAGCCCCCAGGCTGCACAGTAGGAGGTGGGCAAGCCAGCAAAGCTTCATCTGTATTTACAGCTGCTCCCCATTGCTCACTTCACCACCTGAGCTCCGCCTCCTGTCAGATCAGTGGCGGCATTAGATTCTCATAGGAGCACAGACCATAATTATAAAGTCAAGGCAGAATATCCTGAGATTGCCACTAAATAGAAATAAAGTGCATAGTAAATGTAATGCACTTAAATCATCCAGAAACTATCACCCCCTGCACCTACCCTGGTCTATGGAAAAATTGTCTTTCACGAAACCAGTCCCTGATGCCAAAAAGGTTGGGGACCGCTGCCATAGAGAAGATACAAAAGCAAGGATTCTGTGTCTGCCAGCTCCTGCTTCTAGCACAGTCCTGATGCTTTTGCATAGAACCTCGATTCATTTTTTCCAGCTTCCTCTCATCAGGCACGTCAGCGCTTTCCAGCTCTGTGATTTGAAGCATGCCATCTAGCCTCCCCCAGCTTCCGTTTTCCTAGCTCTGAAATGGGTATCATGACATCTTAAGGCTGCAGGTTGCTGTTCAGACTAAACGAGAATATTCATAAAATTGGACAGCATGGAGCCTACCATACAGTAGGTGCCTGATAAACATCAGTTCCCTTTTCCTCATCTCTGCTCTATTGGAAGCCCTGCTGCAGATGTTCAGAGATGAAGGTGGTGATCCTGAAGGCAATGGCTTGTGCAAACCCCCATGCCTCCCTAGCATTCTTGGTCAGAGGGGACAGACATGCCAGAAGAGAGAACCACACCAAAGGGACAGATTGGCATCTTCTAACCAGTGAGTGCTGTGGTTTCCTCAATCTTCCCTGGATCACGTGGCAGGTGGCAGGCAAGCTGGAGAGGGCCTCCCAGGCAGGCAGCTCAGTAGACACAGTCAGGAGGAGGGCAGCGTCCACCCCTCACCCTCATTCCTAGGCTGGGGTGAGGCCCTGAGCCTCAGGTGCGGGGAGGCTTGTATAATTCTCATCTCATCGGGCCCTAGACTTAATCGGAGCCGCCTCCTGCATCACTGCCATCCATCTTCAGGAGACAGGTGAGACTCAATGAAGATGAGTTAGGACGTGAAGAATGCGGCAGGATTAAACCCTGATCAGATCATTACTGCAGCAAGAGGAAAAAAAAATCATGCCAGGCCAGGCTGATGTCTCTTTCTGTATCTTTTATTTATTTCCTAACATCTATGCTTTTGCTTGAGGGCCAGAAGTCTTCCTTCACCTCTCCCTTTTTATCTGGCTCTCCTTTTCTCTCTCCTTGGGTTTAAATTGTGGCTTTTCTTCTGGGGTCCCAGTTAAAAGTGGTCCCTAGACCCCTGGTTCCTAAGAGCATCATCCACTGACTTCCAGTTCAGGATGCAAAGAGACATATCGTGGGTAGTGCTGGTCTAGGTTCCTGTTCCCAGGCTGCCTTGCAGACCCAAGTAGACCCAAGTGGATGGACTGGGATTTCAGGGGACAGGGGAGTCACAGGCAGAGTAGAGGAGGAGGATGGTGATCAGGGAGCATGAAGAGTGAACACACAATGGGAGTTAGAATAAAAAGAGCAGAGGATTGTGTGAAGAAAAGGATGAGGGCTGGATTTTGGCCATCTGGGTCTCAGCAGTCCCCTAGGTGAGACCTTCTTTCACTGAAAGGAGGGAAGCTGATATTCTCTCTCTGCATCTCTTGTCATGTGTCTCTGCCCCTTGCACCACATAATCACAGATGGCCCATCCGTGATGACCCTGTGTGTCCCAGCCTGCTGTGTGGTCAGACCGAGTGCCCACAGCCACCTTAGTGCCCATTTCCTTGGGTACCGAACCCCACTTTGCTCTCCTTCTAGGCTCAAGTTGCTGGATGATCAAGGCAGGACTTGTGCAATCTGCGGCATACCTGGTAATTCAAAAGCAACAGCCCCAGGCTGATAGATCCCAGGGCACCTGGAACTTTACCGTTTTCCTCGTAGGAGCCTACTTCTTCAGATAGCTTTCTTTTAAAATTAATTCATTAATTTGTTTTTGGCTGTGCTGGGACTTCATTGCTGTGCATGTGGACTTTCTCTCGTTGCAGTGAGTGGGGGCTACTCTTCATTATGGTGCGTGGGCTTCTCATTGCAGAGGCCTTTCTTGTTGCAAAGCACAGACTCCAGGCAAGAGTAGGCTCAGTAGTTGTGGTACATGGGCTTAGTTGATCCACGGCATGTGGAATCTTCCTGGATCAGGAATGAAACCCATTTCCCCTGCATTGGTAGGCAGACTCTCAACTACTGGACAACCCTGGAAGTCCAAACTTCTTTTTGAAAGGGTTGCTCAAGGGGTCAGTTTTCTGCTGAATTTGCCAATGGAGTCTTTATTTGCCAGTGGGGTCTTTATTTTCCTATTGACGGTCCTGCATCGCATGACAGTGCCAAGAATGATGGGAGGAAGAAGGAAGCAGGACAGAAGAGGCTGCAAGGTGGGTTAGTGGCAGGTGAAGCTTGTACATGATCTATAGTAGCGAGGATGGCTCTTGCCGTGGCATCCCTGGATGTTTCAGCGATCTCTCTAGACTGTAAACGGTGCCCTGTGAATTCTGGCTTCCTGGGCATACGCCAGAGAGGAGGCACCTTGCGTTTCTGAACTGTTGGAGTGCTGACCTTTTCACCAAGCCAGCCTCCCTAGGTGAGGTCAGCAAATGTATTTGGATGTGTACCATGTAAACAGTGAAACCCTAAAGGAGAGGACAAGAAGAGGCAGATGGAAAGCTGTAGCTAGCATCTGGCAGTTTGGAAGCAAAATCCTGCTAGTTCTGTGCCAGCTTCCTCCATGTCGTGGCCCCATCTGTCTGCCAGCCCTGTTAACATGGGCCAGGGCATCTCTGGGTCCTGAGGGTCAGTATCCTGCCTCTTACTCCTCTTCCTCTTCCACTTACATTACTCCACAGGGAGCCCGTATGCCTCTGCCTGCACCCAGGCTGCCTACATACCTGGCTCCTTGCGATACCATGGCAGAGTCACTGGAACATCAGGTGTTTTCACATCACCTCTGTTCTCTGCCTAGGCTGGTAGATTTGACTAGTGCCTTTAAATTACTTTCCCATCTGGGGAAACTGGTGCAAAGCTGAATGTGACTCATGGAGGGTGTAGCAACTCGGAGCGATCATCATAATGTTCAAGATGCTCCACCATGAGCTCAGGTAGCCTCCTTCCTGACAGCTTCTTACACTGTGATATCATCTTGGATGGAGAAGCCAAGTGGGACTTGCCCAGAGGTATTATGATGAATCTCTTTCTGCAAGGTTGTAATAAAAAGTCTCTTCTGCTGTTGAATTTGAGAGCAGCACTGGAGTTCTGAGACGTGAAACACTGCTGATGATCCTTGGCACTGCTCCTCTTCAACCCCTTCCTTATCAGTGACCTTCACTTCCTCTCCATTTCAGCCATACAATAGTAAGGCCACTCCTTGGCTTGCCCTATGGTGTGGAATTTCTCTAAGATCCAGACCTACCTCTAGTCTCCCTTCTCCCCACGGTGCCTTCACTTCATTTTATTTTAACATTTTATACTGGAATATAGCCAATTAGCAATGTTGTGATCGTTTCAGGTGGATAGCAGAGTGACTCAGCCATATTCATAAATGTATCCATTCTCCTGCAAGGGCTTCCCAGGTGGTGCTAGTGGTAAAGAACCCACCTGCCAAAGCAGGAGACATAAGAGATTGAGGTTCAATCCCCGGGTCAGGAAGCTCCTCTGGAGGAGGGCATGGCAACCCACTCCAGTATTCTTGCCTGGAGAATCCCATGGACAGAGGAGCCTGATGGGCTTCAGTTCACAGGGTCACAAAGAGTCAGGCATGACTGAAGCGACTTAGCACACACACATTCTCCTCCAAACTCCTCTCGCATCAGGCTGCCACACAACACTGAGCAGTGTTCCCTGTACTATACAGTATGTCCTTATTGGCTATCCATTTTAAACATAGCAGTGTTGTGCCTTCACTTTACACATGACCTTGATGTCCAGTCTCTTGGCCCCTGTGGCTTCTGTGTTCTCTTGGCTCCATTTGCTTCCCCATCCAGCCAACCCCATGGTTAGCCATTCATGGCATCTCCCTGGAACTCTAGACTGCCTCCACCCCGATCATTCTTTCTCTGCCTGTTTAACAACCCCTCCTCTGTGGATCCCCATTCTGTGATTTTTCTCCCCTGTGCTGAGTGGCTGAGCAGGACAGCTATAGACCTGTGCTAAGTGGGTCTACTGCATATCTGGTGTTCAGACCCCAGCAGGACCCCTGCTGATCTTTGGCACCTTTCGTTTGGCTCCTGCTCACCCTGTTCCAACTGTGGTGGGTCTTGTCTAACCCTTTAGAGCCCCACAGCTCAGCTCTTTAACCCTTGGTGAAATATCTTGTGTATTTGGTTGAGCTTGAAGCTGCTCAGTGCTTGCACTTGCAGTTTTCCTCCTTGCAAATGCAAACTTTACTCTTGTTCTCATCCTCACCTCTTCTCTCCTGTATCACTTAAAGTATCTTCAGGGACTTCCTTGGTGGTTCAGTGCTTAAGAATCCTTCCCTTCCAATGCAGGGGACATGAGTTTGAGCCCTAGCCAGGGAACTAAGATTCCACATACCTTGGAGCCACTAAGCCCATGCACCACACTAGAGAAGCCCACACTTTGTAGTGAAGACCCAGGACAGCCAAAAGATAAATAAAATATGTTTACAGATTAAATAAAGTATCTGAGTCGGTTTATTCATTAGTTGAAAGTCTCTCTGTTATCCACTACATTCCTAAGTGAGGAATATGCCTATCACTGTGTGCATCCTAAGATAGTCACACCCTACAAGGCACTGATGTTCATAAAAACTACCAAAAGTGTATTAGAACATACTGAGAATACTTGTTGTTGTTCAGCCACTTAGTTGTGTCCGACTCTTTGCGACCCCGTGGACTGCGGCGCGCCAGGCTACCTACCTGGTCCTTTACCATCTCCCGGAGGTTGCTCAAACTCATGTGCATTGAGTCGGGGATGCCATCCAACCATCTCGTCCTCTGTCGTTCCCTTCTCCTCCTGTCCTCAATCTTGCCCAGCATCAGGGTCTTTTTGAATGAGTCGGCTCTTTGCGTGAGGTGGCCAAAGTACTGGAGCTTCAGCTTCATCGTTGGTCCTTCCAATATTGAGAATAATACCAATAGTTATAAGAGCAGTTGTTTTCATTAATGAACACTAACTCTTATGTCAAGCCTTGTGCCAAGTACTTTCCAGGTATATCACACTTCATCTTGACCCCAAAGTCAGTGAGTTAGGGACTTACAAGATTCTCATATTATAGAAGAGAAAAAAAGGCTGAGAGGCTTAACTACTCAGAGGCAGAGTTGGGATCTAAACCCAGAATGTACCTTCACATTCTTCCCTTCTTGCCCTCTCTCCCATTCTTCCTCGCGGGTGGACTCACCCCAGGAGGGTCTCCTGAGAGCACCTGGTCCCTTCCCGCATCCCCTCTGCCCTCCGGGCTTCCCAGGTCCACGCCTTTCTGCTGAACAAGCCCCGCTGCTCTGACCTGCCACACATTTAGCTGCTGAGCACGTGTAGACTCACATCGTGCTTTTAACTGCAGGCAAAACCCATCCCTCTGGGAACTGTCCCAGTTTGAGGGTTTTTTTTTTTTTTTTTAAAAAGGCAGTCATGTTAAAATAGAGATTAATGCTATAGACAGAGAGAGACATGAAAATAGATCCAGGAGGGATGGTAGATAGCCTATCTGAATAGATCCCAGAGATAAATACATGGAAAACATAGAGAATTATTGTTGGGAATAATTCTCCATGGGAGGCTCTATGGATAAATATATAGACCAGGGATAGTGGAATCATTTAGAGGAAGTGAGATGAAAACAGCACGTGGGAGTCCGCAACTGTGAGAGCTGTGCTGAATGGGCCTGGGCCTTCGGTACCACACGTTTGGTGGAGTTGTTCCAAGAGGAGGTCGGAAATCTGCGGGCGGGCTGTTATCTTCCAGAAGCCACATGGCAGGGTGTCCTGGGGAGAGTGAGAGGGGAATTAACTGGGGACTTTGTGAGGGGTTCTGGGAGCAGGATGGGAGATGCTGAGGCAGACCTATGAGACAGCATCATCGGGGTGGGCTTTGTAAGTTGACACGGGGATGTGAAGGCCGAATGGAGCCTGGGGAAAAAGGGGCTAGACTGAAAAGGGCAGTGTTCCCAGGGACCCACAGAGAGAAGTTCAGGGCTCTAGTCCTTGAGGGCATCTGGAGAGGAGAGCCAAGTCCCCCACCCAGCAGGTGAATTGGTGCGGCAGGCCGTCTGCACAAACATGGGACATATGCCTGGAGGCTGCAGCCCAGTGTCATAAAAAATCCATCCCCGGGTAGCACTGTTCCTGTGGTTGATGACTGTGGCTCTGTGGTGATTGGATCTGGACTTGGCTCAGGCCCTGCCCACCAGTATCCAGGGAAGATTGTGAAAAGCTGGGGTGAACTTGGGACAGAGCTGCTCACATGTTCTTCTTCTCCCCACCCTGGTCCTTGCCCTGTTTATCCAGAACTCTGCGGCTCTGTTTGACAGACATTCCTGACTGGGCTGTTTGGCTGTAGAATGTTCTACTCAAGGGCAGATGAAAAGGGCCAGGAGGCTGCTATGATTCAGAAAGGTGGGACAGTGCTCATCTCTTTGCATGAATGCTAAGTCGCTTTAGTCATGTCTGACTCTTTGCAACACCCTGGACTGTAGCCCACCAGGTTGCTCTGTCCATGGAATTCTCCAGACAAGAATACTGGAGTGGGCTGCCTACCACGCCCTCCTCCAGGGGATCTTCCCAACCCGGGGTTTGAACCTGCATTGGCATGTGGGTTCTTGACCACTAGTGCTACCTGGGAAGCCCACTCATCTCTCTATGGAACTTCTTTTGTTTCTTAGAATGATTGACTAGGAAAGGGGTCAACAATCCTTAAGTGAGCACTTTGACCCTGGACACTGATTCCATCTTTACACCCCACCCTCCTTTTCCAGGAGAAAAAGGGAGTAACTGTTGACTGTTTCTGACAGAGACCTTGCCATGATAGCCAACGACCCATAATTCTCCCACGCATGTCAAGAGTATCCACTGACTATCTTGCCTTATTCTAGGGTGGGTTATGGGCTGTGGTGTATAGGAATGTAGGGTCTTTACCTTCAAGGAATTTGACATCTGAAGACTTTATGTCAGAAGTCAACTTGGGGCCCCTCTGTACTGGAGAGAAAGAGCCCAGATGGTATCTTCTTTGATATTGGGAGTTTTGCCTCCTATGCATGAGTTAGCTGCTCTGGTGTTGTTTTAGATGTCATAAGACCCAGATGTCCTTTCTCAGGGATTAGCCTTGACAGTAGGGCATTCTGGAAAAGTTGCCTTTCCTCTCTGAATCAGGGTCTCTCTCCCTATGTTGGATAAGAATCATGGCGATGTGACTCATGTGGGTGTCAGAGAGATCAGGCAAAGGACATACTGGAGAAACCCAAGTCCTCAAGCTGCCTGATGAGAGAATCTTAGCTCAACAGAGAACTTGCAGTCCAGAATTTCTGTTGGGTTAAAATTCCTGCCCTGTTTATAGAGGAGGGACGTTTGCATAAATAACAAGGGAACAGTTCCAGAGAGAACTTTTCCAGTAGGAATCTGGCTAATCAGGTCTCTAGCTGGACTTGTCCCCAGAGGATTCATGAGAATAAAAATTGAGGGGACAGCCATCCAGATGGCATGTGGCAGGGGCGTGGGTTCTGCTCCAGCGATATTCTGGGGTCTCTGCCCAGTTCTGGCCGTCTGGAACACCCTTCCCTCTATTCCAGGCAGGGGGGTGTCCTGGAGAATGGGCAGCCATCTGGTCACCGGGCAGAGCCTCAAAACAGGGGGACAGGGACCATATGGGCTGCACATGGTTCTACCTTGCTTACTTTTGACTTTAATCTTAAAGTCCTCTGAACTGAAAATAGGATTCAGGAGAAAGCTTTCTGTTGGAGAGTCAGACACTCTGTTTGCCATGGAATTTTTTTCTCCCTGCTACTGCTGTGGTCAGACTGATGGGCAGGAGGATGACCCAGTAGAAAGTGGATAGGGATAAGACTGGAAATACTAGGCTTCCATGCTAGGTTGCCTGCTTATCAGTAGCAACACGCTAAGATGACCTCCATTTCCTCTCTGTAATGGGTGGAGGAAATATAGTCCTAGAACTTGAATCTGTAAAATGCATGGACACCAATTATATGGTTGTTATAGCTATCTAGTTTTCATAGCCCCTTTATTCAACACACACACAAAAAAACCTTTTGCAAACTTAGGTTGGGCTTTCCTGGTGGCTCAGTGGTAAAGAATCTGCCTGCCAATGCAGGAGATGCAGATTTGATCCTTGGGTCAGGAAGATCCCCTGGGAAAGGAAATGGCAACCCACTCCGGTATTCGTGCCTGGAGAGTCCCATAGACATAGGGCTCCTATAGACATAGGTGGCTACAGTCCATGGGATCACAAATAGTCGGACACAACTGAGTGACTGGACATGCATGCATGCAAGCATATGTTACATGCAAGATATTGGAGAGACCAAGAAAAAGATTAAATCCTTACATTATTTTTTCATCTGTGATTCCTCCCTCTTGACCCTTGGGAAACCATGTGGTCCGTTGCTGTGGGTATCAGTGAAGGAGACAGAGTCCCAGTGTGAAGGGCTTACATAGACTCAAGGATTGCACTTGGAACTCAGCTGCAGAGACCACAGAAACCTGTTTTGAACGAAGTTTTGGTTTTTCCTTAGACTCTGGGGTTCTTGACCTAGATGTTGAGTTCCTCTGCAGTAGAGAGAGGAGTGGGCGAGATGGGAGTATAGTATTTAAGAGCAGGGAAGCCAGACAGATTTAGATGGGAGTCCCAACTGTGCATCATGGAGCAAATGACTTACCTCCTCTTCCCTAAAATAGGGTTAATGATAGAATCTACCCCAAAAGGCCATTGGAGTGTTGAAAGAGACAATGCATGCATCTTCATTGACATTTTAAAAAGAAGAAAGTGTTAGTTGCTAAGTTGTGTCCCACTCTATGCGACCCTATGGACTGTAGCCCTCTGTCTGGTGATTACATTGCCAGGCTCCTCTCTGTCCATGTAATTCTCTAGGCAAGAATACTGGAGTGGGTTGCTATTTCCTCCTCCAGGGGATCTTTCCAACCCAGGAATCAAAACATTGTCTCCTGCATTGGAGACATATTCTTTACCCACTGAGCCATCAGGGAAGGCTGGCATACAAGTCACCATGAACTGGGTGGCTTAAAACAGTGGAGATTTATTCTGTCAAAGTTCTGGAGGCTGAAAGTCCAAAATAAGGTGTCAGCAGGGCCATTTTCCCACCAAAGGCTCTTGGGGAGACTTCTCCATTGACTCTTCAGTTTCTGGTGGCTCCAGGCATTCCTTGGCTTTTGGCTGCATGAAACCCGTCTCTACCTCCATCTTCACAAGGCTCTTCTCTTTTGCCTCTGTGCCGTCCTCTTCTGTCTCTTATAAGGACAGCTGTCATTGGATTGAGGACCCCACCTGATTCAGTATAATCTCACCTTGAACCTTACCTTCATTATATCTGCAAAGACTCTGTGTGTGCTGTGTGCTAAGTCGTGTCCGATTCTTTGTGACCCCGTGCACTGTAGCTCATCAGGCTCCTCTGTCCATGGAATTCTCCAGGCAAGAATACTGGAGTGGGTAGCCATTCCCTTCTCCAGGGGATCTACCTGGCTAAGGGATCGAACGCATGTCTCCCGTGTCTCCTGCATTGGCAGACGGGTTCTTTACCACCAGCACCACCTGGGAAGGCCAACAAAGACTATTTCCAAGTAAGGTCATGATCTGAGGTTCCAGATGGGCTTCTCTCCCTCTCTCTCTCTCTCTCTTTTTGGTGGCAGGGGATAGGGACAATGTTCAGCCCACTACACTGACCAAAACAGAAGCAAGGGAAGTTCTTTTTCTTTTCCTCCAACTCATCAGTTTCTTACTTCTGGGCTTCTGGTTACCTGGGCTTCCATGACCTGAGAAAAGAAGTTCTAGGGAACAGTTCATTCAGTCATCCACCCATGTCAACCTGTACTTGTTGAACACTGCTACCCGTGAGATGGATGCTGTGCTAGCCATTGGAGCATGAAGATATATTAGGAGAACAGAAATGTGATGTTAATGATTGGGGGCCAGCCAGGGGTCATTCCTGTGCCCGGTTCTGGGCATAGATATTAACCACATGCTCCCCATCCTCTCACAGTCTTCAGGGAAAGGTGGGCAGGTCATGAGTCAAGGACCAGCCAGAGAACTGAGCGCTCTGGCAGCTACCAGTCCAGGATGCTGGGGGCAGAGCAGAGATCCCAGTGGACCATGGGGTCATCCAGAAGGGCCTCCCAAGAGAAGTGGCACCTGGATTCAGTCTTCAAGGGCAGGGCAAATCTAGTAGCTGGAGAAGCTTTAACTAGGCAGATTAGAACTCTGCAAAATCAGGAGACTTGAGAGAACAGGCTGGTTCAGAGAGCCATCAACAGCTCTCAGTCTGGTCCCGACAGGTGCATGAGTTGGTGGTGGGGAAGCTGGGCAGGTGGGCCTCATCCTCACCACTGTTGTCATCGTTACCATCAACATCGCTAACGTTCAGGGAACCACGGAAACTGGCTTTGAGTCCCAGCCTAAGGAATTTGGTTTTCCCTCCCTGAAGCTGTGGAAGTGTGTGTATGAGGGAGGTGGAAGGCACCCTGCGGGGCAGGAAGAGTGAGTGGGCTGTGTCCTTCTCCACCAGGCGTGGCCCATGGATGGGCACTGCTGCTCCTGCTCGGGTCTGCTTCTCTCGCTGTTGTTGTTCAGTTGCTAAGTCATGTTCAACTCTTTCTGAGCTCATGGGCTGCAGCATGCCAGGCTCCTTTGTCCTTCACTATCTCCTGGAGTTTTCTCAGATTCATGTCCATTGAGTTGGTGATGCCATCCAGCCATTTCATCCTCTGTCGTCCCCTTCTCCTCCTGCCCTCAGTCTTTCCCAGCATCAGGGTCTTTTCCAATGAGTCATCTCTTTCCATCAGGTGGCCAAAGTATTGGAGCTTCAGCTTTAACATCAGTCCTTCCAATGAATATTCAGGGTTCGTTTCCTTTAGGATTGACTGCTTTGATCTCCTTGCAGTCTAAGGGACTCGCAAGAGCCTTCTCCAGAACTGCAATTTGAAAACATCAATTCTTTGGCGCTCAGCCTTATTTATGGTTCAACTCTCACATCCATACATGACTACTAGAAAAACCATGGCTTTGACTATACAGACCTTTGTTGGCAAATGGATGTCTCTGCTTTTTAATACTCTGTGTAGGTGTGTCATGGCTTCTCTTAATATCAATTTGTTCTGATCTGTTGTGGTCATTGAGTGGAGGACATTCAAGATGCTGAAAGCTGACCCTCTCTATCTCTTGGAGAAGGAGACATGAGCATTCTGCGTCCCTTTGACCACTGGGGATCAGGTAGGCGGTCATCAGTGATGGGGAGGCTTTGGTAAGGTTTTATTCTTTAAACCCAATTTGATCATCAAGGATTCAAACTTGACTGTGCTATTTTACTATAGCAAGTATGCTTTTCACGGTCGGATGAAAGTTAAATTTATTCATTTATTTAATCTTGATTAAAGGCATCTCTAATGACTTATTGATTTTTTTATTAGTTGGGGGGAAGGGGAAGCTCACTGTCTTGGCAAGCAAGCTATTACCTGATGCCAGGTTTGAAAGCTGCTAAACAAGGGATCTGTTTTTGAAATATGAAAAGAAATATTTCAACATAAAAATCGATAAAAGGACATGAAACAATTGAAATGGATGAGCAAATTAAAAACAACTCTTTTTTCTCTTAATGAAGATCATTTGAAATGTTAAAAAAAAATGAAAGAAAAAGGAAGAGAGGCATTGCAATCATTTGTCTGATACCAAGATACAAAATTAACCCACTGTGAATATGTTAAGATAAAATGTGAAGATTATAGCAATGGCTGAACATAAATATTCTTTTAAAAATTTTTTATTGGAGTATGGGTACTTTACAATGCTGTGTTAGTTTCTGCTGTACAACAAAGTAAATCAGCCATTAGATTGGATTGTTTAGTCACTGAGTTGTGTCCTCCTCTTTTTGACCCTGGGGACTGAAGCCCGCCCAGCTCCTCTGTCCGTGGGATTCTCCAGGCAAGAATAGTGGAGTGGGTTGCCATTTCCTGCTCCAGGGATCTTCCTGGCCCTGGAATTGAACCCTCATCTCTCGCATTGGCAGGCGGGTTCTTTACCACTGAGCCACCAGGGGAGCCTGGTGTATCAGCCATATGTAAACATATACCCACACTTCTTTGGATTTCCTTCCCATTTAGGTCACCACAGAGCACTGAGTAGAGTTACCCACGATGAACAAAGATAACTTCTCACACTCCGGTTGTGCCTTCATCTTTTTTTTTCTCGGATGATTGAGATGGGCTTTGAATGGGGCTAATGCTTCGACTTCTCCCCCCGAACCCACAGTCCCTCTGCACACTGCAGCCCGGGTGATCCTCTATGAAGCACGGTCAGATCATGCTAGCCCCCGACGTTCAACCCCCAACGGCTTCCCAGCACTTGTAGAAGAGACAGCACACTCTTCCCCAAGACCCACATGGTCCTGCGTGGCTTGGCCCAGGGCTGTCCCACCCTGCATCTTTCCATTCACTTCCCATCAGCCCTACCAACCTCCATGTTATTCCCGATCACACTGAGTGTTTTCTCCAGGACCTTGCATGTGGGATTCTCTCTGCAGGAACTTACTTCCCCCAGCTAGTCCCCCAGCTCCTCCTTCGTGGCATTCATGCTGCTGCTCCCATGTCATCTCCGCAGGGAGGCTTCCTGACCACCCCTCCACCATCACACCTGCCTCTTTCCCTGCTTCACGTGTCTCTGTAGTGCTTAGCAGTTCCTCCCCATGTGTTGTGGGTTTCCTCTTTCCTCTTGATCACAGATCTTGCCTTCTGGGATACAAGCCCATTAAGGCTGGGGACTTGTTCGATGTTCCCAGAGCCTGGTGCCTCACAGGTGTGGCGTCAGTTGTTATTGGGTTGGCTGAAAATTTCATTCACGTTTTTTCCATAAGATGCTATACAAAAACCTTAATGAACTTTTTGGCCAACCCAGTGTATGGCCTGGTCATATACTGCTTCTCCCCATTCTACTGTCTCCTGAAGCCTCACAGTAACCCTGGGAGGTGGCCAGGACAGACAGTTGTCCACTTTTCCGATGGGAAGCCTGAGGCCAAAAGCACTCAATGGTCAGCAGTGGGGCAGGCCTGGGACTAGCCACAGGGGCTCTGATGCTCAGCTAGTTCTCTTGCTGCACACCTGCTTAGGATATCACATCAGAGACTTGCCCTTTCTGCTGTGCAGTTTCTGCATTTGAGGGACGCCTTGTGGGGACCTACTCTGTACCTGACGAGAACTTAGCAGACCCCTGGCTGGAAGCACCAAGAATCTTTGAGCACCTCCCAGTGTGAGGTGTGGAAGAGAAAACAAGCTGAATTGATATTCGTGCAACCGAATGGAACCTAAATTATCGTGGTGATTAAATCAGGGGCTCGTGTCCCAGCTCATCACTTACACCATTCCCTTAAATCTCTCAGAGCTTCAATTTCCTTGACTCCAATTAAGAACAGTAGCTGTACTTACTTATAGAGATAGGATTTTTGGGAGCCTTGAGTGGGGTAATGGATTGAAAGTGCTTAGCAGGGCTTGGTATGTGGAACTTTTCAAAAATGCTCTTCATTTTATCCCCGTCCTTGTCATCCTTCTGCGGTCTGTGGACTCTCTAGGAACGCTCAGGCTTTGCTACTGAGTTGGGCTCAGTTCAGTCACTCAGTCATGTCTGACTCTTTGTGACCCCATGGACTGCAGCACGCCAGGCCTCCCTGTCCACCACCAACTCCCAGAGTTTACTCAAACTCATGCCCCTTGAGTCGGTGATGCCATCCAACCATCTCATCCTCTGTCGTCCCCTTCTTCTCCTGCTCTCAATCTTTCCCAGCATCAGGGTCTTTTCAAATGAGTCAGCTCTTTGCATCAGGTGGCCAAAGTATTGGAGTTTCAGCTTCAACGTCAGTCCTTCCAATGAATATTCAGGACTGATTTCCCTTAGGATGGACTGGTTGGATCTCCTTGCAGTCCAAGGGACTCTCAAGAGTCTTCTCCAACACCACAATTCAAAAGCATCAATTCTTCGGTGCTCAGCTTTCTTTATAGTCCAACCCTCACATCCATACATGACCACTGGAAAAACCATAGCCTTGACTAGATGGACCTTTGTTGGCAAAATAATGTCTCTGCTTTTTAATATGCTGTCTAGATTGGTCATAGCTTTTCTTCCAAGGAGTAAGAGTCTTTTAATTTCATGGCTGCAGTCACCATCTGCAGTGCTTTTGGAGCCCCCCCAAAATAAAGTCTGCCACTGTTTCCACTGTTTCCCCATCTATTTGCCATGAAGTGATGGGACTGGATGCCATGATCTTTGTTTTCTGAATGTTGAGCTTTAAGCCAACTTTTTCACTCTCTTCTTTCACTTTTATCAAGAGGCTCTTTAGTTCTTCTTCACTTTCTGCCATAAGGGTGGTGTCATCTGCATATCTGAGGTTATTTATATTTCTCCCAGCAAGCTTGATTCCAGCTTGTGCTTCCTCCAGCCCAGCGTTTCTCATGATGTACTCTGCATATAAGTTAAATAAGCAGGGTGACAATATACAGCCTTAATGTACTCCTTTTCCTATTTGGAACCAGTCTGTTGTTCCATGTCCAGTTCTAACTGTTGCTTCCTGACCTGCATACAGATTTCTCAAGAGGTAGATCAGGTGATCTGGTATTTCGATCACTTTCAGGATTTTCCAGTTTGTTGTGATCCACACAGTCAAAGGCTTTGTTATAGTCAATAAAGCAGAAATAGATGTTTTTCTGGAACTCTCTTGCTTTATCAGTGATCCAGCAGATGTTGACAACTTGATCTCTGGTTCCTCTGCCTTTTTAAAAACCAGCTTGAACATCAGGAAGTTCACGGTTTATGTATTGCAGAAGCCTGGCTTGGAGAATTTTGAGCATTACTTTACTAGTGTGTGAGATGAGTGCAATTGTACGGTAGATTGAGCATTCTTTGGCATTGCCTTTCTTTGGGATTGGAATGAAAACTGACCTTTTCCAGTCCTGTGGCCACTGCTGATTTTTCCAAATTTGCTGGCCTATTGAGTGCAGCACTTTCACAGCAACATCTTTTAGGATTTAAAATAGCTTAACTGGAATTCCATCACCTCCACTAGCTTTGTTCGTAGTGATGCTTCCTAAGGCCCACTTGACTCCACATTCCAGGATGTCTGGCACCTATGCAGTATCCAGGGCATCTCAGGTGGTGCTAGTGGTAAAGAACCCACCTACCAATGCAGGAGACATCAGAGGTGCAGGTTTGATCCTCGGGTTGGAAAGATTCCCTGGAGGAGGCCATGGCAGTCCACTCCAGTATTCTTGCCTGGAGAATCCCATGGACAGAGGAGCCTGGCTGGCTACAGTACATAGAGTCGCAAAGAGTCGGGCATGACTGAAGCAACTTAGCAGTAGTTATAGAAGCAGCAACAGGAAATCTTTGATAGTGGGGTCTACTTGGCCAAGCTTGTGGCCTTTGGTCATCACAGCATTGAAGACTAGAAGGGTCCCATAGACAAGGGTCTTTGTGCAGAAGTGGACCAGTATTCACACACTGGTGGACCACACAACCCATTTACTGGTGTAGGCTGAGCGCCCGTATGGGGACTGTGTGACACCCGAGCACCAACTCCCATCTGGCTGAGTGTCTTTGTTTTCGAGGGTTGTCATCACAAAGTACCATAGGGTGAGTGGTTAAGACAAAAAAAAAAATCTATTTTCTCCCAGTCCTGGAGGCTATAAGTCCAACGTCAAAGTTGGCTTCTTCTGAAGTCTCTCCACCTGGCTTGTGGATGCTCATCTTCTCCCTGTATCTTCATATGGTCTTCCCTCTGAGTGTGTCTGTTAATTTTATCTTGTAAGGATACAAGTCATACTGGATTAGCGTGAGTGCGTGTGTGCATGCTCAGTCGCTTCAGTCGCGTGTGACTCTTTGTGACTATATGAACTGTAGCCCACCAGGCTCCTCCGTCTGTGAGATTCTCCAGGGAAGAATACTGGAGTGGGTTGCCATTTCCTCCTCCAGGGGACCTTCCCGACCCAAGAATCGAACCCCAGTCATCTGCATCTCCTGCACTGCAGGCAGATTCTGTACCACTAGCGCCACGAGGAAAGCCTGTATTGGAGTGATGGCAGCTCTCTGAAGACTGGGTGGGTGTTCTGGAAAATGGATGCAAGCACTTGCCGGCCTGTTCATTTGCCCGTGTTGGTAGAGGCCATGAGGGGGATTGCCCAGGTCATGTGTTACACGGTTGGAGCCGTGCACAGAATAGAAGGTGTGTGAGGCATGTATGGTTGTGGGGATATGCATGGACTGTGTTTATACGGGTCTGGGGTCATGTGTATTTGTCCTGGGCAAATCACTGGGATTTGTGCCTATCACTCGGGGTTTGGAGATGAGAGAGCAGAAACCACAAAATGAACACACAGGACATGTATGCTGCCCATCAAGTGAAATCCCCAGCTCTCTGCAGACAGAATCATTCTATATTCTGGACTCTGGTCTCCCAACAAAGCCGTCCCTGATCTATCTGAATTACAGATTAACTGGCACCGAAGGGACGGCAGAATCCATTTAAATGAATAGCTCTCTAATTTATTAAAGGCCTTATTTATGCTGCTGGTATCAGAGGCTCATCAAATTCTTGCAGTGGTGTGGGCCCCTCTCCTGCCCCCCTGACCCATCACTGCTGGAATATTTTATCTTTTTCCAGGAGAGCTGTAACAAGCCTGCGATCTAGGATATGGGTGGGATAAAGGGCCACACATCTTCCGTGGGCTTGCTGGGTCCCTTGTAGATTAGATTAGCAATTAGCTTGCTGCTCGTGAGGAACGTCTGAATCCTTGGGAAGAGGCCAGAGTCCTGCACTTGTCTCTTAGAGAAGAGGATGCAGAGGGAAACACTTCCCTGACAACCAGACCTTCCGCTTAGTATTATCCTGTGTGTTGTGATGACATGGAAATTTCTGGAATCTGACACACGACTCTCGAGTTGCTGTCTTGAATGTGACCCCGCTTCCCTTCTCTAGCCTCATGGTTTGGGTGAGATCTCAGGAGGATGGAATAGTCGGGAATGGTTGTGTCTGAACATTCAGGGGGCCTTCTGTGGGGTTAGCTGGCTGGCTTTCATCTCAGGAAAGGGTACTGGGCCATTGGGGAGGTTCCTAGCGCCAGGTTGGTTTGGGGGAGGGATTCTGGGAAATGAGGTGAAAAAAATGGCAATGCTCGGAGTCCTTCAGAAAGCAGAGAGGCTCAAAGATAGAACGTCACCATCTGACCTTAGACTTTGACTACCTTTTGACCTTTGGAAGGAAGATACTCAGTTCTGCTTATCATCCTGCTCGCACTCAGTTGCTAAGTCATGATAACCATAGTGTCAAACATTTTTCATGTAAGCCTGGGTTCGGCTGTCTTATCAGTACTGTTTTATAGATGGAGAAACAGAGAGAGAAATTAAAGAACCGCCCCCCCCCCCCACCTCTGAGCCACTCAATTAGTAAATGAGGAACTGGGGTTCAAACCCAAGTTCAAGTCTGATGGCAGAGTCCTTGTGCTTCCCTGCTCCGCCGGACCATCAACCTTTCCCCTTTGCCCCAAGAAACCTGAGTTCCTGCCGACTCTCCAGACCCCATCAGAGTCCAAGCCCTGGGCTGTGCTCTCTGCCATCTGCTCTCGCTTCCACGTGCCAGGGAGAGGGACGGGCTCAGAGAGTCGTGAGCTCTCACCCTGCGAGCTCGAGCTTTGTCACCCGTGGCTTCTGCAGTCGGAGCATCTGCTGGGCTCTTCATCCCCAGCCCTCTCTTTCCTTGGCAGGTGATTCATAGTGTCAGTGCTGCATCAGGCCCGTGCTGGCAGCAAGCCACTCCCCCGCACATCATCAAGGCAGAGGAAGACCAAGAAGGACGGGGTCAATCCTGTTCTCGCATTAAGATTGTTGTTGTTCAATCGCTCAGTTGTGTCTGACTCTCTGTGACCCCATGGACTGCAGCATACCAGGCTTCCCTGTCCTTTACCGCCTCCCAGAATTTGCTCAAACTCAGGTCCATTGAGTTGGTGATGCCATCCAACCATCTTATCCTCTGTCAACCCCTTCTCCTCCTGCCCTTAATCTTTCCCATTAAGTTAGTTGGAGTCATTTTGAGTGGGCTTGAAAAAGAGCTGGACAGGAGCTCAGAGGTGGCATCAGAGTGAACTTGGGTGCAGCCCTGGTTTGCTGGGGGTGGGAGTCACAGTTCTGTAAACATCTCACAGCCCCCAGGGGCACAGCGCTGTGCCTCCCAGTTGCTGACAGCACCGTAGATACACCTTTACCTTCCCTTGAAGCTCACCTCGAGTTTCCTGTTCCTCCACCTTCCAGAACTGGCCAAGGGACTCAGACAAGTGCTCCTTGGTCAGGACACACTTCTTTTTGCTTCTGATGCCCTATGAAGGAGGCTGCCACTCTAGTGAAGGTGACGATCAGAAGGGGTTTGGTCTCTCCTTGAAGACCATCAGCTCGAAGGAAAGCTCTCTGCCTTCTGTCCAGGGAGGCATCACAATGGAAGATACTGGAGAGGGATCACAGACTCTCTCTCTCTTCTCTTTTTTTTTGATGTGGACTGTTTAAAAGGTCTTTACTGAATTAGTTATAATATTGCTTGTTTTATGTTTCAACTTTTTGGCCGCAAGGCATGGGGGATCTTAGCTTCCCAACCAGGGATCGAACCTGCACAGCCTGCATTGAAAGGCAGAATCTTAACCGCTGGACTGCCAGGGAAGTCCCCAGACTCTCTCAATTGAGATTTTCTAGTCCTGAGGATGCATGCTAAGGTTTTGTGCAAATCAGTGATGAGTGAGGTTCACATTTTCATGAAAAATGCTGTCTCTTTGTCACATTTGAAATTTGTGTGAGATTATTTGAATTCTTGAAACCAGTTTCTTCTCAGCTCCAAATCATGATCTCAGTGTCAAGTTGAAGCAGTGTATTTGTTCCCAAGCAGAACTAATACCCCGAGGCAGATGATAAACTATATAAATATTGCAACTATAGGTAGAGTATTTACTGTATTTATTTTTCTAAATTTGGACCATGAAGAAAAAAAATAGAGAAATGTTATCATCTCCCTCCATCTCTGCCTTTCTGCCCTAAAAATTGACTTATTATTAATATTTAAGAGCCGTCACTTTGTATGAATCATTGGCTATAAAAAGACATACGTTTTGCTCAATTTCCATTTTATTCACATATTTCTTCCACTCTCTACTGTATGGTGGAGGTTCCACATTAAAAATACATGTATAGGAAAAAGGGTCTGTGCTTGCAATGTCTCCCCCACCTTGTCTTAACTGATTTGTTCAGTTGAGAACTCTAGGAAAATTTTACCAGTGGAAATCAGGGGCCTGACACTCTACTTTTAGTTTTCCTGTCTGCCAGCTTTCTGTTCAGTTTGACCTCAAGCCATGCCTTAACCTACATTTAATGCCACTCTGCTGCCAGGGCGCTTTTCTCTGCCTGTGTTTCGCTTCTTCATTTGGTTGTCTTTCAGTGATGCTAGGGATATAGGACATCAGCCCCCTTTCAGCCTATCCTTTCTTCCTTATCAAGGCAAAATTCAAAACCTGTTTCAGCTGCTGGGAGGAGGGAGATGTCTTTGTTGTTGTTCTAACTCTGTGACCCCATGGACTGCAGCACGCCAGTCTCCTCTGCCCTCCACTATCTCCCAGAGTTTGCTCAGATTCATGTCCCTTGAGTTGGTGATGCTATCTAACCATCTCATTCTCTGTCACCCCCTTCTCCTCCTGCCCTCAGTCTTTCCCAGCATCAGGGTCTTTCCCAAAATGAGTCTGCTCTTTGCATCAGGAGGCCAAATTCTTGGAGCTTCAGCAACAGTCCTTCCAATGAATATTCAGGGTTGATTTCTTTTAGGATTGACTGACTTGATCTCCTTGGTGTCTACTTTGGATTTAACAAACTTTACAATTGCCCTGTTTAATGCCTCCTCCTCCATCCTGGGTTTTAGGCAGCATGCAATCGGAGTGGGGTGGGAGCACAGCATGGGAGCACAAGGTCAGAAACCCTGGCTTCTCCTTTTAGCTGGTTGATTGAGCAATCTCGGGCAGCTCCCTGGGTCTTAGTTTTGTCACTGGCTGGAAGGGCAGGATGTTACCTGCCTTATCTCTGTCAGGGGTAATTGGGAGAGGGCAGCCAATGAGCCAGTGAGTGTGAAAGCTCTTGGAGTCGTACAGTGCTCTGCACACTAAGGAGACACCGAATGAAGATTATGATGACAGTGATGATGCTTCCAAGGGGCACTGGTTTAATAGATTTTATACTTCCAGGAAGTATGTCCTTTTGTTTTTCTTATAAAATTTCATTATGAGAGTCTGAGCTTGAGCCCAGTCCAAAAATTGGGAAGTGCTTTCTCCCCTAGAGCTGCCTCTGATCTCACCAGTGCTATGGGTGGGATGTGGTCACGGAGACGCCACCGCATGTCTCCATCTGCCTGCCCCTCCTGCTATAATTCTTTAAGTGGCACAGATTTCCTTTAATCTCTTTCCTATAGAGAGGGGGGGGAGGGCTGGAGAGGATGGTTGGCAAAGGTCTTTGTGCTGTCTACAGAAGTTGGAGGCCCTGGGGCTCCACTGTGGGGCCTGGGATGTGCATTTAGAGCCAGAATCTAAGCTCATGAATGCATCACACCATCAGCCATGCCTCCTTCCCTGACTCTCTGCCACCTCCAGGATTTGTAAAGTACAGGGAGTGTTCAGGCCCTAGACATACACACATTGAAATCTTAGCTCTGAATTTCCACCTCCTTGATGCTGAGCAAGGGATTATATTTCTCTGAGCCTCAGTTGTTTCATCTGCAAAATGGGCCTATTCATAGAACCTAGCTCATAGAATTGGGGGAATGTCTAGGTGGGGGGTGGCAAAGTGCCTGCAAAGAGCACAGTGCTTGAAACATAGTCAGCATGACTATATTTTCATAAGCCAGGGACAGCCCTGTGTATCCTGCTGACCCAAGAGGAAATAGAGCCTCAGGAAGATTTTGGCTGGACCCCTGTGTTTGCCACTGTAATGTCAGCTACTGAGGACTTTGTAGAAACTCTAGGACTAAAGTAGGTTTCCCAAGTGGCGCTAGTGGTAAAGAATCCACCTGCCAGTGCAGGAGATGCAAGAGACGTGGATTCAATCCCTGGGTCAGGAAGATTTCCTAAAGAAAGAAATGTCAAACCATTCTAGTATCCTTGACTAGGAAATCCATGGACAGAGGAGCCTAGTGGGCTACCATCCATGGGGTCGCAGAGAGACATGACTGAGCACGCATACATGCATGCCAGGGCTGAAGTAAGAGGTGCCGTGTTCTTTTGCAGTGTCCATTCATTCAGTTATTCATTCATTCTAACCACGTAGAAGTCTGCTGATGCACTTCTCATTTTAAGGACATGGACGTGAATCTAATATGTCTCTGCTCTGGTGTGAAAGAAAAGCAAAAGTGTTAGTCACTCAGTCATGTCCAACTCTTTGTGACCCCATGGACTGTAGCCTGCCAGGCTCCCCTGTCCGTGGAATTCTCCAGGCAAGGATACTGGAGTGGGTTGCCATTCCCTTCTCCAGGGGAATCTTCCTGACCCAGGGACTGAATCTGGGTCTCCTGCATTGCAGGAGGATTCTTTACCATCTGAGCCAACAGGCAAGGGGCCTACAAAGCTAGGAAACCTAAGACCCCGTTATCAGCTGCAGGACAAGATAGACTGTGCACCATAGTGGGGCGTGGGGGTGAATGCCAAGGAAGGAGGGGTCCCTTCCTCTGGAGCTGGGAGATGAGTGAAAGCAGCGAGGCGCTCAGACCAAAATTCACAGAGCAAGAGGCTGTGAGCCGGGTCAGGGATATATAGATTGTCACACCTGGCTTATATTAAGTTCTCAACAAATGGTAGCTATTAATGTTATTATTTAATGCTTTGCTCACAATGGGCATTCAATATATTTTTTTGGATTGACTGACTGCCTAACTGGCAGTACAAACAAATGAAGCAGGTTTTATTATTCCGATTTCTTTCTGCCTAGAAGGGCCTCTGGCTTTTACTGAACGAGTGTTCCATCAGTCGTGGCGCTGGGGCCTGAGACATCTCCAGGCCTCGCCTATCCTCCCCTCCTACCCCCAACTCCGATCTCCCCTCCGCAGCAGGGCACACACCGCCTACCTGCGCACAGGGTGGGGCGGACCTTTCTTCCGTCAAATTCCTGTAGTGTCAAATGAAACAATCAGCGGCTTTCTGTGGAGCCCGATGCGGAGAAGAGAACTCAGGGCAGATTGCCAGAGGACATTCCAGGCCTTAGCAGTTCCGTTAATCATGGCCTCTCCAGTCAACAAGAGATGCATATATATATATATACGTATCCATGCTTAATAAGACTATTCAGAACAGCTCACATTTATTCAGCCTCTCCTGGATGCCAGTTGGGCTTTCCTGGTGGCTCAGATGGTAAAGAATCTCCCTGCAATGCTGGAGATGCAGGTTCGATCCCTGGGTTGGGAAGATCCCCTGGAGAAGGGCATGGCAACCCACTCCAGTGTTCTTGCCTGGAGAATTCCGTGGACCGAGGAGCCTGGCTGGCTGCAGTCCATGGGCTTGCAAAGAGTCAGACATGACTGGGCCAGGTACTGTGCTAGCTATTTTCCGGACATTTCTCCATTTAATTCTCACAGAATCTCATAAGGTCAGTGCTATTATTTCTCCCATTCTTTAAGTGGAGAAACTGAGGCACAGGAGAAGACAAATAACCTGCCCAGCTGAGGTCCAAAGAGCCTGGACTTGAACTTGGAGAGCTGCCCACCACAGTCCTGACCCTGAATCAAAATCCGTCATTGCCTCACTGGATGTTGGGAATCAGATTCTTGGTTGGCTGGCTTTTGACAAACTCAGGGTAAATGGCAGCACCTGGGATTGCTGGTTTCAAGCATTGTTCCTGCAAGGTACCCTTCAGCAGTCCCTAAACTTTTTGGCACCAGGGACTGGTTTCATGGAAGACTGTTTTTCCATGGAGCGGAGGCGGGGGGATGGTTTCAGGATTATTTCAAGTGCATTACATTCATTGTGCACTTTGTTCCTGATCTGATGCCACCGCTGATCTGATAGGAGGTACTGGTCTGTGGCCCAGAGGTTGGGACCCCTGCTTTCCAGGATCTTGTGTATCAGTCCCAGGAAACTGCTTAAGCCATCAGCATCCCCAGAGTTCAACACTTCCACTATTTAGGAGGATCCAGGCCTTCTGCCTTCCTTACCTCATGGATCACCCATGTGCTGACTGCAGGGCAGGTCATTTGAATCCACTGGATCCTCTAAATCTCACTAACTCATGTGTAACTCTTTTGCCACCCCATGGACTGTAGCCTGCCAGGCTCCTCTGTCCATGGGATTTCCCAGCAAGAATACTGGAGTGGATAGCCATTTCCTCCTTCAGGGGATCTTCCCAACCTAGGGATTAAACCCGTGTCTCTTGCACTGCAGGCAGATTCTTTACTACTCAGCCACCAGGGAAGCCCCATTTATAAAATTAGCTTCCATCCCTCACTGTCCCCCTTACACTGCTACATATCTCTTTATGGCTCTTATTCCTACCTGACAAGCATTTATTGATTTGCTTATCCACAAGCTGTCCCCTTCCCCTGGAAGGTTAACTGCACAAGAGAGGGGCTTTGTTCTGCTCACTATGCTATTCCAGTCTCTAGAACAGTGTCTGGCACATGGTAGGTACTTAATAAAATTGGTGAATGAACTGTCTTAAGATGTACACTTATTCCCTAGTTTTACTGATGAGGAAACCAAAGTTCAGAGAGGTTAAGCAACTCACCTAAAGTCACATAGCTGATGAGGCCCCCAGATCTTGTCAGCCAATACCCTTGGACCCACAGTCTATTTAATTTCCAGCCCCTTGGTGGTCAGATACTTGGAGTCTGACAAGCTATTCCAGGAGTGAGTGCTTCTGTTACTGTGACACCTCTGCGGTCATGTCTGCCGGCAGCTTTCTGCACAAACACAACCCTCCCTACCACTTCCACTCCTGGGCCTATTACCCAAGACTTTTCACTTTCCCTTCTCATTGCTCATTGATTTATTAGCATAAGCCATTTTTAGCTCACTACTAGAAGAAATCTCTTAATTCCTAATGATTACAATCAGCATTGATTACGTTTAACCTACAGTATCATACAGTGCTGGGTCGGAGGGGAGACTCAGCTTTTTGACATGGCAGCCCCTGAGACCCCCGGCAGTGGAAGTCCAGGAGCCCCTTCAAAAGATGCCTGTGAGCTTTGGTATGTTGGGGCAATGGAAGTCGTGTGCCTGCCCAAAGACTGGAGAAGGGGTGTTTAAGTCTAACAGAGGTGGGTTCAGATTGACCTTTTTATTCCCCTGGCCATGCATGCTTGCCCCTGTGAACCCGTTTCCTGTCACTGGGAGATCGAGACATGGCACCCATGCCTGTTCTTCCCCCAGCTTCTCCGCAGAACAGGATATGGGATGAGGAACCCAAGATCAAGTGCTGTGTACATCCCGTCCAGTCCTTTTGGCTATTTCAGATTAACACCTGGAAAATATTTATTACCTCCCTTACTCTGCCCTTCGCCTCTCTGTATGGAAATCAGGGACCTGTGTCCATCCAGCTTACAGGGCAGTTGCTGCCCTTTGACATTTATTGCATCCCCATCAAATTCCTGGATGGGTGATAAATCAGACTAAAGTCATGGAAGCCAAGAAGAGTTAGCCTGTCTGTCAATTCAGACCCTCTTTTCTATCTCTAACTAAGCTCATTTCTCTTTTTGCATCATTAAGTACTCTTTCTTTGATCAGAGATGAGAAACATTGGTTCATTCTAATTCCCCAGCATGGAGTGGGAGACTTTCAGAAATGCAAACGCTGTCATTTGTCTCCATATTAAAAAAAAAAAAAGCTCTCAAATCAGTAATTAGTGTAGAGGTTAAAAGTGTCAACAGCAGCATTCTTGAGTTAGCTAACTGCCATTTGCTTTTGTTTTTTTTACTTTCTGGGTGTTATTATTAACAGGTACTGAGTACTTATACCAAGCCAAGTGGTTTATATAAATATTTAATTTAACTCTAACAATAGCCTGATGAGGGTGTTACTGTTATTAACCCCATTTTATAGATAAGGACGGAGAAGGCAATGGCACTCCACTCCAGTACTCTTGCCTGGAAAATCCCATGGATGGAGGAGCCTGGTAGGCTGCAGTCCATGGGGTCGCTAGGAGTCAGACACGACCGAGCAACTTCACTTTCACTTTCACTTTCATGCATTGGAGAAGGAAATGGCAACCCACTCCAGTGTTCTTGCCTGGAGAATCCCAGGGACGGTGGAGCCTGGTGGGCTGCCGTCTCTGGGGTCGCAGAGAGTTGGACACGACTGAAGCGACTTAGCAGCAGCAGCAGCAGCATAGATAAGGAAATAAATACTTTGAGGGGTTAAGTGACTTGATTCATGAATCAAGTGGGTAAACGCTCATGACCTAGACATCATCACTGTTATCTTTTCTCAGTCAAGAGGAATAAAAAAAAAAAAAAAATGACCTCAGAACCAGCTCCTCCCTTTTTGTGAGCCTTTTCCTGGCTTTGCAGAAAATAAGCATCAATTGAAGGAGACAAGAGGAGTAACAGGGAAACCTTGATTTTCAGAAGTGCTGCAGAAATTTAGAGAAGGAAGTGGCCAGGAGGGTGGGATGAGGAGAAAGCGTGTTCAAGAAAGGCTTCAGGGTGATGATGGGAATTGAGCTGGTTCCTGTACAGGATCTGATGTGGGGACTGCAGGCATCAGGGCAAGTGGCTTGAGCTGGAACACAGGTATGACCAGGATAGGAATGTAGATCACTTATATGGAGAATAACAAACAAACAAAAAGCCGGAATTTTTACTCAATTAATAGTGGGAGTTGCGTTCGGTCGATAATTAGAATCCGATGGGCTTTGAGTATCAAGGCTAAATCACCAGGACACACTTAAATAAAATTAGAGAGTGGATAAGATGGAAATTCTGCAACAGACCCAAGGAAAACCTTAACTATGTTTTCTTACCCTTTAGATTGCTTTTTAAAGCTTTCTTTAAAAGGGTAACTTTTTTAAAAGGTTAACTTCTGGCAGACTATGTTATGGGATGACTACTGGCCTTGGCATGAGATAGTCTCTAGGTCTGAATTCAGCTTCATCGTTTAGAAGCTGAAGGACTGTGTATAGGGGAATAAAATAGTTCTGAGCTTCCATTTCTTTGTTTATAAAGTGGAGATAATTGTCGCAAGATTATAAGGGTGAGACAGGCAATATTTATACATTGTTTGGGACAATTTTTTGGCCATAATTGATACTCATCCAGGAGTAGTTTATTAAATGAGAAAATACAAGAGCACACAGGCCAGTGCCTGGAGTGTAGCAAATGCTTCAGAGATAGTATCCATTTCATTGGTGTGTGTGCTTGTGTATGGCGTGTATATGTATATGAATATATGCACATATGTAATATTTATGAATTACTCAACCTACCTGGTGAAACTTTGAAAAGACACATGTATCACATCTGAAGTCAAAGAACATTCCACCTACAGACTCTCTGTGAACCCACGTGTGTGCCTAACAAAACTTGTTTACCTTCTAGTATTTTCTGACAGTTGTCTCCAGCAATTCCAGAGATGATGAATCATTGATTCCGCACCATCTTTGATTAGCAGGAACTTCTAACATTCAAGTTTCTCTGCCCCCAGCCCCTCTTTCAATTGGTTGCATGCATGCTCAGTCACGTCTGATTCTTTTCGACCCCATGAACTGTAGCCCACCAGGCTCTTCTGTCCCTGGGATTCTCCAGGCAAGAATACTGAAGTGGGTTGCTATTCCCTTCTCCAGGGGATCTTCCTGACCCAGGGATTGAACCCACGTCTCCTGTGTCTCTGGCCTTGGCAGGAGGATTCTTTGCCACTGTACCACCTGGGAATGACCTTAAAAGACCCTCAGTTACACTACCACGTCTTTAAAGGGTCTTCTTTTTAAAGGCATCTTGGAAGGCTTCCCTGGTGGCTCAGACAGTAAAGAATCTGCCTGCAATGCAAGAGACCTGGGTTGGATCCCTGGGTTGGGAAGATCCCCTGGAGAAGGGAAAGGCTACTCACTCCAATATTCTTGCCTGGAGAATTCCATGGACAGAGGAGCCTGGCAGGGCACAGTCCATGGGGTCGCAAAGAGTCGGACATGACTGAGCAACTTTCACTTTCACACTTAGAAGGAGTCTCCTGATTCACACGTTTGCATATTAGGGCGATGTTCCAAGTGTGTTTGGGAAGTCAGCAGTTCCAAGTTATATTGACAACAGCCTCTGGCCAGACTTGACATTATCCAGCTCAGGCTTGCTCCATATGTTGGTTTGCTTTGCCTCGCCTCTTAGGTCAGTGTCAAGATCAGCTAATTAATATTGGTGTTTGCTAACCCCATCAACACACACGTATTCTGAAATGGACACGTTAAACTAGGGTGAATTTTAAATTCCATTGCGAAACACTGTGGAGTTTTAATAGAATGTTAACGAACATTAAGCAATTAAAAAATAATAAAGCAAACCTGCTTAAATAGCTATAACCTCACGGGCTCTAAAATTATGCTGTTGCCCTGGGAACATAAGCTCATGAGAGCTAGGGAAAGTAAACTGTTACGCTAGAGGATTTAAAATAGAGAAGTAGCTCAAGCATCACTTCCATGCTCTCTGCACGAGGTTCACTTAGCAGGAGACAAGACTGGCTTTTTTCTGTCTTCAGTCTCACCATCAACTGCATTCTCGGCTCCAGGGTTTCTTCTGTGCATCTTCTATCAAGCACAGGGAAAAAAAGAAAAAAGCCATTTCTACACACCTTGAAAGGTCTTAAAGAGTCTCTGATCCCTCTGTTACCCTTGGCACTGCTGGCATTTCATTTCCTCGCGGCGTTGCTGGGCAGCAGGAGGTTATGGTTGACTTTCCATGAGGCATTTGAAGCTCCAGAGAAATGACGTGACCGGTTCCTGATTTCAAACAGTTGTCTTCACAGCAATGCCGGGCTGAGAACCTGGATTAGAACCCGGGACCCTTGTGGCCTCCATCTGTTGCTCTTGCCTTCTGTGACAAATCTCCTCTCCTGCTAGGTTGGTTTGACTTTTATAAGATCTTGATTTCCATTTTAATAATCCCAAGACATCCCTTAACTGTGCAGAGGAATTAAATTTAAATATGTAGCCTACATTTTATCTTGACATTTTCTTTAGAAGGCAGGAAAAAGAAGAAAAAAGAAAAAGGAAAACGGGGGCCAGATTGTCATTCTTCCCTTCACGAGAGCAAAATCCGTTTCTTTTGTTAGAATCGTTTGCTCGGATTCTCTCGGGCAAGGTGTAGGACCAAGGGCTGCTTTGCAAGCCTCCAGGCTCTCTAGTTACCCCTGGAGACACCAGGAAAAGTCTGCATCCAGTATTCTACGTCTCTGTGGGGAACGTACAGTGTCAGCACTAAGTGATATGGCTTAAAGATAGGCTTGTCAGTCTAATTGATCTTGAGTCATTGCCTTTCCTGTCAGAGCTGTCTGTCTCCTTACCTATAATCCTCATCACTTTGATAGCCCGTCAGGAATATGGGACTTGGCCCAGCCTTGCCTTCATCCAATAACATTATGAAATTGATACTGACACTTCCATTGGCACTAATTTCTCTAAGAGATTGGAGCCAGAGGACAAGTGGTTTAGCTTCATGGCAGTTAAGCTTTCCAAGTAGATCAAGATGGCCTAAGATTGATTGACCTGTACCCCGAGGAAGCGGGGAGGGAGGAGGGAACAGAGGTAGAAGAGGGAATGGATGGTCGATGGCTGCTTCATCATCATCAAGTGATATCTATTGACTGCCCACGAAGGACAGTGTCCTATATGGATAGTTTGAAGATGCATGCCAGGTCCTTCCAAAGACTACTTCAAAGGGAGTTTAGAAAGTTACAGTGGAGGCAAGTTGGTTAGAGTGGTTCACCGCTTCACTTGTGGTATCGCCCCCTTGTGTCTGGAGTCTGAAACAGCAACTGAGCCTACCCATGACTGTCTTTTCTCCACCCTCCACTTGCAACACACAGCAAGTACTTTAATTAGGGAAACTGTATTATTCATCCGGCTTACCAGGTGGCTCAGTGGTAAAGAACCCACCTGCAAGTGAAGAAGATGGGAGTTCAATCCCTGGGTCGGGAAGATGCCCCAGAGAAGGAAATAATAACCCACTCCAGTATTCTTGCCTGGGAAATGCCATGGACAGAGGAGCCTGGTGGGCTATCATCCATGTTGTTGCAAAAGAATCAGACGTGGCTTAGTGACTAAATGACAGCAACAAATATCATTTATCATCCAATCCAAAGGATGCACTGTTGATAATTCCTGGAACAACATGTGTAAAGAAGGACTGTCCTGGGAAAATCAGGATGTATGGTCATTCACCTTTCAGTAATTAAGAACAAAGCATATCTGAGCTAAATGAGGAGATGCTGTCTCTTTGAGAGGGTTTTATTCCTTACCTGAACCTCCTTTTGGTTAATGGATTCATCAGGAAGCAGGGTTTTGATGAGGAGGTCCCGTGAAAATGAGAAGTTTTTATGGATTGGGAGGTTTAATAATATTACCTAATCTGGAAGTCAGTATAAGAATAACACCTTAAAAGTGATTGCTGGAAGTCAGAAAGTTGAAGAAGAATATGCATTTTCAGATTAGATGTTAAATCTTTGGATTTTTTTTTCTTCTTTCTTTGCACCAGTCTGGCTCATGTGTCCATCTTTAGAAAAGTAAATGGCTAACTCACTACTACTAAAATCGCCCTCACCACCCCTTTTTGGGGTATTTGGTTTGAGTGTTTGATGTCTTTGATACATTATACTTTAGTATATTATATACATTACATGCAAATACTTTTGTGAGATGGAGGAGTCGGAATTGTAAAGAAATGTAGACCCATAAGTCTCCGTACACACCTGTTCTATGACCAATAAACCAGGGTTCTTTACGTGTGCGTCCAACTGTATTCTTGCTCAGGAATGCATCTGTGAGTACATGCATGGAATTTCCAGCATGTTCACGAGGGCCTGGTGGGGAGCATGCCTGGGTCATCACTGCCTTGCCCTGTGTCACTTCAGGGGCTTCTTAGAGAACGTGGCTCCCTGCAGCGGGGTGGGAGGGAAGGTGTGTGAACAGGCACAGATACAACAGCATGTAAAGTGTGCCATCCAAGGGAGGTGATCACAGACCTGATACGGTGTGATTCTGATTGATTTCAGTGTTGTGTCTGTACCTTCACATGCTGGAGATCGATGGATCCTCTGCACTCTCCCCAGTTCCTGCAGCAGCACCACTCGGATGAAATGTTTATTTCATTTTTACGGCTTGTCTGCTAAAGGGAGGAGTGAGCTGAGAGATTAGTAGGGGCTGCAGAGGCTCTTGCTTGATTGCTGCCCAAGTGTGTGGGGGGAAGAGGCAGCGGCCAGGGTTCAAGGTGCCTCCGAGGTGATGGCCACTGAACCAGGAGAGGCGGTGTCTGTAGGGCAGGAGGGAAAGTGCATCCTCTGTGATGAGGCAATGACTGTTTGTGGGGATGAGCAGTGATGAACCCCAAAGCTAAAGTGTTTGCTGGGGGCTGGGGGGTCCTTCTCTGGGCTGCCTTCTTTTCCCTCCTTTCTTGGTGTGGCATCTTCCATGTACCACCCCTAGGACTTTCCATGTGTCACTAGTGGTAAAGAACCCACCTGGCAATGCAAGAGACATAAGAGACGAGGGTTCCGTCCCTGGGTTGGGAAGATCCCCTGGAGGAGGAAATGGAAACCCACTCTGCTATTCTTCCCTGAGAAATCCCATGGACAGAGGAGCCTGGCAGGCTACAGTCCATGGGGTTGCAAAGGGTCAAACATGAGTTAGTGACTAAGCACAGCACAGCAACTTTATCGTTAGGCTTCCTGGGTGGCTCAGTGGTAAAGAACCCACTTGCCAATGCAGGTAGGTCGGATCCTTGGGCTGGGAAGATCCCCTGGAGAAGGAAACCCACTTCAGTATGCTTGCCTGGAGAATCCCATGGACAGAGGAGCCTGGTGGGCTACAGTACACGTGGTTGCAAAAAGTTGGATATGACTTAGCGACTGAACAACAACAGCAACAACAAACCTCAATATTAGTCAGGAAAGAGCCATATGGATGAATGGAATAGCTAAGTTCCAAAGTAGAATATCATGGGATGGCTCGGTGACTTGTCAATGAAGATATCCTTGCCAAGGATGCAGGCTGAAAGCCTCCTATCATAGGACCCTGAGTGCCAGATGTACAGTCTTTGTGGATTTCCTGCCTTTAAGATATCTGAGCCTGGGAGATGTACCTACCAAGATAGGCAGGTGCCAAACTCTGGTCCAGTAAGCAGTAGGTGAGAGACCATGGAAGGGCCAAGAGGCACTGGCAACTCTCCATCTTCTCTGCAAGGACAGGGTCTACGGTCCGCAGTGAGACAGTGCAAGGTTCAGGGTGTACACAGCCCTCAGCAGATGTAGGATCAGGAACTGTTGACCTCCAAAGGCACCAACGGAGAACCTTGGGTCTCCACCTGGAGACCACAGAGAAACCTGGGCATGCCTTGACAGCCCTGTTGTCTCTTCAAGTGACAACCCCAATAATCTGCATTCTTTGGGATAATTTTGCTGGACACACATGGGACCGACTTTGACCTTTACAGCCTTTTGTGAGGCAGGCTTTCCTGTTGTCTGGGTTTATTCTGCTTCTCTTTCATGTGCGTTGGCCCCATGGTTTCTAAGTCACTCTTGTGGGTTTCTAATTTTAGAAGAAGAGATTTGCAGCCAAACTCATGAAATCTCCAAACAACTTCTGCAAAGATCCATCTGGTGGGGAGTCCTCACAGCTCCCAAAGATGCCAGTTTGCATCTTACTCCCCAGATGGAGAATTGCGATGCATGACCACCCCTTAGGTTTCTAGAGGAATTGAGTTTGATGTGAGCTCTGAAGAACATTGGAGGGGGAGTTGGAAGAGCCAGACTGAAGCCACAGCTTTTCCCAACTGTGCCTTAGGTCACTTCAACAACTCTGAGCCTCAGTTTCCTGATCTGTGACATGGAGAAGGCAGTCTCTATCTTGAGTATCTCGTTGGGTTGCTTGAGTATCCCACAAGGTGATTAAGGAAGTTCAAGGATAGGAAAATGTCTTGGAGCAATAATATATGGCACACAGATCTGAGGGATTTCCACTGATGTTAGATTATGTGTTTTTTTTTTTTTTAACATTTATTTATTTGGCTGTATCAGGTCTTAGCTGGGCATGCAGAATATTCACTGCATCATGGGGGATTTTTTTGTTGTGGCACAGACTTTCTAATTGTGGTATGAGGGCTTAGTATTTGATGCGTGCAGGCTTAGTTGCTTTGAGGCGTGTGAGATTCCTAGTTCCCTGACCATGTCCCCTCTGCGTTGCAAGGTGGATTTTTACTGGATCAGTAAGGAAGTCCCAGACTATGGTTTTTAATGTACCATATCATGAGATCCCCATTCTAAAAGGCTCTAGGTTCTATGACTCTCATGTCCCTCCCTACTAGGGGCTCTTAAGAGGCCTCAGACAATTCCACTGAGCATCTTCTAGTAAAAGGAGAAATTCTTTTTGGCTTATATAAGGTGATGGGATCTGTGCCCAGCCCAGGGAGAGCTGGGTGAGTCTCAGGATTTGGGAGGAGTTCATAATCTCAGATTGGTCTGGAAGAAACTATGGGACTTTCATGGTTTCTCTCCAGTCTAAATTCAGGCCTCGTAGCATTTTCGATTTAGGGGCTTTGGAGATTTTATTGAAGTGTTTTTATTGTAGACCTCACTGGTTTGAGACTATATAATTATGTTCCCAGGTGGTGCTAGTGGTAAAGAACCCACCTACCAATACAGGAGACATAAGAGACATGGGTTCAATCCCTGGGTCAGGAAGATCCCCTGGAGGAGGGCCTGGCAACCCACTCCAGTATTCTTGCCTGGAGAATCCCATGGGCAGAGGAGCCTGATGGTCTACAGTCCATAGGATCGCACATAGTCAGACACAACTGAAGCGACTCAGCATGCACGCAAACACCGTAAGGCAGTTAGGGGAGTGATTAACATTATGGAGTCCAAGAGCTCCAGCTTGAACGCGATGCAGTGTGACCTGAGGCAGATTACTCAGCAGCTCTGACTTTAATTATAGGACCCACTTCGCTGAGCCACTGTGAGACTTGAATGAGACAGGACAGTGCCCAATGGTGAATACGTGCTCAGCAGACATTGGCTATTTTATAGTGTTTTGTTTGAGTACATAAGGCCATCACTCTGCAGAAGGAAGCAAGATTTTTTATAGGTGGCAAAATGCCATGGCATCACTCCACATGTACTTAGAAATACCATGAAAGGGATTTCTGCCTGACATACCTTGGATAAGCTATTGCTTAGAAAGCAGTGCATGAGACCCGGGCAACTACGGGAAGCTTTTCTAGTGGAGAAGCCCCCTATGAGCCAGTGCCTTTAAGGGCCCAAGTTTCTCCTAAAGAAATTTAATCTGTCTCTTCTAACTAGTTATGTTGTTTAGTTGCAACTAGTTGTTTAGTCACAAAGAGTTGGACACGACTTAGTGGCTAAACAACAACAACAAAGTCACTGAGTTGTGTCCAACTCTTTTGCGACTCCGTGGATTGCAGCCCACCAGGCTCCTGTGTCCATGGGATTTCCCCAGGCAAGAATACAGGAGTGGGTGGCCATTTCCTTCTTCAGGGGGTCTTCCCAACCCAGAGATCAAACCCGCTTCTCCTTCATTGGCAAGCAGGCTCTTTACCACTGAGTCACCAGGGAAGCCCTCTACCCAGTCATGCCTCTGTTTGATTTAAAGAACCTCACGCTGAAACCATCCACAGGTCAACCAATGACGTTTTAGATATTGTTTCCCTTTTGTGAACGAGGTGAAGCTAGAGGCATCCAGGCTTAGCTCTCAGGAATCTGGGCTCTCCTTCCCTTGGTCTTAGTGCTGAAATCTGATTATGCAGTACAGTTACGTTAGTGAAAAATCAGACATGAGTGAGCGGGTGAAGGACATGGAGACATTGTTGATCCAACATGGCAGGACCACCTCGTTGATCCAACATGCCAGGACTGAGTACAGGAAGCTCAGAAATGATGTTTCCCTCTATTCACCCACAGTCCCCAAAAGGATGGGGAAAATCTGTGCATAATTATTTTTTTTTCCAGTTAATTTTCTTTGGAGTATAGTTGCTTTGCCTTGTTATCTTGGTTTCTGCTGTATAGCAAAGTGAATCAGCTGTATGTATGGAAATCTATGGAGAAGTCTTTGGAGGAAATAAATGCCTCTACTTTGGGGTAATATTGACTAGTCAGGTGGCTAATGCTAAATTTAGGAAAGTTGAGACTTGAGCTATAATCTCTTTATGGGGCCTTAGACAAAAACACAAGCATTTTGTACTTCAGTTGGCTTATATATGCAATAGGAAGGTGATTACTCACTTTCTATTTGTGCCTGGAATATTCTGAAACACTGTATACAGTCTTTGGAGAAAGATGATGACAATTGCCTCTCTTCCAGGCTGCCTATTTCCACCTTCTTAGGCCCCTTGCTGCCTGCCACTCTGTCTATGAACTCCAGGTTACCTCTGCTAGCTACAACTGGGTGCGTGGGTTGTGGGTCTAAAGTTCCTTGGAAATGCTGTGAGCTCCCCTCCTCAGTGAAGCCAGTTCCCTACAAATGAGTTACAAGGGAATAACGATTGGGAAGGAGCTGTGGTTGACCCATTATAACTTTTTCCAGTGTCAGAAAAACAATGCTGGAGGGTCAGGCAGCATGATGCAGTGAAATGAGCCCAAACTTTGAAGTCAGATAGACCTAAGTCGGCCTACCATTTATTAACCGTGTGACCTTGGGCAAATGATGAATCCTTGAGCTTCAATTTCCTCCACTGCATTACGGGGATAACAGGATCTACCCTCAGGGCTGTTGTGATGATTAACTGAGATAAGGAAAATCAAGTGTTCAGAGAGAGCCAGTCCTGCGTTCCTTTCCCTTACATGTGCATTCTCCGCATGGTTGTTCACCAGCATCGTTTTCAGTCACCAAGCGATACCTCCAAGCTATGAATGCTACCAGGCATGCACAAAGTCTTTGGCTCCTGTAAGAGGCTGGGAGGGAATAGAAGCCAGAGAATAAAGCTTATCTTTTGGGAAATGATTCAGGCAGAGGAGCATAGAAGTGAGGAGGGCATGCCTTGTTGGGCAGCCTGCAGGACCCAGCGAGCCCCAGAGATCACAGAGGTGAAGACTGTCAGGAAGCTAGAGGAGGCAGAGAGGGGAGGGACCAGAGGAGCCGGTCCAGGAACAGACAGTTGGTGACTTGTCCTTAGGTATGCTCTTGGGCTCAGCCTATGTTCATTTGGCCTCTGACCCACCCCTGCCAATAAAAATTAAGAAACTGATTTTCTTTTGTTTGCCTCCAAGGACTAAGCTCTTTTTATGAAACAGTAAATGGAATCCCTCTCTGAGCATGGCTGGGTTTTTAATTGTGTTTGTTCTGCTTTCACTTATTCCATTTTATGAGTTCTGCTCCCGGATTTGTTGATGCAAAGCTCTTACCCATCAGGGACACGTCATTGTCTGATTTTTATCAGTAGGAAAAGGCTGAAGTTTTAAAAAAATCATTTCCTTAATCTGAAGGTTGGCTTGTTTGCCTCATTCTGACACATTAAAAAACCATGAGACCCATCCAGGTTTGTTTTCTTATACTTCCCAAGTCAGATTGAGGTAGGGCGGAGTTTTTTTTCAACAGAAGAAGCCATGATCTGGCTGTTTGTGGAACTAGATTAGTTAGAGTTTAATTTGGGGATAAAGAATTGGGAAGAAGCATTTTAAGATGAATCACATCATTGAGGACAATAAACCCATCCTTTGCATAAGGCAATTTTGTAAAGATTTGTCGAGGATGGTGTGAAGCATGCTCACTGTCTGAAGCAAAGGATTAAAGTAACATTGTTAAGTACAAGACGACTTCATTCCTATATGAGTCAGCATGAATCGGGTTATGCTGTAATAACAAACAGCACCTCTGCCAATCTCCATGACTTAAAACAACAAAGCTGTATTTCTCACTTATGCCACATGTGCACCAAGTGTTGGCTGGAGACCTCAACTCTATGTCAGTTTCACTCAGAATGGAGGTTGCCTGGGGCGCTGCCTCATGCTTCAACAATTGCCAAGGAAGGAAAAAGACAATGTAGCAGATCACACACTGTTTTGTTTTTAATTGTGATGTAATTGATGTATGACATTGTATTATTATATTAGTTCCAGGTGCCCAATGTAGTGAGTCAGTTCAGTTCAGTTGCTCAGTTGTGTCCGACTCTTTGTGATCCCATGAATCGCAGCACACCAGGCCTCCCTGTCCATCATCAACTCCCTGACTTCACTCAAACTCACGTCCATTGAGTTGGTGATGCCATCCAGCCATCTCATCACCTGTCGTCCCCTTTTCCTCCTGCCCCCAATCCCTCCCAGCATCAGAGTCTTTTCCAATGAGTCAACTCTTCGCATGAGGTGGCCAAAGTACTGGAGTTTCAGCTTTAGCATCATTCCCTCCAAAGAACACCCAGGGCTGATCTCCTTCAGAATGGACTGGTTGGATCTCCTTGCAGTCCAAGGGACTCTCAGGAGTCTTCTCCAACACCACAGTTCAAAAGCATCAATTCTTCGGTGCTCAACTTTCTTCACAGTCCAACTCTCACATCCATACATGACCACTGGAAAAACCATAGCCTTGACTAGATGGACCTTTGTTGGCAAAGTAATGTCTCTGATTTTCAATATGCTATCTAGGTTGGTCATAACTTTTCTTCCAAGGAGTAAGCGTCTTTTAATTTCATGGCTGCAGTCACCATCTGCAGTGATTTTGGAGCCCCCAAAATAAAGTCTGACACTGTTTCCACTGTTTCCCCATCTATTTCCCATGAAGTGGTGGGACCAGATGCCCTGATCTTCGTTTTCTGAATGTTGAGCTTTAAGCCAACTTTTTCACTCTCCTCTTTCACTTTCATCAAGAGGCTTTTGAGTTCCTCTTCACTTTCTGCCATAAGGTTGGTGTCATCTGCATATCTGAGGTTATTGATATTTCTCCCAGCAATCTTGATAACAGCTTGTGCTTCTTCCAACCCAGAGTTTCTCATGATGTACTCTGCATATAAGTTAAATAAACAGGGTGACAATATACAGCCTTGACGTACTCTTTTTCCTATTTGGAACCAGTCTGTTGTTCATGTCCAGTTCTAACTGTTGCTTCCTAATCTGCATATAGGTTTCTCAAGAGGCAGATCAGGTGGCCTGGTATTCCCATCTCTTTCAGAATTTTCCACAGTTTATTGTGATCCACACAGTCAAAGCCTTTGGCATAGTCAGTAAAGCAGAAATAGATGTTTTTCTGGAACTCTCTTGCTTTTTCCATGATCCAGCGGATGTTGGCAATTTGATCTCTGGTTCCTCTGCCTTTTCTAAAACCAGCTTGAACATCTGGAAGTTCACGGTTCATGTATTGCTGAAGCCTAGCTTGGAGAATTTTGAGCATTACTTTACTAGCATGTGAGATGAATGCAATTGTGTGGTAGTTTGAGCATTCTTTGGCATTGGCTTTCTTTGGGATTGGAATGACCTTTTCCAATCCTGTGGCCACTGCTGAGTTTTCCAAATTTGCTGGCATATTGAGTGTAGCACTTTCACAGCATCATCTTTCAGAATTTGAAATAGCTCCACTGGAATTCCATCACCTCCACTAGCTTTGTTCGTAGTGATGCTTTCTAAGGCTGTACCTATGTATATTGTGAAATGATAGCATCCATCACCACACACAGTTAGAAATTTTGTTTCTTGTAATGAGAACTTTTAAGATATACTCTCTTAGCAACTTTCAAATACACAGTACAGTATTGTTAACTGTAGTTACCATGGTGTGCATTATATCCCTGGAACTTCTTTTTGTTTGTTCATTTAATATTTCACATATAAGTGCAATCTTATGGTATTTGTCTTTTTCTGCCTTATTTCACTTAGCATAATGCCCCTAAGGTCCATTCATGTTGCCGCAAATGGCAGGGTTTCCTCCTTTTTAATGGCTAAATAATATTCCATTTGATATTCTTATCAAAACTGCTTGATATATACCAATTCCATGTATGTATGTATGTATATATATATGTCTATATACATACACACACACTGGGTATATATATATACATATATACACATATATATACCCATATATACACACATATATATATGTGTGTATATATATATATCTGTATTGTTGTTTAGTTGCTAAGTCATGCCTGACTCTTTTGCAACCCCATGGACTGTAATCCACCAGGCCCCTCGGTCCATGGGATTTTCCAGGCAAGAATACTGAAATGGGTTACTGTTTTCTTCTCCAAGGAAGATACCCGACCCAGGGATCGAACCTATGTCTCCTGCTTTGCAGATGAATTCTTTACCACTGAGCCACCTGGGAAGCTCCATATGCATATATGATTTAACTTTATGCATTCGTCAGTAGATAGGTTGTTTCCATATCTGGTCTATTGTAAGTAATGCTACTCTGAACACGAGGGTGCAGCTATCTCTTTGACATAGTGTTCTCATTTCCTATGGATGTATAGTAGCCCACCCTGACCCTGTATCCATGGGGGATGCATTCTGGAACCCCAATTGGAGACCTGGAAGTGAAGATAGAACCAGACTTTACATGTACTATGTTTTTCCCTATATATACATACCTATGATGAAGTTTGGCCTTTCCAGGTGGCTCAGTGGTAAAGAGTCTGCCTGTAATGCAGGAGACACAGGTTCGATCCCTGGGTTGGGAAAATCCTCTGGAGGAGGAAATGGCAACCCACTCTAGTATTCTTGCCTGGGAAATTCCATGGATAGAGGAGCCTGGTGGGCTACTGTCCATGGGGTCACAAAAAAGTCAGACATGACTTAGTGACTAAGCAACACAAATGATGAAATTTAATTTATAAATTAGGTGCAGTTAGAGATTGATGGCATTGATAATTGAGGTAGAACAATTATAATAATACACTGTAATAAAAGTTACATGGGTGTGATTTCTCTCTCACAGTATCTTATTATACAAATGTAATGCCTATCCTTCTTAACCTTGCGCTCACCATGCACCGTGGTTATAATTTCTTCAGTTTGAGGTGTGAGAGCAAAACCAGCATTAGTTCCTTTTCCTTCTTCAAAATTTCGGCTATAGAAGATTGGTCCTTACTCTGAATCTTAGCAATCTCAGCTTACAATTTTTTTCTTTCCTTACTAAATGAAGAATTTTTATTCTTTCAATTAAGGGAAGCACTTTACAGCTTCTCTTTGGTGCTAAGTTGTAGCTGACTCTGTGACCCCATAGACTGTAGCACACCAGGCTTCCCTGTCCTTCAGTATCTCCTATTGAGTTGGTGATGCCATCCAACTCATCTGTCATCCCCTTATCCTCCTGCCCTCAGTCTTTCCCCAGTATCAGGATCTTTCCCAATGAGTCGGGTCTTCACATCAGGGGCCAGAGTATTGGAGCTTCAGCTTCAGTATCAGTCTTTCCAATGAATATTAAGGGTTGATTTCCTTTAGGATTGACTGGTTAAAAGTTAATTTTCCCTTCCTTTCCCCACTTGTTATAACCACATCCTTGGGACTCTAGGTCATTCCTTTGGAAATGGGAGATTTCCACTTCCACACATTGACTGGGAAAAGGCCAGAGTGGAGTGTCAATGCTGGGTGTTCTTAGGGCCAAATATCTGAGAATTGTTAATGCTTGTAAGTTAGGGGGTTGGTGGAACAGAAGGGGATTTAAGTGACAAGGATGGGAAACACTGGAGAGCTGATTTCAAGGAGGTCCTCCCCGTGATCCAGAATGGGCAGAACATGTTTCCATGGTAATGCATGACCAGGGTGGCTGCTGCCCTTTCCTCTTTCGGAGTGTGTCATACACGTCCCCCCGCCCCTCACCTTTTGTACTGTGGACCCTGAGTAAGCCGAGGCTTCTGAAGTTTCCGGGACCTTCGAGTCCAGGTGTGGCTTGCAGCCCCCAGCTCCCCTGTGATGGGGGCCCCACCCACCTGGGTCGGCGCTTACTGCACTGCAGGGAAAGTCCCTGTCCTGTTCCCATGGGGTGCCTTTGCTTTCTGCGGGATACTGAGCCCTGCATTGGAATCTACCACTTGTGAAAATCTGAACCATTCTTGGATCTGCTCCCTTATTTTTTCCTGCAGAAGGAGCAGGGAGGGGGGAGAGAAAGACTGTTCGGACCATCCTGCTGGGTCGGACACCTGTTGGTGTCATCAAGCTTTCTCTAATTATTCATTGATTCTACTATGGTGTAGTGAAAGATCAAAACCTACCACTGGTGTGATGGAAAGGAAAAAGCACCTATTTGGGAAGAGAATCATGTGATGGGGGGTGTCTGAGCAGACCTGTTTTCCTTCAGGTCTCTTTCAAAAGCTTGAACTTACCAGAAAGACTGTAAGCTGGCTTCTTTCTTTTTGTTTATTAGTGCTGCATACCAAAATAATTGTGTAGTTCGGAATGGATTAGTGACAGCAGAGAAACCCATCGCAGATACTAGACAGTGTGTGTGTGTGTGTGTGTGTGTGTGTGTGTGTGTGTTGAGAGCTCAGAACACAGCAAGCTTGACTCCTCCTGACCTGCCTTGGGGCTCAGGAAAGAGAAGAAAGCTCCCCAGACAGCAGAGATGTCTCTTGAATTACCCGTCCCTTCTTTATATCTTAATAGATTCTTTTTCTGGGGATATTCAGGTAAGGGGAACTGATTTGTTTCCCAGAGGGACCACAGGTCTGTGGTTTTCCCCGTGAAGCAAGTGACAGGGAAATTGGCCAGACTCGGGAAGGGAGATTGTTTCTTAGGGTTGATGCTGGTTGCCTCTATCAAGTGGTTCTCAATCTGGGACAGTTTTGTCACCCCAAGAGGGTATGTGGAAATGTGTTACGTCTTGTGTGGGAAAACTGGCTTTTAAAAACATTGTGTTTATTTAGTTTTGGCTGTGCTGGGTCTTTGCTGTTGCTGCACACGGGCTTTCTCTAGTCGCGGTGAGCAGGGGCTACTCTCTGGTTGAGGTGTGCAGGCTTCCCTTGCAGTGCCTTTTCTCGTTGTGGAGCACAGGAGCTAGAGAATCCTCAGTAGGTGTGGGCACAGGCTTAGTTGCCCCTCGGCACGTGGGATCTTCCCAGATTAGCCATCGAACCCGTGTCCCCTGCATTGACAGGTGGATTCTTAACCACTGGACCACCAGAGAAGTTCTAAGACTGGCTTTTTAAAAACATTAATTTAAACTTCTTTTTTGTTATTTATTTTTAAGAGTAGTTTGAGGTTCATGGCAAAATTGAGGGGAAGGTACAGACAGTTCTGGTATATTCCCTGCCCCTACACATACATGGCCTCCCCTACTAGCATTATCCCCTCCCAGAGTGGTCCCTTCATTACAGTGGATGAACCTGAGACTGGCTTGTCATGCCCAGGTCCAAGGATGCCACATATTCTGGCATACCCAGAACAGCCATCTCCAAGGAGGGCTTACCTTGCTCAGCGCCAGCTGTATCCCTGTGCTGGACTGGGCACAGGCAGGTGGGAGCAAGCTGCAGGCTTCTCTCACATCCTTGGAAGTGATGGGTCTGTGGACTCTTGATTGGTTTGTATTTCAAGGAGTGTGGTTTACGGCCAAGCAGAGGTGAGTAAGTGGGCCTTGAGGATTGAACAGCAGACTGACGGCACTGTGCTCTTTCTAATGTGGGTGAAGTTGAGTAAGAATGCGCACAGCCTCGGGGAGAGGGGCAGATGATGAATTATCTGTAATCTATCTGGGTGAGTCTAATGAGGTGACACACTCTGGTCCCCATTCTCAAGGTTCAAGAGGGACATCTTTAAAAAAGGGTCTCAGGGACCTGCATCTGAAAGCAGCTGCTCATAAGCAGGAGAATGAATGGAATCGATCAATTGTCCCTTTGAACAAATCCATTTTCTCAGTCTGTACCTTCAAGGAGGCAGCGCTATGGAATGGTACACAGGCTCTGGGGCCAGATCACTGGGTTGAATTCCAGCATCACCACTTCTTCGCTAGTGTGTGTCCTTGGGCACATTACTGCTCTATGCCTCCATGCTCCCATCTATAAAATGGGGAGAAATTGATACCAACCTCACAGAGGCAGTATAAATAAAGAAGTGAACTTTCCCAAGCCCGATACACGGGAACCATTCAATAATAAAAATGATGATGAGGATGGTAATTTTTCTAGCTCCTCAGCCTACTGTGTGTGTGTGTTAATTGTTTTGGGAACTGACTAGACAGTATGTTGGGCAAATTTTTCTATAGGTTTTTTTTTTTCCCCTAGTCTTTCATCTTTTTCTTCCTCTCTCTGTCTCCCTCCTTTTAATCATATGTTGGATCTCTAGATTGAGTCTTTAACTTTCAGACCTTTTCTTTCCTATTTACCGTCTTCTCCCTTTTTGACTTGTTATATATTCTTCCCCTGTTCTGTGGAAAGTACTGTCATCAAGGCCACCTTCTTATTGTCAAATGCAGTGACTTGATTTCATTTTTCATCTTACATGACCTCTGTATATAGACTGACTGACTTCAAAGACAGTAGCCTTTTCTGATTCTTTTCTACTTTTCTGAGCATTTCTTCTCATCCTTTTCCAGCTCCCTTTCTTTTGTGTGCATTTTAAGTAGTGGGTCCTCCAGAGCTCTGAAACCTGCTTTATTCTCTCATTTCTTTCTAGTCTTTGTGAGCAACCCCAGCCATCGCTTTCCATGGCTTATTGTGGTTGTTGAATCGCTAAGTTGTGTCCAACCCTTTTGTGGCTCCATGGACAGTAGCCTGCCAGGCTCCTCTGTCCAGGGGATTTCCCAGGCAAGAATACTGGAGTGGGTTGCCATTCCCTTCTCCAGGGGCTCTTCCTGACCCAGGGATTGAACCTGCATCTCCTGCATTGGCAGGCGGATTCTTTACCACTAGTGCCACCTGGGAAACCCAACTGCAGAAGGACGCTTCTACCTATGGCTCTTTCCTAAGCCCTTTCCAAATTCTAGAATAAATAATGTCAAGAACGTCAATGCTGTTTCAGAGCACAGCCTTCTGAAACATTTTATTGACCACTCCCTTTGTCCATGGACGATGAAAGCTGATTTGAATGTCCAGTGTTCTATTGTCTCCAAACTCTTCCTGACTTGATGCCCTTCCTCCATGTTGCCATAACAACTCATATCCTATAATGCTGAGAACAGAAGGAGCTGAGGTGTGGGGGCCTTCCATTGCTTGGTCTTTGGTGAACTGGATCCCCGGACTCCCCGTTTCTTCCTTTGCCCCTTTGTTTGGCTGAAGCTTCCACTTGCTGTTGCTTCCTAATAAAGGGCAAGGTAAAATTTTCCATGTCTGCAAATACATCTCTTTTGCCCTTCCATTGGGTGAATACATTTTTAGGTGTAGAATTCTAGGTTGAATATTTGTCCATCAGAATTTTGAAGCAATTTGCTCAGTAAAAGAAACAGTATGAAGTTGTTATGGAGAATTATGCTGTCTTTCTGATTCCAGTTCCTCTGGAAATATGACCTGTCCCACCCTCCTGGGAGCTCTTAGCGTCTTCTCCTTATCCTTATGGTTCTGGCATTTCATAATTTTGTGCCTTGGTCTGTGTGCGTGTCCACTTGTATGCACGCATGCTCTCATTTATGTGATAACCCTGCCACAGACCCTGTGGTCCTTTCTCCCATATCTTCCTCCTCTTTGTAAGCAAGATTTGCTTCTCTGCTTTTTCATCTTCCCAAATGTTGAAATACCTTGTTTCCTTTTGCCTCCCCTCTTCTTCTTTGTGTACCAATATTTATTTAATTCCTTTGTATGTTAACGTGGAGAGGAGGTAGAGACCTGTGCTCTAGCCGTGTTTAACTGGAAATCACTCTGAAGTGTTTCAAAAAAGTTTACAATGTCTTTTCAGGAGCTGGTCTCTTTCTGCAAGGCACGTGATGACTGCGAGAATTTCGGCAACCCCTTCCTGCGACTTTTTCAAGTGGTCTCCAAGCACAGTCAGACATTTGTTACAGATCATAACAAGCCTGTCTGTGCTTACGGAGTGGAATTCAGGGTCCTCAGTTTGCGTTTACCCGTCTTCCATTTAGTTCAGCCTCATTGGTGCTTCACCTTGCTATCTGATGGGAAATACTCTTCCCATAAGCTTCAGTAAGATGTAATGGATTTCTGCAGTGAAAATATTGTTCAAGCAGCAAAACCAAATCACGGCAGGCACTTTGTCTTGGGACCACGTGTCTTGCAAAGCAGCCATTTAAAACGCCACTTGTAGAAAGCCACAAACAGTCACAGCTAATTCACTTTACAGGAGTTTTATTTGTAGGTAGGGGAGAATCACACCAGCAAACAGAATCATTGCTTTACCGAGATTGTAGCATTAATTATCTTTGTCAACTTGTGTTCACAGATCACCTTAGGTCCTAGGCTTTTTCTTTGGGGTAGAAAATGGTGGCACTGGGGTTGGTGAAGATGCACATGGTATTCTTTGAAGTCACTGGGGCAAATATAGTGCTCTCAAGAGTGGGACATGGAACTTCGCTCTGGTGGTCCAGTTGTTAAGAATCCTTCTGCCAATGTGGGGGACACAGGTTCGATCTCTGGCCTGGGAAGATTCCACATGCCGTTGGTGAAGCAAAGCCTGTACACCACAACCACTGAAGCCCATGTGCCTACAGCCTGTGCTCCTCAACAAGAGAAGCCACTGCATTGGGAAGCCTGAGCGCAGCAACTAGAGAGTAGCCCCCGCCTCACCATAGCTAGAGAAAACTGGTGCCCAGCAACAAAGATCCAGCATAGCCAAAAAAAAAAAAAGAGTGGAACTGCTGGCTCAGCGGCACATAGGCTAATAGTGTTCCAGCCTCAGTGCGGTCATTTGTGGAAGCTGGTCCAAGTCAGATGCGAGCCTGCACTGGACTTATGCAAGACAGGATACAAGTCTGTCCTGGGCCAGGGAGGCTTGAGAGCAAATGAAAGTGTTAGCCTCTCATTTGTGTCCAACTCTTTATGACCCCATGGACTGCAGCCCACCACGCTCCTCTATCCATGGAATTCTCCATACAAGAATACTGGAGTAGGTTGCCATTTTCTTCTCCAGGGGATTTTAATCCAGGGATTAAACCTGGCCTCTCATATTACAGGCAGATTCTTTGTCCAGTGAAAGTTACTTCCTACTCCTGTAGGAATCTGATGGCCATGCTGGAAAGGTTCTTAGCCTCCAGGGACTTAGCTGGACGTGGGACTCCCAAGGAAACTCTTTAAATCTTAATGCCCAAGATACATTCCCAGACCAGCTGAGTTGGAATCTTTGGGGGTGGGACCCAGCATCAGTAGCTTTGTCTATTTTTAAAATATTTATTTATTTATCTGGCTGTGCCAGGTCAGTTGGTCTTTAGTTGCAGCTCATGGGATCCAGTTCCCTGCCCGGGGATTGAACTTGTGCCCCCTGCATTGGAAACTCAGAGTATTAGCCCCACTGGACCACCAGGGAAGTCCCCACAGTGACAGCAGCTTTGAAAGCTCTTGAAGAGACAAAGGACAGGGTGCATACTACCACTGGGCCATTTTGTAAATCCTGTTGTTGTTACATAAGTGAATAAATTTAACTTTTAATTATTTTGAACTAATTTAGATGGGAAGAAAGAGGAAATAATCATGTCATTATTTCCCTCTTCTTTTGCAGCTGTTTCCATGGCATGGTGGGGTAGAGTTTTCTCCCTCTCATGAGAGAGAATTAAGGGGTTATTGTCAATTCAGAATCTAGGGCATTTGGGGAATATCCTTCTAGTGGATTTTACTCCCGTGGAAAATATGATGGGAAAAAATAATGGAAGGGTCCGTGGGCAGGGCTGGGCGCTGGCTGGATGTGACTTCACCCGGGTCCCATGTCTCTCCTGGGGTGTGCAGGTCCCGTGGCTGTCATCAGCGGTGAGGAGGACTCGGCTAGTCCCCTGCATCACATCAACCATGGCATCACCACGCCCTCGTCGCTGGACGCCGGGCCAGATACGGTGGTCATCGGCATGACCCGCATCCCGGTCATTGAGAATCCCCAGTACTTCCGTCAGGGACACAACTGCCACAAGCCAGACACATGTGAGTACCGTGGGAGAATATTGTCCCTCCTGGGGTTGGAGGGGGGCATGGCGATAGACCATGTAGGTGGGGGTTCTGGAACATTCTGGGGTGACCTACCACCTGCTAACTTCCCACTCTCTAAGGGACCCTCCTTCTTTGTCTAAAAACTCAATGAACAGCCTGGTCAAAGGGATGCCACGGGACAGAGGCCCCTGGGTGGAGAGGGCTTGGGGCAGGGGAAGGGGAATCAACCTGGAGGCAGGAGGCCCAGCCCCACCTGGAGAGGGGCTTCCAGTAAGGCAGGGACACAGGCACAGCTGGCTGTATCTGTAGACACCTGGCCTGTGTGTGCAGGAATCTTTGCCCAGACTACTGCCCCCAAGGTCGTCAGGCCCTCCACCCACACCTCCCTCAGACGGGAAGGGAGTGAAGGGTGGCGAGTACCTTTGGAATGGAAACATCTCTCCAGCTGCCCCTCCAGTGCCCCGAAGTGTACGGTCTGAGGACTGGATCATGACCCTGTGCTCGGACCCCTCCCCTCCTCACCGTAGATGTCTCCTTGAGATCAGAGGGCTCAGGGCACCTGCTTCCTACTCTCTCTTACCTCCTGGTGGTTTGGGTCCTCCCTTTGCACTTCTGCTGAGTCTGCTAGGGCCTCTCCTGGCCCCTGGAGCCCCAGTGCCTCTGCCCTCCCTCCGGCAGGTGTTCCCCTTGCTGTGTCCCCAGGTTCAAATCTAGGCTCAGTGACCCCATTGCACACCCCTCCACTGCCACTGCTCCTGCTCCCCCAGAATGGTCAGTGATGTCCAGAGAGGGAGCCCTGGAGACTGCCTTAGAGCTGGAAGGGACAGAAGAGATGGGTTAGGTTAAGGCCTCATGTGCAGACAGGAAACCCGAGGTTTGGGGAGGTTGGGAGTCCCCCCTCCCCTGCCCACAGGCTTCTGCCAGTCTGTTCGCTTCATCCGGTCAGCTGGTCCAGGTCAGTGCAGGGAGAAATGCCCCTGGCCTTGCTCTCCCCCGGTGGAGCTGTCTATATTTGGGATGCACTCTTTGCAGTTCACAGAACTCTTGCTGCTCCCACTAGTCCGTCTGATAGCAGAGCAGGCATTCGGCCACCTCATCCGCCTTCGCTTCTGTTTTTCCTGCTCTGTTTTTAGTGAGAGGATTGCCACCATGGGAGGGACTGAGTTTGAATCAGGACAAGGTCATCATTTGCCTCCCAACCTTGAGAGTCCTCTAGAATCTGTCTCAGTGTTTGTCACACTCCCCCATCAGTACCAGTTAGAGGAAGGATACTTGGGTTCTAGACCAGGGCTGGGCAAGGGAAGAAAGATACCTGTGTTTCAGATAAACAGTGGGGAAGACCGTGTCAAGAATGGTTCTACTCTGACTTTAAAGCTCTTGCCTCAGATCAGGATCATCCTCGACTGACCTGGGTGTGGCCATGAGGAAAGTCCTTCGGTGATGCTAGCGTGAGTCCGAGCTTAGTCTGGGGTTGGCTTTGCTGAGTTTTCTAGAGTGATGTTGGTACTTGAATAGAGGCTTGGCACTGCTGTGTTGAATGTGCAACTGGTTCTCCTTATTTCGAGTATTCTATAAAATCACCAACAACATGAAATTAGCGAACCCTGGACCATTGTTCCTGGGGAAATCCAGAGTCAGGTTCCTTGTGAACCTCTGGTCACAACCTTTTTATCAGCTGATCAAGACGTAACCTGTATTGCGCGTGCTTCTGTTTAAGGACACTTTAATACATAGTATTGATTCATTAACATTGAGCTTATAGTGGCCAACAGCACTGTGACTCAGGCCTGGACCAAGCTTATCAAACACACCTGTTTTCTCCATACGGCACATCACAGTGTTCACGCTCATAGAAACACTAGACCTTGCTTCAGCACTCTGCTCGGGGGCTGCTTTAAACAGCGAACTCGCCCGCAGAAAGCACAAATATGCAATGAAAGCGGCATTGAATAAACCACGAGAAGGACACTCGTTACAGCACAAGAGCCACAACAAGAGGCAGAGAGCATGGCTTTTTCGCGTTAATTAGGGACGTGCGTGTGGGGGTGACTCAAACTTGTCACCACTCCTTGGATGTTTGTGAATAACTGTGAAAGCACCATGCCTGTGGGTTTATGGGGTTACACATCAATTGTAGCAAGTAGATGAGTTCGTGAAGGCAGAACCCAGGAAAAATGAGGATGGGTTGTGTTCCTGTTAGTGGGAGCTCTGGGTCTCAGGGTAGAGGAGGGTCACGTGGGCTCCTGATCCCACGGGGGGTGACTTGGTGTCCACACGGGGAGAATCTGACATGTGGGAAGGCGGCTCCTTCTGGGTTGTTGGAGTAAGTGGGTGCCACGGAGAGACCCGTGGGGTCTGAATGTCCTTTGAGGTCAGGACCCGGCCCCCAGCCAAGGAGCTGTTGCCCTAGGAACTGATGCAGCGGAGAAGCGTCCCCGGAGCTCCTGCGTCTGTGACTCAAAGTAGGCAGCCTCTCTATGGCTCTCACGGCATTTCTCTGTATAAACGACGAGGTCAGCAGAGACAGCGGGGAAGCAGGTTTAGCGACAAGACTTGAGGGAGCAGAGAACAAATAAGACCTCCCAGGGTAGACTCCCTCGCTGACTCCAGATCCTCCAAACCCTCCGATATTTAGGGGAGATGCCCTTTTCAGGGAAGCAGCACATTGTGCCCTGTCAATAGACAGCAGGCGGCTCCTAATTGTTTTCAGAAAACACGTGTGGCAGGACAAACAGTGTACAGGAGCCTTGTAACGGGATTTGGTTAATCCTCCTCTGTGAATCTGTGGCTGACTCACACAGTCGGGGAGGGGAGCACCCGGCCCTCTCCTCACTGAGGTTTACGGGCTGGGAAACAGCAGGTCTCTGATTACAAAGCCTTCATCAGTCAAAGGCAAGGGACTCCAAGACACATCCCCGTGTGCGAGGAGACACCATCATAAATAATTAAAACCACATGCGCCTGGGCGGATAAATAACAGCGGGCGTTTACGATGCTGCAGACAGGGCTGGGGTCACTCCTTTGGGGGTGATGGCAAGGAGCAGGGGATTAAGCAAAAAGAAATGCTCATATCTCAGGGGCCCCCCAGGGGGGCCTCTCCTGTCTGATTCTCTTCCTCATCTCATTTAGCAATGTGGACCATGGGAAGACATCATAGGGACACAGCTACCTGACTTCAAGCTTCATTTCCGCAAGTCCCCCGGTGATGGATTTAGCACAAAAATGCTTTTCTTTTCTTTACACACGTGTTTATCATAATCGGGGGGGACCTCTCCAGCTGGAGTGATGAAGATGCTGCTCTTCTTCCTGCTTCTCACTGTCTTCAATCCGGGCCATAGAGTTTTTCATGGCGTGTCAGAGCTGCTAGGATGTTTAGGGATCACCCATTACCATTCGTTATCAGATGCTCACAGCCTCTCACCTGTGTCCCCGAGCGTGCTGCATATGGCATTGTCTTTATTTGGAATGTACTCGGCCTTTCCAGGGATTCTGGAAGAGCTGAATAAAGGTGCTCCTACTCAGGACTGGATACAGAATCTGCAGTCTAGTGAGTCCTGCCTCATATTTATTTTATTTAAAGCCCCCTGATGCTCAAAAGCATCAGGAAACTGGTCTGCCTCCTTGTCACCCAGCTGATTTGGCGCTAGGTCCTTCTGAAGAAGACAGAGAAGGAAATGGCAACCCACTCCAGTAATCTTGCCTGGAGAATCCCTTGGACAGCGGAGCTCGGCAGGCTCTCATGGGGTCGCAAAGAGTCAGACATGACTGAAGTGACTTAGCACACTCACCTTGTGAATAAGACACCAAGGGGCGGGTCTAGATGGCTCACTGGGGAGAGGTTTCAAGCTCTTTGTACCCACACTGGGCAATCGGTGACTTCTGTTGCCCTTGTGACAGCTCTGGGCTGCAGTCATGGTGCCTGTACTGAGTTGGACTGTGGGCAGCTGTGTTAGGATCACGCTCTGGCTCGTTCCCATCGGCTGATTGGGAGGCTCCTTGGCTCTGCTGAAGGCCCTGGGGTTCTCTGCTCCTCCCCTTTTCCTGAACCTATTCTCAGAAGACAGCTGTGCCTCTTGGTTGAGAGAGCAGGGGCCAGCTGGGGTTGCTAACCCCCGTCACGCTTCGTTTCCTGCCCTCTGTGCCCAGGCCAGGCTGTGTGCCTTTATTCCCAGGTTGTTTCTGTCTCAGAGGAAACCATCCCCCATCTTCCCAGCATCGGTGCTCCCACCTCTCCATCCCTCTGCCCCTCCTGGCGGGCCTGCAGTCAGGGACTCTCCCTGACCCTGGTCCTTGCAGACACCGTCTCCTTCTGCTCTGCCCTGCACCTCTTGATGTTCCCTGCCACATAGCTCCATTTCCCCAGGAATCTCTGAATCCTCCACACCCTCCATCTCTTGGTAAAACTCGAGCATATTCCTTTGGGGTCTCTCCTCTTCGTTAGCATCATCGTCATTCACAGAGTGCTGATTTTTCTCCTTTTCATCTAGTCAATAAATATTCATGGAGGGTTTGTGTCAGGCCTTCTTTTCAGCTCTGGAAACAATGGAGGAAAAGGCATGCGTGGTCCCTACCCTCAGGGGCTCACTGCCACCGGGGCTGGTGTCCAAGACACAGGATGGCACACTCTGTTCCCCCTGGGGCCTTGTGAAGGCTTCACCTTGCTCCTTTCTGCTGATGACTCGCCAGCCTTTACCCCTGAACACTTCTTTCCAGGTCTCCCTCCAACCGCATGCTTCCGACTCTTAACATAGTGTAATTCCTGCTTCAAATGCCCGTCTCCTCTCCTCACGTCTTCCCCCTCCCTCTTCTTCCTTCCTGCACCTATTCATCACTCAACCACTGGCTCATTTCCAACCTCCCGTGAGACCTTCCTGGGCCCATGCTATTGCAACATGATCTTTCCCTCCTGGGAAAGGAGAAGCCATGCACAATAGTCCTGCATGACTTTAAGTCAAATCTTCCGTCATCATGTCACTCCTCAAAGATGTGGGTACTGTCTCCCAAACCCAGCTTTGAACTTACTCCAAAGGATGTAGCTCTTCTGTGTCATCAGTCTTCGTTTTCTCTGGAAACATAGCATGGAACTAGGGTCAGAGAAGATACCAACCAAGCGCTACATGATGCTTGGTGAGTATGTCTTCATTCCAGGATGCAGGCTGCTATCACAGACCGAGAGAGAGGTCATTGATGGGCATTGGCAGCCTCCTCTGGACCAAGCCTTGGGCTGGCCTTTCCCTTTTTTATCTCATGCAGTCTTTCACCCACTCTCTAAGGGTGAGGCTGCTATACTCATTTTCTCGATAAAGAACCTGAGGCTCAGTGAACTTAAGGGACTTGTTGTAGCTCATACAGCTGTTAAGTGAGAGCCTGAGATTAGAAGCCAGACCTACTAACTCCAAGATCTGTCCTTTCTCTATCAGATCATATTGCCTGGGAGTACAGTGGTCCACAAGCATTCACTCTCCACTTCTTGGGCTCAAGGAAGCTGGCTTTTGAGGAATGCTGTTTTTTTGGAGGCCCGCTTTTCTCCCTGTTTCCAGGATAAGGACAGCTCTCTGGGAAGAACCTTGGCTGTGGCTCCCTGCAGTCATGAAGCTGGGCCAGCCTCGGTCTGGCTGTTGGTACTTATTCCTCTTTCTGAGTTCTCCCCCAACTCAAGTTCCCAAAGGACCATGGTGGCCTTTGGCAATACTTGGTCCTGGGGTCAAGTCAGTTTTTAATCTTTTTAAAATGTTTTTAGAGCATGTTTAGGGTTTATAGAAAAATTAAACAGGAAGTGAAAAAAGTTCCATCTTGCCCCAGCGCTTCCCTCACCAAAATCTCCCCCATTACTAACATCTGGCATTAGTATGGTAACATTTGTTACAATCAAAATACAAATATTGCTACATTATCATTAACTAAACCATCGTTTTCTGCAAGGTTCACTCTCTGCATTGTATACAATTCTGTGGATTTTACAAGAGCATCCTGTCATGTATCCACAATTTAATGGTGTATTCACCATTGTATGTAATTGTATCACATACAGTAGGCTCACTGCCCTAAAACTCTCTTGTGGTCCATGATTCATCTCCCCTCCTAAACCTCTGGCAACCACTAATCTTTTTTTACAGTCTTCATAGTTTTGCCTTTTCTAGAATGTCATTATAGTTGGGATCATACAGTATGTAGCCTTTTCAGATTGACTTCTTTCACTTAGCCCGGTACATTTTAGGTTCTTTTATGTCTCTTTGCGGCCTGATTGCTTACTTCTTTTTTTTTTTTTAATCACTGAATGCTTCTTCATCTTATGGCTGTAACAGTTCATCTATTTAGCTACTGAAGGACATTGTATTAGTTTCTAAGGGCTGCTGTAACAAAGTGGCCCAAACTGGGTGCTTTCAAACAATAGAGATGTGTCATCTCACACTTCTAGAGCTGGAAGTCTAAAATCAAGGTCTCAGAGAACTCTGCTCCCTCTGCAACCTGGAACGGACTCTTTCTCCCCTCTTCCTAGCTTTTGGTGGTTTGCTGGTATCCCTTGGCTTACAGCCACGTCACTCCAGCGCTCTGTCCTCCCGTGGCATCCTCCCTGTGTGTCTGTCTTCACAAGGCTGTCTTCTGATAAGAACACCAGCCATATTAGATTAATGGTCCATTCTATCCCAGTATGACCTCATCTTGACTTGACTCATTATACCTGCAATGATCCTGTTTCCAAATCAGGTCACATTCTAAGGTATTGGGGGTTGGGAATTCAACATATTTTGGGGGCGGGGGGGATGATGGTGAGGGACACAATTCAACCCATTCAACCCATAGTAAATATCTTGGTTGCTTCCTAGTTTGGGCAGTTATGAATAAAGCTGCTATAAACATTTGTGTACAGGTTTTGCATGGACATTTTCCACTCACTTGCATAAATACCTTGGTGCATGATTTCTGGATCATATGGTAAGAGGGTGTTTAACTTTGTAAGAAATGGTCAAACTGTCTTCCAAGTGGCTGTACCAAGGCAAGTTGCTGCTGCTGCTAAGTTGCTTCAGTCATGTCCAACTCTGTGCGACCCCAGAGACGGCAGCCCACCAGGCTCCCCCGTCCCTGGGATTCTCCAGGCAAGAACACTGGAGTGGGTTGCCATTTCCTTCTCTAATGCCTGAAAGTGAAGTTGCTCAGTCATATCCGACTCCTAGCGACCCCATGGACTGCAGCCTACCAGGTTCCTCCGTCCCTGGGATTCTCCAGGCAAGAACACTGGAGTGGGTTGCCATTGTCTTCTCCAACCAAGGCAAGTTAGGTTCTGTTGATCTCATTATCAGACTGGTCTCCACTGACCAGAGACCCCTTCTGTGCCAGGGTCTCTTGGACTTGTCAGTGTATACCTGCCTGTTTTGTGTGCTTTCTGGAGTGTGTCTGTGTATGTGTGTGTACACACACGTGTGTGCATCTATTTATCTTCTCTCTACCCTAAACTGTACCAGCAACGAATGATTGTAGAATTCTCATTGAATAGTTGCTTAACCTATATATAGTGAGCATACTTCATTTCCAACTTGTCATTCGCCTGAGGCCAGTTGCTACCTTGACTACAGAACTGGTCTTTTGACTTCCTGATCAGTGTGCTCATGCAGTCACAGTGTCTCAAAAGCAGTTTGTCAAGGGCTTACCCCATGGCTCAGTGGCAAAAAATCTGCCTGCCAATGCAGGAGATACGGATTCAATCCCTGTTCTGGGGTGATCCCCGCTGCCACAGAGCAACTAAGCCTGTGCACTAGCAACTACCGAGCTTGTGTTCCACAACAAAAGAAGCCACTGCAGTGAGAAGGCTGCACCACAGCTCAAGAGTGGCCCCGACTCACTGCAACTAGAGAGAAGCTGAAGCAGCAATGAAGACCCAGCACAGCCAAGAATAAATGAAAAAAAAATTTTTTTAAAGATGTCCACTTGAATCAGATGACTGTCAAATTTCTTGGGGGGAAAAAAGCAGTTTGCCCCAGTGATTTCTCCATGGTGCCCACCTGGAATGCCTGGTGACCCTCACCTCTTCAGGCATCCAAATCCTTTGTTTTTGGTTTCTCTGCTACTGCTGCTACTGCTGCTGCTAAGTCACTCAGTCGTGTCCGACTCCATGCGACCCCATAGACGGCAGCCCACCAGGCTCCCCCGTCCCTGGGATTCTCCAGGCAAGAACACTGGAGTGAGTTGCCATTTCCTTCTCCAATGCATGAAAGTGAAAAGTGAAAGTGAAGTCTCTCAGTCGTGTCCGACTCTTAGCGACCCCATGGACTGCAGCCCACCAGCCTCCTCCCAGCTTTGCTAATTCCTTTTCTTTGCCCACGTGTCATTTTCAAGCTGGTCCTGGCCTTCCAGCCTCCCTTTCAGGCCTTCAGGACTCGATTTTCCACCTGAGTCTCTGCCCTTTGAACCATAGGCATGCATTCAGCCTTCAGCCCCTCCTGGCTAGTCGCCTCTACTTCCTGCTTCCCTGGGCTTGTCACTCAGCCTCCCTGGCTGACCTGGCAGCTCTGCTCGGGGTCCTCCTCACAGCCTGTCTCTCTCACTGGGCTGTTGATACCCCATCTATGTTGGGTCCCTCCAATCCCCTTTTCTCCTTCATTCCTCAGCCAGTCAACAAACATCCATTGAGCTTTTATTAAGTGTTGGGTTCTCCAACGTGGGGGCTTCCCTGGTGGCTCAGTGGTAAAGAATTGCCTGGAATTCTGGAGACCTGGGTTCTATCTCTGGTCTGGGAAGATCCCCTGGAGGAGGGCACAGCAACCCACTCACTCCAGTATTCTTGCCTGGAGAATCCCATGGACAGAGGAGCCTGGTGTGCTACAGTCCATGAGGTCGCACAGAGCCAGACGACTTAGTGACTAAACAACAGCTGTGACGTGGGCCCTGGCGCAGGGCGAAGGACCCACCCTTCCTTGCCTCTCTTCGGCTGCACTGCAGCTCTTCAGAAGTCCTGTCCTCACTCTCTTTCCTCAGGGCAATTGCTTGATGCAGCCCCCCCCCACCAGCCTATAAGGTGAGGACATTCAGAAAGATGATCAAAGCTGTGAACGATGTCCCTTTAACTGGGACCCATGGTTCCTTCATCAAGACTGAACATATGGCTTGTCTCTTCCTCCTCTTCTGGACTGATCAGCCTTGTCTTTTCTGGAAAAGGAACTGATTTCCCGGCTGCAGTGGGGAGCACGGAGCCTGTGAACGTAATGCAGTATTGATAGTGCATCGGCGTGATACAGATTTCTGTCCCTTCTCTGCTAACACACCTTGCTTAGCGCAGGGTAATGATGGGTGTTTATTGCCAGCCACTTACCTCAGCGTCATGGACTTATAGATGAAATATGGAGAATGGGCTCCTTTGTCTGGAAGGACCCCACCCCAGAACTCGGGGCAGAGACGGCAGCCGCAGCTGCTCCTACTGAAAAATATGGCTTTCTAGGTTTTTCTCTAGCAGAAGCCCTGATGGACTTGCCTGGAAGGAACGGTGTCTGGTTACAGGGCTGGGCTAGGAGCTTCTCCTCTGGGAGTGGAGCTGAAAAGAGGGGGCTGACTTATGGGGAAAGCGGGGACGAGGGACTATTGCTTGCTCCCTCTCATTGGTTTAGGAGGGAGGCTTAGCTCAATGTGGCTTGCAGAGAATAGGACCAACGTGGGGGTGGGCCGTTCTGATGCACCTGCTTTTGGATCTTAACCATCCCCGTTAAGGGAGCTATAGGTTGTAAAGGTAACAGTGATATTTTGCCTTAGCCTTCGTCACCAGTTAGGTATCTCCAGGCCCTGTTTGCCAGGCAGTCTCTCATATAACGTTTTAACTGAACATAAATTAGGATTGTTCCCTTGGATTTTTCTTCAATCCTATTTTCAAATCCATTTAGAATAAGTAGCAGAGTCCCGAGAAGGCTGTGATGCCAAGTTTGGCGAGCCCAAGGAGGAAAGGAGTGCTCAGATACCTTGCATGTGCTAAGTTGCTCAGTCTGACTCTGCAACCCCATGGACTATAGCCTGCCAGGCTCCTCTGTCCATGGGATTCTCCAGGCAGGAATATTGCAGTGGGTTGCCATGCCCTCCTCCAGGGGATCTTCCCAATCCAGGGATTGAACCCGCATCTCCTGCATTGGCAGGCAGTTTCTTTACTGCTTGTGCCACTTAGGAAGGCTGCTGAAACACATTATCTGTTTCCTTTCTTTCTAGAAAGAGCTAGATGATTCCAAAATGGATTATCTTGGGAACTAAGGCAGTTAAGTCCTGGACCCATATGCTTGAACTTGTCCTGAGAGTTTCAGTTAGATTAACCTCTGTTGGATACTGATTCCCAAATCACTTATATCTAGGTGAAATCTAAGCTTGTCACTTTGCCATTTCCCCCTTTTTATCCCAAGAAGAAAAAAAAAAAATCACATGATTTCATTTCCCCCAGAGTACCTGAAAATGCTAAGACATTCTTGAGCATGTACTTCGGAGCTGTAACCAACTAGACAGACCATGGTCCATCTCCCTAAGCTAAGACAACCTGCCTTCCTGTTGAATCTCATGACTTCATCTCTTTGTGCTCCACCGCCATAATCACATACGCAAAGTTTAGTAGCTTCATGCAGTTATGCTAATTAAGTAATTAGGTTTAATTATGCTCACTGTAAATACACGGTAATTGGCTTAAAAAAAGTACTTCAGGGATAAGCATGTGCTGCCTGGTGGAGGAGGAGGTGAAGAATGATAAGACCCGCCAGCCAGCCTGCATCATGTTATTTTGTGGGGGAACTTGCACCCAGGGGAAGGTGCACCCAACAACTGAAATTGAATGAGATGTGGAGTGGGTCCTTCACTTCCTGTCCACAGCCCTGAGCGTTGAAGGACGACTTGTCTTCTTGGCATGTCTTGGCCTCAGTGGGAGATTAACTTCCCTCCAGAGATGTTCTCCAGCTCCAGCTTTCCCAGAGCGTTTATGCTTTTTTTTTCTCCTTTCAACTGGATTTGAACATCTAAGTTAGATGGGAGTGTTTTAATCATTTAGAACCAGCTGAAAAATCCACACAGGGGTCAGATAGGAATCAAAAGTTGAACTTTATTGCTAGACTTATGGAAGTTGCTTAGGCATAAAGCCAAGACGGTCTTCTTAATGCCTCTCCGAAATCTTTTTTAAACAATCTATTCATTTGGCTGTATCAGGTCTCCTTATGTCACATGGGATCTTTCGCTATGGTGAGTGGGCTCAGTTGGGGTGTATGGGCTTAGTTGCCCCGGGGCATGTGGGATCTTGGTTCCCTGACTGGGGATTGAACCTTCCTCCCCTGTATTGCAAGGTGGATTCTCAACAAGTGGACCACCCAGGGAAGTCCCTCTTCCAAATCTTGGACTTGGAATGTACAGACAGGAGTTGGGTCTGCAGAGCAGCTGTTGTCTGCCTGGTTGCATGGAGGGTCATGGTCTGTCTCATCTTTTGCAAGTCAGAAAGCTTAGGAGCTCCTTGGAAAACCATGCAGGCAGAGAGAGTCTCCCTTGTCTGCACTGGCCCCACCTGGAAGAGAATATGATGGCAGATGACGGACTCTGCCCACCTCACCCATTGGGTACATCTCTCACTTCTTACAGGGTGGGGGGCCAGGTACACATGTTGAGGGAAGAGCTGGCGGTTACTTCCTGTGTTTTCAAGGAGATGGAAATTCCTATTTTATGGGCAGAGGCTAAACAAGGAAAAAGAAAAAAAAGACACCTCCCCTCCCACCACCATCCTGGGAGACAGCGGAGGTTCTGTTGCTAGCGGTGTTCTCTATTAGTGTTCTCTTTCCAGAAGCCCTTTCCAGGAGAAGATGGCCATCATCTCCATTTCCTCTGAATGAGCACATGAGTCATACCCCTGATGGGAGATGGGCCAAAGAGCTGGGAAGTTCTTCCCGTTGTGCTATATGCTTGTGTGTTATTTGTTCAGTCATGTCTGACTCTTTGCGACCCCATGAACTGTAACCTGCCAGGCTCCTCTGTCCATGGAATTCTCCAGGCAAGAACACTGGAGTGGGTTGCCATTTCCTTCTCCTGCAGATCTTCCTGATTCAGGGATCCAACCTGGGTCTCCTGCACTGCAGGCAGATTCTTTACCATCTGAGCCACAGGGAAGCCTGCTACATTCTTAATGGTCAATAATTAAAAACCCAAGTTCTACCCACTCTTAGCCAAGAAGCCTGGCATCCAAGTGCCCTTCTGTATTCTCCCCGGCTGCTTTATTTTTAAGATATTTATTTATTTGGCTTCCCTGGGCCTTAATTGCTGCACGAGGGGTCTTTACTTATGGCCTGTGAACTCTTAGTTGCAGCATGTGGGATCTAGTTCCCTGATCAGGGATCGAACCCAGGTCCCCTGTTTTGGGAGTGTGCAGTCTTAGCCACTGGACCACCAGGGAAATTCCCCCAGCTACCTTTAATGCAGGACTTCCCAAATGGTGCTCTAGGCACTTTTAAGGAAAAAGAAAAATCCATGTCAAATAAATGTGGGAAAGTCTGGAGCACATGCCTTTTTTGTTTTGCTGTGGGATTCTGAGAGCTTCTATTGGTGTAGGTCATTGCAGTTTTGCCAGAACATTTCCCATGTTTTTGGGTCACCGAACTTGATTTTGGGGATACACTTGTTAACATCTCTCTGTGGACACAGATGTTCATTGGATTGCATTCCAGGCTGTTCTGGGCGTCTAGGGTTCTGTTTTTGCCTCCCCAGCAGACGTGGGAACTCACGTGACGTGGGAACTCACTGTGCCCAGATGAGCCTGAACCTGTTTGGCACATGCTCCATCCTGTTTCTTCCTGAGCCTCTGGGAGGGACAGGAAGTGGCCGAGTCCCATGGGAATGCCCAGAGTTGGGGTGGTGGCACTCATCAGGATTTCTGGCAGAGCACTGAATACCCTTCATGCAAGCAGATCTGAGGGCTTTGTCACTTGTTCTCTGCCTAGAAGCTCTTGCAGGTGCCTTTAGCACTTTTTAAGCCCCTAGATCTGGAGATGCTGGTCATGGCCAAATTTTCACTGCATTCCTTGTTTCCAGGCAGATCTGGAACTTCAGGGAGTCGTCTCCAAGGAGAAATGTACAATCCAAGATGCAAATGCCATCCTCCCACCCCACCCCCGAGCCGCTGTTTCCAAACCATTGTATGAAAGGTCAAAGCATCTCTGAATTTCACGAAGGGGCCACCTTTTCATCAGAAGAGAAAGTGGCCCTGGACTCTGGTCCCAGCCTACTAGCTCAGCAACCAGGAGACTGTGGGCAGGGCATGCACCTTCTCTAAACCTGAGATAAGAAAATGAGATAAGAAAACTTGATAATGAAAATGAAAACCACCCAAAGTGGTATTTTTTGGGATGACGTGGCATGAGCATTTGAAAAGGCTCTGTCACTTCGCCTAAGTGGCATATACATGGCCATCTTTGCCTTGACAACAATATTTTTACAACAGATCGTTACAATTCCTGCCTCAAATATGCTGTTCAGGGAAACCAGCTTGATGGTGTCAAAAATAGAGGTTGCCAAGGCTTAAAGTTATTTCTGAAAAGATAAGGATCTTTCCCTCCAATGAAATCTTCCCCCCCACCAACTCTAAGAAAAAGCAGTTTATCACCCAGATCCGAAGCCACAGAGATGCTCTTAGAGTCAGGACTGTAATATGTTGGTTGTCAGGAAATGATCGATGTAGATGAGCAGAGGGCTTAGACCAATTTCCTTTTGGGTTAATGAGACTGAAAAGCTCTGGGCTCAACCAGGGGATGGCAGAGAGATTCATGGTAAGATTTTTGTGTTTGTTTTGTCTTCTCTGCTTGCCCCGCCTCCCTTGTCAGCAAACATTATTTTGTTGAAACTACAGTACCCCTGAACCCCTATATACCTGCCCAAGTGCATCACTTATGTTATTTATATATCTGTGCCCATGTGGTACTTGTTATACAGTTAGAGTTCTAATGCCTGGTTGCTTAAGTGACCTCCTTTTTCCTTGTTCTTATAAGTACACAGCCCCTTCATTCTTTCTCAGCAGACCTCTACATAGGACTTTCAGACATAAATGTACATGTTTATAGGTCTTGTTTATATTTATGCATATATCTCATGTTTTGGACACTGATCATTGTCAGTTCACATCTTTTGGCTATAAGTAATAGGCAATCCTGACCCACTTGGGCTTAAACAAGAAGGCAATTTGCAACCACATAACTCAAGCAAATAGGTAGGAAAGGCTCCTGGTGAAAAACATTAGGACTCTAATCCTGCTTTCCTGAGATTTTCTTGCCTCTGCCCTTCTGCATTTGGCTTTACCACCAGTGGCTTTCCTCTTGATAACATAAAGGTTGCAGCAGCTCCAGGCATCACAATGAAACACATGGATTGGGGACAGCACAGAATTGTATCTTCTTGTGGGTTGATTGAAACTGAGAAAACCTTTTCCAAGTTCCCCAAGTAGATTTTCCCTCCTGTCTCATTGACCGGAATTGTGTCATCTGTTTATTCCTAAACCATAAAGAAAATGGGACTAAAACAAACTCATAGGCTCCTCTAAATACTCCCCTGAGCTTGGAGATGCAACTCACTTCCCCTGAGGCTGCCTGGAGGGGAGTGATTGCCTCCCTGGAGTCAGTCTGTCAGCAAGAAAGAAAGGGGAAATGGCTATGAGAAGCAACACTGCCCACCACCCCAGTTCCTTCCCCAGGGTCAACTCCTGCTCTGCTAGGAGTAAGCAGAGGCCTCAAGGAGTAGAAGTGGGGTGGGGGGAAGATGAGAACATTGATCTCATGCAAATTTTACTCCTCCTGTATCTCCCCTTAGGGAAAGCAAACTGGTAATTTGTGGTGGTTGTCAGTGATGTTCTGGTCTGGTAAATTGTCCTGCTAATTTTCAAGGCTATAGTTATATGCCCGAGCAGAGACAGATTTCTTCATATGGTTTTAGCTGGCTCCGATGATCTTGGCTGAGCTAGCTGTGTGAGTTCCTGGGAGCTGCTGTGTGATACTTTGGAAGCATCGTTTCTGGGGAGTAGGTGGGAGCAAGGGTTGGCAAAGAGAAAGAAGTGGGGAGAGTAGTGAGGAGAGGAGAAGTAATGTTTACTCGGTGCCTCTCAAGACCTGCTCAGGGCCAGGCCCTGAGCTGCAAGCGCATGAAAATAATACTAAAATCTTACACTGCATAGTGCTTACTGTTGGTGCTGGAAATGGTTTAAATATGATAAATTGTTTTGTATGTCTGCTAAGTCTCTTCAGTCGTGTCTGACTCTTTGAAACACCATACACTGTAGCCCACCAGGCTCCTCTGTCCATGGCATTTCCCAGGCAAGAATACTGGAGTGGGTTGCCATGCCCTCCTCCAGGGGATCTTCCCAACCCAGGGATCAAACCTGTGTCTCTTATGTCTCCTTCATTGGCCGGCAGATTCTTTACCACTTCCCAGGTAGTGCTATCTAGGAAGCCCAATAAATTGTTTAATCCTTGTGAAAGCCATAGGAGGGGACTTCCCTGGTTAAGGATTCCCTTAACCACTGACCATATCCCATAGATGGTCCAGTGGTTAAGACTCCATGCTTTCAATGCTGAGGGCCAGAGTTCAGTCCCTGATTGAGGACCTAAGATCCTGTAAGCCATGTGGTGCAGCCAAAAAAGGAAAAACAAAAACACCCAAAAATCATAGGAGGCAGGTGCTATTTCCCCCCTTTCATAGATGGGGAAACTGAGGCACGGGGGAGGGGGTTAAGTCATTTCCTATAGTCTCAGAACTGGGAGGTGACAAAACTGTGATATGACAGAGCCCACCACCCTCTCTTCCCCGCCTCAGTCCTCTGTCTACGTTCGACCCACTGGTCATGCAAGTGTCGTGATCCCCGTGTCACAGATTAGGAAACTCAGGCCCAGGGAAGTTAAGGAACTTGGCCAAGGTCGCTCGCTGGTCAGTAAGAGAGCCAGGATTCCGACTCAGGGGTTTAGGAGCGTGGCCCTTACACTGGCCCAGACAGCTTCCTGTCACTATTAGGTGGCCTCCACTTTACCTGCACCCCACCTTCTGGGAGACTGAGGAGGAACTTAGAGACTCTCAGACAGATGCTGGCTTGAGTGAGCCACAGTGCCCCCCATTGAGTCAGCAGGAGGGAGTCCCTTTCTAGGACTTTCATGGCTTCTAGGGAGGCAGCCCCCTCCTCACTCCCACCCCATCAGGGCATCTAGAGCTTCAGACACCTGGAAGGCAGGCCTCCCAGTGCCATGCCCGGCTAGGTCACTTCAGTCATGTCAACTCTGTGCAACCCCATGGACTGTAGCCCACCAGACTGCCTGTCCATGGGGTTCTCCAGGCAAAAATACTGGAGTGGGTTGCCATGCCCTCCTCCAGGGCACCTTCCCCATCCAGGGATTGAACCCGCGTCTCTTATGTCTCCTGCATTGGCAGGCGGGTTCTTTACCTGGGGCCTCTGCCACCTGGGGCCTCCCAGGCCTCCCAGAGTGGGATCCAAAATCAATGGGCAGTAGGGGCGCAAAGAGCTGCACTGGGAGGAAGAGAATGGAAGTCCTCGGAATCAAGTTGGCCTCTTTCTCAGCCGCGCCTCCTTTTCTCCTGTCCTTGGTGTCTATGTAGCTTAATTTGTCACCCAGATGGTAGCCAGCCGGGCCTCTCACCAGGCACTGAATTCGCTTCCGTCCCCAGATCTAGAATTGCTGGTGACGCAGCAACTCTTTGAACTCAGTTCTGCTGAGTCAGGTAGCCCTAATGCCACTGGTAGTGGTGAAGTGTTGGGACTAACCTCCTAATGGCTCATTGATTGGTTGAATTATGCTCAGTGTGATTCTGAAAATAGATTTTAAATATGTGCTTGGGGATTTGTGGGGATTTGTTACTTAGGAGTGTTAACTCCATCGTGGCTGCTTTGACAAAGACATCACACCAGTTGCCTGGGCTGGCGTCATACTGTTCGTCTCAGGGAGACCCTTCTGCCCAGAGCCTGAGAGGTTTCAGACAACAGTGCAGGCAGGTGTGGAAACATCACCTATCTTTCATACACAGCCCTTGGCAGGTCATCTGAGAAGGTCATCTGGTTGACCCAACCTCTGCAAACCTCTCAATGTCCCCAAGGTGGGAAGGAGATGCACATAGATTCTGAATTCTCCCATTTACTTCCTCTGAAGTCAGGGAGCACAGATGTTTCCCTCTTTATGATTCCAAGTTTTTACATTTCCTGGAGTTGCCACTCAGGGGAAGAATCAAAGAGAAGCTTTCTCAGAGGCTCCACTTAGTAGCCTCTTGGCATATTCAGCCTCCTCTGGCTGCTTGACATCCTTGAATCCCAGGCCTCAAGCGGGAGGTGTATGAAGGGCTTCTGCTCTGGGCCTGGCCTTCCAATACCTCTGCATTTTTTTGGTGAATGCCAAGTGAATTTGGGCATGTTAGAGAAGCTACATGAAAACAGTGTTGGTAGCAACCAGTGTCCGGGACCCCCTAAAGACCCCTCAAGGGGAGCAACTTTTGAAAATGTTTGTGCATCTGTATGATGGAATATTATGTAGTCATTGACAATAATAAAGTGGATCAATATGTATGGATGTTTAAAAAAAGAGAGAAAAGCTAATGAAGTTTCCTCTGCAAGGAAGAATCACCTGCCTTTCGTATTTATTTCTGTCTAGCCTATCAAGGACCTAAAATGTCTTCCATTTTCGATGCAGGGTAGGTCTGAAATAAATGAAGAACATCGTAATTGAGCTTCTGTAGGGCACAATGGGAAGGTGCTGTAAGACCATATATCTGAGGGGAAATTGGTCAGCAGTCTTTTTTTTTGCAGACCGTTGATGCCACTGCTCCATTGTAACCTCTGTCTGAAAGGCTATATTTCCTGACAGAGTTCCCGGGGGGTAATTTATACCCAGCCCATTGGGAGAAAAAAAAGTATCCTCAGGGAAGGGAGGGAGTAAAAAATAAAACCTGGAAGAAAAGGTAAAAAAAAAAAATCACACGCTGCTCTAACAAAGAAATTACTGACGTTCTACATTATGAACTGGATTAATTTTTAATGACTCAGAAAGAAGTTGATTTATAATGCATCCTTCTCCACTGCAGCGCCTGTCCCCAGCTAATAAATAAATGACAGGTCTCTTGTATTAAAAGTATCCGTCATTTCACATTGTTGGAATGTAAAGAGTGAGAGGCGCTGAGTGAAAGGCCCCTGGGAGCAGGGGTGCCCTGCTGGGCACAGTTGGCCAGAGAGGTTGGCCTAGTTCTGACACTAGAGTTAAGCTTATTCTTTTCTCTTGGTCTCAGCAAAATGACCCAAACCAGCTACAACTCTTGCGGTCCTCAAACCGTGTAACTTAGATAGGGACTTGAAACCACTGTCTTTTAACTGAGATTGCACACCTGGTCTCAGGACTTAATGAAGCTTGGGCTCTTGATGTCTCATCACAGAAAGAATTCAGTGAGGGACAAGGTGAATTTAAGAAGCAGATTTATTTAGAGAGAAACACAGTCTATAGACAGATTGGGGGCCATCTCAGAAGGTGAGAGTGACCTCGAAATGTGGTGTGGTTAGTTCTTATGGGCTGGATAATCTCATGGGCTAATGACTAGGTGGAGTATTCCAACTATTTCGGGGAAGGGGTGGGGATTTACAAGTCGGTTTACAAAAACCGACTTTTTGGTCTTAAAATTTTTTTAAAATTATTCTTGGCTTTGGCTGTGCTGCGTCTTCACTGCTGTGCAGGCCTTTCTTTAGTTGCTGTGCACAGGCTTCTCATTGTGGTGGCTTCTCTTGTTGCAGAGCACGGGCTCTAGGGCATGTGGGCTTCAGTAGCTGTGGCATGTGGGCTCAGCATTTGCAGTACCCACGCTCTGGAGCACAGGATCAGTAGTTGTGGCATGCAGGCTTTGTTATTCCACAGCATGTGGGATCTTCCTGGCCCAGGGACGGAATCCATGGCACCTGCACTGGCAGGCGGATTCTTTACCCCTGAGTCACCAAGGAAACTCCACTTTTTGGTCTTTGATGATCAGCCTTGGAACATGACCCTGGTGGGTGTGGCATTTAGCTGCTGCTATGTTATGCTGAGCGTGTTCTAAGGCTCAAGGTCTAGTGGAAGGCGATTCATCCGCCATCTGGGATCTATTTGGTTCCAGTTTATGTCATGTCCTTGGGCTAGGTCATTCTTTTAAAGGTTGTTCCCTGCTCCCTTCCTCATTCCTGTATCAGGCCGGGAGAAGTTTCACAGGAAGGAGTGATGGAATGCTTAGGAATACTTAGAGATGAAAATTTAGATTCTTGGTCCTTGAGCAAAACTGTGGCTTCTCCCTACATGTCCTGACCAGGAACTGGTGGGAGCTATGTGTTCAGAACTGGTCCTTTGTTGATGGTGATAGATGATTCACAGCTCTGATTCACCTCTCTTTGCTTCTTAAGAAAAAAATAAAGGCTAATATTTGCTCTGGTTCCAAAGTAGTATCTGTTCATTGTAAATATTGGTGCACTGCCTTCCCGTCTTTTTTTTTTTTTTCCTTTTTTTTTTTACATTTATAACAAATCACACAAGCAGACATGCCTATGCCAATACATACATGTGCATTATGCAAAAATGAGATAATATTCTGCCTGCAGTCTTATAATCTAAATTTGTTGTTTAACAATATGTCATTGATCTTTATTTCATCTCATTAAAAATAATGCAACTGTTTTTAGTGGCTCCATACATGTGGTCAGGGTCATATTCACGTCGGGGCCCGTGTTTGAGCTGGCAATCAGTCAGTCAAAATGCACTGCTTGTGTTCTCTATGACAATGCCAACTCCGGGGTAAACACAGCGCGGGAGAAAAATTAGGAGGGAAGATGGTTTCTGCACAGAGCTCATAATTACGGAGCAACGACAATGCTGCAGTGTGGCTGCCGTGGGATCGAGAGAGAACAGAGTGGAGGGGGTCCCCGCGTGAGGCGGGTTACGCTCCAGCTGGGGGGAGAGAGGCTGAAACCGGTTCCTGTGATGCAGGCATGAGGCGTGCACTGGGGATGCTATCGCAGAAATCCTGCAAGGAAAGGGCCAGGTGCGCTCAGAGAGTGCCAGCTTGTTTAAATTAGGGGAAGTTGAGGCTTGGGGGAAAGTTCCTTGGAGGAAGGAGGGTTTGAGCTTCCTAGAAAGCCAAGGAGGATTTCTGCGGGGGGAGACAGGGAAGGTCAGGCGCCTCCAGGCCACAGCAGCAGTAGCACAGAAAGGGGGCTTTAGAGGTCGCCAAGGGGGAAACTGAAGAAAGGTCCCTCGGTAGAGGAAGCATCCTGATGACATATTACGTAGGATAGGCTTTTTGAAATAACAATGATGCATTTATTCACAGAATTTGCACTTAAATCGTTCCAATCTTGGTTTACCACACTTACTGTTATCAGTTTCTCAGAAGCAGAGGGAGACTCAGCAAACGCACCACTGATAGAATCATCAGAAAGGTCGAACAAAGTAGATGATTCTCTCCCAATTTAGGGACAGTTTCCAGAAGACACTGAAAAAGGCCCTGTCCCAGAAAGGAGAAAGATGAAACAGTGACCGCCTATACTTTTCGGCACAAGGAATGTTATTTAGAAAGCGAGAGAGATTTAGTGATTGCTGCCAGCAGGTTGACTCCTGATTTATTTATATTGTCTTCATAGGCTTATAGAAATGGAAGTTTGCCTGCACTTTAAGGCCAGGATTTTTGTCCTTCACATGAGTTTATTTCTTGATTTGTTGTGTGCATTCCTAAACATAGATAGACCGATGCCTTTTGCTTTTGGGGGAAAAATAGGCAAGTCTCTGGGGCTGGTAAGTAGAGGAATCAGAGACCGCGCTTCTGTAAAGAGCCAGCTCCTGTGTTGCAGGAGAGATTGTGCCTGGCAGAATCCCAGAAGCACTGGTTCCTGAAGCACCTGGGAGAAGCAGGTATTTTTTGCCATGTTAAAAAGTGGCAAGACCTGAGATCAAGTCCTAGCTGGCCTTGGTTTTATAACCAGTCAATTGCAATATAACCCTCACTTTTATTTGTGCTTTCAAATCTTGGACCCGAAATGATTCCAGGAATAGGACTTGGCTGAAAGCAAACTTCTCCCTTTCCTGTTCTTTAATTCTCTTTCACTTAACTTCCTTATAGAACATAGAAAAAAATTTTTTTTTTTTTTAGTCTGAAAAAGACCTAAATGCTCCATTAAGACCAGTCTCTTCATTCTACAGACAAGGAAACTGAGGGTCAGAAACAATTCTGGGATATGAAGCCACGTGATTATCTGGAGGCAGGACGGGGATTGGGTCCAAGGACTCTGCTTTCATGATGGTTCTCACCTCTCCTGAACTGTTAAGTGGAAATGCAATCTTTTTCATTCCCCGGAAAGAAGTTGATTTTGTCTGGGTCATTTAATAAGGAACGTCTGACGAAAGTGAACTGTCTGACTTAGGTGTGGTAATTGCTACAGAATTGGTTTTAGGGACTTCGGGGAATTCTGCAGTTGAACCCAGAAACATCCTTATCGAGTACAGTTTGTTCCAATAATTCCACAAATTTGAAGCACTTGAAATACTGCCATTTCTCTCTGGAGCGATTCTTTGTTTTTTAGTAAACTTTCAAGGAGCTCTGCCACACTGCCCCGTCGGATTCCTGGTAAGATACAGTGTCAGTGTCTTAATATTTTCTAGCTTCTTGAAACCAGGCACTGCTGAGTCCTTGCATCTGATTGGAAATGTCATTTGCATGAAACAGATCTTTTTGAGAAGACTGTATGAGTTCCTAATGGCATTAAAGAGGAAGTCAACTTGTGGCTAGGCATCTGTTTGATTCCCATGCAGCTTTCTTGTTACTTAATGCATCAGTTCACAAAGGGAATTCAACTTCCACCGGAAACTAGGAAATGTAGCTGTTATTCTGGCTGTCTAGCTAAAACTGGTGGGAAGGAAGTATTTTAATAAGGGAAAAGAGGTTGAATAGCAAGTGAAACTTTAACTCTGTTATCTATGTTTATTTCCACTTCCTCCCAAAACTCCACTAAAATAATAGCAAAGGCATTTACAGACAAAAACCCCAAGGACAAAAAGAATAAGAGAAATGACCACAGATGAGAGATAACAGATTTAGTAGTAGAATAAAGACATTTTCAGATACACAGATATTTTTACTCAACGTGCCCCTTGCAGGAAGCCCCTGGAACATGTTCCCCACCAAAACAAATAAGTCAACTAAGAAAGAGGAAGACTGTGGCTCCAAAACACAAAAGGTATAAAGGAAATCGTCAGGGCAGTAGGAGAGGTAATGTAGATGAGAGGCGGGTTCAATCCCTGGGACGGGAAGATCCCCTGGAGGAGGGCATGGCAGCCCACTCCAGTACTCTTGCCTGGAGAATCCCATGGACAGAGGAGCCTGGCAGGCTACAGTCCATGGGGTCCCAAAGAGTCAGACATGACTGAAGCAACATATCACGCCCACATAGGAGGCATAAATCCGTCATATGATTAGATAGCAATCCTGGAAAGCAACCAACATAGCCTGGAGTATGCAGAGAGAGACCCAGAAGGAATGTCTACAAGAAGAGGAAGAAGACGGAGGAGGAGAGGAGGAAGAGGAAGAAGAAGATGGGGAAGGAGGCAAAGGAAAGGAAGGAAGAGGAGAATTTTATCACCCCCTAAAATAGAATTCCATTCTTCTCAGGAGTAGACCTGTATTACAAAATTCATATTCCATTATTATCATATTTAGAATTGTATTTGGGGCTTCTCTTGTGGCTCGGCTCAGCTCGTAAAGAATCCACCTGCAATGTGGGAGACCTGGGTTCGATCCCTGGCTTGGAAAGATCCCCTGGAGAAAGGAACGGCTACCCATTCCAGTATTCTGGCCTGGAGAATTCCATGGTCTGTATAGTCCAATTGTATTTAATAAAAACTTACAAAAATTGAAAAAAAAAAAAAAACAGAGGGAATTTGTTTCTACTCAACTTCTAATTGGCTTCACATGATTTGCAGTTGACAAACAGCATACTGGGAAACTTCCTGATTCTTTCTTTGGCAAACTGGTTGTGTTAGCATCACCAAGAGTATACGTTTGTATCTTTAGGTATTCCATTGACAAACCCTGGTGATGGCCCACTGTGCTAGGCAAGCACCATGTTTCCGTTGCATGTCTCAATTGCCTGGTTAAACTCTGACCCAAAGGAAGATGGTGTTTGTGACTTTTAATTATCCTGTCACTATAGAGTTGACAGTAGAATTTCAGAAAACCATCATTCCAATAGGATAATAGTTCTCAATGGTGGTCCCCATACCAGCAGCATTAGCATCACCTTGAATACTTGTTAGACATGCAAATTCTTGAAATCTTTTCCCCCAGACCTACTGAATCAGAAACTCTGGGGGCAGAGCTCAACAATTTGTGTTTTAATGAATTTTCCAAGCGATTCTGATCCACACCAAAGTATGTGAAGCGCTATGTAAGATATTCATGGTGCTTTTTCCCCCTCTTCTATCTAAAATACTTGAAGAAGTTGAGGTAGGTTTTGATACAACTGTTGGGAGTATTTTAAAATTTTTATTCATTCAGTAGACATTTATTGAGCATCTCCTAAGTTCTAGGTATTGTATTGGGTGTTGAGAACACTAGTAAGCAAACAAATAGGTCATTTTGCTGTGGTTGGTTGTTTTTCTGTAAGTATTTTCATATTATTTATTTGTGTATGGCTTCACTGGGTCTTCGTTGCTGCATGTTCTCTGGTTGTGGCACTTGGGCTTCTCACTGTGGTGGCTTCTCTCACCGTGGAGCACAGGCTCTAGGGACCGTGAGCTCGGTAGCTGAGGCCCACAGGCTTAGTTGCCCTGCAGCATGTGGCATCTTCTCTGACCAGGGATTGAACCTGTGTCCCCTGCACTGCTAGATTCTTAACTGCTGTGCCATCAGTCTTATACACAAAAGACTCTCATGTGTTATCTTCACACCATTTGAGATGTTTGTGCTCTTCCAGGCCACTCCAAATGGGGACTTTGTCAAAGCTTGGGGGTCAGAATGTCATTACAGTAAGAAATGGAGTAAACAAGATGTGGGGAGGGATCCGGCATGTCATTTGGAAATAATAAGCATGCAAGTATGAAGGTTTGTATCAATATTTTGTTGTTCAGTTGCTCCATGGACTGCAGCATGCCAGGCTTCCCTGTTCTTCACCATCTCCCTGAGTTTGCTCAAACTCATGTCTGTTGAATTGGTGGTGCCATCCAACCATATTTTAAATGGTGTCAAAATGCTTCCTTTATATCAAAACCCCCATGTCCTGGCAGCCTTGCCAAAATGGCTGCATTGGATTGTCCCAGTCCACCCAGGCATCCATTAACTTGTGGGTTTGTGGTTCATGCCATGATGGCAGGATAGGAGTCAGACAGCTGAACATGGAATTCCTCAAAGAACAGTGGATGTTTCTCCTCCATGGTCCCCCAGGCCTTCCCATGTGTAGACTTGGATGAACATTAGAGCTTGGATTTGCTGCTGTGTCATCTAAGTCTCTATTGGATTAATGGGAGAACCTGCCTCATAGGGTCTTTCTGCGTATTAAAGGATGGATGCAAGGGGCTTGAAACAGTTGCCTGCACTTAGAGAGCGATCACTAAATTCAAGTCAGTAGACTATTGATACATGATCAGAGTCTGCCTTAGTTACGTTAAAGAAGGAGTTTGACACAGAGCACCAGGCTGAGCTCACTGGTACACAGCAGCTTCCCACTGGCTATCTGTTTCACACATGGTGGTGTATATATGCCAACCTAGAGGCGAGGGATGGGGTCGGGGTGGGAGGGAGGCTCGGGAGGAGGGGCACACATGTATACTGATGACTCATTCACCTTGTGGTACGGCAGAAACCAACACAACATTGTAAAGCCATTATCCTCCAATTAAAAATTTTTATAAAGGAGTTTGAGATGTCATTAGAATACTTCTGACCTACCAGATCATTCTGGGAATATTGAGTCATGCAGATTTGGCTTGACATCATTGGCAAGTCACACTTTCTTCTTGGTAGAGAAATGTTGGAGGGCAGTGTCTCTCTGTGTCCAAACCAGTGTTCACACTGACATTGTTCAGTGACCAGCTCACATGTCCACGGCCAGGGCTTGGGTATCTCCAGTCCTGGCTTCTCCTCTGAGTTAGCCATGAACCATGACCCAGTCCTAGAACTTCATGCCTTCACCTCCTCTGGTAGAGGAGGCAATTTTGCTAGGAAATATCAGATTAGTGAGAATTTAATTATCATTTCCAAAGGTTCAAAAAGTATGCCAATAAAACGAATGCCCCCTTGACATATTGAATTTAGGTATATCTAACCTCTTTCTGTTAAATATGGAAATATATTCATTTTGTGAGTCCTTCATAGAATTAAGAGTAGAACCACGTTCTAATGAGTCCCCAGCTAAATTTTCTCAAATCCCTCTCCATTTTGATTTTAAAAGAACTTACTTAAAATATTTAACTTTAAAAGTGAAAGAGAGGGATTTGCCTGGTGCTCCAATGGTTAAGAATCTGCCTGCAATATAGGGGACACAGGTTTGATCCCTGGTCAGGGAACTAAGTTCCCAATGCCATGGAGCAACTAAGCCTGGGCACCAACTCCTGAGTCTTGCATGCGATAACTAGAGAGGCCAAGTGCTGCAACTAAGACCTGGCTCTGCCAAAAAAATAGATACTTTTAAAAATGGAAGGGAAAAGCCCAAGGTTCAGGATTTTGCATATATAAAGTACTTAAGGGCAATTGTATTTCTTCATTATATAGAATAATACAACTAAATATGTTCTTTTCTTATATTTTGATCATTGTATTTATTTTTTAAGTTAATTTTTATTGAAGCATAGCTTTACAATGTTGTGTTAGTTTCTACATTTTGTTAGTAGAGCAAAATGACTCAGCCATTCATATAAATACACATATATCCCTCCCTTTTGGACGATCTTCCTATTTAGGTCATCACAGTGCATTCAGCTGAGTTCCCTGTGCTATACAGTAGGTTCTTATTAGTAGCTACCTTATACATAGTATGGGCTTCCCTGGTGGCTCAGAGGGTAAAGCGTCTGCCTGCAATGCAGGAGACCTGGGTTTGATCCCTGGGTCGGGAAGATCCCCTGGAGAAGGAAATGGCAACCCACTCCAGTAGTCTTGCCTGGAAAATCCCATGGACAGAGAAGCCTGGTAGGCTACATAGGCCATGGGGTCGCAAAGAGTCGGACACGACTGAGCCACTTCACTTTCATTTTATACATAGTATAATAGCGTGTGTGTGTCAATCCCAATTTAAAAGCAAGCCACAGACTGAGTTTTCTGTCAGTAAATGCTTACTGGTGAGCAGGAGTTATAGGCAGCAAGAGCTGAGAGGCCCCGGGCAGAAGGAACAGCATGTGCAAAGGTATAGAGATGGGTTCCGGGAAGAGTCGGTAGTTCTGGACAAGTGGAGTGAAAGGTGCATTGCAGAAGCTGCGATGTAATGGCCTGAGGGCCCTGCTTGTTTATTTCAAACCTTCTGAAGCTAATACCTGGGGACAGAAAGATGCCCTGGCAAACTATGGATCAGAAAAGAACAAGAAGAACATTTTCAAAAAAAGAAAAAGAATTGTTCCCCCCTTTCTTGGGAGTGTAAGGGTGGCAGTATGTGCGATGGCATGAACTCTGAATTAAAAATTCTCAAGCCAAGTCCAAGTAACTACTATTAACCTACAGTGTGGTATCAGGTGAGCGATTCAGAAACACCCTGAATGGTGTCTGTGAATGATACAACCAGACCTGTTAACCAACCTAGCTTATTTCTAGTGTGACGATTCACTGATGTTTTGTGTGTCTGCGTGGGGACATGGGGGGTGGATGAGTGGATGTGTATAAACCCTGGAATGGCTGGACATACATTTTGCTCTTTTTTTGCTCTTACATTTGCAAGTTCTGTTATTGGACCTTAGTGGACAAAATTAGAATGTGTATCTTTTACACTAAAACTCTGCTTATTCAATGTGCTTATTAAACTGCTTTCAGGAGTAAAACCTGTTAGCAATATATTAATATCTTCAACATATTATTCACTGTTTAAAATATAAAAGCATAGTTTAATTCTTCTTTACCTTTCCTTTTAATACAGGGAAAAAAATAGTAAACAGCTGTATGGAGAAAGAGCTACCAATTTCTTTCACATAAAATATCTCCTTTCCCCAAGATACAAACACACTTGTGCGGGTGCTCAGTTGTGTCCGACTCTTTAGGACCACATGGACTGTAGTCTGCCAAACTTCTCTGTCCATGGAGTTTTCCAGGCAAGAATAGTGGAGTTGGTTGCCATTTCCTTCTCAGGGGATCTTCCTGACCCAGGGATCAAACCCACATTTTCTATGTCGGCAGGAGGATTCTTCACCACTGTGCCGTGTGGGAAGCCTCTAAGATATTCATATCTTAAATCATAATAAGAGATCAGGGTGGTGAATGGAGCCTGGAGAATGAAGCAGTGCTGAATGAGAAAGGATAGATAAAGCACAGAGCTGTGGACTTGGGGTCGTATTTTAGGGAGAGAAAAGGAAAGGAGAGAAAGATGGAGTTGCAGCTGTTGGAAAGGGCTGCTGCATCCAAAATTGGAAACAGTTTGCAAAAGAAGGGTGGTGTCAGAGGTAGAAGCAGTAGGCAGAGGCCAGGCCACCAGATTTGTGGAAGAGCTAGGTTCCAGAGCGATGGAGTAGGGGATGAGGTATGTTTTCACTGTGTGACTATACCACACAGTTCATTTATACGTCCTGCTGTTGGTTGATATTTGAGTTCATTTTTTTTTCTTTTTGCTATACAAAATGATCATAGGTAGCAGGGATACAAACTAGAGAGCAGGGACATGATGGCGAGGAATGGACCAGCTGACCGCAAAGACTTTCCCTCTAGATTTGAAGGCAATTTGGGGCCAACTCCCATGACTCATCATTCGAAAGAGCGTTTCTTCTTTCCTATACCAGATGCTTTGGCTTGCATGGGTTTGGTGACCCAGGGGACAAAGGAGTCCACAGTATCCTTAGGAAGGACAAAATTCTATGGTGTGTTCTTTCCCGACTGGATCCAAGGAGGCTCTGAGAATAGGCGCAGAGGTGCCTCTTATAACAGTAGTGGTTACCTGTTCTAGTAGAAGAATCTGGACTAATTCCAACCTCAGCACTAGCACCTACAAACTGTGAATGCTTGAGTCATTCAACTTCTCATTTGCAAAATAGGACCTTGCAGAGGTGTAAACCAGCAGCCTCATGGCCCCATGCCATCCACAGAGGTGTGTGTTTTGACCTCTGCAGAGCGTGTGATGTTTTTGCACTGGTGGCTAATAGCTAAAACTTGGGAAAGTGCATATTATCATTCCATGCTCACAGTTTCTCATGAAATATGAAAGGCAACAGTGGCTTGCATTCTTATGTGGCAACTATTAGCTAGAGCCTAGAGACCGCAGCCTTTTCTAAAAAGAGCGTTACTTTGTCCCTTTTGCCAGAGTCCCCTTCACTCCCTGTGGGCTTATACCTGACTCCTCCCACTCATTTACATTGCTCGCCTGACCTTTGTGGTCATTTTAGTTTGTGACCCTCTTCGTGTTTTTAGCATAAGTGATTTATTGAGATACGGGCTTCCTTGGTGGCTTATTGGTAAGGAATTGGCCTGCAATGCAGGAGATGTGGGTCCTTGGGTTTGATCCCTGGTTCAGGAAGATCCTCTGGAGAAGAAAATAATGACCCACTCCAATATTCTTGTCTGGGAAACCCCATGGGCAAAGGCACCTGATGGGCTGCAGTCAGTGGGGTCATAAGACACGGACACGACTTCCTGACAACCACCACCACTATTGAGATATTGGTTAGGCCAAAGAAGTTTGTTTGGATTTTTTTTGCAAGATGTTATGGAAAGCCCCAAATGAACCTTTTGGCCAACCCAATATAAATCAAGCAGACAAATTAGAGATGTACAGCTACATGAATGCTAGTTAGACCCAAGTAACCAGCACCCCAGGAACTCTCTTATGCTCCTTCTAATCAGCACCTACTGCTCCCAAAGGTAAACAGTTGTCTGCCTTCTATCACACTGTGCATTGGTTTTGCTTGCTTAGAAACTTTATATAAGTGGAATCACATAATATCTATTCCTGGAGTTCATTTATTCTCACTGCTCTGCTGTATTCCATCATGTGACTGTATCACGGTTCATTTATACATTGTACTGTGGGTGGACTTTTTTTATTTTGCTCTCCAAAATAATGCTGAATGTAGATGTGAAAATGCTAAAGCATAAGTTTTGGTGAATGTATATACACATGTCCATGGGATTCCCAGGTGGCTCAGTAGGAAAGAATTCTCCTGCCAGTGCAAGATACCAGGAGACGCAGGTTCGATCCCTGCATGAGGAAGATCCCCTCGAGAAGGAAATGGCAACCCACTCCAGTATTCTTGCTGGAAAATCCCGTGGACAGAGGAGCCTGGTGGGCTATAGTCCATGGGGTTGCAAAGAGTCAGATACGACTGAGTGACTGGGCAAATGCACACACACACACACACACACACACACACGTCCACACACACACATGTTTCCACTGGAGATGTAATTATGATCGAAATTACTAGGTCTGAATTGTGTGTTCATTTATAATAATTTTTAAACTAAGGGTTTAAAAGACATGTCTGCAAAGAGCTGGCACACAGTCATAGCTCCATAAATCGAATGTTAGCTAATATTGCCATCATCAGCGTCGTCATCATCACCCGAATTATCCTCATCTTTTTAATGACACAGAGAAAGAATTAAACTCCTTGAATATGCCACGGGCGCCGAGGTTTCTCCCAATCCTCTTAGCTATAAAGTCTCAAAAATTTATGGACAATGACAGCTCTCTTCCCACTAGACTGACCCCTTTCTCTCTCGACCCAAGGGCCCGGGGAAGCAGACAGAAAAGAGCACCAGGAGCCTGTCTCCCTTGCACTGAGTGTTGATAGCCCTCCACTTCAGTCCGACTTTGTTTCTTTCCTGGGCCCTAGAAGGGGGCCGGTCTGCAAAGTCGGGGATATCTGAGCTGCTGCTAATGGAAAAGGAATCTTCCAGCACGGAGAACAAAAGGAGACAGTCCTCATGGAGGTGGATCTTATTTATTCCATTTCCCGCTCGTGGTCAAGATAATATTTCGGTAATTGATATGACTTTATGAATAATGGAGCGTGGATCGAGAAGGTTGGAGCATCTGTTTCATATGAAGGATTGCTGGGGGAAGAGCCCTGGCTCCTCCTCATTGTCCTTCTACTGCCACCAAGAACCTTGAGTGCAGGAGACTGGGCTTGTGGTTGTTATTCAGTCGCTAAGCCGTGTCCAACTCCTTGCGACCCCATGAACTGCAGCATACCAGGCTTCCCTGTCCTTAAGTATCTCCTGGAGTTTGTTCAAACTCATGTCCTTTGAGTTGGTGATGCCATCCAACCATCTCATCTTCTGTCACCTGCTTCTCCTCTTGCCCTCAATCTTTCCCAGCATCAGAGTCTTTCCCAATGAGTCGGCTATTTGTATCAGATGGCCAAAGTGCCAGGAGACTGGGATGAGGATGGGAAAACATACTTCCTGGAGGCAGAGAATTTAAGTGAAATTCTTAAAGGTCACCTAGTTCTGTGGGTACCAAATATATGTTCTCAGGTATCTTCACTGAAATCACCCAGAAGCTTCTAGGAACCACTGTGTCCTGGATTCCATCCCAAGATTCTGGTTGGTAGTCTGAGTGTGGGCTGGCCAGCTTCTTAGAGATTCAGAGATACTCAAGCGAATTTGGCAGCTATTGATTCCATCCAATCTTTTTGCTTTACAGATAAGAAACAGAAGGCTCAAGTGGTTAAGACTTCTGTCCTAAGAGATTCTGTGACTTGGTGGCTTTGGCATCATCAGAAGCAGATGTCCCACCTTCCTTTTTCACCAAAATGTCCTTCCTAACATCCTACACACGGAACTTCTCCCAGAACCACCTCTCTTCCGTTGCAGGTTCTAGAATTATATTCCCTCTTAGTTAGTCTCAGCATTCTGTCTCTCTTTTCTCTCCTGGAGAGGCCCAACCCAAATTAATTTCAGCTTTTTTCTTTGAGGGGACACCTCCCCTCTGAATAGGAGCCTCTTTCTTTCTAGTGTATAAAAATCTTTTGGTTCCCTCGGTTCTCAGCATCTCTAGAGAGAAGTGGCCAAGTCAGCCTAGTAGATAATCTGTGGGCAAATCTTCTCCGGTGGTGATGCTGCAGAGCTCTGGTTGTGGACCATTTGCCTCCACAACCAAGGAGATGTGGAAGTGCAGCATCACAGGGCAAAAGGAGCCTTAGGTGTCCCGCTCATCTACCCGTTTGACAGATGGGATCACTGAGGCATAGAGAGGTTGGGTGGCTTGCCCAGGAAATGCAGCTGGTTTGTAGGTGTAGAAGAGAAGAAGAGTTAAAAGTCAGGTCTTCAGATTCCTCTGCCCCATCCTTGCCTTGATTCAAATGAACACATCTTTTATGGAAGAATTTCACGTATCTGGAGACACACTGAAGGCAGGAAAAATTGGTTTCCTGATACAGGTCTTCGCTTGTTTCTCAACAAAGAACATCTTAGGACTGAAGGATATTCGAGAGATCTTTCTAATCTCAGATCTCCTTCACCCCGTGCAGGTGGTCATCCACCTCAATACCTTTCTTCAAGTGACCCAAAGCTCCTCTTTCCACAGTGGTCCAGCCCATGTGTAGGACGCTCTAGTTGTGAGAAAGGCCTCACTGTCTTGGCCTAAGAATCAGCCTCCTGGGGACCCACTCCCTGGACCTCACTGTTCTGCCTGGAGACACTCAGCCAGCAATGCTGTGTTGAGAGCAAGCCCTGGCTTTGACAGTGGGTTTTAGTGCTGCTCTGCCAGCTATCAGTTGCGTATCTCCAACAATCCTGCTGCAGCTTCTCGAGTCTTTCTGTAAAATGGGGGTACTGACACCCCTGTCAGAGAGTCATGATGAATATAACCCCAGCTCTCATGCTCAGGATCCACATCTCACAGGGCATGTCCTAGCACTTGGGACTCCCCATGGCTCCTTCCAGGCTCTGTGTCTCCCTCTTTCCGTACCAAACCTTCACATATCCTTCCATTGCTTCTCAGGTGGCTCTGGCCTCAGTGCTCTGTGTGCTTTTTGGCAGTTTTCACACATGTTTCTCAGCTGAGAAGTCTCTCCTGAGATGAGTTTCTGTCCCTTTTCCATGCATGAGGAAGCATGCCTGCTAAGTTACTTCAGTTGTGTCTGACTCTTTGCAACCCAATGGACTGTAGCCCACCAGGCTCCTCTGTCCATGGGATTCTCCAGGCAAGAGTACTGGAGTGGGTTGCCATGCCCTCCTCCAGGGGAGGTTCCTGACCCAGGGATCAAACCTGAGTCTCTTATGTCTCCTGCTCTGGCAGGCGGGTTCTTTACCACTAGCACCACGTGGGAAGCCCCACAAGAGGAAGGGAGTGTAATACTTACCCATGGCGTAGCTTCATGTCCCTAAGGCAAGTATTCTGTATTCTGGAATCCACAGTTTGGAGACTGTCTATGTTGGTCTGTGCATGTGTGAGTCAGGGTGTGCGCGTGTGTGTGCAGAAACCCAGCTGTGTGTCTCTGTATGTTTCTCTTCGAGTGTGTGTGTGTCTGTGTTCATAGACATCACTCATAAATCTATAATATTGGAGCCTTGGCTCTCCTGCTCTAATTTTTAAAGTGGGAACCTATTACTCTTTTTTTTTTTTCAGTTGCATCTATTTATTTGCTTACTTATTTTTTGGCATGTGGGAACTTAGTTCCCCAACCAGGGATTGAACCCACACCCCCGGCATTGAAAGTGTGGAATCTTAAGCACAGGCCCACCAGGGAAGCCCCTGTCCTGGCCCAGTTTTCATGTCAAGGAGGTGTGCACTGTCTCTTTAAGTCCCAGAATCCGCCGATGCCATGGGGCAGGGCTTTTCGGTTCATCCTTTTTTTCCACCTGAAGCTGCATGTGCCGCGTCACATTTCCATCACTAATCTGAAAAGCACTTTGCGATGAACGACACTCGAGCTGTGTAAGATATTAATAGCTGCAGAGATTTTGTCCTTGTGCCATTTAAATCCCTTGCATGAGATACACTCTTATGGAGACAGTGAGGGATAAGAAGAAAAATCCTAGAATAATTATAAAAGGTATGGAAAAACATATTTTTGGATGATTAAAATAATATTTTGTTTTTATCATCCACTCTGCTACCTCCTGGGCTTCCCAGGTAATACAGTGGTAGAGAATCAGTCTGCCAATGCAGGAGATGCAGGAAACATGGGTTCAGTTCCTGGGTTGGGAAGATCCCCTTGAGTAGGAAATGGCAACCCACTCCAGTATTCTCGCGCAGAAAATCCCGTGGACAAAGGAGCCTGGTGGCTTCATTCCCTGGGCTTGCAGAGTGGGACATGACCAGGTGCCTGAGCATGCACACACACAAGACCACCAGTCACTTGAGTCAGTCCGTCCCCTGGTTCTACCAGTTCAATTGTTTGTATTTCAAGGCTGAGTCACATAGATCCTTTTAAGTTTGGACTTTCATATTCTCTAAACACCTGCTGAATTCTCCTACGTGTTTTCTTGTCCTGTGGAAGGCAGCAGCACACACGTTTTTCTTGGTAGAAATACTCCTTGAATGTGCACAAGGGTAGGACAATGTGTTCTCTTTCTAATAGCTGGGTTTTCTCAAATTTATTGAAGTATAGTTGAATTGCAATATCATGTTAATTACTGCTGTACAGCAAAGTGTATAAGTTATACATATGCATGCTTTTTCATATTCTTTCCCGTTATGGTTTATCACAGGATATGGAATATAGTTCCCTGTGCTATACACTAGGATCTTATAGTTTATCGATCCTATACCAGTTTGTGCCTGCTGATCCCAATCCTACCCTCTCCCACTCTCCTCCCCCTCAGCAACCACAAATCTGTTCTTCATGACTGTGACCTGTTTCTGTTTCATATGGGTATGAGTATGCATGCGTGCTTGGTTGTATCTGACTCTTTGTGACTCCATGGACTGCAGCCCGCCAGGCTCCTCTGTCCATAGAATTTTCCAGGCAAGAATGCTGGAGTGGGTTGCCATCTCCTTCTCCAGAGGATCTTCCCAACCCAGGGATTGAACTCGTATCCCTTACATCTCCTGCATTGGCAGGTGGATTCTTTACCGGTTAAGCCACCAGGGAAGCCCCTTCTGTTTCATAGATAGGTTCATTTGTGTCGTATTTTAGATTTCACATATAAGTGATGTCATATGTATTTGCTTTTGTCTTTCTGGCTTACTTCACTTAGTATGATAATCTCTAGTTATATCCATGTTGCTGCAAATGGCATGGCTGAGTACTGTTCCATTTCATATATGTATCACATCTTCTTTATCCACTCATCTGTCCATTGACAGTTACATTGTTTCCATGTCTTGACTACTGTGAATAGTACTACTCTGAGCAAAGAGGGTGCATGTATCTTTTAGCATTATAGTTTTGTCTAGATATATGCCCAGGAGTGGGATTGTGGAATCAAGTGGTGATCCTTCTAATAACTGTTTTGTGTTGGTATTTTTGGCCAAAGTAGCACATATTGAAACCATATCCTCAAGGAACACTTTTGAATCTTCCCTGTGTTTCTTTTCTAGACTGCATAGTTTAGATTATCCACTAATGAGAAGCATTCCCCTTTTCTTGCCCATGTGAAAATTTATCTGCCCATTTTCTCGGCTACTTTCCTCCTGTTGCCCAAGGCACATTCAGAAGACCTCTTGAGATCTTCCTATGCTTTACACCTTTTGTTTTAGCATTATATTACCTGGAAGAGCTGAGGGTCATTTAAAAATCAGAGTTGCTCTGGTGTAATCCCTCTTGGAGATCAAGGGTACCAGAAGGTACGTTGAAGATGGAGAGTGCAGGTAAGGAGTGAAGGAGCTTATGATGGATAAAGTGTGAGCATCGGACCAGGTGGATGATGATACCGATGCTGAGGGACAAGACAGATAAAGTACAGCCCAGAGTCAGGTCAGGGGCACACCAAATGGAAGTAGCCCAAGAAAGCTAGATACACTAGTGAAGATGCTCGTTATCCTGCCTCCCTTTTCTTGGGTATCCCTGATGTAAGAGATTCTCCTCTTGATTGAGGAAGGATTTCCAAGAGACTCTGACCAGTTTCCCATCCATGACAGCATATCTCCTCAATTACCATGGAGATTTCCATTTTAAAAATAGCCATTGGGTGGATAATCTTAGTGCAAAAAAAAAAAAAAAAAAAATCCAAATATATCATAGCAGTTGGTACTCCACACCCTTATGCCTATTTACTCCCTTGAGGATTCTCATCAGGTTTAACTTTTCCTTAAAAAAGTGTTTATTCCCCCATATGTTACATTGGCTCAAGCAATAAGTGATTCCCTGGTTGAAAATGTATTACGTGGCCCTCTTGCTTCTTGGGGGAGCAGAGTATTGTTATACTTAGGTGTGTGGACGCTGGAGGACTCTCACCTATGTTGCAATCTCAGCTCTGCCTCCTAGGAGCCGGCTCACATTGGGAAAGTAACTTCACCTCTCTCTGTACCTCGGTTTTCTCATCAGACATTAGGCCAATATGGTAGCTGGATCTTGGAGTTCTGTGTTGTAAAGGAACTAAAACCTGGCAGGTGCTGAGAATAGCACCTGGTGTATAGTAAATCCTCCAAACAGGCCAGTTAAGGTTTTCTCCAAGAATGCTCTGAAACACACTGGCCTACAGTTTCCATGAATCGTGTGAATGATGTAGTCAATAGGTCGACAAGTCCGTAGAGGTGCTTCAAAGCTCAGAGGTGGCTGCTTCTAGACCTTCCAACATATCTCCACATAGTTGTCAGATCCAGAGCATTCTGCTTGTACTCCACACCTGTCTGCTTCAAAAGACAAGACAGCAGCTAGCATCTGATTGTCTCAGTAAAGCATTAGTCAGGTAATTCATTGATCTTGTCTTTTTTGTCCCCTTCTCAACCCTAGGCCTGTGGTTGGCTCTGTGATTATTGAGTGGAGCTGAGGATCTAAATGCCGGCATGATGCACTTGGTAGATGCAGTCTTCTCTCTGACCTTGAAGTGTTTTGCACAAGTTATTTGCGTGTTGAAGATTCAGTTAATAATATCTGGTTTGGGCTTACTTACCAAGTTCCCTGGGCTTCCTCCCTCTCTTCTCTTTACTTGAGCAGTTTTCTGTTTATTTGTATTTTAAATTGTGTTCTAGTTTTTGTGATAGGCTGAGATTTAGTCATCTTTGTTTTCATTTTTTGTTGGTGTTTGAGAACCTGGGGATTTTGATTCATAAGTCTTGTTTTCCCTGGGCTTCCAGTAAGTTGTTTTTGCGTAGCCTGTCAGGTTTTTCTTGGGTTTTAATTTTGTTTCCATTTCACTATGAGGTTAACAATGAAATTGTCCACCCATTTGTCTATTGCTTTGCTTTGCTACTCCACAATTAAAAAAAAAATCCAAAGATTAAAGCAGAGATCCCATTGATTCCTCAACCGGCAGTTCTTACTTTGGTGGTTTGTTGTTGTTCGGTCACTAAGTTGTATCCATCTCTTTGGCGACCCCATGTATCCCGCCTGGGCGACCAGTAGCCCACCAGGCTCCTCTGTCCATGGGATTTGCCAGGCAAGAATACTGGAATGGGTTGCCATTTTCTTCTCAAGGGGATCTTAGATAGGGATACTGACTGGGGTAGGGTTCCCGCATCCTCCATGTAATTCCTGGCAGCTTTAGCCAATAGGTATGAGGGTCAGGGCGCATAAACACTATCAACAGATTCACCATTTCCTTGAGGGCAGAGTCGGGTTGCTAGTGGAAATGTCTTGAACAAGGTCTTCCATTGTCCATCCTTGGCTGAACTTATGTCTGTCCTTTGAAGTTTTATAGTTCTCGTGGGTGATACTGAATGCCTTATAGCTTGAAGAGTGGAGAAAACTAAAAAAAAAAGAAAAGAGCTTAGCTCTTAGATTTTTACTTTGAAAGGAATGATACCCTTCATAGAAAGGAAATCTGTTTTACTGTGCACCTAGCCAAAATTATCAACTTTCTCTGTAAATATTCCTCATAAAGGGAAGTTCATAACTTCCCGTGTGTGATGCTGTGCTTAGTTGCTCAGTCGTGTCTGACTCTTTGCAACCCCATGGACTCCAGCCTGCCAGGCTCCTCTGTCCATGGGATTCTCCAGGCAAGAATACTGGAGTGGGTTGCCATGCCCTCCTCTAGGAGATCTTCCCAACCCAGGGACCAAACTCAGGTTTCCTGCGTTGCAGGCGGATTCTTTACCATCTGAGCCACCAGGGAAGCCCAAGAACACTGGAGTGGGTAGCCTATCCCTTCTCCAGCAGAGCTTCCTGATCCAGGAACTGAACTGGGGTCTCCTGCATTGCAGGTGGATTCTTTACCAGCTGAGCCACCCAGGAAGCCCAACTTCCCGTGGACCATTATTACATCAATACATAACTATTTATATGGTTTTTTGGGAGTGTGCCTTTTTGGGGTTGTGGGGTCTTAGTTCTCTGACCAGGAATTGAGCCTGGGCCCTTGGCAGTGAAAGCATCTTAACCACTGGACCTCCAGGGAATTCTCTATTTATACTTTAACTTTTTAAAATATTATTTTTGTTTAACAACTATTGCAGTTTTGGGATTGGAAGACAATATTGCTAAGATACTCTCCCAGTTGTTCATTCAATATGATTTCTATGAGAAGTCCAGGTTGCCATTTTTTTTGCAGAAATTAATATATTGATCCTAAAATGTATATGGAAATGCAAGGGACTCAGAGTAGCCAAACAATCTTGAAAAAGGCAAAGTTGAAGGACTTAAAATTTTCAATTTCAAAACTTGTTACAAAGCTATAGTAATTGAGACAGTGTGGTACTTGACATAAAGATAGACATACAGATCAATGAAATAGAATCGAGTCCAGAAATCAACCCTTACGTTTATGTTCAACTGGTTTTCAATAAAGTTGTCAAGATAATTCAATGGGAATAGAATAGTCTTTGCAACAGTGATGCTGAGATGACTAAATATTCACATGCAGAAAAATGATGTTGAACCTCCTACCACGTGCCATATAAAAAACTAATTCAAAGTGAATCCATGACCTAAATATAAGGATTAAAACTAGTAATCTATAAGAACAAAACATAGGTCTATGGCTTTGGATTGGTCAGTGGTTTCTTAAATAAGACACCAAAAGCATGAGCAACGAGAGGAAATATGTATGTTGAACTTCATCAACATGGAAAATTCTTGTGCTTCCAAGGATATCACTGAGAAATTGAAAAGACAATCACAGAATGGGAGAAAATATTTGCAAATCATTTCTGATAAGAGAATTATATCCAGGATATGAAAAGAACATTTACGGCTCAATAAAAAGAAATTTAATTGAAAAATAGGAAAATGTTTTGAATAGATATTTTTCCAAAAAGATATACAAAGGGCTGATAATAGCATGGAAAAAAAGCTCAATAAAATGGCTCAAAAAATTAGCCATTAAGGAATGCAAAACTACATTGAAGTATCACTTTACACCCACTGGGATGGCTAAAATCAAAAAGTTGTACAGTAGCAAGTATAGATAAAGATGTTGAGAAATTGGAACCTTCATATATTGCTGGTGGAAGGTAAAATGGTTCAGGCACTCTGGGAAATAGTTTGGCATTTCCTCAAAACATTAAACATAGAGCTACCATGTAACCTTTTAACTCCACCTCTAGGCATATACTCAAGAGAGTTAAATAAATATGTCTATAAAAAATTGTACATTAATGTTCATAGCAGGATTATTCATAATAGCTAAAAAGTGGAACCAATGTCTATCAACTGAAAAGTGGACTTTTAAAAATACAGTATATCTGTACAGTGGAATATTATTGAACCATAAAAAGGAACAAAGTACTAATACATATAATGACAGGGATGAATCTTGAAAACTTTATGGTAAATGAAAGAAGCCAGACACAAAAGTTGTATGTTTTATTGTATTTATTTGTCTTTGGCTCTTCTGGATCTTTGTTTGCTGCGCCCAGGCTTTTCTCTAGTCGTGGCGAGTGGGGGCTGCTCTCTAGTTGCCGTGCACGGGGCTTCTCGTTGTGGTGGCTTCTCTTGTTGCGGAGCGTGGTTCGAGGTGAGCAGACTTCAGACATTGGCCCAAGACATGTGGAATCTTCGCCGACCAGGAATAGAACTTGTGTCCTCTGCACTGGCAGGCAGATTCTTAACCACTGGACCACCAGGGAAGTCTGAAAACCATATGTTTTATGATCCCATTTATATGATTTGTCCGGAATGTAGGCAAATTCATATTAACAGAAAGTAGATTAGTGGTTGATGGGGGATGGGGTGGAAGAGGGATGCTAGTGGATATCAATTGTTTTCAGGGGTTTGAGGGATTTTTTTTTTGGTGGGAAAATGTTGAAAATGTTCAGGAATTACATAGGGTGATTATTATACAACTTTTGAATGTACTAAAACCTATTGAAATATATGGTTTTAAAAAGTGAATTTTATGTATGGTGGTGGTGGTTTAGTCACTAAGTCGTGTCTGACTCTTTCTACCCCATGGACTGTTGCCTGCCAATCTCCTCTGCCCATGGGATTTCTTAGGCAAGAGTCTTGGAGTGGGGTGCCATTTCCTTCTCCAGGGGATCTTCCCGACTGAGAGATTGAACCCAAGTGTTGAGCATTGCAGGTGGATTCTTTACCAATTGAGCCACCAGGGAAGCCCAAATTTTATGTATATTAGATCTCAAAAAAGAAAATCATGTAGAAGAAACCCAAACCTGTATGGACACTACCCAGTTTGAACAGATGCCTACACACACCTTGTGTGGGGCCCTGTTGATGAACTGCAGAGATTCTCAGAGGAGGGTCCAGGGGTTGGCTCAGTGGTATTGAGGATCTGGTCACTCAAAGCAGAGGCTAGATACCAACTGGTGTGGACATACTTCAGTATTTGAACAATGACCATACTGGTATGTATCCCCTTACTGTTAGCCCTAAGCTGTGCCTGAATCCTGTGACTTCCACTCAGGGCTCCACTGTTAGCCCAGTGCAGCAGCAGAAAGCCTATATCCTCATGGCTTGAATAGAACCATCATAATCATAACATCAAGAAGTTTGAGCTCTGCAGATTTAGAATCTCCAAGTCTGTGGATCAGGGAGCTGATAAATATCAGCATTTCGGGACTTCCCTGGTGGTCCAGTGACTAAGACTCTGTGCTGTCATTTCAGGGGGCCCGGGTTCGATCCCTAGTTAGAGAACTAGATCCCACATGCTGCTCATACACCACAACAAAAGGGTCCCACGTGCCCCAACAAAGACCTGGCACAGCCAAAGGGAAAAAAATAGCATTTCATTCAATAATTTTGAGTAGGGTCTCACAAAGGATGGTAGAAGTGTCTGGTTTTATTGAATCATATCATAATACAATATAAAAGCCTCTCTCTCTCTCTCTGAGTCATTTGTATTCTCCGGTAAGTCTCTTTTTGTCTGTCCCAGTGCCTCTTCCTCATCTGAGTTCCACGAGACAATCCAAAGTGTCAAAGATGTAATCTTGGAGGGGAACTCTCCCACTTCAGCTACTCATCAATCTTGTACCCATAGCAGCTTTATATAAGACCCCTGTATCCTTCCCAGGGACATATCTATATAGCTCAATCCATGGGAAATGAAATTTACATGGGAGAAGGGACGGTGTCTATGTATTACTTATTCAGTGACATCCTGTCTCATTGCAAACAGTGTTAGAGGTGGTTTGCAAAAATATACATGGGCAATGCAATGGGATCAATGAAGAGAATGATAATATCTGGAAATAGGGGAAATAAGTATAAGGAAATAAAACTGGTGGCGAGATTAGACTATTAAGTGCCTGATGATAGAGGGAGCTTATGGATTTGGCTCCAGGCATCCCAGTGACCAAAGCACAGAGGTAAATATTTTAGGTTACAGGCTGCTGTTCAGAGGAAGAATAGCTTTCTCAAATGTTGTGGTTTAACAGACGCTTCTCCCATAGCACCACATAAAGAGCGGAGTGTGGGATGCAGAGTTATGCTCACCAGCAACCTGAAAATAGATCCCATGGCGCACCTCTTAGGAATGTTGGTTAAAATATCCCTTGATGCAAGTCAGTGGCTTCATGCTCAAACCCACTTCACAAACTGGGTGGGTGGCAGGAGAGATGTTTTTAGAAGCACCCACAGCAGCCTGGTCTTACCCTGGGGAGACCCAGCCTTGCCTGGAAAATGGGGGCCTTTGGGGAACTCCATTGCTGAGGGCTGATGGAATTTCCCTCTTCATCCCAGAACATCTCATCTGGGACCTTGCAGGTCAGCTTTCCCAGCCAGTGGTGCTCTTCCCATCTCACCCCCTCCTCCCACTAAGGCTTTTCTTCCCAGGCTTATTGGAACTTGATCATGTGAGGCCGTAAATCACCAAAATCTAGAACAAATCTCATTTGACATTTTTATCTTGACTCTTTTGGGGGCCTTTAATTAGCATGATTGCAGTGCAGGAGATTGCCCCAATGGAATCTGTACTACTCTTGCTTGATGTAATGGCTATGGAACGTTCTCTAGTTTCCGTTTCTGGTCATCTTGGAAAGACTCTGATTAAAAGTGATTAAGCTCCTTAATATGGTCATAATAAAGGGCCGTTAGCAGTGAGTTTATGGATTAAAATAAATGCATCAGAACATGAACTTATAGAGTTGTACAAAGCTCACACCTAACACCGCGATGTGGGTTGTTTGCCGGCCTGGCTCCCACGCCATGGCACGCACCACCGCTGCCTATCTGCTCCTGTGGTGGCCACTGCCCCACAGCTCACGTAGCAGATGTCCTTGACCACCTTGCCCTCAGCCATGGCACATGCATCACAGCAGGCAGCCATGGCATTCACAGCCCTATTAATGGTCCAAGGCTTCAGGGAGTATCAGAATATGTTATGGCTGAAGACAGAATTTTAGTTGGCATTAAGGGTCCTGATTTCTCCAGTTCCTAAAGTACAGGGTATGGTGAAACCCTCTACTGGTGTAGAATGTACCATAACAGTGGTTTCCAGTGGGGCTGACTCTGCCGCCCACAGGACCTTTGAGAATGTCTGGAGACATTTTTGGTGGCATCTAGTGACTAGAGAGATACCAAACATCTTACAGTACACATGTGGGCATCCTACAATGCCCACCATCAAGAATTATTTGACCCCAAGTGTCAATAAGGCAGAGGATAAGAAATCCTATACTCTTTCAAGGAAGACTCCAACATTATCTTATTTAAAGTTCATAAGGGCCTGGTGATAGAGAAGGTATAAAAGTTTTATTTCCGTTTTACAGATGGAAAAACTGAAGCCTACAGAGGTTACACACCTTCCCTCTCCACCAGAGTCAGGCCGTCTGATTATCTCCTTCTCATTCTATGGTCACTTGCACAAAGTGCATGGGTGACATGAACTTTGGGGTCTCCACCAGGCTCCAAAAGGGGATACAAGTTTTATTTAAGTGCTTAGGGCATATCTCTGGAGAAAGCATGACCCCAGGTATCTTATGTAGGAAAAGTACCCTGACTTTGTATCTTTGCCTTTGGTATCAAACAACACATATCCATCAAAAGTACTAGATGTTAAGATGATGGTCAGACTTGATCACGTTTGATACTTGGAGAGGAGTAAGGTCTTTACAGTGGGTAAAAATGCACTGATACCAGCCTGATGCCAGTTCACACATTTAAATGTTCTGGGATCCCTCGGTGTGTGTGTGCTCAATCATGTCCGACTGTTTGCGACCCCATGAACTAGAGCCCGCCAGGCTCCTCTGTCCATGGGATTCTCCAGGCAAGAATACTGGAGTGGGTTGGCATTTTCTGCTCTAGGGGATCTTCCCAACCTAGGGATTGAACCTGCGTCTCTGGTGTCTCCTGCATTGACAGGCGGATCCTTTACCACTGGGATCCCTGGTGGTTACATACAGCGTGACATGGTCGGCTGTGACAATATAAAAGTGTGGTGGTTTTGGAACTGAGAACACACGAGCTGACAAAATGCATTCATACAAAACACACACACACACAAACCATGGACCCCTCAAGTCTCTGTCTGTCTGGATGTTTATTTGCCTGTGGAAAATCTTCCAGAGCCTGCCAATTTAGTGGAATAATAAAGCTGAGAAGAGCCACCCATAAGGATAAAAATACAACTGTATTCACACTCATTGCTTGGATCATTTCCTGGGAGTTTTAAAGGATTCATAGTATTAGGAGATTCTACTGGGTTGGGATTTTTCATTAAAATGTCATATTTTTTCCATAAAGTCTTATGTTTTTCCATAACATCTTATGGAAAAACTCCAACTAACTTTTTGGCCAACTAAATATAATAGAATTCGAGGCCGATATCTTGCCATTTCACTCCCTGGTCTCTATTCCTAGGGCATGTATGGTTGTGTCATTGCACACTGCCTCTGGGTCACATTTTGAATTAGAATCTAATTCATGCTGCTTGTGGTCAGGCACTGCCTCTGCATTTCCTCTGCATATCTGTACCCCTCAGGCCTTCAAGGGAAGGATAATTATCTCTGTATAAAGACGGAAGCCTGAGCTCAGGGGGTGGCATCACTTGCGTGTGACCCACATGTGGTTGATGGCAGAATGAGAGCTGAAACTTAAACTTTGCTTTTTCCCTTTACCATGTTGCTATGTTAAACAATTCGGCCAATTACACCTTTCTCTGTGCTCCTCTAAACAAGCAAGATAGTCTCATTCTCATTAGAAGAGGAAACAGGGCCCCTAAGGCATTGAATTCATTGACTATAGTGAGAGTCTAGTCTAGAAATCATATCTCCTCCTCCTAAGCTAGCTGGTGTGCTTGGGGAATGAGGAATAGAATCCACGTCCCTTGCTTCTCCTGCAGTGGCAAGGTGGGGGTTCTTTATCACGAGCGCCACCTGGGAAGTTCCATGAGGGACCCTGGGAAGTCCCCAAAGAATTCATTCACACACAGAGTTTCTGAAATAAATTGATGTAATGTTAGTCTCAGTTCTTCCACCGATCTTATCCTATCTGAATTGGCTCTACTCTGAATGGAGTAGACTATAGGGCTCCAAATTGAGAATTACTCAGAGTGCTGGAAAGCATTTAAAATTTTATATATATATATATATATATATATATATATATATTTGTTTCTTTATTTGGCTGCCCCGGGTCTTTAGTTGTGGTACTTGGGAGCTTCAACCATCTTTGTGGCATGTAGTATCTTGTTCCCTGACCAGGGATTGAACCTGGGCCCCCGGCACTGGGAGCACAGAGTCTTAGCTGCTGGACCACCAGGGAAGTCCCAGTAGTGCATTTCTTGAGGGCATCATTTAAGGGCAAGAGTCTTGCTTTGGGTCTGATGAAATAAAGTCAAGAGCCTAAAAAGGTTTCTAATTCCTATTCCAAGCGTGGCCACACTTTAAGGACTGCAGGATGCTCTTCCGGGTTTGTTCTGAAAGCATCACCAGCTCTCCCAGGCCTGCTCCTTTTCAAGGGCTCTGCAGTGTTGCTAATGGTGCCAGTCATCGACCATACTGAAGAACCCTGGGGCTGCATAGACCCCCACCTCCTCTCCTATCTCCTGCATTTAATGAGTCACAAAATACCTGATTTGCATAAGATATCTCTGCATTTCTCTGGCATCCATCCCCTTGATTCTTCTCTGGTGACCCCAGCCCTGACTGACCACTGTCCAGCTGCTTCAGTCACCCTTTACCCATGGGTCTGCCCTATTGTAATATGTGAGTGTGGTTCACACCACCACCTGTTTTTTTTGACAGCTCAGGAGCTAAGAATGTCTTTATTTTTAAATGGTTGGAAAATATCAAAAGAACTATCATCTTTCCCAACATGTGAAAATGATATGCAATTCAAATTTCGGTGCCCATAAATAAAGTTTATGGGAACAGAGCCACACTCATTCATTACATACTGTCCGTGGCTGCTTTCATGTGACGATGGCAGAGTTGAGTACTTGCAACAGAAACTGTATGTCCTGGAAGGCCAGAAATATTTACTATCTGGTCTTAGGAAAAGCTTGCAGGCCCCTGCCCTACCTCTTCAGTTGCCCCTCTCTCACATTTTTCCAAACTCATCTATCACTCAAACTCCCTTCATCATTAGCCCAAGTTAATCTCCATTTGGCTTCCCAGGTGGTGCTAGTGGTAAAGAACTCACCTACCAGTGCAGGAGATGTAAGAGGATGCGGGTTTGATCCCTGGGTCGAGAAGATTCCCTGGAGGAGGGCATGGCAACCTACTCCGGTATTCTTGCCTGGGAAATCCCATAGACAGAGGAGCCTGGTGGGCTACAGTCCATAGGGCTGCAAAGTCAGTCACCCCTGAAGCGACTTAAGCATGCACACATGATCTCCATTTATTTCCCAATAGGAGCCCCTTGCCCTTCTCAGGTGTATCTTATACTTCCCCACTAAGACCATCACTCAACTGATTCTCTTTGCTTGGAATAACTTTTCCTCCCATCTTCTTAGAAAACATCTCTGCTCTTCCAGCCTCACAGCAAATGCAATCTGCCTTGAAGGTCATCTCCCACACTAGTTAGCTCCCTAAAGCTCTTCTGGATCTGCTTTTAAGGCATGAAGTCCTTTCTGCTACTCCTGGCTATTTCAGCAAAGGTCCTAGGGACCTAACCAGGGGCAAGGTCCTTGAAGGTGGAGGTGCCCCATAGCTGTTGCCTAGAGCTGCTAAGTGCAGACCAAGTGTGTCTACCTGAGTGCGGGCTCCCTGAGCTCCTGGGGGCTGTCTTCCCAGGCTCCTGTGGTTATACGACTTATGTTCTCCCAAACCTATGTGGCATTGTTTTGAAAGTGGGAAACAGAATTCACCATTTAGAAACTGATTTTAGAGACTTCCCCCGTGGCCCAGTAGTTAAGACGCCACACTCCCACTACAGGGGGCGCGGGTTCAATCCCTGGTTGGGGAACTAAGATCCTACATGCCACCTGGCAAAAAAATAAACAAATAAATAAATAAATTGATTTTTAACTTTAAGTAGAAAGGTCATTGCCAGTCACTGATATGTCATTTAATCTAAATCTCTTATCCATGTTGCCACCTCTGCCAGTTCTGTTGATCCATCTTCACTCTTCATTTATCTGTCTGTCTGTCTTCAGCTCTCTGTCTATCAATTGCTAAATTCTCTCCACAGTGCAGCCCCTTGATTGGGGGGGTCACATTTTTATCAGACTACCCGCAAATATTGCCCAACACTGTTTTCTTATCCTGCTGAACTGGGTCCCTATTTCGCCCTTACTCCTGCTTTGTGCTCCAGCCAAAGTATACTCTGCTTTTCTGGAAAAATCCCTGTTTTCTAGGGCTGCGGGTAACAAAGTCTGACAAACATGGTGGCTTAAACAGTAGAAATTTATAGCCTCACAGTTCTGGATGCCCGAAACCTGAGATGAAGGTGTTGCCCAGGTCATGCTCCCTCTAAAGGCACTAGGGCGAGATCTGCTGTGTATGTATCTCCTGGCTTCTGGGTGTTTGCTGGGTGTCTTGGGCATTCCTTGTAGACGCATCACCTGAGTCGCTGTCTTTATGTTCACATGGCATTCTGAGTGTGCGTATGTGTGCATCTGTGTGTCCAAATTTCCCCTGTTATAAGAACATAGATGTATTAGATTAGAGCCTATCCTAGCAACTTCATCTTTCGTTTTTACTGAAGTATAATTGATTGACAGTATGAATGATCTCATCTTAACTTGATTATCTGCAAAGATACTGTTTCCAAATAAGGTCACCTTCTAAAGTGGTGGAGTTATCTTTTGTGGGAGCGCAAATCAACCCATAACAATCTCCCGTTTGCTATGCTTCGCCCAAGCTGCCCCCACCATTTGCGATGCCGTCCCCCTACGTTTTTGCCTAGAGACCAGCTTTCCCACCTCCTCTCTTCCTCTCACGTGGAATCACAGTCCCACTAAACTCCCACAGCTCTGGGTGGGTACTTCTCTCTTGACACTTACTAGAGTGGATTCTATATTACAATCGTTTAGGATCCCAGTTGACTTTAAACTTCTTTTTCTTTTTTTTTGCTCCTGGAAGATTGATGCTCAGGTGTTTGCAAAAATGATTGCTAGGTAAGCTTAGGAAGGTGTAGCCTTCACATTCTTGGCACTGGATTTTAGGCTTCTCTAGGGTACTAATTGGGTTTTACTCATAAAGACAGCTGAGCGCCCCAAAATTGATGCATTTGAATTGTGGTACTAGAGAAACCTCTTGAGAGTCACTTGAACTGCAAGGAGATCAAACCAATCTATCCTAAAGGAAATCAACCCCGAATATTCATTGGAGGCACTGATGCTGAAGCTGGAGCTCCGATACTTTGGCCACTGATGGGAAGAACTGACTTATTGGATTAGACCCTGATGCTGGGAAAGATTGAGAGCAGGAGGAGAAGGGGGTGGCAAAGGATGAGATGGTTGGATGGCATCACCAACTCAGTGGACATGAATTTGAGCGAACTCTGGGAGATCATGAAGGATAGGGAAGCCTGGTGTGCTACAGTCCATGGGGTCTCAAAAAGTCAGACACGACTTAGAGACTGAACAACATTTTGGTATTTCTGTTCCCAACTCTAGACATAGGGCCCATGAGCACAGGAGGCCCTCAACAGGTGTCAGCAATTTGGAGATTTGGGGGACAGTGAAAGCAGGGGTTTGAGTCTGCATTTGCTGGTGTCTGTCATTACAAAGTGCTGATGCTTTGTGACTTGTATGGCATCTGTCTACTATTCTCAATATGGATCCTTGGCTAGACCATGGCACTTCCACTGCCCAAAATAAATGAGTCTTTTTCTTTGTGTGTCTCTGTGTGTATGATGCTTCCCTTAAATTGAAAAGAGTAAGCCCCAAGAAAAGTTAAGAACTGTTGCTCTATACAGATGCCTGGTGGGACCTGTCTCATCTTCTTTCCACTTTTCCCTTTATCATTATTTTCAATACCTTCATCATCATCACCAGTCATAGGAATTTCAAGTCAGCAAAGCAACTCATAGGCTTATATCTTTTAATTGTTAGGGCTATAAATTTGGAATGTGCTAGTTACCCGATCCTATTAACCAGACTCTGCTCTAAGATAATCCACTTAAAATTGATAACACAGTCAGAGATTGGGACTTTATTGATTGTATTTCCTGCTAGACTCAGGCCTTTGCCTTTTGCTTATCAAAGCCTAAACGAAATGGCCTTGACCCTGAGGAAAGTCAGGCACCTGGGGGTGGCAGACAGACCTGAGGACTTGGGTTCTAAAAGAGGCACGTGAGCAAGTCAGAGGAAGGAGGCGTTGATGTTAAGATAGTTCTTTTTCTTTCCTTACCTCACAGAGTTATTTTAAGGTTAACACAGTCATTTAAAGTTTTGGGAAAAGAAACGCTTGGTAAATGCCAAGATACTATAGTAGAACTGCAAAATAATGTGGCATATTGTTATACAGATTCACACATACACACATGAGTTATATCACACAGTTCTAAAAAGTAAGTTTTATATTATCTAAAATGCGGGTCTATCAGGTAAGAAATAGGGATAGTTGTTCTTCCTTCCTTGGTTTCAGTATAGCAGAGGGATTAATATAGCAGAATTCAATATAGCACAAGAGCTGGAATGAGAAAGCCTAGATTCAAGATGGTGCTGCATCTTATTCACAGGACCACTTGGCATCAGTTACTGAGAATCTTCATTCTTCCTCATCCACAGACTAGGGATCATAACAGTTCTCCCCTCATAGAATACAGTATAGGTTAGATGAGGAAGTCCATGCACAGTACTTTGCTCGTTGCCTTGGCATATGTAAATGCTTATAAATATTAATTGTTAGGTTTTAAAAAATGATCTTACTGAGAAATGAAAAAATATATCCATGAATAGTTCCACTGTAGTGTATGCATTTAAAATAGTTCCAGGAAACAGAAGAAGAAATATCGCACAGAAACTCACAATTAGGAATTCCCTGGTGATCCACTGGTTAGCGCTCCATGCTTCCACTGCTGGAAGCAAGGGTTTGATCCCGTGGGCCAGGGACTTAAGATCCTGCATGCTATGGGGCATGACCAAAAAAGCAGAAAGTTATCACTAACTGCCGGATGACTTACATGGACACTGAGATTTGAGCTGGTTATTGAAGAATTAATTGGAATTAGATGGGGAAATAAGTTAGAAGATAAACATTCAGGATATCACAGTACCATGGAAGTAAGGACCGAAGCTAAGATCTGTAAGATATGGTCAACTTAGAGTTTATCTAACCCAGAGACTGTGAATAGGGGAATAGTGGGTCCCAAGACCACAATATTTGGCTGGAAATAGGGTGTGGCAAGATCAGTAAGGTAGCCTAAGCCATTTGGGGTTCATGCAAAGGCACTTTCAATCATTGTTGGTCGCTGAACAGGGTGGTAGATTGGTAAATATGAGGTTTTAGCCACATAAGTTGACAATGACATGTTAGATAGATTAATCTGTATTACGAAGCTCCAAAACAGTGGCCTTGAAATGGAAATTGGGATTGAGGAAGCCTAAACTAATACTTGTTAATCATCTAATGCATTTCATGTGCCAGACTCTGACCTGATCCTTTTTTTTTAAAATCACAACACTGCCTGCAAGATAGATAATGATATTTACAGTTTACAGAAAGGGAAACTGAGGCTCTGAGAATTTAGGTAATTTACTTAAGGTTTTAAGGTCACACACAGCTGATGGGTAGTAGAACAGGAATTTGATAGCCATTCAGTCTGTCTCCAGGTCTTTCTGCCATGCTTTGCTGAAGTGGGGAATCTAGTAAAAGGATGTGTAAATAAGATCCGGCAAAATAAATATTGAAACTTGATGTCTAATGAGATACAGGGATAAGATGATACAGGCAAGAAGTGAGGATGACTCCAGTAGTTTGTGCCTAGATAATTGTAAGCGTGGTAGTGATTTTAAAGAATCAGCCTATTAGGAAGGGAGATTGTTTGCAATGCGTGCATGTGGGCTAATTCACTTCAGTCATGTCCAACTCTTTGCGACCCCATGGACTATAGCCCACCAGACTTCTCTGTCCATGACATTCTCCAGGCAAGGATACAGGAGTGGGTTGCCATGCCCTTCTCCAGAGGATCTTCCAGATCCAGGGATCAAACCCAAGTCTCTTATGTTCCTGCATTGGCAGGCGGGTTCTTTACCACGAGCCCACCTAGGAAGCCCCGTTTGGGATAGAAATTAGAGAAATGTTGGGTTTGTGGTTATGATGCACAGTGACGGAAATGCCAAGTGGCCAACTGGCATTATGAGAATGAAATTTATATGAAAGTTTGTGGCTAGAGTTAAAGTGTTAGAAGTCACACCCCTAGGTTTGCACATTAATAATGGGTTTTACAAGGACATGGAGAGAGAGAGAGAGAGAGAGAGAGAGAGAGAGAGAGAGAGAGAGAGAAGATGGTTAGAGCAGTATTCCTACACTTTAACGGCCTGAGGATTTTGTTAAAATACTGGGGAGGCGGGTGGGATACATTGGGAGATTGAGATTGACATATATACACTACTATGGATAAAATGGATAACTAATGAAAACCCACTCTATAGCACAGGGTACTCTACTCAATGGTCTGCAGTGAATTTAAATGGGAAGGAAATCTAAAAAAGAGAAGACGCATGTATCACTGATTCATTTTGCTGTGTAGCAGAAACTAACACAACATCGTAGACTATACTCCACAACTATACTCCAATAAAAATTAATGTAAGGAATACAGATTTTGATTTACTAGGTTTGGGGTCAGAGCTTGAAAGTCCTCATTTCTAGCACACTCTCAGGTGAAGCTGCCCCTGCTGGTCAGAGAACCACACTTTGAGTAGTCAGGGGTGAGAGGACTGATCCTTGAGAAGCTACCATAGGTACAGGTGAAGGAAAAGAATCCAGCTGAAAGAAGGGGGACAGAAGGGTAGAAAGATGACATAGTATCCTGAGTGTCATGGGGGATGTGGGATGGTCAAGGTGAAGAGTAATGGGGAAAATCTAGTTAAGGAGTAACCATTGGTGAACTTCAAGAGGTCTGTTTCTGTGAGGGAATAGAACTTGGATAACAGGAATTTAATCATCAATGACCCGTGAGATTGTGGAATTGCAATTGGAATTGAATCATGAAAAATGTTGGTACCCAAGGGCTTCCTTAGTGAGTTTGATCCCTGGATTTGGAAGATTCCCTGGAGGAGAGTGTGGCAACCCAGTCTAGTATTTTTGCCTGGAGAATCCCATGGACAGAGGAGCCTGGCGGGCTACGGCCCATAGGGTCGCAAAGAGTTGGACATGACTGAAATGACTTAGCAAGCATGCAGGAACGAACCAAGGAAACGGGATGATAGCCAATGGTATGTAAAGTGAAGGACATTGATCCATCGTTTACTAGATGAGAGTCTGGGAATGTGGGCACACTTGGATTTGGTACATGAACACATACCAAAAGATAAAGATGACCATAGGTAGATTTCTGCAGAAAGGAGAGTAGAACAGGATTTATGGAAGACGCTGCAGAGAGAGGAAATAATTGAAGAAGGAAGTTGGAGATAGGATTGAAGACACCAGTTTAAAAAAAAAAAAAGAAAGAAAATACATTTTCCTCTAATATAGAAAGAAAGGGCTCTGGTCAGGGTGGTGCAGCAAGCTTTTTAGTGCGCCTCCTCTGCTTCAGAAACAGAAAAATATGAGAACACATAACTGGGCCTGAAAGCAAGATAAATAACCTGATGGATCATAAATAGTACAGAAATAAAAGGTTGATGAGCAGGGCTACCTTCATTCTCAGGCTGGGCTCCAAGAAGGAGGCAACAAGTATTTTTACTTTTGTTGGAGGCAGAAAGTAAGGACAGGAATTTAGCTCTTGAGGGTTCTGCACGGCCATATATACTGCAGACTGTTGGGGAATCATGAGCTGGGGACAAGCTTCCACGCTGATGAAAAGAGCCTGAAAAAAGTGTTGTCAGTCCCTATATGAGAGTACAGCTAGGAGGAATCTCTGAGCCTCAGGAGGTAGGGGAGAAGGATTAAGACGCAACTGTGAGATGATGAACTGACTTAGGCCGCTCAACTAGCTGAAGCCTGTTCTCCTACATCCCACTGCAAAATCAGTATGGAAGGGAGCAACTATTCAACATGAGGGAAAATAAAGTTATATTATCACCTCATACCAGTCACAAAAGAAGTTACACATTCAGGTTGAACATTTGAAGTAGAATTTTTTGTTTTCAGCAAATTTTTTATTTTAACATGGTATTACCCTTTAGGGGCCCCAGGCCATCATTATAGGATGGGTTTGGAACTGAAGTTCTAAGAGCCTTGGTGGAGGCAAAAATAGCAACAACAAAAACATGAGACAGTGGTGACTAAGCACAAAAGAGAAAGAGATTAAAAAAAAAAACCCTTCCTACACAAAATCAGCTACAATCCAAAATTATGAACTTTGTAAAAAAAATAACAGATAACAATAGGATATTTGTTATCCTGATTCTACTCAACAATGTTCTGGAGATTCTACCAATTCAATAAGACAACAAAAGAAATGTAAGAATAGTGGAAAGATGCATGACCTCCCTTTTGTGAGTGATATGATCATCCTCCATAGAGTATCAAAAGGTATTTATAAAGCTAGAATGAACTAGGAGTTCAGCAATGTTACTAATAAAAGATCAATAAGCACAAATTAATATAGTCCCTAAACACCATTAGAAACTTTAATTGAAAAAAAAATCGCATTTACAATAGCAACAATAAAATGAAACAAAATAAAAGGCAAAAGATAAGCAATTCTTCTGGAAAATACAAGACAGTATTAAGAGCATAAAATGGAATGAGTAAATGGAGCATATATCTTGTTCATAAATAGGAAGAAGCGATAAATGAAGATGCTGAAGATCCCCCAAGTTTATAGATGAAATACACTCCCAATAAAAATCCCAGCAGGATTTTTGATAGCGCTTACTTGATAAGCTTAATCTATAATTTATATGAGAGAATGAAAAACAAAGAATCACCAAGGTATTTTTTTTTTTAAAGAAGATAAAGATTGAGGAGACTTGGTCTCATATACGCTACGAGTTGGACATGACTGAGCGACTTCACTTTCCCTTTTCACTTTCATGCATTGGAGAAGGAAATGGCAACCCACTCCAGTGTTCTTGCCTGGAGAATCCCAGGGACGGGGGAGCCTGGTGGGCTGCTGTCTATGGGGTCGCACAGAATCGGACACGACTGAAGCAACTTAGCAGCAGCAGCAGCAGCAGCTCTCATATACAAAAAGACTTATTATAAAGTTAAACTAATTAAGACAGGGGAAACAAATAGGCCAAAAATATAATGGTGGTTTTTTTTAAAACTCAGAAAACATATATGTATATGTATGCAGATACACAGATAAACAGAGATATGTGACTATGTGTATATTTTTGATACGTCATTGCAAATCAATATGAAAGGGAGAATTTATTCAGTAAAATCACTTGAGGAAAAATATTGGCATCTCATACCAGGCACACAATAAATTATGAATTCTGGTTGAAATTTAGAAGGTTTTTTAGGTAAGGTTTTATCTTGAAATACTTTTAGATATACAGAAATGTTGCAACAAGGATGCAGGGAATTCTCTTATACAGTTCACTCAGTTTTCTTTATTGTAATCATCCACTTCAAATCACCATGATACATTTGTCACAACTAAGAAGCCAACTTCAACATATTACTATTAACTAAACTGAATACTTCATTCTGATTTCACCAGTTTTTTCTCAATTGTCTGTTTTCTGTTTCAGAACCGCATCCAGAATACTGTATTGCATTTAGTTATCATCCCTATTATCCCTTGTGTCTCAGTAGGTAAAGAATCTGCCTGCAACGCAGGAGACCTGAGTTCAATCCTTGGGTTGGGAAGATCCCCTGGAGAAGGGAATGGTAACCACTCCAATATTCTTGCCCGGAATCTCATGGACAGAGGAGTCTGGTGGCCTGCAGTCCATGGGGTCACAGAGAGTCAGACACGACTGAGCGACTAACACTGTCACTTCCAAATATATAAATTATTTGGAATTCTTCTCTAAGAGAAATTGCTGCTGCTGCTGCTAAGTTGCTTCAGGCATGTCCAACTCTGTGTGACCCCATAGATGGCAGCCCACCAGGCTCCCTGGTCCCTGGGATTCTCCAGGCAAGAACACTGGAGTGGGTTGCCATTTCCTTCTCCAATACATGAAAGTGAAAAGTGAAAGTGAAGTCACTCAGTTGTGTCCAACTCTTAGCGACCCCATGGACTGCAGCCCACCAGGCTCCTCCGTCCATGGGATTTTCCAGGCAAAATGTACTAGTGTGGGGTGCCATTGCCTTCTCTGAGAGAAATTGCTAAACGTAGTATTTTTAGAGGAAAGGAGTACATCCTTTTGATAAGGGGGAAAAAATCTTAAGATATAGCTTATAAATAATGTTAATGGAAAGATTAATACATTTGATGACCTTAGTTTTTTTTGAATGGATATAAGATAGCATATACAAAATTAAAAGATCAACCATAGACTGAGAGAACATAATTCCAAAACATGTAGTCAACAAAGAATTTGCATGCAGAATAAATAACAGGCTCCCACAAATAAAAAGGATAAGACAAACTCATATATAATGTATATATGTATGTGTAGATGTATAGTATGTGTGTATACATTATGTATTACTCTATAATATTATTGGACTTCCAAGGTGGCTCAGTGTTAAAGAATCCACCTGCCAGTACAGGAGCCATAGGAGACTCAGGCTCAATCCCTGGGTCGGGAAGATCCCCTGGAAAAGGAAATGGCAACCCACTCCAGTATTCTTGCCTGGGAAATCCCATGGACAGGGGAGCCTGGTGGGCTACAGTCCACGGGGTCGCAAAGAGTCCGACATGACTGAGTGATCACACACATACTATTATTATATAGGCAATATATATCCACACACACACACACACATAAGGTATATAATACACACACACAACACAATGAAGGAAGCATAGGAGGAGACAGTTCCTAAACCAGGAAACTCCAGTTGAGATGACGGAAACCTCAGCAGTAATTAGGAAATGCAGCTATAGGAAGGTAAGACCTACCACACATCAGCGAATATCAGATATGGAGATATGAGATAAGAAGTTCATTCATTTAGTGATCACAGAAATGAGTTGGTACCATCACTTTAGAGAGACATTTAGCAATACAGTGAAGGATTTCTATACATGATAGAGATACCCTCTAAAGCCCTTCTTCTCAAACATTTTTTTTTGTGTGTGCATAGAAGTCACCCGAAGAGCTTGTTAAAATGAAGATGTTGATGTCCTGGAGTCTCAAAGCCTCCATTTCTGCTAAACTCCCAGCTGATGCTGAAACTGGTTCACATGCCCAGCCCTTGAGTAAAAGCCTCTAGAGCAGAGGTCAACAAACCTGGCCCCTATCTGTTTTTGCCAGTGACGTTTTAATTGGAACACGTCTGTTTGTTTCTGTGTTGTCTATGGCGGCTTTTGGACTGCAATGGCAGGATTTAGTAGCAGCAAAAGACAACTGTATGATGTGTAGAAATCCTAAAATAGTATTCATTATCTGGCCCTTCACAGGGAAAGTTTGCCAACTACTGCTCTAGAGAAACTCTCCCATGCGCATGGAAAGAGACTCATGTAATAATATTTATTGCACCTTTTTTTGGGAATTATGACAGAATGGAAATAAATGTCAGTTGGTAGAACCGGCAAAAAATTTGTAGCATGTTCACATGCTGAATTCCATTAGTTACAATTAATGAATAAGAATTACATGTTTAAATATGGATAAATCTAGAAGACATCCCTTGTTTTAAGAAGTAAACTTGGGCAGTTTTCTTAACAGATATATACCTCTGCAGCCAGATTATTAAAAGATGCCTGGAAATGAGCCTCATCTATCTCAGGGCAGTGGTTACCTCTGGTGAGGGAGTAGATGAGGAACAGGATGATGGATGGATTCATATGGGCTGATAGCAATAGGTGTAATGTGATCTATCTCTCTCAAAAATTTGAAAAGAATATATCAAAGTGTAATAAATTGTTAATATTCGGTGGTGGGTATCCAGTTCTGATCATCTCTATACTTTTCCTATTTCAGATATTCCAAACATTTGAAAAGAATGAAAAGAATCAAAAAGGGGGAAATGTGCTGAGTATAAAGTATTGGGGGACTTCCCTGGTGGTCCAGTGGTTAAGAATTCACCTGCCAAAGCAGGGGATGTGGGTTGGATCCCTGATCTGGGAACTAAGATCCCACATGCCTTGGGGCAACAAGCCTGCAGGCCAAACCTAGAGAGAAGCCCCTCCCTGCTACCCCCACTCCCACCTCACATGCCAAAAGAAAAAGAAAAAAATAAAGGCAAGTATTTGAAATGCAGGGAGGGAGATGAAAATAAAGAAAGGCTATTCATACCTGAGGTTCTCGCTCCTCTCAGTTAAGCAAGAGATGTTCCCGTATGATAAATTATCCCTTATATGGTTAATTTTGAGAATGGAAAACAGGTTTTGCCAGGTGACTAATTTTATTCCATGGCTTATGAAGTATTTTGATTCTAAAAGGTCAGTTCACCAGTGTCCTGGAGTGGAAGGAACTTCACTTTCTCTGGGACTCATATTTCACTTCTTTGAGCCAAGCTCAGCTTATTGGTGGGACAATAGTGATGCCAAGGGCAAAGCCCCCAGGCATATTCTCCTCCTTTTGAGTTCGAGCTTTGCAGTATTCCTCCAGGGAGAGTCAGGAGAGCCTTCAAGATTCCTTCAGGGAAGTGCCTTTTGCTTTTGTCTGAGAATCTCAGTGTTCTTCACCCTTTTATCTCACCCAGGCATGGATGCCCTCCCACTGTGACTTCCCCTGGCACGATTCCCTGAGCTAATTCACATTTCGGTTACATTCAGCCACAGCCCCCTCTCTTAGAGCATCTGCACACAGCTGGAACCAGACTTTGCACGTGGGCCAGGGCGGTCTCATCATTGATTTTCCCAGCAGTATTGAGGCAACTTTACAGGAAGAGGTGCTGTGTGCTGAAGTTGGGGATCTCAGTTCACTACTCTTAGCCATGAAATATACAAGAGGGACATTTCAGTTCCAAGTACATTTCAGTATGCTAAAGAAGCCTTTGTAGCTTGTTGCTGCAGGGATGTGGGAATACTTTGGGTCAGATCATACCCCATGAAATTTAACAGCTGCATTAAAAAGTCTTGCTAGCTGGCCCTTGACAACCTTTGGTCAAGTGCCTTGTATGTGCCAAGCAAAGTGGAAGCATAGCCAACTGATAATGCAAATACTCCAATACCCTCTTCTTCCCCAAAAGCAGCATTGTATGTAGTCGTTAGAATATTTTCTTCCTGGGAGCTCAATTTCTGAACCCAGTGCCCTCTTACCCGTTGAACTCCTGAACTAGCTCCTCTTTCTGAGATAAGTTTGTCCTGATGGAGATTTCCAGCCACTTCTTTATCATTTTTAACCATAACCAGTGAAAAGTACAAGTGTTAGTTGCTCAGCTGTGTCTGACTCTTTGGGACATCATGGACTGTAGCCCACTAGTCTCCTTTGTCCATGGAATGCTACAAGCAGGAACACTGGAGTGGGTAGCCATTCCCTTCTCCAGGGCATCTTCCTGACCCAGTTCTCTGTCCTGCATCGCAGGCAGATTCTTTACCATCTGAACCACCAGGGAAGCCCAGCTATGCCTAGAGGGAGCATATATTTGGTTATCATAGGGACAGTCAGTGAGGCTCCCTGACATGGCATTCCTGGTCCTTAACGCACAGCCTATTACCTAGTGCTGGCTTTACATTTATTATAAAGTTCTAAACTCAAATGCTAGGACAAAGCATTCAGGGATTATAAATAAATGATGGGACCAGGTGGAGGTAATAGGGAGTGGTGGGGTATATGGCAAATTGGAGAACACACACCCTGTGTAAACAAAGCGGCCACTCCTTTCCTCTAGCTGATGACCATTTTGCCTAAAGACTGGCCCAGCACTGACAGAACTCCTGGATGTTCAAGGGAATCTAGAAATAGGGACCTTTTAAATGTGAAATCCCCCAGCTTTTAGATGTTGCAAGCTGATTCAAAAAATTTGTTTAATTATGCTAAAAAGAGATACAACATAAAGCCACAGATGGCCCATAGGTTAGGTTTGCAACCTCAGAATAACAGAGAAAATGATCTGAGTGATTTAAGCAAGTTAGTTTGTGGCCAGCAAGTCTAGCCCTTTGGGTCTCACCTCCCTGGCTCAGTGCCACCAGCTTTTTGTTGAATCTGATGGCAGGAGAGGAAAGACCTTAGACTGAGAAAAGCAACAGCCACATCAAGAGGCAAAGATGAAGAACCACGTAGCCAGAGTCACATCCTGGGACCCCTAGGCTCTTTGATGACCGTCTTCCCATGACCTTCCAGAGGCCACCGCAAAGGCCGCAGATGAAGCAGGCGGCATTATGAGGGACACTTTCTTTACCATGATGTGCCCTTTCCTGTCACTTTTGCTCACATCGTGACCCAAGGAGAGGGTGCCGGGGAGAGAGTTCTTCTGGGCTCCATACCTCCCAGGAGGGTTCTGACTTTACACCCTTGCTCTAGGTGTGACTGCGTTCTGAATAATTGCTCTTCCCTCCAAATTCACGATTTTCTTTCATCAGGCTTACTTTGCATCCTTCTTGAGTGGAACTCCCGGAATTAACACAGAATGAAGGGGTCAGTGTCTGGACAGGGCTTGGGATTCTTTACTTGGAAGGTCCCAAGACAAACAAAGTGGTAGGTGTGGCTGGCTACAGAAGTTCAGAAGATGGTTCAGAAGATGAGGCGGCCTGGGCATCAGCTGGCACGAGGATGTTCAGTTCTCTGACTAGGGAAGCCATTAGTGAGGAAAGAACACTCCAGCCCTCCAGCCAGGCCTTGCAGAAGGAGCCAGAGGCAAAGCCCTGCTTTCCCTGGAGAATGTCCCCATCACTGCAGCCTTGACCTCCATTTCTGCCTCCTTTTCCCAAATATCGATTTGCAACAAATAGAAGCCATATTGCAAAGTAGTTAATGACAAGGGGTTTAAGGTTATAAAGACCTTGTTCAGTATCAGACTCTGCCACAAAGTGAACTTGGGTTGTTTTTTTTTTTTTCTTTTTAATGTATATTACTGAGCCTCAGTTTCCCCGCATGTAACCCTGGGATTCTCCAGGCAAGAACACTGGAGTGGGATGCCATTTCCTTCTCCAATGCATGAAAGTGAAAAGTGAAAGTGAAGTTGCTCAGTTGTGTCCGACTCTTAGCGACCCCATGGACTGCAGCCCACCAGGCTCCTCCATCCATGGATTTTCCAGGCAAGAGTACTGGAGTGGGGTACCATTGCCTTCTCCGAGATTTAATAATATCAACTTTTAAAAGGTATTGGAGGGACTTCCCTGGTGGTCTAGTGGTTAGGACTCTGAGCTTTCACTGCCAGATTTCACTGGGTCTAATCTGTGGTTGGGGAACTAAGATCTTGCAAGCCACATGGTGTGGCCAAAATAAATAAATAGATAAAAGATATTGTTGTTGCTGTTGTCGTTCAGTCGCTGAGTCGTGTCTGACTCTTTGTGACTCATGAACTGCAGCATGCCAGGCTTCCCTGTCCTTCACTGTCTCCTGGAGTTTGCTCAAACTCACATCCATTGGGTCGGTGATGCCATCCAACCATCTCATCCTCTGTCGCCCCATTCTCCTGCCCTCAATCTTTCCCAGCATCAGGGTCTTTTCCAATGAGTTGGCTCTCCTGCATTGCAGGCAGAGTCTTTACTGTCTGAGCCACCAAGATACTGGAGATGCTGAATTACCTGTAAGCAGTGCCTGACGCTATCACTAAGTTATATAGATCTTTGGATTCCAGTGTGATCAGTGATGTATTGAATGGTAGGATTGTTACAGACAGGTATTACCTGAGGCTCCCTTCATGTCTTCCCACCCCTTGAGGAACCACACAGAGGCTGTGACTAGAATGCCTCATGCCTGGGGTGAGGCACCCATCAGGCTCCCCACCCTGACATCTGTCCTGGGACCCTCCTGCTCTCACTGTCTCTCTGGACAAGCGTCTGCATTGCTCTGTGCATCTGATTCCCTGTAGTTAAGCCATCCATGACCTCAGTGCCAGAACGCCTGTGTATTTCAACCTCCTCCTTCTCCCAGCCAAGGATATGTAAGTTCTAAGCATTCCCGTGACATAGCAACGTGAAGATGATGAATGAATATATTTCAAAAGGAAATGTTGGAGAATTATCCAGTAGAGCTCCGCTTGGTATTGGGCCTTTTAGCAAGGCTATAACCCAAACCCACCTTATGGAGTTTGGGAATAAAATTACCATGTCGGATAACAAAAGGAAGAAGCAGGGACAGAAGGGGAAGCCTTGAGAATCCAATTGGATGAAGAGCATGTAGGCAGAAGATGCGAGGCAGTTCTCACCGGCAGGTGTTTGGAAGGCTGCTAGCACTGAACTCCCCAGGCTAGAGCATAAGAATGGAGCTGGGATGAACCAGAGAGCATGAGATGAATGGGATCTACAAGACTGTCAGGAAAACAGAGAAGTGTGAAGGTCTAGGTGTAGGCCATCTTTTGTGTTGTGCAACCGAAGCAGCCAGCCCTGGTCTTGCTGCAGTGAATATTAAAGAACTTGCCGCTGAGGATGCAACCTGCTTTCGGCCCCAGGGGATTGGCTCAGGAAGCTTTCATCCAATTGTCTGGGTGCTCAGCACTCCCGAGCCACTTCCTTTACAGTTTCCCTCCCTTCCCCAAAACAACCCCAGAGTCTCTGGTCGCATCTCAGGAAAACACACACCTAGACAGTCCCCGAAGACCAGGCTTTGTTCTGAACTACAGAGGGCCTACGAGAAACTTTGTGCTGGATGACTCTGGGGAACACTGTCTACAGATGGAGGAAAAGGTTAGACGTGGGGGTCCGTGGGCCACGGGTGGATGAGGCTTTCTTCAGAGGTGTGTCTGCCCACTATGGCCTTCCCTCCACCCTTCTGTCTCTTTCCCAGTCTGTGTCCATGGTGGTCCTGGTCTCCCCTGCCTCACCCCCACCTCCCACAGCATATGCCTTTTCCTTCCTGCTCTCGGGTTGTTCTGAGTGAAAGGGGGAACAATGGAAGATTTTGGATCTGTGCCTCTTATGCTATCAGGCTTCAGCATTTAGAATCTTGGAAAGGCTCCACCTGGGAAAGAGTTCCAGAGAAAACAAACTTCAGATCCTGGCTCATATGGGAGAAGGCTCATGTTCACGGAGGCAGCTTTAGGGACCTTGGCAAAGGCTTAGGCAGGCTTGGCCCCTGCCTTTAATGGATCTGACATGGAATCTTCCAGGGCCTGCGATGCTGCGTGGCTTCTAAGGGAGATTTCACTCTCAAGCTATAATGACACCTCTTTCATAGAAGAGTTGTCAGGTCTCTAAGGGGACCAGCAATTTTTGTTGTTCTGACTGTTGTGCCCTGAGACGGCCAAACTCCCCATCTCTTCTGCTCTTCATTCCCCTTTGCCAAGTTGTTTCCCTCTTGGAGAGCAGCTGAACTTCTTTTATAGGGGGCATGGGCCCAAAAGGGGAGCCTCAAGACCTGCAGGATCATCCCTCAAGTCATAGGAGTCATCCTTCCATCCCCAGAAATGACATCCAGAAAAGCAGTGGTGGGCACAAGTTCAGGGTTCCCCGGCACAAGTTCAGGGTTCCCCGGCCCAAGAAGAGGGATGGGAGCAAGCGTGGTAGGGAAAGGTTGGACAGAGTTTATGGTGATTCCCTCGAGCAGTTCTTTCATATCACCGCATGATACTCAGAAGACCATGTATCTAGATTTTATGCCTAAAGTAAGGCAGATGCCCCTACAGTTAAGGCAGTGTGAGCACAGGAGCTGGGAACACCTGGATTTCTGTTTCTGGCCTTGTGTGCTTAAGAAAACCACTTCCCCTTGTCTTTGCACTTGGGGCTCAATACTGACCACTAATTTCCCCATGTCTGCCTCTTCTGCCAGGGGTCTTTTCAAACATAGACAATCATGGGATATTAAACTTGAAGGACAATAGAGATCATCTAGTCCCATCAACTCACTATATATATGAGGAACCTGAGGTCCAGAGTGGGGAAGTGTCTTACCCAAGGTCACATGGTGAGTTACCTCCTTTGACATGTTTGTATGCAGTACAGACTCCCCTCCACCCCTCACCAATTTTGATTCTTAAGATCTTAAGACCTCATGATGTCTTCATAGGTCCCTGAGGACTGGGGGATGACTAGGTGCCTGATGTGGGTTGGTACTAAAATTCCTTAGGTGAGGGGGATTTTCCAGGCCAGGATACTTCATAGGGCCTAGATGAGGAATCTGGGAGAAAGGAGAGAGGGACTATGGCTTGGAGAGAAGCAAGGATGTCAGAGACCCTCTAGGCAGACTGCCCAGACCCATGAGAACCCTTGTCCTGGGTTAGCGCAGTGATGTTATCACACAAACATCTCACGTTGAGACTGAGTCTCCCTCTAAACATGGTGTCATCAGCGAGGAACTTTTCCTCTGTCTCCACAATCTGACCCCAATGCCCGCAGAAGGAGGGCACCCAGCATCCAAGATGACTCAACTCTGTTTTCATTGTAATATGTCCTGAGAATGAGGAGGGGAAAGTCTCAGTGCAACCAACCCAATCTCTCCCCCTCACCTCCAACTGCCATCACACCCTCCACATAGCTGCACACAGCTTTCCTAAAAAGATAGGCTTACTCCTGCCTTGTCTGCACGTGCAGCTAAACAAACACACGCCCATTACAGACGTTATTTTATAGACATGATTTTAATGTGAGATTGAAAAACCTCCTCTGGACATTTGATCAATATTACCCATATCTCTGGATATCCAAACTCCGTCCATGGCAGTGTGGGCCAGAGACGAGCTGAGCCAGCATGGAATCCTCCTTGCCTGAGGCTGCCCATGGCTTGGTCATCACCAGTGCCAGCCCTCCAAGGTTTTTCCATCCCCTGTAAGACTTGGAGGGCTTCCCAGGTGGTGCTAGTGGTAAAGAACCCACCTGCCAATGCAGGAGACATAAGAGACATGGGTTCAATCCCCGGGTTGGGAAGATCCCCTGGAGGAGGGCATGGCAACCCACTCCAGTACTCTTGCTTGGAGAATCTCATGGACAGGGGAGCCTAGTGAGCTATAGTCCATGGGATCGTAAAGAGTTGGACACAACTGAAGCGACTGAGCACATAAGATGGAATTATGGGGAGGTGGAGTGATCAGCCATCATTTCACTGAATGGGTGAAATGGGAGGACAAAGTGAACAAGAACGTGTTTCTAGTCTTGGAAGTACAGCACCCCCAGCCTGGTGCAGTCAAAGGTGGTCCACATCGTGCCAACTAGGATTAGAAATAGCTCACTAGAATCCCTTAAGAATGTCTGGAGAGCATTCTCTCTGACCCCTTTGCTCCCCAGGGACCCTGGTGATTATGCCCCCTCCCCACTTCCCTCCCAGGCTCATCATCAGGGCCTCCTCCTACTTAGATGAGGTTGCTCCTCCTCTTCCAGAACAATCCAAGGCCATGCCCCCAAATGTTTTGCTCCCATCCCTTCCTCAGTTCAGTGGAGGCTGCAGCAAAAGTGGAGTGTTTCCAGTTTCTCTGACCGTGCTTGGTTTTAAGTTAATCCCCTCCTCCTATCCTTCCCTTTTGCTGAAAATTCGTTTGGCTGTTCCCAGTATATCTGTATCCATATCTCCAGTTGTCCCCTGTCCCCCCCAACATGCCCCGACCCCGTCCCCACCTTTCGAGCTCCCATCTCTTTCCCCTTCTAGTTTTGATCTTCTTTGGGGGTTTTGGTTTTTACTTTATTTTGCTTTTTTCTGTTTTTCTGTTTTTTTGTTTTTGTTTTTTATAGGTTTCAGAGAAATTATGTTGAATCCAATAAGCCTTCCCGGACATTCCAAGCCTCTTAACCATGGCATCTATGTTGAGGATGTCAATGTCTATTTCAGCAAAGGACGTCATGGCTTTTAAAGACTCCTTTTAAGCCTCCCTGTTTTGATGTCTCCTTGGTAGGCTGGGCCCTCTGAGAGGTTGGAAGCTCTAGGCATTGTTCCGTTTGGAGCCGGGGATGCTAACTAGAAACCACTCGAGCCATCGGTGCCCCCTGCATCCTTTATCGCCACCAAGACGGGTGTGTCCCCGCCCCCCATCCACCACTGGCAGGGTTGCCCTTCCCCTCCAGTCATCACTGTGCTCCTTTTTTTTCTGGCCTCCAAGGCAGCTCCTGCCATCGTCTTTAGAGCCAATAAAGAGAATTAAAAACCTGTGCACCAGGAACCATCTTTTAAACATACTAGCCAGTCTCTTGCTTTCCAAAAACAACCCAACCACCACGAGAAAGCCTGATGAAGTCCAGCCGTGCTCCGGCCTCGCTTTCTCTGCCTGGAAGTGTGGGGTCTCCCTGGCTCTCCTTAGGATACCAGGCCACCCTCTTAGTGACCTCGTCGCCCTGCAGCCTCCCGTGGGGAAGAACATCTAAGGAGAGGTGGAGACGGCGCGGTGAGAGGAGGGGGAGCCAGGCCCACATGTTGGCACCAGATTAGGTCTCAGAGGAAAGAATGGACACCAATCATTTTCTATATATATACATATATATATATATTTTTTTTTTTCGGTGGAGAAAACCATGTCTTTTTGGGGACACACTTTCCCCCTACTTCCTCTTCTCTCTGCAACGGCTCAGTGAGTGGTATTAGAAAACCCCTTGGAGAAGAGGATTTCTCCAGGGCTCCTTCTTGGCCCCTAGACCTACAGTTCCCATGAGCTCTGGCTGCAGGAGGTCTTGCCCGAGAACCAGGCATCCTGCTAGGACCACAAGGGACCAAGGGACCCAGGGACCAAGGCCCTTCCTGCTGGCCCGTGATTCCGGCATTGGCTCTCTTCCCCCACTTTTACTTGTTCTTGACTCTGAGAACTTTCGGCGCCCAATGGAATCACCATTTCAAGGCCAAGATGAACTGAAGGGGAAAAGACGTAAAAATTGGCCTCCTCCAGCCCCTCTCATGGCACCAATGGAAGTGTCATCCTGTCCTCTGGTCAATATATGTGTTTACTTTGCTTGCTTTGACTCATGCCTTACTCCATGGCCACCCTCTCCCAAAGAGGAGGGATTTGTTCCCCCATTTTCACCTTGATCCACAGCGGCGGGGAGAGTGGAGGGAATGCCTTTACCCCAGCTTCCATAGGAAAAGTATAGGTGTAGGGCCTGGAAGTCCCCTAGATTTGCTGCCCTATTGGCTTAGTAGATGTCAGGGCGTGGCTTACTTCCTCCCACCCCTGGTACTTCCACTGTGGGGGCTCAGCACAGGCTGCCCCCTTGAGGGTGGAGCACAGAAGAGGAAAGGGCCAACCATGGGGAGCTTGTAGGACAAAACGGTGGTGGTTTTAACCCACTAAGTTTGGGAGTGAGGATGCACAGAGATAGATAGCAGATTCTCTGCCTTGGGAGATTTCCCTGGGGGTTAGGATTCCCTCTTAGGGTTTTTGGTCCTGAGTCCTGTGGATGGGGGTTCTTCAGGTCAGGTTCCCAGCCTGGTTCTGGAGACGCCTTCTGTGGGTTTTAAAAATACAGAGCTTTCCAAGTTCTTGCCCAGTATCTGGGGTGGCCTCCCGGGCACCTGAATGTCCAGAGTATCACACGGGGGTTCACGTTGTCTCCAGGACCTCAAAGGATGTGTTTATTCAGCCCCTCCCAGCTCCCCACCACCCCACTCCCCACCACTTCATGTCTGGCCATTCCCCACTGTGTCCTGCCAACTCTTTGGGCCAGGGCCTCTTTCTGAGTGTGGCTTTAAGGAGTAAGCTTGAGGATGATGTTTTTTGATTATTGTAATTCATTACCTCATTTCCAGCCTCCCAGGCTTCATCCATCCCAGCATCTTTTATTCTGCCATTTTCCCTCATCTTGTGCTATGACCATGGGGCGTTATGTTTCCACAGAGACTTATAGGAGTGTTCAGTGTATAGTTTCTTAATAAACACTTTATTTTCTAATGAAATGACTGAATCAGACCTCTTATTTGGCATTTTTTGCAAAGAATATTAAAGACATTTCAGGCTACCCCTGTTTTTTTTTTTTTAATTCCTCCCTATTTTACTCTTTTAAAGAAATTTCTTAGCGAAGTCCTATTTGCAAAGGATTTTACAATCTGCTCCATTGGTTGCTTTCACTGAGACCTCTCCAGATACACTCTAAGCCCATACAATGAAGTGTTTCCTCAATCTTACTGAGAAGGCATTAGAGGCACAGAGAAGTTGATTGGTTCACCCAGAGTCACACAGCACAAGAGGCAGAAGCAAAATTCAAACCAGACTCCACCAAATACAACTCAGGTAACTGAGACCCTCGCCTCCTTGGTGGCAGGGGACTCTTCTGTTGTCTGAGCAGCCAAGACCTTTGGAGATTCTTTCTTCAGAACTGAGGTATAAGGGGCTCTGGAGTGGGGTCAAGGGATCCTTTATCTTTGGGGCACCAGCAAGCCAGTGTGATTTTTCCCTTGGTTGGAGTGGTTTTATAGCTCCCTTATGAATCTTGGGGAAGAGACCCTGCCCAGAGAAAGATAGGGCTCTGAGTTTGTAGGTCAACCTGCCGATTACTCAGAGACACCCCCACCCCTCCCCACACACGGCACGTACATAGTCAGGTGGACCAAGCTCCATGGCAGGTCCCATGTAGGCTACCAGAGAAAGGGAGGAAGCGAGTCCTGGGGTCCTACTGAGACTGAAACACTTAGATGAGCCGGGTATGTCTGTCTGCCCTTGGTTCCTGAGCCCTGACACAGCTAGAAGTGTTGAAATGCCTTCTGAGGAGGAAGTGGAAACCCATTCCAGTATTCTTGCCTGGAAAATCCCATGGACGGAAGAGAGGAGCCTAGCGTGCTAGCCCACGGTGGTCACAAAAAAGTCAGACATGCCTTAGCAGCTAAATGATAACAACAACAACTCACAAAATGCAAGTCATTATTTCAGTGTACGGGTTTTAGCTGTGATGTATTGGATTTTCTTGAGTCAAGATTTGCTTAGCAGTTCCGAGGTAGAATTCAGGGATTGAAGATACATATACACACATACAGCCAGTGTCTAGCACTTGAAAAAATATACATGCCTGTATTTGTTTCAACTGGTAGACACTGGTCTAGGTCTTAGGGAAGCACAGACATCATCTAGTCCTAAAAAGCACATAATTAAGCTTGAGGGACAGGCCTAGAAAAGCTGATCATTATAATGACAGTATCAGTAAGTTTTGGTGAAATCAAACAAGAGGCACACAGATTTAATTTTGCTTAAGAGGAACAACAGAAATACCACAGGCAATAATTAGGGTTTTAAGCTGGACTTTGAAAGAATAAGGATTTTATAGAATTTGTGAGGAAGTAAGGGTCTGGAAGATCCCCTGGAGAAAGGAACAGCTACTTGCTCCAGTATTCTTGCCTGGAGAATTCCATGAACAGAGGAGCCTGGTGGGCTACAGTCCATGGGGTCTCAAAGAGTTGGACACGACTGAGCAACTGAGCATGAGTGCAGCTTACAGTATCTTCCTTTTAGGAGGAGAGGACTTTGTATGTAGGAGGTTTGGAGCAACAGAGGAGGTTGGGGGCTGGGGAAGGGCTCCTGGGAGGGTTTGGACCCCTCCCTGGGTCTCAGTAGGCTTTGTTGGGGCTTCTTACTTAGGAAGTAAAGATGCAGGCAAATTGGGTGGGCGAGCTCAAGGTGGAAGTCCAACAGGGATGGATCAGGCGAGGTTGGTGCTTTTCTGCTTATCCTTACTCACTCACTCTCCTACTGGAGTCTAGTTCTGTTTGAGCCCCCACCCCTCACCTCACCCCAAATGGAGGCTCCTTTTCTATAGAGTGGCCTGAACAGGGGGTTTGCCCCAGCTTTGCATTCTCCTGTTCTCAAGAGTTCTAGAGTTGGACCAGGGATGCCCCAAGGATTGAGACCATCTTTGGGACCATCAGGCTGCATGGATTCCAGGGGCAATTTCATTATTTAGGGCTTCCTTGGTGACTCAGATGGTAAAGAACATGCCCGCAGTGCAGGAGACCCAGGTTTGATCTCTCAGTTGGGAAGATCCCCTGGAGGAGAAAATGGCAACTCACTACAGTATTCTTGCCTGGAGAATCCCATGGACAGAGGAGCCTGGTGGGCTACAGTTCATGGGGGTCACAGAGTTGGGCACAACTGAGCAACTAACACTTTCACTTAGAGATATTTAAGCTTTGTTTTATCTGGATGCATAGAGCCTGCCAATGCATGGGAGAAAAAATGATGAGTAGAAACAGGCCCTGGGAAGATGGGAAAGAAAACCACCCATCCTCGGGAGGAAGGGCCAGCATCACCCGCATGGAGGGAGAGTACAGCAAGAGGAGGAAGAAGAGATGAGGGTTTAGGGGTTTGGGGGGCAGGGAGTGAGAGAAGCCTTGTCTGGGGGCCTCTATTTTGCCTCTAAAGTATAAGGCGAGGCCTTGGGGTGCAAGTGGGAACATCGAAGAGCACCAAGAAGGCTTCAATCAGAAGAGACCATGGCAGATGGCAGGGAAGTGTGAGAAAGTTCCCAGGAGGCATGAGGACTGGCTGAAGCTGGAGAACCAGCTTCAGTGTTGAGTGTGCAGGACTCTGTTTCCCATGCTTTCCTACTGGGCCCTGAAGTCTCATGGCATCTACCCCGATGTTAGAGGCTCCAGAGTGGTCAGAGCTGGCATGGGGAGGCCTTCAAAACAGAACTCAGCCCGCTAAGGATGCTGGCTTGGACTGGCTTCATCCAGGGAGGCTTAGGGGGACCCACAAGTCCTGCAGCTCTGTGACCTTCTGTGTTTGGAATCTCACCCACAGGATTTCTCAGTGGCTTTTTTGCACTTGAGCTTGCGTTTGGTCATGGGGGACTTTGTGGCAAAGGCTCAAGCCCAGAAGCCAGTGTGCTTGTTGTGTGCTCTCTGGATCTTCATCCTGGAGGAAAGGGTTGAGGGGCTCCTCTTCTGAACAGTGTTTTCTGAAGCTCAAAGGGCGGGGAACTCACTCTCCTTAAGAAGGTGTAGGACAGTGGGGAACTCGGGTGTAGGGTTTTCCAGGGACATGCTCTGTCTTTCACTAGCATTGTGTGGTTAGATCCTGAAACTGGTTGCCAAGCTCCAAAGAAGGGCTTTCCTAGGGAACATAATAACAATCAGGTCAAACTTGCGAAGCACTTATTCAGAGCCAGGCCTGTTTGACCCATGGAAGCTGAAGCTCGAGAGTCAGTAATGACCAGGCAGCTGTGAATGGCAGAGCCAAGACTGACATGGGGTCTCCTTGACCGCCCAGTGCTCTCAGCTGCACCACAGAGCAATCCATCTGCTCCAGGAAAGCTGAAGTCCTGAGGGCTCCACAATCATAGGCTCCCCCCACCTCCTGAGATGAAGTCCTTCAGGGGTCTTTACGGCTACATGCCATCCCTGACATCCTTCTGGAAACAGACAAGCACGGTGATTTTGAAAGACTCCCCAGAAAAGAGCATCCACCCTGCTCTTTCTTCACCCATTCTAGCATTTGGTGACCCTGGTTGCCTGAAAGTGTGGTTGTTCTTAGATCTGAGTTGAATCATCTGGTTTCCAGTTGGTGAGATTTCCAAACAGACAAGGATGGCATCCTTGATGTTGAGAAGGACTTTTCAGCTGAGACACACCTGGTCCTGAAGCTGGTAGCTGAGGCTGCCCGGGTTTGGTCAATGTGAGCAGCTTCAGACTGGAAGGTAGTAGAAGGAAGAGCCTTGCTTGACTTCTGCACCCCCATCTGAACATTCTCCACCCTTCCCCAAAGACCTCCTGACATGTGGAAGCTCTGCTGTGTCCTTGCCACTCAGGGAGACAACACATGCCAAGCATCTTCAGTTTGGAAGGCAAGAAGCTGGGCTCTGCACTGCCCTGTCTCTCCTTTCTTGCTTGAGAATTCCTTTCTTTAGCCAAGCTTCCAGCCACCACATCCTCCTTGGCCCCAGCCGCAGGCATGACCTCAGCCTAGTACAGGGTCAGTGACACTTCCCTGGCTCCACCCAGCTCCCGCGGGTCAAGGCCAGACCTGGGCAGAGGCTCGTGCATCTCCGATCCAAGAGCAAGATTCCAGGGAGGGTTTGATCCTACGGAGACAGCAGATCAGTGCAAGGTGACATTGCCTGCAGCTTCCTGGACCACGCCAGATGCAGATTAAGCAGAGGGCCTTTGTTCCTTCAGTGTTTACTGACTTGGGGCTCCCCCTAGACTCACAGATGGGCACCAGAGTGACTCTGAAAGGGAGAGCAAGATGAGAGAGTCTCAGTGAGGGACAGACCGAGATGAGTGAGAGTGGAGTGACGCCGGCTGCTCTGAGGTTCCAATGGTTCAGCACTCCAGAAGAGGTGGGAGTGTCAGGGGAACCTGGTTTGCCTATGCATTGTTCAGGAGGCTGAAGGTCCACTCCCCTGCTCACCTAGCTCTGCCCCACCCCCACAACTTCATTGTTCTGGGAGCTTTGGAGAAACTGTCTGCTCTGCGGCCCCATGTATGCCTTGGATGGCTCTGGTTCTGCATTTTCCCTCTAGAAATCCCTTACCATCCCAGGTGATGCAGTGGTAAAGAATCCACCTTTCCTAGGAGATGCCGCTTTGATCCCTGGTTCAGGAAGATCCCTTGGAGGAGAGCATGGCAACCCACTCTGCTATTCTTGCCTGGAGAATCCCATGGACAGAGGAGCCTGGTGAGCTACAGTCTATAGGATCACAAAGAGTCCAACAGGGCTCAAGTGACTTAGCATGTGTGCCTGCACGTGTGCGCACACACACACACACACCATCCCACGCACTTCCTCTCAAGAAAACCTCAGGCTAAAATTGACGATATATCCCAGAGCTAAATAAGCCTCCTTCCACCCTCGGCAACCCAATCCAGTACTCTTGCCTGGAAAATCCCATGGACAGAGGAGCCTGGTAGGCTGCAGTCCATGGGGTCGCTAGGAGTCGGACACGACTGAGAGACTTCACTTTCACTTTTTCACTTTCATGCATTGGAGAAGGAAATGGCAACCCACTCCAGTGTTCTTGCCTGGAGAATCCTAGGGACTCAGTAGCCTGGTAGGCTGCCGTCTGTGGGGTCACACAGAGTCGGATACGACTGAAGCGACTTAACAGCAGCAGCAGCCACACTCCTTGCACCTAAAGTAAGTTGAAGATCTCATGTTGGCAAGAGATAAGTTTTCTTGTCTGCTTTTTTGGATGGTTTGAGCATTCCATCAGGATTCTGATCTGGGTAGGATTTTAATCCCAGTTTCTCCTACTCAATGGGTAAAACTTCTACAAAGTGACCGCAGTTTGCCCTTGGGACTTTAGCTCTGCTGCTCAGGGAGGAGACTTCTGCCTGGCTGATGAGCCTTAAGATCTCGCTGCCTTTCCCTCTCTGTCCATCAGGACCCTCGCCCCTCCTGGGTGTGTGCCTGAGAGCACTAGCTCTTACTTTCCCACCCCTCTTGCCTTCCGGTGCAGGCAGATGCATTGCTCAGATGTCCTGTGGTTCTGGGTGTTGGGCGTGGTGAGAATCAAGGAGATATTGCTGTTAGTCTTTGACTCAAGCATGTTTGGTTTCCACGCAAGAAAGAAAGAAGAAAGGCAGGGGATCTCTGAGAAACCCGGGTCCTAAAAGGACACAGACAATGCTGATGGTTCAGATTCTATGTCAAAGGCAAGGCCAGGTCTGTGCCAATCCAGTTTGGGAAGGAATTTGGAACTACTTGGGTAAAGGGGAAAGACAAGGTTACCAGATTCCAAGAGAAGAGCCAGAGCTGTAGAGAAGTCCTGACTGAGGGCTCTGGTAAGACTTTCAAGCCTGGGAAACAGGAGATGTGTGAGCTTCCTACTCACAGCAGCTCTGGACTTCTCTGGATCGCGTGTCTTCCTATGATCCTTTGCAATAGAAGCCACTCAAAGTCTCCCTGAGGTCCATGAATCTGACTTTGATTTGTCTAAGAGAGGAGGGAGGGGCAATGGCATAAGGCAGGAAGAATGGAGCTTGGCTTCTCTGAGAGAGGAGGAGCAACTCTCCCTTCATCCCCTAAGATGATGTCAAGCACTGTCTGAGGTTTTGGAGGGTGGATCAGAAGGCCCCGTTGGCTACGGAGAGAGTTTGAAGGCCCGGGGTGAGGCTCCTTAAAGGTATGAGACCCAGAGTTGTGTCCGACTTGTGGTTCCATCCAAGTTTGAGGAACAGAGCATCATGTCAGCTCAGAAAACCCCACTGAGCCTGACTTGGGTGAGCAATGGTGGGGGCCTTGGTGGCTGACAGTGACACCAGCTGGTCTATGGAGCTCTTTCTTCTCCCCTCTGTTTCTGCCTCTCATGTGCTGTAACCATAGCAGCAAAATGAAGCCTGGTTCTGCCTTTGGGGACCTCACTGGAGCAACCGGCCTATTTCCCTTTGAAAGACATGGCTTCCCTCTCTTGTCCATACTTTCATTCTGCAGCAAGAAGGGCAAAGACCCAACCCCTGTAAAGTGACTTCGCCACTGTCAAATATGGCCTGGTGATACTTCCTTTACAAAGCTCTGAAATGTCACTTACTTTTTTTACTCTGAAGCTCACACCAGCCTTGATCTGTTCTGGTTCTCGTGATGTTTTAAGATTGCAGTGCAATGTGCTTTACTTCCAAGGCTTGCAGCAATGGCCTTTGGCCAAAGGTCACGTGATCCTGACTCCTGGAGAGACTGACTACTCTGGGGAAGAGAGGGTGTGGGGTCCCGGGTGCTCTGGGAGGAATGACGTCTGTCTGCAGTCCTGTGCCATGGTTCTTAGTGGCTGGACAGGCTCGGGGAAATAGTTACTGCACAGGGCCAGATTCTCAAGGGTGTCGGGAGCAGGGAGACATGGGAAGCCCTTGAGTTTGAAGCTCAAAGGGTTTAGATTCCGTAACACAGGAGACCCCTAGAACTACAAACACTGTCTTACTGCCAGGCCTGTCTCAGCACTGACCAGACAAGCTGTCTCCGAGATCTGCTCTCCAGCTGTCAAAATCCAGAAAGACAAGTCCTAAAGTCTTTGTCCCATGGACCAACCAATGTAGGTGCCTTTCCTGGGGCCCTCCTACAAGCAATCTCAAGGAGAAGGAAAATTCCGGAATGCAGGCTAGATGCTAAGTCCAACCTGGGTATTAAGTATACACCAACATGTCAGCATTTTCTTGCTGTTAATTCTGAGAGAAAATTCATGTGAGGGAGAACCCGAGAGGAAACCTGAAAGCAATTTTTTGTCACGAGCATTAAGCCTCTGAAAAGTCACACTGGCCAAGAGGGCACAGTCAGGACCTCTGGTCACTCCTATCTGAGGACCGCAGCTCTGACCCCAGCATTTGGCTTCAGAGGGCGCTAGCTGCAGAGCTGGCCAGTGAGAACTTGACTTTGTGGGTTGTGGGAGAGGCGGGTTAGAGGAGGTACCGTGAATAGAGAATATATTCTGAGAATGTCCTTCCTGCGAGAATTGAAATTCTGAGTCCATGTGTGAATGACTCACAGAATCGTTCAATCTTTATGGCTGTCAACTTGACATTTCCTGTTATCATCACAGGCAATTGCTGCACAGTACCTTTGATACCAAATGGACAGTCGGGTCATTAAAAAGATCAGAGTGACACCCCTGTGCATTTTCAGGAGGGTATCTTAGTAGTTTTAGTGGATCAACTGCTTGACCAAGTATTGCCCTACACGTATTGATCGGTTTTCTGGGAAAGCTTCAGTTTTTGCAATAGGGTTCTCTCTTCATTTGAATGCCCAACTTGTTATCACATAAATCATGCTGTAAGTATCAAATGGGCTTCCCTGGTGGCTCAGCGATAAAGAATTTGCCTGCAATTTAGGAGACATGGGTTCAATCCCTGGGTCAGGAAGATCCCCTGGAGAAGGAAGTGTTAACCCACTCCAATATTCTTGCCTGGGAAACCCCATGGAGAGAGGAGCCTGGCAGGCTACAGTCCATGGGGTTGCAAAGAGTCAGACATGACTTAAGTACTGAACAACAACAAAAGATCACATGCTCCCCTTTTCATTGGCCTTGGAAATGCTTCCCTGTAGCGTCATGAGATGCTAAGAGCCCGTCAAATAACTTTGGAGAATGTTATATGGTATATAGCCAGCCTCTTAAAGATTCACCATGTTAGGACAGTAAAGGCTCTGAGAAGTCCTGCTTTAAGTAACCCTTTTGAGTCTACCCCTTTCTCAGTCTAATTGAACATGAAACACTCTTCACTTAACACCTATAAAGAGTCTCAACGCACACACTCTAGGTCACACTGGGTCAGGGTGTGGGCAGCAGCTTTTTGAAGCAGAACCAAGCAGGATGTATTAATTAACCACTGATTTCTCACATCCAGATGAACCACCAAACCCCAAAACCTCTGCCCTTCTTTAGGCTCCATCCCCCACTTCTGCCCTTGGCTTTGTAAGGAGGCAGACATTATTCTGGGGGCTGGTGGGTAGGTACTCTTGTGAAGTGCAGGAAACCTTCTCTGCAAGACTTCAAAAGAAAATGATAAATCACTTCACATAAGAGCTTAAGACTTCAGCCCTAAACCTGGTCACCCTCCCAGGAGGGTGGAGGTGATGTCATCTAGCGGCAGCAATAAAGAGCTGGCGTCAGTCTCAGCCCTACTACGAGCAAAATGACGTGGGTAAGTTATCTTTCCTTGTTCCATGTTTGAGTTTGCCATTCCTCGGGGTTCCCAGGTGGTGCAGTGGGAAAGAATCCGCCTGCCAATGCAGGCAACACGGGTTCAATCCCTGGGTCGGGCAGATCCCCTGGAAGAGGAAATGGCAACCCACTCCAGTATTCCTGCCTGGGAAATACCATGGACAAGAGAGCCTGGTGGGCTACAGTCCATAGGGTTGCAAAGAATCGGACACGACTGAGCACTCACGTACATTTTCCTCAGAGAAGAGATCTTAGCCAGACAGCAGTTCCAGATGCCATGTCCGCATGAATCTCTGTTGTCTCTTAGTTGGGGGTGGGTGCATCTTCTGGTTCTGGGGTCCGTCTCTCTCTGCTGGGTGTCTTGATGTGTCATTTGGGAAGGGTGACCCCTGCTCCCTCCTGGAGTGCTGGGGAAGGTGGTAAGAGGGGGAGGGTGGCTGCCTTGCTGGGTGAGGGTTGGCGGATTTTTCTGGAAGAGGAAAGAAACAGATGCTTGGAGGTTAATAGACCCTCTCTGTCACAGTTGGACAGGGCCAAGCGGGGGTTCTTGGCAAGATTTTCCAACTTTGATCTCAAGAAGGCAGCTCTGCCTAACAAATAGTCTGAAATGTCAAAGAAGAAATGTTAAAGCTTGAGGGGTCGTTCTCCTGGGAGCCGCCTGGGCTGGCTAGGGAGGCAGAGGCGGAGGGAGAGAGGGACACTCGAGAATCCTTCACATAAAGATTCTGACTTGGTCCTGTGATATTTAAGAAAGAAGAAAACTCTGAATTATTTATAGTGCAGAAGATGGAAGCTGGAATGCAGAGAAGTGGCCGGGCTACAGATGATAGTTCAGGATCCATCTGCCCCAGCCTTGAAATAGTAAAACTTTTTTTGTTGGTGACATGCTCTTGACCTCTCCTTATCTGTCATTATGATTACTATTATGGTTCTTTTCATTAAGATAATGCATGCCTTTTGATTATGGGAGTTGGGGAGAGGTGATTTCTAGAAACGATTGTTGCAAAGAAGCAAGAGTTCTCTCTCCCTCTTAAAGGATCTGTAGCAAGTCCTTTACCTCCTCTTTCCATCCCCATCGGCTTCCAGCTTGTGCCTCTTCAAACAATGGGTGGGTAGCATCTTGGGTAACGAGCGGCCATATTGATCTGGGAAGGTAGATTTCACGTGTCAGTTCTTCCACTTGAAATACGGAACCAATCATATGCCTCTTCTAGGTGCACTGTGACTATGGACGATACCATGTAATCAAAACACCTGGAAACTTGGTGAGGGGGCAAGAAAATAGCATCTATGTTATGTGAAGGGAGGGAAAGGAAATAAAGGAATTTACAAAGGGAAACTCAGACGTGATGAAAGGACTGGTGTTAAAGCTAGAGGGAATGAATGGGGTCTTTTATCTGTTTATTTTGGTCCGTGATGTTGTTTAGATCTTAACAAAAATACTTCTGGTTGATAACACATCCTGATTCTATAGCATGGGTAACTGAAAGCCACTGATGGTCTCAAAATTGCAGTTAAATTTAAAATTATAAGTGTCAGGTGGTCTCCCTTCCCCTTTCACAAATAATACAAACATGCTCTCAGTCACCCTCCAATTATTTTTGTACATCCTTGGATCTCTCAAGGATGCCAACAAACAGAGCCAGTCTTTGGATAGGGACAGGTTGTGGGTGTTTGAGATGAGGCTAGTCCAGATGCAAATCAGATCATCAGTAAACTTCCAAACAAGCAATATTGTATTTAGGACGTATTGCTTTTATTGAAAATAGTCGTACTTTTGCTTTTTCCCCCCCTCTTTTTCTCTAAACTTGTTTTTTTCCACTTCGAAGAACCTAGAGAACATTTTGCAGTTAAAATGTCACAGTGACACTCCTGTTATAAAACTCTGAAAGTGTACTTATTTTTATATTCAGTAACTTACTCTACCTCTCAGAAAGATCTTCCAAATATTTTCCCCACTCTTGATTTTCAGTGATGTAGAGTATGACTAACATTCTTGCTGCAGCACAGTGGTTCTCAAATTTTCTGGTCTTGGGACCCCTTTCCATTAAAAAATTACAAGGACCTCAAAGAGTTTTGTTTATGTGGGTTTTATACATCTACATTCACTGTAATTGAAATTAAAACTGAGAAACATTGGAAAACACACACACACACACACACACACACATGCATGCACACACACATTGTATTTAACCATCAGAGAAAAATTTTCATCACATGTCAGGAAATCACTGGAAAAACTCCATGCATACCTGTGAGAGAATGTGAATGAACAAAAGTGAACCGACCATCTTAGTATTCCTAGGAAAATAGGTTTGACACGTGGATCTCCTGAGAGGGTCTCAGGGCCAACCAGGGGTATTTGGACCATGTTTTTAGACCTGCCACCCTAGGGAAAACTGAAGAATGAGCAGATTCTGAAACCGAGTCTATGTTCCTTTGATGCCAGTGAATGAAATCAGTCGTGCACTTTGCTCCAAGTGTCGGGCTCCATCAGAACCTCATTTCCTCATGCAAACATCACCAACTGCCCCTTAAGTGCTGACCCAAACCTAGTTGGACATAACCATGTTCAGTTGCTAGAAACATCGGAATCATAGAAGAAGGAATTCATCTATTATAAAGAAAACTAGGAGGCTGGGTGTGCTCGCTCTGCAGAAGAAGCATGGGCTTGATGCAGCTATAAACATTGTTGGCTGATCAAAGAAACTCAGCATAAACAAGGTTTGCAAAATCCCATTGGTGAGGGCAGGGAGATGAATGTCAGGGGGATGAAGAGCTTTTGCAATCAGTACCTTGCAGGTCAGAAGTCTCACCATGCGTATCACAGCCCTCACTATGCATCGCGTTTTGGTTTGTCTAAGGAACACGTGAGGCTGAGCAGTGTTCTACAAGGTTCCTTAGGAGAGTCTATTAAGTTTAGAGTCCCTGGCCCCTCCTTCATTCTCCTAACCAGGGAAGCTTTGGTAGAGAAAGACTGGACCATGAAATGGTCCTTACATCTTAAGGAGCCTCCTTGGATCAGCTCTGTGCACCCATCAGGCAGAGGGAGCTGTCCCATCCTTGGGGTCCTGGGCTCAGGACAGAGTTCATGCCACCTATCGTTTTTACCTTTCTATCCCAGATTTATCATTTATACTCGGGAGATCAAGAACAGCTCTCAGCTTGTTCTGAGGAGTTCTTTGTTCCCAGTATTTCACAATCCTCACCAGGAAAATGAGGTCTTTCAAGAATGCCTCTGAGATCATGAGCAGATGTTGGTTCATTCACTCACCCCTCGGTTACTGCATACCAACTCTCTGCCATGAACTCTGCCACTAAGTGAAGCAGTTGTATTTCCCTCCTTCCACAGCTTCAGGGTCTATTGAGCTGGTTCTCACGGCAGGGGTGACTTGTCCCCCAGAGACTTTGGTTGTCACGACTAAGGGTAGATGCTACTGAGATCCCCCACAGCAAAGAATTATCTGGCCTAAAAATGTCCTTAGTGTCAAGGTCAAGAAAATCCAATCTAGTGAGAATATGGATCAGTATCCCTTAATCTTGGACAAGAGGGTTTTCATACATTTCAGGCTCTTCCTTCAGCTTCCAGGACTCCAAGGGCTATGGCACCACAACCTCCATCTTACGCCACTTCTACGTAAAGTCTCAGTTGCCTGCTCCAGAATTCCTTACCCAAATGGCCCTTAGTCCACTTCCAGGACATGCGCAGACCTCTTTGTCTGTCTTTTCTCCTAAGGGTGGGCTGCACTACAGATGTGTGTCTGGTAAAGCCCGAGTGGGTCAAGGGCCTGCTGTTTGGGGGCAGAGGGGAGTATGTGTGTGGAGTGGTTCAGGTTGGGTGTGCCTGGACCCTCCTTTGCTGTGAGATTGAAAGGGGGAGCAATCTGGGGTCTTGTTTTCTGACACTGCATGTCCCGTCTCACAATTCCAGGGAGTCCAAGGCATCTGAATCTGTGTCTGGTTCTTCAGGTCATTCTGAAAATGTATTTAGAGGAAGATAAGATGTCCCTTATTTAACAGTGTGTTGGCTTGATTTGGACTTCCCTGGTGGCTCAGATGGTAAAGACTCTGCCTGCAATGCAGGAGACCTGGGTTCGATGCCTGGGTCAGGAATATCCCCTGGAGAAGGGAATGGTAACCCTCTCCAGTATTCTTGCCTGGAAAACCCCACTGATAGAGGAGCTTGGCGGGCTACAGTCCAGGGGCTCACCAAGAGTCAAACATGACTGAGCAACTAGCATTAACTTAGCTCAATTTATGACTTCCAACTTTTTGAACATGTGAGATGTGGCCTTCTAATTATCCTCTTGTCCCAAGTCCTGCAAATATAAGGGACAGGCCTTGTGCAGACAAGTGAGTAATTATGAAGCAATATGATGAAATTGTGCATGAGGTAAGCAGAGAGGAAGGACACTTAGTTCCTAAGTATAGTTCTGGAAAATACTGAATCATGACATCTGTGTGCAGCTGTATAAATTGAAATGGCAGTTCAGGGAACCCACAATCAGGATGATCAGTTCACGCTTCCAGTGTCCCATTATTTGGAGAAATGTCTATCTCTTTGAGTCTTAGGATGCCTGATGCCTTTGCCACACAGATAAATACTATGGCCCTTTGGCCACCTCGGGCTCTTCAAGTCAGGTGTTCTTCCTAGTGGACCATCTCCACGCTGGGGCAGAACTCATATAATATCATGCCCTTGTCAGGTTGCCATGGAAACTGATCTCGAGGTCTCCAAAATTGATTTGTATTTATTGGGGATCTGCAGTTTTCTGGATGCTGTGACCAGCATTAAACAGAGCGAGAGAGAGAGAGAGAGAAAGAGGGATGCCCTCCCTCCCCTATTTGTGGCCTACTGCGAAGATATCTTTCTGCAACAGAGAGGTTGGAGAAATTGAATGGGAAGGATTTTTTTTTTTCCCCAATAACGTTGTGCTTTTTTTCTGATTACAAAAGTAATTTATATTCACAGTAGACAATTTGTTGAAATACAGAAAAGCACACAAATACATAAATTATCCACCATCCCATCACTCAGAGACAACACTGTTAACATTTTAGCTTTCTGCCTTTCTAATCTTTTTTATGTTCTTATTTAATTATTTAACAGAATCAAATCATTCTACAGGCACATGCACACACACGCCCATTGCTTTGCTACTTCCTTCCTTATAAGATTGTTTCATGTGCTGTTTAATCTTTTGTGATATCAAAGATTTTTTTAAACAGATAACCTATTCACATGGTTAAAAAACACACACACAGACATGCCCACACAACTTGTACATGAATGTTCATAGCAGCATTTTTCAAAATAGCCCCAATGTAGGAACAACCCAGATGTGTATCAGCCGATGATAAATGAAATATGGGATAAGCAAACGATGGAACACTACTCAATAATAGAAAGGGATGAAGTGCTGGTATGTGTTACATGAATGAACACTGGAAACAGTATGCTAAGTAGTAAAAGAAGCAGGACGTGAAAGACCTCGTTTTATATGATACCATTTCCCGTGAAATGTCCAGAAGAGGCAACTCTACGTAGACAAGAAGACTAGTGGTTGCCTAAGGCTGAGGTTGGGAGTGAGGATTACTTGTGAATGAACCCAAGAGATCTAACTGGAGTGATGAAACCATGTTTAATACGGAAATTGAATTACAGTGATGGTTGTACCACTGGTAAAAATCATTGAGTTTTACATTAAGATGGGTGAGTTTTCAATGCTATATTTAAAATGGATACCCATCCAGGACCTACTGTATAGCACAGGGAACTCTGCTGCTTGGATGGGAGGGGAGTTTGGAGAATGGACTCATGTATATGTATGGCTGAGTCCCTTTGCTCTACCCTTGAAACTATCACCATTTTGTTAATCAGCTATATTCCAGGATAAAATAAAAGATTTTAAGAAAATAAAATAAGTAAATTAAATGGGTGAGTTTTATGGCACATGAACAACGCCTCAATAAAATTTACCTATTTATACATAAATATATATGTAAAAGAAAGGTGATACATATGACATATAATAAGTATGTGTTGTATATTGATGTAAAAGAAAGATTTTATATATAAAGTTTATTAAGTTATTGTTTACCTCAGTTATTATATATAATAAGTATATTATATTATCTATATAGGCCTTCCCTGGTGCTCAGCTGGTAAAGAATCCGCATAACATATGTATATATCAATTCTTGCTATACCTGTCCCTCCTCTGCAGGTTCTTTGTACTATCACCGCCGTCACCACACATGTAACCACTGTCATTGCGTGTCCTTGTGAATTATATCCAAACAAATGATATATAAACCAATATAAATATGCACTTCTGTTCTTCCTCCACTTTGCACATGTAAAAGTATATGACATATATTATTCGGTCTTTTTAGTATTCTCCCTGACAGTTCCTTGGAGCTCTGAGAGAAGTTCCTCATTCTTCTTTTGTTAGAGATACATACTATTCCCTTGCATAGATGTATCCCAATTCATTTAATGTCTTTATAAAATTTTGCTCTTCCAAGTAACTTTAGTGGATTGATCATAAATATAATAAACTTAAATGAATGTGGCTGAACCCAAATACAACATTAATACAGGGACAAATAAGCCCCGCAGGCTGTTTGGTATACCTGGTTTACACATATAACCCGTGTTAGGTTATACCAGTGTGTACCCTCAGTAATATATACGAATGAGATTCTCTGCAGCCTCAGTAAATACAGGGTCGCAGCATGATTTTTAATGGCTGGGTAATTTTCCAGCAGAGAAATTTAAAAAGCAGAGAGATCACTTTGTCCACAAAGGTCCATCTAGTCAAGGCTATGGTTTTTCCCATGGTCATGTATGGATTTGAGAGTTGGACTATAAAGAAAGCTGAGCGCCAAAGAATTAATGCTTTTGAACTGTGGTGTTGGAGAATACTCTTGAGAGTCCCTTGGACTGCAAGGAGATCCAGCCAGTCCATCCTAAAGGAGATCAGTCCTGGGTGTTCATTGGAAGGACTGATGTTGAAGCTGAAATTCCAATACTTTGGCCACCTATGCGAAGAGCTGACTCATTTGAAAAAACCCTGATGCTGGAAAAGATTGAGGGCAGGAGGAGAAGGGGATGACAGAGGATGAGATGGTTGGATGGCATCACCGACTCAATGGACATGCATTTGGGTGGACTCTGGGAGTTGGTGATGGACAGGGAGGTCTGGTGTGCTGCGGTTCATGGGGTTGCAAAGAGTGGGACACGACTGGGCGACTGAACTGAACTGAATTTTCCACTGTGTATATATACCATATTTCTTTTAGTATTTGCACACCTGTATTATTTTGTATTATTTTTCTTTTCTTACGGATAACACCGCAGCCATGTGTACTTTTGGTAGCCAGGCTGAAGGAGGGAGCGGGCTGAGCAGCAGCGCCCACTAGAGGCGCTGTGTATCATTGCATCCCGGCCTTGTGGACACTGCAGACACCCCCTGAGTGTTTCGGGGCTCCCCAAGCAGATAGCCAGTGGGCTCTCCTTATAGACAGCTCTTCTCTTAACTTCGGGAAAATCATCTCCTTCTGCAATATGATGTCTTCAGAGCCCAGGATACAAAGTTGGTGAGTGGAGGGGTCATTACCTTTTCCTGGGTGACTTTGAAGTGCTGCCAATATTTCCATAACGTTGTTCTCCAAAGGGCTCTTCTGGCCAGAGTCTTGCCACATTTTAGGTTTGGGAATTCAGAGCCGCACAGTCCAGAAATGTTAATGGGATTCTGAGTGAAGCCTCTAATCTCTTATGTCGTACAGATGGCTGACCAAGCGTGGCGGCTTGACTTTCTCAAGGTCAGGGTGAAGGTTGACCTACTGCCCCGACCTTTAAGCAGGTGACCTCCTGGGAATGTACTGATTTGGGGCATGGCAGTAGAGATTGAAGCTGGCTGCGAGAAAAAGCCACAGACAATTTGAAATGAGAGGTTTCCTGCCAACCCAGTGATCTGGGCTCCAGGCGGAAGAGGGGTCCAAACTGGAGAGAAGGCAACCGGCTGGAGCGAATTCAAGGAAATAGCAATAGGAAAGATGAAGGGGTGGAGAGACTGATCATGAGATTATCTAAATCTGGAGCTTTGGAGGCCAAGTGATAGCCATGTTTTCTCTGCGGGAACTCTCAGTGGTGACAGCAAAGTGCATGGTGGGATTCCAACAGGACCCCTCCTCTTTCCCTAAAAGGGCCCTAAGTGTCCCTCTGGGGTGGGCATAGGACAGAAACTGACCAGGAGGAGAAACTGGCTCTTCCCTCTTCTGAGTCCTGGGATCTTGTGTGCTGGAGAGGAGGTCCTGGGGAAAGAAAGGATACATGGACAGCCCAGCAGATGGTGTAGAAAGAACCCAAACATATGGGGCACAGACAAGCATAAGGGGGTGACATTAAGGACTGAGATTGAGTGGCAACAGGGAAGGGAGGAAAAAAAAAAAACAAACAGCAAAACGGGCCTGGGAGGAGCATTGACGTCGAGACCAAGGAGTACAATCAGGTTTGTGTCACTTCCTACAGCCCAAGCAAGCTGCTTGTGGGTCATCTGTTAGCTGACACTGCCAAGATGCCATGTGTATTCCAGGATCCCTGGGTGCTGGTCTTCCCTATATGCCAGGCCAAGGGAGGGACCATGGATGCCAGCCCTGGAAGCCCACTCAGGCATGTGTGACGCACCATATGAGGCTCTCTGGCATCACCCTGGAAGCCAGGCTAGCTGAGAATCAAGGAAGTACAGCATGGGAAGGACCTATTGAGAGCCTGCCCGTCTCTCTCCCTGTGACAGGATTGCAAAGAAGCAGTCGCAGGCAATTGGAGCAGCAGGGGGCCACTGATGCCCAGGTCAAAGGGGACCCAGTGCCCTCACTTACGTAAAAATAAACATCCACTCCCTGCTTCTTTTATTCATGTCCTCGGCAGGACCTATTCCAGCCCAGGAAGCAGAGAACACAGTGGTCACCCAGAAATAGGCCCTGCCATTGCAGCCTTCTTACTCCTGCTCACTTCCCGGCTGCCTAACCCCACCCCCCGCCACCCTTCCCCAGGACCTGCTGCAGCCGGTGTGCCCATATGCTAATGCTATAGTGCCCAGCACAGTGGATGCTTATAAATAGTTGTTCAGTTTTCCCAAGTTATTAACCAAGTCATTAATTAAATGCTCCTTGCTTTTGAAAGCTCTCCCAGGAAGGAGTATTTCCAGTTTCCCTGGAAGTCCACCCATGCAACTCACTGAGAATTTTTCTGCCTCAGTGACACACATCCTCTTAATGATATTCTGAGATTGAATGAGTCTCTAAACTTAATTTGAAGCACAGGGCTATGCATCAGGGTGGGCTTCCCAGGTGGTGCTATTGGTAAAGAACCCACCTGCCAGTGCAAGAGACCTAAGAGACCCGGGTTTGATCCCCGGGTCAAGAAGATCCCCTGGAGAAGGGAATGGCTACCCACTCCAGTATTCTTGCCTGGAGAATCCCATGGACAGAGGAGCCTGGTGGGTTACACCCCAGATCAGATCAGATCAGATCAGTCACTCAGTCGTGTCCGACTCTTTGCAACCCCATGAATCGCAGCACGCCAGGCCTCCCTGTCCATCACCAACTCCCGGAATTCACCCAGACTCACGTCCATCGAGTCAGTGATGCCATCCAGCCATCTCATCCTCTGTTGTCCCTTTCTCCTCCTGCCCCCAATCCCTCCCAGCATCACAGTCTCATCCAATGAGTCAATTCTTCGCATGAGGTGGCCAAAGTACTGGAGTTTCAGCTTTAGCATCATTCCTTCCAAAGAAATCCCAGGGCTGATCTCCTTCAGAATGGACTGGTTGGATCTCCTTGCAGTCCAAGGGACTCTCAAGAGTCTTCTCCAACACCACAGTTCAAAAGCATCAGTTCTTCAGCGCTCAGTCTTCTTCACAGTCCAACTCTCACATCCATACATGACCACAGGAAAAACCATAGCCTTGACTAGACGAACCTTTGTTGGCAAAGTAATGTCTCTGCTTTTGAATATGCTATCTACGTTGGTCATAAGTTTCCTTCCAAGGAGTAAGCGTCTTTTAATTTCATGGCTGCAGTCACCATCTGCAGTGATTTTGGAGCCCAGAAAAATAAAGTCTGACACTGTTTCCCCTGTTTCCCCATCTATTTCCCATGAAGTGATGGGACCGGATGCCGTGATCTTCATTTTCTGAATGTTGAGCTTTAAGCCAACTTTTTCACTCTCCACTTTCACTTTCATCAAGAGGCTTTTGAGTTCCTCTTCACTTTCTGCCATAAGGGTGGTGTCATCTGCATATCTGAGGTTATTGGTATTTCTCCCGGCACTCACCTCAGAGGGTCGCAAAAAGTTGGACACAACTAAAGCGACTTAGTACCCATGCATCATGGTGGCAAAGAGGATTAAGATCTAGTTACTGCTTCATAGGGAGATGGCTATGCACAGTGAGGTGATACATGATGCTATGATAAGTCTGTTTGTGCTCTCTGCTTCCTGGAATTTCATAATCCTGATCATATCCGTGTCTGACAAGTTAAGTGAGCGCCTCTAGTCGCGTGCAACGTAACTATTGATGAGAGAGCTTAGGTGAGCTGTGGTCAGACTCTAAAGGACTTGAGATTCATCTGCACCTGATATCAAGAACTGACTCATTGGAAAAGACCCTGATGCTGGGAAAGATTGAAGATAGGAGGAAAAGGGGACGACAAAGGATGAGATGGTTGGATGGCATCACTGACTCAGTGGACATGAATTTGAGCAAGCTCTGGGAGTTGGTGATGAACAGGGAAGTCTGGTGTGCTGTAGTACATGGGGTCACAAAGAGTCAGACACAGCTGAACGAGTGAACTAAACTGTATTGAATGAGGACTAATGAAAAGCTGTTGGATCTGGGTATCAGGAGATCACCATGACTTTGTGAGAGGTTGGGGAGTGAAGTGGTAAAAGGAAGAGCTCGAGAAATAAATAGGGAGCTGAAAGTAGGTAGGCGGCATGAGTAGGTAGATCAATGCATCTGGTGATGAAGGGAGGGTGGATAGCAGAAATTTCTAGGGGAGGTAGGGTCAAAGAATGCTTTTTATTAGGTTGGAGGAAACCTTATCTTGTTTCTTTTCTAAGAAGTCATTGAGAAGGAGAGATTTATAGTATTGAACAGAGTTAAGTACTAGATGGAACAATGTCCAAAAAGTAAATGGGAAAAACTGAAGATGAGAGCTTGGGTGGAGAGGTTATTCTTGGTGGAAAAAAAAACAACAACAACTATCAATTCATCTAAAACAAGAGTGAAAAATAAAAATGAGATAAGTAGAATTGAAGGGGGAAGTTGAGGGAATTTCTTTTTGTTTTCTTGGTGAAGCAGAGAACAAAGTCACTGAGAATGTGTTTGTTGGTTTATGCTGGGAAAGTTTTTCTGTGGTTCCCCTGAGAGGAGTCTTGTTTGGGATGGCGACCCAGATATTGACGAACTTCTAGTCATAAAGGAATGCAAAATTGCTCTGATTTCCACTACTGTGAGTCTTGGGGGCTGCCTAGTAGGGTGCAACCTGGGAAGTGCAGTAGACAAACTCCTTTATTCTCATCTCCCACCCTGCTGAGGATTCAGCTTGGCGGCTGTGGCAGAATATGCTGGCCCCATACAAGAAGGCCCACCTTGAGTCTTGGAGATGGAATGAGGTTACACGCCTGGTCTCAGCCTAGCTTTACCCTTGTAAAGGTTCATGGAACCCACCTAATTGCAAGGCAGTTTAAGACTTTCCTGTTGAAGAAATGGCCCTTTTCCAGTCTGTGTCAGTGGTTTAATGAATTAATTCTGTGATCCTGGGTATAGGCCTTCAGGTTGAGGAGAAGCTGGGATTTCTGTGGAGATGGAGACCTGGGGTTCTGCTCTTCAGTAACCTTGCCATTCTTGTGTTTTCTGGTGGAGTCTACCCTCAGATGACCGAGGTCTTAAGCTTTAACTCAGATCTGTGACTGCCCTCCTGCTGGGCACTGTCCTGGTTTAATAACTAGCACATCCACCTTGGTTTCTGAATTTGGTTCTGCTGAAGCTGCAGCCACCATGAATGGTGCTGGATCTCCCGTTCTCAATGGACCGTTTTCAGAATCATGGGAGCCTATGGAATAATGAGAATAAAACTCACTCAGGCAGTCAGTGGTCCATCCCTTGATCTGCTGAGGCATGGTTCTGCTGGAAACCCAGCCTAGCTCTCGTGGGGCTGGGGAGTTCCACCAGGGAGACCAGTTGATAAACAGACAAATAGGTCAGTAATCCAGCTCTCCTGTGGTGGCAGTGCTGTGCATGAGAGTTTAAACACTGCCCTGCGATAGAAGCGGCCCCTTGCAGTTGAATGGTGGGAAAGGCAGCATTCAGGGACAGGTAGTCAGGGCTATCAAGGCTCTGTCAGGGCTACGAGGTGGCCCTGAGTTTGGCACGTGTGAGAAGAGAAGGAAGGGTGGTGGGGGAGGCTGGGGTGGGGGTGCAGGAGAGGCCAGGGATGCTGTCAGAGGCTGAGCTGGATCAGGTCCCATAAGCAATGATGAAATGAGTTTGGCTTTCAACCTAAACTCGGATTTAAAGTAGGGAAGACGTCGCAATTTTTTCTTTAACTTTTATTGGAGTATAGGTCCTCTACAATGCTGTGATAGTTTCTATTGTACAGCAAACTGAATCAGCAGAGTAATACATGCACATACCCTTTTGTTTGGACTTCCTTCCCATTCAGGTCACCACAGAGCACTGAGTAGAGTCCCCTGTGCTGTACAGCAGGTTCTCACTAGTTATCTATCTTATACATAGTAGTGTATATACATTAATCCCAATCTCCCAGTTCACCCCACATCGCCCCCCCCCCGTCCCCCTTTGGGGTTCATACAGTTGTCCTCTATGTCTGTTTCTCTATTTCTGTTTTGCTACTTGACTTTTTACTAAAGATGACTCTGGCTGATGAACTGGCTTCCAGAATGGGGATGAGGGATGACATTGAGGGATGGGAGAAGAACAGAAGCTCAGTTAGCAGACCATTGCTCAGGTGAGGATGGAAGATGGTGGCAGCCAGATGGGAAGAAGTGCAGCCACGGGGGAGGTGGACAGGTTTGAGAAATGTTTTTCAGTAAGATTTATTGATGGGTTTGGTGGCACATCAAGGAAACCTGGTGATTAGGGGCTTGTACCCCTGAATGATTGGGAATGCCATTTCCTACACTGGAGAAAATTGAGGTCTTGGGCAGGGACAGGGGTAAAAAGTGAGTATTCTCTTCTGGCGCTGCGACATGTGAAATGGCACTAGACACCCAGGCAGAGATGTCAGGTAGGGATTTGGACAATGAAGATGATTTCACAAGCCAGAGGACAGCTGAGCATCTTTCACATGGAACTGTTGCAGCCCCAACCCACATATGCATTCCACTGCTTCCTCCCAGGATGCCCAGGGATGGGATAGGCTGAGCATGTCCTCTCGTAAAAGCTTCCAAGTTCCTGCTTTCAGGATGGGTGTGCAGACCTGCCTCAGCAGCCACATTCGCTCCTTGGAAGGAAATCTATGACAAACCTACACAGCATATTTTTAAAAATTTTATTTATTTTAATTGGAGGTTAGTTACTTTACAATATTGTTGTGGTTTTTGCCATACATTGACATCAATCAGCCATAGCTGTACATGTGTCCCCCCTCCTGAACCCACCTCCCTCCCCATCCCACCCCTCAGGGTTGTCCCAGTGCACCGGCTTTGAGGGCTCTGTTTCGTGCATCGAACTTGGACTGGTCATCTATTTCACTTACAGTAATATACATGTTTCAATGCTATTCTCTCAAATCATCCCACCCCCACCTTCTCCCGACAGCATATTTTAAAGCAGAGACATTACATTCCCAACAAATGTCCGAATAGTCAAAACTACGGTTTTTCCAGTAGTCATGTATGGATGTGAGAGTGGGACCATAAAGAAGTCTGAGTGCCGAAGAGTTGATGCTTTCAAATTGTGTTGCTGGAGAAACCTCTTGGGAGTCCCTTGGACAGCAAAGACATCAACCAGTCAATCCTAAAGAAAATCAACCCTGAATATTCATTGGAAGGACTGTTGCTGAAGCTGGAGTTCCACTACTTTGGCCACCTGATGTGAAGAGCCCACTCATTAGAAAAGATCCTGGTGCTGGGCAAGATTGAAAGCAGGAGGAGAAGGGGATGACAGAGGATGAGATGGTTAGATAGCATCACTGACTCAATGGACCTGAATTTGAGCAAATTCCAGGAGTTAGTGAAGAACAGGAAAGCCTGGCATGCTGCAATCCATGGAGTCGCAGAGTCGGACACAACTGAGGGACTGAACACCAAAAACTCAGCAGCTCCATGAGCCACTGAATCTTTATCCTGGTATATGAAATGTGTCTTTCATTTGGTGTCTTATCCTTAGAGCATCACAGAGCGTGGCTTTTGCTATAGTTTGATGTTACACGAGAAGGTTATATGGAAGCAATACAAATGCCCGAATAATCAATCCTAGACACTTCCGTTCCTCAATGACCCTCTTCCAAGCTGCTAGGCTCCCTTTTATTCTCGTCAAGTTCTCCTTGCTCATCTCCTCCCAGGGAAATCCAAGCACCACACTTCAGCATCCAGGGCAATTTGGTTCTTTCCTTACTCAGCGCTGAGCCTGCTTTTGTATTTACATAGTCTGATTAACGTGCTCTGTTACACAATGGGCCAGCTACTTCTTGCCCAACTCCCAGCAGTAGGGAGAACTAGCAGGGGCCTCAAATATTTCTGTCTTCTTTCACAGTCTCTGAGGGGCAAAGGAAGCAGTAAGATTCATTTTTTGATTGCATGAAGTGTGTCACCCCTTCTTAAAGAACTCAGTGACTATGGCTGGATGAGATGTAAGCACTGACTTCCTCTGTGTTAACCCAGGAGCAACCCAGTCATGGCCATTTACCAAGAACTCCTTTTGTTCCAATGGTTCTGCTGGGTGATTTCTCTATGTGAACTCATTTAATCTTACAATAACACAGTGGTAAAGTTTCTCTTATTAGCCCATTTCACAGATGAGGAAATTCAGCCTCAAAATGACAATACAGTTAGTGAAAGCTGGGTTTGAGTTAATTCTAACTACCTCATTTTTTTCCAATTGAAGTATAATTGATTTATAGTATTGTGTTAGTTTCAAGTGTACAGCAAAGCGATTCAGTTATACATATATATGTTGACTAAAATAGATGCACAACCGTGAGAGTTGCGGGTTAAGTTTTTTTTTATTATTTTTTTAATTTGTTTTTTATTTTATTTTATTTTTTTAACTTTACAATATTGTATTGGTTTTGCCATGTATCAACATGAATCTGCCACAGGTATACATGGGTTAAGTTTTATTTGGGGCCAAATGAGGACTGCAGCCTGGGAAGCAGCACCTCAGAAAGCTCTGGAAGACTGCTCCAAAGGGGCAGTGGGGAAGGTCAATATATAAAATTTTGGTGAAGGAAGAGTTCAATGCAATCAGACGCTTACTTTACAAAAGGTTTTCTGCTACTCCCGAGGAGGTGATGTCATCATGAAGGGATTTAGTGCTTTTCTAGATATGAGGAGCTCCAAAGATTGGGATTATGGTATCAGTTCCTGCCACCAGATTCCCTGGAGCACAGCCTCACTCCACCCTGAACTCCCTCAGTGGGTGTTGAGAGTCAGTTGCAGGCAAATGCTCTCAGCAAGTACAAATTTGTAGTTGACATATACCTATGCCTCCGAGGTGACTCAGTGGCAAAGAATCTGCCTGCCAAGCAGGAGACCCGGGTTCAAGCCCTGGGTCGGAAGATCCCCTGGAGAAGAAAATGGCAATCCACTCTGGTATTCTTGCCTGGAGAATCCCAGGGATGGAGAGCCTGGGGGGCTACAGTCCATGGGGTCACAGAGAGTCAGACATGACTGAGCGACTAAAAAGCAGCAGCAGCACATGCATACGCATGTATCTGTATTCTTTTTCAAAACGTCCTTTCCATTATAATTTATAGGAAGATACTGAATCTAGTTCCCTGTGCCATGCAGTGACTCTTTTGTTGTTTATATATTATGTATATGGTGGTGTGCATCTGTAAATCCCATTCTCCCAATTTATTTATTCATCCTCCAAGAAACTGGGCTTCCCTGGTAGCTCAGCTGTTGAAGAATCCACCTACAATGCAGGAGACCTGGGTTTGATCCCTGGGTTGGGAAGCTCCCCTGGAGAAGGGAAAGCTATCCACTCCAGTATTCTGGCCTGGAGAATCCCATGGACTATACAGTCCATGGGGTTGCAAAGAGTTGGACACAACTGAGTGACTTTCACTTTCCAAGAAACTACTAATGCCTCTATACAAGTAGGGTGCTGCAGTGGGACTGTGGTGATTCTTATGATGAAGGTCTTGATGAGGAAGGGGACCATGGTGACAGTGGATGATAGCTGACATTTAACGATGCTTGCCTAATTTAGGGTACTTTTCTAATTATTTTGCACATACTAACATATTTATACTCAGAACAGTTCTATGAAGCAGGCACTATTATATGCAATTTTTCTTTCTTTCTTTTTTTTGGCCATGACTTTTGGCATGCAGGATCTTAGTTCCCCGAGGAACCCATTGTCCATTGAACATTGAACCCATGTCCCCTGCACTGGGATAGCAGAGTCTTAATAAAAATCAGACCACCAAGGAAGTCCCAGTATATCCAAACTTTTTACAGATAAAGAAACTGAGGGCCAGAGAAGCTAAGCAACCTTCCTGAGATTACAGAGCAAAATGGTTGGTATAAGCTGAATTTGATCCTTACCAGTCTGGTTCCTCAGTCACGTTGACCGTAGTAGGTCAGAGCCAAGCAGGTCAGATAAGGAAGCATGAAACCCTCCCCTCTGGCCCAGCAGTGGGAGATTTCTCGGCTCAGCCAGAGGATTGAGATGCGGTGAGCAGAGCAAGGCCAGCTTTCCTGAGCAGCTCTCCTCTAAACGGCCTCCCCTCCCCCAACTAAAACACAGAGGCATCCTTTGTACGTACCTGGAGTAACTTGCAGCATGTTATTCGGGCATTTTTATTGCTATTGTTGGAGAATGACAGAACTAGAACGTTTTCTCTCAGACTGTTGGTGAAAGTCATTTTTACATGTATTTTCACAGTTTTACAGGAAGAAATTCAGGCTCAGAGAGAGTCGGTGGTTTTTCTGCACAGTCTTCCCTGATCCCTCAAGACCTGGTTAGATGTACCGTCCACGTGCTCCAGGAGTCTTCTCCCTACACCTGCCACCCCCTGCCCATCGATGGGGCTCATCACTCTGTGTTGGATTTGGCCGTGACTTGGCCATCTTGACTGTAGATTCATGGACTCCTGGAGACCCAGGACAGTCTTTTGTCCCCCACTGTGTCCCCAGCACAGAGGGAAACACACTGTAACTTTTTTTTTAAGCTTTTTATTTTGTATTAGGGTACTGAGAAGCCCTGGTGGCTCAGTGCCAAAGAATCTGCCTGCAATGCGGGGTATTTGGGAGATGCAGTAGACATGGGTTCAATCCCTGGGTGGGGAAGATCCCTTGGAGATGGACACAGCAACCCACTCCAGGATTCTCGCCTGGAGAATCCCACGGACAGAGGAGTCTGGTGGGCTACAGTCCATAGGGCTGCAGAGTCGGACATAAGGCAAGCAGCTTAGCATGCACGCACACCTTCTTGTCAGTGCAGGATCACCACCGTGCGGGGGGCTAGGGTGGATCAATGGTTGTACTTGCCAGGTAAATTTGGAGCAAGGGTTACTTACAGGCTCTATGCTGTTTTTAGCCAGGACCCAGACACAGAGTTACTCACTGGCCTGTGTCCCTTTCAGCCACGCATACACTCCATGAGCCAATGCAGAGGCTGTGCCAAGTGATTTCTACCTACTATGAGCTTATCAAGAGTCAACTGCTGCCTTCCAGCTTCCTTGTGCCTTTCCATGTCATCAGACCCTCCTGACAGCAGATAACAAAAAGCCTCCATCAGTCAAGCAAAGGGCCCTTTTGGAAGGTGTCTGGCCTGGAGCGATTAGTGTTTTCCAGCTGAGAGTGGCAGGCAGAGGCTTCTGCAGACAAATCCTTGTTTGAGGTGGGCTTGTGGAGTAGGCATGCTCTTAGAGAAGGGAGGACCTTTCACTCCATCCCTCTGTGTGCGTGCGTGCCAGGGTGAGTGAGGATGTGCAAGGCAGCCCAAACTGAGCCATCTTGGCTGAGAGGGCAGAAATGGATCTCAGTCTAGTGCCCACTAGATGCTTGGTGCTGTGCTAAGAGGTTTACAGACTGGAACTACCTCATTTGTTTACAAACATCGAAGGTGGGTCACACTTATCAGATGAGATGTCATCTCAGAGAGGTTCATTAAGATGTCCAGTGTCTCACAGCTAGTCCGTAGCAGAATCGGGTATGTCTAGTGAACATGGAGCCTCTAACCACCATAAGGAGTTCTCCATCCTTTGCCCTTTCGACTCCCACAGGACCCAAAACCTGCACTGTCTCAGGAGTTCATTCTCCTGACCACACTCCTGGGAAACCTATTCCCACACTCCTGGAATATTGCACACGAGCAGTGAAAAGATTTATATATAAAAAATCAGACCCTTCAAGAGCATTGTAGCTGTCAGAGAACTTATGAATGCACTTACAAGTGGTTTTATTTATTAATCTGTTGACTTTGAACATCCGCGAAACGAAAACAGAACAGACAGTGTACCAGGTGAAGAACATGACACAGCTTTTCACATGTGTTAAATTAGTCATTATGGGCACTGCACAGCACATTCGATTTATCAAACTGATCTGCTAGAAACTTTTTGAGGGAATTTCCTCATTTCAGTGAGACATTTTTCAAGCGGTTTTGCTCTTTTGCAGATAGCTTTTTTTTTTTTTTATGACCAGTCTTCCATCCAAAATTTAATTCCTTCCTGATTTTATAACGTGGATTTCCTAAATCATTCTTCCTGAGTCATGACCTGGAGTAACTGGATATTCATGTGTGTTTGATCCAAAATCTCACAGATAAGGAAAAGTTATACAGGATGACATCCACGTGTAATTGACAAAAGACACATTTGCAAGAAAGGACCATAGCTGCCTGGCCTTTCAGCTTCTGTCCTTTGTTTACGCTGAAAATGAGGAAATGGGTAAGTTCTCAGAGCAGAGACATACGGGGAAAGGGTCAAAGAGCTAGTGTGGGAAACATCTGATCTCAAATAACTCCTCTGCCAGCAGTCAGTGGAGCCAGGAGGGGCTGTGCAAAGGGAGCCCTGCGCATAGTCTGGCCTCTCAGAGAGCTGGTGGGAGGGGACAGAAGCCCAGGTCTTTGGACCCTGCTTGAACCTTACAGCATGGAGGTTCAGGAGTCCTTCTCACTTGCCTGGGGAGCCTGAAGTGGAGATCTAGTTCAGAAAGAAAGCACATAAGTGCACACACACTCATACATGTGCACACACTGAAAAGGTCACACAGGAGCAGAGCAGCTGCACAAAGTGGTGAAGAGCAGGCCAAAAATGAAGACCAGTAACCCACAAGGGGAAGGAGCAGGAGGGCCGGGTTAGGAAGACCCTATTCTCAAAGAAACAGAAAAGAGTGGTGAGGATCAGGAGAGGGGGGTCGCAGCGCTCCCTGTGAAGGCACCCACAGCAGACAGAGGATGTGCAGATGTTGCCACATTGAGCAAAAATCTCCTATGGAAAATGAGAAGGAGACTGTCCCCCAGCCTGATGGGAAGGGGGAGTTGGGGTCCATTTATGGCATTTCACAGGGCTCCTGAGTGTATCTAATGTGGATTCTTGAGGCTGATGCTTTTGAGGGCCACCCAAGGGTGTCCAGGGGGTTTTCCAGGTGACGCTTGTGATAAAGAACCCGCTTGCCAATGCAGGAGAGGCCATTTTGATCCCTGGGTCCAGAAGATCCCCTGCAGCAGGAAATGGCAACCCACTCCAATATTCTTGCCTGGAAAATTCCATGGACAGGGGAGCCTGGCAGGGGTCGCAAAGAGTCAGACATAACTGAGCACACACAAGGCCATCCAGAGCTAACAAGGAGAGCTGCCCACTTGTCAGCGACATCGGTCTGCGGTCTGTGATATTCAGTGAGGTCTCTCCTCTCCTGATTTTCCACTGACATTAGTCCTGACAGTCCCTCACCTTCTGGAATCTTTCAAAGGATTGGTAAGGAAAAAATAATACCTACATTGTTCAAAGCCCACGCTTCTCTCCAGCTCCATTTCCTTGGGCACTAGGAGAACTAGAAAGAATGGGCTTCTCATCCAAGGTACCATCTGAGGGTTTGCTGATACCTTTAGGCAGCACACTCGGAACTCGGTGAACTTGACAGGATCTAGTCTGATTTGCCAAGTCCGGGGAGGGATTCCAGGGGTCAGGCGTGGCACTCAGATTTCCAGAGATAAAATTTAAACTTTCTCTCTCTTTTTTTCCCTTGCAAATGGTAGGGTAGGAGGAGGTTCAGGAGACAGGCCAGGAAACCCCCGGCCAGTGCGTTTAACATCTGGCGTGGGGGAGCTCTTGGAAGTCAGCTCAGAGGATGTGGTGGGAAAGCACCTGGCGTGGCGAGCCAGCTTCCACACGGGTGGCTGGGATCCGGGGTCTAGGAGGCCGAGCGGAACGAATCTGCTGGCTACACAGAACTCATGCTGCCCACACCTGGGGTTCTGACCTTGAACCCCATCAGACACAGGGCTGAAGAGAGTGAGGACCAGAACAGGAGTCTTAGAGAGGGAGGGGGCCCGTGGACTGGAGGACGCCTTAGCTGAGGGGGTGGGAGCTGGACATAGGAGCATTCCCCTTGGAAGGGGCTCAATCGCGAACACTTTGGGCCTCCCAACGGCCTCTGAGGTCTATGGAGGTGGGCTTCATGGGCCTCCAACAGAGTCTGGAAGAGCTGGGTGCAAACCTTGAGGCCGGGAGAAGGTCAGCCTGATGGGATTTAATGGGGTGGGGAGTGGTGGTGGTGTTCTTTAGCCGCTTAGTCGTATCTGACTCTTTGTGACTGCGTGGACTGTAGCCCACCAGGCTCCTCTTGTCTGTGGAATTCTCCAGGCAAGAATACTAGAGTGCCTTGCCATTTCCTTCTCCAGGGGATCTTCCTGACCCAGGGATCGAACCCATATCTCCTGCATTAGCAGGTGGATTCTTTACCGCTGAGCCACCAGGGAAGCCTGGGTAGTGCTGAGCCTGCAGCAAAGAGCACTTTGTGCAGATGGGGCTGAAAAGAAAGTGTGCCTGAGCCCAGCTGAGTTGGAAGGAATGAGGGAGAGGATGTGGGGATTAGCAGGGGACATTTATCACCACAACCCCTCTACATGGCAGCAGCTAGCAGAAGACAAGAACTTACCCAGTGGATAAGGAGGACAGTCTGACATTGCACCCTCCACCTGGGTGCAAGCCCTTTCCAGGAGCAGGTGCATAGGTTTAGTAAGGTCCCAGTTAGGTCCCAGTTCAAGCCCTGCACAAAGAAGGGGAAAGATGAGTCCTTCTTGAAAGCAGATCCTCTGGGTTGCATGGGGATGTGGTTTCTAGATTCTCAGGGCTGTGAACTGGGTGTCCTGCCTTCTCTTGGGCAACTCACCTTCTCTCTGGTGCCTGAGCCCTGCCCCCTGCCTTGGGCAGGGTTGAACTTGACCCTTCCTAAAAATAGGGCCTCCCAGGGCTCTCAGAAGGGGTCCGTGGCCATCCTGGGTTACCTGTTCACTTCCCAGGGTGCTTTGTGTTAAAACTAAAGTTTTTTCATGAAGTGTACTGCTGGGGGGAAGGATGAGAGAGAAGCAGCATCTTTAGGCCACCAGACAGCAGCAGCTTTGGCAGTTGGTGAAGATAGGCAGTCTAAGGGCCCAGCCTGTGCCCATAAATCAGCTGGAATCCTGTGCCCCAGTGTGTCTTATGCATTTTACAAAATCTAATACTGGTGTTTACTAATGCTACTTGCTCTAGTGATGTAGCAAGTCTGTTTAGAGATGGTTTTCTCTGAGCTGTTCCAAGGTGAGTTTGGATTATGTAGCAAAGAAAGCAGAGGTGATTCCAGGGCACATGTTTTTGCAATAAGAATAGACATTTTAAAAGATTTTTTAAAAAAGACATTTGGGAGAAGATCTTATGGAGGAAATGGGATTAGAACTGATCTGGAGACATAGGTTGATCTCTCCTTGTGGGAGAAGGGTACCTTGGATGGTGTGGGCATAGGTACATGGGCATGAACTCATGAAGTGGGCACAGAGGACAGTGAACGGCCAGCCTGTCCATCTGTTGCACCTACTTTATGCATTTATGTTGAGAATTTATGAGGAAGAAGCCTGGGGATTTGGATCATGTTATCAGAGTTCTCAAATATCAGAACTAAGATCAAAGATTACCCTGAGGACACCAATACTATAGGCTGCTCTGAGCACCTACTTTGGTCTCCTGCACTGTTCTCAACATTTAACACCTCTCATCTCATTTAAAGCCTTCCCAGGTGACACTTATGGTGAATAGCCCACCTACCAATGCAGGAGACATAAGAGTTGTGGGTTCAGTCCCTGGGTCAGGAAGATCCCCTGGAGGAGGGCACGGCAACCCACTCCAGTATTCTTGCTGGAGAATCCCATGGACAGAGGAGCCTGGAAGTCTACAGTCCATGGGGTTGCAAAGAGTCGGACATGACTGAATTGACTTAGCATGCAGGCATGTGTCTCATTTAAGGATACCACAGCTCCATACAATAAGCACTTTCCCCCCCATCTCCATTTTACTGATGAGGAAATCAAGGCTCAGAGAGACTGCGTCATTGGGGAGAATCTTTGAAAGTTTGAGTAGGGGGGCAGGTGAAAGGAAAGAACAGATCCTTTCCTCTATGAACCTTTACATCCATGAGTTCATTCAATGCACTTCACTGTACATGCCTAATTTCACTGACTCCTCATGACAACTCAGTGCGACGGACACCTTCTTAATTTCACTTAGGAAAACATCGAGGCTTGAGATTGATTTAGTGAATCGTCAAATGCTGCCTGCTGAGATGTGTCATTGAATGTGACTCTGTACCCAGTCCTGCCTTGTTCTGGAGTTATGCTCTTCCTCACCCCCTTGCTCTAACACTAATGTCCTTTCTTCCTTTGGTGTTTGTTTTGTATATTTGGATATATTGTTGTTTCTGATGCCACAGATCTCCTCCTGCCTGAAGGGTTCAGGTTTTTATTGGTACTGGTAATCGTCCATCCATGTTCCATGAATGGGTTATTGTGGTCCTGTGGTCCTCCTTCCTCTGTGGAGGAAGGTTTTCATAGGTATGTCTGCTTGCTGAGCCCTAGACTTCCTGTGTGAAGATGCAGGGCTCCGTGGTGTCCTGCAGTCTAGGTCTTGGCCCAGAGCTCCAGGCCTGGAAGGTGCAACTTTGAGTTCTGTGTTCGCTGTGAGAAACCATGATGTCACCAGACGGACCTGGGAAGGCAGAATTAGATGCCAGGGATGGGAAGAGGAGGAGACAGCATCACTGGGCAACTATTGGAAGAGAAGGGCCTCTGTGGAGACTGAGATGCAGAAGTAACCCCTGGTATGGGCATTTTGAATGAGAGTTTGACACTATCACTTTGGAAAGGGAACATCTAGAAGGGGGGAGAGGAAGTGGGGAGCTGGGTAGGCTGTTGGAGGGACAGATTCCCAGTCGGAGCCTGAGCTCCATCTTTCAGCACCTAACTTCTCAATTCCAGATGCTCTCCTTGGGGAGTTCTCTTGCTTTTTACTCTTGGCTCGGGCAGTCCACGCTTAATGAGAGCCAGAGGGGTCTTCTCACCATGGGAAGAGCCAACGTGGCATGGAGGTGAAGGAAGTGGGTAGGAAAGGGTGGGCTTGATTAGGGAGCTGATGTCAGGGGCCCTGCGATGGTAGTAAAATGTCTGAGTTCCTGATGGTTGAACTCCGAGGGGTAGCACCTGGGGGCAGAAATACATCTGAACCTTAGCCTCATCTCTGAACTGCTTGTGTCAGGAAACGTGAGCTGGAAATCGCCCCAGAACAGACAGTTCTCTGCTGATCCTCTCTCTTCACTGCTTCCAGAAGCAGCAGGGTGTCTTGTTTATTTATTCGTCTTGGTGGGAACACCGTGTCTTGGAGTCCTAGACCGCTACCTCTAGCCTAAGGGTGCACACGTGCCCTGGTTTTTGTTGAGCTTCAGCGGATACAGACCTGCAGGGACGCTTTGTTTAGCGGTCCACCGTGCCCGTGACTGAGGGGTAGGACGTGGGTCTCAGGACGGTCCTGGTTCCGTGCGATCTTTGTTCCTGAGGCCAGTCTTAGAGCCAGGTCAGAAATAAGTTTGCTCTTTGGAACTTTCTGGATCCTTGCCGATTTTCACTCATCTTTCTCTTCTTTTTACTGCTCCCTCGGCTTCCCTTCTTCCTCCCTCTTGGTAGTGTTTTTCTTGCTAAAGTCTCTAGCAGTGGCTTGGAGGTGCTTTTTGGTTCATTCGTTTATTTATTCCATATTGAGTGAGTACCTACTGTGTATTGGGCCCTGTGCTAGACCCAATTTACAAAGACAATAGGTTGGGATGTTGCCCTTTTGCCTTGAACATCCATTAGCACCCTTCAAAGGCCCTTTGCAAAGCCATCAGACTCTGAAAATAGCATGGGGTGAGAAGAGCCTTGGGATATGATATGGGCTAGGCTGCAGAAACATCAGAGTCTTAGACAAACAATCCCGGGGTCAGCCTCACCAAGGGGCAGTGACAGCAACAGACAGCGATGGTGTTCCTTCGACCTGGAATCCTTTTCCATGTCATTGTTTCCTGTTTGGTTGGTAACCTGGGACTAATTTAAACTTCCAGACCTCCAGGAGAAATTCTGCAGAGCTCTCCTGTTGGCTCTCTACCCTTGGAAATGTCTTCTCTTGGAAAATCCTTGACGTGGACCCAGGAGGTCCTCTTGTTTTCCGAGTCCGTAAATCATCCCAGCATTGCTTCTTAAGAGCAGTTGTTGGGACAGTGAGGCCATGCTCTGCTCTTCTGTGCAGGTGGAGAACTGGCTGGGTTGGCGGCAGACGACTGCAAAGGTCTGGCGCTGCCTGCGGACATGTTTACCTGTCATGCTCTCCTGCAGTGGGGATTTAGTTCCTCTTGCCCTGCCGTGCAGAGGCCTGCGGTGCGGGCAGGAGGAGGGGCGGGGCCAGGTCTGCGGTGGCAAAGGGACGTTCCCACTATTAGCAAAAGCAGGGGTCCTGCCCTCCTTCCCCTCTCAAAGAGGCAGAGCTGGCCTTCTATCTGCCTCCTGCTGCTTCAAAAACCCACAGTTGGAGATCCCGGAATATTATTCTTTTCCATTTAAAGACATTCCATTTCATGTGTAATTAAACGTGTGGTATCGCATTAATGTTTTCTTCTGAGTATTTTCTGGCAGCCTGAGACCCTGGGGTCTGGTGAGTGCAAAGAAAACACACACTTCTCAGAGAGCCGCCCTTCCTCTCCCCGTTCCCTCTTCCCTCCCTTTTCCTGCCAAGAATCTCCTTCCTCCTCTGCCTACAGTTGCTCTCAGGACTCACCTTGTAATTCGAGAGCCACCCAGGCTGTGGAGACCCTCTGTCCTTCTGTGGGGCGTCGGGGTCTTAGCTTTCCGACTTTTGGTGCATCCTCATCTCCAGAAAGCATCCTCACCGCCCACCTGGAGCTCAGGTGGTGACGACCAAGGGCAACAGGAGTGGGTGTTATTGGAAGAGCATCTCTGTCCTTATAGATGTGAAGTCAGTTAAAGAGGCAAGCTAGCAATGGTGGAAGGATGGCTCGGTGGCAAGGCCCACCTGCACCAGAGTTTAGAGTCCAGTGGGTCACTTCTAACAGCTGCGTGATCTTGGGCAACTGCTTCATCACCTTGAACTTCAGCTTCCTCATCTGTAGCACTTGGGGAGCAATGTACTATGTTGAAGAGCGTTGTGAAGAAGAGACAAGGCATCTCGAGTATTACTTAGCATGGTGCCCATCTTTGGAATAAGTACTCAGTCCATGGCATTTTCATTATTAATAAGGGCAAAGGGGATGACAGTGAGCTAAAAGGGACAAGGGCGGCGTGAGATGGAGTCGACAGGGAAAGATCCGAGAGGCTTCAGCACAGAGCCTAGGAACCAGTTGTTGTTATTATTGTTATTTTAGTTGCTAAGCCATATCCGACTCTGCAACCCCATCGACTGCAGCCCACCAGACTCTTCTGTCCATGGGATTCCCCAGGCAAGAATACTGGAGTGGGTTGCCATTTCCTTCTTCAGAGGATCTTCCCAACCCAGGGATCAAATCCACATCTCCTACATTGGCAGGCAGATTCTTTAGCACTGAGTCACCTAGGAAGCCCAGGAACCAATTAGGAACTTGGTATTACAATGGGCCAAGGAAGAAGGGAAGGCAGGGTGGTTAGAAAATCCATCAGGGCTCAGCTAAGGGAACTTATGGGCAGCCCTGAGGGGCGCTGCTTCTGTGTCCCCCAGGTGACAGCCTTCAGGGAAGGACAGTGTCTGCACAGCGTGCACACCTGGCTTCCTAGGACAGTAACTAACCAAAGCATCAAGTTGGCCAGTGAATTTCTCTTAAGACATTTTCAGTCTGACCAAGGGAGCATGTGGCTTTGGGGGACTGACTTTACTGTTGACATACAGCAGAGTCAGGATCACCATTATTTATAGCTGCTGACCCTGGGAGATCTGGTTTTTCTCTATTGATCAATAGCAATCTTTAGTAGGTAGCTGTCACTGCCTTTGATGTCTTTATTCCATTGTTTGACAAACCTCTTTGAGCAAACTATTTTGGACTTGAAGAAAAAAAGGGTTGGCCATCATGGTGGCTTGTTCAGATAGGCTGCCAGTGACTCCCTGATCACTGTTGGCTCCTCCCCCCCACCCCCGTGCAAACTCATGCCATTTTATTTCAGAATATCACTGCACTTCTCCAAGTTTCTTCCCAAGCCACTATTTGTTCACAGGTAGATTGAGCTCTTTGATAAAAGCAAAATCTTGAAGAAAGGAAGGAAAAGTTCTCTTGTGAAATGTCCTATACGTTTCAGATATTTTCTATTATCTCTTTGACTTAAATTTTATTAAATCAGTTCCCTCAACAACTCTGCCAAGTAGATATTGAAGGTTCCCATTCTACATATGGGCTTTCCAGGTGGCACAGTGGTAAAGAACCTGCCTGCCAATCCAGGAGACGTAAGAGATGTGGGTTCAATCCCTGAGTCGGGAAGATGCCCTGGAGGAGGTCATGGCAACTCACTCCAGTTTCTTGCCTGGAGAATCCCATGAACAGAGGAGACTGGAAGGTTACAGCCCATAGGGTTGCAAAGAGTTGGACATAACTGAAGCGACTTAGGATGCATGCATATATCTACCATTATTTTTTAAAAATATTTATTTGGCTGAGCAAGGTCTCAGCTGCAGCATGTGGGATCCTTGTTGTGGCACACTGAATCTTTAGTTGTTGCCGCAAGTGGGATCTAGTTCCCTGACCGGGATCGAACCCCAGGCCCCCTGCATTGGGAGTGCAGAGTCTTAGCCACTGAACCACCAGGGAAGTCCCCACAGGATGAGGATTTCTGATGAACCAGCTGTCCTGTGGGAACAGGAGCCTATCTAGGTGGCTTGCTGTATGGGAACCACTGGTGATTTTCCCAGAAAAAGGATTTAGGGGAGAGCCAGCCCATTTCCATTTCCCCAAGACTGCTCCTCACTGTGTACCAGCCCTTGCTCTCTTGGGCAGCCCCCTCGGTGCTGGAGGCTGGGAGGTCTTCCCATGGTCTGGGATCTGCATCCTCTCTCCCCTCCTTCCCTGCCTGGGTCCCCTCTTCCCCTGCCTGGGTCCTGCCTCCTCCCCTGCCTGGGTTCCCTCTTCCCCTCCCTGGGTCCCCTCCTCCCCTCCCTGGGTCCTGCATCCTCCCCTCCCTGGATTCTGCATCCTCCCCTGCCTGGGTCCCCTCCTCCCCTCCCTGGGTCCTGCATCCTCCCCTCCCTGGGTCCTGCCTCCTCCCTTCCCTGGGTCCCCTCCTCCCCTGCCTGGGTGCCCTCCTCCCCTGCCTGAGTCCTGCATCCTCCCGTGCCTGGGTCCTCTCTTCCCCTGCCTGGATTCCCTCCTCCCCTCCCTGGGTCCTGTATCCTCCCCTCCCTGGGTTCTGCATTCTCCCCTGCCTTGGTCCCCTCCTCCCCTCCCTGGGTCCTGAATCCTCCCCTGCCTGGGTCCCCTCCTCCCCTGCCTGGGTCCTGCCTCCTCCCCTTGTGACCCAGACTCTGCTGGGCTGGCCAGCCAGGCAGTAAAAGGAGATTGATGCCCTCGCCTCCTAGGAAAATCCATCACTTTTTGGCGTGTGGGTCAGATGGCTTCACCAGAGGCAGCTCTGAGCTTCGCAGTGTGAGCTAAAAATAAACACACCAAAAAGGTCCAAATAGCCATGTGGGCGTCTGAGATGGAAATGGCCCACTTCCGCCACTCCCTGAGGGGCCGCACGGCGCCCTTTCCTCCCACACTCTTCCCCATCTACACCCTTCTCCTGGGGGCCTCCGGGGTGGGTGGGTGGAGGAGGGCTCCTACTCTTTCACTTGGGAGATGCTGCCTTCCATCCAGGAATGGACGGGGAGAAAGAAGTCAGGCCGGAGTAGAGGAAGCAGGGAATTGGAGGACTGAGCTTCTGGGGACCGACTGTCTCCTCCACAAAGCGGAGAGAGACTCAGAAAGGCGGCTTCAGGTAACAGAAAGCACACAGACTCAGGAGCCAGAAAAAGAAGAGCAAGTCCTTTGGCTACGTCTTAGCTCCGCCAACTTGGGAAAGTTACCCGCCTGCCTCTGTGTTCTCATCTGTGAAAGGGGTGCAATCACACCTACCTCTCAGCGTTATCGTGAGAATGGCATGTGGAGCAGATAACAGGACTGGGAACCCATGAATCCCTTTACCTACGTCTTCTTCCCCTTTGGTTCAGAGAAAGAAGCTGTGCGGACAGAGTTCTGGGATCCCGAGTCTTGTTGGTACACAGGGTTCTCCACATGCAAGTGATTAGTTTTATGCGTTTGGCCCCAGTCCAGCCTCTCCATCTCCGAGGATCCCACGTTACCTCGTGGAGTTCTTATCCCCACGGCTGGAGGGAGGTTCTCTCTTGGGGAAGGATTTATGGTGGGATGGAGTCTGTTTTGATTTTCTATTCCTTCTGCTCCCCCTCCTCAGGTCTCCTCACTCCATCTGTGGACTAAGCCTAAGTATTGGCCTCAAAATACTTGTCCCTGCAGATGACTAGAGTCCAGCAATGTTATCCTGAAGCACTGCATGTTTCCATGTCTCTGAAAGAGATCCACTGGCAGACTGGGGGTGGACATGTTAGTCCATGGGTGGCTTCTGCTTCATGTTTGCAGAGGGCAGATGAGCTCCCAGTGTCATGGCCACTTGCTCTCAACCACGTTCAAGGCCTGCAGCTGTCAAGTCTGTGACCTCCTGAGGCTGGGGGTTGGCAGCTGCCTTGGGGCTCCTGTGTGTGCTAAGTCGCTTCAGTCATATCCAACTCTTTGTGACCCCATGAACTGTAGCCACCAGGCTCCTCTGTCCATGAGATTTCCCAGGCAAGGATACTGGAGTAAGTAGCCATTCCCTCCTCCAGGGGATCTTCCCGACCCAGGGATCGAACTTGGTTCTCTTATGTCTCCTGCATTGGCAGGTGGGTTCTTTACTATTAGCGCCACTTGGGAAGCCTGGGCACTTAACTCCTGAGATTTGGAGGAAGCATTGAAAAAAGGCCCCCCTCTATGCTGCTGCCACAAGACTTGTCTGAATCTTCCAAGGCTTGTGATTCTTGCTGCCGAGGGAGGGAGAGGAGATGGAGGGTTCTGAGCCATGACTCAGGTTCAGCAGCTGGAAAACGGGGCCCTGCCCTCCATAGACATTCTCCCTTCTCATTCTGGACTCACTGTGGCAGAGAGTCAGAAGCTGGGGAGGAGGGTGGTGAGCTGGTGAGAGCACCCAGCTCAAAGTTGGACTTAAGGACCCAGGAATATATGGTTGTCCAAATGGTTCTTTTGAGTTTTCTGTAATATCTTATGGAAAAATGCAAATGAACTTTTTGGCTAGCCCAGTATATACCGTGGGCTTACCAGATGGTGCTAGTGGTCAAGAATCCACCTGAAATTCAAGAAACAAAAGAGATGCAAGTTGGATCCCTGGCTTGGGAAGATCCCCTGGAGAAGGAAATGGCAACCCACTCCAGTATTCTCACCTGGGAAATCCCATGGACAGAGGAGCTTGGCGGGCTGCAGTCCATGGGATCACAGTCAGACACAACTGAAGTGACTTAGCATGCACAACAGCCCTGAGGCAGCTGCCAACCCCCAGCTTGGCACGACTGAGTAGCTAAGCACATAGCATATCCGGTAGCCCTGTCTTTGTAGAGGAGTGTCCCGAAAGTAAGGAATCTGGAGAGTCGTGGTCTCCATTGTGAGGATGAGGGCTGGAAGCTCTGAAGAGGGGCTTGATGAGGCCATACAGGTAAGTCCAGGATTGCAGGCCTCCTCCTGGTCTTCGAGTGGTGATGCCTGACTCATATCTGTGGGTGTGGAACTTGTTGAGGCCAGTCTGCTAAGGTGAGCATCAGTCATCAGCTGGCGGAATCCTTGCCCCACCCACGTCAACCTATTCCGCTGGTTCTCAAAGAGGTGTCCTGGGCCAGCAGTACCAACATCACCTTGGGAATTTGTTAGAGGAGGCAAATTCTCAGGCCTCAGCCTGGACCTCCTGAATAGGAATCTCAGGAAGAAGGGCTGAGTGACCAGTTTTCATAAGGCTTCTAGGTGATTTTATTTTCATCCTGTTGCAATGTTGTTGGAGGCTGGGGTTGGGGAGGGGTCTGAGGCCAAAGAGGGCTTTTTCATAAGAGGCCTTGCCACTCTGACCTGTCCTGGTGTTCAGGATTCACGCCCCATTTCAACCACCAGCTGGCAATTCCTGACTTGGCCCTCATTTTCCCTTCATCAGTAATGATGAAAACACCAAAACACACATGGTTTCAGAGGACTTGAAGGTTTACAAACCTTTACACATAATAGCTCCTGTAACAGGTAAGTGGAACTTGGGTTATATGATACTCCTGACCCATTTTACAGATGAGGAAACTGAGACTCAAGATGTTTTGTGAGGTGGGCAAGCCCATAGTTGGGGAGGAGCCAAGGCCTGATCCAGGCGCCCTTGACTCCCTATTCCTAGTCAGGCCTGTGGGCTCAGAGGGGCAGGCATGGCCTTAGGAAGCTACCACCCTGTTAGCACCCCCTCTCCATGCTTAGGCCCCACCCGGACGCTCACCTTTTGGTACCTGTGTGTCATCAATAGTCACCTGGGAATGATTGTACAGCGATGAGCAGATGGTCTCCCGGAGAGGTCCTGACTTCTCATTTTCTCTTGGTGGGACACCCTTAGCCTTCCCCTTCAAGGCCAAAATATCCCATTCCTCAGAGGCTGGGAAACAGCAGCAAAGGGTGTGAAAAGGGAACCGATTTTTTATTCCCTTTCTGTAAAGATGGGGGCAAAGCCCTGCCGCATGTGGTAGCTCCCCAGCCACCCCATGGCCCGGAAGCCTGCAGGTATGTCTTACTGAGAGGAAAGAAAATGCTGTGTAAATGCTTCTGCCCACAGATCCCGGAGAGCAGGTCATCTGGGACACAGCAGGGCTACCAAGAATTCTGATAGGAAAAAAAAAAAAATTGTGTAATCTGTTATAACAAGAATCGCCCCTCCAGCCCCCGCTAAGCAAAATGCTAACCAAGGCCCTGGGAGCCACATCCCTCTGTTCTGGTCCTGTGTCCCCTCGCCCTGGGGGACAGTCTGCCCTGGTCCTCTGTCTTCAGCGTTCATTTTTTTTGACGAGGTCATTTGAGACAATGCTCTTTCCTGGCTCTGTAATGTTCTTCATAAAGTGAATGCAGGTATTTAATGGGCTTCTGCCTGTTGAACGATGAATGGAAAGGTCGGTGAGTAATCTCCGGCTGGCTCCCCCCGTCGTCAGCCCACTTCTTGTACGATTCTTTCGAAGCATTCTTTCCAAATAGGTGGGAGGCCTGAGGTCACAGCTTTGCTTCCTCCTGGCTGACAGACTTTAATTAGGTTGCTAAATTAGCCGAGATGGTAGCAGTCCTTCTCTCTCTCTGCACAGATCCTGGTTCTGGGGAGGTCTCTGGACTTGATTTTCTTATTTCATTGGTTTCTTTTTTTTTTTTTTTTGTCTCTCAGGGGAGAGGGATTCTCATGTAGAGGCTTCCCCCAGATCATTTTAACTTCCACTTTATGGATTCTGTCGTGAACCAGACACTTTGCTATAGGAGCATTATAGACATTATAACAAGAGCCAGTATGGTGTGTGTGGTGTGTGTGTGTGTGTGTACCAAGACCCTGGGCTAAACTCTTCATATGAATTATCTCATATAATCTTCCCAAGAATTCAGAAAGGAAGGTATTGGTGTTCATTCCAGTTCACAGGTGAGGACATCGAGGCTCTGGACTAAAATAACTTTCCCAAGTTCCGAAACCTGCAGGGAGGAGGAAACAGGGTTCAAACCCAATTTTTGGTCACCCAGAGCAGCTCATGGACCCACAGCACGCAGACATCACCTGAGAATTTATTAGAGATACCTTCTCAGACCCAATTGAGTCAGGACCCGTGCGATGCCCAGAGGACTCCTGTGCTCAGTGCTTATAGCCGGTTATGCCTGAATCCTGGGTATTAAAGACTACTGGCTCTGGTTTCCCGGTTTCCAGCCAAGGCAGATATGATTTAGAGAGCTTCAGGGCTAATCAGTTAAAGCCGAGATTCGATTCTGGGTAAGACTCAAATCACTGCGTGTTGCCCATTTTTACAGCCAAGGTAAGATGCTGGAGCTCGTCTGGCCCCGCCGTGGCCTCCGAGGCGGAGCTCCCTGCCCTGGACCCCTGTTTTCCCCAGACCCCTGAGCCTCCAAGGAGAGAACGAGCACCCGAGACTAACCTGGCTGCTCTCCTCTGTCCCTTCCCGCAGACGTGCAGCACATTAAAAGGAGAGACATCGTGCTGAAGCGAGAGCTGGGCGAGGGAGCCTTTGGAAAGGTCTTCCTGGCCGAATGCTACAACCTCAGCCCCACCAAGGACAAGATGCTCGTGGCTGTGAAGGTAATGCTCAGAGGCATGTGGGCCCCAGGAAGGAAGAGGGGTGTGGCTGTTGGCCATGGGGGTGGGAAAGAGAGGCTCGCTCCATTCTGGAAGATGGTATCAATGAACATTATCAGATGCAATCAAAATGGTATAAACTAATGTAATCAGATGCGCTTGCTCCAAGGTTCATGAAGTTTCCTCTGGACCCTTTGGCTTCAGAGGTCACGAACTGTGACACACAACGGAGGGCTGTGCCTGAGGTGCAGCTGGAGGGATAAGCGATGCCCGTGATGGACCCTGGTTTTATTCTGGAGGCTCTGGGCTCACCCCTGTCCCCCGCTGACCCTCTTCCCTTCTCAGGGACTTTACAGGTTGTCCTGTCCCTGCCCAGAAAGTCATCTGATCATTTCTCCCGAGTACAGTTGCATGAGGGGTGGGTTGCTCATGGAGGCCCCGAGAGCCACTGCTCACAGCAGCAAACTTCACAGGGAATAGGAGGTGGGCTGGTGGAGGGGTCAGGTGCTGAGCCTAGGGAGGAGAGTGGGTGAGGTTGGAAGACATGCTCAGCTACCTCCATGGGATCCAGGTTCAGCCCCCAGGGGACAGCATGCCTGAGGGCTACTGTCTCCTGGCAGCTGCTTACTTAGGTTCAGGAACCACAGGGGTTTTGTGTTGCTGAGGTAGCTGAGCAGATTTGCAGCTGGAGCCGAACAGCCTGGGGCAATAGGCAAAAGACTTTGCTACTGCTAGTTACCCTCCCCCACACTTGCTACAGGTTCTGTCAGTCTGTGTTGGACAAATCTTTGAACCTGATTGACACAGGCAAGAATCAAGTAGCCTCCCTGAGGCACCCACAGATCTGGGGAGCCTTGCTCTGGAGCATGGAGTGGGCTCTGCAAGGGTGGGTGTGGTGAGCAGGCCTCTGAGGCTGGAGTGAATTCTGCTCCATGGACAGAGGACTGGGAGCTGAGATACCCTCCCCACTAGGACTCTTGCCAGGGCCTCGAAAAGTCCCTCTTTAACACTGAGGGCTCTGACTGAGCCACTCTCTTGATGGAAGCTGAATGTTTCTGTGGCTTTGGGGATCTCTGTCTGCTGTGTCTGCAGAGGGTAAGTGCCCTCGGTAGATGCAGAGAGTGATGTGTGGGCTACAGACATAGAATGGGAATCAGAGGCCTGGGTGGGCATCTAGCCATCACTGATTAGCAGTGTGACCTTGATGTTTAATCTCTTTGAGCCTCAGTTTCATTATCTGTATAATCAGTTCAGTTTAGTTGTTCGGTTGTGTCTGACTCTTTGCAACCCCATGGACTGCAGCATGCCAGGCCTCCCTGTCCATCACCAACTCCTGGAGCTGCTCAAACTCATGTCCATCGAGTCGGTGATGCCATCCAACCATCTCATCCTCTGTCGTCCCCTTCTCCTCCTGCCTTCAGTCTTTCCCAGCATCAGGGTTTTTTCTAATGATTCAGTTCTTTGTATTAGGTGGTCAAAGTATCGGAGCTTCAGTTTCAGCATCAGTCCTTGGTGATATAATAGCTCTTCTTTACAATTTTTGTGATTAAATTATATGACATGGAAAATGTTTCATATACTGCTTGGGCTATAGTAAATGTTAGGAATGAGTCATTGCTATTTGTTTTTGTCAACATCATTATACTTTGTTTTTAAGTTTCTTTTGTTCATTTTGTTGTTTAGTCTCTAGGTCATATCTGACTCTTTCATTATCCTATGGACTGTAGCCCTTCAGGCTCTTCTGTCCATGAGATTTTCCAGGCTAGAATGCTGGAGTGGGTTTCCATTTCCTCTTCCAGGGAATCTTCCCAACCCAGGGATCAAACCCACATCTTTTGCATTCGGGCGGATTCTTTAGCACTGAGCCACCGGGGAAGCCCTTTGTTCGTTTACTTATTTATTATTTATTTTTTGACTATGCGGAAGGTGAGATTTTAGTTCCCTGACCAGGGATGGAAAACTGAGCCTCATGCAGTGGAAGTGCAGAGTTCTAACCATTGGACCACCAGGGAAGTCCCAGCATCATTATTCTTGATGTTGATAGTAGCCAAGTGTGCTTAGACATGTGACATATGACCTGCCAAGCTTACATTGACCATCTGGAATAGGGGTTGTTGAACTTCTTCTCTAAAAGCCAGATAGTAAAAGTTGTAGGCTTTGAGGACCGTAGGCACTTCCTTACAGCTACTCAATTCTGCCCATGTAATGGGAAAGCAGCCTAAACCATACATAAATAAATGGGGGTGGTGGCTGTCTTCCAATGCATTTTTATTTTTTATAAGAGTGGATATTGCCTGTCGACCTCTGCTCTAGAAAATAAATAAGGAACTAGCGTATTGTCCCATAAAAGGCTAATGCCTATTGTTGCTGGCTCTCTTACGAATAAACTTGCTAAGTGTGTCTCCATAGACGTGGGGTGGTCAGAGGAGCAAGGGTGTCTTTAAACTGCTTGGACCAGGAGTGTGGACTTGTACCTACACTTAGAATCTACCCTGCCCTAAAATGTTTAATTTATAGGATGACACTCCTCTACTGGGTGTTCCAGCATCCGTCTGGGGACTGGTGAATGAAACTGAACAATTTTGTGCTTAGAGCAGGAAATGAAATGATGTCGTCAACCCTGGGAAGCATTTCCCACTGAGTGTTGTGGTGTTAAAAGGGCAGTGCCCAGACTGGGTAATGCAGAAAATGTGTTTCTGTTTTCACCCTTTTAAAACGGTTTCCTTTCCTCCTTGGGTCTGGGAACCTTGAGGACATGAATGTTCTGGGATTTTATGCCATTTGCCGCCTGATGGAGCCGCCCAGCGCCCAGCCCCTGGAGAAGACGCTCCTTTTCTCCGGAGAACAGCCAGGAAATGGTGCTTCCTGCTTCTCATCCTCTCTAGATTTTACTCCTTTCTTCAGACTCCTTCCCATTGAGTCTGTTCTCAGGTTGAGGCAGAGTAATTGTGGACTTCCCGAGAACACATCCAAGAATAACCCCAAATTAAGTTTTCCCACAATTGTGGTTTTTAAAGCGAGATTTTTTTTTTTTTGCCCAGCAATTGCTATGGTGGAAACAAAGAACAGAAACCCCAGTCTCTGTTCTGAAGACTGTTGGGGAGACAACAAGGGAATACCCATGAGAGAAACAGAGAGCAGAACGAAGCAGTGTGATTTGTATGTGTGTGTGGTGTAAGAGTGACATTAGAAGCGTTTTAAATTTTTGATATTTTAAAATAGGTGGTGCCACCCTGAAATAGTTATTTGACAAGCAATAGACTTGCTCAAAAGAGTTTCCTCTGACAAATAGCTGATAAGAATATGAGAAAGGTGTCCAGCATTATTCATCATCAGAAAAATGCAAATTGACCCAGAAGGATATACCGTGGTACGTGAAGCAGAATGGCTAAGCAGCAGTGACCAAACAAAGTGCTGACAAGGATTTGGAGCAATCACAAATTTCATACTCTGGCAAAGGTATAGAGTAGTCTGTTTTGAGAAACAGTTTGGTATTGTATAACATTACCATCTGTGGGACCGAGCGTTTGCACTCTAGGTCTAGACCTGACAGGTAATCTATCTGTCTATCCATATAACTTACATGTGTCTGTCATCTATATCTGTTAATCTGCCTCACTTGTACCTACCTATCTATCTATCTAACGTATGCATCTGTCTAATCTGTTTATCTAGTCTCTCTACCTACCTACCTATGTATATATCTATCCTCTATATCTGTTGATCTCTCTGTCTCACCTTTATCTATCTAATTGCCTATTTATCTATGGAGAGATATGTTTAAGAATGTTCATAAGCACTCTTTACAGCAGCCCAAAGCTGGAAACAACCCCAGTGTCCATCAGTAGCAGCACGGACAAATAAATGTGGTATACTTTCAGTGGGAAACTCTTCAACAAGGAAAATGAATGAACTACAGCTACATGCAACAGCTTGGAAGAATCTCAAAATCAATGTTGAATGAAAAAAGACAGATACAGAAATATATTATATATGCATAGATACATGTGTGATTTCACTTATTTAAAATTAAAAAAAATAAGTAAAACTAAGCTCTAGTGTCTAGGGATATATGTAGTTCTTCACATGTAATAAAATGTGTTTCAGAATATTAATAAAATTTGAAATTGAAATATCTCCACTCTAATAAAAGAAAAAGGAAATGGAAAGTAGCAAAACCCCTGGACTGGAAAAGATGATGTGAAGTGACTCTGAAGGTGTTGGGAAGTGTTGAGAACTGTGAATGTTCTGGCCATCTAGATCCTTCCCTCCTATCCAACTCACAGCCCCACTGACACCCAGAGATGGGAGTGAACACGAGACGTGGTGTACATAGATGGGAGACTGGAAAAGGGAATGTCTTCAGATTTGGTGGGGGCGAAGAAGGAGATCGGAAGGGAAAACTCCAGCTCTTCTCATTGCACTATGATGCTACAGGAAGGGACTAGCCAGCCACCTGCCTGGCTTCAGGGACTCCTTGGCAACCCCATCTCCCTAAACTAACAGTTGGCAGCAGCAAGGAACCCCTGCTCCCTCACATGCCCCTGGCTGGTGAGTGACCCATCATGAAGTTTGCCAGCTTTGAAGAAGATGCTGAGAGGCACACGAGAGTCTCTGAACTGATTTTTCTCTTCAAGATTCCTCTCTTGGCATCTCTTTCCCAATTGCGTCAACCCCTGGGGACCTGGGCCACTTGCAGCTCTGGACTCCAGTTGCCAAAACAGACCCCTTGCCAATTATACAGGAACTTCAGGTTTGATCTGGGACAGCTGGAAAGCCCACCTAAAGGTCGAGAAAGAACTGGCAGAAGAAGAGGTGCAGGAAGACTAACAGAGACAGCAGTTGCTTTGTGCCCCATCTCCCAAATGTGTAACTCCTAACTGCCCTGCAGTGTAGGGCGCCGGCCTTAGGGATGCTGGCTGGCACTGCTCGAGAGCTGAGAACGGAAATATCCAATGGCTGCCAATGGCGTCTGGACTGTGAGAGAGAATGATTTACAGAGATGGAGAGTGGCCATTTGGCTGGCCCCAAATTTGATCTGCTTTTCCCTCTCATAAATCCAGGGTTCACATAAATCTTCGTATTCTCCCATCCCACCCATGCTGGGTTCCTTTTCTTCCCCTCTTCTTATGCTTCATGAAAATAAATAAATCACTGGCAGTCATCCTATACATACCCACACCCCAGCTCATGCAGCGGGTCACCAAGAGAGGTTTCCTGTCACCATGACCCTCTGCCTTCTTCTGTACCAAAAAAGCTTTGCACACATCTTTGTTCTGGTTGGATGTAAACCCAAGGCAACTGATGCCTTTATTATCAGGTAGCTTTTCTGAGAAGGCAGCCAGAGGTGAAGCAGAAAGCACAGGAGATAAGAGCTGGTAAAAATCAGCAATGGACCAGGGGCCCTCCCACTTCCCTTTGACCTTGGCCCGCCCTAAGCCTGGCATCCTTTATTCTGCTGGCAGCCCACACTCTTCACCTTTCCTGACCCTCTCCTCTGCCCTTTCACATCTTTTAATTTCTGTGCCCACCATTCCCCTGGGGAACCTGTCCATTGACTTAATTGATAAATTAACTCAAGCAGGTAAGCTGGACAGGAATGTATCCTGGACTTCATGCTCAAGCTATTACTTCTCGAATGATCTTTGGCAAATCACTTCCCTGTTCTGGACCTCAGTTTTCTCACCTATAAAATGGGAAAGCTGTATGAAGTGGCTTCCAACACTGTGGTCAACATTAGGATCATGTATTCCAACAGATTTTTGGTGAAAACTCCAAGTGTTGAAAGAAGGGTGGTGCTTGTTGACATTGGAGTGGGCCTTGATCGCTGGCTGAGAGACCATGGCCCTAGAGGCATTGCCATTGAACTTTGAGACATCAAAGAAGCCCAGCACCAAGAGATCACTGTGGTCTAGTTAAACTCTTAGCTTCTGTCATTTAAGATGTGTGAATGTGTGCTGATCCCCAACAGGATGCAGCATCAGTTTTTCCAACACCAGAAGTGAGCAGGTGGAAACCAATGATGCTATCTAGGGCCCTTTTAAAGCTGTGAGTCCATCATCTCTAATGTATGCTAATGACTGATGGAGGTTTGGTGGGCCCCCTCGATACAATTTTCACACATTCACATTCCTGCAGCGCTGTAAGCCAAGGTACCTCCGTGGATTTCAGCTAACGGGGGTTGCCGTGGCAAGAAAAAGATGTCTGGCTAGGGAGGATTTTCAATAGTAGCATCATCTATGGAGGAACTTAGTCGGCCTAAATAACCAGAAAAGGCCAGAAACTGGCAGAGGGAATGAAAACCAATCTCCTGTTAGATTCTCACTGCCCTGAAAATGACATGTGAAGTGCACACCCATTCCTTCACTGCCTCATGTCCTGTCTCTTGGGGTTACTAAACTTTGTCAATTGAAGCAAGTGGATTTTTGGCTCCATTTGCCTTCTGATCTCATGGGGAGGGGAAGGAAGGCTGAAGCCATATGTGAACACACCTGCCCAGGCGGCTCCTCCTGCAGGAATGACCCTCCCCGTCACAGTTCATCATTCGCCATGGCCAACATGGCTGCACTCCCAGGGCAGTGCCCCATTCAGGGTCCCTTGCATGTGCTCTGGTCTCACCCTTCCCTTCTGGTCTTAGAAAGCCTATGTTCACTGACAAACTTTTTTTTAACTCTTTACTGAGTTTGTTCCAACATTGCTTCTATTTTATGTTTTGTTTTTTTTGGCCACGAGGTATGTGGGATCCTAAGTCCCCAACCAGGGATCGAACCTATGTCCCCTGCATTGGAAGGTGAAGTCTTAACCACAGGACCACCAGGGAAGTCCCTGGATAACCCTTTTGAGCATTGCTCTTCCATTTATCTTCCTGGGTCCCAGGGCAAGGGGCCTGGTCTAGTGCTTCTCCTGAATACTGGATTCTCTAAAAGGGGCCGAGGTGTGACATTTCCATGGCCACCAGCTGCCCACCATCCCATCCTACCCTGGGATTTAACGGGGTAGGCCAGGTCTGCCCCAGGCCCTAGTCCTGGCTGGGTCCTGGGGCTTCTACCCATTGAATGCCATTCCCACAGCTGTAGTCCCCCTTACCCCCCAATTCTTCCATCTACAAGGAGAACGAAAACGCCTTTATAGAAGCCAAAGTGTTCATGTGCGTGCATGTGTGCTAAGTTGCTTCAGTTGTGTCCGACTCTTTGTGACCCCACAGACTGTAGCCCACCAGGCTCCTCTGTCCATGGGATTCTCCAGGCAAGACTACTGGAGTGGGTTGCCATGCCCTCCTCCAGGGGATCCTCCCTACCTCTGCCTCACCAGGGATCGACCCACATCTCTTATGTCTCCTGCATTGGCAAGAGGGTTCTTTACTGCTAGCACCACCTGAGAAGCCCTGTTGTTTCTCTACAAATATTCACCTCTTCACAATCTAAAATCAAGGAGTAGAAAGAGTAAGGAAACTTAATTATGTTGTCAGCCTGATTTTGGATGGGCTGTGGGTATAGGCTCGGAGAAGGCAATGGCACCCCACTCCAGGACTCTTGCCTAGAAAATCCCATGGACAGAGGAGCCTGGTAGGCTGTAGTTCATGGGGTCACTAGAGTTGGATACGACTGAGCGACTTCACTTTCCCTTTTCACTTTCATGCATTGGAGAAGGAAATGGCAACCCACGCCAGTGTTCTTGCCTGGAGAATCCCAGGGATGGGAAGCCTGGTGGGCTGCCGTCTATGGGGTCGCACAGAGTTGGACACGACTGAAACGATGCAGCAGCAGCAGCAGCAGTGGGTATAGGCTAATTTGCAAAGTTAAAACAATTGGGGGCAGTGGTTTCCCCACTGTTTTAATTGTGAGACCATTTCTTCGAGGAACTCTTAGGGGATGGGGGTTGTCAGGTATCCCACCTCCCAGCTCCCCTCCTCCTCTGTCATTCACACTAATCTCAGAGGAAGGCTAGGGCTTCCTAGCTGGCAGATGTGACATAGATACCAGAAAGTTGGCTTTTGTTTCTATAAGGTTCACAGCGCTGAAGGAAGCACGAGTCAGGCCTGGCTTTTGTGACTTAGTCTGATGGTCTTTAAAGCTCGATTAAGATCTTACTTGTTGGGGATCAGCATTGTGTTTGGGATGGGCACCAGCTTTCTTCCCAGGAAGGAAATAGACAAGCCCCTGCCCTCTAGTTGCTAATAACCAATGTCCCATGCTGTTTCCAGGCCCTGAAGGACCCCACCCTGGCAGCCCGGAAGGATTTCCAGAGGGAAGCCGAGCTGCTCACCAACTTGCAGCATGAGCACATCGTCAAGTTCTACGGGGTGTGCGGGGACGGGGACCCTCTCATCATGGTCTTTGAGTACATGAAGCATGGAGACCTGAACAAGTTCCTCAGGTATGCCAGGACGGCCACCCCCTCCTGTCATTTCCATTGCACCCCTGGGGTTCTCTCTGGAGCCAGAAGTCCCGTTGCTCCTCCTAACACTTCAGTCTGGGGATTAGAAATGAGAAGCAACCTTTCATTCTTCTACATTACCTCCTGAGCAATTGGATGCGGGCCTTTGCCCCTGATTTCTCAGGAGGGAAGTTGAGGATGCTATGAAAAGTAACCTGCGGATTACTTTCAGGTAACCTGCATTCCAGGTCTGGAATGGCTCCAAGGAGGGAGCCCAGAGGGACTGCCAGTGTGTAACTTCCAACTTTAAGATTCTAAAGGGCCAGTTTTCCCCCTGATGTTCTGAATAGCTTTCTGACCTTATGTCTTATGTTCTCACTTGCAAAGTGAGGCTAGTCCCTACCACACCTCCTGAAAGCCTCCTTGTCAGAGACTTTTTGATGATGAATAAGAAAGGACAAGGTTACAAACTCATGGGGAGACAGATGGTTGAAAAAAAGGGCAGATTTTCCCCCAGATAAATTTAGAACTGTGCTATCCAGTACAGTAGCCATATATGGCTATTTAAATTTAAATCTACAATGACTAAATTTAAGTAAAATGTAAAAATTCCTCTGTCTCTCCAGCCACACTTCAAATACTCAGTAGCCACATGTGACTACTGGCTACCATATTGGACAGTGTGGTACAGAGCATTTCCATTAATAGAAAGTCCTGTTGGCTGGCACTGTTCTATAAGATTTGGATTTTTTTTTTTTGTAAAAAGGGTTTCCCCAAGCCTAGAGCAAGATCATCTGGATTTTGAGAGGATCTTGATAGAGCTTCTAAGAGACTGGAACTCCAGCCAGAAGTGCTGGATAGAGTTACAAGTAAGGGTTGGAAATCTACCTTCCCCAGAGAAGATACCATCTCACCAATAGAGCAGAGTTAGCATTTCTCTGCCTCCCACACCTGCTGTCTCCAATTACTGCCCAGATGTGGAGGTAGCAAGTGTGTGTGAGAGTGTGTACAATCCAAGGTCTCATAAAACATATTGAACACTCAGGCCCTGGATGCTTTTAGGGTGTAATCTTTGCATAGCCAACTTTTGGGTTCTACTGCTGAGAATGAGATTTCCAGAGCTCATGTATGGGTTATGGTAAACTCTAGCACACTCCCCTAAACCTGATGAGTATCTCCTTGAAGTGGGACATTCAAATGAGTGCTGTGCTTTGAAGAGGAAATGGAAAGGGTAAATTCCAGGTTTCCAAAACTGGCCCTAGAGGATTTGAAAGTATCTGTAGGATGTTCTAAACCTCCTAAACTTGATTTCACGGTGAAACTTACTCATTTCCTGAAGAACTGAGTCCTTAGCATGAGACAGACTTGGGTTCATATCCTGGATGTGTCTTAGTGATGTAACCTAGAACAAGTTATTAACACTTAATTCTCTCCTGGAAAACAAGACCATTCATAACTGCTTCATATGTTTGTTGTTATGAGTATTCAATGAGTATATTTGTGTAAAGCCTGGACAAGTGTTCAACCAATGGTAGCTATGATTAAAATTACTGCAATATTATTTTATCAGAACTGTGAACCATAATAGTTTCTAAAACAAACAGCATCTTTTCTCAGTACTTGAGATCTTCCTCTTCTTGTGCTTCCATTCTTCTGAAGTCAAGGGATATGTTCCGTTTTTCCATCAAACCCTCCCCACTGATTCAATGGTAGACCTAAGCAACCCCACCGGCAAGGCTCAAGAGAGGTCCTGAGTACTGCTCTATGTCCCTGTCATGCCTACTCTACAGGAAGAGGAAGAAAAAGAGGGTAGAATGTCCTTCCTGCTCTCGCATCTCCCAGTTGATGGGTTTTAGGGAATCCAGTGCATTCTTCCAATAAACTGGAATGGAGCTTGTCTGCTGGTCCCTCTTCCTTGTGAGCTAATGCAGTTGGTCTCCTCTAGAGGCACGAGGGAGGCAGTGCCCACAGGAGATAATAAAATGAATGTGTTTATATTTAACTGTGCCTTTCAGTGGAAATTGGAGAAGCAATAAAACAGGCCAAGGCTTCTCTGTAGAGTGGGGCTCCTTGGCTCACAACTTCATAAATAAAGGCCTGGGTGTGGTTACGGCTCACTGGGCTTCCTGGAGAAAAGATGAATACTAAAATGACTGATATGACAGGGCAAGGTGTTTGGATAACAAATCTGGGCCATGATTTGGGATGCAGTGGGTGCTGTGGCTCCCAGGTCTTTGCCTAGGGTCCCAGGCTCTCTTCATCCTGTCCTGCCATCCACAGAAATTGCCCAGTCCTAGGCAGGGGAGTGGGGAGGTTAGCAGTGTGGACTGAAGATAGTGCTGCTACCCACAGCGTGGACTGTATCACTACTGGAAGCATCATTACTGAGAGCTTGCAGGAAATGCACCTGAAAGAGCTCCACCTAGAACCAGAATCATAGGGGGCGGGGCTCAGGAATCTCTTTAACGAGCCGCCTGAAAGCTTAACGTTTAAAACTCTGCTCCATAGTCACGTGTCACCCATGTGGCTGCTGCGAGACTTTGGCCAGATGAGGTACCTCAGTTTCCTTGTCTCAAAGTTGGGGGGGGATGATTAAGGGAATTAGTACATTACAGATACATAAAGCTGTGCACGGAACATAGTCAGGGTTATGTAGGTGTTAATTATCGTTTTATTAATTACTCTATAGTAGACATGAAGGAACTGGGAAGCCCCTGGATGGCAGTAAAATATCCAAAAGAGTACGTTCATTCCTTGATTCATTAAAATGAGTCTGCTGTCTTCTTAGATGGGAATCTTAATTGTATATTTCACCCTAATCAGGCTTACATAATAGAGTTTGGGGTAGATAGAAATAGGCCGCAAGGAGGCTGAGAAAAGAGATTTCATTCATCTCTGTGGTGCATTCCAGAGCCAAGGGAATCAAGAAGGCATTTCTCCTTGATCTGAACTCTCTCTGCTCCCTCCCTTCTCCTCCTACCCCCACCCCTACAGGGCCCATGGGCCAGATGCGATGATCCTTGTGGATGGGCAACCACGCCAGGCGAAAGGCGAGCTGGGGCTCTCCCAGATGCTCCACATCGCCAGTCAGATCGCCTCTGGCATGGTGTACCTGGCCTCCCAGCACTTCGTGCACCGGGACCTCGCCACCAGGAACTGCCTGGTTGGAGCCAACCTGCTGGTGAAGATCGGAGACTTTGGCATGTCCAGAGACGTCTACAGCACCGATTACTACAGGGTAAGGGGGCCTCCCCCAATGCAGCATCCATGGCTCAGCTAGCACCTTGCTCACATGTCTCCGTCATTGTCCATTAACCCTGTTACTCTGGAGCACACGCATACACTCCTGTGCCCAGGTAGACACTTGATGCTTATCTTTTGGCCACGCCTGCATCTCTACATACCTGTCAATTTTTCTCTTGATAGCTTACTCATCCCTTCCACCTGGATAGAAATACGCGACTATATCCTTACATTGCAATGACATATGCACTGTGTTCTTACGTCCATCAGTACTCATTCTTCATGAAAACAGATACCAATATATACATATATATACATATATATGTATATATGTGTCCCCCAATGCACACATGGACAAGCTCAACCTGATGCTACATTTTAACATCTTTCAACGCAGTTCCCTACCCGGCCTCACCCACAGCACATTATTGTTCTTTAACATTATCTGGTGACCATATAGGCTCATTTGCAAAGATAGATCTCAATTAGAAGGCAGAACCCAACATAAAGGATCAAAATGGTTAGTGTGTTGCTGAGCAGAATTATCCAAATGGTATAAGAAAGATGAGTGAAGGAAGTAGGTTCTCATCGCCAACTTTGGAGACAGTTGCAAATGGGCCTTAGGGGAAGCTGTTTGATGGTGAAAGGAAACACCACGTTCAACTTTACTTCAATACACTTTTCTACTTTATATTAATAGGTATCTTACTTTGCACCCCCCACATTTTCCCCCTTAATATTTGAGAATCTTCTTCCCATGGATCATGGAGTGATTCTGACAGTGTTATTATTGCCAGGGAAAGGGCAAGTGGGCATGCATGGCATTTTTTTCCCCCAAGGAGAAATATGGGTGCAGCCTGTATACAGAGATACAATAACTTCTGTATATTGATTAGAGAGGCAGATGCTTCAAGTACATGGGAGATTTACTTTAGGGACTTTGAATGGATGAGGAGTTTGGATGGTGTATAAGGAGAAGGTGGTGCAATGTTTTGGAGGTCAAGAGACAAGGCAGCAATTTCCCTCATCTTCTTTGTATGGAATGAATGATCATATTGTGAATCAAAGGACCCAGCTTTTTGGCCTGAGCAAGGTGGGTCAGGAGCTGGGAGTTTGGGATTGGCATCTTCAAATCAACTCTGTCTGGATGCTTATGATGGCTTTGCCTAAAAAACATTGCCCAGACATTATAATGGATCACTCAAGACACTTTATCTGATTTCTTTTTAACATTTAATTTTGCATTGGGGCATAACCAATGAACAATGTTGTGATAGTTTCAGGTGGACAGCAAAGGGACTCAGCCATATGTGTATATGTATCCATTTTCCCCCAAACTCCCCTCCCATCCAGGCTGCAACATAACATTGAGCGGAGTTCCCTATGCTATACAGTAGGTCCTTGTTGATTATCCATTTCAAATATAGCAGTGAAGACACTTTAATTTAGCCATAACCTGGGGAAAAATGGAATATTTGAGAAACTCCTTTTGTGCCTAAAAATTGACATGTTCACGGTATAACTGAAAGATGGCAGATGATATACAATCATGAGGATATAAAGCAAAGTAGATCGAAGAGTAGGGAAGGTAGAATGTCAGCAGAAAGCTACCTTCTGCTGACAGAAGAAACCCTTCTTCTGTCTAGCCACCTGCCCAGTCTTAGCATCCCTAGATTTGGAAAAAGAAGCATGATGTAGTGGTAGGCACAGACTGATGGGCAGGGCAGACCTGCCAGGAAATATCAAAGTGGAGTCTTTCTTTAGCATCTAGACCAATTTTTTTCCAGTTGTTTCCAAGAGAAGCATTGGTGTGGTTACCAAGGGACCATGGGTCATAGATTTCGTGAGTCTAGCTGGAGCTGGCACCATTTAATTGCCTCTGCACTCTGTGTAATGGGGTTTGCTGGCCTGTCTGGCTGAGCTCAGATTTATGTTGGTGTTGATAAAAGCTAGGGATGGATCATTGTTTTTCTGTGTGAGGCGGATTTTGATTAGACCAATCTTGGGATCTTGGGAAACAGTATCTGAACAACATGTGTGCAACCTCAGCTTTCAAACTTGCTTTAAGAAATGCACTTAATATTTCTCTGTTCTGATTTAAAAGAGAGAGAGAGAGAGAGAGAAAGAAAGAAAAGATCCCATCTCCAAACGATCTTGCTTTACCCTGGCTTAAACAGTTGTGAACTATCTCTCTTTACTCCTGGGAGAGTTACAAGAAGTAAATCTATCTCACTTCTGTGGGCTCTAGGGCAGGTTGGAATTCAAGGAAGGGAGTGAGATGGGAACTGTTCTTATACTAGGCAGCCACAGTTCCCTTTTCACGAGGGCTAAGCCAGGTAAGCAGAGGCCAGCTGGCTTGAAAATGGATGGTCCCAAAGAAATATGAAATTTAAAAAAAGGAGAGCTATTGCAATCAAAGGTCTTCCTCAGTGGTTCCTGTGGGCTAAGGCACTTCAGTTGTGTCCAATTCTTTGAGACCCTGTGGAGCATAGCCCTCCAGGCTCCTCTGTCTATGGGATTTTCCAGACAAGAATACTGGAATGGGTTGCCATCCCCTTCTCCAGGGTATCTTCCCAACCCAGGGATCAAACCCGCATCTCTTATGTCTCCTGCATTGGCAGGCAGATTCTTTACCACTAAAGCTACCTGACAAAGAATCTGCTGGCAATTCAGGAGACTTGGGTTCTATCCCTGGGTTGGGAAGATCCCTTAGGGGAGGAAATGGTGACCCATTCCAGTGTTCTTGCCTAGGAAATCCCATGAACAGAGGAACCTGGTGGGCTACAGTCATGGGGTCCCAAAAGAATCAGACACGACTTAGTGACTAAATAACAACAGCATTGCAGTCAAAACACAGCTTTCCATTAGAGAGCTACATACTCCACTGGTGGTGGGTAGATATTATACTCTCCGTATTCAAAGATCAGCTTGTCATTTCTTCATGTTCAGATGCTCACAATGCTTTAATATGAACACAGCCCCACTCCCACTTCTGTAAAACAAAAGACTTGCCTGAGGTCACATCAGTAATAAACTAGGAAGTCTTATTATTCATACTGGATGACATCGAGGTGACAAAGGAGTTCTGTACTGGATGCAATCTTACCTGTGTTCACAACCTAACACGGCCATTAGCCGCCATGGAACGTCAATGTGTTTTGCTGAAACCTTTATGTAATCGTCCCATTTTTCAAATGAGGACAAACATAGTCTCTCAGTTGAGTTGTTTTTGATGTTCAGCAAGTTAATATGCATAAAGAGCCTGGAATACACTTCTAACTGAAGAAATTATTGTTTGTTTTCCTTAGTTCCCATCACACCCAAGGCAGGAGAACCTCAGGGATAATCTTACTTCCAGGTGTAAGTTTTGGGTCAGAGATAAGGCCCTCCTGACCACTGGAAATTAAACTGGGATAGCACAGCTTCCCTGAAGGAGCAGATCTTTATGTTGACCACGTAGGGAAAATTTCCCTGCCGAGGTTTCAACTTAACCAGAAATCCTGGGTCATCAGTATTTGCCTGTTCTTCTGGTCAGTGTTTATAGGGTCCTGCTCATGAATCTTAGAGCCAAGCTCATGTTCAGGTGATTTATGAAAGATTTTTTTGTTTGTTTGTTTGGTACACCAGCTGAGACTCCAGGGGAACGTGGTGATTTATTAGATAGCAAGAACACTGAAGGACTCTCTCTGCAAGCGGACAGCCAGGACAGGTTTGCACCTCTGGGCTACCGTATGTTACTGAAATCTATTGGGTCTAGGAGTTTGCTGGTTTCTGGTGCCTAACACAGCTTCATGCATGTGTGCTGAGTCGTGTCCTACTGTTTGTGACCCCATGGGCTGCAGCCCACCAGGCTCCTCTGTCCATGGGATTCTCCAGGCAAGAATACTGGAGTGGGTTGCCATTCCGTTCTACAGGGGATCTTCCTGACCCAGGGATGAAACCCGCATCTCTTATATCTCCTGCATCAGCAGGCAGGTTCTTTACCACTAGGTCACCTGGGAAGCCCGCCTTACACAGCTACATGCTTATCACTCTGGTGTGTGCGTATGTTGTGTGTGTGTTTGTATGTGTATATGTGTGCTCCCCTGCCCAGTGTAGATTCCAGGATGTGTTTAGGAGGGCAGAGGAAGTGGAGATAAACTTCTCCTTCTAGTCTTTCCTTTTAAATTTCTTAACACAAAGAGGTGCCATCTGGCTCGTGTACACGTATGAAAGTGATACACAAAGGTGAACTGCCTAATTTCCTGTTATACATTTAGGGAGAGAAAAACAAACAACTCTGCCCCAGAGTGAGTGCCAGAGCGATTTGTTCTGTCTTCTTAAGACTGTGCCCCATGACAGATCGCTTTTCCTTGATGGGTCACTGGCTCAGCCACTTTGGAGATTGCCTTTAAACAGGCTTTGACAAGGGTGGGTTTTGAGTAGCATTATATCTTTCTCAGAGTATCAGACAATACTACAATTTGAGGAGTTAAGTCTGGAGTTAGGAAAGTCCTAGAAGAAGAGGAGGTTGGGGTTTCCAGGAACGAAATATTTTCAGATGTTTTGATTTGGAAGGGAGATGGTATGTTGATACAGGAAGACTGGTGGTGGAGGGGCTTGGTGCTCCAATCTTACGGAACCAGAGGGCCAGGAGAGTGCCTTCCTATTCACTCTGCCATCCTCTGTGCCTGGCATGGGACCTAGAACCTGGCAGACACCCAGTAAAAAGATGAATCAATGCATGGATGACCTCAGAGTGGAAATTCAGAGTGCAGGAAGTGGATGAGGCCAGACCAAGAAGAACCCAAATAGGCATCACTTTTGGGAGGGTCGGGGGGCTTCCATGCTCTGCAGAGCTGAGCGTCAGGATTCAGTCAGCAGGCTCCCCAGTTAATTTTATTTGTTTATTTTTGGCTGTGCTGGGTCTTCATTGCCACATGGGCTTTCTCTTTTGTCGTAAGCCAGGGCTTCTCTCTAATTGCAGTGCATGGGCTTCTCATTGCGGTGGCTTCTCTTGTTGCAGAGCATGCGCTCTAGGGTATGCAGGCTTCAATAGTTGCAACATGTGGACTCAATAGTTTTGACTCATGAGCTCTAAAGCACAGGCTCAGTAGCTGTACATGGGCTTAGTTGTTCTGTGGTATGTGGGATCTTCCCAGATGAGGGATCGAACCGTGTTCCCTGCATTGGCAGGCAGATTGTTAACTATTGGATCACCAGGGAGGTCCTAGGCTCTTCAGATAAGATCTAGAGTAGATTTTATGTATTCCAGCTACACTTAATAGTGACAGAGGTGACAACCAGAATGGTAGCAGCAGGAGATCAGTGGATGAATGACTCTGCCCTTGAATTCCATCTGAATCTCCCACCTCATGCCTCCCAACCCTGTCTCGTAAGCCCTCCCACTCAAACCAGCTAAAGAAGAAGTGCTCATTTTACACGTCCTGATTGTGGAGCTTTGCACTTTCTCACCAGACTCTTAGTGCTATGCCAGGAAAATAAGAGGGTCTTCTAAGACCTTCCAGGTAAGTAAGAGATCAGACATTGTTAGCCTACATTTTATAGCTAAGCCTTGATGAGGGTTGGTGATGTCTTCAAGGCTTTGAGATTCCTCAACAATAAGTCAGTGTTAGAACATTTCTACAGCCTTTGGATGATTAATTCACCATGTGTATTTGCTAAACTTGTCCATGCTGGTTTATTTCCCCTTGTGCCAAATCCCATAGCCATTGAGGAGGTCCATGTGTTAGAGACAGGATTCAGTACAATTCCCTATGTGCAAGGATGAAGAGAACGAAATCTTTATTCCCAAGGGAATTAAATTTTCATAAGGTGGGACTTCCCTGGAGGCCCAGTGGTTAAGACTGCGCTTCCACAGCAGGGGTCTCTGGTTCAATCCCCAGCCCTGGAACTAAGATCCCACATGACACAGAAGTGGGGGGCAAAAAAAAAAAATTTCCTTAGGGAATATAAAACAGGAGGAAAATTTGTAATTCCACCGTAATGCAATAGGATGACCAATTCCAAAAGCCCATCTAATTAGATGGGTGATTTGGATCTTGAGACAGTCAGTGGGTTGAATTTTAGGAGGAATGAAGATGGCTTGGAAATCGGCAAACTGAGAGAGGGATCTAGAACAGTGTATCACTCAACCAGCCAAACCTAAGGTATATGAAAGATACATGGAAGGAAATGTTCGTAAAGGGTGGGACCACGGTGGCAGCTCTTGAAAGGCCAACTGTTCTGACATGGGTAGCTGCAGGACAGTCTTGGGAATTTGTCATCTGTTTTAGTGTAAATGAGGCAACGTGAGGATGAGCCATCAGGCAGTGTCATGTAGGAGAGACCACTGGGACCTGAGGTCACTAAGGTTGGACGTGGCCATGGTCCAGGGAAGAGGCAATAAGGCTATTGGCCATGGCGGTAGCAGTGGAGTATGGAAGAGAAGCCATCGGAATCAGTGGGGCTGAGGAAGGTGAACTCGAGGCCAGGGCCTGGGAACTCAAAGCCTCTTGCTGTTTTGAATCGTAACCTTGAAAAAGAATAACAGTGAAATGAAGGGTCAGGATAGATTTTTAACAAATGCATCTTTTAGGCCACCTAGTCCATTCTGCGTCCCTGGAGTGTTAGAAAAACAGATGAACAAATGCCAAATCATTCAATTTTAAAGAAACATGAAGCTGGAAGCAGCCTTAAATGTCATCTATTTCACCCCTGTGGCCCCAGGCAGAGCAGCTTCAAAATCATCCCCGACAGATGGTTTGTTTGCTCTATTCCCCTGTATCTCCCGGGATTCCACTGGTTCCTCCTTATTCCTTCCAGCTGTGGCAAAAGGAAACTCTCATCGGTGAGAGATTTATCCTTTTCTTTCTAATTTGTAGCACCCTTTAGAAATGGGAAGTTCTCAGTTATGTCTAGCCTCTACCTGCTGCAAAACAAGTTTATCCTGTCCAATATCCTTAGAAGAGATAAACACAGATTATATTCTAAAACAGACATTAGAACAGTCAGGAAAATGCTAAGTAGATGCTTAGTGAGACCAAAATGGCGTGGTATGTCTCATAGGTAATTGGTTGTATTTTATTCATTGGAGGGGAATCAACAGGATATAAATCTTTCCCTCCCTTGACATGCCAAATATATATATATATATATATAATATCCTTTTTCTGAGAGCAGTTTCTAGGAGTCTCCTCAATTTGATTTCATCTCCCGTATTGAAATCTAGCAGTTTTCTTTTGTTGATGACAGTGGTGCAAGCATGGGATGGATGCTATCATAGTCAGCCTGATCTCCATGAGGACAGGTATTGATTAAAAAAAAAAAAAAAGACCAGGGTGAATCCTCATCAGAAAATATCAAGAACTTGAGGCATGTTTGTACAGGAACCCAACCTCAAGGAAGAAGAGAAGGCAGCGGGGTGTTGATTCACTCCATCTCTCTCTCTCCTATGGTTGGCTGGGATGGTAGCCTCTTTGTAACTTGACAGTGGCGAGTATTATAATAGACCCTGTCTAGGTTCCCCAAGTATAAAGGGTTGTTTTTTTAATGGCAAACTGAATATATAACATATAAAGATACATAAATTTCCATACAAATATCTTTTTTACCAGCTGTAATTAAGATATTTGCATGTAAAGAGAACAGTATATTCCCTTGACTTCCTCCTCGTGGGGAATTGTATTTCTCTCCTAATCCTCAAAGCCCAAAACTTTGTGATCTGAGTCTAAACAGGAGGAGGAGAAGGCAGAAGACTGGGTCAACATTACATTTGAAATTCAGAATTTTAAACACAGTTTTTACTCCTGCTTGTTGACTTTTCAGGTTGAGCTAATCCTACAGGGCAAAGCTGAGGTGGGGATGGGGAGAACGTGGCCCAAGAGAAAGTGGGCCAAGGATATACTCAGAATTTAACGCTGCAAGCCAGAGTATTTCCATTATGTAGTGCTGGATGCCAACATTGAAGAGAAGATATTCCTTTGAATCTTGAGTTTCTGCTTATGAACTCCAGAATTTAGGAAATTTTCTTTAATTCTCTAAGCCTTAGATCCTCATCTGAAAAAAATGAAAACAATTTCTTTTGTGTGGATTGAATAAGATAATGTATGTGAATTACCTGTTACCTATTAGGCACTCAGTAGATGATAGTTATTATTCTACGTAAATGAATAAGGTAGAAATTATATACAGATCTTTCTAGACTTACAGTGGGCTTGTGTGTGTGTGTTAGTTGCTCAGTTGTGTCTGATTCTTTTCAACCCTATGGACTGTAGCCCACCAGGTTCCTCTGTCCATGGAATTCTCCAGGCAAGAATACTGGAGTAGATTGCCATTCCCTTCTCCAGGGGATCTTCCCGACCCAGAGATTGAACCCAGGTCTCCTGCATCACAGGTGGAGGCTTTACTGTCTGAGTCACCAGGGACAATGGGCTTACTTCTAACTCACTGTAAATTGAAAATATAAGAAGTCAAAGATGCAGTTAATACACCTAAGCTGCTGAACATCATGGCTTAGCCTAGCCTACTTTAAATGGGCTTGAACACTTACATTACCCTTCAGTGGACAAAATCATCTAACACCAAGTGTATTTATAAAAGAGTGTTGAGTGTCTCATGAAATTTATTGATTACTTAACTGAAAGTGAAAAACAGAAGGGTTGTGTTGGCATAGAATGGTTATAAATGTGTGGGTTGTGACGTCACGGCTGACCGGAAGCTAAGACTCATTGCCACTACCCAGTATCATGAGAGAGTTCCTTGCTGCATATCGCTAGCCCAGGGAAAGATCAAAATTCAAAATTCGATGTATGGTTTCTACTGAATGCATATCATTATCATACTCTGGTAAAGTCAAACTGTTGTAAGTCGAGGATGATCTATATAAGAAACTGCAAATTATTTAAAGGTACAAGCCTAGTATTTCCTATCATGGTCTTTGGTGCTGGATACTAACATTGAAGGGGAGAAGAGCCTACTGAAAAGAACCTGGAGAGATTTAAAAAAAAAAAAAACAACAAACAATCTTCTGGGACTGATTTAAACAATTGGAACTGGTCAGTTGGATGTCCAGGAAGAAAAAGAAAGCACATTTGGGTGGTCGCAGGAAGGGCTTTACCATTTTGGATCTGGTAGCTCCAATAAGGAACTAACTTTTGATAACTGTAACTATGAATTTTGTGGTCAACAAAGACCTGCAGAATTACAGCCCACTCTCCAGGCCTCCTAAGTGTGTGATGCCCCTTGTCACCCCAGAGGAAGATGTTAGGGTCATTGAACCTTGTGGATAGAAACAAGCTGGTTTAAGCCCAGTCCTCCTGCCTTTTTCGCCCTTAACAAGTGCGACTTGATAACCTGTGCATTCATTCCTATGCATAACATGGGATAATGGATATTCAAGAGCTTTGTAAAATCATTGACTTGGGGTGCTGCTGGTTTTATTACCACCATGACAACCACCACTGTTACCACCATCACCACAGTATACCCTGCTTAGTAGATGATTACAGGCACTCTGAAAAAAAGTTCAACATCCCAAACTTGATTGGCAGTGGTCATCAAAATGCCATCTCTTTCCCTTTGCCAAACACCATGACAACCTCTCTTCCATTGAGTCATGCTCTCTAACCTCTATAGCCAGGATGGACCTTTGAGTTGCAGCCTGGTTTGTCCTTGAAATTGGTCATTTCCTTACTCAATGGGTCAATCCCCAACTTCTTGACCTTTGTGTTTATTTAGTCATGTCCTTGAGTCTTTCAGGTACATGCATATCCTGTAGCTCTCTGCAGCAGAAATTCCCTTGAAGGCAAAGGAACCCACTCCGTTTTTATCACAGAGATGTTGCACATAAAAATACTTAATAAAAGTGCTTAATTAAAAAATACGTAGCCATATGTCAAGTGTTTATAATGAGTAAGGAATAACATCCAAAGTACTTTCAAGTGTACCCTATAGTCCCCACTTGCCAGGGAGATCAAAGTAGTCAATCCTAAAGGAAATCAACCCTGAATATTCATCGGAAGGCCTGATGTTGGAGCTGAAACTCTAATAGTTTGGCCACCTGATGTGAAGAGCTGACTCATTGGAAAAGACCTTGATGCTGGGAGGGACTGAAGGCAAGAGGAGAAGAGGATGACAGGATGAGCTGGTTGGATGGCATCACTGACTCAATGGACATGAGTCTGAGCAAACTCTGGGAGATGGTGAAGGACAGGGAAGCCTGGCATGCTGCAGTTCTTGGGGTCACAAAGAGTTGATTGCAACTTAGCGGTTGAACAACAACAGCAACAATAACAGAGTCTGAAAGATGTAATAACATCACCTAAGAAAAAGTCAGCAGGATCTGATTCCCTACCAAAGGCCCAAACAATCTGCTTCTCAGTGAGAAGGCCTGAGAGAATGTCTCACAATAATTAAAACACCCACGAGACTGGAGTTAGCACCAGGAGGACAATTTATTAATGCTCACAGGGGACTGGATTATTAAAAGGCTCTGTGATCAAAGCATCACTCCCAGTAAGCCAGCCTGTGTGGGAAGCCTGACCACACTGAGAAGGTTGCTTAAGGAGGAAGAAGTCAGAGCAAGGACATCAGATGTATCAAATGGTCGATGGCATCCAGCCAAAAAATACTGATATGTCTCTACTAATCTGAGAGCAAGGAATTCTTGCCTTCCCAGTCTTCTGCCTAAATCCTCCTCTCTCCCATGACTGAAGCCAGGAGAGGATGAACATTGCCACCATCTGATTCCATGACCTTTGCAGGTCTCTATGATCATATTCTTTTATTATCTGCATCCATCAATTTACAAATGAGCCGTGATGGCCTAGAAGGCACTCAGGCTTTTTCGGACAGACTTGGATGTAAATTCATGTTTTCATCCATTTTATGCTGATCTTAAGGAGATTAATTGCCTTGTCTTTATTTCCAAATACTTGGGAGGGGTCACTTTATGGTCAAAGTACCTCATGCTTTCCATGTCACTGAATGTCCTTTATCCCTAAAAAATGACTCCTTTTGTTGCTTTTAAATCTGATTGCCTTGGTACCAAGTATTCTATGCCCCAGAGTGGAAAGTAGGTCTCAGGTAGCAGTTCTGATGACCAGTAGTGGTTGCTCGCAGTAGAGTGATGAGAAGAGCTTGGTGACTGTATCTACAGTCAGTGAAAAAGCATGTGGGGTCAGCGGACGATGTCTACCATGAGCATAGGAAAGCGGATGCTGGCACTTGGGTTGTAGAGTTGCAGTCCTGAACTATTCTAACCCAATTTATGCTCTCAGTTCAAAGACTCTACTGGACCCTTTTAGTCATGCTCTAACCTTAGCTTCTCACCACTGGAAGTAGTAGAATCAGGCAGAGATGTGACTTTATTGAATGCACTGCTCTTAAAGATCATGTACAAAGGAAGGGCTTTGCCAGGTGGGCCTTCATTACTGGGGCTAACAGGTTTATTTGCCCACGTTCACATCAATGGAACTAGTAACCCAGTACTCTAAATTACCTTCCACTAGCCTTTTTCACACACTTTACTTAAGCATTCAGTTGTTTCTATTGTTTTAGAACCTTTCTTGCTTAGTCACTTCAGTCATATCTGACTCTCTGCAACCCTACGGACCATGGTCTGCAAGGCTCCTCTGTCCATGGGATTCTTCAGGCAAGAATATTGGAGTGGGTGGCCATTTTCTTCTCCATTTATAACCTTATGTACAGAAAAAATGCCTAGTTCTTCATAGATCTGTTCCCTGTCCCACTCTGCCAAAGCTTTATATGGCCTAGATACAACTCTCCCTTCCAGTTTGTCATCTAGAGCTTTTATCAACACACTAGTAATGACTTGAAACATATTTTTAATTTCTTAGAGAGTTGAATAACTCAAGACTTGGATTTGCTGCTAGAGTCCTGCCCTCAAACCCATGCTGATCCAATTTTCAGCATTCTTTAAGTGCAGTCGTTCTATGGTTAGGACTCTTACCCAGTCAGACTCTTCTGCTACACCTATTAACCTCCTAAGTATTTTGTGACAGTCTTTGATAAATACCATGAAATGTGGGTAAGCAATCTATACTGGCAAACTCATGAAATTCTGGCTAGATGTCCACTTGGAGGTCGTATTATAAAACCCACTTATTTAACACATGGAGACACTGAAGTCCAGAGAAAGAGCCAGTGTTTCTCAAGTTCATGCATCAGTTTGGAGATAGAGTTAAAACAAGAAAATTTTTCTCCCATCTCACAGGTCCAGTGCTTCTCTTTGATCATCATCAAAGGACTTTGAGGTTGACCAGGCTAGTATTATTATTCCCACTTACAGATCTTTAGACAGAGAATCAGAGAGATTAGTTGGTGTTGCTCAGATTGCACAAAAAGTAGGGTAGGGCAGAGTTGGGTTCTGTGTTCTGATTCCTAAGTAAAGCTTTATAAAGAATGTGAGTCATGGGATTCCATGGTGGTCCAGTGGTTAAGACTTTGCCTTCCAGGGCAGGAGGTGTGGGTTTGATCCCTGGTTGGGGATCTAAGACCCCACAAGTTGAGGTTGTTGTTTAGTCACTAAGTTGTGTTGGACTCCTTTGCCACCCCATGGCCCCATGGACTATAACCCTCCAGGCTTGTCTGTCCATGGGATTTCCCAGGCAAGGATACTGGAGTGGGTTGCCATTTCCTTCTCCAGGGGATCGTCCCAACCCAGGGATCGAACCCATGTCTCCTGAATTGCAGGAGGATTCTTTACCACTGACCCACCAGGGAGGCCCAAGATCTCACATGCTTTGCAGCCAAAAAACCAAAACATAAGACAGAAGAAATATTGTAACAAATTCAATAACAACTTTAAAATGATCCACATCAAAAAATCTTTTTAAAATAGCTATATCCCTTCAAAAAATAGAATCAAGAATATGAGGCTATTTGTGAATAGACATTTGAAATGATCTACCAGCAGAGTACAGTATCCATCAGCTTAGGTAGTTTAAATTTAGAAGTGTGAACCTACAAGAAGCTAGTGTCATGATTTTTTTTTCTTTTTTCTAGGAGGGCTTTGTGACAAAGATGAAAAGAAGGTAAACAATTGGGGTGACTCAGGGCTGGCCCATCCAGCAAATGAGGAGACCCTAATTCAGGGAGTTTGGGGTCTCCAAGCAGGTAATAAAGCAAGCAGTAGCAAGGTGTTTCTAGCCACGTGTAGTCCCCAGATTATAACAGATTCAGTGAAGCTGGAGAGTAAGAAAAGGATGCCAGGAACAGAGGAGATGGTGATTGGAAATGAAGAATGCTGGCCTAGTACCTCTAAATGTGTTGCAGGAAGTGACTTTTTATATGTTTATTGTGAAAATGTATTCTCAAAACATCTGTTGACATGCATTTGTTTTTAGTAGCTTGAGATTTCTTTCCTTTTTGTTTTTTAATTTATTTTTGGCAGTGTTGGGTGTTTGTCGCTGTGCACGGGCTTTTCTCTAGCAGAGGCGGGCAAGGGCTTCTCTCTAGTTGTGTTGTGCAGGCTTCTCACCGCAGTGGCTTCTCTTGTTGCAGAGCATGGGCTCCAGGGCGCTCGAGCCTCAGGAGTTGCAGCTCTCTGGCTCTGGAGCACAGGCTCAATAGTTGTGACACAGGAGCTCAGTTACCCTGCAGCACGTGGGATCCTTGTTCCTGGACCAGGTATCGAACCTGTGTCCCCTGCATTGGCAGGCTGACTCCCAACCTCTGGACTGCCAGGGAAGTCCCACTTGGCATGTATGAAAGGGCAGTATCCATGCCTTATTCCACCAGTCACGTATCCTTTGCTTAACGCCATACCTGGTATAGGGTAAGCATTCCATAAATGCCTGTTAAGTGAAATAAACACGGAGACAAGTCTATCTCTTGGTGAATGGCTGGTCTGGGTGGTGCTCCAGGGCACTGCAGTTTGGGACAATCAGAAATCACAAAACCAGGTTTCATCACATTCAAAGTCCTCGGGGACTGTCCTCCGTCTGTCTGACTTGGTGAATAGGCTGGGCCACACAGTCCTTTACCCACAGTGGGTCAGGATTAGAAGACTCTTGGGTGCTGGAGCTCAGTGCCACAGACAGTGTCCCTTCCTACGTGGAAATAACGGACCACCGTGGAAGACTGTGTATTCTCCACCCCCGGTGATTTTCCAGAAAATCCAAATAACCACCTTTTAGGGATGCTGTAGAGACACATACCAGATGACCTCAAAGTTTTGCTTTTTCCCAATTCTCAGATCCTAAGAGTCAACTTAGTGATGAAAGGTGCTTAGACAGGTGCGAAGTGGCAGAGTAATTTAAGAAATTATGATTATGTTCCTGCATGGAACTGTGTCAAGTATGTATTTTTGTGATGCTATGAAGTATTAGGCCAGATTCACCCTCTCCCTATCAACAGAGTCACACGTCTGCATTCCTTCTCACTTCCCTCACACCTCACCATCTGTCACCTGCCCGATCTCTAGCCCACCTCTTGCTGTGACTGTTTGTCTCGCTCAATCTTGAAGTCTTTCTCCCTTTTTTCTATTCTAAAATCCATGATCTCTTCTACCTGAAAGAAAACTCTTCATTTGAACTTTCTGCCACCTCTAAATTTCATTTGTCTCCTCAACTACTAAGATAGTCATGTTTGTCTTCTGTCTTAAATTTGTAACAATATTTATTAATTTGGCTGTGTTGGGTCTTAGTTGTGACACACGGGGCCTTTATTGTGTCATGCAGAATCTTTCCTTGCAGCACACAAGAGCACAGGGGCTCTCTGGTTGACGTATGTGGGCTCCAGAGTATGAGGGCTCAGTAGTTGTGGTGGGGTTAGTTGCCTCATGGCATGTAGGATCCTAGCTCCCCGACCAGGGATAGAAGCCGAGTCTCCTGCATTGCAAGGCAGACTCTTAACCACTGGACCACCAGGAAAGTCCCTTCTGTCTTATTTTTAAGCTTTTGATCTTACCCCTTCCTTGACTCTGCATTCTGGGGGTCACTAATTATCTTACCATGCCCAAATTCAAATGTCTTTGCTCTAAAAAGTCAAATCCTTTTTTGAACTAACTGTTGAATGATATTATCAATAACTGCACCATTCCTTGTCCCACATCTCCAGTCCCCCACTGCTTAACATCCTTGTTCAATGCCTTACTGATGCCTCAATCCACAAGCTACATCCCTGTCTCTCTTTTTCGATGTGGATAATTTTTAAAGTCTTTATTGAATTTGTTACAATATTACTTCTGTTTTATGGTTTTTGTTTTTTTTGGCTTCCATACATGTAGGATCTTACCTCCCCTACCAGGGATCAAACCCACACCCCCTGCTTTGGAAGCCAAAGTCTTAACCACTGGACCAGAAGGGAAGTCCCTCTACTCACCTTTTCTGACCATTCTTTGCCTCTTCCATTGGTTTCTCTCCTCATTGGAAGTTCTGGTGCCACCATTTTAGACATCTACTTTGGAATATTCATGCACTTCCATGGTTGTAAACTTCTTGCCTTATGCAAAAGCTGTTTGAATTTGCATTTTTATTTTACTTTTTGGCCACATGACGTGGCTTGAGGGATCTAGTTCCCCAACCTAGGATTGAACTTACACCCCCTGCAGTGGAAGCATGGAGTCTCAACCACTGGGCCACCAGGGAAGTCCTTGAATTTACATTTTCGGCTCCTACCTCTTTTCTCTTTGCTTAGTCTGTAAATCTTCCCTGGAGAGTTCATAGGTGATTGAACCTTGTTGGAGATAAAGCTCACTTTGGTGACCTCCTACTTCCTCAGCAGTCTGTTGGCATGAACAAAAACTCTTTTGAGAGCTTCCCAAAAGGGGAGTCATTTTAAAAATTGTCTCTTCATCACTGGTACCTAAGTCTTCACCAAATCCTTCTGTCTTCATAGCACCCAGTATCACTGTTCTTTGAATGTTGGCAAGAACAATCCTCATTCACACCCTCATCAGATCAGCTCTTGGATCAGCACATGCACTTTCAACCTTAAAGCCCCCCAATCCTTACTTCTCAAACTTTTCATCATTCTAACTGATTATTGAAAGCCTGGGGGAAATATTCATGTCTCAAAAATATACATATCTCACGCTGCACTCTGCCAGACTCCTTCCTGTCCCCTCCCACCAGAAGCTACCTCAGTGGGACACCCAGCCAGCCTGACCCCCATTCCACAGTGACATTTGCTAAGTCCTATTGTTGCATGAGGACTTCTGCATCAGTTTGCAAGGGCTGCCATGACAGAGTTCCACAGAAGTCCAAGATCAGGTATTATAGCATTGGTTTCTCCTGGACCTCTCTCCTTGTAGATGCCTGTCTCCCTGTATCTTCACATTGTCTTCCCTCTGTACATGTCTCTGTGCAAATATTCTCTTCTTCTAGAGACCCAAGTTATATCGGATCAGAGTCCACCCTAATGACTTCATTTAACCTTAATTACCTCTTTAAGACCCTATCTCCACTCTAGTCACATTCTGGGGTATTGGGGATTGGGACATAAAAATTTTATTGGGGGACAGAATTCAGCCTATTATATCTTCTCTTCCCAACTTCCCACGGGCTCTTTTTCTCATCTCCCCCTTTGTTTTTTCTCTCTGTCTGTTTCTTGCTGCCAACAAACCCCAGCAGTGCCCTCTCATTGCCTTCACAGGATGGTCTCCTTGGCATGGCCCCATTGGTTTGCTCACACAGATGTGTTGCTTCATGAATGTGCTTCTTCTTTGGGTCATTCCTGTGCTTCTCTGCCTCTGGTTTGACTGAGGGCAGGGACTGTGTGTCGTGTGTTCTGTCCAAAGATCTTGATTTGGGAGGTACTTGAGAAATGGCATCGCTAAGTCATCGTACATCCCTTCTCTAAGGCAGCCTGACACTCACCCCCTCCTCTGACTTCTCAAGAGGCTTTTTGGGAGAAATGGGTTTTTCCCAAGTGGTAATAGGGAAGATAAATGGTGATTTTGCTGACAGCAAAGAGAAGGAGAGTTGAGACTCTACATAGATGACATTCTGCTAGCTCATCATGGAAAACAGGGAAGGTATCTGGGAGAGAAACTCCTAAAAGCAGAGATGAGTTTATTGATTTTTCTGCTGAAGAAAAATATTTCTTAGAAGCGTTGGAGAAGGTGCCATTTCTTGACCTAAAGGGAGAAAAATTCTAGGATAAGATCTATTTCCTTTCAGAGCCTCAATGAACTGGGAGGCTTACCCAGTCAAAAGTAGAACTGTTGGTGGGAAACCAGCTAGATCTTGGTGGCTCACAAAGGAAGAAGATGGGTGCCATGTCCTAGGAGTGGTGTGATGGGGTGTCTGCCTAGCCATGGACCCCTGAGCTGATGCAGTTAGCCCTTCTCTCCAGTAACATGGGAGCAGTGTTTGGAAGCCATGGCCGAGAAAGTCACAACATCCAGTTAAAGATACACCCACCTCCCTTCTCCTCCCTGCTTTCATCTCTTCATGCTTTCTTCCTGTACCTTCATCCCTTTCTTCTCTCTTCCCCTGCCCTCCTGTCTCCCCAATTCACTGTCAGGAAGGGCCATGCCAGAAGGGCCCGCCCAGCGTGTCATGGCAGCGGCAGAGGCTAGAAGCATCGGCAGCTTCCACAGTGAGTCTGGATTTCATTTCTGGGGTCAGGGGCTGGGCAGTCCACACACACTGACAGCTTGCAGACTTTGGAGAGGAACTTCCATGGGCTATGGCTGCTCTCCACCTCTCTTGCCCTGCTTCCCATTCCGGGGACACCGTTGACTATTCATGGAAGTCTCCTGCCAAAGCCATGATGTTGATGTGCTTCAGATGTCTCATGGGCAGAAAGCATGGAGGGGGTGGGGGGGCCATGATCTGCTGAAATGAGGTGCACATTTGGGAAAGCCCCCGGAGATCGAGTGGCTCCCAGGGGTTCTGTCCTGCCCTGCGCGTGTGGTAGAGGCTGGAGGCTCTGCATGGACAGTGGTTTGGCTGCTTTCTTGCATTTCAGGAAGTGTGACCTTGAGTTTTGAAAACACATTGGGTGCCTATGTTCCATAAGAGACACACTTGAAGGAACTAAGGGTAACACATAGGCTCAAGTGACTGAAAAACTGGAGGTCTCCCAGTTGACTTAAGGCTTCCCTGGTTACTCAGACGGTAAAGAACTTGCCTGCAGTGTGGGAGACCCGGGTTTGATCCCTGGGTCAGGATGATTCCCTGGAGAAAGGAATGGCTACTGACTCCGGTATTCTTGCCTGAAGAATTCCATAGACAGAGGAGCCTGGTGGGCTACAGTCCATGGGATTGCAAAGAGTCATTCATGACTGAGCAACTAACACTTTCACTTTTACTATCCCCATTGACTTCAGATGAAGCTTAGTCTAAGAAATGTGATGTTCAGGATAGTTAATACAGAGCTCCATGACAAGTCACATGCCTGAGTACTGGAAGGAAAGTCTTTCCCCATCCCCGTTTTCATTTCTACCGTAATTTCTGAAATACAGATGGACACACTGCAGTGCTGGTCAAAGTTGTGTCTGTCTTGCCTGGATCATCAGACGGAAGGAGATGGCTTCCTTCCGCTTTTTGCCCAAGGGCTGTTTCCTTCTGTTTGGGGAATGATCCACTTGTGAAAATAGACCCACAAAATTTACCCACCCAACCTTGAAAACATGAGTTTGAGCAACCTCCAGGAGATAGTGAAGGACAGGAAAGCCTGCGTGCTGCAGCCCCTGGGGTCGCTAATTCAGATACAACTGAGAGACTGAACAGCCACCACCAGACCTTAAAAATCCCACCCAGATTAGGAAGAGAGAAGTCCTTTTTGCCATCTCGAAATGCTGCTTCCAAGTGCTGACTGGGTGTGTTGCAGTTCAGTTTGATGTGAGCAGCCTCTACTTTCTATTATGTGACATTATTCTGATGTCAGTCTTATGGGCAGGTGCTTGGGAATGCTTTTACAGTTCCATTCATTTCTCTCATGATTTGGTTAGGGAGGTAAATTAAGCATAGCCTCCCAGGTTCTCTCAGGATCTCATTTTTATAGGTATCTGTTCTTAGCACTGTTACAAATAAAGGCATTAACTTTAAGAATAGCTGTGTAGGGCTTGAGTTTATCAGAACATGTTTGCCAGTCTTATTGGAATGTTGAAAGAAGGATAATTATAAGAGATTAATCACTTTTTTTCCTCATGCTTTTACAAAAAATCATATGCATTTCATTCACATCAGAGTAAAACTCTTGGTGTCAAGAGTTGATAGGTTTAATTAAAGTATCATACTGGTCAAATTTGTTAATTAAGTTCAACAAATATTTATTATTAATCAAACTATGTGTATCTGATGGTCTAAATGAGGACATCTCAGAGGCTGAAAAGAGAAGCTACTAATAATAAAGCAGAAATCAGAGGCATAAATTGGGATCTTGCCTGAGAAATTGGGACATAGGGCAACTCTATTTATGTATTGTGAACTGTTCTGGGCACTAGGGATACAATTGTGAATAAAACAGACAAAAATCTCTGACCTTAATAAGTGAGATAGAAAATTAAGATAAAGTAAAATATTAATATATTGAAGTTTGAGAATAATAGATCCTTAGAAGAAAAATAAAATAGAGAAGAGAGAAATAAATGCTTGGTGGTGGTAATGGAGATGGTGGTGGGGATGGTGTGTGTGTGTGTGTGTGTGTGTGTGTGTGTGTGTACAATTTTAGATAGGGAGGTCAAAGCAATTGAATTCCCTAAAGACCTTAGTGCATTTTAGTTTATTTAGGTTTTTTTAAATTTAGCCTAGGAGGGATTTAATGGCTTGGCTAAAATTTTTCTGAAACAAGTGAGATCTGGACATTTTGAATCCACAGCAAGAAAATACTTCAGAATGACCCATAAAAAATGGAGGAGGCAGAATCAGGGGTGGTTATGGCATTGGAAGCATACCTGGTCTGTTTGATAGGCTTCATTTTCAACCATCATCAGAAAGTGAATAAGCTGTGGCTTTAACCACCCGGGAAACATCTTTGTAGAAAGTCCTTCCATCTTTGCCTTGTTGGCCATTTAGGATAGTTCAAGGCTTTTCTTCTTCCATGTGGTGGCCTTGGGGGTGGTACAGGATGGCATTACACTTACTGAGCACCTACATGGCCAGGTACTTGGCTAAAGGCTCTGAATACATTTATTTAATCTATGCTTCCCACGTGGCTCAGTGGTGAAGAATCTGACTGCAACACAGGAGACGCAAGTTCGATTCCTGGGTTGGAAACATCCCCCAGAGGAGAAAGGGGCAACCCACTGCAGTGTTCTTGCCTGGAAAATCCCATGGACAGAGGCCAGGCAGTCTGTGAGGTCACAAAGAGTCAGACATGACTTGGCGACTAAACATATAATCTATACTGTTCCCTTGAAGAAGTTATCATAGTCTTACTGTAGGGATTCAGTTAAGTTCAGTTCTGTCTCTCAGTCATGTCAAACTCTTTGCAACCCCATGAACTGCAGCACACCAGGCCTCCCTGTCCATCACCAACTCCCAGAGTTCACTCAAACTCATGTCCATCAAGTCGGCAATGCCATCCAGCCATCTCATCCTCTGTCATCCCCTTCTCCTCCTGCCCCCAATCCCTCCCAGCACTAGAGTCTTTTCCAGTGAGTCAAGTCTTCGCATGAGGTGGCCAAAGTATTGGAGTTTCAGTTTTAGCATCAGTCCTTCCAAAGAACTTTAGGGATTAGAACATTGATATTTAAACACAGAACTAGAAAATAGTGCAACAAAGATTTAAACCCAGGTGATAGTAAGTCTGAAATCCTACCTTTATCAATTAGTCTCACCATCCGTCCATAGGCACCAGTTGGCAGGAAGCAATTGAAATAAAAAGAAGTAGGACTCGCTGGGTGATGGCAAGGTCCTGCGACTGGGCTGATTTGCATGGCTGGATCAAGAGCAGATGTGTTGAGTGGTTGTCCATGTCTTTGGTGACTTTGCATGAAGGTATAGTGAATTCTGATGCTTCTCCTTATGTTGTTGTCACTGGGAATGGGGGTAGGCGTGAACCACTGGGGAGCATGAGAGCAAGTCTTCTTGTCTGGCATCCATCCTTGGCAGAGGTGGAGCTTGACTTCAGTGTGTCCTGGATTCCTGGGTTTCATGCATGTTGGAAGGAGGGTGGTACATGGGTCTCTGGAGAGATAATAGGGATGGGGAGGCCGTATGTAATAGGGGTGGGGAGGGTGCGTGTAATAGACATGGGGAGGATGGGTAGTATAGGGATGGGGAGGACAGGTTAAATAGGGATGGGGAGGATGTATATAATAGGGGTGGGGAGGATGCATATAATAAGAAGGGAGAGAATCTATATAATAGGATAGGGAGAATGCATGCAGATCTGAGATCAGACATGCATGCAGATCTGAGATCAGACAAAGGTTTATCAATAGGGGCTTGAGTGAAGAGTTGAGTTTGGAGAGAATCCTAAATTTCCTGCCTTCCTTTGTGAATAGAGCCCACAAACTGACTTCATCTAGTCTTGGGATTGCTGTTAGCGAGAAGCATGAAATCTCTGGACCACATCTTATTGTGGTTATACTTAACATCCGTATCACTCTGTGATCTTGTGCTTACTTGTAATGTACATTTACATACTTCTCAGAAAAGAAAAATGAAGTAGAATCTTATTTTATGCATAAGTTGGGCTCCTGGTAAAGTGGCGTGGCAAGCAAACTACCCTCTATGTGCACCAGAGAGAGCTGTTATAGCAAAGTGAAGAATTATTTTGGTATCTCCAATAATCCTTTCCTATTTTCCTTTGTGCTAACGGAGAATCTTCCCACCTGCAATGCAGTTATTTTATTGGACTTCTGTAACATATTTACCCAGAGGTCTCAATCCATGTCAAGGCAATGTCTCTTTGAGTTTCACAATATGTGTCATATGGATAGAGAGAAGTTATTACTCTGTCATTTACCAAGGATTTTCTTTATGTCACAATGTCAGCATCACTTAAGAATATACTCCAGGCCCTTGAATGTCCCTCTCTGTGGTCTTCCAGGTAGTGGATGATGATGGCTTCATCAAATCCTGGTTCTTTACTGCTTATGACCCGTTATCTAGTTTCCCTCCGTCACTTTGAAACTCACAGGCTAAGGAGAAAAGCATCATTCATCTTCCTCCACAGGAGAGACTTCTCTGGCTTATCTAAGAGTCCTCTCCCTGATATAAGGAAGCAAGCATGCCAATTACCTTCTCTCCTAAAATATTAACCCATTTCAACACCTGTGACTTCTATATTCTGCAGCCATGTGCTCTGTGGAGTACCAGTGTGGAATGGGGATAAAGATTAGAAATTTTTATTATTATCTTTTAAGTGGACAAAGATATTCCTTCTATTTCCAGAATAAGTCTTAATTCTGGAAAGGACTTAGCTGCCGCTCGAAAGTCAATGCCTAAGCCTTCAACTCATGTCTATGAGGGCACATGATCACAAGTGAGTCCCAGTCTGGGAACGTGCTTAGAGACCCTAGGCACATTCTTTCCACCAGCATGCTGGGAGTCCAAGGGTGTGTTTCCTCACCCCAATGAATCCAGTTTTTCTAATTCACCTGAAAACACATCCCTGTCTCTTTGCATGCATAAGGCACACAAGGAGAACTCAGTATGAGTTTTTTCTATGTCCTCTCTGCATATTAGTGCTTTTCAGCCATCATGGATGGAGGTTGTGGATTAAATCAGGTTGCCAAGAAGTTGCCTATGAGCTACAGAGTATTCTAAGACGCACTAGGACCTTGACGGGGAAAAATGCCACGTAGCTGAAAAGCCTTGAGACTGTGGGGTATGATTTTCCTCGTTTGTGTTGCTATTCCAAGCCTCACAATTTAAGATAGTGAAGACGGGCCTGTGGGGAGGGAGCCTCATACACACTCCTGTGGGAGATGCCTCTTACTTACATGGCATCTCACGCCCTCAGGTTCAGGGATATTGGCTGTGTGCTCCCAGGACCAGTTCCTTGGGTTCTCACCCAGAGGTTTCTTCAGAGTTAGGAGCTCTGCCCATTCCGTGGTGATTAATCTTTGAACTTCTAGGCCCCTTGGCGTTTTGCTCTCTGATGATCTGAAAATAGATGCCTCAGATCAGAGCAAGCCCTCAGAACAGCATGAAGAGAGTTGCCTGGAATGGGATGGTGCTCAGGCCTTCATGTAAAAGGGCTCTGGGGGATCCAGAGGGAAGATGGCAGAGGAAAGAAGGGAATTGTATGGCTGTGCCATCATTCCATAATGCCACCATGCATTAGCAAGGGTGCCCTAACCTTTGCAATGGGACTCTATCCTCCTTGTTCTGAATCTTATCTTCAAAGCTGGTCAATCCATTTGTTTCCACAATTCTTTGGGGGATGGATGACTCATGAGAAATCCATATGTCTGGGAGGATTGTGACAGCACCTCCTGTCTGGAGATGCTGGCAGAAATAACATTAAGTTCCGTGATCTCTCTTGCCTGGGTCTGCCAGGCTGGTCCCTACCTCTCTTGAGTATTAGCTAGTTCCTCTGATCTCTGCCATCTCCTCCCATGCTGGCACCTGTGGCTAACCCTAATGGAAACTAGATGTCTGATGTGACCTGCAGCCAAATGTACTGGTGTGGGGTGGATGTGGTCATGCAAAGAAAGCTTTCAGTTCAGGTGCTGGTTTCAGAGCTGTGCACGCATGCTGAGTTGCTTCAGTTGTGTCCGACACTTTAGGACCCCAAATGAACTATAGCCCACCAGGCTCCTCTGTCCATAGGATTCTCCAGGCAAGAATACTGGAGTGGGTTGCCATGCCCTCCTCCAGGGGATCTTCCCGACCCAGGAATTGAACTTGCGTCTCTTACATCTCCTGCACTGGCACCGCCTGGGAGCCACACATGTGTAAACTGTGTCTGTGATGCCTTGTGGCTGGTAAGACCTGGCAGGCGGGTGCCAGTGAGCAGAGCAGGAAAGGAGAAAAGGGCACGCTATGTGTGAGAGAAAGTGTATTGCAATTCCATCCTAGCGAGGCAAGTTCATTTCTATCTGGGCCCCTGGGATCTCTCTGAGTCTTTCTTCTTAGGTTCATGTCTGGAAATAGACATTTTATTCCTAGAAATGGAGATGAACTTGAGAGTCAAATTTTCGACTGTTGGATTAAGATTCTTTCAGCTACAAGTGAGAGAAAACTTAATCTATCTTAAGCAAAAAGGCAGTATAGTGTCTCAGTAATTACAAAAACTCAGATTTAGGACTTATTTCTGGGGTGGCTTAATTCTAAGACCCTACCAGGCTTGCCATGTGTTGCTGGCTCTCTCCCTCCTTCCTTCTCAGCTCTACCCAACCCCCACCCCCCGTCATCCCTCCATCTCTCTCTGCCTTCCTCTTTTTCTGCCTGAGATGATGATCTTAGAGAAATAGACATTAATGGAAAATAGACTCCCAAACAATCAAGGCTAATGAATTTTGAAAAGGATGATGATACATGTTGCAGCAGCTGGGCAGATTACCCAGGACCTAGTTGATCGCTAACAAAGACCTGTCTTCATCAGGGGTGGGGGGGCCGGGGGGAGGCCAGCAGAAATAATCAGCGTCACATCTAGAGGCATCAGGCCAGGCATCACGCAGGGCAAAGCTGCAAAGCAAAGACGGAGGAAGCAAAGCCTGTGACCGACTGCTTTTTCCATTCTCTCTACGAGGAGGAACACATGATGTTTTCTGGTGTCATTTTTATGAACATTCTCTGGGCTGATGTCGGCTCCTATCTTCCTTCATGGCATCTGCAGATTTAGGTATTTCTTAGTGAAAATCCTCTTTAGCTTTTATGGATGTTTTCAGAGTAATCAAATTCTAGGATTTCTATCACATTTTCCCAAATCTGCGGCCTGCAGCCCATCAATGTACAGGCCTGAAAACATTTTTTTTTGCTAGTGATTCTTCCTTCAACATGGAGATGCGTAAGAACTCCAACTTGCAGGGTGCAGAGGAACATTGGTTTTAAAATCAGAGCAACTTAGGTGTGAGACTTGGATCTTTCCGTCTTCAGCCTTTTGAACTCCCATGAGTTGCTTAACCCCTTCTTCCCTCTCCTTTCCTTCCTTCTTTGGTGTGATGCTTTTGGTAGCAGTAAGGTCCAGAGTCAAGGCGTCTTGGGAGCAGTGGATGAAGCAGTGTATTTTAACTCATTCATCATAGACCCTGGCTCCGTATAAACACTCAATAAGTTTTTGTTCTGTATCCCTGTTCACTGAGACAGAGCTTCCACCTCTGCCCCAGCCTTGAAACACTGGAAGAATCTCTTTCTGCCTCTTTTATAATGGAGCCCAGAGGTTTAAATAAATTCAGATGAGGGCATTAGGCTTGTGGACTGGCCTACCCTAGACGTAGCCTGGTTCTACCTCCTGGGGACTCACTAAATGACCCTGAGTAAGAGATTTTTGTCTCAGTTTGATGAGAAACAAGAAGCCCACTTGCCCTGAGCCTCCTTTTCTTTTGCTTTTGGAAACATGAATGTGTACACCAGAGTAGGAATGCCTTTGAAAAAAACCATTCAACTGTGATTCCTGGCTCAGCATTTAAGACTTTCTCCTGGGTTCACCCTCAGAACAGTCTCCCCCCTCCTTTTGACCTTGAGGGAGAAGCCAAGAGGTGGGGCTTGTTTATAAAGGGAGGAGGAGCAGCCCACAGCTGCAGGCCTCGGATGATGGCCTGAGATGCCAGATGCTGTGCAGAGGGACAGCTTCCCCAGTCCTTTCATCTGAGATTACCCTTGGCTCACACCCTTCACTGCAAAAAGGCACCCTGGGATCCAGTCGTAGAGGAGTGGGCTGTGTGGAACTCATGGGTCTCAGAACTCTAACCTTCTCCCAGGGCTGGGAGGGGCATCCAGAGGTTATCCAGTCTTTGCTTCACCACATCACCAGTGTCTTGGAACTCGATGATACCGAAAAGTCAATGAGCCCAACTCTTCCCTCATCCTACCATTTTATAAACGAGGACACAGGGGCCCAGGGATGAGCCAGGTGGTGTGATGTAAACCTAAGACAGGGCCCTGGAGTTCTCAAGTGCTGGCCCATTGCCTGCAACACACACAGACACACACACACGTGCATGAATGCGTGTGTATATATGCACACACAACTGCAAAGTCAGGCTGCCAAGGCTGCTGATGTTGAGAAGGGCCTTGAATGAGAATTTTGTTTTTAATTCTATTTTTTTAAACTCCAAAAGCATTTTGTTTTGGGGTATAGCCAATTAACAATGTTGTACTTTCAGGTGAACAGCAAAGGGACTCAGCCACACATATATATGTATCCATCCTCCCCCAAGCTCCCCTCCACCCAGCCTAGCATACAACATTGAATAGAGTTCCATGGGCTATACAGTAGATCTTTGTTGGTTATCCATTTTAAGTATAACAGCATGTACCTGATCTTCCCAAAGTCCCTACCTATCCCTTGGGAAGGTCCTTGAGATGAGCTTAGGTTCAGTCCTCTTGGTATACTGACTCATGTAGATAAGAAAATTTTGCTTTGGACAACCTCATATCATTTTCAGGTGGTGAAGGATCTTAGTCCAGTGCTTATTACCGTTGTGAACATTGAGACTGAAAGGAAGCAGAAGGTGCTGAAGTCATAGGGTAACTCCCTAGTAGAACTAGGGCAAGAACTCAGCTGATCTTAATGTCAGATCTTCCTTCTGACTCTCTTCCTCCCAGGTCACTGTAAGGGTGGTGTGACTAGATTAACCTATATACTCTTTGCTGGAATTCCATATGGGAAGGGCTAGTGAGGAACCTGTGATGCTTAAAAAATAGCCGTGGTATTAACTTCTGTTGATTAATCACTTTGCAGCTGTCACCCATTTGCAGGCTTCCCTGAGATTTTAACCCTGTTATTTTTTTCTAAGTTCAATCCCCATCTTTAAATGAGGGTGGAGGATGTTATCCGCTGGTTCATATTTGTGATCCTGCCAGAGAGGCAGCCAGTGATCTGTGAGATCACTGTTCTCAGGCACCAAGTGTCCTGCTTTTAGAATCTAAAGGTCTTGTCCCTAAAACATGTAAGCACAAAAATTATCAAAGAACACTGATTATTTAGTAAAACAGTAAGGAATGTAAAAATTAAGAAGGAGGAAAAGAGTTTTCGAAAGGAAATCTTTGGAGATTAGTTTACTGTAAATAGAATATACTAAACACTCTTGATACACATAAATACTAGTGACTAACAGGTACTTGGAAAATGGCATAGCTCTAAACAATGAATATTAAATAAATTAAAGGTAATTTCAGATACAAAGGATAAAACAAAGCAGTAATTAAAGAGTAAGACACCCTGTGCTCACTTTGGGGCAGCCCACATACTAAAAAGAATGAGACATCCGTCTCCACCAACATACGGACAGGATAAGCGAACAAAATCAGATACACTTCTCCCCAGTGCTTTCATTAGAATTGTTTTAAATGCACAGAACAAATGTGCCTTTATAATTTTTTTTATTTAGATTTCAAACAGTAAAAGCTTTGTCATTTTAATATAGATCATTGAAAATCTTGTAAACATCCTGTTGCTCATTTGGAAAAATGAACCAGTGAAGAAAACCGAAAAAAGAAATAAAAGAAAACAGAAAGAAGAATTGATAGGTCTTGTGTCATGACTCAAAGAAGAATCCTTCTTTCCACTGGGTGAAGAGGGGCATTCAATTCTCCAGGGAGCTTTGAGTATGTGGAAAGTTGTGTATTCACTTTCCCGCCCTAGTTGGAGCTGCTCCAGCAGCTAGTTAGGGGAGAAACTGGAAGTTTTGCTCCAGCTCAGGGAAGCCAGATAAGGGAGTCTCTAGTCTAAGGAGGAGCTGTGTATGTTTTATGTCAGGTCCCGTAATGCTCTTCCAAATTCCCTTTGCCTGGGGACTTAGCCATTGATGGTAGGTTTCTGCTGCGGTATGTGTTGTTTACTTAAGTAATTAAAATATGCAAAGCATTCCCTGTCCCCCATTTTGTGCTTCTTCCCCAGCCACTTCTGGCATTTTTGGTTGGCAGTTAATAAAACAAAAGGTGAGCCCAAAGGCCCACGTCTCCCTCCGGCTAGAATGATTAATTTGGAGCGGTTTGGAAGTAGCAGATTTTACCTGTAGCTACAGCCGTGCTTTTCTGGCTGATGTGTTCAACCCACTCTAAACACTACAAGCAGGGCGTGGCAAACGCTTCATTACAGGCACAGGGCAAGTGGAGGGAGGCAGGAGAAAGGAGGCGAGGTTTATTCAACCTCTTATGGTGGCACAAAACCAAGAAGACTTCTCCTTCCAGGAAGCCCTACATTGAAACAGCCAGGAATGTCCCTGGTAATCCAGTGGCTAAGACTCCATGCCCCTGGTGCAGGGAGCCTACCGTTGATCCCTGGTCAAGGAATTAGATTCCCACATGCCTCAACTAAGAGTTTGCATGCCACAGCTAGAGATCCCAGGTGCCAATTAAGACCTGGCCTAGTCAAATAAATGACTAAATAAATAATATTTTCTTTTTAGAGAGAGAGAGAGCCATACTCAAGGACACTTGAAATTTACTTCCTAATCCAGTTCCTAATTTGCGACCCCATGGGCTACAGCATTCCAGGCTTCCTTGTCTTTCACCATCTTCCGGAATTTGCTCAGACTCATATCCATTGAGTTGGTGATGCCATCCAACCATCTCTGTTTCAGTGATTATTAGAAAAGCTCATTCTCTCATGGAGCCATTGGTGTACATCTGCTGTCTGTTCCCCACTGCACTTGGAGGGAAAGCCCAGCCTCATAAGATGATATCATAAAATGAGAATCAAGATTAAGGAATTGAATGCTGTAGTCTTAAGGCTGGTGGAATATTCAATCGATAGGAAGTATTATTGATGTTGTTATTAATCTCCCTGAGAAGATGGCTGGAGGAGACAATTTATCATGTGGTTTGCTTTTGGAGGAAAGAGATCCCATCTGAGTCTTTGCTTTTTAAAATCCAAATCATCTTGTTTTTTTCTTTTTTCCCTTGAAGCCTTTTTCATAGGTGCTGCAGCCACTGAGTCCAGTTCGTAGGGAAATACTCTGTTCTAATTAGTTCAGACTTGTCTTCCCTGAGATTCACATTAACTGCGCTTCCTGTGTCTAAATCCTGCTTTGGTAAACAGTCAAATATTCCAATAGGACCCAGGTTGGGGGCCATGCTGCTCCTGGAAGTCCCTTTTCGCTGCTGCCAGTGTTTGTATGAAGAATCGTCTTGAACCCACAAAACCCCCAGTGAGAAGGATTTGGAGTGTGGCGGTGGATTAACTCTGAGCTTGGCCTCTATCCACACACTTGCTGACATTCCAATATTGAGCCGGTTTCCTTATCCAGAAATCAAAAACGGTGCCTCTTTGTTGTAAGGGTCTCTGAGGAAAATGTCCAAGTCCCTGGAAAAGCGAAGAAGTGCTGTTCATTCAGCAAACATAGAGTTTGAGAAATAGCACCTTCTAAGAAAGATTGTGATTCAAAGTCTTACCATATGTGTGTGTATTGAAAACCTGCCATGTCTCTGTTTCATTTAATATTGCATTTAGTGTCTGTACATGTTCTGTGTACTTCATTATTATCTTCATTTTGCATCCTAGGAAGCCAGTTTTTCAGAAGTTAAACGTCTAGGGTTGCTATGGGGCTTCCCAGGTGGCACTAGTGGTAAAGACCTGCCTGCCAACGCAGGAGACATGTGTTCTATCCCTGGGTTGGAAAGATCCCCTGGAGAAGGGCATGGCAACCTACTCCACTATTCTTGCCTGGAGAATCTTATGGACAGAGGAGCCTGGCGGGCTATAGACCATAGGATCACAAAGAGTTGGACACGACTGAAGCAACTTAGTACACAGTGTTGCTTTGCTAAGTGACATTTGCCAAGTTATAAATTATTCTTTTTGCTCTTTTGGATCCTCTGTTTCCTCATCCTATACATACATTTTCAATGTCAGTTGTTGTATTTTCCATTTTTTGAAGGGCATCTAAATATTAGAAAAGCCATTCTTGCTTGAAATTATCTTATTTTTTGCGAAATAAGTCTGAATCTAAACCAAAACCTGTTGGTGCTTGAGCTGTACAGGGTAAATTAAAAATCTAGATTGATCTCAAGGAGGCTGTATTCTCCTGCCTTCCTTTACCCATTAATGCTTAACAAGTGTTTGGAGTCTGAATGGATCGGTCTGGGTCCAGGGTGATCTATGGATCTGAGCTGAGCTGAGATCTCCAGCTTTGTTCCATGAATTGGGCTCTTTTAGCACCATCCCTAAAGTTTGTTTCCATGAGAAGATATCAGCCAGGAGGCTCCAAGTCCGGGCATTTGGAAAAGAAAACAAAAGCCAAGTCATATTTCAACCCACATCTTTGGACTTGCAATGTAGGCTCTATAAAAATATATATTGCTTGGGGCAGTAAAGGACAATGAGGTCTCAGAATGACTGCCAACATTTAGACAGAATTTAGAAAGAAGAAAACAAAAGAGGAAGTTACAAAAGGTATGTGTTCCTGGGGCTTCTATCTGAGGAGTTGCTCCTGGCAGATGCAGCTCTAGGTGAAAAAGTTGAGCAGAATTACAATGGGCCTCTTTATCCTCCAGGCTCACACTGCTCAACAGCTTAACTGTTACACTCCTTGTGTTTTTGAAAAACTCCAAGGGTTTTTCCTAATCCGAGCCTAGAGGCTCAGCCTGAAAGAGCCATTCCACAGAGGTTCTGCTAAACGGAATGTCTTTTGCTTAAGCTGTCATAAAGCTTTTCTTTGAGGGAGCAGCACTATAGTGGTGTCTTTGTGAGTTTCCTCTGCACCTTGCCTCAAAAGAATTCCAAAAACACTGGGCCATGATCTTCAGTTTATGTCTATGAGAAGTTACATAATACTTTGGTCACCTGATGCCAAGAGCCGACTTGTTGGAAAAGACCCTGATGCTGGGAAAGATTGAAGGCAGGAGGAGAAGGGGGTGACAGAGGATGAGATGGTTGGATGGCATCACCGACTCAATGGACACGAATTTGAGCAAACTTCAGGAGATGCTGAAGGACAGGGAGGTCTGGCGTGTTGCAGTCCATGGGATCACAAGGAGTCGGACACAACTTAGCGCCTGAACAATACCAACAATCCACTTGCGTGTGGCTGGCACACACATATGTTTATCTAAACAGTTTCCCTCCCAGTGTGTGGAAGTGTGTGTCTGCACTGGAGGTCACGAATACCGATGGGCAGCCCATGTGGGTGAACACCACAGACCCTCCATAAGTCTGGCATAGTCTGAGTAAGAGTGGCAGTGATTTTAAAGACTGTGCTTGGTGGCTGCTAGGGCTCCTGCCGGGGCTGCCAGCCCTGGCTGATGGACTGCTCAGACCTGCAGACCTAGATTTAAGAGGCAAAGCTGCTGGGGCATTTGGGAAACCAGGAGACTTTCCAGGGGACAAAGAAAGCATAGGTTAAACTTTTATTTTTTCCTTAATGCATATGGATATTCTCCTATGTCCTGAGACATGCAATCAAGAAAGATTAAAATTAAATAAATAAAAAATGACACTGTGCATGACAGTCTTAACGATAATCTCCTGAATTAAGATATTTTGCCATTAGTGTACATTGCAACGTTTCTATAACTCTTCAGAAAGCAGTTGCCACTCTGATCTACTTTGACAGATTCAACATGGCCCCCATGGATGAGCGATTTCAGAGAAAGCTTGAATCATTCTATGGGTATCAAAAATGCCCCGTGTTTGCTCACCTTTGCTGGGTCCTGGCTCCTTTATCTGGCATATATGGGTCACTCTGTCTCCTTTATACCTTGTCAGATGTGTGTGAGGATAGATGTTTTGAACTTCTGGGAGAGAAGCGGGCTTGTATGTGTCCTGTGAAGAAATTGCCTCCTTTTCTGTGTAATGAGATGCAGAGAACTGAGAGTCTTCTTGAGGTCAGCAGATTTCTCTTTAAAACACAGCACTGGATTCTCTCTGACTGCAGGGAAGTTGGCATTATCCGACAGAAATGAGCAAGACAATTTCCTTGTGCAGGAAAGGGAGGATCCAAAGAGAAGGGATGGGATGACTGTGGACGGGGGTGGGCGGGTGGGAGGTTCACCTCCTGCCAGGAGCACTTTGCCCCAGGGCATCCTGCCCCCAGCAGAACCCAAGCCTGGCAGCCCCTGCAGCTCTCTCTTTCCACTCTTCAGTCCTGCTTACTCCTGGCTCTCAGGGCATAGCTGGGAGTGAGGGCTGAAGGCTTGAATGGAGGAAATAAGGTTGAGGGATTTCAGGCAGGCACCCCAGGAGGATGGAGGTGAGGCTGTAGTTCTTGTTTTTTTTTTTAGATTCTTCTTATATCTTTTCTTTTTAATTATTTATTTTTAATTGAAGGATAATTACAATATTGTGTTGGTTTCTGCCATACATCAACATGGGTCAGCCATAGGCATACCTATGTCCCCTCCCTCTTAAACCTCCCTCCCATCTGCTACCCCATCCCACTCCCTAGGTTGTTTCAGAGCCCCAGTTTGAGTTCCCCGAGTTGTACAGCAAATTCCCACTGGCTGTCTATTTCACACGTGTTCGTGTATACGCTTCCATGCTACTCCCTCCGTTTCTCCTGCCTTCTTCCTTTTACCGCCCCTACCACCCCCATCCCCATGTCCAGAAGTCTGTTCTCTATGTCTGCATCTCCACTGCTGCCCTGCACATAAGTTCATCAGTATTATCTTTCTAGATTCCACATATATGGGCTAGTATATGATACTTGTCTTTCTCTTTCTGACTTACTTCACTCGGGATAGTAGACTCTGGGTTCATCCATCTCATTAGAACTGACTCAAATGCATTCCTTTTTATGGCTGAGTAATATTCCATTGTGTACAAATGTACCACAGCTTCATTATCCACTCATCTGTCGATAGACATCTGTGTTACTTCCATGTCCTAGCTTTTGTAAATAGTGCTGCAATGAACATTGTGGTACATATTTCGTTTTCATTATGGTTTTCTCTCACATCTTTTTTTTTTTTTAATTTATTTTATTTTTAAACTTTACAAATTGTATTAGTTTTGCCAAATATCAAAATGAATCTACCACAGGTATACCTGTGTTCCCCATCCTGAACCCTCCTCCCTCCTCCCTCCCCATACCTTCCCTCTGGGTTATCCCAGTGCACCAGCCCCAAGCATCCAGTATCGTGCATCGAACCTGGACTGGCAACTCGTTTCATACATGATATTATACATGTTTCAATGCCACTCTCCCAAATCTCCCCACCCTCTCCCTCTCCCACAGAGTCCATAAGACTGTTCTATACATCAGTGTCTCTTTTGCTGTCTCATACACAGGGTTATTGTTACCATCTTTCTAAATTCCATATACATGCGTTAGTATACTGTATTGGTGTTTTTCTTTCTGTCTTACTTCACTCTGTATAATAGGCTCCAGTTTCATCCACCTCATTAGAACTGATTCAAATGTATTCTTTTTAATGGCTGAATAATACTCCATTGTGTATATGTACCACAGCTTTCCATGATACAGCTGCAGGCCTGAAGATGGGTGGGATACAACCACGGAGAATGGAATTTAGCCAGAAAGGCTCTAAACTTTGCATCCTGGACACTCAATCTTTAATGTCCCTGTGATCTTCAAACTTTAATGCCCCTAAACAAATTTTAAAAAAAATGTACCCCCTTTGCCCGTTTTAATTTACCATCTAAAATCTTCCACATGTTTATTATAAGTATGCCATTTCCACAACATTGTAAATATTGACATTAAAAACACATTATTCCTTTAATGCATCTAATGAACTTTAAATACCAGAGCAATTTGATCCATCATCTATTAAACACATGAACAAGTACTTAAATCCTCAGTTTTACATGGTTCCATTTTCTTCTTGAATATATAGTTTCATTCCAGTTTCCCCACCAAATATCCTATGGATTCTTTTTTTATGCATGAAAGCCTTTTATTGGCCATTTTATCATAATTTAGGTGACAAAAATACATGCGTGTGTGGGTGCTCAGTGGTGTCTGACTCTTTGTGACCCCATGGACTGTAGCCCCCCAGGCTCCTCTGTCCATGGAATTTTCCAGGCAAGACTATTGGAGTGGGTTTCCATGCCCTCCTCCAGGGGATCTTCCCCACCCAGGGCTTGAACCTGTATCTGTCTCCTGCATTGACAGGTGAATACTATACCACTGAGCCACCTGAGAAGGCCACGAAAATGTGTATGAAGACTTTAATTTTTAATGACCAGTGGCCTTAAGTTTCTAGATGTTAAGAGATTTGGATTGAGTTATCATCATAATTATTAGTAATATACAGAAATAGGCAGTAAATCAAAATAATAATCAGATAATACATATAACAATTTTTGATGAATATGAAATTAAGGCACATAATATTTTTGGAAATCCATCTCATATTTTTCAATTAGCCTATATTCATTATCAATATTATTTAGTGCTAAAATAAGGATTAAGGTTAAGGTTCAGAATCAGTTCTATTATTGCTTTTTTATTTTTATAAATATAAGAAATGAGAAACACTATTCACAATAAATGAATGGATGGGAAAGGAAAGCGTTTTATTACAGCAACTCATATCTTGTTATTTGCCCAAAATCACATTTGGTGTCTTATCAAAATTTCTTTTTACTCTTCTCTCAGTTGATAATTCTTTTTGATTTGTCCCCCTTCAGTGGTTTGAAAAGAATTAAAAACCACTGAACTTGCAAAAGAATTTATTTCCCAGTCACTAGAGACATTCATTTTCAACACCTATACTAATATTTCATAGAGTTTATTCATTTGTGGTCTGTAGGTTTTCTCTCCTGAGGTTTAGAATGAGTGAAACGTTTGTCTTCCCCTTTGAGAGTGGCAGCATGTGTGTGGTGAGTGTGTGTGTGTGTGTGTGCACGCATGCATGTGTGCGTGAACAGTTGGGCAGGGAAATTGCTTACCACAGGGGTTCTCAGTGTTAGAAAAAGTCTGTAAGAGAGTAAGGATCTGCATAAACCTTCAAAACTATCCTTGCTAGGTTCCAGGATTGCGTGTATTTCCAAAGTTATATGGACCTTAGGTTGAATTCCTTTCAGTGGTCACTGAAGTCTCTCTCTGCCTATTATATTGCATGAGAATTCTAGGCTACTATCCAATGGGAATTCTAGGCTATTACCCTTTAGAAGGAGTGAGAAGCATCCTGAGCTATATGTAAAAGTGCGTTTCCCTGTTGGCAATAACGAAAGAATGGCAGCAATCCCAGACCTATAAACAGTGGATTGATTAGGTAACCTGTGGTGTAGTCATGCACGTGGAGTCCAAATTAGCTAGAAAAGGAATGAGAGAACCCTAATGGGGGAAAGGTAAAGTATGTACCAGATATGGTATGGTGCTTCCGTTTATGAAAGTGAGGAAAGTGAATATAATCCCTATTTGCTTACGTTACAAACAATTGAAGAATAAACTAAAAACGAGCATGAACTGGTTGCCTTCAGGGGAGGAGGAGAGCAGGAGGGAGGGAGTGAGCAGAGATGAAACTCGACTAGGTTCACGTACCTTGATTTGGGGTTGACTTTAAAATCACGTAATGGTTTTTGCATCGTTTCAAAATATTATGTTGAGTGGGAAAGAAAAAGGAAAGCAAGTCTTAAAAATCAAAAGCGAAATGAAACAAATAAACCTGGACATTATGTTGGTGACTTGGCCATTCGGAGAGGAATTATTTCCTGTGACTTTAAAACACAGCAGTGTCTTAGATATGTCCCTAGTATGTACATCCTAAAGATGAGCAGGGCTGCAAAGACAGCTTTCAGAATCATGTTGTTGGTAATGATCTTCAGCTGAATTTGAAATATATATATATTAGGATAAAAAATAAGTAATATCACTAATGTAAGAATCAATATTTTCAGCAAAAAAAAAAACAACAAACGCCAAATATAAAACCAAAAAAATTAAGTAAAACTCTGTAATCCTAAATTTGAGTTGGAAAAATCAATATGAACTCATGATATATTCTCCTTTCAAAGGAAATATTTTCCTAGTGTTTTCCACTATAAGGACCTAGAAATAAATACTGATCAACCCAACAGAGGTGAGCATTCCTGGCTTCCATCACATGGTCCCTAAATTCCATTGTCCACTGAAAGGACCCAAGGCTCCTTGAAAAAAATAACTGAGTTAGGGCCAGGACAGCAAGTGGACAAAATGAGCCTAGGATTTTTTTTTTTTCATGTCAGAAAGCAAGAATGCTATCAAAGACCACTGGGGTTTGGTGAGATGTGCCAGCTTGAAGAGGCTGCTACTGGCCAAAGATTGAACAGTGAGCATCAAAAAGAGAAATTATTAACTGAAACACTTCAAATGTGTAAACACACACACACAGGCACAAATAATTAAGTATGCTTCTCAAAAACAAGCTAAAACAGAATAAGCCTTTCACTAGTCACCTTCAGAGGATGGTAGCGAAGGAACTCGGGCTTCCCTGGTGGCTCAGACAGTAAAGAATCTGCCTGTAACATAGGAGATGCAGGTTCGATCCCTGGGTCGGGAAGATCCCCTGGAGAAGAGAATGGCTACCCACTCCAGTATTCTTGCCTGGAGAATCACATGGACAGAGGAGCCTGGCAGGCTACAGTCCACATGGTTGCAAAGATTCAGACACGACTGAGAGACTAACACACACATACAGAGGAGGAACTTATTATTCTGAAAACTGGTAGATAAAAGGAGTTTCTATATAAACTGTCACCAATGTAACCAGTAGTTAACGAAGGAAAGTTCTTATTCATGGAAGATTTCCAGCTGATATATGCAGAGGGAATGCTAGAATTAGAATGTCACCCTTTTGCAGCCACTAATGAAATAATGGATCTCGGCAATGATCATCAGTGGCCACTGACATCCTAAGGTGAAAGGGAAGTTTGTGATGGAAGGTCAGGCTGACAAGCATCTTGAATCCACAATAATAGAAGTGGTGGAAGAGTTATCTAAAGTAGTATAATCCAAAGATCTCCAAGGACTTATTTTTTTCTTGACTCATTCCTTGGAATTTTTGCCTTATTCCTGTATATTTCCTGTTCAAAGGCTCAGCCTTCAGATTCTTAGTGTATCTCATTGTAAAGCTTGGATCATTAACTAGAATTTCTGGGGCAGTGCCTGGGCAAGTTACCTTATCTTCATCTGTGAAATGGGTATCATAGGGAACTCTGCCACATAGTATGAGAGAGAGACTTAAATGCAGGGTGTTGTAACATCCAGTGGTATGTTACATCCAGTGTGTTTCACAGCCAGTGATATTCAGTGTGTATTAATTAGGATTATTCTTATTAAGATTATTATTTTATCCCATTGCTTGCCTGGCTAGGTTTCATCATGGGCATATTTGTCAATATATATATATGTGTGTGTGTGTGTGTGTGTGTGTGTGTGTGTATTTTAACCTGGGAAGGATTTGACCAGTAACTTTCCCAGAGTGGATCTCTCTAATATGAGAGAAGGATACAGGAATGCAGGCAGCTCTGAAGGAAAATCAGTATAGTCTAGGCAGACCTATGGGAAATATGGACAGTCTAGGAAATCAGGCTTGTCCTGGCACTCACGACACACACAGCGCACAGTCTCTGCATTTTATGTGTATGCTCTTGTATTTCATGATGCTCGGTGGGTTTCTATATATTGAATATATCATCTCACTTTAGAGACAGCTGTTGCTTGACTTCTATGTTGAAGATGAGGAAATTGAAATTCAAAAAGTTAAGAGTTTGTCAAAAGTCACATCAGAACCCAGGGTTTTTGACTTCCAATTTATTGATTTTGTTGTTGTTGTTGTTATATCACAGTCCACTAGAAATATTTAAGTCCACTTCTAGAGGAATGCCGTATAAATTTCACCCACACTGATGATGCCACCCAGTGAAAATCTTAATAAAATTCTTCTTAGCAGTACCTCTGTGACTGATTAATACCTGTCTGATAATTTTCGATCCAGAGATTTAAACTCCTCAAAATTTATACCAGCGCACTCAGATTTCTCTTTTTGTACATTTGGAAATTTCAATTTGAAATGGCTCTTCTGGGTAATGCATAGAATCATCAGATGAGGCAAGCAGCCCACATCAATTTGTAAGAATCCAGTATTTACCATTTCTCATCAAGAGAAAAGTTCCCATATTCCTAACCTCTTTTCCTTTTCATTCAAGAAACCAGGTACAAGAAACCGTTCCACTAGCTTTCATCAAAAACCTAATTTTTCTCAAAAAAATATTTTGATTTAGAACATGAATAAATTAGGCCCACTGGTTTTCCTTTAGTCATATGTTTAGTTTTTTTCCTTTTATTGTTTTAAAATTTTCAAATGTGGTACATGCTCATGAACAGACAGCATAGAAATAATAATATAGAAAAAAATGGAGTTTTCTTTTTGGTCAGTTCTCTCACTTTTCCTTCCTGGAGGAAATCACTGGCTTAATGACTATCTTTCTGGACCTTTTTCTATGCATTTACAGACTTATACGTTATTGCCTTTTAATATATTTGCTTATGCACACACATTTTACATAAATGAGAATGCTAATATATATTTACAATGTTTTACATTTTCATTTAATATATCCTGGACATATTTACATATCATGGTACATAACTCTACTACATTCCTTTTAAGTGCTGCATATACATTTAATGATGAACAAATTGCTGCCCTTAAAAACAATGAAATAAAATATCTTCAACGAAGTATTTTTGCTTACATAAGCAAGTATTTTTCTAAGACTCCTAGAAGTGAAATTGCTGAATTAAAAGGCACTTAACCTGGTAGCTCAGAGGGCAAAGCGTCTGCCTACAATGCGGGAGACCAGGATTCGATCCCTAGGTTGGGAAGATCCCCTGGAGAAGGAAATGACATGCCACTCCAGTATTCTTGCCTGGAAAATCCCATGGACTGAGGAGCCTGGTAGGCTAGAGTCCATGGGGTCGCAAAGAGTCAGACACGACTGAGCATCTTCACTTTCACTTTCACTTAACATCTTTAGGGCGGACATATTCTGCCAGGCTGCCCTCAGAAAAGGCTGCCCAATCTTAGCAATGAACAACTCTTTCCTCGGGCTTTTTATACACTGGATAGTACCAGTCTCTTCATTTTCCCCACGTGATAAAGAATGTGTCTCTTTATTGTTTTAACTCACATGTCTTCATGCGTTTGTGGCCATTTGTAGCTCTTCTGTGAATCATCTGTTCTTCATTTCCCTGTTGGATTTCTTGTTTTTAACTAATTTAAAGAAAACACTTTATAATGTATGGATTTTAATTCCTTTTTATGTATACGGCAAATATGCCATTTGTTTCTTAACTATGCTTCTTTTGTATTTTGCCATGCAAAAGTATGTAATTTTTACCAGGGGTATCTCTGAATTCTGTCCTTCATGGCTTCTGGAACATGTGTCTTATTTAGGAAGGCCTTTCTCTCCTGAGGTTATACAAATAGTTTTCTAAGTTTTCTTCTAATATGATTATTGTTTTGTTTTTTATGTTTAGCTCTTTAATCCATCTGGAAATGATTTTTGTATATGGTGTGAGGTAGGTATCTAACTGTACTTTTTAAATGAATAGTTCATTGTCCCTACACTGATTACTAACCCATCATTTCATATATTAAATTCCAGTATTGATACGTGAGTCTCTTTCTGGACTCTACTTTGTTCCATTGATCAAAGAAATTTGTCTATTCCTATGCCAATAACCCAGTGTGTTCATTCCTGTAGTTTGATATTGTGTTTTTCTATCTGATTGAGCAAATATCCCTGTTGTTCTATTACAAGTATATCTTAGTTTTTTTAATCATATGCTCCTCTCAATGAATTTTGGTACTGTGTTGTCAGTTTCCATACATTATGCCATTGAGGGTTTTATTTAGATGGTGCTGAATTTTTAGATTAATTTTGGGATGAATTAGAAGTTTATAACTGAGTCTTCTTATCCAAGGAAAAGACACATCTTTCCATGTCTTCAGATCTTCTTTTATGTTTTTTAATAGTTATATTTACATAGACCTTATAAATTTTCTGCTGAGGTTTATACCAAGGAATTTTAAACATTTTTTGGTTGTTGTTCTTATTGCTATTGTACAAACAAGTTTACTTTTCATTGAATTTTGAAGTCCTTGCTACAGTGCATGAGAGTAATTTGATTTTTGTATATTCATTTTACGTCTGAGTAGCTTACTAAATCATAAAATGGTTCTAATTGTTTTATAGCTAATTGTCTTGAACTGTCATATGCAAACAATGATAGTCTTGACTCTTCCTTTTCAGTGTTTTTATCTTGTTTTTATTCTCACTTTATTGTATTGACTAGGATCATTTACAGAGTTTTGCATCAAATCTGTAATAGAAGATACCTTCTATGCTTTCAATGTTTTATCAGTAAATATGATATTTAGTGTATTAAATAAAGGAAGTTTACCTTCTATTATTAATGAATTAGAACTATTAGGAAAGGATGTTGGTAGTTTTGGGCATCTTTTGAAAGAATAGCTTTTCTTCTTTTATTTTTACTTTAGTTTACCTTGTTTTTTCTCTTGGAATTTCTGACTTCTTTTTTAAGGTAATATGTGATTTGTTTTTGTAAACACGTTTTAGGTAATTGGAAATAATATGCAAATTTTTAAGGAGGCTGAAAGATACATCACCCGTATCTATCAATTAAAACTCATTATTTGTATTTTTTAAATGTATCTTTATTTTTGTTGTCTTCTTGATCTATCATTTTGCAAAATAAGTGTTTTAATTTGCCTTTGTAATTGTAGCTTTGTCAGTTTTCTTTTATTTATAACCTATTTTACTTTTTAATACATTTTTATTGCTGTTAATTTGAGTAAAAATATTTGTGATTTTCATAATGGCAAATTTTATCACCTTCAGATATAATATAGATCACTTTGTCTTCATTTAGTTCTTGACTTTCTGAAATATTTTTCATGTGTATATTCAATTTTTGATATACTCTATATTGATTATATAGCATATATCAATATACTTTATACATGGATTGTATTTTCATATGTATTACATATATTGCATATTATCTATTCAAGTTATATTATCTATTCAATTATATTTGCCCTTTATTTTTACGTATCAATGTATTAAATATTTTGCACATCATATATTGAGTATTTTTTTTTACTGTTTTGTGTTTTTAAATTCTTTCAAAATTTTCAACATTTTCTGTTATTTCCTTTTAAACATGTCTTTTCTAGATAACATGCATCTTGGTTTTTTTTAACATAAATTTTTTCTTTATTTAAAAGACAGTATAGCCTATTAGTTCTCATTGTCTATAGTGATGTAATTTAAAGTTCTTTTTCATTTGTGCTTGTTATTCACCATTATCCCGCCTTCTTTTTTGTGGTCTTTTTGTATTGGTTAGAGATTTTTGGTTCTATTTTCCTGAAACTGCTTTGGAAACCATATGTACTGTTTTTATTCTCTTAGTAGCTACATTACTATTTTAGCAAGCACATTTAAAGTTAAACTGTTACAACAATTGAAGTCTATAAATTCCCTTGCAGAGTCTTTATCGGGCTTTTAATTATTTCCCTATCTACTCTTATATGCACTTATTTTTAATATTATCTAAAAGTTTCATTCCAGAATATTGTTAATAGTAGCAATAATATTACTATTAGCATTATTAGTGGTATTGTTTACTTTATACCTCTGTCTTACAGAAATCCTTTATTAGTAATTATATTACATTTAACTAACATAGTACTGACCATTATTTTGATTTAGATTGTGTTTCTGTGGCTTATTTGCTTTGCACTGTTTGTTATGTTCCAACTCATTGTATATTTTAGATTCTGTTTTCATTTTCCTGTAGTATATCCTCAATTAATTTTTCTGCTTTATTTTTCTGAAAGGCCATGAGTGGTAAACTCTCTGAGTCTTTACTTATCTGAAAGAAACATCTTCATTTGTCTTTACACTCGATGCAGAACTGTCTTGATTATAAAACCCCAGGTTGAAAACAACTTCTGCAAATCCATATTATCATTTACCTTCTAAAATACTTTGTGGATAATGCAAACATGATCTCTTTTTTTAGTAACAAGATTGCCCGTCTTCAGCACCTCATTCTTTCTTATGTGTTTATGATTATAATTCCTACAACTGGCCCATCATAGAAATGAGAGCTTCAATTCATTGTTCATCATAATAGTTCATTTATAGAGAGCTCTTTTTCAATCAGTGGAAAACAGTTTTCTAACAAGTTTCATGTGTTAGCCAGAAGTTCCAATTTCTGCTGCTCTGTTTATGAATGATGCAGTTAGTTCGTGAGTTCTAAAACATGCTGTGAATTTTCTTCCACTTATGCTAATAATATCTCTAACCTGCTGGGCAGTGAGGATTTCCCTACTGTTTTTTCTCAGGGAAGTAAAGCCTGAATGTCAGTCGCTTCCTCATATCCTGGACTGCAGATCAGTTGATCCACAGCTGGCTAATGTCCTTGTTATTGTTGTTGTTGTTTGGTCATTAAGTCGTGTCTGACTCTTTTGTGACCTCAGGGACTATAGCCCGCCAGGCTTCTCTGTCCATAGGATTTCCCAGGTCAGAATACTGGAGTGGGTGGCTATTTCATTCTCCAGGGGATCGTCCCAACCCACAGATCAAACCCACATCTCCTGCGTTGCAGGCAGATTCTTTACCACTGAGCCACTGGGGAAGCCCAATGTCTTCCTTGGCTTACTTTAAAAAACACTCTCCTTCCTGGCTTTTGCGATCTTGCTAAGAATGGTTGTGAATTCTCTTGTAGTCCACCTGATTTCATGCTTTTGAACTTCCCTATCCCTTTCTCTCCAAGCCCTAAGTTGCAGTGAGAATTTCAAGATTGTCAGATAAATGCTAAAGCCATAGTTCTACAGACTAGGTGCACATCGACCACATTGTGCTTTAACCTCCTTGGCCAAGGAGTCTAACCTAATGTTTGCAAATCCTCTGAGACTTGTTAGCCTCGCTCAGTGATTTTGTGACTTCCTTCTGGACTCCTTCTTAAGGTTAGATCTGACTGTAGTACCAGATTCTGAAACCCTCTCTCCCACTTCAAATCATCTTGTAATCTTTCTTGACCTTCCATGCCAAGGAGCCTACCTTCCCTTAGGTGTGATCTCTAATTGCTACCCTAGCTGCCTCTAGCATCCTAGGGCTTGGAGGTCAGCATCTCCACTGGCCTTTTGACACAAAAGTTGCATCCCATTTGGCTATCTTAGAATAAGATGCATCAAGAGGGCATCTTCAGATGAAGAGTGCAGACTGATGCAACTGATTCTGGTCATTGGGTCACTCTGTGTGTGCTTCTGTCTCGGCCCCTTTTAGGTGGGAGGACATACCATGCTCCCGATTCGCTGGATGCCCCCCGAAAGCATCATGTACCGGAAGTTCACTACGGAGAGTGACGTGTGGAGCTTTGGGGTGATTCTCTGGGAGATCTTCACCTACGGAAAGCAGCCATGGTTCCAGCTCTCAAACACAGAAGTACGGAAGGGGGCAGATGCCGGGAGGAGTGATGGGGTTGGGGGAAGGGATAGTTAAGGAGTTTGGAATGGACATGTTCACACTGCTATATTATAAATGGATAACCAACAAGGACCTACTGTACAGCACAAGGAATTCTGCTCAGTGTTATGGGGCAGCCTGGATGGGAGGGACTGGGGGAGAGTGGATACATGTATATGTATGATTGACTTGCCTGAGTTTACCTGAAACTGTCACAACACTGTTAATCGTCTATACCCCAATATAAAACAAAAAGTTTAAAAAAAGGAAAGAAAGGGGCAGGTGGGAACCTTGATTTGTGGGAGGCTGATAAAAGATACCTGAAGCCAGCAGCTAGACAAGAGTGTGTAAAACACTGGGTAGGGTTTGAAGCTAGCAGAGCAAATGTTGGCAGAAGCAGGAGAGAGACCTTCTTGATAGGAAAAATAAAAAAAAGCATAACTGTAGGAAGTGTGCTGTGGTTGTCAGGAGAGCATGAAATCAGATGTCGACAATGAGATGCAAGGCACAGTTCTGTTTGCTCTGCTACACTTAAAAAATCACAAATGTTTCACTAAGACAGAAAGTGAAAACAAAAAAACAACTATGAGGTTTTTCAACTGTGCCGTCTTGTGGAAACACCTACCACTAAGTACACCAGATCGTCTGGGTCCCCAGAGGCTTTAGGCAGGCCAGGCCCAGAGATGCGCTGGAAGGTGGATGGGGAAGGCACATTTCACGCACTGACAGAGCTGTGTGTGGACTTCCGGGAGTAAGATGAATCATAATAGTAAATGTAATATACACATTATGCATTTTTACGCTTTTGATGTACAGTATTAATAAAAAGTGCTAGCCATCAAATTGAATAACAGCTCACGTTTAAAGCCAGGCATTTTCCGAAGCACATTAGCCTGTATTAACTCAGTATTTTTCACACAAACACTTGTTGAAATTCAAGACAAAGGAAGGGGGGCTGCCTGGGGTTCTGGAGTGGATTGGCCTGGTCTCAGAGGTGAAAGCTTCCGCCTGGAGAAGGCCTGGGCTGTGGTCCAGAGCAAGATGCTTCTCAGTGACTTGTGTTGCCCCAGGGAACTCAGTCCAGTTTGTAGGCAGTAAAGGGCTGGGTCTCCCAACCCAGCAGAACTATAAAAGATTGCAGTCTATGGTCTGTTTTCTGGGAAAACATGAACATGAGGAGGACCTTTTAATATTAGAATCCTATCTGAATATTCCAGAAAGTGTCTTTCTTTTTGGAAGCTATGTTCATGTTGGCTTTCCTGTACCCTGACCATTTAATTAAGTAAATATCAAAGGCTGAAAAGAAGGCATTTCTTTAAATTTATAATATGTTATCATTTGGAAATGGAATGGGTCCTGACGACATTTCCCAAAGAAGGAAAATACATTTTAACAACTTTTCTACAAAAAAATGAAAGTGTGTATATCAAAACTCATTTGTTATGGTGCCTCATGGGCTTCCCTGGTGGCTCAAATGGTAAAAAATCTGCCTACAATTTAGGAGACCTGGGTTCAATCCCTGGGTCAGGAAAATAACCTGGAGAAGGGCACGGCAACCCACTCTAGTATTCTTGCCTGGAGAATTCCATGGACAGAGGAGCCTGGTGGGCTACAGTCTATGGGACTGCAAAGAGTTGGACATGACTGAGAGGCTAACACATACACATACATAACTATTGTTTTCCTGGGTAGGGGGTGGTGGTAAACACACACACACACACACACACACACACGAATGCATATACACATATCCATGTGTATATACATCCTGGCACATTTGCATTACTCAGGCACACAAAGCATCCTGATCACAGCCCCCATGTAGTTTGGTGGCTCCAGTGGAAAGGGGACTCTGGGCTGAGGGTTCTATTGGTCTCAACAGACAATCTGTCCTGGATATCTAATCTGCCTCAGCATCACAAACGAGGTCATTTCTGACATTCCTCAGTTAGACATTGGCCTTGAAGATGGGCTTCCCACCTCCCCTGCCCCTCCCCCCGCCCCCAGTTACCTTGTCTACTCCACCCACCCCAGCAATCAAGTCCTAGAAGTCACCGATCATGAATTTCTCTATCAAATTGGCAATCTGGAGAGGAGGAGACATCCCAGTGCTTTTAATATTAGCACTAGCAGCCACTCCTTCAGTTTCCACTAGACCTCTTTTCACGGAGGTGAAGGTAATAGAGGATGGAGACAAGGCTCAAATAAAAACAGGGAACATGAGCAGCAGGAGATCTATCAGACTGGCCAAGAACAGAGCCTAGTGGGCCTTTGCAGACTGGGAAGACCAGGACCAAGAAAGTGCTGACACAGGGATTGTTTGACAAGCTGCCCCAGAGTGACATGAGGCTACGCTGCAGACAAGGTGCTGTTGGGGGCAGCCTAGGGAGATAAAAGCTACACATACAGGGACTTCCCTGTTGGCCCGGTGGTTAAGAGTCCATCTACCAGTGCAGGGGGCGTGGGTTCGATCCCTGGTCAGGGAACTAGGTCCCACATGCCATGTGACACATTCAAAAAGTAAAAATAAATAAATGAGTAAAAAAGACTACAGATAGACTAATGGGGACAAAAGGGGGAAATGTAAGGCTGGCCAAGAAGTCTATTCGTATTTTTCCATTGCATTCTAAGGAAAAACCCAAACAAACTTTCTGGCCAACCCAATAATACTTTTTACGTTCTCTACTAGAAATGCATGCATGCTGTCACTTCAGTCGTGTCCAACTCTTTGCAATGCCAGGCTCCTCTGTCCATGGGATTCTCCAGGCAAGAATACTCGAGTGGGTTGCCATGCCCTCCTCCAGGGGATCTTCCCAACCCAGGGATCAAACCCAAGTCTCTAGCATCTCCTGGGTTGGCACGCAGGTTCTTTACCACTGAACCACCAGGAAAGCACTTGCCTAGAGATGATTCTGTGTGTTTTTATCATCACAATTTTTCTTCAAATGAGGACACTGTAGTTTGGAGTCAGTAAGCTGACCAGGGTTACATAGTGAGAGTTAGGAAGAAGTTCAAATAACCTGAGAACTGGAAGATGGAATCTTAAAAATTCACAGTGGCAGCAAAGAAATCACTCTGAAGAATTGGACTCCAACCACAAATTACAGGCATGGTCCTGAGTTTCCAGTTGGGGATGGTCCAACTATACGTTATCTGCTTTCTTCCTGTTCCTCCTTGTGGCCTTCCCTTTGGTACACTGAGTCAGACAATCCCTTTTCCTCCTCATTGGGTCCTTAAACGAGCTGGTCAAGGGATGGTACCCATCTTACAAGTAAGGATGCTGAGATCCTATGAGGCCAGTTGACTTTCTCTGGCCACCCAGCTCGACAGTGGTGAATCAGACAGTTGGTCGCAGTGTTAAGGACTTTTAAAGAAACAGAGAAAGTAGAATTGACATATATGTTGTCACATCATGTGTAAAATAGATAGTGGGACGTTGCTATATAACACAGGGCACCCAGCCTGGTCCTCTGTGATGACCTCCTAGAGGGGCAGGATGGGGGTGTTAGGAAAGAGACTCAAGAGGGAGAGGATATATATATATACACCCTGGCTTCAGTCCCTAAGTTGGGAAGATCCCCTGGAGAAGGGAATGGCAACCCACTCCAGTATTCTTGCCTGGAGAATTCCATGGACGGGGGAACTTGGTGGGCTGCAGTCCTTGTGTGTGTGTGTGTGTATGTGTGTGTGTGTGTGTGTATGACTGATTCACGTTGTTGTATGGCAGAAAAAAGCACAACATTGTAGAGCAATTATCCTCCAATTTAAAAAAGCAGAGATGGAGTGCAAAGGGCAGCAGGGGCCTGGACCAGCCAATGCTGGGTCCTGGCACTTGGAACTCATGCCCAGGACAGACGAGCAACTCTGATCTCCAGCCCAGTCTCCACTGAAGAGCATCACTGAAATTGTGGCCTTCTGCTGAGCTTGAGCCGCTGGGCTACAGCTGAGCATTGGCCATGACTTCCTTGTTCTTTCCCCTTTTCCAGGTCATCGAGTGCATCACCCAAGGCCGTGTTTTGGAGCGGCCCCGAGTCTGCCCCAAAGAGGTGTATGATGTCATGCTGGGGTGTTGGCAGAGGGAACCACAGCAGCGGCTGAACATCAAGGAGATCTACAAGATCCTCCATGCTTTGGGGAAAGCCACCCCCATCTACCTGGACATCCTTGGCTAGCAGTGGCCGGTGGTCACAAATCCATATTCTGTTGCCTCTTCTCTCCTGGCCTCACCCCATCCCTCTTTTCCACCTCACAGACTATTTTCTTCCATCCTTGACTGAAGCAAACATCTTCATATAAACTCAAGTGCCTGCTACACATACAACACTGAAAAAGAAAGAGAAAAACCCTGTAAGGCAGTTTGGCATATATATATATATATATTTATATATCTAACTATCTATCTATCCATATCTACAGAGAGATTCCCTCTTCTCTAATGCACAGAGAAGCTGCTGATACAGAAACCGCAAGACTGTAATGACAACCCAGAAAATCTTATATATTATGAACGCAATTGGAAATTTGCGTAGGTGTAGGCTGTGGCCTGTATTTCTTCAGCTCTGTCTTTTGAGAGCAGAAGATCTTAAAGATGCAGAGAGACAATCTTTGTATTGGGATGGGAGGAGCTGGGGAGGAGTGCCAACCACTTCTGCGTGGGTGTGATCACCTGCACAGGTGTGTTAGCCTCAAGCTCTACACAGGCGCATGGGCAGACCGTGTCAACAGGGTCAGAAAGGAAAGAACACCAGACCAGGGGCCGCTGGAACACCTCACGCCTCCCCTGACCATCGTCTCCACCGCCTTCCTCCTCTCCACCACTTCCGGACGATTTTCTAACTTGTCCTTTCTGGAAAGTACAGTCCTCATGCTTTGGGGAGTCAACAATGGCGCCTACAGGTAAACACTGAACAAACAACAGCAAAACACAAAACCATGGCAACAGTGGACTACATCCATCTGGGTGTCAACCGCGCCTTCCTTTCTAAATCTGAGAGAGGTGTCGTCTATCCTCTGAACTTCAAAAACTGGACTTTCTGGATTTAACGAGCCACAGAATTAAAAGCCGAAATCTGAACCCTGTCATGGCACTGCCTTCTGTCTTTCCATCAGGCAAAGACTCCTTGGCCTTGCCTCCCACATTCAGGCTGCTGGGGAGATAAGGGGGGCTTTGGACATCCCCCGTGTTGTCTGTAAATGTGGATGTAGCAGGGTTCCAACAGCAGGAGAGTTCATGCCTCGCAGGTGTTTGAAGGTGTGCCCCTCTGGGTCCTCCGTGTCTCATCCTGTCTCCTCTAGATTCTAGCTCCCACTTCTCGGGAGCTCTGTTAAGCCCCAGGTAAACCCCGCTGCTGGGAAAGGGGGCCAGGTCCAGCCAGAGGCACAGGCAGTGCTTGTTTCAGAGAGTCAGGTGATGGTGTGGGCAGGAGCCAGCAGGGGGAATCTATTTGGCACCTGCACCTGGCCCCTTGGCATTCCCCTCACGTTTCCAGCCCCTGGAAGGATTGATGCATCTGCCTTTGAGCCGCTGTGAAAATGCAGGGGCTGAGGAATCGCTTTTGTGGGCTGGGGGCGGGGGAGGGGCCGAGGCTGCTTTGGGAGGCGTCCAATGGCCACCGCTGCAGGCTGGGCATCTTAATGAGGACGGAGCCCTGACCAGGGAGAGAGAATGAAGAAGCATCTGGGCTGGGGCCAGCTGCCTCTGCCCCGGCACCAGGGGGATCACTGCCTTCTCAGTGGCTGCTGTCAAGGACCATGATGGGGTGGGTCTCTGGGCCCCCTGACCCATGACCACAAGAGGCCCGTGAAACCGACAGCCTGGCCCCAGGGAGCCCTCCTGCGGGGGAGGAGAGGCTGTGCTTCTCCCAGGCCACCGGCCCCTCCACCTCGCCCCAGGCACAGAGCTACCGAATGGATTGGCTTTTTGCCCAACTGGCATCTCCAGGTCCCCTGACCTGCCTCCCTCTCTGTCAGCTTAAGGGACAATCGGCAGCCTGGACGTTCTGGTCAGCTGCTGGACAGTCATCCTGTGTAGGGTTCGGGAGACTGAATTCTGTGTTTGTGGCTTTGCTTCTTTTTTTAAGACCCACAAATATTTTTATTCTGATAGAAAAGAGCAGCGCTCAGATGGTGGGGCACGGGTGCATTTCGGGGATGGGCAAGGCTGCTGAGTGGGCTGCGAGGGGTGGGGAGGGAGTCGGAGTTGGGTGTGGGCTTTCTCACTGTGCTGTGCTCCCCACCCCTGGGACTTTTGAGAAGAGCTCTTGGGATGGACCACCTCAAAGGAATCCTGTGCTGTCCTATGGCAGTTGACCCCTCGGGCCGCTCCAGGGCTGCTGATGCTGGGTTGAACTCTATGGTCTGGTTTGGTCCTAGCTAAATGAAAGACAGATGTTCCAGGAGGGAACGGTCAGGAGGTCCTGGGAGGAGATTTCTCTTAGCGAGAGATGAGTCCCCAAGTTTCCTATTGCTGCCTCTTCCCCAACCCCCAGCACACACTGCGTGGCTTCCATCTTCCTGTCTGTGTGTTCCTGGAACCTACGTTCCTAGAACCTCAGAGTCTCTGGTGGTCTTGAAGATGGGGAGGTGAGAAGGGATCAGTGGGCCACTGGGAATTCAGAATGCAGCAAGGTTTCAATACAGGGTGCTGAGTCCTCCTGGCCTGATGAAAGAAGGCAATTCCTTTGCCAGCACAGAGGCTGGTGTTGTCAGATTTCCCTCGTCCTAGTCCCACGGGCCTCTGTGTTGGCCTGGGGGTCATGCTCTCGTCACATCCAATGTCGGCAGCTGCCTCCTGTGAGAGTCCGAGATGAAGGATACAGAGGGGGAGGGCTTGCTTTCTTGCTGCCCTTACTGTGAGCTCTCTGTAGAGTCTGCACATTGACTTATTAACCTCGGCGGGTAGCAAACATCGAGTCTTTTTGGAAAGTGAAGGAGGCAGAGGATGGGGCTGCAGCAATGGAAAGGGTCCTCAGGGCTCTGGGGTCAGCCGAGTAGGTGTTTCCTTCTGTAGAGGGGTGGGACTGAGAAGGCGCCCCCGGGTCTCCATGTCTCTATCTGTGACAGGCAGGATGTGCTTGCTCAACTTTGGCCCCTTCTTTGTTCTGAGATTCTTTGAATCAGCCCTAAATCTCTGTGTCCTTTTTCTCAGGGCCACTCTGGACTGCCAGGGGGTGCCCTCTGTAGACCCTGAGTGGGTGGGGGCAGTTGCCTCAGAGGGCTCATCCTTCTGAACGTGGGTGGCTTCCAAAAAGACTCTCCTCTCCTCCTTGGCAGTCACAACGCTGCAGGGCTGAAGCGCTCGAGGTCACTTTAGTTCTCCTTCACCCTCCTAGCCTCCCTGCACACTCAAAAAGCCCTGGTAAAGGGTTATTTATTTGCTTATTTATTTTTAAAGAGCTGGAGGTGGTTAGATGGGCTTTGAAATGACACTCCATTAGCCAATATGGCCACCCCCATCTAGTTCAATCTCATGGCCCGCTACCAAACTTCACAGTTTAGAAGTCCATGCCAGAGTGACTGGGAAGGGGCATAGCATCATGCAAGCTCCTTTGTAGCTGTGGTGGATGCGTGAGGTCCCCCAGGCTGGTCTCCCTGCCACGCCTTCCTCACCTGGTCCTCCCCAGACTGAGTGTGAGTGAGTTGCTGTTAGATGCCCACCTGGGAATAGGGTGCCATGGCCAGGGGCCTTTCCAGTTCTTGACTTTGGTGGTGAACCCAATGCTGTCCTCTGATCTCTGAGTGGATCTTGAGGGTCACAAAGCCTTGTTTAGTTAACAGACAAAAATCTTGATATTTCCTCCACTCAGAAGATGGTGTGCAAATCATCCCTGGAAAGAGACCTCCTACGGGAGGCAAAGGTTCCTTGGTCCTTCTGGGTTCAGGTTGACCATGACTCTCTTTCTCCTCTGATGCTTACTTTGCGGACTACACTAGTGCAACTATTTTTGGTGCTAAATACTACAAAACCAACACCAATGGTAGAACAGCCAGCCAGCCCATTTTTAGAGTGTATGAGACTCAACTCAGAAGCAAAAGCAGGTCAGTCTTGCCTGGAGAGCACAGGATACATGGGAAGTTAGATGATGACATGGAGTGGTGGAAAGACCTCTGAGATTTCTGGCTTTGCTCTAGTTTCTCAGGGGATGTTGGCCAAGTCAACTAGTCTCGCAGATTGTCCTGTTTCCCGTCTGAGGCATTTAGAAAGTTGGAATGGTTATCCTTAAGGTCTCTTTCAGTTAAAAAATGTTGTGTTATGTTCACACTTTTTTTTAGACTTGCTTGTTAGAAATAAGAAGGAAAATAAAAGATAGGTAAGGAGGAGAAGGAGGGAGCCTTATCAGTGGTTAAGATATTGATTACAGAAGCCAAATCAGACAGGCTCAGTGATGATTAGGTCTGGGGGTTGTTGGTGGAGGGAAGTCAAGCAGACAAGCCCAGGACCCAATTTTCATACTTTTAAGGAAGGCTGCCAACTGGCCCCTTGGTTGATCTTACCAACCTGTCCCCCTCAACTGGTCATGCTACTCCATTCAACACCAACATACCCAAAGTTGGCAGAAACTGTTCCAAGACTTGGAGACAGTGTGCCTGCTTACTTGTCATACAGGTTGCTGGCAGTCTGAGTCAAACAAAATTCAAGAGATCTTTACTTTCACCTGCTATTGTGAGGAGCTAGGGCGTTGAAAAGACATCAGTGTTTAAGTGGCAGACTATTCAACAAAATTCTGCTTCATTCAGGCATGATGAGCGACTTCCTTGCCATGTTTCCAAACCAAACAGCAGCAGTATTGTTTTCACTCAAGGTATGGTTGTTACTATGGATGGTCTTGAGGTCTGGGGTCTTCCTTATGCTTTGCTCAGCGTCTGGAGCAGAGAAATATCTATAGATGTTTGTTACATGAGCCCATGTGCTGCCAGTCTACAGAGCTGCCCTCAAAGGCCCCTGGACTAGCTATTGTCAGCTTTGGCTGCGAGCCAGCCTGCTACTGAGTCCATAGCAGTTGCCTCAGAGCAAAAAATGATTCTGTAACCAATAAGGTTTTGGTTCCTGGAGCACCAGTATCTTCTTTGATATCAATCTTTTTTTTTTTTTTTCTACACTTAATAGGTTTCAAAGGAAGATTCCAAGTTTTTGTATTATCAGTAAGATATCAGTATAGGCTTTAGAACATGTTTTGGGATTGCCTAACATCACTGGGAATCATCTTAAGTGATCTTAAGGAGAGTGAGTGAATGATAGTGTCATGTTTGGCTCTGTGTGACCCCATGGACTGTAGCCTGCCAGGCTACTCTGTCCATGGAATTCTCCAGTCAAGAATACTGAAATGGGTTACCATTTCCTTTTCTACTTATGGAGAGAATAGGCCTATATACCTTATATGCTTATATCCACATATTTCACTGGAAAGACTTCAGTTGAGGTCCCCTTGGAGTAAGGAAGTCAATTCCACCAAGCTTCATTGATTTGAGCCTTACATGTCTCAGAGATGAGAAATCCAGAGATGGACTGGCCTAAGAGATGTTCAGAAAGGTCCTGATGGGAAATCTGTTCTCTTGTAAAGTTCGATCATTGGGGGCTCCCTGAATTAAATTTTGCTGGTGACGACATCCTGAGCATCTGAAAATCACTCTTCCCAGTTCACGGATCACATGAGAACTCACCGTTTCTACACATCCTGTCCTGTTTCTGGGCTGGTATTGAATTCACCAGCACTGCAGGTGAAACCAATCTGTGGGAGGGTTGGGACAGAGAAAATGTGAGATGTTGATCGCTGATTGCTCTTTCTGAAAGGCACTGCTGACTGTGGTGGATGTGGTGAATATCTGTGAATCCCTGCATGGGGTATGAGAACTTTTGCTGTGAGAATAATCAGTTTCACCCAAAGAATCTGGTATCCTGGCTTCTGACATAGTCTCTGCCTTCCTGGTATGTTCCTCTGAATCAGAGTTCCCTGGACTGTCTAAACAAATTCTTTGCAAACAAGAGATCCTCCCGCCCAAGTCTTGGTATGCCAACATAGACACTATTCTATTTCACAAGGATATCTAAGGAAATTGGGGGCGCTCTCTCAAAATACTTGAAATTCTTGGTCCAAGTAAGAAAAATTCTGATTCCACTTCCTCTTTAAATTCCAAATTTAAAACAAGACCTGATCTGATATTTGCAGTAGAGAGCTGTATCTTAAGCCAGTGTGCCAGGCTGTCTCCCATCCTATAGAGGCAAGACAGTGAGCTCTGTTCATTTTTCCCAATCACCAAGGTAAATGGTATTTTATGTATAGTGCCTGGCCTAAGCTTGGAGCTTGCAAGAGATACTTATGCCCAACAAAACTAGAAGTTTATAATAGAAGGTGTATCAACATAGTATAGATGAAGAAAGCTAGTTGGAGTCTCCTTCTGAGAAATGCCTGTCACTCAGATCTTGCTTTTCAGTTTTACATCTCGTGAGAGAAGTTGGTTTCTTCTCAGTTTAGGTGATGACAAATTTAGATTTCCTTCCTGAATGTCTGAAGGTAGATTGAGCACCTGGATATCCACAGTCTACTCTGACACTTCTCTGGATGCAGCATCTCTAAAGCCCATGAGAAATATGAGTAGCTAAGTCTGGCAGCTATTCCTTCATTTAAGAAGAGTTCGTGGGCATCATAAAAACAAATTTTGTAATATGTTAACAGGTAGCACATACTCAAGTGAATAGCTTCCTGACATCTTTTGTTTTCTCTTGGAGAAGTGTTTGTGCTCCATCTTCATTCCACAGCTTCCTGACATTAGCTGATTCCTCTAAGCTCACCTCTGGAGTGAATAAATAAACCTGGTCCAAGTGATTTGATGTCTGCTTTCCACAGTAGAGAAGTAAATCTTAGTAAAGAAGAACGTCTTTCATTGTTGTCTTTTTTTTTGTTGTTCTGGCTCTTATCCTCCTGCTTCCATAGGACTGACAATCCAGTTTCTCAGACTCCATGAAGGTCTTAATATAAGGTGAATCCCAGGACCACAAACAGTTTGGACTTCAAACAGTGAGAAAATTGGCGCTGAATGATTCGGCACACAAAGCAGAAAACTCTCATTTCCTGCAGGCAGGATGGAATTGACTGTTATATTAAGACTTCTGAAGGAGCCCTGCCCTGGAGTAATTTCAGCACTGTCAGACAATGTTGACATCTAGATTAACCTCTGTGCAGTGAAGTTTACTGCAGAGCTCGTTGAGATGCATGTGGTGGATCTCTGCAAATCCCAACCAGAACCACTCGTGGGCCACCCTCCACACCACGCCCCTCCACTCCCCACCCACTCCTCTCCCCACCT